>NC_137280.1:52672500-55172500 GCF_054371585.1 Giraffa tippelskirchi
CAGAGGCCATCTATTTAGTTCCTCTGCTAATCTGGCTTTTTCCTGAAGAAATTCAGTTGACATAACCAACATTTACTGATTTCTGTACAACAGGAAAAAATGAAAAGAATGACCATAAACACATGTAGTTTATATTTTAAATTTTACATAAAAATATGTACATATAAAAACAGGCCAACCCTGAGTGCCAAATCCATGTTGGCTGCCTGTGTATGATTTAGCAAGAAGAATCTGACCGTAAGCAAAAGTCAATTTAGCACAGGTTTCTTAAAAAAGAAAATTTTATTAAAGCTCAGAGGCCATTCATGCTTCAAATAGTATATTAAACCCCATGTATTTTATTCAATTATATTGAATGTAAAAAAATTCTGTGTAATGATGCTATGAGTTTTCCCTGTGCTCAACTGGCTCTCTAAATACAAGCAAATCAACCAAATCATTTAACCTCTTTACTCCTCATCTTTTTCATCTATGGAGTGGGGGTATAGTCTCTGAGGTCTTCTCTCAAGCAGGCATTCTGTAATTTCATTTTAGCATAAGCATAGAATTCTGGAACATTATCCTAAGGAAAAAAATACCTAAGGTTATTCACTGTAATGTGATTCATAGAGGAGAAAAACTGAAAATACCCTAAATACACTAAATGTTTGGTATAAGTTACTGGAAGCTGGGGTAAGTTACAGAAGATGCACACAATGACATAATATGCAGTTGTTAACAACAATGTAGATGCTATTTATAGGCATGAAAAATATTCATAGTCCATTTTAAGTGATTCTATGATGGTATAATAATGCAGCTGACATTTATTGATAGCTCTTATGAGCTAGTATATTACTCAGATTATTTATCAGTCAGTTCAGTTCAATTCAGTTGCTCAGTCGTTTCCAACTCTTTGTGACCCATGGACTGCAGCACTCCAGGCCTCCCTGTCCATCACCAACTCTCAGAGTTTACTCAAACCCATGTCCGTTGAGTCAGTGATGCTATCCAACCGTCTCATCCTCTGTCATCCCCTTCTCCTCCCACCTTCAATCTTTCCCAGCATCAGGGTCTTTTCAAATGAGTCAGTTCTTTGCATCAGGTGGTCAAAGTATTGGAGTTTCAGCTTCAGCATCAGTCCTTTCAATGAATATTCAGGACTAATTTTCCTTAGGATGGACTGGTTGGATCTCCTTGCTGTCCAAGGGACTCTCAAGAGTCTTCTCCAACACCACAGTTCAAAAATATCAATTCTTTGGCCCTCAGCTTTCTTTATAGTCCAACTCTCACATCCATGCATGACTACTGGAAAAACCAGAGCTTATATTATCTCATTTACCTCAGTTAACCCTGAGGCACCCTGAATGAATTGAATACTATTATCATCCCTACTTTACAGATTTGGAAACTAAAGTTTAGGAGCATTAAGTACCTACATCTACTAAGAGAGGAGATGAGTACTGCATATAGCATTTCTAGCTCCAAAATCAGAGTATTATGATCTGACTTTGGTTATTAAAAATAAAACAAAATTCCATAACAAAATAGCAAACATGGGCTAAAAAGAATCTTGAAAGAATGTGACTTTTTCATGTATATTTTCTTTTCTTTTTTCTCTCTCTCTTTTAACATGGATTATTTATAAAATAAACCAAAAAAAAATGTAGAACTGAATCTCAGACTATATGAACTCAATGTGAGACTGGAAGACATCTGGAAAACTATAAAGAAGGATAGGCGGTTTTTGTACATGAAATTTATACTAAGCAATGAAACTTTAAATGTTTTAATTATCCCCTTTAAACACTGAATGTAGAATGATGACCTGTTAGCAGAACATCCTTGGGCCCCTACGAGGGTTTCGGAAGTAGCTCCCCCACATCAGTCTGCTCTCCCTAATCAGCACCCTTGTGTGGTTGGGAGTATAGGGGGAGGGATGGCACACTGTTTCACAGAAGGTTTTTTTTTCAGTCAAGGAGAAGGTCCTTATGACAACAGCACACAACACCTGATTTTAAAATGTCCCCTAAAAATAATAGCTCAGAGACTCATGTAGGCCCCCACACAATACTGAGAGGAAATAAATCTCTTCCCTCTCCAGCATCCTTAATGAATTATGGCAAGAGAAACACCTGTATGTAAGTGCTAAGGACCTTTCTGGACTTTTCTTGAAATCCCAGAGAGTGGCTCTAGCAGCAGTCATGACACCCAGAAGAGTGTTGGGTTTCCCTACGCCCCCACCCCTGCTTTGAGAGTGCTTAGCCCACTGTCCTGATCCCACTAGATCCTTAAAGCTTCAGCCTGTGAACCCCACCTCAAGGGTCAGAGCTCTCCCAAACCTGGCCCTAGTGTCAGAAATCATCTGGGGTGGCCTCACATGAACCCTGTTTTCTGATTTTATTCAGGCTTTGCACCCCGCCCATTTTTAATAATCCGATAAAAATGAGTCCCTGTAGAGGCTCGCACTGGGCTCAGTACCACAAAGTTTGTTTTGCTTAGTGGGCTCAATCTTGCCCTTGAAGTTTTCTTAGAGATTGAAGACCTGACCTCCCTGTTGAACCTCCTTGCTGCATTGCCTTGATTTGCTTGTCAGTTTCGTGGTCTTCCCTTCATCACTTACTGCATCTGAGCAGAAGTGTCTGATCTTCAGGTCCTGTTATCAGTGTAAATTTGCTTATAAAAACCTTCCTGCACCCCGTCATCCCAGCTTCAAATAATTCTTCTTTCATTTACACCCAGATATCACTTAGCTTGAAAATTGACATGCTCTTTTTTTGGAAGCATAAGTTTTTCTTTCTCGTCTAGTTTACTTCCTTTATAACAAGCTCTTATAGTTCTTTGTATCTCAAATCACACTTTGCAGAATGCCTTATACATAGTAGGTACACAACAAATGCTTCTAGGACAGATGAAGCACTGATTGCCTTTTACTTAAAGAGGTTACAAAAACTAATGAGCACAAATAAAATAAATGTGGTGCATACTACCCAGAATTGCATTTTGATAACTGTTGCTTGAAAAAATTAGTGCATTGTGTGTTTTTAAATGAAGATGATTTATTGCTATTGTCTAACGTGAAGAAAGACAAAAAAATTGTTTGCAGGATCATTGGCTTGAGCACATCAATGGCACTGTTGGACAATTCTTGCTGAGTGTTCAGATGATTTATGTAACAGACCAAAGCTTTCCACAGTAATACATTATAGTTTCAAGCTATCAACCCTTGTTCACGCAGAGACAAAAGAATCTGAAAAATACCTACTTCTGAAGGTCTTCTCAAAAGAAATTGAAGATAATGTTGATGCTATTTAAACTCTTTTGAGAGAAAGCACCATTACATGCAATATCTTAACTTCTGAAAACATACAAAGGAAGGTTATTATTTTCCTAATGAACTCAATTTACTTTGCTTTTCATTCAGTTATTTAAATTATGCAACAAGAATTTTTAATAATACAAGATGAAACATTTTTAAACACTGGCATTTTTCTATCCTGAACTTTCAGAAATTATGTTGTAGATTAAAAATTAAGGCATTCCATATACGTTTGATGGCAGTGCTATTTATTTATCTTTCAAATAAAGATCTATATGGGAAACATATTTTACAGTGTTCTAACCACTGCTGTGTTTTTAGTATGTGCATGATCATATGAAGCCATCACATAATTTAAAGACGTACAATATGATATCTTTTGAATTCATCTGAGTTATGGGACTTGTCAGCAAAGATTGAACACTCTGTATAATGAATACAATGTGTGGACAGAGACCCACAAATACAAGGCCCTTCTGGTGGAGAAACTAGATTTTTAGAAGAAAAGACAAAGTCCAGAAGAGATTTCCCATTATTTGTTCCTGGTCAGCATTTATTAACCCTCTTATCTAAACAGTACAAAAAAATATAAATTCTCTGTAGTCAAAAGAAAAATCAGCTTAATTTATCTATCCAGATGTAATAATTCAGAATAAGAATAAAATTAAGGACAGACTGTAGTGAAAGGAAGTGTGGATTGTAGAAGGAGAAAACAATGTAAACAGGATACCCAGGCTATGGAATATGTAAAACAAAATGATGAAAAAGAAATGTCATTTAACAGGCAGGGGAATGAGATCTTCCAGAAATCGGACAAGAGGTTTTCCTTCTTTTTTCACTGCATTGGAGATGCCGGGGGTGGTTGGACATGGGGAAGGACAGTGGCTTTAGTCAGGTGACTAGAAAGATTCCCCAAAGATCAAATCAAAACATATGAGAAGGCTCTTCTGTTACTTTCCTAGCCCAACTCTTGATTCTTATCTCAAAAACAATCTGATTAGCAATTTGACCACAGTCCCCAAGGTTATATGGTCTTCTTTTGGACACGAGACAGTATGTTAGAAAATGCAGCTTTTGTTGCAAACTTAGATACTGAAATTCTGCTTCACAGGTTCACCCATGGGTTAGTAGGTTGGAACTGTCAGTACTGATGGGTGCTGGCCTGCAGCAAAGTTCTCTGAAGAATCAGTTGTAGCCCTCTGTACTTGAGGTCCTTGTTGTCTGAGCTCTTCAGCATTCTTCACCTATTCACCATTTCCCACTGTCTTGTTATTCTTTAATTTCAAAATTGCAGTTTAATTCCAAAATTGCAGTTTAATTCCCATTAGAATAAAGACAAAAGATATTTATAGGGAGCAATTAATTGAACACATTATGTATGAATGGGGCTACACTTTGCTTCAATGTGAGGTCTGATCAATGGTAAATATACTGAAATTCCTTTATTATGATGTCTAATCCTCTCCTGTTTGGTCTATACTTGTTTGTTTTCTCAGATATGACCCAATTCATGGTGTACGTAAACCCATTTTACAATAAGCGTAGCTATGCCAAAGCTGCCATTTATTAAGAACTTTCTATGTGGCAGACCTGTATTATTAGGCTTTTACCTATCTTATGTTTTTGTTTTCATGCTCCTAAGAACCCATAAAGCAGGTTTTGAAACTAAGGCTCACCAGCAGTAAGAAAGCTGCCCCAGAACCTATGCTAATAAATGCTTCCAAGAGCCTGGAGCAGCCCCATCTGCTGGACTCCAGAGGCTCCAGTCTTTCCAGCATACCACGTGGCCTTCTTATCAGTCTTTGAGGAGGCATTATAAGTACTATCAACCAGTCCAAAATCTGTCTCCTCATCAGAGAAAGATGCAGCACTTTATAAGCTAAATATGCAAATGCCAAAGGTAAGGTTTTAAGAAATTGACTTGAATAGATACTGGATCTGTTATTTAGGACCATAGAAACAGTCTCTCAAGGATGATAATATTTTGGAATTACTACTTTAATGCTCCCAGCAGTCCCCTCGTGGCCTTGGAGAAGTTCGTGTAGATTCCAGTGGTAGTCAAGCCTTGTGCTGGCACTGCCCACTCTTCCCACGTTCCATGACCTTGGCTTCTGCCCCTTAGACACACGGGGACTCACGGAGCCCCCCCACTCTAGGACAGAGCTGTGTCTGGGACCAGTGAGAAGTCCTGGGATCAGGAGAGTCTGGTTAAGTAGCAGTGATCGAATTTTGAGTTCTTTGAATCATTTGGATCATGCTGACTGGCTATGGTTTAGAGCAAATCACTTTGCATGTTTGTTTCCAGTTCACCATTCATTACCTTGAAGATCCAAGGTAAAATTAAACATATTGGCTTGAATTTCATACCTTTATTTAACTCAGTACTTTCTCTTCATTTGTGGAGATGGTCTCCACTGATTTCTGTCATTTCTTGGGGAGGAGGCAGCTGCATGGCTCAGACTGCTCAGAAGACTCTGATCTCTACACAGGGAGGGGTGAATGCCACTATCAAGGCTGGTCAGGAAGATGATGCCACCTTGAGGGTCCATACCTGCTCTTCTCCAGCACTGTACCCTGGAACTCAGCCCCCTAGATTCTCAGAGACTATGGATTGATCCTTGGTGGCCTCTAACTCAGCTGAAAAAAATACATAGCCCTGGGTCTCATAGGGATATGCAGGGTCTTAGGATCAAGTGATCTTTGGTGTCAAGAAAATTGGGGAATGAAAGTTTTTTAATACCTGGCCTAATTGAGACTTGAAGGAAGAAAATAAGCCCGAGTCAGAAAAGGACCCTGAATTGGTAGAAAGTGCAAGGAATGACCTTCACTGAAGCTTCTCTGACTACTCAACCCCTGGTATCATCATCAATGTCCAGTTTCTATGCTCAGAGCACCCTCTCATGCCCTCTATGGCCACTTGTCTAGTGAGGCTGACCCCTTGGGATCCTGATGTGGAACTGAGCCTTCCGCCTGGTCCTTAGCTGCATTGCGGTTAGGTCCAACAACTTCTGAGAGCCAGGAGCCCCAAATTTCCCTTAGGAATCCTCTGGGAGCTCTGGGATGGTAAGTGCAAGCCACTTCAGAGGGACAGATGGATAGCCAGAGAGGGACACCAAACCACCTCACCCCAGCATTCTCAGGCTGCTTAAGCCTTTACATCTTTCACAGGATATAGTACTTTCACTTCCCAACATGCTGAGCAGTCAGCATTCCATGCATGTGGTCATCTAGCCAGTGCATTCTTGGGAATGCAGTGTATTTATTCATGCCCATGCCATAGCATGGGTATATACATAAACTTCACGCCTTTGAGAAAGTCATCTTCTCACTTACTCTTGTATGCATTCGTTCATTGATTCATTTGTTAATTCATTCAACAAGCAATGAATGCTGACTGTAACCAGGCAGCTTTGTGGAGAATGAGGGAAAATACTGAGTCATAAGTGATTGTTACATAACCCCCCAAACTGCAAATTGCCTCTAATATATAACTTACTATGGTTAAGTCAGACTTATTAGATTTTAAGAAATCAAAATAAAGCCATGTCATGGAAGTCAGTGTTGAAGAATTACCTAACTCTTTTCCAAATTTAAAAAGTAATTAGTAATTAGTCTGGCAGTGAAGTTTTTCTAAGTTCTGTGACATTTTGACATTTATGCAATTACCACTATACTTTTATATGGCATCAGTTTACACTGTAATAGGCTCCTGGCAAATAACCATCTCATGACTTCTAATGTAAAGAACAGAAACTACTAAGTAACCTTTTGTTGTTAAAATTCTTGATCCACATACTACCCATTACCGGTTAAGTTGTGGCATCTGTGGTTTTGGTATATAAGTGCATGGATTAAATAACATTAATGTATAATTGCATGAAAATAAACCATGTAGTTTAGTTAAATTGCAGTACAATTGTTATCACTGGATGTAAAGTGATACCAATTAAATTCCTTTAAAACACCACAAATTAAGATTTAACAACTGGAGAAATTCTAGAATGTAAGTTATAGTACACCATAGGTAGAATATCCCTGGGTATTTTCAGATGTTTAATGGCATTTATGAAGTTAAAAACATCTTTTTCCTTTATGACTGGAATTAATTGTACCTTATTCAGGCAAGATTCAAACAGACATCAGATAACTTCTTAAAAGACATGTATCAACAAGTTCAGCCTTTGAGATGTTGACAAAAAGACAAATTGTGAATATTGTACTTTTATAGAGTAAATATTAGATTTTAATGGGATAGGCATTGAGGTAGAATTTGGGACCAGGAAAAACATGATACTAACGCTAATACAAACTCTTAAATGGTAAAATTTTATCAATCAAAAACAGTTGAGTATTAGCAACTTTGTATCATTTAACTTAACAAAATAATAGAAATGAAACATTACACAAGTATTAGAATTAAAAATACCTTCCTCCTTATATTCATCCCTCAAATGTACTGATTGCTTGCCAGCTAAATGAAAGTTATTTAACTTCAGCCTCTCAATTTTTTCTTTAGGAAAACAGGGTAATAATAGCCACACAAAGGATTATTGTAAGGATTAAATGAAGACAGCATAGTCAAAGAACTCAGTACAGTGCTTTACACAAAGTCAGCATTGATAAATGTGCTTCCTCTCCCCTCCCCCATTTTGCGTCTTTTGCGTTTACTTATATGGATACTTGTACCGGAGCTGATGGTTTAGATATACAGATTCAAGGTCTAAAATATTTTAGGCAAGTGAGAATTTAATCAAACTTGCAGTTTACACACAAATCACTAATATATTTTTCAGTCAGGAGACAGACATTGTAAACTGGAAAATTTGGAAACTTATGATTGAACTTACAGTGCTGGTGATTTTTTCTTTTAGCAGAACTTTAGAAACTTAAGAAAAATTATCTGCAGAGATGAATCAAATCTTTCCCTCATACACCCAAGTCTGTAACCCACACGTGCCTCTACGTGACCAGGTCTCCATGCCAGATGTTCCAAGTAGCTCTTCATTTAATCATGTCTTCTGACAAAACCTAAACAAATATATCAAAACTTGTACAACATTTAGCAAGTGCAACTTGAA
Organism: Giraffa tippelskirchi; assembly: GCF_054371585.1. NCBI lineage: Eukaryota > Metazoa > Chordata > Mammalia > Artiodactyla > Giraffidae > Giraffa > Giraffa tippelskirchi. Next base: position 52,680,877 of record NC_137280.1, read on the forward strand.
GATTTTCTTTCTGTTAGACAAATAGACGCCATCTGGAAAAAATAACCCCAGGCACTTGGAAGCAGGACTATGCAGCTTATTGGCTGAACACCCCATGAATACCTTAGACTACTTTCTTTGGCTCCTGCCCTCTGCCTGCTCATTTCAAATCTTGCACACTCCAGCAGGCGTGCTGCTGTCAGACAAGCAAGCCCTTGTTACCCAGGCGCTCAGACACTAGGAAGACTCGCTTACTTTGAAAGATAGGCTTGCAAGAGTTATCTGGACCCACTTTGTTTCCTTCACATTATGGCACCTGCTCTCTAAAGACTGCTGACTCTCGCTGTGTTCTGATATGAATTGGTAACAGCATTTTACTAATCAGTTCTGTGTTTACCACATTCTGTTTTTAAGCGGTAGTGTCCTCGTATACTTTTTCCTTTCTTCTTTGCTCCCTTCCTTCCTGTTTTATCTAAAAGCTACTTTCTAAAAGGAGAAAGCCACTCATATGTTGTTACTTATTTTACTAATTGACTTTTATTCCTAAATTAGTATTATAGTGATATTCATGTTATTTTGCCTTTCGTAATTAGCCTAACTGAATTTCAATGATTTTGAGTTTGTCATCTTCTAGGGGAAAATCAAACAAATGTAAATAGTCAGAAATCAAGAAAACCATCTTAATTTTTATTTTGATGACATAATCTTCATGATAAAAATAGCTTTTAATGGCATAGTCTTCATATGTCAAACTTTCTCTGCAACCATATGTACACAACATATTTAAGTTATAGCTTTACTAAGTTTTTGTCTTTTGTCAGTTGTGAGCTTTTAGCACTTCAAACCACAAAAGCAGTCACCTCAGAACTTCTGGAATTCATTTTATTACATCTCATGATCTGAGCAGTAGGGAGCCCTACGAAACACGTTTGATCAAATATTAATTTTATAAATTGCTTTTCCTTCCCCACAATTCCTATGAAAAAGGTATTCAGCTAGATTAAAACTCTGGAAAATTTTAATGGGACCTTTGAAATCTGTTTGAGCTCAGCTTCTTGGAAAAATAAAACTGCCTAATGGAAGCACTCTTTATACGAGAAGTGGTTATGCCTTTGAGGCAATTTTCTTCCATGCATAATAGAGAACTTGCAGCAGGATAATCTGAGTATTGGAAATGTCTTTGCCAGATCTTTAATGCTGCTTGTAATAATATCTGAAGGGGTCGTGTGTGCTTGTTCACCATGATGAGAAGAAAGGGATGGTAATTTGCAACAATATCACCGTTGTCTTTTCAGTCCTACCCTGGCCCAAGCCTGGAAAGTGAAGACTTTAACATTCCGCCCATCACTCCTCCTTCCCTCCCCGATCACTCTCTGGTGCAGCTGAATGAGGTCGAACCTGGTTACCACTCTCTGTGTCACCCAATGAACCATAATGGCCTGCTACCGTTTCATCCACAAAATATGGACCTACCTGAAATCACCGTTTCCAATATGCTGGGACAAGATGGAGCACTGCTTCCCAACTCCATTTCTGTGGTAAGAGTCTGCTTCCTGATTTGTGTTGGGGAGTGGGGGACACCACACTGACAAGGTCTAAATTCATGCGAGGAGTTTTCAATCATCATAACATGGCTTTCTGAAAGTAGAATAGTTTTCAGCCATGGAAGATGTTTTCCATAAATCCTGTAAAATCCTAATACAGTTTTCCATCTTATATTTAAGTCAAGGCAAAATCAATTAACCACATGTTTGGTCACTTATATTTATAACCCAAAGTACTAAATACTATTTGACACTGAATGTCAGGTCATGTGGTCAAAGTGTCTTACTAGCTTTAGATAAAAATTGTCATGAAGGTGCCATGTCTCATCCAGTGCAGGATTTCTCACCACAAGCAAGATCCCCCACATCTTCTGGGAACTGCTATGAAGGTTGGTTTCACCCCTGTTTTCCACTCTCAAATCCCACAAATTTATATAATCAGAAAGCAAGAAAACAATTTTCATCTTTATTTTGAAGGTATAATTTGGGTGATCAAAATTTATCTCCACTAAAATGTTCCTGTATCTTGGACTTTGTTGTTACTCTGAATTTTCTAATATTCTACACTTCTCAAATTTAGTAAGAATATGTATCACCAGAAAACTAGCAAAACTTAAATTCTTAGCCCCTACCCAAAAGTCCAAGAGTCTGTATTTTTAACAAGGATCCTGTGCTTGAGAATATGGACTTCATAAAATCTTTCCTTCTGACAGTGATGTCATTTAAAACCTTAATAATTTCTCTGTCTATATCTCACGGAGTGAAAAATATTGTCATCAGTATATGGCCAAGGGCAGAGCTTTCTACCGTGTCATGAAACTCTCTGAGGTTAATAGAACTTCTAATGAATGACAGGTGGAATGTTGAAGTCTTTACTTTGGTTCCATTTGGTTCCATTGTTCAGTCACTTAACAACCATCTCTGTTGTCATTTTTGTAAGTTGCTGAACAGTGCTACCGTATTCCCAATGAACAAATTGATTAACTTGCTTATCTTATGTTGTTTCTGATAGGAAAGTGTTTGATGTTATCACTTATCTAAATCATTTGGGGATGTATCTCTTAACTTGAGTGACTTCACTGAAAGGTTTTGCTGTTAACCATGAACATAAAGCGGGGAGATGGAGAGTGGAAAGAAATCGATTTGTAGTTTGGGGAATGAAGTCCTGAGCCTAATGCCACAGGACATGGTAGGGTGTAGGATTGTCCGCAAAACTGGCAGCTAGCTGGTTGGCCTAAAGGAGAGGACTTGTTCCTGGCAACAGTAGTAGCAAAAATCTCTACACTATTGTCCACGTTTTTAGATGATATTACACTGTACAAATTTATCCTAAGAGTATTAGTGTGACTTCATAAAATGGAAGATGGATTTTTTAAAAAAATACACTGTGTAAATCTGAATAATGTTTTACTTCAAAGTAATAACCTTGAAAAATCACGTGCCTATTCCTCTTTGGGGCTAAGGTTCAAACCCAGTTCAGGAACCAATAAGGCATCCAGGTCATGCTTTCTAGGCTCCCCTATTCACTGAGGAGGAGAGGAAGGATGAATACGGTGCAGAAAGTACCAGTTTTGTCCTCCTCACCTCTTCCTCGTGTGCTCATGAGGTTGGGCCATAGGAGGATAGTGAGATCCTCAGTTAGAGAGTTTTAGTCTCAAAACCCTTTTCCTTTCATATAATTTGCCTTCTTAACATTCCAAGGACTCTCCCAATTCACCATTCACTCTTTAAGAGATGAGTGTGTAACCTCAGTGTACACTCACCTGGAGTTTGCCCAGATTTGCTGTTCTTGGTCACTTCGTCCTCAGCTGACAGGCTCAGGACTGGCCCTAGTCCCAGTTGTGAAGCACCACTATCTAGGCCTCTCCTCTGCAGTGCTTCCCTCTTTCCTCGGCATGAGCTTCTCTCATCCTGATTCTTCATGCTTCTTTCCACTCAGCCCACTGTGAGAAACTGGACTTTGTTTTTCCCCTTAAAATTGTGTTTGCACACTTTACAAGGCAGAGGGGTCCTGTTCGGCCTAAGCTAAGCAAGTGAAGCTCTGATGTGCTATTTCAGTTCTTGGCACGTTAGTCTGTCAGGGTTTTTCATAGGATGGTAAGACTTCCTAGTACCTCCAAACCATATTCTGAGGTGGACATCTGCCCTGTCTCCTCACAGAACTGGTCCTAGCATTTTATGCTTTAAGTTAAAAGCTGCTCCAACACATCCAGTTTTGGCAAGACTTTGGACAGGCTTCAGCACTGTGTAATAGAACGCTCTGTGCTGGTGGCTTTTTTATTATCCATGCCGTCCAATAGCAAGAGTCATTGGCTATTGAACACTTTAAACATGGCTAGCATGACTGAAGGACTAATTTTTATTTTATTACATTTTAATTACATTTAATTACACTTAAGATAGCAACATGTACCTAGTGGCTACTGTCCTGGACAGCGTAAATCCAGTTAATTATGTTGATTTAACATTAAATCTATACTAAACTTATTTTTTAAGCCAGCGTGGTCTTGGAGAAAGTAGATTTGGAGGTGAAATTTGTTTTTAGAATTCTGTTTCAAGGTTTGGCTCTCTGACTGCATTCCAACAGCCAGAGTCTGATATACTGCAAAGTTGCAATAGAAATCTAATATAGTTGGAAAGATCGACTTTATTGGAGTTTGCTAATTCCTTTGAGAAACAGGGGCCTCTCTAGTTCTTATTTTGAGCTATTATGTGTTTGGAACACCACTCATCAGTGTGTACATTTTAAATGCTTTCCCTGCTCTAAATGTTTGCAAGGGCTCAGATGATTGATAAGATACAGTCACTGTCCTTCAGGAGCTTGTAAACTATAGAAAAAGCATAACTAAGTATGAAACAGTTTGAGTCAAATGTGAAGCAACCAGAGACAAGAGAAGGGTAAACATAGTTTCACTGACTGTGGACCCAAAAGGAATCCTGCCTGGAAGAATTATAGTCATCTGGCTTGGGTATTTTATAAACTTAGTGGAAAAGGTAGGATGGCAGTCCAGTCTTGAAAGGTAGTTTTGATTTGGACAAACAGAGATGAAAGAAAAGGCATCTAGGAGAGAGCATTTGAAAAGCAGGTTGGATACTGTAAGTTGGGAGATTTGACCAATGTTTCAAAAACCATTCAAAGGACAGTGGACTTGATATGATGGATTCTAGGAAACCATTGGCTGTTTTCACTCAAGGCAAAAGCATTATGAAAGGAGTGTCATAGGAAGATCCCTGACATCTCTCTGGAGGGACTGCAGTGGCAAGAAACTGGAGTTGTGTCAATTCTGGGAGCCTGTTATCATAGCTCAGGCAAGGAGTGTTGAGACACAGGGTGGTAATGGTGAGAACAGAGAGATGAGCTCGTAAGCTGTTTGCACATCATTCCCAAATCGGTGGATCTAAAGATGAACAGCCCTTCATATTGCCATGTTTTATATTTTAAAAGCACTAAATATTACCTTCACTGAAAGTAACTTTAAGTCTATACGATACTCTTTTCACACATCTTTGTATAAACTGACTAAAACTCTTTTCTAGCAACTTTGCTCCTGTATAATGTGATTGATTGGTTTGCCAGTTGTTGGCTTATATGTAAGACATATATATGAAATGGAATAGTGTAGATTTAGGTCATCAGTGCCCATATAGATGAGGAAATAATGGCTACAGAATCAGGATATAAAAACAACCCACCTAGAAATTACAGGGCTCTTTCTGTAATTTCTCATCTCTTCTTTCAAGGTCTCCTAAAGTTTGGAAACAACTTATTAAAGCTAACACTTGTGGACTCTAAGTAATTACTTGCTGTAAATTTTTAAATCTCATGAATATGAGCCACCCTAGGTAGATTTATGTGTAGAATCAAATATCTACAACTTCATTTTACAAAAGCCCTTTTGTTTTATTAAAGCTGAGCCTTTTGCTGTTAGTACAATGCTCAAATCTTTTTTTAAAATATAATTTATTTATTTTTTATTGAAGGATAATTGCTTTACAGAATTTTGTTCTTTTCTGTCAAACCACAACATGAATCAGCCATAGGTATACATATATCCCCTCCCTTTTGAACTTCCCCCCCATCTCCCTCCCCATCCCTCCCCTGTAGGTTGACATAGAACCCCTGTTTGACTTTCCTTAGCCGTACAGTAAATTCCCATAGGCTATCTATAACTAAGTTTCCATGTTATGCTTCCCATACATCTCACCCTCTCCTCCCCTCTCCCTATGTCCACAAGTCTATTCTCTATGTCTGTTTCTCCACTGCTGCCCTGTAAGTAAATTCTTCAGTACCATTTTTCTAGATTCCATATATATGCGATAGAATATGATATTTATCTTTCTCTTTCTGACTTACTTCACTCTGTATAATAGGTTCTAAGTTCATCCACCTCATTAGAACTGGCTCAAAGGCATTCCTTTTTATGGCTGAGTAATATTCCATTATGCATATGAACTACAACTTCTTTATCCATTCATCTATTAATGGACATCTAGGTTGCTTCCATGTTCTAGCTATTGTAAGTAGTGCTGCAATGAACAATGGGATACATGTGACTTTTTCAATTTTGTTTTCCATGGGGTATATGTCTAGGAGTGGGATTGCTGGGTCATATGGTGGTTTTATTCCTAGTTTTTTAAGGAATCTCCATACCAGCTTCCATAGTGGCTATATCAATTTACATTCCCACCAACAGTGCAAGAGCATTCCCTTTTCTCCACACCCTCTCCAGCATTTATTGCTTGTAGACTTTTTGATGATGGCTATTCTGACTAGTGTGAGGTGATATCTCATTGTGGTTTTGAATTGCATTTCTCTAATAATGAGTGATGTTGAGCATCTTTAATGTGTTTGTTAGCATCTGTATGTCTCTTTGGAGAAATGTTTGTTTAGGTCTTTTTCCCACTTTTTGATTGTTTGTTTTTCTGGTATTGAGTTGTATGAGCTGCTTGTATATTTTAGTAATTAATCCTTTGTCAGTTGTTCAATTTGCTATTATTTTCCCCCATTCTGAGGGGTGTCTTTTCACCTTACTTATAGTTTCGATTGCTGTGCAAAAGCTTTCAAGTTTAATCAGGTCCCACTTGTGTACTTTTGTTTTTATTTCCATTACTCTAGGAGGTGGGTCATAAAGGATCTTGCTTTGATTTATGTCATCGACTATTCTGCCTATGTTTTCCTCTAGGAGTTTATACTTTCTGGTCTTATATTTAGGTCTTTAATCCATTAGTGTTATCTTTGTGTATGGTGTTAGGAAGTGTTCTAGTTTCATTCTTTTACATGTAGCTGTCCAGTTTTCCCAGCACCATGTATTGAAGAGACTGTCTTTGCCCCATTGTATATTCTTGTCTCCTTTGTCAAAAATAAGGTACCCAGAGGTGCATGGGTTTATTCCTGGGCTTTTTCTCTTGTTCCATTGGTCTTTATTTCTGTTTTTGTGCCAGTAGCATACTGTCTTGATGACTGTAGCTTTGTAGTATAATATGAAGTCAAGAAGCTTGATTCCCCCATCTCCATTCTTCTTTCTCAAGACTGCTTTGGCTATTTGGGGTCTTTTGTGTTTCCAGATGAATTGTGAAATTTTTTGTTCTAGTTCTGTGAAAAATGTCATTGGTCATTTGATAGGGATCACACTGAATATGTAGATTGTGTTTGGTAGTATAGTCATTTTTACAATATTGATTCTTCTACCCAGGAACATGGAATATCTCTCCCTCTATGTCATCTTTGATTACTTTCATTAGCATCTTATAATTTGCTGTATACAGTTCTTTTGTCTCCTTAGGTAAGTTTATTCCTAGGTATTTAATTCTTTTTGTTGCAATGGTGAATGGGATTGATTCCTTAATTTCTCTTTCTGATTTTTTGTTGTTAGTATATAGAAATGCAAGTGATTTCTGTGTATTGATTTTGTATCCTGCAACTTTGCTAAATTCATTGATTAGCTCTAGTAATTTTCTGATACTATCTTTAGGGTTTTCTACGTACAGTATCATGTCATCTGCAAACAGTGAGAGCTTTACTTCTTTTCCAATCTGGATTCCTTTTATTTTATTTTCTTCTCTGATTGCTGTAGCTAGTACTTACAGAACTATATTGAATAACAGTGGGGAAAGTTGACACCTTTTTTTCCTGATATTAGGAGGAATGCTTTCAGTTTTTCACCATTGAGAATGTTTGCTGTAGGCTTATCATATATGGCCTTTACTATGTTGAGGTAGGTTCCTTCTATGCCCATTTTTTAAAGAGTTTTAATCATAAATGGGTACTGAATTTTGTCAAAGGCTTTTTCTGCATCTATTGAGATGATCATATAGTTTTTATCTTTCAGTTTATTAATATGGTATATCACATTGATTGATTTGCATATATTGAAGAAACCTTGTATCCCTGGAATAAACCCAACTTGATCATTGTGTGTGAGCTTTTTGATGTGTTGCTGAATTCTGTTTGCTAAAATTTTGTTGAGGATTTTTGCATCTGTTTTCATCAGTGATATTGGCCTGTAGATCTCTTTTTTGTGTGTTGTCTCTGTATGGTTTTGGTATCAGGGTTATGGTGGCTTCATAGCATGAGTTTGGAAGGGTTTCTTCCTCTGCAGTTTTTTGAAAGAATTTTATAAGGATAGGCATCAGCTCTTCTCTAAATGTTTGATAGAATTCTCCTGTGAAGCCACCTGGTCCTGGGCTTTTGTTTTGGGGGAGATTTTTGATCACAGCTTCAATTTCAGTGCTTGTAATTGGGTTGTTCATAATTTCTATTTCTTCCTGGTTCAGCCTTGAAAGATTGAACTTTTCTAGGAATCTGTCCATTTTTTCCAGGTTATCCATTTTATTGCCATAATAGTCTCTTATCATCCTTTGTATTTCTGCATTGTCTGCTGTAACCTCTCCATTTTCATTTCTAATTTTGTTGATTTGTTTCTTCTCTCTTTTTTTCTTGAGGAGTCTGGCTAAAGGTTTGTTAACTTTGTTTCTTTTCTCAAAGAACAAACTTTTAGTTTTATTAACCTTTACTGTTGTTTCTTTCATTTCATTTTCATTTATTTCTGCTTGGATCCTTATGATTTCTTTCCTTCTACTAATTTTGGGGTTTTTTTGTTCTTCTTTTTCCAGTTGTTTTAGGTGTCAAGTTAGGTTGTCTATTCGATGTTTTTCTTGTTTCTTGAGGTAGGATTCTATTGGTATAAACTTCCCTCTTAGAACTGCTTTTGCTACATCCCATAGGTTTTGAGTTGTCATGTTTTCATTAGCATTTGTTTCTAGAAATTTATTGATTTCCCTTTTAATTTCTTCAGTAACCTGTTGGTTATTTAGAAATGTATTGTTTAATCTCCATGTGTTTGTGTTTCTTACAGTTTTTTTCTTGTAATTGGTATCTAGTCTCATGTCATTGTTGTTGGAGAGATGCTTGATACAATTTCAGTTTTCTTAAATTTATTGAGGTTTGATTTGTGACCTAAGATGTGGTCTATCCTGGAGAATGTTCCATGTGTACTTGAGAAGGTGTATTCTTCTGCATTTGTATGGAATGTTCTGAAGATATCAATGAGATCCAGCTCATATAATGTATCATTTAAGACTTGTGTTTCCTTATTTATTTTCTGTTTTGATGATCTGTCCATCGGTGTGAGTGGGGTGTTAAAGTCTCTTACTATTATTGTGTTACTGTCAATTTCTCCTTTTATGTCTGTTAGTGTCTGACATGTATTGAGGTGCTCCTATGTTGGATGCATGGATATTTACAATTGTTGTATCTTCTTCTTGGATTGATCCCTTGATCATTATGTAGTGTCCTTCCTTATCTCTTGTAATCTTCTTTATTTTAAGGTCTGTTTTGTCTGATATGAGGATTGCTACTCCAGCTTTCTTTTGCTTCCCATTTGCATGGAATATATTTTTCCATCCTCTCACTTTATGTTTCTTTAGGTCTGAAGTGAGTTTCTTATAGACAGCATATATATGGGTCTTGTTTTTATATCCATTCAGCCAGTCTGTGTCTTTTGGTTGGAGCATTTAACCTATTTACATTTAAAGTAATTATTGATAGACATGTTCCTATTGCCATTTTCTTAATTGTTTGAGGTTGATTTTGTAGATCTTTTTCCTTCTCTTACATTTCTTGACTGTATAAATCCCTTTAACATTTGTTGTAAAGCTGATTTGGTGATATTGAATTCTCTTAATTTTTGCTTGTCTGAAAAGCTTTTTATCTCTCCATCAATTTTGAATGAGATCTTTGCTGGATACAGTAATCTTGGTTGTAGATTTTTCCCTTTCAGAGGTTTAAATATATCCTGAGTATGGTGCTCAGATCTTTGTGTTTGTATTTTCACATGATGTAATTTTAGAATTTAAATGGATCAAAAAGTGAAAATATTTAGTTCTCATTTACTGCATATATTTTAGTGGTTATTATATTATTTAACATATATACACTATTATATGTTATATATGTTGCTGTTGTATGTAATACATAATGTTTTCTGAAAATTTATTTTAAATGTTCTTATATCTATCTGTTTTTTATCCCTACTGGCAATGTAAGTGATACAATTTTACTCATTCTAAGCATTTCCAACAAATGTCTAATTTATTAGATGTAAAAAATTTAGTTCATAATTAGAAGTCAGTATATGAATATTACTATCCCAATATTATGTATGAAAAATGGAGGTTTGGGGTAGTTAAGTGACTTGCTCAGTAGCTCAGCCAATGAATACCCAGCTTCCTTCTGCGAAAAACAAGGATAATGATCATCCTTACCTTGTGGAGTGAAATGTATCTTTAAGTATTGCTTAGACCATTGGTTGGCACACAGGAAGCATTATTATGTAAGTTTTCTAAATAAAATATGAAAAGCAAGAATGTATATATATAACTCCTTTGGAAAAGTTAAAATACATGAGAGAGAAGATTTTTTCAAATGAGCTATTTATACCTAATCCTTAATCTTCTTCACATCTGTCCAAAACAAAAAGGCAATAAGCCTGCCAGTCACCAAAAAGTCTTTACCTTTCTACTGAGTGTCCATATACATCACTGTGATTAATACTGGTGTCTTTTGACCACAACTACCTCCTCAATTCAAATCCTGGCACAACCACATACCAGCTATGTGACATTGAGCAACTTGCATAACCTTTCTGTGCCTCAGTTGCTTTTCCTATAAAATAGAGATAAGACACTTACTCTCATATTGTTGTGAGCATTAAAGTAGTTAATATCTATGAATTAGTGCCTATCACACAGTAGGCACTAGATATATTCAGTGGAATCCCTTTTTGATAAAAATGTCACTAGGGTAGAATATCTAGCTTGCCTTCTGAAACTTGCCATAAACATATTCAGGGGTAAAGCATACATAGGGTGACTTTTTCCCTTCCTTCCCCAATTCCCCACCACTTCCTTTTTGCATATTCTTGCCTATGCCAGTTTTATGTGTTAGTAGTAAGTCAGGACTCCTGCAAAAAGTTAGATTTCTGGCACTTGAGAAAAGATTCCATTTTCTTAAAGTCCATATTTTCCAAGACCAGGCTATAAAACAGTGTAGAATTTCTATTAGTATATACTGTCAAACAAGTGCCAACTAGTTCTGATTCTCTAGGTCCAAGTTAAACAGTCGTTCATGACCCAATGTGCAAGAGTTCCATTTTTCTCAAAATTGCCCTGGGTTATTTTGATAGTGGGTAATTGACCAGCCTGTGCTTTTCCAGGAGTGAAATCTGGTTAGAAGAGCACTGGAATGAGAGTCTGGAAGACCAGGCTTTGCCTGGGATAAGCTTGTCAACCATAGACAATTCACTGTACCTTGGCTGTAACCAGTGGGGTTGGACTAGATCAGGTGGAGCCAAGGGAAGCTGGAATGGAATCAGCCAGAACGATGGTGCTCTTATTCATCTCACTTGTTCACATTTCTTGTAGAAATTCTACCCCCCAAGAAGAAGGAAAACCACAGGACTAGTTGAGTTCTGAGATCCTTTCCAGGGCTGACATTTTCCTGTGATTCATTCTCTATCGACCACACAACTGTGATCCAGAGTTGCTACTCACTCAGCTTGTCACTTTAGTTACTTAGTCATTTTTCCCACCATCGCATGGGCTTTCTCAGTGTTTAACCCATACCCCCAACCTAACGCCAAATCGATTATTAAGCTACTTGAACTTATTGGACAGAACATTTCTTTTGGCTGGAAACTATTATTCTGCTATTAAGAAGAAAGTGATGTTGTTTTCATGTTGTTATATAGAAACTACAGAGCTGTTTGGGGAGAAAGGTAGAATAAGAAAATGTCCATATTAAGTATTCATGGTTTAAGAAAAATCCCTTGATTCCTGCAAACTGAAATCAGGAGCCTCTCTTTTCCCCCTTCATCCTGGCACCCTCACTGCTGGGTTTCACCATGGGCTGGTGGAAGGCAAAATGCAACCTTGTATAAAGTCATTCAAGGCTCCTGCCTGGCCCGTATGTGGCGATTGCTTGTTCTTTGTGCAGGCAACAGAAGCTCTTTCATACAAAGAAACATCGTGCAAAGTTTTAGAATGGCCTCACAGAAAGGATTCATTTAGAACCTGGGCTTTTTGTAGAGTATGGTTCCTAATGACATAGTATAGAAAATTTACAATGAAAAAAGCAACAAAGGAGATTTCAGTTTCTTTGATACTTCAAATTTCCAGTTCTGGAGTTTAAAATGGAAAAAGATGTTAAAAGGCAATAAAATTGGGGGGTTTATTTCCCAAATGCCTTATTTTTTTCCAGGCAACAAAAGCAAGCATAATGTATATACTCAGATTTATTGTCTTTTGAAGCTTTCAGTCTGGCACATTTTGCATTCAGAGGCCACTGCACAGCTGTTTTGCCAACCATCACTTCAGTAGGTGCTGTGCAGGACACATGCAACTAAAGCAGGGGTGCCCCTCTGGGTCTGTAGGGAGTGCGGTACATCAAGGAAGTCCACTGTATTAGAGCAGCATGAATTGCTAATATATTGCCATTATGGAAAGGACCACTGGCATATTGAATAATGTAGCTTTCAAAGCCAAGCAGAAAATGTGATTACACACAATTTGATTGCTGTTTTTAAAATAAATATTTTCAAAATCAGAAGATATTTTATTTCATGTAATGCATAAAGTATGTAATAGTGGGCTGGAGCTAAGTAAGTATCTTTTAGGACATGAAGGAGCTGATGATGTCAGCCCCATTTAGACATGAAATAATAGAAGCATTAGTTTAAAATGGAATGGATGTCACCCTGGTTTGTTTCCTTCTTTAAAAAAAAAATAGGAGCAGAAAAGCAGCAAAAAATTATTTTGCCCACTTTGACAGAAGAAAAAAGACAAAGAGTGATTATTTAGCATTATGCCACAATTCATCAAAAGTTTAGCAATTTCAGCCATTTTTTCACAAATTATCCTTTTTTGAATATTGCACAAGAGCAATTATTAAACCACTGTAACAACTGTGAAAAAAATGGGCTGGTTTTTTATTCTTATTTTTGACCATATATAACAGTAAGAGTGTGTGGTTTGGGATTTTTTTATGTCAGATTCCTAATAAGGCTAAAAATGAGCATTGTTTGTAGTTAGTTGGTAAGCTCCACTTAAGCCCTTTCTTTGCTCAAAACAGACTCTACTTTGAATATGGTATTGATAAGAAATTCCATGGACTCAGTATGCAAATGATTTGGGACTATCTTTTAGTGCTGTAATAAAATATTGCTCCAAAATAGAGCTCTCTTTAATAGTGTTCAGGAAAGGAGCCAATTTAAAAATAACTCCTCTCCATTCTTATGCCAAGTATGACAACTCAAGATTCACTTTGGGTATAAGGGTTGCTGTACTTTTTCTTCACCCCTAGAATTCATGTAGATTAGTGCCTAGCCCATGCACGGAAGAAATTAAAAAGCTATAAGACCAGTTATATAATATACTGTAAGCAAACTTGAAGAGTAATTCAATCCAGTCTCTTAATTCCAGACAGAAGTAAACCTAAACCATTGAAGATATGAGGTTTTCTAAGAGCCAAGATTCCACAACTTTTGGTAGTCTGTTTGTGTTTAATTAACTTCGTAACATTAAGTTAAATTGCACTGAGAGATTTAGATTCCTTCCAGGAAGTTGCTTATTAAAGTTAAACTAAAAAATCTTAACTACAATTTCACTCTACTTTGTCTGCTTCAGACATCTGAATGCTTGAAGAACAATTGATTGCAAGTATTTGACATTTATTAAATCAGTCCTGCAGTTGTGTTTTACCTGGTCCAAATAACCTAGTTCCTTTAACCTTTCCTCAAAGGTCATATTTTTCAACTTTTAAATCAAATTAACTTTTTCTTTTCTAATTTGTGATTTTAAGGAATGCCAACCACCATGGAAGGCAGAGCTCCAGACAGAGCCTGGGGTTGCAGATTAATTTCTGAAGTTTTCAAATAATTCTCTGCCCCCACATGGACATTTTATGATAGGCTCTTTAATAGCATCATTGATTGCTGACATATTTAATTTTTGACCCATTGATCACTCCCACGGCGTGTGTCCCTTGCTATATTGGTATCTAGGCAGCAGTTCCCCATCTTGTTTCTGTGTAACTCACTTCTCATCCTAAAGGCAAACATCTGGGAAGGACATCATAGCGTTACTCCTTTAGGCATCTTTTTTTCTGGCTGCATATCCATGATTTAAATAGTCTTTGGCAAACAAAGAGAGGGAAGAAAAATAAAGTTACGTACTCCTAATTGTCCTTGGACAAACAGGTGCCAAGAAGGTCCATAAGTAAGACTTTCCAGGCCTTGGCAATAAAGGTTCAGTCTCTAACTGCACCCTCCAATTGTTAATAACATGTTTCCTAATGTGTTGAGAGGGTGTTTGGGAAAAGCAGCACAGAATCTGGATGAAAAGAGGTGGGAGTGGGGAGAATAAACAGCTATTCAGGAGAGAAATTGTGTACCTGAGGGCTCCATGGGACGTATGCTTCTTGCGTGTGGCCCCCTTGCCTGCCCCTTACCCCCTCTATGCATGCTGTCTGTGTCTCCTCTACCTCTGGGTCCATCCTCACCCCTGGACCCTAAGTAAGAATGTTAGCGCTTCATCCATCAAGTCTTAACTGGAAGTCAGGCCCTGAGCTGAGCACTGCCCTCATGTCCTCCTGGCTCTGTCTTTCCTTCCTTGGCCTTTGCGTTAACGCTCAGGACATACCCCTACTCTCACCACACCGTGCAGAGAAGTCTGCCTCTCACTCTGCCCAGTGAGCTCTTTACAGACAAGAGAACCCAGACCCCCAAGAGCTTGTTTGGTGTCATTATCAAGACTTCCACGTGGAAATCCTTAATAATAGTGTTACAGGGAGTGCTTGCACAGAGTAAGACCTCAGTAACTATCTCTGATCCAAGAAATGAACTCAGTTATCCCCGATGGAACCCTTACAGTTTTCCCCAAACAGGTACAGGATCATTCTTGCTTTGTTTTTTTGTTTTTTTTTCCTGACACTTCTAAGTTGTGTAGTCTTCTAAAATAATACCAATTTTCCGACTTTTAAAAAAAATGTAATACCAAGTGTTGTGGCATCTAAATGCATCAAGACTGCTGTAATACTTTCCATTTAGCTAAATGAATTTGAGCCCTAACCTTACATCTATTTTGTAGTCTTAACACTTAATCAACTTACTACTAATTATTCCTAACCCATACCACTATTAAATTGATATGTTTGACAATTAATTACAATGTATAGTTGATCTTTTTCAGATGTGTAGTTTTATTTTCTGAGTAGAGCTATTTTTATGGAGAAAAATTGTCAGCAAAATTACAAGACACCTAAAGGAACATATTTCTGCCTAGTCCTCCAAAATCTTGGGGGCAGAAGAGGCGATGCAGAGAATTAATGTTTGTTAAAGATTGGCTCATATGACCAGTGTTGATTTTACATATATATATATATATATATAATCACAAAATGATTCAATCTTTGACTTGCTGTTGGCTTGATTTGAGTGAGTAGATTATTAACATTAAAATGGTGCATTATAAATCCATTTAGTCATGGAGTCATATGAGAATTAGTCGAAAATGCTTTTCAGGAGAACAATGAACCAGTCTCACTCCAAGACACCGCTTCCTTCATTATTCATTAACTGTTCTTATCTCGAGCACATGGGAACATTCTTAGAGCAGGTTTTGTTTTTTTTTCCATTTCAGTTTTTTTCCAGTTTGAAAGTTCTGAGTTCTCTTATGTGGACAAGCAATACCTACAGGAACATAATGTTTGTCTTTTTATATTAGTCATTCATATATGTTTCTCTGCCAGAAGCAAACACACTCCATCGGAGAAAAGGAATAGCATACTGCAGAGTCTTTCACCATTCTAGACAGTCATTAAAATAATAGATTCAACCTTCCTTTTCTCAGTCATTTCAAATATCACAAATGCCGTAATAATTCTCAGAATAGGTATTTTCTTCTTCATCTAATAAATATTTTTGGTTTTTTAACAGATATATAATAACAAAATTGGTAGTCAGACTTCTCTGAATTTAATGGAATATACAAATTCCCCAAGGAAATCTATGTATCATTTGACAGAAGGAGAATTAATTGTCCTCTTTATAATTCAGGATAGGCAAAAAACTTCTTCAAAATTTGTTATGTTTGAAAACTACATTTGAAAACATTTAAGGGATTTTGTGTTTTTTAATCAAAATCATTATTTTCTTTAATAAAATAGTATTCAAGCCCCCAAAACATACTGCACTATTAACATTTTTCATATTTTTATATGCAATGCATAGTTAATCACATTTTCTACTAACCAGCAGACATAAATAATGGCTTTGCAAGTCAAGATAGGACCAGTCCTTCATGCATTATGAAATTTGAAAATGATGTGGGTGAAAAATAAAGTCCTGCTTTAATTAAGATGGTAAATTCATAAGAACTATTGCTAAAACCATTATATTATTAAGACTATCAAAAGATAAAAAGCTATTTTCATTTTAATACATTTTCTTTCTGTTGTGTGGTACACATATCTACAGTGTTTGAATGATTAACAGGACAAAGAGATATTACTATATTCACATAGAAAAAAATTAAGTTGTTTGCATCTGTATTTACACATCTCTCATCTCTCTACATAAATGTATGCAGTTATACATGTAGGTCTCCATTGTGTGTTAGGAACTCTTACCCCATCGCAAGAGTACCATGGTGGCAGTGGCCATTCCCCCCACTAGACAGATGCAAACTGGGACCTTTAGGCGACAGCTGTTTTCTCGTGTCTGGGGTTGTTTTTGCTTTCCCCAAAGCAGCCCCATTTCTATCTTGCGCAACCCACGGGGCTCAGGCCGTGTTTCCCAGCAGACAGCAGACACAGCCTTCTCTGCACCCAGGCTGCGAGCTCGCATTCCACCCCACACTCACACGTTTGGAGGGTGTTCAATGTGCCTCCAACCTACTAGATGTGACAGGCAGTGAAGGTTAGAACTCAGGAGCTGACAGTTCACTGGGAAAGATGAGGGCTACATATATGAAACTTGGAAAATGTGAGACCGTGGAAAGTCAGATTCTCAGATCCGGTGCCCTCCTTAAGCCATCCAGGGAGTGCTCGCCACCTACAGAAACTAACCCATGGCCTCGGGGTCTGGAGAAGCAGGGCGGGCAGTGGGTACACCAGCTGGTTCAGGGGTGAGGCAGCCCAGACTTGACCCCTGCACGTGGTTGTGGGCCAGTGAGTTCATATGCCTCGCTGTCCTTGGTGGTGAGGCTTCAATGGCTCCAGGTGTCTGAAGCCCTCATACAGCACCCGGCAGATGGGGTGCCTCATGTTAGCTATTTGTTCTCCACCTGCTTGGAAGCCCCACAGCTGCTTGTCTGGGTTTTCCTCACACTGTCTATCATTCCTCTTCCAGTTACTAGTGTCCATCCTACCTGGGCCATTCTAAGAACTATTGTGCTGACATTTACTGAGCATCTGCTTTTGTCAGGTCCTGGGCAAGGTGTTTTCACAGTTTCCTCCTAAATCCCCACAGTGGCAACAAGAGAGGGTGGTGTGATCCTTTCCTTGCATGGAGCGGGGGAAGGTTGGGAGGGAACTGAGGTCACAGGCAGGTTATATAGTTGGCAGCCGGTAGGTGGTAAGCAGCCACCCTGTCATTCCTGGGGAGGCAGAAGCTG
The DNA here is from genome assembly GCF_054371585.1 of Giraffa tippelskirchi. Lineage (NCBI taxonomy): Eukaryota > Metazoa > Chordata > Mammalia > Artiodactyla > Giraffidae > Giraffa > Giraffa tippelskirchi. The sequence continues at coordinate 52,698,567 of NC_137280.1, forward strand.
TGCCTCTCACGGGGTGAGGCTCGATCACACTGCACTGAAAGCCTTACCCCTGTTCCTTCCATTCTCCTCATGGAGGTTTCTGATGGACTTGGTCCCGTTCCATTCACGCTGCCCATGCCAGACAGAAACATTCTCAATTCTGTCCTCTTTTTTTTTTTTTTAACAAAATTAACTCACTTTATGTTTACATTGTTGAAATAATATAATCAGAGAAATGAACAGAGGAAAAGAGCTCTTATAATCCAGTTGAAAAAAGGATGGGCTTGGAATTCTTGCTGATGACTTTGACAAATCACTGGGTCTCTCTGACTCTCAGTTTCCTTTGCTGTAAAAGGAAAAAAAAAATGGTATGACAACAATATTTACATCACCGTGTGGTTTGGGGGATTAAGTGAAACACAAGATTAATATTTCTAGTACCTAACAGTTTAAGTACATTTTCTAGTCATCATGTTGAATAGATTAGCATTCCAGCTAATGATAAATGTTAGCTCTTTGCCAAAAATCCAAAACTTTAAATTATTACCGCCTCTATGAGAAAGGCAGTGTTACCTCTTCAGGTGACAGCAGGCTACACTAGCAGACAAGTTCTTGTGCCAGGTAGCTGGGTTGTCCGCCCTTTGTCAGGACACCATTATTAACCAACCTCAAGATATTCTTCCCTCTCCATCATTAGGCTACAAAACTTACTTTTAAAAGTGCAAAGATATTTAAATTATTTTATAAATAAAAGAAGTAAAAATTCTGGGCAGCTTGCCAAGGATAGCAAATCTGAAATTAGGTCAAAATGTTTTCTTTTCTTTATTAAATTCCTACTACCTTTTCTGATGTGTTTGTATCAATTTGTCTCTTCATAAATATTTGAATGTTCTGTGTGACAGGGAATGGATAAAAGCCAAAGAAATAGTGAATTTGACTAAACTTTAGGTTTTCTTCATTCCTGTTCAATAATGATGAATTAATGTGACCAGGGTCACAAAGCCTCTTGACAGGACAAGTCCCAAAGGAACAGTGTGCTCAGATGCCCCCATGGACTGAGGGGCCTACCCAAGACCCCAGAGTGTGAATGAGGACACGCATTGTGAAGAATGGTGGGGCCCGAGGGTGAAATGCAGAGCTCCCCCATGTCAATGGCTTCCTTCTTCTCATCAACCTACAAGATACGCCGGCTCCTGAGAGCAGTGCTGTGGAGACACCTGCATGGGGCCAGACACTGGCTGGCCCACTTACTCTGCATACATATGCCACACGCAGTTATCGCAGAGGAGGAGCTGGAAGATTTGAACACATCAGCACTTAATGGGATCTTCATCAGTTCAGTTCAGTCGCTCAGTCGTGTCCAACTCTTTGGGATGCCATGGACTATGCACTCCAGGCTTCCCTGTCCATCACCAACTCCCTAAGCTTGCTCAAACACTGGATCTCCTGCAGTCCAAGGGACTCTCAAGAGTCTTCTCCAACACCACAGTTCAAAAGCATCAATTCTTCAGCGCTCAGCTTTCTTTATGGTCCAACTGTCACATCCATACATGACCACTGGAAAAACCATAGCTTCGACTAGATGGACCTTTGTTGGCAAAGTCTTGTCTCTGCTTTTTAATATGCTATCTAGGTTGGTAATAGCTTTTCTTCCAAGGATCAACCATCTTTCAATTTCATGGCTACAGTCACCATCTGCAGTGATTTTGGAGCCTCCCAAAATGAAGTTTTTCACTGTTTCCACTGTTTCCCCACCTGTTTGCCATGGAGTTATGGGAACAGATGCCGTGATCTTAGTTTTTTGAATGTTGAGTTTTAAGTCAACTTTTTCACTCTCCTCTTTCACTTTCATCAAGAGGCTCTTTAGTTCCTCTTCACTGTCCTCATCTGCATGTCTGAGGTTATTGATACTTCTCCTGGCAATCTTGATTCCAGCTTGTGTTTCATCCAGCCTGTCATTTCCCATGATGTACTCTGCATATAAGTTAAATAAGCAGGGTGACAATATACCGCCTTGATGTACTACTTTCCCAATTTGGAACCAGTCTGTTGTTCCACGTCCAGTTCTAACTGTTGCTTCTTGACCTGCATATAGATTTCTCAGGAGGCACGTAAAGTGGTTTGGTATTCCTATCTCTTTCAGAATTTTCCACAGTTTGTTGTTGTCCACACAGTCAAAAGCTTTGGCATAGTCAATAAAGCAGAAATAGATGTTTTTCTGGAACTCTGTTGCTTTTTCAGTGATCCAGCAGATGTTGGCAATTTGGTCTGTGGTTCTTCTGCCTTTTCTAAAACCAGTTTGAACACCTGGAAGCTCACAGTTCACATACTGTTGAAGCCTGGCTTGGAGAATTTTGAGCATTACTTTGCTAGCATGTGAGACGAGTGCAATTGTGAGGTAGTTTGAACATTCTTTGGCATTGCCTTTCTTTGGGACTAGAATGAAAATTGACCTTTTCCAGTCCTGTGGCCACTGCTGAGTTTTCCAAATTTGCTGGCATATTGAGTGTAGCACTTTCACAGCATCATCTTTAAGGATTTGAAATAGTTCAACTGGAATTCCATCACCTCCACTAGCTTTGTTCATGGTAATGCTTCCTAAGGCCCAATTGACTTCACATTCCAGGATGTCTGGCTCTAGGTAAGTGATCACACCATTGTGATTATCTGGGTGATGAAGATCTTTTTTGTATAGTTCTTCTGTGTATTCTTGCCACCTCTTCTTAATATCTTCTGCTTATGTTAGGTCCATACCATTTCTGTCCTTTATTGTGCCCATCTTTGCATGAGATGTTCCCTTGGCATCTCTGATTTTCTTGAAGAGATCTCTAGTCTTTCCCATTCTATTGTTTTCCTCTATTTCTTTGCACTGATCGCTGAGGAAGGCTTTCTTATGTCTCCTTGCTGTTCTTTGGAACTCTGCATTCAAATGGGTATATTTTTCCTTTTCTTCTTTGCCTTTCACTTCTCTTCTTTTCTCAGCTGTTTGTAAGGCCTCCTCAGACAGCCATTTTGCCTTTTTGCATTTCCTTTTCTTGGGGATGGTCTTGATCCTTGCCTCCTGTACAATGTCACAAACCTCCATCCGTAGTTCTTCAGGCATTCTGTCTATCAGATCTAATCCCTTCAATTTATTTGTCACTTCCGTAAGGGATTTGATTTGGGTCATACCTGAATGGTCTAGTGGTTTTCCCTACTTTGTTCAATTTAAGTCTGAATTTTGCAATAAGGAGTTCATGATCTGAGCCACAGTCAGATCATGTTTATTTGTTTGTTTGTTTTTGCTGACTGTATAGAGCTTCTCCTTCTTTGGCTGCAAAGAATATAATCAATCTGTTTTTGGTTTTGGCCATCTTGTGATGTCCATATGTAGAGTCTTCTCTTGTGTTGTTGGAAGAGGGTGTTTGCTACGACCAGTGCGTTCTCTTGGGAAAACTCTGTCTGTCTTCATAGTGATTCACAATCCAAGTTACCCTGGGCACTCAGCTGCCTACAGAGGGATTTCCAAGCGGGACCTAGTCTCAGATGCACCTACCAGGATAGTTATTTAGGCTGAGTGCTTTTATGCGTCACATAGCCCATCCCCACAGCCACAGGAGAGGGACACGCTGCTGCTGCTAAGTTGCGTCAGTCGTGTCCGACTCTGTGCAACCCATAGATGGCAGCCCACCAGGCTCCTCTGTCCCTGGGATTCTCCAGGCAAGAATACTGGAGTGGGTTGCCATTTCCTCCTCCAGTTCATGAAAGTGAAAAGTGAAAGTGAAGCCGCTCAGTCGTGTCCGACTCTTCCAGACCTCATGGGCTGCAGCCTACCAGGCTCCTCCATCCATGGGGTTTCCCAGGCAAGAGTACTGGATGGGGTGCCGTTGCCTTCTCTGAGAGACACACTATCCTTGTCTATTTGGCTGAGTGCATGCACGCAGCATTAGCTCCTCAGTGTGAGAGAGCATCAGCTATGGAAAACAGTCCTCTAAACGTGGTATAGAGGTATAAAAGAGCTGCTTCTTAGAGCACAGAGTAGTTTAAAACATAGAATGTTGGCACATTTCATTGGTACAATGGAAAGATTACTGAAATCAGGAATGTCTGAGGGCAGAGAATCCCAAACATGACCTCATGACGTTCAGAGTTCCATTCTCATGCAGTGATTACAAGAGGTTAGGCCCTTCCTGGCAGGACCTTTAACAGGGGACTTCAGCATGTTCCCCATTTGTGAAATGCAGATAAAAAGAGAGTGTGCTTCCTCTTGTTGTGAAGGTTAAATGACATAGTACAAGTAAGGCCATACCATATGTTCTCACACAGTAAATTATAAACAGCTACTTCTTTTGAATGTACCTTAATATTGTTGTTCTTTAGTTGCTAAGGTGACTCTATTGTAACCTCATGGACTGTAGCCTCACCAGACGCCTCTGTCTGTGGGATTCTGTAGTTAAGAATACTGGAGTGGGTTGCCACTCCCTTCTCCAGGTGATCTTCCCAACCCAGGGATTGGACTCATATCTCCTGCACTGGCAGGCAAATTCTTTACTACTGAGGATTTCCTTAATTTTCATGTGAGGTTTTATTAAGTTAATACAGTTTGATACTATATGTCATATGATTTGCAAAGTAAAGCTTTCTTATTTATATTAATTTAAAATTTTGGCTTTTTAAAATTAAAAATAGAGTAGATTTTTAGCCAGTATTTTATAACTATAAATGGAGTATAACCATTAAAATTGTGAATCATTATACTGTAGGTACCCATAACTTACATTGTACATCAACTATACTTCAAAAAAGAGAAGAAAGAAAAAACAATAGATTCTAATTCTCTGAGGCTTTTAAGCACAGTTACTTTTAAGAGTTTGAGTGAATCTTCTCATCTGACCTGCCATTGAAAGTTTCAGTGTTCCAGGTGAAAGGGTGGAGTACTGGGCTTTGGCTGTGGTGGGAGGGGGCTGGCACTCCTCCACGTGTGTCTGCCAGTAAAGTGCTAGACAGCAAGGAAGGGGAGGAACCTGATTGTCCTCACAGGCTCTTACATCATTCTGTAATCATCATATGATGTGAAATGAAAAGAAGGTGAAATTACTCCTAAAAGCACAAGCAAACAGAAAAGAAATGACTAGGATACACAGCTTCCTGCAAAGGCCAGTAAAGACGAAATTAGGACTTAAATCTCCCCAGGCAATCTATCAAAATGTTGAGGAAAACACATTACTGATGAGAAAATATCATCTACTAGGAGACAAATGCATGTAACTCTGAATCTTGGATCACAAAAGGGTTTCCTCAGGCCCCTCGATGACAACTTTATGATGCATAAAATCATGAGTTCTTCTTATTACAGTTTATTGGATAAGCACCTGCATGAATACAGGGCTGCACTCTGCCCAGGAAAAGAAGATTCTTGCCCAGAGCACTCTTGGTCCAAGCTGTGAAGGAGACGCCTCTCAGGGATAAAATTTAGGAGATGAGAAAGTGATTAGGGTTATGTCCATGAGAGAGCAAACAAATGTTTTGACAAGGAATAAACCTGGTTATAGGTCCTTTTCTTTGAGAATATTTGAACAAATATTTAAGACAGTAATCCTGTTGACAGTTATCAGGGAGTTTCATTTCAAACCTTTCCTATTTCTGCTTAGTTTAAAAATACAGAGGTGATTTATAACTCTAGCACATACTGTACAAGCTTGAAATCCCTTCTTCTTACATCTTTTGCAATTTCATATGTCAATGGAAAATCACAGAGTCACTATACCAAATGCGCATTTACCTAAAATAGCAAGATGTTTGAGGCATGAAGCTCTTCGCATCTCCACAGTTCGTCATTTTTCTGTCTCCTCTTTGTGGACAGACAGACTACAGAGCTCACATCTCTGCAGTACCAAGTATCTCTGCTTTTTGGTTGGATTCTTCATCAGAGATTCTTGCTTGCGGACTCTAGCCAAGTCTAAAATTGAACCCCAATTTTTCCTCTTTGTGTCTCATTCATATACACAGGCCTTGAGTTTTAGGATTATTAGGCAGTATTGGGCATCTACCATCTGGAGGATTGCCATATAATTTATCATTCAAACCAACACAGTTTTGAGAGTGAAGCACCTAACTAATTATGATTAGGCCTAAAATTCGGACTCTCCGGAGGATACAAATTGAGGTTCCAGTAAAGACAATGAGCATATTGATGGTGATGCAAAAGGTTTGGTAACAACTCCTGGTCTTGAGTGTCTAATAAAGCAAAAGTGTTTTGTACTTAAAACATCATCAAGCATTTCAAAGCATGGCATTTCCTATCACAGAGTTTTAAAATGATGTGAAAAATCAAGGGAGGCTACCTAATAGGGGTGGAGTTAGAAAAGGATCTCAATAAATGACTGATTATTGACAGGGAGAAGTAGAGAAGTGTGTTTGGAGTGAGGGAGTTTCACTAAGTATGTATCATGTGAGTTGGGGTGGACAGTGGTCCACCTCAGATGCTCAACCTAAAACTTCATTCATCTTTTCCTCTCACTCCCTCATACTTGCAATCTACGCACATAGCTTGCTTCTTCACTGCTCCCACTGTGGTCCACAGTGCCATCTTCTCTTGGGATCCTCACTGGCCTCTCCAACCTCTTGTCCATCCATCAAACTCTCTCCACACAGCATCAGTGTGCTCTTAGCTCATTCACCCTTCACTGACTCCTGATTGTTTCTGAGACAAAGGAGAAAAAAATTCCATGTTTCTTAGCATGATAATCAGTGCCCTTCTGAGGTTACTGACCCTGCTGCATACTCTTCTGCCCATAACTGAGCTGCAGTCACTCTGATTTTTGTCACTCACCTCTCCCCAACCCAGTGACCTTCAAGCTTTTGGGAATAGTCTTGACTCAGATCTTCATGCTCACCACTCAGCTCAAATGTCACCTCTTGGAAACACTAAAGTGGCACTATCCTCCACCATCACCACCACCACCACTGACCTCACATCACACTGCTGTATTTTATGGAATGAGTTAACACTGCAAAGCTCACGTGATAACAAAATGAATGAATATTGTCTTTGTTTCTGAGTTATCTAGTTTACTTAGTGATTTGCCTTCCACTGCCTCTCTCTCTGTGAGAGATGGAAATCTTGGCTGTCTGATCCTTGCTCTGTCCTGCACATCTTGAAGAGCAGTCATAGGAGGCACCCACTTGATAGTTGTTAAGTGAATGTCTATGCAGTCAGCATTGTATCTGATGGATTAAATAAGTCCTTAAGCAATTCAAGACTCTAGGAAAGGTCATACTTCCTACTTTAATGTAATAGGGATTCCATAGCAACAGGTACAAAAGCTTGGTATGTGTATGTCCTCACACACACACATTATATATACACACTCTAATTGTGTAAGTGTGCTAATTTATAACGATTAAAATATATTTTATATTTTTGCCTTCCTTTCTGGCTTCTTCCTCCTAAACTTCAATCCCAAGAACCTTAAATTTGTAAAGCACTTAGTCAAGACAATTCCAAGAGAACACCCATAAATATGAGACACCAAGAAGACTGATGTATAAACCATACGAATTTTCCTATTGTTAATGGACATTTACATAGCTCCTTCATTTAGGAATATCCTAAACTAAGAGCAGGGATTCCCTGGTGGTTCAGCAGTAAAGAATCTGCCAGCCAATGCAGGAGGCACAGATTCAGGAAAATCCCTTGGAGAAGGAAGTTTTAATCCATTCCAGTATTGTTGCCTGGGAAATCCCATGGACAGAGGAGTCTGGCAGGCTACAGTACATGGGGTTGCAAAAGTCACTACCTAAAGTCACTAAACCACAAAAGCAAACTAAGAACAGTTACTGTTCCCAATTCAGATGCCTTAGACAGCAATGCCTGCCAAATTCTCTAATCCAGCAGAGAGAAAAAGGAGGAAGCAAGAGAGTGACACAGAATTCTCCCCATCCCTAGGTGTCTGATTCTAGTTCCTCAAAACAATCAAATCTGGGGATGTTTAGCTCATATAACATCATAAGAATGAAAGTTATGTGGTTGATTTGGCTTAAAACATACTTTCAAACTATCAGCATTAAGGTAAAAAATACATATAAAGAAAAGTAGCTTTGAAAACTGAAAACACAACTTTTTCAGAGATTTAAAGAGGCGAAGATGTGTTTAGAAAGTACTTTAGTGATATAATTTTAAAAACAATTATAAAATTTTAATATTAAAAAGTTTTGATGAGATCTGATAGATTGGCAAATAATTTGCATTAGTTCAGTTCAGTTCAGTTGCTCAGTCATGTCTGACTCTTTGCGACCCCATAAACTGCAGCACCCCAGGCCTCCCTGTCTGTCACCAACTCCCACAGTCCACCCAAACCCATGTCCATTGAGTCGGTGATGCCATCCAACTATCTCATCCTCTGTCGTCCCCTTTTTCTCCTGCCCTCAATCTTTCCCAGCATCAGGGTCTTTTCAAATGAGTCAGCTCTTCGCATCAGGTGGCCAAAGTATTGTAGTTTCAGCTTCAACATCAGTCCTTCCAATGAACACCCAGGACCGATCTCCATTAGAATGGACTGGTTGGATCTCCTTGCAGTCCAAGGGACTCTCAAGAGTCTTCTCCAACACCACAGTTCAAAAACATCAATTCCTCGGCGCTCAGCTTTCTTTATAGTCCAACTCTCACATCCGTACATGACCAATGGAAAAACCATAGCCTTGACTAAATGGACCTTTGTTGACAAAGTAATGTCTCTGCTTTTTAATATGCTGTCTAGGTTGGTCATAACTTTCCTTCCAAGGAGTAAGTGTCTTTTAATTTCATGGCTGCAGTCACCATCTGCAGTGATTTTGGAACCCCCCAAAATAAAGTCAGCCACTGTTTCCCCATCTATTTCCCATGAAGTGATGGGACCAGATGCCATGATCTTAGTTTTCTGAATGTTGAGCTTTAAGCCAACTTTTTCACTCTCCTCTTTCACTTTCATCAAGAGGCTCTTTAGTTCTTCTTCACTTTCTGCCATAAGGGTGATGTCATCTGCATATCTGAGGTGATTGATACTTCTCCTGCAATCTTGATTCCAGCTTGTGTTTCCTCCAGCCCAGCGTTTCTCATGATGTACTCTGCATAAAAGTTAAATAAGCAGGGTGACAATATACAGCCTTGACGTACTCCTTTTCCTATTTGGAACCAGTCTGTAGTTCCATGTCCAGTTCTAACTGTTGCTTCCTGACCTGCATACAGGTTTCTCAAGAGACAGGTCAGATGGTCTGGTATTCCCATCTCTCGAAGAATTTTCCACAGTTTATTGTGATCCACACAGTCAAAGGCTTTGGCATAGTCAATAAAGCAGAAATAGATGTTTTTCTGAAGCTCTCTTGCTTTTTCGATGATCCGTCGGATGTTGGCAATTTGATCTCTGGTTCCTCTGCCTTTTCTAAAACCAGCTTGAACATCTGGAAATTCACGGTTTACATATTGCTGAAGCCTGGCTTGGAGAATTTTTAGCATTACTTTACTAGCGTGTGAGATGAGTGCAATTGTGCAGTAGTTTGAGTATTCTTTGGCATTGCCTTTCTTTGGGATTGGAATGAAAAGTGACCTTTTCCAGTCCTGTGGCCACTGCTGAGTTTTCCAAATTTGCTGGCATATAGAGTGCAGCACTTTCACAGCATCATCTTTCAGGATTTGAAATAGCTCAACTGGGATTCCATCACCTCCACTAGCTTTGTTCGTAGTGATGCTTCCTAAGGCCCACTTCACTTCACATTCCAAGATGTCTGGCTCTAGGTGAGTGATCACACCATCGTGATTATCTGGGTGATGAAGGTCTTTTTTGTATAGTTCTTCTGTGTATTCTTGCCACCTCTTCTTAATATCTTTTGCTTCTGTTAGGCCCATACTATTTCTGTCCTTTATTGAGCCTATCTTTGCATGAAATGTTCCCTTGGTATCTCTAATTTTCTTGAAGAGATCTCTAGTCTTTCCCAATCTGTTGTTTTCCTCTATTTCTTTGCACTGATCGCTGAGAAGGGCTTTCTTATCTCTCCTTGCTGTTCTTTGGAACTCTGCATTCAAATGGGTATATTTTTCCTTTTCTTCTTTGCCTTTCGCTTCTCTTCTTTTCTCAACTGTTTGTAAGGCCTCCTCAAATAGCCATTTTGCTTTTTTGCATTTCTTTTTCTTGGGGATGGTCTTGATTCCTGTCTCCTGTACAATGTCACAAACCTCCGTCCATAGTTCATCAGGCACTCTGTCTATCAGATCTAGTCCCTTAAATCTATTTCTCACTTCCACTATATAGTCATCAGGGATTTGATTTGAGTCATACCTGAATGGTCTAGTGGTTTTCCCTACTTTCTTCAATTTAAGTCTGAATTTGGTGATAATTTGCATAAGTATTTACAAAATGTATAGAGAAGGCCAGAAAAGAGTTTGGGATTTTTCTTTTTCTTTCCCATTTTTGCTTCTAGGAGTCTAATCAGGAAGAGAATGCTTGTTGTGTAGTGAAATTCATTTTGGAGTAATTAGAGATACTGGGAGTATAAGTGAAAGAGCCTGGCAAGTTCTTAACTTACCTGGGCCTTCACACCAAATGTATTCTAATACCTATTTTGGTTATGACATTCTATAGATGTAGGTAACAATTTGGGCTTTGGAAAACTGTCATATAGATTTATGTTTTAAAGAATTATGAATTGTAGACCCTGTCAACTCCTATGTAGGTTGAAATATCAACTGGATATCTTCTTTGAAGTTGTTCATGGACTTTTCAGTTCAGTTCAGTTCAGTTCAGTAGCTCAGTCATGTCCGACTCTTTGGAACCCCATGTACCACAGCATGCCAGGCCTCCCTGTCCATCACCAACTCCCGGACTACTCAAACTGATCTCCAGTCAGTCTCATCCTCTCTCGTCCCCTTCTCCTCCTGCCCTCAATCTTTCCCAGCATCAGGATCTTTTCAAATGAGTCAGCTCTTCGCATCAGGTGGCCAAAGTATTGGAGTTTCAGCTTTGACATCAGTCCTTCCAATGAACACTCAGGACTGATCTCCTTTAGGATGGACTTGTTGGATCTCCTTGCAGTCCAAGGGACTCTCAAGAGTCTTCTCCAACACCACAGTTCAAAAGCATCAGTTCTTCAGTGCTCAGCTCTCTTTATAGTCCAGCTCTCACATCCATACATGACCACTGGAAAAACCATAGCCTTGACAAGATGGACCTTGTTGGTAAAGTAATGTCTCTGCTTTTTAATATGCTGTCATGGACTTTTGGGTGACTTCATTCTTAACTTCATTCTTACTTTATCCTTAATTTCAATATAGATTAGTAATTAAACTTCAAAAATAACCATTATAATAACCAATTACTAATGTAGTTAATAATTTTTCAAAAATTAAATATAGCTAGCACATCTTAAAGAGATGGTGGAAAACCTTCAGCCCTCAGTCTAGATTTCCTGTGATATGTCGTATGACCCTAGTGAATGGCACTTCATGACTCTGGTTTCCTCTCTTGATTGTTTGTGTCAAAGCTGACTATATCCTAATAGGTGGCTGGACAGGTAACAAATCAGTCCATTGTCACTCAGCATGAGTCATGGATGCATTTTTAGAGCAATCTTCACAACCTTAACTCAAAGGAATGATTAATGAACTGGGAATACCGGAAACTTTAAAAATATTTTTTTCTAGTTGTAACAAGCATAAACTGAGCTCTTACTCTGTGCCGAGAATTATAGAAGCCAAGAAAACAACTTCTCACAGAAAAGTTATTATCTAACTTACTGTCTAGATCAGAAATTCTTAACCTTGACATTTTGGGTTGAATAATTCTTTGTTGGGGAGGGGGATACTATCCTTTGCATTGTAGAATGTTAGCGGCAACCGTGACCCCTACCCACTAGATGCCAGTAGCACCCCAAACCTTCTCACTGTTGCAACTAAAAAATCTCCAGATATGGCCATATGTCTTCTGAGGGAAAAATGCTTCTGAATGAGAACCACACTCTAGCTAGGCAATTTCTGTATAGGTGGAATGGGTAGTGATCAAAGATTTGCCCAAGTCTTCTCTTAAAGGAACACTGCAAGAAGAAATGCAGTGAGATTCTGCCTATTTGTAGCGTTAGTCTGGCAAGAACAATCAGAATTAGAGATTTGAGCTGGAAGTTATGTGGATCACTAAGCAGAATCCATCATTTGACAACTCGGTAAAGTCAATTCTTAGAGCTGTTCAGGACTACCTGAGTTTTTAGAGCTACCAGAGGCAGGACTAGACCAGCCTCTCCTGACTTGGTCTTTAGGTTCTTCCCATCATAGTTCATTGCTTCTGGATAAAGGAGCCATTGATATTGACAGCACACTGGTTAGAACTATGACCTTCACCGTTTTCCTTGGGTAACCATTTTGACAAACGCACTTACACCAGTTTGCATGACTTAGTCCAACTGCAGGATGAGACTAGGTGGGCTGCCTGTCGCTTACAGTTCTCTCCTCTCCACTGAGCACACTCTCAGCTCTCTTTCTCCATTGTCATTCCAATAAACAGGACATAATTTATATTTTTTTTGAAAAATGGCTAAGTAAAAGCTAACTTTGAGTGAAATTCAGTGATACTTAAATTCTAACTTAAATAAACCCAAATTGTCCTTTTTTGGCAAGCATCTTAAAGTCCAACAATAAATTTTTCCACACTTTCAAATAGATCTTCATAAATATTCTCATACTTTTAGGCATTGATAATAAAGACAGTTACAGTCAAAATTTTGACCAAGCATCGACTAGCTTCAAGGCAGAATGCTACCCTTGTGAAAAATGTGGAAATCAGTGAGATACCTCCTAAGGAAGCAAGACATGAATAAATCAAACTAAAGCAATAGTTAGAAGATGACTTTATTATGAGACTAAAGGTAAAGACAAAGAATATGAAGAAAAAGAGAAGAGAAAATAGAAAACTAGCACTAGTCCAGAGCACGCTATACGCCAGACACTGTGCTAGGTGCTATACAAACGTTTATCATGTAGCCCAGTAATTTGAAATGGGGATTATTTCCCACATTGACAAAAATATAATGTATTGGGAACAACGCAAGCAAAGGCACATGTGAAGGAAAGCAAAACAACGAAAATATTTAATTTCATTACATCATAAAATGAATGAAGAGGAGAGATGGCATGTAAAGTGGGAGTATCTTGGATAATTCCTGGCAAAGAACCATATCTCATCAAACATCAATTGAGGGATATAGATGAAAGAACAGATAGTAGGCTGGGGCCAGTTCATACAGATCCTTGAATATGAAGGGAAGTATTTGAACTTCATTTGTTATATAACAGTCAGTGAGAACAGATGGAGGATTTGTAATCAAAGGAGGCATGGTTGGAGTTGAACAGTTTGCCATTCTTTTCCTGAGTCACTCTGTGTATTTCATGTATGGACATGGAGTTCTGCATAACATTAAAGCATGACTGAAGTATATTGGGAAGGCCCAAGGTTAACATAATCATCATGCTCGCAGAGAAAAAGGAGAGGGTATGTTTATTTGACACAAATAAGATCATGGTGATAGATAAAGAGAAGCTGTGTTCCCATGCTGTCTGCCCCCACTGGTCTAGAAAGGTGAGTTCATTCCTGAGCTGTGGCCTGCCTGAAAGTGCAGGGCAGCAGCAGTATCACTTGGGAACTTTTTAAAAGGTAAATTCTTCGGCCCTACCTCGTACCTTCTCAGACTCTGGCTGTTGGTCCCAGGTTTCTATCTTTTAACTGTATCTCTGGGTGATTTTGTTGCATGCTCAAGTTTAAGAACCAGTATTCTAGAGTAACTTAATTTAAAACAAAGAAATACTATTCTTTCTCCCTCAGCAGAAACAAAAATAAATCTAAGCATCCTGCTCTTAAAAAAAATACAAAGAATCATAGGCAGAATTTAAACTAGTTTTCTTTAAGGTGTAAACTAATCCAGATGCAAACTGTTATATATAGAATGGGTAAACAATAAGATTCTACTGTATAACACAGGGAACTATATTAAATATATATATTTATTAATATTCAGTATATATTGAAAATATTTAGATACATATCTGAATCACTTTGCTGTACATTAGAAATCAACACAACATTGGAAATCAATAAAGTAATTTTTTTAAAAAGATCTAAGCTATTCCTAGCTAGTAAAATGAATTAAACCCAGTCTTCAGTTTCCTTTCACCTGTGAAAGAGCAAAACAGTCTGTTTGAAAATCTTATTTAAATTCATGAAAGAAACAAAGTAGATCACACTTCTTTGATTTTCAAAATCTGAATTTGTTAAATTTAGGAAAAATTATGATAGAATCTGTGGAGACAGATAAGATAAACTTCTATAACCAGAAGGAATCATAACAACCAAAGTCCATTACAAAGATACTTTCTGGAACACCAAAATTCCATTATTTTAGCTCAAGCTTGTGACTTTAACTGGAGTGGTAACAGGAGAGTTAAATTGAAAAGTAATTGAGCTTGAGTATTTTGTATTCTTCTTTTTTTCTGTTCTGAGATGACTTGATCTTCTTCCACTGCAGTTTAAAACAACCAGCCTCACTTTGCCATATCAATATTAAATCAATGCTAAACAATACATACTTTTCAATTTAGGCTTAACTGTGGTCTAATAGTTTAGATAGCTGTGTATTTTATGAATTTAATCCTTAAATTACTAGAATAGAGTAAATTTATCAAGAAAAAGTACACATATTGTCAATATATTTGTATGTACATATATATCTACAATAAGAAAGAGAAATAATACAGGATTAAAATAAAAATTAGAGCAGAACTAGATATTTCTGTTTTTATTTACATTTCCATTCTGCTTCAGATATTACCACTGGAGTGTCTGGACATTTCTAATGATCTTTTCAGCTGCACATCCAAGATATTAAACTAACTACCTACCTTTGATCCCAAACTCAGAGTGACCCATTTAAAGAGTTCCTGTTCAACACTTTCAAAGGAAACTGCTTAAAATGGGCCATCCTGTATTAAACCATGAAATAAACTCCCAAGGGAATTCGGGAGACATCCAAGAGGTTGTGCAATTTGTCAGTGAAAAGGAAAAAGACTGCAAAATACATAATAGGGAATAATGCTTCTCTGAAGAAAAAACTGAAAACTGGGAAATATTTCACCAACCAATTAAATATAGAAATATATTTAGGAATAGAAATATATTTATATTTAGGAAAAGAGGTGTCTTTGTAGTGATTTTGACCATGGTTGTGTTTATTTGCAACTGTTCTTTGGACCTCCTTGATAAATACCAGCGATAGGTGTCCAGGCCTAGAGCTAGGGCCTAGGGAAGAGGATACACAGCTAAACACAGCAATATAATAAGCTCTCCACAAGGTCTAGTTCTTTGCGCCTTCCTTGGACAGAATTTAACAGGTATATGCTACTAAGGAAATAGGTCCTTTAAAAGATATTTATAAAACGCATTTTGCTAAATCAAATCGTGATCTTCAATTAACTTACTTTATAATACCAAAGTTGTATTCCAGGAGAAAGAAATAAATTCCCAAATAATCTAATTCATGTTGTCACAACATCCTCCAGCAAAATGTGGGCCATGTACTAAACATAAGAAAGTATCCTCTACTTTATAAAGAGCCAGTTAAGTGCACATCGAAACCTCACGTTATTTCTGTTCACACAGGGTCCAGTAAAAATCTGCCCTTTCTTTGACAGACTTTAAAATTTTAACTCTAGTAGGTTCCAAACTTTTTACATTTTAATTTCAAAACTTACCAAATTCTTCCAACCTTACAGTAGTCAAACTTTCAAGATTTGTCGATTTTAAAAATAGGTAAGTTCCCAAGGATTCAGTAGTGCTACTAAATTTGTTTGTATTTTATGATTCTCAATAGTACCTGTATAAACTCGGAAAATTTTGTCAAATACATTCATACAGTTACCTGTTCTGCATATGGATTCCTGGACCATAGCAGTGACCCTAAAAGATTCTAAGTGAAATTTGGGTATTATTGCACAATGTGTGGGACAGTTAGGACAATTAAACATGGTGCTAACCTGGCCTCTGAGGCTGGGGTCAGTTTCTCCTACCTCTACCACATCATCACTCGGAAACATGATCTGTTCCCTGATGGACAGTGTGGGAATTTGAGATCTAAGTGAGATTTAGGTTTGAAGTTTCTTCAACTTTAAAGTATATGTGAATCACTGAGACCCTGTTAAAATGTAGAATCTGGTTCTGCAGGTCTAGGTGGGGCCTGAGAGGTGAGGCCTGGCCTCTAGTCGAGGGTTCCCCATTTGAGTAGCAAGAATTCTATTGTCCAAACAAAGTGCTCACCAGCAGGCAGGATGCACTGAGCCCCACCCAAAGCCATTCGATCTGTTTGTTCTGGGATGGGATCCAAAGATTAGTATTTTTTCAGAAGTCGTCAGGTGATTTTAATGTGCAGCCAGGGTTGAAAACCACAAAGCTACAGCTTTTCTAGGTTTCCTGAGAGTCACTAATTTGTAAACCTACTAGTTCTTAATGAGGGAGTATAGACAATGTCATCCTGTTAATGAGAAACTTTGGAGGACAAAATGATGAAAAAAGAGAGAAAGCTGCAGGCAGTTTTCAACTTTGTATAATAAAACACTGTATAAAATAGAACTGCCTGTGCCTTGAGCAGGGTGCTTTAGGCTGAAGTCATTTTTATCCCTAAGAGATGGTTTGAGACAAGAGGACTCTCTCTCAGGAAAGGATAAATAAGACAGTTGGATTATCAGTCAGTATATACTGAATGTCTTCTGTGTTCCATGCACTGTGCTCAGCACAGGCCTTGCTGTAATACCATTTCCCTTGACTCTAATATCACATAAAAGGCATACAAATTATATAGAATGTTATGATCATTGTTTTGGAGGAGATATAAACAAATTGGGCTTCCCAGGTGGCTCATTGGTAAAGAATCCACCTGCCAATGCAGGAGATGTAGGTGTGATCCCTGGGTCGGCAAGATCCCCTGGAGGAGGAAATGGCAACCCGCTTTAGTATTCCTGGGGAATCTCATGGACAGAGGAGCCTGGTGGGTTACAGTCCATGGAGTCACAAGAATCAGACACGACTTAGTGACTACACACACACACACACAAATTGCATGTGGAACATAGGAGAAATTGCTTATGAATCTTCCAGCCGTATTCAGAAATGGCTCTCAAATAAATGTCTAAATGTCTTTTGTCTAAATGTCTTTTAAAGCTGTTGGAGGAGCGAAACCCAGATGTATAAGCAGAGCAGGTTCTCGGGGCAAGGGACAGCATTATCAGAGAGGGGCATAGAGGTCAGAATGGCACATTTGGGAGCCTAGAGGTGACATAAAAGGAGAGCAGAGGCCAGTCTGGGGGCAGGAACCCCATCATAAAGGCCATGTTTCAGTTGCACTTGTGGGTTATGTGTAAACGACGGGGAATATAATCTCTAGATTCCCCACTAGTGTGATCACTGTAGAGTTCTATTATGAGGATGTTTTAACATCATGTGATTTTCTCGTGTTGAACACATCACAATTCCTCTTCCCAATTTATAAGTTTGAATCTTTCTGTATATTTGACGACATATTTGAGACCATTGAATTGGATTCATATTACTTGCCTTGTGTAAACTTTCCATATAAAACAAAAAAACCTGAGCATCAAGTTTATGCTCTCCAGGGATTGCCCTGGTTTTATTCTAAGTTGATATGATTTACTAACCTGAAATAATCCAAAAATTTATTAGAGAATATCATCAAAGCAGGAGTCAGTGTTCAGACAGCAGGAGCATCGCCATCAGCCCCTTGTCCTAAGCTACCCCAAGTGCTCTCTTTGTGCCTGAGAACCACGTGTCTGGCACTCCTTTAAATGGAGTCACTACTCTTTCACTACATGTTAGTTGAAAGCCATAATTATGATTCCCAAAATGGCAGAGTATCAAGCATGATCCTCCTTGAGTATCCTAGGAAAAGGACTTGCTAGTTTGTACGTTTATACTAAGATACTCAAGGGTGATCATGCTTGATACTCTGCCCATTCTGGGAAGCCCTTGTCCTAAAGTGGACCCTAAAGGGGCAGGAGGCACACATGCATGATTTGATATATATTCAGTGTAAGGCACATTTACATGGGGTGTTTGACAAGTGCATGCATGACCCCAGGAAAGGTGAAGTCACTGAGTGCCTGGGAAGGAGATAGGCAGTGGAAATAGAGGGGGCTTGAGGAGACGTTGGGAGGATCTCAGAGGAAAGCCATCCAGGTGACCAGTCTCCTCCCTTGTGGCTTCCAGCAGCTTGTTCCTACCTGTAGCTGTAGAGGATCCCTAGGCCTTGAACATCAGAATATATTTAGAAAAAAAACTCAGATTTGTTTTTAATTTTTAAAGTTATTTATTTTTACATTTTTTTAAATTGAAGGATAATTGCTTTACAGAATTTGGTTGTTTTCCATCAAACATCAACATGAATCAGCCAGAGGTATACATATGTCCCCTCCCTCTTGAACTTCCCTACCACCTCCCTCCCCATCCCACTCCTGTAGGTTGTTACAGAGCCCCAGTTTGAGTTCCCTGAGAGACTCAGATTTTTATGGTTGCAGACTGAAGGAATTTCATGATATCCCAATCACAAACGGTGTTGCCGGAACAGCCAAAAACTGTTGGGTTGGGGTTTTTTTTGTTTTTTTTTTCATAATCTCATGCCAGGAGAGAGGGGGATATAAGCAAATATTTTTATATTTTGAAAAGGATGTTTTATTTTATAACATCTTGATGGAAAGAAAGCAAACAAGCCTGGCTAATGCCTTTTAAAATGAGAGAATATGTTTTTCCTAGTTAACGACAAAGATTTCATTGAGATGGAGGAAAAAAATGTAGCGTTTATAAAAATGTTGATGTAGATATAATTAGATCCATTTTAGGACCAAAAGTTTTATGCAGAAACTGACAGAAGGATACACAATAATTATAGTTTCCTGACAAGCTGAATAGAGTTTTCTTTTTTTATCTTATGGTTTTAGAAAACCAAACTGTAAATAAATATGCAGTTTGACAGATTGTAATTGCGATCAGCAAGGCGTCTTTTCATTTAATCAGATGGTGTTATTAAAATGGGGGCACAATTAAACATTTTATAATGTGACGTAGAACTCCATTAAAATTCTTCAGCAAACAGCAATTTACATCTGATGCTCCAGAATCCTTTGTATATTTGCAGAAACGTTATTGGCTGTGACCTTCCCCTGGATGGGTCTCTGTTTTTATTTTTTATTTTTTCTTCTTACTTTGATAAATGATATTGAGAAGCAGCTTTCTTCTGCTCGTTGCACAACTAAGATATTAGCTTTGCATGCTCTTCTTGAGTTATCATGACCCTTATAGTACACATACTGGACCAAACAGAAAGTTTGAAAAAGCATGTTTACTTGAAAGGAAATTCATTTTCTCTGTTTATATAATAGTCATTCCCATCAGCTTCCAATTAATATTGAACTCACAGTTAAATTTGTTTCAGGAAAAGATTAATAGGAAGCTTTCGCAAAGTGTAAATATCGGTTAATATTTTATATTCCCTAGAAAAGTACCTCCTTAAACAAAGAATGAAAAGATGTGAAATTGAATTTGACAGTAATTAAAAGAAAAATGGCCTCAAAATTCTGGCAGGGTGCAACTATGAGATGCTTTACTCTTCTTGCTCAGAGCCTTTGGCTTGACTGTGACAAAATATAGCCTGATCTTGGTAAAGAATATTCAGAAATGTGACTAAACATTGCTATGGGATCCAAATCGGATGATTGGCTAACAGAACATAATGGAAAAGGAAATCTGAATTGTAACTCTACACTTTTGACAGTACAAAGGAGTAATGCAAGCTGTGGTGTATGTTGTGAACTTGCTCTGTGCAATCACTGAAAACCTGTCCCCATGCTTTGCATGGGGAAGATTTGGATTGATTTATAGAACAAGAAGAAATTCAGCACAACCTGTAGGAGAACTTCTCAGCTTATTGTTGACCAAAAAAAAATCCCCACCTATGCATCTTATCCAGCCAAGAAAACAAAGATTACTGATAATGACCTTGGTCATCTTCTGGCAACATAATTATTATTTTCCGTTTTTAAAACAAAGCAAAGCATCTCTGGTAAATTGTAATTAAAGATTTTTTTCCCCCAAAGGGACAGCTTTCAGATTAGGAAAGTTTTGAATGGGAAACATTGTCTGTATGAGTGAGACTTTCAAAGTGAAGATTGTTTAGAAAAGTGGTCATTCAACTAATAAAAATAATTGTTCCCTTGTGGTCATGCAATAAAATAATCTCAAATTATTCAGTGGCCAGTTACCTATTTTAGTGTGATAAAGACATGTTATCTCTTGTTCATCTGCTGCCAGGCTTCCAGTCCCTTGACTGTCTCATTGCTTATCCCCAGGTGCCACTGTCACAGGATGAAGGGTTTGAAAGTCAAGCCTGTCATTGTTCAGAGCTGTGGACTGATTTGTTGTTGCTTAGTCACTTCCCTCCCATTTTACAGATGGGGAAGCCCCAGTTCTAGGACATTAAATGGTTACATAGATAGTTCATGAAAAACATGCATGAGGACCAGAGGCTGTCTCTGAGCCTCCTTCTATCTTCTCCATTCATTCACATTTGGTTATTTTATTTTTATTCATCTGTCAGTAAATATTTATTCAGCTCCTACTGTGGGACAGGCATGTTGAAGTCACAGTGAGCTCATGGAAACTTTGAGAATAATTCATCATCAGCTAGCAAAACATGGAGAAAAAAAAAGTAGACAATAGGGCCTTACCATGGTTAGGCTGCTGCTGCCACTACTTAAAAAAAGTTAGCAAGAAAGAAGTGACTGTTAGAATACAGCAGTAATCTAGGAACCTGTCAGGAATCCGATTGGAACTGGTAGTTTTGTTTCAATAGAGTGCCAGCAAATGTGGACTACCAGAGCTCAACCACAGGTAGACATGGTTCTCCAGTCCCCAGCAGGCTATGAAGTCTAGTGAAATCATAAATGTAAAACTTGGAAAACCCCTAAATAATGTAACAGCAATTATTTACTGTGCCTGCTACTTGGCACGAGGCTCTGTGCTTTAAAGCAGTAAATAAAATGCTGTATATATAGTCCCTACAATCATGGTATTTACAATCTAACAGGAGAGACAGATATTAAACACACATACCAAAAAGTCACACATTTAACAACAAAAAAGCATTTTGTAAGTTGTTACTGTGTAGCATTTTGTGGACCCAGAATCTGTCTCTTTCTTTGCAAAACCATTCAAATCAGTGTATTTGAATATTTTTCTCGTTGGAATACACCATATATCTCCGATAAAACAGAATCTGAGGCCTGTTCCCTAAACATACATTCTTACCTAATTGCTAAAATACGGTTTTGGTGTCACTTGTTTGGTTCATTTTTAAGTTAACTTTTTTTTTTTTTGGCCACGCTGTGTGGTTTGTGGGATCTTAGTTCCCTGAGCAGGGATTGAACCCAAACCCTGAGCAGTGAAAGTGCAGAGTCCTAACCACTGGACCACCAGGGAATGCAGTATGGTTCATTTTTTACACTGCTGCTCATCTAACCTCTACAAATAAGAATAAGAGAATCCATTTTATTAGAAATATATAGAAAACCCAAAAGTGAAAAGAGCCCTGGCTGATCAGGCGAGGGTCCAGGGTTAAGAGTTCTGGATCGAAAATCATACATTTGTGTAATGTTGGGCCATTCTTAATTAAATATTTCTAAGCCTACATACTAGACCCTGGATATTTGCTAATTTATTGGCAATTCAGTTTTCTTCCATGAATAAAGGATGCAAGACTTGATTACCTCAAAATCTCTCCCTGTTCAGAAATTCTATATTTACCATGTGCCCCCAATTTGGCGAGAGTGTTAATAATGTAAATATTAGCCAACATTCAGAAAGATCCCTTATTAAACTTGGAAAGCAGAGATGAACATTCCTGAAATTGATGGAAAACCCATCAGAGTCCAATTCTAAATACCACTGGGGGTAAAAATGCAGCAGCTGTTTAGCAGTGCAGAGAAAAGCTGTGTCTGAATTTTGGATTAGAACTGAAAAATACCTTCTCCAGTTGAAACTACACAGGGAATTTAGATAGGATGTAATTACGTAGCTGGAATTTGTCCAGACTTTTGACTAACCCACCTCCTTCTACAAGAAGTACATTCACCATGGGATCTTTAATGATAGCATATGATCAAGACCCTCAATTTTAACACCCCATCTAAAACAAGAGTCCACTACACATTTGTAATATAGAAAATTCCCTTAACACCCATCTTGGAGCATTTGTTTAATACTGTGTTTCAACAGCACCAGTTCTTACAAAACTGTCTTCACTCCAGGGCTTCTGGTCTCACTCTGCCTGAATTCTGCAGTTCTTAATTTCTGTGATCAGTGCCTGGATGGACCATATGAATCCTATTTGCTCAGTTAGTGCTTTTCATAAAAGGTTAAGCTTCATTCAAAGACATATTTTTTAAAAAGTAAACAGTATTTTAAAATTTAGGACAGTTACTTTCATTTTCATGCTTCAGATTGGGCCTCCAGCCAGCAGTTAGTGAGAGCAGAGGGTAGTACAAAGTAATTTTGAAGCTTTGTAGTGGGGGTGACACAGAGAACTAGTAGAGCTGACATTATTCTAAGCAAGGGGATACTGAGTAGAGTTCACAGGAGTTCATGAAAAGATTGCTGGATTTTTCAAATGCTCACAAAGGCTATTCAGCATTATTTTTAGGCATAAGGATGGAATGAGAAAGAAACAAAGAGCCATATTTTACTGTGAAGCAGTAGATGTAATTCATACAGCTATCGAAAGAAAAATGAATTTAAATAATCCAAATGATCAGAAGACAAAAGGTCTTATGTCCCATTTTTGGCAAAATAACATGGTCAACTACCTCATCTTTCCAGACAGCATGTAAGATATATCCTTATAATCATAAAAGTTCCCTGATACAAAACGAAACCTCTAAAACAGTACTCAAATTCTACATCTGGGGAAGCCGCTATACTTAACATTGATAACTCAGCCTGAGTTTGAGCCCTAAACTAGATGCTTCTCCCATCAACACCCATTTTCCAGAGACTGATCCAGTATGTCTGGGTGAGCCGACCACTTCTCTTATAAGAAGCCCCCTATAGCTACCACTAAGAGAGAACCAGTTGTTTAGATTAACATGTAGATGCTGGATCAGGTTGTTCATTTTTCATTAATGCATGAAGATAGTGGCATGGTTCTTCTCTTTCAGTCCAGAAATTGATGGTGACCAGATTAAAAGTGGCACCTATTAGAAAAAGGCTGTTATTTTTGCACTGGAAGAAATATGTACCCCATATTAAGGAAAAAAGAGGAAAAAAGCCACATTTCTTCTACTGATGATTGCCCTATGTGGAAACCCTAGATTTATTTTTTAATGCAATAAAACAAATCTATAATGTAAAAATATAGGTATAAGTTACCAATATTGAAAATATTAAAACAGTGTTTAGAGTTAAATGAAAAATCATATGCTATACGATGAATACAGCTACATATTAATATATATAATTCCTTGTCCATCTAACAACAATGTGAAAAGTATACATGGTGCATTCCCAATTCTAATCAATAAAACTTGGACTCATGAGTGTCACTAGTTGTGTATACCTATTTATGAAGTTGGCCTAGATTGTTTTAAAGCTTGAGGTGTATTCCACCTATTGTTTTATTTTTACCTTTCAACTTATATGTACCACACATTTATAAACCATTCTGATCAAGCTTGAACCAGCTTGATTACTTTTGATTTGTGCTGTAAGATTTCTTCATTCTTCCTGGAAATTTCAAGACATTTTATTCTAAACCTATTCTTTCTTTCTTTAGATTTATTTACTACCTTTAGAAGTAGAAAAGTCCAATTTCAATCATGTTTGAAATAACTCATTTTAGACAAGTACGTGCTGCTCTGCTTACAAAACATATATGAGTGGAATATGCAATTACTACAACCCAGTTTCCTGCCACAGAAACATTTCAGCATTATAGCATTACAGAAATAGAATGACATGCATAATGAAAGATTTCAAGATTCACCCAAGGCATTTATTCTCTTCACCTTAATGTTCTCAGCAGTAGCAGAGTATCCATTAAAAGGTACTATGAATTATGGTTGCCTAGCAACTGGAAGGAGCTTGTAACAGCACCAAAGAATGAAATGGCTGGTTGATAAAATGAATTTTCTCTGAGCATTAGCCTGTTGAAACTGCCTTTTCTTGTGGAACATAAAGTGCATTTATTTGTCTCATGCATTTTTTATTAGAAAATTATTTGAGTTCCAGGGACTTGAATCGTTTTGCTACAGGAGATATTTGATTTTAATGTGTTGTACTAAAATAAGTAATAAAAGACACTTTCTTCAAAGCAAAGTCACCAAACAATTCTATGTGGATTTTTGAAGGAAGAAATAAAATATTTGATAAGCTATTCCATTACTGGTTTCTAATTAAGAATGGCCTTAGATATAACTCAAAATTCTACTGATGCTGTAAAAGTATAAGGTTAAAGTGAGTTGTTCTTGGTTGTGTGAACTGTAGAAACATTATGTTGACAATGAAATGCAAGAGAAGAATGGAGTTTTAAAATCTTACTCATGGTTATTTGTAAAATTCATTTTAACAAAGGTCTAAATATTTACTAAAAACTCTACCAGTTATACATTATCTTCAATTTAATTTATTTAACTTTAATGTTTTAAACATCTTCATCTTACCATGCTGTCCTCGTGGAGAAATATATCTATTTCTCTGTCATGACTAGGCTTTCCTTATTTTCAGTGATTAGATTATAGTCTGTATAGTATTGGCTTGCAGGTCTCTTGCCCCAAGAAATACACTGGGATGACAGGAATAGGTGGTGTCAGAAGCTACTACAAGTACATATTTGAAATTGTTATATGGTATGAGCATTTTTTCAATTTAAAGTAATTCAGATCTTCTGCTTAGGTTCATAGAAACTGTAAACAACAAAAAAATTGAGGAAACAGAAATGTCTTAAAACAGAAACTATTAAAATGGGAGCTGAAACATCCTCTGTGATTTTCTTTTGGGTACTCATTTTCTGCATTCCTATATTATCATTATGTGTATATCTAGAATATTCCATAGTCTATATTTATCCTACTGAGCAGAATATAGCGTCGTATGTGTTCATCTACTCACGTATGTATGGAAATTATATTACTTAAATACCAAGCATTATATTTTTAATCGCCATTTTGTATAATATATTGCTTCTAACTGTTCAGTACGTGATTCATTTTTATGATAACATAATCTCTGGTTGAAAAAAGAGCTATGTTGGACCAATGTTTATTCCACTGGGTGAATAATAGGTACTTCTTAGTCCTTAGGTATCTATTCAATTCAAGCCTGGCCCAGAGCAGAGCAAGGTAGTTTCATGGGAGGTGGGAGGCAAGTGAAAATGTTATTGATCACTGTAAGTGGAAAGAATTTTACACAGGATAATTACCCATATTAATAGCAATGAAAGGATCATCATTTAAAATGACCATGTTGGCACAATCTTCACAGACCAACTGAAAGAGCACTGAAAATGTATTTGTTGAGGCAGATCGGTGTAGGCAAACAAGTTTGTGATTTCAGACATTAAATTCAGTGCTAGTACTCCTCTGGAGCCTGACTTTTCCAACTGACAGCCTCAGACCTTCACTTCACCGTAAAGTTTAGCTTATCTTATGTTATTCCTTTAACTAAATTAGGGTACTGGTATTTCCCTCTCTGCGAATTCTATAATTGACCCAGTTTTCTCATTTTCAAGGTAAAGAAGTTCACATTTGAGCACTCTATCACAATTGTGTGTGAGCCTCAGATACCATTTTGCTTGAACAAGTCTCAAAGTGCTGATCAAAAGAGAAAATCTATGTTTTTTTAAAAAGCTGGGGTCTAACGCCCAGATTCTGGCCAAATATTGAAAAATGAGGGCGTCTACTTATATTGATTATTAGCGTTTTGCCTAAAGTGACTGTCTGTGAGGTCTGGGTCTTCCCCGGTCAACCATAAAAAGCTGATGCTATTGTTAACCAGTTAGTGGGAGATAGGAAAGTAAAGATGAGAAATGACTGTTAGCCTGTACCTTACAGCTCTACATAGCTTACAGAGAACTTTCCTTTACCTCATCTCACTCGATTTCCACAACCATTCTGTGATATAAATAGGACAAGCCTTATCATTAGAAGATGCACTGTTTACGGCAAAACACATCAGACTTGGAGTGACAAGACCAGGGTGTAGATCAGGGCTGTCCCTTGACCATGTGTCTCCTTGGCCAAGTTCCTGGACCTTTTAGAGCCTCAATTTGATTCAAAGGAGATGAAACTGCCATCCTCAGAGAGCTAGTCTCAAAGTTAAATGTGTGAAAGCACCCATCATGTAATAAATACTGAGTATGAGAGAACAGGGCTTCCCTGATAGTTCAGCTGGTAAAGAATTGGCCTGCAATGCAAGAGTTCAGTTCAGTCCAGTGACTCAGTCGTATCCGACTCTTTGCGACTCCATGGATTGCAGCACGCCAGGCCTTCTTGTCCATCACCAACTCTCGGGGCTTACTCAAACTCAAATCCATTGAGTCAGTGATGATATCTAACCATCTCATCCTCTGTCATCCCCTTCTCCTCCTGTCTTCAATCTTTCCCAGCATCAGGGTCTTTTTCAAATGAGTCAGTTCTTCGCATCAGGTGGCCAAAGTGTTGGAGTTTTGAAGTTTCAGCTTCAGTATCAGTCCTTCCAATGAATATTCAGGACTAATTTTCCTTAGGATGGACTGGGTTGGATCTCCTTGCTGTCCAAGGGACTCTCAAGAGTCTTCTCCAACACCACAGTTCAAAAGCATCAATTCTTCGGCTCTCAGCTTTCTTTACAGTCCAACTCCCACATCCATACATGACTCCTGGAAAACCCATAGCTTTGACTAGATGGACCTTTGTTGGCAACATAATGTCTCTGCTTTTTAATATGCTGTCTAGGTTGGTCATAACTTTTCTTCTAAGGAGCAAATGTCTTTTAATTTCATGGCTACAGTCACCATCTGCAGTGATTTTGGAGCCCAAAAAAATAAAGACTCTCACTGTTTCCACTGTTTCCCCATCTATTTGCCATGAAGTGATGGGACCAGATGCCATGATCTTCGTTTTCTGAATGTTGAGTTTTAAGCCAGCTTTTTCACTCTCCTCTTTCATCAAGAGGCTCTTTAGCTCTTCTTCGCTTTCTGCCATAAGGGTGGTATCATCTGCATATCTGAGGTTGTTGATATTTCTCCCAGTAATCTTGATTCCAGCTTGTGCTTCATCCAGCCCAGCATTTCTCATGATGTACTATGCATATAAGTTAAATATTCAGGAGACCCCAGTTCAATTCCTGGGTTGGGAAGATCACCTGGAGAAGGGAATGGCTACTCACTCCAGTATTCTGGCCTGGAGAATTCCATGGACTGTATAATCCGTGGGATCACAAAGAGTCAGTCATGGCTGAGCAACTTTCACTTTCACTTTTCAAGAGAAAACAGAATCTGAATCTAAATAACCACTGCGCAACATTGAGTCTTAGACTGCCCTCCCACGGTCAAACAATTCCAAAGGCAGGGGTGAGGTTGAACACCTCTAAATCCTGCCTGGTGTATCAGCAAACTCCACCCTTGCACTTTCCATTGCAGAGGAATCGTGTGAAGGAACTGTATTGGGAGGTGAAGAGACAACTTGGTTTCAAGCCAATGTTTGAGCCCGAGTGATTGTCATTCACTCAGTTCAGTTCAGTTCAGTTCAGTCACTCAGTCATGTCCGACTCTTTGCGACCCCATGAATCCCAGCACGCCAGGCCTCCCTGTCCATCACCAACTCCCGGAGTCTACCCAAGCCCATGCCGATCGAGTCCGTGATGCCATCCAGCCATCTCATCCTCTGTCGTCCCCTTCTCCTCCTGCCCCCAGTCCTTAACAGCATTAGGGTCTTTTCCAATGAGTCAACTCTTCGCATGAGGTAGCCAAAGTATTGGGGTTTCAGCCTCAGCATCAGTCCTTCCACTGAACACCCAGGACTGATCTCCTTTAGATTGGACTGGGTGGATCTTCTTGCAGTCCAAGGGATTCTCAAGAGTCTTCTCCAAACCACAGTTCAAAAGCATCAATTCTTCGGCACTCAGCTTTCTTCACTGTCCAGCTCTCACATCCATACATGACCACTGGAAAAGCCATAGCCTTGACTAGACGGACCTTTGTTGACAAAGTAATGTCTCTGCTTTTAAATATGCTATCTAGGTTTGTCATAACTTTCCTTCCAAGGAGTAAGCATCTTTTAATTTCATGGCTGCAGTCACCATCTGCAGTGATTTTGGAGCCCAAAAAATAGTCTGCCACTGTTTCCACTGTTTCCCCATCTATTTCCCATGAAGTGATGGGACCAGATGCCATGATCTTAGTTTTCTGAATGTTGAGTTTTAAGCCAACTTTTTCACTCTCCACTTTCACTTTCATCAAGAGGCTCTTTAGTTCTTCTTCACTTTCTGCCATAAGGGTGGTGTCATCTGCATATCTGAGGTGATTGATATTTCTCCCGGCAATCTTGATTCCAGCTTGTGCTTCATCCAGCGTTTCTCATGATGTACTCTGCATAAAAGTTAAATAAGCAGGATGACAATATACAGCCTTGACGTACTCCTTTTCCTATTTGGAACCAGTCTGTTGTTCCATGTCCAGTTCTAACTGTTGCTTCCTGACCTGCATACAGGTTTCTCAAGAGGAGGTCAGGTGGTCTGGTATTCCCATCTCTCGAAGAATTTTCCACAGTTTATTGTGATCCACAGGGTCAAAGGCTTTGGCATAGTCAATAAAGCAGAAATAGATGTTTTTCTGGAACTCTCTTGCTTTTTCGATGATCCATCGGATGTTGGCAATTTGATCTCTGGTTCCTCTGCCTTTTCTAAAACCAGCTTGAACATCTGGAAGTTCACGGTTCACGTATTGCTGAAGCCTGGCTTGGAGAAATTTGAGCATTACTTTGCTAGCATGTGAGACGAGTGTAATTGTGCGGTAGTTTGAGCATTCTTTGGCATTGCCTTTCTTTGGGATTGGAATGAAAAGTGACCTTTTCCAGTCCTGTGGCCACTGCTGATTTTTGCAAATTTGCTGACATATTGAGTGCAGCACTGCTGCTGCTGCTGCTAAGTCGCTTCAGTCGTGTCCGACTCTGTGCGACCCCATAGACGGCAGCCGACCAGGCTCTGCCATCCCTGGGATTCTCCAGGCAAGAATACTGGAGTGGGTTGCCATTTCCTTCTCCAGTGCATGAAAGGGAAAAGTGAAAGTGAAGTCGCTCAGTCGTGTCCGACTCTTAGCGACCCCATGGACTATAGCCTACGAGGCTCCTCCGTCCATGGGATTTTCCAGGCAAGAGTACTGGAGTGGGGTGCCATTGCCTTCTCCAGAGTGCAGCGCTAGTGTGGCCGAAATGCTGCCTTTATCCCCTGTACCAGAAACCTTTTTCTTGAGCCTACACTAGCATCTCCTGAGACTTTTTGGCGTGATGCCATGATGCTGCTGCTGCTGCTAAGTCGCTTCAGTCGTGTCCAACTCTGTGCGACCCCATAGACGGCAGCCCACCAGGCTCTGCCATCCCTGGGATTCTCCAGGCAAGAATACTGGAGTGGGTTGCCATTTCCTTCTCCAGGGCATGAAAGGGAAAAGTGAAAAGTGAAGTCGCTCGGTCGTGTCCGACTCGGTAGATCGCAAATACTTTACACTTAGAAACAATATGATTTGGTTTCCAAAATCAAAAGTTTTGTATTAACAGAATACATTTTGCTTTGATTTTCAATGCATTAACAGTTACATACCACAGTTCATGATAAGCTACTAGGACTAAAATGTGTTTTTAGCATAGCTAAACATAAAAGAATAAAGAGTTGAGAGGTGAGAGGCGCTTTTTTTAATGTGTAGCTAAATAATCAAACATGGATAAATCAAATATTAATCACTGCTAATATTTTGTAAAGATGTAAATTGAAATTCCAGAGAGAGCTTGGCTGATTTGATTAACATTGAATCTAATACAGCAGAATCCCACTTGAACAAAAAACTATTACATTTGTAATAATCCTATGGAGTTATTGAGACAACCAAACTGAAATTCTTTCTGATATTTGCATAAAATTATGAGATACATTCTGTTTGTGTTTACCATGTGCTTACTAGCAAAAAGGACTTTTAATAGAGAAAGGTACCAGAAAATATTTTTATGCTTGTATCAGATTTATTCTCAAAATGTTTTCATATTGCTATAGTTTGTGTGTGTGTGTGTGTGTGTGTGTGTGTGTTAGTCACTCAATCGTGTCCGAGTCTTTGCGACCCCATGGACTATAGCCCACCAGGCTTTAAGACCCTATTATTAGTTTATCTTACGATTATGGGAAACCAGTATAACTATTTTAACACAAAAAATATTTTGTTTAAAAATATTTTCTTCACAAGACATCGGGAGCTGGCCAATCTTGTGATGGATTGCTGAGCCACTGGTAGAATTAAAAAAAAATTATAGAAATATCCAGGGTAAGAGGGCAAACAGGATTTATCATTCATGAAAATTACATTCATGGTTCAACCACAATTGTTCCTGACTCATGTATGTAGGATGTGTTAGAAAAAAAAAAGACTTCTATTTAAATGAAATCCCACTTCTACCTTCATCTGTGAAAAAGTGGCAGAATCTAACATTTTAGTCTTGGAATGACTATAGCCTCATGAATATTCCATCACTGACAGTTGCCAAGATCTTCAAATAAGCAACAACAGAAGGTCAAAAAGAAGCAGAGAACACATTACTGAGTTTTAGTTGATGTTACACTTTGATTTTGAGTGATAAATTTTTCCATACAGTGGGTTCCTATGTGCCTGTGGTTGACATGCATTTATGATATATAGTTTATGCTCTACTGAATGTATCCAAAAGCCACTGTCCACACAGGATGTTGTCTTTCTGACTTGTTAATTAATTCCATAGTATCCAGGAGTTCTACATTAAATAGTAATAATAGCTACATTCTTTTTGTTTATGAAGATAGACTCTCCTAGTATTTTTCTTTGTTTTCCAGTCATATTTTAAAAATAGGAGGAAGATTGCTCAACTAGAATCTAATAAGATTGCAAGTAATAAGAGCCCTAGCTTACTCAGAATTGTTAATTATGCACCTATTAAGAAAGATAAATGATTGATGTGTTAGTCTCTCAGTCGTGTCCGACTCTTTGCCACCCCATGAACCATAGACTGCCAGGCCTCTCTGTCCATAGAATTCTCCAGGCAAGAATACTGGAGTGGGTTTCCATTTCCGTCTCCAGGGGATCTTCCCAACCCAGGGATCAAACCTGGGTCTCCCACATTGCAGGCAGGCTCTTTACCGTCTGAGCCACCAGGGAAGCCCAAATGAATGACAAATGAGCCAATATCAGTTGTTTTTTTTTAAGAATGCATTGCTATATCAAAGCTGATGTTAATTTAGTTTTTTCTTCTCATCTTTTAAAATCAGTATCAATAATGCTCAGTTCGACTTCTTCCATGTCTTGGATGACACTTAACTTCAAAGAGCCTTTATTAATTAATCTGCAAAGTAAGAATAGTAGAACCTCCCTCACTGAGCTGTTTTGAGAACTAAATGTTGCCATGTGTCTATAGTACCTGCCCAGATCACTGCAGAACTGCAACAAGGTTGGCAATCAACAAAGAGTCACTGAATACAAATCCGATTGGCTTGTGGTACAGCAAGCGGTTCAGCTTTCAAAGCAACATTGAGTTATGATCATCATACTATTACTTCAAAGCACTTGAGTGCAGCTTAGCAAAGGAGGCAAGCTCGCAAATCAAGTTTGCAGTAAGCCAAAGACTGGCCCATTTTACTTTAGGAAAGACAATTTATATTCAGTTAAAAAGTGATCCTTAGATGAAAATAGTGCATCTAGTTTGCAAAGGGATAGTGAACGTCTCCCCACCTGTAATTAGGATAGTTCTCAGGTTTACCTGTTGACTAAGAAGCAGGGCATATTGTGAATTTTCTACTTCATGCATTTATACTTAAAAGTTTTTTCATTCATTTTACATCTGCATCCTTAACAGTTTTAAGGTACATCCTGATGTTCAGTTGTCTCTTGAAGGAAAGTTTTTGAAAGCTTTCGTTACTTTCTGCAAGTAAAACATAGTCTTAGGAAGATAGTAATTGTACTGGATGTGTGGCAAGTTAAAAGATTTACATAAACATCTACTAAAACTAATTATGTACTGCTACTGCTGCTAAGTCGCTTCAGTTATGTCCGACTCTGTGCGACCCCGTAGACAGCAGCCCAGCAGGCTCCCCCGTCCCTGGGATTCTCCAGGCAAGAACACTGGAGTGGGTTGCCATTTCCTTCTCCAGTGCATGAAAGGGAAAAGTTAAAGTGAAGTCGCTCAGTAGTGTCCGACTCATAGCGACCCCATGGACTGCAGCCTACCAGGCTCCTCCATCCATGGGATTTTCTAGGCAAGAGTACTGGAGTGGGGTGCCATTGCCTTCTCCTAATTATGTAGTAAAGATTTTTAAATCATGTGTTCTCTTTTTGAAAAGACTTTGCAAATGCTGTTTCTAGGACATATGATACATGTTACTTAGAAATCACTGCAACAGTGAATGCCATCTGGAAATGGGCAAAATTGGGAATGAGCATTGGTTTGACAAAAGAGATAAAGATAATGTCTTTGAGGGAGATAAATATTTTCTTCGAACTAAAGATGAGAGTGAAATTGTTGAGGACTCAGTTTTTCCCAGTATTTATACTAGTGCATGCTGAATGTGTGTAAGTAATTGGGGGCAATCTGAAGGGTAAATAATGATTCCTATTTAAAATTATAACTTTTCAAAATTACTATAGACACAAAGCACTTAGATTCTGGGTTCAATGGCAATTGGGCAAAATAAATAAAGCAACTTAGTAGAGTAATATAGACAGTGTTTTTGCACTTAAACTTTTATTTGACCTGAAGCATATGGCATTGGACCAACAAATTCATCTGCTTCTAGTTATTTCTAAGATTCAGTAATTACATAGTTCCATAGCATTTTATATTGTGGTTGCTGACATCTTTGCTATTCTAAATATTTAGCCCCCACAATTGCTCTAACTCTCCTGAGCAGTAGGGTGCCCTGCTAGATAGTTAATTGAAGTGGGGAGCTGTGAGATTAAGTGACTTGCCCACAGTCATACAGAATTAATGCACAAATGAGGCTAAAAACAATGAGAAGCTGATTCCCAATATAGCATTTCTCCAGAGACCACCTTGTGGAAGCAATACAGTCCACACAGTTAGCCAAGAACTGATGTGCACAGGCTGCATCTGAATCAAGCATAACCAGTATGGGTGATTTTGCATTTTCTCTCTAACTCAGTACTTTAAATCCTGCATAAGCAGAGTTCTTTTGGCCATGTGACACTTCCAAAGGAATCTAAAAGCTGTATCCATTCATTTTTCATCAGTTTTAGTACAGTATAGGTAACATCCTTCATGCAACTCTAATCCAAACGAATTTCAATCTAATATCAGGACAGTTCAAGTTTATGTTTTTTCAGTTTAACTGTTGCAATGCCCACTAGAAAAATGCAACCACCAACCACCAGGAGAAGCAGTTTTATTGTAAGTGGAGAATAAAATGTCTCCTATTAATAAATCTTCTATGTATCTGTCTGTTTCTCCCCACCACCACCACCACAGCAAATCTGCCTCATTCAGAACGTTGTTCATCCTGGAATTGACCCATCATTGAGTGCCTTACTTTGCACTTAGGAATGTTGTAAAATGAAAGAACACTGAGAACCAAAATGTTAGGCTGGATAGTGCCTTTCAGCATAGTAGCAAGTGGAGCAAAGCAATTATAACAACAGTAAATTGTTGAAATTTCTGAAAAGCTTGATGAGTAAGCTCTTTAGAAATGGCTCCCACCCAGGAATGGTGTTTTTTTGCCTTCTCACACAATAGCAGTCTCACTGTCTAATTCCATCTGCAGAGCGCTATGAATACGAATGGTTTAGAAAGGGTGCTGGGTGGCAGAATCCGGGTGATTTCATTTGAGGACCAACATGTGTAAATAAAAATGATGGCCTGCCATAGCTCTCTGTGGAGCACTATTACCCAACACAGAGCCCACCCACTTCCCACGGCAAAGTCTGCTGAAGCAGAAGAAAGGCACTGCCTGTCTCACGTGCAAAACATAGCACTGCTCCTGTGTTTAAAATCGTGTTTGAATTCAAGTCCTCCCATCTCTCTAAGCTCCCAGCTTCCCAGTTCAACAAGGGAGCTTAACTTCACATCATGAAGAAATCTTAGTTATCTAACACAAACTCTTTCCATCTGCCTTTTCCCTTCCTAAGTGTACGCTCTGAATCTGTTTCCTTTCCCTTTATAGGCATCAGGGTGAGATGATCAGGAGGGAGGGAGGAAGACTACTTGGTGGGGGAGCCCTCCTCACTGGGCGCCGTTGTGTCAGGCAGGTCAGTGTCCACAACTCTCGTAGCCTTTGTGTTCTCGAAATTACATACTACACAGGGCTGAACATTTAAAGCACAGCATGCCATTTTATTCCTCTCATTTGTCCTTCCCTTTGGCTCCCAAGGAGGAAGCCACTCCTTCCCTTTTTATTTTTTTTTAAGATTAGCATGTCTAAATGGCTTTACATCAATTATTAACATATCTCAAGAAAGCTAGGAAAAAACTCAACATTTCTAAATGTACACTTGGTCCTCCCATATTCCTCTTTATCTTTAAATATTGGGTATCTCAGGGCTTCTCTGGTGGCTCAGACAGAAAAGAATCTGCCTGCAATGCAGAAGACCTGGGTTCAATCCTTGGGTCAGGAAGATCCCCTGGAGAAGGAAATGGCTACCCGTTCCAGTACTCTTGCCTGGAGAATTCCATGGACTGAGGAGCCCAGCGGGCTACAGTCCATGGGGTCACAGAGAGTCAGACACAACTGAGTGACTACCACTTTCACTCTTCATTGGGTGTCTCATTTTGGACTGACCTCCTACTTAACAAATTTGTGTAGGTCTCCTATTTGCTTAAAAGACGATTACCAGTTGTTCCGAAGGGTTGCTATTTATTCATGTACTGCCCATCTCTCCTCTCTTCTTCACCCCAGACCTCAAAGGTAGTCTATACATCTCCTCCTATAAATTGATGGAAACCATTGGTCTCGCTTTTCTCCCATCATGACCCCAGTTTGCTCAACTGGAAAATGTGAGGAAGGGAAGATCTTAGAGATCAATGTGTTTAAGGGAAAAATACTTTGAACTCTTAGATCCTTTTCTGCTTGGATGTGAGTCTGTGACTTGGATGTGAGTCTGGAGTCTGTGACTCCAAGTTGTTGCCAGCCCCTTCTCTCCTGCCAGTCATCATGTGAGCACCCCCCACCCCAACCGCCACCATAGTGCTGTCTGTGTCTGCATCCCTGTGATCTCAGCCAGCCCTGCAGTTTCCACCACAGCCACATTTAGGGGATGGACAATCAATATCTCCCACGCTACTCTCATTTTCAGCCTCTATTCCATGACTTCAGATGCCTTGTGAATGCCCCTCCTGGGTGGCAAAAAGCTAGCACCCCAAGTTCACAGCTTCCTCTCTATACTTTGTTCCTCCTCGTAGCTTCACCCGCGCTACTGCTATTCTCCTAGTTACCAAGACCCGAAACCTTAGTATCACGTTTTCCACACCCTAGTCTCCAAAAGCCTAATTCTGTCTCTTTATTAGCATACCAAGCACCAGCATCCAATGTGAGAGATTTCTACCCATTCCAAGCAAAGGGAAGTAAAAGATTATCTCTTGTTTGGAGTAATGTTAAGGTCTTAAACTATTTCTTCTACACCTCTCCTTTATTCGCATGCCATGTGGCATGGCTTAAAAAGTTTAAAAAAAAAAGGACAGATAAAAAATGAAGATATTTCTTTTAAGACATAGGTTTGTTGTGTCATTTCAGTGCTCAGAAGTCTTTGATGGATTCCTCATTGCCCATTAAAAAAATGCATACCCCTTGGGCAGAGCCGCCACTTTGGTGCATACCCTCTGGATCATGCAGGATGGTGGCTCTGTCTTCCCTGAAGTTTTGTGTCAACTATTGCCCACCTCCCCTCATAGCCTTACTTCTCTTTAGTCCTCAGCTTGTTTCCTACATTGAACATGGTCTGTCTCCTGCAGCTATACCTTCAAAACGTTGTGGAGCTCTCCGAAGATGGTCTACTGCACTACACCTCTAATCGTCAAGGAGTCATAATCATAGTTGTTGTTTAGTCACTAGGTTGTGCCCAACTCTTTGTGATCCCGTGGACTGTAGTTCGCCAAGCTCCTGTGTCCATGGGATTTCCCAGGCAAGAATAATGGAGTAGGTTTCCATTTCCTTCTCCAGGGAATCTTCCTGACTCAGGGATTTAACCCATGTCTCCTGCTTGGTAGGTGGATTGTTTACCATTGGAAAAGCCCCATAGGACCGCAGCTGTACTGTAAGCTCTCTGAACATCAGAGCTACAGTAGCCTCGTCCTTGAATTCTCCACAGTGTAGACTGGCAACCTTATGTTGTACATAATAACTCATATTTATCAAATGAATTGTTGTACTCTCAAATATATCTTATGTTTAATTGGAGCCCCCCAAAAGATGATTATCAAAGTTTTGGAGATAAAATGTTTTATAAAATGTTCAAGACAATTATACCTTACTTCTTGGATTTCCTACCAACATAATGATTTAAAATAATTTTCTATTTTCACACCCATCTTTGGTGAGTACAGGCATGCTTGGGAGACACCATGGGTTCAGTGTCAGACCACTGCAATAAAGCAAATACCATAATAAAGCAAGTCACATGAATTTTTTGGTTTCCCAGTGTATATAAAAGTTATGTTTATACTACACTTTAGTAAGTGTGGAGTAGTATGATGTCTAAACATACAGTATACATACCTTAAGTTAAAAGTACTTTATTGCTAAAGTTGCTAATCATCATCTGACAACACAAGGTTGCCACAAACCTTCAATTTGTAAAAAGTGAATTATCTGTGAAGCTCAATAAAGCAAAATTCATTAAACTGAGGTATGCCTGTAATACATAGCCATCTGGGAAAGTGTGAGTCATATCTCATAACATATACCACCTCTAAGCTTTTAAAATTGGAATCCTTGTTTTTACAATGCTGTTAAGAGATTACTTCAGTCTTAGTTTGGATTTTGAACTCTTAAAAACTAATAATGTACCTTTAACTGATTTTTAAATACATATTTAGTGATATTAATTAAAGTAAATGTAAGGCATTTGGAGATTGAAACCTTTGCTGTGGCATTTTTTTTGGACACAGAAGTTCACTTCTTAAACCATGACTTCCACTAGATAAGCCCCCTCTTAAGAGGTAAAATCGTACTCCAAAATATCTACAGGAGATTCATCTATTACTGATAGTTTTTTTTTATAGTATGGTTGTCATTTTTTTAATTATTATTATTTTTTGGCCATGCTGTGTGGCATGTGGGATCTTAATTCCCTGACCAGGGATCACACTCATGCCCCCTGCATTGGAACTGCAGAGTGTTAACCACTGGACCACCAGGAAAGTCCCTTATTGTCACTTTTTATTGCTATTAACATTTTCTTTTAAATATAGATATTTGAATGATTAATAACATTCACATAACTTAACACGAAGAATGCTCCCTTAACCTTCTATCTTCCCGTTTCCCTCATCATCAAAATAAGTAACCACTGACGTTGTTTCTTCCATCTTTTTCCAGAGTCTATAGATCCTTATTACCTCTCCATTTTTTCTTTTTACAAAAGGTGACATACCACTCCATTCCTCTTTTTTACTTGGAAATCTTTCACATAAGTACAGAGCTGCTTCATTCATCTTCATGGTTGTTTAGTGTTCCATTGTGTAAAATTCTTCATAATTCAATTAACCAGTCTCCTTTTGCAAGGTGTTTCAGTTTTAGTTTTTCCTATTGCAAACAGTGTTTCACTGAGGAGTCTTGTACAAGTATTTTGTATGAGAGCAAGTGAAGTGAAATTTCTGGATTAAAAAAAAATGTAGCATATGCATTTGTAATTTTAATAGATATGCCAGATTGCCCTTTACAGATTTTGTAACAAGTTACATTGTCATTGTCTAAATGTTAGAGTGTCTGCTTCACTCTGTAACACTTTCAGATTTTGGTCAGTCTGTCAAATGAAAAAAAAGTAAGTATATTTTTTTCATATAATTAAGAGCCATTCATATTTCCTCTTTTCATAAACAGTCTGTTAGAACTTTACCTGGTGTGAGTTAGGAGGTATGGTTACAGTTTAATTTTTGTCAGTTGACTCATCATATATTGAATGGAAAATCCATTTTTAATCCACTGGTTCGAGGTGCCTTTTCTATTATATAATGAATTCATGCATGTAGTTGAGTCTTATTTCCAGATTTTCTATTCTATGATCTTTCTGTTCGTGTACTCATATTTTGTTGTGATTTTTTTCCAGTGTTTTAAAGCATTGTGGTATCTATATTGTTAATCTTTCCTTATTGCTCTTGCAGGTTATTTCTGTTAATTTTTTATTTGAACTTAGGATAACTTGCCCAACCTCATAAAACAAAAATTTCCTAGTATTTTTTTTATTGGTATCATACTGTATTTCTAAACTGACTTGTAGAGAATCAACAGAAAAATGATACTGAGTTCTTTTCTTCAAGAATATGTTAAGCATTTCCATTTCTTCAAGGCTTCTTTTGTGGCTTTCAGGAGTGTGTTAAGGTATTTTTCTTATATGTCATGATGCTGTTATAATTGGATGTTTTCTTCTATTATATTTTCTATCTGGTTGGAGACTTTCTAAAAAAATAAAAATGAAATATAGCATATCAGAATCTATAAGCTATGGCTAATGCTGTGTTAATAGGAAAATTCTTAGCCTTAAATACTTATGTCAGTAAGTATATAAAATGTATTTAAATGAAATAAGTAAGTTAGATTTAAGAGATGGGTAAGTTATAAAAGAAGAAAATAAGAATGCTGTCCCCTCCCAATAGAATTAGCAACATGCCTAAATGGCTGTAGAGGAATTCAAACAAATATTTAAAGCTGTTAAAAACTGTTCCAAAACATCAGCAGAGAAAGAAAAATTACAACATTTTAGATATGAGGTGAGTACAATTTTGGTACCAAAACTTGATGAGAATCACACTGAAAAATAAAACTAGTCTCACTAATGAGTATCAACACAAAAGCCTAATTAAAATATTAAACAGAAATCAGGAGTAAGACTACATCTTGACCAAGGAAGATTTATTCCAGGGATGTAAGAGTAGCTGTTTTTCATTTAGGAAGAAGTCTGCTTCAGACACATACATATATACACAGTCCATATGCAGCTCTGATGGCATCTCATCGAATACTCTGATGTAGCTGTGGTTTCAGACTATCAACTACTATCATTTAGAGCAGAAAATAATAGGCTTAGGAAACAATTTGATAAAATAACTAGAATTAGCTGTATTTTTAAAATTAAACTGTATGACACGCATGTCTACTATAGCTTTTCTTAGTATCTGATACTGTTGTAAGTGAGAATGTTAAGAATGTGAGGGATGGGAGGTGACAGGCTGGGGATTCCCAATCCTGCTCAGTGGAGGTTGAGTCCATCTGAGAAAGGCTGGATGGGAACAGACACAAGTAAGAAGCTCGCTGTCTCCTCAAACCTCTTAGGGTCTGTCCCTATTCTAGACTCGACAGTAACAATCAATTGATAGAATTCACTTTGGGATAATCATCAGGAATAAATTGTGACACACATACCAGTATTTGAAATTGTTGAAACCTCAGCATGCAATTATATGCAAGGTCTCCATCTCAAGAGTATGTTGTCAGTGGAGTCCTGATTTAATACCTCAACAAAACACAGGTTAAGGCAAATATCCTACTCTAGGGCATCACTTTGATTGACGTTTCAGGAAATGTTATATGTGCATTCGTGGAATGACAGCCAAATTACACAATATTTTAAGGCTTCACTGAAGCATAGACTTTGTGATTTGCTTATAACAATTAACTTTTGAAAATCCACTCAGCAAATGCATCAGATTACCCTTTAGTGTTCCAGAGCAGGATGGCTGTTGTTAACCATGGGCTTCAGCAGTCTTTGTTATGAAGTGACAAAAAATCCTGTAAACAGCCAAGGAAATCTAAATTGAAAATCACTTGGGGGTATATTTGACATTCTGATATTTTTTTTTAACTAACATAGTAAAACTCTTCAGATTGCCAAATAAATTATTATTCTTATCTGAATAGCCTCATTTTGTGAGAACAAGTTTTTTAGTCAGTGACAACTAGAGAAAGGTGATAAAGCGAGAGGTGGGATTTCACACATTGTTTCAGGTACTCTGAAAAGAGAATGTTTGCGCGTAAGCACACTTGTTCCGATTTTCCAGCCAGGAGTAGCAACAGGTAGGTTCCAATGGAACTACTGTAATTGGAGAAAATTATGGTAGGTGATTCATTTATAATGGATAGGAATAGCTGTGAAATTACTCCTTTTGCCATGTTTCCCAATAAATATAGAGACAACAAAGGATATAACAACTTTTTCATTAAGTCCACACCCAAACTAAAAAAAAGGACATCATCTGGAACCCATTTCTCTGTTGTAATGGTGAACTACCCTTACCATCAGAAAACCCTTCCTGTTTTCTGGAAAAGGTTAATACCGTTTTATCTTAAGCTTATTTTCCTCTTTCTCTGAAGGACAAATAGTACCTGCAAACACATCTAACTCTTGAAAGCCTTATATATATATTAAAGACATATTGTTACACATGTTTGGAAATAAACATTTCAGCCCATGTTCAGCTATGAATCACTTCATTACAATGTTAGTTCATAATGTTAAATGGTTGAGAATGATTTACTCTGCATGTTATTATGCTTGCAAATAACCTTAAGGGAATAATTGCAACTAGAAATGCTCTAAGTATTATTTGGTAAAGCTAAAAAAAATTCAATTAGCAGGAGTCACAATGAACCTTTGTAGAATAAACAAAAATATAATTTTTTTTTTTATAAATTTATTTATTTTAGTTGGGGGCTAATTACTTTACAATATTGTAATAGTTTTTGCCATACATTGACATGAATCAGCCATGGGTTTACATGTGTTCCCCTTATAATTTTTAAAACTTTTGTAAGACAGTAGTAGTTCAAGGCTGTGCTGAATTAAAACTTGGTTTTAAACTAACAAGAAACAATCACAGGTATAGTGTATTTTGTAGTGTTAGATTTGGTGCTGGTGTCTAATTACTGTAAGCCATCATACTTTCAGTAAAGCAGCAAGAACCTTCTTGTGCCTGCAAAGCTCTGTCTATTGTAATGCATTTCAACCATCTTATAAATCATTTTGCAGAGACTAATGATTTATTACCGCTGTAATGAACTTCACAAGCATCAATACATTAGTATCCACTTTGAAAAGCAACTTGTCAGGTCCCATTGGAATGATGATCAGTTTACTATTGTTATTAATGACCCTGATCAGCTCTTTGGATCTATGAATAACCTTTTCAGATGACAGAGGTCTTCCATTTGGGAGAAAATCAATGCATATGTAAAATAAAAGTATGTGCTCTTCTTTTTCCAATCCCTTTATCAATGCCAGGGAGTGTTGTCAGCTGTCAAAACTTGAAGCTTCAAAATTATTTTAAAATCTACCTAATTCAACCTTATCAAAATGCTGGTGAATGCATCCTAAAAGGATATTACCATTCCAATTGCTTGTCTCTATGTTACTAAATTGTGGTGTTTTCTTTCCTTCTGCTTGAAGTCTTAGCTGGACCTTAGTGGTTTGACTAAAATAGAATTTACCGCGTTAGGGCTTCTTTTTTTGTTTTGTTTTTAATGTTCACTGATGTCAGACATTTGACCTGTGAGGCTTTTAAAACTGACCTTGTTGCTTCTTTCCATTCATTAAACTACAACCTTTGCTCTCTTGTCATAAAAGATAAATGAAGAATCACACAATCTTTGTTTAAGAGAAGATTTATTGTTTACATTAATGTAGATTAAGTGGAAAGATACCAATTATTTTTCAAGTCAATCAGATGTCTTCTTTGAGGTTTCAATTTGTGGCCTGTTTCTCATTATAACAATTTCTGCAGATTCAGTAGACCTTTTTCAAAAAGTAATAATACAAATAGAAATGCTACATTCCATACTTTTTCTACTTAACCAGACAGTTTCTAATGTGTGATGTTTTTCCATGAATGATTAAAATTGGGCTTTAAAATGGTAGCTTTCATTCTGTAAGGTTGTCACAATGATTAATGTCCATATAGGATTAAAGCTTTGGAAAAATTTTTTGAAACCAGAGTGATTATTTATAAATTTAGAAAATGGCTTTTAGGAAGAGCAGTAATATGAAGTTCCAGTATTGTAAAACTTCCTAAACATTTTGATCATTGGCCACACACTCAACCAAATAGTGAAATAATTTTTAATGTAAAATTATTTTTAAAGTTTTAATGGCCAAATGGGGATATGGAATAAAGTAGATTCCATATAATGGAATAAAGTAGAATTTTTTTAAATATTTGATCTGAAAGGAAACAAACAGGTCCTGTAATCAAAGCCCCTGGTTTAACTGGTGAGAACACTGAGGCTTGACCGAGTTTAAGGTATGTCTTCCTGTCAGAGATCAGAGCCCACTGGTGACATGGAGCCAGGAGCCAGGGGTTCCTGTGCTGACGTGATAGAGGACATCAGATGGGAACCTTGAACTCTGCAGTGGTTGTAACCCCAGAGCCTAGCACTGTGCCCAGTCACTGCTGAGAGAGTCATTAGGATACAGATTGCTGAGAAAACTGAATGAAAGACAAAAGCCCAGAACAGGCAGGTTCCCATGTGTGACCTTAGAGCTTCTGCTTCTTCACCTCTCATTTGAACACTTCCACCTTTGTCTCATGGTTCACCTTAATAAGGATTTTATTCATAAATGGAATTTACAAGTGAGACACTGTTTTTCTTTACCTTAAAAGGTGGAATCTCCAACTTGGGTGGCTATTTCTCTCATGAATTCTAGATCCAACAGTAAATAAAACTTACATGGGACACTTTGAAGAATCTTGGAGTTGACAGTGCCACCCAGTTACCCCTCTCCCTGTGTAGTAACCTGCCCTACAACATCCCTCTCGTGTTCTTGTCCATCTGTACATTAACGTGCTCCATGATGGGAGCTGACTTTCTTGCATGGCAGCCTGTTCTGGTACCTACAGTCTGTTGTCAAAAGGTCTTTGAATGAAGAACTTGAAACAACTTTTTTTATTTTTTCAAAACTGTAGTGGCATTGGTTGTGTGTTCTTAGAGTCAGTTCTTAGGGTCTAGTGAAATCAGTGTGACTGCATAGACACTGATGCCCTCAAAGACCAAGAGGGTTGCAGAACACAACGAGCACCAGCCTCAGAAACACTCATCTTATCAAGTTCTCTTAGGTCAGCTAGAGCTGCTAAGAAATCAAAGCCTCAGCTAAGGAAGTTTTGACCACCAAGGAATGATTCTCAAGCCGTGTTTGAATTGCGTTCCCATTGTCCAGTATGACAGTAGTGGTATGTACAGGGAAAGATAAGGACCATGTGAGCCAGGTGTAAAATGGGTCAGCCAATTCAGGGAATGA
This sequence comes from Giraffa tippelskirchi, assembly GCF_054371585.1. Classification (NCBI taxonomy): domain Eukaryota; kingdom Metazoa; phylum Chordata; class Mammalia; order Artiodactyla; family Giraffidae; genus Giraffa; species Giraffa tippelskirchi. The sequence goes on from NC_137280.1 coordinate 52,742,304, forward strand.
AGATTTCACATGAGGGCTATCTTAGCGCAGTCAGCCGGCATATGCTGTTTCATTGTGAGATGGCTACTGGAGTGGGAAGTGAGGTTCTAGTCAGTTTCTCAAGTACATCAACCTCAGGCAAGTGGTTGCACCTCTCTGAGTAGTGGTTTCCTCTTCTGAAAAAAGTGAGCACCATGCCTTCCCTATCCGCCTTACAGGGTAGTTTATAAAAAGCCCACAGTAATTATCTGTTGAATAAATTATCACCAAATAAATCATTTGGTGATATGTTACCTTTAGAGGCTAGCTGGTATATTAGTCACATTTTTAAGGTAGCTGCTCATAGATACTTTCAATATGTGCAATTGAATTGATCAAAAGTAAAACCCTCCCTATGTCCAATAAATCTTGTTGCTTCTTCTCAAGTAATGCTATGTTAAATCATAAATAACTTAGTAGGATAGCACAGAAATTTTATTGGTAATAAGATTCAAAGACAAATCTTAGGTCCACCTAAGTACTTTTTCAGCTCATTGTTTTGCTATGTGCTCCTTTAGCATCCCAGGCCATTCACAACCCTATTCCTTTCATTTCCTTTGGCATGTTTAGCTTTTAGTCTTTATTTTAAAAAGCAAGAGAATGCCCACATTTCCTATTATTTGTTAACCCATCTAATATCCACTAAGAAAATATTCAGCCATCACCATTCTAGTCTTTTCTCATCGTTATTCCCTACAGATAGAAAAAAATTAATAAATAAACTCGGAAGTGTGTAAAAACACACAGCTACTAACTGTAATAATAGTAGTCACCCTTTGTTATGATCTAAATATATGCTGGACCTTTTGCACATATTATTTATTCTCACAACTCTATGCCATGGGTCTTCCTATCCCCCACCTTACATTTTGGGAACTCAAGCTCAGGGATGTTGGTTAACCTGCCTTCCCTCTGCAGTGCCTCCGTCAGCCTTGCTGCCCCAGGACTCTGACTTCTGTGCAGACAGGAGCAACTGGCACGTCTCAGCCTTTCCCTCTGTCTTCAGGGCTGCCTGTACCTACCTTTACAAGCCTCCCAGCCTCCATGAATAATCTCATGCTAGAAGAGCAGCTGTGTAAGCTGCTCTAGTTCTCTTCAGAAATCAGCTTCCTGGTGAACCAGTCATTCTTTTTGAATGTTCCAAGATTGATCTGAACAGTTTTAAAAGACACCAAAGATAATAAAACATAATAACCTTTTATTCAGTGCTGTTTGTTACAACAAAAAAAAGTAAAAAAAGAGAAGTGTAAGAAAAGGATCCCCCCCCGCCCTTTCTGTCATCAAATACGCCTAGATGACATAGACATAAGTGTGGGTGACACTACATTTTTTTTTTTTAATTCTTGGAGATCAAATAACTAAAATACGTACTCTGGGATTTGTCAGAGAAAATTGGTCCAATAGACCCTAATTTGTTTTGCAATTTTATCAACCACAAACTTAAGATTTTGTTTTGTTTCCTTTCACTTTGTTTTTAAGAAATTCTTTGTTTGGTACAAGCCAGTCCCCTGATCTTTGCAAGGAATGAATGTGGCATTTCCCAAAGGACTAGTCAGCCACAATGAAGAATTTATTAGGCAGCTAGATTACATGGTGGATCACTCCTGGGGCACATATTTTTTTCATTTATAATAAAGTATATTTGCCTGATGTAATAACTATGACAAAAAATATGTTGTTTCACATACTCCCTGATACACAAAATTGGGTGATCCCTTTTGGTTTTAAGTAGGAATTAGAAAAGTTTTCTTGAAATAAAGTAGTGCTCATTTGGAGACAATCAATTTTTATTCTTTAGGGAGAGCATCTGACTTTTAAAATTCTGAAAAACTTAAGTGTAATTTCTAAATTATATGCACTAACTTACATTTCATTTTAGCTATGATGGCAAAACTATCTAAAATAAATTAACGTAGAAACACAGAAATTCTTAACTATTGTGCCAGTTGTATGATTTCTGAACCAAATATCAAAACATCATTGATTTTATAGAACTCTAATTGGAGGTCTTTGCACATGAATGTAACTTTTAATGGAAATGGAATTTTATTCACTTTCCTTTTTTGCATTTACCCAAACACAATTCTTATGTGAGGTTCTGTGTGCTGGCAAAGAATAAAATATTCTCCACAAATACCTTCACAAATTTTATTTCCATTTCAGCTGAAAGAGACCTGGAAGCTACGGAAAGGCAAAGGGAATGTTACAGGGTCCCAAAATGGGACAGAAAAATAGAATTCCTATCAAAGATAAACCAAACTGACTGTGTTAATAGGCCAAGAGCACATTGCTCTTGTGTCATTGCTGTGAAATAGAATTTGATTGATGATTTCTCTATTTTTAAATGACCTGGTTTATCCCAACATTCATCTAAGAATGAAGTAATTAATTATTTCAGAGAAAAAAAATGAATAAACCCCAATGAGTTTAAGGATAATTGAGAAAATGATAGAAACCTAAAATTCTAAAATTTCTTTTTGACTCGCGAAAGATTTCTCTGGATATTTTAAGAAAGTATATTATACAAGCATAGTCTCTACAGAATATTGTTTGGTTTTGGCCATGGCACTATTCCCAGTTCCTCTGATGAACTTGGAGAGGGCAAAGAAGATTCTCCATTTTCTCTTTTCCTTTTAAGAACACCTGACTCTGAGTCATTGTTTATTTCCTATAGAGAAGGAGAAGGAGCTATTAGTGAAGATGGGCTAAACCAGAAGTTGATGGCCCTTCTGGTGGAGCATTTCAGATCTGAATTCTTCTGGAATCTAAGAGGGGATCTGTAGGCACCCTGGTTGCTGAGAACATCTGGACACCTGGCGTGTTCTTGAGAGTCTGTACTTGATCCTCTCATTCTGCTTTCCACTAGAGAGTAGAGTCAGGACACCCTCAAGCAGCACGGGTGTCATCCTCTTACCCTGAGCAATCAGAACAGAGTATTTAGTGCAGGCAAAATCAACTGCAGAGTTTTCCTGCCACTCTTTCGTCTAATGCTGGCTTTCCCCAAATGTTCATGTACTTCTACAGTGAAACAGAGCTGTGGCGGGATTTAAAAAGTGTTTGAGAGGCCTGCAGCTGTCAGTCCACTACATGACTTCATATTTACTTTGGATGACAGACATAGATTTTCTTTCTGCCTAAAGAGACTGTCTGTTTTGTGAAGTATAAGTTAAAAGAGACTGAATCTAATGTGGAGGATGTTCTTTCAGATCCTTGATTACATAGATCTTGACTGGTGTGAGCCTTATTGGATTATATGCAGCACTGTGGTTCCACTAACCGTGTGTGCAAACAGCAGGCAGGGTTGGGGGGGTATTAGAAAGCCTTCTCGATTCTCGCCTCCACAAGATAGGGACAGCAAATATCTTTACTGTAATCAGGGTGGACCAATGCAGAATCAATCAAATTTAAAGGAAGTCATGCTGGACTTCTAGCATGACTTGTCATTAGCAACATCAGGGCTTCTATTTTCTTGAGTAATGCATTTATTATGTTAAATGGCATTCACCATTTCACTGATTTTTTTAATGTTCAAAGGCTTCATGAAGATCTGCCACATGTTTATGGAAGAATTGTATGAAAATAATATATAATACTGCTACAGACCATCTAGACACATCATTGTAATAATTCATAAAAAGGAAGACATGGAAAATTTTTTCATAATGAAAAGCACAGTTGTGAAATTTGGTTTCAGCTTTGGCTCCTTTTGTAAACTGAGATCTCAGAAACTAGGACATAAATCATTCTATAACTGAAATCCTTTAGTCAAAATAGAGTCTCCATAAATATTTTAGCAGCATTTGTGATGCTTTTAATTCTACATCATTTCACTGTAGTTCACTTCAAAGTTAAATTATTAATGTCTCTTCCTAAAAGTTCAAAATACAGTATACCAAAGAGACTTCACTACTTGGAATTCAGAACAGCCTCTGAATATCTGAAAGTATATTGTTCATGTTTATTTGCATTTCTAGGAGAAAAATAGAATGAGCTAGGCAAGACTGTAACTATCCCCTTCCACTCAGCACAGTACCAGGCATGTAGAGGGCACTACATGAATAGTTGTGGAATGAAATTTTTAAAACAGGAGTTCTTATTCTAGCCCTTGATATGTCTTTCTTTCCTGCTCCTTGAACATCTAGACCCTTTCACACTACCCACTAGTTGCACATAGCTGGGCATCTGTCTCTTTTCTGCCCCTCCCCCCATTTGCTCAGTGAAACTGATCATATAAACTCTAAAAGGAAAGCAATCAAATTAAAGTAATTCTCTTTACTTAGCTTATGAATGAATAGTATCACCTGACAAAAAATGAAGCATACTTGGAAGCTTTTTCAAATCTTTTGGGTTAAGTACACAAAGAAAAAAATACTCTAGAAGAACTGGAGAGCCAGGTCTGTCTGTCTTAAGCATCACTTATAAGTTCGATTTTTCTGACCTAAAGCTGTACATTTATTCTTTTGTAACTCACACAATATCCATTTGCTGAACTGCAGTCCCAAAACAGGAAAACCTAAGGAGTCATCTGGTCACACCCCTGTATTTTAGAGAACAAAAACTGAAGCTTAGAGATGATTTGTGATTTTCAATTGTGGCTAACCTAGAGTTGAGTTCTTTCCTTTGATCCTTCCTGAACTTGTCAGATGTGAGTTGGGGACACTCTCACTCCTTTTTCTCTCATTGAATACAAAACCAATTGCCAAAGAATTGTCACTAAAAACATGAAACACATTTTACCAGAAGTCTTTTGTTTTAAGTTATTCTAATGGACAGCCAGGAGATTGTAAATCATTGTCTTTTTAATTATTAATGCTCTATTTTAGATTGTTTTACTATTCTAAGAGGGAATTTATTTTCTGAGTCTGCTCTGGAAAAAAAAAAAAAAAACACTGAGTTTAGAACATTTTCTTTGAGAAACATAATGACAAAGAGCAAATGCAAAATATCAGTGGGTTACTAGGCTAGTGCTTTCCTCACTTGGTGGACAATCCAAGAGTTACCTTCATCGTTGAGGTCTTTTAAGTGACTTAAGAGTTTCTGAGTAAGACAAATTCTTGACTCAGCAGCATCTATGAAGTGCATGCTTGCTCACCATGTTAGAAACTATCTCTATTTTTACAAAAAATAAATGTCTGGGGGGAAAAGATCTCTTTAGTAGGTTTCCCACATTTGACATGGATGCAGTAACAAAATCACCACCAGAAAGGGCTTGTACTTAGTCCCAAAAGCTGAAAAGTACTATCAGAAGGCACTGTGAACTATGATTTGTACTCTGTGTGCACACTGACTCCTAGGACAAGTGAAATGCAGGAATCCTCCTCTTGAGCGCTTAGATAGAACCTTCAGGGTGAAAGAGATAAAGACACAATCTACAAGGGTATCAGTGATAACAGGGATTCCAGTCTTCTGGTGTTGGACACCCCACAGGTTTTTGCTTTGGCATCATTTGCAACACCTTTATCTCCTCCTAAACATTTTTTTTTTGTGGCACAATGTCTGTGTTTTAAATTTAAATGGATTAAAATTAATTTTGTCTTCAGCATTTTGTAATATCTGTTGAGCTTTTTAGACATCCTTTTCTGGAGACCGAGTCTTAATACAAATAGATGTTCTCCTCTCAATAAATGGTACATGATTCTCTACTTTGGCTCCAGTTTTCTAATCTTGGCTCAGAAATGCCTCAAGTAGGCAAATCCAGAAGCCAGAATTACCTTAGTGCTCTCAGTCTTAGGAAGCCAAAATGTTCTTGGGAACACATATATTCCTACCACTGTCTACCCACACACACTCAAAACAGCCCTCAGACTCTTCCTTCTCCAAAGCAAAATAAAAATTCCATCATTCTGAAAAGGCACTTTTGTATTTCTGTGGAAAGTAAAAAATTTCCTTAAGAAAATTTCAATACCAAAATTCTAAAAATCCACCAGGGGATAACAAAAACATGAGTGGGCTTGTTCACACAGTTCCAGCACTTAGAAATCTGGTGAGTATATGCCAGGCACGCATAGATGAAGACCCTTACGGTAGACTCACCAGCCAGGTAAAAGGAACGCTCTGGAAGTTTGTTTGTCTTCAGTATGGTTAATGATGGGGCCCAGCTCCTGTCACACTTGACCAACAATGGGTCCTCATCCATCTTGGTGACAAAAAGTGCTGATGTTCAGCTTATGTATTCCTTTCAGAAGGGACAAGTCACTCAGGAAATATCTGGTCACTGCCCTTAAACAGATTGTAGAGGGGAAATATCCAAAATTCATGGAACCTCTGGCAGCTAGACAGTTAAATACAGTATCCTCCATGAGCAAAGACCAAAGGTAGTCAGGTATTCTGCCAGCATTCTGGCATACCAAATACAGTACAAGTTTGATGCCTTCTTTTTGAACAGTTCCATCAAATGTGAGTCCAGTGAGCACTTGGAGAATGACGGAAATCCAGTGCTAGTTTTTTTAGTCTCATGTTGATCCATGCATGTGACATTGTGGTATGCAGAGAACTTTACACATGAAATTAAAATTTCTAGGTTGTAGTAAGAAAGATCAGAACACAGTAGTTACTTGGTTTAAAAAAGCAGTTAAGCCTGTCAATACACTGTCGTTGGGGATAAGACCAACACTCTGTCTGAGTGTTTGCATCCAGGATTGCAATCCTGTGCAGTCTCTGTAATGTGAACAACAGCCATAAAAACTTTGTCTATGAATATTTTCTCTTTATACCTCTTTAAAATGGTGCAAGAAGTTAAAGAGACTTATGAGGCAATCCAAAAGAAGGTTCTTTATGGATTTTTACAATATTTTTCATAATCTTTTATAGCATCGTTAGGTCATGATTAAGCAGCAAGTTTTTAAGTAGACTATCTTTATTCAGCCTTTCTAGAGCATTAAACTTCATGTATATAGAAACAATTCTCTTCGCACACATGCAGATTTAATCCATTTATATGCTATTTGAATAAATGTTAGCAGTTGCATTAATACACACAACTGGCATAAATAAATGAGTTTGGGAACTAATATACCTGATTCTTGTTTAGCTTATAGCTCAACCACTGGGAGTAAAACTGGGTCAGCTTTTTTAAATAGCTTTTATTTGAAAAAAGATTTAGACTTACAAAATTATTTTGGAGACAGTTCCATGAGTTCCTACATACTCCAGACCTCGTTTCTCTATTATTAACACCTTCCATCAGTATGGGACAACTGTCATAGTTAGTGTACAAATATTGATACATTGTTCTCATCTGAAGTCCATACTTTATTTAGATACCCTCAGTTTTCCATAATGTCCATTTTCTGTTCCAAGATGCTGTCAAACTATCCTATATCTTTAGGCTCCTCTTGAGCTGGGGCAGTTTTTCAGACTTTCCTTGTTTGTAATAACCTTGGTGAGTTTAAGAAGTGCCGTCAGGTGTTTCGTATTTCCCTTGATCAAGATTGCTCTGATGTTTTTAACTATGATGAGATTGGAGTAATGTCGTTTTAGCAGGAAAACCATAAAATGCCGTTCTCATCATGTCATATCAAGGGTTCATATCATCAACATGATTTCTCACTGTTGATGTTAAGCTTGATCACTGGTCTGAAGTAGTGTTTCTACTTTGTAGTGTGTCAGGTTTCTACATTGTAAAATTACCCTTTCTTGTTCTCCCTTTCCATCTCATACTCTTTGGAGGAAAGCAATGGGCAAGCCTGGTGCCCAGTCTTAGTTTCTGGTAACCTTCTTTGAAATAAAGGAAACAGGGCTTCTTGGAGAAAGACTGGTTCTAGGACAGGAACAGAAATTACACAAGAGGAGTCTGGAGTACACTGCAGTATCAAAAATTAAGCAGTTCAACATGCCGAAGAAAAACCAATACATTTAAGGAGTGGGGAGGTATACTTCCCATCCTTGAAGGTGAGGAGTATCTACATAAATTATTTGAAATTATTCTGCATTGGAGATTTACTTGTTCTCTCCCGTTGATTTATATACTTGTCTGTTCATAGAATCATTTACCTTTTTAAGTATGGGCTCATGGGCATTTATTTTTAATCTTTTTGAGTTATAATCCAATATTATTTCATTTATCTATCTATCTCAAATTATTCCAGCTTTGTTGATGGGGGAGCTTTTTCAGTTTGACTTCTTATATATCTCTGGCACTCACCCATTACTCTGTGTGGGGGGCGGGGGAGAGGAAGAGGATATGGGTTTTTTTTCTGGTATTTTGCATGTTTTAATTTCTGTTACTACAATGTACTCCATACTCCTCTTGTAAATTTTCTGTTCCTATCCATTCTCCAAGAAGCCCTGTTTCCTTTTTTCATAGAATGTTATCAGAAATAAGATCTAAGCACCAGGTTTGCCCATTGCTACTGGGTTTCATTTCTCCTAGGACCTCTCACCTGGCAGAGTAGGGGGATATATATATGAATGCTAACTTATGTACATACGTATACCTGTAAAGCGGAGAAAGCAATGGCACCCCACTCCAGTACTCTTGTCTGGAAAATCCCATAGACGGAGGAGCCTGGTAGGCTATAGTCCATGGGGTCGCTAAGAGTCGGACACGACTGAGCAACTTCATTTTCACTTTTCACTTTCATGCATTGGAGAAGGCAATGGCAACCCACTCCAGTGTTCTTGCCTGGAGAATCCCAGGGACGGCAGAGCCTGGTGGGCTGCCGTCTATGGGGTCGCACAGAGTCGGACATGACTGAAGCGACTTAGCAGCAGCATACCTATAAAGACTCTGTGTTTAATCTTCTGTATCTATTTTAGGCTGAACATGAATTCATACTATGTCCTCAAGTCTAGTCCATTGTCACCTAACCTTTGGCCCTTGTTTATCTGTAGCCTCTCACATCAACAGTGAGAAACCTGACCACTACCATCCACTATCCATTTACTTCATTGTTCATTCCAGGAAAAACCTGTATCATGGTATCAAAATTGTTAACCCTCATTCCTGTGGGGAACAACTTTATGGAGCAGGATATGGTGCTTATACATAGTTCCTCTACCTTTAGTCTTGTAGACTCTACTCATTTCCAAAGTCACAAAGGTCAGTAACTTATTACCCATCTCCTTTAATGAGACTGTTTCATACATTTTCAATACATTAAGATTCTTTTGTCATGTTCTGCATTTCACCTTGAGACTCCCCAACCGCCTATATATTTTTTAAGTTTGCCACATGATTTACTTCTTATACAGTAATGTTCTGTGGGTTTTAACAAATGCTTAATGTCTTGTATTCATTACTATATCATACAAAATAGTTTCACTACTCTGAAAAAGTTTTCTTTGTTTTACTTATTTAACCACCTCTCCCTTCTGAATGCCTGGCAGTCAAAGTTTACTATCTCTCTAAGCAGTGCCTTTTCAGAATGTCATGTAGTTGGATTTATACATACTTGTAGCTTTTCCTGACTGGCTTCTTTTGCTTAGCAATACGCATCCAAGATTCATTCATGTCTTTCCATGGCTTGATAGCTCATTTCTTTTTATCACTGAATATTTCATTGTATGGATGTACTCAAACTCATTTCTCCATTAACCTATTGAAAGACTTTTGGGTGATTATGAATAAATCTGCTACAAACACCAGTATGCAGATTCTTAGGTAGACATAAATTTTCACATCTGTTGGGTAAATACCTAGGAAAGTGATCACTAAATTGTATGGTAAGACTAGGTTTAGTTTTGTAAGAAACGGTCAAATTGTCTTCCCAAGTAGCTGTACCATTTTACATTCCCACCTGTATTGAATGAAGGATCTTGTACCTTTTTTTTCTTTTTTATATGGATGTTCAATTGTTCCAGCATCATTTGTTGAAAAACTGTATTTCTCCATTGAATTGCCTTAGTTCTTTCACCAAAGATCAGTGACTATATTTGTGTGGGTCTATTTCTGAACTCTCTATTCTTTTCCATTGATCTTTGTGTCTATTCTTTTTCCAATACCATGCTGTCTTTAAAGAAAGTCTTGAAATCAGGCAGTGTACATCTTTCCAACTTTGTTCTTCTTCAGTATTATGTTAGCTATTCCAGGTTTTTAGCCTTTTCATATAAACTCCAGAACCAGTTTGTTGAAAACTATGAAATAGCTTGCTGAGATTTGATTGGGATTGTGTTGAATGTATAGATCAAGTTGAAAAGAACCACCATTTTAACAACACTGAGTCTTCCAATCCATGAACACAGAATGTCTCTCCATTTATTTAGATCTTCTTTGATTTTTTTTAATGTGTTTCATAGTTTTGTGTTTGCAGGGCCTGTACATGTTTTGTTACATTTATGCCTAAGCATTTCATTTTGGGGATACTATTGTAAATGGCATTTTTTAAACTTCAAATTCCAATTTTTTTACTGTTGGTAAATACGAAAGCATTATATCCTGAATACTTAATATACTTGCTTATTATTTCCAAGAGATGTTTGTTGTTGTTGTAATTGATTCTTTAGGGCTCTCTCCATAGACAACATGTTACTTGCAATTAAGAGAGTTTTACTTCTTCCTTTCCAAGCTGTTTTATTTTTCTTACTATCTTACAACATTAATCAGGACTCGTAGTACAGTGTGGAATAGGAGTGGTGAAAGGAGACATCCTTACCTTTTTTCAGTTCTTAGGGGAAAATATCCAGTTTCCTACCATTAGGTATGATGTTAGCTGTAAGGGTTTTGTACATATTTTGAATGAAGTTGAGGAAGTTTCTTCCTATTCCTAGTTTGCTAAAGGTTTTATCGTGAATGGGTTTAGATTTTTCACGTGCTTTTTCTGCATCTATTGATATGATCATGTGATTTTTGTTCTTCAGTGTGTTGATGTATTGGATTACACTGATAGATTTTCTAATGTTGAACTAGCCTTATACACCTAGGATAAATTCTACTTGTTTGCAGTGTACAGTTCTTTTTATGCATTATTAGATTCAACTTATGAATAGTTTATTGATAATCTTTACATTTATGTTCATAGGAGTTATTAGTCTGTAGTGTCTTTGCAGTGTTTTTATCTGGTTTTTGTATTAGTTATTCTGGCCTCATAACATGAGTTAGGCAGTGTTTCCTCTGCCTCTAATTTCTGGAGATATTATGGAGAATTGGTATGACTTCCAACAACACAAGAGAAGACTCTACACATGGACATCACCAGATGGTCAACACCGAAATCAGATTGATTATATTCTTTACAGCCAAAGATGGCGAAGCTCTATACAGTCAACAAAAACAAGACCGGGAGCGGACTGTGGATCAGATCATGAGCTCCTTATTGCCCAATTCAGACTTAAATTGAAGAAAGTAGGGAAAACCACTAGACTATTCAGGTATGATCTAAATCAAATCCCTTATGATTATACAGTGGAAGTGACAAATAGATTTAAGGGGACTAGATCTGATAGAGTACCTGATAAACTATGGACAGAGGTTCGTGACATTGTACAGGAGACAGGGATCAAGACCATCCCCATGGAAAAGAAATGCAAAAAAGCAAAATGGCTATTTGAGGAGGCCTTACAAATAGCTGTGAAAAGAAGAGAAGCAAAAAGCAAAGGAGAAAAGGAAAAATATTCTCATCTGAATGCAGAGTTCCAAAGAATAGCAAGGAGAGATAAGAAAGCCTTCCTCAGCGATCAATGCAAAGAAACAGAGGGAAACAACAGAATGGGAAAGACTAGAGATCTCTTCAAGAAAATTAGAGATACCAAGGGAACATTTCATGCAAAGATGGGCTCGATAAAGGACAGAAATATTATGGACCTAACAGAAGCAGAAGATATTAAGAAGAGGTGGCAAGAATACACAGAAGAACTGTACAAAAAAGATCTTCATGACCCAGATAATCATGATGGTGTGATCACTCACACAGAGCCAGACATCCTGGAATGTGAAGTGAAGTGGACCTTAGGAAGCATCACTACGAACAAAGCTAGTGGAAGTGATGGAATTCCAGTTGAGCTGTTTCAAATCCTGAAAGATGATGCTGTGAAAATGCTGCACTCAATATGCCAGCAAATATGGAAAACTCAGCAGTGGCCACAGGACTGGAAAAGGTCACTTTTCATTCCAATCCCAAAGAAAGGCAATGCCAAACAGTGCTTGAACTACCACACAATTACACTCATCTCACATGCTAGTAAAGTAATGCTCAAAATTCTCCAAGCCAGGCTTCAGCAATACATGAACCGTGAACTTCCAGATGTTCAAACTGGTTTTAAAAAAGGCAGAGGAACAAGAGATCAAATTGCCAACATCCGATAGATCATCGAAAAAGCAAGAGAGTTCCAGAAAAACATCTACTTCTGCTTTATTGACTATGCCAAAGCCTTTGACTGTGTGGATCACAATAAACTGTGGAAAATTCTGAAAGAGATGGGGATACCAGACCATCTGACCTGTCTCTTGAGAAACCTGTATGCAGGTCAGGAAGCAACAGTTAGAAGTGGACATGGAACAACAGACTGGTTCCAAATAGGAAAAGGAGTACGTCAGGCTGTATATTGTCACCCTGCTTATTTAACTTCTATGCAGAGTACATCATGAGAAATGCTGGGCTGGAAGAAACACAAGCTGAAATCAAGATTGCCGGGACAAATATCAATCACCTCAGATATGCAGATGACACCACCCTTATGACAGAAAGTGAAGAAGAACTAAAGAGCCTCTTGATGAAAGTGAAAGAGGAGAGTGAAAAAGTTGGCTTAAATCTCAACATTCAGAAAACTAAGATCATGGCATCTGGTCCCATCACTTCATGGGAAATAGATGGGGAAACAGTGGAAACAGTGGCAGACTTTATTTTTTGGGGCTCCAAAATCACTGGAGATGGTGATTGCAGCCATGAAATTAAAAGATGCTTCCTCCTTGGAAGGAAAGTTATGACCAACCTAGATAGCATATTTAAAAGCAGAGACATTACTTTTCCAACAAAGGTCCATCTAGTCACAGCTATGGTTTTTCCAGTAGTCAGGTATGGATGTGAGAGTTGGATGGTGAAGAAAGCTGAGCACTGAAGAATTGACGCTTTGAACTGTGGTGTTGGAGAAGACTCTTGAGAGTCCCTTGGACTGCAAGAAGATCCAACCAGTCCATCCTAAAGGAGATCAGTCCTGGGTGTTCACTGGAAGGACTGATGTCAAAGGTGAAATTCCAATACTTTGGCCACCTCATGCGAAGGGTTGACTCATTGGAAAAGACCCTAATGCTGGCAAGGATTGGGGGCAGGAGGAGAAGGGGACGACAGAGGATGAGATGGCTAGATGGCATCACCAACTCAATGGACATGGGTTTGGGTAGACTCCGGGAGTTGGTGATAGACAGGGAGGCCTGGCGTGCTGCAATTCATGGGGTCACAAAAAGTCGGACACGACTGAGCGACTGAACTGAACTGAACTTCCTTAAGTGTTTGGTAGAAACCATCTGGGGCCTGGTGACTTCTTTTTAGAAGGTTGTTAATTATTGGATAATTTATTTAATAGATCAGTATTATTTGGGTTATCTATTTCTCTTGTGGGGGTTTTGGTAGTTTTTTAATTTTAAGGAATTATTCCATTTCATCAAAATTGTCAAATTTGTGGACATAGAATTTTTTATGTTATTCTACTATTATTCTTATAGTGTGCCTGGGATCAGGAGTGATGACTCCTCTTTCATTTCTAAGATTGATAATTTGTGTCCTCACTTTTTTGTTGGTTAACCTGACTAGTGATTTATCAACCTTAATGATTTCTGAAAGAATCAGATTTTGGCTTTGTTAATTTTTTTCCTATTGTTTTTCTGTTGTCAATTTCATTGATTTCTCTTTAATTTTTATTATTTATTTTCTTCTATGAGGTTTAGAATTAACTTGTGTTTTCTTCTCTAGTTTCCTAAAATAAAAGCTTATGTTTTTTAAGCTTTTTTATTTTTACATCTTTCTTCTTTTCTAATATGTGCATTTAGTGGTATAAATTTCTCTCTAAGCACTGCTTTTGAGGCATTGCACAAACTTTATTATTTATTTTATTAAATAAAATTTTATTTTATTTTCACTTAGTCCTCTTCTAAAATTCTTTATACATTAAGAATTTCTAAATAATTTTTAACACTTTAGGAAGGTTTTGCCCTATATTTTGAAAACTTTTGAAGCCCAAGAGTCATGATTTAGTCTCACATTAGTCAATGAACTCTGTCATGTTGGTGGCTAGAAGCTGCCCATTCCTCATCCTCAGTTAATTAATAATAATGGCCCAGGACCGGCCAGAAATAATGTTCTTATTAGTCCACCCACAGAAAAGCCAGATCAGAGTGCCCCATTGTCAGCTGGCCAATCTATACCATAAACTTCCAGTATGAAAATAAACAAAGAGATCTACAAAGGATAGACAAAACTTGGGGGAGCTGGGAGCTTTACCAGTGGGTTCTACCATTCAGTTTTCTGCTACATGATTCTCCCTGAGCCCCGTTCTTCAGGGGACCCGAGTCTTGCACTGAGAAAGGGCAATAAACAAGGCAGGCAAAGAACCCTGCACTCATAATTCAGAGTCTGATATTGTCACAGATCTCTGTGACAACCTAGAGGTGTGGGGTGGGGTGAGAGGTGGGAGAGAGGTTCACGAAGGAGGGAACATACATATACCTATGACTGACTCATGTTGATATATGGCAGAAGCCAACACAATATTGTGAAGCAGTTGTTCTCCAATTAAAAATAAATATTTTTTAAAAAAATTTTAAAAATGAAAAGAATTCAGAGTCTGGTCAGGGGAGTCCATTACCAACACACCAGTTAGAGCCCTGCCACTCAAATGTGGCTTTGTGTACCGGTCACAGTGTCACCACCTGAGACCTTGTCAAGAACTCTGAGTCTGAGGCCCCTCCTAAAACTCCCTCATCAGAATCATATTTCAGAAAGATCCACAGGGGATCCATGTGCATGTCACAGTTTGCAGCATCCTGCCCTTGATAGCTGTAGACAGTGATCATGCTGTGAACAAGGTGCCTGGGACAGGAAGGATGGAGGTACTGTGGTAGGCCTGGCAAGGCAAGTCTCTGAGGTGGCTGCCCTTGAGAGACTGTAGGGTAGAGCTTTATTCATCTTGACCGCCCCTCACCTTTTTCTTCCCTGCCACCCCACCCAATCCATGCCACACCTGAGTGCGTGTCACACACAGTGAGCATCCAGTGAACGTTTGGGGGGAGGAACAAGGCAAGGAACATAAGCCCCCCAGAAGCTACCTACCTGTTTCATTAAAAAAAACATAAAGGGACTTCCCTGGTGGTCCAGTAGTTAAGACTTCATGCTCCCACTGCAGGACGGCGCTGATCTGATCCCTGCTCGGGGAGCTAAGATCCTACATGCTGTGTTGCATAGCCAAAAAAATAAAAGAACATGAAAATATAAATATCTCTAGTCTTCAACTAAAATACCCCTGGTCTGTGAAAAAGGAATGAAATGTAATGCACCTTTTAAAGGGTTCTGACTTCTGTCTTTTCCAAGAGCATTTTTTTCTTCAGAAAATAAATTGCAACTGGAAATTTCTATTAGCTTTTATAAATGTAGATGCAGAAAAATGATCAGATGGTTTTAAATTTAAAAACTGCTGGCTAGATATTCTTTCTTGTTCCCTTATAATAGGCTCTAAACTTTAATGGTGTAAGTTTTTCTCTTTCCCTTCGGTTGATCAATGTAGTTGAGATTTTTCCCATTTATTGGATTGTCATCTTGTGGTCATATAATTATGCTAGAGATATTAAATATGTTTTAGACACAAAATTGTAAATATAATACACAGGAAACGTGAGCTTATTTCCATATCATTAAGCTACATTTTACCCAGGAGCAAAGTGCATTTTTCATAACTTGCAAAAATTATCTTGCCTTGCAGCAGCACCACATATTTAACATTCTTTTAAAAGCCACTTGATTTGACATTGATATTTGGATTATTTTATTATCTGGGAATAAGGGGACAGCAGAATTGCAAGTATCAATATATAACTGACCAATTAGTAAGATTCTACTACTATTCTAAGTGGCCATTCTGCCAATTAACATTTATTCTGGGTACAGGTTATAATTTTGGAGAACTGTTCAAGTATAGATTCTCCACAGCATTGCTTAAGCATAGAAAGCATAAAAGTTGCTGATGTCTCCAAAAGTAAATTCTAATACAGCAGTTGTCCTTATCAGTTACTTTTTTGCAATTAAATTTTCATAACAAAGAATGCTCCTGTTTTTATTCTGGTGGCATTGAGACATTTGGGGTTTATCAGTTTAGTAATTATGCAAATTTAAAAATAATGTATCCTTTCCAGTGTCCACAACTCTGTTCTTGTTGGGCTTTCCTTTTGAACCAATGCTTGAAGAAATGTCAGTATACCTTCTCATATAGCAGTCTCAGTATGTACAAGATGCAAGTAAACTCTTTTACAATAAGGATTCCTATTGTTTAAATAGTTCTGTTAGTATGTGGATTTAGCCTAAACATGGGTTTTCAGGCTTTATCTAAGGTGATAGTAGTTCTTTTTTAGTGTTAAAATACCTTGATGCTATTACTAAAATTTAGGGGGGAGTAATAAAATAATAAAGTGAGTATAATTTCTAATTAAAAGAAAGTTCCCCTGGCAGATTTCTATTAACACAAGTCCTCTCAAGCAAACTTTTCAGCTCACTAATGCTTTATTTTACTTTTCTTTTTGTTGCATAGCACTTTAAGGATCAGAAAAGCATTCACTGGGAAGGGTGCATCCACAGATCAGCAAAATATTAGTTCACATTCCAAAGCCACAGAACTGCAAAATGATTATTGAGAGGAAGATCCATGCTCTTGAAACTCTTCAAGATTCACGATAAAAAGAATGTGGATTACATTTCATTTAGAATTAGTTGTTAAACTGGGGGAGAAAAGTGGGCGAAGGCAGCTAGAACAGTTTTTAACAAGAATTAAACAAAAAACCAAGACACTAAATTGAATTAAAATTACATTCAAAGGGACACCCCCTTTCCTGGGAATTTTTAGACATTTTACCAAAATTATGTTACCCAGATTGGGGACATGACTATTCAGATTTGCTGCTAACATAAGTGAATTCTTATTCTAAGATAGCCTCCCTGTCTGGGCAGGGACCACATCAGAATCACTGTCATCAACACATGTGTTCATCACCCTCCTATGCATGAACCCTTTGCAGACCACTTTTACATTGGGTCCCCTTTTACTGTGCTTCAGAGTCAGCAGCTCCCCAGTGTCCCAGCCATCCACCACTTCTTCCAGGAGAGCAGGTGGAAGAGACTCCACTTAATGATTAATCAGGTGGAAAAGTTATCTTCATCAAAAATTGAATGTAATGTGTAGAAAGCACTTCTTTTCTGTTCAGAGTTCCTGATACCAGCTCTCATAAACCCATCAAACATCCATTTAGCTAACATTTGCTATTAAAGAAAAAGGAAAATTTTTTTTAAGCAGATGATGTCCACTCAGTGCTCTTTCCCCTCAAAGAATCTGTTTTATACTTCCTGTACTTTCCCTTTTTGTCTCAGAGAGATCTTTAGCTTTCATATCACTTATCCATGAGCCTAGCCTAGACCCACAGCAAGATCTGTGCACTTATCTCCGTTCAAAGTGTTCCGCTTCTTTCTTCCTTCTGAGTAACATACTTCACTCACAAGTGAATGGCGCTGATTGACAGGTGGGACAATATAAAGAAAGGTTTTGATCAACTTGTTCTGTGAAAGCATAATTTATGTGGCAGCATTTTTAGTTAATGAAATCAATGTTATAAAGATCCAGATGAAAATGACTGGTGTTCATGTGCCCATAAATACTTTTTAGAACCCAGTGAAAAATCCCATTATTTTTCCAAACTTAGGTCCATATTTGGGGTCAGTTAAAGCAAACTAATAAGACAGAGGAGCCTGGTGTACTATAGTCCGTGGGGTCACAAGGAGTCAGACCCAACTTACCAACTGAACGACAACAAAACAATCTCTCAACTTATGTAACATCAAATGTTAGTGTGTTTTATTGGCTTCTTTCAGTTAGCACAACTTGATACTTCAGAATATATTCTGATTCATAGCCTTGAAACTACAAAATGTCTCTAGGCATCCTAAGATTCAGAAGATAAAGCATTTGAAAACCAAATTGCTAGTTCCCAAACAGATATCAAACTATCAGATTGCTTTGTTTTTAAAAAAATATTTTGACTTGATTGTGCATTGAATTTTTAAGATTTAAAAATCATCCTTTAGTGGAAAAGCCACATAATTATTTTATTTTTGTTCAGTTTTATCTCACATTACCTTAGACAAATCATTACTTTCCTGAAAATACAGTAGATACAGTGACCCTCCAACAATCATTTGGTGTGTCTAGTGTCAATAATATAGCCTCCAGAGGTAATTTCTACTCATTTCCATTTTCCAAATGTCTTCTTATATTGAAAAGAACTCTCAATTCTTAGTATTGCTCACTGCAGTCTCGGTGCAATGCAGACAGATTGCCTGTTGCAGCATTATTTGCGCTTTTAAGAACCATCTGTCAGCCATTAGTTCTTTGCTTGGAAGTCACACTCCTTCCCCTGCAGTTTTGTAGTAGTATGCTTTCAGTTACAGAAATTAATCCCCTCTGACTTGTGTTATAGCATATCTCCCAGCACTGGGAGCTCTTCAAGCTCAGGGACACTGTATCTATCTTTATTTCTCTGAGGGCCCCGATAGTACCTGGCTCAGAGTAAGTGTGCAGGAAAATATTTGAACTGAATTTCCTACCCAAGAAATCAGTACATTAAATTCAGTCATTTGAGGTTCTAACTGCATCTTCACCAGTAAGCTCTTTCAACCATCTTATGTTAAAAGGATACCTGTAAACATCAAATCAGACACAGGGTCCTATAGGCTTTGCCGTTAGGCAGCCTGAGACCAGTTCCAGCTGATCCACCCACTGAATAATGGAAGAATCCCTTCTTTGGGCCTTCAGGGGTCTGACAGTCTCACCTGGTTATTGTGAGGGTTAAATAGAGCTGTGCTTATCAACTTCTTAGCGCTGTGCTTGGTATATAAGGTGGGACCAACAAGTATCAGATATTATTAATAAGAGAACCTAAGACCACAGCTACCAAAGGCTGGCACTGAGCAGCTGAAGAGACTGATGGGTAGACAGTTGCCCACTTGTTGGGTATGCATCCGTGATTGCGAGCTGAGTCGTGTCCAACTCTTTGTGACCCCATGGACTGTAGCCCTCCACTTTCCTCTGTCCATGGAATTTTCCAGGCAAGAATACTGGAGTGGGTTGCCCTTTACTTCTCCAGGGGATCTTCCCAACCAAGAGATCAAACCTGTGTCTCTTACATCTCTTATATCTCCCACGTTAGCCGGCAGATTCTTGACTACTACACCACTTGGGAAGTCCTCTTGTTAGGTATAGCCTTCTTGTTCAAATCGGTTGTATTAATAGTTTCACAGAGAAATAAACTTAAACTGTGAAAAGTGTGTTTGCTATTTTTTATAATGGATATGTCAAAAATTTTATGCCATCGTCACACAGGGTTATAATCATGCAGAATTGTGATTTTTTTTAACTCTTTTGACCATAATTAGTCTAATTTTACCATATGTTTGGTAGATGTTAAACCTGTAAACGATAGATAATTCAAATTCTTAACTTTAGTGCTTTAAAATTAGCCACCATTAAAACCTAATTATTGGTTAAGTGAGTCTATGTTGGCGGACGTTGAAAGATCGAAAAACTTGAAGATATTTGTCCAAATTAAAATCGGAATATGTAGCTCATATATTTTAAATGAACATGTGTGCTTCTGTAATAATAATTTTATTATCACCAAGCTACAGGATAGAGTTTTAATTATGACCTTTCTATCAGTAGAAGCCATGTCTTTGGGATTAAAAACCTACTGCTTTAACTAGTCTAGTTAAAGACTATAGCTTGATACATTCTGGGCTCCAACTTTTATAAAAACCAGAGAACACTTCTAATAACACTTTTCTAATTTCGTGGTTCAGTGCACAGTTAGTAAAGATTTAAATAATTCAGAAAGAAAGCCTATTCTCTCTCTTTATTAGAAGTTTGAGTCATGCAAATTCTTTGACATTAAATAGGTTTTTAACCCTTTTAATAACTTTTTTATAATGAAATTTATTGGCAGTTGTTTTAAAGAAAGGGTTTTTATATTAGCATGAATAGCAGTCAGGAGTTTTCTTGACCTTATATGACTCAAAGTGTGTAAAAGCATAAGTGAGCGAGCAATGTTAATATTAACTAAATTAGGTAGACCCAGAAATATAGACACTGTATATAACTACATTCATCCGATTATCTAACATGCTATAAAATTTTGGCGGACAAATATTTGAATCTTTTAATTGTTTTAAAGGAGCTTAAGGTCACTTACCAAGTCAGACACTTTTAAGGAACTGAAAGACATTGTAATTTTCCTAGACCGATTTTACCAAGTCATTAATATTATACTCAATAGGAGAGGATTTCCAGCCTTTCCTATCTTGGTTTCATGCTATTTTAATGTTTTATAATATATTATTAAAAGGATTATTGGAAGATTTCCATAATAACATACTAATTTAAAAATGCACTTTTTTCAAGTCCCCAGTAAGTTGAGAGCATACAAATATTCTGTATAGGGAAACTATCTGGGCCAAGCAGAATACAGGTTTTAATTTTGCCTCTTGAGATGTGCTTTTAAGGGAATGTCATGTGTATTTAATGATTTAACAGCCTCTAAATGAACTCAAATATCACTTTTCTGAACTGATATTAAGAAGTCAATATTCCACTTGACAGCTCCACTTTTACTAGTGTCCCATTAATATTCCAGTGGAAAGTATGAAATTCAGTTAAATTTTCAGGTCTGAGTATAGTATAAAAAAACCATTTCAGCGGACTTGTGATGCTATAAATACACGAAGCAAGTTCTCATAGAAAAACCACAACTCCCACAGGGCATGTCTTATAACATTTCCCAATTTTCTTATCACCTATTCTTCCAATCCATTCTTTTTGTTTCAATGAACACAATCCTTTGAAAGAGTTCTGAAAATAAGGCACATTATTCAGTCCCTTCTCTGAGAACATCAAAGCAGAGGAAATATGAACAGACATTAGCATGTTTGAATACACGTTAATATAAGATTATAGCCCTGTGAACAAAGCACTGCCTACACTTTGTAGTACAGATATGAAAGACAGTATCTGTACAAATAAAGGACTTCTAATCACAGGTAGACCCTGAGCAGACTCACAGACTCCTAGCACCAGAGGTGGACAAGTGTGTAGGAACTGCTAATTCAGATGTTTGGAGAACCAGAGGGTCCTCCAAACCCTTTTAAATAAGGCAGAAATTTCAGTCTGTGAGCCTTCGTGTCCTGCCTTTAATTAGAATTATGAGAGCTGTCCTTCTCATGAGCCAAGCTCATCCATTGCACATCTGTGTGTCTGCTTTACTTGAGCTGGGCAGAGGAACCCATTCAAGGCCTCCCTGAAGCACAGTGTTAAGCTTGGTAATACTGAAATGTTGATGGTGTAACCATAACAGCAAGAGACAAAGAGTGTTGACATGAAACAATAAAAAATGCAGTGCCTCAATCTGAGTAAAAAAACATCTTTCCAACTGTGCATTTAGAAAATATCAGTCTACCCCATAAGCTCCCAGCCATCATTGTGATCCAAAGGAGAGATTATATGCAGAGTTGATGGGAAAGAATGATACACTATGAACTGCAACATATTTTTACACATTAAAATTTTTTTGAACTTTGTATCTCCCAGTTAGCCTATTAGCACTGATCAAGGACTATTTACTTTCTCACAGAAAACCCCTGTCCTTTGTGACATGAGCTGCCCAGCTTATCTCAGAGAAAGTCTCTACAGATGCAAGCTTTGGGCTGCCAGAATGCTTGGTCACAACCATGTTAGTGGTTCACCATGAACTAGAACTAGTCAGGAAAAGCAACCCAAGGTTGATAGCAAAAGATAAATATCAGCCTCTTCCACAAAAAGGAATACATGGGAGTGTCAACCACAGAATAAGTTTACATTTGGCAAAATGTCCTCATGGTTTTTATTTTAGTTAATCCTCACAATTGTGCTTTGAAACAAGAATTTAAAGTCAGTACATTTCTTTCATATTGGTCTCTTTAAAACTTAACCTCTATCAAACAAACTACACCTCACACTTATTTATCACATTGTCCATTTCCTACATTAGTAAGAGCTCATAGGGAGGGATTTCTGTGTGCTTCTCACTGTTGTTTACCCAGTACCTGGAGCAATGCCTGGCATAAAGGAAGCACTCAATCAATAATTGTTGTTGAAAAATTGTTATCCACCTATTTTGCAGAGGTGGACAATGAGGGCCAGGTAAATTAAAAGTAGGACAACTCATTAAAATCAGAGCTAGTCTGATGATGTCGTGAGCAGGGTTCCTTCCACCATAACACACTCCCTCCCATCTGGGAGAAGGAAGAGAAAGAAATCAAATAAAATGGTATAGAATTGCTTTTCCAGTTTATAATAACGAATCCAGATGCATACACTAGGGCGACTTAGGTGTTTCTTTCTGCACCTAGCAGCTATAGAAGTCAAGTTCTGTTGGGGAGGGTCAGTACCTGGCAAGGACACTGAGGACATTTAGAGGTTAAGGGTCCTACCTCCTTCTGTGGCTTTCTGTCTTTGACATTTGATCTTTGGTTCATCCCTGGAAGAACATACAAAAAATTAAGTTAAATTTTTTTAATTAAAAATTTTAAGTGTTCGTTAGCCAGCATAAATTTTAGCCACGATGTTTAAAATTTTCGATGATGTTTTCCTCTATCATATCAAGTCCCTTGTGTAATAAGGGTCCCGATTCATGGGAGAGGCTGCTATGAGGGAGAGACCCTGTCTGAAGGAGGTGGATGGTCTGGTGTGGTGGGAGCGCCTGTGGACATGAGCACTTGGTTTTCGAGGTGGTTCTCATCTTCCCCAAGGATGGCAGTCCTGGAGAGTGCTATGTCTGTCCTTTTGGCAAATGTCTAATGAATTATGCTTCAGAGTTTTTGCTTTCTTGTAATAATTAGTTTTCTGATGACTATTCTAACTAATGGAAACATCCCTGGTGGGCTCAGACGGTAAAGGGTCCACCTTCAGTTCAGGTTCAGGGGCTCCCTACATGGCACTAGTGATAAAGAACCCGCTTGCCAATGCAAGAGACACAGAGATGCGTGTTCAATCTCTGGATTGGGAAGATCTCCTGGAGGAGGGCACAGCAACCTACTCCAGTATTCTTGCCTAAAGCATCCCAAGGACAGAGGAGTCTGGCGGGCTGCAGTCCTTAGGGTCACAAATAGTCAGACACGACTTAAGTGACTTAGCATGCACCATCCTAACTAAACTACAGATGTTTCATTCTAGTGCATTGTAAAGAAATCTGAATCTATTCATCCATATTGTCTATGGGAAGAAAAGTAGACTCCAAATGTTAAATTAAAAACCAGGTTTTTTTTGGAACATCAAAGTTGAAATCAAGTTATTCTGGTCAAATATTGAGGATAAAAATACATTTTCATAAAAATCCTCAATCTTTCTTTCAAACTGCATTTTTCCTCATTTTAAAAAATTTAACATGTGCTGCTGCTGCTAAGTCGCTTCAGTCGTGTCTGACTCTGTGCGACACCAGAGATGGCAGCCCACCAGGCTCCCCCGTCCCTGGGATTCTCCAGGCAAGAACACTGGAGTGGGTTGCCATTGCCTTCTCCATAACATGTGCTATACATATGTATTTCTTAGATTTCCCCTCTTGTGATGTTAAAGATCGGTCTTCAAAGTCAGAAATCTAATAGTCAAAAATGTTAAAGCTTATTTAAAATACATGTTTTTAACTAATAAGTAGATCACACAAGGAGATCACATAGAAATGATTTAATTTGTTTGGACAACAAATAATTTAGCTCTCTCTTGGAAATGCATTTAGGAAAATAATAAATTTGATTATTAAATTTACCCATGCATTTGTTCGGGTGTATACATTTACATATTAATTGAATCCCTGGCAAAAATATGTAATCAAATTGGAGACTTATATAATATCAACATTTACATTCTTCTCATAGCCTCTTAGAGTGCATTATTCTGATGAAAAATGGAAACGCTTAGCCTTCCTGGCCTGATTAATCATGCAGGGCTGGATGGAGTACCAAGAGCAAGGCTCAGAAGCTTTTCTTTGGATGCTGAGGACAGTGTATGTTTGATAGTGTGTATTAAAGGGAGCAAGAGTAAGCACTTGTCACAGCCTAAGCCAGCGGGGTCTCCTCATGGCACTGGGAAAAACACTCCACAGCAAAGGGTGTCAAATGCTGACAGACAGGGGTAAACGGAAGGGCTTCAGAGATTCCTCACGTTCTCTTGTTCCTGCTGCAACTGGCAAACTTCCAGGCCTCGCCTGCAAAGCCCACAGAAAGCAGCAGCTGGTGGAGCCGCATTAGCAAGTAAGGCCTCGGGGCTCCCCATGTTCCAGGCTCTGTTCACCAACTGCTGTTCACTCAAACAGCTGGATCAGAGCAGAGAGAGCCAAGACGTCGTTTGAGCTTTATGTGTACAACTGTTTTGATATGGATTGTCTGCTGGAAGCAGCGATAATGATAGCTTTCAAGGCTCGCATGTTGGACTGTGAAGGATGCTGATATTTGAAAGAAGAAAACAGACTCTGAAGGATTGGGAAACACACAATTTTAAATACTGAAACTCGGGCCTTCATTTGTTCTGATGCCATTCAAGTGTGCAATTTTAACACCCTTTAGTTACTAATACAGCTAATGTTTTAAGGATTTTTTTTATTATTATACCAAAATGTTACTCGTTTTTTAAAACCATAATCTGAGATGAACAACCTGGGTATTTTTTTCTCTTCCTTTTCAAAGAGAACCCAAGAAAAATGACATGCAAACATGTTTAAATCTGTATCAAAGAGTGGGCCCACAGAGTCCCTCTCTAGCTGTTCCTCAGCCTGGCACTCTTACGCTGTAGGTGTGGGCCAGGGGAGAAAAGAACGTTATATTAGCATCAAGCCATGGATTACAAGACAGGTCAGGAGGGAGAACACATGATATCTGCTTTGGTTTCCTAATTGATTTTAATTGAGCCTTTGCTTTCCATTAATTGGAAAAAGGTTTTGAAGGAACTCAATGAAAATCTCTTCATCATCATAATCCTCCTCCATTACTTTAACTGACATTTTTTAGCTTGTATAATTAAAGAACAATATTAATCCTCAACAAAAATCTGTAAAATTTAAGGAAACAGTTCCGGTTTTCAAAAAGTGAAATCTATCCTCTATGTTCAATGGATCAGGTTTCCCCAGTGGGGAGATAACTATTAAGAGCTATTCAAGACTGAAATGCCAATGACATGCAGGACTTTAAGTCAAGAAAAAAACAAAAGTTCACTCTGCTTGAAATAAACAAAATGGGAAATTCTCACACAAGTTAGAAAGCACTTTGAGACATTTGAGTCCTAAGGATTTAGCAAATGAAGTTCCCAAAAGATCAAGGATTTTTAATATTATTTATGTAAAGCCCAAGTCATCAGTCCTAAGTGTACCCAAGCATCTATTTGATGGAATTCAAGAAATATGTGTTGAGTATCTAATATGTGTCAAGGTCTGTGCTAGATATGAGGGCTACACTGGTAAATGGAGTAGATTTCTATCCCTGCTTTTTTGAGTTTATAATCTATTAAGGTGTCGGAGAAGGCAATGGCAACCCACTCCAGTACTCTTGCCTGGAAAATCCCATGGACAGAGGAGCCCGGTAGGCTGCAGTCCATGGGGTCGCTAAGAGTCGGACACGACTGAGCGACTTCACTTTCACTTTTCACTTTTCATGCATTGGAGAAGGCAATGGCAACCCACTCCAGTGTTCTTGCCTGGAAAATTCCAGGGACGGCGAAGCCTGGTGGGCTGCCATCTCTGGGGTCGCACAGAGTCGGACACGACTGAAGCGACTTAGCAGCAGCAGCAGGGTGTATCAGGCAAGATTAGTTCTGCTACATAGAACAGAAAACTCGAGAGGACTGAAAAAGATTGACCTTTACTTCCCTTCCACATTTATATACTCCCATGTAAGTAGACCGTCCGTGATCTGTTGTCTTCATGATAGTCAGACACTCAGGCTTCTTTCCATGAGCCCAGAAATGTTAGGATGCCGCCTCTTGGTCCAAGACATTTTCCTGAGCTCTAATCACCACACCTACATTTTTTCCAGCAGAAAAAGAACAAAAGAAAGTGAACCCTTCATTCAAGGAGATTTCTTGGAAGGACCACCCAACACTTTCATTTATATTTTAGTAGCCAAAACATGGTCACATGACCATAAAGCTGCAAATAAAGGAGGCAGTGTCCTCTGTTAGCCAGCTTTTTGGCTCGACAGCTAAATACCAGAGGCTTGTCCCTCTGGACCAAAGTAAATGAGGATCAGAGGGTACAGCTTGAGATTTCTGCCACAAATGGAAACAGACATTATTCATATTTTCTTTTCATCTTGGGACTAAAGCTGGATGAAGTTCACAGGAAAAAATAAAGATCATCATACTGGCTAAAGTCAGTTTGTACTTGTAGTGTTCATTTCTTCATTTATACACTGACTAGGCAAGTGTTTTTAGAATACTTGAAATGCCCAATTTAACTAAAAGAGATCTCAGGAAGGACTGAAAAATGCTTTAGTCATGTACAAATCAAGATTACTTTCTAGAAGTACATACACACTTAAGAAACTTAAAAGTTGTGTCCACAAAGAAAGTACAAGCAGAATGCTTTAGCAGTTCAGAATGAGAAGGTTCTTGAAGCTTTGTAGATAAGCTGACTTTTGAACTTTAAAATTTATTCAGAGTTTGGATATGTGAATATGGTAATGGCATCGTGGAATTGTGACAAGAACACAAACATGTAAAATAAGCATATTTCTACTCTAATCTTTGTTGGTAGAGAGATCTGAGACCATTTAAGCTCTACCATCCTCAATAACCTTGTGTAAACAGACATTTCTGCCTCAAAGGGGAATTATAAGGCCCAACAGGTGAAAATTCTGTGCAAACCGCAAATCACTGAGCAAAGTATTTTTTAACTGTTTTTCAAATTTTCAAACAGCAACTGCTCAGAAAGTGAATGCTGAAAGAGCAGCATAGACAAGGCACATGTTCAAGGAAAAGAGACAGAGGCAAAAAGAGCAGTTAGTTGGGATTAGTTGAATAATTAGGTGTTTGACGGACACATAAGGAATAAAGTTTATTTGGAATCTTGAATAGTATGCTGAAGAGTTTGGATTCCATTTGGGAGGCAGATATCACTGGGAAGTGTTTGAGTCTGACTCATGAAGATTAATTTTACAGCACTCTTTGGGGTGGATGTGAAGATGTTCTTGTTATTAAACGTTAAGTAGCTGTTGCAAGTGAAGAGGTAGTGAAAGCCTGAAATACGTGAACGGTGTGGGGTGAGAGAAGGTCAAATGGGGGGGGTATTTCGGAGCCCACTGAGTGGAACCCACCAGAGTTTGATAGAAAAGGAATGAACCAAAAATTACTAGAACATTTTGAGTAGAGGTGATGAAGAGGATGAAGGTGTCATCGAGAGAAACTGGACACAGAGTTACAAAATAGTTTTGAGAAAGAAAACTTTGTTCAGTTTTCCAGCAGGGGTGATGTCCAAGTAGTGACATCTAGCCGAGTTAGACCCAGAATTTGGGCCAGAATTGTACATTTTCATTTATAAATTCCCCACTAACAAAATGGTGATGCATCTTAGCTGGATGGAAGAAATGTGACTCAGAAACAGAATGTTAGGGAATCATTTAGGGGTGGAAAGTTGTAAGAAGAACAGAAGTCAGTGAAGGAGCCAAGAGGAATCAGAATAGCAGTTGAGATTAAGCATGACTTAAGTGAATTATTCACGATACATGGAAAATACTGGAGAGTAACAGGAAATAATATTTTGCAAGTTGATGTTTCATATTTCACATTAAGATCTGTAGTCAGTCACTATCTTTCTAGAAGGAAACCAGTAATCAAAATGTTTTCTTACCTTCATGAGCTGACTAATTATTTTTAGTTTTCAGTAATCAAGCTCCCTCCAGTTTAATTTGCCCCCATGTTATACATTAGGCAGTGCTGAATACTGAACTGACTCCTATGAAAGCAGGGTGGAATGAAAAAAAAACTCCTCCTAATTCAGAAATGTCACCAAGGGTGTTAAGATCTATTTCTAAGTGCATCTGAGGGCTAAAGAGATGAATGTGCTCTCTAATTTGTGCTTGCCACCCTCCACACGGGAGAAGTGGTCTTTGATTCAGTGTTAAAGCTGCTATCTGCCTGGCCTAACACCATTGGTTACACGATATTTTGAACTGATGATAAATCTGTTGAAAAAGTGGTATCCTGTTGAGTGCTTCATGGTCCCTACCCAGACTGATTCCTTACTCCCTTTCACCATGCCCACCTCCTTCTACTAAAATTACAAAGGTGGAAATACAGCTTTAGTACTCAGAGATCTACTCACCACACTAATTAGCATGGGAGAATAACAATTTTAAGAAAATTTTACAAAATGGTGGAAGAGATAGGTGCTATGAGGTGGAATTTGTAGGCATAAATCTGGAAACTCTGTGTGTAGGTAATTTAGAGATCACTTTCCGCCATGTCATGTGAAAACCAGAATGTTGCTGAAAGAGTGAGAAGTGAGCTCCAGATAAGTTGCACACTGTTCAAGCTTGTAACTTGGGATTTCTGAGACAGAGAAATAAAATATCAGTCAGTTACATACTTTTGGGAAAATAATTTTAAGTATGATTCTGTTAGTAAACATTTTTAATTTACAGGACTCTACAAAACAGATATGTTTGAATGTGTATGTAACTGCTCTGTTTGGTGTAGGGTTGGGAGAAGGAGCTGTCCTATATATGGAACAGTACCCTTGATGGTCTCCCGTTAGTCAGTGCCCACAATGAAACACCAGTTCCGCCTGCTAAAAGTCTAAAAAAAAGCACAATATGACCTCAGGACCTTAGCGTATAGGCCTGAAAAGAGACTCAGTGGCACAAATTGAGGATAACCATGAATGCTAGTATAATTGCATAGGGAAGATCAGATTATAGAAGTTATATGAACAGTTACACAGGAACAAAAACTATTTTAGTAAACATGAGTGGAGGCAACACGAATGGGCTCAATAAAAACCATGGATTTGGGTAGACAGTTTGGACAGGTGTGTTTGATTATCTTTAATTAACTATAACTCTCCTTTAGGATACATAAAATATTGGATCAGCTGCTTAATACAGTATGAAGTATCAAAGACTGGAATTGAGAGATGTAGGTTTTAACTCCAACTGTGTGATTTGGGTAAATCACTTTTTTAAGATCTCTGGGTTTTATTCATTTATTTATATAGTTATTCAACAGATATTCAAAACCCCACAGTCTCTTCTTTTCACTGAGAGCATGTCACTAGGGCCTCTGCAGAGCTAACATATATCATTGAATAGTAATAACTGCTTAATGAGGGGTTTCATAGAAAGGAGAACTATGAGCTGCTTTTGAAAGGTTAGAGGGACATGGTTTAAATTATGGGGGAAAAGGTTGATTTGAACCAGGAAAGCAATGCCTATAAAAGCATAGGATCAGCCTAACCCATCTCCTAGGAGAGCCAAAGTCTAGGATACCTAGAACTGAGTCTGAAGATGAAGCAGTAGCAAGAGTTGGAAAGGTCAGAAGGGGGGTATTGACTAATATGATGACTTACGGTGGAGACAGTGAACCTAATACAGAGAACACAGGCAGACACCTCTTCAGTCACAACTCCTGTTTCAGACAGGTCTAACTGGGTTGGTAAGATGCCTAGAGAGCATTGGTAGAATATGATTTTATTACCAAAAGAAAAAAATCCTATGACTAAGCTACCTATTGCCCTTTTCATTGTTTCCATATTATGGTAACATTTGCAGATGGGTAATTACTAGGCATTCTGACACTATATGGGGTTTTTTTCTTAATGAAATAGAGAAAGGTAACTTTTATTTTACTTTTTCCATTCCCAAATGTAAATTTAACATATATCTCTTCATGTTAAAAAAGAACTGCTCTTCTTTTTTCCATTTCTTTTTTCTCTCTGTTGCTTTATAAATCTTCTACCTGCATTAACTTCCCAGTACCCTTCAGCAAGAACAAAACTAAGCTACTTCTGTAACCCCCACAAAATAGTCCCATTATTTTAAGTTTGAAAATGCCACAGAAATATTAAGTGAAATTCACCACACTGCTCTTATACAACACATTTGACCTCTAGATGTGTTAAGAGCTTCATCCTCCAATGCTTTTAATTCTAATCCTTGCAGAGACAAAATTCACTGCTTGAATTATAAGAGTGAGTCTCATTAAGGCTAAAAAGCAGTGACCCAGATAGCATAATGGATTAATATCGTGACCTTGCAACTTTAGAGCTTTACTTTCGAATCTGACTAGGTAGTCAAATCATTTCAATAGTCAATTAATCAATTGGTTAATACCAGCCTGTAAGTGTTCTAAGTTGGAAGTTCATAGCTCATGTGGCCAATACTAGCCTGTATAGAATTAAGCTGAGAACCATAGTATGCTAAACTTTCAAAACCTTTTTTAATTGATGAGAATCAAAGAAATGGATTTTCGTGAATTACTGTGAATGCTGTAGTAGTAGTGTAATGTTAATTCCTCAGTCGTCTCTGACTCTTTGAGACCACGTGGACTGTAGCCCGCCAGGCTCCACTGTCTGTGGGATTTCCCAGACAAAAGTACTAGAGTGGGTAGCCATTCCCTTCTCCAGGAGATCTTCCTGACCCAGGGATTGAACCTGTGTCTCCTGCATCGCAGGCGGATTCTTTACATTCTGAGGCACCAGTGAATGCTGTAATCACTAATAATTATATGATATTGACACTCTAATAAACATCAGTATTTTGAGACTTACACTATCAGTATCTGTCAATGATATATGTTTGCATTTCACTGCAGTGTAAAGAAGGACTGTAAATATAATTAACCAGGTCTTGAGTAATGAAATGTAATGTCAATGGATTTCCAACATTCTGTACTTTAGTATCTTTAGGGTGATATATACGGTTAAGATTATCCTTCTCTAGGAGAAGGGTAGGAATGTATATAGTTGACCAGGAGTTTTAAATTTAAAAAATGGAGTTTTAAGGCCTAGGGATTTTATTTTTCCAGAAACAAGTTTTGTGAAAAATTATTCCTGTCCATTTTTTGTAGATGCAAGATATACGGAACCCAGAAGGAACGCAGTATAGCTCCCATCCTCAGATGGCAGCCATGAGACCAAGGGCTCAGCCTGCAGACCTCAGGCAGCAACCGGGAATGATGCCGCATGGCCAGCTCACCACCATCAACCAGTCACAGCTCAGCGCTCAGCTCGGACTTAACGTGGGAGGGGGCAGCGTCCCCCACAACTCACCGTCTCCTCCTGGAAGCAAGTCTGCGACTCCTTCACCATCCAGCTCAGTGCACGAAGACGAAGGTGATGATGCCTCTAAGGTAGGACTTATGAGAAATGCTTGCTGCTTAAAAAAATACTGTTCATTAGCACTTTCCCTGACTTCAGGTGGATGGAGGTAATATCATCCAAATGGGAAGCATCGTGGGGGACTGAATGAGTTAAATCACCTACTTGTCCAATTACATTTTTAAGTTCCTGACAAATCCTTTAAATGCAAGTGTACTAAACATAAGAATAGGTTGCACCCACACAGTACAGGGTCTGCTAGTGAGTAAGGGAGAATAAATAAACATCTAGGACTCAATATCCAAAGTCAGGCTTAATTCACTGCTCATTCAAAAATATCTTTCAATTTAACTACTTTATTTTAAAAAGGCAATATCCCAAGGATATAATGATGGGTCTGTGTGTGTGTGATGGTTAGAGAAATCTCTGAGATCATCTGATCCAAACATGTCATATTTAAGATGAAGAAAAGAAGGGTCAGAAGTACTAGATGATGCCCTTCCAGAAAAAGGAGCCTGGGTGCTTCTTTACTTATCTTTTGTTAATCCCAGGCCGTTATGGTTGTCTGTCTGCATCACCTTAAGTTATCTGTATAAAGATGGGTCTTCGTTGTCCTTATTTTTGGAGAATTAGCTACGAAAGTAGTTAGCTCTTTAAAGTATTCAAGGCAGCCTTGTCAAATGATTGTGTCATAACCAAGTATACTTTCAGTCAAGAACACCAAAATTATCTTTTTATTGCCTTGGTTATCAGTCAGGTGGGCTTCCTCGGTGGCACAGTAGTAAAGAATCCACCTGCAATTCAGAAGAAGGGGGTTCAATCCCTGGGTTGGGACAATCCCCTGAAAAAGGAAATGGCAACCAACTCCAGTATCTTTGCCTGGAAAATCCCATGGACAGAGGAGACTGGTGGGCTACAATCCGTGGGATCTCAAAAGAGTCAGACATGACTTAATCGACTAAAGCAGCACATCAGTCAAGCATCTTTCAAATTTGACCCCTTGAGGACTCTTGTCCCTGGTTACTGTGAAAAATACTGGTGGCTACATGCGTACTTCATATTACTCCTCATTTTTAATGTCACTAATGAATTGTCACTTGTGTCAGTCTTTTGTTTCTTTTCACTTTGTGAGAATTTTGTTTTGGGGAAACAAAAGCCAATACCATGGGATTCTGATCTATACAGTTAACTTAACAATTGCTAGCTACACTAATCTTTTAACAGTCCAAATAGTGACACATAGATTATTCAGCCTGATATCAAAAGACAAGGCTGCTATGTTGACATTTTATTATTTTCAGTATTCTTGAAGCTCTAACATTTAGGGCCTTAATCCTCGAAGCACTACCAGGGTAGCTAATTCCTAGAGATGGTGAGTGACTCCCCTGTGAGCACATCTTTGATAGATATACCAACACATCCAGAGCCACACCCAAGTCATCTCCTTCATCAGACTGTCACACACCACACCAGTACCCCCGCCCCATCTGCCCGGAGGACCAGGTATGGACAACTAGGGAACACCTGTAGGGCAGAGCCGATGGAAACTCTTCAGACCTTTCTGTCATGAGCTGACTCGGCCCCTTCCTTCCTTCCCACAAAAGCCCCAATAAGGACTCTGGCCCTTCCCTGCCCTCTCTCATCTCTGCCTCTTGACGACCCTGTACGGCATGCTGGGCCTCCTGTTTCTGGGTTTGTGTGAGTATAAACTTCTTCTTTCATGACATTCATTTCCATGACTGCTGTCTGACATTCCTGATGAAAACAAATGCCTGGTAGTTTTAGAGTAGCTACACAGCTAGATGTGAGTGCCCATGCTGATCCCCTCTACCCCATGGTCTCTCCCTGTCAGTGAGCCATCCTCTCATGAGGGAAAGAAAAAGAGAAGAAGGAGACTAAATGATAGGACTTGAATAATGTATCGGGCTAGTGAAAGCCTGACCTTGGCTGATCACTTCAAGAGCAAAATAAATTTTTAAGAAAATGTGTGTTCTTCTAATGGTATCTCCAGCCAGTGAGCACCTAGATCTAAATGTGAATGCCCAGAATCTGTTTGTGGTCAGTGATTTAAGTGTCGGATTATGCATGGATGATGATTCAAGTTAAATTTCTTAATGTAGGTGATATGTACTACATTGCAAGGGGAAAAAAATTAATGTTCTACTCATAAGAAGGATCAATTTGTGCATCTGGATTAGATCTTTATCAGTATTCATTGTTTACATTTCAGGAAATTAATGCAAAATTAGAACCTTCTGACAGTAAATTTTATGCAGGATTGTTCTTACTTACAAAAGCATTTTCTACACTCTTCAATTTATATGTGTAGCACACTGAGTAGAAATCAGAAGTTCATAGAATTAATATTGATAGATTCTGCCATTTTCTATTGACACATCAAGTCCATATCCTATACTTTTGCTGAGGTATGAATTTGTATGTTATGAGTTTCCAGGCAGGTGTGAAACTTTGCCAGTGAGTATCCTAACCAATCATTTAACTTCCATATCTCAGAGTAATTTATAGCTCATTACTAATGACCATGTAAATGTTGTGTAGTGCAATATTCTATAGTGGTATATTCTTGAATAAGCCATGATGTGAAGGTGGATTTCACAAGAATGCCTTCATTAAGGTGACTTTTTATCTATACAGATATTCTCAAGTTCATGTCTAGTTTAAGTGCATTTTCCATCTCAAAAGCTATCTTCCCATTCCAGCTATACACACTGTCCTTCACCTTCTCTCCAGTTCAGAATTCCCCTGCCCATTTTTCAACTAATTTTTATTAAATGATTTTAAAAATTCCTCTGATGAGAGTGTTCAAGCATTCTTCATCACTGCCAATTAAATTGGAATTTTCCTTTATGTATGAGAAGGGTTTATGTGGAATGTTGTACTGTAACAGCTCCAGTTAAATGTGAAGTACTGTTTAGTCAAAAGGATCACTTAAATAATTTCTAATAAGAGAACTAAAAAAGAATATTTAGTCTTACACCTGAAAAAGAAGCATTTAAACCTTCCCTCATAACACTTTGTACTCTCTTAAGCAATTGCATATTAATTCCAGTTTATCTAATTGAACAAGTAAATGAAATAACTTTGTTTTGACAGACAGAAATATTGTAAATACATCAGTAAAATAAATTATCACCTTATAAACACTCCCCATGGCCCTGATTGCTATGGAGCTGTGTTGACAGCCAGAAGTCATAAACTAGACATACAGTCAAACATCAGAAAAATATAAACTCGGGTAGCTTATGGTTCTAAGCCTGTAATCCAGTACGTGTAACGCAACAGACACTTTAAGACACTTAAAGTATCTGGCATTTCAGCAATATTTTTAGCACAGTTTTCCGTTTAAGGAAATTATGGGCTAAGAATCACAATATATATTTTTCCATCCTTTTACTTTCAGCTTCTATGCTGAAAGGATTGTGTGTCTCTTGTCAGTGGTATATAGTTAAGTTTTTACTTTCAAGTGAAACTGACTTTTAGTGACAAAAGCGATGTAATTATTTTGATTTTAATTATGTTTCTTATGTGTTACCTAATATATTTTGCTGCTATGTTTATCTCTATATATAAAACCATGCCTGTGTCATGTCAAAAAAAAATGACACTGACCTCATTTACATACATTCACATATTGAATAAATGCTAAAATACTTGGGTTAATTTCTCCATTTAAGCATGTTGCTTTCCATTTGTCTCACATATGTCTATGTTTCTTTTTCTCTTTCTTACTTTCCTTAAGGTTGATCTTAGTTTTCTCATTTCAAAATTTCCCATTTTAGGATCGGAAATTAAATTTTATAATCTTTCTCTTTATTTAGTAACTACTCTTAAAAATGCGTGAAAGTCTAAAATTGACATAAAAATGCATGAAAGTCTAATATTGATCAATATCTTTACCCTTCTTAAATTACTTTAAACACCCTCCCTTCAATTTATACTGAAGTGGTTATTGCTATTGTTTATCTTGATTATAATTTAAATTATAAATTATCTTTAAATTAAATATAATTTTATGAACTTCATGAAATGCTATTTTTGTTGTTTTTACAGTCTTTTTTCTTTAGATTTATTAAAATTTATTTTTTCATCTGACATCATTTTCCCTATGCCTTTGAAATTTTCTCTCATGATGATCTATTGGGAACAAGATTACCTTAAAAAGTACTTTAACTAGGAAAATAATTTTAGATTGATGGTGATTCTCCATTATCATTTTGAAGATGTCTTACTCCGTTGTATTCTGATTAATTTACTTACATCAATTTCTCAGTTCATAATTCAAATTTCAGCTGTATCAAATCTGAAATTAATGCTCATGTATTGAGGTTTTAATTTCAATTATTTTATGTCTCTAATTTTATTTGGTTCTTTCTCAAATCTGTTTGGAATTTTTTTTTTTTTTAGTTGCTTGCTCTTTATCCATGGATTTAATCTCTTTTGTTCTTTAATCATTTGTTAATTTCAATATGTGAAGCCTTTTGGGGTCTGAGTCTGTTGTCTATTGTTGCCACTGGCCCTTGGTTTTAATGTCTTGATTCATTCTGCTTTTTTGCTTTTGGAATAAGACCTGATATTCTTTAGAACTTTGTGAGAATTCTATTCGACCTGGTTTGAAAGTGGACTCCTCTAAAGATGGTTTGTGTTTGCTTCTGCCAAGCAGCTTGGACCATTAAAATCTAGAGCCACTTTTGGCTTAACAGTTTTCCAGATCACTAAAGTCGTATGCACTCAGGGTATAAATCTTTACAAATGCTGGCTTCTGTTTGTGAATTATCACAAAAGATATTCTTCTCCTTGCCTTCAGAATCATCCTTGCAGGTATTGAAAGGGAACATGCCAGGCAAATCATTTTATTTCACCCTGCTCAGAAAGTCTTAATTCTTTTCGGTCCTGACTTTTAATAGGAACTGTACCATTAAACATCCTACTTTTTTGATCAGTTATGGGCTTCGTCCTCTATCTGCTGTAACTTTGACTCAATTTCACCAGATTCAGCAGCTGTCTTCAAGACGAAAGTTGGCCTTAGTACTCTGCTTGCTTCTCCAGGTTCTTGCATTTGCTTGTTTTTGCTTTTAAGAGTTTCTTACTAATTTGCTAGTTTATCCAGTATGCATTACCATACTGGACAGAAAGAGAAGGGTTTTTTTTTTTCCTCAAAGAAAATAGGATGTTGCTAGAGGAACAATTAAATAAGCCTTAGAAAAGTACTTTTTATTTACTACTGTTCTGAAGGCTAGAAGATTCCTAGAATAAATTAAAAATGGTAGGCAGACAGAAGTGAAGTGAAATCAAGCAGTGTTGGAACCAAATGTCAAGTCACATTGTCTATCATTAGGACAGAATATTTAAAATTGGGTTTCAAAAGTCTGGTATTTTCCACATTGAACTGTATTTATTACACAATTGTTAAACACTTCACATGATGTAATATGAATGATACTTTTAAGAATTTCTTAGATCTGAGCAACTAATATGTACTCATTTATCAAAAATAAAGTATCCCAGTGGTTAAGACTGAGCTTATTAATGAAGTAGTTTTGCGGAAAATGGTGAAATTCAGTCAAGCAGCCAGTTAGTACTCAATTCCAAATAATAGTTCCTAAAATCCATTTAAGTAGCTAAATTGTACTATAATATGATGTTTTACGGGTATAAGTGTTCTTAGATGATTCATACTCTGAGCATGCTTGATTAAGTCATGGAATAAAGTTCAAGTGAGGCTACAAGTGAGCAAGCTCCAGGAGGTAGTGATGGACAGGGAAGCCTGGCGTGCTGCAGTCCATTGGGTTATAAAGAGTAGGACACTACTGAGCAACTGAACTGAACTGAGGCTACACACAGGTGCCTACCTGGCATTTTATTCATGGGAACTGTGTGTCAACAGCTTGTTCATTCTCTGTGAGGCAAGGGAAATCTTCAGCCTAAAATAATAAGTAAATGTATCACCCTAGATAGATAGATAAATTTAGAAAAGACCAAATGAATCTAACAAAACCAATAAACATAACCAACAGGTGTATGTAATTATAGTCAAATCTTTTCTTCGCTTTAAAATGATTTTTCTGGACAGTAGCCCAAATTTCTTACCTTATATAAGGCCACTGAGTGTTTTTGCTAAAGTCATCCTAAAACAATATTTAGTTATCTTTGGCAGAATCAAAGATCCCTAAAAATGAATCTGTTTTACAAACTATGAAACCTATACAATGCCCTCTGCTTGTGAATCATCTCAAGAGTATAACACTTTATATATGGTTTTCTATAACTGATGTTTTGAGTCATTGAATTAGTTATTATTAATGATAATAATAAACCCAATTGTGAAATGAAAGAGGTATTACAGCCTTACTGATTTCACAGTAACTAGATGACTTACTTTCCATGCTTATTTGAATTTATTCTCATAAAGGGATTTTAGATGGCATAGTTTAGAAAGAAAAGAGAATGAATTTAAGTAGAAGAATTTTTCAGTTACAGTACCATCACAAAAAGTGCTATAATATGCCCTGTTTCTATGGCGAAGATTTTATAATATTTACTTTATATGATAAGAGTTATAAGTGGAGTTCTATGTTGTTTGTTCAGCCTATTATGCAGATGGTGCTTGATTAAAATCTATTTTAAACTACAGCGATTACTGCAAGATAGTGTGCATTAAACAGCTCTCACAGCTCCATTAAAGGCTTTGGGACCACGGCAGTTTATTTTAAATATTCTTATAGATGTTTCCAACTTCTCTAGGGACATTTCAGTATCAGTGATTCTCTTTCCTTGAGTCTTAACTCCTGTACTCTGTATTCTTAAGAAGTGCTAGCTAAGTAACACCATTAACACATTGCTTTTTTAAAGTGGAAAATTATTGTTTTATTGTGATAAATAAGTTAAATACATCACTTTAATTAAGCAATAAGACGCGACCGGAGGTGGATTACCAAAAGCATAAAGACACCCCTAGGGATTTGGGAAATAGGTATCAGTCTAAAAGTTAATACAGGAAGCACAGATATCTTTGTAAAGCTCTGTGAGAGTAGTATGTCTATGCATTTGTGTATGTATTTATTTTTTCTTGGGAGCTTTAACAGAACATGGAACAAGTCCATGGGTGATAAGGATTACAGGTAGGACCTCAGCCCAGACATATTCTTAGTTGCTATGATTTTCAAACAACTTTTGTATGTGTTTCAGATGTCCTTTTCCTTGTCATTCTAGGCCTTTGCCCAGTGCTGTAGAATGCAGGAGGAATCATGTGGTGATCCACTGCATGTAAGACTCCATACTCATTCTGTGAGGTTGGAAAGATTAGTGGGACCTTGTTCTTACTCTCAATGTGCTTGTCATTATAGAGACTTTGTATTTTTGAATTATATGGTCCATCTGTATTGTCAAGATCATGACATTGTGTCAGAGTCTTGTTCCAGCTGGTCCAGGGTTCCCTCAGGATGGACGGCGTCGGCAAATGAATGAGAAGACACAGCGAGTCTTAGCGTTTCTAAGTGTCTCCTGACTTTATTGTTTTTAAGTCAGCTTTTATATCTTTAGTGGTACATAGAAACAAATGTAAAGTGTAGAGTCATACCAAATTAGCTTAATGGGTCAGCAGTTTTTGACTCTTATCAAAACCAGGATACTGTTTGTATATCTTAGTTACAAAAGTTTTAAGTTGTTTACATCATCTTTTGGCCTGGAGGCCTGCTAACATCTGGTGACTCTTTTATTGATAAGGGTGGATCAGCCAGAACATTTTTGTGTCAGACACAGAAAGTACCAGAGTTACATTTTTTAAAGAATACAGGCACAGCAGATCATGACAAAGAAAGAATTTATCAACTCAGGAGTTTTAAGGTAAAACCTGTTTTTTGTACTCTATCTTATGCCTTGAGCTTAAGGGAAAAGAATGTGGTCCCATAAAGTCATGGTACGGCAGGCTGAAACAATGTAGTAGTACCAAGGTCAGTTTTTAGCAAAAATCACCAGCTAAATTAACAATTGTATCATTATTTGTATTAAAGCTAAACTTTTATTTATATAAGTCTCTAACTATTATACTTTTATTATATAGGCTAAATACATTAAGAGCAAACACATAGTGAGTAAATATAGACTAAGTAACAGTTTCATAAATCAATATTTTTTATATTTTCTAATAAGTCTTTTTTCCTACGAAGGGTTTTGTGCCCATTGGGGCTTTGTGTGCAGAGGCTCTCAATGCTGTTTTATTGTTAAGGAGCAGTCATGTACATTAGCTCCAAAGGCACAGGCATATTTATCAAACAAACTAATATGCTAGCAAGAGGAGTTTAGATTAAAATACTCTATATCCTAGATAATCTTATAGGGTGCCACTGTCAGGGGCTATGTTGATTAAAGTTTTCAGATTGACCTATTTGGGAAGAGATCAGGAAAGGCCTTTTGCCTAAGTCACAGAAAATAAGAAGAGGTTTATTATAACAAACATCAGAAAGATAGATATCATCTTTAAGGTGAGCGCTGAGGCAGCCTTCCGAGAATCTCTGAGGCCTGAGTTGCTCTGCTCGTCAGGTCTTCTCTTCATGACTCTGTCATGGGTGGGATCTCGTGAGCTGGCTCCCGGCAACATTGGAATTAAATTTAACTCTTCTAGTCTTAGAACCCAAGTAACTCTAAAAATGTTATACTCTAAAACAGTGTCCCATATACAATGCTGTACTGTCCTTACAGTAGCCACAAGTCCTGTGTGACCATGTACATTTAAATCTAATTAAAATTAAAAAATCTAGTTCCTCACTTGCTCTAGCTCAGCATACTCCATTGCCACACGTGGCTAGTGCCTACCTTCAGACAGTACAGAGAACATTTCCAGCTTCCTAGAAAATTCCATGAGATAGTACTGCTCTAGACTGCAGTAGTCAGGGTCTCTGGGAAATTAGGCCATAAAATTATAAACTTTCATCCATTCAGATAGTACTCAAAATTAGGATCCAGGGACATATTACAAATCCATTTAGCTCATTTTCTCACCACAATCATATTTATCATCATTGTGTTCATTCCAAATAGTTGATGGTCAGAAAGGCCAGGTGTCTTTCAAAATGCAATCCATTCCTGGCATGTAAGTGGATCCAAATTATAGCAGCATGTATTTCTTTGGGGAGGCTTTGTATATGAGAAATGATCATGTGGTTTTCAAACACAAGATGAAACTACAGCCAGAAAGTAGGCCTGACAAATTCCCAGTTCATTATACAGACTAAAATAACAGCTCACTTCTGTACCTTCCCAAACACAAGTCAAATGCAAAGTAAAAAATAAGACCCCCACAATCAGGTGGTAATGCCCGGTGTTCAGACCCCCCCCCCATCAGGTGGTAATGGCCAGTGCTCATGTGGCAGACAGCCTTTCACTTCATACAGCACTACCCACATGTGTGGATGCATTAGACAGCCAACCACAGCAGGGGATTTGTATCCTGTTATATTGCTTTCTAAAAGCAAAGACGTTGTACATACCCAGTAAGCCTTTATGCAAGGAACACTGAGCAATATAACAATGATTCCCTTCAAAGCATATTTTATTTTTTAAAAATATTTCATACATAATTTTTATTTTTTGTGTTTTCCTCTTACACCAGCTTTTGGTAAAAGGGCATTATTTTAAGCCATAGTTTGGTTCTATGAGGGCAGTTTTATAAGTGGTCAGAATATTATGATCTAAGAATATAGTTTTAGTGAGCTAGTTGAATTACTGAAGAAAAGGCAGTGAATCTTAAGAAATAAATATTTTATGTGTGCCCTGTAGATTAGTCCACTCAGATGCCAATTTTCTTGCATGACAGATAATTCAGCCTGAGATTAACCATGAGTATTTAAAAGGAGAGTGTAAAAATTTTTTTTAATAAATAAAAGGACAATATATCATCATGCTCTCACTTTCAGGAATCACAGAGACAAAGCTGATGTAATGTTATGAGATTGGCCAGTGGTCTGGCCATAATGGGGGATGACACCCAGCTTCAAACTTGGTGCCTCTCAGGTATGCTGTCAGATACACAGGTGAAGCCTCAGGGTGACCCTCCATAATACATAAATGATATCTCCTCAGCCTTGAAAATAGGGAGGCAGAAATCATAAAATGCTTGTTTCTCCTAAAGGAGAAGACTGCATCTGGCTAACCCTATTAATAAAGACAAGCCAGGAAAATAGGGAAAGCCTCCAGAAAGCCAACCAAATTGATTGACTGCATTGTTTAGAGATTCCTATAGGGTTGCTATCAAAACAGTTATATGTGTTGTGTCAAAACAGTAGCTTGTAGTTTCTGTATGCTTGATGCTTAGAGCTTCTCACTGGCCATAGCCAGTGCTCCTGCTTCTGCAGAGACTCCCTAGAAAGGAGGACCACATTTTCCAGTAGGAGGTTAACTGTCCTACCTGCTGCCATGGGTGTCACGTGAATCCAGCAGATCTGAAACGTGCCCCATGTCGTCCAAACACTGATTTAAAAAGTAAATAAGACAGCCTCTTCAATACATGGTGCTGGGAAAACTGGACAGCTACATGTAAAAGAATGAAATTAGAACACTTTCTAACACCATACACAAAGATAAACTCAAAATGGATTAAAGGCCTAAATGTAAGACCAGAAACTATAAAACTCTTAGAGGAAAACATAGGCAGAATAGTCAATGACATAAATCAAAGCAAGATCCTCTATGACCCACCTCCTAGAGTAACAGAAATAAAAACAAAAGTAAACAAGTGGGACCTGATTAAACTTAAAAGCTTTTGCACAGCAAAGGAAACTATAAGCAAGGTGAAAAGACAACCCTCAGAATGGGAGAAAATGATAGCAAATGAAACAACTAACAAAGAATTAATTTCCAAAATATACAAGCAGCTCATACAACTCAATGCTAGAAAAACAAACAACCCAATCAAAAAGTGGGAAAAAGACCTAAACAGACATTTTTCCAAAGAAGACATACAGATGGCTAACAAACACTTGAAAAGATGCTCAACATCGCTTATTATTAGAGAAATTCAAATCAAAACCACAATGAGATATCACCTCACACCAGTCAGAATGGCCATCATCAAAAAGTCTGCAAACAATACATGCTGGAGAGGGTGTAGAGAAAAGGGAATGCTCTTGCACTGTTGGTGGGAATGTAAATTGACACAGCCACTATGGAAGACAGTATGGAGATTCCTTAAAAAACTAGGAATAAAGCCACCATATGACCCAGCAATCCCCATCCTAGGCATATACCCTAAGGAAACCAAAATTGAAAAAGACACATGTATCCCATTGTTCATTGCAGCACTATTTACAATAGCTGGAACATGGAAGCAACCTAGATGTCCATCACCAGATGAATGGATAAAGAAGTTGTGGTACATATACATAATGGAATATTACTCAGCCATAAAAAGGAATGCATTTGAGTCAGTTCTGATGAGGTAGATGAACCCAGAACCTATTATACAGAGTGAAGTGAGTCAGAAAGAGAAAGATGAATATCATATTCTAACACACATATACAGAATCTAGAAAAATGGTATGAAACAATTTATTTACAGGGCAGCAATAGAGAAACAGAGATAGAGAATAGACTTACAGACATGGGGAGAGGGGAGGAGAGGGTGAGATGTATGGAAAGAGTAACATGGAAACTTAACTGCCATATGTAAAATAGATAGCCAACAGGAATTTGCTGTATGGCTCAGGAAACTCAAACAGGGGCTCTGTATCAGCCTAAAGGGGTAGGATGGGGAGGGAGATGGGAGGAAGGTTCAAAAGGGAGGGGATATATGTATACCTATGGCTGATTCATGTTGAAGTTTGACAAAAAACAGCAAAATTCTGTAAAGCAATCATCCTTCAATAAAAAAATTAAAAAAAGTAAGGAAGTGTAAAGATCAGCAGTTCAAACACAATTTTAGACAGTGGAATAGGGAAACAATTTAAATTATTTGGGGGAAATCTTTTAGTAAAAACATTTTCAGTGAGTCATAGGAAATTTCTCTATATAACTGACATTTGATTATTTTCTACAAAGATTGATATAATCTGCAATCATGGAGATTTCAATATGTCAGATCTGAAATCTTGAAAATTGAAACTTCTTCCGTTAAAATGTTAGGAAGTCCAGGTAAATATTCCATGTGGATAAGCATTTATTTCCATACACTGTGTTCTCATTGTCTACATATTCCAATCCTTGATGAAATATGACCTCCAGTGTCATGACCCCTTTGCTTTTAGCATTCTTCATTGCGGTATTTCTTGAATCCTTTTTATTTCTCTTCTTGATATTTTATTGTTTTGAATATAGAAATAGTTATGTTTAGAACATTTGGAGATTATACAGCATACAAAGAAGATAAAGATGTCAAATAGCAATGGTTTTTATGCATTCAAAATTCAGAGGAAATGAACTTGACACTCATCCACCCATAATTTTTACTGGAAACCCTGCATCTTAAGAGATTCCCTAAATACAAATTTACAGGAGAAGACAGTCTATAGCAAAAAAAAAAAAAAGTCAGATACACTACCATTTAGTGGCCAGGTAGAGGAGGATGGGCCTAAAAATGATTCTAGAAACAGTGAGGATGGCAAGGTAGGCATAAAATCGGAAGACTGTGATATCATGTAACTCTTGGAAGATACAGGACACTCACAGTGAGAAATCAAGTCAGGGGAAGACTGAAAAGTCCCCTGGATTTATCATTGTGGTCCTTGGTGACCTTTTTGAGAGCCTAAGTGATGGGAAGGCACAGTGAGTTGCTGCAGTCAGCATAACCAGGTGGAGGAGTCTGACTGTGAAGAGAAGAAAATTGTGGCTCTGTGTAGCCTTGGGGCAAAGAGAAC
Source organism: Giraffa tippelskirchi (assembly GCF_054371585.1). Classification (NCBI taxonomy): domain Eukaryota; kingdom Metazoa; phylum Chordata; class Mammalia; order Artiodactyla; family Giraffidae; genus Giraffa; species Giraffa tippelskirchi. The sequence continues at coordinate 52,786,695 of NC_137280.1, forward strand.
GTTTGCTTGTTTGTTTGTTGATGTGTGAAGTATCAAAAGGCAGTTGGAGGAGTAGAGTTAAGGGTGACTAAGGCCAGTGTCTCCTGCTCCTAGACTCTGTGATTTAATCAGTATAGAGCTAAAGCTCTATATGAGGGTATTATTTAAAAGTTTCCCAGGTGATTCTAACATTCAACCATTGAGAATGAGCATCTAGGTCATATTTATCTATGTGTTTAGTTTAGAGCCGTTACCCCAGTTTCCCAGTATCCACTCAGTCCAGTCCCAGCATTCTTGTCCTTTGGCTCATTAACCTGCTACTGCTAAGTCACTTCAGTCGTGTCCAACTCTGTGCGACCCCAAAGATGGCAGCCCACCAGGCTCCGCCGTCCCTGGGATTCTCCAGGCAAGAATACTGGAGTGGGTTGCCATTTCCTTCTCCAATGCATGAAAGGGAAAAGTGAAAGTGAAGTCGCTCAGTCGTGTTCGACTCTTAGCGACCTCATGGACTGTAGCCTACCAGGCTCCTCCATCCATGGGATTTTCCAGGCAAGAGTACTGGAGTGGGGTGCCATTGCCTTCTCCCATTAACCTGAGGACCAGTCATTTCACAGGATCACCTCAAACCCTTCTGGGGAAGTCACCTTCTAGTGTTATCTACGTCAGTTTGTCTGCTAGGTTCAGATCATCCTGTTCCCAAAGGGTTGTTTATCTGCTTCAGCTGACAGTTTCAAAATGATAATGTATTAAATAGCTTTTTAACTAAAGACAAAGCCAAAGAATTCGCTTAGTTTTTTTTTCCTGTCTCTGGTTCTCAGGGCATATCTTTTAAGCCATGACCATATGGCATCACAAATTAGTGTTAAGGTCATTTCTTTCCATTCATTCAGTATAAAGTTATTACTGTGTCATAATTAACATCTGAATACCATTTTAAAATTTTAACCATATTACATATATATCATCTCAGTAATCACACAATGGCACTGCAACTGGTTTGCAGTAGAGGAAATGGAGGCCCAGAAAAATGATGTAACTAGCCAAGATTTCACAGCTAAATGTAATAACGGAGAACGTGAGTGTGGATCCTCTGATGTTACTTCCACCGGCCTCTCAGGAGCTCATGCTTCCTCTCCAATAGTGGCTGTTATTTCACACAGATTACCTTGCCTGGCAATTTATCTGAATAAGATACATATTGCATGTTTGCCAAGAAGAGAAAAGCAACAGCCATCACAGCGATAGAAGTGATAGTGCAGAACTTCCCTGATAATGGTGTCTTCATCAGAGGACAATGCAAGGGGATCCTTGTGGTGGTGGGAGAGGCAGGTGGAAAGAGGATTCCAGTGGAGACAGCATTACTTGGTACTCGTGTAGACTCATATAATTCTAGAACTAGAAAGAAATCGTAGCCCAGACATCTCATTTTATAGATGCGGATAAAGTGACATCACATATTAACTGGTTAGTATCCAAGTTCAAATGCAGATGTCTAAAGTACATTGTATTTTTCCCACTTGCATCAGAATAACAATTTAGATTATCCAGATATTCATACTCAAGGACAATGTGAAGCAATGGAATCTTTCCTTAAACTGAGTGTTAAAGCTGTGCTAGAAATGTCTACATTTGAGAGTCTAGTTTCCAGAGATGCACTCTCCAATATGGTAACCACTAGCCACATTTAGCTATTTAAATTTAAAGCAATTGAATTGTATAAAATTTAAAATCTTGTTTCTTATTCCTGCTGGCTGCATTTCGTATGCTCATTAGTTACATGTCGCTAGGGGCAACCGTGTTGAATAGCACAGATTTTATAACTTTACCCCCGTAGCAGAAAGTTCTGTTGGACAGCACTGATCTAGGGTCTGGATTATGCCATTCTAAGCCATGAGCATTACTAGAATTTCCCAGCAGCATTCCACAGACCTAAGTGCAACACCAGGAGCCACTCAACTTTATTCATTGGATATGTTGCCCACTATCGTTTAAAAATCATAATTAGGGGCATCCTTGGTGGCTCAGTGATGGAGAGTCTGCCTGCCAACGCAAGAGACATGGGTTCAATCCCTTGGCAAGGAGGATCCCACGGGCTTTGGGGCAGCTGAGCCTGTGCTCTGGGGCCTGGGAGCCACAACTACTGAAGCTCGCACACCCAAGAGCCCTTGCTTCCCAACAAGAGAAGCCACCGCAGTGAGAAGCCCTCACACTGCAACAGGAGGATGGGCCCCACTTGCTGCAACTAGAGAAAAGCCCACACAGCAGGAAAACCCAGCCCAGTCAAAAAAAGAAAAAATCACAATTAAGGAGAAAAGGATAAACTCCCCGAAAGAAAACAGGTTGGATTGTTCATACAGTGGGGTTACTACAGGAGGAATCGGCTGCTATCATAGTCACAGTGCTGCTCGTCATTCAGTTCCTGAAGGAGAAAAAGGAAAAGCTGAGAGAGTTAAGCTATAATATCTAACAGTACAATAGTATCATAAAGAGAATCAGTAAGATTGTTTTAAAGCTATGTAAATTAGGCTGGAAGAGGATGAATATGAAAATTACATGAAATAAGAAGTTTTACTTGAAAAACAGAAAAAACAAAACCAAGAGGCCCTTAGAAATGTCTGTGTTTGTGTGATGGGTATGGGTGCGTATACCTGGGTAAGTTTCAAGGAAGAGCAATATGATCTGCCCCTAAATTTGTTTAGCTCTTCTATAATTCAGATTTTGTTTTATTTCAGATCAATGGTGGAGAGAAACGACCTGCCTCTGACATGGGGAAAAAACCAAAAACCCCCAAAAAGAAGAAGAAGAAGGACCCTAATGAGCCACAGAAGCCCGTGTCTGCCTATGCGTTATTCTTCCGTGACACTCAGGCTGCCATCAAGGGCCAAAATCCAAATGCTACCTTTGGTGAAGTTTCTAAAATTGTGGCTTCCATGTGGGATGGTTTGGGTGAAGAGCAAAAACAGGTAAGAAAAGATACAAAATGGATGATTCATCATGATTTGAGAAAGTGTGTGCATCCTAAAGAAATGGCTTCTGAGGTCGTTGGGTGTGTGCTGGGGTGTGTGTGTGTGTGTGTGTGTGTGTGTGTGTGTGTGTGTGTGTGCTTGGGTGTGTGTGTGTGTGTGTGTGTGTGTGTAGTAGCTCCAGTCATGTCCGACTCTTTGCGACCCTGCCGACTGTAGCCTGCCAGGCTCCTCTGTCAAGAGATTCTCCAGACAAGAATACTGGAGTCAGTTGCCATTCTCTCCTCCAAGGGTATCTTCCTGACCCAGGGATCAAACCTATATCTCTTATGTATCCAGCACTGGCAGGAAAGTTCTTTACCACTAGCGCCACCTGGGAAGCCTGGTCATTGGATGAATTCCTCGGATACTAGAACTGAGGCTGAGAATGTGCCGCACCAGATCCAGACTTAAGGGGACTCTGACATAGTTTTACATTCCTTCACTGCTCTGTTATAAATAGCATCTTAGTTCCTTTGTTACAAAGTTTATATGGTGTAGTTACTTTTGGAAGGGCTTCTACATATCCAAGTCAGGATTACCTCATTCCTTAACACTGCCAATGTGATCCTAAAGACAGAAAAAAAAAAACACTAAAAGCATTTTGAGAACTGTCCACACCTCTCTTCAGCACTTAGTATTTACTGTTTTGTCATCAAAACTCTCTTTGCTCTTTGCTAAATGAACCTCGAATTTAAGGATCTCTACCCTTAGCTATTCCCTAAAGACCACTAGAGTATGTTATTCAATCCCACTTGTACCATATTGCTAGGCTGTATTAAATGGGTCCAGATACCTGATTATTTTCTCCTCTTGTGGATTGCCATGGTGTGACTGAGGACCACACTGGTGGGGAGCAGGGACGTGAGACACTTTGTATCTCAGCCACAGTGTAAGTCATCCAGGTCTTAAGGAGGGTGGGAATCATGGAAAGAGTCTTACCCATCTCTTTGTGATCCCATGGACTGTAGCCTGCCAGGCTCTTCTGCCCATGGAGTTCTCCAGGCAAGAATACTGGAATGGGTAGCCATTTCCTTCTCCAGAGGATTCCCAACCCAGGGATCAAACCCAGGTCTCCTACATTGCAGGCAAGTTGTCAGGATGTCTGAGCCACCAGGGAAGCCCATGTATAGACAGAACCCACTTCAACAAAGAAGCAGTATTGATCTCAGATTTCTAGATTGCCAGGACTAGATTGCCATTGTCACCATCTAGAAGTTCATTATCACGAAGGAAAAATTAGACAGGCATTATCATTAAAGTTCAGTCACTGGATGTGGATGAAGTGAATGCAGCTTTAGATGCTACAGAACACTGAACTGCATTCATGATGGTTTAGTCTCATATTGGATTCTTAACAGAGACTTTTACCTCTCCTCTTCAGGTCCAGGGAAGTATGTAAGAAAGAGAACATCTCAAACTTGTGTTTGTCTCTAAGAACCTATATATCGTAGTATCTGTCAGCATCTACAATATATATTATGTTTTATATTTTAACAACAGTTTTACATGATTTATTTTGTTTGTTCAGCACAGTATTCATAAATGCTGTTTTCTGAATTGTGCAGGTTATGAAATGGGGCCAGATAGTTAAATTCAGTCACTTATCCATTCAACAAAGATTTATTGAGTGTTTACTGTGTGCCCCAGGCACTTTTCTAGACACTGGGGGGAGAGCAGAGAATAAGACAGAGTCCCATTCGTTGATTGATTTGTCTAAGACTACACACCGTGACTAGAACTTATCATTCAACTTATAGTTCTTTTCTAACCAATTTATAAAAACAATTATAGCTGTAATGGTAAAACCAGCTGCTAGCAAAACATAAGGTAAACCTACTCTTCCCATTCTCTCCAACCCCCCTTTACTATAAGTCAGAGCTGTCCTGTACAGTCTGAAATCTCTACACATTATGTCCTTTTCAAGATTGCCAGTCCCAGCAAAGGGCTTCATAGAAAACCACAGGCCTGCCATGTGGAGCTCTGCTACAAGAGTCATCTCTGAGGATGGAAAACATACCACGGAAATGTTCTCTGTGTGTGAGACTAAAATACCCAACTCATAAGTAGAGTGGTTGACATTGTATTTTGTGATTCCACTGAAAACCTATATAGTTTTTGGAGACTTTAGAGCCAGTTTCTCTCCTAACTTGGATCAGTTTGCCCTCCCAAAGCCAAAGTGTGGTTCCGCACCGATGTTGGAGATTCACGGTAAAATTATACACAGGGGCTTATTCACGGATTGAGAAACTGAGTGCACCTCCACCAGGAACCCCAGCCCCACCCCATCCTGCTCTACCCATGGTCTGGGCACCAGGACGTACCTCGCTCTCTGCTCGGACAGCCCCCGTGTGTGTTCGTGGATAGGGGCCAGGCTTCAGTGCTGTAAACTCATGCTTTGTGAGATAGAATTTCCCAGAGGAGACATCCAGAAGGTGATTGCCTTCCCTAGTGACTGTGATGGCAACTTGTAATCAGAGGACATTAGTGATCCCTTCTGTGACCCGGCAGCGAGCTGGGGGTGCTGCTCCAAGGCTCACTTGCACTCCCTTGGTTTTATGTCAAGAAATTTCAGTTGCCAGTGCTACCACCGATCTGACTCCTCTTGTCTGTTTTTCTAACCCTGGATACCTTTTCCTAATTACTCCCCGCATTTACTAGAGAGACTTAAATGGGGGAGGTCTACACAGCTCTTTCCTAGCCCACGATCAAATCCTTTACATTATCCATTCAAAGTCAGTGCCTGTACCCATGTTTCTAGTGGAAAAGAATAATGTTCTTATGATGAAAACTGGGTAGTTCCTCAAGGCAACAAATATAAAGCTTCAGGATTTTCCCACTAATTCTATTATAATATGGTCTTTTATTTTTATTATAGCAAGAGGGAAACACTGAGATAATATTCCACATTTTTGGTCTGACCAGGTAAGGTCTTTACAGACCCAAAGAATATGAGAGTCACTATTCTCCAGTGTCATGCTAAAAAGAGAAATGATTCCCATTCTCCCATTCTGCCTTTCAAACTCAGCTCTGAGACTTTCTAATGGAAGTAGGATCACAATTATGACATAATACTTAAGGCTTTTTAATTGTATATTGTCATGACAAAACACTTTCCTCTTTCTCTTTTGTTTTCAATTTAAATAAGTAACTTGTAGTGAGTCTATCTTTGGGATCTCTCTTAATAGAAATAGTTGGGGGATTGAAGAATGTGTTTTATAAATAAAAGATGAAATTATATAATAGCTGACCCTATTTGGCAGCTTCCCAGGTGGCTCTAATGAATAGAGAAACCACCTGCCAGTGCAGGAGACCTAAGAGATGCGATGTTGATCCCTGGGTTGAGAAGCTCCCCTGGAGGAGAAAATAGGAACCCACTTCATTGTTCTTGCCTGGAGAACCCCATGGACAGAGGAGCCTGGCGGACCACAGTCTATGGGTTCGCAAACAGTCAGACACGACTGAAACAACTTAGCACAGCACAGACCCTACTTAACTCACTGAGTATTATAAAGCAACTCCATAATCAAAATGCAGTTGTTTAAAAAAATTATGCTAAGATTACTTAGGGAGACATATTAATAGAAATAACTTTTTCTCTTATAGAGAAGTTAATATTTTAACACTCAAGCACCATTACCAAAACAAGGTACTGGGATCAGTTTGAGTCACTTAAGATAGTTTGTCCCCATGCCTTATGTTCCTTTGACTTGACAGGGGTTCAACATAGCTTATCCTTTCCTCTTAAAAGATGATCTTGCTTAATAAAGATAGTGAAACCACAGAGTACGCCAAAAAGGGTAGTTTTTGACATATACGGGTGCAAGCCCATCCTAGGGACAAGCAGGGAGAGGCTTCAGTGAGTGAGAGCAGATGCCTCACTTACAGAAGGGACATACTGCATCAGCTGGGCCTGCCATGAGCCACATGGCAGCCCCTCTCTGACAGTTTGCCGGAATTGCCCGCAAAGTGCACATGCCCACCTAGAATGCACGTTTTGGGCATCAAGAGAATTTCAGCAAAATATCCAAAAGTGTTATTATGGTGTATTACCAACTGTTCTTCCCCTTTATGTTGATTCATGGTGCCAACATAATATCTCTGTTTCAAACTTAATTTAATTGTATTTTACTCTCATTTAATATTCTAATTGGAGAGCACACATACTGCTATGTATTTTTAAAGGAATGTTACTGGAGCCAGTTAGAGGCAGACCATTAAACTTCAAAATTTAGGATAAATGTGCATGTTGCAGAACAGCCCCCACGTGATGCTGCTGGCTTTGTGTAGGCAGCTGGTTCAAGGAGAAGACTAGGATTTCATGCACCACCATTGTTCAGAAATCCCGTTGTCATAATAGCCCACAATTATGAACAGCTCCAAATATAAACACAAACTGGGGAAAATGGGCAAAATTATTGATGACTTATTAGGGGCTCAGAAAATTACAATATTTAAGGAAAAACAGCCATTAGTGAGATTACAATTAAATGTTTTCTTGCCAGCCAGAGGGAACAGGACTAATGGGGCTGCTGTGTATGTGTGTGTCACATGCTTCCTCTTTGTGGAGTCTAGGCGGGGCTAAGAAGCCACTGCAGATGGGCAGGTCTTTATTTTCAGAAGCCCCAGAAAGGGAGAAACTATATGTACTTTGATTTCTGTAAAGAATCTCTCAAAGAGAAATCAGAAGGAAGCTGAAAGAAGTGATAAAAATCCTCCAGGAACACAAAACCTTCCTTATGAGTTGTTCCTACTAAAGCCACTGAGCAAAAACTTCACATATCAGAGATCTCTCCATTTGAATACTTTCAAAGATGGGGCTGACTCTGGAAGGGGAGCAGGATTGTGTTTGGGATTCCAACAGAATGTTTTAAATGCTAATGAATCCTATGACAATGGAGAGCCTGGTTCAGAGTCATTTCCAAAAGACTCCAGATGGAGAAAGGGAAATAAAACACAAGTGTGACGGTGATGTTGGTCTTTGCTACTCATCTTTCATTGACTAGAACCTACAGAGAAAGAAAAATAATAATGTAACAAGATCATGCCCTTTATATGAGATTCCTTGGAGTTTGAGCAACCCTCAGCATCTTTGTTTATGAAGGTCCAGCTGAATTTCCTGTATTTCCCCGTTATTCTGAATTCTGTGATTCTGGTCATCAAAGTCAAACCCCACTAAATTAAAAGAGTCCATCCAGCTTTGAAGCAGAAGGGATCGGTCCAAAGAGCTATAAAGCGTTTTTGGTTCCTTTTTCGCCACGGAAAGTCAGCTCCTAAGTGGGAAAGGAAAGTCACCTTAAATCAGAACCAGATGTAAATTACTAAATGAACCTTAAGTTCCTAATTGGAGACACAGTTGGGCTGTAATACATTTAGCAAATTACAAACAAAATGTTCTTGTTTACATTACATTAAATGGCTTTAAAGCTTCAGCCAAAGAGCTAAATAAACATGCTGTTAGGCTAAAAATGGAGTGGAAGGCCTGTTCAGGGTTTGGTGTATTCAGAAGAAACCACAGCCCACGGTGCCCAGAGAGCATATTTTTGTAAATGCTGCCCTGTCGTGGGAGAAGAGAGCAGGTTTACCTCGAGATCCAGAGCCTAATGAGCAGATATCACTTGCAGGGAAACTGTTTGAATATTGTAACATATGCCTTCTTTCAGGATGCATAATTCATATCCAAGGATATTAGCCATAGCAGTTCAGCTCAATAGCAGCACCTCATTATTTCATCCCTCAGTATTTATTCCTATGTTTGACGCCTCATGAAATTACTGTTAATGTGTTTATATAAGGGCAGGTCTGACACAAGTGGGAAGAATGTAATTTCCTGCTCATTCTTTCCTGCTGCTGTGTCCTCTTCCCCTGGTAGAAGTGGCAAGTGTAAATAGTTAATTTGCTTCAATTATGAGCCTGTCCTGCTAAATTAGAAGCAGCAGGGATATGAAGAGCCAGAATTATACTTACGAGGCAGCTGACAAATCCTCTGAGCCTGCGGAATCAAATCATTTACTCCTCATTGGTGCTCAAACACCCACTACAGAAGTGCTGCCGGGGCCTTCCCCCACCCCCGCCCCGTATCTTATGATAAAATTTGGATTTTATGTCAACAATACTTAAGGTTAACTAAAATCCCGTTTTACCATAGCATTCACACATGTGTTTATCTTGGCCAGTTCCTTATAAACATTATGCATTTTCTCCAATTTTTTTAATGCTAGGTGTAAAAAGATATATAAAACAATTGTTCACTTAAAAACTGTAGAAGGTAAGGCAGGTTTATATTAATATTTATAAAAACTTGAAACAGCAGTTGGAAATATTATAGCCAATGGTGAGCATATTTTATTTCTAAATCACAGGTATATATACCTATAATTAATTGGTACATAAATGGGATTGTGGCACACCTTCCTGGGTATAAATACACAGAGTACACATGGAAATACTCCATGCTGATACACAGAGAGAGCAAACATTTCACTTGAACGGTTCCATGATGTCAGCAGGGAGAGAATTTGAACATAATACTCACTCTCAAGTCCGTTGGGCTTTGTTCATTATTGGTAAACATGTTTGAGGAGGGCAGGTTACCCCTTTGTATACCAAATCTTCTGTCCCCACTGATGCCCACTCTAATTTAGAAGATGCAGTTTGGTGTTTTACCGTGAGTACCACACCCATGCTGACTCACAGAGGAGAAACCTGAGACCAGGGATTATACACTCTTATCACAGGAATTTCCTGAGCACCTGCTATGTGCCAAACTCTGCCCTACCTAAAAGGGCTGCCCTGTGGTTGGGGGTCTGAACAAGGCATCCAAGGGAGATCTCATGCAACCAGGAGGAGCTGTTGTGTAAACAGAGATAAATCTCAGATACCAGACCAGTTTGATTAGATATATGTATATATATGCCTGACACAAAAAATGCCCACAGTAGAAGCATATTTTAATACTTATTTTTGGTTTTGTAGCTTCTGTTCCTCACACCATGCAGGCACATAATAGATACTCACTATATTGTTAAGTATAATTGAACAACATTACACTCTCTCATCCTTATTTAATAAACTGACAGATATATTTTTCAGCTGTATTTTTAGATGAAGAGCTTGCTTCTGATCCCTACCATTCCAGAAACAGGTTACCCCATTATTGTGTAGACGATGTGTTTGCATTTGATGGATCCCAAAAAGAATCGATAGCAAAATTTCTGTCGTGTTGTATAATGTTTTCAGTTCTCTGAATACCACTTTATAAAGTTCTCTGAGTTCTGGAATGCTTAGGAAAACGCTGAGCAAGTTACACAAATGGAAATTTAACTGCATTTAAGGACTAAGTTCTGTGTAAACACAGATGCACTTGCTTTAACTGTCATAAATAATAATAGCATTCAAAGATGCTGCAAACGTTAATTTCTCAAGTATTGTATATTACAGGGAAATGTGATTAAATTATTATTTCTTATATAGCCATATTTCTAAGCATTTTCTATAAATATGAAATTATACTGGGGAAAAACTGCATTTGAAGTTAACCAAAAAGAAAAGTGCTTTTAGTTTTATAGTGTTTGAATAAAATCGAGAATTAGAAGAACTGTGTTTTTTCTTATTATTACTGTAAAGAGTTGAAGTAAACTACAACTAGAGATTAACTAAGGACCAGAGCCAAAAAGAAGGAAGGAAGAAGGAATTAAATGGTATTAATAAGATTTTACTTTTCTATATAAGTTAGATGGATTGTTTGGGGAAGGAGCAGAAAGTGGAAAAAGCAAAATGACAGGTTGTATTAGAATGTTTTCTGTTTGAGTGCATCCGTAGTCACTGATACTGAACTGCTGATTTTAATTAGAGATTATTCGCTTATAAAAATGTGTATACATGCTGGAATGTAGTGCAACTTAAAAAATTATTCATAGAATCACTAGGTTACATGAACAGAATTTAGATTCTCTAGAACTGCCATTTGAGGTCTGTTTTAGTTTAGCCATTATATATGTTTTAACTTTACCACTAAGATGCAATCCTTAGATAGGATATGGTAGCTTTCTTAGAATAACAAATCACAGCAACTAACTAAGTTAGGACAGGATGAATTCAAAAGTGTTTGGATGAGCTGGGGAAAATGATAAATGATGTATTATGATTTTTAAATCCTCATCTGGCCGACTTTGCACTTTATTTCAAACAGCTGTAGACCATTTGGAAGCCATTTTGTAGTTCAGCTGAGTACTAATATTTACTGTGTGAATCACATTTCTTTAAAATATTTGTCTTTCCCTGAGAGAGAGAGAGAGACCATTTCTTTCCCAAACTTAACTTTGATGTAAATCAGACCCATCCCCTAGGTTAGAAGGTTTAGTCATTGCAGTGGACTGCTCATTGCAAATGCAGTCAGTGTCATCTTTGGTTTCTGCAAGTGAAAGACTTTCTCCATCCATAAATAGAGCTTTGAAACATTTTTGTGGAACTTTTTACTGATGATTTTTAAATATCTGTTCTAAAGGAAGAATTTCAGTATGTGGAATTCTTACATGTTTTTTTATCATTCTCATATATTTGAGGTCCTTCTTCAGACATCTCCATCAAATATAGGATTCAGAAATCATCCTTGTGCAATTTTAGAAGGTAGCATCACAAGGACATACAGGGTGAATAATATTTGAGCCATTAGCTAGTTCTCAAAGGTGGAGGCTCTAAATTACTGTAGGGGAAGCCACCTCAGATTTTAATTCTGATCTAGGGTACCCCACTTTAGACACAATGACAGAAATGAAATGACCTCCTGAAATCAGCACCCTCTGAATCCTCCCTCCTAAGATCTGCAGCTATTCAGGGAAGAGCCGACCCATCAAGCCGTGTAATGTGACGTGATGAGTTTCCTCTTTCCTAAAGTGGTATTTAGGCACGTGTAGGATGATCCCACATAGCCAGTCATCAATAGCCTATAGGGAGCCATCTAGAGAAAACCGGGTGCTCTGAATGCTAGTCAGGAATCCCGTAATGACATCGATCTCCCCTGAAGCCAGGGGGCACACATCCAGCCTGAAACACACAGAGTTGCCACCTTTCTCCCGTGGTTGTTAATAAACAAATTTCAGGAAAGTTAACACCTTGTGGAATGTTAACCACTGGGAGCCCTACTGTAATAACGCAGCTGTTTTTTTGATAGAGGAGAAGGCAATGGCACCCCACTCCAGTACTCTTGCCTGGAAAATCCCATGGACGGAGGAGCCTGGTAGGCTGCAGTCCATAGGGTCGCTAAGAGTCAGACACGACTGAGCGACTTCACTTTCACTTTTCCCTTTCATACACTGGAGAAGGAAATGGCAACCCACTCCAGTATTCTTGCCTGGAGAATCCCAGGGATGGCGGAGCCTGGTGGGCTGTCGTCTATGGGGTCGCACAGAGTCGGACACGACTGAAGCGACTTAGCAGCTTAGCAGCAGCAGCAGCAGCTTTTTCGATAGAAACCGAAGGCAAGAAGGATGATAGATGTTACAGTCAGGCCATCTGAACACCATCTTACCTGTGCTACTTAGAAAATGAGGATTCAGGCAATTCTGTGGACCCAACCGTGTAATATTTGCCTTTGGAAGCTAAATGAACCCTATTTAGCTGACCGAGGAGGTCACCTAGAGTTACATATGAATAAAAAACATGATAGAAATCTTCAAGTTTACAAAAGCGTACTACCATCGAAGATATTTTTGCTAAATATTTGCTTCAAAGTCCTGAATAGGATTTCTGTCTGTGTGGGAGAAAAACCTTCTCGAAACAGTTTTAAGGTATTAAAAGTAAATGTAAACATTGTCAGTTTAAGGTCATTAATAATAAAAAGTATGTCTTGGGGATGAGATTGGAGGGAGAACTACAGACAGAAATCTGTCTTTGAAGAAAGAAATAAATCAATCAAAAAGCAGAGGGCTCTGTGTTTCTCATTGTGACTGAACCAAAGCATATGATATACATGAATCATACTGTTCAGACATTTGCTGGAATCTAGTGTTTATTTGCTTTCATGTGTGAGTGTCTAAAAAAGAATCTGAATTTGACTTCCAATAATTAGCTCAGTAAATTAAGAATTTTCCTGTAATTGAATTAATTTTCCTGTAATTGATTAATTGGCTTCTTACTAAAAAATTTCTTTTAAATTTCTTTAGTTCCATATATTGTAAAGATGACACAATGATTGTGTGATACAATTGTATGAATTCATAATTGCCTTATTATAGTTGCCTTTATTATAATATACCAAAATGCCAAATATAAAAGACTAGGCTGAAGCGCTCCCTAAGGGAGAACAATTAGCACATTCATTTCATAGGGTCCTTTATAATTCTGTTGACAAGGTTACTCATTTGTTTACTTTAAGTAAAATGTTCTGCTTTAATTAAAATATTTATGAGTAAGTAATATTTCTCACACCTTAAATTTCACAGTTAGGGACCGGCCTCAGCAAACCACCTTCCACATCAGAAACTATAAATTGACTTCTGCTGCCGACTTTGGTCGATATTTGGTCTTTACACCTAATTTATATTTAATACTTTGACTAATTCTAAAGCCACTTTTCACGCTGGCCTGTGTCTGGTTTTGAGCTCAGCATTACAAAGTAGTAGCCAAGCCTCATTCCTTGCTGTAAAATTCAAGATGTGGGAAATTTAAAATAGTCCTATCGATGAAAATGCATCCAATGGTGAAAAATATTTTGTTCTTTTGGGCTGATTTCAAAAGATTGACAAAAGCACGTTCTAAAGCCTTTAAAGAATTACCTTAATGGTAGCAGACAAAGTGTATTCACTTTGTTTATCTTTCATTTTCGACTCTAATAACTTTTGTTCTGTTAGCTTAGCGATGTGACCTTTAGCCTACCAGCAAGTTGTTTTTCAGTGCTCTTGCTCAATTTAGGATGATTTTACTTGTATTTGCAAGATGATTTCCTATGAAAAATGAAAAGCTGCTGTAAATTGAAACTCAATTCAGAACATTTTTACCTTTTCACACTGAGGCATCCACACCCATCCATTGTGTTTTTTTGTGTGTTTTCCAGAAAGGGCATGACCAGAGCAGGCTACACGTCATGGCACACGTGCAGTCCTCGGCCACTCAGGGTCCCCAGCCCACTCCCAAATGTGACTTCGACTGCCATCACTGATTGCTGAGTCTTTGAAAATAGAACTTCAAGGCACAAAACTTTAGTGATGAACCTGCAAACTCCATAACTGTTTCTTTGATTAGCATGTTGAACTTTATTGATCATCTTTGAATTCTGGCCTTGGTCTTATATTTAGCAAGGAGATATATGTCAGGATTTGAGTGCACTGTAGCATTATCTGCCCCTTATATAAGTATGAATGGTGTCTTTACTCACATGTGATTCCCTGAGAACTTCCAGCCTTAGTATCTTTCACGGATTCTTTACCAGCTGAGCTACAAGGAAAGCTCTGTATATATCAGGATTTGAGTGCACTGTAACATTATCTGCCCCTTATATAAGTATGAATGGCTTCTTTACTCACATGTGGTTCCCTGGGAACCTCCAGCCATAGTATCTTTCCAAACCAACTGCCTCCACTCTCAGACTAACCCAGATATATCTCTTCATATGCCTTATGCAAAATGGGAAATTTTACTTTTGTTAAACTTTTCATTATCTAATCTCTTGCCATACTTCTTAAAAACTTGTTTCAGTAAGAAAACACTATCTTTGGGGAGATATGTATTATTGTATTGTGTGTGTGTGTGTGTGTGTGTGTGTGAACACACAATTATCATTCTGCATTGCACTTCTCTGGAAGCAAAAGCAGATGTGCTTTCTAATTTAAGACTCTCTATTGTTGCAGGTCTATAAAAAGAAAACAGAGGCTGCGAAGAAGGAGTACCTGAAGCAACTAGCAGCATACAGAGCCAGCCTGGTGTCCAAGGTAATGTGCAACCGTGTGGTCTTGGGACGGGTTATGACCATCTCGTCTCAGACCACAATTGTCATTTGAAAGCACAAAAGATTACTTCAGCGTTTCTGTACAATCTCCTTTGCTGAAAAAGTAAATCCTAAGCAAAGCTGTATGTTATGGAAATATTTGTTCATACCTAGAGGACCAGAACAACATCCTTTGGGCCCGTCGTGTAATATTGCCTGCCTGTGGATTACTTGTTTTGTGGGTTAGTCGCAGCACATTCTTAATCCTGAGCCAAATTTCTGTTTCACCACATTCCACTCTTTAAATGTCTTCCACCCCCAGCACCCCAACCCCATCCCATTGGTCTTTGCTGAGGAGATGGCAACTGTCTTTAATTGTAGCCTCATTACAACATCATTAGGATGTACGCCTGCCAAAACAAGTAAGCAGATAGGGGGAAGATGCATCATTTCATTTGAAAATGAAAGCACCCCTTAAAAATATTTTGTGCTTTGGAATATCTCAAACATGAGCCCTTGCTATAATAAAAACTCAGGAGTTAACTCTGTTTGGTATTGGGTTATTAAATCCATATTTCCCTGTATAGATTTCTCAGGGAGTAGTCTCAGAGGCTACTGAGGCTGAGGATGTGAAGACTGGACACTGTGTCATCCTAAGTTCAGATGTAGCTGGTATTTGGCTCAGCATCGAGTGAGGCTCTGGACTTTAGTCCATTCATTCACCCACAAAAATTACGGCTTCTTTTATCCACAAATACCCACTCCCCTTCCAACAACTCTAAAGTAATTATGTAAGTTAGTTTTCCTTGGGGAATATGTATACTGAATATATGATGTGCAGAAGAAAAAAGAGCACAAAATACAAATGCATAAGAAATTTCAGCTCTGTTGGTCTCACACAACCTGTTCCACTTCTAAAGTATGACATTGTGGGAAAACTGAATATTTATTATTTAACCTTAAAATTCCTACCTTATCTGTATTACCTCACTATGGATCTTACACTTTCTAATTTTTCTAACTCCTTTCAAAGCTATTCATATTTTCTGCTGATACCATTACACATTTCTGTATAATTATAGAATTTATAGTATGTATGTAAAATTGTAGCAGAAAAACAAGGTGCAAAATACTATTTGTTGTTGTTCAGTTGTTCAGTTGTGTCTGACTCTTTGTGACCCCATGAACTGCAACACACCAGGCCTCCTGTCCTTCATTAACTCCCGAAGTTTGCTCAAAGTCATGCCCGTTGAGTCACTGATGCTATCTAGTCATCCACTGTCCCCTTCTCCTCTTGCCCTCAGTCTTTCCCAGCATTAGGGCCTTTTCCAACGAGTCAGCTCTTCACATCAGGTGGCCAAAGTATTGGAGCTTCAGCTTCAACATCAGTCCTTCTAATGAATATTTAGGGTTTGATTGATCCGATACTACTAGATTGGTATAAAAGTAATTGCAGTTTTGGACTATGAATTTTAAATTATTATAGCTAGGCTCAAACACATCTGTGTTAATCAAAATAGGAACCATTACCATCAACACATTTTTGCCAAAGAGAAATAAGTTTGTTTATTCCTGTAGCATAAAAATGCATGTTTCGGGATTCAAAAAACCCTTGGAATGCATTTTCTGCCTCCTGCTGGTGGTGGAAGTTGTTTTCCCTGCAAAAAGTTGTTGAGATGCCTGAAGATGTGGTAATCGTGAGAAGTCAGGTGAATACGGCGGGCGGATGTGGCAAAACATCATAGCCCAATTCGTTCAACTTTTGAAGTGTTGGTTGTGCGATGTGCAGTCGGGCATTGTCATGGAGAATTGGGCCCATTCTGTTAACCAATACCTGCTGCGGGTGTTGCCATTTTCAGTGCAACTCGTTGATTTGCTGAGCATACTTCTCAAATGTAATGATTTTGTCAGGATTCAGGAAGCTGTAGTGGATCAGACTGGCAGCAGACCACCAAACAGTGACCATGACCTTCTTTTGGTGGAAGTTTGACTTTGGAAGTGCTTTGGAGCATCTTCTCTGTCCAGCCACTGAGTTGGTTATCACCACCTGTCATATAAAATCCACTTTTTGTTGCACATCACAATCCAATGGAGAAATGGTTCATTGTTGTTGCATAGAATAAGAGAAGATTTCACTTCAAAACGACGATTTTTTTAACTTGTGGTCAGCTCATGAGGCACCCACTTATTGAGCTTTTTCACCTGTCCAGTTTGTTTCAAATGCCAAATAACCATACAGTGGTCAGTTCTTCAGCAACTTCTCATGTAGTTGTAAGAGGATCAGCTTCAGTGATCCTCTCAACTGGTTGTTGTCAGCCTCCAGTGGCAGGCCAGTATGGTGTTCATCTTCAAGACTCTCCTCTCCTTTGCAAAACTTCTTGAACCACCACTGCACTGTACGTTCATCAGCAGTTCCTGGGAGAAATGCGTTGTTGATGTTGCTAGTTGTCTCCGCTACTTTACGATCCATTTTGAACTCGAATAAAAAAAACACTCAAATTTGCTTTTTGTCTAACATCACTTCTATAATCTAAAATAAATATAAAATAAACAGCAAGTAATAAGTCATTAGCAAAAAAAATGAAGTGAGAAATGTGCATTAAAGTAATGTATAACATAACTACATTTATTTAAGAATGTATTCCAATATCAAATGGCAAATTTCAACAGTGCAAAACCTCAGTTACTTTTGCACCAACCTAATAAATCCATCCAACAATTGGGTTATATAGTCACTTGGTATCATACAGATTAATATGCCCAAGATGTAAGGGGGCATATGAATTCTTCCTGTTTCATCTAAGGTAAGTTTCTTCTTGAGCATTTTAAAGAGAAGTTTTAGTCAGGACATTTTACATACAAGAAAATCAATACATAAAGTCTTGGTCCCAATACAAAACACTCTGGTTAATGTTATGCAGATTGCCAGAATGCTATAGTACTGACTAAGCCTTTACTTTCAAAACAAGAGTTCTCAGATTCGCTCTTAGCTGCAACTTTTCTTACTATTCATTCTCAGAGTTGCAACCCTCAGTACATGGCAATTTGTATAAATGCTGTGAATTGCCATTTCTACATTTAAAAAACCAAGCACTTTCTTTACAGCTTACTCGGACGTTTTTCTTCTCTTTGGCAGCAGGAATTTTGCTGGAGCTGGTGAATGTCTATTTATGTACAACTATCTATTGTATCAATATGTATACAAATTGAAGAAAAGTTATAAACACCCTCTCCAGGTTAGAAAAATGGCTGTCTGGTGTTGGATATGAATGGCCTATTTGCAGTATAACCTTGCATGCACTTGCAGAAAATTTACCAGCCTACCCACTGATTGCATGCAGAAGCTTATGTAAAAACCTATTGCTTTTCCATTTAAAATTATCACAAGGAAAATAACAGCCATTCATATTTACATATATATTTTCCTATGTTATTTTTAATAAGTTATAAATTATTTCTCTATTTTGAAAGAGCTAAAGATCTACACACACAGTCATAAAATGCTACATGATAATAACAGTCACAATTCCAAGTAACTACAGTGTGCCAGCCAAGCTCTATCTTTCCCATTCATTCATTCATGTGATCATTTGGTAAATTTCCCTGGGCACGTGGTCCGTGCCGAGCACTGGGCCACTGGGCCAGGCTCGGACGACACCTGGACACAGGAAAACGGGCAGGTGCGTCCCCTGCACTTAGAGAGCTTTCTCTTGTTCAGGGAGATCACTTGTGAAAATAGAAGTTCATAAATGACTGAGATCTTTGTGAGTAAAAGCCTACTGGGAAATAAAGGAAGGCATCTGCCAGAATGGTCTACTGAGCCCTCTGAAGATGTGACACTGGAGCTGAGACAAGGGATGACAGGAGCTCGCAGGACACAGAGGGCCCGGGACAGCTGGCCAGGCAGTGCAGCACAAGCAGGCTCGAGGGACAAAAATACCTCCTCAGACTAAGGAAGTCAGTGACACTGGAGCTGAGTAAATAGGGGAGGGTGGTTTGAGATGAAACTGGGCTGGGAAGATGGTTAGTGGCCAAGTCACGTGGGCCCTGCAGGTCAATGAAAGGAGCTGCGTTTCATACTCTTTACATAGGGACACCACTGAGTGGGTTCCAGTAGGGGATGGCTTGATTGGATTTATATTTTAAAAGGTAACGTGGCATCCCTTACATGTGGAATCTAAAAAGAAATGAGTTTACAAAACAGAAAGAGGCTCATAGACTTAGAGAACGAATTTATAGTTGCCAAGGGAAGGATAGAGGGAAGGGATAGTTAGAGAGTTTGGGATCAATATGTACACACTGCTACGTTTAAAACATATAGCCAGCAAGGGCCTACTCCACAGGGAACTCTACTCAATGTCATGTGGCTGCCTGGATGGGAGGGAAGTTTGGGGGAAAGTGGATACATTTATATGTATGGCTGAATCCCTTTGCTGTCCACCTGAAATAATCACAGCATTGTTACCCAGCTATATACCCTAATACAAAATAGAAAGTTAAAAGAGAAAATAAAAGATAACTTTATGTGAATGACTTCCCTCACCTCCCATATCTTATTCCTCAAAGTAGGCCTGATTATTAACATTTCACGAAAGAGGAAAAGTATCACATAGGTAGCAAGTGCCCGAGCCCAGCACTTGTCCTGCCTCCATCAGTCCTCGTGCTGGGCCGTTCTGTTCCCAGGTCCTGACGGTGCACCTCACCTGCTTCCCTGAAACACGCCCTGCCCAACAAGTCAGGTGTAACATCTACATTCTCTCTTCTCAGCTCACATAAAGCACAGTCTATGTACAGTATTGTGTTAGCTTCAGGTGAATAGCAAAGTGATTCAATTATATATATTTCTCAGATTATTTTCTATTATAGGTTATTGTTGTTGTTCAATCACTCAGTTGTGTCCAACTCTCTGTGGCCCCCATGAACTGTAGCCTACCAGAATCCTCTGTCCATGTGATTCTCCAGGCAAAAATACTAGAGTGGGTTGCCATTTCCTTCTCCAAGAGATCTGCCCAACCCAGGGATTGAACCCATGACTCCTGCATTGGCAGGCAGATTCTTTACCACTGAGCCACCAGGGAAACCCATTATAGGTTATTGCAAGATATTAAATATAGCTCCACTTTAATATAGCAAATCCCTGCTGTTTATCTATTTAATGTATAGTAGTTTGTATCTATCATTCTCATACTCGTAATTTATACCCCCAACTCACACTCCCTTTCCCCTTTCCCTAAAGTTTGTTTTCTATGTTTGTGAGTCTATTTGTTTTGTATACAGAACCATTTCATTTTTTTAGATTCTACTTATAAGTGATATCATACAATATTTGTCTTTTTCTGATGTACTTCACTTAGTATGATACTCTCTAGGTCCATCCATGTTACTGCAAATGTCAATCTTTCATTCTTTTTGTAGCTGAGTACTATTCCATTATATATATATATATATATATATATATATATATATACACACACACACATATACACATACACACATATACACATATACACACATATACACATATATATTCCATTACATATGTGTATATATATATATGTAATGGAATACATATCTTCTTAAACCACTCATCTGTTAATGGGCTTTTGGATTGTTTCCATATCTTGGCTTTTGCAAATAATGCTGCTGTGAACATTGGGGTATATGTATCTTTTTTTCATTAGAGTTTTCATCTTTTTCAAATATATGCCCAGGAGTAGGATCGCTGGATCATATGGTGGCTCTATTTTTAGTTTTTTTAAGAAATTTTCACATTGTTTTCCATAGTGACTGCACCAATTTACATTCTCATCAACAGGTCGGGAGGGTTCCCTTCTCTCCACGTCCTCTCCAGCATTTATTATCTGTAGACTTTTTAATGATGGCCATTCTGACTTACGTGAGATGATACCTCATTGTGGTTTTGATTTGCATCTCTCTAATAATTAGCCACGTTGAGCATCTTTTCATGTGCCTGTTGGTCATCTCTATGTCTTCTTTGGAGAAATGTCAGTTTAGATTTTTGCCCACTTTCTGATTGGATAGTTTGGGTTTTTGATATTGAGTTGTATGAGCTGTTTGTTTATTTTAGACATTAACCCCTTATCAGTTTCATCATTTGCAAATATTTTCTCCCATTCTATAGATTGTCTTTTTGTTTGTTGGTGGTTTCCTATGGTCCCTTTGTCAGTGAAATACTGTATTAGCCAAAACTCAGTGTCCATTTTCTTAAATTGTTGAGGCAAATTTGATTTCAGTTCAGTTCAGTTCAGTCGCTCAGTCATGCCTGACTCTTTGCAACTCCATAGACTACAGCTTGCCAGGCCTCCCACTGAGTTGGTGGTGCCATCCAACCATCTCATCCTCTGTCATCCCCTTCTCCTCCTGCCTTCAATCTTTCCCAGCATCAAGGTCTTTTCAAATGATCAAGACCATCCCCAAGAAAAAGAAATGCAAAAAGGCAAAATGGTTGTCTGAGGAGGCCTTACAAATAGCTGTGAAAAGAAGAGAAGCAAAAGGCAAAGGAGAAAAGGAAAATATACCCATTTGAATGCAGTTTCAAAGAATAGCAAGGAGAGATAAGAAAGCCTTCCTCAGTGATCAGTGCAAAGAAATAGAGGAAAACAATAGAATGGGAAAGACTAGAGATCTCTTCAAAAAATTAGAGGTACCAAGGGAACTTTTCATGCAAAATGGGCACAATAAAGGGCAGAAATGGTATGGACCTAACAGAAGCAGAAGATATTAAGAAGAGGTGGAAAGACTACACAGAAGAACTATACAAAAAAGATCTTCACAACCCAGGTAATCACGATGGTGTGATCACTCACCTAGAGCCAGACATCCTGGAATGCGAAGTCAAGTGGTCCTTAGGAAGCATCACTGCAAACAAAGCTAGTGGAAGTGATGGATTTCCAGGTGAGCTATTTCAAATCCTAAAAGATGATGCTGTGAAAGTGCTGCACTCAATATACCAGCAAATTTGGAAAACTCAGCAGTGGCCACAGGACTGGAAAAGGTCAGTTTTCATTCCAATCCCAAAGAAAGGTAATGCCAAAGAATGCTCAAATTTGATTTACCCCTCCTTGATTTATTCATGCACATTTTGGTAGCAATGTTCTATGCAGTGCATTTGCTTCATCCAATATAGCTTTGCATTCCTGGGCCAGCAGCCCTTGCCCTCACTAATGTGCAGCAGTGTCACCTACTTCTCAGTGCTCTCACTCCAGGCCCTACTCTGCACCCCATCCAGGGATGCACGACACCTGCCCCACATCAGGTACAGGGCTCGGTACTGAGAGCCCAGCGGTGAACACAGCAGATCAAAGTAAAGTATTCCATGATACTTGAGAAGCTTGAAACTGTACTCGCTAAAATTAGCTGCTTCTTACAGAACATAATCAAAAAATAGAAACACCCAGTGAACATTGGCTCCACCCATGAGACTGAGTCACAGGATTAACAATGTTCCTCTCCTTTCAATTACATTTTCGCTTAAATGAATTATATACCATCTGGCTCCGACGGTAAGGCGTCTGCTTACAATGCAGGAGACCCGGGTTCAATCCCTGGGTCAGGAAGATCTCTTGGAAAAGGAAATGGCAACCCACTCCAGTATTCTTGCCTGGAAAATCCCATGGACGGAGGAGCCTGGTAGGCTACAGTCAGTTCATGGAGTCGCAAAGAGTCGGACAAGACTGAGCAACTTCACTTCACTTCACTTAACCCAGCATACTACTTAACATGACGTCAGACCTGGATAAAAATTGAAGTTAACCCCTCAAAAAAAAACTCAGTCATAGTAGCATATTCTGACCTTCGTACTTGAAAACGACAATACAGACACACTCCCAGGTGGACACTGAATTTTCTTCAGCAACAAAAATACAAATGGCACCGTGCTATCAAGTAGCTACTATGTGTCACACACTGTGCTCAGTATTTTACATATATTTCTATTCATCATCACAATAACCCTACAAAGTAAGATTTAGCCCCATTTTCTGCACAGTCTCTAGGCAGAGACTATATGATTTGAAGTCTAAGAGACCAAGGAGAGGCTGGTGGTGGCAGAGGGAGAGCTCAGACCCCTCACTCTCTCGTTCCAAAGCTTGTAGGCTTTTCTCTACCCTGAGTGACTGTCAAGTTTTATATCTTTAGACCTACAACCTCTTATCCTCAGTAAAATTCTATGCCAACTCTCACGAATTAGCTAGCCAAGAGTAAAGCTGTTCTGGTTAAATGAAGCTGGTGTTGAGGGATAGAAGGCTGCCCACCACCAGAGGCTGGCCCAAGACCCTTGGAGAACTATGAGGCCTGTAGAATGTTTGAGGAGCTCCCCTCTGTGCCATGCTGTTCAGCTGCACACATGCTTTGCCTGGTCACGTGGAACCAGTGACAGACCTTCCCACAGTTAGATCTGCTCAGTGACAGGCCACTCTACCTTGGAAAAACATGCATATTGAGGGTCACAGGAAAGGGATCATTGGGTGCTGCAGACACAGGTTAGATTAGACCTGGAAGAACTAACTTTTCAGTTTTACACTCTATAAAGAGAGAAGTTGGAGAGATTTCAGAGGAAAGAGTCACCAAGTGGTTGAAAGAGAGGGCAGGAGATAGTAGCAGAGAAGAGTGGATTTGACATGAAAGATATGGGCACCTATGATGGGTGTCAGGCATGGGCAGCGATTCCAGAACAAGAATGGAGATACCATGTCACCATAGAAGAATTTAATCTGAACAGGGAGCATTACCGAACTCTTAGATTGTTTAGGCAAACAATTTCTCTCCGTTGAGATATTTAAAAGCAGGAAGCAAAGGTTTATAAATAAGTTTTGGAGAAGATCTTGAAGGCTTCTTCAGCATCTGTGCTTCCACAGACACCAAGGGGAACATTAAAGAATCTCCGAGGCACCACCAGTGTTGCACAGAAAGAGTCCTCAGAGGGCAGAAATATCCCCAGGCACTCAGGGCAGCTCCATCTGGGTTCAGATTCCAGATTTCTCGCTTCCTAACTGCTTGCCTTTATGCCCATTTTTCAGCTATTTAAAGTCTCAGTTTACTCTTGTGTCAAATAGTAGATAATGGGACTTACATCATCAGTTTTCCATAAAAATAAAATAGGAAACTCGTATGTAAACTGCATGGTTTGACATCTTGAACACAGGAAAGTACTTAATAAATACCAGCAATTACTATTATTATCAAGTTTATTTTTAATGTTATTGATAGGTGCGCAAAGAACTAGGAAAGTTTTGTGTGTGATTCAGGATTTAGTTGGATCATATTCTAGGTGTCTACACAGCTGCTTTGATATAAAGAAAAATTTTAAGTGGCATTAACATGAGAAAAATTTGCTTCATAGATATATTCTTTTATAAAGATAAGAAATGATCTAAACATTTTTAAAAAATCACCTATGTGGGTTCCTTAATTGAAACGGTCTTTTAGTTCAGTTCAGTCATTCAGTCGTATCTGACTCTTTGTGACACCATGAATCGCAGCACACTAGGCCTCCCTGTTCATCACCAACTCCTGGAGTCTACCCAAACCCATGTCCATTGAGTCGGTGATGCCATCCAGCCATCTCATCCTCTTTCGTCCCCTTCTCCTCCTGCCCCCAATTCTTCCCAGCATTAAGGTCTTTTCCAATGAGTCAGCTCTTTGCATGAGGTGGCCAAAGTATTGGAGTTTCAGCTTCAACAGCAGTCCTTCCAATGAACACCCAGGACTGATCTCTTTTAGGATGGACTGGTTGGATCTTCTTGTAGTCCAAGGGACTCTCAAGAGTCTTCTCCAAAACGACAGCTCAAAAGCATCAATTCTTCGATGCTCAGCTTTCTTCACCGTCCAACTCTCACATCCATGCATGACTACTGGAAAAACCGTAGCCTCGACTAGACAGACCTTTGTTGGCAAAGTAATGTCTCTGCTTTTAAATATGCTATCTAGGTTGGTCATAACTTTCCTTCCAAGGAGTAAGCGTCTTTTAATTTCATGGCTGCAATCACTATCAGCAGTGATTTTGGAGCCCAAAAAAATAAAGTCTGACACTGTTTCCACTGTTTCCCCATCTATTTCCCATGAAGTGATGGGACCAGATGCCATGATCTTAGTTTTCTGAACGTTGAGCTTTAAGCCAACTTTTTCACTCTCCTCTTTCACTTTCATCAAGAGGCTCTTTAGTTCTTCTTTGCTTTCTGCCATAAGGGTGGTGTCATCTGCATATCTGAGGTAATTGATATTTCTCCCGGCAATCTTGATTTCAGCTTGTGTTTCTTCCAGCCCAGCATTTCTCATGATGTACTCTGCATAGAAGTTAAATAAGTAGGGTGACAATATACAGCCTGACGTACTCCTTTTCCTATTTGGAACCAGTCTGTTGTTCCATGTCCAGTTCTAACTGTTGCTTCCTGACCTGCATACAGGTTTCTCAAGAGGCAGGTCAGGTGGTCTGGTATTCCCATCTCTTTCAGGATTTTCCACAGTTTATTGTGATCCACACAGTCAACGGCTTTGGCATAGTCAATAAAGCAGAAATAGATGTTTTTCTGGAACTCTCTTGCTTTTTTGATGATCCAGCGGATGTTGGCAATTTGATTTCTAGTTCCTCTGCCTTTTCTAAAACCAGCTTGAACATCTGGAAGTTCACGGTTCCCGTATTGCTGAAGCCTGGCTTGGAGAATTTTGAGCATTATTTTACTAGCATGTGAGATGAGTGCAATTGTGCGGTAGTTCGAGCATTCTTTGGCATTGCCTTTCTCTGGGATTGGAATGAAAACTGACCTTTTCCAGTCCTGTGGCCACTGCTGAGTTTTCCAGATTTGCTGGCGTATTGAGTGCAGCACTTTCACAGCACCATCTATGACCCTTTAATCAAGGAAGCCTACAAACAGTCTGAGGACTAAGAATATATGCCATTGTGGAGCCTATGACTTCTGGGCTGGAGTGGTTTTACATGCTATTTAAGGTCATTTGGGTTGGTCTAAGTAAAGCTTAAGGAATCAGAGTTTTTACATAGACTCAGAAATTCCTAGACCTGAGTCTCAACAGATTGAAAACAATATATAACTTTAAAGCAATTGGAACTAGTTTCATTTTACCAGATAGACCAGAATTGATATTCCGAAAATGAGTGATGCATTCAAAGTGTCACCTTGGGAGGCTACAAACTTATTTTATTATTGCCCCCAGAGTTCAAAAGACTTTTGAAACTCCTCTTTTAGAGCTGTACTCAGCAAATTATGAGCCACTAGCAAATCAATCTTGTAACATTGTTTTCACACCTCATTCTTTTCCTCAAATATCACCCATGTACATCCCACAGACTTGGCTTCCAGTGACTATTAGCTGTTTCCAAAAACCAAATTCACCACCCAAAGACAGAGAGCTGGCTAAGGATATATAAAGCGGCGTCTCACAGGCGCTGGGGAGAATCCTGTAGGGAAGTTCCCAGATATTTATTCCAAGTAAAAGCAGCATTATTGAAATAAGCGTACAGCTGCTCAGAAGCCCCAGCCTGGAAAGAGAGAACATTTAGACCAGTATGTTCTGGTATGTTCAGTATAAGTAATCAGATTCATAACTTCAAGGTCACATATCAGGTAGGAGATTTTGTCTCTGATTTGAGCCAAAACTTACAGAGTTGATGGAATCTTTTTATAATGTACGGTAAAGGACAGTGTTGAACTAAATTAAGAAAGTTCTCAGTCTATTGCCATGACCGATAATAAATACAATCCTCAGTTCAATTAAAAGGGACTAAATTCAAAACAAATCATTTCTTTTTACAAGATGAGAGTAACTTATAGAATTAATGCCAAGGAGAGCTATTGAGACACTCTGAATTTGAAAATAGGATGGATCAATTATGACTGTTCACATAAAATTTGCAGCTCTGTAAGCCCAGATTGTGATTTAAAGATAATAAAATCTCATGCTTCAGGGTGTAAGCTAATCACCTGCAAGTACAAAGAATTTTCCTTCCAGAAGTAACAATGCACAATTGAGTAAGTGCATAAATTTTGTTTAATTTCCAATCCATCAAGTATTGGTCAGTGCTGGAAACAAGAATCAAATTAGATGGACTATTAATCTGATTTGGTTCAGCAACTCCTATATTGTTGCTTCCACTGAGCTTTATGTTTTATGTTTATGCTTTGCTACTTTAAATAACAATTGCTTTGTCAATCTTTCATTTTTATAGCACTTATCATCCTAGAAAGGAGCATTTATATACTATGCAATATTATCTTCATAATACAAAGTAAATGGGATTGAAATTATCTTGGGCAATCAACAACTTGATTAATACGAAGTAGTTTGATGCTTATAGAGTTGTATCCTTTGTGAAAGACTACTGGAAAGACCCAAAACTTCTCTCCTTGCCCCCATCCCTGAACACACACACACCATTTTGCTTATAGAAAATATCTTTTAGAATCAGTGGCCCAAAAGAAAACAGGAACTAGAACTTACTCATAAACCAGTAGCAAGTACACACTCACCCCCATGAAAATGTCACATTCAAGGGCTGATTTTCAGTTGTGTATACACTGATAGGATTACATTTGGCAGGTGACTGACACAAAACACACATCACTAAGTAAAAGTGGTTAATGCATTTGGAATTAGAAACAAATTGAAATGATTTAGTTTGAATGAGAAAGTAATTCTAGTTTCTTAACGAAAGGCATAATGATCTTCATATACAATATCATTATTTGCAAAATGAGATCGCAAAAGAATCGGACACGACTTAGCAACTAAAGCAACAACAACAAGCCTTGCTTTCATAGTTTAATTGGAAGAAAATGATGGTGAGAGACTATTAAACTTAGGATTTCTTCACATTTCCATTTAATCAGATTATGAATTCATGACACTTTGCTATGGAACATGAACTTATTTTGCCTATCTTCCAAAACAGTGAAACAACTCTTTGTCTGTTTACTAGTCTTATTAAGAATTAATGAGAAGTGAGGCCCAAGCAAGATTTTTCCCTGCCTAAATGAGTAGATCTCTACATAAAGATACAAATTCTCAAAATAGGGGTGAAACACAGTAAGCTTCCCTGCTTTCTGCCACCCATCCCAGCCCAATGGGGAGCAGAGCCCACGGGATCCAACTAAAGAGCAAAGCTAGGCTTGTAATCTCCCACTTCTTTCGAAAGGGTGTGGTTCATGATGAGAGCAGACGGTGAAGAGCAATCTGATATTCTGTGAGTTTTCAAAGATTTGAAAACCTACTCCTTAGAAAGAGGAATGGCATGTCTCATCAGGAGTCTCAGCAAGGGCAACAGTGACTGCTCCCAATATTGTTCAAGGACAGTCATTCAGTCACTCAGCAAATATGTTTGTCTTCTCTGTACTTGGCACTGTGACAGATGCATGGGACACACAATATTTTAGTCCCGACCTTTAAACAATCCTTTCCTGTGAATTCCATGGTGGTCCAGTGGTTAGGATTCAGGACTCTCACTGCCAGGGCCCAGTTTCAGTCCCTGGTGGGGGAACTAAGATCCCGCAAGCCATGCAGCCCCCCAAAAAAATCCTTTCCTGATGGTGCAGGAAATTATGATGAAGAGAGAATGCAGGAAGAGAACCCCCAATGGAGTGCATGCCATGTTTAGGCACATGGCTAGATGCGTTATTTATCTTATCATATTCAGCGACTTCAAAAGTGTAGGGAAAACATGTAACTTCCCCCAAATTTTTCTCTGTGTGTGTTAAAAATTGTTTCAAGTGTTGTCTAAATCCTTGGTTTTGGAAATCTGTTTGACTTGTTATAGTCCTTGTAGTGATTAAAAAATACTACTCTTTCAAAATAGGCGTAACAGTACTGATTGATCTCTTCATGCTTTAGAATGGAGAAGACAAATAACAAACAAATGGCTGAATAGACAAAATGTTTTGTGTTTCAGTTCAGTTCAGTTGCTCAGTCATGTCCGACTCTTTGCGACCCCATCCACTGCAGCACACCAGGCTTCCCTGTCCATCACCAACTCCCGGAGCTTACTCAAACTCATGTCCATTAAGTCAGTGATGCCATCCAACCATCTCATCCTCTGTCATCCCCTTTTCCTCCTGCCTTCAATCTTTCCCAGCATCAGGGTCTTTTCCAGTGAGTCACTTCTTCACATCAGATGGCCAAAGGATTAGAGTTTCAGCTTCAGCATCAGTCCTTCCGATAATATTCAGGACCGATTTCCTTTAGGATTGCCTGGTTTGATCTCCTTGAAGTCCAAGGGACTCTCAAGAGTCTTCTCCAAAACCACAGTTCAAAAGCATCAATTCTTCGGCAATCAGCTTTCTTTATAGTCCAATTCTCACATTCATACATGACTACTGGAAAAACCATAGCTTTGACTAGACGGACCTTTGTTGGCAAAGTAATGTCTCTGCTTTTTAATGTGCTGTCTAGGTTGGTCATAACTTTTCTTCCAAGAAGCAAGCGTCTTTTAATTTCATGGCTGCAGTCACCATCCACAGTGATTTGGAGCCCAAAAACATAAACACTGTTTCCATTGTTTCCCCATCTATTTGCCATGAAGTGATGGGACCAGAAGCCTAATCTTAGTTTTCTGAATGTTGAGTTTTAAGCCAACTTTTTCACTCTCCTCTTTCACCTTCATCAAGAAGCTCTTTAGTTCTTCTTCACTTTCTGCCATAAGAGTGGTGTTATCTGTATATATGAGATTATTGATATTTCTCCCGGCAGTCTTGATTTTGTGTTTTGTTACCATGAGAAAAGTGAATCTTCTCAAAGTTGGCAATGAGTATCTCAAGTAGGTTTCTGTCTGTGTCTGTGTGTCTGTCTTTATCTCTACACAGTTTAGAAAGTGTAATTCAGGAGAATTTCATTTGTGGTTTATTTTGAATTTTGCCTTACTGTGTCTGAAGAAAAGTGAAAGTGTTAGTCGCTCAGTCATGTCCGACTCTTTGTAATTCCATGGACTGTAGCCCACCAGGTTCCTCTGTCCATGGCATTTTCCAGGCAAGAATACTGGAGTCGGTTACCATTCCTTTCTCCAGGGGATCTTCTCAATCCAGGGATCAAACCTGGGTCACCTGGATTGCAGGCAGGTTCTTAACTGTCTGAGCCACCAGGGAAGCCCTATGCCTTAGCAATTCTAGGCTACAGTTAAGAAGTTATCAATTTGCTAATTCCTTCAGGAAATGGTGTCACCGTTCTTGGCCTAGAATGTGAAATTCTCTATACAGGTAGTATTCTGGTAAAAGTGAAACAAAGGATAATTTTGATATTACACCTAGATGGATGTAATTTAAGTATGTATTTGGGGGCAATACAAATTAGTTTATTTGAAGCAAGAAAAATGACTATTCAAATTGAAATGTATGTTCTATTTGTCATTTTAG
Organism: Giraffa tippelskirchi; assembly: GCF_054371585.1. Lineage (NCBI taxonomy): Eukaryota > Metazoa > Chordata > Mammalia > Artiodactyla > Giraffidae > Giraffa > Giraffa tippelskirchi. The sequence goes on from NC_137280.1 coordinate 52,816,973, forward strand.
ATATGTTTGTGTAATTTATTAATTCATCTTCTGAATTAGTTTCCAATTGAAGACTATTTCAGTGAAATGACCCACTGAGGAAAGACTTCTCTGATAGTCCCTCAGAAATTCACAGTGTGCATTACACACTGAAGGCTCTGACAAGTCTTGCAGGAGAGATGCCCTCCTAACCTCCCTTGACCCAGTGCTCTTCCCAGACATATTTTGTCATGGAAACTTGGTTTTGAAGGACATTTATTTTTCCACAAACCCCTCTAATACAATTTGAAACTGTGTCGGAGGCAAAGTCCCTAAAATTTTTTTTGTCCTTAAAACTTTTTTTATCCCTAAAACTGCTCACCAGGACTGACTTCTGGTCAATGAAGCCAGCCCACCTGCTTGCTGACATCTGTACTTACTACAGTTAGTGATTTCTAAGTGTAGCATAAGTACTGGCCTGGCCAAAAATTCATTCGGCTTTTTTCCATAAGATGGTACCTAAAAACCTGGACAAACTTTTTAGCCAACCCAATATACTGCTTTTATGTTTGTTTAAATATTGTTGGAATGCCTGAGATGAATGTATGAACATATCTGATCATGTCTTTTTGTCTTCACATACACACACATGTGCACACACACGCTCAGAATACCTACTTACTGCTCTGTATGCACCATGTCACTAGATAATGATGTGATTATTGGCTCCAGAAATAAAAAGTGAAAACATTTTATAATGATATATATTTTATAACTTTGATAGTATAGGAATTGTGAGTGATTTTTCTTCTGTTTAAAAAATTAAAGCAACTATAAAGCAAAAAGGCAGATGCACTAACGTGTATTGATTTTTGTAGCTCTCTTGGTCGTTGTATGATTGTCCCTTTCCTGTGAAGTTGGCACAGTGTGTGACTAAATATGAAATTAGCCCTTCCACAACTGGGAAAAGAAGTGGGAATGCAGCACAATGAAAACAGTTTCCCACATGACTTAAAACACACAGACAGCAAGTACATAATCTTCTTGGCATATATGGGATGATGTTTGAGACATATCACTGCAGTCTATGTTATTCTGATGTAAAACAAGTCACTGTTTACACAGCCTGAGTTAACCCGTTTGACCTTTTCCTTTAATTGTTCACTGCTCTGCATATCAATAAGAATTTTTAAATGGAAGCAAAAAAAAAAAAGGAAAATGACTCAAGATTTTTTTATCAATTGAAAGTTCCTTGTAGGTACTACATTTAGTAAAACTCTTTTGATCAAAAGCCTCCCCTTGAAAATTTTTGTGAACAATTTTTGACTTGTTCCATGTTAATGCAGAAGACAGGGAGTCAATGTCTACTCCTGTTTCAGAAAACTGCATCACTACTAACACAGAAAAATATAATGAGAAGTTTCTTTGGAGGAGCTTGAATTCTTTAGAGCTCACCTTACATCTACTCTGCATGGAGTAATCAGGGTCTCGCAGGACCCCACATCTCCATGGTTGATGTATTTTTAGAGATGTCATTCAGGTCATTCCTATATAGAGAGTATGTGAGGCCACCAGTCCAGCACCACAGCCTGGCCTCCTGCAGTCAGCACACATACATAACCGTTCTTCCTATGGCTCTCACTCAATCCCCTACACTGTGGGGAGGAAGCGAGTTGTGTTGCTGGCTGACTTGTGCAATGAAGTCCCTACACAGAGTTTCCTGTTGCCGTGTGTGACGAACCAGGCTCCTGATAGTGCCTGAGCTGTACAGAGACTGAGCAAGGGGAGCCCAGGAAGGCCCTGCTGTGCTGGGTAACAAGAGGCTCGTGTTGACTTATTGATGGGAGAAGCGTGACATCAGAGGTACTGAGTAAGGGCACAGATGCATCCTCAAGACCTTATTTTGACCAAGTGACTTTTTTCTCCAGAAGGAAATTTCAGCATCTTTCTCCAGCTGGTTTCACTTTTTACCATTTGTTTTGCAGTCTCTTCCTCTCAGCAAAAGTAGAAGGCAGATTCATGCCCAAGAAGAAACACCTTGGGGTTCACTCTTGATACTTTTCAGCTTCCACTGAAATGTCTAGTTTTTAAGTCAATTAAAAAGATTATTAGAAAATGACCATTTGAAGGTGGGTAAAAAAATTAGGGAAAAATTGTATTAATTTATGATGGAGTCTAAAATTTTTAAGAGAGATTATTTTTATCCAGTTCATTATTGAAGACAATTCATCACCAACTCTTTTAAAAAATCAAGATGAGTTCTACAGTTACTTTGAAGATATATTAGTGTGGTTTTATATGACTTCAGAAAGATATTTTTGAACTGTTTCTTCCTTATCCAGTTCCATCAACCAACATTGTTTTCTTTGTGCAATATCTAATGTCAAGGCTCTTTGAGAATATAAAAAGGAAAAATAAAAAGTGAAGCATATAGTCAACAGAAAAACCCCCTCACTGACTTCCCTTCCAAGTGAGCCACACTGGTAGTTACTGGTAGGACACTGACTGCATCCACCACACGTACCCATCATTTTTTCACCTTTGGATGACGAGAAAAGGCACCAAATTAAAGCTTAACATTTAAGCAAAGTAAAAATGTCAACATACATTGTTTTAGATTTCATAAAAGAGGTGGAATGAGCTCAGGCTTGCATAAGGTCATGTGGCAAGTGACAATGGAGGAGTTCTTGGAGTCAAGAGTAGTAACAGGTGTTGATCCACGTGACCGTTCATGAGTAAACTCACAGAGCATCTTGCTAAGAAAAAGCAGTGCCTTGGTGTCCGCCTCTTAACTCGGTTCCTGTTTGTTTCTCCACAGAGCTACAGTGAGCCTGTTGACGTGAAGACGGCTCAGCCTCCGCAGCTGATCAATGCCAAGCCGCCATCAGTGTTCCCCGGGCCCAGCCAGGCCCACTCAGCTCTGTACCTAAGTTCCCACTACCACCAACAACCAGGAATGAACCCTCACCTAACCGCCATGCATCCCAGTCTCCCCAGGAGCATAGCACCCAAGGCCAACAACCAAATGCCAGTGACTGTCTCTATAGCCAACATGGCCGTGTCCCCCCCTCCTCCCCTCCAGATCAGCCCCCCTCTTCACCAGCATCTCACCCTGCAGCAGCACCAGCCGCTCTCCATGCAGCAGCCCCTGGGGACCCAGCTCCCCATGCAGGTCCAGCCCGCCTTACACTCCCCCACCGTGCAGCAGGTATGTGCGGGCCGGGCCCTGGACGCCCCTTCAGAGGTGCTGGGGGCTTTGTTCCTCCAGTGGATTGGGTGGGGGTTCCATTCTTCTCTGTAAGTGGAGAGAGAATGGGAGATCTTCAGCAAATTCCTGCTTCCTGAAAATTAACTTGCAGGGCTGAGTCAGGCAGCCTCGCAGGATCACAACAGCTTCTACCTTTCATAATTCCTGACTTCTTCCCACGGTACCCATCTTTCTCGTAACTCGCCCTGTTTTCTGCCTTTGAGTGAGGCGCATTTGTTGTTTTCAGATGCTACTACTGCTGAAGATCTCTTTGGAGTTGAGAAGTCTACCATATATACTTACATACACACACACACACACATATATATACCCATATACATATACAATCAGTATATTATTCAGAAATGAGAAATTCTTGATGATACGCCTGTTGAATCCAACAAATCCTGCAAGATGAAATCAGGCCCAATATTTCTGGTCAGAAGTATCAAATTTGGTACAACCTTAAGAATCCTAAGAAATGAAAATGTTAACCTAACCAGAGTTTTATTTTAAAATGGATGTCTGGCTTCTACATAGATTAGAAAACACAGGAGGTTTAGAAGCCTCCATGTCCACCTCGCAATTATGTAAACCATTTGTGTGCAGTCTTAGCTTAACTTGTCTTTGAAATTGTTTTCCTTCTGGATTTTAGTGTTATTTTAAAATTTGAGAATTAGGAGCAAACGATGTAAAGTAAACTGAATATAAAGCATTTAAAAATCCTAAAAATGTGTTTTAAAAAAACAGGTCAAGGTAGAAACTATAAATCATATCAAATTAACCTGTCACTTTCATAATCCAATGACTGTTGTTCCCAGGTCTATAATTAAATATGCAGAGTCTTCCTATAAGAGTGATATAGGAGCCCTCTGATATAGTCTATAGCTGGCCACAGTGGGGTGTAGGGGAGGCAGAAATAGGAATCAGATATACATAGTCCCAAATCCATTTTTATTATTGTTATTATAGACAGAATTTCCAAGAGGTGACAGTTACAAACCTTAATGCATTACTTTACCTCCTCTTTAATTTCAGAAAATTCACAGTGCAAGTCCTGACCTTGCCTTCATCTCACAGGTGAGGAGACAGAGCTCAGCAGAGTTGACTAACTTGCCCATAGGTCAGAGCTAGAATTCAAACCTAGTTCTGTTCAGTAGTCACATCCTGGATTCTTTTTTTTTTTTTTTTTCTAATTGAAGGATAATTGCTTTACAGAATTTTGTTGTTTTCTGTCAAACCTCAACATGAATCAGCCATAGGTGTACATATATCCCCTCCCTTGATTCTTAAATGCTAGGCCTGCTGCTTCTCACTCTTAATCATTCTTATCAATTCTTAACAGTTTCTCCTAAGACTTGGGAGGCCCTGTAAATCCTAGTTAGTTCTGAGATTAAATGATCACAGAGAGCAAAAGACTCATCTTTCTACCAAAGTCTTCTTTGGTCCCCAAGTCAAGGATATTGATAAAGCCCAGATGACTGACTTACCTGTTCAGCAGACGAGCTGTAGACTCACTGGGAAAGACCGACCTCCTTGTCTACGGCAGGTTCGTGACCAGTGAGTGACATTAATAGGGTCCTATTGTCCTTCTTTCCATCAGACATTACTCTTGATAAAAGGGACATTCGTGGGTTCCTTGCATTTTAATGAACCAATAGTGTTTGAGTGAAGAGCTGAGAGACCTTCAGTTGGGTGGGTTGACTTCTGCCTAAGGATACTATCCAGTTGAGGGCCCATGTTTTGCTCTTAGTGCTGTAGTGAGGGGTGTTTATTCTCAGAGAAAAAAATACAGAAGATGTGGTCTACTCCCCAGGTTAGGGGCCAGAGCTCTGTGCAGAGAGAACACTTTTTATTAATTTACCCACTCAGAGACAGTTCATTGTCTATTTATACTCTATACCTTAGATGAGCTGGATGTGACCCTGAATAAGTTTTCAAACATTTCTGAATTACATAAGGCCACATTTGGAAACTCAGGGGAGGTGTCTTTCCATATAGAATCTTAATAGGAAAAAATAGGGCAGATTACATTGGACAAGTTACTCATCAATATTTAAGTGAGTTCTATTAGTGTATCTCAGAAAGTTTTCTTATTGAGATGGTAGGACTTGATTTTAACTTACATTAATAATAGAAGACAAAATGGCATGAACCCAAAATGGAGAGTCAGTGCAGCTGCAGAGACCATGGTAACTAAAATCACTATGATGCCTTGATCATTGTAGGTAGTCAATAACTGATGAAGGGACAAGTTAACAAACGAAGGAATAAAAAAAAAAAGAGTTGCAGAAGCTTAAATATTAGAAGAAATTACAGGCTAGTTTGTAGAATCTCAAATCCTTAAAAGTTTAAAAATTTTTCATTTATTCAAAAAAGATTCATTGAACCCCTTAACACATGCCAGGTGCTGTCTGAAATTGAGCAACTTCTACCCCCATGGAGCTCACATCAGAGTTGGGGGTGGAATGGAAAAGGGGAGCAGTGGGAATAAGATAAACAGGTAAGTTATTAGGATCCCATGGGAAAAATTAAGGGGACAAACTGCAGGATGTATGGAGGAATAGCAGGCCTTTGGCTGGGATGGATAAAGAAGGCATCTCTCAAGAGCTGGCAGAGAAGAAGAGGCAGCCTCTAGGAATCAGAGGGTGTGAAGGGGGTGGGGTGGATACTAGCAGGGAGCGTAGCAAGGAGAAGGCCCCCCTCTGGCCTGGAGGGCCAGTTGGGAGGAATGTGGCTTATCCAGGACATGAAGAGGAGGCCAGTGGGGAGCATGGTGAGGAACAGAGCGTGATGGGCAGTGAGGTCAGAGTCAGGGCAGATCACTGGAGAGAATCCTGCAGGTTAAGAGGACTGAAAGTCTCAACGAATTGATAATCCTAAAATCAGATCCAGAGTGTCGGGCACGCCTCCATGTCATTCAGTTTATTATAATCACAACGGTTTGTGGGGCCAATGTTCATGTCATCAAAGTGGGTTGTAGAAACCTGATGGCTGAAATTAGATCTGTTGGATTCATCATCTTTATCGAGAAGGTGTTTGCTTCCTGGCCATGTTCGCATTTTCAAACACCAAAAAAGAAAAAGAGAAGGAAAGAGCAAGAAAGTTCATGGCTACTGTATTTTTACAGTAATGTTTCATATTTCAGCATTACTTTAGCTATTTTATTATCCTTTTGAAAATGAATGTATCCTAAAAATGATCATATCATCCTCTAGGAGTAATAGTTTAATTTTTTCTAGAATAATATTTTGTACACTAAACCCATAGACCTGGGGTTTATTTTTCAGTCCAGTTTTCTTCCTTTTTTTCTGTTCACTATATTGTCGAATGAGGTCAAGAGAAAAAAATCATTAATATCTGTCAACTTCCTTTATAACCTTAAGAAAAAAATCTTTGTATAATATCACACAGACAGATTTTCAATTTCCTAGTGTAATAAACAGCTGCTTTAGGATTTGGGTGTAATTTAAAGGTTTAAAAAAATCACATTGAGATTGATGAATAAATCAGTTGTGAAGACAAAAACATTGATGCCTGTTGAAAAGACCTCTCCAGACAGGCAGGAAATGAAATTAGTTCCCAGTAAAGTGTGGATACAAGGATCACGGTTTGGTATTGCTGCAGGCTTTTTTAGGACTTGATATGGTGGCACAACAAAACTGCTAGGGCTACAGAAATCTAATTAAAGAGCAAATGTCCCTTCTGACATCAAATTAATCTTTATCATGTTTCCTATTTTTATTTCAATCTGGCACCAGAAAATGAAATTTAAAATTCCAGGCATGCTACAAAACAGTTGGTGATTTTTCTCTTGAGCATTAAAATGCAAAATATTCAGTCTTGTTTAATTAGATCACTAAGCAAACTTTTTTTCAAAACTTTCTATCATCATTGTTGTTTCATACTTACAACAATAATAAAAATACTGTTATTTCTCGGTTTGACCTCAGCATCTCTTAATACAGTAGTCAGAAAAAAGTTTCATTTTCTAAACTGAAAGCAAGTAAAATTATGTTCTTCAGGCTTTGCTTGTCTTTTCCTTGGTCCATGGTTGTTTTAATACTAGTGAGCTTAAATTTAGGCATTGAAGTTAGCTAAATTTTAAATCTTTGAGCTTTGTAGATAACACATCATTTTGGTTTTATAACTGAAGTTACCCATTTAATCTTAAACTGATCACTTAAAAATTAATGTTCTCCTGATACTCTCTTTCCCAACTTTGAGGGGCCATGTTCATTGGATAGAAAAAAAGCAATGGTCATTTCTGTTCTTTGCTTGTGTGGTGTTGGATAGAAGCAGGTTGGTTTGTTTTTATTTATTTTTTGCTTTCTCATATGTTTCCATACCTTCCTTCACCTAACATGAGATATTTTCAACTACTCTAGTTTTCAGAGTTATTTACTTTTAAGTTATGTTTTGTTGACTGTGCAAAAATCCAATGTGGAGAACTTTACATTAAAAAGATAAGAAAGCCTTGGTATTTACACAGTTATATTCCCCAGGCCTTTCGAAGAGTAGCATCAAATAGTTGATGTCAAAATTCATTTATTGGAAAACATGATTTATTGAGCCACTACTATGGGCTTGACCCTGAGAATATCCAGTAAGCAACACACTCTCTGGTCACTGGGCAGCCCTGATGAGGGGGCTGAAATAAATATCAGCCTGAGGTTCCTCTCCTTGGGGCCTTTTTCCTGCTTGTCTGCCTAGCATTACACAAGACACTCGGGAAAGAGGTCCAGAAAACTGGATGGTAAGCCAGTTTGGCTTAATGACTTAATGGTAAGCCATTAAGACATTACAGGACCATCCTGAAACTCCATGCATGACAGAGTTACAGGATGGTATGGAAAAAGAGTGGATGTCAGCCTGGAAAAGGCTGGAGTACCAAACATCCAGTTATTTTCCTCTCACTCCTCAGGCTCCCCTGCTTTGGAAAATGTTTATGGCTGGAGCTGCAGGTTTATCTACATAAACAAACTTCCCTCTCACAAACCAGTTGTTAGTTTAGGAAACACTGCTCTTTCTAGGCTGTGTGAGGTCAAATAACCAAGCTGACTGAATACTCCACTTTTCAGTGATTTGTTTCCAGTCATTCAGTGCTCTGTCTTTCATGAGCAGCTTTGTTGCAAGTTTGCCTGGACATTGGCTTGAAGTCTTTATCCCTTGAATGGAAAATAATTTAATACCTTAAAGCCAATATTGAGAATTGAGGACATTTGATAATAGATGTCTTTGAGTCTTTACCCAGGGTACCTGCAAATGAATAAAAGTCCAAGGAAATAACCTTGGTTCAAAATCAATTCTCTGATCATTCTGCTGAATTTTTTAAAAAGATAAAATCTCAACAATATTATTCCTTCAAAAGAAGTTCCCTGCAAGTAAATAGAAAATGATTTGTTTTTAAATCCCTTGGTTTTTCAGTGGATAAAAACCATGTATGAAATCTGCTGCAAAAAGACACAACCATGAGATTAATTAAGTTGCTTTTTTTGGTCATTTCCAGCAAAGCTTGCTTATGCAGCTCTTGAAGTCACCAGATAAGCTAAAAATAACTTAGTGTATAATGCTTTTTTGTTTACCAGATATAGCTATCTACTTCAGAGATTCTGTCCTTGAATTTTTAATAGCTCTGCAAGGATTAAAAGTCAACACTTCACCACACCAGTGTGTTAAAAGAACCTTCCTGAAGTCTGATTATTATTTGCCAGTTAATAGACTTTTCAATTAAAAAATATTTGCTCTGTCTTATACTTTTCCTCCTCTGCATTTTCCAGTGGCAAATTGTTTTGAATCTCCTTCCCTATATTAGTCCAACAACTGTTAAAAAGCTTTGGTTGAAATTTTTAGCTGAGAAAGAAGTACAAATAAAAGAAGAAGCAGATGGTCCCTTTGTGATTGAATGAAGAAAAAGGGTTTTGAGAACAATATGTGAATAGGTGTAGTCTAATAAAACACTCAGCCACCTGCTGCCTGAATCCTTCAGAAAAGATTCTGTTGCATATTCTGGGGATTAACTATTAATGTATCCTTGGGTTAGACAGAAAACATAAACTCTGAGGGGTATAGGGCCTTTTCCCTTTGTTTTGGTTGAGTTGGCTTTTCTAAATTTTACATTGTTTCTCAATTCAATGTATCTGCTCAAGAGTACAAGTCAAGTAACACATGGCTAAAGGAAGGAAAGGTAAGAAAGATGGAGTGTGGGCACTTCTTTTCCATCTTTGTTTTAAGTTTTCATGGTTCTTGGCTTGCCCTTGCAGGGGCACAAGCAAGAGGGCAGTAGTGTTTGCAAACAGTGGGTAAATATTTAGGTGCTTTTCTTAACAAGGCACTTTGATCCTTATTTGTGGACTTGCTTTGCTTTTCAGGGATTTAATCTTCAACCCGACTATCAGACCATAATCAATCCTACATCTACAGCTGCACAAGTGGTCACCCAGGCCATGGAGTATGTGCGCTCCGGGTGCAGAAATCCTCCCACCCAGCCCGTGGACTGGAATAACGACTACTGCAGTAGTGGGTAAGTGGCCGGCCATCGCCACCTGGTGGCAGACAGCTCTCATAACAGGCATGTCGTGGTGGAAAGATCCTTTATTTCTTCCAGCTTTGCCAAAAGATAATCTGTAATGGTTCCGTGTTCGCAAAACCAGAAATTTTTAAGCGTTCCAAGAGTGAATGCCTTTAAATCCTGTTGGCTTTCACTGTGCACTTTCCCCGTGCCCAACCCCACCCCTCAAGCTAGAGCAGACAGACACATCCCCCTTGGTCACCGGTAGCAAAGCTGTCCTGTTAACACCGGTTGCTTGTCTATCTTCTCTCCACACAGGGGCATGCAGAGGGACAAAGCACTGTACCTTACCTGAAACTCCAGACACCTCTTCTTTCCACTGAGGCATTCAGGGAAGTCTTTTCACCGTGGATTGCTTTGTACAGTCAAGGCAGTTCTCCATTTTATTAGAAAAAATACAAGTTGCTAAGCACTTAGGACCATTTGAGCTTGTGGGTCACCCACTCTGGAAGAAATAGTCATGCTTCTTTATCTTTATTATTTTTTTAATCCTTTATGGACATTGTTTTTCTTCTTCCCTGAAGGAACTTTGGACCATTCAGATTTTATGTTGGTTTTTTGCTGTGAAGTGCTGCGCTATAGTAACTGCCTTAGCAACTATAGATGTCTTGGATAAAAGTCCTGGATTTTCCATTGGTTTTCATAATGGGTGTTTATATGAAACTACTAAAGACTTTTTAAATGGCTTGATGTAGCAGTCATAGCAAGTTTGTAAATAGCATCTATGTCACACTCTCCTAGAGTATAAAATGTGAATGTTTTTGTAGCTAAATTGTAATTTGAAACTGGCTCATTCCAGTTTATTGATTTCACAATAGGGGTTAAATTGGCAAACATTCATATTTTTACTTCATTTTTAAAACAACTAATAGTTCTATATTTTCAAAATATTTGAAAAAAACGTACTCCCAAATGATTTTAATTTAAAAACAAATTGGCTTTGTCTCATTGATCAGACAAAAAGAAACTAGTGTGAGGGGAAGCGCAAACACCGTTTATTTTGTACTGCAGAAAAATTGCTTTTTTGTATCACTTTTTGTGTAATGGTTAGTAAATGTCATTTAAGCCCTTTTATGTATAAAACTGCCAAATGCTTACCTGGTATTTTATTAGATGCAGAAAGAGATTGAAAACAGCTAAATTATAACCTTTACATAGGGCTCTGTATTATTGTTTCTTCATACTGTGTCTGTATTTAATCTTTTTTTATGGAAACTGTTGCGCCTATTTATGAAATAATAAATATAGGTGTTTGTAAGTAAATTTGTTAGTATTTGAAAGAGGTTTCTTTGATGTTTTAACTTTTGCTGGCAAAAAAAAAATTCACGCTTGGTGTGAATACTTTATTATTTAGTTTTTACAGTGAATAAAGCCAAACCTACTTTTCATTTTAGCAGCAAATTTAAGTAACCAGCCTCTATTTCTATATTTCTTTGGTTGACGCAAATGAAAAACTGTGATATTTAAGAATTTCTTTCTTTATACAATAGAACAGAAGATTGTCCTAAAAGTCACGCAGGCTCCAAGACTGAACAGATGAGCTCCCTACCTGAGAGGAAAAGGTGGCTTCTTGGTTCTCAGCTGGTTTTAGTCAATTCTGTAAACTTTTCAGCTGGTTTTAGTCATTTCTGTAAACTTCCTCCCCTTGCCCCTCCCAAAAAAAGAATTAAAGTCAAGTCAGTCAAATTCCTCAAGCTGCATGCTTTTCACAAAACCCAGAAAACATTTAGGAATTAAACTAAGGACAGGAGGAAAGGGAAAGCACACTGTCCAGAATAGCTAAAAATGAAAGGTGAGTAACCAGACAGGAAAAAGGGGAAGCATTCCAGTTTGAAATTTGATAGAAATTGAGGATCTTGTTGCCATTTGTGCCTCCACAAGCTACTCTCTTTCCAGAACTCCGGGGTCTTCCAAGAGAATTCTGAGGGTACTAGGGATTTGCTAAAGAACCAAAAGCATGGAGAATCTGGCTGAAGGCTGGCATAGCTTTTACTTCAGAAAGAGCAAATTACGCCCTTACAGAATTATATCAATAAAACCAGTCTGGTTGGAAATCAAGAGAATGGCTGATGTCTTTTTCATTGGATATGTGAAATAAACTTAGCAATTTAACTAAATACAAATATATGCATTATGTAATCCAGTCAGAATTCAAAAGACAAAAGGTATGCTTGCTTTGAAATGATTTTAGGCATTGTACAACCTTGAATCAGTTGAGCATGTAATAACTAATAAATAATGCAGATCCAATGTGATTATTAAAATGACTGTAGCTGAGAGCTCTAATTTTCCTGTCTTGAAACTGTATAAGAACTCATGTGATTAAGTTCACAGTTTATTGTTTGTCTGTTTAGTATTTTAGAAATATACCAGCACTACTAATTACCTAATGTCTTTTATTTATTATATTATGCTAAAGTAACATTCTCACTTGTGTCAAGTCTAAACTGAGAAACTAATTACCGGGATGAGAACAACCAGCTTTGACAGGTGGGTTCTACAAGAAAGTACAATGTTGTTTACAGTTTTTCTAGAGCAGGTGTGCAACCAGGGTAGAAAGAGTGTTGACACTCGACACCAAAAACAGGAAAAAAAAAAAACGTAAATAAAAGAAAATACATCATAAATAAAAACTCTTATGATGCATGACCGTATTCTACTTGAATATCCATCAGTCTCTGAAAGACACACCCAGCCAGAGGAGAGATCCCAAACAAATTTCATGGCAGAAGTGATTAGGCCCAGAAGGAATGAACGCCAGCCACAGGTGTTCCTTCCTGAAACACTGGGAACACCCTCTGTCAGGTGTTGCCTGAGAAACCCTCCACTTTTCAGGAAGCCAGAATCCAGCCTGGGCCCAGCAGCTCCCAACTTGTAACCATAAGGAACAGTGATGGTGTCCACCGAGTTCTCTGTTATGTAGCTCTCCGCGGGATTCCCAGACCTCCAAGAAAGGCATTCTGAGAAACTCAGCGATAGTGCCGAACATAGAATATCTCTCCCAACACACCAAAGTCACAGTTGTAACTCTTTAGAAAAGAAGAGAGAAAAAAAGTCTGACAGCAGCTAGGAGAAGGTTGAGTTGTCTCTGTAATGTCCACAAGAAAAAATAATCCAAAACCCCAATTGTGAGTGAGTTGACAATGGAAAATCAGTCACATAACAACTTTGAGTTTGTCAAACTAGCAAACATGGCTAAGGATGAAAGCTGGTCTCTGGGATCATTTTTACCTTGCTGCCTTGAAGAGAAGGAGTCGTTTCTGATCAAGGCATCAGTGATCCACCAACGGCTGTGACAACAAAGAACCATGTGTCCTGACTCAAGGTTCATTACTAAGAAATTGTTTTTGATTTATGAATTCAAAATTTAAGATAAGCACATCAACAGTCAATTTTCCTTTCCTGTGGACCTCTTGTCTTATGCAAGAGTTGCCCCACATGTTTGAAAAGTAATTAGACTGAGCCATATGAAATTGCCTATATACGACTTTTACCTAAAAAATGGCAACTTCATATGGTTCCACCCAATATGGTTGGGAATTAGAGATGATGGGGTTTTAGCTACAATGTCAGTATAATTTCAAATTGACTTAGAAGTTCTTTACAAAGTCTGAGGTGAAAAGACCCAGAGAAGTAATGTTGTTTGTCTACCAGGTACCCCACTTCCAGTCAGTTCCAGACAGCTACGTTTAACCAAACAAAGAATATTTCAAATTTCCAGATTCTAGGAAACCCCAATAAACATCCTATTTCTTTGTTATAGTAAAAAAAAATTAAGTGGAAATTTGTAATAAATAGACTATCTTCTGGAACATGAAAGTTTTGTTACACATAGATGTTCTCTTAATGTTTATTTATTGAAAGGGGATGTGATCTGCATTTTCTTATTCCATTCATAACTCTCATTTTAAGGTAACTACAGAAACAGAGAAATCCACCTGTTTTGCTGATGGCCGAACATTGAAATGATGGCAAGGCAAGGTACCGAATTCACATCCTAAATTTAACCCTCAGACACTTACTACACTGAGTCACCTAATGGATGAATTCGTGTGAGTCACCCAACAGTACAGAGCTCTCTGTTTTCCTAAACAGAGTGATTTCTTTACCTCCAAAGCAACTTGGAATGTCATTGCATGTAGTGCTGCTAAGTCGCTTCAGTCGTGTCCAACTCTCCATGACCCCATGGACTGTAGCCCACCAGACTCCTCTGTCCGTGGAACTCCCCAGGCAAGAATACTGGAGGGGGTTCCCACCTCCTTCTCCACATTGCACATAGTAGGTACACAATAAATGCAATGATAAGTAGAAGCACCAGCGGTACATCACAAACTACCCTCAACAGCCATTATATGATGTGTCCTTGACGATTTAAAAGCTCTTTAAATATAGAAGGGCATTAAATATTGCAGACAAGAATTGGGAGGTGAAGAAGAATGGAAATTTTTCATTAAGAAACCTAACGTTACCAAAAGAAAGAATTTCAGAATGAGTTATGCTATAGTCTTTTGGTCTGCATAATCAAACAGGAGTTTCTAGTTACAAAAGTACAAGATGGAATATACTCTAGTCACATCGAGAAAATGAGAAGCCAAGGAGAAAAAAAGGTGTCAGACAAGTAGGAGTGTTGAGAGCAGGAGAGAAATTTCAGGAGCCAAGTTTATAGAATGCTAAATTAAAACACTGATGAACAGGACACTGAATTGTTTTTCTAATTACCAAGTGCAAGTATGTCTTGATGAAACCAGTAAAAGACTCCGCTTCCTTGGCTCTACTTAAATTACACCAAGGTAAGAAGTGGTCCTTTTTTAACTTAAAAAAAAAATTATTGGAGTATAGCTGATTTACTGTGCCTTGTTAGTTTCTGCTATACAGCAAAGTAAATTAGTTATGCATACACATATATCCACTGTTTTTGTATTCTTTTCCCATATAGGTCATTACAGAGTGTTGAGGAAAGGTCCCTGTGCTACACAGTAGGTCCTTATTAGTTATCTGTTTTCTATATAGTGTGTATATATGTCAATCCCAATCTCCCAATTCATCCCACCCCCCACCCCCGCTTTCCCTCCTGGTAACCGTTCTTTTTTCAAAAAAGATGCCCAAAGGAGATTTCCATAGGTTTATTTAGAACCAGGTCCCAGTATAGGAGAGCTTTCCCTCACATGAAACTATTGCTTGTAGGAAGGGCGTGGGGAGCCGCCCGATGTCACAGTCCTGAAGGAGGGAGGCGGGGGTGCGGGGAGGGAGGGGTCACTTTTAAACCAAGATGTATGGGCTCTGCAGCACATGTCTGCAGAGACTTGAGACTCTGTTTTCTCTTTTCTCATGCAGCCAACATCTTGTCCTTTGTATCCAGAACAAGATTACCTTGTAGGAGATAGGAAGTGAAGACGAATTCTTGTCCTGGGACCTGGAGACCACTGAGGACAGTGACCTGTTACATGTCAGCACTGGTCAGAACTGTGCCTTGTTAGCTGCACACACCAGCACGCCTTCTCCAGTGTCATCATCGCTCATTGTATTAACAGCTTGCTAGCAAAGACATTTGAAAGTGAAATTTCATTCACGCTGACATGAGGCCAGAAAAAAAAAGTAGTAACTGGGAATGAAATGGAATGACTTATAATTCTATGTACAGAAAGAAAAAAAATCACTCCCAAATAGAGACTAAAAACCAAACTGCAGTATTTTAAGACTGCAGCATCCCTGTTTGACAATTGTGTGTTTACAATAAGCCTAAACATAATTGCTCTGATGGGCTGTCAGGGAAAAGATTAATTTGGCAAAGATTAGTATTGACTTGCTGTTTATTAAGCCTTTTAAACAGCTGTATCTGGCAGCATTCCTGTAAGTGCCTGTCATATCTGAAAATCAGCCTCACACCCTGGTGCTTGCCAGCTGTTACTAAACAATCTTCTACCACTTTCAATGTCTTTCTCCAGGCCAAAAAAGCAAGAGCAAACTATTGCCAAATGAGCCTTTTTCTCCTCCTGTCACTTTTTTTTTAAAGGTGGGGGTAGGGAGCTTCTGAGCACTGAAATGTCAGCTCGTGGCTGATGGCTGGGCTGATAAGAGCTGCCGGAAGCCGGTAGGTGGTTTGGGTGCTGGGTGATTAAGTTCCCCACACAAGAGTGCCGGCGCTGTTAGTCACCTCACACAGACACAAAACCACAGCATGCAACTGTTGGAAGGTTAAAGGTTTTCAAGACAGTTAGAAATTGGTGATCAAAGGCTTAGCACCGCCAGATTTCCAAAATAATGTTTGGTCTCCTCAGACTGGCCCATACACCTTATTAGCCATAAGGCTGGGAAGAGACCCCACAGTGGGACGCTGGGGAAAAGCTCACCGCTGGCCAGCCACCTGTGCCCTGTGAACTGGGGCTCCCCCCGGAACTCTGAAAGGGGACGAAGCCACTCAGTAGGATACAAAATGCTCCTCACATCTCGATTCAGTGGAAACCTGTAGGATAAGACAGACAGGGATGTTTTGAAGTCCGTAAGAGAAAGGGCAGATTGAGATTTGTACTGGAACAAGACCCAGTAGTTTCAAATCCAAGTACAGTCATAACAGCAATGGAAAGAATAACATTCCAATGCAGTTAGACATCAGGCTATAAAGGGCCCAGTGTTATGGTGAGAGTCACATTCATCTTTCCAATATGACTGCTTTTACGAAGATTAATCCCAACCTTTTCCAGTTGCAACAGGCAGAGCAGATGCAAGAGGACAATGTCATCTCTTAACCCTTCCTCTGCTGGCACTTTCCATTAAACTGTGTTTGTGTCGGTGGGTGGGCAGGAAGGAATTGGCCTAGGAGCTAAGCTTTCAGGATGGACATTTAAAGCAGGTGTTTGTCAACATTTAAGCTCCAAATAACTCTCTTTTGAAGTCTGTATTATTGATCCAGTCTAATGTCTCACATTTGAATTACAATCAAATCCGGTCAAACTCCCAGGCGTAGACAAACACATCCTACTGGTCAGCTCTAAGATGGTGCCATTCCTCCATGGCCATCCATGAACCCCTAATCCATGCACCCCAATGGTGGGTGGAATAACACCCACTCAGCACTCACATAGAGGAATGGGGGAACTCACTGTTGAGAATAGAAGGCATTCGTGTGTTTCATGATCCCACGGGACCCACCAGGCCAGCTCAGTGCTCAGAGTGTTTGTTCCTGGGGGTGCTGATGCCCAGGCAACGGTCAAAGGGGAATCTGACAGCAGAGCTCACTTAAAAATTAATCTATGGCCATAATCACCGAGTGTTCTAAGTCCTAAAATAGCCCTAGACTTATGGGTTCTGTGGCCGTTTTCTAGCATAAGAGCTGCTGCTGTAGGGACTGCCCGCCCAGAAATGAGGCCACACACTGACCTGTGTCGAAATGCAACCACTCTGCCTGGTCTGATGGTTCCTTAGCCTCACCCGGAAGGGGTGGTGCCATCGCTGAAGTCAAAGCACCCCTTGTTGTTGTTGTTATTTAGTCACTCGGTCATCTCCGACTCTGTGACCCTATGGACTGTAGCCCTTCAGGCTCCTCTGTCTGTGGGATTCTCCAGGTAAGAATTCTGAAGTGGGTTACCATTTCCTTCTCCAGAGGATCTTCCTGACCCAGGAATGGAACCCATGTCTGTATCTCCTACATTGCAGGTGGATTCTTTATCACTGAGCCACCAGGGAAGCTCAAAGCACCCTACTGCTGCTGCTGCTGCTGCTGCTAACTCGCTTCAGTTGTACCCAACTCTGTGCGACCCCATAGATGGCAGCCCACCAGGCTCCCCCGTCCCTGGGATTCTCCAGGCAAGAGCACTGGAGTGGGTTGCCATTTCCTTCCCCAATGCATGAAAGTAAAAAGTGAAAGTGAAATCTCTCAGTCGTGTCCGACTCTTAGTGACTCCATGGACTGCAGCCCACCAGGCTCCTCCGTCCATGGGATTTTCCAGGCAAAAGTACTGGAGTGGGTTGCCATTGCCTTCTCCGCAAAGCACCCTGCTGCAGATCAAATGAAGCTCAGAGACTACAGCATCAACATTTTAGTTCAAAAAAAGTAATATCATTTCTAATAGAATCCAAGAAAATTCAGGGTGAGGGCAGGGGCAACAGGTCACTTAAAGCATGTTTTGCAGGAGAACATTTGGCAAACTTTTCTTCATAGTTTCATAGGTTTCGCTCTCTCCTGTCATATAAGTAAACAGTATGGAAAGTGAGGAATAAACTAACTCAAAGATTAAAACTGATGAAGCCAACAGCGAAGTGAGGGCCCAGTGCCTTGTCAAGGACTCTGCTGTGGTTGCACAGTAACCAAGGAGAATGACAAAGGAGAGAACGCCATCCACCCCCAGGGTGCTCAGTCCATGGATAAAGTCATTCCAGAAACTCAGCATTATTGGTGTGATGCTCAAACATATACACATTGTACCTTATGAAAGCTGCTTGCACCAACAGTCATGGATTTACCTTTGACCTAGTTTTATCCAGTTTCCAAAGTCTGAGACCCCTTAGAATCCATCTTTCCATAAACTGTAACCAGTTCCATGGAGTATTCTGCATTTTTGTTTTTGTTTTCTTATCAAGGTAGACCCACCAAAACCTAAATCTGGTCCTGGCAAGCTCTTCATATAAGAAGGAAGGAAGAATGGTCTATCTAAATGAAACTGCAGTTTCCGGGTAGTATTACAAAATACGCTTATCTACAAAGCCATTCTCGCTGTCGAGTTGGGTCATTTTTAACACCTGGTTTCAAGATGTGGTTTCAGCAGACCAACACAGCAGAAGTGTTAGATGGGGTTTCTCTCTCCCTCTGTTTCTCCTTCTCTCTCTTTCTCTCCTTCTCTCTCTCTATTCTTCCTTTTCTTACAGGGCAAAGATTCTGCTACTCTGTTTAACCTGCCAGTTTCTTGAATGGTGCCTGGTCTTGCATTTTCAGAACGTTCGTCCTCTTCACACGGACCACCACCGGGGAGCCAGGTCGCCAGCCGCCAGCACGGGCTGGCCTCCATCGTCACTTTGCTTCTTACTTTGTTAAGTCTTAGACAGATGGAGACAATCTCTGTGTGCTCTCTCCCCTCTTCCTACTGAAGTAAAGCAAACAGAAGTCTCTCAGGACCTTTCTATACAACTTCCCATTCCATGCTGCAGATGGTTTCGATAAAAACGATTAGTTTCATTTATTCAAACAGCTTCATTTCACCAAAAGAAGTCTGTTTTTAGCATTTTGCCTAAAGCATTGTGTTTTTTCATTTCTGTAGCTGTAAAGGAGTTTACTGGTGTTTCAGCCTTTAATCGTCATCATTCCTACCACCCAACAAGACTTCCATACTAGAGTGAAGTTGATGAGTGCTCTATGAGGGAATTTGTGTGTATGTGCTCAATTGCTCAGTCGTGTCTGATTTTTTGCAACCTCATGGACTGTAGCCCACCAGGCTCCTCTGTCCATGGGATTCTCCAGGCAAGAAAACTGGAGTGGGTTGCTGTGCCCTCCTTCAAGGGATCTTCCTGTCCCAGGGACTGAACCTGCATCTCTTATGTCTCCTGCATTGCCAGGAGGATTCTTTACCACTAGTGCCACCTGGGAAGCCCATGAGAGAATTTGTGTTTTTACAAAGTGGTCTTAGAACCACTTTACAAGTTAAACTCACGTATCTTTGCTGACAACCTTTGAGTATTTGCCATTTTCCATGAGGTTAGTTTGATCATTTCGATTTCACTGTAAATACTGCAGATGCTGCCAAACATAATAGTGCCAGTGCTTTATCTTGGTCTTACCTTGGTGTTATTACTTTGGAGAATATTTCCATTTGGACAACACACATACTGAAAAAAAGAATTCTTCAGAATGCATATTCAAAGAGAGAAACTACAAATAACCACAAAACTTTACCCACTTTTGGTTGTTGTTCAGAGTCAACATAAACTACTTGCTAGATGTTACCTTATGTTCCTGGGTTAAAAGAAGAATTTTTAAAATTATCTGCTGTTATTTAAGGATTAAAATGGTGAGTAGAAATATACAATAATCTTCTCTAGTGACTCAAAACAAGAACTATATAGTGTTGTAAAGACTTGACTCATTTCTCAAAACATACCTGGTGTAACTAACCAACTTGGCTTCCAACTCCAGCTTCTGTCCCTCCATTTCCCTCTCCTCTATGGGGATAGTTCTGACCATCGTCCCAGAAGTATCATGGTGCCTGTAGGCTCAATGGCCAGGGAGATGAGAAGATTCAGTCCTTTGCTTATTCCCCCTTGATAATTCAGTAGCCTCACATTCTCCCATTCCTTCAGAGTTTTTAAAGTCACCAAGGACTGATGCTTTATAGGATGAAGTTAGAGCATGACAGCATCCAAATCTGACTTTCTTGACCACTAGACTTTTAATTGGCCCTTTAATTATTTTTAACCCATCCAAATATAGGTGTAACTCTCATCCCAGTGTGATAGACACAAAGTCACTTTCACTGGCTGCCCGTAGTTGTAGGCATGCATGACTACATGCATGCCTCTGAAAGTGGTACAGAGGTATCATAAATTAAAGCTGTATCTCTCAACCTTAGTGTACAGTCTGTATAGTCAAAGCTGTGGCTTTTCCAGTAGTCATGTATAGATGTGAGAGTTGGACCATAAAAAAGGTTGAGCACTGAAGAAATGATACTTTCAAACTGTGGTGCTGGAGAAGACTCTTGAGAGTCCCTTGGACAGCAAGGAGATCAAACCAGTCAAACGTAAAGGAAATCAATCCTGAATATTCAATAGAAGGACTGACGCTGAAGCTGAAGCTCCAATACTTTGGCCACCTGACATGAAGAGCTGACTCATTGGAAAAGATCCTGATGGGAAAGACTGAAGGCAGGAGGAGAAGGGGGGGGGGACAGAGGATGAGATGGTTGAATGGCATCACTGACTCGATGGACATGAGTTTGAGCAAACTCCGGAAGATGGTGAAGGACAGGAAAGCCTGGCAAGTTGCAGTTCATAGGGTCACAAAGAATCAGATGCGATTTAGCGACTGAACAACAACAACAAAGTATATTAAAAGAAGATTCCCAGGCTCCATTCCCAGATAAGCTGATGTAGTTAGCCTAGAGTGGTGCCCCTCAGTTCAGTTCAGTTGCTCAGTCGTGTCCAACTCTTTGCGACCCCATGGACTGCAGCACTCCAGGCTTCCCTGTCCATCACCAACTCCTGGAGCCTACTCAAACTCATGTCCATTGAGTCGGTGGTGCCATCCAACCATCTCATCCTCTGTCGTCCCCTTTTCCTCCTGCCTTCAATCTTTCCCAGCATGAGGGTCTTTTCCAGTGAGTCACTTCTTTGCATCAGGTGGCCAAAGTATTGGAGTTTCAGCTTCAGCATCTTTCCTTCCAATAAATATTCAGGACTGATTTCCCTTAGGATTGACTAGTTGGATCTCCTTGCAGTCCAAAGGTCTCTCAGGAGTCTTCTCCAACACTACAGTTCAAAAGAATTAAATTTTTGGTGCTCAGCTTTCTTTATAGTCCAACTCTCACATCCATACATGACTCCTGGAAAAACCATAGCTTTGACTAGATGGACCTTTATTGGCAAAGTAATGTCTCTACTTTTTAATATGCTGTCTAGGTTGGTCATAACTTTTCTTCCAAGGAGCAAATGTCTTTTAATTTCATGGCTGCAGTTACCATCTGCAGTGATTTTGAAGCTCCAAAAAAATAAATTTCTCACTGTTTCCATTGTTTCCCCATCTATTTGCCATGAAGTGATGGGACCAGATGCCATGATCTTAGTTTTCTGAATGTTGAGCTTTAAGCCAACTTTTTCACTCTCCTCTTTCACTTTCATCAAGAGGCTCTTCAATTCTTCTTTGTTTTCTGCCATAAGGGTGGTGTCATCTCCATATCTGAGGTTATTGATATTTCTCCCAGCAATCTTGATTCCAGCTTGTGCTTCTTCCAGCCCAGTGTTTCTCATGATGTACTCTGCATGTAAGTTAAATAAGCAGAGTGACAATATATAGTTTTGACATACTCCTTTCCTGATTTGGAACCAGTCTGTTGTTTCATGTCCAGTTCTAACTGTTGCTTCTTGACGTGCATACAGATTTCTGAGGAAGCAGGTCAGGTGTCTGCATTTTTACAGCTTTCACAAGAGGTTTCCATGCAGGCATCCAAAGGACAAGCATGCAAAGCAAGGGCAGGCCAATCTTGCCATCAACTTCGAAGACTCAGATTCTCTGTTGCTAATGCCCGGGGTTAATCCCAGCTCGAGGAATCAGCTGCTGGTGATAAAATCACATCCAACTCATATATCTCTAAATTATCTAACTCACGCTGTTGGTCTTAAACAGCAAGAACTTTCTGGACAGAGAAGCCAGAGCTGTCCACTGCTCAGCAATGCCACCTTCCCCAGCATCCTGAACATGGTGGAATCCATCCCCATTCTTGTGGCCTCCCTTGGTGTTCTAGGAAGTCTAGGAAAGAAGAAGGAGGAAGAGCAAAGACAAGTAGTGCCTAGTAGGACACCAATACTTCTCCAGTAAATTTCCATATAATATCCCATTGGCCAGAACAATCAAACGTGGCTGTCCCTGGATGCTCATTGCTCTCTAAATAAAGCCCGAGTTCTGTTGCTGAGGAGAACTGGGAGAACAGATAATTGCAAGGAAATGTTCAGTGTCCAACACACCAGCCTCCACTTATTCAACCAAAGCCTCTTCTGCTGCCTTGTTACTGACTTTTCTCTTGATCAGTATCCTGAAGGGCCCCCTGATAGCAGGTGCCTTGTATTCTGAATTCATCTTCCCAGGTTTCTCTGCTGCTTTGAACAATACTGAAACCCTCCCCCAAGTCTCTCCCTTCAGTCCTACTTCCCCCAAATGCCAGGCCATAATTCCACTGACCACAGACAGACAACACCATCTGGTTTCTTATGAGCACTTGACATGAAAAGTTACCTAAACCAAATTCATGACCTTCCAACAAAGACTCATCTGTCTTCCCAAAGTCCTTTCCTTGGAGGACAGCATCTTGACCTACTTAGCCTCGCTAGCTAGGATTCTTTTGATTTTCAACTTTTTCTTCCTTTCATCGCTCACAAATATAGGACCATCTTTCTGTTTAACAATGGTGAGTCCTGATGTGTTCTCAAATTTCCTGAATTACTTTCCTTCTATCCTCCCCACCTCCCTCGGTTCAGTCCCTCTGCATTTTGCCTTGGAGCACCAACACAATAACCCAAGTGATCTCCAAGTTTACATGCAACTGCTGGTTTGTTATTTTTTTACAACCCAGATTTAATATTATAATGCCTTCATTTTTTATATTCTTGTAGGTCCCCATTGATTATAGCTTAAAATTCAAACAGCTGAGCCTGGGGCATACAACCACGCAAAACCTGGCACCCATCTACCTTCCTTGTTACTGCTTCTCAATTTTTCCTTCCAAGATTCTGAAATCTGGCCACCAAATTCCTTGCCAATCCCAACCACACTAGACTCCCAGGCTCTTTCTGCTATAGCAATTATTCTTCCTGCTGCTATCTCTTTTCTGAAGCTTTCTCAATAAAATTAACCTTCTTTTCTCAATATTTCCACAGCACTCTGTTCCATTCTTGGAGGAAAGTATTTTAAAGTACTGTATTTGTTTAAGGGTTTATTTCCCTGACTAGATTGATTGTTCCTTAGATTCTATTCATCTTTGTGACCATTTCAGCACTGAGTACAGCGCCAGGTAAACATTTATGAATGTGATTGTTGAAGGAATGAATAGTGTATTTTATTCTTTAAGACAAAAATCTCTCAATCACATGATGATTCCCTAGACCAAAAGATATAGCAAATCATTGTTCTCTGAGTTTTTCCAAAGGCATGGAGAAATCAAATTCCTTTCACAATCACAAGCACCTTCTAATGGGGCTGGGCCCTATTAAGAGAGGTTGATTCAGTTGGTTTTGTCTTACAGAATGCCATAATGGAATTGCACGTGCAAAGGTGAAACAGGAGCTAAGTTTAGGTGCAAGGGCTAAAAAGAGCTGAACTGACCAAAAATAGTATGTAGTTTTAAGTGACAGAGGATATTTTATGCAAAAAAGTGACAGAGACGAATTAAAAGGAAGAAATGTCAGAGTCAGCAAGGAATACGAGCCTTAAGGCTCTGGGAGGAGGTGAAGCATCCAGTGGTGGCTCTTAGTATTGTTACAATGGAATACCATATGGCCACCAAGGAATGAACCAGAGCTGTGTGCATCAACACTGGATAGAAAAAAAAGCCACGCTAAGGAATGTTATCTACAGTTCAATCATATGAAGTTAAAACCATGAAGCACCATCATCTATGCTAATTATTGCTACATATGTGAGTAAAAGTATAAAAGCAGCCATGAGAATAATAAACAGTTTATGAGAGCAGCGATGTAATGAAGGAGGAAAAGGACGAAGATCGGGGAGAGACTTGGACTGGAACCTTAACTGTATCTATAATGATTTATTTATTTGAAAAGGATGTATCCAAAAAATTAATGACAGGAAGTTGAGGTTAGTAAGTCTGGATGTGGGTATATTGGCTCTCATTATGTTACTAGCTGGTCTTTCCCAGTGGCTCAGCGGTAAAGAATTTGCCTGCAATTCAGGAGACGCAGATAGACACAGGTTCGATCCCTGGGTCAGAAAGATCCCTTGAAAGAGTGCATGGCAACTCACTCCAGTATTCTTTCCTGGAGAATCTCACGGACAGAGGAACCTGGAGCGCTACAGTCCATAGGGTCACAAAGAGTCAGACATGACTGAAGCGATTTAGCACATATTATTAGCTATGTCTGTCTGTATATTTTGAAGATTTCACAAGTTGAATTTTCTCAGTTTTAATCCTAAATGCAAATAATTAAGGCCAGGAACATTAAGTCTATACACATAAGGATTTATATGCATAGTTTTTGTGGCTATCACAGAAAGGAGCCGAGTTCCACATTGGTCAGTGCAATGGGAAAGAGTGACAGCTTGCATGAAGTGACAAGATCATCAAAAACCTCCCAAAGTCAGCAGAGGTGGGAACCTGCAATAGGAGCACTGGTGAGGTGTGAGAACCATCCTTCCATCCTCTCCCCAAGAGTGGATTTCCATGGGACACAGAAATCGGGCTTTGAGTAGATTTCACCAGGTCTTTGGAACAAGTAAATTTTAGACAGTATGTGCATGCGCCATCAACATTACTGTCATCCATAATAAAGAGAGAGTCTCAAAATCTTTGGGCAAAGTCTAACTATGGCTTTAATAGTCAGACTTGCATTTTTCCTTCTGTTTATTTCATTACAATATTACATTTCCCCCTAGATATATCATGATTGGGCTGAAGAAAAAAAAGACAGGAAATTTTCCAGATTGTTATTTTCTATCCCAAGAAAAGTTTTGACTCTAGCAGTCCTCGCCCTGAATTTCACAGCATCTCGAATGGGACCAAGGCTAATCTTCAAAATAATATAAAAGAAGGATACTAAAAGAGAAACCAAGAGATAGGGCAGCTGCTTACAACCAGTTTGAAATTCTTTACATCATAGTTTCTTGGACATATTATTCTTTTTTTCCTCTAAGATGGCTTATTCCACAGCCAGGCACTCGGGGAAAGATCATTTGAAGCTGTCATATCAAAACAGGTGAGTGACAGTGTAAAGACAAGTCTTTGATCCCAACTAAGGTGCCCTCTGCACACACTCACCTCTTGCTCTCTTTCCCAAAGGCTCCAGCTGGGACCAGAGGACAAGATGGCACAGAATAGGTTGAGTTCATTAATAAGGTAATAATGTCTGTTTCACACATCATCTAGTAATTTGTTAAGAGCTGGAGGGGATGGTGGTGACTGAACTATTTTAGGTGATCATGTGCATGCATGCTAAGTCGCTTCAGTCGTGTCCAACTCTTTGCAACCCCATGGACTGTAGCTCACCAGGCTCCTCTGTCCATGGGATTCTCCAGGCAAGAATACTGGGGTCGGTTGCCATGCCCTCATTTAGGGGATCTTCCCAAACCAGGGATAGAACCTGTGTCTCCTGTAGCTCCTGCATTGCAGGCAGATTCTTTACCACTGAGTGATCACTGGTCTAACTAATTCTGGTGAGACATTACTCAGAGACAGTTTTCTGTATCCATGGCAAGCTTAACCTGAGACCTCACTCTTCTCCTGAAGCCACCAGGAAAGAATTCAGGAGAATAGCAACAGTTACTTGACCCCTCCGTTTTTTTCTTTTGGCCTTTCCAATGCTTTTAATTCTCAAGTGAGTCATTTATTTAATTGAAAACTGTTTTCTGAAGCTGTATAGGAAAGCATGCTTGGAAACCAAAATGACAATCCATTGAAGGGTAAGTGGCATCTTCCGTTCATTTCTAAACCTGAGACAAGAAGCTTACTAGCTGGCTTTGCGAGGGCCTTTCTAACCTTTGGCTTTTACTTTTGGTGTATTTGTTAGTTAAAATTGGGAGCTTTCTAATTCTCCAAGTTAGCTGGTGTATTTTAAGAAAAGGTGAAAATGCAAAAGAAACTTGGGTTTTTTTCACACACACATAAAAGAGACCTAGTGTCCCTTTCTCTCCCTCTCTCTCTTCTCCCCCTCCTCCTCTCTCTCCTTCCGTCACCCCAATAGGTTTAAAGTTCACCTATGAAAAAAAAGATAATCTCTCTTTTCTCCTTCAACCATGTGATGGAGAAACTATTGAAAAGCATGATCTTAAGTTTTTTTTCAGAAATTCCTGTCTCTTTAAGAACACTCAAATTAATTTAAACTAAATTGTAACCTGAAAGCCTCTTTGTTTATTCCATTAACGGGAGGTGGAGGGGGGAGGGTGCCATTTTGAATAAAAAACAGAATCTATGCTCTCTGCTGAGCTTCCCAGGTGGCCCTAGTGGTAAAAAACCTACCTGCCAATGCAGGAGACTTAAGAGACATGGGTGTGATCTCTGAGTCGGGAAGATCCCCTGGAGGAGGGCATGGCCACCCACTCCAGTATTCTTGCCCAGGAAATCCCATCGACAGAGGAGCCTGGAGGACTACAATCCATGAGGTCACAAAGGGTTGGACAGAACTGAAATGACTTAGCACACAGCATGCATGCTCATTGCTAGGATAAGCTTCATCTCTTCTAGGTGAGACCTCGGAGAAGTTGTAGGGCTTCCCTGATAGCCAAGCTGGTAAAGAATCCGCCTGCAATGCAGGAGACCCCGGTTCAATTCCTGGGTCAGGAAGATCCACTGGAGAAGGGAAAGGCTACACTCCAGTATTCTAGGGCTTCCCTTGTGGCTCAGCTTGTAAAGAATCCTCCTGCAAAGTGGGAGACCTGGGTTTGATCCCTGGGTTGGGAAGATCCCCTGGAGAAGGGAAGGGCTACCCACTCCAGTATTCTGGCCTGGAGAATTCCATGTCCATGGGGACACAAAGAGTCAGACACGACTGAGCGACTTTCAAGAGAAGTTGTCCTAGTTCCTACAACGAATAGATTTCTGCCTGTTGACGCAATCAACTAGTTCCTCTGAAATATGTCATATTAAACTAACATAAAATACTTTTTTGAAGTCATACCCCATCAAGGGGCTTAGGACCAAAAAAGGCTGGATGACTCTTGGGACTATTTGAAGGAGGGAAATTCTTGAGATGTTTATCTGTGGCTTGTAGTGCTGTTCTCTCTCCTGCTACGGAGCAGCTGATGCTGGTGCATTTCTCACTGTTGAGACACTCTCCAAATGCCAGCCTCATGCCCACAGCTGCCACCAGGAGAGCACCAGCAGCGACACACCGGCAAAGCAGGGCAGGTTCTCCTTACTGGCAGCTGTGTTCACGGTCCCGTTTCCTGGGACAACACCAAGCATCTCACTGGGCAGATGGTTGAAGATGACTTTCAGAGGCTAAACTGCTAATCCTCTCCTCAGACCGTATGCAAGTTGCTCAGTCATGTCTGACTCTTTGCGACTATAGAGTCTTTGAACTCTACAATCCATGACTGTAGCCCACCAGGCTCTTCTGTCCATGGGATTTCCCAGGCAAGAATACTGGAAGGAAGGGGTTGCCATTCCCTTCTCCAAGGGATCTTTCCAACCCAGGGATTGAACTCAGGTCTCTCACATTGCAGGCAGATTCTTTACCATCTGAGCCACTAGGGAAGCCCATTATAGCTCCTTTATAAAAGCACAGAGAGAACAAGATGGCGGAGGAGTAGGTGGACGTGGAGTACATTTCTCTCCATGGATACATCAGGACCACAACTTCAGACACAGAAGCCCATGCAGAACACCAGCTGAGAGTGGACAGGGCCTGCGGAAAAGAATATATAGAGCCATGCAAAACTTGTAGGACAAGGTACTAGGGGGAAAAAAACAGGAGTGTTAGTAGGACTGGACCTGCCCTCGGCGGGTGGGGGAACTGAAACAGGGGTCCCATCCCCACATCGGGGCAATTGTCTGAGTCAGAAGAGAAACGCTTAAGGCTTGGGAGTGAAACAGCTGATCTGTGTCAGCCTAAATGGAATGAGAATCAGACAGTCCTGGCCACAGCCATACATAGCCCAGACAGGGATGTAGATCCTCTGGAAAGGGCAGTGGCTGAGAGCTGGAGTTTAAGGATTGTGGAGCAATCCCAGGGCAAGGGATGCTGTTGACTGCAGACAGACAGATCAAGGGGATGTGAGGGAGGAGGTCGTGGTGGGAAATACCTGTGGAGGAAAGGCAAGCAGCCCTGGAAGCAAGGCGATGTTGCTGAGTCACGTGAAGGGGGTGGAGCCATCACCATAGCCTCTCTCCCCTTCATGCCAGCCTTGGCAGCTGAACAATAGAGAGTCTAGCCTGAGGCACTGAACTACAGAGTAGGACCCCAGCCAGGAGGGCCCCTCTATGTGCCTGATGCACCAAACAACAGAGAAGGACCCCAGACAAGGGAGCCCTCTAAGTGCCTGAATGGGCGGAGCTACAGAGAAAGACTGGCCAAAGAGTCCTTCTGATCACCAGCTACAAGAAGCTCGAAAAAAGACTCCGATAGGGCCATAACTCCTGTGGCAGAGGCAGTTTGTGTCCATGCACACTTGGCACCACCAGGGTCCCTGCAAGCCAAGCAGCTGGGCCACCTTCATGCTCAACTCTCACTGGGGCAGAGCTGCCACAGGCAAAAAAAGTCTTGTGCCTATGCACGCGTGCAGGGTCACTTCGGTAGTGTCCGACTCTTTGCGACTCTTTAGACTGTGGCCTGCCAGGCTACTCTGTCAGGGAAGGGGGTTCTCCAGGCAAGGATACTGGAGTGTATTGGCCAATAATGGTTGCCCTACCCTTCTAGAGCACTATATTTCCTGCTGCCCTAGCCGCCAACTCCCCTGAGTACCTGGTGCTGCCAGAACCCCTGCAACCCAAGCAGTTGCACCACCTCCACACCTGGCCCTCACAGAGGCAAACCCAGTCCTCCAAGGCAAACTCAGGAGCAAACCCCAGTGGACAACCCACATGCAGAGGTAGGTGGAAATCAAACCACAAATGAAACCCAGGGGCAGTGTGGCTAAGGAAGAAGACCCAAAACCTTCCCACCAGCTGTACAGGCTGCAGATTAAATCCACATGATCAACTAGGCAGACTCTGTGTCAATGGAATATATAAAAGGTCATTGAGAGCTCCCACAAAAGAAAACACACTAGTTCTGATAGCTGTGGACATTGGAGGCAAGAATACACAGGAGTAGGACCATATTAGAATCTTAGCTGCCCCCGCAGCAGGTCCAGAGATCAGCACAGTGTTGGAGGGCATCCTAGGGAGGTGAAGTGGACTGTGACTCCCAGCGAGGGAAAGGACTCTGACAGCGGTGACACAAGAAAAACATTCATTATTATGTTTTGACTTGTTCTGTACATTCTTTTTGATTTTTTTTTCCTCCCCCCCCCCATTGTAGTTGTCAATTTTATTGGCACTGTGAAATCTAATTAAGCTTTTAAGCTTTTTTTTGTTTTTTTCCTCAGTCACATTTTTTATAGTTGTTATAAACCCCTGCCTCTACATTGGGCTTTTGCCCTTCTGGGGAGTTTTCCTTTTTTCTTTCCTCTTCTTTTTTTTTTTTCTTTTCTCTTTTTTACAATTTTAACTTTTAATTTTTTTAAAACCTATTATATTTTTTCTACATTATTCCTTTGTTTGCCTTTCCTACTGCTCTTTTCCCCTTGCAGTTAATCTTTAATGTATATAAATCTTCATCTACCTCTATTTAACTTTGCATATCTATTCTTTCTTTTCCTCTCCACATATTTGTTAGTTTTACTTTCATTGCTTTATTCCCCGCTTGGCACCTTGCTTTAGTTTTGTTTCCAGTTTGTGCTTTAGTTAGTTTTGTTCTGGTAGATATAATTTTTGGCTTCCTTTGTTAGCCAGGTCAATTTATTGTACTTTATTTTTGCTGGACTGTTTTGATTTTGCTCATGGGTGTATATGTATATGTGTATATTCATACTTTTTATTGTTGTTATAAACCTCTGCATCTATGTTGGGCTTTTGCAGTTCTGGGGAGTTTTTCTTTTTTTCTTTTTTCTTTCTTCTTCCATTTTTTTTCTTTTCTCTTTTTTATAATTTTAACTTTTAATTTTTTTAACCTATTATATTTTTTCTACATTTATGCCTTTGTTTGCCTTTCCTACTGCTCTTTTTCCCTTGCAGTTAATCTTTAATATATATAAATCTTCATATATGTCTATTTATCTCTGCATATCTATTCTTTCTTTATTTTCTTTATTTTCTTTCTTTCCTTTCCTCTCCACATATGTTTTCCATGCAAATGGGAAGCAAAAGAAAGCTGGAGCAGCAGTCCTCATATCAGACAAAATAGGCCTTAAAATAAAGAAGATTACAAGAGATAAGGAAGGACACTACATAATGATCAAGGGATCCATCCAAGAGGAAGACATAACAATTGTAAATATCTACGCACCCAATATGGGAGTACCTCAATACATAAGACAAACACTAACAGACATAAACGGAGAAATTAACGGTAATACAACAATAGTAGGAGACTTTAACACCCTACTCACACCAATGGACAGATCATCAAAACAAAATAAGAAAACACAAGTCTTAAATGATACATTTGATGAGATGGATCTCATTGATATCTTCAGGATATTCCATCAAATGCAGAAGAATATACCTTCTTCTCAAGTGTACGTGGGATATTCTCCAGAATAGACCACATCTTGGATCACAAATCAAACCTCAGTAAACTTAAAATTGAAATTGTATCAAGCATCTTCTCTGACCACAATGCTATGAGACTAGATACCAATTACAAAAACAACAACAGCTGTAAGAAACACAAATACATGGAGATTAAAGACCACATTTCTAAATAACCAACAGGTTACTGAAGAAATCAAAAGGGAAATCCAAAAATTTCTAGAAAAAAAAGACAATGAAAACACGACAACTCAAAACCTATGGAATGCAGCAAAAGCAGTTCTAAGAGGGGAGTTTACAGCAATACAATCCTACCTCAAGAAACAAGAAAAACATCGAATAGACAACCTAACTCTACACCTAGAACAACTGGGAAAAGAAGAACTAAACAACCCAAAATTGGTAGAAGGAAAGACATCATAATGATCCAAGCAGAAATAAATCAAAAAGAAATGAAAGAAACAATAGTAAAGATTCAGTTCAGTTCAGTTCAGTTGCTCAGTCGTGTCCGACTCTTTGCAACCCCATGGACTGCAGCACGCCAGGCCTCCCTGTCCATCACCAACTCCCGGAGTCTACTCAAACTCATGTCTATTGAGTCGGTGATACCATCCAACAATCTCATCCTCTATTGTCCCCTTCTTCTCCTACCTTCAATCCTTCCCAGCATCAGGGTCTTTTCCAGTGAGTCAGCTCTTTGCATCCCAGTGGCCAAAGTATTGGAGTTTCAGCTTCAACATCAGTCCTTCCAATGAATATTCAGGACTGATTTCCTTTAGGATGGACTGGTTGGATCTCCTTGAAGTCCAAGGGACTCCCAAGAGTCTTCTCCAACACCACAGTTCAAAAGCATCAATTCTTCAGTGCTCAGCTTTCTTTATAGTCCAACTCTCACATCCATACATGACTACTGCAAAAACCATAGCCTTAACTAGACTGACCTTTGTTGCAAAGTAATGTCTCTGCTTTTTATGCTGTCTAGGTTGGTCATAACTTTCCTTCCAATAAGTAAGCGTCTTTTAATTTCATGGGTACAGTCACCATCTGCAGTGATTTTGGAGCGCCCCAAAATAAAGTCTGCTACTGTTTGACTGTTTCACCATCGATTTGCCATGAAGTGATGGGACCAGATGCGATGATCTTAGTTTTCTGAATGTTGAGCTTTAAGCCACTTTTTCACTCTCCTCTTTCACTTTCATCAAGAGGCTCTTTAGTTCTTCTTCGCTTTCTGCCATAAAGGTGGTGTCATCTGCGTATCTGAGGTTATTGATATTTCTCCCAGCAGTCTTGATTCTGGCTTGTGCTTCATCCAGCACAGTGTTTCTCATGTACTCTGCATTTAAGTTAAATAAGCAGGGTGACAATATACAGCCTTGATGTACTCCTTTTCCTATTTGGAACCAGTCTGTTGTTTCATGTCCAGCTCTGTTGATTCCTGACCTGCATATAGATTTCTCAGGAGGCAGGTCAGATGGTCTGGTATTCCTATTGCTTTCAGAATTTTCCACAGTTTGTTTTGATCCACACAGTCAAAGGCTTTGGCATAGTCAATAAAGCAGAAATAGATGTTTCTCTGGAAATCTCTTGCTTTTTTGAGGACCCAGCAGATGTTGGCAGTTTGATCTCTGGTTCCTCTGCCTTTTCTAAAACCAGCTTGAACATCTGGAAGTTCATGGTTCACCTACTGTTGAAGCCTGTCTTGGAGAATTTTGAGCATTATTTTACTAGTGTGTAAGATGAGTGCAATTGTGAGGTAGTTTTAGCATTCTTTGGCATTGCCTTTCTTTGGGACAGGAATGAAAACTGAACTTTTCCAGTCCTGTGGCCACTGCTGCATTTTCCAAGTTTGCTGGCGTATTGAGTGCAGCACTTTCACAGCATCATCTTTTAGGATTTGAAATAGCTCAACTGGAATTCCATCACCTCCATAGCTTTGTTCATAGTGATGCTTCCTAAGGCCCACTTGACTTCACATTCCAGGAACAAAAAGAATTAAATATCGTTAATTCTCAAAACACCATTGCAACAAAAAGAATTAAATATCTAGGAATAGACTTACCTAAGGAGACAAAAGAACTGTACACAGAAAATTGTAAGACACTGATGAAAGAAATCAAAGATGACATAAACAGATGGAGAGATATTCTATGTTCCTGGGTAGGAAGAATCAATATTGTGAAAATGACTATACTACCAAATGCAATCTACAGATTCAATGCAACCCCTATTAAATTACCAATGGCATTTTTCACAAAACTAGAACAAAAAATTTCACAATTCATATGGAAACACAAAAGACCCTGAATAGCCAAAGCAGTCTTGAGAAAGAAGACTGGAGCTGGAGAAATCAACCTCCCTGACTTCAGATTATGCTACAAAGCCACAGTCATCAAGACACTATGCTACTGGCACAAAAAATAGAAAAACCTTAGTGGAAAATATGTTCAATGCCAGTTGCTTCTCGTCTGTCTTGCAGAGAAAGACAGGAGATGCGGGCAGAGCCAAGGACATTAGGCATGTAGACAGGACCGTTCCAGATTGTTTAGACCACATGCCATAGACAAGCTCCACCTCCCTAAGGCCATTTGCAAGGCCTTAGAGGAAGCCTGTGAGATTTGGTGTCAAGAGGCCTCAACTCAAGAATCAGATCGCACATCGTCCAAATTAAGAAATTCATGTGGATGAAAAGGGGTAATGTTCACAATTACACCAGAACAAATGGGGCCACGCAAAACAGACTGGCAGGCCGAGAGCCATGCAGACCCTGGGCATGTGGGCTTAACCTCACAGAGCCTCATCTTCTTCCTCAGTAAATCAGAAAGAATTCTGGCATCTGGGGGGTAGACAGCAAGCTCTGGGCAGATCTGAGGGCCTCGTCTGTGAAAGATATTTGGAAATGGGTCATTCGGGGGCTAGACCAAGGCTGTGTGCCGTCCCCCACAGAACAGCCTCTAGAACTCGCCAGCTCCCGGCAGCCAAGACCTCAGAGCCAAGAGGTGAGATGTGTGTCTCTCTGGTCTGAGAGCCCATGTCCCTGTCCAGGCTCCACAGATCCACCACAAACTGCTCTCAGAGTGAAAATGCTCACTCATCGTCCTGTGGCTGTGAACGCTTGGGACGCTGTGGTCCTTAAGGCCACACCCAGGCCTGGCAGAAGACTTTAAATCAGATACACTTTTAAAACTCATTTCAAAAGCATCGCCCTGCTGGAGGCTTTGCATGCCTCTGAACACCCAGAAAGGCCCACAACGTGTGAGCACCCCATCGTAACACACTTGGGTAGATACAGCCACAGATCATGTGATATGGCAGTAGACATGGATATATGAAAGCTGGATGTGTCTCACACACACACACACACACACACACACACACACACACACACACACTGCACAGAAAGACTAAGAAAAATATTGGTGGGAAAAGAAGAGTTCCTTGGGGAAGAGCTGCACCAGGCTCTGCAGAAAATTGAGAGCCAAATGTTGGCTGCCATGATGCACTGCCTGGCATCCCCTGCACGACTCCAGCCTCACTCTCTAGCTGCGGAGAATGTTAGCTTCTGGGCTCTTAGTCGAGTCCCTCTCTGGGAATTGCGCTGCCTCACCCGAGTTCATGGACCCTGCCCAGAGGCAACGCATATCCAGTGGCTGGAGCCCGTGGTTGCCTCAAGCCAGAACAACCCTGCAGGGCTGTCCCCACCCCGGAGCTCCCCAGGGTCAGCACCAGCTGCAGCCTGTTTGGTGGCCGTGTCACTGTCCTCCTTCATTCATCCTGCACAGATCCCTGGAGCTCTCCCCTGCCATATTCTTGCACACGAAGCTCTATTCCAGGGGCAGTTTCCTAGGAAACCCAACCTAAAACAATGCATCGTTCATCTTGGTTTCTTGGATGAAAGATGTACTAATAAATAAAAAAAAAAACTGTGTTAAAGATGGAGCCTAGTTCCTCTCAGGAATAAGCCAACCTTCAGCCATGCGAGATGCCAAAGAAAAACCAGGCACCACTCGCACCCAGCATAAGGGCTTATACCTGAAAGGCTTTTTCTTGCCAACAATCACTGAGTCATTTGACTTTTTTTTCTTCTTTTGACCACTCTGCGAGGCACACAGGATCTTAGTTCCCTGAAGAGACCCATGCCCCCTGCAGTGGAAGGGCAGAGTCCTAACCACTGAACAGCCAGGGAAGTCCCCATTTGACAGTTACTTTAATAAAGACATTAAAAAAAAAAAAAACATAAAGCCGTATTTTTTTAATTGCCTATTTTGTCTTTCCTTTCTCCAGGGGATCTTCCCAACCCGGGCACCTAACTCAGGCTTCCTGCATTGCAGGCGTTCTTTACGCTCTGAGCCACCAGGGAAACCCCTCCAATTATCTGAAATCACGTTAATCATATCTGAAAATAAAATCTATCCAGTTATTATCAGCCACCTGCTCCTTTAAGGAAACCTACCTGAGCTCCCCTGGTGGCTCAGATGGTGAAGAACCTCCCTGCCATGTGGGAGACCCAGGTTCGATCCCTGGTCTGGGAAGATCTCCTGGAGGAGGGCATGGCAACCCACTCCAGTATTCTTGCCTAGAGAATCCCATGGATGGAGGAGCCTGTCAGGCTGCAGCTCATGGGGTCACAAAGAGTTGGATATGACTGAGCAACTAACACCTGAACTACAAGTAACTCCGAGGAGGAAACGTGTCTCTATGGAGGTCCAGCCAGAAAACAGGAAGATTCCATTGTGTTTTGAGAACACAGACGTCGGAGGACTAGTCCTGGGTCCCAGAACCCAATTCCAGGTGCCTCTCTCCACCAGAGTTCCCCACTCACTCATTTCCTTGGCTGGGCACTGCTGCGGAGAATGCATCTCATATTTGACCTTCTGTCTTTCTACACAGAACTGTATAAAGAATCTTGCCACCTCATCTTGCCTCAGGCTTCTGGTTGGCACAAAGTTTTATAGTCTGATGATAGGAATGCTCTACAGCTGATCAATCAGAAAGCTCACCCTCTGCACAAGGCAGAAAGTACCTTCAAGGTCTAGTTTCTCATCCTCTGTGAAGCCCTGTGAGCTGATGGGCAGAAAGACGCTACAGAAAAACAGCTCTTGAGTCCATTTTTGAAACTGCTCTGTGCACATATATCCTTCCTTTTAAATAATGAACCACCATCCGTTCGTAGTGAAATCGAAACTAAGTGAGTGAAATTCGAGGATCAAAACTTATTCCGTAGGATTTGCCACGTGGGATCCTGGTCTGTCTTAAATACCTAAAGGACTGTGAACAAAAGCTTCACAGAAGCAGCGTTAGCACCAACCCCACAAGTCTCGTGGCCGCAGATGTAAACCCTTCCTTTTCACCCATAGGCGTGTACCTCCAACCCAATGGCGAGTGCAAAACCACAGGCTTCAAAGGTGGACCGCCCTGGCCTACCCCCGACCCCCACAAGCTCTTCAGGGTGGCTCCCCTCCAAGAACGGGGTGAGAATTGATGTTGTCTGTTCCTGTCCTATTAACCTTTCGTGTGATTGATGATTTCATTTGATTAGTTAGTTTGGTACAAGCTAACCTCTAAGAGCAACATGGAGGCCTCTCGCCGGCATGGTGCAGCCCATCCCCAGATCCATAGCCTTTTGTTGTTGTTCAGATGATAAGTCATGTCTGACTCTTTGCAACCCCATGGACTGCAGCACACCAGGCTTCCTTGTCCTTCACTATCTCTTGCAGTTTGCTCAAACTCATGTCCATTAAGTCAATGATGCTATCTAACCATCTCATCCTCTGTTGCCCCTCTTCTCCTCCTCAGTCTTCCAAGCATCTAGCCCAAGAGACACACAGCAAATCACTAGTGACAGACCAGAGAGAACAGTTCGGAAGCCCTGCTTCCTACTCTGTCTTTTGCTATTTGAATCCAGTTGACCTCTATCCTGCCCTCTCACGTCTGTTCCCACCACCAACAGATTGTATACCATATTTCGAATCTCTTTGGTTAATCCAACATAAAAATATTCACTAAATTCATTTTTTTCTTCTGAAAAAAATTAAGGAGCCATATTTTTCCGGGATAATATCCAGCAAGATTAATGAAAACCAAATATATATATATATCTGAGAGAACCCAAAAGAAAAAATTTTTTAAGTCTGTTAGCTTCACTACAGCAGCTGAGGTTTTAGGTGCCTGGGGTTTCCATTATGTAAATATAACTCAACCAATATGGGTACTTTCCAGGTTTTTTGGCTTGATTTTCAAAGCCGTTCTGCATTCACACTCTCCCTGAAACATAACCCCTGCTACGGAAGAAGAGAGGTAGTTTTGTAGGGATACGAAAATCTTTCATTAGAACATCTGCTCCACATAAGAGTTTTTTTCAATCCTAGAAATTATTCCAGGAACAATTACAACTGAGTCTGGAGAATTGAGTCATTTCTACATTAAATGAAGGCCAAAACTTCGAACACTGGTTCAGAGACAGAGTTGTTTGCGAGTGGCCTGTCATGGGCTGTCGGATGATTGAATCTATCAACCTTTTACTTATTAAACAACAACAACAAAATTATTCACTGTGTTTTTAACACTGGGCTAAAATAATGGCCAGGTGTTCACTACTTTAAATCTCCAAATTCCATTTATATGATCTTATTTCCTTAGAATGACTCTTAAAAGATTATACCATAGTGACTCTGTGGATTTTTTTTTTAAACTACATGAAATTTTTGGTAAGTATTTCTGGTAGGGTTGCGTCCTCTTCCTAATTGGGATTTAACCTTTCCTCTTTCTGAATTCCACTCAAGATTTATAGGAGACATACTATGAAGAAGGAATGATTTTAAGTACTAGAAATATGCAATATAGCTTTTAACTGCCCCCTCCCTAAGCACCACTACCTCACCCCCCAACACACTCCTTTACCTGCATCCTTCATTGGTAACACCTGTACCTCCCTTCTCCACATGGAAGTTCCTCATCAAAATATAGCTGAATATTACCTTTTACCTTTGCCAGGAAACCATCATGACTCCTGCTCTCCCTGCCCTCTTCCTCTCACATAATTTTACTGTGCCATTTACTTCAGTGCATTTAAATCATTTTCATCTCTCTCCCACACCATGTTGAAAGTCATGTGACGGTAAGTTAGTTTTTGGATTTTCTCTGTATTCTTAGCATCTATTATAGCACCACATCCCACAAATATTAATAATACACTCTCATGAAGCAATGGCTGGGGGAATGCTGACCTTCATCCTCCCCCTAGTGCAGTAGCATTAGCACAGCTGATTGCCAATCCTTCTAGGATGTTCTAGACATGTATTCTCCAAAACACTTTTCTTTTTATCTCCCCATACCTCTCTGGACATCCTTTATCCAGATCGCATGATGATTCCTATTCTTTCTCTTACTCCTGTAATAGCTGACATTTTAGTGGTTTCTACATTGGTTCTTTCTTTTCCTCCTGCATCCTTTCCGTGGATGGTATATTGAGACCTTTGCCTATGAACATCAGTTCAGTTCAGTCGCTCAGTCGTGTCCAACTCTTTGCAACCCCATGAACTGTAGCCTTCCAGGCTCCTCTGTCCATGGGATTTCCCAGGCAAGAATACCAAAATGGGTTGCCATTTCCTACTCCAGGGGATCTTTCCGACCCAGGGATTGAAACCGTGTCTTGTTCCTCTCCTGCATTTGCAGCCAGGTTCTTTACCACTAGCGGCTACCTGGGAAGCCCTATATAAACATTCAGTTCAGTTCAGTTCAGTTTAGTCGCTCAGTTGTGTCTGACTCTTTGCGACCCAGTGGACCGCAGCACTCCAGGCCTCCCTGTCCATCACCAACTCCCAGAGCTTGCTCAAATTGATGTCCATAGAGTCGGTGATGCCATCCGACCATCTCTTCCTCTGTTGTCCCCTTCTCCTCCTGCATTCAATCTTTCCCAGCATCAAGTTCTTTTCCAGTGAGTCAGTTCTTCACATCAGGCCTGTGAACACTGTCTGAGATGTAATCAGCATTACCATCAGCCAGAGGCAACCAGCCCTGAAGCACTACTTCTCTGATGTGTCTGTCTATTCTCAGAGGTGTTTCTCCAGCAATGAGGTAAGTTTTCAGTCATTTTTGGCACAATGAATATCTATACTTTTATATATATTCTAGATTGAATGAAATAAGTATCTTTTGTCATTTATAAGGAATCAGTAAATCAAAGGTCTGCAGAGATTTCAAGACCATAATAACCGTGAAAATAAACAAAGTCTGTGTACATCAGAACCAACAATATCAGGGTGGACCTAATAGAATTCATACAGAAAGTATAAACAGGCCACCTTACTTTCTATTTCTATTTAGGAGGCCATTCGTGGCAAATCGTTGTGATTACACAACTCTTAGAATGATAGTTCAGTTGCTCAGTCATGTCCGATTCTTTGTGACCCCATGGACTGAAGCATGCCAGCCCTTCTTGTCCATCACCTACTCCCGGAGTTTACTTAAACTCATGTCCATCAAGTCAGTGATGCCATCTAACCATCTCATCCTCTGTTGTACCCTTCTCCTCCTGCCTTCAATCTTTCCCAGCATCAGGGTCTTTTCCAATGAGTCAGTTCTTCGCATCAGGTGGCCAAAGTATTGGAGTTTCAGCTTCAGCATCAGTCCTTCCAATGAATACACAGGACTGATTCCCTTTAGGATGGACTGGTTGGATCTCCTTGTAGTCCAAGGGACTCTCAAGAGTCTTCTCCAACACCACAGTTCAAAAGCATCAATTCTTTGGTGCTCAGCTTTCTTTATAGTCCAACTCTCACATCCGTACATGACTACTGGAAAAACCATAGCCTTGACTAGATGGACATTTGTTGGCAAAGTAATGTCTCTGCTTTTTAATATGCTGTCTAGGTTGGTCATAACTTTTATTCCAAGAAGCAAGCATCTTTTAATTTCATGGCTGCAGTCACCATCTGCAGTGATTTTGGAACCCCCCAAAATAAAGTCTGCCACTGTTTCCATTGCTTCCCCATCTATTTGCCATGAAGTGATGGGACCAGATGCCATGATCTTAGTTTTCTGAACGTTGAGCTTTAAGCCAACTTTTTCACTCTCCTCTTTCACTTTCATCAAGGGGCTCTTTAGTTCCTCTTTACTTTCTGCCATAAGGGTGGTGTCATCTGCATATCTGAGGTTATTGATATTTCTCCCAGCAATCTTGATTCCAGCATGTGCTTCATCCAGCCCAGCGTTTCTCATGATGTACTCTGCATACAAGTTAAATAAGCAGAGTGACAATATACAGCCTTGACATACTCCTTTCCTGATTTGGAACCAGTCTGTTTTTCCATGTCCAGTTCTAACTGTTGCTTCCTGACCTGCATACAGATTTCTCAGGAGGCAGGTCAGGTGGCCTGGTATTCCTTTCTAAAATGTGAATCCTACTGCCTTGGCCTCACCTAACTGATAAGGTGTGAGGGCTTTCATTGGAGTCCAGAGTCATTTGAGGCAACAGCTTAATTTTGGTGGAGATAAAGCCTGTACAACACTTTACTTAAGAGACTCTACTGGGAAGGCAGAAGCCAGTGTGAATCCTTCTCCTGGAAGGGCAAACTTCACTCTGTCAGTGGTTGAAGGTGTTTTATAGCTGATCTTTTGCCAACTTCCCTATTTGTCTTAATGGGATTAGAGAAAGCAAGACTCACGTTCACTCATCACTCAACTCACAGCCTTGGCATTTTTTTATATTTATTTATTTGGCTGCATCAAGCCTTATTTGTAGCATGCAGGGTCTGTAGTTTGTGGTACATTGTCTTCTCTCTAGTTGTGGCGCACGGGCTCAGTATTTGGGGTGCACAGGCTTAGTTGGCCTGGCAGCACATGGGCTCTTAGTTCCCCGACAAGGGATTGAACCCATGTCCCCTGCTTTGGAAGGCAAATTTTTAAGCCCTGCACCACCAAGGAAGTCCCATCATTGGCAGTTTATTCAGCTGTGGAATGGGGCTCAGGTCTTGGCCTTAACAGGGAAAATTTTAGGATCTGAAAAAATAGCACTTATTTCACAGTTCAATTATTTCACCTGATGGATAGAACACAATTTACCAAAAGTTCTAATATTTTATTATGTGTTTGTGTGTCTGGGTTTGAAAGATATAATATAATCTTGGTCAAGGAAAATCTTCTGGGGGCAGTGGTGGTGGTTTTTCAGAAAGGTTTCTTTACTGATAAAAAGACACATACATAGA
The DNA here is from genome assembly GCF_054371585.1 of Giraffa tippelskirchi. Classification (NCBI taxonomy): domain Eukaryota; kingdom Metazoa; phylum Chordata; class Mammalia; order Artiodactyla; family Giraffidae; genus Giraffa; species Giraffa tippelskirchi. The sequence continues at coordinate 52,858,106 of NC_137280.1, forward strand.
TATCTTGTTTCTCTCCTGGTGCCTCATGTGACATGACATTTATTTTGTGATATATTAGAAAGATAACAGACATCAATAGATATGAAAGTTATAACATTTTGGCAGTGATAATTTGAAGAGACAAGGACTTATGTGAAATAGGCATGTCTATTTAACATTCATTATTAATATCTTTGATTAAAACTAGCCTTTATGAAGTTTAAAAATTAACTGGAAAATTTAAATTTACAGAATAATAATGGGTCTGTGTCCTGAAGATTAAGGAAAGGAGCCCCTGAACAGGAAACTAAAGGATCCTCCAGCAGCATTGACATCCTGGTTGATGGTGTTGGGTGTGGGAAGGAATAGGTCCAATATCCCAGTCTCAGGACAGATCTGATTCTGTAGCTCCCCAAGTGGGTAAAAATCACCTACAGTACAAAAGAGCCCCAGTGTGTGACAAGGAGGCCGAGACCCCAAGCAGCCCCGTGGTGGACCCGCCATGACCTCACTTCTCTTAAACAAAGGGTTGAACTGGTTGGTTCAAAAGCCCCTTCAGTTAGAGACCCTTCACCTCACTGGTGCTGACTGGTGGCCCCCATCCCAGGAAGGGATACCCAGCTAAGGCATTCAGAAACTCAGGGGTATGAGGATGGGACTTCCTGATTCCTGGAGCCACCCTAGCGCATCTCATTCTTTCCTTCTCTGCAGCTAAAGACCTAATGGAATGTGCTCCTCCTCACGCCCTGCTCACCTTCCACATCTGTCCTCTTTCTAGGCCCTGCTGCTTCTTGGCCAGCTTTATTCTCTCTGCTCAGGACAGAGGCAGCTTGAGTGTCCCTCTGCCCAAGCCCTCCTTGAGGCCACTGACTCTCCCACATGGCAGGTCCTGTTTTCCTACAGAGGTTCATCATCCTGAAGGCCTAAAGGCACCAGTCCTTCTCCCCTTTCAATGTGACAGTCCTGCTTGAAAGGAAATTACACCCCTTGTGATGATGATTAATTTCATGTGTCAGCCTGGTTAGGCCCTGATACCCAGTTTCAGGTCAGACAGCAGTTTCAATGGTACTGTGAAAGTATTGGTCAGGTGTGATTAGCATTTAAATCAGTAGACACCAAATAAAGCACATCACCCTCCATACAGTGGGTGGGCCTCATCTAATCAGTTGAAGGCATTAAGAGTAGAAGACTGTGGTCCTCTGGTGGTTCAGATGGTAAAGAATATGCCTGCAGTGCAGGAGATCCAGGTTCAATCCCTGGGTCGGAAAGAACCTCTGGAGAAGGAAATGGCTACCCATTCCAGTATTCTTGCCTGGAGAATCCCATGGACAGAGGAGCCTGGAGAGCTACAGTCCATGGGATCACAAAGAGTCGGACACGACTGAGCAGCTAACACACCCCTGAGGAAGTAAGAGTTCTGCCCCCAAATGGCCTTCAGACTTCAGCTGCAACATCGACACTTCCCTGGGTCTCCAGGGTGCCTGCCTCACTGCAGATTTTGGACTTGCCAGGCTCTACCATTGCATGAGCCAATTCCTTCAAGTAAGTTCAGTCTCTCTGAGCAAGCGTCTCTGTCTCTACACACACATACATGCACAAACACAACACAACACACCCCACTGGTTCGGTTTCTCTGGAGGACTCTGACTGATACACCCTCAAAGCACAAACCTAAGGCCCTCCTAAAACTGAAGGAGAATCGATAGAGCCAGCCTCTTTTCTGGCTCGTCAGTGCCTCACCTGGTTTTTATGCCCTACCACTTAACACGGACCGCGTTATGAACGATCATCCGGAGGAATTTTAAGATCTCCCTGGAGGAACCATGTGATTATGAGACTAAAGGAGGAAACTTGCTTTTATGTCTGAATTAAATTTTCAGATACAGTGATTTACTAAAGCAGCTTCCTCTCTCTGGATAGTGTTTTTGGTTGTTTTGTCTAAGATTCACTTTCCGTTTCTCTGTTCTGTTGTAAGGAACAATTCTTCCTGGCTTTCTGTAAAATCACCCTAGTTGGTATCAGCATTTTGCCTAGTGTCTGGCACTCTTTTTCATTTTTAAATTTGGTATTAATGTCTGGCACACAATAGGATGTCAAACTCTTTTCTAGCACACTGCCCAGGCACAGGGTTTATGCGTCTGCCTGGTTAGGTGAGATGGGACAGTCACCTCTGTGCTTGCCCGGCAACCCCTCAGACTGCCCCTCCTCATCTCTTCTCATTCTTCTCTGCAGCTGTGGGTGCAGCGCTCAGCAATCCTAAATCTGTCTGCTTGGGAAATACCAACAGGAGAGAAAGGGAGTTACAATTGAAAGGAAAGGAAATTCTAAATGTAAGTTTTAATTTCTGAGCACTTGAAATTCTCTCTCTTCTCACCCACTCTTTAAAAAATAAGTAGGTGACTTTGTTTAACACCTGTATCAACCTTAAAGCAGCAAAGAATTGCTGAGGAAAGAGAAGTGTTTACTCTAGATTCCAGTGAAGTAGACCAGTGACTCAGGGACACAACCAAAATGAAAAAAGGATTTTTCCCTCAAAAAGTCCACAGTCCAGAGGAAGTAAAAACAGGTACACCTTTTTTTTTTTTTTTTAAAGCATGGGTTACTAGGGATATATTGACAGGTTAAAAGGATAGACGAAAAATAAATCTTGAGGAAGGTGTAAAGTCTTGATGAAAGTCTCATGTTTCAAAGATGTCTGAAACAGAGATCGATCCCTGGGTCAGGAAGATCCCCTGGAGGAGAGCATGGCAACCCACGCCAGTATTCTTGGTTGGAGAATCCCATGAACAGAGGAGCCTGGTGGGCTACAGTCCACAAGATGGCACAGAGTTGGATACAACTAAAGCAACTTAGCATGCACGCACACACACATATATAAAGAAAGGCTATGTAATGATTATTAAAGATAAGGCAAAACCATATGGGTTGAAATGTAAAGGTATTTACAATTTACAGTGAATGATAAAAGATGGTTAATTATATATAGTATATACTAAATTATCTATCATATTAAATAGAGGGGGTTTGAGGAATTGTCAGAGTTATTTTATCATCATTATTATCGTTACCATCCTTGCCATTTGGGGTCACGTCCTAAGTATCAGATGATTTACAAATGTTACCACATTAAATCCCCATGACAACTCTCTGTTGGGTATTATTATTCAGAATTTACATATGAGAAAAGTAAAGTACGGAGTGGTGACTTGCTCAAGGGCTAACGGTTAGTGAGACGCAGAGCTGGACTCAACATCTCTGCCTGATTTACAAGCTCTCACTCTTTCAAAACTCCATAAATACATAAGATATGTTGCCTACTTCTAAAGAAGTAAGTTTATAATCTAATGGGGCAAGAGGAGAGGGAAAAAATATGTAACTAAGGACGATGGTGGTAATAATCATGATGATAATTACTGAAGCTAATTTAGGTCTAACTGTTTGCCAAACTCTATTCTAGGTGTTTTATATTTAATCACATGTGTGAACTTCATGGTTACTATGGTTACTATGTGACAGGTATGATTATTATCATACTTTACAGAAAAGAAAACTGAGACCCCAGGTACACAGTTTTAGGGCCTGGCTGTTTAGTTACTTCATTTACACCACCTCCAAAGGTAGCACAAGAAAAGAAAGAACAAGTGAATTTTCATGAGACATCAAAGGATAATATTACTTCCAAATAAGGATTTACAAACTCAGAGGCTGGGAACCTCATCTGCCTGTGTTTTCAGGACCTAAAACAGAGCCTGACAAAGAAGCCTGCTGTAAACATTCACTGGTTGGACTAAGGATTCTAGTCCAGGAATGCTTAGTCTAGCCAGAGGAAGCTTTTTATAAGGACCTTACAGAACTGTGAGATTTGGGTGGGAGGGTAGGGGCCGAGAAGCGGGAAGGCCCATGAAGACACAGAATAAACCCTGTGAGTTCATACTCAGTCTGTGAAGGGCAGGTCCTGGAAAGAGAAAATTGAAAAGAGATGTTTGGTGAAAGTTCAAACCCATGAAAGGGCCTGTGGAAGATAAGTTTGTAAGTTAGATGAGCATAGGTGACAAAAGGCCTTGGCTGACAGGCAAAGGAGTTTGAATTTTAGTTAGTAAATAAAGACAGATTTATTAAGAATTTTTTTTTTTTTTAGCAAAAGCTTGACAGACATGGAATGGGACATTAGTTAACATCCAGTAAGATCAAATGAAAGGGAGAGAAACTAGGAGCAAGAGACCAACTAAGGGCATCATCCCATGGTACAGATAAGAGACTGAGAATCTGAGCTAATGAAGTCACAGCGAAGATGGAGAAGAGGAAAGGATTCGAGAAAGATACTCAGAATGGAGATCTGATAAGTTTCCTTGGATCCTGACTGTAAGTATGCATTGTGCTTTTTAAAAAATGACTGTAAATTCTGTGACACTCCTACTGGAGCTGGGGTTTATGTCTGCCCTCCTTGAATATGAGCAGAGTGAGTCAGAAGAGACACCATGTGACTCCCAGGTCCAGGTCGTAAAGGCCCACGTGGCTTCCAACTGGCCATGCACCATGTTAGAGGTCTTACCACCCTGAGCACCCTCCAGAGGGGCCACGTGGAGAGCTCCAGGCAGTCATACCACTGACCCCTCTCTCAGCCTCCCTGCGGCAGTCTGGGAGGAGAGTCTTCTTGAGCCTTCCTGCCAGTCAACACCACCAACAGCTGCCCTCAAGACAAACAGATGTACAAGAATCGACCATCTGAGCCTGCATGAGTGCCTGACTTGTGATATTGGGAAATGTATTAAAACTGTGTGCGTGCTTAGTTGCTCAATCATGTCTGAGTCTTTGCAACCCATAGACTGTAGCCCACCAGGCTCCTCTGTCCATGGGATTTTCCTGGCAAGAATACTGGAGTGGGTTGCCATTTCCTCCTCCAGGGGGTCTTCCTGACTCAAGGATTGAACCTGTGTCTCCTGAGTCTACTGCATTGGTGGGCGGATTCTTTACCTCGAGCACCACTTGGGAAATTATTGTTCCTTTAAGCCACTAAGTTTGGGGATGGATTTGTTACATAGTGATCACTAACTGGCGATAGGGGAGTGCAAGTAGGTGTTAGTAATTACGGCAAAAGAAGGACTCACATGGGATATGGCTATCCTATCTGTAACTTCAGTATTAGATCAGCAGCACCTAGCATTGTGCATCAGCACACCTTTATTGACTAAATAAATCAGTTTCTTCTTTCGTGCTAACATGTAACCTCAATAAAGTTTACAAATCTCAAGTGTACAGTTCAGGGAGATTTTAAATATAAATAGGTCCATGTGACCACTACTCAAATCAAGATTAGACTATTTCCATCTATTTGGAGGTCTCTCTTATGTCCCCTCCTAGCCTATATTCCACCCAAAGGAAGCGCAATTGTTCTTTTTTATTTTAGGACAATTGCTTGACAATGTTCTGTTGATTTCTGCCAAACAACAACGTGAATCAGCCATAAGTATAGATATGTCCCCTCCCTCTTGACTTCCCTCCTACCCCACTACTCTATCCTACCCCACTACCCTATCCACCACCTCTAGGTTGTCACAGAGCACCAGGTTGAGCTCCCTGTGTTATACAGCAACATTTGTTGTTGTTGTTGTTGTTCGGTCACCCAGTCGTATCCAATTCTTTGCAACCCCATGAACCACAGCACGCCAGGCCTCCCTGTCCCTCACCATCTCCCAGAGTTTGCACAAGTTCATGTTGAATAACAGGCAAATTTGGCCTTGGAGTACAGAATGAAGCAGGGCAAAGGCTAATAGAGTTTCTGCCAAGAGTATACACTGATCATAGCAAACACCCTCTTCCAACAACACAAGAGAAGACTCTACACATGGACATCACCAGATGGTCAACACCGAAATCAGATTGATTATATTCTTTGCAGCCAAAGATGGAGAAGCTCTATACAGTCAGCAAAAACAAGACCAGGAGCAGACTGTGGCTCATATCATGAACTCCTTATTGCCAAATTCAGACTGAAATTGAAGAAAGTGGAGAAAACCACTAGACCATTCAGGTATGACCTAAATCAAATCCCTTTTGACTATACAGTGGAAGTGAGAAATAGATTTAAAGGACTAGATCTGATAGACAGAATGCCTGATGAACTATGCATGGAGGTTCGTGACATTGTACAGGAGACAGGAATCAAGACCATCCCCACAGAAAAGAAATGCAAAAAAGCAAGATGGCTGTCTGAGGAGGCCTTACAAATAGCTGTGAAAAGAAGAGAAGTGAAAAGCAAAGGAGGAAAGGAAAGATATACCCATTTGAATGCAGAGTTCCAAAGAATAGCAAGGAGAGATAAGAAAGCCTTCACCATTCCATGTTCGATGCATGAGACAAGGGCTCAGGGCCGGGGCAATGGGATGACCCAGAGGGATGGGATGGGGAGGGAGGTGGGTGGGGGGTCCAGGAAGGGGAACACATGTAAACCCATGGCTGATTCATGTCAATGTATGGCAAAAACTATTACAATATTGTAAAGTAATTAGCCCCCAACTAAAATAAATAAATTTATAAAAAAAAAAAAAAAGAAAGCCTTCCTCAGTGATCAATACAAAGAAATAGAGGAAAACAATAGAATGGGAAAGACTAGAGATCTTTTCAAGCAAATTAGAGATACCAAGGGAACATTTCATGCAAAGATGGGCTCAATAAAGGACAGAAATCGTAGGGACCTAACAGAAGCAGAAGATATTAAAAAGAGGTGGCAACAATACACAGAAGAATTGTACAAAAAAGTTCTTCATGACCCAGACAATCACGATGGTGTGATCACTCACCTAGAGCCAGACATCCTGGAATGTGAAATGAAGTGGGCCTTAGGAAGCATCACTATGAGCAAAGCTAGTGGAGGTGATAGAATTCCAGTTGAGCTATTTCAAATCCTGAAAAATGACGCTGTGAAAGTGCTGCCTCAATATGCCAGCAAATCTGGAAAACTCAGCAGTGGCCACAGGACTGGAAAAGGTCAGTTTTCATTCCAATCCCAAAGAAAGGCAATGCCAAAGAATGCTCAAACTACCGTACAATTGCACTCATCTCACACACTAGTAAAATAATGCTCAAAATTCTCCAAGCCAGGCCTCAGCAATACGTTAACCATGAACTTCCAAGTGTTCAAGCTGGTTTTAGAAAAGGCAGAGGAACCAGAGATTAAATTGCCAACATCCGATGGATCATCAAAAAAGTAAGAGAGTACCAGAAAAACATTTATTTCTGCTTTATTGACAAAGCCTTTGACTGTGTGGATCATAATAAACTGTGGAAAACCCTGAAAGAGACAGGAATACCAGACCACCTGACCTGCCTCTTGAGAAACCTGTATGCATGTCAGGAAGCAACAGTTAGAACTGGACATGGAACTACAGACTGGTTCCAAATAGGAAAAAGAGTACGTCAGGCTGTATATTGTCACCCTGCTTATTTAAATTATATGCAGAGTACATCATGAGAAACGCTGGGCTGGAGGAAGCGCATGCTGGAATCAAGATTGCCGGGAGAAGTATCAATCACCTCAGATATGCAGATGACACCACCTTATGGCAGAAAGCAAAGAAGAACTAAAGAGTCTCTTGATGAAAGTCAAAGAGGAGAGTGAAAAAGTTGGCTTAAAGCTCAATGTTCAGAAAACTAAGATCATGACATCTGGTTCCATCACTTCATGGCAGATAGATGGGGAAACAGTGGAAACAGTGTCAGACTTTATTTTTCTGGGCTGCAAAATCACTGCAGATGGTGACTGCAGCCATGAAATTAAAAGATGCTTCCTCCTTGGAAGGAAAGTTATGACCAACCTAGATAGCATATTAAAAAGCAGAGACATTACTTTGTCAACAAATGTTCATCTAGTCAAGGCTATGGTTTTTCCAGTGATCATGTATGGATGTGAGAGTTGGAAAGCTGAGCGCCGAAGAATTGATGCTTTTGAACTGTGGTGTTGGAGAAGACTCTTGAGAGTCCCTTGGACTGCAAGGAGATCCAACCAGTCCATCCTAAAGGAGATCAGTCCTGGGTGTTCATTGGAAGGACTGATGTTGAAGCTGAAACTCCAATACTTTGGCCACCTGATGTGAAGAGCTGACTCATTGGAAAAGACCTTGATGCTGGGAAAGATTGAGGGCAGGAGAAGGGGACGACAGAGAATGAGATGGCTGGATGGCATCATTGACTCGGTGGACATGGGTTTGGGTGGACTCAGGGAGTTGGTGATGGACAGGGAGGCCTGGTGTGCTGCAATTCATGGGGTTGCAAAGAGTCGGACACGACTTAGCAACTGAAGTGAGCTGAACTGATGTTCATTGCATCCACTGGAGGAGGGAATGGCAAATCACCCCAGTATACTTGCTGTGAGAACCTCATGAACTGTATAAAAGGCCAAATTTCCCATTAGCTGTCTATTTTAAGGTAGCGTTATTTTAGTCTCTAATGCCATAAATCAGTTTTATCTGTTGATAAACTTCGTCAAAATGGAATCCTCGAGTATGTAATTGTGGAAGTCCTCTGCAATTGTGAAAGTCCTTGTGCGGTCAGACCTCTCCGGATGACCATCGTCTCCGTCTCTGTAGATTCCCGGCTTCACCCACATGACTATCCAAATCCTCTTAATTATAGGGCTTATTTAGTCCCTAGTAACTGAGTCTTTCTGACTTCAGTTCCTCCTGTAAATGGTAGCCTCCTTCTCCCCGAGTAGAGAAGACTGCTCCACATCCAATCTGCTAGCCATCTGCTGTAAATGAGAGGGTGTCGCTCCAGGACTCCATGTAAGATCCCCTGTTCAACAAGCCATTCCTGTCTGCGTTGCTCTCTCCAGGCTCTTTCTTCAGTCTTGAAGCTGAACAACCACAAAGCTTGCAGGTCTGCGGTTGCAGCCCAACGGGCATGTGTGTTGTGTGTAGTGATAGTTTGGTTTTCTTCACTGCTACGTAGCATTTCCTTGGACCACTGCCACAATTTATCTTACTGTTGGTGGAGCTTAGGGTTAATAACTCTGGGTTATTATGAATAATGCTGCTGCAAACGTGTTTGTAAATCTCTTTTGATCTATCCTCTGACAACTCAATTACATCCTCGTTTTTTTCTAACAACATTTTGGAAACCATTAGCTCCCTCATTATATTTGTTTGCTTGACCAATATCTGGGAAGAATATCTTAAAATTTTTTACTGATATACAACAAGTGATTATTAATTTACCTGCTACTCTTTCACTAAGAGGCACATTTTAGCCAAGTATTCTCAGAAGGGGGGAAGGGAACTGTAATAGCGTTATCTTTAAAACATCTTTGTCAGTGTTAGTTAGCCCACATTAATGATGTGTAGAGCCTATGTTTCTTGCTCAGGAATGCCCCTGAGGTTTGGATGGTAGATTTTATGGTCACCTGAGCTTCTCCCACTCCAGGTAGAATTCACACTGCATTGGAAACATGCCTTTTTACGATAAAAGTGGAAGAAACATGATCATAACCATGGATGTGATTTATATGTGTGTTCTCAGGAAAACTAATTTTAAGAGAAAGAGCATATGTGGAAGTCAAAGATCTGCATGTTGACTCCCTTAAAGTGTTTTTGTCTGTGGACCATCTGGAAAATCTTTTCCATCCTCAGAAAGTACTTGGATCCCAATTTCAAGACAGTTGGCTCAGTTCATCCCAAGCAGAACTCACCTGGAGATCAGACAATTGAATTTACTAATTAAAAAAATTAAATTAAACTAGCTGTTCAGGAAAAACTCATTAAGCACAGGAAAAGAAGTCCTGATACAAGATCCTTTGTTCAGTAGTTATACTTCTCAAAGTCATTCATTCACTTATCCAGCAAACGTTTCATGAGCACCAGGTGTGGACCAGGCATGGAACTAGGCTCTGAAAAGACAGCAGTGAACAGGGCCAGTATGTCCCCACATGCAGAAGTCTACAGTCAATAGAAAATGTTGCAAATAAAAGGAATTGATGAAGAGTCCTACAAAAGGGGCAATGGTATGACCCAGAGAGATGGGATGGGGAGGGAGGTGGGTGGGGGGTCCAGGAAGGGAAACACATGTAAACCCATGGCTGATTCATGTCAATGTATGGCAAAAACTATTACAATATTGTAAAGTAATTAGCCCCCAACTAAAATAAATAAATTTATTAAAAAAAAAAAAAAAAGGAGCTCTGAGAACAGACCATGAAGTTGATCTCAAAGGATGTTTTCATTGCTTTGGTTTACAACTTAAAAGATGTGTCATATACAAGTGTATATAAATGTGTGTTTAAATGTAACTTACTAATGATAGCCATGAACCCTATAATCCCATGTGACTCAGACAGTAAAGAATCTGCCAGCAATGCAGGAAACCGGGTTCAATCCCTGGGTCAGGAGGATCACCTGGAGAAGGGAATGGCAACCCCCTCCAGTACTTGCCTGGGAAATCTCATGGACAGAGGTATAGTCCATGAGGTCATAAAGAGTCGGACATGACTGAGCAACTAACACTTTCACTTCTTTCAACCCTATAGCAGATAGAACATAACTAACCCACGCGGACCTCAGATCCTGCAATGTCATTGTTTGGAACCCTGTTTGCATTTCTATTGGTGTCTCTCATTGGGTATTGCCACCTGTCAGTAAACTTGATAGACACGTTCAAATTTCATACATTTTACTTTCAAACTTAGGAAGAGACTAATAGTTTACATATTAACACTTAAAATCAAAGCCATGGTGGTTTATTTAAATTTACACATTATAATCCTTCACAGAGCTATAAACAGAACTCTGGTTCATTAAATTGGTAATGACTGCTCCCTGCTGAGAACATTTATTTCTATTTAGTCCTGAGCCACAGCCCATGCCTACCCACAAGCTCAGGGACCTTGGGTAAGCTGTTATCTGAGGTTTGCCAAAAAGTTTGTTTCAAAATAACTGTCCCTGTTAGCATGCAGAGTTCCACAAAGGAACAAAAACTGCAATTGTGTTTCCAAGAGCCAGCAATTGTGAAATCACCTAATATGTCTGGCACATAAATGTTTATGAAATCCGAATAGCAGATAAAAGATTCCTTTAAAGTTGCAAATGTATTAGTCAGAAGATCAATATATTAAGCTCTTATCAGTCTAAGTGAGATTGTGTTAATATTATTTAACTGTCCAGTTGCCTAACAAGGAATCAAGGAAGTGGAAAGAGTAGCTTTTGCCCTAAAACCTCTCTGCCTTAAATGCCACAACCCTGGTTAGAAAATTTAAGAGGAAGCTGAGACTGTTCAAGGTATTTGGAAAAAAAAAATCACTCATTTTAAATGCCCCATAGACCAGAGCTGCACCTTGAACCCCCTTTTTCCACTCCCCCAAAGTGCTAGAGGACCAAAAACAGTTTTGTTCTCACTAAAAGTCTTTCCAGTCATGTGGTTCCTATGGACTCAGCTTAAACAGATTCCTGACCACCTCTGGGCTCCATGGGTGCTGTGATCTATTAGTACTGTCTGCCACGAGTGTGGCAGGGAGGACAAGCAGGACAGATGGCATGTATTTGCCATTTCTGTGCCCCACAATGACGTTTCTGGCAATGAGCTGGGTAAACTTCAAAGTTCAGGAAATTAAAACCATCATCTCCCTGGTAAATGAGATTAGATGATTAGATGGGTCATTGGATGCCTCACCCCTCTCTCCTTTAGGTTAGTCGTCCAAAAAACAATTTATTCACTGCTTTGGATATTTCCTTCCTTAAATAAGGCCACAACATTTTTAGTGGAAAAAAATCTTAAAATTTAAGTGTCTTGTAGTTTTTTTTAACTAAAGTCTATCAGTCCAAAGTAATACAATTCCACAATTCAGAACATTTACTTGAAATACCAATTCATACAATGTAAACCATAAATTAAACAGAAAATTGATGAACTGGCTGGTTACATTCACATATATATTCCAGCCAGCCACTTAGTTTCCCTCCTGTTTCTTTCACTTCCATCCCCTATAACTTTAGGCAAGTTGTTTAAATCCTCTAAGCTGTGTATTTCCTTATTGTAAAATGAGTTTATAATAATTCCTTCTTTGCAGATTGTTTTGAAGAAATACTGAGATAATCCTAATAAAGTACACATGACACATTGTATGAGTAAATATCAGCTCTCATTATCACAGTTTAGAAAAACCTGGAAGGCTGAGTTTTTAGCTCATTCAATAGCCAGATGAAAGTAGAATTAATTCGGTTGTTACATCTCTCCTTCCTTCCATGATCACAAACCACTGACTTCTGATTTTGAAGGTTTTAAATGTTTAAGAATGTTCTATACGTGGAAGGTCCTATAAGATCCACATAAATAAAGTCAAAGGGAAGTAGAAATTAAATTATATTTGAGCACAAAACACATCTGCAGAGACTGTAATGTTTGGAAAAATTTCTCAGATGTGTGAGATTTCTCAGAGAAATTCTGTAATTCCACAAGCTATCATAGAGGCAGAGAGAAGAATCAGAAATACGGCTCTAATTACTCCAAAGGGAATAACTATATTTAAAGGTAACTATTCAGTTGCCTGGTAGCTCCCACCTTGGCCTTTCCCGCACATTTTATCTTCCTCATGAGTCGGACACGACTGAGCGATTTCACTTTCCCTTTTTACTTTCATGCATTGGAGAAGGAAATGGCAACCCACAGTAGTGTTCTTGCCTGGAGAATCCCAGGGACGGCGGAGCCTGGTGGGCTGCCGTCTATGGGGTCGCACAGAGTCGGACACGACTGAAGCAACTTAGCAGCAGCAGCAGCCTTGTAACTATGAACTAGCCTGATGGTGGATTAAGCTACTTATCGTTTTAGGATTGTTGTTTAATCACTAAGTCGTGTATGACTCTGTGACCCCATGGACTGTAGCCCACCAGGCTCCTCTGTCCATGGGATTTCCCAGGCAAGAATACTGGAATGAGTTGTCATTTCCTTCTCCAGTCATCTTAGGATATATATGGGTAGCTCTTCTTTCAAACCCATTGATCATGTCTAACATTTACAGTGTGGGAGAACATACAAATATTAATGTCTGATCATACTTGCTTTGTATAAAAATGTTTACCTGAAGTACAAACACTGCAGCTTTCACAGAACAAAGGTTCCTATTCATTTTGTGACATTATTTTTAATGTTAGTTCGGTTCTTTTGTGTGTGTATATGCTGTGTATGTGTGTATTTCTTAATCGGAAAAGACCTTAATTTTCCTGTTCAGAACTCCCACTTGTTTTATTCTTCAAATGTAATGGTCTTCATCATTTCACTAAGTAACTTAAAAACTTGTTCGCTCATGTTTATAAATTAAAGAATCAGTTTACATTAACCTTAATAGTATCTTTTTAATTTTGTGAATCAATTTAATTGTGAATCAATTATACTTAAAATTTTTTTTAATTTTAGCATAATTCATTCACAGTGTTAATCAAATGTATTAAACGTAATAAAAATGTATTAACTTTGCTATACAGCAAAGTGATTGCATTATACATACATATATATATATATTCTTTCTATATTCTTTTCCATTATGGTCTATCACAGGATATTGAATTTAATTCCCTGTGCAATGCAATAGGCCCTTTTTTATCCATCCTAAATATACGTAATAGCTTACATCTGCTGACCCTAAACCCCTACTTCATCCCTCCTCCACCCCCATTCTTAATAGTATCTTGATATGTGTTGCAAGTTCTATTCTCTGAAATCAGAAGCTGAGATGGAATTTGGGTGCAAATTTTTTTATTAGGAATCTGTACCTGTGAAAGGAAGGAAGTGAAAGTAGACTCAAGCAGAGAAAGAAGTAGAACCACAGTGCAGGCCAGACCAAACCTCAGCCACAGGGTGAGAAAGTCTGGAATGAGGGCGCTGACCACCTGTGCCCCACAGCCAGCTAAAAGGGCCACGCTTTCCCCACCCATCACACTCAGTCACCAACACCCCAGTGATGCTTTCTAAGGCCCACTTGACTTCACATTCCAGGATGTCTGGCTCTAGGTGAGTGATCACACCATCGTGATTATCTGGGTCATGAAGATCTTTTTTGTACAGTTGTTCTGTGTTTTCTTGCCACCTCTTCTTAATATCTTCTGCTTCTGTTAGGCCCATACTATTTCTGTCCTTTATCGAGCCTATCTCTGCATGAAATGTTCCTTTGGAGTCTCTAATAAATATCAATAACCTCAGATATGCAGATGACACCACCCTTATGGCAGAAAGTGAAGAAGAACTAAAGAGCCTCTTGATGAAAGTGAAAGAGGAGAGTGAAAAAGTTGGCTTAAAGCTCAACGTTCAGAAAACTAAGATCATGGCATCCGGTCCCATCACTTCATGGGAAATAGATGGGGAAACAGTGGAAACAGAGTCAGACTTTATTTTTTGGGGCTCCAAAATCACTGCTGATGGTGATTGCAGCCATGAAATTAAAAGACGCTTACTCCTTGGAAGGAAGGTTATGGCCAACCCAGATAGCATATTTAAAAGCAGAGACATTACTTTGCCAACAAAGGTCTGTCTAGTCAAGGCTACGGTTTTTCCAGTGGTCATGTATGGATGTGAGAGTTGGACGGTGAAGAAGGCTGAGTGCCGCAGGATTGATGCTTTTGAACTGTGGTGTTGGAGAAGACTCTTGAGAGTCCCTTGGACTGCAAGGAGATCCAATCAATCCATCCTAGAGGAGATCAATGCTGGGTGTTCATTGGAAGGACTGATGTTGAAGCTTAAACTCCAATACTTTGGTCACCTCATGCGAAGAGTCGACTCATTGGAAAAGACCCTAATGCTGGGTAGGATTGGGGGCATGAGGAGAAGGGGACGACAGAGGATGAGATTGTTGGATGGCATCACTGACTCGATGGACATGGGTTTGGGTAAACTCCGAGAGTTGGTGATGGACAGGGAGGCCTGGCGTGCTGCAATTCATGGGGTTGCTAAGAGTCGGACACGACTGAGCGACTGAACTGACTGAACTGTCTGACTGAATGTATCTTCTACTTTATCTTCTGTTATTATGATTTGTTGTTGTTGTTGAGTCGCTAAGTCGTGTCTGATTCTCTGCAACCCCATGGACTGCAGCAAGCCAGGCTTCCCTGTCCTTCACTTTCTCTCAGAGTTTGCTCAAACTCATGTCCATTGAATCAGTGATGTCATCCAACCATCTTATCCTCTTTTGCCCCCTTCTCCTCCTGCCCTCAATCTTTCCCAGCGAGTTCTTTCACACTTCATGATATCCGTTCTTTATTAGTCATAAAATTGTTAGGTCATAATGGACAAATAAGGTAATCTTGTGCATATTCAATGTGAATATGCATTATTTATTTATGTAAATATTATGATAGAATGGACATAGCATAAAGCTTAACTATTTAAACCATCTTTAAGTGTACAGTTCAGTAGTGCTGTGGATATTTACATTGCTGTGCAACATATCTCCAGAAAGTTTTTCATCTTAGAAAACATCTTAGTTAAACATCTTAGAAAACAAACTTTATTACAACTCACCTCTCCCCCAACTCCTACCAACCAACCTTTTCCCATTTCTATAAACTTGATATTCTAGGCAGCTCATGTAAGTAGAATCATAATTGCATTTGTGTTTTTGTGACTGGCTTATTCACTTCACATATTGTCCTTCAGGTTCACCCATGTAGTAGCATGCGGCAGCTTTGCCTTCCTTTTATAGGCTGAATAATATTCCCTTGTATGGAATGACCACATTTTGTTTATCCGTTCATCCGTTGGTGGACACTTGGGTTGCTTTCACCTCCTGCCTAGTATGAATGCTGCTGTTCTGAATATGGGTATACAAATGTCTGAGTCTCTGCTTTCTGCTCTTTTTAACATACATCCCGAATAGACGCTGGATCATGTGATGACGCTACTTTTAATTTTTGGAGGAGCCTCCACACCGTTTTCCACATCAGCTGCACCATGTGCATTCCCACAAGCGGGACACAAAGGTTCCAACTTCTCCACCTCCTCGCCAACACTTGTGAGTTTCTGTTCCTTTGATAACAGCCATCCTAACGGCTATGAGGTGATATCTCACTGTGGTTACTTCGTCTGTTTAGCTTTTGTCTGTGATTATAATACAAATGCTCTATTTCTACAGTGGCAGATGCATGAGTTCACTCACTCAACCAGCAGTTCTGAGCAGAAGCAAGGGCCAGAGAACGTACAGCCTTGCAAGTCCTGGGAAGGGAGTTTCAGCATCTCCACGCCAACCTGGAGACCGTTGAATGACAAGTATGTAAAAATATATTGGGATGGTGATGAAATATCTTATCAATAACATTAGAAGATCAAAAGCTTCTAGGCAATTGTTTTAAGGGAAGTTATTTGGGGCTCCAAAAAACAATCTAGGATCCTGAGACAAATGCTTGCTTCCTGGTTTTCAGCCAAAAACACACATAAAATTATTATTTGGCTTGTACAACATATATACACATTAAGACCTAAATTAAAATGTGCAAAATTCATACTTTTGGCAGAGTAGTAAAAGTTGCATGAATAGCAATAAAATGAAATAAAACCCAAATACATTTAAATTAATGTTAAAGAATAAAACCAAATAAAACTTGAAGACATTTAAATTACTGATTAGAAGAGAAGCATTTCTCCTTAGCTTTCTAGTTGTGCTCAAAAGCAAAACCCAAGTTGGCACATAGAATATGTCATTGTTTAGGTGTTAGGCAAATTTGAAATTATCTGCATAGGATTACCCAGTTTTTTGGAGACTGGCAACTCAAATGACTATATACCAAAAACAGCCCTGCAAGATGATAACAAAAAATAAATAGAATCAGACAGTCCCATTAAACATAGCTCTCTTCCATGTGAGTTTACCTACTGAGAGTGTCAGAAGACACCAGTGCACAAGAGAACATTCCAAATGTTCTCTGGTGGCTTTTGTACTGAAAGCCAAGTCATCTTTTCCTATCCAATTCCTTTCAAACATTAGAGAAGTCTGAGCAAGATTGAAAGCAGATAGATTTCAAAGAGATACTTAGAGAGCATAAATGTTAGATATAATTATGAGCTCCTTAGGGCTTCCCTGGTGGCTCAGATGGTATGGAGTCTGCCTGCAATGCAGAAGACCCAAGTTCAATACCTGGGTAGGGAAGATTCTCTGTAGAAGGGAATGGCAGCCCACTCCAGTATTCTTGCCTGCAGAATCCCATGAACAGAAGAGCCTGGCAGTCTACGGTCCATTGGGTTGCAGAATTGGACACAATTGAGCGACTTTCACTTTCATGAGCTCCTTATAAAAATACAAAAGACTGATAGGGATTAATCAATTACTACATCAAGTGCTACAGAAGAGTTACATTTATTCCAACAGAAGCCAAGAGGTGACTTGAGACCAACAGAGAGTGAGCCAGTGATGTGTTCCAAGGGAGACCTTGGACTAGATGGCAGCCATCGCAGGCTCTCAAGATCTGATCTGGCCCTTACAGGAGTAGCAACAGTGAAAGAAAGCACTAATAAATTTGGTTTCTAAGGCTATTGTTCCTGTTGTTGCTTAGTTGCTAAGTCATTTCTGACTCTTTGTGACCCCATGGCTTTAGCCCGCCAGGCTCCTCTGTCCATGGGATTCCCCAGGCAAGAATACTGGAATGAGTTGCCATTTCCTTCTCCAGGGGATCTTCCAGACCCAGGGATCAAACCCAGTCTCCTGCATTGGCAGGCAGGTTCTTTACCATTGAGTCACCAGGGAAGCCCCCTTCTAAGGCTTTACTTGCATATATTTCCCATATGCTTTACAAACCCAGCTAGCTCATATTATCTCTAACTCCTTAAAGTCATAGAAATAAAATACTATCAGTGAGGCCTGAACCATTTATGAGGATCCAGGTGCCTGAAAACTACTCAGAGTTAGTGAAACCCTTGTAATAATAACCTTGACATTGCCTAGGGTGCGGGCCCAGGTGTGTTATTTTCCACACTACCAAACGCAAAGCCAAATACTCCATCTTCATAAAAGATGCATCTAGACCTGCCGCATATTCATAAGCAATATGTGCAGGCGTGAGTTTTCCATTTCTTGTCATAATAGAGCTATGATAAGGTAGTAAAACTACTCCCCTAGACCATGGTTAAAAGAAGATAAACTTTTACAATTAACTTTGGCCACTTCCCTGAGATAAGGGAGGTTTTGTGGGTTTCTTCACGATTAAGTTGACACAGTGTGGGAAAAGCAGATGTAAGCCCCCAAACTGAGGTCAGTTTCATTCCTCATAGATGATCCTGTAGTGCTTAAAAATATAGGTTGTTTAGCAGTGATGATTTTATGATCAGATTGTTTCAATCCATTCTATAACAGTGAGTAAAGTTATTTAAAAAGAAAAACAGTAAAGTCAAAAGATTTTAAAACTAGTCTGAGAACATTGATGTATGAATACTAAGAAGAGTGCCTTAGACTTCGTCGTGTAAAATTTAGCTAACTTGTATGCTCTGGGCCCCTGATAAGGGCTGTTAGCTGCCAGAAGAATCACAGCAGGCACTGCCTAGACCCACAGGGTTCCCAAGCCTAGAGCCTAAAGGACATAAAGGACACACGAGGGTACAGCCACTCTGGGTTTAGAGTCGGATCTCATTTACTGAGGGATCCAGATGTCTCATATTTACTTTTTAATGGTCACAATATGGGCTTCCCCGGTGGCTCAGTTGGTAAAGAATCTGCCTGCAATGTGGGAGACCTAGGTTCGATCCCTGGAGGAGGGCATGGCAACCCACTCCATTATTCTTGCCTGGAGAATCCCCATGAAAGAGGATCCTAGCAAGCTACAGTCCCATGGGGTCACAAAGAGTTGGACACGACTGAGTGACTAAGCACACAACGGTCACAATATAATATCACTAATGATGACTTCATTTATGTTTTTTTTTTTACTATGTGCTAATCAATAAGGCACAGTGCTAAGCACTTGTACACATGGATTTATTTTTTCAGTTTAACTCTTAAAAAAATATGAAGTAGGTACTATTTCTGTTTTCATTTGACAGATGGAGAAATTGATACATACAAAGAGTAACTAGGAAGTAAAATTTATTATATTATTGATCTATTTAAATTTGTATGTTGTAATTAGAAAAGAGTCACCAGGGTCTAAAGCCTGGCAGCCTGGCAATTAAAGCCCTGAGTTTCAAAATACCCCTAGGAATGGAAGTGTATGTACGTTGAAATATATATATATATATGTATATGTAGTTCTTTTGGCCCCACCACCAGGCTTGTGGGATCATAGTTCCCCAACCAGGGATTGAACCCAGGCCACAGAATTTCCAAGTTTAACCACTAGTCCACGAGGGAATTCCCTGAAATATGTATTTTTACTAAATGTATATTCTTTTCCCCCCTGCAATGTCTGGTCATAAGGAGAAGTTCCCTTTAAAAAGAACTGCCAAAGCATCTTGAGTTAATCTGGGTAAGCCTTTCATTTTCAAGCCTAATGAACATCTCAGCTCACTCTTTCCTTTCACCATAAATCTCTCCAGTTTCTCATGTCCAAGCTGTCTTCTTTTTTTCTGAGGTATCAAAACACATGTGGCCAAATCAAACAATAAAATTTCCAGGAGCTCTGAATTTGCAGAGTCCTGTGGCTGGGATCAGACTTGCAGGGCTACAGGCACAGCACTGAGCCAACCAGGCTCCTTCCCACACTTCCAGTTCTTATATAATACACACAGGCCCTGTCTCTGTTACTAGAAGAGTTAGAGGACCCTGTCTCTGTCACTAGAAGAGTTAGAGGAATTGGCGATGTCCTTCCAGATAGACCTGTTTGTCTACTGGCCACATCTTGAAATGAGCTTCCCTTAGATCCAGTGGAAAAGTCCAACAGAGAAGAAGGCAGGGATCTGGCTGAAGAGAAAGCCTTGGGTTTCCTCTCTGTAACCTTGACAAAGCTGTTAAACGTCCAGGGATGACAGCAAAGAGTGCAAGGAGAATTCTGAATATGACAGCCAGTCTGCCAGGTATTTCATCCACACACTACAGGCTTCACCCACTGCCCAGAAACACTCGTGTCTACACAGCAAGAGGGAACCCCAGGGCTGGGTGCTGACCGGGGAGGCAGCCACGGTGTCATCAGGGTCATGCTGGACTGCATCTGAGACTCAACCCACTGTGGTTTTTAAGAGTGTGGGGACCATGAAGCAGAAAGCTGGGTTTGAGTCTGTGCTCTCACTACCACACATGTGATTTGGAGAAATAACCTTCTGAAACCTCACTTTTCTCATCTGTACAATAGGGATATGACTCTCCTCAGGTTTTCTGACTATGAAGGCAGACAGTGCATGAAAAATTAATAGAAATCCTGGCATGTGGGACACAATTGATCCGTTCAGTTTAGTCGCTCAGTCGTATTCGACTCTTTGTAACCCCATAGACTGCAACACGCCAGGCTTCCCTGCCCATCACCAACTCCCAGAGCTTGCTCAAACTCATGCCCATTGAGTCAGTGATGCCATACAACCATCTCATCCTCTGCCATCTCCTTCTCCTCCTTCCTTCAGTCTTTCCCAGCATCAGGGTATTTTCCAATGAGTCAGTTCTCATCAGGTGGCCAAAGTACTGGTGTTTCAGCTTCAGCATCACTTTATAGATGTTACTTTTTCTTTTGTTTGACTTTGATAACACCAGCATTGGTATGTTTTTCCCTCAGTAAATCACACTGACTGAATGCTTTGGTATCATCACAACAGACTTTATCTTCCCTACACAACTGTTTAGTGTCTCTTATTAATGTTTAAAGTAGAGATCAAGTTCAAATATGTCTTTAATAAGGAAACCCCAGTGGTAGTAATTACTTTAGTCCTGACTGTGGAATAATTTCATACAGGTAAAAATATATATTGAACATAATATGGATAGCAATTCTATTTTTTAAACTCAAATATTTGAAAATTTAAATAAGCCAACCAGTTTTTGAAAATTCTGCAGAAAAGATTTTCTTTTCTAAAATTGATAAGACCCTGTTAGGTTACTTTTAGCTTTTCAGAAATAGGACGGCATGAATAAAAGATGTTCATCTGAAGTATTTTTGTCCTTGAGGGCAAAAAAAGAGAAACCACATCCTAATTTGCCTGCACCCTCCTCCGGGACCCAGTGCTTGGTACCAGATATTGGCCTGTAGAGGGCACTGGGCAGTGTCCCCACTTGCCCTTGACTGCCATGCCACCAAACACCCCACCTTGCAATCTTATCTCCCCAAACCTATTAGCTTTCCAAGATACTCTCCAATAAGCCTTTCCCTGCTACGGAACTCACTTTCTTCAGCTTCTACAACTTTTACAGTCTAAGCACATACTCAGTGCTCTGTCAACCACTGTTAATCTCAGCAATTCAGCTTTGTCATCCCCAAGCAGGTTATAAATTCCTCAGTGGTCAAGACTTCTTTTATCCCCCACTGATAAGATGGAGTAATTGTTCAGTGCTTATACTCTGAAATTGGACAGTCTGGGTTCAAATCCCAGCTTCCCACTCAGTAACTGTGACCTTGAGCAAATGGTAGGAATAATAAGAATACTTTGCCTCACTGGGATGTTGTGATTTAATAACATGAAATCTTAGGAAAGGGCTCAGCCTGTCTTAAGTGCTGTGTCATTGCTAGCATTTATTATTGTGCTGGGCCACATAGTGAAATCTCTTGGGTCTCTGTATCAGTAAACATGGGAAGCTGCAGATGAGGCCAAGTGTGGAATGAAGAGATGGTTCTGCACAGAACACGTGGGACACAGAGGAAAAGAGTCACCCAGGCATTTATGGAATAGAGAGTGCACCTTAAGAGCAGTATGAGACTCATTTCTCTCATGGTCCAGTCCGTGGCACATGGAGGGTATTCAATAGATGCCTGTCGAATTAGGCAATCACTGGACTACTGAAGGAAGTCCATTTGGTAGATGCCTCCAAAGGCACACTGCTGCTACATGATGGTCCAAGAACAATTGTGAAATGAGAAACCTCATTGGACTGAGAAACATGGTGGTGGTTGAAAATGAGCCAGCAAATTCATTATCTCACCAGGTCTTGCTTGGCTCCATTAGTGTCCTTAGATTGGCTTCTGAATAGACTGACTGTTATGAACTTAGCAAGCTTGGAGCATCATGACAGCAGCAGCAAAGATCACAGGGACCACATTACAGGATCACAGCATCACACCTTCTCATCACCCCACCCTCCCACCAGGCTTTCCTACCTGTAACACCTTCTAATTGGGACCAAGCCTGGAGATGCCCTCTCCATTAAGCCAACTAGGACTGAGGACACAGCTAATGAGGTTCTGAGTTGAGCTTGAGTTGTCCCTCAGTAACCTCCCCCCTTGCCTGACCTGAGAAGGTGCCTTTAGACTTGATTTCTGAAGCCAGTTGTCCACACACCTCTCTCCCCCATGTGTCCCAGTCTCAGGAAATAATATAGTGACCCATCTCTCTGAGCTCCTCCCCTACTCTGACAACTTCTTTCTCCTTCCTGCATCCCGCCCATCCCGATCCCTGCTTCCAATGGGGAGGCCTGTTTCCTGAACCCTTGTCTGAATCCTACCATTGTCTTTGCTCTGCCCACCTAAGAAGACACATCTGGATCCTTTGGTGCTGGTTATTGACAGAAATTGTGACTGAAGGCTGAATTTTTTAGATACCATGAGACCTGAACCTCCACTTTTACCCAGGCCACTCCCAAGCATTAATGACAGTCTAGCAAGTGAATCTCATGAGAGGTCATAGCTCCTTCCCTGTATTCCTGCCTCAACACAGAATCCCAAGATGTCACAACTAGAGCAGGGTTCTACCCCAATGGCCCCTCTGCTAAAGTCCCAAGTGTGGAGAATGTCCAAAAGCCCAGAGCCAAACCTTTACTCATAGGCTGCTCACCATGAAAGTCCTTTCCCAAATGCCATCCACAGTACTTTGTTTTTTGTTTTTTCGGTCATGCCATTTTGTAAGAAGGAAATGTTGCTGAGAATGATGTAGAAAACATTTTTTCAAGCTTATACCATATACCATCATACATTTTATATATGAATTATCTCTGGGTGAATATTTTTATTGCTTCCCCCAATTTTTATTGTAAATTACTCTGCAATAGCCTTTTACATACAAATTTGTACATGTGCCCATTTATTTCCTTAGGGTGTATTTATGAAAACAGAATTGTGGAATCAATATCATCTTTAGGGTTTTTGATATATTGGATATGTATAGTCTTTCAGAAAGAGTTTACATTTCAGAATTCCGTCGAGTATGTATGAGTCAGAATTCTAAGACTAATAGGAGACTTGGGAATCACCTGCCTAACTTTAACTTCGAAGATGTGGCAACTAAGACCAGGAAAGGTAAGCCATTTGCCTAAAGATGGAAGTCAGAGTATAATCTTTGACTTGTGCATTTTTATGACATTTTTCCTTGCACACTGCTTTCATAAGATTTAAGCAGCCAAAATTGTGAACTTAAGGACTTAAATTTAGACAACAAATTCTGTGTTTTCACCTCACTATTTCTAAACTTAAAATTCCATGCCACATTATAAACTCATGAAATAGAGTTTCAATATTCAAGGAAGATCTCAAGCTTTCAATTACCAAGAAGGAAATTCTACTTGGAAAAATGCCTGAGCTTAATCCATGGTCCAGCCTTCTGGTCTCTCTTTCAAAACCATCTGTTTTATTGATGGACAGAGCTGGGCTCAGAAACCAGATGTGTTTTCCAAAGAAGTTGCTGTTATTCTAGAGGACAGAATGTCTGACTCATGACAAAAGGCAGGAATTTTCTTGTTTATATTAGTTGTTAAATGTGGAACAAATCGTCAATATGTCTCTTCTTAAAAATACTTTGGCAGGCTGTAGCTCTTTTCTATTTACAAATCTTTGCTAACATAATTATAAGATTGCTTGCCTTAAATATCTTTCTCTGAAGTTCACTAGCCTGTAGCTCCCACCACACAGCCAAGAATCCTGTGTGCCCTGTGGAAATTTTCACAAATACAGCACTAACAGCAAACAAATGTGCCTTCTCATTTTTGCTCTCACATAATAGGGCTCAAGGACAGAGAGATTAACTGGATGTAGAAAGTTTCTAATGATCACAAATATTTTAAGTTTAAGACAATAGAGGAAAGGTAACTAGGCTGATCATTCCATACATTAATTCAACAAATATTTATTGAGTCTTAATTATATATCAAGTACTCTGCCAGACAATAGAGCTAAAATACAAAGGTGAACAAAAGAGACGTGAACTTAACTTACAGTGATGTTTTCTTTTGGGGAGGGTTTTGACTGCTTTGTGTAAGTCTAATTTATAAAGAACTTAATCAGCTTAGCTTTGTTTCCTTGTTAAGTACAAATATAACATCTTAAACCTTCAACCAGTCCTCAGTGAGGTCTGTGCTGGATCTCTCTCTTGCAGCCTAAAAGCTAGAAAGTATCATGCATTTCTCCTCTGTCAGGTAAAAAGTACACAGGGCTTTAGAAAAGAACAGATGTGACAGTTTTATTTTTCCCCAAGTCTATTCCAATAAGACCGACAATATCCCATTCATTGATGCCAATCTTGATCTGTATAGAATGGAGAATCCATTCTAAGTTAAGATGGAGTCTTGGTACAATGATTTGGCTTATTATGCACTGTCAGGAATCTGTAATTCCAAAATATGTTCAGTAGGCCTTGGCTGACTCATGCTTTTTTAAGTTCTACAATTTCTTCTAAGAGATCTCTCTATCACTGTAATAAGTTGTTTTCTTCCACAAAATATCCTTTTAAAAGTTATTTGCACTCTTCAGTTCAGTCGCTCAGTCGTGTCCGACTCTTTGAGACCCCATGAACTGCAGCACGCCAGGCCTCCCTGTCCATCACCAACTCCCAGAGTTTACTCAAACTCATGACCACTGAGTAGGTGATGCCATCCAACCATCTCACTTGCACTCAGGCCAATCAGTAAATGTTTTGCAGGCTGAGGTTAAGGCATAATCAGGCAAATTATTCCTTAACTTTAATCCAGAAAATTTCATTTTGGCATATCCTTTAAAAGATACAAACTCCCCTCCTCGCTCTCCCCCCGCACTGCTCCAGTAAATCCGTACAAGACAAACAGGATTCTAGGTCTGAAGAGTTCCAGAACCTTCCTGACCCTCTTGTTTCCCCCCTCTCCCTGCAAATCCACTGTTAAAGGTCATTCTTCAGTGTTTCCTTTCTTTTCATGTCTTCAGGTGTTTCCTATGAGTATAGGAAGACTAGGTTTTCGTTCATTCATTTTCCATTTATTCAACAAATATTAGGAGGAAAAGTTTTAAATATCTAGCACTGTGCTTCCTTTGTAGTGTCCAGAGTGATTTAAGAATCATTGTGTCGTAATAATCTATAATGGGAGAGAATCTGAAAAAGACTCTATATATGAACCATTTACACCTGGCACTAACACAACATTGTAAATCAACTAAGAAATCAACTGAGAAAAAGAAAACAACTAATGTGTCCACAGAGCTCACCTTGCTACAGGACAGCACACAGGCTCAGACTCTCAGCACAGATGCCCATGGATTCAGAGACCTCACCCAGTGTCAAGCTTTAGTAATGATATCAAAGATACAGGTCACTGTGAGTCAACACACAAAGCAGAGAGAGGTCTGTCACCCTCATACAGTCTTGGGGGTCTTCCCAGCCATAGCGGGCCTCCTCTGGCCACATTAAATCAGAAAGCAACCTAAGAGATGTGCATCACTGACACCGAGGAGTGCCTTCTCAGGCAGGACACTTGAGAATGTAGGCAGGTAGGCAGGACTACCTTTTTCCATCAAAGGTAGGGAGCTGCACAGCTTCTGTGAGGAAATCCGGGGTTCCAGGGACACCGTGCCCCACAGATCCCAGCTTTGTTTCCCACAAGCAGTCAGTCCTGCACAAAGGATACCGCCTAAAAAACATTTAGCTTGTTTGTCAGGGACACCACTAGGGTGTTTGAACAAAGATTATGAAGAGATCTCATGGGAAGAGAGAGAAGGAATTTCAAACCTACTGCTTCATTTATAAACTTCCCATTACCCAATGTGAGACCAGCTCCAAAAGGAAGACAGTGTGACCCGCCCTTTCCACTCTGGCCCCAATAAAGGTCCTCCTGCCCGTTGTCTATTGGCAGCAATAGGAGACCAAAATTGGGTTTAGAAGCAAAGGAAGGCCTTTTTCTTTGATTAAAGGATGAACAGGTGGGAGCTCTCTAGCTAGAGCACAGGCTTTCCCCCACACAGACTGTGGGAGAGGCTGCTGTAGAGGTCAGAGGGGGGAGGGGTGGTGTTCTCCAGGGAAAGACAGAGCTGTGCTGTTCACAGCCCCAAATCACGGCATTTGGCACGAGCCCTTTCACTCAGTTCACTGACGCCATCTTGGATCCAGGTGCCGTGTGCAGCCCCGCTGCACTCAGCCCGCAGATGCCAATGCCGCCGTCTTGAGTGGAGATGGCATAGCCTCCCTTTGGCACCAGGAACTCCGGAGGGAAGAGCCTGGGGCAAGGCCTCCACGCAGCATCCCATGAGCAAATAAAGCTGAACTAAGACAAAGGAAAAAAAAGGTAAGACTTTATTTTATTATCTGGGTTCTATCTTTATCCCACGGGGATTGTTAATGAGCTTTGTGGTGAGGATGGAAGACCAACAGAGACCTAGGGGGGATTCGAGTTGGTGATTTTTGTCCAGCATTGGCCTTGACAAGTCAAACTGAACCATTGTGTTAGTTGCACAGGAGTTGAGAAGGGAGAAACTGCCCACTGTTACATTTCATGGAGATTTTGCTAAACAATTTTGCAGCAAAGGTCCACCTGCCCCAGCCCCTGAACCTATGCCCTACATTCCCTTCCGAGTCTCAGAACAGACACCATTTCCACCGCAGCTTCCGGCCTGGTACATGGCGGGTCCCTGCAGGGCAGGCCTGGGGCTGAGTGTTTGCAGGTAGCAGCTCATTGAATTAACAGGCCTGAGGGCTGGTACTACTGACTTCTCACCACCTCTGAGCTCCTGAGGCTCAGAGGAGTTACACCCTCACTCCAAAGCCTGCCAGTCTCCACCCAGGCCAAGATGAGGGTCTCAATCACCACCCTCCTCCAAGTCAGGGTGGGGGACACAGGAGGGGGTGCCTCAGACGCTTCAGGGGCCCTTCACTCTCCTGAGGCCCCAGAAGCTGTAGAAGAGAATCATCCCAAAGAGCCAGCTCTCTTTCTAGACCCTTCTCTTGGTTAGGGGGAGGGTGACCCACATACCCAGCAGCCCAGTTTACTAGGGAGAACACTGGTTAAAGCATTCTGTAGAACACAGGGCCTAGATGGGAGATGCCAAAGGGAGGTCTTAAAGAAGCGTATCTTGGTCTATACTAATCATGAATCTTGACTCACCTCTGAAAGTTCGCAGAAATCGTTCATAACTTTCCCTATTCAGTCATCTTCTAAAGTTTATGATAAACTGTCAATTATTATTGCAGTTACTATAATAAACAGTAAATTCATCAAAAGACATCAGTGTTGGAGGAAACTGACATGGAGGGGTGGTGATTCCTAGCAGTAGAGGGTATCTCCTGAAAGACGCTCAAGGAGACACTATGTCTTGATGGCCTTGGCTGTGCACATGAGCAAAACTCGAAGCCCCTCCGTCCCTGTTCCCAGGGCTAGTGGTGTTTCAGAGCATTTCCTTGAATTCAGAACTCTTTGTATTGAATGAACTCATGTTACACTGCAAAAGGCCCTTCTGGCATTGTTCTTAAGTCCTAAAGAACAAAATAAGTAAAGATTTTTTGTGGTGATAAGATAATACTTTTCCAGGAGTAAGACACAAAAAAAGATTTTAATCATATCAATTTTGTAATTGAATTTGGGTATTTTTTTCCTCCTGCTGTAATGGAGACAATTTTTAGAAAGAAATTGGATGTATGCAACCAAGACAAAGAACATTTTGAGGCAGCACACATCTGTGGCTACTGAGTGCATGTTTTGAATTACATTTAAATTGCCTGAAGAGCATTTGGCAAATGGAAAATTTTAAGTTGGTTTAAGCTTTTCCATGGACAATTTAGGTTTTGTACTGTTATTGTTATATCTGTGCTTTTGCATTCAAATCTTTTCAACCAGTCTGGAAAAGAGAAAAAACATTGTGTTAAAGGCTTTTTAATGACATAGTAACTCCTCTTGACAAACAGTGGATCTGTTCCATTATCTTATCTGCCAAAAAAGAAATATCTTCCAGGAGAATAATATGTGCTTAATCATGAAAGCTTTCAGCTTTGAAAGCTTCAAATGATAGAATCAGCAACAGAAATAAGTACTCTACATCCCCAAATTAGATGTGTTCTTTTGATTATCTTGCAGTAACATCTGTGGTAACAATACTTTCTGGAAACCACTGCTGATATACTCAAATAGCTTTACTAAGTTGGCCTGGTTTGTCATATGAAAAATAATGACTTAAACAAGCATGGGATTGCCCCTCCCCTCGCCATTTGCCCTTTGGCCTCTCTGCTTCACTGCTCCATGGTGGGGTTGGGGATGGGGTTGCCATCAGCACGAGCTCTGGAATAGCAGTCCTCAAGTTCAAATCCCTCGCCGCAGAGGTTACTGGAATCTCAGGAACAGTGAGGCCACTTAGCTCCAGTGAAGCCATATTTATTTGTGTTGCCTTGAGAATTGCAGAATTATCATCAAAGCACAATTTATAAATTAGAAAGTGCACCCACTCAGAGTGAATATATTGTCCTGCTTGTAGACAACTCTTAGTAGACCTTTTCTTATCCCCAAGGTCAGGCTACTTTGCAGGTGAGAACTCAGGTTCAAGAGTTCTAAAGCCGAAGTTACCTGGGTAGGCCCAGATGAGGGGTAGCACGGATACATGGCAGTCTGGCAGTCTCTGATAGTGAACAGGAAATTCTATAATTTGAGCTCATTAAGAAATAGAGCCTGGGGACTTCCCTGGTGGTCTAGTAGTTAAGACTCCACTTAAGTGCTTCCACTTCAGAGGGCATGGGTTCAATCCCTGGTCATCATTGTCATTTGGTCACTGAGTGGTGTCTGACTCTTGCGACCCCACGGGCTGTAGCCCGCCAGGCTCCTGTCCATGGGATTCTCCAGACAAGAATACTGAAGTGAGTTGGGAGAACTAAGATCCCACACACACTGTGACAGGGCCAAAATAGGAAGAAAAAAAAAAAGAAATCGAGCCTGTTCTCCCTCTGCATCTGTAGTGTTTTGTCCTTTGGTTGTACATTTACTGAAATGACATTATATATTACAGTACTAGAAAAGACAGTCTCCATTTGTATCAGTGTCAGGGTTGGTGTGGTGCTGGAGGGTAGTTTGCTGATTTGGGGAGAGGGTGAGGGAAGAACTGATGAGAAGATTACAGAACTATCAAAGTTTTGGATACAGATGTGTTCTTGGTTGTCAAATGGATGATAACAGAGGTTAAATATCTGAGAGATGTTGAATGTGTGGGTGACTAAGGGAACGCTGAGAATTTCCACGCCATTGCCTTAGGACTTTTCATTCCTGACCCCACTTCACCCCTCCATGTTCCCACATGGGTTCTCCCGAACCCGTACTGAACAGCAGTAATGGAAAGAAACCCTCAGCCTTCCAGAACCACCAAGTAGTCTATTATTCATGATCTGCATCAGCCCCAGTAGACAGAAAAAGCTTCCGTGTATCTTAGGTGAAATATTATCAGTGCTGAGACAGAATCAGGGGATTTGGTTTCACAATGTTATACTTCATATGAAAAGTGTAGAAACAGAAAACCCTGAACAGATGATACAATCTGAAAATAAATTTCATCGACTCTGCCTCTTTCTCCAAAAAAATAATAATAACAATCAAAATACAGCCAAACAATATTATCCATGAGAAGGATTGCTGTATTCTTACAAATGCCTCATTGGTAAGATTCATTATAGCTTGTCTTACAAAAAATAAGAACTTTAATGTAAAATCATTCTGATAGTATATTAGGTCTTTAAGTAACATACAAAATTTGGGTTCTGAGTGCTTCTATGTGTTAAAAATAAGTTCACTTTACTCAAATTATTTACGCATGTGTAATGCATGGTAAGGAGTTTAATGATGGTGATGGTGGTGATAATGTTTGGAACAGCTGTGGAAGTAGATTCGTACACTGATTTGGTCTATGTGACAATCCAGATGCAGAAAGATTCCACCCAAACTTGGGGGGAAATGTATGGCCATTCAAAATGAACTGAAACACACTTTTTTGAAAAGCATATTAATAACAATGCAAATGCCTTTTCTATCTGAATTTTGAAAAGCAGAATAAAAATGAAACTCGTTAGAGAGTATGTGTGGAAAATTTAGACGTTAAAAACCTGACTTAATTGACTGAAAAACAAAGACTGCTGAAGTGAATGTGACTTGAGTTAGGGTTTATTTTAATTAAGAAGGAGCTAGCAGTCGTAATGACTTTGAAGGAAACTATGTAATTCTCTGCACTTGAGTGAGGCTAATACAGCCAACTGCCAACATGTGTGCCTTTCTGCAAATGGGCATTTTAAGCAGCACTTTACTGCAGTGCTTACAGGGTTCAGCTGAGTCAGTCACAGTTTGGTTGTCTTTTTCTTGCTTGCCATAGAGGCCACTCACAGCATCCTCAAATCACTTGTTAAAGGTTAATTTGATAGGAATGCTAAAATTATCTGGGCTAGCCATATTGTGGCTCAGTTATTGTGATAATTGGAATTGGGTGAGTTATGTGTAGATGTAAACAACTGTGCTACCATTACCCTGAAAATGGTTGATCTCAGAAGCTTTATACACATGGACGTTCTCATCCTGCAAATCAAGAGTGTGGCTGAGTTGCGGCTGGTCAGCTCCAGAGTTCTGAGAGATAAGCTAGTTTCTCAACTTTCCACAGTTTTAAAACCAATCAAAAATATTTCCTAGAAAACATTTTGACTAAAGCAGTGAAACTAGTTCCCTGCTTATCGAACTGACTTAGAAAAATGCCGTAGGGCTGAATGTTAACCTGCCCGTTTTTCTATTATTTCTGGTACTGAAACAGGGGACTGATTTCAGGTCATGTTAAAATTCCCCACATACATTTACCACCACCTTTGGGCGTATGGCAGAGTAAGGCAAGAATTCACCCCAAAACAAATGTTTACTGTCACCCACATTGTCCCTATGGTAAGCTGGGCCAGCAGGGTAGAGATGTAGTCATCTGGAGAAAAATTAGAAACAGAAAATCAGTCCTGAATATTCATTGGAAGGGCTGATGCTGAAGCTCCAATACTTTGGCCACCTGATGCGAAGAGCTGACTCATTAGAAAAGACTCTGATGCTGGGAAAGATTGAAGGCAGGAGGAGAAGGGGATGACAGAGGATGAGATGGTTGGATGGCATCACCAGCTCGATGGACACGAATTTGAGCAAGCTCTGGGAGCTAGTGATGGACAGGGAAGTCTGGCATGCTGCAGTCTATGGGGTCACAAAGAGACACAACTGAGTAACTGAACTGAAGTACAAACAAAAAGTAAAAGATAGTAAGAGTATTAGTCACTCAGTTGTATCCAACTCTTTGCAACCCTATGGACTGTGGCCTTCCAGGCTTCTCTGTCCATGGGATTTCCCAAGCAAGAATAGTGGAGTGGGTTGCCATTCTCTTCTCCAGGGGATCTTCTGGACCTAGGATTGAACCCAGGTCTTCCTGCATTGTAAGTAGATTCTTTACTCTCTGAGCCACCAGGAAAGCCCAAATAAAAAGTAACATGCCATGAACTCTCCTTTCCTTGGCCCAGAAGGAATTTTTAGGCAATGACTCAATGAATTCTTCTCACATTCTTGTCCATGACAGACTAAGCCAACTGCAGACACAGGGTGAGATTTGGTTTATCCTCTTTGTTACATTACACTCATACAGAGAAACCATCAGAGTTAAGAGACATTCTACCATTGCTCCAGTGAAAGTGGAAGTGAAGTTGCTCAGTCGTGTCCGACTCCGGCCCCATAGACTGCAGCCTACCGGGCTCCTCAGTCCATGGGATTTTCCAGGCAAGAGTACTGGAGTGGGTTGCCATTGCCTTCTCCAAGAAGTCATGGTAAAAGTCAACCTTGGCATTTGTGATAAAGAAGGAGCATATCTTTAGAGGAATGAAATCTAATAGCATCTTTCCTCCGCAGGACAGGCAGTCAGTCAAACAGTGTCTAAGCCCAGCGTGGAGTGGAGTATAGAGACACACTCTAAACTCACTCAGGGTGATTGAATCCTGTGGCTTATCCTGTTTTGTTAGATAGGTTCTTAAGGAAACAATGAGTTAAGCTTTAAGCTTGGTGCTCCAAATTATTGGTTCTTTTTTTCCCCCACTTTATGTGTATCTGTATACACATACGTATCTTTCATCTTCTGTTTTTTCATACAATTGTGACTGTGTAGTTTAGATAAAGTAGACATATAAATTGGATAAGTCAGCTATCTTTTATTCTCCCTTAATTATGCTATGCTCAATCAACATGAAAAAGGATCGAGAAATTTCAGTGTTGAATAACTACACAGTTAAACAGAGTAAATGGTGGCTGTCTAGTCTGATAAAATAACCCCCTGAGAACTGCCTTCTTACAGAGAGGCTCTGCTGCGGTTCTCAGGGAAATGTCTGAAATGGTGAACTGGAAGAAGGAGCACAGTGTGAGGGAAGCCTTTCTCCTGAAATTGTTCACCTGCTGTGTAAGAGGGGGATGGTGACTAACATTTATTATCCTTGAGATATAGAAAGCCAATCTCGGTACTGAGAACAACTCAATAATCCGTCAAAAATTGAACATGCTCTGATGTCCTGGTTTCCAATTCTTCTTATTTATTAAGTGTATGGGGAAAGAATTGGAATAGATGAGGGGACAGAAAAAGTGCTAGAAAAGGGTTTTCACGCATTTGTGAGTGGATAGATTTACAGAACAGACCTGGGTCTCACTCTGTGCCTTGTCCTGTGTTAGGTAAGTCCTGGCTGTTTGGCCCAAGGTGTGTCTAGCATGTGGAGAAGAGTGTTTGAATCAGAATTTACCTCTTGGGAGGAGAATTGGTTCTGAAAAAGGAATTCATCTGGAAGGAAGAATGTGGTACTTACCTCCCAGGTCGTCAGACATCTAAGGAGATATCCTTGTCTTGGCTTATATCTGGTGTGGTCAGAGATATGAGTATGTGAAAGAGGCAAGTCTACACCTGTGCCCAGGAAGGAGTATTTTTTGTGATCATACAGAGACAGTTCCAGAATGGAAGTGTATTTGCAGAAGCTGTCTGGTTATGTAGACCCAAGGCTAATTATCCTGAGTAAGTGTTCAGAAACGAAACTGACTGTATCTTCTTTGGGGACTGAAGAAAGGCCTCAGCATGGACAGGTAGCCTCTCCTATTGCAGACTTCTTATTCTGTTGCGCGTTTCATGAAGAATGTGACCCCTGTGAACTATATATCACTGAAGCTCCTTGCCTGCCAGTGGATCCGCCAGTAGGAGGCATTAGCAGGAGAAATAAGAGGTCCAGATATTTCTCTCCTTCCTCTCTGGCATCCCAGTGCTGGCAGTACTTTTTTCAATTGAGTTACTTGAGTTCTTTTTATATTTAGGATATTAATCCTATTATCTATTGTCTTTCCCTGTTTGGTAGGTTGCCCTTTCATCTCATAGATATTTTTTTCCCTTTTGCTGTGCACAGGCTCTTCGGTTTTATATAGTCCCACTTACTTTAGCTCTTGTTGCCTGTGTTTTTGTGTCTTACTCAAGAAATAACTGCCAAGACCAATGTCAAAGGGCTTTTCTCTGTGTTTTCTTCTAGGATTTTTGTGGTTTCAGGTCTTATATTTTAGTCTTTGATCCATTTCATTTTTTTTGAGGGTGTAAGATAGTGGTCCAGTCTTACTCTTCTTCTTCATGTGGCTGTTCACTTTTCCCAGCACTATTTATTGAAGAGGCTATCCTTTCCCTGTTGTGTGATTTTGGTCAAAAATTAGTTGACCGCATACATGTGGATTTATTTCTGGGCTCTCTAGTTTGTTCCATTGATCTATTTGTCAGTTTTTATGCCATTGCCACACTGTTTTGATTACTATATCTGTATAGTGTAACTTGAAATCAGAAACAAAGCCACTTGCTTTGTTCTTTCTCAGGATTTCTTTAATTATTTAAGGTTTTGAATTTTTTTCTACTTCTGTAAAAAAATGGCATTGGGATTTTGTTAGGAATTACAGTGAACTTGTATTAATAATATTACTTTGGGTAGTATGAACATTTTCACAATATTCTTCCAATCTGAGAAAATGGGATATCTTTCCATTTATTTGTGTCTTCTTCAATTTCTTTCATCAGTGTGTTACAGTTCTCAGTGTACTTACAGGTCTTTCACCTCATTGGTTAAGGTTTTTTCTAGATATTTTAATTCCCTTTGATGCTGTTAAAATGGGATTGTTTTTTCTGTTTCTCTCTTTCAGATAGCTTCTTATTAGTGTATAGAAGTGCAGCTGGGTTTTGTGTATTGATTTTGTATCCTGAAACTTTGCTGAATTTATTTGGAACCAATTTGTTAGGCAGCCTCATTTTGATGAATTTAGTTTTGTGGTAAAGAGCACAGATGTGGAGACTTCACAAGTCTGAAACCCCCTGTCTAATCTTGATCTCAGTCAAGATTTTGTAACTCGAATCATATAAAGATCATATGTCAAATAATAGTGATAATAATAGTAACTGTCTCAGACGCTAATGTGAAATTTTAATGAGAAAATACATACTTAGCACAGCAACTGAACTATGATGAGTTTCAATGTTCACTATTTATACCCTTTCCTTCACAACCCCACCACCACTGAAAATGTTCCTTGTAGCAAGGCCAGAAGACAGACAAGTAGTTAATTTATGCACCCATAATGAAATTGCCATGACTTCTCATATTTTCATACATATGTGACTATTAGAGTGTCAGCAGATGTCCTAACCTGCCCTGAGCAAGAGTCTTATTTCATTCACTGTGCATGAATCTCATACATAAAGAGAAGGAGGAAGAAAAAGAGGAGTGGTAAGAAATAGGAGAAGGTGGAGAAGCCAATAAATAGTATAGTGGGGAAGGAGAAAGTCAGTTACATCTTCTTAGTCTGCTTTTCCTAGAAAAGGTTCAGTCAAATAAATACTGTGTTTATCTTCCAGCTAAAAGGTCTCTCTCTGCAATTCCCATTGTCAGAATAGGTAGATGTGGGGAGCTGGCAGAGCCCTGGATTGGTCCACGGAATTCAGATTGCACAAGCCTACATGTTCTCTCTTTATTTTGCTCACATCTTTTTCCCATTGTCAACATTTATTATAGCTATCTTTAGCACCTCTAGCAATTGAAAGAGAAGCATTTAATATCTCTTTATTGAGGAAGCAAAGCACAATATGAAAAAATTAAGCCACTTTTTTCTTGAAAATTTACATTAGTGTGCAATTAGAAACTTTTTCACCACTGCTTTTGTATACTCTCATCAAACATACATTAAGAATTTGAACTTTTAGAGAAGTTTTCATTTTTCTTTGTCAATATAAGTGTTTCCATTACATGATGGAGCCACATAACGGTCTCTAAGAAGGTAGTGGTGGAGGTGATAGTAACACAACGTACTTCTCATTTAGCGGACGGGTTTCCATTAAACGTGCTATTCAAGTGAGAAGGGACGGCTCAGATGATCAGTAATGGGCCACAAAGCTTTTCACCTACATGTCAGTGGGTCCAGCATCTCTCTTAGAAAGGTCTGACTGTATGACGAGTTTTCAGTGATGCATAGATATAATTCCAGTAGGGGTCCCTGTAGAGCAGCCCATTCTCCAAATGACACTGAGGAAAGAGCACTAGATTAGGAGTTATAAAACCTGAATTCTAGTCTCAACAATCACTATTTTATTTCTGTCTCACTTAACTTCCCAGGGGCCTCAACTTCTGTCAAAAGAATGTATATTAAACTCTATGAGTGTCACAGAAGCCCTATTAACTTCATACAAGAGAGGTGCTTTAAAAGTGCCGTGGAAAGTATTCGTTGTTATACAAACTGTAATCCTGTAATCCCAGAGCAAGGTGACTCTAGTCAGCTCCACTCATCCCTGAGGTCCCGGGAACAACTCCCAGTAGAACACCTCCCACGTGGGCCACCAAAGTGACTGCTGCCTTTTCTACGAACCCGGGGACCCTGGAGCATGCCTGTGTACACAGCATCTCTGCCACTTTCACACCCACAACACCGATGCCTCGCATTCTTCTCTCCTCACTGGGATGCTTTTTAAAGTCAAAGTCCTAGTGATTGTATCTATCTGATGGGAAATAGATCATAATTCCCTCAGAAAAGTCTGGGAAGTGTAGTTTTTAGTTTTTAGCATTTTAAAAGGAAGTTGGGATGAATATTGCCACAGACAAGAGTCAGATTCTACCATATGTGCCTGTAAAATTCCTGGCACATCAATAGACATTCTTGGACTGAATTCAATATAATTAAAGAAAACATTATAAAAGCAATCAGGCAACAAATAGTAATTGGATTTCTACTATGTGCAAAAGACATTCTACCAAGTGAGAAAATCTGAATTACCAGAACAGGAGTCCAGTACAGAACTGCCTGTACTTTCTCAAGCTCTCCATATTGCTTTGTGTTTCTAAGGTTTTGAGCAAGCTCTTCCCTCTGCCTGAGGTGACCTCTCCCTCTCCTTCATCCTCCAGGGTTGAATATCTTTGGTCCTTTACAGCATTACCCAAGCATCACTTCTTTGGGTAAACTTCCATATCTGTTAGGGTACTTTTGAGTTCACATAATGGAATAACTGAAAGTGGCTTAAATAATAAGGATTCATTATCTCATTATAACAACAAGAGGGAATTCCCCAGCGGTCGGGTGGTGAAGACTTTCTCTTCTAATGCAGGGGGTGTGGGTTCCATCCCTGGTTGAGGAGCTAAGATCCTACATGCCTTGCAACCAAAAACAAAACAAAACAAAACAGAAGCAATATCATTACAAATTCAATAAAGACTTTAAAAATGGTCCACATCAGGGAAAAAAAATAACAAGAAAAGATAGAGACAGAAGATTCCAAGTTTGTAATTTAGCGACATGATGATGTCAACAAGGACCCAACAGCTTTCCTTATTTCTGTTCTTCAGTCCTCTGAAGAACATAAAGGCTGTCCTTTTATGATCAGAACATGAATGACACAACTCAAATATCATGAGGTCACGTGTGCCTGTGTGCTGAGTCACTTCAGTCGTGTCCAACACATTGCGACCCTACAGACTGTAGCCCACCAGGCTCCTCTGTCCATGGGATTCTCCAGGCAAGAATACTAGAGTGGGTTGTCATGCCCTCCTCCAGGGGATCCTTCCCACCCATGGATCGAATCAGCATCTCTTAGTCTTCTGCATTGTCAGGCAGTTTCTTTACCACTAGCACCATCTGGGAAGGCCCATGTTGTCACACAACTGTGATCAAAGCCAGAAGAGAGGTTTCTCCTTGCATGGTTCCATCTATCAGGAGAAAAACCTGTCCTGAGACCCATCTATAGAATTACTTTTGCATTTTCTTTCTGGGGGTGTCACATACCCTCATCTAAAACAATCATTGAAAATGAGCATAGGAGTACAGTGATTAATGATGACTGAGTTAGATTGTGAGCATTCACTTCCTGGCCTTACCAGGGAGGAGGAGAGGGAATCATCAAACCAGGGCTCTTCCCAGAAGGAAGGAGGAGAGAGAAGGTCAACCACAGCGTCAGCTACACCTTCCCACCCACAACCATCACACCCGCCTGGGCTGTGTGAGGTGCCCCACCTCTGTGCTCTCATAGCAACGCGTAATTAGTATAATTGCAGTACTTACCACATTGTCAACTCACTTATCAGTTCTGCCTCCCTCTGAGCTCCTCGGGGCAGAGGCTATTTATTATTCATCTCTGTCTCTAGACTTAGCTCAGTGTCTAGCACATAGAACATATCCAGTAAACACTGGATGAACTCGTTAGATTACATAGATCATAATTCTGTCCATGTAAATGGATATTAGCCATTCAAAAGAATTACTTTATTACCCAACTAGATCACATTTAGATCATCTCAAGTATTCTTGCACAATTAAAAGTAGTTATTTCAAAATGCCAGTAAAGCAACTAGTAAGATGGATATTAATAAGTAAACCGAGAGCTATCTTGCTTATCTTGTTCCTGTTAAGTAGCTAATCTTTGTAGTTAATCATTTCATGTTCAGTCCTTTCATTTACATCATGTCTATATAAACACATAAGTTTGGTAACTTGACTAAACGAAAACAATTTTGAATTAAGTTCAAAAGCACGTCAACAGTCACTAAATTTGTGTGCTAATATGTGGAGCCACAAGAAGGGAGAACAAGCATTTTATGATCATTTATCCGACACATTCTGGTCTCATACCACCACAATGAAGAAGCAGAAACTGATCTTATCCTCCACCTGAAACAGCCTATAAACAAATATGTATGAAGTATTGGCTCATAACACACCAGGAAGGTAACAAAGAACAGTGATTCCCTGAGAGACAAGTGAGGTCAGCCCTACAGTTGTCCCAGCTTACTGCCTTGAGAGACTTTCTGGGCAGTGGTTGCAAGATGAGGGTCTGGGGGAAACCCAGAGGACTTGCTGGATTGAGATGAGGCTGAAAGTCTGGGGAGACCAAGGCAGCTAGAGTTTGTAGAACAATACTAGAAAAAAAGAATGCTGTGCAGTGAGAGATCAGTAGAGGATCCCCCTTAAATATTCAGCTGAGTCCATATCAAAACATGCGAAAAAGGGAACTCTCAGGGACTGAGAAAAGAACCATCCAACAGACCAGAGGTAATGGAGTCCAGCACTTGCAGTGAGCCAGGAATAGTGCCTGTTCCCACCAGCCAGACTGGAAAACCTCATATCCATGGGACTTTGAGAAGAGTACCTGGAAGGGTGTCATCTCAGTAGTGGGGGAAGTTATTCCTAGACTGAATGCAGTTCAAATTCTTCCTGACAAACATTAAAATCAAGACCTGAAAGGATTCACCTGTTTCCAAGTAATTTAACTGTCTTCTGTTTATAAGAATAGAAGAATTTTACCCCAAAGGTAAAATTTGAAATGTCATCCTTCTAATCAAAAAGTACCTACAGATTGAAGGCAATCCCTATAAAAATTTCAGTGACATTTATTTTCACAGAAATAGAATGAAAAATCCTAAAATGTATGTGGAACCACAAAAGACCCCAATAAAGCAATCTTGAGAAAAAGGACAAATCCGGAGGCATCGTACTCTGATTTCAAGCCATATTACAAAGTTATTGTAATAAAACAGTATGCTATAGGCATAAAAATAGAACAATAGAGGAGAATAGAGAGCCTTGAAATAAACCCATGCATATTTGGTCAACTAATTTACAACAAAGAAGCCAAGAATATACATGGGGAAATTCTTCAATAAATGGTGTTGGGGAAACTGGACCTCTTATACTAGACAAAAAAATCAACTCAAAATGACTTAAAACTCGAACAGTAGACCTGAAACCATAAAAATCCTATAAGAAAACATAGGGGGTAAGCTTCCAGACATATATTTTGGCAATGATTTTTTTGGATTTAACATCAAAAGCAAAGGTAACAAAGTAAAAGGCAACAGAAGTAAAAATAAAGTGAGACTACATCAAACTAAAAGGCTTCTGGGCAGCAAAGGAAACCATCAATAAAATGAAAAGACAACCTACAGAATGGGAGAAAATATTTGCAAATCAGACCTTTAATAAGATGTTAATGCCCAAAATATATAAAGAACCCAAATACTGCATTAGAAAAAAAAAGCTAGTTTAAAAATGGGCAGAGGACCTGAATAGGTATTTTTCCAGAGAAGACATACAGATGGTTAGCAGACACATGAAAAGATGCTCAACATCAGTAATCATCAGAGAAATGCAAATCAAAACCACAATGAGATATCACCCCACACCTGCCAGAGTAGCCATTATCAAAGAGACAACAAATAATAAGTGTTGGCAAAGATTTGTAGAATAAGGGAAACCTTGTGCACTATTTGTGGGAAGTAAACTGGTGCAGCAAGTATGGAAACCAGTACAGAGGTTCCTCCAAAAATTAAAAATACAACTACAGTAATTCCACTTCTGGATATTTATCTGAAGAAAACAAAAAACATCATCTCAAAAAGATATTTGCAGTCCTATGTTTGTTACAGCATTATTTTCAATAGCCAAGACATGAAAACAATCTGAGTGTTGATCAACAGATGAATGGATGAAGAAAATGTGGTATATGTCTACAGTGAAATATTTTGGGAGCATAAAACAAGAAATTCCTGCTATTTTTGACAATATGAGTGGATCTCAAAGGCTTTATGCTAAGTAAAAAAATCAGACAGGAAAGCTGTATGATCTCACTTATATGTGGCATCTTAAAGTTAAAAAAAAGAAACACAAACTCATAATAGCCAGAGGAGAAAAGTGAAGGCGGATGAAGTGTAACTGGTGAAGTTGATCAGAAGGTATAAATTTTCAATTTAATAAAAGCTTGAGAATATAATATGCAGCATGGTAACTGTAGTTACCAATAGAGTACTGAATATTTGAAAGCTGCTAAAAGAGTAGATCTTAATAGTTCTCATTACAAGAAATAAAAGTTGTAGCTTTGTGAGGTGGTTGTCTGTAACTAAGTTTGTTGTGGTAATCATTTTTTCGTATATACATATATCATTATGTTGTACACATTGGACTAATACAATATTATATGTCATATCTCAATAAAACTGGAGAAAAACAAAGGAAGTAATGCAAGCAAGATTCTGTAGACAAAAGAAAAAAGAATTCTGTAGATCAAATGCTTTAAAATTCTGAAAGAAAAATTGTAACTGCAAGCAAGAATTCTGTAGACAAAAGAAAAAAGAATTCTGTAGATCAAAGGCTTTAAAATTCTTTTTTTTTTTTTTTTTTTTTTATACTAAACAAGCATTTATTTGTTGTTGTTCAGTCACCAAGCCATTTCTAACTCTTTGCCACTCCATAAACTGCAGCACGCCAGGCTTCCCTGCCAATCACTATCTCCATGAGTTTGCTCAAACTTATATCCATTGAGTCAGTGTTGCCATCCAATCATCTCATCCTCTGTTGCCCCTTTCTCCTCTTGCCCTAAATCTTTCCCAGCATCAGGATCTTTTCAAATGAGTCATCTCTTTGCATCAGATGGCCAAAGTATTAGAGCTTCAGCTTCAGCATTAGTCCTTCCAATGAACATTCAGTGTTGCTTTCCTTTAGGATTGACTGGTTTGATCTCCTTGCAGTCCAAGGGACTCTTAATCACCACAGTTGGAAGGCATCAATTCTTTGGTATTTAGCCTTTTTTATGGTCCTACTCTCACATCCTTACATGACTACTGGAAAAACCATAGTTTTGACTATATGGACCTTTGTCAGCAAAGTGATGTCTCTGCTTTTTATTTTTATTTTTTTTTATTTATTTATTTATTTTTTTTATAAATTTATTTATTTTAGTTGGGGGCTAATTACTTTACAATATTGTAATAGTTTTTGCCATACATTGACATGAATCAGCCATGGGTTTACATGTGTTCCCCTTCCCGGACCCCCCACCCACCTCCCTCCCCATCCCATCCTTCTGGATCATCCCATTGCCCTGGCCCTGAGCCCTTGTCACATGCATCGAACATGGAATGGTGCTCTGTTTCACATATGACAATACACATGTCTCAATGCCATTCTCCCAGAACGTCCCACCCTCACCTTCTCCCTCAGAGTCCATAAAATTGTTCCATGCATCTGTGTCTCTTATTCTGTCTCCAAAGGCTTTAAAATTCTGAAAGAAAAATTGTAACTCTAAAATTCTATTTCTTTTAATTCTATTTTCTTTCAAGAGTGAAATCAAAATAAAGACATTGCAGATATACAAAAGCTGAATTAGCATCAGCAGCAGACTCACACTATAAGAAATATTAAAGGAAACCCTTTAGGCAAAATGAAAAGAATACCAGATGGAAATCTGGATTGACCCAAAGGATTTTTTTAACCAAGCTCTCCTATTTATTTATTTCTCTTTGGCTGCATCACACTGGCATGTGGGATCTTAGTTCCCTGACTAGGGATCAAACCTGTGCTCCCTGCAATCGAAGCATGGAGTCTTAGCCACTGGACCACCAGGGAAGTCCCTAAAGAAGGATTTATGAGCACAGAAAACAGAAAAGAATTTTCTATTATTTAAATCTCTTTTCAGAACAATTGACTATTTAAGTAAAAATATTAGCAATGTAGTATGGGATTTATAACATAGGGAAAAGTAGAATGTATGATAAAGTAATATGGGAATTGGGAGGGGAGAGATGAAAGTACACTAGTGTAAAGTTCTTATGCTGTGTGGAAGGTAACCAACTGCTTCCGCTGACCTGGGACAGAGGACCTTCTTATGACACCAGACTTTCAGTGCTGCACTGAACCGGCTCCAGGAAAACTGAGATCATCCATCACCCTCTTCCATCAGGTGCATAATGTCACAGAAACGTAGCTCTGCCAGAGCCAGACTGGTCTCTCTGCTTGACCTCTCTGTGCCTCAGTTTACTCATCTCTAATATCAGGAGTCTTAATGCCTTCTTATCATTGTTGCTACAGGAGTTTAATTACGTGATGCATGTGAATTTTGGCACATACTAGGGATTAATAAATATTAGCTGTTATTATGACCTAATTTGCTTTGGAGAAAAATCAAAGTTATATTGTAGAGAATGAATAATAGAAAACATGGAAAACAACCAAAGAGATAATTCAGTAGGCTAGTACATTGGCAAAGACCCTGATGCTGGGAAAGATTGAAGGCAGGAGGAGAAGGGGATGACAGAGGATGAGATGGTTGGATGGCATCACTGACTCGATGGACATGAGTTTGATTAAACTCCAAGAGTTGGTGATGGACAGGGAAGCCTGATGTGCTACAGCCCATGGGGTTGCAAAGTGTCAGACACAACTGAGCGACTGAACTGAGTACTGTAAACAGACCAGAGATGATGAGAACCAGAACTGGGACAGCGACTTTAGTGTGGAAGTAAGCAGAAGGACTTGAGAGAAAGTAGCACCCACCATGTACAGTGGTTCCTTCTTTCAGTAAATATTCATTGAGTTCTGACTGTGTCTCAGGCACTATGCTAAGGCAGTGAGGGCACACATCCAGAACAAGAGACTTTTATCTGCACCAAATACTAGTTTATAGACTCAAACAATGAGTACCTTTTCTCCTCTGTGTGTTAATTTTTTAAAAAATATAGAAACAGGCAGCATTTAAAATCAAAATATAAAAGCATTTCTAAAGCAAGTCAGAAAGACCCATATGAACCATTGTCTTAGCAATTTTTTCTTATAT
This sequence comes from Giraffa tippelskirchi, assembly GCF_054371585.1. NCBI lineage: Eukaryota > Metazoa > Chordata > Mammalia > Artiodactyla > Giraffidae > Giraffa > Giraffa tippelskirchi. The sequence continues at coordinate 52,901,458 of NC_137280.1, forward strand.
GATAAAATTATTGTACATTTTTTATTCATAAAGCACATGATAATATTTGATATTGCCTGTGAAGATTTTTTCTACATCAGGAGAAACTGTCATTAAAGATAGGAGGGTTTTTTTTTTTATACAAATGAGCTTATTTACAAAACTGAAACAGACTCACAGACTAGAAAACAAACTTAATGGTTATTGAAGGGGAAAGGGAGCAGGGAGGGGTAAATTGGGAGTTTGGGATTAGCAGATATACACCACTATATATAAAATAGATAAACAACAAGGGCCAACTGTACAGCACAGGGAACTATATTCAATATCTTGTAATAACTTGTGATAGAAAATATGAAAAAGAATACATATATATGAATCACTTTGCTGTACACCTGAAAGTGACACAATATTATAAATCAACTACGCTTCAATTTAAAAAAAAGACAGAAGATTTTTTTATTCCTAGCTTTTAAATTCAGTTCAGTTCAGTCGCTCAGTTGTGTCCAACTCTTTGTGACCCCATGAACCGCAGCACGCCAGGCCTCCCTGTCCATCACCAACTGCTGGAGTCTACCCAAACCCATGTCCATTGAGTTAGTGATGCCATCCAACCATCTCATCCTCTGTCGTCCCCTTCTCCTCCTGCCCTCAATCTTTCCCAGCATCAGGGTCTTGTCAAATGAGTCAGCTCTTCGCATGAGGTAGCCATAGTATCGGAGTTTCAGCTTCAACATCAGTCCTTCCAATGAACACCCAGGACTGATCTCCTTTAGGATGGACTGGTTGGATCTCCTTGCAGTCCAAGGGACTCTCAAGAGTCTTCTCCAACACCACAGTTCAAAAGCATCAATTCTTCGGTGCTCAGCATTCTTTATAGTCCAACTCTCACATCCATACATGACTACTGGAAAAACCATAGCCTTGACTAGATGGACCTTTGTTGACAAAGAATGTCTCTGCTTTTTAATATTACATATTTTTAAATTTTAGTAATATACCCTGTGATCCTTTCCTATTGTTCTAATACTTCAGAGAATTTGTATAGGCCCATGAACACAAATTTGGTTCACAGAGCTCTGCCTGCCTGAATTCAGGTTATAATTAATATCCCACCTGTGTATAATATTGCTTTTGGCATTTTGACAAATGCTTGATGATTCAAGAAATATAAAGATTAAAAACGATCAGATTTTGTGTGTCTTTTTAGCCTGTGTTGGGTTTTTGTTTTTTTTAAAGCCCAAAAGACCTACTTATTTTTAAATTCTTATTGTTCAAATACATTTATTTTTTGTTTCTTACAGGATGTATTTTAAAACCTCATAGACAACTAAAATTTCTTAATATTGTCAAATAATGCTGAAGGAGTGCTCACAAACTTTTTCAATTCTTGAGGGAAATGTTATCTGAAGTATTATGGACAAAGCTGCTGGTACTTTGCAGCAAAAGAGGAAGGAAGTGGTAAGGAAAGTGCAGAGTGGTGCTTTATTTTTAAAAATGTATAGCATTTAGATTTAAAAGCATGCACACAAAGCATTTCATTTTCTATCAAATTTTCTACCTTTAGGCTGTGATGACCTTAATTCATATACAGACATGCTAGACAACCAGACCTTCACAGGAGGGAAGAAAATATAAGATCAGATGTTAGATTGAACATAATGACAATCCAGTCGTCATATTCATGTTTATTGAGCAACCATCTAAGTCATTGGGTTTTCTGCTGCAAGGACTAGAGATGAACATAAGCCACAATTCCTCCTCTCCAGAAGCTTCCTGTCTCCCCGGAAACAGAGCCCACCATCTCCAGAGGCCGTTGACAGGCAAACAACGCCCCCAAAGTCTTCACACAGAAGGGGGAGTCTTTGCAGGATTTTAAAAAAGCGTTTAGATGAACTGTCTTACTTTATTACAAGTCAGGGAAAGGACCAGTTACAGTTAATGTAAGAACAGAGATCCCCATAGCTCTCTTTTAGGGTCACTGTTGATGCTCCATGTAGCACTCACAGCTTTCCTGATTGTTTTGCAATATCATACCCTGATACATGTAAAGCAAAATTATTTCACTCAGAGAAAGGTGGGACAGTTTCTTTCTTTACAGCCATATGTACTGGGAAACTAGAAGTCAAGACCACTTAAATTACTCTATTTTCAATAAAGTCACCCAAAAGGAACAGTGTACTTAGTCGTTCAGTCATGTCTGACTCTTCGACCCCATCACTGCAGCTGCAGCCCGCCAGGCTCCTCTGTCCATGGGATTTTCCGGGCAAGAACACTAGACTGTGTTGCCATTTCCTCCTCCAGGGAAAAGGAGCAGTAGCCTCTCCCATTTCTTCAGTCTCCCAATTCTCTTCACCTTCAAAGAACCACTTCCCACTGCTTCCAGATGAGGAGTCATAGCAAAGAAGCCTTATTCTGCTTTAAGAGCCAAAGATGTTCCTCTGAGAAGGAAGTTGCAGAGCCTAAGCCTGTGAAACTGCATCTTTGATGCCAGAGTGCAGAGGCTCTGCCCCTTCCTGTGTCTGCTATGCAATGTGTCCTAAACAATGTTGGTGTCCCCCAAGATCCATGTGCTGAAATCCTCATCATCTCTGTGATGGCATAGGGGGGAGGGCAGGTCAGTAGGTCATATGAATGGAGCCCTCATGAATGGGATTTGTGCCCTTTTATAGAAAGAGTCAGGAGAGCCTTCTTCCCTTCTCTGCTCTCTGCCATGTGAGGGGACCTGCAAATCAGGAGGCAGGCCCTCACCAGATGCTTGGCCTTCCAGCATCTTAATCTCAGACTTTGCAGCCTACAGCGCTGTGAGAAATAAAGGTCTGTTGTTTCAGCCCCCAGTCGGTGGTAGTCAGCCCAAGCTGACCACAGGGGCGAAACTGTCTCCATTTCAGTCTCCTCACAAAAGAATTCAGTTTGAAGTGCTCCAATGCATGTGTATCTATCATGCCGTCTAAGAGGAATGGGAAGGGTACTTTGGTGAGCCAGTGAGATCTGCTTCTAAAATCTTACAGCCAAAAATTATTTATTTCGTCTTCCTAGGGTACATAATTTGGAGATGTGGGAAAGGCAAGAGTAAAGAGGACATGAAAAGCCCTGTTTGTCCTGAGACTTTTACTATATCTTTCTTTAATGCTCAAAACCAGCTTTAATTCTTTAAGAATTTTAATCCTTTTTTCCCCTACTGAATATATTCAAAGTTCTAAGTCAAAAAAGACCTTTGGATTTCACAAGGTCTAAGATTATGAAAACACGTTGAAAACACATTAATGCATCAAATGTCTATAGAGGATTAGCGCACATCCCATGTTAGTTTAGTGCCATCAAGTGGACTAGCTGAAGAAGTACTATCTCTGAACGCTTTCATTACAGTCTGATTTGTAGACACTTCAGCCCCTACTTACGCCTGGAGGCATTTACTGAAAATGGAGTAAATTAAGGAAAATCTTGACTTTTAGTTTCACAATACATATGGTTATAATAAAAGAAATTGGCCCACATTTTGTACAAAATTTGATAAAACAGATTGTCGTTGTCAACAAATTTTGTGAGGAATCTTTCTGTCTATAGCAGTTATAGTAAAAAAAGAAAAATGACTATCAAAGTTCAGAAAAGTCTTAAGTATTTATGATTCTAAAAATTAAATACTTAAACACACTGCATCATTAAATATTTTTGTGTCACTCGGAAATTGTCATTTGCCCAAAAACAGGCTGCATGGATATCATATTCTTTCTTTTTTAAATACATAAATGTATTAATTTAACAAGTTACTATAAAATAGTTACGTGACCACTACCTACATTATGAAATAGAATATTCTCTGGACCCCAAAAGACCCCTTCCCTTTTTTTTATAATTTAGCTTCAAACTGAGTATCCCTAAATAAAATATTTTAGTTTTTGCCTAAATAAAATCACAAGATATGTGATGTGTATGTATGAAATTACCTTCTTCCCCATAACCATGGATTTTTAAGGTTCTTTTACACTGAAGGGTATATAATGATCCCATTTTTGTTGCTACGTAGTATTCCATTGCATGAATCATTTATCCATCCTGCTGTTGGTGGACACCTCAATGCTTCCAAGTTGAGGATACTATGAATAATTCTCCTTTGAGTGTGTTCATTCGTGTGTTTCAGTGCCTCTCAGCATACAGTTCTGAAGTTGTATGGGAAGGGTGTAAACATAAGAGTGGATTTGCTTTGTCTTGGAGAATATATATGTTCAGTTTTGCTAATCAGATGCCAACAGGTTTTCTACAGAAGCTGTATAAATTTACACTTCCACCAGTAATATGAGCCCTCTCAGTGGTCCATATCCTGACCAGTTGTTATTGATAGGTCTCTTTTTCATTTATTTTGAAGAGTTTGCTGTGAGCTCATGATTATTTCGTTTTGGTTTTAGTTGGTGTTTCCTTGGTTATCAATGTGGTTGAGAATATTTTCGTTTCATGGCCATTGTGATTTCCACTTTTTCAGTGGTTTGTCTCTTTCATGCTGGTTTTTGGAGTGCTTCAATATTCTGGCATGACCTTTGTCACTTATATATGAGTGGATATCTTCTACTTTGTGATTTGCCTTTTCAGTCTCCTGTGGTATCTTGATGAGTAAATATTCTTAATTTTATTATCGTCTATTTTAATGACTTCAGTTTCATATTTTGTTTTTAAAATTCCAAAGTAATGTCTTATCACCAGTTATGTTTGACTTAAGCACTTGGCTGGGTGGATGTCTGCTGGATTTTCCACTGTAGTTACTCTCTTTCTCACTGAACAGGTAATATCTTGGGGGAGATCGTTTGCAACTACGACTACTTCTCCTCAAAATTTTGTCAATCAATTTAGCATCCATCAGTTGTCTTGTCTGTGACATTTGTTACTGTGGTATTTGCCTACTGTGATTCTCTATTTCCCACTTTTTAAAAAGCTTATTAGCTGGAATTCTACTGTGAGAAGAAGCTGTCTCCTCTTTGATTGATTGATTGATTCAATTATTTATTTACATCAAAAATCACTTTTGCTATATTGTGCTTGTTAGAAGAGAGTGTCTAGAACCAGCCCTCAAGAGGAGGTGATTCGTTCCATGTTCGATGCATGAGACAAATGCTCAGGACTGGGGCAATGGGATGACCCAGAGGGATGGGATGGGGAGGGAGGTGGGAGGGGGGTCCAGGAAGGGGAACACATGTAAACCCATGGCTGATTCATGTCAATGTATGGCAAAAACTACTACAATATTGTAAAGTAATTAGCCCCCAACTAAAATAAATAAATTTATTAAAATAAATAAATTAATTAATTAAAAGGAGGTGATTACACAATGGCATAAATTCCAAGAGGGAGGGTCAACAGGACCCTCTTCAAGTTACCAAAAATGCCAGATATTCCTTTAAAAAGTACCCACCATATTTTACCTTTAATATTAATGCCATCTGAAATAATAATTTAAAAGATACTGTATTAGTTAGTAGTCAGTACAGTCCTACAATCAGGAATCATTTTTTATACCTGAGGCACCATATAAATTATCTTTTTTCCAAATAAGAATCAAACTATGCACAAGTAAGTTGGTAATAGCAATCAATTTTTAGTCCAGCACAGGGATTAAAGTCGGACATAAGTGGATTAAAATCCATATTCTGCCACTCACCAGTTGTGCAGTCGAGTACAAAACTAGTTAACTTCTCTATACCTCACATGTTCATAAGTCAAGTGGGAATGCTATTAGAATCTTCCTCCAGGGTTATTGGGTCTTCCCAGGTGGCTTAGTGATAAAGAATCTGACTACCAATGCAGGAGACACGGGTTCAATTCCTGGGTCAGGAAGATCCCCTGGAGGAGGAAATGGCTTCCTACTCCAGTGTTCTTGCCTGGAAAAATTCCATGGACAAAAATTCCGGGCTCCTGTCCATGGAGTCGTAAAGAGTCAGACACAACTGTGTGACTGAGCACCTATGCACACTAGGGTTATTGGACTGGGCATTTGTCTTTTGGGGTATGTCTAACATCTATGTTATTTCTATTTGAAGGGATCCTGTTGTTTGTGGTTCTGTATTTATCCTAGAGAATTATTACTACTAGAGTCTCAAAGAACTTTTTTTTGCCCCATTTTAAGGCTGTTGTAACTTATTCAGATTTCCATCTTCCTTTTTATATGTCTGTCTTCTATGGGACAAGGATCCGCTTTATGTCCACAACACTTGGAAAAAGCCCTGGTTTATAATTATTGGTGATCCCTATATTTTTGTTAAACAAGTGAATGAATTAATAAATGAAATGAGGCAGAAAACATAGATTTACTTCAGTGTTATCTGTGTCAGCATCAGGAGCAAACTTTGAGTTGAAAACCAACCTAAAACGTTTGACCACCCTTTTCAGTGAAGCACAAATATACATGAACAGCATTTTGTACCACATTTATAACTGAAACTGATCACCCATGGCGCATTCTCTTGTCTTTTCCCATTCCCACCAGAGCATGAAGGCAGAACCTCTCGGCGGTTTCCCACAGCAGCACTGAGACCAGACTGAAACGTGCAGTCAATTTTTGTTAAAGTCCTGAGGAAATTACAGCTCAGAGCAAAACTCCCAATGACCTTTTGGATGTGGTCACTCTGCTGTGTGAACCTGTGGGCACAAGACCTTGGGTACTTGAGGTCTCCAGCTGGACTGCCTTCTTGCTACTGTACACGCACGTCCTTGCTTAGAACACAGCTCCCTCCGTGAGGAAGAAGCCCTTGTTTCTACACCAAACAAGAATGTCCTCAGTGACATGCAGATGCCCCAGAGTCCAAGCCTGAGATTCCCAAAGACACAAAGGTGACTTACCCAGCTCAGAATCAACCTCCAGGCCTCACATCCTGGTCAGGATATTCTAACTCCAAAGATGGCTCACAGTAGGAACTTCATTTCTCTTCAGTGGACACCCAGGATGACCACAGGGTGGGATTTTATTTTGTGGATTTGAGAGGACAAGTTTCTCATTATCATAAGAGCCAGCAGTTACTTAGGAGTGCCAAGACTTTATAGACAGTAATTACATTTACTCATGACAGCAACTTGTGAAGTCAGTAGTATTCTGCCATATACTCAGATAAGAAAATAGGTATACTTATTTAACTTGCCCCAAATTATATACGTAACGAGTAGCATAAACCTGTATCTGATGCTAAAGTCTAACTTATTGCCCAACATTAGTGCAAGGGCTATACCCATGAATTAGCCAGGCCTATAAGATGATCAGAAAGATCTCATTTCATTCCCCTGAGGCATTAGGGAAAACCCCTAGAATTGGAGATGGACACACCTGGTTCAAGTCTAACTGTAACTTTCTGAGAGTGTGGTTATGCTAAACAAGATACATAAACTCTCTGAGCCTAAGGTTCCTTCTTCATTAGCTTACTGTGTGGATTAAAAGAGATAGTGCAAGTAAAGTGCCTATAGTGCTGGGTCCACTGTTGGTATTTAATAAATGCTAACTATAATGTTATAACAGAATTACTTCCTGATTTCTGTTCTCACTGGGCCCATCTGCATTTCCACACATTTGGAAAAATTCACATTTAATATACTTACTGAGAAATGTGTAATGTAATTTTAAATCCATAAAAATATTTTTTAAATTATGACACAATCATATTCTTATAGGTCAGGTGACCTTATAAATTATTGTATAAACTGAGGCACCTAAGAGCAAAAGAAAGCATTATTACACTGATACAAAAAAATACTTTCAGTTACAGGCTATAAATATTTTCCTGTTTTTGGAACAGGCAACAATAAAAAAAAAATTGATGACATGTGGGTAGTGATTTTAGGTAACTATACCCTTACTCTGGCAATAATATATCTATATATGGATAAAACAATGTTTGAGAGATTTGTAAGTAAGTGTTATATAAATATCTACACTTCTCCCACATACTCATCATAGCTACCTTACATTTCTATTTATAAGAACACACAGTGTTTTCTTCTTTGTTCTTTTGAATATTCTTTATAGGCTTAATGACATTTTTGCTGTAATAACCTATAATGGAAAAGAATCTAAAAAAGAATATATACATATATATACACATAATTGAATCAGTTTGCTGTACACCTGAAATTAATGCAACTATATGTAAATCAACTGTATGTCAATAGAGATTTTTTTTTAATTTAGTGACATTTTGGGATGAACTAGATAGAGTAGTTCCTTCACTCTTCACCTAACACTTACTCTTAGAAAAAAGTGCCCAGACACAGATAGCAGGGGGTTATTGTTCCAGTTGAGGAGTGGCTTTAAAACAATCTTAATTGCTACTAAGAAGAAAATATTCAGATAAACTATTTCAAAGTTGTACTTGCATAAAAGTTGTTTAACATTTAATGGGTTTAAAGCTTACTGTCTATTCAATAAAGTATCCTACTTACTACGATTTTCCAGCCAGTTAATCTTTTTAAAAAATTTTTATTTTATATTTGAGTATAGTTGATTAACAATAGTGTGATAATTTCAGGTGTACAGCAAAGTGATTCCATTAGTATCTATTCTTTTTCAGATTCTTCAGCGTTCCCTGTGCTATACAGTAGGGCCTTATTGATTATTTTTAAATATAGGAGTGTGCACATGTCCATCCCAAACTCGCTAACTATCCTTTCCCCCTGGTAACCCTAAGCTCATTCTCTAAATCTGTGAATCTATTTTGTAAGTAAGTTCATTTGTTTCTTTTCTTTTTAGATTCTGCCATTAAGCAGAATATATTAAATGATATATCTCTTTCTCTGTCTGACTTATTTCAGTCAGTATGATGATCTCTGGGTCTGTCCATGTTACTGCATATGACATTATTTCACTCTTTTTAATCATGCCAATTCATCTTGAAGGGCACACTAGGTTGTATCAGCCAAAATTACACATTTTACTGAGTCTTTTACTGAGATTATTTCTTTATGAAAGTTTAGATTCTTGCTTAAAATTTCTTTGAGGATTCTTCAAATACTTCAGCCACATTCTCTGAGATTTTTTGATTGTGTTGTAGCAGAAACAAAGTAATTTAAGTATTTTTCTCAATACAAAGTTGATACTCACTGTAGAAAGTACTGATGTATAGAAAGAGAAATTTTCTAATATTTATAATCCCACCAAGGATAACTGCTTTTTTTGGAATATCAATTGCTTTGCAGTGTTGTGTTAGTTTATGCTGTACAACAGAGTGAATCAGCTATACACACACACACACGCACACATACACATATCCCCTCCCTCTTGGACCTCTCTCCACCCCACCCCCATCTCACCCTTTAGGTCATCACAGAACACGGAGCTGGGCTTCCTGTGCTTTATAGCAGCTTCCCATTAGCTAGCTATCTCATACATGGTAGTGTATATATGTCAATCCTCATCTCCCAATTTGTACCCCACCCCCCATGTCCACATGCCTGTTCTCTATGTCTGCATAGAATATGTCTCTATTCCTGCCCTGGAAATAGGTTCATCTGTACCATTCTGCATAAATGCATTAATATGCAATAATTTGTTTTTCTTCGCTTTTAACACTTATCCTTACACATATTTTTCTATGTTTGTAAAAGTATTTTGTAAAATAGGATCATATCTATTATTTTATAGATTGCTATTTTTATTCAACAAGATAACATAAATATCATCCAGTGTCAATAAATATTCACCTACTAAAACTATTTTTTACTAACTAAATAGTATGTCATAATGGGTCACTTTTAGTTTCAGCTCCAACATGTAAAGAGCTTGTAAGTCATCATTCCTATTTTTTTTTAAAGAGCTTTATAGAGATACAGTTTATACACAAAATCATCTGTTTAAACTGTACAATTTCTTGATTTGTCATATGTTTACAGATATGCACAACCATCACCACAGTAAATTTTAGAATTATTTTCATCACTCAAAAAAGAAAAACTCTTTAAGCTTTAGCTATCACACTCATAACTCCCTAGATTTCATTTCTGCTACCCCACACAGTGGTGCAGTGGTCAAGAATCTGCCTGCCAATGCAGGAAACACGGGAGAGGTGGATTAGATCCCTGGTCGGGAAGATCCCCTGGAGAAGGAAATGGCACCCCACTCCAGTATTCTTGCCTGGAGAATCCCATGGAGAGAGGAGCCTGGTTAGCTACAGTCTATGGGGTCTCAAAGAGTCAGACATGACATGGACATACACACACACTCCACATAACGAGTACCACTAGCCATGGGCAACCACTAAGCTACTTTCTGTCTCTACAGATTTTTGTGTTCTGGCCATTTCACAGAAATGCTATCACATAATATGTGATCATCTGCTGAGGACTTTTTTCACTTTTCAACATTCATTCATGCGTAGCATGTATCCATACTTCATTTCTTTTCATGGTCAAGTAATATTCCGTTTGTGGATGTAACACATTGTGTTTATTAATTCATCAGTTGATGGACATTGGGGTTGTTCTCACATTCAGGTTTCAGTTTGGATATGTTTTCACTTCTGTTGAGTCTATACCTGGGACTGGAATTGCTGAAATCATATAGTAACTCTTTGTTTAATCATTTATGGAACTGTCAGACTCTTCCAAAGTGGCTGCACCAATTTACATTCCCACCAGCCATGTATGAGGATTTTGATTTCTCCATATCCTTGCCTACACTTGTTATTATCTGATTTTTTGATTCTAGATATCCTAATAGGTATGAAGTAGTATCTCACTGTGTCTTTGACTTGCATTTTCCTGATGGCTAATGATGTAGGCATCTTTGGATTGTGCTTATTGGCCATTTATATATCTTCTGTGGGTTATTTACCTTTTCATTATTAAGTTATAAGGGTTCTTTATATATTCTAGATACTAGGCCTTTACTAGATACATAATTTACAAATATTGTCTCTCATCTGTGGGTTGTCAGTTTACTCATATGATGATGTCCTTGAAGCACATGGTTTTAATCTTGATGAAGTCCAGTTCACCTAATTTTTCTTTTGTTATTTATGCTTTTGTTGTGATATCTAGTAATCCTTTGCCAAATTTGAAATCATAAGTTTACCATTGTGTTTTATTATAAGAGTTTTATAGTTTTAGCTCTTACATTTAGGACTTTGATCTGTTTTGAGTTTATTTTGATATGGTGTAAAGTAAAAATCTAACTTTATTCTTTTACATGTTGTATTACCCAACACCATTTGTTTAAGAGTATTCTTTTCTCATTGAATAGTCTTGGTACCCTTATAGAAAATCAGCTGACTATAGATGTATAGGTTTATTTCTGGACCCTTAATTCTATTCTGATCCATATATCTGACCTTTCTCATGTCAGTACCTCACTGTCTTGATTACCATTGCTTTATATTAATTTTGAAATTGAGAAGTATGCGTTTTCCTTCTTTCTTCTTTTTCATAATTGTTTTTGGCTATTCTAGGCCCTTTGCAGTTTCATATGCATGTTAGAATTAGTTTGTCAATTTCTAAAAAGTCAGCTGGAATTCTGATAGAGGTTGCATTGAATCTGTAGATCAGTTTAAAGAATATTCTCATCTTAACAGTAAACCTTCCAGTCCATAAACATGGATGTTTTTCCAATTGTTTCGATACTCTGTCAGTATTTTCTTTCAGTAATTTTCCTTCAGTATTGTTTTATTATAGTTTTCAGAGTATATGTTTTCTAGTATTTTTATAAATTTATTCCTAAGTATGTTCATTTTTGATATTTTACATGAGATTTTTTTTCTGAACCTCATTTTATTATTCATTGCAAGTATATAGAAATACAACTGATTTTGACATATTGATCTCATAACCTGCAACCTTGCTGAATTTGTTCTATAAGCTGAATCTTAACAAATTGTTAAGGTTATTAGGAAAAATTAAAGTATAATAAAGCATATTTTTAAGCTTTTCATACATTTGCTGAATTTCCCTAGAGAAGTAGTACTCTAGTTTGTACTCTCACCAGAAATCCAGTCCATCAAAATCAAGTTTTAATTTGTCTTCTTCTTTACAAATTAAAAAGGTAAAACAGTTTCTAATTTTTGTTTAAACTTGCAATTTTTAGATTACATCTGTACTCATTGGCTCAATGGTAAAGAATCCTCCTGCCAATGCAAGAGACAAAGGTTTGATCCCTGGGTTAGGAAGATTCCCTGGAGAAGGAAATAGCAACCCACTCCAGTATTCTTTTTTTTTAACTTTTTTTAATGTTTTTTTTTTAATTAGTTTATTTATCTATTTTTTAACTTTACAATATTGTATTTGTTTTGCCATACATTGACATGAATCCACCATGGGTGTACATGTTTTCCCCTTCCAGAATCCCCTTCCCACCTCCCTCCCCATCCCATCCCTCCAGGTCATCCCGGTGTACCAGCCCTGAGCACCTGTATCATGCATTGAACCTGGACTGGCGATTCGTTTCACATATGATAATTTATATGCTTCAGTGCCATTCTCCCATATCCTCCCACCCTTGCCCTCTCCCACAGAGTCCATAATACTGCCATATGACCCAGCAATCCCACTGCTGGGCATACACACTGAGGAAACCAGAATTGAAAGAGACACGTGTCCCCCAAAGTTCATCACAGCACTGTTTATAATAGCCAGGACGTGGAAGCAGCTAGATGCCCATCAGCAGACGAATGGATAAGGAAGCTCTGGTACATATACACAATGGAATATTACTCAGCCATTAAAAAGAATACATTTGAATCAGTTCTAATAAGGTGGATGAAACTGGAGCCTATTATACAGAGTGAAGTAAGCCAGAAAGAAAAACACCAATACAGTATATTAACACATATATATGGAATTTAGTTAATCGGTAAAGATAACCACTCCAGTATTCTTGCCTGGAAAATCCCATGGACAGAGGAGCCTGGTGGGTTACAGTCCATGGGGTGGCAAAAGAGTTGGACTTGACTTAGTGACTCAGTGACATCAATACTCATTTAAGGGATGCCTTCCAGAAAATAGGAGCCTAAATGAAATCAGAAAAACACAGTCATCATAGCACGGTCCCCCTGACAGCACAGTCCCAGCATTGTCAGTTGTTCTTTTTGGTGTTTAAAATCCCATGTTATCAAGACAAGCTTCCTACTATAACTCTTCTATCTTTTATATAATTTTTGGACAATAATACAGGCTGTAATGATATTTATGAGGCTTCTCACAGTGTCAGTAGATTTCCACCAATCCCTAACTGCACACCAATCTAGTCTTTCTGTATTATCCATTGCTGCTTGACAAATTAGCCTCAAAGTTTCGTGACTTCAAACAGCATTAATCACCTCTTGGCTTCTGAGGGTCAGGAATGTGGGAGCAATTGGGTGGTTCTGTCTCAGGTTTTCTTGTGAAGTTGCAGTCACGCTGGCCGCTCGGGATGCAGTGATCTGAAGTCCTTTTCCGAGGAGGCTCACTCAGGTAGTTAAAGCTAGCATGCACAGTTCCTGCTGGGTTGGAAGTCCTGTTTCCTCCCCACATGGCCTCTCATAGGGTTGTCTAGTTGTCTTCAAGACCTGGCAGCTGGATTCCTCCATAATGATGAGTGAGGAGGGCTTGGGGGTTGGAGGCGGAGCAGAGAACTTGAGATGGCAGCTGCAGTCCTTTATAACCTGACCTCATCACTTGTGCTTTATGTTTTTGGTCACAACAACGGAGAGAACTAAACAAGGTTGTGAACACTAGGAGAGGGGCATTACCAGGACCCCTGTGACAGAAAGAATCATGCCGCTTATGAATTGTGATTTATTGTTATTGTTCATTGCTCAGTTGTGTTGGTCTCTTTGAGACCCCGTGAACTGCAGCATGCCAGGCTTCCCCATCCTAAAATATCTCCCAGAGTTTGCTCAAACTCATGTCCATTGAGTTGGTGATGCCATCCAACCATCTCATCCTCTGTCACTCCATTCTTCTCCTGTGATTTACAATCAGAACTTTCATTTAGTCGTCATTCCTATTTCTGGCCCAGAGCTCCTAAAACCCTTGGAATTTCCTAAGAAGTGCCATAAAGGTATCTTTTGTTCTGTTCATGCAGTGACTTTTGGAAAGCCCCGAAGTAACCTAAGCATGAGGGCTGGTTACCAGAGGAAGCAATTATGTTATTAGAGGATTGGAATTTACAGTCACCCCCACCTCCAACCCCTCCAGGGAACAGTCGGGCAGAAGATTGAACTGTTATCAGTGGCCAATGGTTTAATCAATCAGGCCTGTGTCGTGAAGCCTCCATAGAAACCCCAAATGACAGGGTTGGGAGAGCTTCCAGGTGGTAAACACATGGGTTTGTGGAGAGGGTGGACTGCTCCACATTCCTTTCTCCATATCTTGGGCTATGTGTCCCTTATATTTGGCTGTTCATGAGTTAAACCCTTTTATAATAAACTGGTGACCTAGTAAGTAAAGAGGGATTTGTTGGAACCCTCAATGGCTTCCCTGGTAGCTCAGACAGTAAACAATCTGCCTGCAATGCAGGAGACCCATGTTTGATCACTGGGTCGGGAAGATCCCCTGGAGGAGGAAATGGCTACCCACTCCAGATTCTTGCCTGGAGAATTCCATGGACAAAGGTGCCTGGCGGGCTATAGTCCATGGGGTTGCAAAGAGTCAGACATGATTGAGCAACTAACACACTCAATCTATAACTAGTTGGTCAGAAGCACAGATGACAACCTGGATTTGCAAATGGCCTCCGAAGTTGGGTCAGTGGTGGGATGGGGAAGGGGAGAATCTTGTAGGACTGAGCCCTTACCCTCGGGGATCTGAGGCTGTCTCTTGGTCAACAGTGTCAGAATTGAGTTGACTTGCAGGACATCCAGCTGGTGTCTGAGAATTGCTTGGTCATGCAGAAAGAAACTATGCATTGTGATTAGGGTCAGAATCTCATTCTTCACCAAAAATTTGTTGTTGTTGTTCAGTCGCTCAGTCGTGTCAGACTCTTTGTGATCCCATGGACTGCAGCACGCCAGGCTTCCATGTCCTTCACTATCTCCTGGAGTTTGCTCAAACTCATGTCCATTGAGTTAGTGATACCATCCAACCATCTCATTCTCTATTGTCCCCTTTTCCTCCTGCTTTCAATATTTCCCAGCATCAGGATCTTCTCTAATGAGTCAGCTCTTTGCATCAGGTGGCCAAAGTATTGGAGCTTCAGCATCAGTCCTTCCAATGAATATTCAGGACTGATTTCCTTTAGGATGGACTGGTTGGATCTCCTTGCAGTCCAAGGGACTCTCAAGAGTCTTCTCCAATACCACAGTTCAAAAGCATCAGTTCTTTGGTGTTCAGCCTTCTTTATGGTCCAAAAACCAGCAAGTCCTAATTCCTAGAACCTGTGAACATTACCTTATATGGCAGAGTCTTTGCAGATGTGATTAAGTTAAGAATCCTGAGGAATTTCTCTGGTGGTCCAGTGGTTAAGAGTCTGCCTTGCAAAACAAGAGACACAGGCTCGATCCCTGGTCACGGAACTAGGATCCCACGTGCTGCAGGGCAACTAAGCCCACACGCTGCAACCACTGAGCCTGCACACCACAACGAAGATCCCAAATGCTGAAACTAAGACCTGATGCAGCCAAATTAAATAAATGTTTTTTAAAAATCCTGAGATGGGGAAATTATTCTGCATATTCCAGGGGAATGACACAAATAAATGCCATTACAAATGTCCTTGTGAGAGAGTGGTAGATGGCATTTTCACAGACACACAGAGGAGAAGGTAATATACGTATGGAGCAGAGACAGAGTTGAAGATGTGGCCCCAAGCCAAAGTAAGCTAGGAGCCACTAGAAACTTGAAGAGGCAAGGAATGTGTTCTCCCCAAGAGGCTCCAAAGGACGCATGGCCCCACCAACACCTTGATTTTGACCCAGTGATACATTTCAGACATCTGGCCTCCAGAGCTGTGAACAAATACATTTCTGTTTTAAGTCACCAAGTCTGCAGGAAATTTTTTTAAATAACAGCCACAGAAATCTAGTATAGCCATCTCAGAAGTTGGCTACTCCACATTCTATATCCTCAAACATTTTCTAAAAGATACTTTAAGCAACTGTTTTGAAATTTCCCTTTAAGCATTTATCTTAGATTGCGTGATTCAACCCTAAAACTTGCGTGAATTTTTCAGCCATTATAAGTAAAAATTATTTTCACACACAAAATAAATATCTTATAGGCCAAGCAATAAATATCACATTCAGCTGAACACATTTAATTTGGCAGAGCACTTGCTTGTTTAGAGTACAGCATGGTGCGCCAAAGCTCAGGGCGCAGAGCAGGATTTGTTCTGCTTCTAGCTGGTTTCAACATTTGAATTTTGAGGTGACATAGTTGAGTATATAACAGCATAATCTGAAGCTGACTGCCATTGAGTACTTATGGAAAAAAATGAGCACTTTTCTATTCCTCCAAATGAAATAAAGTGATAGAAATACATTAAGATAATATTTTATAATAGCAGTGAGCATGAGAAGTATCAACAGCATATGAGAGATATCAACAAATTGGTGGACCATGTAAAGTGGAGGGAGCATATTGTCAGGCGACACAGCAGAAGGAGCAGCCATCAGGACTGTGCTCTGAGGATGCTGCAGGACAGGTGGAAGCCACCTGCCTTCTGGAGCTTGGATGAGTCTCGAGGCTCAGAGTCAGAAGACCTGATGTAGGACAGGAATAAGAACCAGGAAATTGATAAAAGGTCTGGTACACAAAGGATGGGCTTCCCAGGTGACCCAGTGGTAAAGAGTCCACCTGCAATGCAAGAGACCCGGGTTTGATCCCTGGGTTGGGAAGATCCCCTGGAGAAGGAAATGACTACCCATTTCTGTATTCTTGCCTGGAGAAGTCCATGGACAGAGGAGCCTGGCAGGCTACAGTCTATGGGGTCGCAAAGAGTAGGACACAATTGAGTGACTAAACACCACCACCACAGAGGATATACCCTCTAGTTCCCCAGCCTACCTAACCACTCAAAGTATTTAGGAAATTAAGCATTTAATTCTGGGGAAAAATCCAGAAGACTATTTACTAAAAATATGTATGTATTCTGGAGAGTTTTAAAGTTTCTAGTGTGGGTTTTGGCTGCCTAGCATAAATATCTAATCTCGTTTTGGCATTTTGGGGGTCCTTAAGCCTTCTCTTAAATAAGAATGTCAATCATGAATCACTAGAAATAGGAGAAAACCCAGCAGCATAAAAATCAAATATAAAGACAGAAAACTTATAAAAGAGAAAGATTTATAAATGCATTTTTAGTATACTCAGGAAGAACTGAGATATTATAACCACACAAAAACAGAACAGTATGCCATCAAAGAGAATAATCAGGAACAACGTAAGAGCTCTTGGGAAAAAACTTCAATGTTAATAGTAAAAGCAGAGTTTGTAAAGTATAATAAGTGGGTAAGGATATACCCGTAAAAATAGAAAATGAGAAAAAAGAGGCACAAATGATCAATTGCCTATGGAAGGCTGGTAAATAAAGTTGAGAAAATATCACAGGAAGTAGAACAAAAAAGACTAGAAAATGGGAGAGAAAATATAAGAAAATTAAAGGCTCATTTCCTTAGGCTCAGCATCTGAATAGTAAGTCCAGAAGGGCAGGATTGACCAATTGAACAGGTCCATGCAATAAGGGGAAAACATCTACACACAATGCTGTGAAATTTAGATCGTGCAGGATAAAGAGTCTGAGTTTTTCCAAACTTTCGGCCAACTCAATAATAAGTGCCTCTGAAGAATGAGTCTAAAGCGTGGGGAGGATCTGGGAAAATTGTTGCTTGTGTCTAAGCTGTTATCTACTATTTGATACTGTCCATGAAAAATTAATCAGTCAGTCTAAGAAATAAATGGAATATTTTATTGGAGCCAAGTTGAGGATTATAACTTGGCAACAGAGTCTCAGAAAGCTCCAAGAACTGTTATACCCACAAGAGGTCAAGAAACAGTTATATAAGTTTTCTGAGACAGAGGGCTGTACACCAGATGACGCATTATTGACAGTTTACACAATCCAGTTCTGGCCCCTGCATGATCAGGAAGGAATGTTATCCTTTAAGGTGGTGTCTTGTTGATGCTGGTTGAGCAGGTATTTCTGCCCTTGGGGGAGGCTCGATGCATGATGCAGATATGCAATAAACAGTGGTGGGGAGAGAGAAAGCCAAAAGGAAGAGGAAATTTTTTATGTTTAAATTTTTCATGTCTTGCCACAAAATATGAATTTTATTTCACACTGCTTTACCATATGTGTGTATTATTCTGGTAGACCTTTTAAAAATACTTATTAAACGTCATTGAGAAAAGCTGTCTTTGTGGAGAACACCTGAAGGACACACAGTCTAACCCTCCCTCTACTCATATCACTGGACCAAGGTCAGAGTGCCCTAGTGTTGGTTATGGTGGCCATGTTGCTTAGGCTCCCCACCCAGAAAGTTACTCACTGAACTGTGATAGATCTTTCTTGAGATTTTTCTATAAGAGGCAGCCCTGAGTAATTCATTACTGTGATTACAGTAGATATTTTTAAAGACATTGTTCAGTCCATTGCTCCTGTCCTCCTGATAAGAACCACCAGGAAAACATTTTCTCTAGACTTAGTGCCGAAAATAAATGTGCTTCTCCTAAGCCCTGATTAAATCTTCTCTTATGATCACTGACTCAGCTAAGACACCACATTTCCTTCCCTGTGTCACTATCTCAGAATATATTTTAAAGTCACAGCATTTGCTAGAGTGATTGTAACCTGCCCCCGCAGAACTTTCCTGTCCTTTGCGGACAGTCACACTTTGAGCCATTATCCTTAACTTGTAAAGCTGAGCATCATTCTGCTGCAGTCTATTGCAAACAGAACTTCTGTTATTGTTTGGGTGAGCAGGTCTTAGCAATCACCCCGAGCTGAAATGGATGCAGAGGCCACAGATGGATGTGTCATAATAGCTTTAAACCACCAGGAGGAGCTCTAAAACAGACTGCTGCTAAGTCACTTCAGTCGTGTCCGACTCTGTGCGACCCCAGAGACGGCAGCCCACCAGGCTCCGCCATCCCTGGGATTCTCCCGGCAAGAACACTGGAGTGGGTTGCCGTTTCCTTCTCCAACGCATGAAAGTGAAAAGTGAAAGTGAAGTCGCTCAGTCGTGTCCGACCCTTAGTGACCCCATGGACTGCAGCCTACCAGGCTCCTCCATCCATAGGGTTTTCCAGACCACTGGGGACTATTAGACTTGCTGGCAAGGAGGGGGAAAGAATACATTGTCTACAGATGGAGAGTTTAAACCACGTTAAAACTTGATACAGAGGGGTTGAGAGAATCATCACACTAAAAAGTCTCCAGAAGACAAAATACAGGTGCCTAAAGGCATTAGGTTAGTTCTGTCTGTGGATTTTTTATTTTTAAGAGAAAAAAAAAATACACAAGAAACATTGATTCAATTAGTGAAGCCAAACAAGTCATGAGATTGTAAATGAGAGTAAATTTACACAGAGCTTCTCAACCCCTCCATCTGCCAAAATATTTCTTTCAGTGGAATCAGCCTTTTGGATGAGTTTTGGAGAATGATTCAAAAGATGCTGAAAGTTTCCTTTACTCAGAAATCTCTCTTCTGATTAACTCCTGGTACCTGACATTCTTTAAGAGCTTTAATTATGTCTTAACATTCTTAATGTCTTTGAATAAAGGCTTTACCTCAACTTGGAGGGCTAATATTGATGATTGCAAAGATTAGCTTGAATGGCTTAATCTTTTGCTATGCATCACCATGTGGTAGAAAGGAAAGGCTTTGAAGATTAACCTGACAATGATTTTTATTTACGGGAGACGACCAGGTATAGAAAGCTCTGGGTGTAGAAAGCTCAGATACAACCCTACAACTGGAGAGGTGTATCAGGAAATCTGCCAGGAATGGGGGCATCTGTGGAAAGAGAACAGAGTCAACCACAAAGAAACAGCAAAGAAGGTGACAAACTTCCCAAGGCGGCTTCTTTGCTCCAGGCCGACATAACAAAGCACCACAGATGGACAGCTTAACCATCAGAAATAGGTTTTCTCACAGTTCTGGAGGCTAGAAGGTCAAAATCAAAGTATTATGCGCTTCTGATGCCGCCTTCTACCTGTGTCTTCACGTATACACATCTGCGTCCAAACGTCCTCTTTTTTTTTATTGTTTTGTGTTGGAGTATAGCCGATTAACAACGTGATGGTTTCAGGTGAACAGCAAAGGGACTCAGCCATACATGCACATGTGTCTGTTCTCCCCCAAACTCCCCTCCCATCCTGGCTGCCACATAATATTGGATGCGCCATTAGTTTTTGACCAGGGAATGCACAAGGGACCAGAGAGTATCATATCTCATTTAATTTTTTTAATTATGAAAGTATGATAACACATTTATAGGAGACTTGGGAAATACAGAACAACGTTACATATAGTTCCACTATACACTACAATTATTTTTATTAAATAGGTAAATTGGGCTTCCTGGGTGGTGCAATGGTAAAGAATCTGCCTGCCGATGCAGGAGATGCAAAAGACGGGTTCAATCCCTGGGTTGAGAAGATCTCCTGAAGGAGGAAATGGCAACCCACTCTAACATTCTTGCCTGGGAAGTCCCATGGACAGAGGAGCCTGGCGTGCTACAGTCCATGGAGCTGCACAGTTGGACACGACTGAGCAACTGAGCATGCAAGCATGACACAAGACAAAAAACATGTAAAATTAAGATTTTTAGTTAGAGTTTCAATATCAAACTCTCAAAAATTAATAGAACAGAGAAGTAGATGGATATAGCTGACCAGAAAAGCATTATGAACCAATTCAACATAATTAAGATTTATACAATTTTCACACAACAGTAGGATACGCATTCTAGTCAAGTTCCCATAGACTGTAAACTAGGAGACAGTGGAACATACCCAGGGCAAATGTCCTCTTTTTATGAGGATCCTGGTTACGCTGATAAGGGCCTACTCTACAGAGTTCATTGTAACTAAAGACCCCCATCTCCAAATATGTTCACATCACAGATAGTAAGGGTTAGAACTTCAAACACTGAATTTGAGGGGGCTGCAGTGCAGCCTGTAACACTGCCCTTCTCTCCAGTGGTGCCCAATATTTCTTAAAATTCTGCCAGCAGTGGAGTGGCCACAAGGCAGTCAGTGGAGGGGGCTTGAGTTTGGGAGTCAGGCCTGTACTATTCTGCTGGCTTGACCATTTCCAGCAGTGTGAACTGGGGAATTATTTAGCCTATTCTTAGCCTTGGTTTCCCCATTTGTAAAATAAGGCTAAAAATACTCCCCTTGGCAGGCAGCAGTGAAAAGAGGACAGAGATGATTAATGTGGAAAAATGGTCACAGCGATTCTCAGGTGTGGACCGAACCCCTCTGAGGCCCCCACTGCCCTGGAGAGAGGAGTCCAGTCCTGCCACAGCCAACAAGTCCTGTGTGACCGGCTCCCAGCCCCCAGCAGAGGTGAGAGGGGCCCAGTGCCTGTGGAACGTTAGATACTGTCAAGAAGAAAGCCCCCAAAAGATAAAATGGGGAGTCAAAAACTACGGCATGTTTACTTAATAAACCGATGCTTTAAATACTCATGTACACTGCAAGTGTGTGCACAACCTCAGCTGGAGTTAGGTATCTGAATTTGAGGCTCGTGTGAACTTGAGGCCACAGATCCATAGGGAATCTGTGCTTCTGTGACCCTGGCTTCTTCCACTTCACCTTGCCCTGCTCTCTCCTCCCCAGGGCTCTTTCCTAGCCACCCAGAATGGTCAGTCTTTCGCAGTCTGACAGCATTATCTTAGACAAGGGTTGTGTGTTTGTGCACGTGCGTGTCCATGTGTGTCACCTGTCACGTGCACACAGACAGTTTCAATCAGATCCTATGACCCCAGTGGGCTGCATGCTTCATCTTTTCAGCAGTGACCACAGCTCCAGTGAAATAACTCACTCCATCACTGGACATTTACTCTCTGCCTCTCCTGCTGGAAGGAAGGCAGGCTCGCCTTTCCAATCCCAGTCCATGTCCAGAGTCTCCACAGCCAGTTCCCCAAAACCCAGACCCAACCTCGCTCCAGTATCACACCCACCAGCTCACCCACCTCCTGTTCTCACGTTTGCACCTCCCACACTGTGCCTTCTAACTGCCGGGACCCTCTCTGTTCCCAATCAAGCCACCGTTTTTCATGATCTGTCTTTTTAATTTTCCTGAAACATTTCCTCTCCCTCTCAGGTTGGAGAAATCCAATTAATTGTAAGCCAGACTCCTCCTTGAGCTACTTGGCAGAGGGAAAGTGCAGCTCCTTCTGCACCCACTCCCCCAGTCCTTTGTTCAGACCTCTGCATGGGTCTATTTGTGTGCATGTCTGTTTGCTTCGTTAGATTATATGTTCTTTGAAGACAAACAGTCGTTTTATTCTTATCTCCATATTTCCAATATCTGCCCTAGAGTTGAGCACAATGCCTGGTGCAGAGTATGTGTTGTGCAGTGATTCTTTCAGTTCTTTGTTCTCATGAATACTTGGGATGTTTGAATTGACCAAGGTTTGAGGAGTTTATTCCAGCACATTCTTGCACATGGCTAAGACATTTTTTAAATTTATTTTTATTTATTTATTTGGCTGCACTGGGTCTTAGTTGCAGCACGTGGGATCTAGTTCCCTGACAAGGGATTGAACCCAGGTTCCCTGCATTGGGAGCACAGAATCTTAGCCACTGGACCACCAGGAAAGTCTTGACTAATGTTCTTTAGGTAGCAAGAAATTATAACTCCTCTTAGCAGGTTTAAATGTAATACATATGTGGACACTTGTTTATATGGGGCCTCTTTGGTTGCAAGCCAAAAACTGGATGGCTAGTCTCTGACTAACTTAAGCAAAAAGGAAGTGTTCTGAGATTGTTGGATCATATGGTAGTTTTATTCCTAGTTTTTTAAAGAATCTCCCTAGTGATTGTTCTCCATAGTGGCTGTATCAGTTTACATTCCCACCAGTAGTACAAGAGGGTTCCCTTTTCTCCACACACTCTCTCCACACATCATCATGGCCATTGATGATGGCCATTCTGACTGGTATGAGGTGATAACCTCATTGTAGTTCAGATTTGCATTTCTCTAATAATGAGCAATGTTGAGCATCTTTTCATGTGTTTATTAGCCATCTGTATTGTCTTCTTTGAAGAAGTGTCTGTTTGGATCTTCTGTCCACTTTTTGATTGGGTTGTTTGTTTTTTAGTTATTGAGCTACAGGAGCTGCTTATTTATTTTAGCAAAATAGATGGCCAGGGGGAATTTGCTGTATGACTCAAGAAATTTAAACCTGTGCTCCGTGACAACCTAGAAGGGTAGGATGGGGTGGGAAGTGGGAGAGAGGTTCAAGAGGGAGGAGACAAACGTATTCCTATGGCTGATTCATGTTGATGTACAGCAGAAATCAATATAATATTGTAAAGCAATTACCCTCCAATTAATTGACAAAAAGAAGTTTTCTGGACAGGTATCAGGAATTCGGAGACTCAGTGGCTGGAGAAGCAGTTATATGGATAGGAGTCCAGGTAACTAGAGAACGGAAAAGGCAGGAATGAAGTGGGAACAGGAACAGCTTTTCCTAGTTTGTGCCTCTAGAATAAATCATTGAAGCCATTCTCAGTTTCTGGCACTCGAGCCAAGATTTAAGTTGAATGGAAGGTGATCAAGTTTGGGTCGTGTGCCCAGCCATCAACTTGGTGAAGCAGAAACATCTGTCTAACAAGTTCCACCAGATTAAATTCAATGGGAGATGAGATAGTCCTCAGAAGGAAATGAGTATTCTGTGGCAAAGAGGCAATGGATGCTGATTGCCAAAAATCCACAAACACCTTCTGCGTTTGTGTCCTCAGCTATCTGGAACGCAACACTGTAACGATTGTTACAATGCAGTTGTTATTAAATCATACGCTTTTTCATCCATAGCTTCTCGCTCAGAGTGAGTAGACCATTAATCCAATTTTCTTAAAAACAAGCTTTTGTATTTTCTCTTAACTGCTAACTTATGAGACAGTAGATGTGCTGTGACAGGGCTTAAGTGAATGAGCATTAAAAAAAAAATGGCCAGTGGCACAAAGACATCAGTGAGTTCCAACCATCAGCCTCCATCTGGATCACCATCAAGTTGGCATCCTTGCAGCTGAAGGGTGTGCAGCGATGGAGTTCTTCAATAGCCCTTTTGGGCCAGCACTGTGTTACAGTCCATTGAGCTCCTGCATGTAGTTAGTGAAGCCTGAATGTTGAGGGAATCACTGGCTCAATTAACTACCATTAAAATACTGTACCTCTAGAATCATCTTCAGGGGAACGTGATCATTTACTCTGGAAAATATCTGAGACATTTTCCCTGCTGGATAGAGAGGGAAAATTAAATTACCTGAAATGAATTCCCAGTTCTCCATATGTGAACTCGCTGTATTACAGATTGTCAGTTTAAGGGCTGTTATTTGTCACCATGGCCATGGCCCAGCTAGTGGTGACAAGGCAGCTGAGAAATTATACGGATAAAAATTATGTTTTCTCTGGTTATCTACATTGATGTCATACTTTATAAAAACTACAGGAATAGAGAATGTTTCTTAACTTGAGGTTTTATTTTAGCTATTACCCTTGTTTCAAATATCTCTTCAGCCAAGTTAGAGATTCCAGTCTTTTCTTGGTATGTAATTCTGTTTATCATAGAGTTTATTCCTTCTTTTTGTGGCTGCATGGCATGTGGGATCTTAGTTCCCCAACCAGGATCTGATCCCATGCTCCCTGCAGTGGAGGTGGGGAGTCCTTAACCACTGGATTGCTAGGGAAGACCTTATCACAAAGTTTCTTAGTGGTTATTTTCTCTAGAACAGCTCCAAAACTCTTACCTTCTAGTATCAATTTTCCTTCTTTTTTTTTCCCTCTCCTTTCTTTTAATAAAGTACTATCTTCTCCTGAAGCAAGGGATCAAAATCTTTCATACTTTTGCACTTTTTATTACTGATAGGATAGGAAAATCTCTTTTAAAGTAATTCATTTACAATTCAGTTTATCACAACAACTAGAAACCTTAGAAGTTGTGTGGATAACTGGAACTATTCTTAGAATTGTGATTTTATTTATTTATTTATTTATAGGTGCACTGGATCTAGGTGCATGTGGGCTTTCTCTAGTTGCAGCGAGCTAGGGGCTACTGTCTAGTTGTGGTGGACAGGCTTCTCATTGTGGTGGCTTCTCCTGTTGCAGCTCCCTGCCTCTAGAGCACAGGCTCAGTAGTTGTGGCTCAAGGGCTTAGTTGCTCCGTGGCATGTAGAATCTTCCCGGATCAGGGGTAGAACCCATGTTGCCTGCATTGGCAGGTGGATTCTTATCCACTGTGCCATGAGGGAAGTCTGAATTCTAATATTCTTAACCCTTCCTGAGACAACAGGTATGTCAAATAAGCAAGACTCCTTGCTAACAATTTTTCCATCTCTCTGTCAGAAGTTGTCAGATTCTAGAACTTCCTAACGCTTTATTTAGCCACTCTCAGACTTTCTTTCCCAAACCCATTTACACCCTTAAAAATTATTGAGAACTTTTGTTTATGTAGATATTTACTATCTTAGAAATTGATAGCTACATGTTTTAAAAATATTTTAAAATGACAGTAATAAATCCACTGCCTGTTAAAATAAATATTTGCATAAACATGTTTTGGAATAAAATTAATTCATACTTGACAGTTTCTTTAATGTCTGGTTTAATAGAGGAAACCTGGATTCTAGCAGTATCTTGGTACATGTAATCCCTTGTGATATGTCATTCTGGCTGAAGTATATGAAGAAAATCTGATCTCAGAGGGATATGTAATTACAAAAGAGAAGGGTATTTAATAGTCTTCTCATGTAAATGAACTTTCCTCTTTGGTTCAACAGTAGCTCAACAAGTGGTAACTTCTTAAAGGTTGGTTTAATGGGGAAGCTGAAACCACATGAGTGAACTTTTCAATCCGTCAATCTGTCTCCCCACTCTGAAAGAATCTTTCACCCACATGTGATTTTGTAACTTCCAAATGTTGACAAATCTCGTTATTACTATGTTTTAAAAAAAATTCACAGCTGGTAATATCCACACTGATTTCATCAAGAATATTCTTTTGAATATTAGGAAAATATCAAGCTCATAGTGCTATATGAAGGTTTTTTAAAATTCTAATTTTTGATTCACAGATGTGTGTGTGTGAGTGTGTATGTGTGTATTGCACCTCAGAGTATTTAGAAAGAGAATTTATTACTGACTGGAAAACTTGCTCTTGGGTCATGATTTTTGGTATGAATGACCTTTGAACCAAATCTTTTTGCAATAAATAATTTCTTCTTTTGCTCATTTCTATTTTTTTTTTTTTTTTGGTCAAGTATTTTGTTAACATGCTGCTACTGCTAAGTCGCTTCAGTCGTGTCCGACTCTGTGCGACCCCATAGACGGCAGCCCACCGGGCTCCGCCGTCTCTGGGATTCTCCAGGCAAGAATACTGGAGTGGGTTGCCATTTCCTTCTCCAGTGCATGAAAGGGAAAAGTGAAAGTGAAGTCTTTCAGTCGTGTCCGACTCTTAGCAAGAGTACTGGAGTGGGGTGCCATTGCCTTCTCCACTTGTTAACATAACAAAGTGATATATATTTGTTGTACAAAAATAAAAAAGCTAAGCAAGTATATGGATAAATGGATAGGGGAAATATATATGCATACGTACAGTGCCCACTCTCACCTGTATGGAATATGTTTCAAGCTGCCAGTGGGTGCCTAAAATCGTATGTAGGACCAAACTCCATAGATACTGTTTTTCTCCTAGACATGCATACCTATGATAAAGTTTAGGTTATAAATCAGACGTAGTAGGAAATGGCAACAGGCATAGTAATAGATTAACAATAATAACTCATAATAAAATGAAACAGAAAATATGCTGTAATAAAAGTTATATGAATGTGGTCTCACTCAAAATGTTTTATTGTACTGTTCTCACTCTGCTTGTGACAGTGTGAGAAGATGAAATGCCTATATGATGAAAAGGAGAGAAGTCAGTGGTGGGGTAGGCAGTGTGTTAGGCTACTACTGACCTTCTGTCGGTAGGTCAGAAGGAGGACCATAAGCCTTGGATTGGCTGTCAGGAGCTGGTCATGTCTGTGGTTGGGACCCCATGTAAGGGGATGGAACTGGACAGGAAAATTTCATCACACTATTAGGTAGTTAGAATAGGAAAAAGGAGTCCAAAATGGCAATGGCTAAAAGACAAAGAAGGGAAAAGCCTGCAAAAATAGAACAAAGGAAGGCCCAAGGACCTGAGTGAGGACCTCAAGTAAAACAAACAGCCCTCCTGGCTAGCCCAATTTACATAGGGCAGGCTCAGGGGGAGGAGAAAAGGCATATAAAAAGAGGAACCAAAATTGAGTGGGGGACTTCTCTTCTCTTTGCATCTTTTGGGTTGGCTTGCCCTCATGCCTCGAAGATGTATTTTCCTTTACTTGCCAATAAAACTGAGCTATAACACTGGTCCATCTGTCACTTCAAATTTTTGCTGCAGCAGGACAGAACCGAGGAAATTACACACTCTCCCAACATATATGGTGCCATTTCTCGGATTTAACCTGGCTGAAACAACCTTGGCTTGGCCCCTGCAAATTGGAGGCCAAGCACAGCAGAAGCCCGACTCGGTGAAGCTCCCGCAGCAGAAGCTGAATGCAAAGAAAACTCAACACAATGGAAGGGACAAGAAGCCCAGCATGCTGGGAACTGGGACAGCAAAAACAAACTCAGCAGAAAGCTCACATGGCTCAGTCTCAGATTCCAGGAGATCTCCTGTTCAGGTAGGAATTCCTCATTCCTATGGCTGGAAGGACATATGGCTAACAAAATCTTAATTCCTTTACAATCTCCCATTTCTTGTTCCCTTGAACCCCCCGCAAACAGGCCAGTGGTAGTGGGTGCAACTGAGAGACTCTGGAGAGGCTACTCCCCAGTGTGTCCCAAAGGCTCCATTATCCTCTGCACTCTAGTAGCTGTTGCTCAAGCGGGTGGGGGTTCTTCTGTCCTTAATTTTCTTTGTGCCGAGGATCAAGCCAATGAAAACTGTGAGCATAGGTCAGGTATTTTTAGCAGATTTTCCGGCAGGTTATGAAGGGGATTCCTCAGTACATTTTTCCCACTGCTTTTTCCTCGCATCCTTCAGTTCCTCTCTCCATCGATGCCACTGCTTACAAACTATTGGGCAGGTCATTATCTTTTCATTTCTGAAAGTTGTGCTTGAAGCCATTTACCTAAGATTGGGACTCAAACCCACGTGGCAGGGACTCTGTGCTATGTTTAGTCACTCAGTCGTATCTGACTGGGACTTGAGCCTGGCCAAAACCCACAGTGCCTGGCTTCAGGACCTAATGAAGCTCAGGCTCTTGAGGTCTCATTGCAAAAATTCTGTGAGAGACACAGCAGTAGGTAAGAGGTGGACTTGTTTGGATTCAGAGAGAAACACACTCTACAGGGTGTGGGCCATCACAGAAGAGAGTGCAATGGCCATGGAATGTGGTGTGGTTAGTTTTTTCAAGCTGGGTGATTTCATATGCTAATGAAGGAGGATCATTCCAACAATTGGGGAACCAACCACCCCTCCCTCTTTTGACAGTGCCTTAGAGCTGTCCTGCCACCTCTGGGTGTGTCATTTAGCTTGCAGATTGAGGATCAAGGTTTAGTTAAATTTAACTTGTCATCTTGGACCCATTTGATTTTAATCGGTTTATGTTATGCCCTTGGGCTATGTTATTCTTTCAAAAGTTGTGCCCTGCCCCCTCCCTCCTGTCTCATGCTCTTTTCCTGAGCCCCATCTGGGCCCACAATGTTGCCTCCACAAACTTCTGGGGGGACAACCAGAAAATAGCTGACCTTTGGGAGAGAAATGCTGTATAATATCCAATCTCTCTAGATATTCAGGCCTTTGTCTTACATGTTTCCTACAACATGTGCAACAACAGCATCTCTTAGTGAACCCGCTAGGGCAGGTGACAGGCGCACAATGCCTGCTAGAAGTCCATCTGTTGGTGGCATCCCTTCAAGGGCAATTGGCTTCCGAGGATAATGTTTGCCACTTTGAGAGTTAGCCCTGCAGGCCATTTGGGCCCAAATCCTTGCCACCCTTCTCCTAAAGTTACAAACATACCCCTGAATCAAATCTGCACTCCACTTTTGTGGAACGTCTGGTCTGTTTCCTCTTACCAGTTTGTTCTTAACCCACTTACTAACTCCTACAACCAGGACCCTGCCCCCTAGTAGGCAACATCGCTCTACCCTGCTTATTATTAAAATACTCTAATGCCCCTAAAAGGACCAGATAACCCACTCCTTTTTCATTACTTCTGCTATTACCTAAAGTGGGTCTACAACAATGAAATGTTTACCATTGGAGATACCCTAGTCTGCTCTTATGGAGGACTAGGGGAGGAAATCAGTGACTTACATTCCCTCAGAGCAATGAGAGGATAAGGCTTATGGCTCTTTCACCAGGTTCCCAGTCTCAGGGCACAGACTTGGATTGCTTTACATCATGGTATCTATTCCGATCCATGGTGGACAAACCAGCAATGAGTTAAGATTACACCCCCTTAATTCTACCCAGCATGGTAATGCTGGAGACCTTGGGGATGCCCAGCTCCAGCCTGGGGGTCACAGGATGTTGACCTGCCTAGGGATCCAGTCCCCGGGAGGTTGTTATGTCTCAGCCTGCTCAGGGACCCACCAGCCTGGGGTCCCAGGAGGTCGACCTGCCTCAACCTGCCTAGGGATCTGGTCCCTGGGAGGTTGTCACGCCTCGACCTGCTCAGGGGACCCCCTCAGTTCAGGGGTCCCGTGAGGTCAACATGCCTCGACCTGACCAGGGACCCCTTTCTCGGGAGGCTGACATGCCCCGACCTGCTCAGGGACTTGATCTCCAGGAAGTTGTTACGCCTCAATCTGACCCGGGGATGCCCAGCTCTCAGGTTGCAACAGTACTGGGTAGGATAAGCTTCAGAAAGACTCACCCCTCAGGAAGTCCACCCATGGACATAGAAGGAAGCCTGTTAGCTGTGGGACTATGCCCGGTCTTAGCAATAACTCAGGAGTCTGATGAGAACCCCATTGCCTTTCTGGAAAGGCTAAAAAAGGCCCTCCAAAAGTTTACCAATCTGGTCTGAGACTCACGAAGGACAGGTGATTTTAAAGGACAAATTCCTGTCCCATTGTGCCTCAGACATCGGGATAAAGTTTCAGTAGCTACAGCAGCAGGACCCTGCTGCTTCTTTAGATGAGATGGTCCAGATAGCCACCAATACCTTTTATTACAGAGAACAGGAGAGGGAGGCCAAGGCCCGGGAAAGGGAGAAAAGGAAAGAGACAAGGCATGCCCAGATGCTGGCCACCCCGAGTCCTTGAAGGACAAGGCAGAAGGCAAAATTCTAATCTGAAGACAAGTAGGACGTTGGGCCAAAGAGTGTCCCAACAGTGACAAGTCTTCTAAAATGGCTTGCTACAAATGCCATCAATTGGGACACTGGGCAGCACTCTGCCCTCAGGGCCCAAGGGCCTAGAGGTCAAGCACCAAGCCTTCCCTCATGATGGTTCAACAGGACTGAAGCGGCCCACTCCAGCCAGCTTGCCTGTCACAGATAACCATCACAGGGCTGGAGCCAAGGGTGCAGCTGAATGTGGCAGATGGTCTGAGAATTTCTTGTTAACACAGGGGCTACCTACTCTGTCCTGACCTCCTACTCTGGAGTCTTCTCCTCCCAAACCTGTACCATTTTGGGTGCTACAGGAAAAACAATTACAAAAAGATTCACTTGAGCACTTCTTTGTTGCTGGGATGGACAAATATTTTCCCACCAGTTTCTGGTGGCCCCTGAGTATCCTAATCTCTTATTGGGAACAGATCTTTCCCTTTGAAGTCTTGCAGCTATTGCAGTCCTGATAGAAGATGCTTTAAAACTCTCTTTTGGGGGCAAACTATTTTTACCAGCCACCAAGTGAAACAACTCCTGAATGGGAGAGGCCATTTATGGATGTCTCATCAAAGAATCCTGAGATATCAAGTAGTGCTGATGGAAAATCCAGGCCTGAATATATCCCCTTGTGAGGTTCTTAACCCAGCTACCCTCCTGCCTACCCCCGGGGGCTCTCTCCCCTTTCACTCTTGCCTAGAAACTTTGGACCACTGGACAAATCCCCGAGAGAGATTGTCAGAAGATCCTCTGACAAATCCTGAGGAAATCTGGTACACTGATGGAAGCAGCTTTGTCTTGGATGGAAAAAGAAAAGCTGGATTTGCTGTAGCCTCCAATTTTGAGACCATAAAGGCTAAATCTTTGCCACTGGGTACTTCAGCCCAGTTAGCTGAGCTCATAGCCCTGACTCAAGCTTTAGAGCTGGGAAAGGAAAAAGAGTAGCCATTACACTGACTCCAAGTATGCCTTTCTGGTGCTACATAAACATGCTGCTATTTGGAAAGAAAGAGGCCACTTGACCATCCAAAGGTCCCCAGTCAAATATGGTGATCAAGTCCTTAGGCTCTTGGAGGCAGTTCATCTGCCCTCTGAGGTTTCAGTCTCCCACTGTGAAGGACACCAAAAAGGGAGCCAGCAGTGGCACGAGGGAACCAAGCAGCTGATCAGGCAGCTAAGAGAGCAGCGTTACAGAACAATGACCTAATAGGGGTTGCTACCTTAGTTCCACAGACTAATTTGCCAGAAACTCCTTCATATCCTGAAGGTGAGACTCTTAAAGCTATGAGAGAGGGCTTTCAAGAAGATCATACGGAGTGGTTCCACAAGGAGGGACTCCTTTTTCTACCTGGGAACCTCCAATGGAAGTTGGTTAACTCCTTACTTGCCACCACTCATTTAGGGGAGAAGGCCCTCCAAAGATTACTAGAAAGGTCCTTCAGAGGAACAGGCCTCCAAACGACCATAAGGCAAGTGGTTTCCTCTTGTCCCACTTGCCAATTAAACAACCCCCAAGGAGTTCGAAGACCGCAGCTGGCCCAGCCAGTCCAACAGCGTGGGACCTACTCAGGAGAGGACTGGCAGATGGACTTCACCCAGATGCCAGTTTCTCAAGGGTATAAATAACTATTAGTCATGATAGATATATTCACAAATTGGATAAGGCTTTCCCACCTGGACTGAGAAGGCTGAGGAGGTGGTAAAAAAAAAACAACAAACAACTGCTCCATGAAATCATTCCAAGATTTGGTCTGCCCAGGTCATTACAAAGTGATAATGGGACATCATTTACTTCTAAGGTCACCCAAGGGGTCTCTAAAGCATTGGGCATTACTTATCATCTCCATTGTGCCTGGAGGCCTCAGTCTTCACGAAAAGTACAAAGAGCCAACCAATTATTAAAATCAGCAAATAAAAAAGATAACCCAGGAGGCCTCCTTGGGATGGAAGGAGGCTTTACCAATAGCTGTCCTCCATACCCGTATTGCCCCTAAGGAATAGGTTGGTCTTAGTCCTTACGAGATGCTATATGGGAGACCTTCTGTTTATGTCAATAACCTCTTCCTAGATCCAGAGGCTCAGATGCTCCAGTGTTATACCATGGCCATTGGACAATTCCAACAAGATACATGCTTTGGGGTGTCAACCAGGAACCAAAAGATTCTAAAGAGCCACAGCTATATGCTCCAGGGACTCAAATCCTAATTAAAGTCTGGAAAGATGGGTACCCAAAGGCTCAACTCCAGCCCACATGTGAGGGCCCCTACCCTGTAATACTTTCTACCCCCACAGCAGTGAAGGTACCAGGACATGACTCCAGGATTCACTACTCACTAGTCAAGCCATGGAAAAAAAACAGAAGAGGACACTCAATACACCCGTGAGCCCCTGGGAGATCTCAGATACCTATTCAGAACTGCAAATGAGTGCCATTCTAATGAACACCCCCAAAGTTAAGTTTCTGGGGATAAGATTTCTCAGGATAATGCTAAAGAGCCAACACAGCTTGGCAGGGGTTGTACTCTAAAACAGACAGGAAATAGATCTCCTGATCCCTGAATAAGGAGGGACTGAGCCATCTTGAATGAGACGTGATATTTCTGGGTAAATACCTCCAGCTAAGTTAAAGAAAGTCTCACAGTCCTCAAGGAAAACATTCAGATCCTACAGGATCTCAAAGCACAAGCTGGAGAGTTCTCGGGGTGGCTACAGTCTCTCTTTGGGGGATGCTTCTCCTGGTGAGGGAATTCAGAATTGGGTAATACCCCTACTAATTCCTGTTATCACCATATTGATGCTGCTTATGACTGCTCCATATATAAAACAACTGTCTAACCTGTTTTGTCTCTGCCCAGGTCAGCAAGCTACAATATTCAGTGCCAGGTCCAACAGGGATATATAAAACTACAGCCAACCACAGAAAATATCACTCACCCTTAGATGGACACTGCTATAAGGACTCTGAGGCTTAAGACTAGCAAGAGGGGGAGGCCCAGTGTCCCTCACCATCCCAGTTCAGCAGAAGTAGCCAGAAAGACCTCAACACCCCTATTCCCAAAGAATTGGGCCTCCCATCTCTTTAGAGGGGAATGTTAGGTAGTTAGAATAGGAAAAAGGAGTCCAAAATGGCAGTGGCTAAAAGACAAGGGAAAAGCCCGCAGATATAGAACAAAGGAAGGTCCAAGAACAGGTGTGAGGACCTCAGGTAAAACAAACAGCCCTCCTGGCTAGCCCAATTTACACAGGGCAGGCTCAGGGGGAGGAGAAAAAACATATAAAAAGGAGGTATTTTCTTTACCTGCCAATAAAACTGAGCTGTAACACTGGTCCATCCGTCACTTCAAATTTTTGCTGTGGCGAGACACAACCGAGGAAATTACACATTCCCCCAACACTACTGAGAATGGTATGCAATTTAAAACTTATGAATTGTTTATTTCTGGAATTTTCCATTTAGTATTTCCAGGCTGAATTTGACTGTGGTTTACCGAAACCACGGAAAGTGAAACTTCAGATGAGAGGGGACTGCTCTACCCGTAATCCCACCATTGAAGCAATACTGTGAACATCTTGGTGGATATTGTGCTGTCTTTTTCTCTGTTTTAAGTGATCATCAGGCCTGTCTGGAAAATAATGATCAAAGATAATTCATGTTCTCTAGTCACATTCCCCATTTCCATCTAAATTATATACAACTCTCAGCCAGGGTTTCACTGGGTTGGTTGGTTTGTTTTTCTTTCTGGAAAGCCATTCCACCCGCCTTACAATACTGTCTTGTTTTGGTTTCCTATGGCTGCGGTGTCAAATTGCTATGAACTCTGTGGCTTCCAACAGAGTTGGAATCTCACTGAGCTACAACCAAGGTGTCAGCAAGGCCCTGCTCCTGTCTGGAGGCTCCAGGGAAGAATCTGGTTCTCTGCTTTTTCCAATCTATTGAGGGTGCCTGCATCCCCTAGTTCATGGCCTCTGTCTTCCAGGTTAGCAAGTGTGACTTGAGTCTCCCACTGCCATCTCTCAGGTTCTCTCTTCTGCACTCACACCTCCCCGTGACCACAGCTTGGAAAGGACCCATGTGATTAGAGTGGGCACAGCTAGATAATCCAGGATAATCTTGCTCTTTCAAGGTCCTTAAATCAAAATCTTTTTTTTCCATGCAAGTTAATATTCATCCTTTTTGAGGTAAAGTTGTGAACATCTTGGGGAGCATTCTGATGAGGTTTCATTATTTTCAAAAGCAATTTATTCATTTAAAAATCAATAGGCTGGGACTTCCCTGGTGTCCAGTGGCTGAGACTCATGCTCCCAATGCAGGGGGCCCACATTCGATCCCTGGTCAGGGAACTGGATTTCACATGCCGCAACTAAGACCTGGTAAAACCAAATAAATAAATATTAAAAAAAAAAACAATATGCTATATAATAGGTATTTCCTGGTGGCTCAGATGATAAAGAATCTGCCTGCAATGCAGGAGACCAGGGTTCAGTCCCTGGATCAGTAAGATTCCCTGGAGTAGGAAATGGCAATGCACTCCAGTATTCTTGCCTAGAGAGTTCCACGGACAGAGGAGCCTAGCAGGCTACAGTCCAAAGGTTCACAAAAGAGTCGGACTCAACTGAGTGACTAACACTTTTTTTTCATGCTGTATATGCATACTCTTCATCAAATATCTTATTCATTAATCTGTGCTAAAGTAGATTTGGATGTTTTGTGTTGTCCTAACCATGACTGTATGGCATTATCAGATGCCTTTGCCTGAGTGAGAAACCTTCCTCCGTTGGGACCTCGGAGGTCTGATGGCCCTTTGTGACATCCAAATAAGTAATGTATGTAGTCCTTTTGTCCTGAAGGTCCAGGAACATCTTTTGTTCTAATACTTGGTCTTTGAATCTGGTTCCTGACAGTGAGCTCCTAAATCCCTTAGAACTTCCTGGGTGATAGGAAAGTCTTTGTTCTAATGGGACTGGAATTTTTACACACACTCAAATGATACACACTCATTCTCCAGAGAGGGGAGAGGGGTTGGAAATGATCATGATGAAGCCTCCATAAAAATTCCATTAGTATAGGGTTCAGAGAACTTCCAGGTTAGCTAACAACACACTGAGGTGCTGGGAGAGTGATGCCCCTTCCCACATACCTTCTGTTATGCATCTCTTCCATCTGGATGTTCATTTGCATCCTTTATCATATCCTTTTGCAGTAAACCAGTAAATAGTAAACTGTTTTCCTGAGCTCTTTTGAGCCCCTCTAGCAAAAATTAGTCAAACCCAAGGAGAAGGTTGTGGCAATCTCTGACTTACAGCCTTTCTGTCAGAAGCACAGGTTAACAACCCGGACTTGGGTCTGGCATCTGAAGTTGAAGAGGGGCAGTCTTGTGGGACTGTGCCCTTAGCCTCTGAGATATGAAGTTATTTCTAGGTGTAGATGGTGTTGGAATTGAGTTACATTGCAGGACACCCAGATGGTGACAAGACCCACACATCTGGTGTCAAAAATACTGAGAATATGGCCAGAGTTTGAGACTGAAGGAAAAATAGGAGGAGGCATGAGGTTTTCTTAAAAGGTAGAAATACTTAACATTCGAAAAAACTGTGGTGAGAACTAGAATTTTAGAGGAGAATGCTTAAAGTCCAAGACTGGGGAATTCCCTGGCAGTCTAGTGGTTAGGACTCTGCGCTTCCACTGCTGGGGGCCTGGCTTTGATCCCTGCTCAGGGAAGTAAGGTGCAGAACAGCTAAAAATAAGTAAACCCAAGACTTAAAACTAAGTCTTCATATTCTAGAGCTCTGCTGCATAGTACATGTGGATTTAAAACTGACAAAGTCCATTTCTCCACCCCAGTACTTAGTGACTACCTACTGGCGAGCTCAGAAGACATTTCCACCAATACAGAAAGTTTTATTATACACTGTTATTCTAGAGCAGGGGCTGGCAAACTTCATGTAAAGGGGCTGATAATATTTTAGGTTTGTGTACCACATAAACTTTTATCTATTGCAACTACTCAACTCTGCAGTTGCAGTGTACAAGCACCCATAGATAATATGTCAACAAATGAGCACTACTGTGCTCCAATACAACTTTATTTAGGAACACTGAAATCAAAATTTCATAAACTTTTCAGCGAAGGAAGAAAATTTCCCTCAACCATTCTAAGCTTGAGGGCCTTTCAAAAACAGATGGCAGGCCAGAATTACCAACCCCTGTCTTGGGGAATGAAATTCAGGCCTTGGGAGTTTACAGATCATTAGCAACAGATTTAGGGCCAGTACCAACATGTGTCCCTAAAAAATTAGATGTTATCAATACCTTTGCCTTATAACAAGCTTTTACCATATAGTATTAAACTCTTCAGCTTTTAGAGTACTAGAGTGACTTTAGTAAATTATCCAGTAGTAGGATAGTCCTTATTTCTTATGTTTGGGGTTTGTTATATGTGCTTTTTCGGAGAAGGCAATGGCACCCCACTCCAGTACTCTTGCTTGGAAAATCCCATGGATGGAGGAGCCTGGTAGGCTGCAGTCCATGGGGTCGCTAGGAGTCGGAGACGACTGAGCGACTTCACTTTCACTTTTCACTTTCATGCATTGGAGAAGGAAATGGCAACCCACTCCAGTGTTCTTGCCTGGAGAATCCCAGGGACGGGGGAGCCTGTTGGGCTGCCGTCTATGGGGTCACGCAGAGTCGGACACGACTGAAGCGACTTAGCAGTAGCAGTAGCAACCATGACTGTGTTCTAATTTCCACACTCTTTATGTATCTAGAAACAGGTAATCTGTCTACACCTTGTCATTTGTCAATACCCTAGAAATAAATGGATATATATGTTAAAGGTGGCAAGCCAACACAGCAGTGATCATTATCTAGTCTACTTTGCAACTAAAATCTCTTGAATGTTAAGACCACATACAGAGTGATATTTTCCACTCATTCATGCAGTGACAACCAGGCCCGTTTTCAGTCAATCTTCCAAGCTGATTTTAAGCCCTAGTGAAGAAATTAAGAAATAAAAGCAGGGTGAAGCAAGGAATGCTTTCTGAATACTGAAACAAAGGGAGTCTATACTCACTTGGGCAAAGAAGGACAGTTGAAGTGACCGAAACGATGGAGGCGAGAAGCTTCATTGAAAGAACAAGCCACCAAGTGTGGACACTTGAGTTTATCAGGATATAGACTCACACAGCACACAGGATTCCTAACTGCATGAACAAGATGACATGGATTTGTTAGCTATGCTCAAAGTACTAATGGAAAGAGCATGCTGTGAAACTTGAACAATATAAGTACAATAAATAAGAGGAAATATGGTCTCATGAAACAGGCAAGAGATCAATGGAGTTGAATTTCTAATGCTTTCTATCAGCTTGGTAAGATATGCATGGGACTCCATGAATTGCTATGATTGCTATAGATCAGAAATGAGTAACATAATCTCTGTCCTGAAGGG
This sequence comes from Giraffa tippelskirchi, assembly GCF_054371585.1. Lineage (NCBI taxonomy): Eukaryota > Metazoa > Chordata > Mammalia > Artiodactyla > Giraffidae > Giraffa > Giraffa tippelskirchi. Next base: position 52,939,354 of record NC_137280.1, read on the forward strand.
GCTGTTATGAGAGTAAGGTAAACAGAAATGTAAACAAATAGTTAGGTGAGGGTATGAGCTAAAATTAGACTCTGAACAGGAAGCTGTGAGAATGTGGGTGATTCAGTGTCTGCTCTTCTTCACTTAGGGTGTGGGTAGGTACAAATGGTGACTGGGGAGCTCAAAAAGGAAGTGAAATTTGAATTGTATCATGAATGGGAGGTCAGAGGACAGGGAAATTACTGTGTCAGAACAGCTTTGCAAAGGCCTGAGTGTGTGGACAAGTACATTGCTATGCCTGGTCAAGCATCCCTTTCAGGCTTCTGAAGCTCAGAGCAATCACAAGTGAGCAGAAGCCAGAAGCCAGGGAACCATATATTCAGGACCCAAACTACAATTTTCACTATCTGTCCTCCCATTTCTCACGTATTTACTTCTGTTATCATTAGTAGCCCAGCTTCTCCAGCTGTTGACTAGCACAGGACACTCACTCTGAACTTCATCTCCTCTCCATCCCTCTCCTCCCAACTCTTTTCGAGTTAACAGCCCCTTTAGGACAGAGACTATGTTACTCATTTCTGATCTGTAGCAATCATAGCAACTCTTAGTCCTTTGTCCTGTGTAATCCTGGGTTTTTAAACCTGTGCACCTTAGGACCAAGAGATAAGCATCTTCCTTGCTTCCTTTTGCTATATTCACATGATTTATTTTTCTCCTTCAGGAACCAGAATTCCTTAGAAGTTAATGACATCAGGCTTTATCATCTACTGTCCTGTTGGGAATCCATCTGATTCAAGAAAGGCTTTGACTCTGGGCTCACCGAGTCCCTCTCCCCTAGCCCATCATTAACCTTGATGGCATCTGTGCCCACGTGCCTGACCCAGTTGATCTCCGAGCCTGTTGTTCTGTGACCTTCTCACCTCCAGCCAAGTTTTCCTGTGCTGTACGGCAGCTAGTAGTGTCATCTCATCTCTCTGTAGCATTCACGGTTTGCAATTTTTTTTTTTTTTTGGCTGCACCATGTGACTTGTAGTATCTTGTATCTTACTTCCCCAAATAGGAATTGAACCTGGGCCCTCCACAGTGGAAGTACAGAGTCCTAACCACTGAACTGCCAGGGAATTCCCTGCAATTATTTTATATTTTGGTTTGCTTATAGTCAATTTTACCCACTAGATGCTCTGTAAAGACTGCAATCTTCTCTGCTTTGTTCATATTTATCCCCAGCTCTTAGCACTGTTTGGGTGCATAGATACAAATTTGTGTCAGAAAATATTTAGAGATATACAGTGGGAAAGACAGAGAAAGGCTCCTAAAAAGTATCAGTGCCATGCTAGGAGCTGGGCTTTACCCTGGGAACACATGGGAGCCTCCAGGAGATGGCCCCTAGGACATGGGAGAAAATGTATATTCTAACAAAAATGTGTTCAGTTCAGTTCAGTTCAGCTGCTCAGTCGTGTCTGACTCTTTGCAATCCCATGAGCTGTAGCACACTAGGCCTCCCTGTCCATCACCAACTCCTAGAGCGTACTCAAACTCATGTCCATTGAGTCGGTGATGCCATTCAACCATCTCAGTCTCTGTCATCTCCTTCTCCTCCTGCCCTCAATCTTTCCTAGCATCAGGGTCTTTTCAAATGAGTCAGCTCTTCGCATCAGGTGGCCAAAGTATTGGAGTTTCAGCTTCAGCATCAGTCCTTCCAATGAATATTCAGGGCTGATTTCCTTTAGGATGGACTGGTTGGATCTCCTTGCAGTCCAAGGGACTCTCAAGAGTCTTCTCCAACACCACAGTTCAAAAGCATCAATTCTTCAGCACTCAGCTTTCTTTATAATCCAACTCTCACATCCACACATGACCACTGGAAAAACCATAGCCTTGACTAGATGGACCTTTGTTGGCAAAGTAATGTCTCTGCTTTTCAATATGCTGTCTAGGTTAGTCATAACTTTCCTTCCAAGGAGTAAGCGTCTTTTAATTTCATGGCTGCAGTCACCATCTACAGTGATTTTGGAGCCCCCCAAAATAAAGTCTGACACTGTTTCCACTGTTTTCCCATCTATTTCCCATGAAGTGATGAGACCAGATTCCTTGATCTTAGTTTTCTGAATGTGGAGTTCTAAGCCAACTTTTTCACTCTCCTCTTTCACTTTCATCAAGAGGCTCTTTAGTTCTTCTTCACTTTCTGCCATAAGGGTGGTGTCATCTGCATATCTGAAGTGATTGATATTTCTCCCAGCAATCTTGATTCCAGCTTGTGCTTCATCCAGCCCAGCATTTCTCATGATGGACTCTGCATATAAATTAAATAAGCAGGGTGACAATATACAGCCTTTACGTATTCCTTTCCCAATTTGGAACCAGTCTGTTGTGCCATGTACAGTTCTAACTGTTGCTTCCTGACCTGCATACAGGTTTCTCAAGAGGCAGGTCAGGTGGTCTGGTATTCCCATCTCTTTCAGGATTTTCCAGTTTATTGTGATCCACACAGTCAAAGGCTTTGGCATAGTCAATAAAGCAGAAATAGATGTTTTTCTGGAACTCTCTTGCTTTTTTGATGATTCAGCGGATGTTGGCAATTTGATCTCTGGTTCCTCTGTCTTTTCTAAAACCATCTTGAACGTCTGGAAGTTCACGGTTCACGTATTGCTGAAGTCTGGCTTGGAGAATTTTGAGCATTACTTTACTAGCATGTGAGATGAGTGCAATTGTATGGTAGTTTGAGCATTCTTTGGCATTTACTTGTCTTTGGGATTGGAATGAAAACTGATCATTCTGTCATTTTTGAGATTGCATCTAAGTACTGCATTTTGGACTCTTTTGTTGGCTATGATGGCTACTCCATTTCTTCTAAGGGATTCGTGCCACAGTAGTAGATAAAATGGGCATCTGAGTTAAACTCACCCATTCCAGTCCATTTTAGTTTGCTGATTCAAGGCAAACAAAGATGTGTACTCAAATGTTAATAGCAGCTTTATTCATATTAGCCCCAAACAATGAACACATCCCAGATTTCCATCAATTGTTAAAAAGACAAACTCATTGTGGTTTATTCATACAAAGCTTACTGTTCAGCAAAAAAAAAGAAAAAGAATGAAGTAGTGTTCCAGGTAACCATATGGATGTACCTCAAGATCTCTGGGCTGACGGAAGGAAATCAGTCAGGAATGACTATGTGCTTCATAACTCCACTTATATGAAAGTCTAGAAAAGAGGAATAAACAGACAAAAAACAGATCAGTGGTTGCCAGGAATCAGGAAGGGACACTGGGATTCCTGACAACAGGGCACAAGAAAGCATTTTAGGGTGATGGAAATTCCTACATCACAAGCATGGTGGTGGTCACATGACTCCACACGCATCATAACACATCCCGTGGCACACTTACAGCTGAGGAATGTTACTGTATGTAAGTTATACCACAGTAAACCTGACTTAAAATGGATATGTAGATGTACAAATACTATAAATTACTAAGAGAAACTGAGGAACAGCAGACTTTTATGAGGATGTCAGGGATGTCCTGATGGTCCAATGGCTAAGACTCTGGGGGCTGGGTTCAGGGAGCTGTATCCCACATGTCACAACTAGGAGGTCACATGCTGCTACTAAGAGAGCCTGTGTGCTGCAGCTAAGACCCAGTGTGGCCAAATAAATAAAAATAGACATTTATTTGAAAGGGGATGTCAGAAACATTGAGTTGACCCTTCCCCTTCCCTGCCTTCAAGGAAGATTGTCCAGGAGCAACTGTCACTGGTAGGTATGGTGGGGCTCCCTTGGGTACACTGACAGTGGAAAATTTTGTTTTCTTCCTGTGAGATTACTTAGAGCTTTAATACAATAATGAGGACTTCTGATTCTTAGTTTTATTTTCTTTAAGGTCTCAGAATTGCCACTAGAAATGTATAATTGCAAAGAAAGTAGATTTAAGGCAGACACGGGATCAGATCTTGTCACTGTCACTTATCAACTGGCATTATCACTTACTATTGGACATATTATTAAACTGCATAAAGCTTTAGCTGTTCTCTTCCAAAGAATGGAAATAATAGAACAGTCTTAGAGATTTGCCAAGAAGGAAGTCAAGTAGTTTCTCTGGAGTGGCAGATGACAGCTGCTAGATAGGCTTGGCAAATGCCTCTAGATTTGGCAGGTACGGGGACAGTGTACTCACATGGATTTGGAGAGTGTGTCACTTACCATGGAGCAGGCAACATGAGCCCCTTGACCCTCACGTCCCACTGGAGCGATGAGGCGGTCAGTGGATGTGGACGCACCGTGGTCCTGCATCACCGCTCAGGAATACGCATCTTTGGAAATCCCCAGCCTTCTCCAGGAAAGTGAAAGTCGCTCAGTCTTGTCTGACTCTTTTGGGCCCCATGGACTGTAGCCCACCAGACTCCTCTGTCCATGGGATTCTCCAGGCAAGAATACTGGAGTGGGTAGCCATTCCCTCCTCCAGGGGATCTTCCCAACCCAGGGCTCGAACCCAAGTCTCCTGCACTGCGGGCAGATTCTTTACTGTTTGAGCCACCAAGGAAGCTACAGCCTTATTCAGAGGCTGCTGGCAAACCTGCGCCCTCTGTCCTCTGGAGAGAACTATTACATTAATTATCCTGAGAGGTCGCCAAGTCTTCCCTGAGGCAGGGAGGGTGTGGTCCTTATCATCCCCGGGGTGTCCCCGGGGGGAGGATATTCTTGATCTCTACTCTCCCAGGACGGAAATAAATCTGAGCAAATTGACTGATGATGCCTAACATGGAGAAATGTGAAAGATTTGTGGAGAATTAGCTCCCAACGGGACTGAAGAATAAAATGCATGCAAAGTACTCAGCGTAGTGTTTTCTACAAAGTAATTGCATCATAAATTCAGATAGCAATAATATTGACAATTACAATGATGAGGCAACACAGTGGGGGAAAAACAAGGCTTGTTTTTTTTAAACCTGGCACCTCATGCCTCTTAGAAAGGAAACTGTGCTTATTGGGGGAAATGTGCTGATAAGTGCTTGCAGTAAAATGCAAGTACCCCCCCCCCCCCCCGAACACACACACCTGAGGTTGCATATTTGCTGATGCCAGGATGAAGAGAAGGGTGGGGGGTCGGAGGCGGGAGAGGTGGAGGTGCTGCTTTCTTTAAGACTGGGAAGGAATTTGTTGTTCTAAAGCTGAGTTTCTCAGAGTGATCTCTAGACCAGCATCAATACTACCTGGGGGCTCAGGACTCTCAGTTCCCACCTCAGATCGGTGTGTGCTCAGTCACAGTCCATGTCTGACTTTTTGCGACCCCATGGACTGTAGCCCGCCAGGCTCCTCTGTCCATGAGACTTCCCAGGCAGGAATGCTGGAGTGGGTTGTCATGCCCTTTTCCCAGGGATCTTCCGGACCCAGGGATAGAACCCGCATCTCCCATGTCTCCTGCTTTGCAGGCGGATTTTTTACCTGCTGAGCCATTGCGGAAGCCATCTAGTAGATCAGGAACACCAGGGTGGGGCCAGCAATCTATGTTTCTAACAAGACCCCAGAGGACCCTGGGGCCGAACTCTTTAGCCCTAGAAAGGCTGTGGGGTGGGGAGGGGTAAGAAATTTGTAAGCCTGAACTCTTTGTGGAAGAAAAATGTGAGGGATCCTCAGTGGTGGTAGACTTAAAACAGCTAAGAAAATATTCATAGGGTATTTTTTTTTTTTAATATTTACTTATTTGGCTGCACTAAGTCTTAGTTGTGGCATTCAAACTCTTAGTTGCTGCATGTGGAATCTAGTTCGCTGAGCAGGGATCCAACCTGGGGTCTCTAACATGGGTTTTTAACAGCAGTTTGCACTGATGTTACTGCTGCCAGGATTCACAACTCTCCATTAACACGGTGGGGAGGCGGGCAGATAAAATGCTCCTGTGGTTAAAGCAAAGACACGTGTCAAGAAGCAGGATCTCAGGAGGCAGAGTCATGACGATGGAAGCCCTCAGAGAAAGGAAGTGACATGTTGGAAAGGGTGTTGAATTCTGTGGGCTTTGAGCCAATTTTATCTATAAATCAATGGGCTGGAGTGGGCTTCCCTGGTTGCTCAGATGGTAAAGAATCCACCTGCAATGCAGGAGACCTGAGTTCGATCCCTGGGTCAGGAAGATATACCCTGGAGAAGGGACTGGCTACCCAGTCCAATATTCTTCCCTGGAGAATCCCACGGACAAGAGGAGCCTGGCAGGCTATGTAGTTCACGGGGTGGCAAAGAGTCAGACATGACTGAGAAACATACTCACATGAGCTAGAACAGAGAGAACCAGCTTGCACATGGGCCATGGTAATAACATTTCAGTAATCAGATCATTCCCACCGAGGTCTTGAGTACTGGTAAGGGAATACCAAGAAAGGATAAGAATAATTTTTCCTTAAGAAAAATAAATAAGGATTATTTTTCTTTAAGAATTGCAGGCAGATTCTTTACCAACTGAGCTACAAGGAAAGCCCTTAGAATAAGGCTGAAGTCTAATGAGTGTGATACCACCCTGTTTAACTGGATCCTTTCTGTGATGAAACATAAAGAACCTGAGCTTCGGAAAGCCAATGTTCTAAATCTCCTTGCTTCCCAGGTGGCTCAGATGGTTAAGAATCTGCCTGCAATGCAGGAGCCTTGGCTTTGATCCCTGGGTCAGGAAGATCGCCTGGGGAACGAATGGCAACCCACTCCAGAATTCTTGCCTGGAGAATCCCATGGACAGAAGAGCCTGACCCCAGTCCACGGGGTCACAAAAAGTCAGACACAACTTAGCGACTAAACAACACCACCACAGAGTGGAAACAGAAGTCTAGGTGGGACAGACTGAAGACAGGCAAGGTGAGAAAGTAGAGACAGCCTGGGAGGCAAATGTTTCCAGAAGTCTGGCTAAGAATGGGGAGATGGAAGGAGATATGGGATAAAGGGAACATTGAAACCATGTATTTGGATGGGAATGACTTAGTAGTGAGGGAGAAAAAGACAAAGCAAGCGAGAAAGAGGGAAGAGAGAAGGGATAATTACAGAGGCTAAGCTGCTGAGTTGGGAAGGAGAGGTTGAAGTTGGGAAAATATACTTGGAAATGGCAGAATGAAGTGAAGGGCACAGGTGTTGGGGGGCTGGTGGTTTTAGGTGGGAGGAGGAGGGAACCACCCCCCCTCAAGTCCTCTCTTCATTCTCCAGGAACACAACCCCCATAACAGCAGAAGCATATCTGAGCTGTCGTTCAAGAAAGTCCTTTTGAGAGAGTTTTTTTCCCTTCTCCTGTCAAAGGTAAGCTGGGAAGTGAAAAATCTCAGAGTGGATAGCTGTAAATGCGAGTCTTTATCTGCTGGCTGGCAGCTGCCTTCCCAGGGAGAGCAGGAGACAGATGCCCTCAACTTCCTGATGATATTTCAAATGGCGTTCAAGTCCTTTAGGAAGCCAGTCCTGGGTTGTGGGAGACACATCTCAAGGGTTCAGAGAAAGAATTCACAGCTGTAAGCCCTTTTTGTAAATGCCCTAAGAAACAGCTGTCAGGGCCCATTTCAGGTGCTGGCTATGTATGTACTCAATTGTGTCTGACTCTTTGTGACCCCGGACCGTAGCCCACCAGGCTCCTCTGTCCATGGTATTCTCCAGGCAAGAATACTGGAGTGGGTTGCCATTTCCTCCTTCAGAGGATCTTCCCTACTGAGGCATTGAACCCACTTCTGCATTGCAGGCAGATTCTTAACCACTGAGCCACCGGAGAAGCCCCAGGTGTTGGCTATAATAAACAGTAAATCCTCTGGGCAGCCTTAAGCTGCCTCAGACAGGCATTTAAGGGGAGCTGGGGATACCCAGCGATGAGGCCTGGGTAGTCAGACACTGCTCCTGTTTGTACAGGTCTTGTACTGTGGCAGGCAAAATCATATGTGCTGAGAGTCTGTGGTTTTCTAGGCCGAGGCCTGTTGGAGAGGAAGGCTTAAAGTGGCGAGGCTGGAGTTCTCTCCGTCAGGGAATCTTTGTCACTCTCCATCAGCAGGGTCACATCAGTCGCTAACGTTTAACTGAATGAAGAAAACTTGCGAGCTGTTTTCTGGCCTTTTTTTCCAGCCAAGGTGACTCTCCTGAACTCAGAGCATCTATTGCTAGACCAAGTGGGTTTCAGGGAAGAGTGTTTATAGGCAAAATGTGGGCTGAGGGAGGAAGGGCATGTGCCTTTCTTCTGACTGGTGAGCGAAGAGGATGGTAGGTGCTCCTAGAAGTCGTGTGAGCAGCCTGGAGTTAGCATCCTCCCGCTGCCTTTATCCGGGGGCTTTATCCGGGCAGCAGAGTTCAGTTGTATTGGCTTCATCCTGAGGAGCTAGGTCTCTGCTCTGCCCTGTGTTGGACTGCTTTCCCTTCCTCTCTGCTTCCCTCACTGCCCTGGTTAGTAACTGCTTGAAGCTGCCCTCGGGAACTCAGGGAAGGCCTAGGGGACTAAAGCCTTTTTCTTCAAACAAAAAAGGGACCCAGAAAGACTTTTGTACCCAGGAACCGGCCCCCACCTCCTTCAGGGTCCTGCTGGATTTCAACTGCACCAGTAGTTGGACATATCTGTGAATATACTAAAAACCACTGATTGGTACACTCTAAATGGCTGAATTGTTTCGCGTGTAAGTTAGATCTCAAACACAGCTGTTAACAAAAAGAGTCATGTGACTAGTTATTTCAATTAAAGACTCAAATGTTATTTAGAACCTCCGTGGCCAACACGCTGGCTTAGTTTAGGGTGGGCTTCCGTCTTCATGCGGAAAAGCAGTGAAATGGAGCCGCGGGGCGGCGGTTTGGGGCGGAGGGACGGACCCCAGACCGGGCCCTGGGTCCCGGGCGCCTCAGGCGAGCACCCGCCCCTCCTCCGACCTGAGTCACGGCCGAGGCCCCACGCGGCGGGGATGCGGCGCTGAGCGCGGGCTCGGTACGCCAGGCCGCAGGCGCGCTCTCCTCGTGGGGCCCGCAGGCCGGCTGTGCCCGGCCCGCCTCCCGGGTTCCCGACCTCTCGGCCGGCGGCTCCACTGAACCCGAGCCGGAGACGCGCGCCCCGCCCGCCCTCCATGGCGTTCACCCGGAAGAGGCAGCGCGAGCAGCAGCTGCAGCTCTACTCCAGGGAGAGGTGAGCGCCCGCCCGGGCAGCGCAGAGGCCGGGCCGCCGCCGGGACCGCGGGGCAAGAGTGGGCGCCAGCCCGGGCCCATCCCGCCCTGGAGCCCCCCAAGCCCGAGCGGCCACGCGGGTCCCGCCGCCGCGGCCCGGCTTACCCGGAAGGGACCGGGGGTCGGGGGTGGGTGGGAGCGGGGTGTAAGCGGGCTCGGCGGGCCCCCCTTCCCCCGGTCCCCGGCATCGGGTCGCCGCACACGGTCCCGGCTGTTCGCTCGGGCGACACCGCGCGGGTTGGCGACCACCCGCCCGCGGGGCAGACGCAGGTGCTCCCATCCCAAGTTCAGCCCCAAAGCAAACGCCCGGGCCGCTCTCTGCCCTCCTGGGCCGGGAGAGAGCCTCAAAGAGCGGCCTTATTCGGAGAAAAGCCGGGGTCCAGCCCGCCCCCCGAGACGTCCTCCGCCGAGCAGTGGACCTTCTTATGAGTGCACGTGAAAGCGCATCCCGGGGGGATTCGGGGTCCCGCAAGCGGTGGCTGAAATGGTCTCAGAGCAGTTAGGGTTCAGAGTTTCTGATCCTCAGTTTCTCCAAGGGAAGCCCTTTATAAGAAAGCTCACTTCTGCTGAAGTCAGTTTCCAGTGCATTTCGTGTGACTGAAACAGCTTGCTGGTCCTCAGATCTGTAGTCCCAGGTGCCGACAGAAACTGGGAATGAATCATTTTACACGTATTTCGGTTGTGGAGCCAGTTATCTCGGAGTGCTGCCAGCTTGTCACGTTATGTGATCAGTGGAGACCCACAAAACAGATTATACATGAAATACAAGTGCAGGCGTTAAGGGTTGCCTATTCTTGCAGCATCCACGCTTCTTTTATCGAGATTGACTGGACCCGGTGCAACCGTTCATACCTCTTTCCAGTCGCTAATACTGGCCTCTGCCAGGGTGTCCGGAGGCTGAAATTCTATTTCCCTCTGTAGAGAAGAAGACATACCAAAAGCTGTATCTTGGATGGGGCTTCCAAGAACGATTTTGGTGGCATCATTAGGTTTTATCCACAGAAAGGCTTATTCATTGAATACTAATAACTGGATCCTCAATAAAGGAACTCACTCTCATAAGAGGCTGTTCTGACTTCCCATTTGAATGCTTGTTTCATGTGGAGACAGCTTGAATAGTTTCTTTGTTCAGAGCCAACAACATTAAGACTGGGTATTCTGTATTAAATAGATGAATGTTCAAATTTACATTGTTAAAACTTTGAAACACTTGGATTGCCATCGTGTTCTATGATCTAAGAGTCATTTGTAACAATTCCACGGGCCTCTTTGATATACAGGGAAACCTGTTTTTCTGCCAGTTACTTCCACGGCAGTAATTTGTATTTAATTTGGTTAGCTGGTACAGCTCTGCAGTATCACAAATCTTTAAAGTCTGCACTGGCATTTCTCTGTATAATCTGCTTTGTTGCCAACCATTGATCACACAGCGTGACAGGCTAGCTGCGCTCACAGACGACTGTAACTCTCGCAACCAAAATACTTCTTCATTAGTCAGGAGGTGGCAGCTGTTCTTAAGTATTGGTAATCTGAACAAGTCAGTGCCACATTTTTTTCTCTTGACTCTTACTTGCTGCTGCTGCTAAATCGCTTTAGTTGTGTCCAACTCTGTGCGACCCCATAGACGGCAGCCCACCAGGCTCCCCCGTCCCTGGAATTCTCCAGGCAAGAACACTGGAGTGGGTTGCTATTTCCTTCTCCAACGTATGAAAGTGAAAAGGGAAAGTGAAGTCGCTCAGTCGTTTCCGACTCTGAGCGACCCCATGGTCTGCAGCCTACCAGGCTCCTCCATCCGTGGGATTTTCCAGGCAAGAGTACTGGAGTGGGTTGCCATGGCCTTCTCCTGACTCTTACTTAGCAACCACCTAAATTCTCTAGTGCTCTGCTCTGTGGCTTTGCAACCTTGGGTTGATGGGCACACTAACCAGGATGGTTTCTTAGAATAGCAGTTTGAAGGACAGGAATATCTCACAATCAGTCTCGTTCTAAATCTTAGAATTCTTTCTGAAAGACAAGAGTGTTTTAAACCAACTTTATAGATTGGTTCAATAAAGTTTGGTTCAATAAAGAGTTCAACTTTATTGAACTCCTGATTTACTTGTGGCTGCACAGATTTTCTTAGTTTATCTCTTTGTAGCAATAAACACCATTTAGCAAGATGATTGATAGAGGTCATTGACTTGGACACACCCAAGAGAACTGTTACTTTCCTTGGAGCTGTTTCAGAGGTCACCCCTGAACAGTCCTCATACCTCAGAGTTGCGATTTTATGGGTCCTTCTGATGCTGCTTAAGAGATTTTAGGTTTCTGCTGCTATTCAGCTTACTCAATAATGACCCAGAAAAGGGAAACTTGAAGTAGAAGCAGTGAGGCAGCTGGGAAATTCTTAGATTGGTGGCTTAGACCTATGTGATGGCAGAAGAAATGGAGAAAAGTGGATGGATTTTAGATGTTTTTAGGAGGTAGAATTGATAGGCTTTGTTGGGATGGACTGCATGTGGGAGGTAACAGAGGGAGAATTCTAGCTTAGAGTTGTCCGATAAAATACAGGACGCCCAGTTAAACTTGAATTTCAGGTGAATAGTGAAAAATCTTCTAGTATGTCGCATGTGATATGTGGTACATACTTGTACTAAAAAATTTTTGTAACTTACCTGAAGTTCCGACTTAACTAGTTGTCCTGTATTTTTACTTGCTAAACAGCAGTCCAACTTGCAGGTTTCTGGTTTAAACAGCTGTTCGGTTCAGTCGCTCAGTTGTGTCTGACTCTTTGCAACCCCATGAACCGCAGCACGCCAGGCCTCCCTGTCCATCACCAACTCCTGGAGTTTACCCAAACTCATGTCCATTGAGTCGGTGATGCCATCCAACCATCTCATCCTCTGTTGTCCCCTTCTCCTGCCCTCAATCTTTCCCAGCATCAGGGTCTTTCCAAATGAGTCAGCTCTTCGCATCAGGTGGCCAAAGTATTGGAGTTTCAGCTTCAACATCAGTCCTTTCAATGAACACCCAGGACTGATCTCCAATGGACTGGTTGGATCTCCTTGCAGTCCAAGGGACTCTCAAGAGTCTTCTCCGACACCACAGTTCAAAAACATCATTCTTCTGCGCTCAGCTTTCTTTATAGTCCAACTCTCACATCCATACCTGACTACTGGAAAAACCATAGCCTTGACTAGACTGGTATCAATTGTTGGTGATGCTTTAAAGTAAAACTTTGGGTAGTTTTCACTATTAGAAAACAAAGAGCTAATTGGCTATTCAAATTAAATACAGTGTTTTTCTGGTTAAGACTTAGATGGAAGAAACCATATTGATCTCACTGGTGTTCTGAAATGTCCTTTGCACGTGTTAATGAAGATAAATGTAAAAATCTAAAGACAGTTCACATGTCTTGGAATTGTTGGGAATGGTAATTGTGTACAGTGGGTTAACATACGAGAGAATTCTACAAACTACAGCTATTTAGATATTTCTATTTCAGGATTTAGGAGTAAGCTAATTGTTACATACTTGTTATTTTCAGGTCTAGGAGTGGTGTGGTGGGACCACAGCTGTTTTCTTTTAAGGTGATAGAGAAATTGAGACAGTTGAGGCTTGTCCCTACTGGGAGAGAGTCAGTTTTCTGTCTACAGTTTCAGAACGAATTACTTATCTGTGGCTTGAAAGCTGTCCTTCCAGGCTAAAACATGACGATCATGAATTCTATATTGGGCTCACAAATTATATTCATCATTTTACAGGCATATCTCAGACTTCAGCTTCGCTTCAAACATTCTATCTGTGCATAATTCTCTTGGTTATGCTGGTGTTAAATTTCTTGCCTGATATAAAATCTTTTACTTAATATGTTTGTCAATTGTGTCTGTATTTGTTATACTAAAAATAATTGCTGAGAGGGAAAACTGATTTGTTATAGTCTGGTTTAATCATTCGTTTTAAAGACCGTTCATCCTGTTCCTTTCATACCTCTGTGGAGTTTGCCAGGTGTCGAAAATAAACTCAGAATCAGCACTCAATTATCCAGGAACACTGGTGGGATGAGAGAAATTGACATAACTGTGATGTAAAGAAATAAGATTTATTTTTCTTACATAACCAAAAAACAGAGTAAAAATAAATGTTGCAAATTTTTTGATTAACTTAGAATTTACACTGGCTTTACTGGAAATACCTGTCACCTTATTCCCTTATTACTGTCTCAAATTAACTTCTTCCGAAGTGGTTACCATTTAAAAAGACACCAGAATCTACACACAAGTGGATTTTGAGTGTGTTTGCTGTATGATTTTTTAAATGATGTAAAATGGAAATGACCATTTAATGAATTCATTGCTTGTTTTTTTCCTAAATACTGTTGTGGTGTCATTTTTTACTCATCAGATATTTAACATTTCCAACTGCTGGATTTTGAAATTATCTTCTTTTAATTTGTTAATCTGTGCTCAATGAATAAGGTCTGTATAATACTTTGAAATTTTGTATTATAACAATATGTAGTCAGTTTTCACAAGTGTTCAATATGATGTTGAAAACTGGTGTTGGTACAATACCAATTAATATTGGTGCAATATCCTGTGTATGTATTAACGTTAAGCTTGTTAATTGTTTAGATCTTTTATTTCCTTAATGAATTTTTTTCTGATTGAGAGAGGGTTCATGATGCTAACTTCACTTAGTATTTCTATCTTCACTGTAACTATTTTCAGGGTATGTTATTAAGTCTACTTAATCTTAGAATTGATGTCTTCTTAGCAAATTAAATTTTTCATCAACATACAATGAACTCCTTCTAGTAATAATTTTTTCTATTTTGTCTGATATTAATATAGCTATATTTTCTTTGGGTTGTTTGCATTATATATGTTTTCATTCTTTTGCTTCCAACTTTTCTTATCCTTAGATTTTAAGCTTATTTCTTACAGTTTGTAGTTGAACTTTATATTCCTTCTGATATTTCTTGACAGATTGGCCCACTTACACTTATTAATATTGGAGATATATTTGGAATCATTTTTACTTTTTTGTTTTGTCTTATTTTTTCCTTTTCTTGGATTAGCTAGCAAGATCCCCTTGTTCCCTTTCATTTTTCCTGAAGAATGTGGAAGTTATATATTCTATTTCTGGTTTTTCTTGTGCTTTTCCTTGAAATTTTAACATTTATGTTTAACTTAAGGTCTCATTCTCTTTACCCTCCTTCCTAACAATATAAGGACCTTGGGACCCTTAGCTCCTTTTGTCCCATTTTAAATTATAGTCTGTTATTGTCCAGTATTTGCAACCTGTATTTTAATCAGACAGTATCATTGTCTCGTTAATACCTGTATAGTTTACATGTATATTTATCGTTGTCTTGCATTCCTTCTTGCATGTATCTTTCCTACAGAATGTCTTTGAGAAGTTCCCCTGATGGGGGTCTGATGATAGTAAACTATGTTTGCTTTTGTCTGCCTGAACATGTGCCTGTATGGCCCTTGTTTTGAAAATCAATTTTGCTGGTTGTACAGTTCCCTCAGCATCTTGAAGATCATGTAATATGCATGTGATCTGTTGGAGCAACATTGGATGGGGGAGGGGAGACCCAACAAAGGGCAGATAGGTCAGTGACCTGTGTGCCCTGCCCTCCAGGGGTGGCTCTTAGCCCCCTGGCAGGGTCAGGCTTCATACTTCAGGAGGAGCCTGGGCCCCGTGGGGTAACGGAGGGCCAGGATACAGAGGGGTTGTTATGCTGTGATGGAGCCGTGCTCTCCAGGTCCCATGCAACTTTTTTGCCCGTGGGTTGGCCTGGCCCCTCCCCTGGCTGGCTCAGGGGCTGTCTCAGCCTTGAACTTGAGTCTGCATGACATAGTGGATGAGGGCAGGGTTCGTGTATCTGTAAACATGGTTAGGGGGCTGCCAGCACTTTCTCCAGCATGATTAAGACACTGGGGTCCAAGCCTTGTTGACCCAGACTGTTGGCAGTAACACAAGACCAGAACAGGTTTCCGTGGAGCTTTGTGGGGGGCCACCTTCTATTTGGGGAGATTAGCCTGCAACACACCCCTGTTGTTCAAGTCTCATTATTTGTTAGGAATCTGCCCTTTCTCTGGCTGCTTGTAAGGTCTTTTCTTTGTACTGTTTTGCTGTTTGCCTGCATAGACACTTCCTTCTGTTCATCTCTCCTAGTTGGGGCTCCTCAAGCTGGAATAGTTTTGGAAAATTTGTAGCTAAATCTTCAGCTTGGGGAATATTGCTTCTTGTCACTCCTTAAGCCCCTAATCTCTCATAACAACTGTTTAATATGTATCTTGATTTCTGTGTTGCATGTAGGTTATTTTAATCCATCTTACAACTTAACTTTTTCACTAGTTGCCTAATTTACACTAAAGTTTTAATTTCACCTTTTTTTTTTTTTTCTGTTTATGGCTTCCCTGCGTGGCTTATGGGATCTTAGTTCCCCAACCAGTGGTTGAACCCAGGCCCTCGGCGGTGAAAGTACAGAGTCCTAACCACTGGACCCCCAAGGAATTCCTTAATTTCACTTACTGTATTCTTAAATTTCTAATTTTGTTTGGCTCACTTACAGCTATCTGGTCATTTTTTATAAAAGTCTGTTCTTTTGTGTTTTTCATGTCCTATTTCTTTTAACTTATTCTTGTAATGATCGGGCTTCCATGGTAGCTCAGATGGTAAAGAATCTGCCTATAATGCAGGAGACCCAGGTTCAATCCCTGGGTTGGAAAGTTCCCCTGGAGAAGGAAATGGCAACTCACTCCAGTATTCTTGCCTGGAAAATCCCATGAACAGACTGTGGGCTACAGTCCATGGGGTTGCAGAGAGTCAGATGCGACTGGGAAACTAAGCACTATTCTTGTAATGATCAGATGCAGAAAATAAATTAACTGTAGACTTTATAGGTTTGATTGAGTGGTCTGCTGCTTGTACTGACTTTCATTCAGTCATTTTACTTCTTCATTTGTTTTATGGTTTTTGATGGTAACCTCTTTGAGTTTATTCTTGGAGAGCTGGGTTTAATGAGTGTTTTTCCAAAAAGTGTTTGCATGTGTATCTGCCTGGGGTTGGGGGAGAGACAACACTGGTTTGCTCTGAGTGTTATTGGCCTAAGTGTGAGTTCTAACTCTAATGTGTGTTAAGGCAGTCTTGTAGTCTCAAGCTGTAAAGGAGACTTACTTTTTCCCTGGCCCAGGGCCGAGGTCCTGCCATATCCCTCTGGGAAGGTAGGGTGGGTGGTTTATTTATTTTACCCTCAGTTCAGTTCAGTTGCTCAGTTGTGTCGGACTCTTTGTGACCCCATGGACTGCAGCATGCCAGGCTTCCCTGTCCATCACCAGCTCCCGGAGCTTGCTCAAACTCGTGTCCATCGAGTCGGTGATGCCATCCAACCATCTCATCCTCTGTCATCCCCTTCTCCTCTTGCCCTCAGTCTTTCCCAGCATCAGGGTCTTTTCCAATGAGTCAGTTCTTCACATCAGGTGGCCAAAGTATTGGAGTTTCAGCTTCAGCATCAGTCCTTCCAATGAATATTCAGAACTGATTTCCTTTAGGATTGAGTGGTTGGATCTCTTTGCTGTCCAAGGGACTCTCAAGAATCTTCTCCATCACCACAGTTCAAAAGCATCAATTCTTCTTCACTCAGCTTTGTTTATGATCCAACTCTCACATCCATACATGACTACTGGAAAAACCATAGTTTGACTAGACAGACCTTTGTTGACAAAGTAATGTCTTTGCTTTTTAATATGCTGTCTAGGTTGGTCATAGCTTTTCTTCTAAGGAGTGAGCGTCTTTTAATTTCATGGCTGCAGTCACCATCTGCAGTGATTTTGGAGCCCAAGAAAATAAAGTCTCTCACTGTTTTCATGGCAAATAGATGGGGAAACAATGGAGTGATGGGATCAGATGCCATGATCTTAGTTTTTTGAATGTTGAGTTTTAAGCCAACTTTTTCACTCTTCTCTTTCACTTTCATCAAGAGGCTCTTTAATTCCTCTTCACTTTCTGTCATAAGGGTGGTGTCATCTGCGTATCTGAGGTTATTGATATTTCTCCTGGCAATCTTGATTCCAGCTTGTGCTCCATTGAGCCCGGCGTTTTGCATGATGTACTCCTTCCTCATATAAGTTAAGTGAGCAGAGTGACAATATACAGCCTTGATGTACTCCTTTCCCAATTTGGAACCAGTCTGTTGTTCCGTGTCTGGTTTTAACTGTTGCTTCTTGACCTGCATACTGATTTCTCAGGAGGCAGGTCAGGTGGTCTGGTATTCCTATTTATTGAAGAATTTTCCACAGTTGGTTGTAATCTACACAGTCAAAGGCTTTCATGTAATCAATAAAGCAGATGTTTTTCTGCTATTCTCTTGCTTTTTCTATGATCCAATGGATGTTCACCCTTAGAGGCTGTTACTTTAGGGACCCTAGCATTTTCTGCTCCTTCCCTCTCCCCATCTCAGTTCCCCCCCTGAATTCAGGCTCTGCTGCTCAGACAGTTGGGAAAAGCCTCCTCCCGTGCCTTGCTGACATCTTGGTTTCTCTCTTCCAAGACCTTCCCTTACTTTTCCATCACCTTAGCCCAGCATGTGAAGTTTAAATCCAGCAGTTTTAGAGGCTCTGTATTGAGATTGTTTCTTTGGACATTTAATCTGCCATGATGCCCAAAATGGAATTCCTGCTGATTCTTTAAACCCAAGTTTATTTAATAAATCTATAAACCCATTGGTTAAGAAAGGACTTCTGAGGTCATCTAAGCTGTAGCTCCCTGCCCCTCACTGTATAGTTGGAGGCCTGAGAAAGCAAAGTGGTTTGACCAAGAGTCCAGTAGCCAAGAAAGACATGGCGGTGCTGAGCCTAAAACAAATGTCCTCTGATCCAGTCCAGCCCCCTTTCCACCGCAGCATGCTGCTCCTGTTTTACATCCTGGGTCGGTACTTATTTTTATGGTATCTTTGACATTTAGAACAATTCAGGAATGCTCCAAGCCTGGTTCATGGAGACTTAGTACCTTTTTACACTAAGCGTGGTCCGTGGCTATCCCATCAGCTCCATCTGGGAGCCTGTTAGCAAATGCAGAATCTCAGGCTCCTATCAGATCTTCTGCATCCGAATCTGCATGTTAACAAGATCCCCGGATAATTAAAGCATGAGAAGCCCTGCTGGAGGTAACAGTAATCAAGCATTCATCTGGATTTCCTGTTGTTTGTTCCTTCAAACTGTTTCTACCTTTATCTTCTCGATGGTGTAGAGAACCCTCCTTGAAGCCTGCTCCCAGGGCTGTGACCCTTGGTGAAGAAACTGAAAGACTTGAGAAACACAGGTTTAGTGCTCCCTCTAGATTAGACAGATTATTTATAAACCAAAGAGGAAGTAGTCACCCATCTGCAGCATAAACTCACTGTGAAGTCATCTGCTGCTGCTGCTGCTAAGTTGCTTCAGTCGTGTCTGACCCTGTGTGACCCCACAGACAGCAGCCCACCAGGCTCCTCTGTCCCTGGGATTCTCCAGGCAAGAACACCGGAGTGGGTTGTCATGTCCTTCTCCAATGCATGAAAGTAAAGTCGCTCAGTTGTGTCTGACTCTTCGCGACCCCATGGTCTGCAGCCTACCAGGCTCCTCCATCCATGGGATTTTCCAGGTGAAAGGACTGGCGTGGGGTGCCATTGCCTTCTCCGGTGAAGTCATCTAATGCTAATCTAATGTCTTTTGACAGTTCTCACTGGTGGGTTGGGAAAATGGAGTAGATTTAGTTCAGCTGAATTTTGGCAGAGTAAGCTTTCCTTTTGTGTTAATAGCAGAATTGAGAAAGGAGAAATTGACGTTCATCGAGTTAGGTGGAATAAGATTCATTTTTTCAGAGGTTGCTGTCAAATGTACATTATTAGGGGTACATTTCTAACAGTGGGTCACAGAACTGTGTTCTCACCCTTGTCTGTTCAACATTTTCTTCATTTCATTCCTTGCACTTGTGCCCCCTGCAGTGGAATCACAGAGCGCTAACCACTGGATCACCAGGGAGTTTGCCTTAATTTCATTTCTTGTTTCAGAGGCCATTTTAAGAAATGCTCAATTTAGTTAAACCAGCTCTCCAGGTAGGTAGCGGGGTCCCTGTAGTCTGGCTAAATCCAAGGATCGTGTTGAGATATTCAGAGTAAAGATGCAAATAGAGGACAGCCAGCTGTGAACACACTCCTAACGTGAGCTGGCACATTTTCCCTTCTCTCAATCTCAACATCTCCAACCTAGAAAATCGACTGACTGGCAAAATGTTCGGGCTCCATTCTAAATACTGTTTGTCAGTGGAGTGCTGGGCAATCATTGAGCAGCTGTGAATGCAGCCTTAGCTCTGAGGGCCGCCCATAGTGAACTTGTTTTACGTTGTTGGTTAAGTGTTGAGCAGGATGCTTTATGAGGATGGGCCAGAATCTTTTTCAGGAAAATTTAATTGCAGAATGAGTCAATTTATCTACAGAAAATGCCACTATAGCTCTGTAAAGATGGATTGAACTAAGGAATACCCAGGGGCAGGACCCAGGGTCTCCTAAAGAAAGAATTTATAGTCTGTTATACTGATATAACACTAATGGCTGAAATCACAAAATTATAAAAGGGTTTTTAGGTTCTTTTTAAAGCATGAAAACTTTTACTCCATGGAATGCAGTTTGAAAATCATTGTTCAAAACACAGTGTAAATTTCTGGTAATAAATTTTACATACAAAAATTCTCGAGCAGGTATAATTGAACACTTCAGTAAAAAGGAAAAAAAAAAAAAAAACTCTGAAAGGTTTCTTAATCCTTTAACTTTGAATAATGAGATTTAGTTATATTCCTTCATTATGTGTTTTACATTTCTTACAAAATAGGCATATTGGTACATTAAGGAGGATATAAATTATTTACCAAAATAATGTCTTTAGTTCTATAGTACCTGATGTGATATTTTTATTGGCCAAAAAACCCACATACTTCAACAAAATAAAAAAAAATTTAAAAACCTTTTTATAAAAAAAAGCACCTAAGATTTACTATTTTTTATTAAGTATTTACAGTTTTAAGTCACAGTATAGTAGTATTAAGTATGTTCACGTGTTGTGTGGCAAATCTCTAGAACTTTTGAATCTTTCAAAACTGAATCTCTGTCCTCCCCCCAGCTCCTGGCAAACACCATTTTGTTTTCTCTTAGAGTTTGACTACTTTAGATACTTAGATAAGTGGAACAATGTGGTATTTGTCTTTTTGTGACTGATCTATTTCACCTGGAGCAGTGCCTTTAAGGTTCCTGCATGTTGTAGCATGTGACAAGACTTCCTTTTTTTCTTTAAGGCCGAAAAATATGTTACTGTATGTATATGCCGCATTTTCTTTACCCACCCATCCATCAACAGATACTTAGATTGCTTCTAACTCTTGGCTATTGTCAATAATGCTGCAGTGAACATGGATATACAAATATCTCTGATACATTTTCGCTGCTTTTGGATATATATTCATAAATGTGACTGTTGGGTCATAGGGTAGCTCTATTTTTATTTTTTAAATGTTGTTGGAATATAGTTGATTTGCAGTGTTGTATTAGTTTCAAGTGCACAGCTAAGTGATTCAATTATGCATAAAGATATATTTCTTCTTTTTCAGATTCTTTTCCCTCTAGGTTACTGAGTAGAGTTCCCTGTACTATGTATCAGGTCCTTGTTGGTTGTCTATTTTGTATATAGTCGTATGTATGTTAATCCCAAGCTCCTGATTTATGATATTTGTCTTTCTCTTTCTGACTTAGTTTGTATGATAATCTCTAGGTCCATCCATGTTGCTGCAAATGGCATTTCATTCTTTTTTATGGCTGAGTTATGTTCCACTGTATATATGTACCACATCTTCTTTATCCATTCCTCTTGTTGATGGATGTTCAGGTTGCTTCTATGTCTTGGCTGTTGTAAATAGTGCTGGGATGAACACTGGGGTGTATGTATCTTTTCAAATTATAGTTTTCTCCAGATATATTCCAGGGGTGGGATTGCTGGGTCATATGGTAGTTCTATTTTTAGTTTTTTAAGGAACTTCCATACTGTTCTCCGTAGTAGTTGTACCAGTTTACATTCCCACCAACAGTGTAGGAGGGTTCCCTTTTCTCCACACTCTCTCCTGCATTTGTTGTCTGTAGACTTTTTGATGATGGCCATTGTGACCCACGTGAGGTGATAACCTCATTGTGGTTTTGGTTCTGGCTCTAGGCATGGAGCATTAGAAGCCAAGCCTTTTAATGAACAGGAATCGATAAAAATATCCTGGTTGCTAGAGCAATTAGATGACTTGGAAGGACTAAAGAATAGCTAAAGAAGCAGGTGGAGAAGGAAGTGGCAACCCACTCCGGTATTCTTGGCTGGGGAATTCCACAGACAGAGGAGCCTGTGGGCTACAGTATGTGGGGTCACAAAGAGTCAGACACGACTGAACGACTACACAACAGCAACACAGAAACAGGTAGTGAGAGATGCATGAATCTGCAAGGGAGGATAGGAGTCATTTGCCCACCAGAGGGAACCGGAATATGATAGTTCTATCTTTAATTTTTTGAGGAACCTCTATACTATTTTCCATAGCAGCTACATCATTTCACAATTCCACCAGCAATTTCTCCACATCCTCACCAGTGTTTGTTATTTTGTTATAGTGTATGAGATTTTGATTTGCAGTGTCCTGATGATTAGTGATGTTCAATATCTTTTTATACACTTTCTGGCTATTTGCATATCTTCTCTGGCCAAGTGTCTATTTAAGACCTTTGCCTATTTTTTAGTTTAATTTTTGTTGTTGAGTTGTAGGAGTTCTTTATATGTTCTCAATATTAACTTGTTATGAGATATATGGTTTGCAAATATTTTCTCCAGTTTTGTAGATGGCCTTCTCACTTTGTTAATATTTGGCTGCACTGGGTCTTAGTTGCAGCACGTGAAATCTAGTTCCCTGACTGGGGATTGAACCCAGGCCCCCTGCATTGGGAGCATGGAGTCTTAGCCACTGGACCACTAGGGAAATCCCTCTGTCTAACTTTGTTGACTGTTTTCTCTGCTGCAGAGTAGTAGTCATACTTCCGTGTCACAGAAGTCGGATGTGGTTACACTTATCTATTTTTGCTTTTGTTGTGCTTGCTGTGTCATAGCCAAGAAATCATGGCCAAATCCAGTGTCATGAAGCTTTCCCCTTATGTTTTCTCCTGGAGTTTTATAGTTTCGGGTCTTAAAATTAGGCCTTTAGTTAATTTTGAGTTAATTTTTATATATATTATGAAAGGTTCAGGGTCGTTCTTTTGTATGTCAATACCTAGATTTCCATCTGTTGAAGAGACAGTTCTTTCCCTACTGTGTGACTTTGGGCCCCTGGTCGAAGACCTGATAGATATGAGAGTATTTGTGAGCTCTCCATTCTGTTCCTTTGGTCTAGATGTCAGTACCACATTGTTTTAATACTGTAGCTTTGTAATATCTTTTGATACAGGAACTGTGAGACTTCCAGCTGTTTTTTGTTCTCAGTTATTTTAGCTTTCTGATTCTGTATGAATTTTAGGATTTTTTTTCTATTTCTACAGTAATTGCCATTGAGAGTTTGCTAGGGATAACACTGAATAGGCTGGTATAGACATTTTAACAATATTATGCTTTGGCTAGTATGACATTTTAACAATATTAAAGATACGATTATATCTTATTTATATGGAAGAGCTGGCTGTTTATGAAGGCTACTTGTGCTAAACAGCAACAAAATTATGCCATTGTCTTATTGACAAATACTTCCTTTATTTTAGCCTCTAAGAGAAGTGGGGAGGTGGAGGAGGAGGAAGGGTTGCCTAGCTCCAGCCCAAGCAAAGCATTTCAGCTTATTAAGATATTAATACAAGCTAAAGGTAAGGGCAAGGTACTTAGTAACTATCTCTCTGATTTATACCATCCTGGAAATTATCTGATGCATCAAAGGATGTTCCTAGCAATCCTAACTTTTGTGATTGTATTGAAATTCACAGTAGGTACTAATAGTGAGCATTTTATACTGAGCTCTGGCAGTTTAGCCTATGATTAATTCTTGTTCATGGATTTTACAGTGTAGAACAGGCCAATAAAAGTTGCCTGTTGTGATGATAGAGCTGGTTCCTGCTGTCATTATTTTTAGTTTATGAGTTATTTGTCTGTTGGTTCAAAAATTTTAAGTGAGCCATATCTTGGTTTATGGATATAATTTCTTCTTTGTAAGGATATTAATTATAGTCTTTGTACCTTTTTTTCTGTACATCATTTCTAGTCCTTCAAGTTGTGTTCTTCTGCTTGCTTGGTCTATTTCTTTCACACTGGAAGCTGGTAATCTTAGGGTGTCTCATATTTAAGGGTGAAGCATGTAATTCTTGTGGGGAGGCCTCTTCTGCTGGGCTTCAGGGTGGGATGATGTTTGTAGAAGGTTCTTTCAAATGTTGGTAGACATGGGTCCTTTCTCTAGGACTATTTAGTTTTTTCCAAAGATAATCCACCAGACTGCTACTTGGAGTGTAACACGTCTGCCTGATTCTTGTGTAACCGCCGCCTTCTCATGCTGTGCACTGTGCCTGATGTCTAGTTTGGAGCCTCTCGTTTAATTCTGTTATTGAAAAACTGTGTGTCGGGAGAACTACCAGGGAGGAATCTGGGTGACTAGCCTCATTTGGGCTTTCAACATCACCTTGGCTTCATCCCTGCCTTCTTGCTACCTTATTCCTGCAGTCGTGGAACTGGTTTTCTCCTGATTGGTGCCTTCTCTGGAGGTATCAGCTCTTCTGGTTTCTGGTCACTGCTAATTCCTCCATCTACTGTCTGTTCACTTTCACTGTCTGTTTCTCACAAATTTACTGTTATCTCTCACTTGCTTGTATACCTCTCCTATTTTCTTTAGTCTATGGCTTTTTACTATTTAAAAAATACTTTTGTTTACGTTGTATTGTTGTTTCCAGAGGGAGCAGAAATAAACCATACATATTTATTCTGCCGTATTTAATCTGGAGGTCTGTTCTGCCGTATTTAATCTAGATGTCTTTCCATCTTACATAGGAACTTCAAGACCCAGCTCAAGTGCCACGTTTTTCATGAAAACCTCTCCCTCCCTGTAACTCTGGTGCCGTTGGTGTTTCTGGGTCCTTACCACAAAACAAAACAGTTGCTTCCAGTTCTTTGCCATGTGTTTGTTTCTGTGGCCATACAACTAATACATACTTTTCTTTAATGCTTTGTTTTTAAAAAAAACACTTCAGAATCCCATTCAATTTCAACTTGCTTATTTTATCTATGACATTGTCATTGTGTGCAAGCATTAGGTTGGTGGTTGAGTCACTCAGTCATGTCCGACTCTTTGCAACCCCATGGACTGCAGCACGCCAGGCTTCCCTGACCTTCACTATCTCCCGGAGTTTGCTCAAACTCATGTCCATTGAGTCGGTGATGCCATCCAACCATCTCATCCTCTGTCGTCCCCTTCTTCTGCCCTCAATCTTTCCCAGCATCAGGGTCTTTTCCAGTGAATACAGGGGAATATCTAAAGATCTACCTCTCAGAGGCTTGTGGTCTTGTGAAAGTAGCAAGAGGCACTCACCCACCCCTGAGCCATGACACTGGAGTGGTGTGTGTGGTACAGAAGCCTAGGGTGCAGTCACAGGGAACAGAGGATGAGAACTCTGTAAGTGGGAAGGCTCCAAGCTTTGTTCAGGCAAGAATAAGTTTTGTTTCTTAAAATTTGGAGTTTCTGTAAAGAAATAATAGATCCATTTGATAAACAAATTTGGAGAAGGAAATGGCAACCCACTCCAGTATTCTTGCTTGGGAAATTCCATGGAGAGAGGAGCCTGGTGGGCTACAGTCCATGGGATCGCCAAGAGTCAGACATGACTTAGTGACTGAGCAACAAAACAGTTTTACTTTTGGCATAGCTAGACAGGTCTTTCTGGATGGCGAGGGATGCCTGGCATATAATACACACTTAATAAGTATTTTTTGATGTAATAGATGGAAAAGCACTTTGGGAACATGTGTAAAATATTCTGCTTTCTTAATATGTTAAAAAAAATTAACCTGACTTTTTTTTTCTCCCCAAATGTAGATTTTCCTTGCTCCTGCTTAACTTAGAGGAGTACTACTTTGAACAGCACACGGCTCATCACATTCAGCACAAGGGCAGCCAGAAGGAAGGGTAAGGAGGAGTTTTAGATCTCTGCAGACTCACAGACTTTTCTGTCGTCTGTTTTAAAATTAAGTGTATGATCATACAGTTTTCCCCTTCTTTTATATTGGGAAAGTAATGAGAAGAAAGGGATTTATAAATCCAATGTATACATTGTCATAACTTCAGATATTTTCTAAAGCTGAAAGTGAAAGTTGCTCAGTCGTGTCCAACTCTTTGCGACTCCATGGACTTTAGAGTCCATGGGATTCTCCAGGCCAAATATTGGAATGGGTAGACTTATTCTTCTCCAGGGGATCTTCCGAACCCAGGAATCGAACTGGGGTCTCTTGCATTGCAGGCAAATCTTTACCAACTGAGCTATTAGGGAAGCCCTTTCTAAAGCTAAATGTGTACTAATTTCTCAAAGGTTGTGTCTGGTTCTTAAATCCACCCGATGGGGCCCTGATTCATTCCATCACTTTTTTCTTGCATCCCTTTTGTTCTGTGTGCTCAATTATTTGGGTTATGGTATTGTAGAGTAATGATCATAAAACATCAGTGCATGTGGTGTAAAAATCAGTACTTTCAAATGAATAATTTGATTTAACTAGAAGCAAAATCTCTAGAAGCAGAATACTCTGTATTTTAATTATTGTTATTACTGTAAAAGTAGATTGTTTCTTTGGCCACACCCTTTGAAAGCTATATACAAAAGTATATAATGAAGGTTTTTGTTTGTTTAAAACGCCAACTTTGAATTAACTAAAATGTGTCTGTTAATTCTCTTGGTTTGTCATTTAACAACTATGGGCTATGATTTAGAACATGCTTTGGTATTAGATAAACACTTTACTTTTTACCATTTTAAAAATGAAATATCCTTTAATCCTGAAAGGATCAAAACCATGTTCAGTTCAGTCCAGTTGCTCAGTTGTGTCCGGCTCTTTGTGACCCCATGGACTGCAGCACGCCAGGCTTCCCTGTCCAACACAAACTCCCGGAGCTTACTCAGAGAGTCAGTGATGCCATCCAACCATCTCATCCTCTGTCGTCCCCTTCTCCTCCTGCCCTCAATCTTTCCCAGCATCAGGGTCTTTTCCAATGAGTCAGTTTTTCGCATCAGGTGGCCAAAGTATTGGAGTTTCAGCTTCAGCATCAGTCCTTCCAATGAATATTCAGGACTGATCTCCTTTAGGATTGCCTGGTTGGATCTCCTTGCAGTCCAAGGGACTCTCAAGAGTCTTCTCCAATACCACAGTTCAAAAGCATTAATTAGTTTTTGTTTAAATCAAAACTGTGTAGTATTTGTTAAATACAAGCCAAAGTGAAACTCGCTTAGCTTTTGTTTGATAGGTTTGGGCATATCTGTTTCCTTGGCATTCAATCATATTAGATAATTATTTTTCTAATTGAAAGTAGAACCTTGCTTTTTTACCTCTAGAATTTTGAACATATTTTTTCCTCTAATTTCATACCTTTTATTCTCCCAATGCTCCTCTTCTCTCTGTCATCATAATGTCCTGCTTAAAATTGAATACATTGGTACATTATTGAAGCACAAATATAAGCAAGCAAATTGAAACCTGTTTTTGTAGTTTTCAAGTCATTAGGTTGAAATGGTACAGTTCCATGGAAATGAATTTGGTAATATTTAGCAAGATTGCATGTACATTATCCTATTGATCTAGCAATGCTACTTGTAGGAAACTACCTCAGAGATGCAGAGATGCACTAGAAAGTATATAAATGGACATATGTACAAGATTATTTATTGTAGTACTACTTGTAATAGCAAGATGCTGGAAACAGTTTAGTGGGTGACTGAATAACATATGGAATGACCACATATTGGAGTATTATGAAACTGTATCAAAGGAATGAAGAAGTTCTGTGTGTTACTGTAGATTTTTCTCCAGCACATATTAAGTGAAAAATGCAAGGGAAGAATATTTTGTGTTGGATGCCATCTTTCATATAAGAATGGGGCAGTTAGTTATATTGATTATATTTTTAAAAGTTAAATATATATATATTTTAAAGCATAAGCAAAAAGCTAATGGAAATGGTTATCTACATAGAAAAATGAGGGATCAGGGGATAATGCCGAGATGACAACTAGACTGCTCTGAATGTACCCTTTTTTATAGCTCTGTTTTTGAAACCATACGAATATTTATATGCAATATAGAATTTATTTCTTTATTAAATTTCAGGAGAAGCAGAAAATTCTAAAAATTAAAAAGAAAATGAAACAAATGAACCTAACCTATATATAAAGCTGGAGGATTAATCACGGAAAAGAATTGTTTTAATCAACTTCACAACACAATAGTTTGTGTCTCTGGTGAAATATATTTTCGGTTGAGGAAGAATTGCAAAAAAGCATTGTAAATTGTTTTAGTGGTAATATTAAGTATTTTTGTATTATTTTGGAACTGTTTTATGCACACAGTTTTATACAGTTAGATAAAGCAAAATGCCAAGATCGAGATTTTCAGTATAAAGGAGATACAGATCTAATATTAAAGGAGTTAAGTAAAAACCTTGGGATCTTTGATTTGAATTGGTAATGGTTATATGGAGTCATATGCTTTTCTTTTAAAAGAAAGTAGTTTCTAGCTCTGGCTTCTGAAAAGACCTAGAAACAGCTCAGTAGCAGTGAGCTACCCTGTGAATGCCTCTCTCCAGTAAAAGGAATGAGGGCTCTTTGGAGAAGTGCCTGAGTCTAAGTGAGGGGCAGGAAATATGAGGGAGGCGAGCCTGGAACATCTTGTTATCTTGGCAGGTAAGGCAGAATATCAAAAACGATTGCATACTGAATTAAAAGGGCACAAGGCCACCCTGAAAAGTTGGGCAAAAAAAAAAAATGGAGCAGATTGAACATCAAAAAAGAATGACTATCGGGGATTGGAATGTATCAGAAGGGCTCAACTCCATGAGTTCATGATGATATATATATATAATATAAATAATTTCATACGTATATATGTGTGTGTATATATCATTTACCTTCAAAGGCTTGTAGGACACCGACTCATTTTTCTAAAACTTGATAAAAAGATCAAGCATTTTTCCTGCTTTCCTTGTACAAATTGTACTTCAGGGTTACCAAATCATAGATAATTAAAGCTGTTCTTTGTTGATAAATTCTAGATAACAAACACTGAAGGATTGTTAAAATTTTCAGTCCCTAGTGAATCAGAGATCGACAGACTATGGTCATATTTGGCTGCCACTTGTTTTTGTAAATCAAGTTTTATTGGAGTGCAGTCACACCCACTTGTTTACATCGTGTATCTGGTTGGTTTTCTGCAACAACAGGGAGATATAGCTGAATAGAGACAGACACCAAATGACCTGCAAAGTCAAACATATTTGCTCTCTGGCTCTTTACAGAAAAAGTTTGCTAACTCCTGATCTAGGCATACTCTTCAGTGGCTGCTAAACCAGAAGGTGAAAAGCTGCTGAGAAATATTTTAATGCATGTGTCAAGGTGGATATTATCTGAAACCACTGGGGCCTCCTGATATGAGGGCAGTACATGTGCACTGCCTCTGACATAAAGGAAGTGGGATAGATGAAAACCACAGAGATGCGTTTAGCAAAGTCCATAAAGTGGGGAAATGAACACTGTCTTAGATTAAGAGATATTAGGAGACATATCAGCTAAAGGAAATGTGGGCTTTGAACAAACCAACTGTAAAAACAGTTATGAAATAGATTTGAACCCTGACTTTATCCTGGATGACATTAAGGAATTATTATTTTTTGTAGATGTGTAATGCTGGTTCCAAATAGGAAAAGGAGTACGTCAAGGCTGTATACTGTCACTGTGCTTATTTAACTTATACGCAGAGTACATCATGAGAAACGCTGGGCTGGAAGAAACACAAGCTGGAATCAAGATTGCCGGGAGAAATATCAATAACCTCAGATATGCAGATGACACCACCATTATGGCAGAAAGCGAAGAAGGATTAAAGAGCCTCTTGATGAAAGTGAAAGAGGAGAGTGAAAAAGTTGGCTTAAAGCTCAACGTCCAGAAAACTAAGATCATGGCATCTGGTCCCATCACTTCATGGGAAATAGATGTGGAAACAGTGGAAACGGTGTCAGACTTTATTTTTTTGGGCTCCAAAATCACTGCTGATGGTGATTGCAGCCATGAAATTAAAAGACACTTACTCCTTGGAAAGAAGGTTATGACCAACCTAGATAGCATATTTAAAAGCAGAGACATTACTTTGCCAACAAAGGTCCATCTAGTCAAGGCTATGGTTTTTCCAGTGGTCATGTATGGATGTGAGAGTTGGACGGTGAAGAAAGCTGAGCGCTGAAGAATTAATGCTTTTGAACTGTGGTGTTGGAGAAGACTCTTGAGAGTCCCTTGGACTGCAAGGAGATCCAACCAGTCCATCCTCAGGGAGATCAGTCCTGGGTGTTTATTGGAAGGACTGATGTTGAAGCTGAAACTCCAATACTTTGGCCACCTCATGTGAAGAGTTGACTCATTGGAAAAGACCCTAATGCTGGGAAGGATTGGAGGCAGGAGGAGAAGGGAACGACAGAGGATGAGATAGTTGGATGACATCACCGACTCGATGGATGTGGGTTTGGGTAAACTCTGGGAGTTGATGATGGACAGGGAGGCCTGGCATGCTGCGAATCATGGGGTCGCAAAGAGTCGGACATGACTGAGCGACTGAACTAAACTGAATGATGGTCATTTATTGAAGGACTTGAGAGATTCATGTTAAAGTATGTTTAGATGAAGTATTGGAGAAGGAAATGGCAACCCACTCCAGTATTCTTTCCTGGAGAATCCCATGGACAGAGGAGCCTGGTGGGCTACAGTCCATGGGGTCACAAAGAGACGGACACAACTGAGCACAACACAGCAGATGAAGTATAGGAGGTCTGGGAATTTATCTGAAATCCAGTAAGGTTCTGGGGTGTTAGACACAAAACAGGAATGACTACATGTTAACAGCTACAGAAACTAGTGGATTGGTACTTGGGAGTTTTCTGTTCTATTTATATTTCTAGCTTTTGCCTTAAAAGTACTTAGGTAATTTAGGGTGTTAGAGAAGTAAGTGCAGTTAACGGCATGGAAAAAATGATATGAAAACCAACATGTAAAAGATCCTTTGAGGAAGAAGAATTGCAGACTGTATCATGGCCTTTACCATGAACCTTCTTATCCATTTGGTACATATACATGTGTACACAGAGGCAGGCCTTTCTCAGATTGCGATGGGGCTTTATCCTGTGGGCTAGGAAGCCATTGGCATTTTTGTAAGCCAGGAAGGATGTGAGATTTTTTGGTAGAATAATTGACTCCGGGAGGGGACACAGGGACAGGGAGAGCAGGTGGGTCTTTCTAGAGCCCAAGTAAAATAATTGCTTCAATTAAGAGACCCCTGGGATGGACAGAGTGAGAAGGGTTCACTAGGACACCAAGGAATGGCTGGAGGAAAAGCCCAAGTATCATACAAGTAATTAAAAAAAAAAAAAAAGATCCATGGAGCTTTCCTTGTAGACAAAATATAGTCTTGGAAACTAAGATGATTTTTTTAAAAGGTTTCTTTTTTCCCAGCATTTCTTAACCTGTGTTCTGATTACATAAGTTATTGCCTTGGTCTGATCATTGATAAAAGTCATTCAGTCAATAAAAGACAATGAGGTGTAGCTTTTTATTGGCTTCAGGCTAGTGAGGCACACTGGCCTCTAGCATGCTCAGGCAGGCGTCCCCTAGACTCACTGGAGCCTTATCCATGTCCCAGGAGACATGGCTGACCCATGTCCCATGTCCCAAGGAGAAAAATGGTGAAGTCAACAGCTGGTCTATTTGGTATTATAGTAGTAGGCAGATCGTCTTTAACATTGCTTATTCTCATAGAGGCAATTTTGCCCTGAATTCGTATGTACCCCAGAATCACTGCTAAAAGCATTTTATGTGCTAAATTCAAACTGTTATTTTTCCATGATTATAAATAAGGAAAAAAATCCCTTACCTAATCAATGTCAGGTTTAAAAAGGATTAGGGTTATAGTATGATCTTCTGAATAGGTCTTTAAGATGTAGGAAATTCAAAGTCAAAAGAATTAACCGCAGACAGGATAGAATCAGCGTTTCTTAAGGGTCAGAAAACTGCTTCACTTTCATGTAGTTGTGAAGACCAAGTGAAGTGATAATGAATAAAATACCTGGGACAGTCCTCAACCAGTGAGACAACACATGGAGTTTCTTTAACCTCTAGGGAGGAGCTGATGGGTTGTTGCTTAGTTGCTAAGTCGTGTCCAACTCTTGGCAACCTCATGGACTCTAGGTAGCATGGGGAACTCTTCTGTCCTCCACTATCCCCCAGAGTCTGCTCACATTCCTATCCATTGAGTCAGTGATGCCATCTAACCATCCTCTGCTGCCCTCTTCTTTTGCCTTCAGTCTTTCCCAGCAACACAGTCTTTTCCGGTGAGTAGGCTCTTCATATCAGGTGGCCAAAGTATTGGAGCTTCAGCATCAGTCCTTCCAGTGAATATTCAGGGTTAATTTCCTTCAGGAAATGAGGATAATTGTTTTGCTATGTTGTCTAACCTTTCATACCTTTGATCTTTTATTAGTTGATGCTTTAGTCATCTACATGCTAGTTAAAATGTGTTATGATTCTTCTGTGACTTCTGTTATGTTCATTAATAATATCCCTTTGTACTTTATCTCTAGGAAAATCAGAGGCTCCTTAAAAATATGTTCAAAATCAGTTATTTTTGAACCGGATGCAATATCCCAGCCCATCATTAAGGTAAGTACACTTTCAATGTGAACAGAAGTAGCCCTATATTTGTGTACATTTTACTTTGTCTTATTTTTATAACATCTCTCTCTCTCAATTTTATCCAGATTCCTTTGAGGGATTGTATAAAAATAGGAAAACATGGAGAAAATGGAGCCAATAGACACTTTGCAAAGTATGTCACTGTCACAACTGTTTGACTTTACTTCTTCCAAAAAACTATATATATATATATATATATTTAATGACTTTTGTCTGCATTTTTAGGACAGTATCTGGGGCGATTTCACTCATTTTCAGCCAGGTAAGGAGCACCTAGTAAATATTTTTTCTAACCTGAATGAACATTTAAATGAATAAATACATACATTATATATGTATATGTGTGTGTGTGTATGGGCTTCCATATACACATTTTTTTTTAGCATAATGAAATTATTTGTACAAGTCTCAAATGAAGACCACTGGAAAAGATGTTTAAGTTCTTTTAAAATTTAGTCACTGGGAAATATGTTTTAGGAGGTGTGATCCCTGCTGAGATCCTTAACATTCCTCAGATAGGTAGGTGAGTGTGTGTGTTACCTGCCGGCTGTGGGTTCGCCCTTAGGAGTCCTGACAGTGTGTGAGGTTGAGGTAAAGGACTGCAGGTTCTCCCGTAGCCTCGTCACCATGTAGGAGGTGGGAGGCCAGCGCCCACCGCTTCAATGAGCTCAAGTTGACTCGTGATGGCAACTGAGGCACGACTCGGGTTGTGTAGCCTTGTCTGATTATAATGCTTGGAGTCGTAACTTTTTTTATTCATTTCACATTCCTCAGGATAGATTTTTGCATCCAGCACTGTGTTGACACTGGCAGTAGAGATAAATTATAACATGTTTTTTCTCCTGACATACACGACTGACCCTTGAGTAAAGCAAAAGTTCAGGGCACTGACAACCTCCAACACAGTTAAAAATTCGTGTATAACTTTTGACTCCCCCAAAGCTTAACTAATATGAATAGCCTACTGGTGCCTTACTGATAACACATGCTTAGTTGCGCCCCGCTCTTTGTGACCCCGTGGACAATAGCCCACCAGGCTCCTCTGTCCATGGGATTTTTCAGGCAAGAATACTGGAGTGGGTTGCCATTTCCTCCTCTAGGGGATCATAAATGGTTGATTAACACATTTTGCATGTTGTATGTATTGTAATATGTATTCATACTATACAGTGAGTTAGAGAAAAAAGGTTATTAAGAAAATCATAAGGAAGAGAAAACACGTTTGCAGTATGTACTGGGTTTATCAATACTGTAAGTCTGCACAGCAGGGTGACTGTTTGCTAGTCATTAAGTAGAAATTGATCATCACAGAGGTCTTCATCCTTGCTGTCTGTCTTCATGCTGAGCAGGAGGAGGAAGGCAGGGTTTGATCTTGCTGTCTCGGGGGGCAGAGGAGGAAGGGGTAGAGAAGGTGGGTGCGGGGGTGCGAGAAAGGCAGACACACTCAGTTTAAATTTACAGAAATACATCATAATTTCTGTCTTTTTCTGCTTTTTTATTTCTCTAAAAATATTACTTTACACACCCATTCTTCTTCCACAGTTTGCTTTAGTTTCAGCGCCTGTGTTATAGAAGGGTCCATGGTGTAAAAGAAGTCAAAAAGCAGGAAAAAATAAAAATCAAAAGCTTCTGGTAGGTTGTCTAATGCCAGTTTATTAGCCGGCACTTACTGCGTCTCCTTCCTCAACGCCTGGCTCTGGTTTGGGAGCACTCATCTGCATCAGGTTGTCTTCTGTTCTCCCTTCTGGTGTGGTGTCCATTAGTCCTTGTATTCCTCTGAGATCCATGTCTCGAAACGTTTCAGCCCCCTACTCTTTTGGCCATATCCATAATCCGATTGGCTCTGTCATAAATTCTGTGTGGTCATGCACAGCATCTGAACACAGTTTTCCCTAGCAGGAATGTATGGTTTTCAGCTTGATGGCTTTCATGGCTTTTTCTTTAACAACCTTGGCGTCTTCAGTGGTGCGATCCTTAGACTCTCATGATGTTCTGGCTATCAGCATTCTCTCCCACAGCACTGACAGTCCTTTCCATGTGCACCATGTGCACTACACCTTAAAGGTTCTTATCTTGATCTAGAGTCTCAATTAGAGACACTGTGTTTTGGGGCAAGTAGACCACTTTGACAGCTTTGGTGCTGAACTCATGGTTTTAGGTGGCCAGGGGTATTGTCCAATTAAAAAAAAAGGGTAGTCCCTTACTGGCAAAATACTTCCTGACTGCATCGATGGGACAAAGCATTGATGGAACCAATCCAGAAAAAGGTTCTTGCTGTCCAGGCCCTCTTGCTGTGCAACCTAAAGATGGCAGCTGTGGTCATCTCTTCTCTTCAAGGCTAGAGGTCAGCAACTTTATAGATCAGGGCAGTCCTGGTCATCAGCTCCACTGCACTTGTGCAAAACAGCAGACTTAGCCTATCTCAGCCTGCCATATTAACTCCTGGTCCTCACTTCTCTTCCTTCCTAATGAATGTCCTTTGTGGATTCTCTGCTCAGCCACCCCACCCACCCCCAGAAGAGGGCACTTTCATCTGCGGTAAAAACCTGTCCAGGCAGATACTCTTTTCTCGGATATTTTTTGTGCCGTCTGGGAGCTCATCTGCTGCCTCTTGGTTGGCAGGAGCTGCTTTTCTGTTCTCTTGATGTTTTTAAAGTCAAACCTCTTTCTAAAATTATCAAACCATCCTTTGCTGGAATTAAGTTCTCCAGCTTTAGCTCCTTCACCTTTCTTTGGCATTAAGTTGTCATGTGATGACTTCATATTCATCTATAGGTGTGGCTTTCTTACAGCAATCCTGCACCCACATAAAAGCTGCATTTTCAACATGAGATGAAGTATTTCACAGAAAGTCCAGGTTCTCCTGCCTGCGGGATAGCTGCGTGACCGCTTCATGAATTTCCTTTTCCTTTCCACAGTGGTCCTTAATGCAGGATCCATTTATCTTGATACGGTGGCAGCCACAGCCATGGACCTCAGCGCGATCAGTGGTACACATCAAGTAGTTCAGCTGTTTCTTGTGGTGTCATGATTTTTCTCGGCTTCTTGGAAGCACTGCCAGCATCACCAGTGGCACTTCGTGTGGATCCCATGGTGTTATTCTAGGTTTACGATCTGACACTGAACACGATGAAAGATGCACAACAACCAGGAGAAATCACTGCAACGCACAGTTTACTGTGGAGACAGCTGTTCACAGGGAGATGAATAGTATCCTGTGGCCTTTTGAGGTTACTCTCAAAACTTGACCTCAGCACAGGGGGTGGCTGGGAAGCTATGGCTGTGGTACAGTGTGTGAGCTGTAGTGAGGGAACGCTGTGGCTTCACGCTGCATCTCTATATAGTCATTTACATTTTCTCTCCACTTCAATGGTGTCAGGTCTGGTCCGGAAGTTTGCACATTCTGTTCAGTTCAGTCTCTCAGTCGTGTCTGACTCTTTGCAACCCCATGAACTGCAGCACGCCAGGCCTCCCTGTCCATCACCACCTCCCGGAGTTTACTCAAACCCATGTCCATCGAGTCAGTGATGCCATCCAACAATCTCATCCTCTGTCATCCCCTTCTCCTCCTGCCCCCAATCCTTCCCAGCATTAGGGTCTTTTCCAATGAGTCAACTCTTCACATGAGGTGGCCAAAGTATTGGAGTTTCAGCTTCAACATCAGTCCTTCCAATGAGCACCCAGGACTGATCTCCTTTAGGATGGATTGATTGGATCTCCTTGCAGTCCAAGGGACTCTCAAGGGTCTTCTCCAACACCACAGTTCAAAAGCATTAATTCTGCGGCGCTCAGCTTTCTTCACCATCCAACTCTCACATCCATACATGACTACTGGAAAAACCATAGCCTTGACTAGACAGACTTTTGTTGGCAAAGTAATGTCTCTGCTTTTAATATGCTATCTAGGTTGGCCATAACCTTCCTTCCAAGGAGTAAGCGTCTTTTAATTTCATGGCTGCAATCACCATCAGCAGTGATTTTGGAGCCCCAAAAAATAAAGTCTGTCACTGTTTCCACTGTTTCCCCATCTACTTCCCATGAAGTGATGGGACCAGATGCCATGATCTTAGTTTTCTGAATGTTGAGCTTTAAGCCAACTTTTTCACTCTCCTCTTTCACTTTCATCAAGAGGCTCTTTAGTTCTTCTTCGCTTTCTGCCATAAGGGTGGTGTCATCTGCATATCTGAGGTTATTGATATTTCTCCCGGCAATCTTGATTCCAGCTTGTGTTTCTTCCAGCCCAGCGTTTCTCATGATGTACTCTGCATAGAAGTTAAATAAGCAGGGTGAAAATATACAGCCTTGACGTACTCCTTTTCCTATCTAGAACCAGTCTGTTGTTCCATGTCCAGTTCTAACTGTTGCTTCCTGACCTGCATACAGGTTTCTCAAGAGACAGGTCAGATGGTCTGGTATTCCCATCTCTTTCAGAATTTTCCACAGTTTATTGTGATCCACACAGTCAAAGGCTTTGGCATAGTCAATAAAGCAGAAATAGATGTTTTTCTGGAACTTGCTTGCTGCACATCAAGTTGTGATAAAAAATTTAACTTTTTATAATAGATTCATGTATGTTTTATGGTTGTAAATGATATGATAGACTAGAATCTACATACATTTTATATACTCATGACATACTTATGTCTTAATTTTTCTGATATTTCTAGGCTGTGCAGTTCCTCTTCTTTCCAATTGTCTGAAATCTCTACAAAATTTTCCAATGTATTTATTGAAAACAGTCCATATGTAAGTGGACCCACGTGGTTCATGCCCATGTTGTTCAGGGGTCAGATGTACTTAATTCACCTGTAGATCTTTAAAAAATTATAAGAGTGGAGCTCATTTTTGTTGTTTAGTTGCTAAGTCATGACCGACTCTTTGTGACCCCATAGATGGAAGGCCGCGAGGCTCCTCTGTCCGTAGGATTCTCTAGGCAAGAATACTGGAGTGGATTGCCATTTTCTTCTCCAAGGATCTTCCCAACCCAGGGATCCCCTGAATTGTCAGGTGGATTCCTTACCACTGAGCCACCTGGGAAGCCCATTAGCCCTGTCTTTTTGCTGTGAATCTCACCTTCTTCACCTTCAAAATGAAAGGGAGAGAGGAGATCAGGGTTGCCTCCCCTCTGCAGAGCCCCAGATCCTTGAAGTGTTCAAAGAAAAGTATCTTTCTGTAAAATGTAGGAAAAGCCATGGGAAACAGATATAGAGGTTTCTTTACTTCAGGACTTGACTCAAAGCCTTGAGAATCTCATAGGGTGAATAGTCTGGAACAGACAGCCTCCTGGTGGTTTTCAGATCACACAGCTCTCTTGTTCATGGCCCTTTTTAATGTATATTGAAAATTATTTTATGAAAGCTGGGAGATATCAGGGTACGTGATATTCTAGGTCTGCCTTCCTTGGTTCTGTTAATTTTAGAATGTCTGTTAATTTTTACTGACATAAATTAAAGTGGTTACCGCCATCTCTTACTTTGGGGAAGGAACACCATTATTGATAATTCTGGCCCAAAGCTGTATTCTCATTATTACTACAGTATCATTCTACACTGTGGCTTTATTCTAGAAAGTCTATATCCTGAAAGGAGTAGGTAGGTTTTAAATTGGAAGTGTGGTTTCTATTATAAAAGTATCCATTTTAATATAATTTTAATAAACCTAGAAATAAAATCTTCCTATTACCTTTCAATAGTTTATGTAAGATGTCTCATATCAAGCTCAAAATCAGCTATATTATATCAAGGGGAAACTAGGCATAAGCTACTCTTTCAAGTATTAAGTTTCCTGGGTTAACTGCACAACCATGAAAACAAAACGTGTGTGTGTGTGTTTTATTACTTACCAGGTCATAGTGCTTTAGAAATATGGTTCTTTGGGCTATAGAGAGCTTTGCTTCCATATATTCTTTTGCTGGTAAAATAAAGAGGAAGGTGTGTGTGTGTGTCAATAATAGTACTCATGCATCCTGGGCTTCCCCAGTGACTCAGATGATAAAGAATCTGCCTGCAATGCAGAAGACCTGGGTTCAGTCCCAGGGTCGGGAAGATCCCCCAGAGAAAGGCATCCAACCCACTCCAGTATTCTTGCCTGGAGAATTCCATGGACACAGGAACCTGGCAGATTACAGTCCATGGGGTCATAAAGAGTCAGACAGGACTGAGTGACTAACACTTTTCACTTTCTTCATGCATCCTGTAAGTATCACAGTCAAGGCTTTAGAGATAGAAGTGAAGTTGCTCAGTCATGTGTGACTCTTTGCAACCCTATGGACTGCAGCCTGCCAGGCTCCTCCATCCATGGAATTTTCCAGGCAAGAGCATTAGAGTGGGTTGCCATTTCCTTCTCCAGGGGATCTTCCCGACCCAGGGATTGAAGCCAGTTCTCCCGCATTGCAGGCAGATGCTTTACCCTCTGAACCACCAGGGAAGCCCAAGAGAGAGGAGGGAGATAGAGGGAAGAACAAAATATCTGAAGTCCCTCTCTCCAGGAACTTTACCTCTCAGTGGGGCAGCAGACAGCGAGCAGATGTCTTCTCTGACGTCAGGCAGAGACAGATGCCATGAGGAAGGTGAACCAGGACAGAGGCCAGAACGTGAGAAGGCATGCACGAGCTACGATAGCGCAGCAGTGGCGGACGCCTCGCTGAGAAGGGCCCTGGTCTGATTTGTCTCTGTCTGTGGGTCTCTCCAGCGCCTGGGACAGCAGGGGACACCAGGCGAGCATCTGGGGGTGTTGACTCAGGCGTGTGGCCCAGGCTGGTGGCAGCAGGAGGGTGAGAGGGGTCAGTGTCCAGGTGTGCTCTGAAGAAAACCTGACGGAGATGCTGCTGAGTTAGTGGTGAGGTTCAATGTGGGAGCAGGCTTTGTATAGATTGTGACCCGGAGGAGGAGCCACTAACGTCTGGAGGCCTCTGTCTGGACTTTGGGAGGAGGCTGGGCCTGGAATGATGGACTGAGGAGCCACCGTTTGCAGATACTTGTGAGGTCCCAGGTCTGGGTGAGTTCTCGGGAGGTTGGGAGGAAAGCAGGGGCCCTGGGAAGGTGGAGGAAGCAGCTGGTGAGGTCGGGAGAACCTGGAGCAGGTGCTGGGTAGCTAGCTAGAAATCTGCTCCAGGAAGAGCCCCCGGTGATGTCGCATCTGAGAAACAGAATCCAAGTCTTGAGAACAGTGACCTTGTGCATCCTCTCCGACCTTGTGTGTCCTTGCTGACCTTGTCAGGAATGGCTGCAGTAACATGGATTGGAGGAAAACCTGATTTGGGCCCTGGAAACTACATCAGCTCTGGCAAAGAGTTTTGCCACTAAAAGGAACAGATCTGCAATATTCATTACAGATCCAATGTGAGATCAAAGGAGCATTTTTTTAATCTGTAGTTTGTTTTAAATGGAAGGAAGGGCATCGTGTGATCATAGGAGCTATGTTTCTGAACAGCTGACAGATGAGGGGGGGAGGTTCACGTTCTTGCTCCAGTGGAGTGACTGGTGTGGGAGGCAGACTTTCTGTCCTAACTGGAGGGAGGGCGGGACTAGGGCGCACGTGCAGGGAGGTTGATGCTCTGGTCTCTGATATAGTTGCTAGTGTCCCATGTGAGGACAAGTGGCCTGGTGCCTGTGAAAACATCATGTGCCCAGTGCACCTCTAGAAAACAGAGGTTTCTTTATGTTGATGAATGGATTTCATACCACAATGACTGTCTTAATCATTTCTTACACAAGAAGCACTTAGGTTAGCGTCCTTCACCTGCCTGGTTACTGGGCACAAGTGATAACATTGACAAGACATCCTAGACATTGTATCGATCCAGCAGTGCTTGCTACCTTGTTTCCTTGATGAATCTCTTTTTAATTTAATGTTTGTTATTTTAACATCAGAACTTTAAAGCCATACTAATATTAATGCAAGTGCTTTTGGAAATAGAGATTAAATAACAATGATTTAAATTTGATTCATAACATCCATCAGCTCACCACTGACAATGTTTAATTATTTTACAAGTATTGATTTGTCTTTTTCAGGTGTATTTCATTAAAGAACACAACATTGTTGCACCGTATAAAATAGAAAGGGTAAGTAAGGTTTTTCCTTCATCCCCACCAATTTCCATAGTGATTTTGAGCAATAAGTTTCTGTGTCTGTGTTAACTTCTTTATGCAGTATAATAACAGGTATTTAAAGGCTTGTTACTTAGCAGTTACAACAAAATTATCTAAGGGAGCCACAGACTTCAGTTCAAAAGATTTCAGTCAACTTTTTAGCTTAAAAATAAGTGGGTCTATTAGTGGGGGAAAAGGCTTAAATTATTAGGTTAAAAGTCGAAATCAGAAGATGCATCTTATTTACTGGGTATTGCTGAGGACTTCTTTTAAATGTTACAGAAATATTTATAGGTTATAAAATACCCTTGTTTAAGAGCTCAGTAATAAGTGTATAAGTTCTCCTGATTAGGTAGAAGCTCTGAGGGACCATGAACACAGGACTGGTAACTAGACATCACATCCAACCACTCTGTGCTTTACTTAATACTGTGACTTCCCAAGTGGTAAAGAACCTGCCTGCCAAGGCAGGAGATATGGGTTCTATCCCTGGGCAAGGAAGATCCCCTGAAGGAGGAAATGGCAACCCACTCCAGTATTCTTGCCTGGAGAATCCCATGGACAGAGGAGACTGAGCACAGGCCCGTGCTGCAGCTTAGCATGTAGTAAAGGGATAACTCCTAGCAGAGGAGACCTTACAGGACCTAGAGACGGGCTAGTGCTCCTGTTGTGACTCCTCTGAATTAGGAAAAGCCCCACCTCTGCGCAGACTCCTGCAGGCTGGATGGCAGTCCCAGTCACAGGCAAGCCTGGCCTGCAAGTCCTCGGCAGCAGCTGGGATACACTGGCCGCCAGTAGCCACCTCCGAGTTTTATGTGCAGGAAACATCTGTGCACGCCGGTCAGTCAGGATCAGTGAGTCCTGAGCTCTTGTTACTCACAGGTGGTGCTGTTGGCATCTGGTAAGGATGCTTCTTCACTGTGAGGGGTTGTGCCTTATGTTACAGGCTGCTCCACCCACTGAGTGCCCCCCCCACTGTCCCCTGTTGTGTGGCACCTCCACACATTGACAAATGCCCTGCAAGGGTGGCAAGACCATCCCCCCTCCAAGCTGAGAGCCACTGGTTGTTGCACCCTCGCTGCAGAGGTTCTCCTGACGCCCACTCAAGGTACAAATCTGCTGAAAAGTGACGTCAAAGGAAGTGGGTCAGGTTTTCTGAAGCAAAGAATAGCTCTTTTGTTCCAATGTGAATTAGGACACCAGAGGATTCTCAGGTTTAAGGGGGGGAATGATGACATTGACGATGGTGATGAGAGATGATAGACTGGGAAGACCCTCATTCCTCTGATGGGGAGACTGGTTCAGAGAGAGTATGTGGATGAATTCCCTTGTGAAAAATCCAGAAACCAGTTC
Organism: Giraffa tippelskirchi; assembly: GCF_054371585.1. Classification (NCBI taxonomy): domain Eukaryota; kingdom Metazoa; phylum Chordata; class Mammalia; order Artiodactyla; family Giraffidae; genus Giraffa; species Giraffa tippelskirchi. The sequence continues at coordinate 52,980,926 of NC_137280.1, forward strand.
GGAGCGCCCTGTGCCCAGGTGAGCATGAAGTGAGCCACACTGAAGGTGCGGGAACATGAGCATCGTCTCACCATAGTCCCTCCCCTGGCACAGTGCACCAGATTGGAGGGAATGCCCAGTTCCCATCTTCGCACCTGTCCTGGAGCTCTGACAGGACCCGTAATGCTCTAGATGTCTGGGGACCCTCCTCCCAAAACAGGAAAGAGGTGGACTTGTGCAGCTGCTCCAGGGGACTTTGAGCCAGAGATTCAGGCAGATGCAGCCCAGCAGACTCACCCTCGTGGGGAAAAGAAGAGCACAGTTTGTGACACATAAAAAGTAACCGTCACAACACACGTGCACCCAGCCTCAGAGCACCTGAGTGTGTGAAGCCAGCACTGACAGGACTGAAGAGAGAGACTGACAGCTACACCTTCAATAATAGGCGGATGGTCCAGGCCGAAGATCACTCGGGAGACAGGACTCGACCAGTACTCTAACCAGATGGGCTTCATAGACATGTGCAGAACATCCTGCCCAAAGACAATAGGACACGCTCTTCTCACGTGCACAGGGGACATTCTCCAGAACAGATCACACGTCAGGTCACAAAACAAGTCAGTAATCTGAGAAGACTGATGTCATTCCAAGTGTCTTTAACAGCCACTGTGGAATGAAACCAGAAATCCATAGCAGCAGGAAGATTCATACATATGTGGAAATTAAACAACCTTCTTGTGCAAACAGTGGGTCAGAGAAGAAATAAAAAGGGAAATTTAAAAATACTTCAAGATGATCAAAACGAAAACATACCTAAACTCATAGGATGCTGCAAAAGCAATCCTAAGAAGGAAGTTTAGAGTGTTAAATGCTTACCTTAAGAAAAGAGAAAGATCTCAAATTAAAAAACCTAACTAGATACCTCAAGGAACTAGAAAAAGAAGGGCAAACTACCCAAAGTCAGTGGAAGGAAGAAAATAGTGAATATAGAAGTAAATCTCCCAGGTGAGCTGAGGGAGTTCCCTGCACACGCCAGCAGGGGATGCAAATATTCTTAAAGTGATAAGTCCTGATGTGCTTGTTCTCTGATTCAGTTCATCTTCCTCTTTTTCAGGGCACGATGGAGTATGTCTTCGAGCTGGATGTTTCAGGGAAAGTGGAAGATGTTGTGGAGACACTGCTTCAGGTAATACAGCACTCTTCTCAGACATTCACTGGCAAACTATACATCTTACTGAAACCATAACCTCTTCTATAAATCTGAATGAGATTTACTTGAATGTGTTGAACTTGAAAACTCTACATTAGGAAAAAGTATGTTTTAGAATGTTTTAGATGTTTTAGAATGGCTCTTAGCTGTTACTGAGTAACAGAATGGTGGTTGTGTTTCATTGCTTCTAAGGAACTATCTTCTTATCATCAGAGAGAGAAATAAATCCATGTATATTTCTGTACTCATAGCTTCATAGAGCATCCTGTCTGGACAAACTGGGGGACCAAACTGCCATGGTGAGTTTCTAAAGACCCGTGTCTTTATTGTGAATGAACCTACATTGATATGTCACTTACAGATACTTACAGCCATATTTTTAAAATGATTCTGTCTTAATAGATAACAGCTATCTTGCAGTCCCGTTTGGCTAGGACGTCATTTGACAAAAACAGGTAAGTTTTCCATGATTTTGATTCCTGGTTTTGAAAGCAGCGACGTTGTCATCTCAGGCCTCATTCATTATTATGACGGGTGCTGGCATCTGCCCTGGGGCAATGGCCCTGGCCTCAGTGCCAGCGCAGAGTCCGGGGGCTCCTGGCCTCTTGAAGGCCTGGGCAATGGTGCTTCCCCAGAACCTCCCAGTCTGTGAGCATCTATCCTTTGACACGTTACTGCTTCCATTCAGGCCACCAGCCCCCACCGCTCAGGTTGCTGTGACAGCATTTAGCTCGTCACCCCTACACTCTTGAGTCTTTCCTTCTGCAGTCCCTTTTCCTCTACTCTTCCAAATGCACTTTTAAAATACTTTCTTTCTAAAGAACTTACTTGTTTATTCACTTTTCTGTTTGAAACCCTTCCAGAGGGTAAACTATTCATTTTTCTAAGTATCCAATATATTTTCCGCAAGTAACTATACTTTCATATTAACCTGTTCTCTGATTTCTTTCTTTCCATATTTTAAGTAGATTGCCTTCTGTTAAGTAGATTTGGGCTATTTGTCTGTGTCTCTGTCTGCAGTACCTCTGTGTTAATCACTGTTAAGTCTTAGTATCTGGCACGGCATTTCCTTTCTAACTTATGTCTTCAGTGTTTTGGTCTTACACATTTCTGTGTAAAGTTAGAATCAGGTTGTCAAATTCCATAGAAGAAAAGCCTACTGGGATTTTGACTCTGATTGCAGTGAAACTCTGTTTAAGTCTTCCTTAGTGTCTTTTTTACAATTTTCTTTGTAAAGGTCTTTCTTCTCTTGTGCTTCATATTTTAGTGGTGTTTTAAGTGGTATCCTAAAATATTTCATTTCATTGTTGACAAGTAGAATGAAGTATATTTTTGAGTATTCATTTTGTTTTTAGCAACCCTGCTAAACTTTGTTCAATTCCGTTAATATATATGTATAGATTGTCTAATGTGTATAAAATCTTAGGTATGATTATTGCAGTCTCTAGTCATGAGGTGTCATTTTTACTTTAGATTTTTGTGTTTTGCTGTATCCTTGCAGCTTAGGACAAAGTAGGACATATTTGTTGAATAGATTATTACATGTTGGCTTTGGCTGGAAGCTTAATGTGTATAAATGAGATTAGTTTGTAATACTCTGTTTTAGTGCTACCTTTGTGAGATTTGTGTGCCTTACACTACATTTAAAAACGTTAGAGAGTTTGCTGGTAAAGCCGTCTGGCCAAGAATGTGTTTTCCATGGTTATGTTTGTTCTTTCTCTGTTTCACCTACATAGCATTACTTTTCATTTTTGTATTTGTAGAATGTACCAGTTAAATGCGTTGCAGAGGGGCAAGTATAGTTTCCATTTTAGGAAGGAAAAGAATAAGAATTATATAATAAGAATTAGCTTCTTTTGACCTACTTAGAGTGGATAATTTTTCTAAGTAGCAATTTAGACTTTAATCCTGGGCTTCAGCATGACATTAATTTTTAAAATGGTTCACCATCAGAGTTTTAAGTTATCCAGTCTCTAGAGTGTTAGGCTGAAGAATTTGGGGACAAAATTTTTACAACATCAAGTGAAATATTGCAGGATTATATAATTCCTCTGAAAGAAAGAAAATAAACTTTTGCTAAATAAGTTTTGAGCATACTTCCAAGGAAATAACTTTTTTAATTGAAGTATATATTTTTTCCCTACTGTTCATTCTGAAAAACTTCAAATCCTCACAAGTTGAAAAGGTAGTGGTGAACACAGATTCCCTGTGAGTCACCAGGTATTAATTTGTCGACATTTTGCTTAATTTGCATTGGTCCTTGCATGCTCATGCTCTTGCTTGCTGTGTGTACATAAGAAACACATGTATGTCTATAGGTTATATAAATAGGTGTACATGTGTAGCTGATGTGCATATGTATGTTTGTATGATATATTTAAAATATGAATTAACTTTTTCCTGAGCAATTTGAAATGACACTGTAAGACTTCCTCATACTTCACCCATAACTACCTCAGCACTTCTCTGTTACAGGAAGATCTCTGCCATCCCTTCGTACTATTATGATACCCAAGTAGTAATAGATCTGTATAGTTTATAGCTGGAGTTTATAGCTCCATATTCAGGTTTCCCCATTTATACCCCAAAATGTCCTCTTTAAAATACTTTGGATTAATTTTAGATTGAAAGATGTAAAGACAGTACAAAGAGTTCTTTCTCCTCATCCAGTTCCCTGCACTGTTATATGTTTATATATAGCATGTGTTATATATACATATATATATATTATATATAACATATATATATAAAATATGTTTATATTATAGTGTGTGGATACTGCTGTCTTTTGAGCATAATCCTAGGGTTTTTTTTGAAGCTGTCAAAATTTTATTTTCCAACTATTTCTTACAGTATATAGAAAATAGTTTTTTTTAAACAATGACCTTGTATCCTGTGGCTTTTCCAAATTCAAAATTTACTCATTAGTTGGCTTTGGCTAGAAACTTATGTGTATAAATGAGATTAGTTTGTAATATTCTGTTTTATTGCTACCTTTTTGTGAGAGGTGTGAGTCTTATACTGCCTTTTAAAATGTTAGAGAATTTGCTGGTAAAGCCATCTGTTTTTTTGGGGGGGTTGTTGTAGATTCTATAGTGTTTCATCTGTCCATTATTATTTAATCTGTGAATAATGACAGTTTCACAGAAATCCTAAAGACTTATTTCTACTTCTTGCCTCATTGCACAGTTTGATTAATAGATGCAGTGAGAGCAGACATTGTTGCCTTGTTCTTGGTATTACAGGAAAGAGGTTTAATGTTTCACCTCGAAAGAATAATGCCAGCATGCCAGCTGTAGGTTTTTCATAGATGCCCTTTAATCAGAATGAGGAAGTTTCTTATTATTCGTGGTTTGCTGAGAGTATTTTCAAAAATGAATGTAGAATTTTGTGAAGTGCTTCTTGCGCATTTATTGGGATCATCTTTTTTCTTTCATTCTGTTGACAGTATGAATTATGTTGATTGGTTTTTCATTGTTAAAACAACCTTGTATTCATGGGATAAATCTAACTTATGATGTATTGGGTTTTTTTTGTTTACATATTACTGGATTTTCTTTGCTAGTATTTCATAAAGGACTTTATAAAATTACTTTTTATTTTTGGCTGTGCTGGGTCTTTGTTGCTGCACGCAGACTTTCTCTGGTTGTGGCGAGCGGAGTCTACTCTTTATCTTGGTGCACAGGCTTTTCATTGCGGTGGCTTCCCTTGTTGTGAAGCTCTGGTTGGCTCTAGGCTACACAAGCTTCAGTAGTTGCGGCACGTGGGCTCGATAGTTGTGGCTATAAAGGATTTTATATCTCTGTTTATGGATATTTCTCTGTAAATCTTGGTGTATTTGTGAGGTTTTGCAATCAGGGTTATGCTCGCCATATAACATGAGTTTAGAAATGCCCCTTTAGTCTCTGTTTCCCAAAAGAATTTGTGCAGGATTGTATTTCTTCCTTAAAGTTTTAATAGAATTTATTGGTAAAGCCATCCAGGCCTGAAGTGTTCTTATTCAATTTGTTCACTCGACATAAGACTACTTAGGTTGTCTGTTTCTTCTTGTGCCTGTTTGACAAGTTTTTTACTTGTCTGTCTTCTCTTCTGTGATGCATAACCTCATCTGCTTTTTCAAAAGCAAGTACTCATTGTACCCATTAAAAGAAAGGCAGTTTTATATAGATGATTAGCTTATGTCACCGCTTTCCTTATATTAAGTGTCGTGTTTAGATACCTGTTCTGCAGAGTCACCCTGGAGCTCCCTCAGATAAAGTTAAGCCTAGAAAGTAGATTGATTTCTGATTTTTCTTGCTTTTGCTGCAAAACGTATTTTCAGATTCCAAAGTGTTTCTGAAAAGCTGCACATGGAATGCAAAGCAGAAATGGTGACACCTCTGGTGACGAACCCTGGCCACGCCTGTGTCACTGACACCACCCTGTATTTCCAGCCTCTCAACGGGTACCCGGTAAGCGGACTGTGGGCCAGCGAGAGCGTCTTTGCATTGCAGTTTTTGTCTTCAGTGAACTTTTCATCCCCTGTACTTGACCTTACTGTGTTCTCACATTTTGGTGAGAGTCAGAATGACTGCCCCCTCCCTATCCAGCATCTGGTATTTAACAGGCTCCCCGTGTGACCTTGACATTTGAGCTCCCCTAACTTGTTTTCTGTGATTTTGGGGTCACTTGCTCTCAGTGATGTGAGAAGAAACCCCGCCCCTCCTGATTTTAGTAAAGGGTCCTTAGAGGTTTATACCTTTCTACCTGGAAGCACTTCTGCAAGTGAGCTACATCTACTAAGGTTAAGAAAAATGATGTTTCCTGTGTACCTGCTTATCTGTACACCTGAGTCATATTTCTCGTTATTCCTTAATTATCAACACAATTGGTAAGTCTTAGTCTTGCCCAGAGGAAGTGGTAGGAAGTGGTCCTCTCCAGCCCGGCGCAGAGGTGTGTGTAGAGATGCTGTCACTGGGCGGTTGCAGGGGTGATGCTGGAAGCAGGCTTCTCTTCCACGATGCCTTTAGACTCACTTGGCCAGACAGTAGAGACTCAGATTTCTACACTAAGACTTGTTAAGATTAGAGGCTTTATCTAGATCTGGCCCCTTTTCAGAGTGATTCATTGAAAGAGCAGAAATCCCAACACTTTGCTTGTGCAGTTGGTCCTTTTGGCCGGCAGCTTTAAGAACAGGAGTGTTTTCTACCATGGAAGAAGTTCTCCCAGTTGGTCAGTCATTGTATGTGCTTCTCTGGTGTTGCTAGAGGTCAAGAATCCACCTGCTAATGCAGGAGATGCGATAGACATGGGTTCCATCCCTGGGTCGGGAAGATCCCCAGGAGAAGGAAATGGCAACCCACTCCATTATTCTTGTCTGGAGAATCCCATGGACAGAGGAGCCTGGTAGGCTACAGTCCATGGATTGCAGAGTCAGATGCAACTGAGCACGCCACACACACGTGTCACTGAAACACAAATATATCCTTTCCTGTGCTGTGCTTAGTCGCTCAGTTGCGTCCGACTCTTTGCAACCCGGTGGACTGTAGCCCACCGTGAGGATTCTCTAGGCAAGAATACTGGAGTGGGTTGCCATGCCCTCCTCCAGGGGATCTTCTCAACCCAGGGATTGAACCCAGGTCTCCCACATTGCAGGCAGATTCTTTACCGTCTGAGCCCCCAGGGAAGCCCTTTTCTCCGTGATGCTATAATGAGTCTGTCCACCAGGTGGTGCAGCACACCCGCCGGGCCCTCCAGTGGACACAGTACATGTCACTGCTGGCCTTCTGTGTGGTGTGATAAACTGTATGGGCCACCACAGTTGCTGTGGCTTGAGTCAGTACTTCTGCAAAAATATCTGAGTATGTGCCATAGCTTCAGGGTCCCAGGTGTCTGGGCTGGGGGTCTTGGCCAGTCTTCTTGCAGCTTCCACCGCTGCGTACCCTGCCTCTGTGGGCTCCTCCTCCCTCTCATGTGAGGAGGAGGGTGGACCTGTAGCCTTTTGTAACCTTTTTCCTCTCTTACTAGCATTTCAAGGCTCCGGAGAAGCAAGAAAATTTCCCTCCTCATAAAGTTTAGAGGCTCTGGTTTATACTATAGTTTGAGCTTTATTACACTGAGGTTTGGGCTTCCCTGGTGGCTCAGTTGTAAACAACCCGCCCTGCTAGTGCAGGAGATGCTGGTTCGATCCCTGGGTCAGAAAGAGCCCCTGAAGGAAGAAATGGCAACCCCCTCCGGTATTCCTGCCTGGGAAATCCCATGGACATAGATGCTTGGCAGGCTACGTCCATAGGGTCGCAAAGAGTCAGACACGGCTTAACGACTGAACAACAACACTGTAGTTTAAGGAGATAAAAGACAGGATTCTAAAAAAGATGCATATTAGTTTCTGAGCAAACTATAGGTCTACAAAAAGCAAAATTCCTGTGAGGTTGTATACACCAATCTAATGATCTTTATCACTCAGCAACTTTCCAAATACCTGAAAGGTAGATGCCTAGGGATCCCCTGGTGATCCAGTGGTTGAGACTTCAGCTTCCAATGCAGGGAGTATGGGTTTGCTCTCTGGTTAGGGAGCTCTAAGATCCCATACACCTCGGGGCCAAAAGACAGATGTAAAATAGAAGCAGTATTGTAACAAATTCAATAAAGACTTTAAAAATGGCAGACATGAAAAAAAAAAAGAATCTTAAAGATGCGTGCATTATCATTCTGAGAAGTTGAGTACCAAGGCAGGGTGCGTAGAGGGACATGTCCATGGTCACAGAGCTAGCGGAAAGGGCAGGCTGGCACATAGGGTGGGGTGTGCCCTGTCCTAAGGCCCTCCTTTCTAGCTGTTCACTTGTGACCTGTTGGGAAGTTAAGATGGGCTCATCTTTCCCTTTCTGATGCTGAAGGGCAGCTTCTAACTGGGTCAGAATGTTGCATTTTGAGATCTTTTCTCTCTTGTTGTTCAGTCGCTCAGTCGTGTCCGACTCTTTGTGACCCCGTGGACTGCAGCACGCCAGGCTTCCCTGTCCTTCACCATCTCCCAGAGTTTGCTCAGACTCATGTCTATCGAGTCGGTGATGCCATCCAACCAGCTCATCCTCTCTCTCTCTACTTTTAAAGAAACCCGTGGTCCAGATAATGCTCCAGGACATCCGTCGCATTTACAAGAGGAGACATGGCCTCATGCCTCTGGTGAGTTCCCCTGGAGGATGGGTGTCTTCGGGTTGGTCAGTGGTTCATTGACTTGAAGCACCCGGGGCCACTCTGGAAGGTGCAGGCATGTTGTGTTGTAAGCAGATGGGCTCTGAGTCTCATGGCTCCATCTTCTGGGTGAGCTGGCAGTTTTTAAAGGAGCAGCTCTTTAGGTGGGAGGGCTGTGGGGAACATGTTCTTGAACAGCCTCAGTTTCTCCCTCCCAAGTGCTCGGGGCTCTGGGTTTGTGCCGGTGACGCCTGCAGAAGCGGCCCACGGCTCCTCACAAGGTCTCCAGGCAGAGTTTAGAAGCTCTTAGAGCCAGCCCTCAGTGGAACTGTAGCATAGTCACTGTGAACTTAGATTACTCCTTCCTCCAGGCCTGGTGAGAGGGAGAAACGGATAAGATAACCATTTCAACCACCAGGGCTGTCCTGCCTGCCATGCCTCTGGAGAAGCCCAAGCCTACCCTCCTGTGAGTCACACACACTTATAATAGAGAGACCAGGCCCCACAGAGGGTGCGAGTCCAAGGGCTTGTCATTTCATGTCAATATCAACGTATTTGTTCTCCTTTGAAGATTAACCAGTGAGTTGGTGGCGTTACAAAAGCATTGCAGATATTGAAGCAGCTCGTTTTGGTGTTTTATCTTTATGAAATTTAACTGTTTTCCTGCCTCTTTTACATAGAAGGTGATTCTCCATTTTCAGTACCAGTAGAGGATTAGGGAAACAGATGCTGTTAAAAATACAGAAATACGGTCATAAAGAGAGAAGAAATTGGCATTGATTAAGTACTTTATGTGTACTGGGCAGTTAATGTACAATATCTGTTCACCAGCACAACCGCTCTGAGGTTACATGATACCCTATTTTACAAAGAAATTGAGACCCCAGGAGTTAACTAGTAACATGAAAGCCTGTATTTGAACCTAGGACAATGCTCTGTTTTCATCCTTTCTGTTGCTGTCCTGTCTCGGCCTCACCAACACGTCATCTGTACAGCTCAACAGTTTTCTTAAGAATCATTGCAAACGCCTATTTGAATGAGGTCAATTATCAATTTGTTAAATTGACATAATTATGGTGGAATTTAGTTTTTCATCGATAAGAGGATCACTGAAGTAATTTATCAGTTTCCCATGTGGCGCTTGTGGTAAAGAATCCGTCTGCCAATGCAGGAGAGACAGGTTTGATCCCTGTGTCAGGAAGATCTCCTGGAGAAGGAAATGGCAACCCATTCCAGTATTCTTGCCTGGAAAATTCCACTAACAGAGGAGCCTGGTGGGCTACAGTCCATGGGATTGCAAAGAATCGGAGACGACAGAGCACACAGAGTGAATTCTATTCATTCAGTGAAATAGTACATAGTCGTTAAAATATAAACCAACCATGTATAAATCAACATACACAAATCACAGAAACCTAATCAGTAAAGTATATATTTTTTAATATACAAAAATGCTACATATACTTAGAGGCACATAAAAATGTACTTAAAAGTATAAAAGGTATGCATGAGAGTTCTAAATATAAAATCAGAATTATGATTGAATTTATAAAGAAAAGCTAAACATTTGTGTTTGAAGAACATATGTGAAGATACAAATTGCCAATTTTGATTCAGCACAAATTCACATGTGTGATTACCAATAAAAATACTCAGGACTAAAAGGGGTTTTATAAAGTTTAGCTGAAATACATGTCTCGTTCTCATGTTATATAAATTAAATGAATAGCTGGGGAATATGGATACAAGACCTACAAATAAAAAATGCAAGTGTTGAAGTGAAAGGTTTTTGTACTTGAGTCACTCACATTGAGGTGCCATTTGTTCTATCCTCCCTGGATTTGTAGGGCTTGGAAGTGTTTTGCACAGAAGATGACCTGTGTTCCGACATCTACCTGAAGTTCTATGAACGTCAGGACCGAGACGACCTCTATTTTTACATCGCTACATATCTAGGTTTGGTGCTCACCCGTCCTTGTGTCTGTTCACGCGGAGGTGGTTCAACAGGGGAACAGTGCTGTAGCCACCGTCACGCCTCCAGGGTTCCATTTATCTGTTCTCATCAGTAACCATTGTTGGGAGAGTGGCACTTTAGAAACAAAGGGAAATAGAAATGAAATTTGGTAATAGTTCACTCAAATTCTGTATTTTAGAAACTCTTGGTGAATGCATTTATATGTTTTTCAGTATCTTAACGACACCCAAGTTGAATGGATTATAAAGAATACCCGTGATTGTTTTTTATGTCTAGTCCTGTCTTATGTTAGTTTATGAATGCCGGGACTGGGTTTCTTCATGTGAGACAGTGGGTTATGCAGTCATGTGTTTGGGATCATTAGTTGTGGTCTTAATCACAAAACTGGAAAACGGTACAAAAGGAACGCGTGAACCTTCTATGCTCTTATGGTAGCATGGAGCGCAGTTTGCTTCGAACTATTACTTCCTCAGTCTTCCATGGGAAATGTGAATTTTCCCACTTTTGTCAGAGAGGACACCTGTATTTTCCTTTTTGAGCACAAACATATTAAGTTGTATGGTTGAATTAAGTTATTCTTGTTTTCAGAGTTGTCAGATGACTAGGATGGGGATGAGTTTAAGTACATGTTGGAATTTCATTAATACCAGCTCAGTTTTGTTTGCTGTTCCAGTGTTCAGTGCACCCATTTATGAAGTAGTGAGTTAATCCCCTTAGAAAAGAAATTTTCTCTCAAGGAGGAATAGTTTGTTTTCATTGAAGAACATATTGTAAAGTTTATAAGTGAACTTTACTAAAGTTCATATTTGTTTATTCTCACATTAAGCTATTCAGTTTAACTCAGTCCATAACTATAGCTTTGCTACAGGTTTACTGTTATCTCCTGCCTCCCAATTTAATTTTTTCATTTAATTTTTCTAACTGTAACAAGATTGCAACAAAAAACTCAACTCTCATAGTGAGTCCTGAAATCTTAAACCCACCATGGTCTAGAAAGTCTGCTTCTGTGAAGTGTCTTTTCCGAGTTTATTCCTGAGATGGTTCAGACTTTCTCTGTGATGTTCTAAGAATGGAAAATCAGAGGATAAGTGTTTTGATTTTTTTTTTTTTTTAAAGCCCTTTCCTGGTAGCTAGTTAGAGAAGAAACTTGGCAAAGTATATAAGAAGAAGTATTGAATCAACAAGTGAGGAAAGTTGTTTGATGCTGCCAATAAAAAGTTGAAAGCAGAATTTTCTAAACATAATAGAAAAGTGGACTCATTTTGCAGGAAGGTTCTCACTGGTGTCACACAACCTGTGTTTCCTTCTTTCCTGGTTATTTCCAGGTGGTCTCTCTGGGCCTTCTAGTTGGAGAAATCACATCCTCCTGACAGACACCTGTTTTCTCCTTCAGCAGTTTCTGTTCTTTTCCTTATTCCTCACTTGTATAAATAATACATAGTCATTGACAAATCAGCCGTATGCCCGTCTTCCAGCTCTAAAAGAGAAAGAAAGGATGGTTTTGTTCTGATTTTGTAAGAAATGAGCTTTTTCAAATGGTAATGGCTTCTTAAAGGCATTGAAACTCAAGCACGGTGGGAAGGATTCTTTGTTAGTAAATAACATATTGTAGACTACAGATAAATATAGTAAACATTATATATTGCCATGTAATATTGATGTATTTGCTCTATACTTTCATATTTGTTTTATGTCATATCTATTTAATAGACGTGATATGTTTTATATCCTGTATTTTATAGATGTGATATATCTATGTTGTATATCTCACAAATATTATGTTTTATATGTTTAATAGATACAGTTTAATATATCTCATAGATATGATGTTTCATATCACATATTTGATAATTTTCCCTCCTGGATCTTAGAGATGCTCATCCTTGACCAGACAACTCTTTTGTGAAAACAGATTAGCCTACTTTTCTTTTTTTGAAATGTGCTTTTCAACGGTGTGTTGAAGGATCTACACTGCAAGCCCCTGTAGGACCGTCACTTGGTGAGTGGTCCTGGCCCGCGTGCACTGAGCATGGCGTGACCTGGGCCTGTCCCCCTGTCCCCGCAGAGCACCACGTGCCGGAGCGCACGGCCGAGGGCTACACGCTGCAGTGGCAGCGCGGCCTCCTGTCCAACTACCAGTACCTGCTGCACCTCAACTCGCTGGCTGACCGCAGCTGCAGTGACCTCTCACAGTACCCCGTGTTCCCCTGGGTCATCGGCGACTATAGCAGCTCCGAGCTGGGTGCGTGCGTGGGCCGGGCTTTCAGAGCAAAGAGCTCGTTCCAGTCTAGAACCATATTGTGATTCGTGAGCAGAATAAAACCCATTCCATCTCGTGACTCTAGATGGCCAGTTTCTGTACCATGATGCTGGATAATACGTGTTACATGAATTACATGTGTTTTGTATGTTCTCTCTACTGTCTCTGAGTTTTTTTAATCCTAAAGAAACTACTCACATACATCTTGAAAGCCATACCCAGAAAACATGCATGTGATCTTTAGCCAGTGTTACCGTAATTACCAACAAGTATTGTTTTCAAATTCTGAAGAGTTCACTTGGAAAATCACATCTCAGGTTATCATATTAACTTTCAATTCATATTCAAAAATGTGATTATAAAGAGTAATAGCTATTCGTTATAGAGCACTTAGTTCAGTTCAGTCGCTCAGTTGTGTCTGACTCTTTGCAACCCCATGAACCGCAGCACACCAGGCCTCCCTGTCCATCACCAACTCCCAGAGTTTACTCAAATTCATGTAGAGCACTTAGAAAGTATTGAAATACTCAAGGTAAAAGAATCATCAATAATCACATTACTGAGAGAGAACCACTTAACTTTGTGTTGTATTTCTTTCTCTCAAATTATTTTACCAAAATTATTGTGATTGCATTGTAATTTTATTTTATAATGGCTTAAAATTAGATATTGTGAACATTAAATTATTTTTGACAGTTCACTGATTGCTCCCTTTTGCTTGAAAGAGGTGACAGATTTTCTAGGAATATTACTTATCTGATAATTTTCAGGTCCCCAGTTCTCCAATTATGCTATTATCATAGGATAATATTCACAGTAACTCAAACCTAAAAAGTAAATTTTGATAGAATAATGGCTTTTGAAATTTGTTTACTTTTTGCTGTCGTTTTACTTGGAATATAATTTTTCTTAATCAGGTCTTTTTTAAAAAATCAATATTCTGAACATTTTCAAATTAGATTTTATTCTTGAGTGGCTGTGGTTAACTAAACACTCAAAAGTTCTAACCTTTACAGCTATATAAATAACCATCAGAAATACTATAATTCTAATGGATCTGTCCCAACTTTTAGAAAGCTGCTTATTATTTGGAAATAAATGTGTGCGTGTGAATCATTTCAGGGGGTTATGTTATTAAGTATAAGCTTGCCAGCTTGCTTTTTTCTTTTTTTTTTATTGAATTATAGTTGGTTCACAGTGTCGTGCCAATCTCTGCTGTACAGCAAAATGACTCAGTTTACACATAAAATATTTTTTATATTCTTTTCCATTATGGTTTATCACAGGATTTTGAACATAGTTCCCTGCATTATACAGTAGGACCTTGTTGTTTTTCCTTTCTAAATGTAACAGTTGGCATCTGCTAACCTCCAACAGCCGCTTATCCCTCTCGCCTCCACCATCTCCTTGGCAACCACGAGTCTGTTCTCTGTGCCCGTGAGTCTGTTTCTATTTTGTAGATAGGTTCATTTGTGCCATATTTTAGATTCCACATATGAGTGATATGATATACGGTATTTGTCTTTTTCTTTCTGACTTACTTCATTTAGTATGATCATCTCTAGTTGCATCCTTCATTTTAATTCATTTTTGACAATCTGTTTCTTTTGTAGATCTGTCAAATCCAGAGACCTTCCGGGATCTCAGTAAGCCAGTAGGGGCCCTCAACCAGGAGCGTCTGGAGAGGCTGCTTGTACGTGGACCCAGGGGTTCCTGGTTTCTAAGCAACCCAGGAGCCGTGGCCTGTGTTTTTATAGCTCCTGACACTCATTTCCCCAAAACTTGGTGGGGGTGTATCCAAAGAGACTAAAGGTTCTGAGCATATTCTTTACCCATCTCTGCCCACTGCCTTCCTTCCCCCAGGAACTTAGCTGCTTAGCATTTGTGTACAGTTCAGTGGGTAGGAGCTCAGCTCATCATAGGTTTGCCAATTTATTTTCATGACAAAATTACCCTTTGGCAAATCGCACAAAAGATAGATAAAATTTCTTCTTCTCAATTCCACCCCAACAGACATTGTTACCACTGAGCCAAGAAAACCAAAATGCTTGTTGCAAGAATGCTATTTCTTCTGTTTCCCCCCTCTTTTTACCTGCTGCTTTTCCTATTTAAGAGAGAAGCTAGGGGCTAGGATGTGATCAGGTCATGGTTTCCTTAGGCTTTGCTCCCGGATCAGTTACTGTCTTCACAGCTGGCCCTCACAGACCTCCTCTCCCTGTGCTGCAGACCCGCTACCAGGAGATGCCGGAGCCCAGGTTCATGTACGGCAGCCACTACTCCTCCCCAGGCTACGTGCTCTTCTACCTGGTCCGGATCGGTGAGCTGCCTCATCATCACTCCCAGGGACACACGTGCACGTGGGTTCTGCGGTGGTTCCGTGAGCTTATTGACTCTGGTTTCTCCCCCTCCAGCACCAGAGTACATGCTGTGTCTGCAGAATGGAAGGTTCGACAATGCGGACAGAATGTTCAACAGGTTAGACATCTGTGCCTCACTTTCTACTTTTTAAACTTTCTCATTTATACATGCAGTATATATTTATTTGGAAAAACTAGATATAAACAAAAATGGAAGGACATGTAAGAAAACATATATAGTGTAAGTTTAAAAACACTTCTGTTTCTTCCATAAACATTTATCCAGTATGTAAAAGATTTTAGTTTTCTATATATACATAAATGGTTGGGCTTCCCAGGTAGCTCAGATGGTAAAGAATCTGTCCACAGTGTGGGAGACTTGGGTTTGATCCGTGGATTGGGAAGATCCCTGGAGAAGGAAATGGCAACCCACTCCAGTATTCTTGCCTGGAGAATTCAGTGGACAGAGGAACCTGGTAAGTTACAGTCCACGAGATCACAAAGAGTGGAAGACGACTGAGCGACTGACACACACACACAGTAATGTATCTGTCTTAGGCTTTGTGTAGTCATGTGTGTGTATAAATGTGAGAACATATCTTAAATAGTTTTTTGTCCTGCCTTTTGCAGCCTTGTATTAGATCTTAAAATTTTCCCCATATTGTTAGATGTTCTGCAAAACGGTGATTGTTTTTTTTGAATGACTGTATCCCTTCCTAATGTATGACATAATTTATTTTAACTGTTTCTTTGTTGTTGGATATTTAGGCTGTTTCCAACATTTCATTATTCTAAATAAGCCTGCTATGAATTGAATACAATTCCTTGTGAGTGTTTAAATATTTTTTAATTACAAAAGTAATATTTTCTTACTGTGAAAAGCAGAGAGTATAAAGAAGAAAATAACTTCACTTGGCATCCAGCCACACTGAGATAGAACTCATTGTTCATCTTTTGGTCTGTGTCTTTTCCAGTCTTTTTCTAAGCTCTACACATGTCTATTTATAATCCCTTTTTGAAATGAACTATTAAAATAGTAGTGCTCATTTTTCATGTTTAAGCACCTGCCCCGAGTGGCCCTTCAATGAGGCCATGTTTGGGGGAGGCTCCTGTCTTGGACTTGCAGATGTCCCCCACCCAGGTCCATGTCCTGACCCTGTGCTTACACCCTGTGTGGACCCAGAGTTTTCTTGTCTGTAAAAAGGGAGGTGGGGGGCACTCTTGTGAATGTTGGGAATTATGAATTAGTAAGAAAATGATCTGACTTAGGTAAAGTGTAGAATAGCGCCCTGGCACCTAGAAGTGCTGCTGTTGCTATTTCCATACCCTGGGTTTAAAATCAGTTGAACTTTTTTTTCATATTTAGTATTGCAGAAACTTGGAAAAACTGTTTGGATGGTGCAACCGATTTTAAAGAGGTAAGCAGTTACCAAGCTAATGATTCACTGGGCTTGTGGCTTCTAACTGCTTTAAAAATGTTCGCTGCTGCTCTTTTCTTTCTTCCACAAAACTTTCAGCTGATCCCGGAATTCTACGGTGATGATGTCAGCTTTTTAGTCAACAGTCTAAAGTTGGATTTGGGGAAGAGACAAGGAGGGCAGCTGGTTAATGACGTAGAGCTCCCGCCATGGGCACGGAGTGAGTACCACCTGGGAAGTGTTGAATCTTGGAAACTCTCCAGTTAGTCGTGCAATTTCAGTATTGTTATTTAATTGCTTAGATTTTTTAAAACAACAGTAGAATTCTCTGTCTAGAGGAGATGGTAAAAGTCTTACTCCAAATTGTAAGTATTCTGTGAGAATATGATGTAAAAACATATTATGTGCTCGAGAGAGCCAAACGTAAGTGATTTTTGCCTCTCCCTCTACCTCCGATTTATATTTTATGTGATGGAGGGGGTGGGTGAGCCTCATTAAGGAACATGTCCCTCTGGCCTGTCCCAGAAGCCCAGCCTATATGCCTGCATGCTTAGTTGCTCAGTCGTGTCTGACTCTTTGTGACCCCATGGACCATAGTCCCCCAGACTCCTCTGTCCATGGAACTCTCCAGGCAAGAATACTGGAGTGGGCTGCCATTTCCTCCTCCAGGGGATCTTCCTGACTCAGGGATCGAACCTGCGTCTCTTGCCTTGGCAGGCGGGTTCATTACTGCCGATCCGCCTGGGAAGCCCCAGTGTCTGTCGACACGTGGACAGACAAAAGGAATGGGAGAGGTGTCTCTGGTGGTCCAGTGGTTAAGACTGCACGCTCCCAGTGCAGGGGGTCGGGGTTCAGTTCCTGGTTGGGGAACTAGATCCCACAAGCCCTGCAGCCTGGCCAAAAGGAAAAACAAAGGAATGGGAGGAAGTCAGGTGGCACCCCCGGGTGTTCTGACAGCGGCTTCCTCCTAGGTCCCGAGGACTTTCTCCGGAAGAGCAGAGCCGCGCTGGAGAGCGAGCACGTGTCCGAGCACCTTCACGAGTGGATCGACCTGGTGTTTGGCTACAAGCAGCAGGGCCGGGATGCTGTCGGAGCCCATAATGGTGAGTAGCAGCCATGGAAACTCCATTTGACGGAAGCAAAAGCAAACCCCCCACAATGGGCTCAGCACAGCCCAGCTTGTTTCCTTGGCTGAAGCATCTGGTCTCAGCATACGAGGTCTCCTGGCTCAGAGACCCCGGATTCGATCCTGAGTGAAAGAGGAGGAAGTGCTTTTGTCTAAAAACACCTGCTTCTCCGTGATCCAAGGGGTCTATGCTGAAGTCTTCTATCTTCAGCATGTCCGCTCCATCCCATTCAGTAATTTCTGCTAAATCTCAGTCAGAATAGGATCAAACAGCTCCCACAAGAGCCGTGGAGTGTCTCTGTTACTGAGCAGACAGGAGCGGGCTGCAGCCCTCCTCTTCATGGTCAGCTCTTGTCTCCTCCGGGCTCCTCGGCACTGATGGTGGGAGGTGGTCTTGACCCCTCGCTTGTCCTCCACGTATGGTGCTCTGTGCTCACCCCAGGAGAAGGAGCTGACCAAGACACACACCCAGATAACAGAGTCTCACCACCAGTTAGACTGCAGCTCAGAAAACCTAACGGTCCTCATTGATGTTGGCCAAGGCTGGGTGATATGAGGTTGTTTTGCAAAGTGAAAATCAGCTTCTTTGAATACAAGTTAAAAGCTGTTGTTTTTAAAATTCTGAGCATTGTGAATTGGAAGAAAACAGCACAGCTTTCAATAGTGTTTTTTGTGTCTCTTTTTCCAGTGTTTCATCCGCTGACCTATGAAGGAGGTGTGGACTTGAACAGGTATCTATGTGTCTGTAAGGAATTTTCTACTTGAGCCACAAATGACCTCTGTGTCTAAATGATGAATGCAGTTATCTGAGGATATAAAGGCATGGGAATGTTACAGTGAATTATAGCCTGCTTTTATCATTATATAAAATAGCCTCAGAAATTAAAGACATGTAATATGGTCTAGGGGCCTTCCCTGGTGGCTCAGTGGTAAAGAACCCACCTGCCAACGCAGGAGATGCAGGTTCCATCTCTGGGTCAGAAAATCCCCGTGAGGAGGGGATGGCTACCTACTCTAGTATTCTTGCCTGGAGAATTCCATGGACAGAGCATCCTGGTGGACTACAGTCCATGGGGTCACAAAGAGTCAGACACGACTTAGCAACTAAATAACAAATAAACAGTACAGTCTAGACAGTTCTAGCATATAGTTTCTGTTAATGTTTGAGGGTTAATCTCTCCTGTTGATCTGAATTATTTGAAATGTATGTGCTCAGGGAGCTTGACTCCAATGGTCACCATAGGGTTTGTGTTCTGTCCTAAAGCATCGAGGATCCTGACGAGAAGGTCGCCATGCTCACCCAGATCTTAGAGTTTGGACAGACACCCAGACAGCTCTTTGTGACACCCCATCCTCGAAGGATCACCCCAAAGTTTAAAAGCTTGTCCCAGCCCTCCAGTTACAATGCCTCCACGGGAGATTCTCCAGGTAAATCTTGTAAAGAGAATAAACAACACGAGCACCTTCTGTTTCTCTTGTTTGATTAAGCTGTTTTCTGAAGGTTCTAGAGAAGAGACGAGTTATGAACCCTGAACAACTTAGAGATGATTCTGTTTTACCGTCTCACTGAGTTTCTCCTACAAACAGACCTCTTTCTGTTGTTTTGTTTATTTTTAATTGTGTACTGTAAAGGAAATCAACTTGCTTTTAATTTCTGGTAATTTAACGCAACCTGGCAGCATTTGTTGCTGTTATGTTCTTTCTTTTCTGTCGTTTTCCAAGTTGGTCTCTGATTCTTAGCCATTCATGTTTTCATGTTGATCTGTCCTGGCTGCGGCTGCTGTTAACAGTGTCACCGAGCCCTGTCCCAGGAATGACTTCCAACATCCCTGTTTTTCCACCCCCACGTACAGATCTTCAGTGCAGGGTGCTCTGTTTATTAGATTCTGATTTTTTATTCAGTTATTTGACAGACATTTACAGAGCATCTGTGCCAGGTGTTAAAATGAACTTGACCCAGTTCTCACAACTGGTATTTAGAAAGGGAAGAAAGAATGAATCCCTTCATCCAGTTATCCACGTTGTACATTTCACATAAAGCGGCCTCAGACCCCCAGGCTCCCAGGAATCCGACCCTGCGTGGACCTCGGGAGCAGAGTGGTTGGATTGCTTGTCATCTCCAGTTCTGCATTCTGTCCCCAGCATGTCCAGGCTCCTCAGGCCATACAGTTTGGACCTGCTTGGCTCGGAGGTCCAGCTGTCCGCAGTCAGGTGACCCGAGAGAGAAAGCTCCACGGGTTGAGTCATGAAGACCATGGGATTATCTCGTGATGCCCTTGAACCCATGCTCAGCTTAATCACCAGACCGATCCACGGGGATTTTCTCAAAAGAGAAATTGTTCCAGCCCTTCTCAAAACAGAAGCAAAGGGACGGCTTAGCTAGTCCAGCCCAGGAGGGTGGTAGTAGCTGGTTTCATCTCTTCTTTCTCCAGCTCAAAACCAAAACCAAAACACTGCAGTGTTGTTAGGGAACTGGCAGGTTTTTGAAAAGATTGCTGACAAGGAAATGGTTATTCAGTGCCGTGTTTCCTGAAGTTCCCAGCTTCGGGGTTGAGTGAAAACTCTGCAGACACTGCTAAAAGTGCACAAAGACTATAGTATTCAAAGACACTTCTTAATCTTCAAATGATGTTTTATTTAGATCATACACCTTATCCTTTTTCCCTTGACCAACATGGAGCTATTTAACAAGCGCATTTCAAAGTAGTTCTTTTTCCGGTGGTGTTTCGGTCTCTTTGTTGTTTGATTTTAATAGAAATTCTTAAGACCCTGACGTTTGTCTCCAGTGCTGGTTAGAAGCATAGTTGACTGACTGAGTTGCAATTTAATGTAGTCTCTCCAGGCGAAGAGTCTTTTGAAGACCTGACAGAAGAGAGCAGAACCCTGGCCTGGAGTAACATCGCCCGGCTAGAGCCCCAGGAGCAGCACAGAATCCACAAGGAGTAAGAGCGTCTCTGCACTGGCCGTGCACACAGTGGGGTCTCGGCCTGGGGTGAAGCTGGGTTAAGCTGAATCACGGGGGGCCGTCGTCTTTCAGAGCTGTCTTGGTTGGTTTTTATCCCCCTACACCGTCCACAGGGACCAGCCACCCGGGGTCAGTGTGGCACAGAAGGTGGGTGTGTGTCGTTTTGGCCATCGCTCGTTCTAGAGCACAGATGGATCTACAGATGGCAGGAGGCTGGGTGCTCCTCAGACAGGCTCACGGCCCTCGAGTCCGATGGTGTGAAGTTCTTGTGAAACAGGATATATCTCCCCCATGTGTCACATTTACTGTTATCATCTGGGAAAATATGTCCTTTTTAAAAAATGATAAATGTGTGTGCATACATGGACAGAGAAAGAGCATTGCAAAGTTCATAAGAATTTTTTTTAAACGCCCTCCCCCAAATCAGGCTTGCGTTGGCCCCAGAGGGGTCGTGAGCATCTGAGGCCCCTGTCTGCAGGGGTGGTGATGGACTCAGTGGGAAGGTTGGGGAACACTGACCTCGCTGACCCATCCTGCTCCAGAGAAGAAAACTCAGGCTGGGATGAGGCCCCACGTCCTGCTCCAGGGCCACCAATGCCTGGTCTTATGTTTGACGCCATGTACACCTGGTCATGGGTAGAACGAAACGGGCCTGTCCCCATCCGATCCACAGCCCCCAATCAGAGCATGGCCTCCTGCAAAGAAACCTGTGGTTCCCCCTTATTCCTTGTAACACTGGTTGTCCCTCATCACCCTCTCTAAACAGCAGGTAGAAAGGGGCCTCAACACCTGAGGCCATGAAGACATGAGGGAACGTTGACGAGGACCTGCCGGGACTGATACTGACCCAGGTTCTTGACCCCCTTAATCTGTAGACATTGATCAGAGGCCAGACAGGAAATTCAGGCGAGGCTTTGTTGGGGTCCCAGCAGCAGCAGAGGGAGCAGGAACAAACAGCAGGTTCCCTTGCTCGCTCCACGAGGAGGGGCGAGCTGGTTCCTTAAGTGGGGTGAGTCCAGGGGTCGGGCCAGAGGGGTGGCCTTTGTGGTTGGTCCACCCCTTGGGTGCTGTGTGCAGGGGGCATGCGCAGTCCCCTGCTTTTGCTCCCAGCTCTTCAGAACTGGCATCGGATTTTTTTTACCTTTTCTATCTTGTCCATAATTTGCCCCAGCTGTCCAGACACGCAGTTATTTTCAGTCCCTTATAGTTTTCTTTGCAATTTGTTGTTGGAGGAGACGTTTGTCCAGGTGCCAGCCCTTCTCAGGACCAGACAACAGCATCATGGGACAGATGCTAAGTGACCAAGCAAGTGAAGTGACCGCACAGAGGCGTTTCTGTGGTGGTCAGTGAGCGTCACTGGTTCTCTAGTGGGCAGACGTGGGGCAGCCTTCGCGCAGGATGGCCTGGGAGCTATGAGTGGGGGTGTTTTCCAGCCATAGGTGTTACCGGAACAGAATTAGGAATTGCTGAGCCATGACTTGCTAATGCCTTGTAGAAGGTGGGATGGGTCCAGCAGACATGCTGTGAAGAAGAGTCACAGGAATTTGGACTCAAATCAGGGCCTTGTAGGACACTGGTGTCCAGGCACATGGTTGATGGTAATTCACGACACTTTGTTTTCTGACAGGGCAGTCACTGGAATAGCTGTGTCTCACAACGGGTCGTCCATCTTCACAACCTCACAAGGTGTGTTTTCCTACTGAAAGGTGGGTTGTCTTGAGTCATGCAGCGTCCAAGTGTCCCGTCTCTCAGTCCAGGACTGTACGTGCTTGTGTCAACCTGTATGTAAAATTTGGGGTAGTTAGTTTGTGGTATAATACATAAAATTTCATTGTTAATTTGCCAAAACAACAGTGGAAAATGCCTTTCTGTTGCTGATAAGGTTCCTAGAATTTTAAGGGGTGGGGCAGCAAGAGTGTGTGGTGGGCATGTCCTTCCCTGGGGGGCGAGGGCTTGACCAGAGGCGGCACAACGGCACGTGGGGAGGCAAATGTGCTGTTATGTTTTCCATTTCTGTCACTTGGTGTGTAGTGTATGAGTTAGATTTTCTGATTAGGTGTTGATTGTAGGGCTGAGTTCAAAATCTAATTCGTACACTGTTAATGTGCTTGTACGTTGTTGAAGTCCTGCAGAAGCCCTGCATTGGCTGGTTGACAGTCTTGTAACTATATCTTAATGACACCCTAGAACTTCATTGTTTTCATCCTAAAAAGGGGCTCAGCCTTGGGCTTTTCCTGCTAGCCACAACATTGCTTTTCCTGGCAGTCTACACGACATGCCATTAACTGAAGCATGTCTCGTCCGCATCCCATTTGAATTGTGACAGGTGCTCAGGAGGGATAGGAGATGAGAGGGGAAGAGCTTAGCTGCCCCATATGGACTTTGAGACACCTGGTTTGGACAGAGCACGTAGCTGTAAGTGACCGCCTACCTGTGCTTCAGTCTTCATCGTAGGAAATTCTGTTTTTCATCCATTAATCTGAGGCCAGATGCTGTGCAGCCACACCGCTTCAGTAGGTCAGAGCTGCTCATCTCAGATCCTGGGACCATGGCTTTCATTCCCTGGCGTGTCATTCCTTTCTCTGTCAAATTCGACCTTGGGTTTCATAAAATAGAATTTCCACAAAGCCCAGAAAAGGATCCCACAGTGGACCAGAGGGAGTGAGCATGCAGTGTGCACATGGGCCATGCTGGGGGCAGCCAGACAGTGATGCTGATGGGAGGAAGTTGGCACGCTTGGCCAGGATTCCTGTCCCCCAAGGGACATCTGCCATCATCACGCCAGACAAAATCCTTATATTTTAGCAAAGCCTGCGTTCTTAGCTGGGTTTGTTTGTTAAATTCTTCGGTTCTCTGTACTTGTCTGACCTTGTAAACCGTGAGTTTTACAGGCATCAAGGCTTTAAACCTCTTAGGCTTATGAAGCCTATGGCTTCTTTGTGAACATGCCAATGTTCTTTTTAATCAAAAGCTTTTGTTACTTTCTGTTTGTTTCTTCACTGTTAATAGCTCATATTGCTGATCTGTGTGCATTTGTATTTCCGCGTGTATCACTGGCTTACATGTACCCTGACGGTCACCCTGTAGTTGCAGTTCTTCCTCAGAGGTGCAGTGTGTGTCTAGGCATGTGGGAGACCCCACGGGCGATCCCATCACCTGGGAGACCCGCTTGCGGCAGCCTCTGTCATGGTCACCCCCAGTACGAGGGGGAACCTCTGATGTTGAGAAAGCATTTTTACATGCCAGGCTGGCTGACAGTTTTCTGTCTGACACCCCGGCACACTTCTGCATGTTGGTGCTGGCCAAAAGTAGGTTGAAATATTAGATTGTACTATAAAGAAGAAATGATTTAAAGCTCATCTCACCTTTTATTTATCGTGTTGTGTGTTTTCAAATTAGGAAACATATTGTTGCATATTTCAAATATGGGTGTTTGGAGCACATTGCAATTTGCAGTCTTATTTAAGAGGTCACCTTGATGCACTTCTAAAGCTTTTGTTAGGCAAGAAAATTAAAAAGCTTGGACATTTTAATCCCCAGTTTATTATTTAGAAAGTTAGTGTTTCTCTTCCATAAATGCTAATGCAGCACTAGGGTTGCTGTTTAGTCGGTTAGTCGTGTCTGACTCCTTGTGACCCCCATGGACTGTAGCCCACCAGACCCTTCTGTCCATGAAATTCTCCAGACAGGAATACTGGAGTGGGTTGCCATTTCCTCCTCCAGAGGATCTTCCCAACCCAGGGATCAAACGGGGGTCTCCTGCATTGGCAAGCAGATTCTTTACCACTGAGCCACCCGGGAAGCCTGCAATACAAGTATAATGTGGCCACTTAAAAAAAAAACAAAAACAAAACCTTACATAGCCAAGATCTTTTGGTTTTCTTTAATGTTAAAATTTCTCTTTTCTCATGTGTAACTTTAGAGTCTGATCAGTTTAGGTTTAACTCTGCCTCTGGTCGTGGCTCTCAGTTGACCTCTTGTCATGGCGCCATAGGTCTTAGAACTTCACAGACTAGAGAGTCCTCGTGGGGGACCCAGCCCTCGGTCACCTTGCCCATTACCTTGGCGTGTGCTGGTCATGTCTAAGGGTCAGGAAACCTTTCTGATGCATTTGTTTTGTTGTTGTTAAATCAGATTCCACCTTGAAGATGTTTTCCAAAGAATCGAGGATGCTACAGAGAAGCATATCATTCTCAAATATGGTGAGTTGAGTTCCTTTTCATTTTCATTTTGTATCAGCGTTATGGTGGAAATTCATGGAGTAGTTTGTTTCATACACACACACACACACACACGTGACATTTGTTTCTTCCCAGATAATTGGGTTTATTTCTGTGCAGTAGCTACAGAATGCCTTAGGTAGATGCCTTGTAAAATCAGAAATTTTTTCAGGTTACCTCTTTCTTGTGTTATTGTGGGTTTTTTTGTAGCCTAGAAAGCTCACATTGCTATCCAATAGAATTCTCAACAGATCGTGCCTTTTTTGGAACTGTCAGACTAAATGTATGTGTGCCACTTATATAACTTTTAATGCATTTCTAAGTTGATAAGATATCTAATACTAGAAAGTCAGTCCTGAAAAAAACACATTTTATTGTTGTTGTAAAGCATCCGGAAGATTTTAAAATTCCCTAAAGATTTTGGAAGTTTTCCTCTCCCACCTGAGTCTTTAACCCAGAGTGGGTGTTTGGATTCTTGAAGACAGTCTCTACCTGTACCCCTCTGACTCTGATGTAAGTAGGGGTCCCTCAGCCCCGGGCACTGAGGGCACCTGGACCCCCTGAGAACTGTCACGCTAGGTCCTTGCACACTCGACACACTTGCACTTTTCTACATGTGGGAGGAAACAAGGCATCTGGAATTAGCCAGATGAAGAGAAACTTCATGAATATGAGGAAGGCCAACATAACCAGAATTGGGGACTAATTTTGGGGGAAACTTGTCAGATAGTTTTACCACATTAAGGAGTCCTTTAATTTTTGTAAATTATTAATGTTGAGTCACTTGTATTTCAGGCTTTATCATCCTGTTTACTTTTACCAGGAGACGCCACTGTCATAAGCTCTTCCTGGGATAATAATGTGTATGTATCTGTGCGGGCCCCTCCCTGACTCCCCACGCCACATAGCTCCCTATGTGGACCTGAGGGAGGAGAGCATGGACTCCTCCTTCACTGTTTTCAAAAGGGAACAGATGAGGATGGTTGGATTTGAATGTGATTATTTGGCAGCTCAGTGGTAAAGAATCCACCTGCAATGCAGGAGATGTGAGTTCAATCCCTGGTCCAGGAAGATCCCCTGGAGAAGGAAATGGCAACCCACTCCAGTATTCTTGCCTGGAGAATTCCATGGACAGAGGAGTCTGGTGGGATATAGTCTAAGGGATCACAAAAGAGTCAGAAATTATTTGAATCTAATAATTTATCCAGTTGGATTCTATCTAAGTTTTTAAACTGAGGTGAAAACACAGATGAGCCAGACCTAGAAATTTCTAGTTTTAAATTCACATTTTAAGTATTTGGTTTGATAACATGAGAACAAGTGATTTGTAATTCCAGTGGGCCTTAGTGAGGGTAGAATTAAACAATCTAATGCTTCTTGAAAATGTATTTAAGAATGTTAACATTGAGCTGGAATGCTGTCTTAATAGTTCTCATTATCTTTTAGCTATTTTTATTCCATAGCATTTGGAAGACGCCAGGACACATTAATGGGACATGATGATGCTGTTAGTAAGATCTGTTGGCATGACAACAGGCTGTATTCTGCATCGTGGGACTCTACTGTGAAGGTTTATATATAATTTCTAGATTAAAATGTTTGGATAATATAAATAGTATAAGCCATTCAGCTCCCTGCTGTTGATGTGTTCAGTCACTTTTTCACTGTTTTTCATAAAATGTGAGTGATATGGAAGGATACGAAGGGTTATTACCTTTGTGTGTTTAGTGTGCAGTATGGGAAGATGTTTTCCTGAGCTTGCCCTGTGTGCTTCACTGGGGGTCGAGTGGTTCATTAGGGAAACACGCAGCGGCCCATCTGAGCTCATGCAGCTGTGGTACTAGCAGTTGACCAGTTAATCAGAAAATATCAAAATAAGTGGAGAATCGTTGAAAAATACAGACACACTCCTTCATTACTGATGCAGGACCACACTTGGCCTTTTCTCTGAAATCTTGCACAACTTTGCTGCATGAACCACAGAGCATTCATCATCCTTGGTTTCCAGTTTGCTTTTATGTAAACAGAAAGCAAGAACCTAAAACCATTAGAATTCCTTCAAGAGTTTTTCATCATTTCTGCTTCCCCCAGAGGGGGCACTTTTGTTGGTAAATTTTCTTGCCTACATGTAATGTTGGTAAATTTTCTTGCCTACATGTAATGTCAGTAAATTTTTTTGGCAACTTTCTGAGTTTTCTCAAAACCTTAATGGGCTTCCCAGGTGGTGCTAGTGGTAAAGAATACACCTGCCAATGCAAGAGACGTAACGTGGGTTCGATCCCTGGGTCGAGAAGATCCCCTGGAGAAGGGAATGGCAACCCACTCCAGTATTCTTGCTTGGAGAATCCCATGGACAGAGGAGACTGGCGGGCTACAGTCCACGGGGTTGCAAAAAGTCAGACACGACTGAGCACTCAAAACCTTAATAGACATCACTACACTTCTGCACTTCGATTTTAGTTCACAGAGTACTTAAGTCACAACAGTAAATGCAAGGAGTGGAGGAGACCCAGGCACAGCGGACCCTTAGGAAGCTCGAGTGGCAGAATTAAGAGTGCAGGCACGGGGCAGAGGAACAGCCTTAGGACGCTTCATTTTGTTGGGAGCTGTTAAGTGGGAGTTGGTCAGTCAGGAGAGTGTTTGCTGCACGTGTTAGCAGTGCTCTTAAAGGAAGTGTTCTGCGATGCGTTCCATCCCAGGTGTGGTCCGGGGTCCCTGCGGAGATGTCCTGTGCCAGGAAACAGCACTTTGAGCTGCTGGCCGAGCTGGAGCACGACGTCAGTGTGAGTACCAGGACCCAGCAGAAACCACCAGGGGAAGCGGCTTCTTGGCTTGATCATCTTTTATTTTGCTCATTGGAGGAGAGCATGGGGGCTAACTGTCAGTTCTTCCAGTTGACCCTTTGGGTTTACAAGACTACTGTGCCTGTTTTTCCCTATTTTGCTGTTTGAGAATTGGCTGCCCTCCAGCCAGATTTCCACAAGACCTGTTTCCAAGCATGACATTGAATATCTGGGTACCCTTAAACTATTCGGGCAACTGGATGTGTTTTCTGACACCTTAAGTGGAAGGGGCTCTCTGTCTAGGGTGAGGACACCGATGTGTCTACAAGGCCCGGTGCTCGCAGCGGGGGCAGAACTCAGCTGGTACCGCGTCCTCTTCACTCAGTCTGTCTCCTCGAGGTCACGGCTGCATCTGGCACTGTGGCCTGTGGTATTGTCTTCCCTCTAGGCTGTGAACTGTTGCCTGATCTTCACCATCAGCAGAATAACCAGGGTTGAGGAATATTGATACAGGATGTAGTTTAGCCAACCTTGAGATCCCCCAGTTCCCCCAAACCACCCCCATCCTCACAGAGCCCCTGTGCTTCAGGCAGCCTGGCATGCCCTGCCCCTTGTCACACATGGAGTCACTATTCTGAGTCCATCAATTTTAGGCCCTTTGTCAAACAGCGTTTTCCAGCAGCACCTCATTGTAGTCACTGGCCTATGAAGATTTCACTTGTAAATGAACCATCACTTAGTAGGTGGTGCTGAAAGAATGGGCTGAGAAACATAGCTTCATGACCGTGGTTCTGATGGAATACTGCGTGTGCTTCCTTCTCCAGGTGGATACGATCAGTTTGAACACTGCCGGCACACTGCTGGCCTCAGGCACCAAGGAAGGCACAGTGAACATCTGGGACCTCACCACGGCCACCCTGTTACACCAGATTCCATGTCATGAGGGCACTGTAGGCGACACTGCTTTCAGCCCAGGTAGCATCCTTTTTTAATATAGATGATACCAGGGGAACTGGAATTATTATTTTGAAATAAATAAGAATGTAAAAACAGTTTTCCAGGAGGCTCAGTGGTCAAGAATCAGCCTGCCAATGCAGGAGATGCAGGTTCGATCCCTGGGTCAGAAGATTCCCCCTGGAGAAAGAAATGGCAACCCACTCCAGTATTCTTGCCTGGAGAATCCCATGGGCAGAGGAGCCTGGTGGTCTACAGTCCATGGGGTCACAAATAGTTAAGACGTGACTGAGCAACTAAACAACAAAAATGTTATTTGCCGATAAAAGGGGTTTTGCCTGTGGGTTAAGGCTGCTTCGTGGGAGAGCACAGTACATATGGCATGTGCACCTATTAGAAAAGCTGTATCGGATATTCTTCTTAATTGCTCAAGTCACTGGAGAAATTAACTTATGAATTCACACCAAAGGGTCATCAGCCCAGTGCCTTAAACACAGAAGCCTTTCACAGAGACGATAGTCCTCATTGGTTAATACGACAAATAACTCACATGAACATTGGGCTCCTGGAGTCAGAAATGAAATCTCAGATGATCTAAAGCCGTAACCTGCACCCTGTCCTGCCCTGTGTTGCAGACAGTCGCCACGTCCTGAGCACAGGAGCTGACAGCCATCTGAACGTCATCGACGTGCAGACGGGAATGCTTATCTCTTCTCTGACTGCGGACGAGCCCCAGAGGTACTCTCGGGTTACTCAAGATGAAGACGTTTACAGACAGGCTCGCAGTCACCACACTGGGCCTGCTCTAGCCCTTCCTTCCTGAGGGATGACTTCCAAATGCTTCTTGCAGGTGCTTTCTCTGGGATGGAAACTCCGTCCTATCTGGGAGTCAGTCTGGGGAGCTGCTGGTCTGGGACCTCCTCGGGGGAAGGGTCAGCAAGAGGATCCAGGGCCACACGGGTAAGGTGTCTGCTGCTGACCTGCCTCTTCTCCCTACATGCTCCACCACTTTCTTTGCCACCCGTGGACACGCTCTTCTCAGGCACAAGCCCCCGGGGGCCTCTGTGCTGTGAACGTTCCCTTCCAGATCCTGGCTAGCCTGGCCACCTGAATCTCTTGGTTCTTTCAGGATTTATATCTATGTTGGCAGACATTTGACTCCAAAATGGAAGTTTTTACATTAACTTCTACATAGAAAAAAAGTAAGAGGGGTAGATTTTTTTTAACACATGCATAGAGTTTTTATTGTTTTAACATATATAAAAAAGCAACTTTCTTGGTGGTTCAGTGGCTAAGACTCTGCGTTCCCAGCCCAGGGGGCCCAGGTTCAATTCCTGGTCAGGGAATTAGATCCCACCTGCTGCAACTAAGACTCAAATAAGTTTTTGAAAAACAGGCAACTTCCCTGGTGTCCAGTGGTTAGGACTCAGTCCTTTTGCCACATGGGACACAGGTTCAATCCCTGGTCCAAGAATTAAGATCCTGCATGCCTTGTCTCACACACACAGACACAAAGTAATAAATTACAGAGAAAACAGTCTTGCTCCCACTGACTTCCACCTCCCAGGTCCCCTCCTTGGAGGACTTCTCCAGCTGGTGACCTGGTGTGTCTATTACCCAAGGATATGTTGTTGTATATGTCTGTGTCCTTCTGCCTGTTGGTTTCATGGTTTTCTTACATTTGCACGTTTTCCTTTTGAGCATCTGGAGGACAGTTAATTCTTGTGTCGATGGTTACAACTATTGACAGCCCACCTTCGTCCTCTTCCCACTGTCGCTGCTGTGTGTGGTTATTTCTTCTCAACATTGTACATTCAAGTGAGGTCTATGCCTGCCTTCCTCTGCTCCTAGCACTAAGGAACACTTTGATTCCTGATAGAAACAGAAATCAGCACACTCACACCAGTTCCCCACTAGTCCCTCTCATCTGATTCCTAACTTGTTGTAGGTGTAATATTTGTATTGTTACACAGCTGTGATTCCCAGTTGTTTTAGCTGTAGCTTTACTACATGGTTTCCTAGTCTTCCCAAGTTCCTTGTCCTGAGCACTTGAGTTCAGGCAGAGATTGTTTCATAGGACAAGACGACGTGGTGCCACCTGGGCAGCTCACCCGTAACCCCGTGTCTCTCCTCGCAGGTGCCGTGACATGTATGTGGATGAACGAACAGTGTAGCAGTGTCATCACAGGAGGGGAAGACAGACAAATTATCTTCTGGAGGTTGCAGTATTAAGTGCCTTTTCCTCGAATGTTTTTGAACTCTAATGTACTTTTAAACCAAACTTTTAAACGAATTGGTGAATGTGCAATTATAGTAATTACAAGTTTCACCACATGAGAAATTTGTGGTTTTAGACTATAAATCATGGTGACTTCATTGAAAGCTGTTAGTTGTCATCCTCTAAGGCGGACGAAGATGTGGGAGATTTGGGGAGAGAACATCTGTGAGGCAGGCGGTTGTCCCAGGATGCTGACGATCAGAAGGCGAGTCTGGGTGAGGGAGAGAGCAGCTGAGAGATAACTAAACCAGCTGGGGGAGACCTCCCGAAAGCACTGAACAGTTTAAGGACTTCACAAGAAAACCTGAGTATTCTCCGCTGTTGCCAAGTCACTCAATCTAACCGACACCCTTGCAGCGTGCCCGCTGGACTGGGGATGCATGTTTTCATGGAGTGCTCACTTTCTATAACCTGCTGGCCCCAGATTCTGAGAACCTGGGCAAGGATTAGCAGTTCTTATAACAGTTTACTGTGTATGGGAACGGTTTATTTCATTATGGCTGTTAAATGCTCATCTTTTCTATGACATTAAAAGTATTTTTCTGTAATGAAATTCTCATTTTCTTATTTAAATGACTTAGCACAAAGCACTAGGTACTTCAAATGTTGATCCTTCTAGAAAACCATCCTTAAGTACTGTGTAACCCTGTACTTCTGGAACTATCTTCAGTGCCAAGTCCAGACAGATAACAAGGAGGAACATCACTGAGAAACCTGAGTTGGTTGGCTTTTCTGAATTCCATAAAAGGTAAGCCATGAATCAGTAGCACTGATTATTTTGTATTCAACCTCTGGACCACAGAAAGCATGTGAGGTAAGATTTTTCTCTGTTATTTAAAAACCACTGGTGTATCTTGAATGTTAAACACGGCTTGGGTGTCACCAGGAGAATCAACAGGCTCGTTAAGGCCCTGCTGCTCGGCCTCCAGTCTGTCTGGGCTTCCAGGCTGAAGGTACTTCTCTGGACACTCAGGGCCTCACAGCACAGGGCTTGTCCTAGGCTCCTGGGCGTCGGCCACTCTGGGAGAGGACTCTCCTACAAGCCTGACATTTTCAAATGATGCAATAACAGACAGAGTAGAACTTTATTTATACATTTTTAATTAAAATAGAATAGGCATAAGCCAAAGAGAGGGAAAAAAATCAGGATGCTGTGTCATTCTGTGAGCAGGGAGGAGGCAGGAAATGGAACCCATGACCAGGACAGCGTCCTGATACCGTCCCGGGGCAGCTAGGTTACATACTGTGTAAATGCCACAATCAGGTCTTAGCCCACTTAATCTACACATGAAAAAAGGAGTCAAGGTTCCTATTTAGTACAAGAATTTTTACATTAAATATATAGTGCTTCATTTCTCAAAAAGTGATATCAGTTACTTTTAGAAGAAAGAAGTTCCCATTACACAAAGAAGGACTAGAAAATCTCAAATGCAAGTCAGCAGCTGTGCTAGCTCAGGATGTACTGTCAGACTGCACGGGGCTAGTGTACATCTCAGGTGAATACAGACTGCGTCTGCGTTTAGAAAGGCAGCAATCGTTACATTTTGGCTTTTATTCTAGATGCTTAACTTAGTTAAGGCGACAGTTCAAGCGTATTAAGGTAGATAAAATGTAATGACAATCGATAAGTCTCTTGCAGCTACACACACTGTCTAATAATGCTTACATGGAATGAAACCAGTGTTACTTAGCTGGTGTTACACATAGAACTGAAGAAAAGTAATTCTAAATGCACTATGGTGACAGTAAAAATGCAAATACAGCACAGAACTAAAGCACTGCTCGATATCAAGGTGAAGGTGATGGTTCTAACAGAGCTGAGCCTGTAGCAGTCATCCTACTCACAAGGCTTGTGAAAGCATCAGGTTTCCAGTAAAGAAACTAGTCTGTGAAAGTCTTTTCAACTGTAAAACCAGGGTAAGGCTACAACTATCTTGATGTCTGAACAAGATACACCAGATTGGACAGTAAGATTCCCAGCCCTACTGTAAGACAGGAAGTCCTCATGCAGCATATGCTCGCTGGCTCCTAGAAAGCTTCATGTGCATAATAGAAAGGTCAGTTGCCCAAGACGTAAACGGGAGAACTTCCGGGAAGTTTCCACTGTGCCGTGACTTCTAAACCTCAGGAATGGTGTGATCCATCAAGCTTTTCATAATGCTTGGCGCCATCCTACAAGACAGTTACTTTTATTAGATACTGAGCATACGGTTTCTTTTTTCAAAACTGCTACAATGATTCAAGAAAACTCTAATTCAAACTCAGCACTGTTAGCATCAAGTGGGAATGGGGGAGATTTTTTTAATGAGTTCAGCTCTAAGGGTCTCAGGTAATCTAGGTGATTGCAAATAAGCTATCTATCCCGGCCAGTAAGATACAGATAAGTCCTTGAATCCTTGTATGTTAAGGCTGAATGGTTAAAAAAGACAATGCCATGAACTAGAGGGAAATGTGTGTGGTTTTTTTGGGGGGTGGGTGGGTGGGAAGCCTATCACTGATTTAAGACAAGTGAGCTCTTGAAGGATTAGTCCTGACAATTCTCCCCCCAACAATTCCCAAAAGGAGCTAGCTGCATTCGATTCCAGCTTCTGGGTAAACAAAAATTCCATTACAGGAGTTATATTTTTTTAATGTTTTAAATATCATTTCCACAGTCAAGGTAGATCCTGAAAGGACTGTGCTGGCTGAGCCAGGACAGAACATAAGATGCTCCCAGGCAGACAGCCCAGCCTCCCCCATTTTATTCTCTCTCCTCAGCTTCCAGCCCTCACTCCTGAGGACTTGCAAAATGTAAGTAATTTAAATACTTTACTTCAAATTGCTAAATAATGCCAATGTCATCCACTAAAGAACCAAAGGTGTGAGAAGCTTGAGAATTAAAGAAGTATAGAGCCTCTATGAAATCACCTGAGCACAGAATCAAGTCAAAGAATTCTCTACTTACCGTTTAATAATGTGTTCAAAGATAAAAGCAGGCATGATTGTAATAGTAACTATATTTCCAGCTGTGGACAGTATGTCTGCGATTTGAGAGTCCTGTTGAAAACAATGAAAATTCTGAGGCTTTATTAAATATAAAACTAAGTTATTCTTAGTAAAGAAATATATATGTTCTGAGGTTTTGCTAATGTCTCTAAAATCCTGACTCCTGGTATTTAAATTTTTTCCAGTTTCTTTACCAAGTTTTAATTCATTAGAATCACAACTTCATCTCAGTGGTAACAAAATTAAGTCAACTACGTTGAATACATTAACCAACACAGCATTCTTTTTCTAGAGATAAAATAATTGCCCCCATATACAATATTACCACATCCCCTCTGCTAACATTAATTCTTAATGAAAACCTTTAGACCTCAAAATAGTTCTATTTAGGAATTTGTAGAGGGCATAAACCATAAAAATGAAGTACTAATTTGACCATAAACTATTACTCATTTCATACAACCCCTGGACTGAAAAAAGCAATTGGAAAAAAATTTTTTTCATTCAGAATCTCATCAACATCTTCACTGCCCAGGTCTCCACAGAATTCTAGTTCAAGGGACTTCAGCGATCTCACCCTGACCCCAGGTACAGAGGCCACAATTCCAGAGGTAACATGAGGGCACATCCAGCGCCCCAAAGAATGTCTCCATTTTGGTCAGTAACAGCACCACCCAGCCAGACAAATGAAAAAGACTTCTAAAACTAAACAATACGATGTAAGTTCTGCTCTAACCTTCAGTCCGATGACGTTCTGTCCGTTGACCTCACAGATGTTATGTTCCGTGAGAAGCCCGTTTCTAGCCGCAGAACTGTCTTTCACAATGGATGTGATTTTTCCATTTTTAAAAACAAAGCCAACGTGCCCAGTACTGTCCTTATGCATGGTAATTGTCCGTTCAAAGGGCCTGTGAGCATAACAGTTTCAATTAAAATTGTAATTCCAAGGTAAAGATTTCAATGGATTTCCATTATGCTGTACTAGATACTTTGTTACCATAAATTGTTTCAAAACTATTTGACTTGGTGTGTACATCTTGTGTAGAAGTTTAAAAATTCTCTCCATTATGGCTGGACTAACTAATCAAGATTTCCTTAAGTGGCAAAGAATTAACACAATGCTTCATGAAATTTATCCATGTGCTTTTTCCTTTAAATTAACATTACGTTTGAACAAAAATCAGTGTTAAAAATGAGTCAACTTTCAATATTTCCTGGAGCTTAATTTTTCTTAGGAAATACTTACTTACTTAGAACCTTTACAATATTTCTCACATCTTGATTTTGAAAACTTTACAAAGGCATTTTTGCTGCAGCAGCAGTAAGATGGAAGCTCCCAGTCCCTTAGAAAGGGAGGAGCTTCAGAAAGATGGCGTCCGCTCTCAGCACTGACACCCCGTTCGTTACTGCACACGTTTCATGACAAAATATGAATTTCATGTTATAAAGTTCACAGCAGTCATGTCTTCCTGGTGATCCAAGTTACTTTTTGAAACTTTGCTCAGATAAGAGCAAAAGTGCCATTTGTCTGCAAAATGTTTACTCAATACCTACCATGTATTGTTCAAAGTGAAAACACTAAAGGCAGATAAAAGCCAGTTGAACCAAGATGAACAAAAATGCCAAAGCTAAAAATGTGTTACAGGGTCTGCCCCTCAACCCCTGTGTGGCTCAGGTGGTGGTGGTGTCCGTAGTACAGGTACTGCAAGTTCCATTATAAACGAGCTGAAGACAACGTTCCCACCCAGAAGGCCAGGCTGGGTTTTGGGAACCGGTAGGCCCCCATGTAGCCACGCTGAGCAGGAAACCGGGGGCAAGGTCCAGACACCTGTTGCTGTTACCTTTCTAACCTCTTCTATTTTCCAGAGAAATGGATTAAGACAGGAAAGGAACTTCTCAAAGGACAAATTTCTGTAAGCTCTGAAATAAGGTGTATGCAAAACCAGAATACAGTTTGTAAAAAGTCAAACTATGAAAAAAAAAAAGAAAAGGGAAAGCAACACAGAACTAACTGCAAGAGTATAAAGCTAATCAATAACATTTGATTATTTTTCTGCAACAAAATGCTGTATTTCCAGAATCTTAAAACCCCAAGAAAATGGAAAACTAGTCTTGAATGTCCACATGTAGTGTTTAGCCAGCTCACCTGTCCCGAATGGTCATGGTGATCTTCTCTCCGAAAGCCTGTTTGAGCACCTTGTGCGCCCGGTCCGAGCTCCAGCCCGCACAGTTCTCGCCATTTATTTGCAACACCTGGTCCCCAAACCGCAGGCCCACCAGGGAGGATGGAGAATTGGCCTGGACAAGCTGAACAAATATACCCTGGAGGACAGGAAATCACTAAGTAAGTGCTGGAAAATCAGGAACCAACTGTTTCGGCAGCTACTCTAGTAATTAAAAAAAAAAACAAAAACGAAAAATTACACAAGTGTGTTTCATTACCCCCAAGAAGGAAACCAAAAATGCTATCAAGGCAACAGTAAGATCTGAGTGGTAATTTCTACCTCAGATCATGACTCACCTGACCAACTTCCATCACTCCCTCCACCTTGGAATAAAAAGACTAAGGAAAATGAAGTCAGATTACTATAATAAAATGTAAGGTTCCAAGAGTCTGACAGAATACCAAACAGGTATTACTGCACCTGATCATTATTTAGGAGGAAAGACAGTAAAGTGTTAAAAGTTTCATTTAAAAAAAGTGATAGGTTAAGGTCAGAAGTTTACCTTTTGAACTGAAGAATTTCTTTACCCACCTGCTAAATTATGCATAATCACTACTATTAAACAGCCTAAAAAGGTGGGCACACGGAATACCACTCCTGTTCTTAAAAATCTACGAGATAAATACAGAGAACTCAAGTACAGTTAACTGAGAACTAAACCTACAGGATATTTTTACTCATGTAAACTCAATCTCAGATGCTGAACACTATAAGTAAGCCAAGTATAAAAGGCATGTGCCAGGTAAAGAGATGAGAGCAACCACAAGTTGCACCCCTTTCTCCATCCTGAGCTGCCTCAGATCTGGTGCCACGCATCCTGTACTTGACGGCAGCACCCAGCAGAGTGGCCACACCTACAAGCTTTGGCCACTGGACAGACCACTGCAAGGATAACTGCCGAAGGTGGAGCTGGGAGAGTGTGGCCTCTCTCTAGGATGGAGGAAGAGAGGGCAGTGAAGTGCAAGCCTCCCAGAGCAGCACACTCATGGGTCTCACACGAGCCACAAGTGTGCAAAGACACAATGCCCTCAGCCTCTGGGGAGGCAGGTGGGGCCGGGGACTGGCCTCAGTCATCTTCCATCAGGCCCCACATCTTCTATGTGCAAAGGCTGGATGCACTGAGCTAATGAGACCGAAGACTGAAAAGAAGCCAAATAAATAACTAGGAAACCCACAAATCAGGGTAAAGACTCAGCACCACCTTAGCGATCCTAAACGCTTCCCCACAGAGTAACCAGGTTTCATTTCTTCTGGTAAGGTGAGAGATAAAGTAATGTACTTTAGAAAGTCACTGTTGCCTAGAAAATGCCCCATGAGAGTCAAATTCAGGATGGAAATAACAAACCTAAAACCACATTACAAGTCACATGATCCTCTTTTAGTTTAAAAATACACATCACAAGACCACTGAACCTCACTTATCAGTCTTAACTTCCACACATTACCCTATTTCAATGCCAGCATTCTCCTTGCATGAACTATGTTATAATACATGCAGACTAGTGAACTTTATTCCAGACAAAGGCCTCAAAAAAGAAATTCATCCATGGTAATGCTCAAGTCCCAGCTCTGCCTCTTCAGAATAGGGTAGCATCTCACGTGAAAAAGCAGATTAAAAGTATTCCCGATGAGAGAGCACCATTACAATTCATTAAAGTATTTACACTTTATATTATAACATGGTCACTTAACAGCTAATCAGACAAAAGTACTGAAAGCACTTACGTTGTCTATGGATTTCAGCCTGAGCCCGATCTTCCCGTCTTGATCCTTACACAAAATGACTTCTCGGATCCCTTGCTTAATCTCTGCTCTGCGGATCCCAGTGTCGCCACCAGTGACAGGAGCTACCATGTAGTTCATGCTGGAAGGCCGTGCCACCAACTGCTGACAGACATATACAACATGTCAGTATTTGCAAACACTCACCCTGAGAAAATCCAAAATGATAATATATTCTGTCGTGGTTTCCTAAAATGTAATCTGCCAATTACTTCCTTCAGATCTGAGTTTTGCAAAAATGACCCTATTTTGTTTTTTAACACTAACTCTGCAGGTAATGTACCCCCCCAGACACCATCTCCAGCAGACTCAATGACTCTGCTGCCTGATGAATTCGCTGGCATTTGTTTTATGTGTACCTTGGCTTGTTTTCAACTTGAATATATTATCCTTGAACTTTATAAAGGCTGTACCTTACTTCTGAAATTCATACAGCATCATCCTGAGGGTTCTTTTATATGGCCTGATCTTCAACAATGTACTTACCCTTTCAGAGTTTTTACTAAAGAGGCAAACTTCTTACCTCACAGTTCCACTATGAGGACTAAAAGTACCTGTTACTCAAGTGCTGACACACACAAGACAAATATTTTTCATCCCGTTAATAAACACCTGTGGATTAACCAACTGTATGGAGAATAGCTGTACTAGGGACTCTGTTAGGTACCAGGCTTCACATTCCTTATTTTTCTTAAGTTTTCTTGACCAAAATCAGTTTATTGTTTTAAGTGGACCCTTTCCTCTACCAAAGACAGTGAGGGAAGAGCATATTTGTTACCAAGGGATCTTAAGCGGAACCTGTCATGAAAAACTCTGGTCTGACACCTGTGATGCTCAGAGCAGCCATGATGTGGAAGAGAAACCTCAGCCGCACACACACAGGCTGCGAATGTCTCCATTCAGAATCACAGTCACCAGGACACCACACACAGAGCCATACTACAAATCAAGCACAATACCAGAAAATACAACTTTTGAAGAATTACAAACATTCAATGATTACTGCTGTAAAAGCATAGAAATCAGGCAATGGGATAGAAAAAATTAAGCAAATGAATTTAGTTTAGCTGGAATATAGGACAAAAGGGAGGAGGAGCTTTTGGAAAATAATTTTTTTCCAGCAAGTACAGTTAAGTGCTTACTCAGTGTTCTTACTATGATCCATATGACCAGCACATGACCACTGCCCCCTCCTGCTAAGGGCAACTATGACCACCTTCTAAATGGTACCCCCCACTGCCACTCTTGCCCTTCTATTTGTCCTCCACACAGTAAGCACCGAAACCGTTTTTTTAATGAATCATTTATTATCACTCCCACAACTCAGACCCCCAGCCCCTTACCCTGGTCCATAAGGCCGCAGACTACCTGGCCCGCCAGCCCTTCCAATGCCAACCCCCCATGCATTTGCTACCATGTTCTGTCTCATCTGCCCATCACCTAGGTCTTGTCTCTCAGGTCTCTCAAGTTCATTTCCACCTGAAAGCCTTCAAGGTCTCTGCATATACTGGCTAGTAAAGCTGAGCGTACTTACTATGGTTCCCTTACCAGAAAATATTTGTTGACCATCAACTGTATGAAGAAAGCAGCTTATGGACACACTGAAGAGAAGAGGGGGCAACAACAAGCGTCACAGACTTTGGAAGGGGAGTGGCTGTCCCTTCCAAACCCACCCTACGTGGTGACCCCTCCTCTGTCACCGGCTTTCTGGTCAGCACCCCTCACAAGGAGGAGGTGCCAGTGCCTGCCCCTTCCTATCTGCTTCCTTCTCCTGCCAGCACTGCCTGGGGCCAGCCCTTCATGCTGC
This sequence comes from Giraffa tippelskirchi, assembly GCF_054371585.1. Taxonomy (NCBI): domain Eukaryota; kingdom Metazoa; phylum Chordata; class Mammalia; order Artiodactyla; family Giraffidae; genus Giraffa; species Giraffa tippelskirchi. Next base: position 53,020,420 of record NC_137280.1, read on the forward strand.
TGGCAGCAGGTGACTCCAGTCTCCAGGTTTCAGACACTCCCAGAACAGCCTCCCTGCAGCCCCAGAGGTACCAGCACCCATCATGGGGCTCCTCCACCAACACTGTCGGCTCTGAGAAGCAGCTACTTTCTGTGTTCCACTTTTGCTTTTTTCAATTCTTCAACCTTGCTTGATTTCTTGTTATCTCTGTTAAAAAATCTAGTGTGATTTATGTTGTCCCAACTGGACCCTGACTGATACAAGCAAGTTTTCAACAAATATTTGGTGAATAAATTGAAAGCCAGGTACTGTATTAAACATGGGGGTCATGGCAACAACACAGACACAGATGCTGTCTTCATGAAGTTATGCATTTACCTATGACAAATACTATAAGGTACTATAGTCTTATAGCAATAATCTTAACAAAAGACCGAGACACATTATATTTAAGCCAAGAATTTGGGGTCTAACTATAAGAAGCTTTAAACTTAAAAAGATTATGAGCAAAAAAAGATAACAGACCTGAAATTCAGTACGATGAAGTTAGCAGTAGCTTAGTACTCTTTGATATAAGAAGTTACTGGAGGAGTTACTGGAGAAAGAGACAACTGTAACAATCTAGGTTAGAGGTATAAACACATGGACGGGGATACAGGAGGACTACAATGAATAACATGAATATAAGAAACACGGCAGAAGCAGAATCACTAGGTCTATAACTAAATGCAGAAGACAAAGAAGAATGTACCAGTTAAAGGCACCTGAATCTTTAACTCCTAATCAATTAGAAAAGCAGTAACAGCACAGAAGGAAGTAGACTGTGTAAAAAGCAATACCTAGAAGGCAGTCTAGAATTCCTGAAAAAAGATCAATGCTAAGGCTATAAATTTGTGAGTTTGCCACAAAGACAAGTTAGCTTGTATCTCTGTGTAAAGTATGATTTTATATAATTCAGAATGAATTACATTATACATACCCCCTGACTTGGTGCTCCAGGGACCAAGGCCATATTTGCACGTATTTCTTCTTCATTTAAACTCAGGCCCATGTACTGAGAGAGCTCCGGATATAGCTTAGGATAGAGATCTAATAACAAATGAATGAGTACAGAAAAAAAATTAGTAGAATATTTTTAAAAACCATTGTTATTATGGACTTTTACTTGTATTTAAAAAAATCACATTTATTTTATAAAATCTAGGATGAACTTAAATTAGTAATCTGGAAAACCCCTTTCTCTGTAATGACAATCAGAAATGGAAAACACAAAAAATAAAAGTGAAAGTATAAGACATTTGAATTGAAACCTCAGACTTCTAAATACTCAAGACAAGAAATAATTTTTCCAAGTTATCTTGCCTTTTCTGTCTCTTAAACCTATTACGAATTTTCTACACACGCCACTGATTCTTTATTTAGGAACAACTGACCAAAATGTACACTTCAAATCAGCTACTTTTTAATTCATTCAGTAAACACAGCTATAAAATGATTCCTCTACCAAAAAAAATGAACTGTGAAAAAAAAAAGTTTGTAAATTTATTTAGTGTCATATCATTTTAAGAATACACGGCAATGAAACCTTTGAAACAGTACATTTAAATATTAACAGTATTTAACTGAACAGTAGCGTTAGATACTATTTCCAAAAGCTCTTTATGTGATTTATAGATTTTCTAAAGGAAACAATGTTACAAGATGACAGGCCATAAAAACCTATATAACACTCCTCTTGTATGTTTTTTCCATTTTATACTGGAGTAGAGCTGATTAACAATGCTGTAGTAGTTGCAGGTGGACAGCAAAGGGACTTGGCCATACACATACATGCATCCCCTCCCGTCAAGACTGCCACCCCTTTTGTATATGAAGTCATATTATTGAAGAGTTCTGTCCTGAATTCCTATGAATTTAGAAGGAAAGGGGGCCAGGGAGAAGGGTATGGAGCCGGGGTAGAGACTCCAGGATTTGGGAAGTTCCCGCAAAGGAGAACACTATCAATCCCCACAGCCCTGGAAAGACAGAGGACAGTTCAGTGAGTTGCATCTTTTCATAAATGAATCACTCCTAAGTTAAGGACTTGCAAACGGTGAAATTTAAGTAACAATTTTCATTAAGTCATAAAACGTACTTTCATAGTCACAGTTCACTTTCTTTTTTTTTTTTTTTTTTTACAGTTCACTTTCTTAATTAAACGGTTGCTCTGAAGTAAACATTTTTATCTTCTTACTACTAGAGCTTTAACAGCCAATGTCATGCTGTATATGTTAAAAAAAAAAATCTTGGATTCCCTATTTCAGTAAAAGTAGGCTTAACAGGTATCTGTTCAAGGAGAAGGAACCCAAAGAGTAAACCTACTTCCATCTTGACAGACAGGAGCAGAGGCTTCAGATAAAATCGCTGGGTTGGCAGGGTTCGCAGAAAAGGCAGTCTGAGCCTGAAAAAGAAAAAAAGAAAATTCTAACAACACCACTCTACAGATACTTACTTAAACTTCTCATATAACTTATAAGTTAAATCCAGTAATTCAAAAAAAACAAAAACCTAAAACCTTTTACATTTAAGAAATTCTAATTTCAAACACTTTAGCAATATAGTTTCAAAGAAAATCCACAAATCAAAAATATATTATAAATATTTAACACTATTAATAAAAACTAGACTAAGCACCATTCTACATATAAACAATATTTCATAGTGCTACTGCAAATATTTTCACAAGGCATTACGAAATGATAGTTACACTTTAATTAGTCTAAGTGAAAGTACCTTCTTTACCTAAATAAAAAAGCTTAACCATATTTACATAAGTATATATCAGGAGAACACCTAAAAATCTGAATACTTAAGTTGCTAATATTTATTTTGTCATTTCGGCATATCCCAATGAAATGTTTATCTATGTTTTACCAAGTATAAAAAGGCGTTCAGTCAGTCAATTCAGTCGCTCAGTTGTGTCCAACTCTGCGACACCATGGACTGCAGCACGCCAGGCCTCCCTGTCCATCACCAGCTCCAGAAGCTTACTCAAACTCATGTCCAAAGAGTCGGTGATGCCATCCAACCATCTCATCCTCTCTCGTCCCCTTCTCCTCCTGCCTTCAATCTTTCCCAGCACTGGGGTCTTTTCCAATGAGTCAGTTCTTCGCATCAGGTGGCCAAAGTATTGGAGTTTCAGCTTTAGCATCAATCCTTCCAATGAACATTCATGACTGATTTCCTTTAGGATTGACTGGTTTGATCTCCTTGCAGTCCAAGGGACTCTCAAGAGTCTTCTCCAACACCACAGTTCAAAAGCATCCATTCTTCAGCGCTCAGATTTCTTTATAGTCCAACTCTCACATCCATACATGCATACATGACTAGAAAAACCACAGCTTTGACTAGATGGACTTTTGTTGGCAAAGTAATGTCACTGCTTTTTAATATGCTGTCTAGGTTGGTCACAGCTTTTCTTCCCAGGACCAAGTGTCTTTTAATTTAATGGCTGCAGTCACCATCTGCAGTGATTTTGGAGCCCCAAAAATAAAGTCTGTCACAGTTTCCACTGTTTCCCCATCTATTTGCCATGAAGTGATACGACCAGACGCCATGATCTTAGTTTTCTGAATGTTGAATTTAAGCCAACTTTTACACTCTTCTCTTTCACTTTCATCAAGAGGCTCTTTAGTTCTTCTTCGCTTTCTGCTATAAGGATGGTGTCATCTTCCTATCTGAGGTTATTGATATTTCTCCCGGCAATCTTGATTCCAGCTTGTGCTTCATGCAGTCCAGTATTTCTCATGATGTACTCTGCATATAAGTTAAATAAGCAGGGTGACAATATACAGTTTTGACATACTCCTTTCTCGATTTGGAACCAGTCTGTTATTCCATGTCCAGTTCTAACTGTTGCTTCTTGACTTGCATCGAGATTTCTCAGGAGGCAGGTCAGGTGGTCTGGTATTCCTATCTCTTGAAGAATTTTCCACAGTTTGTTGTGATCCACACAGTCAAAGGCTTTGGCATAGTCAATAAATCAGAAGTAGACATTTTTCTGGAACTCTCTTGCTTATTCGATGATCCAATAGGTGTTGGAAATTTGATCTCTGGTTCCTCTACCTTTTCTAAATCCAGCTTGAGTATCTGGAAGTTCACGATTCACATCCTGTTGAAACCTGGCTTGGAGAATTTTGAGTATTACGTTGCTAGCATGTAAGATGAGTGCAATTGTGTGGTAGTATGAGCATTCTTTGGCATTGCCTTTCTTTGGGATTGGAATGAAAATTGACCTTTTCCAGTCCTCTGGCCACTGCTGAGTTTTCCAAATTTGCTGGCATATTGAGTGCAGCGCTTTCACAACATCATCTTTTAGGATTTGAAATAGCTCATCTGGAATTCCACCACCTCCACTAGCTTTGTTCATAGCGATGCTTCCTAAGACCCACTTGACTTCGCAATCCAGGATGTCTGGCTCTAGGTGAGTGATCACAAGATTGTGATTATCTGGGTCATGAAGATCTTTTTTGTATTGTTCTTCTGTGTATCCTTGCCACCTCTTAGTATCTTCTGCTTTTGTTAGGTCCATATCATTTCTGTCATTTATTGTGCCCATCTTTGCATGAAATGTTCCCTTGGTATCTCTAATTTTCTTGAAGAGGTCGCTAGTCTTTCCCAGTCTATTGTTTTTCTCTATTTCTCTGCACTGATCACTGAGGAAGGCTTTCTAATCGCTCAGTGCTATTCTTTGGAATCCTGCATTCAAATGGGTGTCTCATTCCTTTTCTCCTGTGCCTTTAGCTTCTCTTCTTTTCTCAGCTATTTGTAAGCCCTCCTCTGACAACCATCTTGCCTTTTTGCATTTCTTTTTCTTGAGGATGTTCTTGATCACTGCCTCCTGTACAATGTCATGAACCTCTGTCCATAGTTCTTCAAGCACTCTATAAGATTTAATTCCTTCAATCTGTTTGTCACTTCCACTGTATAATCATAAGAGATTTGATTTAGTTCATACCTGAATGGTCTAGTGGTTTTCCCTTTCTTCAATTTAAGTCTGAATTTGGCAATAAGGAGTTCATGATCTGAGCCACAGTCAGCTCCCAGTCTTGTTTCTGCTGACTGTAATAGAGCTTCTCCATCTTTGGCTACAAAGAATGTAATCAATCCGATTTCAGTATTGACCATCTGGGGATGTCCATGTGTAGAGTCTCTCTTGTGTTGTTGGAAGAGGGTGGTACGTTATACTAAGTACATAAATATTACAAAGTATGCAAAATGCATACTTAATCACTGACATAACAATCATGGTAAAGTAATGTAATATACGTGTTAAAACTTGCCAAAACTTTGAAAACATACACATTTAATACTAGTCAGGGGCAGGTATGCCAGGAGCTCCCCTCAGGGCTGCCTTCATAGCCCATGTCAAATGGAGTGTTCCTTTTTCCTTTACAGATACATCTGAGCTCCTCAAGGAGACATATGTCACTGGTGGCAGTTAAGTTGTAAGATCCAGATATAATATCATTTTTTACTTAAATCAAAAATATACTGATTAAGTGATGGGAGTTTACACCTATACTCTATATCACCAAGCTCTGAAACTGATGCTAAGAACAGTCCCAAAGATGCCTGGAGAGACGGAAGATTAATTAAATAAGGAAGTCCACAAAAGCACTCCAAGTACATGACTCATTTGGATTCCAAACGTTCTGATATGACTGTTATTGAGTCATTCCTTGTTACTGTTTCATAATGTTACAATCTAAATTCAAATAAAATGCAGCAAGCAAATCTTTACAATTTTAAATATATCCACAAACTCAAGATATGCTGAATTCTGAAAATTCTCTCACCAACTATCAGCTAAAAGGAGCTAGTGGCCAATGGATTGCTTCTGGGATAAACTCCAAGAAAAAAAAGAAATACTATTCCTCACTAAAAAGAAAGGAGCTATCAAAGCCATGAAAAGACATGGAGGAACCTAAAATGCACATTACTAAGAGAATGAAACCAATCTGAAAAGGCAAATCACTGTATGAGTCCAACCCTGACATTGTAGAGAAGGAGCGAGGTCTGGGCAGAGCAGGAGGACTGGGAGGGAGTGAGAGTGTTCTACCTGACACTGAGTGCTAGCGACACATCACCAGACTGAACCCAAGTGGAACTGTGGACTTGGGGAAGCAACAGCGTGTCTGGGCAGGTCAGTGACTGTCTCAAGTGTACCACTCTGGCGAAGATGCTGCTGGTGTAGAGCAAGAGGTGTGTGGTGTGCAGGTCAAGTGGGGGAGGGCGCACAGGGAAGGGTCACTGAGATGGAAACTGTACCTTGCATCACTTCTGCTGTGAACCTAAAACCGCTCTGAAAAACAGAATTTACTAACTTTAAAAAATTGATCCTTTTTACACTGGTCTATTATTTCTGTTCTTTCATTCATTGCTCTTGTTCTTATCCAAAGAATACTGAAGTAAGCTCTCTGAACACAAAGTTACATATTTAATTACTATATAATTTGTAGTAAAAATAAAAGAAAGATGGTACAACAAAGGCTTAAGGACTATAAGCCATTAAATGTAGCAAATTATTCCACACTGACTTGAAATCTCAAACTAGTAAAAAAAGGGGGGGGGATGTTGTTTCCACCATTACAGAAAGCACGAGAAGACACCGTGCTCATGGAGCCTCCAGAGTCCATCTCTGCTCACTGGGACAGGACACTGGTGGCTGTTGCTCAGTCTACTATGCACAGGTGTGGCTCCTATTTGAGACTCATAGTGGACAGAGGTGCAGGGACTGTACGATGCTCAAAGCCACAGCCTAATGGTTACTGTGAAACAGTTTATAGAATATGAATTGCCAAGTCACTGCTGCGGAATGAAAGGTAAGATTAGAAAATGAATACTACCTTTACAGAGGCGCCTCGAAAACCAACACCCAAGTAACACCTACCACAGAAAATGAAGAAAAAATAAAACAGAAGCACTCCAAGATGTTAGTGGCTAGGTTAGGAATCTTTATAAATCCAGTGACAGTTTAAAAACCATGTTCCCCCCTCCTTACTCTCTGTCACATCTCCAGGCAGCTAGCTTTGTGCTCAGAACAAAGGCTTTGAAATGGAAATATCCATACAACCAGCTGCTCCCTGAAGAGCTCAGCCTGAGGTGGACTGCAGCCTTCTTCATCTTCTGATCCAACATTTGCCAATATCAACTCTTTCCTTCTTTTTCTGCTGCTTTCAAGACAAAAAACCTCTGCTCAAAGTCTACAGTGGTTTACGTTCAATTTCATAAAAACTAACAAAAAAGGACGAAAAGAAAATGAGTCATTCTCTCAGACTCATCTGCAGATCCTATCACTTAGTGCTCTGATGTCATAGTAATGGCGTAACTGTCATTCTTCAAGGTAAATATTTCAAATAAAAGCTTTTTAAAAAAGAAGTATACTTGTTCAGATGAGCTCTGTGGAAATAAAAACCACATGAGAAAAATAATGACAAAATATCAAAGAAAAAACAGATTTGAGATGACTGAATAAACCACTTAAAACTCTCAGGCATCAAAGCCTTGGCAACTGAGCAGATTTCAGAGATTTTACAAACCACCCATCAATACCCACAGAGAAGGGATGATGAGAAATACATGTTCATGATCTCCCCCACATTCATCCAATCACTGCCACATGGCTAACAATTTCAGCCACACATTTGTTACTATTTTTGATTTTTTTCTACCCTTAAAGAACATTTTGTCTAAAAAACACTTGTATTCTTGTGTTCTTCTCACAACTCTGTAATAAACATTTTATGCTAATTAATTAGGAAGTCAATCTCAGAGTAAACTGAGGCCAAGACCTGTAACAAAATGATCTTTAGGGTAAGAAGCTTTGAAGTACTTTAGCAACTCAAACAGAAAAGAATTTCATCACATTTATCATATCAAAAAGATTTTCGGAATAAACTGTAACAGGGAGTTTAATTTATCTTGTCAAATTAGAAAAACAAATAACAGCTGAAGAAGTTCAGAAATAAAAAAGAGTTTATAAAAGACCAAGTTGAAAGTAAACTGGAAACAGGATGGTCCACTAAACACTACAATTATCTCCAGTTAAAAACAGTAACAAAAGTTTACAAAACAGCAAGACTTGATCCCAATCCCAAACTTTCTTAAGCAGAAGCAACTATCTTCAAAGCTAATACTCAAAGGAGTACAAAAATGCCTGACTTAATGAAAGTGTTAGAATCACTGTACTGTCTTACACAGCCACCTGGAGCAGGATTCTCTGTTGCTGTAGCAGAGACTGTCTGCTGCTTACATTTAAAAGACACACTGCTCAGCTTTCGCTGTGCTCTTCTTACACTCCTCCTCCTAAAGCAGTATGCACCGTCCTGTTTCGATAATGTTTAACTTTGGAGAAGACAAAGAATTACTTCAAAGATTGGTCATCCCTGAAAACCCAACAGCACACGTACAAATTTTAAACAAGACAAGGAACATCTAAGAATTTGGAGTATATATTACCAACTTAAAAATGTACTTAAATTAAACCCAGTCATAAAACCAAGCTATTTCTGAAGAGTTTTAAGTCCCATTTCAAAGAACTATCTCGTGCCCATTAATTCACAGTGAAATGAAGAAATCTCTAGTTTTCTAACGTTCTAGTTAGAAAAACTGAGTTTATACAGTGTAAAATTGAACAAATACATTTGCTATGTAAGTTTCTCGTCTCACTTCACCTATAATGAGAATGTATGGCAGAGGACATGGAAGAAAAAAAGTATTTAAAACATACCTGAATCACCTTGTCTACCTTCAGGTCTTCAAGAGATGGGTACAGAGACATTTTTGCAGGATTTTTCTAAAGAAAAACAACAACAAAAAATGTCTATAATTCAGACTTCATTGAAATTTAAATGGTACATGGGGCCAGCAGCATACACATAAACATGTGTGTTTAACACGAGATTTAAATTGCAAAACAAAAAAATATGACCATCTAGCTGACTGATGACCATTGCTGACTGATGGTTGCCAACGAACTTTCTCTCGAGCTATATCCATATAGCTCAAGCTATATCCATTACAAATGTTAAACTTCCCTGAATAAAAGTCCCTTCATTTCTATAGTTTAGAAAATCAAAGAACAATTATGTGACTCATCTAGTTTACACAAACAAGGGCTTAGCAACTGAGTGAGAATTATATCCTTCTAACAAAAATCTCCAACAGCTGATACATGTTATCTATGTACAAAACATCATTATTACGAAAATATATATTTATACACACACAGTACGTAAGTATATATATAAAATAATACACACCATAGGAGACATGAAATAGAGGAGAAATAAAAGGGAAAGGAATTTTTATATTCTAAACATTCCTATATTGTTCAATGATTTTTAGTGACCATGAATTGCTTTTTGTAGTGATTTAAAACAAAATTCTCAAAGTATTACAGGCATATATACTCCAAAACTTTGTTTAGGTATTTTGAGATGAACACTTCCTTGAAGCCCAACAAAACAGAACATATTCTAAATTGGTATAGGGGTTGATACTCTCTAACTAACTGCCTCCCAATGAAAACCCACCCACGATTGGCTGCTCTGTGAAGATGGAGGCGGCCTTTTAAAAGCTGCTCTTCTCCAGCTGGGAAGATGCTAAGCTTTGTCAGTGGGGAAACTGGAGGCACAGTGAGGAGAAGGGTGTTTTCTCTCAGCTTCCAGTGTCCTCCTTCAGCCAGGCCCTGCCGGGAGCAGCAAGTTGTCCCCAGCACTGCCGAGCGGGCTCCCAGCACAGGGGGCGCCAACAAGGCACTCCCTATGCTCTTCCCCATACACTTCTGGAATCCATTCAGTTGATGATGTTTTGGGTGACTTTTCATTTTCTAACTTATGAATAATGCTGCTAATAATGCTAGCAAGCATTTACACCCCAGTTTTTATATAAACATATAATGTTCAACTGTCTTCGTACACCGCTAAGAGTAGAACTGCCAGGTTATATGGTGACTCTGTATTTAACTTTTTGAGGAACTGGTTTCTGAAGTGACTGCACTATTTCACATTCCCACCAACACGTGTGAGGGTTCCAGTTTTTCCCTAACTTAGCCAATTACAATACTGTCGTCCCTCGGTTTCTGCAGGGCACTGGTTCTAAGAGTCCCCCTGCATATGCCGAAGTCTGTAGATGCTCAAGTCCCTTTATATAAAAGGGCTCGTACACACTTGCTATTGTCGGTCTTTTCAATTACAGCCGTCCGAGTGGATGTGCAGCAGCACCTCATTATAGATTTGATTCCTCTTAATAACTAATGATGCTGAGCATCTTTCATGAACCTAGATGGCCAATCTGTATATCTTCTCTGAAGAAACGTCTATTTAAATCCTTTGCCTATGTATTCCTTTTTCTTGACTAACTACCCTGGAATAGAACCTCCAATAAAACACTGAAGAGAAGTAGCATGATACAGTTTTGAAAAGGAGGATAGGGCCTCGGTTTGTGAATAAAATGCAAATTCTTGAAAAAGCACAATCAAATATGTCTTAACTCTATTAATCCAGGAAAACAAAAGTTACCTTTTGTGTCTCCAAAGATCAGTTTTCTAGAAATGTTCTCCTTAATCACATTTTATTGACACTTTCAACCACTGTATCAACATCATGAACAAAATCATTCTAAATTCACTGAAACTAATGCTGACTAGCAATCCAGGTGTTAGTTCTATTCTCGGTTATGCCACTGGTCAACTACAAGATCCCATTTTTTTTTTTCCCCATGAAAAATGACCTGGATGAATGGTTTAAAACTCAGAGTAGTTTTCTAAAATTTTTTTCCTCATAGCTTTTCTTCAAATATTAACTGACATTGTTTGAACAGCTCTGAGGTCACTCATTACTCCCCCTCCCACCAGCACACACACATTCAGGCCTAGAAAAGATACCGGATCTTTTAAAACAGCAGGAAGTATCACCCCAACTTACACTCTTTAGAAATTCAGTTTAAGCAAGCTGATCTTAAATCTCACTATTCTTATAAAATACAAAGGATTCCTCAATGATTTTACCTGAAACAATTCTTGTGGTCTCGTCTCATCCAATTTCATTCCAAACATTACACTGTTTCAGTCCAACACTAAGCTCCATTTCCCACCCTGCTCACAGGCTTCTGTGCCTCCGTATCTTTGTAAAAGCTTTGTCTTCTCCCTGGAATGTCCTTCCAGGGCTTTTCTATCACAATCTTAGTCAAGAGCCTCTTCTGTGAGGTCACCTTTGATGACCTTAGTCTGACATTCCTCTCAGTTCAGCAGTTTCCCTCTGCCTTTCAGTATAGCTATTTTATGTTTAACTCTGGTTACTTGAGATCAAGGACTACATTTGTTTAACACAATGCCTTATTCTGACAGAAAACAAATGTTTATTAAATATTTTAGACAATATCATCAAAATAAGGGAGAGCAAAATAATGGTCTTATAAGTCTACTCCTTCATTGAGTTTTTGGATTTGTTGTTTTTTTTTTTTTGCCTCGCAGCTTATAGGATCTCAGTAACCCAACTAGGGACTGCACCCGGGCCACGGCCATGAAAATCCAGGATCCCAACCACCAGGCCACCAGGGAATTCCCAACAAGTCCACTACTTTGAACAACACTGTTAACAGCTTTCCATGAGAACGATAAATTCTTGCATTATTTCTCTGAATCACTTGTGTGGTGTATTTAAACCTTTGACCTAATGCGAAGTATGAAAAACACTCAGACCTCTGTGAAGAACCACAAAGCTACTGGATATCCTTTCAATTATGGTTGGAATTTCAGAATGAGCACTGATGAGATTTAAGAGGATTCTGAAAATACCTGCATTATATCAGTGACAGAATTCTCACTTCACTCTCACTTAGGACTCTACCAGATAAACACTAGAGAAGGCAATGGCACCCCACTCCAGTACTCTCGCCTGGCAAATCCCATGGATGGAGGAGCCTGGTAGGCTGCAGTCCATGGGGCTGCGAAGAGTTGGACACGACTAAGTGACTTCACTTTCACTTTTCACTTTCATGCATTGGAGAAGGAAATGGCAACCCACTCCAGTGTTCTTGCCTGGAGCAGGGGAGCCTGGTGGGCTGCACAGAGTCGGACATGACTGAAGCGACTTAGCAGCAGCAGAAAAACACCACACTGTAGCAAGTGAAGAAAGGAGTCTCGGTCCAGGCCTTCCCTTCAGCTGCCTGGGGAATCAGGAGGAGGGGAGCTTAGCTCTCACTGCTCCAGGCATCAGCAGGCACACCCCTCTGCATCTACTCCAGCTCCATCACAACATTCCTCACTGTGACAGCATGGCTTCACTGGTCTAACTCCTGGAAAGAACTGGCGCTCTTCACCGACCCCTAGCCCAGATCTGGCTCACTCTATGCTTTCTGCAGCCTCCTTGAATCTCTCCGTTGCCTCATTCAAGGCCTCTGTACCCCTGTGCACCCCACTGTCATCATTCAGTGGTGTCCAACTCTTTGCAACCCCATGGACTGCAGCACACCAGGCTTCCCTGTCCTTCACTATCTCCCAGAGCTTGCTCAATTTTATGTCCATTGAATCAGAGATACCATCCAACCATTTCGTCCTCTGTCGTCCCATTCTCCTGCCTTCAATCTTTCCCAGCATAAAGGTCGTTTCCAATGAGCCAGCTCTTCACATCAGGTGGCCAAAGTATTGGAGCTTCAGCATCAGCCCCTCAAATGAATACTGAGTGTTGATTTCCTTTAGGATTGACTGGTTTGATCTCCTTGCTGTCCAAGGGACTCTCAAGAGAGTATTCTCCAGCACTGCCCCCTAATTCGGTTTATACTAAGAAGCTTCTCAATGCTTGGAACAGTTTCAGGATTTTTCCAGAACATCTAAAGACAAAAAATACTTGACGATTCTGCCTCAGCATTGAGATTTCTAACCTCTACCTCCTCAGGGAAATGTTGCAGTGACTTCCTTTAAATATGCACACAGACCAAAGACCTCAGGGACTCAAATACCATAGTGGTATCTGTGAACATCTTTCTAGCAGTGATGCTCTGATTCTTGAAGTAGGAAACGTGCTGGTAAAGTCATCCAGTTAGTATCACCTAAAATGGCAGTACTCATCATTTTCTGAGTTACTGACTCATTCCTTCCCTCAAACCACTCACTATAACTGGTCTCCCCTTTTTAAAATGATGTGATCAGGGGTTTCCCTGGTGGTCCAGTGGCTAAGACTCCACACTCCCCATGTGGGCAGTCCGGGTTCAATGCCTGGTCAGGACACTAGATTCCACAAGCAGCAACTAAAACACCCTGAGTGCTGCAACTAAGACCCAGCACAGCCAAATAAATAAAAATGATTTTTTAAAAACCACACAATCATTTTGAGTTATAACAATACTTGTCTACTTGTTTACTCTTAAGTTGTTTTTTAAAGAAATGTTAGGATGATGAAAATTCAAGATTGCAAATTCAAGATTATCTTAAAAAAAAAATACAGTACAACACATCAGGTGCTCCGGTTTTTGTAGCTGCCACCAGGGACACCCCGATCGCCGGGCTCTGGTGGCCAGCAAGACGTCCGTTCACGGGTCCCACAGGACTGCTAGTGCTCCTACAGACGCGGAGCAGGCGACTGGGCTGGAGGGCGGTGGTCATGATGGCCGCCTCGAAGGGACAGAACCCATATGACGCACTCACCCCAAAGCCAGCTTCAGGTATCCAGGGAGACCCTAACTGAGTCCCCCGTCACTGACAAGCCAAGAGTGGGCTGTGTCTGTGAGGAGGACAACAGGGCTGTCCGTTGGTCCTGGCTGCACCCAGGTGCGATCCCGTGATGGTCTAACTGTGAAATCCATTTCAAGTTGGTGCTCCATCAGCTGGCCTACTAAGAAAGTTCTTTACAGGTTCTCTCCAGGGCACAGTGTAAAGACAGCAGGCTGAGTATACTCCAGACTCTCTAGAAGAGATCTATTACCTTCTCTTCATAGCTGTGGCCTGAAGAGCAAGCAGGCTTCTAATTAAACATATACCCAAGGCTATAATTCTCTCCAAAGACTGGAAGGGCCACGAGGCCCCATCTCTGCATCTCCCTCTGCCCCATCCGAGGTAGCCAGTGTCTCTGAAAAGGACCCAATGCCAGGGTACTTGTCTGTTGCCCATAGGGAACATCCCTGGACAGCCTGGCTCCAGCAGTCAGCACGGCTTGTCTTCCTCAGTTCAACAGGACTGCAGCAAACAAAGACACAAGTAACTGGCTATCCTGCCAGGCTCAGTGCATTTGTATACTTTAAAAGCTGCTGCCTGAGGGTCTGGGTCTGGCTTCCCACAGGCCTGAATTTAGGTGCTGACAGGGATCCTCCCCTTTGGGCCAGTGATAGACCCTGGCACAGCCTCAGCTACTGAGAGCAGAAAGCAATAAAGTAGGCTGCCTGGAAAATTAAAAGGATACGAGATACAACAAGATACAAGTGCAGGGCTGAATGATAAAGCTCATCTCCTACATGATACTAGTTGTTCAAGACCAGATGGGGTGCCTGTTTTATCTAAATAAAGGGTGTCAAGAAAAATGAAGAAACAAAAGAATAGAATCCAAACAAAAGACCAAGATAAAGCCTCAGTTTAAAAAAAAAATAATAATAATAAATTGGGCTTCCCAGATGGCACTACTGGTAAAGAATCTGCCTGTCAATGCAGGAGACATAAGAAACACGGGTTTAATCCCTGGGTCAGGAAGATCCCCTGGAGGAGGGCATGGCAACCCATTCCAGTATTCTTGCCAGGAGAATCCCATGGACAGAGGAGCCTGGCAGGTTGCAGTCCATGAGGTCGCAAAAAGTCAGACATGACTGAAGGGACTTAGTACACACAAGTGTACTTAAGGTTTTAAGTTACAATAAATAAGTTACGATAAGGTTTTAAGTTACAATAAAGAGACTAAGTTCAGGAGAACAACAGAAGAGCAAAGTAAGAATTTCAAAAGATACAAAAATGCAAGCAAATAAGTTATAATAAATAAGTTATGATAAGGTTTTAAGTTACAGTAAAGAGGCTAAGTTCAGGAGAACAACAGATGAATAGAGGAAAAATTTCAAAAGATACAGAAAATGTAAGCAAGCAGAAATCTTAAAACTAAAAAATATGAAAACTGAAATATACACGACCGAGGGTTCACCAGCAGACTAGAGGAAGCAGAATGCAGGAAGAAACGAACTTGAAGAAGAGAAGAAACAAACCAGTAGACAGGGCAGTGCAAGTCATAGTAGCAAAAAGAAAAAAGGACGAAACCAGCTTAAAGGACTAACGAGACACCACCATGCTACCAACATTCACATCGTAAGGGTCTCTGAAGGAAAAGAGGCAAAACATTTGCGGAAACAATGGCTGAAAGTTTCCCTAACTCAAGGAAGGAAACAGACATTCAGATCCAGGAAGCTCAGCAGTTCCAAAAAGAGATGAAGACACCCACGCCAAGACATGTTAGAACTCAAACGTCAAGACGAGGAAAGAATCTTAAAAACTAACACGAGAACAACAACTTGTTATGCACAAGAGAACCCCAAAGACTAAGCAGATTCTTCAGCAGAAACTCCAGGACAGAAGGGACTAACAGCTGAAAGAACACTCCACCCAGAAAAGTCTTTCAGATTTGGAGGCAAGGTAAGGAATTTCCCAGACAAGCAAATAATGGAGTTTATCACCACTAGACCAGCCTCATGAGAAATTTTAAAGAGATTTTAGTTGAAACAAAAAGGTGCTAATTAGTAACAGGGAAACAAAGTTTAAATCCCAATGGTAAAAGTAAATATAGAAAATTCAGAATAGCCTAAAGCTATAAAGATGGTGGACTAATTACTTATAAAGCTAGAATAATCATTGAAGACAAAAGTAAAAAAAACAAACTAAAAAACCTATAACTACACCCATTTGTTAGGGCAACACAGATAAAACGATGTAAACTGTGACATCAAAAGCATAAACAGGGTGGGGGGGGTGTAAGATGCAGTGACAAGAATCCTACCTTGCCACTTTTATTCAATACACTACTAGAAGTCCTAGCCAGAACAACTAAGCAAGCAAAAGATAGAAAAGGCACCCAAACTGGAAGGGAAGAAGTAAAACTGTTACTATTTACAGGTGACACGTTATGAATATGAATAAAACCTAAGATTCACCAAAAAAACCATTAGAAGTAATAAAATCAGTAAAGCTACAAGATACAAAATCAATACACAAAACTGTTGCATTTTCTATACACTAAAAATACACTATCAGAAAGAGAAATTAAGAAAACAATTCCACTTACAATTGCATCAAACAGAGCAATCAATTTAAATAAGGAGCTGAAAGACCTGTGCACTGAATCCAATTAAAAACTGGGCAGAGGAGCCGAACAGACATTTTCACACAGCCAGCCAGCCAACAGATACATGAAACGGTGTTCAAAACCATCAGGGAAATGCAAATCAAAACCACAACAAGGTATCACCTCACAGCTCAGGAAACAATTGAAATGCTCTATAGAAAAGTAACCCAAAGTACTACCATAGTAAAAAACCTGCGTAAGGTTCTCCAAACATCGTGTCTTCCGTAAGGCGAGTGCAGAGAAAAAGAGAGCAAGCTGGGCAGTCAGGCAATAAAACGGAAATTTATTAGAAGAAAAAGAGAGGGTGACTGGCTCTTAAGGAGAAACAGTGTCCTCCCTTTCTGACGGGGTCCTTCTTATACTGCACCAATGAAAAATTCTCTGAAGGGATGGTTAATTTTTAGCCTGTAGTTGAGATCTGTGGTCACGCAGCCGGAGGTCTGGAATCTGGTGGTCTCACAGCTTTGAGAAGATAGGTGCCAGTGAGAAAACAGATTGCCATTTGGTCAGTCTCATGGATCATCATATTTTTATTCTTTGTTTGTTAGGTAGACATAATGAGCCATCTTATCAATGAGACCCCCTGTGAGCCCTATCATCTTCAACTTTTAAGTCCATAAGGATAATCTGGAAATCGTGTTAATAACAGAGATTGAGTCCTAGACCCAGAACTGAAACAGAGTCCACAAATTTGCCCTTTAACCCTCTGTATCAGGGTCCAATGGATACAATTTAAAATTAAGATTTTTTTCTCAGAAGTTCTACTTCAAGACTTTTATTCTTTCTTAGGAATAAGGGAAGGAGGAATAAGGGAAGTAGGCGCCTAACTACTCAAGGCTACGAGACCACCGGATTCCAGACCTCCAGCTACATGACCACAGGACTCAGCTACAGGCTAAAAATTAACCATCCCTTCAGAGAATTTTTCATTGGCGGGGTGTAAGAAAGACCCCATTAGAAAGGGAGGACACTGGATCTCCTTAAAGGCCAATCACCCTGTTGTTTCTCCACTAATAAATTTCTTTCTCTTGCCTGACTGCCCGGCTCACTCTACTTTTCACCACATGTGCCTTACAAACAGCAAAGTAAGGAAATTTTTAAAACTGTTGCACTGACTATTCTAATTGGTGTTTATAAAAGTATAAGTGAAAATTCTCTGACAATACAGAAATAGATGGTCATCCCCACAAAGCTCCACACACAAAAATTCTCTGCAAATATAAATTGCCATCCCCACAAAAATAAAGTTCGCAAAATATTGCTTTTGACAACGCAGGTACAAAATTACCAGACAGTAATGTTAGAACCTATTAGAGATGAATATAAAATCTAAAACCAGTATTGTGTTTTGACAACCAACTGCATGAAGAATTGAACACAATAATAAGCTGTATTAGAAATGTGACTGAAATCTGGAAGAGTATTTATAAAATGGGTTCTCTCTCAACTTTATGGATGACAGGTGATGAGCAATTAGTTGTCCTCAAAGACAATGCCCATTTCATCTACATATACCTTTAAATGCTACAAAAATTTAGAATAAGATTTTGGGGTTCTTATGTTCAAGTTGTTATTAAAATTCTGTTTCTGGTTGTGTGCTTTCCTGTGCCTTTATTTTCACTTCTGCAAGTTATTTATAAAATGACCTAAAACACAAAAAATATCCATTGGACCCAAATGATAAATAGTAATGATCACCTTTTCAAGTACACTCAGGACTAATAAGCATTCCAGATGATTCATACAATGAATCATACAATCATACAATTCATACAATCCAGATGATTCCAGATGGTGTCAAGGAACACACTTTGATACAAAGTCCTAAACAGTCTTCCACAGCTATGTTTCTTAAACCTGGCAAATCACCTGATCAGAAGTATTTGAGCACTAGTTAAAAATACAGACACAGATTTCATGGAAGGGCTTAGGAATTCTTCTTTCAATAAATATCCAGGGACATTGCGATGATAAGCCACTGAGAAATATGGTCATACGACATCTACTCTAAATAGAATAACTTCTTTTTACCCATTTCCCACCCACTGAACTGACAAAAATACAAAGTTTGACGATGCTCTCTGGTAATGAGGCTTTGAGAAACACATATATTACTGGTAAAAGTGTAAAGTAGTACAATTTCCATAAAGAGTGAGTTTGCAGTATCTACCAAAACTGTAAATGCAGATACTCTCCAACCAAGCAATACCACTTCAGGTTTTAGTCTATATATATATCTACATACAAAAAGCAACATATATAGAATTTTATTCACTAAAGCACCAACTGTAATAGCAAAATTCTGGAAACAAAGGAGGAAGTACTAAATGGACAAGATAGTGAAAGAGATCCAAAATATTATCACTAACTGGAAAAAATACAGCACTATTTAGGCCAGTGTATAAAGCATGTTCAAGTTTGTGATAAAATAACAGGGAATAAACAACCAGAAAAGAAAACACAAACTAAACCCAAAGCCAGCAGAAGTAGTAGAGATGAGAACAGAGATAAATGAAATAAGAGAACAAAAGAAATAAATTAAAATTACTGAAAGCTAAATTTGGTTCTACAAAAATATCAACAAAATTGACAAACCTTTAGCTAAATGGACTAAGGAAAAAAAAAACAAGAAATGTATGCTAAAATGAAAGTGGGAATATTATCAGTTTCTACAGAAATAAAACAGACTATATAAAGAGTGCACTATAAACAAATGGACACTAAAAAACTGGATAACCTAGATGAAATGGACAAATTCCTAGAAACACAAACCTATTAAGAATCACAAGGAAGCAGAAATTCTGAATAGGCCCAGTAACTAGTCAAGAGACTGACTCAGTAGTCAAAAATCTCTCAACAAAGAAAAACCCTGGACCTGATGGTGTCTTTGGTGAACTCTACTAAATATATAAAAGAGAACTATACCAATCCTCAAAATTTTGCTAAACAGTTGAAGAAGGAACACTTTCATTCTATGAGGACAGTATTATCCTGATACCAAAGCCAGACAACTACAAACCAACATCCTTTATGAACACTGATGGGATCCTCAACAAAATACTAACGAACAGAACTCAACAGTATATTAAACGGATTAGACACTTTTTAACAAATGGGATTCATTATTGGGAGAGAAAGTTAGTTCAACATGTAAGAACTGTTCAAAGCAATACATCATATCAACAAAATGAAGTGGAAAAAAACACAATCATCTCATTGATGTACAAAAAGCACTTGACAAAATTCAGCACCTTTTATGATAGAGACACAACAGGCATAGAAGGAAGCAAGGGCCACATGATAAAAACCATATAATGCAAAACCCACAGCAAATGTCATACCCAAAGGTGAAAGACTAATTATTTTTTCCTCTGGGATCATGAACAAGGCAAGAATGTCCACTTTCAACACTACTCTTCCAAACAGTACTGGAAGTTCTAGCCAGAGCAATTAGATTAAGAAAAAGAATACAAGATATCCAGAGTAGAAAAAAAGTGTTAAGTGTTAGTCTCTCAGTCACGCCTGACTCTTTGTGACCCCAAGGACTGCAGCCCACCAGGCTCCTGTGTCCATGAGACTTTCCAGGCAAG
This sequence comes from Giraffa tippelskirchi, assembly GCF_054371585.1. Classification (NCBI taxonomy): domain Eukaryota; kingdom Metazoa; phylum Chordata; class Mammalia; order Artiodactyla; family Giraffidae; genus Giraffa; species Giraffa tippelskirchi. Next base: position 53,040,341 of record NC_137280.1, read on the forward strand.
GATACTGGAGTGGGTTGCCATTTCCTTCTCTGAAAAGGAATAAAGTTATCTACATTTTTAGATATGACCTTATATGCTTAGAGTTTAGCAAACCTTCAAGACTCCACAAAAAAGCATTAGAACTAATAAATTCACCAATGAAACTGGATGGTCAGTGCACAAAAATCAATTGCAATTCTACACATAAAATAGTGAGCCATCAGGAAAAAACACAAACACAATTCCATTTTCAAGAGCATCAAAAAGAATAAACTACTTAGGAATTTATTTAATCAAGGAAGTAAAAAACTTGTACATTGAAACCAGAAAACACTGCTGAAAGAAACTAAAAACAATTGTCGAAACAAAACTGGAGAATTTGCATGTCCTGATTTCAAAACTTACTTATAAAGCTACGGTATTCAAAACAGTATAGTACTGGCACAAAGACAAACACAGACCAATCGAAGAGACAGCCTAAAATAAACCCTCATATACATGGTCAAATGATCTCTGACAAGGGTCTATAACCATTTAGCGGAAAAAGACAATCTTTACAACAAATGGCACTGGGAAAACTGGATAACCACACACAGAAGAATAATGATAGACCCTTATCTAACACCATATAAATATATATGTGTGTGTATATATATATATAAACTCAAAACAGATCAAAGATCTACATGTAAGACCTAAAACAATAAAACTCTTAGAAGGAAACATGGGACAAAACATTCCTGACATTCAATTTGAAAATGATTTCTTGGACATGACACCAAAGGCACCCATCACAAAAGAAAAAACAGACATACTGGACTTCATGAAAACTAAAAAACTTTTTGCATCAAAGAACATTATCAATAACATAAAAAGGCAACTCTTCGAATGAGAGAAAATATTTGTAAATCATATCTGATAAGGGACTAATATCCAGAATATTTAGAGAAGTCCTAAAACAACAAAAACAAAATTGGCAAAGAACATGAATAATCATTCTTCCAAAGAATATAGAGGAATAGCCAACAATCCCATGAAAGGATGTTCAACATCACTAATCATTACAGAAATGCAAATCAAAACTATGAGATACTGCCTCACATCCACGAGAGTAACAACTACCAAAAAAACCCAAACAAACAAGTTTTGGTGAGGACGTGGAAAATTCAGAACTCTTAATTCACTGTTTGTGGGAATGTAAAATGGTGTGTGTTCACATGTGTGTGTTCAACTGCTCAGTCGTGTCTCTTTGCAACCCCATAAACTGTAGTCCACCAGGCTCCTCTGTCCATGGGATTTTCCAACAAGAATACTGGAGTGGGTTGCTGTTCCTTACTCCAGCGGATCTTCCCGACCCAGGGATGGAACCCAGGTCTCCTGCATTATTAGCAGGCAGATTCTTCACTACTGTGTCCCCTGGGTACAGGCGCTATAAAAAACAGTATAGGAGTTCCCCCCCCAAAATTAGCTCAGCCGTGGAAGCAACCCAAGTGTCCATCAACAGATAAATGGATAAGCAAAATGTGGTATAACTCTGTGTATATATGTATGCGCGCGCACACCCACACAATGGAATTTTACCCTGCCTTAAAATGGAAGGAGATTCTGCAATATACAACATGGATGAACCTTGAAAACATTACACTAAGTGAAATAAGCCAAATACAAAAAAGACAAACACCCTGATCCCACTTAGATGAGGTCGTTGCACTAGTCAAAATCATAAAAGAGACACAAAGTACCAAAATGGTTGCCAGGGGCTGGGAGAAGGAGAGAATGGGGCATTACTGTTTAATGAGAACAAGATGAAAAGACCTAAGGGAATGGACGGTGGTGATGGCTGCACGACAACATCAGTATATTTAATACCTCTGAACTGTAAAAAATGGTTAAGATGGTAATGTTTACATGCACTTTTGATGCTTCCTGTTTAGTCACTAAGTCGTGTACTTTACCACAATTAAAAAAAGAAAAGTAACAGAAGGGGGAAATATGTTTATATATTTGTAAGATATAAAATATCCCTATAAAGATACCTAAGAAGTGCAAAACAACTGTTTTCTACAGTAAGAGAATACGGCTGGCTAGAGGACCTTGAAGGAAGGGAACAGTACACACTATGTACCCTGTTTTTCTTTACTTAAATGTTGAGTCACGTTAACTGATACTTCCTCAAAGACTAAATAAATATACAAAAAATCTTGGCAACACTTGGAAACAAATTAATAATTGTGAATATAGCTATTACTACATATAACACTGGCAGGGGTGGGAATCTTTTTAGAGACTTTTGGCATTTGCTATCTAAAAGTACCTAAATCCGGCAAAAACAGGAAAAAATATAGTTGAGTCATGCTCAATTTAGGGAACTGTTTATTGAAAAGTAGGTTCAACCGCCAACTATTAGTAAATGCTTCCTCTTTTAGTCACAATTTTCACATCCTTTCTTAAAATGCCCAAACTTAACGAAAAATTAATGCTGCCAAAGTTAAATATGGATTATAACAGGATGACTATTTCCTGAACCTATTAAAAGACATTCCCTTATTTTTATTCTGTAGCACAATCTGATTTATAATGTTTACATACCATTTAAAGAACAAAAGTTTGTAGAACTAAATTGGTAACAGGGCAAATGAAAACATACATTTTTACTGTTTGCCCTCAACCTCAAACAGAAAAAAGAACAGACAAACTTTAAACTGACCATTTATATACATTTGAGATACAGCTAACCAGCCTGTGGCTCTTCTTCCATGTAATTTTCCTTTTTAGTTAGGAGTTTTTTCTTCGAAACAACTGGATGTTACGACTTTGGTAAACCAAACGTACTTTCTAGGAAATGCACACGATATTTAAAATAACAGTAAATGAACATGATATTAAAAATAACAGTAAATGGGTGTGCAGACCACATACACAACACAGACTAGATAAACCTAGAAATTTCTTTTTAAAATCGGCATCATACAAGACTCCACGAGGAAATAAGCCCGTTTTGGTGAAAGGGGAAACTTCCCGTAGCTGTAAGTCTCCACCTTCCCGTTATTACAGGGAAATCCTGGCAGGAAAGCTCGGAAGGCTCTGAAAGGCGAGCCCTCCGGGAACGTTTCCTGCCGCGCTCACCCAGCCGGGAGTTTCTCCCTTTCCTCCAACTTCACAAACCAGCGACGCGAGCAGCCTCCCCACCCCCTTCCAGAAAGTGAAGGCTGCGCCCGCCGAACAACACCTCCCTCCAACTCCGGACGTTCGGACGCGGCCACCGCCGCCGAGGGCGACTCCGCACACCGGGATCGCGGCACGGCGACCAGAGCCGGCGGCTGCCCCCGCACCGGCGCCGGGCCCACCCCACACGAACAAAAAGAGTCGCGGCGGACGGGGGGCGGCCTGCGTCGTCCCCTGCCGGGCCTCAGACTCTCTCCTCGCTCCCCTCTCCGGACGGGGACCCCGAAACCCGCAAGGCCGCGGGTGGGCAGAGAGGCGCCGTCGCTCAAACTTACGCCCCCGGCCCGGCTGGGCGCCGCGAGGGGCGCGGAGCGGAGCCCACTGAGGAAAGGCCGCCGCCGAAATGCCCTCCGGCCAGCGGCCCCGAATGCCCCACGTTTTCCGCTCCTGGTCCCTGCGCCCCGGACGCCACGCGAGCGTCCCCCGGTACCCCCCAGGGCTGCTCACCGAGGCCGCTGAGAGCCGCTCTCCGCCGCCGGTCACTGGCTCGGACTTCTGAAACCCAGAGGGAGGAGGGCGGCGCGCTCCCGAGGACCGCCAGCGCCGCGCGTCACCGTGCCGCCCCCGCCTTCCGCCCGCGCAAGCGCGCGGCGCCCGGTCAGGTGACCCGGTCCCCCTGGTAACAGGGCGGGGGGCGGCTCTCAGCTGCTGCCGCTCTAGCCCACCTGCTCCTCTCTCTCCACAATTCCTGCACTTCGGCCCTGGGCCCCGCCTACTGCTGTTCACCTGCGCACATGCTCACTTGGTTCCCGTCACCTCCAACACAGGAGTCCTGCGAACCTGTCGTTCGGCGATTTCCTCGCCAGCCTTAGACTTCCACCACACTCACAGGCTGTTAAACATTCCTCCTACTAACCCTTCTGGTCTCCTGCCTTCTTTGCGCTACAACTTTTCTCTTTGGCTTTTATTACTGTTTGTCTATCTTATCTAAGTTCGCTGGTTGTTGAAGGTTATGTGTTGTTGTGGACCAAAGTAATACCTGTATCCTAATCAAAAACTGAAAAACTATTAGGAACTGTCCTAAGAACATGAGGTATACAGTAGTCTTAATTTGGTGCTTACATCAAAGGTAGATACACCATCTTCTTTAGCGGGCAAAGACACTGAGACACATTTTACCTACGTTTTCCATACTTACCATGGAATAACAGAGTACTTGAAAAAAGACCATTAACTTAGAAGCATTTTATTTCTAGCTAAATTATTTACTGCCATGATAATTTAACCTATGGTTAAATAAAAATCTAAGCATAAAAGAGATGACAGTAAGATGAAAACTTAAGACTTCAGAGAGTTGTCAAACTAACAGACATGTAAAAACAACTGCAATGGGAAGAAAGAAATAAAATTGCTTATGTTCACAGGTGACATAGTTACTTAGAAACTCCCAAAGAACTGACCCCCACACAAAAAAACCTAAAACTAATAAGCAATTACAGCAGGGTTGCAGGATTCAAGGTTAACATACAAGAGCCAATCGTTTTCCCATATGACAGCAATAAACAACTGGAATTTGAAATTAAAGACACAATATCACTCACCACAAAGAATGAAACAATACTTAGGTATAACTAACAAAATATGTAAAAAAATCCATATGGAAAAAGCTAAAATTCTAATGAAAGGAATCAAAGAAGATACAAATAAATGGAAAGAAAGTCCATATTCATGAACAGGAAGAATCCCTATTGTCAAGACATCAGTTTTCCCCAACTGGATAGATTTGACAAAATCTCAGTCAAAATCCCAACAAGGTATTTTTTGAACATCAAGAAAATGATCTAGAAGTTTCTTTGGGAAGACAAAAGTCTCAGAAGAGCCAACCCAAAATGGAAGAATAACAAAGTCGCAGGCTTGTGCGTGCCAACATCAAAATGTATTATAAAGCTACAGTAATCATGTGGTCAGGTACAGATGTGAGAGGTTGACCATAAAGAAGGCTGAGCACAGAAAAATTGATGCTTTAATATTGTGGTGCTGGAGAAGACTCTGGAGAGTCCCTTGGACAGCAAGGAGATCAAACCAGTCAATCCTAAAGGAAATTAACCCTGAATATTCACTGAAAAGTACTGATGCTGAAGTGCCAATACTTTCTCCACCTGATGCAAAGAGATGACTCATTGGAAAAGTCCCTGATGCTGGGAAAGATTGAGGGCAGGAGGAGAAGGGGATGACAGAGGATGAGACGGTTAGATGGCATCACTGACTCAATGGTCATGAATTTGAGCAAACTCCGGGAGATCATGAAGTACAGAGAAGCTTGACATGCTGCCTTCCATGGTGTCACAAAAAAGTTGGACACGACTTAGCAACTAAACAACAACAACAGTAATCAAGGCAGTATGGTAACAGCAAAAGACTAAAAATGTAGATCAGTGGAACAGAACACAGAACCCAGAAATAGACTCACACAAGTACATTCAACAGATCTTTAACAAAGGAACAAAGGTATTCAACAGACAAAGGGTAGTCTTTTCAACAGATGGTACTGGGGCAACCGGACCTCCACATACAAAAAAATTAATCTAGACGAGACTTTACACCTTTCACAAAAATTAACTTGAAATAGACCATAGATCTATATTTATAGCTCAAAACAATAAAACTTCTGGAAGATAACATAGGAAAAAATCTAGGTGACCTTTGGTTTGGTCATAAGTTTTTAGATACAACACCAAAAGCACAATCCACGACAGAAGAAATTGATAAGTTAGACTTCATTAAAATTTAAAAATTCTTCTTTGTGAAAGACAGTGTTTAGAGAATTAAAAGACACCAACTCTATGCTATCCCATGGACTGTAGCCTGCCAGGCTCCTCTGTCCATGGAATTCTCCAGACAAGAATACTGGGGTGGGGTGCCATTTCCTTCTCCAGGGGATCTTGACCCAGGGATTGAACCTGGGTCTCCTGCATTGCAGGCAGATTCTTTACCATCTGAGTCACCAGGGAAGCTCTTACAGAGAATGAAAAGACAAACCACAAACGGAGAAGATATTTGTAAATCTAAAAATCTGATTACACAACTAATCTAAGACTTGCATCTAAAATATTTAAAGAACACCTAAACTTCAACAATAAGAGCCCAGTTTAAAACTGGGCAAAAGAGCTGAACAGACACCTCACCAGAGATGACACACAGATAGCAACTGAGTGTATGAAAAGAGGGTCAACAGCATGGTATTATGGAATTGCAAATTAAAGCAACACTTTGAAATACACTACTACACAACTTTTCAGAATGGCTACAATCCATAACACTGACCATGCCAAATCCCAGTGAGGATGTGGAGCAAAAGGAACTCTCATCCATTGCTGATGGGAACGCAAAATGGTACGACCACTTTGGAAGGCAATTTGGAAGTTCGTACAAAGCTCAACATATTCCCAATGTATCAGCCAATTATCAGGCTCATGGATATTTGCTCAAATGAGCTTAAGACCACACAAAACTCTGCACAGGAATATTCATAGCAGCTTTATTCATAATCATCCAAAATTAGAAGCAAGTGTGATATCCTTCAATAAGTAAAGGAATACATAAACCATGCTACATCCATAAATGGAATATTATTCAGCAATAAAATGAAAATGAACTACCAAGCCATGGAGAACATGGAGGAATTTTAAATGCATGTTGTCATTTCCTTCTCCAGGGGATCTTCCTGATCCAGGGATCAAACCCAGGTCTCCTGCATTGGCAGGCAGGTTCTTTACCTCTGAGCCACATGGGGAGCCCTTAAATGCACGTTGTGTGTGAAAGAAGATAGTTGAAAATGGTTACATCCTATACGATTCCAACTATATGATGCTGTGGAAAAAAAGTAAGATGACAAAGGCAGTAAAAATATCAGCAATTGCCAGTGGTTTGGAAAACAAGGAGAAGGATGAGGTACGTGAAGCAGAGGGGAATTTTTTTTAGGATGATGAAGCTATTCTGTATGCTACTGTAATGTAGATCCATGACATTCTGGACAGCAGGTAGTATAATTATGTATGTATATATATTCAGTCTTCATTCCCAGTTTCGTGATTGGAGCATCAAAAACCCTTGGAGTTTCATGAGTGACCAATGTGTCCTTGTTATGCTAATAAGGTGGCTCCTGGTTGGAGCAGGGGTCAGGGGGAAAGGGGCCCTAGAAAACTTCATGATGGAAGCTGATCACCAGAAAGACCAAGCCTGAGATTAGAGGGTTGGTGCTTTCAGCACCACTCCCCAACCTTTGGCAAAGGGAGGGTGCTGAAGAGTGAGTTCATCTATGGGCCAGTAATATTATCCATTTTATCTATGTAACGAAACCCCAAATAAAAAATCTAAACACCAGGGCTTGATGGAGCTTCCTGGTTAGTGAACATATCAAAGTACCAGGAGAGTGAAGCACCTCCAAGTCCACAGTGAGAGCCTCCTGCCATGGGGACTCTTTCAGACCTTGCCCTATGTATCTCTCTATCTGGCAGTCTAGTTGTGTACTTTATAATAAAACCATAATCCAAAGTATAGTGCTTCCAGTGACTAGTAGCTAAGTACCAAACTTGAAGGTGCACTGTGGGAGTCACTGAATGTGTAACTAGTTGGACAGAAGTGCCTACATCATAAGGATGCCATTTGAGGCCCTTGTGTAATGTGAATGCAGTCTTGTTAGGGATCTTGTCCTTTGACTTGTAGGATCTGACAGTAACTCTGGGTAGTTAGTGTCAGGTTGAGTGAAACCATAGGACACCCAGTTGGTGTCAAATAATTGTTGATGGAATAGAACTCACTGTACAATGGCCAAGTGATGTATCAATATTGGCCCATCATTTGTGACAGATGTACAATACTAATATTCAGTCAAGCTCAGTTCAGTTGCGTTCAACTCTTTGCAGTCCCATGGACTGCAGCACACCAGCCTTCCTTGTCCATCACCAACTCCCGGAGCTTACACATATTCATGTCCATTGAGTCGGTGATGCCATCCAACCATCTCATCCTCTGTCATCCCCCTCTCCTCCCGCCTTCAATCTTTCCCAGCATCAGGGTCTTTTCCAGTGAGTCTGTTCTTCGCATTAGGTGGCCAAAGTATTGGAGTTTCAGCTTCAGCATCAGTCCTTCCAATGAATATTCAGGACTGATTCCCTTTAGGATGGACTAGTTGAATCTCCTTGCAGTCCAAGGGACTCTCAAGAGTCTTCTCCAACACCACAGTTCAAAAGCATCAGTTCTTCGGCGCTCAGCTTTCTTTATAGTCCAACTCTCGCATCCATACCTGACTACTGGAAAAACCAAAGCTTTGACTAGATGGACCTTTGTCGGCAAAATACCGTCTCTGCTTTTTAATATACTGTCTAGGTTGGTCATAACTTTTCTTCCAAGGAGCAAGCATCTTTTAATTTCGTGGCTGCAATCACCACTAATTCTAGAGGTTAGGAAAAGGGTGAATTGTGATTATGGAGATGGAAGTATGTGAAAACAATCTGTGCTATTTGCTCAATTTTTCTGCAAACCTAAGTAAGTAAGTGTTAGTTGCCCAGTCATGCTTGACTCTTTGCGACTCCATGGACTGCAGCCCACCAGGTTCTTCTGCCCGTGAGATTTTCCAGGCAAGGATACTGGAGTGGGTTGCCATTTCCTTCTCCAGGGGATCTTCCAGACTCAGGGATCGAACCTGGATCTCCTGTACTGCAGGTAGATTCTTTACCAACTGAGCTAATAGTCCTTTTCTGCAAACCTAAAACTGTTGTAAAAAATTAATTTAAAATATAATAATTACACAAATAGAGTGATGATGAGTGTTTAAGAAAAAGCTCAAGGGTTCATACAGAATGATAAACAACCAGGTCCTACTGTATAGCATAGGGAAGTATATTCAATATCCTGTGATAAAGGCAAAGAATATGAAAAATATATTTATGTACAATTGAATCACTTTGCTCAGCTTTCTTTATAGTCCCACTCTCACATCCCTCCAAGACTACTGGAAAAACCACAGCTTTGACTAGATGAAACTTTGTTGGCAAAATAATGTCTCTGCTTTTTAGTGTGCTGTTTAGGTTGGTTATAGCTTTTCTTCCAAGAAGCAAGCGTCTTTTAAATTCATGGCTGCGGTCACCATCTGCATTGATTTTGGAGCCCCCCAAAATAAAGTCTCTCACTGTTCCCACTGTTTCTTCATCTATTTGCTATGAAATGCTAGGACCGTATGCCATGATCTTAGTTTTTTGAATGTTGAGTTTTAAGCCAACTTTTTCTTCTCCTCTCTCACTTTCATCAAGAGGCTTTTTTGTTCCTCTTCGCTTTCTTCCGTAAGGGTGGTGTCTGCATATCTGAGGTTATTGGTATTTCTCCTGGAAATCTTGATTCCAGCTTGTGCTTCATCCAACCTAGTATTTTGCATGATGTACTCTGCATATAAGTTAAATAAGCAGGGTGACAATATACAGCCTTGACGTATTCCTTTCCCAATTTGGAACCAGCCAAAGAATCGATGCTTTTGAACTGTGGTGTTGGAGAATACTCTTGAGAGTCCCTTGGACTGCAAGGAGATCCAACCAGTCCATCCTAAAGGAAATCAGTCCTGAATATTCATTGGAAGGACTGATGCTGAAGCTGAAACTCCAATACTTTGGCCACCTGATGCGAAAAACTGACTCATTGGAAAAGACCCTGATGCTGGGAAAGATTGAAGGCAGAAGGAGAAGAGGGCAAGGACAAGATGGTTGGATGGCATCACCGACATGAGTTTGACCAAGCTCTGAGAGTTGGTGATGGACAGGGAGGCCTGGCGTGCTGTAGTCCATGGGGTCACAGAGTCAGACATTACTGAGTGACTGAACTGAACTGAATCACTTTGCTGTAGGTTAGAAATTAATGCATCACTGTGAATCATCTATACATCAATAAATTTTGAAAAGAAAAAAAAGGTCAAGGAAAGATATTGTAAGGGAACAAAAATTAGTCTTAAGAGTTCAAAGAAGCCATCTTTGAAGATGTGTCTTAAGCTGAAGAGTAAGGGTTTGCCAAGTGACAAACGGAGGGAGTGTTTCAGGCAAAGAGAAGATCAATAGAAAAAGCACTTTGGTTAAAATGAAGCTTGATGCATTTCAGGAGCTGAAAGGCCATTTTGGCCATCACACAACAGGAAGAGAAGAATGGCTTATGATGAAACTGGAGAAGTAGGCAGGGATTTTCAGAAGCTCCTGAAAAAGAGGTGATTAGATTTGCATTTAAATGATTTTGCTATTGTTTGTTGTTGTTGTTCAGATGCTCAGTCGTGTCCATGTCTGACTCTTTGCAACCCCATGGATTTCAGCACACCAGGCCTCCCCGTCCTTCACTGTCTCCTGGAGTTTGCTAAAACTCATGTCCAATGAGTCGGTGATGCCATCCAACCATCTCGTCCTCTTTTGTCCCCTTCTCCGGCCTTCAATCTTTCCCAGCATCAGGGTCTTTGGTCTTTTAAATGACTGCTACTCTGCTTACTGCCTGAGGATGGACAGGATGTGTGGATAAGTCTGGAAATGTGCAGAGTCACACTAGGACACTATTGCAGTAGTCCTGATGTCAACTACAGAAGAGATGGTGAAAATCAGAGAAATCCCAAAAAATGTTAGGATAAAGAAAATCAGGAAGGCTTAGTTATTGGTGGGATGAACAAATAGGTAGGGTACATTTGCTGAGGTGGCATAGTAAGATGAGCTGACTCAGAAGGTGGGAAGATGAGAGGACTGTTTTTGCCTTTATTAAAGTTGAAGTGACATGAGCTCCCAGTGGTGGTAGGCTGAATAGTGTCCCCTCCCCAAAGATGCCCATGCCCTAACCCCCCCACCTGTAAATATGTTACCTTATACGGGAAAGGGACTTTGCAGATTAGGTTAAGCATTTTGAGATAAGGAGATCTTTCTGTATTATCCACTTGGGTCTGTTGTAATCACAAGGGTCCTTCGGTGGGGTGAGGGGGTGGCTAGAGGCTCAAAGTTGGCAGTAGATGATGACAGAGAGTACAGATTGAAACTATGTGGTTGTGGGTCAGAGGACTCACGTGGGCAGCCTCTAGACTCCAGAAAAGATAAAGAATACATTCTCCCCTGGAGGCTCTACAAGGAATCAGCCCTGTCAACTTCTTATCACACAGATCTTGATGTGTCCACTACCTGAGTCTGGAGAAACTGAAGACCTGCTCTCTAGTGAATGAAGGGAGAGGGAATGGAAATCTATATACCAACTAGTGAAACCCCCAGCTCCCCTGTCCATCTGTCCATTGGCTTCTAGGACACCCAGACTTGAAGCCATCCCTGCCCTCCAGTAAGCAGTTGATTGAGAGATTCCTCTCAGTAGAAACTTAGGAGGAAAGACCTAAAAATATCTACCGTTGACCTAATTACTCTGTCATGTAGGCCCTCAGTTAACAAGCCTCATCTTTGTTTTTAGGTTTACCTGGTGGCTCAGTGGTAAAGAATCCACCTGCCAGTGTAGGAGACACGAGTCTGATCCCTGGGTTGCAAAGGTCCCCTGGAGGAGGGCATGGCAACCCACTCCAGCATTCTTGCCAGAAGAATTCCACAGACAGAGGAGCCTGGCAGGCTACTGTCCACAGGATCGCAAAGAGTTGGACACAAGTTAGTGACTAAACTACCACCACCACCACCACCAGTGGGAACCCAGAACAATTCATCTTCAGAAAGACACCACAGCACAACATTTTGAAACATTAAAGATAAGATCCTAAAAATTCCCAGGAAGAAGAGACAGGTCATATACTCATTGAGAATCAGAAGAGACTGCACTTCTCAACAGAAATGCCTGAAGCTAGAAAGCAATGGAACAATGCCTCCAAAATGATAAAGGAAAGTGATGTCTAACTGGGCCAAACTAGATCATTCCTGTGTGATAGAATGAAGACATTTTGATACCAACAAGAATCCACAAGCTTCTCTCTCAAGCTGCCTTTGTCAGGAAGTAAATGACAAATGTGCTATGTGCTTAGTCACTCAGTCGTGTCCAACACTGCGCGACCCCATGGACTATAGCCTGCCAGGCTCCTCTGTCCGTGGGGATTCTCCAGGCAAGAATACTGGAGTGGATTGCCATGCCTTTTCTCCAGGGGATCCTCCCAACCCAGGGATCAAAACCAGGTCTCCAGCATTGCAGGCTGATTCTTTACCATCTGAGCCACCAGGGCAGCCCTGTAAATGACAGAGGAAATGCACATTTTGCTGCACTTAATAAGAATACAAGAAGAAAGGAAAATAGGATGAGAAGGTTCCCACGACAGAGAGGCTTCAGCACTGCAGAGAGGCCCAAAGAGCTGACAGATGATGTTGACGGGAGACTCTGGGATGTGGGCTATGAAGTCCCATAGAAAACTGGGTGACAGACACTCCAGGATGAGTGTCTCCACAAAAAGTCATAGTTAACTGTTGAGTTTTGTCTTGCTTTGTTTTCATATCTGGTTTTTGGTTTTTGTTTTTTTTTTTGGCTGAGCCACGTGGCTTGGAGGATCTTAGTTCCCTCACCAAGGACTGAACCCATGCCTTCAGCAGTGAAAGCATGCAATCTTAGTCACTGGCTCTCACAGGGAATTCCTCAAAAAGTAGTAATTTGAACATAGTGAAGGATTCTTGTTTCTGGGGGTGGGGAGGTGAAAATGATAAGAAATTAGAGTATAAATCAGTGAAAAAGAAGTGAGGGAAATTAACCAAGAAATGTAATCACATCACTCTACATGATTTATCTTTGAATGATCTTTATGAAAACATAGTAAGATCAAAATATCATTTAAAATTAAACCATGATCATACATTAGCTATAACATGAATGTATTGATAGCTATTTTCCAGAACATGTTACTTTTTTTTTTTTTTAGAACTTTCAGTTGTCTGATGTAAAAACAGATTCACAAATATGAATATATGCTAAGAATTACTTTGGTAGGGTATGACTACCCAAAGATATTATTGTACATTAAAATCTCTTTAGTATTCCATGTACAGTGGAAACCTAAAGTACAGTGAGTGCTCTGACTTAAAAGGATGCCTCTTAGATATCTTTCTGGTTGATAATGTTGCTCATAGGAAGAAGTAAGGAAGCGAATAATTACTATGCATTTTTATTCAATTTTCAGCTCTGAGAATTTTGTCTTTTTAAAGGTCGCTGAAATATGAATAGTACTATCATAATTAGTATTGTTATTTCTAAAGATTTAACCTTACCCTAAAGACCAAAAATAGTCAAACCCTTGCACACCACTTGCTTTACTGAATTATGTAACTTCCTCTTCCTTTTAAAATTCCCAGCCACATGACAGACCAGACTGCCCTAAACTCGTGACATTAGCCTTCATTCTGAATACACTTCCCTCTGCAGGGTTTTATATTATATCAACAAGGTTATGAACAATGCTTTGTTGAGAAGTGAAACCGCCACTCAGCACACTCCCCAGCTGACTTTCCTGGGACAAATTTGTCTATATACCTTCTAGACAATCTCACTTTAAAAGAGAATATGTCCTTGCAAAAAAAAAAAAAAATGTAAATGATTATTTTGTCAACTTGATCACTTTTTAAATGCCTAAGGGGGGCTCCATATATAAAAAGAACATTGAAAGAAATCATTTTGTTAAGCCTAAACATTGGTGAAATGTAAATAATTATTCCTTGGTAAATATTACTTTTTATATTTGCATTTAGTGAAGAGGCTTATTTGATAATAGAACATTCCTGTGTAAATTATGCTAAATTACCATTCCCCCAGGTGTTTACCATTTTTACAAAGCTATTTTTACAGTTCTTTCATCAGAGGTTCTTTTGCCCACAGTTAAGTGATTATCTGTAACAAAAATTCCATTACAGTCATGAGCCATGTCTCTTAACATTTGATAAAAATATAGTTGGTTGACATGCCACTAAGTTAAATATAACTTGCAAATGTAAGTTAAATTAACTTACAGTATGGCATTTGGCTCCCCTTTCAAAGGTGTATGTTGAGTTCTGCTTTCCTAAAAATTAAAACATATTTTACAATGTTTAGAGATTTCTTTCCTCCACAAGATAATTTGTGGGGCTGCTGAAAAACTTTAAAACAAAGGTAAAATCACATGTGACTTTAAAAATAGGGAGTTTCAATTGTCCATTGGGTTATTTTCAAGGTCCTATTTTCTACCTTCTTACAGTGACCCTGATGATAATAACTACAAGGAAAGAGATTTAAATATATCTTACCCTCGTTGATACAGGATTTTTATAACAGAAAATATTAAAAAGTGATCAATAATACATAAAACTTGAAAGAGATATGAAAGAGTCATGCTGATGAAAGGATGCAGCTCTTTGCACATCAGTGTTCAAAACTAGTATAGGAACACTAACTACAATATTTTGTGGTCACTTCTATTCAGCTTAATTTTTAATACTATCTGGAGTACTTAGGCGCATCGGGTTGCATTAAGAACATGAAATCACTGAGGTCTCTGAATACACCCACATTCCACAAGAGATGTGCCACATGAACATTTGTGTTGCCCTGGGTTCCATCGATCACTGGCTGTTTCTCTACCACATGGGACGGTACTTTTTCAGTTTGCTAAAAGATGTATTTGATTTTAACTGTGGAATTCTATTTGAGATTCCTCACCAAGCTGTGAATACACACACCCTTAGAAAGGATGCCAAATGCTCTGTTCCAAGTTACACGTGGCCAAAAGCGTTCCAGATGATCCGAATCAACCCAATTAGCTGTGTTTACTTAGCCAGGAAAATGCATAACTTCTGAAGCCTATGCTATGCTAAGTCGCTTCAGTCGTGTCCGACTCTGTGCAACCCCATAGACGGCAGCTCACCAGGCTCCGCCATCCCTAGGATTCTCCAGGCAAGAATACTGAGGTGGGTTGCCATTTCCTTCTCCAGTGCATGAAAGGGAAAAGTGAAAGTGAAGTCGCTCAGTCGTGTCCGACTCTTAGCGACCCCATGGACTGTAGCCTACCAGGCTCCTCCGTCCATGGGATTTTCCAGGCAAGAGTACTGGAGTGGGGTGCCATTGCCTTCTCCGCCTGAGTGTGTGAATAATAGGCAATTGTATTCATCTGACCTTTGGACAGGCACCTTACTATATTTTACAGAAGTGGCCTTTGTTTTTCTTCCCTGTGGTTTCTTCTGTATTAATCATTACTTCCTGAGGGCTGGAGCTATGCTGTAAATGGTCTTTGATGCCTGGCACAATGCCCGAGGAACAGAAAAGTATTATGGAATTCCAGAATGTACCGTATTTTCCTATTTCTAGAAGCCAAGTTGTTTTTCACATTTTAACAACTCAGAACTGAAGATTTCTATAATAATCGGTCTTGGTAGAATATTTCAGCTGTCAGGAGAAGAGGAAGTTGAGACAGTCTTCTTTGCTGGTTCAGTGTTCCTTTCAGCTTCCCAGCAAGCTCATGAACAGAGGTCACCTAGCTGCATTATTTGCACTCTAACTGTTACACTTTCATCTTAAGCTTGCATTCCTTGTTGTTACTGAAAACTGCCTTCAGAAAAGTTATGCGATGAAGTAACTCAAAACCACGAGGGAGGAAGTAAATGGCTTGTGCAATGAAAGGCAACAACACAAGGCCAGGAAGAGACAGAATTTATCATTGCCCTGCCTGGTTTTCAGGGGTTCTCACTTCCTCCCTGAGAACTAGCCTCTTCTCCAGAGGCTGACCCTAAACAGGCCACCCTCTCGGGCCAGCAGAGTAAGGGGGAGGTGTGTACATGATTGTAGACCTAACATCTGTAAGAGAGGTGGATCAAATCAGCAGGGGACCCTGAGGTGTCAGACCTGACACAGGAAACTGGGAGAAAGAGGTGCTGTGCTGTTGTGTGTGTTTGCTCAGTCGTGTCCAACTCTTTAGGACCTCATGGACTGTAGCCCACCAGGTTTCTCTGTCCATGGGATTCTCCAGGCAAGAATACTGGAGTGGGTTGCCATTCCTTTCTCCAGGGGATCTTCCAGACCCAGGGACTGAACCTGAGTCTCCTGCATTTCAGGCAGATTCTTTACCACTGAGCCACCAGGGAAGCCCCTGTTGTTATCTGAAGCCAAAGGTCTGGATAAGGATACTGAGATGAGCAACATGAACGATTGGAATTTTACACCCATAGGAAAGTACAGCGATGAGGCTCTCCGACCAGGATTTTGGGAGCTCTAGCTATCCTTTGTGCTTGATCACCAGCACAAAAGCAGGAAGAATTTCATGTGCTTACTGCAGGTAAAAAAAAATCTACCCCTGTTTCATCCACTACGCCAAAGCCTTTGACTGTGTGGATCATAATAAACTGTGGAAAGCTCTTAAAGACATGGGAATACCAGACCATCTTACCTGTCTCTAAGAAACCTGTATGCCGGTCAAGAAGCAACAGTTAGAATCCCGTACGGAATAACTAATTGGTTCAAGATTGAGAAAGGAGTAAGACAGGGCTGTCTGCTGTTACCCTGTTTGTTTAATCTATACACTGAGCACATCATCAGAAATGCCACGCTGGATGAGTTACAAGCTAGAATCAAGAAAGGTGGGAGAGACAACCACCTCAGATATGCGGATGATACCACTCTAATGGCAGAAAGTGAAGAGGAACTAAAGAGCCTCCTAGGGGTGAAGGAGGACAGTGAAAGAGCTGGCTTAAAACTAAACTGTAAAAAAACTAAGATCATGGCAAATAGAGGTGGAAGAGGTGGAAAAGTTGGAAATAGTGACAGATTTCCTCTTTTTGAGCTCTGAAATCACTGTGGATGGTGGCTGCAGCCGTGAAAAGATGTTTGCTTCTTGGCAGGACAGCTATGACAAACCTAGACAGCGTCCTGAAAAGTAGAGACACTACTCTGCCAACAAAGGTCCATACAGTCAAGTCTTCCCAGTGGTCACGTACAGTTGTGAGAGTTGGACCGTAAAGAAGGCAGAGTGCCAAAGAATTGATGCCGTCGAACTATGGTGCTGGATAAGACTTCTGAGAGTCCCTTGGACAGCAAGGAGATCAAACCAGTCAATCCTAAGGGAAATCAACCCTGAATACTCATTGGAAGGACTGATGCTGAAGTTGAAACTCCAGTATTTTGGTCATCTGACGAGAACAGCTGACTCACTGGACAAGTCCCTGATGCTGGGAAAGACTGAAGGCAGAAGGAGAAGAGGGCATCAGAGGATGAGATGGCTGGATGGCATCACCGATTCAACTGACATGAACTTGGGCAAACTCTGGGAGATGGTGAGGGACAGAGAGGCCTGGCATGCTGCAGTCCATGGGGTCGCAAAGAGTCAGACATGACTGGGTGACTGAACAACAACACCACCGCAGGTAAATCTGTTTGAAGTTCAGGGTTGTTACTAGACCTCTCGAAAAGTAACAGGATGACATCCTGTTTTCTTATTCTTTTATTATTAGGATAGTATTTTATTGGAGTATAGTTGCTTTACAAGGTTGTGTTAGTTTATAGAATTGCAAATCAAAATTACAGTAAGGTATCGCTTCACATTGGTCAGAATGGCCATCATCGAAAAAATCTACAAACAATAAATGCTGGAGAGACTGTGGAAAAAATGGAACCCTCTTGCTGTTGGTGGGAATGTAAATTGATACAGTCACTGTGGAGAGCAGTATGGAGGTTCCTTAAAAAAAAAAAAAACAATGAAAACCAGAGCCTACCGTATGATCCAGCAATACCACTCCTGCCGGGAGCTAGCTCACGAGATCCCACCCATGACAGAGTCATGAGAAGACCTGATGAGCAGAGCAACTCAGGCCTCAGGGAATTCTCGGAAGGCTGCCTTACCACTCACCTTAAAGATGATATCTATCTTTCTAATAAACTTTTTCTTATTTTCTGTGACTTAGGTAGAAGGCCTTTCCTGATCTCTTCCTAAATAGAGCAATCTGAAACCCTGATTGATAGGGCCCTTGGACGGTGGCACCCTATAAGATTGTCTAGGATATAGGTATTTTAATCTAAACTCCTCTTGTTAGCGTATTAGTTTATTTAATAAATAAGCCTGTGCCTTTGGAACTAGTATACATGACTGCCCCTCAACATAAACAGCATTGAGAGCCTAAACGCATAAAAGGCCCCAGTGGGCACAGAGCCCTTCGAGGGGGAGAAATCCTATTGGAAAAACATAAGAAATATTACTTTATAAAACTGTTATTCGGTCTATGTTTACTTGCTATGTTTTTGCTCTTAACTCCCTGAACCTATATAATAAAGGTATAGTAGTTAAAGACGTATAAAAATGAAGGTTTAGCTTTAATATACAAAAAATAAGACAATTGTTGATTTAGCTGATGATTCTTGCTAAGAACTGACCTTTGTGCTACATTGTTTCAGCTTGCTGCACCATGACTTTATGGGACCACATTCTTTTCTGTTAGGCTCAAAGCGTAAGATAAATTACAGAGAACAGGTTTTACCTTGAAACTCTGAGTTTATGAATTCTTTGTCATAATCTGCTGTGCCTGTATTCTTTAAAAAATGTAACTCTGGTACTTTCTGTGCCTGATCCAAACGTGTTCTGGCTGATCAACCGTTATCAATAAAGAGTCACAAGATGTTAACAGGCCTCCAGGCCAGAAGATGATGTAAACAAAATAAAACTTTTGTAACTAAAATATACAAACGGTATCCTGGTCTCGATAAGGGTCAAAAAACTGCTGACCCATTGAGCTAATTTGGCATGACTCTACACTTTACTTTTGTTTCTATGTACAACTAAAGACATAAAAGCTGTCTTAAAAACAATAAAGTCAGGAGACACTTGGAAACGCTAAGACTCGCTGTGTCTTCTCATTCATTCGCTGACACTGTCCATCCTGAGGGAACCCTGGACCAGCTGGAGCAGGACTCCGGCACACTCCTAGCCATAAACCTGGAGAAAACTGTTATTCGAAAAGACACATGCGCCCCAATGTTTGTTGCAGTGCTATTTATGATAGCCAAACAACCTAGATGTCCATCAGCAGAGGTATGGATAAAGAGGATGTGTTACACATACATGATGGAATATTACTCAGCTGTTTTCTTAATTCTTAAATACTACGAGCTGATGCAGGATAGGTGACCTGCTCTGCCCTGTGGGAGGTGCAAGAACTGTCCTGTCTCTTGTTTCTGAATCAAGTTAGAACTGGCTTTGCATGGTCTTATGGCTAACTTTTCCTGGTTTACCCAACAGAGCTGCAACAGACCTACTGACGTCACTTTTCCACATGCATCATATCCTCTCCACCCCATTTCCCCTGGAACCTCCCTTCCTGAGCTCCATCTGACTAATCTGCTTCTTTGTCAGCCTGGGGACTCTCCATCCCCATCATCTCGTCCTCACTTGCCTGGTCTCCTGTATGCTCAGCTCCTGTATCCCCTCAGGCTCCTCTTTGGAAGAGCTACAAGAGAAGCTTCCTGATAAGAAGAGCATGAAAGGAAAAACGTTAAAAGCTTTGCATTTTTCAAGATTTTATTCTCAGTGACAAAAGAAAATAAAATTATGCAAAGAGGCAGGTTGGAAAGCCAGCCCTGACTGAAGCATTGGTGTTAAGATGTGAAAGAAGAGTGTATTTTTGGTTCTAGTTTGCCCTGATGCTATTCTTACTGTTTCCTTTGAACAGCCAGCTCTTTATAAAGTCATATATGCATTCACTTAAAGCTTTTCATTCTCCAGACGCATACACTAAAAATACCAGACGCATACACTAAAAATAACAGGGCACATGGAATAAACAGGGTTGGGGCAGACCACACCACCCAACTTCGTAACAGGAGCAACAACAAAAACAATAAACATTAAAAAAAAAAAAACCTCAGTCAACCTCCACTAGAGGCTGCCCTATGCAGCGTTCCCGCCCTTCCTTAGTAGTTTTTTTTTTTGGCCACGCCAATGCAGCACCCCTATCTCTAGGTTTCCTGGGAGTTTCACTTACGCACCTGGCCCCAAGTTGTAGCAACATGGTTGTCATAGAGATAAGAGATATCTTATTTCTCCTTTGGATAAAAGCAATTAGCTAACACAGATGTTACCAGTTACCCGATTACAGGTGAATTTTGGGTGAACTATGTATGACACAGGAGGAGGGCATGGCAACCCACTCCAGTATTCTTGCCTGGGGAATCTCCATGGACAGAGGAGCCTGGAGGCTACAGTCCATAGGGTTGCAAAGAGTCAACACGACTGAGCGACTAACCACAGCATGCAGCATCAGGATCTTACTTACCCGATCAGGGACCAAACCTGTGCCTCCTGCATTGGAAGCACGGAGTCTTAACCACCCAAGCACCAGGAAGTCCCCTTATGCAGCCTTTGAACTTGGGAGCTTGTATTTTCCACTTTGAGATATAGGGGCATATGTTTCTAAGAGACCAGTTTCTCAAAATCGGAAATCTGATCTAGGAGCCTTTATCTCCCCCCCTCCCCCCAACGCTAAGGAAAATACTTTTTCAACTTCCTTGTTTGTCTACATGGTTTTACCAGATAGCTTACTATTGGGAAATGTAGAGCAGTTCTTGAAGCCACTAACCCAGTCCTTGCTTTCACTAAAGAAAGGTACTACAGTAGGATTTCTTTCTTAAGGAGTCTGTATATTGCTACAGCTTGCTTTCTGTGGACCAAGTTTGCTCCTAAGCTCCTGGAAATCCCATATCAGCATCATTACACTGACATCACCCCCATTTATCAACTGTGCATGGGCTAACTCCCATTCACGAAACACATGTGACAGCATAACAAACCACACATTTTGTTCTTTGAAAGACTTTATGGAAAACACCACCCCTAAAAGCCTAAGATTGTTTTGGCCTGCTTTTTTCATCCCTGTTTCCTCAATCCTCCATGTTTTTCTTCTTTGTTCTAACAAGCAAGAAAAAATAGGCTTGATTTAGTAGTATTGTGTTTAGCTATAAAAAGAAATCTAAAATAAAGTAGCTTAAATAAGACAGACGTTAATTTTTTCTCACATAAAAGAAATTCAGAATCCACAAACAACAAATACTGGAGAGGGTGTGGAGAGAAGGGAACCCTCCTGCACTGTTGGTGGGAATGTAAATTGGTACAGCCACTATGGAGAACAGTATAGAGGTTCCTTAAAAAAAACAAAACTAAACTAAAAACTAAAAATAGAGCTACCATATAACCCTGCAATACCACTCCTGGGCATATATCCAGAGAAAAACATGGCCTGAAAAGATACCTGCACCCCAGTGTCCATTGCAGACTGTTTACAGCAGCCAGGACATGGAAGCAACCTGAACGTCTATCAGCAGGGGAATGGATAAAGAAGATGTGGTACACATATACAATGGAATATTACTCAGTCATTAAAAAGAATGAAATAATGCCATTTGCAACAACATGGATGGACCTAGAGAATGTCATACTGAATGAAGTAAGTCAGACAGAGAAGGAGAAATATCATATGACATTGCTTATATGTGGAATCTAAAAAGAAATGATACAAATGAACTTACAAAACAGAAAGAGACTTACAGACTTAGAAAATGAACTTATGGTTGCCAGGGGGAAGGGATAGTTAGAGACTAACTATAGATAGATAGTTATAGATAGAAGGGATAGTTGGGCAGGTTGTATACACACTCCTATATTTAAAATGGATAACCAACAAAGACCTACTGTATAGCACATGAAACTCTGCTCAGTGTTATATGCCAGCCTGGATGGGAGGGGGGTTGGGGCAAGAATGAATACATACATATGTATGGTTGAGGCCCTTCACTGTTCACCTGAAACTACCACAACATTGTTAATCTGCTTTACCCCAATACAAAATGTTTTTGCTGTTAAAAAAAAAAATTCAGAAGAGTGTCTCATAACATAAAATTGCTACTGCACTCTAGCCATCACATCTCCATCCCAGACAGCAAGAAGAGGAACAGCCTATGCACCAAAAAGCTCCCCCTTTTTTAAATGAAGTGTTGGGGAGGGGAACATTTCCCCTTCTTCCCCTTTCAAGTTCTTGTGGCTGGAACTTGGCACAATAATAACATTGGCACAAGAGAGATTAATGGGAGAAAAAGAAAGATAGTTTAATCATGTGCACAGAGGCCTTCTAGAAATAGGACCTAAGAAGTCATCAAAGAGGGCAGCTTTTATACTTTTTAGGCAAAGAAACAAATCTGTGAAGCGTTGACAGGACAAAGAAACTTGATTCGGGGTGCCCAATTTGTGAAGACTGTAAACCTGGTCTAGGCTTCGGGTAGTGAATTACAGAAGCAAAGAGGTTTGTTCACATAGGCTTCTTGGCCCCAACTTCCCAATCTCTGGTGACAAGGGTGTCCTTCGATCTCCAGATGTAGGGAAAGGATCTTTCACAGGAGAGATCTATTTCTTGCTTTTGGGGAGACAGAAGGGAGGGTCAGAGTGTTCCTCTTGTGTTGGCCACTTCTTAAATAATTTTAATTCAAAAGGGTCAGTATGCCATTGAGACACATTTACCCAGCAGAGACCTTCTGAGAAGCTTCAGGGATCACTTAAATTGTATCTCACTGGCCACATCTAGTTGAAGAAGGTTCTAAGAAATAGCATCCTTCAGCTAAGCACAATTCCTGGGGTTTCAATGTTAAAGAAGAAGGAAGAATGCATACTGACAGGCAATTAGCATTCTTTATAGTACTATTTCAAAATATTTAAAATGTATTGAGAATTTTTAATACTCCAGAAACTGTCAAAGGTAAGTAAAATTTGATTTCTGTCAGTAGAGATAGTAAAAATGATGTGTAAGGTTAGTGATATAAATTCACAGTAAGTCACAGGACAAGGATTCAAGCCCAAATATGGGTGCACCACCAAAAGCCACATTTGTTTAACTTTCGGCTAAGATGGTAAAATATCTGTGAGGTCACAAAGAGTCAGACTAAACGACTACACACACAGACATTGCCACTTGCTTTACAGTCACAGCCAGGGATGTAAAAGTCATCTTGAAGAAGCCAATTTTTCTTATACAAGGAGGAGGAAGAACCAGTTCTGGTTAAAGAAGTCAGCTTTCTTGGAAAAGAGGACTCTATAGTCTAGTCCTCTAAGATTTGAAGTTATGGAGATCTTCCAGAATCAAAAAGGATGATCTAGATAAAATTTCAGGGCTAGCTATGTAAAATGGGGCTACCCAGATAGTTAGGGTTTCCCTGGTGGCTCAGACAGTAAAGAATCTGCCTGCAATGTAAAAGACCCAGATTCAATCCTTGGGTTGGGAAGATCCCCTGGAGGCAGGCATGGCAACCCACTCCAGTATTTTTGCTTAGAGAATTCCATGGACAGAGGAGCCTGGTGGGCTATAGTCATGGGGTCGCAAAGAGTCGGACACGGCTGGGCAACTAACACACACAAAGAGAGTCACTGTAAAGTTAGAGCGGGGACCAGCTGGGATACAGAGTCAGAGAGAGATGCGAAGGGACAGTGTTATCTGGGGCTGGTGAGGTTTGTGTCCTGATACTGAATTCACCCAGTCTCCAGCCAACAACTTGTGCTTGGGAAGTACTCAAACATCTGAAAGAGAATGTTGCTTCTAGATGTAAGAGCTGGGGTGCAGAACTGTAGTATCATAATCCTAGAGATGTCCTTCCCCCGAGACCCACAGCCAAGAGTCTCTAGGGGAGCAGCTGGAGCAGAGGGGTGAGGCAGTAGAACCATGCGGGCTCGCAGGCACGGTTCCATCAGGGTAGAGGACCCTTCTTTTCCTTGCTGGGTTTCTGCCATGTTTCTGAGGAATATTTCATTTTTCAAAAGCCTCCATTCCATGCCTGCACCATTTTTGCCTTCCTAGAAGCCAACAAAACACAACAGCATTGTGCCACAGAAGTGCCAACCTCTCCCCCACCCCCCACCTGCTAGGTGACTGGCGCCTGTCCCTTCTCTTGAGTCAGGGCAGGGAAGGAGGAAGCAGACCTAGAGAACTTTGGTCAGCTTGGCTGGGATGGCCCTTCACTGAAGATAGCTTGGAGAAGCGCAAACCCACACCTGACGGTCACTATTGCTGGGGAAAGACACCACCTGCCTTTGTTCCTCCACTACTGCTGTAGCAAATTAGAACAACCTTAGTGACTGTTGTTGTTACTGTTCAGTCACTAAGTTGTGTCTGACTGAGACCCCATGGACTGTAGCCCACCAGGCTCCTCTGTCCACAGGATTCACCAGGCAAGAATACTGGAGTGAGTTGCCATTTCCTCCTCCAGGGGATCTTCCCAACCCCAGGATCAAACCCATGTCTCCTGCTTTGGCAGGCGGATTCTTTATCGCTGAGCCAGGGGAGCCCTTAGTGACTTAAGCAGCACAAATGTATCCTCTTGCTGTTCTGGAGATCAGCAGTCAGAAGTGGGTTTTATGGGCTGAAGTCAAGGTGTTGGCAAAGTTGTGGCCCTCCTGGAGGTTCTAGGGGTGAGTTCATTTCCTCCTCTTGGCCCAGGGACCCTTCATCTCCAAAGTGCATCCCTCCAAACTCTGCATCCAGGACCACATCTACTTTTCCCCTCCCTCTTACAAGGACTCCGGGATTACGGGATAGCCTTCCCATCTCATGATCAGTGACTTAATTACACCTCCAAAGTCCCTTTGCCATGTAAGTCAACACATTTTCAAGTTCTGGGGACTAGAACATGGAGATCTTTGGGAGGTCATTATTCTGTCTACTGCACCACCCTAGCACACGTGGCCTCTATGCAAACAAGAGGTTGTTTAGCTTCCTGCCTTGGACGCCACTCCCCACGGCCTCATGGGATTCAACTTGCAACTCTGCTGCTGGGAGCTCACTGAGGTGGGTCCTAGGGGAACAACTCCTCCCTCCAGACACTCAGAAGCGCTTAGACAATGTGCACAGGTGCTGAGGTGGATTTTTGCTCCATCAGAAAAAAGCCCTGAGGGAGATGTTAGCCCCGAAGATAGGCAGATGAGAAGGCAAGCTCATTTTCACAGCAACTCCAAGCCCAAATAAGTGAATACAAGAAGCAAAAGAGCACTATTAACACTGAAGCATGAATCCCTAATAGTTAATGTATATTAGCTGTTAGAATGTAACTGATTATCTGAAAGAGCAGGTTGTTTCTAGGTATTAGAATTGGAGTACAGAACTATTAGGACATAGAAGATTTGCTTCTATGTATATATTCTCCTTTTATATAATTTCAATAATATATACATTATTTCAAATATATGTAATTTCAAATACATATATGTGCACATATACATGTATATCTTCTATGCCACAAGAAAATGAAAATTAAATACAGAGAGAAAGAAACTTCAAGCCAACAGAAGCATGAAGGGAATAAGAAATAAGAAAATGATAACTGGAAAACAAAAAGGATGGACAGATACGAGAAAGCAAAATAAACATGAAAAGGATAATTTCATTCCATTAAAAAAACTCATTCATACTGAAATTAAAAAAAAAACCCCAAATTTCAGCTCTTTGGCATTTAAAAACTACACACTAAAAATTTAAAAATTACAAGAATGGAAAAGATATTCAAGACAAATACTAATATATAGATGATAACAACATGAATATAAAACTAATTAGACTACACAGCAAAAAGCTTTATTAATGAGTCATTCCTTAATCATGAACCTCTTCATTTGTCCCTCTGTGGATACTCAAGACGTATATAAAATGACATGTGGTGGTGGTTTAGTTGCTCAGTTGTGTCCAACTCTTTGCAACCCCATGGACGGTAGCCCACCAGGCTCCTCTGTCCATGAGATTCTCTAGGCAAGAATACTGGAATGGGTTGCCATTTCCTTCTCCAGAGGATATTCCTGACCCAGGGATTGAACTTGGGTCTCCTGCAATGCAGGCAGATTCCACATAAAATGACAGTTCAGTTCAGTTCAGTCACTCAGTCATGTCAGACTCTTTGAGACCCCATGAATGGCAGCACGCCAGGCCTCCCTGTCCATCACCAACTCTCGGAGTTTACCCAAACCCATGTCCATCGACTTAGTGATGCCATCCAACCATCTCATCCTCTGTCGTCCCCTTCTCCTCCTGCCTCCAATCCTTCCCAGCATTAGGGTCTTTTCCAATGAGTCAACTCTTCGTATGAGGTGGCCAAAGTATTGGAGTTTCAGCTTCAAAATCAGTCCTTCCAATGAACACCCAGGACTGATCTCCTTTAGGATGGACTGGTCCCATATAAATGACACAGTATTTGCATATAACCTACATACCTCTTCTAATATACTTTGTGTGTGCTCAGTTGCTCAGTTGTATCCAACTTTTTGGTGACACCATGGACTATAGCCTGCCAGGCTCCACTGTCCATGGGATTTCCCAGGCAAGAGTACTGGAGTGGATTGCCCATTCCTCCTCCAGGGACGAGGGACTGCCAGATCAAACCCTCATCTCCTGCATTGGCAGGTAGACTCCTTTACCACTGTGCCACCTGGAAGCCCCCTATACTTTAAATCACCTCTAAATTACTTATACAACATAAATGCTATGTAAATAGTTGTAAATACAATGTAAGTGATATGAGGCATGCAAACTCAAGTTTTGCTTTTTGGAACTTTTCTGGAAATTTTTTTTCAAATATTTTTGATCCCAGGCTAGTTGGTTCTACAGTATCTGCAAATCCTACAGACACTGAGGGCTAACTGTGTATGCCTATCATCACAGCTTCAAACATACAGTGAGCAGAAAAAAAAAAGAAAAAACTGACAGAATCATGAGGAGAAACTGACAAATGCTCAACAATAGTAGGAAAGTTTATTATAACTCAGAAATGAAAATATCAAACTGAGAATAGAAAGGACATTAAAAATTTTTGTATAAGTAATAATTCTTCCTTAAAAAGGGATACAGAAACTATTTTTATAAATTTATTTATTTTTAATTGAAGGATAATTGCTTTACAGTATTTTGTTGTTTTCTGTCAAACTAAAACCTACTCTTAACATGTAAAAATATATAGTACTTGATTGTGAAATCCACATGGAGTTCTCACCAAAAACAGATAATATATTAGGCTACACTGAAAATTTCAAAAAGAGCCCTAAAAGCAGAGTTCATAAAAGAACACATTTTCTGACCAAAATGCAAAAAAGTGGAAATTCACAACAGAATAATAATAAAAAACAAACACACTTCTTTCACTTGAAACTTTACAATCACCCTTTTAAATACAGTTGACCTTTTGAACAATGTTGTGGGGTCCTCACTGAGTCAAAAAAATCTGCATATAACATTTGACACCCCCAAAACTTAACAACTAATAGCCTGCTATTGACGGGGAGCCTTACCAATAATATAAACAGATTAACATATATTTTGCATGCTATATGTGTTACATATCGATATATTGTATTCTTACAACAAAGCTAGAGACAGTGCTAAGAAAATCATAAGGAAGGGAAAACACATTTATAGTGCTGTACTGTATTTTTTGAGGCTCCAAAATCACTGCAGATGGTGACTGCACCCATGAAATTAAAAGACACTCACTCCTTGAAAGAAAAGTTATGACCAACCTAGATAGCATATTAAAAAGCAGAGACATTACTTTGCCAACAAAGGTCTGTCTAGTCAAGGCTATGGTTTTTCCGGTAGTCATGTATGGATGTGAGATGAGAGTTGGACTATAAAGAAAGCTGAGTGCCAAAGAATTGATGTTTTTGAACTGTGGTGTTGGTGAAGACTCCTGAGAGTCCCTTGGACTGCAAGGAGATCCAACCAGTCCATCCTAAAGGAGATCAGTCCTGGGTGTTCATTGGAAGGACTGATGTTGAAGCTGAAGGTCCAATACTTTGGCTGCCTGATGCAAAGAGCTGACTCATTTGAAAAGACCCTGATGCTGGGAAAGATTGAAGGCGGGAGGAGAAGGGGACGACAGAGGATGAGATGGTTGGATGGCATCACTGACTCGATGGAGATGAGTTTGAGTAAATTCCAGGAGTTGGTGATGGACAGGGAGACCTGGCGTGCTGTGGGGTCTATGGGGTCGTGAAGAGTTGGACACGACTGAGCGACTGAACTGTACCTTTTTAACATTTATTTTTTAATAGTTTTTGGTTGTGCCTTGAGGCATTCAAGATCTTAGCTCTCTGACCAGAGATTGAACCAACTCCCTGTAGTAGAAGTGCGGGGTCTTATCCACTGGACCACCAGGGAAGTGCCCTGTACTGTATTTATCAGTACGATAAGTTTATGTCCTATGCATAGAAAATGAATCAACTGCCAGTATCTATATCAATATTGTCTTATATGATAGAAAACACTGTATATGTATTACTAACACTAGACGTCACAAATAAAAGATAAATGTTTCTTTGTCACATTATTTACAAGTATGATAATTCAAGGAAAAAGCACCAATATGATTGCTTCAATAGGAAAGCTTCACAGTAGCTCAGCTTGTACACTAATGAATGAATCATTATAAAAATTTCATGTCTCATAGTATTACAGTCACATTTCATAATACAGCATTGGAAATGTTACACTTTAAAGAACACTTGTTACGGTAGGCTGACATGCAGTTCTTCCAATTATGAGAAAGAGGCATACTGTATAGTAATGGGATTCTTTGAAAACAAAGTTATAAAACAGTAATAAAATATTAAACATCACTTACCTTACGCCTCTGTAAGGACAGGCCATCCACTTCAAGTCTTGTACAGTTTTTGTCATTGTTTAGTCAATAAGCTGTGTCTGAATTTTTTTCTTTGAAGTTTTTATTGTAGTAAGATATGTATAACATGGAGTTACCATTTTAACCATTTTTAAGTTCTACAATTCAGAGGGATTAAGTGTATTCCCAGTGTTGTGCAACCAGCATCACCCATCTCCAGAACTTTCTCATCAGCCCAACTGAACAATAACTATACATTATCTCCGCTCCTCGGTCTCCAGGAACTACCGCTTTACTTTGTCTCTATGAATTTGCCTAATCTATGCGTGTCCTATAAATAGAATCACATAATTTTTAACCTCTTGTATCATGTCCGACTCTTTTGGGACCCCACAAACTGTAGCCCACCAGGCTCCTCTCTCCATGGGATTCTCCAGGCAAGAATACTGGAGTGGGTTGCCATTTCCTCCTCCAGGGGATCTTCCTGACCCAGGGATCAAAACTCATGTCTTCTGCATTGGTAGGCAGATTCTTTACCACTGAGCCACCTGGGAAGCATCTCCATGTATATTTTTGTATAGTTATTGAAAAGAATCTGCATATAAGTGAACCCACACTGTTCAAACTCTGGTTATTCAAGGGTCAACTGAAACACTTGGGTAAAGAAAAAATAGAAATAAGCATTTTAAATTACCTTAGTGTGTTATTTTCTCTATATCAATTGAATATAAAAACAAAACACATTCCAAACATTGACAGTTACTATTTTTAACAAAGCTGATGGACTTGATTTTTATCATTCATTATCTGGATTAAAATCTAACTTTACTTGTTTGCTTAGTCCTTATGCATTTTTGTTTACATAAACCAGGGAAACAATTTGATAGCAATTGACTGAATAAATCAGAATATAAGTTTACAACTTATTATGTGCCAAAAAGATTTAGGTAAAAAGGGAAACTTACCTTTGTCCAAATGAACTCTCTAGGAACTATGCCCCAAAGTGCAAAATTAATGGTCATGTAATACTGAATAAGCGAGAAATAAGAATGTGTGGTGAAAATAACGAGATTTGGCAATTAAAAATTTTTTGGGCCACACCGAGTAGCATGCAGGATTTTCAAGCCCCAGCAAAGAATGGAAGCCACACCCTCTGCAGTGGAACTGTGGAGTACCAACCACTGGACTGCCACAGAATTCCCTAGAGCTGGCGATCTTTTAAGTTGATCCTTTAATATTACTTTCCTTTTTCAGTATGTTTTCCTAATCTTCTTGCATTTGATAATAGCAACTCCTCTTCAAGGCTGGACTTCCATGTGTTATATCTAGAAGAGACTCTTCTCTTTACTGATAAGTTATAGTATAACTATCTGATTAAACCTTTATGTTTAGAAAAGACTGGGTTTCTACTAGGCTTCCCAGGAAGCACTATTGGTAAAGAACCTGCCTGTCAATGCAGGAGAAACCTGCCAAGAGGCATGGGTTTGTACCAGTCTCCCCTCATTGGGTGGCCTCTATGTGGAGAAGCAACCAAGGACTCTTAATTATGTACTAAAAGTGCCTGGAAATATGTTTAGGAAGTTCCTGGTGGGAAGAGGCTGAGCTGTATGATAGCAAACCCACCTACAGAGAAGTGATCAAACTCTTCTTTGAAGTAACTGATGAGAGGAATTAATGCACTGAAACAAGAAACGTTGGTAATTGGTGTCTACACATTCAACTTTAAAACGATGTCTAGATGACTGGTGTGTGAACAGAGTGAGAAAGTATACCAGAATACACCCAACAATATTTGACTATAAATAAATTTCTCCCAGCAGGCAAACTATTTGCTAAATGTTCACCAATACAACTCAGAGTGATAGAATCTGTCAAAAAGTTAGTTTTCAACTTTATACTAGTGCTGTATAACAGGGATGCCATGTGGAGATATAAATTCATGGCAGCCAATCTTTTAAAAAGATGTCCTTTTCATCATAGGGGACTGGAATGGAAAAGTAGGAAGTCAAGAGATACCTGGAGTAACAGGCAAATTTGGCCTTGGAGTACAAAATGAAGCAGGGCAAGGCTAACAGAGTTTTGCCAAGAGAATGTACTGGTCATAGCAAACTCCTTCTTCCAAATACACAAGAGAAGACTACACATGGACATCCCCAGATGGTCAATATCGAAATCAGATTGATTATATTCTTTGCAGCCAAAGATGGAGAAGCTCTATACAGTCAGCAAAAATAAGATCAGAGGCTGACTCTGACCCAGATCATGAACTCCTTATTGCCAAATTCAGACTTAAACTGAAGGAAGTAGAGAAAACCACTAGACCACTCAGTTATGAACTAAATCAAATCCCTTATGATTATACAGTGGAAGTGAGAAATAGATTCAAAGGATTAGATCTGATAGACAGAGTGCCTGAAGAATTATGGATGGAGGTTCGTGACATTGTATGGGAGGCAGGGATCAAGACCATCCCCAAGAAAAAGAAATGCAAAAAGGCAAAATGGTTGTCTGAGGAGGCCTTACAAATAGCTGAGAAAAGAAAAGTAAAAGGCAAAGGAGAAAAGGAAAGATACACCATTTGAATTAGGAGTTCCAAAGAAGAGCAAGGAGAGATAAGAAAGTCCTCCTCAGTGATCAGTGCCAAGAAATAGAGGAAAACAATAGAATGGGAAAGACTAGCGACCTCTTCAAGAAAATTAGATACCAAGGGTACATTTCATGCAAAGATGGGTGCAATAAAGGACAGAAATGGTATGGACCTAATAGAAGCAGAAGATATTAAGAAGAGGTGGCAAGGATACACAGAAGAACTATACAAAAAAGATCTCCATGACCCATATAATTACGATGGTGTGATCACTCACCTAGAGCCAGACATCCTGGACTGCGAAGTCAAGTGGGTCTTAGGAAGCATCACTATGAACAAAGCTAGTGGAGATGATGGAATTCCAGTTGAGCTATTTCAAATCCTAAAAGATGATGTTGTGAAAGTACTGCACTCAATATGCCAGCAAATTTGGAAAACTCAGCAGTGGTCACCGGACTGGAAAAGGTCAATTTTCATTCCAATCCCAAAGAAAGGAAATGCCAAAGAATGTTCAAACTACCACAGAATCGTACTCATCTCACATGCTCCCAAAGTAATGCTCAAAATTCTCTAAGTCAGGCTTCAACAGTACGTGAACTGTGAACTTGCAGATGTTCAAGCTGGATTTAGAAAAGCCAGAGGAACCAGAGATCAAATTGCTCACATCTGTTGGATCATTAAAAATACAAGAGAATTCTAGAAAAACATCTACTTCTGCTTTATTGATTACACCAAAGCCTTTGACTGTGTAGATCACAACAAACTGTGGAAAATTCTTCAAGAGATGAGAATATCAGACCACCTTACCTGCCTCCTGAGAAATCTGCAGGTCAAGAAGCAATAGTTAGAACTGGACATGGAACAACAGACTGGTTCCAAATTGGGAAAGAAAAACGTCAAGGCTATATATTGTCACTTTCTTTATTTAACTTATATGCACAGTACATCATGCGAAATGCCAGGATGGATGAAGCACAAGCTAGAATCAAGACTGCCAGGAGAAATACCAATAACCTCAGATACATAGGTGACACCACCCTTATGGCAGAAAGTGAAGAACTAAAGAGCCTCTTGATGAAAGTGAAAGAGGAGAGTGAAAAAACTGGCTTAAAACTCAACATTCAGGAAACAAAGATCATGGTATCTGGTCCCATCACTTCATGGCAAATAGATGGGGAAACAATGGAAACAGTGACAGACTTTATTTTTGGGGGCTTCAAAATCACTGCAGATGGTGACTGCAGCCATGAAGTTAAAAGATACTTGCTCCTTGGAAGAAAAGCTATGACCAGCATAGACAGCATATTAAAAAGCAGAGACATTACTTTGCCAACAAAGGTCTGTCTAGGCAAAGCTATGGTTTTTCCAGTAGTCATGTATGAATGTAAGAGTTGGACTATAAAGAAAGTTGAGCACCAAAGAATTGATGCTTTTGAACTGTGGTGTTGGAGAAGACTCTTGAAAGTCTCTTCGACTGCAAGGAGATCCAATCAATCCATCCTAAAGGAGATCAGTCCTGAATATGCATTGGAAGGACTGATGTTGAAGCTGAAACTCCAATACTTTGGCCACCTGATGTGAAGAACTGACTCATTGGAAAGACCCAGATGCTGAGGAAGACTGAAGGCAGGAGAAGGGGACGACAGAGGATGAGATGGTCGGATGGCATCACTGACTCAGTGACATGAGTTTGAGCAAGCTCTGGGAGTTGGTGATAGACAGGGAATCCTGGCGTGCTGCAGTCCATGGAGTAGCAAAGAGTCAGTCGGACACAACTGAGCGACTGAACTGAACTGAATCCTTAAGAATTCTGTGGGCCAGGGAAACATGCAAAACTGGACCGGGGATGTCCATGGTGGCGCAGTAGATAGGAATCCGCCTGCGAATGCAGGAGACATGGGTTTGATCCCTGGTCCAAGAAGACTCCACATGCCATGGAGCAACTAAGCCCATGTACCACAACTACTGAGCCTGTGCTCTATAGCCCAGGAGCCACAACTACTGAGCCCACGGGCTGCAGCTACTGAAACCCGTTCACCTAGAGCCTATGCCCCGAAACAAAGAAGCCACCAGAATGAGAAAACTGTGCACCGCAACTAGAGGAGCCCTTGCTTGCTGCAACTAGAGAAAAGTCTGAGCAGCAATGAAGACCCAGCACAATAAAAGAAACAAACAAACACCAGAATAAGAATGTGTGAAAGTGAAAGTCGCTCAGTCATGTCCTTTGCGATCCCATGAACTATACCGTCCATGGAATCCTCCAGGCCAGAATACTGAAGTGAGTAGCCTTTCCCTTCTCCAGGGGATCTTCCCAACCCAGAGATTGAATCCAGGTCTCCCGCATTGCAGGCAGATTCTTTATCAGCTGAGCCATGAGGGAAGCCCAAGGAATAAACTCTGACTTGGCTGTAGGAATGGATGCAGGGCTGGAGAAGGGCTGGGGTAAGGGGAGTAGGGATAGGGAGGGCACTGTGGAAATCTCTGGGCAGGGCTGCAGCTGTGCACAAGGTCACAATGCAGTGAGTCAGAGTTTCCACTATTTAGTTATCCTTGTGGGTTAAGTTATCCAGCATAACACCTGTGCCCAATCAATACCTGAGGTGGACCAGGTACAGACAAACTATAGAGTGATGAACTGGTCAGCGGTGTGTCACAGTGAGTCACAGCACACTAAATATGCATGTCACAAGGAAGCAGAGCTGATAAAAGCCAGATAGTCAAGAGCAGGACTGCCCAGGTGGCTCAGTGGCAAGAATCCGCCTGCCAATGCAGGAGACATGCATTCAATCCCTGGTCAGGAAGATCCCCTGAAGAAGGAAATGGCAACCCACTCCACTATTCTTGCCTGGGAAATCCTATGGACAGAGGAGCCTTGGCAGTCTATAGTCCAGTGGGTCGCAAAGAGTCAGACATGACTTAGTAACTGAACAACAATTAAAAGAAGAAAACTATCTCAGTTCTAGGGTCTGATATCAGAGACCCATTGTATATAAAGATTGGAGATCTGCCCATGAATTTTCCACACTCTTAGAAGTATCAGTTCTCTGTTTTCCTTCTAACCAGAGTGTGACCAAGGCCAAGCTCGCTCTGTTTGCTCCACGATAGGCCAATGAATCTGAGAGATTAGGTGTTGAGGCAAGGAAGAGACTTTCATTGGGAAGCCAGCAGACCGAGAAGATGGCAGCCTAGCGCCTCAAAATAACTATCTTATCAGGGTCTGGATACCAGGTCCTTTTATATATTAGAGATGACGGGAGGTGAGGAAGCAAAGTAAAAAACCCATTAATCCAAAGGCAATGGAAAGCAAGTCAAAGAAACAGTTCCAACGTGGAGTCAGAATTTGCTTCCTCCTTGCAAAAGGAGGGCTTCGATTTTTATCTTTTGCTGGCGATTCACTGCTAATCCTATAGGAGATCTGACAGGCTCAATTTGGGAACCCTGTCATTCTATCAACGCAGCTTCTGAAAAATAGCTGCCTTGCTCAAAGCCTAAGGGGCAGTGGGGGCCACATCATACTACTACTGAGCAGTTCTTACATTGATCCGAAGAACAAGGAATGATGATTTAATGAAAGCAGTTAATATTATCAAAATTGCTTTGACGGCCACAGCCTGAGAAGCTATGGGAAATACCCCCCACCAGCTGAAGGAAAATCGGACATCTAGAAAGGAGAATTCGATGCTTGGATCAACTATTAGAGCCAGAAATAATATCACTGGGCTCATCGGCTTAAAATGTAGATCATCTTTATCAGTTTAAACCAAAATAAAATAATTCATCTACTGCTGTATAAAAAGTCAATACAATATCGAGTCCATAAAGTTATTCATTAAACAAACCTAAAGACAGGGTGGACACATTGCCTAATTAGTAACCAGTTTAAAACTCAAATGGTGATATTCAAGCAGCAGGGTAAATCACTCATGTGTGACAACCCTGCCCTTGCATGTCATTATTTCACTGTTGCAGCTGAACCAGATAATGGCTCTCTTTCACTTTGTCTTGCCTAATGGCTAAAGACAAGGATTTATCATGCCCCAAATACACCCGACAATTTCCAATCAATAAATGCTGAAAAGTAGACTAAGATAAGGAATATTTAGAAACCGCTTTACCAGCTAAGATTTCTTGGTGATCTGCCAAGTCACAGTACTTCCTTCATTTGGGAAAAAAAGGTAGACCACATAAACTGTCACTGAGGAGAGCAGTGCGTGTGTTAGTAGCTGCTCAGTCGTGTCTGACTTTTTGTGACCCCCGTGGACTGTAGCCCACCAGGCTCCTCTGTCCATGGAATTTTCCAGGCAAGAATACAGGAGGGGGTAGCCATTCCTTTCTCCAGAGGATCTTCCTGACCCAGGAATCAAACCCAGGTCTACCACGTTGCAGGCAGATTCTTTACCGTCTGAATTCCACACAATCTGAGACTATTCCTTCCTGAGAGGAAGTTTATGTAAATTATAGCAAACGAGGAAAAAAAATAAGAGTTGTGTTGCTGAACCATTATAGCATGCTCTAAGTCATTAAAATTCACACTTGCTTGATGTTTGGACCACATCTTTTAGAAAATTGAAGAAATCTGTCTTCTAGTAGGGCTTCCCAGTGACACTAGTGATAAAGACCCTGCCTGCCAATGCAGGAGACTAAAGAGACACGAGTTTGATCCCTGGGTCAGGAAGACCCCCTGGAGGAGGGCATGGCAACCCACTCCAGTATTCTTGCCTAGAGAATCCCATGGACAGAGGAGCCTGGCAGGCTATAGTCCACGGGGTCGCAAAGAGTCGGACATGTCTTCTAGTACTCCTGGAGAAAAAGTGAAAAGTTATGCAGTTAAACATTATCACTGTCAATTATCTCTGGATGCAATGACCAGATTGTTACACAGATTCAGTCCGTGAAGATCTCTCTCCTGTTTGTGTCTCTCCTGAGACATAAAAAGGGGAGTTCCTTCACTGTACACAGCTCTGAAGTGATGTTGGAGAAGTCTAAATATAAGATGGTTGAGAAATCATGGTAGAGAATATTCAATTATGTAATGATCCTAAGTAAAAAATAAACAGGAGGACTGTCTTGAAAAACTATTTCATCTGAGGCCTCCCTCTTGGCATTCTGATTCTCATTACCTTATGGGAAAAAAAGTAACTTGAGTACTATTAAAGAAAAAGGATGCTTCTGTAATCATGGGTTAATAATTGAAATATAGTGTTGAAATGGTATGCAAGTGAAAATATGGCCTTAAAAACAGATACTAGAAAGACTGAAAACAAACTAGGCATACAATTCAGGAAGACAGGCAAAGTATATCAAATAGCCACCACCTCCAAAGAGAAGGAATCAATAAATATAAAAGCAGAAATGAAATCAGAAACAAAAAACTGATTTGAACAATTATTATCAAAAGTTTGTTAGTTGAATAAAATAGATAATCTGAGCTAGAATTAAAATACATTTAAACAACAGTAGAAACAAGAAAGAGATATAACTACTGGGCACAGAGACTTTAAATGTTATAGAAAACATTACCCAGAGAAATGTATTGAACTGGCTTATTGAATAAGCTCTATTTACTAGGACTGATGGACTTACCTGGTGGCTCAGATGGCAAAGAATCCGCCTGCAATGTGGAAGACCTGGGTTTGATCCCTGGGTTGGGAAGATCCCCTGGAGGAGGGCATGGCAACCCACTGCAGTATTCTTGCCTAGAGAATCCCCATGGACAGAGGAGCCTGGTGGGCTACAGTCCATGGGGTCGCAAAGCTTGCAACACGACTGAGCGACTAAGCACGCGTATTAGGAATGATAGTTTAAAATAGCTCAACTTTTGTTCCCAAATAGCAGACATCTGCCAGCAGATCCACAGTTCCTCTCTTAGTTGTAGATTTCAGTTTGACATTTTTTGTGTGCGATTTAAGCCTCTCCCCTTCCACCTGAAAAAGTCTGACCTAAGCTTGGAAACCTGCAGTGAACAAGTGGGGGGTGGGTGGCAGTCTTCTTTCCCCTCCCTGACCCCTACCCACTTCACTGGATGTTTGTTGCTGGTTCAGCCCCCACCCCACACCCGCCCCACCCCTGACCAGGCAGGGAGAGTTGTGGGTGGAGCTTATAGACTGGAATGGTAGTTATCTGGCCTCCTGACCTCCTGCAGTCCATTTCCATGCCTCTCCACCCTCCAGCCCCCTACCCCCTGGAGCACGAAATGGCAACCCACTCCAGTATTATTGCCTGGAGAATCCCAAGGACAGAGGAAGCTGGCGGGCTACAGTCCAGGGGGTTGCAAAGAGTTGGACATGACTGAGTGACTTTCACTTTACTTCTGATGATGTGCTTTGTCTAATCTTCGAGCCCCTGTTCCTGGGAGGATCTCCTACCAGGAAGCCTCTATTTGTAACCCACCTTCAGCTCCTGTTTCTGAAGTCTCAACCCACTTGCACCCTCCCTCTGGAGTCTCCTTCCTCTCCTACAGGCCATCCTTCTGGGCGTGTCCTTGTCCAGGTGACTTAGCCGGAGACTTTCTCTGCCCAATGCTGGAGGTGTAGGCTGCTTCCTGTGAGGCTCTCTTCTCTGTCAGCGCCCTGGCTCCAGCAAGTCTCTTAGCTGTGTCCCCCAAATGCCAGGGGGCACATGAAGGCTCCTGGAGCAGTTCTTTGAATGCCCTCATTTGGTTTGAGGTGAGGGAAGAAAACCCCTTGTTCTTCCATCATCTGGGCAGCACTTAGTACAATATCAGAGAAACTGTACTGCTGATCTCTTAAAGAATTTCTCATTTTCACTAAAACCCCTAAAATACTAGACAAACTAGAAAATTTTTTAAATGTCTAACTGCGCGATTTTTTGTTAGTCCTTTCTCTTAGGATGGAGCTTTCTGAGGGTCAATTACTAACATACATGTAATTGGATGCCCAGAAAAAGACAGTAAAAAATGGTCCTGGATATATATGCCTTGGTTGCATGCTCTAGCTTGCACAGAGAAATTCTGGTTCCTCCTCACCATTCCAATTTTCCATATTCTGCCTCAGTCACAGATTCAAGCAGAGTCAGCTCTTGACCAGAAGCATCAAATCTTCCTATTGAAGCCCAATCTGCAGTACAGATTCTCTCTTCTCTTATGGTGAGTTTTTAGTTCCTGCTATCTAACATGGATGAATTTAAATCTCATCATAGATAGATTCTACAAAAAGAAAAAAAAATATCTACCATCTTCAAGAAATAAAATGTTCAAAAGATCCAGACTCAGAGATGACCAAGATGTTGGAGCTGATAGGGAATTTAAAATAACCACGAAAGAAATGTTAACAGATCTAGTGGCATAAATGGACAGCGGACATTAAGAGGTGGGGAATTTCATTAGAAAAAGGGAACTTTGATTAGAAAGATGGAAACCATAAAACAGTCAAGTGGAGATGCTAGAAACAAACATGAGGTCAGAGATGAAGAATTTCTTCAATAAACTTACTGGCAGCCCAAAAACTAGAGAAGAAGGAAATCAATGGACTTGAAAATAAGTCAGTAGGAATCATACAAACATAAAGAGAAAAAAAGGAACAACTATGGGTTAACAATAAAAAGTCCCTTGAACTGCAAGGAGATCAAACCAGTCAATCCTAAAGGAGATCAACCCTGAATATTCATTGGAAGGACTGATGCTGAAGCTCCAACACTTTGTCCAGCTGATTCGAGGAGCCAACTCATTAGAAAAGACCCTGATGCTGGGAAAGATTGAAGGCAGGAGGAGAAGGGGACAACAGAGGATGAGATGGTTGGATGCCATCACTGACTCGATGGACATGAGTTTGAGCAAGCTCCGGGAGATAGTAAAGGATGGGGAAGCCTGGTGTGCTGCAGTCCATGGGGTCAAAAAGAGTTGGATAGGACTGAAGTGACTTAGCACACACACACAGAAGAATAGTGACTATCTTCAGTGGAATCTTTCCACAGTCCTACAAATACATACAGGCCAACAGTGATGTCACCCACAACGTCACCCACAACACAACCAGGGCAGCACAGAGCCTCCCTCTCCTGTCAGGAGAGAAAGCTCTCCCTCCTCGTCCCTTCTCCCTTTTCCACCTTCCAGGGCTGCATCACTGACTCAGTGGACATGAGTCTGAGCAAGCTCCGGGAGATGGTGAGGGACAGGGAAGCCTGGTGTGCTGCTTCACGGGGTTGAAAAGAGTTGGACACGACTGAGCGACTGAACAACAAATGGGTTAACAAGCTAACATATGTGTAACTGGAATTCCAGAGAAAGAGTGAGAGAGGGCAGAAGAGTACGTGATGATATAATGGCCAAAAATTTCCCAAAAATCAGTGAAAGAACAGAAGCCACAAATTCAAGGAAGAAAAAAAACCCTAAAAACATCAAACTGCTGAGAACCAACATTTCAAAGGAAAAATCTTGAAGACAGTCAGACGGGGAAGCACATTACACAGAGATCCAGGACCACAGGCTCAGCAGTGTGAGTGACTGGCAGGCTGACCCACTGCTGGATTTCTCATATCTGTCCACAGGCTACAGAGACAGAAAAGCTCATGAGGACTAGCCCTGGCGTCTCTCAGTTTGGAGCTTCTCCAGAGTCTTGCGCCTTCCTGGTCTCACCACCTTGTTTTTGAGAATACCAGTGCCTTGGCTTACACCAACAGAATGGAATGGAGGATCTCCAAGCCTAGGTTTCGCAGGCTCCAAAATGTGGGGTGTGAGACTGGGCTCCCTTTCTGTAAATTGGGTTTATGCAGTGCTTTCTACAATTCTAGTTCAGAGTTCTCTCAGGTGAGAGTTAGTGTTGCTTCTTCTGGTTTCCTCTGTGTCAGTGGAAGTGTCAGTGCACATAGCTCTCCACTAGAGGGCAATATAAGCATTACGCTTTTAAAACACGAGGCCACAGATTTCTAGCACAAGCATACATTACTGAAAAAATAATGAACTCCTAAACAACACAAATTTAATTTTTAATATTACCTTTTTGTTTTGCTATGGTTGGGACATGTCTAACATTTCTTAAAAATACACATTAATAGAGGAAAAATCAAGCACCTGTAAGGTAAATGGTATTGCTAGGATGATAAAAGGGTTAATCCATCTAGAAAAAACAGTTGTAAGTATAAATCCACCTAAAAATTACAAAATACATGAATCAAAACTGACAGAATTTGAGAGAGAAATAGGCAATTCAACAATTATAGAGCCTTTGATGCCTAATTTTCAATAATAGAACAGTGAGATAGGAGGCCAACAAGGATAGAAGACTTGAACACCAGTGTAAGCAAACTAGACTTGACAGATGTACAAAGGGCACGTCACACAGCAGCAACAGAATACAAAGTCCCTTCAGGTATGTATGTAACATTCTCTAGGACAGATATATGTTAGGCCAGAAAATAAGTCTTAATACATTAGAAGTAGATAAATAAATTAGAAGTAGATTTCCCCCACTCCTCCCAGGGAAAGCAATTTGAGTTCTTCCCCTGTGCACAGAAACTGCAAAATACCTGTGGAGCCCAGGAGGCTGGGCCCTGCCCAGCTAAACGAGACCACACATTTCTCATTCTCAAAATCAAGGAAAACTTCCTGACTAGAAAACTCCTTGGAGGTCAGAAGTGGAGTGGTGCTAAGTCTACCCATAGGCCTCTTCATAGGAATACATCTTGGCTGAGAGATTGCATGCATACAAGGGAGGATCCTGAGATATTTGAAATATGGACTCAGTACCAGGCAAACAAAAACGGTTGGCCAAAGGAAACCCAGAACAGATGCCCCATAAAAGTGACTGACACCACCAAGAGGGCAGACTCTCTCTCTGAGCCCGCCCATGTATCTACCCACATGTACTCTTTTTCCTTCTAATGAACACTTCATTTGTTTCACTGCTTTCTGTCTTTGTGGGAATTCTTTTCTGCAAAGCTGAAAGGTCAGGGCCTTGTCACTGCTCACCAGTCTAGTGGTTAGGATTTGGTGCTCTTACCACCTCTACCCGACCTTAATCTCTGGCTGGGAACTGAAACCGTCAGCTTCAAGCAGCAGTGGGCTGAGTACACCTGAGATCACGACCACTCAACATCGAACTGGAAGCTACATACAGAGCAGCTGGGCAAGAAAAAGAAAGGAAAGACATACACATTTGAACAGAAAACTCTCTCTCTTTTCAAAAGACATAATCTTGTATACATTTCCCTGGTGACTCAGTGGTAAAAAACTTGCCTGCAATGTAGGAGATGCAGGTTTGGTTCCTGGGTCAGGAAGATCAACTGGAGAAGTAAATGGCAACCCATTCTAGTATTCTTGCCTGGGAAATCTCATGGACAGAGGAGCCTGGCAGGCTTTAGCCCATGGGGTTGCAAAAGAGTTGAACATGACTTATTGACTAAATAACAATAATCTTGTATACACTGAAAAGCCTTTTGAATCCACAAAAAAACCTATGAGTGCTAATAAGCAAGTTCAGCAAATGTGAAACCAACACCCCTAAATCAGCTTATTTCTATACAATAACAATGAGCAATTTATAAATGAAATTGAGAAAACAACTCCTTGTAAACTGCATCAATAAGAATAAAATAACTTCAGTTCAGTTGCTCAGTCGTGTCTGACTGTTTGTGACCCCATGGATTGCAGCATGCCAGGCTTCCCTGTCCATTACCAACTCCCAAAGCTTGCTCAAACTCACGTCCATTGAGTTGGTGATGCCATCCAACCATCTCATCCTCTGTCATCCTCTTCTCCTCCTGCCTTCAATCTTTCCCAGTATTGGGGTCTTTTCCAATGAGTCAGTTCTTCACATCAGATGGCCAAAGTATTGGAGTTTCAGCTTCAGCATCAGTCCTTCCAATGAATATTCAGGGTTGATTTCCTTTAGGATGGACTGGTTGGATCTCCTTGCAGTCCAAGGGACTCTCAAGAGTCTTCTCCAACACCACAGTTCAAAAGCATCAATTCTTTGGCACCCAATTTTCTTCATAGTCCAATTCTCACATCCATCCGTGACTACTGGAAAAACCATAGCTTTGACTAGATGGACCTTTGTTGGCAAAGTAATGTCTCTGCTTTTTAATATGCTGTCTAGGCTGGTCATAGCTTTTCTTCCAAGGAGCAAGCATCTTTTAATTTCATGGCTGCAGTCACCATCTGCAGTGATTTGGGAGCCCAAGAAAGTAGTCTGTCACTGTTTCTATTGTTTCCCCATTTTGCCATGAAGTGATGGGACCGAATGCCATGATCTTCGTTATTCGAATGTTGAGTTTTAAGCCAGCTTTTTCACTCTCCTCTTTCACTTTCATAAAGAGGCTCTTTAGTTCCTCCTTGCTTTCTGCCATAAGGGTGGTGTCATCTGCGTATCTGAGGTTATTGATATTTCTCCCAGCAATCCTGATTCCAGCTTGTGCTTCATCCAGCCTGGCATTTCGCATGATGTACTCTTAGGAATAAATTTAACAAAAGAGTGCAAGATTTGTAAACTGAAAGCTGTAAAACATCATTGAAAGAAATTTAAAGATGGGAATAAATGGGAAGATAACACATTTAACGGGTCAGAAGACTTAATTTTGGTAAAATAACAATACTGTCCAACTCGATAGAGTGAATGCATTCCCTATCAAAATCCCAGCTTTTTTTTGAAGAAGTTTGCAACTTCATTCTAAAATTCATATACAAATGTAAAAGACAGAATATCCAAAACATCTTTAAAAA
Organism: Giraffa tippelskirchi; assembly: GCF_054371585.1. Classification (NCBI taxonomy): domain Eukaryota; kingdom Metazoa; phylum Chordata; class Mammalia; order Artiodactyla; family Giraffidae; genus Giraffa; species Giraffa tippelskirchi. Next base: position 53,083,366 of record NC_137280.1, read on the forward strand.
GAACAAAGTGGAAGGACTCAACATTTCCTGATTTCAAAACTGAGTACAAGCCTACAGTAATCAAGATTGTGCTTGGGACTTCCCTGGTGGTCCAATGGCTGAGACTCAGAGCTTCCAATGCAGGGGTACCATCCCTGGTCAGGGAACTAGATCCCACATGCTGAAACTAAAGATCCTGCATGCTACATGAAGACTCAGCATAGCAAACTAACTAAATAAAACACTTCGAGGCTGGCATAGGGATAGACCTTCGTATAGGTTTGTGCTCAGTCATGTTCGACTCTTTTCAACCCCATGGGCTGTAACCCACCAGGCTCCTCTGTCCATGGGATTTCCTAGGCAAGAATACTGGAGTGGGTAGCTGCTCCCTTCTCTAAGGGATCTTCCCAACTCAGGGATAGAACCCTTGTCTCTTGTGCTCCTGCATTGGCAGGTGGATTCTTTACCATTAGGTCCACCTGGGAAGCCCAGGGATAGACCTACTGATCAAGGGAAAAAAGGAGTTCAGAAATAAACACTTAACCATATGGACAGTTGGTTTTCAAAAAGGAAGCCAAGAGATTCACTTCCCCAAATGGTGGTGGACAACTGAATATCCACATGCAAAAGACTGAAACTGGATCCCCAGTTCAGTTGCTCAGTCATGTCCAACTCTTTGCGACCCCATAGACAGCAGAATGCCACACTTCCTCAACCTCATAGTAAGTGTTAAGTAAGTGTTAGTCACTCAGTCGTGCCTGACTCCTTGTGATCCCATGGACTGCAGCCCACCAGGTTCCTCTGTCCATGAGATTTTCCCCAACCTCATACCATATTGAAAAAATAACACAGAATGGATCAAAGACTGTCTTGCCATATCTTACTGGTTTGCTGAACTCAGGGTAGGCAAGGCACGAGCTAAAAAGTGGATAGGAAGAAGCTGGAAGATGGTGGGAGGAGCCGTATGAACTGCAGACCTATTTATTTTCTAATGGCTGGCACAGCGGCCGTAGCAGCAGACATGCTGTATATTCTCATGGTTGATCCAGTGGATACAGCCATAACGCAGCCTCAAGGGCTTCTCAGGTGGAGCTTATATATGCTTAAAGAACAAAAGTGACCCATGACTAAGCGGGTACATTGTGACAAGCATGTGCAGTGCTATAAGTGATCTCAGCTGTTACATAATCATATATTTACAAACTGTGGGGTGAGAGGGTGCAGCGCGCAAGAGAGTAACCAATGCCAACTTGGCTGATTTGCTCTTTCCCTACAAATACCTATGTATAAGACCTAAAACCATCAAACTCTTAGGAGAAAAGATAGTGTTAAGTCTTCATGACCTTGGATTTAGCAATGCTTCATAGATATGACACCCAAGGTGACCAATAAAAAGGTAAAACTTCCCTGGTGGTCCAGTGGCTAAGATTCCGCACTCCCAGTGCAGGTGTTGGGGTTCAAACCCTGGTCAGGTTTGAAACCCTAGATCCCACATGCTGCAACTAAGACCCAGAAGAGCCAAATAAATATTTTTTTAAAAGATAGGTATTTGTTAGCCATGTGTATGTCTTCTTTGGAGAAGTATCTGTTTAGTTCTTTGGCCCACTTTTTGACATGAAAAGATGCTTGATATCACTCATTATCCGAGAAATGCAAATCAAAACCACAATGAGGTACCATTTCATGCCCGTCAGAATGGCTGCTATCCAAAAGTCTACAAGCAATAAATGCTGGAGATGGTGTGGAGAAAAGGGAACCCTCTTAACACTGTTGGTGGGAATGCAAACTAGTACAGCCACTATGGGGAACATTGTGGAGATTTCTCAAAAAACTGGAAATAGAACTGCCATATGACCCAGCAATCCCACTGCTGGGCATACACACTGAGGAAACCAGAATTGAAAGAGACACATGTACCCCAGTGTTCATCACAGCACTGTTCATAATAGCCAGGACATGGAAGTAGCTTAGATGCCCATCAGCAGACGAATGGATAAGGAAGCTGTGGTACATATACACAATGGAATATTACTCAGCCATTAAAAAGAATACATTCGAATCAGTTCTAATGAGGTGGATGAAACTGGAGCCTATTATACACAGTGAAGTAAGCCAGAAAGAAAAACACCAATACAGTATACTAACACATATATATGGTATTTAGTTAACTGGTAAAGATAACCCTGTATGCGAGACATCAAAAGAGACACAGATAAATAAAACAGTATTATGGACTCTATGGGAGAGGGCGAGGGCAGGAGGATACGGGAGAATGGCAATGAAGCATGTAAATTATCATATGTGAAACGAATCGCCAGTCCAGGTTTGATGCATACATGATACAGGGTGCTCGGGGCTGGTGCACCAGGATGACCCAGATTGATGGGATGGGGAGGGATGTGGGAGGGGGGTTCTGGAAGGAGAAGACATGTACACCCATGGTGGATTCATGTCAATGTATGGCAAAACAAATACAATATTGTAAAGTTAAAAAATAGATAAATAAACTAATTTTAAACAATTAAAAAAAAATAAAAGATAGGTAAATGGGACTTCAACAAAATTAAACACCTTTGTTCATCCAAAGATATTATCAAGAAAGTGAAAAGACAATCAGCAGAATGGGAGGAAATGTTTGAAAATCATGTCTGATAAGGGTATAGCATCCAGAATATGAAAAGAACTCTTAAAAGTGAAAAACAAAAAGACGAATCCTGAGTTAAAAAAATGAGCAAATGGTTTGAGTAAACATGTTCCAAAGATTTACAAAGGGTCAATAATCACATAAAAACATTTTTACTCATTAGGGAAACGCAAATCAAACCCAGAATGAGGTATTATTTCACACCAACCAGGATGACTGTACTTAAAAACATGGAGGCAAAAGTAACAGTTGACAAGGACACAAAGAAATTGGAAGACTTAACTTGCTGATGGGAACGTACAGTGGTGCAGCCGCTTCGGAAAATAGTTTGTCCAAAAAAGTTAAAAACACAGTATTACCGAACCGGGTTTGTTTGTCCGGCTCGCAGCAAGCCAAATGCTGGGAGGCTGAGGTTTGCCCTCAGAGAAAGCACTTATTCACAAGACAGCCATGCAGGAAACCTCAGTCCCACCTGCCCAGAGGGGAGGGGCTTGAGCTATTTATGGAATAAGCCTTAAGGTGGAGGGCATGGAGGGTGGGGAAAGGTAACTGAGGATAAGAAAAAGGTGAGGTCATCCTGGTTGTGCAGGTACAACTGAGCTGCTTGCTTCTCCGTGGGATGCTCTGATGTTTTGGGCCATCTCAGGTCACAAGGTCATGATCAGACATTTGAGCCTGTGCAGTTGGAGGGTCTGCGGTCCCAACCAGGGTTTTACAGGCTCCAGCTCAAACTGGATACACGTTCCTGAAAAACAGCTCCCACAAGCCTCTTGTTTAGGCTACTGTAAACCTTCAGTTCAGTTCAGTCGCTCAGTCGTGCCTGACTCTTTGCAACCCCATGGACGGCAGCATGCCAGGCCTCACTGTCCATCACCAACTCCCAAAGCTTGCTCAAACTCACGCCCATTGAGTCGGTGATGCCATCCAACCATCTCATCCTCTGTCATCCTCTTCTCCTCCTGCTTTCAATCTTTCCCAGAATCAGGGTCTTTTCCAATGAGTCAGCTCTTCACATCAGGTGGCCAAAGTATTGGAGTTTCAGCTTCAGCATCAGTCCTTCCAAAGAATATTCAGGGCTGATTTCTTTTAGGATGGACTGGTTGGATCTCCTTGCAGTCCAAGGGACTCTCAAGAGTCTTCTCCAACACTACAGTTCAAAAGCATCAATTCTTTGGCACTCAACTTTCTTCACAGTCCAATTCTCACATCCATCCATTACTACTGGAAAAACCATAGCTTTGACTAGATGGACCTTTGTCGGCAAAGTAATGTCTCTGCGTTTCAATATGCTGTCTAGGCTGGTGGTAGCTTTTCTTCCAAGGAGCAAGCGTCTTTTAATTTCATGGCTGCAGTCACCATCTGCAATGATTTTGGAGCCCCCCAAAATAAAGTCTGCCACTGTTTCCATTGTTTCCCCGTCTATTTGCCATGAAGTGATGGGACAAGATGCCACGATCTTAGTTTTCTGAATGTTGAGTTTTAAGCCAACTTTTACACTCTCTTCTTTCACCTCCATCAAGAGGCTCTTTAGTTCCTCCTTGCTTTCTGCCATAAGGGTGGTGTTATGTGCATATCTTAGGTTATTGATATTTCTCCTGGCAGTCTTGATTCCACCTTGTGCTTCATCCAGCCTAGCATTTCTCATTATGTACTCTGCATATAAGTTAAATAAGCAGGATGACATTATTCAGCCTTGGCATACTCCTTTCCCAATTTGGAACCAGTCTGTTGTTCCATGTCCAGTTCTAACTGTTGCTTCCTGACCTGCATACAGATTTCTCAGGAGGCAGGTCAGGTGGTCTGGTATTCCTATCTCTTGAAGAATTTTCCACAGTTTGTTGTGATCCACACAGTCAAAGGCTTTGGCATAGTCAATAAAGCAGAAGTAGACATTTTTCTGGAACTCTCTTGCTTTTTCAATGATTCAACAGATGTTGGCAATTTGATCCCTGGTTTGTCGGCCTTTTCTAAATCCAGCTTGAACATCTGGAAGTTCACGGTTTACGTACTGTTGAAGACTGGCTTGGAGAATTTTGAGCATTGCTTTGCTAGCATGTGAGATAAGTGCAATTGTATGGTAGTTTGAGCATTCTTTGGCATTGCCTTTCTTTGGGATTGGGATGAAAATGGACCTTTTCCAGTCCTGTGGCCACTGCTGAGTTTTCCAAATTTGCTGGCGTATTGAGTGCAGTACTTTCACAACATCAGCTTTTAGGATTTGAAATAGATCAACTGGAATTCCATCACCTCCACTAGCTTTGTTCGTAGTGATACTTCCTAAGGCCCACTTGACTTTGCATTCAAGGATGTCTGGCTCTAGGTGAGTGATCACACCATCGTGATTATCTGGGTTGTGGAGATCTTTTTTGTATAGTTCTTCTGTGTATTCTTGCCACCTCTTCTTAATATTTTCTGCTTCTGTTAGGTCCATACCATTTCTGTCATTTATTGTGCCCATCTTTACATGAAATGTTCCCTTGGTATCACTAATTTTCTTGAAGAGATCTTTGGCCTTTCCCATTCTATTGTTTTCCTCCATTTCTTTGCACTGATCACTGAGGAAGGCTTTCTTACCTCTCCTTGCTATTCTTTGGAACTCTGCATTCAAATGGGTATATCTTTCTTTTTCTCTTTTGCCTTTCACTTCTCTTCCTTTCACAGCTATTTGTAAGGCCTCCTCAGATAACCATTTTGCCATTTTGCACTTCTTTTTCTTGGGGATGGTCTTGATCCCTGTCTCCCGTACAATGTCATGTACCTCTGTCCATAGTTCTTCAGGCACTCTATCAGATCTAATCCCTTGAATCTATTTATCACTTCCACTGTATAATCATAAGTGTTTTGATTTAGGTCATACCTGAGTGGTTTAGTTGTTTTCCCTACTTTCTTCAATTTAAGTTGAATTTGGCAATAAGGGGAGTTCATGATCTAAGCCACAGTCAACTCCTGGTCTTGGTTTTGCTGACTGTATAGAGCTGCTCCATCTTTGGCTGCAAAGAATGTAATCAATCTGATTTCAGTATTGACCATCTGGTGATGTCCATGTGTAGAGTCTTCTCCTGTGTTGTTGGAAGGGGGTGTTTGCTATGACCAGTGTGTTCTCTTGGCAACCTTGAACTTTGAACCATGAGCCTTGGTGGACAATTAAATCAAGCTTGATCAGTGAAGGCAGGTGTCAGGACAAATAAATCAAACTTGATGTGAAGTTTTTTATTTCTTTAGCAAGTTACAGTTTAACGGATCTAACTGATGACTACCCTCACGTTCAATAGAGTCACCATATGATCCAGCGAATCCACTCTTAGCTCTGTGTTGTTGTTCAGTCATTAAGTCATCTCTGACTCTTTGTGACCCCAAGAACTGCCAGGCTTCCCTGTCCTTCACCATCTCCCAGAGTTTGCTCAAACTCACATCCACTGAGTTGGTGATACCATCCAACCATCTCATCCTCTGTCACCCTCTGCTCCTTCTGCCCTCCATCTTCCCCAGGGTCTTTTCCAATGAGTCAGCTCTTCCCATCAGGGGGCCAAAGAATTGGAGCTTCAGCTTCAGCATCAGTCCTTCCAACGAATATTCATTTCCTTTAGGATTGGAGAAGGCAATGACAACCCACTCCAATACTCTTGCCTGGAAAATCCCATGGACAGAGGAGCCTGGTGGGCTACAGTCCATGGGGTCTTGAGGAGTTGGACACAACTGAGCAACTTCACTTTCACTTTTCACTTTCATGCACTGGAGAAGGAAATGGCAACACACTACAGTATTCTTGTCTGGAGAATCCCAGGGTCATAGCCCATGCCTGACACACAGGGGCGTGTGTGTGTAATAGAATTTCAGTTCGAAACATAGCAGAGAATAAAAACGTAAGCAAACGACTTTCCAACTCAGCTGGCATTTGCTTATTTCCTGATACTCTGATCACTGTGCTAACCACACTAAGATGCCGTGGAACCCAAGCCTGAAACTTGGTGTGCTTGACTCCTCAGAAGACCTTGCAGGTATTTACCTGCAACCAGTGAATAGTTGTGACGACATAAGGAGCACCTCAGTCCCCACTCAGCAGGTTAGAGGCAGCATGTTAGGGGTGTGATGGACCCTTATGTGGACAGGACAGTAGAAAGAAGTGACGTCCTAGAAGGAAGATGTAAACCACAAAGAAAAATACGAACATGGACAATTGTGTCTTTGCTTTTTCTCAGACCACTGAAGAAAATGGGGTGTGTGTGTCCTGGGCTTTTTTGTCTAGAAGAGGGACAGTGAGAGAAGAAGTAGGAAGAATAGATGAGGCTAAAGGGAATCCAGGCTATATTTGAAAGGAGTTTGTGGTGTGCTGAGAGGGGATGGGGAAGACGAGGCTTAAGAACATTTTCTTGGAGCTGTGAATGTACTTCTCCCTTAGCATTTGAAAACATTCTAATTTTGACAAAATTATAAATGCACCGAAAATTGCAGATAATTTCTAGAGGTCCCAAGTTAACATTTTCTCCACATTTGCCATCTTGAGAGGTGACTCCCAAGGGTTGAACTGGTTGGCTCTTAGGTTGGTGTTTACTCTGATTGTGACATTCTGTTGTGACAGGCCAGCTAATGTAAAGGTTTCACCTTTAATGAGTCATATAGAAAACAGACACAGGAGTTCAAAAAGGCACACCAGTCTAAATGTATTTAATGAGTTCAATGCCCTAAAAATATCTAAATGAACTGAAAAGTCTATGTACTGCCACAGAATGGTGGATATTCATAACTATGATCACAAATCACCCATGAGAAAATATTTGTAGTTTCTGTTTAAGGAGGCAAAAAAGCATGAAATGAATCTATGGATTCTGTAGCCAAGAACTGGAAACCAAGTACCCACCAGTAGAGAATCAGTTAACTAAACAATAGTACATTTAGTCAATGGAAGACTATACACACAGAAAAAAAATGAAGAGATCTTACAGATACAAATGTAATACATACAGATGTATTGTTGTCATGGGAAACATTCATGATATTCATTTTTCTGTGCTATATAAAGTCTTTAATGGAATCCCATCTTTGCATGTGTGTCTATGTGTGACTCACCAACTATCTCCTTATTGTCAAATCCAGCAGTCCTTTCTCTCTCCTCTTTCGTGACCTTAGAGTAGCCTGTGATGTACTCATTTTTCTTCAGGGCATCCTCCTCTTCCTGTGACACTGTACTCTCTAGGTTTTATTCCTGCTGTTTCTTCCCCATCGCCTCTTTGTCGCTCTCTGACTGATCTCAAGAAATGGGCTGCTCTGGGGTCTGGTGTTGAATTCTTTCCTTTTCTTGGGCTTCATTGTCTCCCTGGACTTCCTGTGGCTCAGAGGATAAAGAATCTGTCTGCAGTGCAGGACACCTGAGTTCAATCCCTGGGTCAGGAAGATCCCTTGGAGGAGGGAATGGCAACCCACTTCAGTATTGTTGCTTGGAAAATTCCACAGACAGAGGAACCTGGCGGGCTACAGTCCATGGGGTTGCAAAGAGTCTGACACAACTGAGCGACTCACAACTTTCAATTTCACATTGTCTCCCAAGGTGATACGATATAGTCTCTGGGCTCTAAACACCATTCAAACACTGGTGACTTGTGCTTCCTATTTCCATCTTTGACTTCTCCCTCGTTTCAACTCAAGTGCAATTGTTAACCTGACAACACAGCAGTCTGTGTAGCTGAAGATGCTGTTTTGATCTGCTGCCCTCCAAAATCTCTCTCCCTTCTCTCAAGTGTCCTATATGTGACCGAGCTCTTGCCTGTCTTTTGTCTTACATCTTAACCAAGCTTCCCCTCGTTCACTCTGCTCCAATGTATCCTACATTCTTTCTGGTTCTTAGATAGACCAAGTTCATCCTTTTTTTTTTTTTTTTTTTTAATAAATTTATTTATTTTAGTTGGGGGCTAATTACTTTACAATATTGTAGTAGTTTTTGCCATACATTGACATGAATCAGCCATGGGTTTACATGTGTTCCCCATCCTGAACCCCCCTCCCACCTCCCTCTCCATCCCATCCCTCTGGGTCATCCCATTGCCCCAGCCCTGAGCATTTGTCTCATGCATCGACCATGGAATGGTGTTCTGTTTCACATATGATAATATACATGTTTCAATGCTATTCTCCCAGAACGTCCCACCCTCACCTTCTCCCTCAGAGTCCATAAAATTGTTCTATGCATCTGTGTCTCTTATTCTGTCTCGCATATAGGGTTACTCAGCCATTAAAAAAAATACATTTGAATCGGTTCTATTGAGATGGATGAAACTGGAGCCCATTATACAGAGTGAAGTAAGCCAGAAAGAAAAACATCAATACAGTATACTAATGCATATATATGGAATTTGAAAGATGGTAACGGTAACCCAAGTTCATCCTTAACTCAGGACTTCTGCATTTGCTCTTTCTTCCTGGATTTCTCATCCTTCTAGTTTTGTCTTGGCTAATCCCCTGATCTCAGAAGAGCAAGTCACCATGCCTACTCTCATGCCCTGATAGCTCTCTGCACCTTGCTTTATTTTGTCTTATATTTTATTATCTGTCTCTCGACTAAAATATTGCCTTCATTAAAGCAGGGAATCAGCCCATCTTATTAATACCTGTAGTCAGAATACCTTTAAAGAGTTCTTGGTACAGAGTAGACGTTCAATTACTATATAAGTGTGCACAGAAATAAAGTTTGGGAGGATATACACACCAAACAGTTCACAGTTCTGAGTGGGGAGATGTGGCAGAGGTAAATTATGAATTGACTTTCCCTTTCTACTAAGATATGTTTCAGTTAGTCTTGAATTATTCGAAATGATGCTATATACTCCTTTAACAATTAGAAAAATTAATAAACCTATTTTCAATTAGAAAAAAGTGGTTGATAAAGTTTTGATGCTTTAAGATAAACTGTGTTTTGGGGAACTTGCCTGGCGGTCCAGTGGTTAAGACTTGGCCTTCCAGTGCAGGGGGTGTGGTTCAATCCCTGGTCAGGGAGGTAAGATCCCACATGCCAAAAAGCTAGAACATAAAGCAGAAGTAATATTATCATAAATTTAATAAAGACTTAAAAAACTGGACTGTGTTTAGTTGGAAGATGAGTTTGTGTGGGATACTTTCTTTCTTGAGGGTTATAGGTAAGTAACATGTTACTATATATAGTAAAATACCTATGATTTTGTAAAAGCACTGAAACGTGAAGCAGCAGAAACGTTTCACTCAGTTCTCTTTCCTTTGAATTTTACAGCTCTCTCTCTCTCATGAATCATTTAAATTGATTTCTTTTTAAAGGTAACAAGATCAAATCATTAGCTTAATGATAACTTGCACTTACTTTTCTTTACCTTATTATATTTTAAATCTCTATTTGATATGTTCATCTTGAACAGGTTTGTTTGTTTTTTTCAAAAGCATACTAAATTTGTAATACTGGCTGTCATTCCCAGGTCTGAATGTTAAGTCAACATATGTTTGAGTGACCTTAAACTTTTCAAGTATGGCAGGCCTCTGATTGTTTTGGAACCTCTTCTGATACTTGTGGACTTAGTTCAAGGCCAGTTATTTTATTTTTTTTACCTAATAGGGATGGTTAATTGTTTGCTTTGATCACTCAGGTGAAGCATCTTACCGTGTATAAAAAGTCTAGCTGGAGTCTGTTGTTACATCCTTACCTTTCTCATCGCAGACACTCCTCCTCAGAGGTTTCACATTGTATTTGCAAAATGATGAGCCTCTCTTTGATCTGGGGGATTGTTATAGCAGTGAGCTGTTGTTTATACCTACTTCTTGGAATGAGAAGAAGGTAAGTTTTATCTTTAAATTGCATTTTTGTTCATTCATTTAAAGTTATTTAACCTTCATTGTTATACCATGCAGTTGGTTTTCTGTACTTAGAAATGCTAGCATTTTCTTCCTTAATATTTTTAAATTAAAAAAAAATTTAAGTATCTTTTTTTATTATATCTCATAAGAGGTATAATGGCAATGTCTACTTTTTAGTATTGAAATATATTAGTCATAATGTAAAAATGGACAAACTTGTTAAACATCACTGACAGAAACTTTGTAAGATCTGTGTGTGTGCGTATGTCTGTGTGTCCATGTGTGCATATAAAGCGTGGATTAGTAAGGATAGACGTGGTAAGTGGGATCCGCAGTTCCTATCTTGTAGATTAAATAGCTGCTCTGACTAAATAATTGTTCTCTTTTCAGCTAGTTCTTGTGCACTGTATACACTCAGTCTAAGCTGGACAAGAGCATAGAGCCTGCAGTGATCATCCTGTTATTCTTTTTTTTAAGCTTTATTTATTCACTCATTTTTAGCTGCACTTGGTCTTTGTTGCTGTGAGGGCTTCCCTAGTTGTGGTGAGCGGGGGCTACTCTTTGTTGCAGTGCTCGGGCTTCTCATTGCAGTGGTTCCTCTTGTTGTGGAGCACAGGCTCTAGGTGCTCAAAATGCGTGGGCTTCAGGAGTTGTGATGTGTGGACTCAGTGATTGTAACTCGCTGGCGCTAGAGTACAAGCTCAGTAGATGTGGCACATGGACTTAGTTGCTCCGTGGTATGTGGGATCTTCCCAGACCAGGGATCAAACCCATGTCCCCTCAACATCAGGGTTAAGAATCTATTACTCTTACTAATGATAATCAGTCATGGTGAATTGGGAAACTGCTAAACACATGAGACATCACTTATTTGTGTGCATCACTTACAACTGGTTGAAGAAATAAAGTCAGATACACCCACCATAATTATTTAACTTCTGATTGGTTCAAAGAGCATTTGGGGGAGGCCATATAAATATTCTCAACTATGTCAGTCTCCAAAACAGAATTATCCACTGCATATCTTCAACTACGTAGGCTGCTATGGGTTGTCCACCTTTTAACAGGTTTTATTTTTTTGCCCTTTTCGATATTTTAATTCAGGCCTGGTAATTTCTATTTTTAATTAAACTACTTACCTGCAAACTATGAAAATAAAAATCATTATTTTATGCTATGTTATTCTACAAAGAGGGAGAGTGGTTTCTATTGGAAAATAAATGTTTATTTTATTAAAGGAAAACATTTAAAATAGCATGAAAGAGCATTAAATTATAATTAATATCCATGTCAATACCTATTTTATTCAACTTTATTCTATAATGTGCTAATTTCTCAGATTCCCCTCTTCAACTATCATTACAGAATAATAAAATATTTAAACTATGAAGATTTTTAAAACTTCAATTCTGCAATCCTTTCTGTCATTCAATATGCTATACCTTTAGAGAAGACAATAAAATAAAACATTTTGAGATACTTAGGCAAACAATGCTTAGAAACAAACATAAGCACTACAATGTAATTTCATTTCTACATTGAGAGCAAAAATCTTGTTGGCCTGGTTGACCCTTTTATCCTCATGATTGGGAAGAATGAGCAGTATATATTAGACATTCAGTAAGGGCTTCTCAGGTGGTGCAGGGGTAAAGAATCCTCCTGCCAATGCAGGAGATGCAAGAGATGCGGGTTTGATCCCTGGGTCAGGATGATGCCCTGGAGATGGAAATGGCAACCCACTCTAGTATTCTTGCCTGGGAAACTTCATGGACAGAGGAGCCTGGTGGACTATAGTCCATGGGGTTGCAAAAGAGTTGAACATGATTGAGCATACTGTACACTTACACCTGTGTGCACACACACAGGATGGATAGATGGATTTAGCTATCATTTTTACCAACATATCATGTTACTCAGTTAAGATGACTCATTATTTTAGTAAAGGAGCAGGGCCCCACCAACCAAAAAAATATCAATAAACTGTAGAGCTTGAAATTTCACATCAGTGGAAGTAAATTTAATATAAATAAACATAAACAAAGAACTATGTACAGTTTTCCATGTTTACCATCTCTGTTTCTTACAGGCAGATGGGCGAACCACCTCTGGAGAATGGGCTGATTCCGTATCTGGGTTGTGCTCTGCAATTTGGTGCCAACCCTCTCGAGTTCCTCAGAGCGAATCAAAGGAAACATGGTCATGTTTTCACCTGCAGACTGATGGGAAACTATGTCCACTTCATCACCAATCCCTTGTCATATCATAAAGTACTGTGCCATGGAAAATACTTTGATTGGAAAAAATTTCACTTTACTGCTTCTGCAAAGGTAACCAGATTTGCATTTACATAACATTAGGCTTGTTTATTTTTTACCTTTTCTATGTCAATCTATTTAACCATTCTGATGTACTCCAATTTAAAGACAGAGATGTTGAAGAGAGCTACCCTTACATGAAGATTCTCAGAAACACAATAAACCAAGCTGGACATAATCTCTTGGTACTAACCATTTAAAAAGTTGAAATAGGTATAGATTTGTCATTTCCTAACCAGTTTACGGGAGAAGACAATGGCACCCCACTCCAGTACTCTTGCCTGGAAAATCCCATGGACAGAGGAGCCTGGTGGGCTGCAGTCCATGGGGTCGCGAAGAGTTGGACACGACTGAGCGACTTCACTTTCACTTTTCACTTTCATGCATTGGAGAAGGAAATGGTAACCCACTCCAGTGTTCTTGCCTGGAGAATCCCAGGGACGGTGGAGCCTGGTGGGCTGCCGTCTATGGGGTCGCACAGAGTCGGACACGACTGAAGCGACTTAGCAGTAGCAGCAGCAACCAGTTTACGAGGGTGAAATAAAAACTAAATGTTTTACTGGACTAGATTGTACTGTATAAGACAGATAAAAACTCATTCATGTCAATAATTTCTACACAACACCCAGAGTGCACGTGGGAACTTAACATTCAATAGTTGTTTTACCACACTCATGCCACACAATTGTTTAATTTTGTTAAGGAATTGTCCAGATATTTTGGCATCACTTTAAAAGGCTCTTTTACAGAGAAAAATGAATCAATATTAACTGAGTTTCTGCAGAGAAATATTAGACCTGGTCTCTACTCCTAAGTAACTTAAAATCTGGTTAAGATATATCTACAAAGAATATGAAAGAGAACCAATGATTAAAGAAAAAAATTCTTTGGACTTCCCTGGTGGTCCAGTGGCTAAGACTCTGTGCTCCCAATGCAGAGGGCCTAGGTTCGATCCCTAGTCAGGGAACTAGATCACAGATACCTCAGCTAAGAGTTCCTGAGTACCCTAACTAAGACCCAGTGCAGCCAAATAAATAAATACACATTTTTAAAGAAACACTCTTGATTAACACCAAATTAATGTGCAAATAAATGCAGAAGCATAGAAAAATAAGAGAAGAGCAGAGTGTTTGTGAAGGAAGTTTCACTGATAATCTGGGACTTAAAGTTGGCCTTGAAGGATGTGATTTGGCCATTTATTTGAAGTGGCATTTCAAATACAACTGCTATGAAATTGCAGGTGGGAAGGCTGGTTCCCCCTCTCCTCCCTTTTTTTAACAAGTAGAGAATCATGAAAGAATCACACTATTTACTGGTCCTGCTGCTAAGTCATTTCAGTCGTGTCTGACTCTTTGTGACCCTATGGACCGTAGCCCGCCAGACTCCTCTGTCCACGGGATTCTCCAGGCAAGAGTACTGGAGTGGGTTTCCATGCCCTCCTCATTTACTAGTCCTGGGTCAGGCTTAATTTCTTTTTTTCCCCACATTTCATTTTCCATCAGGCATTTGGACACAGAAGCATTGACCCGAGTGATGGAAACACCACTGATAACATAAGCAAAACTATCATCAAGACACTGCAGGGCGACGCCTTGAGCTCCCTCACAGAAGCCATGATGGGAAACCTCCAGCTTGTCCTGAGACCTCAGGGGCCACCACAGCCCCCCACACCTGCCTGGGTGACCGAGGGGATGTACTCCTTCTGCTACCGGGTCATGTTTGAAGCTGGCTACTTGACGCTCTTTGGCCGTGATCTCGTAGGGCAAGATGCCCAAAAGGCGCTCATTCTAAACAGCCTGGACAACTTCAAGCAATTTGACAAAATCTTTCCAGCCCTGGTGGCTGGCTTCCCCATCCATGTGTTCAAGACAGGACACTATGCCCGGGAGAAGCTGACAGAGGGCTTGAGGCTCCAGAAGCTCAGAGAAAGAGACCACATCTCAGAACTGGTCAGGTTTCTAAATGATACATTCGCCACCTTGGATGACACAGAGAGAGCCAAGTCACTCCTCGCAGTCCTCTGGGCATCGCAAGCAAACACCATTCCAGCCACTTTCTGGAGCTTGTTTCAAATGATTAGGTAATTAGCAGATTATCCATTTATTTCTTTATTTTAATTGAAAGCAGAAATTCAACCATTGCAACTAAAAAAAAAAAAAAAAGACTCATGGTACCTTCTCATGCTGTCAGTCATGAATGTGGCATTTACCCTTGTAAATGTTTAACATTTACATCGGCTCATCCGATTCTCTAAAAACAGCTGTGACTGGTAAAAGCATCTTGTAGAAGCAGAGACTGACCGTCCTGGGGAAAGGAACATACTGGTACAGGGTCAATGAGACTGTCTGCACCTAGAGCCCTTCTCCTTAAGGCCAGGTTGTTCTTCACAACGCCTCTTTAAGTGCATGAATTTGGTCTTTATAATCATAAAAATAGCCTTATGTGATTGCTGATGTCAGCAAATGGGACAGTGAGTGCATGCTTGCTAAGTCACTTCAGCCTGCCTACATTAGCTGTTTTTTCACCCAGTTAGTGGTTGCTGTTATACTATTTGACCAACTCTAATACCTATGAATCAATCATAATATATTGGTATTTATGGAATTTAGCTAGATTTTGCCTTTTAAACACTGTATGTAACAAAAAACTTGTATGCAACATAAACTTTGCATAATGTGATTTCTTTCCCAAAGGTTTAGTCTTTTGGGAATTTGACATTCAAATGTTTTATTGAATTATTCCAGTCAAACTGGATGTTGCACAGACACAAAATTACTATTCAATTGGATTGGAAGTGCCAAAGTTCTGTTGAGGGCTGCTAATTTTTATGTCTTTAAAATATTTTTTTTTAAATTTCAGATAAAAAACTCATCTGTCTCAAAGATTAAATGTCTTCTAAAATGTTTACTTCGGAAAGCTCTGTCTGGAGTAAATTCACATATTAACAGCAAGGTTACAACAGCAATTTTATATCCTGTAGGTAATTGTAGCCATTTCCTGATAGTCATGCAAAGACATCAATCAGATGTTTCTGAGACTTAGTTAACTGTGATCCTGTTCCATGGACACCTCACCATGCGCTGAGGATCAAGTGAATGTCAGTGCTCTAAAATGAAGTCGCATTCATTTCACAGGTCCAAGTGCCAGAGGAATAAATTATCATACAAGTGGAAAAGCTGTTTTATATGGAATCATAGGGATTTTAAGAGTAAATTTAAATTTCCTTTGGCAGTTTAGCTTGTACTTTAGAATTGTTATCTTGGATGCAAGTTTCTCTCTCACTTGCCATGAATGACTACTTTGACCATTTAATCCTTATTAGAATCACTTATTTAAAAGTCTGGCCAAAGTTTTACTTTTTTGTAGCAAGACCCTTTCATCAGTTCTTGCTGATATCCAAGGACTTAAAAAACAACTATAGGGACTTCCCTGGTGGTTCAGGGCTAAGACTCCATGCTCCCCAGTGCATGTGCCCCAGATTCGATCCCTGGCCGGGGAACTAGATCCCACATGCTGCAACTAAGAGTTCACATGCCCCAGCTAAGACCTGGTGTAACTATAAAAATATTTAAAAAGCACAACTATAGAACAGAGTAAAAAATAAATGGGAATGTCCCTTTATCACCTTCTCTGTATCTTGACCACCTGATTAAAAGAAGGGGGAAATGCCTATTTACAGACTTCTTAGTAGAGAAAAAACTTATGCTCTGTACATCTTTCCTTTTCTCTTAACTTTTCATAGAAACCCAGAGGCAATGAAAGCGGCCACTGAAGAAGTAAATAAAACACTACAGAACGCTGGTCAAAAAGTTAGCTTTGAAGACAGTCCTATTCATTTGAATCAGATACAGCTGGACAACATGCCCGTGCTAGGTGCGCTTGTGTGTGTTATGTGTTATTTTCTGTGTCCTCCTACCAGCGATCGTCAGCTCACATCACATACTTACTTGTTGCAGGTGTTATGTCCCATCTGACCCTCCAGCAACCCTATGCCTGGGGACTAGTACTGTTTCTATATAACAAGTGAGGAGACGGGCATTTAGAGGTTAAGTCACAGCCTGGGATGGGATGGAGAAACCAGTGACAGCCTGACATGGAGCGCTTGACCCCATACTCTCAAGCTCTTCTCTGCACTTCCTCCCTTGTTACTGCTCTTACCACTCCTCTTATAGTTAGCACATTATTCGTGTGCATGAAACGAAAGGGGAAAATGTACCACCATGAAACCACAATTAGCTGCATGGGTTGGGAGATGAGATGGAAGGTTATTTCACTGAAAAATGTTTGATTCTCTGGGTTTTATTGAAATACAGAAGTACTATGTTTTTAAGTAACAAAAAAGTTTTCTCTTGCTTTTGTTATGTTTCTTTAGAGGAAAGAAACCAGTGTATGCTTTCAGGGGCAGTGTGTCTTAGCGGAAGGGACAGGGAGGCAAGAAGCACGGGCCCCATGGGGGGCTCTGACTTGCTGTGGAGACCTTGGACATGTCATTTCAATTTGGGGGCCTTATTTTCTCATTTGTGAAATCAAGTGCTAACGTGCTATGATTTTATGCACAATTGTGTGATGAGCACTTAAAGCATGACAATTAAAAGGACAGAGACTGGAAGGTCTCATCATATATTTCAGCTATTATCAGCATGTTCTTTGTGTCCCTTTATGTCCCTACAAGAATGCAGAGTGTACTCACACAACCCCAGGCAGTGTAATGATAAATACAGGTTCTTAAAAACACCGAAGTGAAGCTGCATCTGGAACAAATATTTCCATATAAAAGTGTTAGTATATTAAATCTCAAAAAGTGATAAACATTGACTAATTCACATAAAAGTTATTTCTTGATTTTTTGCAATTATTAGACGTCTAGTATCATGTATAAATAAGATTACTTTTCCATAAAATTATGAAAGTCTAGTTCCCATTGATGATCGAGAAGATTATATCTTTATCAAGAGATTATTAACTCAGATTATCAGATTAAAAATACATTAGGCACAACTGAATCATTGATCACAGCACATAAAAAAGTTTGAGAAATTTGGATCTGGCCAGCTTCCCTTAGTCTGTTTAGGTTTGTGTTATTGGCTGCTAGGGGTACATCAGACTCTACATTACATGGCTTTTATAAATACTTTGTTCTTCCTTCTTCCTTTTCTCTCCTCCTTTATTCCTCTTAAAATCTTTAGACAGTATCATCAAGGAGTCTCTGAGACTTTCCAGCGCTTCCCTCAACATCCGTACTGCTAAAGAGGACTTCACTTTGCACCTCCAGGACGGTTCCTATAATATCCGCAAAGATGACATCATAGCTCTTTATCCACAGTTAATGCATTTAGATCCAGAAATCTACCCAGACCCTCTGGTAAGTGACTGTTCATCAAAGCTCAGTGTCTGGGTGATGTGTACCCAGACTGAAATAAAGAGGAAATTTACCACTGCAGAATTCATTGGATCATTGAAACCATAGGGATTGTCTCTTTTATTAATGTCAAATATTCATATTATATTTTAGAGAATTTGGATGATGGCTGAAATTTTAATTTTTATTCCTGGTATTTGCCATCACATCTCTACTAGAGGCTTCCTTGGTGGCTCAGCAGTAAAGAATCCACCTGCCAATGCAGGAGATGCAGGTTCAGTCCCTGGGTCAGGAAGATCCCCTGGAGGAGGAAATGGCAACCCACTCCAGTATTCGTGCCTGGGAAATCCCATGGGAAGAGAAACCTTTTGGGCTACAATCCATGGTGTGGTGTTGCAGAAGAGTGAGACATGACTTAGTGACTAAATATCAACAACAACAATTTCTGATAGATTATTTCTGCAGCTGCAATAATAAAGCTGCCTTCTTCCTTCCTTAAAAAGTGCCTCTTCCCAAGACTAGGAAATTAGAGGCTAATACACTGACTCCTCCTCTCTTTCTTTTTTTCCCCCTAAGATTTATTTACTTATTTATTTTTAAATTTAAATTTATTTATTTATCTATTTTTTACTTTACAATATTGTATTGGTTTTGCCATACGTTGACATGAATCTGCCATGGGTGTACATGTGTGACTCCTCTAATTTCTGATCTAAATCCTTCTTTCTCGTTCTGCCTAAGGTAGGGAGGAACTAGTCACCCAGGTGGGATGGGAGGCATAAAGCTCTCCCATTCCCCTCAGTTTTCTTTAAATTCCTATTTCTTATTACTTTCTGATTCAAGGTAGGGTATTTGCTGTGTTACTCATAGATTGGATTAAAAAAGAAAATTACGCATTGCAATTTCCAGGTTAAGAAAAAGATAGATTCTTCTTAAACTAGCTTATGCATTTGTTTCCTTTGTATCTTTATTGCAGACTTTTAAATACGATCGCTATCTTGATGAAAATGGGAAGACAAAGACCACCTTCTACAGTAATGGACTCAAGTTAAAGTATTACTACATGCCCTTTGGGTCAGGAGTCACTATATGTCCTGGAAGATTATTCGCTGTCCAGGAAATCAAGCAGTTTTTGATCCTGATGCTTTCCTATTTCGAACTGGAGCTTGTGGAGAGCTGCGTCAAATGCCCGCCTTTGGACCAGTCCCGGGCAGGCTTGGGCATTTTACCACCATTATATGACATTGAGTTTAGATACAAATTCAAACATCCGTGAACATAGGCTTGGAGAAAGAGGCCCCCCTGATGCTGTTACAAGGCTGCAGAGCACCATCACTCACCAGTGTCCTGTGGACAGACGTGTTTAGTGGCAGTGGAACGGTGCAGCAGGTTCCATTCTGCTCACCAGGGCTTGCTTGTGAATCTTAACATTTTGGTGATGGTTTCCAGATGCTGTTTCAGACTCTGCAAGTGAAAAAAAAAAACAAAAAAACACAGTTTCTAGAAGCACAATAATTTGTTTTCATTTGAGTAAGTCTGTGAGTGTTCACATTGCCAGGGACTGAACTTCATTATTTTCAGAGGAAAAAGTCTCTTTTTTGTTTGCTTGTTTTTTCCCAGAATATTTGGCAAAAGTTCTTCTTTTTTTGTTTTCCTAAGGAAACTGCTTTATTTTTATATAAACCTCCCAATGGTTATGCAAAAGATATACATTCACGTTTTAGTGAAAATGCATGACTTTCTGACCAGATACGGGGCTCTTTGGGTGTAGATGTATATTACAGAGGATATTTTAAAGGATTATATCATGCCTTTTAATAAAAAATTTTTTCAGCTTTCCTTATATCTAGTATTCATGGCTTTTAAAATGACTCTCTTGATGTCTTGAGAACATTAAAGATGGTTTTACTACATTCTCTTTATATTTATTTTTGCTGAAAACTCTAATATCTGTGTCAGATTTCAATAATTTTACCCACACTTTTATTAGATTTCATATTAATTGGAAGATTTTTTTCCAGAAAAGGCAGGGGTTTTTTTGATATTATTAACATGCATCTATAAAAAGAATGTAGCTCTCATGTGATATATTTTAAAATTAAAATTGGATGAAAATGACCATCTGAAAATTTGGGATGTGAAAACGCAAAGAATTCATTAAATTGGCATTGTGTTTTATTTGAAAACTTTTTATCTTTAAACAAGTTGCAATTAAAGGAAATATAGTTTAGGCTATAGGACAGTGTTCAGCTACTGTGTACAACAGTGCTTTAATGAAATATTTTAAGTACTGGAGTTATGAACTGTAATACTTTATTGATATTTCTCTATGTATATATTGTAAATTATATTTAACTTTTTCTTTGCACTACAAATACTAAGAATATACTATAATGTTTGCTAATGTTGAAATGATTCACTTTTCAGAAATAAAAGTGTTAATTTTTGTTTTAAATGTTTAAGTATTCCAAATGTTTAAAGCGATCACCTACTAACTTACAACAATTTTGCTCATTTTTCATCTCATAGCAAAAGCAAAATAATTATTCACTCAAAAATCTCCTCTATACTTTATAAAATTCATTAAAGATTTTAAATCTTTCTATTTATTTAATTTATTAGTAATTGAATTTATTAATAATATAATCATAGGATTATCTCCTATGTAAGTTATTTTTCATATCAAGAAAATTAAACTCATTTATATGTGGCCCAAGATTAACAAAATACTCTTTTACAAAAAATTTGTTTTAGACTAAATTTCTAATATGGTTCCCTAATATATTTCATATAGACACATCCTGGAGATATAATGGGTTTGGTTCCAGACCAACCCAATAATGCAAGTTACATGAATTTTTTGGTTTCTGAGTATATATAAAAGTTATGTTTTTACACTATATTTTAGTCTATTAAATGTGCAATAGCATTATATCTGAACAAACAATGTACATACCTTAATTACAAATACTTAATTGCTAAAAAGTGCTAATCATCATCTGATGGTTTGAACTTCTTTCAGAATTGGAGTGAGTCCTCTCAAATCCTGCCACTGCTTTAGCAACTAAGTTTACATATTCTCAGTTCTTTGTTGTCACTTCAGCTACTTTCATGGCATCTCCACCAGGAGTAGATTTCATCTCCAGATACCACTTTCTTCACTTATCAGAAGAACTCATCATATGTTAAAGTTTTATCCTTGGGAGGCAGCAACTCAATCACATCTCCAGACTCCATTTCTAATTCCCCCCACTATTTCCACCACATCTGCAGTTATTTCCTCCACTGAAGTCTTGAACTCCTCAAAGTTGTCTATCAGGGTTTGGAATCAACTTTCTCCAAACTCCTGTTAATATTGATATTTTCAACCTCTTCTAATGAACTGTGAATGTTCTTAATGGCATCTTGAGTAATGAATCCTTTCCCTAAGATTTTCGAATCACTTTGCCTGGATCTAGCAGAGGAATTACTGTCTATGGTAATATATATTTCTTATGAAATACATATTTCTTAAAGAATAACACTTGAAAGTCAAAATTACTCCTTGATCCATGGGTTGCCGAATAGTGTTGTATTAGCAGGCACGGGAACAGCAATTAACCTAATAGTTCATCTCCAGCAGAGCTCTTGGGTGACCAGGTGCATTGTCAAAGAGCAGTAATATTTGAAAGAGATCTTTTTTTCAGCGTGGTAGGTCTCAACAGTGGGCTTAGGATAGTCAGTAAACCATGTCGTAAACATATGTGCAGTCATCCAGGCTTTTCTGTCCCATCTATGGAGCTCAGCCAGAGTAAGTTGAGCATAATTCTTACGTGCCTTGGGATTTTCAAAATGGTAAATGAGCATTGGCTTCAACTTAAAGTCACCAGCTGCGTTAACCCCTGATGAGAGAGTCAGGCTGTCCTTTGACGTTTTGAAGTCATGCATTGACTTCTCCCTTCTAACCAGGAAACTCTGAGATGGCATCTTCTTCCAACATAAGGCTGTTTCTTCTACACTGAAAACCTGTTGCTTAGTGTAGCCACCTTTATGATTATTATGATTAGCTGATCTTCTGGGTAACTTACTGCAGTTTCTACATCAGCAATTTCTGCTTTATTTTGCACTTTGATGTTATACAGATGACTTCTTTCCTTAAATCTCATGAACCAACCTCTGCTGGCTTCAAACTTTTCTTCTGTAGCTTCCACACCTCTCTCAACCTTCACAGAAATGGAAAGGGTTAGGATCTTGCTCTGGATTAGGCTCTGATTAAGGAAATGTTGTAGCTGGTTTGACCTTCTATCCAGGCCACTAAAACCTTCTCCATATCAGCAATAGGCTGTTTCATTCTCTCATTGTTCCTGGAACAGCACTTTTCATTTCCTTCAAGAACTTCCCCTTTGCATTTACATCTTGACTAACTGGTATAAATCTGTATGCAGGTCAGGAAGCAACAGTTAGAACTGGACATGGAACAACAGACTGGTTCCAAATAGGAAAAGGAGTACATCAAGGCTGTATATTGTCACCCTGCTTATTTAACTTATATGCAGAGTACATCATGAGAAATGCTGGGTTGGAGGAAGCACAAGCTGGAATCAAGATTGCCGGGAGAAATATCAATACCCTCAGATATGCAGATGATAACACCCTTATGGCAGAAAGTGAAGAAGAACTAAAGAGCCTCTTGATGAAAGTGAAAGAGGAGGGTGAAAAAGTTGGCTTAAAGCTCAACATTCAGAAAACTAAGGTCATGGCATCCAGTCATATCACTTCATGGCAAATAGATGGAGAAACAGTGGATACAGTGACAGATTTTTATTTTGGGGGCTCCGAAATCACTGGAGATGGTGACTGCAGCCATGAAATTAAAAGACTCTTGCTCCTTGAAAGAAAAGTTATGACCAATATAGACAGCATATTAAAAAAGCAGAGACATTACTTTGCCAACAGTGGTCCATCTAGTCAAAGCTATGGTTTTTCCAGTAGTCACGTATGGATGTGAGAGTTGGACTATAAAGAAAGCTGAGCGCCGAAGAATTGATGCTTTTGAATTGTAGTGTTGGAGAAGACTCTTGAGAGTCCCTTGGACTGCAAGGAGATCCAACCAGTCCATCCTAAAGGAGATTAGTCCTGGGTGTTCATTGGAAGGACTGATGTTGAAGCTGAAACTCCAATACTTTGGCCACTTGATGCGAAGAACTAACTCATTGGAAAAGACCCTGATGCTGGGAAAGATTGAAGGCAGGAGGAGAAGGGTATGACAGAGAATGAGATGGTTGGATGGCATCACCAACTCAATGGACATGAGTTTGAGTAAACTCTGGGAGCTGGTGATGGACAGGGAGGCCTGGTGTGCTGCAGTCCATGGGGTCGCAAAGAGTCAGACACAACTGAGTGACTGAACTGAACTGAACTGGTATAAGAGTCCTAGCTTTCAGTCTTTCTCAACTTGGACATGCCTTCCTCACCAAACATTATCATTTCTACCTTTTGATTTATGAGAGACAAGGGACTCTTCCTTTCACTTGAACACTTAGAGGCCATTGTAGGGTTATTAATTGGCCTAATTTCAATACTGTGGTGTCTCAGGAGATAGGGAGGCCTGGGGAGAGGGAGGGAGACAGGAGAACAGTCAGCAGATGAAGCGATTAGAACACACACAGCATTGATTAAGTTCATCCTCTTATATGAACATGGTTTACGGTGCCTTCAAATGGTTACAACAGTAACATCCAAGATCACAGATCACACCATAGCAAATATAATAATAATGAAAATGTTTGAAATATTTCAAGACTTACCAAAATGTGACACAGAGACCAGAGTGAGCAAATGCTGTTGGAAAATGGGGCTAACACACTTGCTTGATGCAGGGTTGCCACAAACCTTCAGTTTGTAAAAAAAAAAAAGGAGCATCTGTGAAGCAGAATAAAGGGAAGTACAATAGAATGAGGCATGCCTGTCCCTTGCTGAATGTGTCCACACATCTTTCCACATCTTTATTCTTATACAATAGGGGTTGCCAGTCCATAGTACTGTGGGCCAAAGGTGTCCTGTTTGTATACAGATTGAAACCTGAGTGGTTTTTATGTTTTTTATTGGTTGGACAAAATCAAGAGAATAATAATATTTTATGACATATGGAAATTACACAAAGCTCAGATTTCCACTTCCATAAGTAAACTTTTTTTTTTTTTAATTTATTTTGGCTACGCTGGGTCTTTGTTGCTATGCAGGGTTTTTCTCTAGTTGCGGCGAGCAGGGGCTGCTCTCTAGTTGTAGTATGCAGGCTTCTCATTGTGGTGGCTTCTCTTGTGGAGCATGTGCTCTAGGGCATGCGGACATCAAAAGTTGCAGCTCGCAGGCTCTATAGTGCGGGCTCAGGAATTGTGGTGCATGGGCTTAGTTGCTCTGCAGCATGTGGAATCTTCGAGGACAAGGGATTGAACCCATGTCCCCTGCACTGGCAGGCAGATTCTTAACCACTGGACCACCAGGGAAGCCCCCAAAGTGAAGTTTTATTGCCCTTTATTAGTGCTCTCATCTAGGGCTGCTCTTATAATGCAATCACAAAGCTGTGTAGTTGCAACAGAGATCACATGATTGCAGAACCAACAATATTTACTATCTGGGCCTTTATGGAAAATGTTTGCCAACTCCTGCTATAGAGCAATCCCAAAGGTTATTTCATTCTATAATTTTTACTAACTTCTAAAAAGTGTACTACTATATGAGATTTTTGTTTTTTCATTTTAAAAAGAAAGTATGTGAGAGGGCTACATTAAAACAAAAACCAGGTATAAATTTCTTGTAAATGACCTTAATTTAGAACTTTCTTAAAGGCTAAAATTTCCCATTTAGCCAAGAGATTTTTATTATGACTCTAACCATGACCCCATACAGTACTGCAGTGTTAAACTATGTCCCACCCCTCCACACAGGAAAGCTTTCCCCCAACTCACCAACAGCTTGGACTTGTTAACTGTGGAATCTCACATTGCTTTCAGGATAAGTCTGAGTCATTTTCAGTGCAGTTAGGATCAAAGCCTTGGTCTCATTAATAGAAGATGAAATGCCAACACCATAGTCACCAGCCCCCTTCTCCATCTGCCTGGGCTGATACCAAGTCAGAGGCTCAAACCTAGAAAGTGACACCAAGACAGGGACACTGATGCTTCATAGAGAACTGCAGATTCAAAGTCACCTGTCTAAGCTCTCGTTTTAGTCAGAAACTGATCTCTGGTGAAGGAGAAGTGATTTTGTGAAGAAGCCTGCTCAGCAAGTTAAAGCGGCAGGCTTGGGCCTGAAACCTATTTGCCAGCAAATACCACATCCATGAAATTAACCTGTATACATTTAATATTAAGGATTTCATGCTATGCATGCTAAGTCACTTCAGTCATGTCTGACTCTTTGCGACCCTATGGCATGTAGCCCACTAGGCTCCTCTGTCCATGGGATTCTCTAGGCAAAAATACTGGAGTGGGTTTCCATTCCTTTCTCTAGGATATCTTCCCCACCCAGGGATCAAACCTGCATCTCTTATATCTCTTGCACTGGCGGGTGGGTTCTTTATCACCCGTGCCACCTGGGAAGCCTAATATTAAGGAACCCACCCTCTAAATCAAAATAAGAGAGATCACGGAGTCAGAGACCCCAGAGTCAGAGACCATGGAGTCAGTGACTTTTATAGGTCAGCTCAGGGGTCAGCTGATCATTTACACTTAGGTTCTTACTCTGTACTAGGATATCTTCTATCTTTTCCTCCTGAACGGACAGCAGGCCTGTCATATTCCTGCCCTGACTTTACACAGAGCCCAATTCTCCAAACTGACAGTTGATATCCGTGTTGACAGTCTAACCATTCTTTTTGACCGCTTGTTTAACTCAATCTCTCCATTGTTGTTGTTGCTATTCAGTTGCTAAGTCGTGTCTGACTCTTTGCGACTCCATGGACTGCAGCACACCAGGCTTCCCTGTTCTTCCCTATCTCCCAGAATTTGCTCAAACTCATGTCCGTTGAGTCAGTGAAGCTATCTAACCATCTCATCCTCTGCTGCCCCCTTCTTCTTTTGCCCTCAATCTTTCCCAGGGTCTTTTCCAATGAGTTGACTCTGCATCAGGTGCCCAAAGTATTGGAGCTTCAGCTTCAACAACAATCCTTCCAATGAATACTCAGGATTGATTTCCTTTAGGATTGACTGGTTTGATCTCCTTGCAGTCCAAGGGACTCTCAAGAGTCTTCTCTAGCATCACAGTTCAAAAGGATCAATTCTCCGGTGCTCAGCCTTCTTTATGGTCCAACTCTCACATCTGTACATGACTACTGGAAAAAGCACAGCTTTGACTGTATGGATCTTTGTCAGCAAAGTGATGTCTCTGATTTTTAATATGATGTCTTGGTTTGTCATAGCTTTCCTTCCAAGGAGCAAGCGTCTTCTAATTTCATGGTTGCAGCCACTGTCTGCAGTGATTTCAGAGTCCAAGGAAATAAAACCTGTTGTTTCCACTTTTCCCTCATCTATTTGCCATGAAGTGATGGGATTGGATGCCATGATCTTAGTTTTCTGAATGCTGAGTTTTAAGCCAATTTTTTCACTTTCCTCTTTCACTTTCATCAAGAGGCTCTTTAGTTCCTCCTCTCTGCCGTTAGAGTGGAGATCATCAATCTCTCCATAATTAGTAATAAAACTAGGAAAGTGAAAGTGAAAGTCAATCAGTCGTGTCTGACTCTTTGCGATCCCATGGACTATACAATCGATGGAATTCTCCAGGCCAGAATACTGGAGTGGGTAGCCTTTCCCTTCTCCAGGGGATCTTCCCAACCCAGGGATCAAACCCAGGTCTCCCACATTGCAGGTGGATTCTTTACCAGCTGAGCCACACCATAGCAATATCCTAATTTCCTCCTTTTGCTTTATAAACCAACAGAGGTTCCTAGAGGTTCTGACACTCCCAAGATCATTGCCACAGTTAAGTGTTGGCAGAGCCGTAACTAGATCTGGTCCCTCCTTTCCCCAAATCGGGCAAATTCAAGATGACTGTCATTAGCTCAAAGTGGGAATCTGGTAAATAAGCTCACATAGCACTCAATTATCATTGTACCATTGTTTTCTAATAAATGGTTTCTATAGCTCAAAATATATATATATATATATATATATATACAGGGAACAATTTTTCTCCAGAGATTTTCTTCGCCTGTTGGGGAGAATGTGGTTAAGGAGGAGGAGCAGGGAGCTTGGTGATGGTGTTCCTTTGAGTATTCAGTGCTCAGGTAACATGGCCTGTTGTCAAGGGCTGTCCCTGGGGCAAGGGACCAGGGTATGCCCTGAGGAGTGAGCGCAGGTGTCCCTGAGAGCGCTCTGGCCACAGAAACTTGACCATCAAGCAGTCAGCAGTTTCTCAGAAACTTGGCAGTAAGGGCCTTTGCTTCATCACTTTTGGGCAGTGATTCCAGGAATGCCAGCCCTACATGAAGAGCAGTTCTCTATTGTACTCAGGTCTACAGTTCAGGGAAGCATCTAGCTGGCACCTTGCCCTTAGTAGGAGCACCCACATTTGAAAACAGCGATGAAGGGAAGGAATGACTTTTGTGAGGAGGCAGGGTGCACCCTGAGGTCTCTGTTTTTCTGAGCCTGGGAGCCAAAAAGTTGCAAACAATTTACTTGGCTGCTTTGTGGGCAGACCTTTCTGCTTCTCTCTATTGATCTCCCATCTACTGAAATATTGGGAAAGAGTTACACACAGAACTGAGAACATAGCCGTCGTGTGCTCAGGCCCACGCTGCGTGATAAGGCAGGTTTGTTCTCTGCCAAAATCAGGTGTATGGTCTTGGAGGCAGAAGTGGAGCAGAGGCTAGCAGGAATCACACAGAACTTCACAGGCTCCTATTCAGTCATTAGTTTACCGAATACCCCAAGTTTATACTCTGTTTTGTTACTCAGTGAAGTTGCAGAAATGTGCGGCCTGCTGAGCGGCTTGGAGAAGGCAATGGCATCCCATTCCAGTACTCTTGCCTGGAAAATCCCATGGACGGAGGAGCCTGGTAGGCTGCAGCCCATGGGGTTGCTAAGAGTCGGATAGGACTGAGCGACTTCACTTTCACTTTTCCCTTTCATGCACTGGAGAAGGAAATGGCAACCCACTCTAGTATTCTTGCTTGGAGAATCCCAAGGACAGCGGAGCCTGGTGGGCTGCCATCTACGGGGTCGCACAGAGTCGGACACGACTGAAGCGACTTAGCAGCAGCAGCAGCAGCTGAGCAGCTGGGCCTAGTTTTGGTTTTAATCAGGCCTTTGCTCATGGCCTGGTGAGGGAACCCACTCATTGTACACTTTTCTAGACTGGAGGATGAAGCTATAATAACAGTCACCTCTTAGATGACTGTTCTTATTATAATTAGGTCAAGCTGATTATTTCATCATGATAAAAGTGTACTGCCAAAAAAAAAAGTCAAGATTTATGACTTCTTTCATTCAACTATGTTTACACAGTCCCAATGTATAAGGAGTGGGCTTCCCTGGTGGCTCAGACAGTTAAGAATCTGCCGGCAATGCAGGAGACCTGGGTTCGATCCCTGGGTTGGGAAGATCCCCTGGAGGAGGGCATGGCAACCCACTCCAGTATTCTTGCCTGGGGAATCCCCATGGGCAGAGGAGCCTGGTGGGCTACATTCCATGGGGTCATGAAGAGTCGGACATGCCTAAGCGACTAAGCACAATACAGTACAATGTATAAGGAGTATGTTCCAAAGATTCACTTGTGACTAGAAGGTGTGGAACTCTGAGCATATTTTATGGAAGAAACTATGTTAGAAGAGGGACTTAAATTTCCAGAGAAATGCAAAATCTAATTTATTCTGTCACATCTGCCGGTCATTCTGTTCTGAATGATTCTGCAATGCAAGGAAAAAGAGGAGAAAATGCTCAAATCAACTAAGAAATAGTATTAATTTACCCTGAAAACAGAGGTCTCAAAAGAGGACGGGAGATGGGACATGATGTCTCTAAAGGGGTTACCTGGGTACTTCTATAGCAGGTGGTCAACATCATGGCGTCTCCAGATTATGGACACTCACTTTGTAGCTGAGGGAAAGAAGATGCAGAAGGTTACTTATCTTACTGTGAAGCTTAACCATTTTCTTTTCTTTCTGCTTAGCTGTGTCAGTAATGGTGGGGAGATGGGGGACACGGCTAACAGAACATGAGGAAGAATTTGAGAAAATGCAATGGACCAGGCTGGGTGGCCTCAACGGTTCTGGAGGCTGGACATCCAAGATCCAGACATAGGCAGGTCTGGCTCCCCTCAGGCCTCTCCTTGGTCTGCAGACCTCAAGGTCTTTTTTTCTGTGCAGTCACATCCCTGGTATCTCCTCCTCTTCCTACAAGGAACCAGTGATGTTGGATTAGGTCCCCCTCCACCTCTTACGGCCTCATTAACCTTAATCACTTCTTTAAATTCTGTCTTTCCAAATACAGTTTCAATCTGAGGTGCTGGGGGTTAGGGCCTCCATGTATGAATTTTGGGAGGACATGGTTCAGCTCATATGAGCAGAGAAAGGAGAGGAAGCAAGAAGAAAGTTAGGGAGGCCATAGTGCTGCCCATGGTCAAGGGGCTGGGGCAGGGCCCACAGAGCTGTGCTGGCACAGACAGAGCAGGGTGTGTCACAAGGGGTCGGGGAGGGTGGGGGAATTGAACATGGGGTCTGGGCTCCTGGGTCAGCCTCAACCATCCTTCCTTCTGTGTGTGTTTGGTGTATATGGGTATGTATGGGGCGGTTGACTAAGAAGCCTTGAGTCTCACCACCTTGAATTTTACTTTTGCCTTCAGGTCCGTAAATGTCTATGCCATCACATATAGCCTCCATCAAGGGCACTCTTATCCCATGTTCAAAGTCTTGAATGGGAGGCTGGCTGAGATGACTGTGCAGCTCCCAAGGAGGATGCCCTTCCCAGCTCCCATTTCAGATACACAGACAGCCAAGAAGCCCCCACCCTGTGTTGAAAGATCTTCACTGCATCTCACGGGAGTTTCAGGATGTCCCCAGGGCATTTGGGAACCACTATCTGCATCCTACTCTTCCCCAAGCTGAATGGGACTGGTTCCTTGCACTTACCTAGCTCCTGCCCCAGCCTGGTTCCTAAATTCTCCAGGCAAGAATACTGGAGTGGGTAGCCATTCCCCTCTTCAGGGGATCTTCCAGACCCAGAGATCAAACCCTGGTCTCCTGCATTGCAGGCAGATTCTTTACTGTCTGAGCCACCAGGGAAGCCCCTTTTTAGCCCAAGAAGAAGGGAGCTGCTCTGAATTGATCAGAAAGGTGGATAATTGCGGATAATGACATGGGCTCATCAGCTTCTGTTCATCATCCTCTTAACCATCAACTCTTGGCTCTCGCACAGTTAGGCTGGGGCCACTCGTCTGGTCTGGCTAACAGAACAAGGCCCCAGCGCTGTGGACACTCCCAACCTGGCCTTGAAAAACCCCCTCCAAGATCTGCAGCTGCTCTCACCTCTGCCATGGTGACCTCAGGTGATGGTGAGAGACAAGCACACGATGGGGAGAAGCCACCTGGAGGCTGCATCAATGAGAAGGAAATCGGCATTGTGATCAGTTACTGGAATGCCAGCACCTCCCAGCCTTTCTGACACCAAGGCTGCCTCACTGTTTTCTTGTTTCTTCCCTTGTTACTTCCCTTCAGATCTTCCTCCGTATTTACTTTCACAGACATTTTGTGTTTGAAAGTCCAGCCCATCACATGTGCTATAACTCAGTCCTCACAATTCCCCCCACAGCTTGCTCTTCAAAGCCTGGAACAACTTCTCAGGCAGCAGATCCGAGGTTCACTTCCCAGATCTCAGCCCACTTTCCTGTGTGCATCTAGCATCAGAATCAAAGTCAGACCAGTGGCAGATCAGCTGAGCAGCTGACCCCCGAGGGTCACAATGAACCAAGTATTTGCCAAAACTCCTCTCCAGAAGGCACTGATGAGCCGCTGTGATGAGGGTGGGGTGATACCATTGAGGAGGGGTGCATTCCAGAACTGGCTGGCACTTGCTCTGTTGCTTTCTAGGGAAAGGAACTCAGAATCCCGATGAAGAAGGAGAGGCTGAGAATCCCTTTCTCCCACTTGGAGCTTAGGGCTTTGATGAGAACATGGATTTGGTCTGATCCTGATCCTTGTTGGGGCTTTCTTGGTGGCTCAGACGGTAAAGAATCTGCCTGCAGTGCAGGAGACCTGGGTTCTCGCCATGGGTTGGGAAGATCCCCTGGAGGAGGGCATGGCAACCCACTCCAGTATTCCTGCCTGGAGAAGGGCATGGCAACAGTATTCTTGCCTGGAGAATCCCAAGGACAGAGGAGTCTGGTGGGCTAAAGTCCGAAGGGTTACAAAGAGTCAGACATGACTGAGCAACTAATATACACAGATCTTTGTTACCGTGTGGTCAACTTACCACTCATTTACCTCAACCCAAGGGTCAGAAACAAAGCATAAACATCTATGCATGCATAAACCTCTCCTCGCTCCAGGTTCTACTGGGTAGGCAGGTGATTGCAGGACTACAGGGACCACAGAGCAAGCAAGCCTCAGCCTCACCTGTATCTTGTATTACCTGCAGGCAGTGGGTCCCTTAGGAGCTAGTAGATAACAAATACTGCAACTACCCGGAGCCTACAGCATTCATGTAACTGGAACTATGGAGACCTAGACCAGGGTCACAGGTGCAAGGCCTTCAACCAAGGCTACAGATGCAGAGCTCTACACCAAGGTCATCTCAGAAATGACTGAGCCCCATAGCGACTATTGCCATGAGCCCCCCTGATCTAAATCAGGAAGCAACCTGACCCCATATTAGGTAAAAATACCCACCCTAACCAATCACCTCATGCCAACTTTCCAATAGGAATTTTGGTTTGAGGCTATAAAAATTGGCTGATAACCCATGAAAGGGGATCAGCTCTCCCTCGTCTGTCAGGAGGTTGGCCCACTGTGCTTGCAATGCCCTCAATACCTCTGCTTTTTGTTCGTAATGGACTCACTTCTTTCTGAAATACTCTGTGTCTGGAAATTCCTTTCCAAACTGCGCTTGGACTATGGCAAGAATGACACCCCACTGAACTTCTGGACAAACCCAGTGTTATTTGAGTCTGATGCCTGAAAACAAGGCAAAGCGAAAGTATGGAGCGAGGTGTATCTTTGGTGGCCCCTTGCTCATCTCATGGCATCCCTCTTTAATGCATGAGAGAATGAACAGCTGCTGGGGTCAGGAATGGTGATTTATAGGAAGGAAAAGATTCAGTTCCTGCCTGCAAGGAGCTTGGAGTCTAGTCCAATCATGTCAGAAGCCCTAGTGGGTCTAATTACAACACCCACAAACCTAAGTTCAGTTCAGTTCAGTCACTCAGTCGTGTCCGACTCTTTGCGACCCCATGAACTGCAGCACACCAGGCCTCCCTGTCCATCACCAACTCCCAGAGTCTACCAAAACCCATGTCCATCGAGTCGGTGATGCCATCCAACCACCTCATCCTCTGTCATCCCCTTCTCCTCCTGCCTCCAATCCTTCCCAGCATTAGGGTCTTTTCCAGTGAGTCAACTCATCACATGAGGTGGCCAAAGTATTGGAGTTTCAGCTTCAACATCAGTCTTTCCAATGAACACCCAGGACTGATCTCCTTTAGGATGGAGTGGTTGGATCTTCTTGCAGTCCAAGAGACTCTCAAGAGTCTTCTCCAACACTACAATTCAAAAGCATCAATTCTTCAGTGCTCAGCTTTCTTTACCATCCAACTCTCACATCCATACATGACTACTGGAAAAACCATAGCCTTGACTAGACAGACCTTTGTTGGCAAAGTAATGTCTGTGCTTTTAAATATGCTATCTAGGTTGGTCATAACCTTCCTTCCAAGGAGCAAGCGTCTTTTAATTTCATGGCTGCAATCACCATCTGCAGTGATTTTGGAGCCCAGAAAAATAAAGTCTGACACTGTTTCCACTGTTTCCCCATCTATTTCCCATGAAGTGATGGGACCAGATGCCATGATCTTAGTTTTCTGAATGTTGAGCTTTAAGCCAACTTTTTCACTCTCCCCTTTCACTTTCATCAAGAGGCTCTTTAGTTCTTCTTCACTTTCTGCCATAAGGGTGGTGTCATCTGCATATCTGAGGTTATTGATATTTCTCTCAGCAACCTTGATTCCAGCTTGTGTTTCTTCCAGCCCAGCATTTCTCATGATGTACTCTGCATATAAGTTAAATAAGCAGGGTGACAATATACAGGCTTGAAGTACTCCTTTTCCTATTTGGAACCAGTCTGTTGTTCCATGTCCAGTTCTAACTGTTGCTTCCTGACCTGCATACAGGTTTCTCAAGGGACAGGTGAGATGGTCTGGTATTCCCATCTCTTTCAGAATTTTCCACAGTTTATTGTGATCCACACAGTCAAAGGCTTTGGCATAGTCAATAAAGCAGAAATAGATGTTTTTCTGGAACTCTCTTGCTTTTTTGATGATCCATCAGATGTTGGCAATTTGATCTCTGGTTCCTCTGCCTTTTCTAAAACCAGCTTGAACATCTGGAAATTCATGGTTCATGTATTGCTGAAGCCTGGCTTGGAGATTTTTGAGCATTACTTTACTACCGTGTGAGATGAGTGCAATTGTGCGGTAGTTTGAGCATTCTTTGGCATTGCCTTTCTTTGGGATTGGAATGAAAACTGACCTTTTCCAGTCCTGTGGACACTGCTGAGTTTTCCAGATTTGCTGGCATATTGAGTGCAGCACTTTCACAGCATCATCTTTCAGGATTTGAAATAGCTCAACTGGAATTCCATCACCTCCTCTAGCTTTGTTCATAGTGATGATTTCTAAGGCCCCCTTGACTTCACATTCCAGGATGTCTGGCTCTAGGTGAGTGATCACACCATTGTGATTATCTGGGTTGTGAAGATCTTTTTTGTACAGCTTTTCTGTGTATTCTTGCCACCTCTTCTTAATATCGTCTGCTTCTGTTAGGTCCATACCATTTCTGTCCTTTATCGAGCCCACCTTTGCATGAAATGTTCCCTTGGTATCTCTAATTTTCTTGAAGAGATCTCCAGTCTTTCCCATTCTGTTGTTTTCCTCTATTTCTTTGCACTGATCGCGGAGGAAGGCTTTCTTATCTCTCCTTGCTATTCTTTGGAACTCTGCATTCAGATGGGAATATCTTTCCTTTTCTCCTTTGCTTTTTGCTTCTCTTCTTTTCCCAGCTATTTGTAAGGCCTCCTCAGACAGCCATTTTGCTTTTTTGCATTTCTTTTCCATGGGGATGGTCTTGATCCCTGTCTTCTGTACAATTTCATGAACCTCTGTCTATACTTCATCAGGCACTCTGTCAGATCTAGTCCCTTAAATCTATTTGTCACTTCCACTGTATAATCATCAGGGATTTGATTTAGGTCATACCTGAATGGTGTAGTGTTTTCCCTACTTTCTTTAATTTAAGTCTGAATTTGGCAATAAGGATTTCATGATCTGAGCCACAGTCAGCTCCCAGTCTTGTTTTTGCTGACTGTATAGAGCTTCTCCATCTTTGGCTGCAAAGAATATAATCAATCTGATTTCGTTGTTGACCATCTGGTGATGTCCATGTGTAGAGTCTTCTCTTGTGTTGTTGGAAGACGGTGTTGCTATGAATGACATGATCCTTTTTTTCCAGGGCAGGGAGGTATTTAATGTGTCACCTCTACTTTCAGAATGAACAGACTTCATCCTAGGTGAGAGGACCTGCAGGCACAGAAGGGTGAGACTGTTCTAGAAGGGTGCTGTCCGGCCTGGAAACAAACGCTCTTTGGCACTGGTCCAGTCTCAGGGACAAGATGGCTGCTTCTTCTGTCTGAATGCTCACTTACAAAACACCAAGGGTTGTTTTCTGGGAAGCTGTTTGCTTTATTCATCAGAATTCTGATGTATAAATCCTGCAAAACAACTCTGAGGCTCAGTACTCCAAACTGAGAACTCTCACTGGCTCTCTTCCAATGCTGTCTCATTTGGCAAGGGACCTGGGGTCAGTAGTTGTTTGCAAAGTACTTGCTTTGGTTACCTCTGGTGAAATGATGTAAACATTGCTGTATCTCTGGTAAATCAGGTATCCTTTAACTCTAAAGTCATTTAAGGGCAGTGGCAGGGCTGATGGGTAAATGTAGAAAACCCAACTCTTGCCCAAATATGGCCTGGTTGAAACGAACACACACACATACTCACACATGTACACACACACTCACACATGCAATTAACTAATGCTTTGCATCCATATAAAATAAGGGTAGGAAAAAATATTATTAAATAATGAAATATCTTGAAATTAGATGGTAAACTGAAAATGAAGCAAGGCAAGGAACTCTGAGAAGAAAGAATAACAATAAACAGATTAAGTGCTTCCTTGGCATTTAGAGATGTACTTTTAAGACAACTTAAACTTAACAAATTTACAAAACCAGGCTTCCTTGGTATATCAGACAGTAAAGAATCTGCCTGCAATGCAGCAGACCTGGGTTTGATCCCCAGGTTGGGAAGATAACCTGCAGAAGGGAATAGCAACCCACTCCAGTATTCTTGCCTAGGAAATCCCATAGACAGAGGTTACAGTTCATGGGGGTCACAAAGAGTTGGACACAAATGAGAAACTAACACTTTCACTAATACTTTCTTTCAAATTTACAAATACAATTGTGACATATAATTCCTCCATAAAACATACCTTCCACAAAGAATTAAGTTAAGACGGTGATGCTGGTTTGATGATCAGGTGTCTACTCATGAGGTAAGCGCCTCACTCCTGTACATAAATATCAGCTGGCAAAACCACAAGTTACTAAATGACATAAGGTCTTACCCAATGGCTCGGGTGGTAAAGAATTTGCCTTCAATGCAGGAGACACAGCTTTGATCCCTGGGTCAGGAAGATCCCCTGTAAAAGGGAATGGGGGAAACAATGATAGACTTATTTTCTTGGGCTCAAAAGTCACTGAGGATGGTGACTGCAGCCATGAAATTAAAGGATGCTTGCTCCTTGAAAGAAAAGCTATGACAAACCTAGATAGCATATTAAAAAGCAGAGACATTACTTTGCTGACAAAGGTTCATATAGTCAATGCTATGGTTTTTCCAGTAGTCATGTATGGACGTGAGAGTTGGACCATAAAGAAGGCTGAGTGCTGAAGAATTGACGCTTTCGAGCTGTAGTGTTGGAGAAGACTCTTGAGAGTCCCGTGGATTGCAAGGAGATCAAACCAGTCAATCCTAAAGAAATCAACCCTGAATATTCATTGGAAGGACTGATGTTAACGGTCCAATTCTTTGGCCACCTGATGTGAAGAATTGACTCACTGGAAAAGACCCTGATGTTGGGAAAGATTGAGGGCAGGAGGAGAAGGGGGTGACAGAGGGCGAGATGGTTGAATGGCATCACTGACTCAATGGACTCAAGTTTGAGCAAACTCCAGGTGATTGTGAAGGACCAGGAAGCCTGGTGTGCTGCAGTCCATGGGGTTACAAAGAGTTAGACACACCTGAGCAACTGAACAGCAACAACTAAATGACATGGACCTTCCTGAATGTCCCAAGCTGTGAAAAGTGAAGGTGAAAGTGTCAGTCACTCCGTCGTGTCTGACACTGCTTCTCCATGGACTGTAGCCCACCAGGCTCCTCCGTCTACGGAATTACTTTAAAAAGGGGACTATAAAGCACCAGCCTCATAGAGCTGTTATGAGGAATAAATGAGTGCCTAAAACACTGCATGGCACTCAGGAAGCTTTACATAAGTTCTAGTTATTATTACAAAGGTTTGCTTATTGCCTTTGGTTTCAGAATGCTCTGGGGGGTAAAAATGAGAACTTTCTGTATTAGTTTACATAGTAGACAATACATTTAAGTGCATGAAATGTATTGGGATGAGGGATGAGATGGGACTAAGCGAAAGATAACATAGTTCAACATCAAGAATGATGTGGGAAGGGCCTCAGATGAAAGGCAGTGCTGGACTGGAGAAGCCAACATCTCATCATGAAAAGTCCTAGAAGACAGAACCCGAAGAGCGGCATCTTTGAGCTGCTTCTAATGGTCCCTTTTAGCTCTATTCCTGGAGAAAAGAGGAGATGGGGGAACCTCTTGAGTTTGCCCTTCAGAAAAGATATACTTGAGAACTGTCCATTTGAGCCCAAGATTACAGGATTCCAATAAAACTAAAGTAAAAGTAAACATATCTCTGCCAATCACTACCGACCTTTGAGCATGGCTATACCTCCCTACCAGGCCTGAAAACACGCCACTGTCAGTGTAGAAAATGTGAAGGGCACTCAGGAGGCACCTGCCAGGCTGGAGGGGGCAGGGAGATGGCAGATCAGAGGCCAGCCTTCAGACCCTGGGAGGGTCACACATAAGGCACAGGGGCCAGTCCCCAAAACATGTCTTCTTCAGGTCATGGCAGGGTGAGAATTCTAGATTTTTATGATCCTTCTCCATCCCCCAATCCATCAAGAGAAAGGATATGTAAATCATGTAGTGCTGTGCTGTGCTTAGTCGCTCGGTTGTGTCCGATTCTTTTCAACCCCATGGACTGACTGTAGCCTGTCAGGCTCCTCTGTCCATGGGATTTTCAAGGCAAGAATACTGGAGTGGGTTACCATTTCCTGCTCCAGGGGATCTTCCCGACCCAGGGATTGAACCCATGTCTCCTGCATTGGCAGGCAGATTCTTTACCAGTGGGCCACCTGGGAAGCCTACATTTAACTAAGAGGGATGTAAATGAAAATGGATCATGAGTGGCTTCTAGATACCCTGATCTTGCTCCAGAAGGTCAAGTAAGTTTGTATCAATGATAAAAACATCTAGAATCATCAATAGGTTAAACAAAATGTGGTAAATGCACCCAGTGGGATGTTAGTCAGGTGTTTTTTTTCAAGATTTGTTTTTTGAAGTGGACCATTTTTAAAGTATTTACTGAATTTGTGACAATATTGCTTCTGTTTTATGTTTTGTTTTTTGGCCATGAGGCAGGTGCAATCTTAGCTCCCCGATCAGAGATCAAACCTGTTCCCTCTGCGTTGGAAGGTGAAATCTAAACCACTGGAGCAACAGGAAATTCCCCTATTCAGTCTTGAAAAGGAAGGAAACTCTGACACCTGCTACAGCACATGTGCACCTTGAGGACACTGCTAAGTGAATGAGCCTGTCACAGAAAGACAAATACTGTATGATCCCACTTACATGGGGTACTTGGGCTTCCCAAGTGGAGCTAGTGGTAAAGAACCTGTCTGCCAATGCAGGAGACATAAGAGACATGGGTTCGATCCCTGGATCAGGAAGATCCCCTGAAGAAGGAAATGGCAACCCACTCCAGTATTCTTGCCTGGAAAATCCCATGGACAGAGGAGACAGGTGGGCTACAGTCCACGGGCTCGCAAAGAGTCGGACAGAACTGAAGCAACTTAGCATGCACACACATGAGGTACTCAGAGTAGTCAAATTTGTAGAGATAGAAAGGAGACTGGTGGTTGCCAGGGACTTGGGACAGGAGGTTGGGAAATTGTTGTTTAAGGAGTACAGAATTTCAGTTTTGTCACATGAAGAGTGCTGGAGATTGACTGCACAACAACGCGAATGTACTTAATACCACTGACCTGTGCACATAAAAATGGTTAGGATGGTAAATTTTTTGTGCATTTGCCACCACAACAACACAAAAAAATCAACTGGTAAAATGAATGCTATGGGACCTTGCTGTTAGAAAACAAATCTAATTGTTGGTAAGTTAGATGTTACACTAGATGACCTTTCACCCCAGATGCTTAAAAATTTGATGATAGCTATTATCCACTATTTTTCTCCCATCCATGGTACACATGGAAAATCATTCTATTTTGGCATATGGGGGTGGGCTTCCCATGTGCCACAGTGGTAAAGAATCCACCTGCCAGTGCAAGATACTCCCGTTCAATCCCTGGGTCAGCAAGATCCCCTGGAGAAGGAAACGGTAACCCACTCCAGTATTCTTGCCTCAAAAATCCCATGGACAGAGGAGCCTGGGCGGGGGGAGGGAGGGTCACAGAGTCAGACATAACAGGGTGAGTGAGCACAGTACACATGAGGGCAACTGGAAGGGCCTGCTTGGAGCTGAGGGTGGTTGGTCTAGGGGTTCCCAGGGTCCCAGAACCCAACCAGCTCACCAAGTGCTGGCCCTCTCTGCCCTCCAGTCACCTGTTCACACCCACCTACTGGGGAGCCCATACCTGCCAGGTCTGTTCACATGATTGTTACCTCAGTCAGTGGCTTGATTCCAAAGCTGACAAAGCAAGTGGCGTAACCTGCAGTCTGAAAACATGGAGCAGTTTTGCTTGGGTTGTTGTTTTGTAGCTGACTTTTACCTGCAAAGCCTTGAAGACCACACGATGAGTACTTCATAGCAGTGACTAGCTGCTATTAGAGGGTCCTCAGATGTTAGTGGAGAGACTAGATTGAAAATAAGAACAAGTGTTAGTTGTTTACTAAAGTAGATAAAGCACAACTACCAGGCCCTGAGACATTAGTTTTAGGATTCACTATTACTTTGGGATATAAATATAAATATTAGTTGATTTCAGAAAAATCATTTCTTCTCCCTATCCAACCAGCCACAGATTCCATTGAAATAACTTATTCTAGCCTGGAGTGAGTATTTTCTGAAGCCGTAATAACAAGGAAAATGGGTGCTCCCAGTAGGGCACTGGCATTGTGCTATGCTGCTGCTGCTGCTAAGTCGCTTCAGTCGTGTCCGACCCTGTGCGACCCCATAGACGGCAGCCCACCAGGCTCCGCCATCCCTGGGATTCTCCAGGCAAGAATACTGGAGTGGGTTGCCATTTCCTTCTCCAGTGCATGAAAGGGAAAGTGAAAGTGAAGTCGCTCAGTCCTGTCTGACTCTTAGCGACCCCATGGACTGTAGCCTACCAGGCTCCTCCGTCCATGGGATTTTCCAAGCAAGAGTACTGGAATGGGGTGCCATTGCCTTCTCCGGGCATTGTGCTATACACCATTACATATTACATTACATTTGTGTGTGTGCTCAGTCGTTCAGTCGTGTCCGACTCTTTCCGACCCCACGGGCTATAGCCCTCCAGGCTCCTCTGCGCATGGGATTTTCCAGGCAAGAATACTGGAATGGGTTGCCATGTCCTCCTCCACAGGAACTTCCCGGACCAGGGATCGAACCTGTATCCCCTGTGTGTCTGGCATTGCAGGTGGGCTCTTTACCACTTAATTCCTAAACAAACGAAGAAAAAGTTCTCTGTATCTTAAACCAAATGTTGCCTCTGTCACTCTTAGAATGCATCTTGGCTTTATGAAGTGACACTTTAGGTAAAAATGTTTGAGATGGTTTTTCTGGAAAGTGACATTGTGGCAGACTAAAGGTGATAATTGATCTTTGAGAAGTAGGGTTGATTCTCCCTCCCTTTGGCCGGTGTGGACTCTGGGATTTGTTTGATTGGAAGTGATGCTCATTATAGAAGGCTTGGTTCGAAGAAGCTTTTCTCACATAGAAATCTTGCTTTCTGCATACAGTAAGTTAAGTCTATCTGTGAGCTTGGACAATTTTGTCTAGTTCAAAATTAAAACCAAAAAAAAACCCATTCAGATATTTCTGTAAAAGCTAGGCAAATAGGGAGAATAGCACAGATGGAGTTAATCTGAGCTAAATGTGAAACAATTCATCCAAAGAAAGTTCAAATAATACCTAACTGAGGGCATAAATGATTAATACCTTATGTTTATATTTTATTTCTTTCCATTCTGGTCATAGCCCTCAAGAAATCTCCAAAGCATTTGAAAGTTGAAAGACTCTTCAAAGACCTGATCAACACTGATTTCCTGTTTTGGGAGAAATAAGTAGGCTTTTAAGTCTGCTTGTGGTTATTATGATCAAATGATAAGAGGAGTATTGGGGGATGACTATAAGATCATGATAGTAACCAAGAGGGTGACTTTATTTTTCATCAAATTCCAAATCATTTAAAAAGTACAGACTCCTTAAGATGTAAACAAATTTTAGCAAAATGAAAAGGAATAATCCCTACTGCATAGATAGTAGTGAGCAAAGCAAGGCTACCTTAAATAAACAGATGGTAGATGCACTATAATTTATTAGGTGTATAACATTTTACAGGATTGGGTGGTTTGTCTAAGGTCTCTTAGTGGTGAATAAAGATGCTAAGTGGCGAATAAAGACTAGGATTCAGGATTTATAGTCATAAAACTGTAGACCACACAACTCCTATGGAAACACACAGGAGACATGTACATTTGAGAAATATACCACATCAAACATGTAATCCAGTGAGCCCACTGCCACACATTGACCTACAGAACTTAACTGGAAAGCTGACTGTAGCATCTGAAATCATGGGGGATACTGTTTTTGTTGGCTGCTTAGCTGAAGTGCAGAGAAAGCAAGAACTTTCTCCACGTGCCAGCCTCCGGTTCACATCCAGTTCATCTTATATGGGACACATACTAGGTTCTATAGGTGGTTAAAAAACACCTCTCTAAAATAAGACAGGAGGATCCAAAGTTATTTCTATTGAGATTATGTTCATTGATTTAGTATTATTTTATTCTCTTTGACTTGGTTCACTTTGACATGGCACACTTTTCAAAGCCTACAAATAATAGGCTGACACAAAGAGGTAAACTAACTGTATCTATGAAGGACAAAGAAACCTCAGTAGAGGTGAAGTGTGCACTTGTGTGTATTTTAGAAAGCTCAGAAATGGCAAGAACTGGTCCCAAAGAATCGTAAAACCTCCAAAATCAACAGGAGCCACAAGAGGTTACAGACAGAACCCATTTAACTCTGAACCCAATAGCCAAGATCAAGGCCATTTACTGATAAGAGACCTTGAACAGTATTTATTAAGGCCCCCCCTTTTTTAAAGCACTACAGCTATTTGGGAACACCAAAGCCAAACTGCATTTGCATGTAGCCTTGACCCTGTGTGTGCTCCTCTTCTTATGTTTGTGCTGAGGGAGTCCTCTATTCTTAGGTCTATGAACTCTGGGTAAGTGCCATTAAAAATTAACTGAGATACTATGACCACACTTTCATGATCATCCAAATCATTATGTAATGATGGGCAGCATGCTTTTCATGACCTCTAAGGAAGGCAAATCTAACTGAATTAACTGTCTACCGATTTCCACTGAGGGCTTCCACAGGTCCAGCTGAGGAGCTAAGTTTAGGATTAGAGACAGAAAAGAGGTGATTTGCTCCACTTACTAGAGAGAGAATTTGGAGTTCCAGGGAGCACTGACCTCCAAACAGGGAGCACAGAGCTGACCTGATGGTCTGAGCTGGAAAGTGCGACATGGAGAGAGGTGGCCAAAGAAAAACCCCTAGGGATGGATGGGGAAAGAGCTTTGAAAATAGTTGTTCAATGTTTGACTGAGGTTGTTTATGTGGCTGTAAGATTTCATTCTCCTTTCGCTGCATTCTCCTTTTACTGGTGCCGGCTGCTGCAGAAAGAAGACCTTGTGTGGGGAGTTTTGTTTTTGCTGAGCTTTGATTTTCTGGGAGGCTTGGGTGGGTGAGGAAACCACTGTCTAATCTGACATCTGTGTCAATGCAGTATGGGACAGAAACCTCAAGCATGGGGCGGCAGGGTGTCTGTTCATCAATCCAACCAGTTGAGTGAAAGTAAGAAGACTCTTGAGAGTCCCTTGGACTGCAAGTAGATCAAACCAGTCAATCCTAAAGGAAATCAACTGTGAATATTCACTAGAAGGACTGATGCTGAAGCTGAAGCTCCAATACTTTGTCCATCTGATGTGGACAAAGAGCTGACTCATGGGAAAAGACACTGATGCTGGAAAAGATTGAGGGCAGGAGGAAAGGGGGCAACAGAGGATGAGATGGTTGGATGGCATCACTGACTTAATGAACATGAGTTTGAGCAAACTGCTTGTGAAGATAGTGCAGAGACAAGGAAGCCTGGTGTGCTGTTCATGGGGTCCCAGAGAATTGGACACAACTTAGTGACTGCCAAGAACAATGACAAATGATCTTGACACAACTTTTAATTTTCTCACCCTTGGGAGATGTTATCAGTTTATATTTAAATTTATAGATGAATACACAAGAGCTCAGTCACTTTTCCAGGGCCACTTAGGGGTTAAACTGAGTCACTTTTCCAGGGCCATGTGTGCATGCTCAGTGTCAGACTCTTTGTGACCCCATGGACTGTAACCCACCAGGCTCCTTTGTCCATGGCATTTTCCAGGCAAGAATACTAGCCACTTAGGGGTTAAACTGAGATCTGGTTCCAGAGTGATGTTTATTCCACCAGGCTCATGCAGGTAACATGGACCCCCAGAACTGCTGTAAAGCATGCTTACTCACACTGGGGGCGGGGAGAATCTCTGCTGACTTACACTCTAAAAAGCTTGGTCTGCCATGTATTAGTGACTCCATGTGTTGATCTGTATATTTGGATCCCTAAGGAAATAGGTAGGCGATTTAAAAGGAACGAATGACCTTTGCCCTGTTGTCATTTTCATTTTATCTGTCAACAAGAGTCAGTCTTCTTGGGTGAATTGCCTCCAGAAAATAGAATGCTTCTGGTTCTTTAAATAGAAATTGTAGGAATTGGAAAGCGAGTATGATGAAAACATGGAAAATAATTCATTATGTGCAAATAAGGGAAAGCAGGCTGTGATCAAGGGCTTCCCAGGTGGCTCAGTGGTAAAGAATCCACTTGCAATGCAGGAGATGGGGGTTTGATCCCTGGGTTGGGAAGATCCCCTAGAGAAGGAAATGGCAACCCACTCTTAGTATTCTGGCCTGGAGAATCCCATGGGCAGAGGAGCCTGGTGGGATACAATCCATGGGGTTGCAGAGTTGGACATGACTGAGCGACTAAACAACAAGGTTGTGATCAAATGAGGGAGTTCAGTAAGTTACTGGAAAACTAAGAAAGCCAGTTGAATGTAAATTTTTACAGGTGAGACCAGATGCTAAGCATGGGCAGCTGAAGAATGTGAGCACTGGCGATCACAAGGAGGATTTTGGGTTTAGAAAGAGGAGGTTAAAGAAGACCTTATCACAGCTGTTTCTGACACCTGGGGGTGACAAAGTCAGAGCTGGAATTGGAGAACTGGAGGGTGGACACAGAAACAACTCAGGGGTCAGCAGAGTACATCAGGAGCAAAGCGG
The DNA here is from genome assembly GCF_054371585.1 of Giraffa tippelskirchi. Lineage (NCBI taxonomy): Eukaryota > Metazoa > Chordata > Mammalia > Artiodactyla > Giraffidae > Giraffa > Giraffa tippelskirchi. Next base: position 53,127,687 of record NC_137280.1, read on the forward strand.
GCTCAGATTCCACGGAGGAGTGAGATACAGCAGGTATGGAGATAGAGGTGAGGGGACACTGAGGAGAAAGTGGCCTCCCTTTTATCTCTTTGATGAGAGAGCAAGAGAGAGGCAAAGAGGGGGAGAGTGGGAGGAAAGGGTGGAAGGAAGGAAAGAGAAGAAAGAACAGAAAGAAAGAAAGAAAGAAGGAAGGATGGATGGATTATCTTAGGAAATAAACAGCTGAAGAAGGTTATGAATTGTCAATAATAAAATGATACTAACCTAAGAGTCACAAAGTGACCAAGTGGCAGGGGTTATAGAATTTTTTTGTGACAAAAAAGCTAAGAGAAGTGGATCATTATGTAATCGAAGTACTCAGTGGCACAGAGAGAGATGACAAGGGATAATTTCACACTGAGTGTTCCTAGTACAGAGAAAATGAAAGAATAATGAGTGAAAATGATGAAATCAAGTGAAAGCTAAAAATAGCAAGGAACAATGAAGAGATTTTTTAAAAACGTAAAATAGAAAAAAAAAATAGGTCGAGCATTGGGAAGGAGGTGGCATAGTAGCTCGTTGTTAAACTGTTGTTGTTGTTCAATTGGTAAGTTGTGTCCACCACTTTGTGACCCCCATGGGCTGCAGCATGCCAGGCTCCTCTGTCCTTCACTATCTCCTGGAGTCTGCTCAAATTCATGTTAAATGGTGCATGATCCCACATAATTCCTGTTACCCATCAAAGGTAGGTATAGCATACAAGGTAACCAAGGCATGGAGTCTGAATGCCTTGGCCAGCTGGTGAATGCTGAGGTCAGGGGTCATACCCAGGCCTATCTCCAAACCTGAACTTCACCACCCTTAGCTTTTTTGTATTAATGAGCATGAACATTTTTGGACAACTTCAGCACACATTAAATATATTTTACATAGCTAAAAACATGATCTCATATCACAAAATTATCAACACACCCAGTCCATATTTCACAAGTTGCCCTCAAAATATGATAGGTCTGGTCTATCCAAATCAGGATCCAGTCTGAGTTACACCAGCCTAGCTGTATTCCTTTCCTCTCCTATAATCTAGAAGAGTCTTTTTTTTTTTTGTCCTATAAAATGTTTCATCTGGGCTTGTCTGATTACTTCTCTGTGGTAGGTTTTAACTTCTTCTATGTACTTCCTGTAGACTGAAAGTTACATCTGAAGGCTTGATAGATTCAAGGTAAATCTTTCAGTTGAGAATACATACCAGGAGATGTGCAGACTGCAGGCAGTCTACCAGGGGATGCACGGTACCTGGCTATCCACCATAACAGGTGCCAAGTCTGGCCACTGAATTAGCATACAGATTGCTGTATTCTTTTTAAATTTTCATTATTTTATTATTAGTATTTTAAATCTTATTTTTTTTACTGTGCTGGGTCTTTGTTACTGGGCCGGGCTTTACCTAGTTGCGGCAAGCAGGGGTCACTCTTCATTGCGGTGCATGACCTTCTCAACTGTGGTGGCTTCTCTTGTTATGGAGCACAGGCTCTTGCCACATGGGCTTAGCAGCTGTGGTGCATGGACTTAGTTGCCTCATGGCATGTGGCATCTTCCCAGACCAGGGATCAAACCAGTGTCCCTTGCATTGGCAGGCAGATTCCCAACCACTGGACCACCAGGGAAGTCCTGACCTTATTCTTCATATTGTATGATTTTAGCCTCACTCCTTTTTCTCTGTTGTACAGTGAAGATCTCCTCCTTTGATGAATGTAATCTTTTTTGATGTTACTTGGGCAAAGCACACACAAAATTCACTTCGCCATCCACCCATCATCTAATAATTTTAATACTAATTGATAATCCTTGTCTGAGTCAGTGATTTCATAGGGGACTGTGAAATGATGATTTTACTTTTCTATTTGTCACCACTGACCACTGTTAGCTGATATTCTTCTTTAGGTAAAGCTTTCACTATCAACTAGGGCTACTGGTTTTGAGATATAATGGTCTTCCTGGAAATGCAGAATAAATGTGTAAAGATTTCAAAGGAAGGGGTTGGTTTAATGGCTATATCAAATGGTGACAAAGGGATTTTAGTGACTCATTTGATAACTGCAAAAGATTTATGGTGGAGAAGGAAATGGCAACCCACTCCAGTATTCTTGCCTGGAAAAGTCCATGGACAGAGGAACCTGGTGGGCTGGGGTCCACCCCAAGTCCATGGGGTTACATGACTGAGCATGCGTGCATGAGGGTGGAGGGAGATGGGTTGGTAGCAATAAACTGGTAGAACTAAAAAAAAAAAAAAAAAAAAGATTTATGGATTTTCATGAACTCAGTGTTTTTCAGTTAACTATAATCTTAATAATTTCGCTCAAATGGGGGCAAATTAGGCTGGAGAGAACTACAGCAACCTGGCTTTTGTGCCCTTTTGACAGGATGCCGTCAGTCTTTTAAAGCTTCTTCACTTTTTGCCCCCAGATAAACTGGGCTCATCTTGTACTTCCTTTGCTTCAACTGGAGGCAGTCGTTTCTTCAAGGGGCTCTGGAATAATAAGTGAGATCAAAATTTGGGCTAGAAATAGTGAGCAGTTTTGCCCTTCCTAACTAAACTGTAATCCTAGGGCAAATCTTTTCTAACTTGACCTTTTATCATAAATTTTTTCACATCATTATTTACGATTCTGCCACTCATGTCTCTGTTAGCGGCCTTATGTTTTGTAAAGGGGCATGCACAGTTTTGTAAGCGGGAAAGATCAAAATAGAATTCACCATGGTGAGAGCTGGTGACTGCAGATAGAAAAGAATCAAGAACTGAAATTCGAGTAATCAGAATTTAGCCACAGAAAACAGGAGGGGAGATGGCATGGGTTAAAAAACAACAACAAAAACTATAAGCAAGGTGAAAAGACAGCCTTCGGAATGGGAGAAAATAATAGCAAATGAAGCAACAGACAAACAATTAATCTCAAAAATATACAAGCAACTCCTGCAGCTCAATTCCAGAAAAATAAATGACACAATCAAAAAGTGGGCCAAAGAACTAAACACACACTTCTCCAAAGAAGACATACAGATGGTTAACAAACACATGAAAAGATGCTCAACATCACTCATTATCAGAGAAATGCAAATCAAAACCACAATGAGGTACCATTTCATGCCCGTCAGAATGGCTGCTATCCAAAAGACTACAAGCAACAAATGCTGGAGAGGGTGTGGAGAAAAGGGAACCCTCTTACACTGTTGGTGAGAATGCAAACTAGTACAGCCACTATGGAGAACAGTGTGGAGATTCCTCAAGAAACTGGAAATAGAACTGCCATATGACCCAGCAATCCCACTGCTGGGCATATACACCGAGGAAACCAGAATTGAAAGAGACGCGTGTACCCCAATGTTCATTGCAGCACTGTTTATAATAGCCAGGACATGGAAGCAGCCTAGATGCCCATCAGCAGGTGAATGGATAAGGAAGCTGTGGTACATATACACAATGGAATATTACTCAGCCATTAAAAAGAATACATTTGAATCAGTTCTAATGAGGTGGATGAAACTGGAGCCTATTATACAGAGTGAAGTAAGCCAGAAAGAAAAACACCAATACAGTATACTAACACATATATATGGTATTTAGTCAATCGGTAAAGATAACCCTGTATGTGAGGCATCAAAAGAGACACAGATAAATAGTACAGTATTATGGACTCTATGGGAGAGGGCGAGGGCAGGATGATATGGGAGAGTGGCATGGAAGCATGTAAATTATCATATGTGAAACGAATCACCAGTCCAGGTTCAATGCATGATACAGGGTGCTCGGGGCTGGTGCACCGGGATGACCCAGAGGGATGGGACGGGGAGGGAGGTGGAAGGGGGGTTCTGGAAGGGGAAAACATGTACACACCCATGGTGGATTCATGTCAATGTATGGCAAAACAAATACAATATTGTAAAGTTAAAAAATAGAAAATAAAGTAATTAAAAAAAAACAACAACAGGAAAAAGAGTTAAGAAAGTTTATGGCAGTGCACCACAACAGAGAATGTCTTGGTGGGAGAGTTGAGACCCTTCAGTTCAGTTCAGTTGCTCAGTCTTGTCTGAGTCTTTGCAACCCCATGCACTGCAGCATGCCAGGCTTCCCCGTCCATCACCAACTCCCAGAGCTTACTCAGACTCATGTCGATCCAGTTGGCAATACCATCCAACCATCTTATCCTCTGTTGTCCCTTTCTCCTCCTGCCTTCAATCTTTCCCAGCATCAGGGTCTTTTCCAATGAGTCAGTTCTTCGTATCAGGTGGCCAGAGTATTGGAGTTTCAGCTTCAGCATCAGTCCTTTCAATGAATATTCAGGACTGATTTCTTTTAGGATTGACTGGTTGGATCTCCTTGCAGTCCAAGGGACTCTCAAGAGTCTTCTCCAACACCATAGTTCAAAAGCATCAATTCTTCGGTGCTCAGTTTTCTTTATAGTCCAACTCTCACATCCCTACCTGATTACTGGAAAAACCATAGCTTTGACTAGATGGACCTTTGTCAGCAAAGTAATGTCTTTGCTTTTTAATATGCTGTCTAGGTTGGTCATAGCTTTTCTTCCAAGGAGCAAGCGTTTTTTAATTTCATGGCTGTAGTCACCATTTGCAGTGATTTGGGAGCCCAAATAAAATGAAGCCTCTCACTGTTTCCATTGTTTCCCCATCTATTTGCCATGAAGTGATACAACCGGATGCCATGATCTTAGTTTACTGAATGTTGAGACGCTTAGTGGGGCATTTTAAATGCTTTCCAGGGAGAACAGTCGGTGGGCAAGATGCCAGAAATGGACATCTAGGTCATGTTTAATGGGTAATATTGCACTGAAAAGCCCCAAGGCCCAATACATTTTGATACTAGCAGCATTTTTATGATTTAACATTGTTACTTCTCTAAAAACACTAGTTATCTCTAGCCAAGTATTCTTGACCTATGGGGCTTCCCTGGTGGCTCAGATGGTAAAGAATCTGCCCACAATGTGGGAGACCCATGTTCGATCCGTGGATCAGGAAGATCCCCTGGAGAAAGGAATGGCAACCCACTCTAGTATTCTTGCCTGGAAAATTCTGTGGACAAAGGAGCCTGGCGGGCTATAGTCCATGGGATCTCAAAGAGTTGGACACGACTGAGCGATTAGCACACACTCCTCATCTATAACGTGCAAGTCAGAAAAAAGCAGCGCTAAATGATATTGATGTTTGGGTAATTTCTAGTTCTTAAACAACTAACTTTTATCCTCTCTTTATTAAAAAGTCAAATCACTATGTTATACACCTGAAACTAGTATCTGTTTTAAGTCAACTATACTTCAATAAATAAACCAAGAACCAACCAGCTAAGGCAAAGATAACAATGATTCTTTCCCAGGGCCCACATGCCCCCTGGTGAAGATAATAGTAAGTAACCAAATTCCCACACAGATGTCCTAATGTTACCTTGTCAAAGGTAACTAGGAGATTTTACTATCAGCAAGTAAAGATTAACAGGGCCTGTGGCCTTAGATATTTATGCCAGATGATGACATATGAAAAAAATTTTTTCTTCACTCACTGTTTGACCCCTTGTGGCTTCTCTCTGTACATACACAGAGGAAGAAATGCCGGGCTTCCTCCTCTGACATCCAGGGCTGCTAATTTTAAGACTGGAGTCATCTCGTGAAAGAAGTTAAAACTGGAATTAACAAGAGCATTTTTGATATTGTTGAATGCTGTCAGGCATTGATACCTACTGTAGCAAACACTGTGTCTTGGCCCCATGTTCTAATACACTAGATTTTTAAAAGGCTGCATCAAGAACTTTTCAGAGTTCTATATTTGGTCATCTTTTTGGCTCTTTCAAGATAGTCTGGCTTATAGTTGTATAAGAATACTAGATTCTTGTACTAGATGAATGTAAAAAAGAATTTGATATTTATATCTACAGTTTAAAACACAACATAATATTTTTCTAGAAATAGTGTCAGACCCTTTTAAATTGGCTGCTTTTTCTGATACATTATTCTTGATGTAATAAAACTGCTAGGAAGATGGCAAACACTGAAGAAAATAAAGCACTGAACTTCATTAGAATACTTCACGCAAGAAATTAAATGGAATCAAAATTACCAAATTGTCATAAATTAACATTTCACCTGAGGATGTTTCTGGTGGTAAAACTAAATACGAGTTATCATGTTAGCTGAATATTCTTTAGAATATTACTTCATATGCTGAGGATTAAGTGCTAAGTACTCGCACTTTTGCATACACTGAAATGCAATTATTTAGGTAAAATCTTAGCCTTGATTGGACAACCATCCACTTAAAAGTGGAGTTAGGAGTTATTTGTTAAGTATGAAACAATAGGCTTTTCATAAAATATAAAAATCTCTAGAAATGTAAACATCACTTGTGATTTTACTTTCATTAATAGATTAAGGGAGATCTTATTTTAAAAAATAACTTAAGAGGAAGAAAAATTAGTTTGTGAACCACCCAGTGGTCCTTTGCACCTGGGGAGATGAAACCAAATGAATTATGTGCCACATACTCATCCACCAAGGCATGGCTGTGCTGCTGCTGCTGCTGCTGCTAAGTCGCTTCAGTCGTGTCCGACTCTGTGCGATCCCATAGACAGAAGCCCACCAAGGCTCTGCCGTCCCTGGGATTCTCCAGGCAAGAACACTGGAGTGGGTTGCCATTTCCTTCTCCAATGCGTGAAAATGAAAAGTGAAAGTGAAGTCGCTCAGTCGTGTCCAACTCTTAGCGACCCCATGGACTGCAGCCTACCAGGTTCCTCCATCCATGGGATTTTCCAGGCAAGAGTACTGGAGTGGGTTGCCATTGCCTTCTCCGGCATGGCTGTGACTTGAAATCAAATATAGCCTTTTTAATGTTTTCATTACATCTGAAACCAAAGGATTAAGATGCCTATGGATACTGTTGTGTTAAGTCATTTCTTATTGCTAAAACTGCACACAAAGAACCCACTTGCCTTACCATTATAAGCTTTACTGCCATTTCTCATGTCAAATATACTTAAGATTTTGTATTTAGGTTAAAAAAAGAGAAACTTAGGCAAATTAAATAAGCACTTGTTGAGCATTTCAACTTGCATAAAAGGCTGCTATTTAGGAATATTAAGAGACTTTTATAACATTCTTTCTGAGAAACAGTTTCAAGAACACTGAAATTCATACATGTTTGCAGAGATCACCTTGTCTGTTTATAAAGGTAATTTGGAAATCTGTAACTCTGGGTCATTTCTGCCTTCTCTGCTTGCGTGGAAGATTGGGTAATGGGGTTAATTTGGAGAACAAGCACGATGTATAATGACTAGTGAGTTTTCTTTGTAAGTTCAGCCAAACTGAGAGCATAGCCAAAGTCAACAGCTCCTCAAACCAGGCTGATTTCAAAGGCACAGGTGATGTGTGCTTAAGGCCTCTGGTGTCATCTGATTTTTGGCAGCTTTTCAGTTAATTTGAGTGTTGCCACGTATTTTAGCCCACTCCTAATTTATTGTGATTAAATTTCATTACAACAACTTTCATGTTTTGGGGGTATCAGTATTAAAGTAACACATGAGGATGGGGTATTACATCCAAAATAAAATGTCAATGGCTAAACATTTTAAATAAATTATGTGATGTTAGTAAAATGAATAGCTATTATAAGGCTAGCAACATTTTAATTGACATGAAGAGTGACCAGCGCAGCTGTGAGTAAGCAAACAGAACTGAGCCTGTTGAGGGAGTCCCACCAAGTGTTTATAGAACAGTGTTTTTCCTTATCTCAAGACATCTAGAATCGCAGCCTGCTACTTAGATTCAGACAACTCCGGGCACCTCACCTCCTGCAGGATTCTCAGAAGTGAATTCTTCAGCCCAGTTCAACCTAGGGAACCGCCTGGACCACTCACTCACAGGTATAGGTGCTCCCACTCTGGTATGACTAGGGCCAAGGTATGAGTTAAGGCCACCATTTCAGAAAACGGCAACCCACTCCAGTATTCTTGCCTGGAGAATCCCATGGACAGAGGAGCCTGGCGGGCTATAGCCCATGATATCGCACAGTTGGACACGACAAAGCAACTAACACTTTCTTCTTCCTTTAAACCCAAACAAAATGTACAAATGTTTTCTATCACCAGTATCAACTCTATTAGCACTATTAGGAATTTCTCCTTTTTAAAACACGAATGCATGCTTTTCCCATGTTCAGAGTCTCATTCTTAATTCACTGATTTATTACTTATGAACTACCTCTTGTGTGACTCCTACATTTAAGTTACTGCTCTAGGTTTTAAGGACACAGCAGGCAGTGGCACCCCACTCCAGTACTCTTGCCTGGAAAATCCCATGGACGGAGGAGCCTGGTAGGCTACAGTCCATGGGGTCGCTAGGAGTCGGACATGACTGAGCAACTTCACTTTCACTTTTCCCTTTCATGTAGTGGAGAAGGAAATGGCAGCCCACTCCAGTATTCTTGCCTGGAGAATCCCAGGGACGGCGGAACCTGGTGGGCTGCCGTCTATGGGGTCGCACAGAGTCGGACACGACTGAAGTGACTTAGCAGCAGCAGCAGTAGATAAGAAAAACCCCTGCTGCTCACAAGCTCACATTCTGAGAAACCAGGGTGATAAAGTTAACTCATTTAGGGAGATCCATGAAATGGAGGCCACCCCAGGGATAGCCAGTGTCACAAATCTAAACCTCAACCAGCTTGCTTTTATGGGAAACACTTGAGAAGGAATCTTGACGTACACCAACCACAATCCTCAATTCAGCTTCAATGAGGTCATCTCACCCTAGAAAATGGGATCTGCCAGCCTTGTAAGGAAACCCCCAGCTCCTAACCAGCCAGGCCCTGCTTCTGGGTGGCATCTCTTAAACTCGGTAAACTCTCGCTTGCTCCCAATTTCCCCTCACTGCTTGTGGGGCCCTGTATTCCCCAACATGGATCGTTTTCTCTTGGATAACAAGACATCACACTCATCACTAAGTTGTTTTGGTTTTATAATCTGACAGAGGGAACGAACAGAAAAGATTGTCTGAATCTTAGAAGGTGGGGGTAACAGTAACATTTACTGATTTACCGATATTATCAACATTTGATAGGTCTTCAAAGGAAAAAAACCTCTCAGCCTTGGTGTTTTTATCATGTATTTACAACGTACCAATATAAAACTTTCATTTGCATATAATTTCACTACATGAATAAAAGTGACCACTTCACCTCAGGGAATGTTAAATCTGACATTCATAGGAAGGATGAACATTTCTTTCTAAAGGATGTTACTTCACCCTGCTCCCTCCTGGGTTCAAAAGCCCAGACTCAGTTAAAAATTCCAGGCTGGGGGTAGGACCCCCACTTGTATTTAACTATGTTCATGCTTTCACTTCCAAGCCTACCGATGTTGTGAATATTTGTAGTATTCATAGTTGCTACTTCCTAATCAACATAGACTCTGATAGGAAACTAAAACATACTTCCTACCATTCTTGATCCTATGATTAAAAATGATAAAATCTGTTAACAATATAAGAAACTAGCCTTTCCCACAGATGAAAAAATGAAAAACAAAGCAAGAAAGACATTAAATACACAAACTACCAAGTAGGAACTTTTATAATTAACAAAGTTCTGAAAAGGACATTGAAAGGTGCCCTGTGCGGACAAAGAAAATAAAAAGCAGACATGAAGGCATAAAGTCAAAGGACATTCACTCATTTTAAGAACTCTTTTATCCCCAACGTTCAAGTAAGGAAAGTCACTGTTGTAGATACAACTGTGTTGACATCTACACAAATAAACAGCAGGGCTGAGGAAATTTACACCCAAGGAAGGAACAGGCAGAAGAGAATTTCTGGAGGAAAAAGAACCAGTTGCCCCACATCTTTAATCTCATGCGCCTCTTTTATTGTTGCCTAACTAACACACGTACCTTCACTCAAGAGAAGTGCCAACTAAAAATTGTCGCTGGCTACCTGGCTTTACAAGGATAAAGTCAGTGGCCACTGCAGCCACTGACCCTCAACAGCCACTGAAAGGAGTTAGGGTGGAGATCAGGAGTGAGGCAACTGCAGTCCAGGAAAAACTCACAGAAAGGCCTTCGGATAGTTATTTTCAAAATAACATTTTAGAAGCCCAAAGGCTTGCATCTCTTCCTATCTGGAAAAGCACTAAAATCAACAGTGATACCTGCCCATGACTAGCAGCAAGCCTCTGCCAAAATGCATGCTTCACTGTACGTAACCCCCTAGAACCATACATACACTGACCTTAAGCCCCTCTGCTAAACACACAGTGCATACACACAGTGACCTCAACCCTCTCCACCAAAACCATATACAGACCTTAACCCCCTTCACCAAAATCACATATATACTGACCTTACATATATACCATATATATACACCACATATACACCAAAATCATATACACATTCCTCAGAGCTGAGGTGCTGCCTCCCAGCTATAGTCATTTTGCCCTAAGTATGTAACTCTCACGTCGTGACAGAAGTCAACTGAAAATCTGTCACATGGCTGACGGTGTGATGTCTCTTGTGTGTGTGCTCAGTCATGTCTGACTTTTGCAACCCCACGGACAGTAGCCCATCAGGCTCCTCTGTTCATGGGATTCTCCAAGCAAAATTACTGGAGCGGGTTACCATTTCCTCCTCCAGGGGTTCTTCCCCATCCAGGGATTGAACCTGCATCTCCTGCGTCTTCTGCATTGCAGGCTGATTCTTTACTTACTGAGCCATCAGGGAAGCCCCTGTGATGTCTCTAAGTCCATGCTAATAAGTTGGTAATATTTCCAAAGAAAGCAAGAAATGCTGTGATCCGCATGTACTTCCATCTTTCCTGTAGCTCTCCTCTGAGAAGCCTAAGAAGTCATCTGAAACCACCTAGTCAGGACTCAGGAAATTTTAAGGTTGTAACTCTTCAGAATGACTCTGCAGGTCTCCACTACACATTTTGTGAAAAAACAAAATTCAAATGAATACATTTCAAAAATCTTGTGGGTTTTACTGAACAATTCACGAACGGGCACCATTTAATCTAGCAAACAGAAAGGAGCTCCTAGAAGCTGTTGAAACTGACAAGACATTTTTTAGGCAAGAGGGAGGGAACAGGAAGCTAACACTAGGCAAAAAAGTTATGGCAAGGTCACTTTCTTGAGGGGCCAGCAGGGTTTATCAGACAGATGACCTGTTTAGCGTTGATCAGATTATAGAAAGACTGATTTAAGATTCCATTTCTCGGAGGGCCTCTGCTGTAATTAAGTCAAGTCAACATTTGGTGACAGGGGCCTTAGCATTGAGGGGTTCCATTATGGACTATACTCTTGTTTTTAACAATATAGAAATATTTGTCTAGAAGAAAATAAACCATCAAGTTCAAACTTTCTAAAAAAAGCCATCCTCCCCTTTTCTTCAGAGACTTAAATCACAGCTATAAATTCTAAAGAGGCCCAACTGTTAAGTATTAAACTAAGTAAATTATAGCTAGTTGTTAGTTATGGGCCACATGAGTAATTTATACGTGCTGTACACACGCACACATGTATGCAACAGGCCTCCTTTTATGTAACACTTACTTGGAGTTAAAAGATACTTTAATTTAAAATAAGAGGATTACAGAAAATGTTTCTTAGCCTTTATGACAACATTGCACACATTTGTTTGCATCACTGGCCAGGGACAAAAACTCTTAAGGGGAAATCCTGAGGCACTTTATCAACAACACATATCATGACAATGTTTTCAGAGGGCCACTGTGGCGAAAGTGAAGAAAAATATGCACTTTCTTTTGGTGGAATGACAACTGAATCAGTGATGGGACACAGAGATAACACTGCTACAACTCAGATCCTCATGCTCATCAAAATGATGCACGTGGGAAATGTTACTGACATTTAAAATACTCCATTAAGTTACCTGAATAAAACTGTACATCAAGGAAATTGTGAAAAAGCTTCTCAATGACTTCCAGTGAAAACATTCTTTATTGGTAAGCACACACGTAAAACTTTCTTGATTACCCACATCATGCAAAACTGACGTCACACATGGTTGTTTATTGTAACAATCTCTTCTGACGGGATTATAAATTTTAAAAAGTTACAGTGACCACAACAGTAAAAAGAATTCAGGAGAATTCTGAAGGAAGCAAACACTTTGTAGAACATGTGAAAGTAATGTTCATCTCTCTGGCTGTTTAATTCTCCCTCCCAACGAGAATCTATTTTGGAAAACTGTTATATACAAGAACGGCAGTCATTCATGTATGTGCATCTATAGGCACTCCACCTGATTAAAAAAAAGAAACTACAAGAATAAAACTTCAAGTAACTTTACAGGTTTTCTCCATTTTGTTAATCCCAAACAGGGCAATGCCCTTATTTAAAATGTTCACCTGTTTCAGATTATTTCCATACAGATATGACTCTTGAAAACGTAGCTTATACCTGGTAATCCTTCTGTACGGAGACTGACTTTTTGAACTGTCACGTGGGAAGGAACAGAGCTTCCTATTCTGCTTCTTGTATGACACTGAGCACAAGTTTTCTCTGCAATGGTGAGGCCAATGCTTGCAGGCGGGTGGGCCTGGGCGCCCTCCTACAGTCCACCTCACACAGTAAGTTCAGCTCCTTGAAGTGACGAGAGCCCCCAGTGAAACGTGACATCCAAAGCTCCTACCAGCACACTCAGGTCAACTGGCAGAGTGGAGCTTTCCAGAGACCAAGAAGTGGGTGTTGCCGCTAACAAAGACACAGAAGTGCAGGAGTAGCCTTGGAACTGGGCAGTGGGAAGAGGGTGGAAGAATTCAAAGGACTGTGGCAGAGAGCCAAAGGAGCAGGGCCATGGATGGGAATGGCAGCGAGGGCTCCGAGGAGGTAAGGGGTGTGGCAGAGAACAGCTATGTGGCCGTGAGGACATGGTTACTGGAAAAAAGGACCTTTTAAAAAGTTCAGGAGGAAATGAGGCCTGTGCTGCGGGAAAGTGAAGGAAGAGAGATTCCAGTGAATCAGCGGCAGGAAGCTTAGCATTGTGATCACAGCTGTGTGGAAAGAAAGGGGCCTGAGAGAAACTCAAGACTCTCAGTTGAAGAGATTTCTAAGTGGTGTGGCAGGGGCAGCCTGCTTTCTTCTTACTGATTATAGTCTAAGGTGAGAAAAAATAGATAAGTTGAGGGAAGGACTGCTAAAAAAAAAAAGGGAACAGGACTTCATGACTTGGAAATGCTTAGCTGATGGCAAAGACATTAAAATTCAAAGATTTACTTTCAGGTAGGCCTGCTCTAAGGAAAGAGGTGTGGCCTACGACCTTTTGCTTATACCTGAGAAAGATAGAAAAGGTCATAGACAGCCAGAAACAGCTTGGTTACCTAGGAAAGCTCTGGAAGGAGCCTGTGGTCTAATAGAGTGTATCTCTGTAACATATACAGAAGATCCACACGTGTCTCAAGAATGTTACATCAGCAGACACTGCTTTCTTAAAGGGGACAGAGACAACATGAAACAAAAAAAGATGGCTGAGCCTCCTACAATTACACAGACATTACAAGCTGATAGAACTACTCGGCTGCAAACACCTGCTACCTTTCATGAAAAAGGAAAAAGAAAAAAAAGAGGCCTCAGAGAGTCACACACCTAGAAAGGCTGCTGTGAGTCACAGAAGGTTGTTTCCAGGCCTTCAAGCCGAGTGCAGCTGGCTGAACTTATAAAGTGCTTGGCACTGGCAGCTCCTGTTTCCACCCCATTTTCTTTTTTTAAACAGGAATGTCTATAACAGTTATTCTATGCCTGTTGCCATTATATAACTGGTTTTCTAGGTTCACAGATGGAGAGAAACTGTGTCTCAGGAATCACTCATACCAGATGTTCACTCATACTTGGTTTACATGATTTAAATGAGATTCGGGACATCTGAGTTCATGAGATCCAGGTAAAACTTTGCACTTTTAAGCTGGTGCTGCAGTGGGTTGAAGCTCTTGAGCACCTTTCAGGGTGGAATGTGGATCTTCGGGACAGGAGTGGACTGAAATAGACAGAATGGCCTCCTAAAATGTTCATGTTCTAATCCCCAAGCCAGTGAATTTGTCAGCCTATGCGGTAGAAGAGATTCTGCAGATGGGGTTAAGTCACACATCTGAGGCGAGGAGATTATCCTAGAGTACCCAGGTGAAGCAAAAGTGATTGCCAGGGCCCTTAGAAGAAGAAAGGAGAATCAAAGCTGGAGTCAAAGGCCGTAAGGATAGAAGCCAAGGTGAGGGGCTTGGCTACAGTGAAGGGATGGATGCCAGCTGAAGAGACAAGAGATGAGCCCTGGTGCACTGGAAAGAACCTGTGATCCATCACCTTTCACGATCAAAGGGACCTCAAAGATCCAGTTACTATGGAGCTTACGTGGGGAGAGCATCCAGGATCACCTGGTAGACCCAAAACACAGAATCTTTCCTGGCTGTTTCCCAAGAGATGTGATGACAGAGGAGTCAGAGGAATAGTGTTGCTGGTTTTGGAGATGGAGAGAGGGGGCCACAGGCCCAGGGATGCAGGTGGCCTCTTGAAGCTGGTAAGGCAAGGACACACATCTCCCTGAGAACCTCCAAAGAGGAACGGTGCCCTGCTGACACCTGACTGTAGCCTAGTGAGGCCCACGTGAGACCCAGAGAAGTACAAGAAACCTGGGCTATTGTAAGCCACTCTGTCTGTAGTGATTTGTTACAGCAGCAATAAAAGATGAGCCAGGAGAGGTGACCAAAGATGAAATGGTGTTGGGAAAGAAGAATAAGCTTTTCTCTCACTCCTGCTGCACCCTCCCTCACTCAGCAAACATCTGGGTCCAGCAGAAATGCGGACATTTACGCTGGTGACTCTTCAGGTTCAGTCTCTTTGATGGAATTCATTCTTCTGTTTCTACCCTCGTTTTGGTCTTGCAGTACAATACACTCTGGGTTGAGCACTTAGAACAGTGTTTAGTATACATAGTGGGTCCCCCAGAAACACTTGCTGAATGAATAAATGGGGGTGATCAAGACAGGCGCTGCCAGGGACTGTAGTTACTCTCCTTTAAAGTGCAGCTAAACACACTCCTCAAGAACTGCTGACCTTTATGTCTTTGTTTCTGGTTTATGATGGTCATAAAACACAAGGTGAAACTGTATTTTCTGACATGAGTAAAATAGCTAAATCAGCAAGTAAAAAGGAGTTATTTATCTTAATAGGAGAAATAACTATCATATGATCCAAGTATTTAAATATCAAAATACAGACACACTTCCCAGTATACATTACAGAAAAAATTTCGAAGTGTTTGATCAGAAGATTTCCTAATGGCTGCTGATCAATGCAGCATCAAGAAACTTTAGTGCAAATTTTACCAAATGCATTTGTCAAAAATGGCATTTTGTTCATTTTCTCTGCAAACAAGTGCTGTTACATTAACTCTGAGGATGTATCAAATTGGTTTGCCTGAATATTTAAAAGCTATCAATGGAAGCCAGCCCTTTTGGCTAAAACTTCAAACATATGTTACCTTAAGATCTATTCCTAGTCCAAATTTGTCTATCCTAAAGCTGGAAGATTGAAGAATTAAACCAAAATTTATCTGTATAAATAATAAAAATAATTTTTTACGCTCTTAAGTATTTTCCTAATATGGCACATTACCGTTCCTACATGCTACTGCATGGGTAGGACAGTATCATTTTAGCTGCTGGAGTATCACAGTGTTAAGAATATCTGCTTCTTGTAGTGTCAGGCTTTCATCTGTTAGCACTTTGTTTGGAAATGAAGTCACGAGAATAAAGTCAAGAGTTGCAAATTCAGGACGAGACTGCACGATAAAGTCCCTGACATCCAGGATCCTGAAATAACATGGAAATAATTTGTGATATGCAAGTTTTATTGTCATTTAAGCTTTTTAGCTAAAATTAGATGATAATTAAAATAAATCACACAGTTCTAATCCTTATTTAAATGTGCTATAACCTTCTTTAATTTCAATGGATGGATTTATCTTGGCTTTCAGGTAAAACGTGAGGATTAACTCTGGAGAGTACCTAACAGTTACTTTCACTGTAAATAGACACAATCTCCAGATGAGTCGTTCTATCAAAGAAACATCAACAATGCTACTACACTGAACTACAGGCCTGATTTTTTTCAGAGTATAAAATATCTTAGTAGCACCTGATCCAGAAAAAGGTACCTCAGATGAGCCTATGTCAATGTGAGCCTGTACCTACAAAAGTGTTAAAAAAAATTACTTTCGTATAGACACAGTAACTCAACTAAGATCATAAATGTATCTCTTAGTGGGACACAGTGAACAATAAAAATAGTATCTTATTAGTATAACAATGAATGCTAAAATGACATTTAAAACTGTTTATTTGAAATACTTGATAACAGTACAATTAAACTTTATTTACACTACAAATCTCTTTGTAGATTATTAATCCTACATGGTTAGGGCTTCCCTGATAGCTCAGTTGGTAAAGAATCCGCCTGCAATGCAGGAGACCTGGATTCCATCCCTGGGTTGGCAAGATCCCCTGGAGAAGGGAAAGGCTATCCACTCCAGCATTCTGGCCTGGAGAAGTCCATGGACTTCTGTATAATCAATGGGTCACAAAGAATCGGACACGACTGTGACTTTCACTTTCAATTAGGGTTATCATAAATTTTTAAAGGTGTAAAGTCCAAATAAGGTTTTACTAAAGTAAATCAAATCTGATTCAACTTTTCCTGGTTTTAACAACATGCAAAATGACAGCTTATAACAATTTTCTTTATTTCTAAGTGGTATCTGCATTTGCATTAGTATTTGGACAGTTTGCAGAGGATGTTTAAGTACTAATTGTTTGACTTCTTATTTCAAGTTTTTGTCAAAAACTTACTTCAAAAGTAAACCTATGCAATTTCATATTTTTCCTGACTCAAGCTGTACCAAGATTTACAAAGGTAAGTCACCCTGAGCTTACCTGTGTGTACTGTTGAATCTCTGTATCAAACGGCTCCCGTCTGCTAACCTGATCTGGATTTTGGTGGTTGGCATGGAATCATCAATAAGAACCACTGCATTGAATAGTGACTTCTCCTCCTCTTCTGGGGAGGAAGGTGTACTGACTATTTCAGGTGTGAGGCTAAGAAAGAATTAAAGAATCAGAACGTAAATATGAACACATAAGATGCATGACACACTGCAGACAGTAGAAGCACCACTCAGACCTACAGCTGACTCTCCAGCCGTCCTGCCATCACATCTGCACCAGGGAGAACACGGCTTCCTTTGGGATATCCTATTTTTCTCGCAAACTCTTTGATTATATTAAAATTATTCTGGGTCCTATGATTCTGATTTAGTTTATCCAACTTCTTTTGAAAGCCTAACTCTGGATTTCTTCCTTCCTTATCCCTTTGAAATTTCATGAGCCTGTTGGACACAATGGTCTTCAGTCAGAAACCCGAGCAACTTGGAGTTTATGTCCAAGACTGACCATGAGCACAGACCAATTTCAGATCCCAGCTTTGTTAATTTGTGTGAACTCAAGTATGTAAATTAATCTCTTTGAATCCCAGTTCTATCATTTATAAAATGGAAATAATAATGTTATGAAAGTCTGTTATAGTAATACAGTGCTTGAAACAGTGTTTCAAGAGGTATCAGCTATATTTGTACATATCATCAATACTAAGCTATTAATTTAAACTTAGTTGATACCACTTACTAAGTGGTATCTGTAGTTACTGTTTTACAAAAAAGAAGTAATGAGAAATTTAATATATGGTGATGACAGTGATAAATAAACAGACTCTATGGTTTCAATACCTTTAGACCATGAAATTTTTGCATCTTGTTTTATACCCCTGGATATGTTCCAGTGTCTCCTAGTTTACAGTCTACGGGGAATCTGAATAAAATTTGTATTCTACTGTTATATAAAAACTGTATAAATCTTAATTACATTGAGTTAGTTCATAGTGCTTTTCAGGTCTACTATATAATTCTCTTTCTCTGTATATTCTTTCTATTAATTTTTGAGAGTTTGACATTGAAACTCTAACTAAAGATCTTACCTAATCAACTTAATGTATGATGATGAGTATATAATGAACCTTGTGTGATATGATCTCTCACCAGTGGACTGTGGTTACTAGTGACCACAGTGCCTTCTAATGCTAGCAGGATGACCCGTAACTGTGAGCTGAGAGTGAACATCAAAAACAGAGTGCTTTTTTGGTTAAGCAGTTAAAACAAATGCAGCCAAGTTCTTTAAAGACATCACATCTTAGTCTTCTCTCAGTTATCTTTTAAGGGATCTTTTGACAATCTTGATGTTTATTCTTTCAAATATTGAGACTTAGATGGGTCCCTATCTTACTTTTGGAAAAAAAAAAAAGCATTATCTGTTAGTGTAGAGGCCCCATGAGCATTTGTGCTTTATTCTAGTACAAACCAAGGTCATTATGGCTCTTATTCCCACCCAAAAGCTTTCTCAACCTATACAGCCAAGTGGGAAAAGTAACTGGCACTTCCTGCTACACTTTGCCTTTCCTTAGCTACCTCCTGACACATATTACAGAACCAATTTCAGAATGTATATGGTAAAGACATGGAAAAGGAGAACATGATGATCTGCAGTCAATGCTCAGGTAGTATTAAGGAATTTCCTGTCAAGTTTGTACTTCAGGGTTGAAAGAGCTGTACCGCCAAGGTGGGTTACTGTGCTGACAGGAGGACGGGAGGCAATGAACCAAGGGGCCTCTTCCCTCTCCTTCTGCGTCCCTATTCCCAGGTCTCCATGCTGTCATCATAGCAGCAGCACATTCAAGTTCTGGAGCGAGGGAGGCACTGTGGCTAACAGCATGGATCCAGGAGCCTGACTCCAGGGCTGATTTTGCCACTTGTCAGACATGTGACCGGAGGCAGGTCACTTCGCCTCTCTGTGCCCAAGTTCCCTCAGTTGTAAAACAGAGACAACAGCTGCACGATTGCAAACATTAAATTAATTAGATCTGTAAGCACGTGAGTGCTTCTATATAGTTGGCTATTAATGTTTTAACTGTTGTCCTAACAACAACCAGGGGAGGAAAAGTTACCCATCACCCCACTGGCAGATGGGGTTCTGGGGTTCTTTCCATGACGTCAAGTTGCCTCACACTGCTCCTTCTGTGCTTTAATGCTTTCTGTTTAAAAAAAGATTCAGACCAGCTAAGCTACTTCTCAAAACATGAAAATAAAGTGCAGGGTGGAAACTCCAAGAAGAAAAG
Source organism: Giraffa tippelskirchi (assembly GCF_054371585.1). Classification (NCBI taxonomy): domain Eukaryota; kingdom Metazoa; phylum Chordata; class Mammalia; order Artiodactyla; family Giraffidae; genus Giraffa; species Giraffa tippelskirchi. The sequence continues at coordinate 53,146,947 of NC_137280.1, forward strand.
CTTTCATGCATTTCTTTGTATGATGAGTGTGTATGTCAAAGTGAAATTACATGGAATAACAATGAAAGACAGGTACAAGGAACTGACACTGAATTCTTCCCTATGCTGAGAAACGAGAGGGGAAGAGAGAACCGCTGTGCACAAGGCAACTGAGAACTTGGAAAGGAAGGAGTCACATGAACAGGAACACAGGGCACCCTAGAGGGCATAGTGGCGACACAGCCAAGGCCCAATTCAACACACCACCTGCAGTGACACGTGGACCTCCATGGAGGGTCACATTTACCAGCACACATTATTAAGTTTACAAAGAGTCCAGTCATGACTACTATAAAGGAGTCCATCATACATCATGCTACACTTACTGGTTTCTAAATTGTGCTCAGCAAAGTTCTGGTGTTCACTGTCTGGAGATATCTAAGACTATCCCCTCTTTCTGCAATCAGAGTTCTATATATGTTTACATAACCTGAAGAAAGAGTTTGGCTGCTTAAAATATATTGAAAATAACCAACTTAAGGACACTGCTTTGGCTGTAAGAGCTTAGCAATTACTTACAGCAGAGAGATGCTTAAAGCTATGATCTAAGATATTTACTGTTTTATCTAATCAATATTTTCCGCCTCTGAATCCACATAATCATAATAAGAAACAGGCAGAGTGGCACAGTGGTAAAAAGCATGCACTCTGGAGACAGAGTACCTGGTTTGAACCTCACATTCTAACCACTTCCTAGCTCAACTACCCTGGAAGAACTACCGCACCTGCAAATGGAGTGGTGACAGGGGCTGTGTCAAGGAGTTGCTATGAAGATGAAACGGGTTCATGTCTGTAAAGGTGCCGACAAGAGTCAGGGACACGGTTATAATTGGTGTCTAAGTATAACATTACCTACTAATACTATCACCAGAATTGCACATCTGATTCCATCAGCAAGGTCTTCACAATTCGTGTCTTAGTTTTTACTTTCTAGGTTATTTTGCTCTCATTCTCAAATAAAATTCATGTTGAACAAAGACAAGTATTTTTCTCACTTTAGGATTTTACCTTCCAAGTTTCTGTCCTTCTCCACTAAAAGCCTTGAACCTCAACCTAGGCTTTACGTATTCTTGATCCTGATGGTCCTCCATGTCCAAATTCAAGTGGCCTCCATGAACCAGTCGCTGAAGCTCCAGGGGAATCTCTCTTAAAAAAAGACAACCCACAATGAGATACGACCGCACATCTGTCAGAACGGCGTTCATCAAATAGAGCATAAATAACAAGTGTTGGCAAAGATGTACAGAAAAGAGAATCTGTATCCTGGTGGCAGGAGTGCTTCTGACAGCTAGAGCGCCAAACTGTGGGATGGTATTTATACCTCAGTCAGCATTAGAAAATCCCCAAGAGGACCTAACAGGTAATGAGGTATTTCTTTCTAAGCACCCTGGCAGAAGGCTGGAAGTTTCACAGGGGTGGTTTTGATTATCGTCTGATTCGTATGTGCCACCCTCCTCCAGGCAACTGTTGTGTTTTTTTTGTGTGTATCGTATTAATATGCTTTGAGCTTTTCAGGAACTCACCTGCCATATAAACCAAAGAAAGACTGCACTTTGTTTTATCTGGAACTTAATCAAATCTCTTGATTCAAGGCAAATTGGAAGTAGGCAAACAGGAGATGGCAAGAGTGAACGTCGACATTCTAGGAATCAGTGAACTAAGATGGACCGGAATGCGTGAATTTAACTCAGATGACCATTATATCTACTACTGTGGGCAGGAATCCCTTACAAGAAATGGAGTAGCCATCATGGTCAACAAAAGAGTCCAAAATGCAGTACTTGGATGCAATCTTAAAAACGACAGAATGATCTCTGTTCGTTTCCAAGGCAAACCATTCAATATTACGGTAATCCAAGTCTATGCCCCAACCAGTAATGCTGAAGAAGCTGAACTTGAATGGTTCTGTGAAGACCTACAAGACATTTTCGAACTAACACCCCAAAAAGATGTCCTTTTCATTACATGGGACTCGAATGCAAAAGTAGGAAGTCAGGAAACACCCAGAGTAACAGGCAAATTTGGCCTTGGAGTACAGAATGAAGCAGGGCAAAGGCTAATAGAGTTTTGCCAAGAGAATGCACTGGTCATAGCAAACACCCTCTTCCAAAAACACAAGAGAAGACTCTACACATGGACATCACCAGATGGTCAACACTGAAATCAGATCGATTATATTCTTTGCAGCCAAAGATGGAGAAGCTCTATACAGTCAGCATAAACAAGACCGGGAGCGGACTGTGGCTCAGATCATGAACTCCTTATTGCCCAATTCAGACTTAAACTGAAGAAAGTAGGGAAAACCACTACACCATTCAGGTATGACCTAAATCAAATCCCTGATGATTATACAGTGGAAGTGACAAATAAATTTAAGGGACTAGATCTGATAGACAGAGTGCCTGATGAACTATGGACAGAAGTTCGTGACATTGTACAGAAGACAGGGATCAAGACAATCCCATGGAAAAGAAATGCAAAAAAGCAAAATGGCTGTCTGAGGAGGCCTTACAAATAGCTGGGAAAAAAAGAGAAGCAAAAAGCAAAGGAGAAAAGGAAAGATATTCCCATCTGAATGCAGAGTTCCAAAGAATAGCAAGGAGAGATAAGAAAGCCTTCCTCAGCGATCAATGCAAAGAAATAGAGGAAAACAACAGAATGGAAAAGACTAGAGATCTCATCAAGAAAATTAGAGATACCAAGGGAACATTTCATGCAAAGATGGGCTCGATAAAGGACAGAAATAGTAATGGACCTAACAGAAGCAGAAGATATTAAGAAGAGGTGGTCTCGTAGCTGAGGGGAGGAGTCCCTCTGATCTGGGGCACTGGCACCCACAGCAGGACTTACGCCAGGACTGAATAAAGTGTATGAGACAAGGGCTCAGGGCCGGGGCAATGGGATGACCCAGAGGGATGGGATGGGGAGGGAGGTGGGTGGGGGGTCCAGGAAGGGGAACACATGTAAACTCATGGCTGATTCATGTCAATGTATGGCAAAAACTATTACAATATTGTAAAGTAATTAGCCCCCAACTAAAATAAATAAATTTATTAAAAAAATTAAAAAAAAAAAAAGAATATTCCTAAATGTTAAAAAAAAAAAAAAAAAAGAAGAGGTGGCAAGAATACACAGAAGAACTGTACAAAAAAGATCTTCATGACCCAGATAATCACGATGGTGTGATCACTCACCTAGAGCCAGACATCCTGGAATGTGAAGTCAAGGGGGCCTTAGAAAGCATCACTACGAACAAAGCTAGTGGAGGTGATGGAATTCCAGGTGAGCTATTTCAAACCCTGAAAGATGATGCTGTGAAAGTGCTGCACTCAATATGCCAGCAAATCTGGAAAACTCAGCAGTGGCCACAGGACTGGAAAAGGTCAGCTTTCATTCCAATCCCAAAGAAAGGCAATGTCAAAGAATGCTTGAACTACCACACAATTGCACTCATCTCACATGCTAGTAAAGTAATGCTCAAAATTCTCCAAGCCAGGCTTCAGCAATACGTGAACTGTGACTTCCAGATGTTCAAGCTGGTTTTAGAAAAGACAGAGGAACCAGAGATGAAATTGCCAACATCCGATGAATCATCGAAAAAGCAAGAGAGTTCCAGAAAAACATCTATTTCTGCTTTATTGACTATGCCAAAGCCTTTGACTGTGTGGATCACAATAAACTGTGGGAAATTCTGAAAGAGATGGGAATATCAGACCATCTGACCTGTCTCTTGAGAAACCTGTATGCAGGTCAAGAAGCAACAGTTAGAACTGGACATGGAACAACAGACTGGTTCCAAATAGGAAAAGGAGTATGTCAAGGCTGTATATTGTCACCCTGCTTGTTTAACTTCTATGCAGAGTACATCATGAGAAATGCTGGGCTGGAAGAAACACAAGCTGGAATCAAGATTGCCGGGAAAAATATCAATAACCTCAGATATGCAGATGACACCACCCTTATGGCAGAAAGTGAAGATGAACTAAAGAGCCTCTTGATGAAAGTGAAAGAGGAGAGTGAAAAAGTTGGCTTAAAGCTCAACATTCAGAAAACTAAGATCATGGCATCTGGTCCCATCATTTCATGGCAAATAGATGGGGAAACAGTGGGAACAGTGTCAGACTTTATTTTTTTGGGCTCCAAAATCACTGCTGATGGTGACTGCAGCCATGAAATTAAAAGACACTTACTCCTTGGAAGGAAGGTTAGATAGCATATTTAAAAGCAGAGAGATTACTTTGCCAACAAAGGTCCGACTAGTCAAGGCTATGGTTTTTCCAGCGGTCATGTATGGCTGTGCGAGTTGGACGGTGAAGAAAGCGGAGCGCCGAAAAATTGATGCTTTTGAATTGTGGTGTTGGAGAAGACTCTTGAGAGTCCCTTGGACTGCAAGGAGATCCAACCAGTCCATCCTAAAGGAGATCAGTCCTGGGTGTTCATTGAAGGACTGATGTTGAAGCTGAAACTCCAATACTTTGGCCACCTCATGCGAAGGGTTGACTCATTGGAAAAGACTCTAATGCTGGGAAGGATTGGGGGCAGGAGAAGGGGACGACAGAGGATGAGACGGCTGGATGGCATCACTGACTCGATGGACATGGGTTTTGGTAAACTCTGGGAGTTGGTGATGGACAGGGAGGCCTGGCGTGCTGCAATTCATGGGGTTGCAAAGAGTTGGACACGACTGAGCAACTGAACTGAACTCAACTAATCAAATCTCTGACTGCAATACCACATATAGTGATTAAGTCGCCAACTTCACACACCTCACTATTCCATTATTCTGATTTATGTTTGTCATATCTATATGATAAGTACTAGACTGCACACACGCGTGCAGTCTGTGTGTATGTGTGCTCAGTTCCTCAGTCGTGTCCAACTCTTTGAAACCCCATCGACTGTAGGTCACCTGGCTCCTCTGCCCATGGGATTTTCCAGGCAAAAATACTAGAGTGCGTGGCCATTTCCTCCTCCAGGGGATCTTCCCAACCCAGGGATCTAACCTGAGTCTCCTGCATTGGCAGGTGGATTCTTCACCACTTGAGCTACCTGGGAACCAAGCTATCTACTTTGTTAGATTTTAGTTATGTTATATATTGAAATATGTGTAATTTCATGATAAATTACCTCCTTTTACTTCTTCACCATATTTAAGATGCTACATGAAAATTTTAGACATAATATGCATAGACTGATTATTTTATCTATAAACACTTCCTTGAGGATAGTGAAGATGGTGTTACAAAATATGTCATAAAGCAGGGGGCAGTGATTATATACAGCTGACAACCACTACCTGACCATCAATCATTTTTTTCAAGGCGCCTTTTCTAAAATTGTTCTTGATCATAATTTGAACTTAAGGATACAGTGTGGCTCAAATTAAAACATTCCCTTGGTATTCTAAGACTGAACGTTAGCCTACAATGTTCATGGAGTATTTTCACTTAATAATAAATTAGTTTGGATCTTTATGATAGACCTTCGACATGGTCTTTCCTTCTCCCATCCTGAAGTAAGCATTATTTCAACAGTTCTGTTGATCTTCACCAGGCAGAAGAGCACTCCCCCCGGCCCCAGGTGCTCCCAGTCTGCCCAGTGACTCTGCAAGCTCCCAAGTCCACGGCCCTGACCTCACTTCTTGACCTTGCATTTACCACCAGCACACACCGCCTGCCGGGACAGCCTCCCACCTTTCTCAATGACTTCCTTCCCAGTTATAGCATGTCTTACAAAACTTTCTTCGGTATTCTGACATTATCTGGGAGAATTCAACTTCAAAATCCAAGCTAATTAATGTCCTAAAATGCCTCTCCTTCAGAGTTCCACCTCTACTCCCCTCTTGCCACTCTGCTAGGATAAATTTCACCAACTGGAAAAGCCCCACCTTCAACTCCTGGATGAACAGTAGCCTCCTGCTCTGGGCCCTTCACTGCTACTCACATTTCCCAGCTCATAACCAGCCTTAAGTCTTTCTTTCGCGGTATTCCTACTTAGGGATGATCACTTATCAGCTAGTGAAAATAACAGCTCTTGTAATTGTAGCAAAATCACTCAAGTCCTTGTCCTTCAGCCGCAAGGGCAGGTGAATTACAACATTCTTTAGATGGGTCAAGGCACTGTAAATCTGGTTTCAAAAATTGTAACTTCAAACTAACCTTCTGAATTCTTCTGCCAGCAGTAATGCCATTTAAAAAGATTTCTAATATAAGCAGCTTTCAGGCATACATGCAGTGAGTCACCCTGTCAACAGTAAGCAGGACAGTGGCTTAGCAGATGGGCAGACACCTACTGATCAACTCACAAGTTTATGACACTACGCCACTGCTTCTCAGAACTGGGACCACAGTTTCATCAGATTTTAAAAGGGACCAATATCTACTGCTCCCCCCACCAAGTTAAGAACCAGTGACTTGGAGATAGCAATGTGTCTTTTATACACTTGAAAATACCCTTCCCCGCAGCAACCACTTATAGAATATATTCCAGTATTTCACTCTTAAAAACCAGTGGAGCACTACTGACTGGTGGTCTGTTTAAAAAAAAACAAACAAAAAACTTCCACCCTCAGTACCAAACAAAATCTAAGTAACATATCTTACCCTCTCTTAACAGACTCCAGAAACTGGGCATTTGTTGGGTCATTGTAAGGTCTCAATTCTCCATCATCCAAGCTGAAACCATTGCTCCACAGTTTAAGCAAAATTTGAACCTTTCGAGCATAGAAAAAAGAAATACAAGAATGAGTCTGTATTAAACAATTTTAATTTTCAAACAAGTTATTTACTACTTATTTACAGTATGAAGCACACACTTCCCTGGTGGTCCAGCAGTTAAGAATCTGCCTGCCAAAGCCGAGGAAAACAGGTTCGATCCCGGGTTGGGGAGCTAAGATCCCACGTGCTGTGGGGCAATTAAGTCCATGTGCCACAACTACCGAGTCCAAGCTCTAAAGCCCATGCTCCACAACAAGAGAACCTGGGATTCTCCAGGCAAAAACACTGGAGTGGACTGCCATTTCCTTCTCCAGGGGATCTTCCCAATCCAGGGATCAAACCCACGTCTCTTGTGTCTCCTGTATTGGCAGGTGATTGTTTACAACCTGGGCCACTGCGAAGCCCAATGTTTCTATGTATATAACTCAGCTAATTCTATACCATGATGGTATGCCATTTATAATAATTATTATAACATCTATGTAACTCATTTTGACAGTGAATGATACATTCTTTCACAAACAGTTATATATCTCTAAGTGCAAGGCACAGCTGAGATATAAAACACAAAATTTGAATCTGAAAACGTACACATTAGTCTTTTTAATCAATACTTCAAAAAATAACAGAAAAAGAGATTTTCAATTTTTAATTTTATAACAAACAGTAGTAACTAGTGGCAAAAATGAACAATTTCTCATTTTTATTACTGTACCTACATCTTGCAACTGACTTTCTCCATAGATGTATTCGGACTGCTTACAAAAGGAATTACCCAATCTGTATCCTCCACCTGTAAAAGACTAAAAACATACAGCAAGTGGGTTAAAAATTCAGTCTTATTAAAGCACAATGTTATGATAATGTATGATATATATTTTAAAACTAGATCAATTATAATTAGCCATACTGGTTTATACTTTCCAGGAAATTTTTACATTAAAATAAAGGTCTTATGTTGCAGAGATATATACTCTAGTAAATTGTTTTCTTCCCATAAAAACATTAGTGACTCAGAAGCTGAAATAACTTATGCCAATCTTAAATTAGGAAATACATTCATACACTGAAATAATATTTTTAAGTAGAAACAGACTTTTAAAATCCATAATTAATATTTTATAACAAGTCTTATAATAAAATTATAATTCTTGAATCATATTTGACAAAGCATTAAGAGCTTCATAGAGAAAGGAAGAATTTAACAAAGTGAGTATAAATTACCCTGAAGAAAAGCTCCATACTTATTTTATAAGCAGCTTTGATTCAATTATAACGAATTAACTGGACTGCACTTTTTATTTTGTTACACTAATCACAAGCTCTTCTATTTTTCAGGTGAGGTAGCTTATGAAGTAAAAACGCCATTCCTTTTAATTATTATTCATATCATATATGGGTTTTTAATCATCACATTCATAGAAATGTTAAGAAACTGCTTTAACTTTTGATTAATAGAAAGATTACAGACTTGGAAAAATAACAGAAATATCTGAAACAGAAATATACAGTTAGAGAAATAGTGTTTGCAAACAATATAAAAATCTACAGCAGATCAAGTATACTGATAGCATATTTAGTTTTAAAACTTCAGCCCTTACCTTAGATTTGTCATCACCTGAGGCTCTTGTGGCTTCATTCAGAGGGACGGCCCCATGCTCCCTTGCCTCTCTGAAAAGTTCATTCACAATTTTCCCAGTTGAAGGTTGAACTATCTGTAATCCACTGCATTCATGTTCACTTGAATAGAACCTTTAAACATTGTAAAGTTCATGAATAAAAACAGAATGTAAGCATAAACTACTTTAAAGCAAAAGACTACACAGTATTACAAAATGACTTATTTAAAGAGAGCCATTTCTATGGCTTTTGTGGAAGTACTTAATTTTAAAGTCGGGATCAAGGAATTAGTAAGTGAAGAGTTCATTCATCTACTTTTTCATGGAGTTTTTGGAAATGTTGGTAGCAGGCTCAGCATCCCACCTGAGAACTAGCTTGCTTCTTCCTCCTCCTCTGTGACTGCTGATCTATCGGCGTGATCCTGGGAAAGCACTGCTGACAGCCAGAAGCTAAGTCTCTTCCCCAGAGGAACCCACATTTCATAGGACTTGGTTAGTTAAGAGTCCTCTAGATTTAGATGACGTGAACATCTAAATCCACAGGCCTACACATGGAGTTTATTCCTCAGAGAGCTCTGACTGAAAAATTAAACCCCCTCTGTGTTAAAGGTTGTAATCCCCCTGTGTTAAAGGGCTTCCTTGGTGGCTCAGATGATAAAGAATCTGCTTGCAATGCAGGAAGCCTGGGTTAGATCCCTGAAGAAGGGAATGGCAACCCACTCCAGTATTCTTGCCTGGAGAATCCCATGGGCAGAGGAGCCTGGTGAGCTACACTCTATGGGATCACAAAGAGTCGGACACGACTGAGTGACTAACACTTTCACACTTTTTCACTGTGTTAAAGGTAAATCATTCAGACCACAATTTTCTCAATGTGTTAACTAGGCAGTGAATAATTTCTCCTCTCTTTTCTATTTCCTCATAAAAGCTTCCTTCACATAAATTAGTACACTATTTTATCTTTCAAGATTTTTTCCAATCAAGAATGTCAGAAAATAAAACCAATGAAATATAAACATGGAGTCTTTCAGAATAAGATGAAAATCAAAGCTCATTTCCTGAACTACCCATACCCTCCAGTCCAGTTCCCAATCTACACTGAACTGACTCAGAAAATAAAACAGAGGGGGAAAATTCTATCAGCACTGAAGACCAGCGATAGAGTCACCTTCAAGGCTTTCTCCAAATGAGTACATGCAAAACCAAACAGGAAAGGGAAGGGAAGCTCTGCTCTCAACTCACTGTCCGTGGAGGAAAGATCCAAGAGGAGAACAGTAGACACCAGCAGAACCCCACTATCAAGGCTGGTTCACAGCTGGGGGTGGCTGGGTGGACTCCAAGCTCCTAGTGCCCCGGGGAGGGACCTGAGGCCCAAGTTTACCCAGAACAGGAGCCAGCAGAAGCCCTCCTGCCAATGTGATCCTCAGAGGGCCCTATGCAACAAAGCAAGGCCAGGCACTGCCATGGCTGGCTTTAAGACCAGGGTCAGTGCAAGAAGCCAGTAGTCATGTAGGGATGTGAGAGCTATAAAGAACACTGAGTGCCAAAGAATTGATACTTTCAAACTATGGTGCTGGAGAAGACTCTTGAGAGTTCCCTGGACAACAAGGAGATGAAACCAGTCAACCCTAAAGGAAATCAACCCTGAATATTCATTGGAAGGACTGATGCTGAAGCTCAAATACTTTGGCCACCTGATGTGAACAGCCGATTCAGTGGAAAATGCTGGGAAAGACTGAAGGCAGGAGGAGAAGGGGGTGACAGAGGATGAGATGGTTGAATGGCATCACCAACTCAACGGACATGAGTTTGAGCAAACTCTGGTAGACGGTGAAGGTCAGGGAGGTCTGGCATGCTGCAGCTGATGGGGTTGCAAAGAGTCGGCCACGGTGACTGAACAACAAGGCAAGAAAGAGCCTGACAGCTGATGCCTTAAATGGCAGTATCAGAAGGGGAAGGGAGCGGAGAGCTTCTGCTGCAGGCTCTCCCTGCTGTCCTGGGTCCCTAATCTCAAGAGTCTAGTTACAAAGCTCCTTCCTCTCAGTCTCAGTGAGAAAGACCTTATAGGAAAAACTGAGCACAGGAAAAGATTTACTAACTTCTTTAATGCTTTTGAACTGTGGTGTTGGAGAAGACTCTTGAGAGTCCCTTGGACTGCAAGGAGATCCAACCAGTCCATCCTAAAGGACATCAGTCCTGGGTGTTCATTGGAAGGACTGATGTTGAAGCTGAAACTCCAATACTTTGGCCACCTCATGAGAAGAGTTGACTCATTGGAAAAGACCCTAATGCTGGGAAGGATTGGGGGCAGGAGGAGAAGAAGACAACAGAGGATGAGATGGTTGGATGGCATCACCGACTCGATGGACATGGGTTTGGATGGACTCCGGGAGTTGGTGATGGAGAGGGAGGCCTGGCGTGCTGCAATTCATGGGGTCGCAAAGAGTCGGACACAACTGAGCGACTGAACTGAACTTACAGTCTCTGAATTTTTATTACTGGTGTAAGAAATCTCTGCCTACCTCGAGGTCTATTTTCTTCTAGAAATTTTCTTGTTTTCCTTTTATATTTAGATCCACAATCCATCTTTTGCCTCTTTCATAAGTATGCCCATATACTTATTTCTCTCTTGCTCGATTTCAACTCATCTGATCATCGTTTGTCCCTGCACAGAGATAACAACTTCCTCCATAGAGATGACTCTCAAATATAGGTTTTTAGAGCCTCTTACTTATGGTCCAGTGCTGAATTGAAAAGCACCTACTTGAATCCAGTTCATCTCTTCCCATGAATGATCACATTTTCCTTAGGTACTAGATTAAGAACTTTTCAGAGTTCTCTCCCATTCTCTTACTCTCTTTTCCATGTCACCACATTTCTATTCCACATCATGATGTTTCTACAATAAATTCTTTTCAAAGTATCCACACTAATGTCACCCTTTCTCCTCCATTCCACTGATACCACCCTAATCCTAAATTTTACAAGCATACTGTTTGGATTACTGCAGTTTTTCCTTGATTTGTCTTCTTATCCTGTTTTCCCCATTACTCTTTATTTTATAAGGTACTATGTAGCCAGTCCTATTTTTCTAAAGGTATTATAATAATAACTAACATTTATCAAGTGCTCATTTAATCCTCATAAAAATGGCATTAACTCCACTTTACAAATAAGAAATACTGAAGTTTAGGGAATTAAAAGACTTGTCCACTGCCAAAATCTTATTAGAACAGAGGAGAAAAACAATTGAGGTGTGTCTATGACTAGAAACAAGTTTTTATCACTATAATTTTTATTGTAAAATTTACAGTAAAACCATACACTGGCTTTCCCCTTTCCACATAAGCACAGCTTTCCTTGGCCTTCCAGGCTGGCTGTGCTATGGCTGCATCTAGGACTGGACATGTAATTTGTGGGCCCAGCACCAAAATGAAAGTGGGAGTCTCCTTGTTCGAAATGTGTTAAGAATTTCAAGACAGTAAGAGCAAAGTTTTCCAGCAAATGAAAACCAGAAAAGGTCAGTTATCATTCCAATCCCAAAGAAAGGCCAACACCAAAGAATGTTCAAATTACCACACAATTGTACTCATCTCACATGCACGGAGAAGGCGATGGCACCCCACTCCAGTACTCTTGCCTGGAGAATCCCAAGGACGGGGGAGCCTGGTAGGCTGCCGTCTATGGGGTCGCAAAGAGTTGGACACGACTGAAGCGACTTAGCGCAGCAGCACATGCTAGCAAAGTAATGCTCAAAATTCTCCAAGCGAGGCTTCAATAGTATGTGAACCAAGAACTTCCAGATCTTCAAGTTGGATTTAGAAAAGGCAGAGGAACCAGAGATCAAACTGCCAAATCCAATGGATCATAGAAAAAGCAAGAGAATTTCAGAAAAACATCTACTTCTGCTTCCCTGACTACACTAAAGCCTTTAACTGTGTGGATCACAACAAACTGTGGAAAATTCTTCAAGAGATGGGAACAACAGATCACCCTTACCTGCCTCTTGAGAAATCTGTATGCAGGTCAAGAAACACCAGTTAAAACTGGACATGGAACAACGGACTGGTTCCAAATTGGGAAAGGAGTACGTCAATGTTGTATATTGTCACCTTGCTTATTTAACTTATATGCAGAGTACATCAAGCAAAATGCTTGGCTGGATGAAGCACAAGCTGGAATCAAGATTGCCGGGAGAAACATCAATAACCTCAGATATGAGATGACACCATTCTTATGGCAGAAAGCAAAGAAGAACTAAAGAGTCTCTTGATGAAATTGAAAGAGGAGTGTGAAAAAGCTGGCTTAAAATTTAACATTCAAAAAACTAAGATCATGGCATCTGCTCCCATCACTTCATAGCAAATAGATGGGGCAACAGTGAAAACAGTGACAGACTATTTTCTTGCACTCCAAAATCACTGCAGATGGTGACTACTGCTGCTGCTAAGTTGCTTCAGTTGCATCTGACTCTGTGCGACTCCATAGACGGGGGCCCACCAGGCTCCCCCATCCCTGAGATTCTCCAGGCAAGAACACTGGAGTGGGTTGCCATGTCCTTCTCCAATGCATGAAAGTGAAAAGTGAAAGTGAAGTCGCTCAGTCGTGTCCGACTCTTAGCAACCCCACGGACTGCAGCCTAGCAGGTTCCTCTGGTGACTGCAGCCATGAAATTAAAAGACGCTTGCTCCTTGGAAGAAAAGCTATGACCAACCTAGACAGCATATTTAAAAAGCAGAGACATTACTGACAAAGGCCCGTATACTCAAGGCTGTGGTTTTTCCAGTAGTCACGTATGGATGTGAGAGTTGGACCATAAACAAAGCTGAGTGCCAAAGAATAGATGCTTTTGAACTGTGGTGTTGGAGAAGACTCTTGAGAGTCTCCTGGACAGCGAGATCAAACCAGTCAATCCTAAAGGAAATCAGTTCTGAATATTCATTGGAAGGACTGATGCTGAAGTTGAAACTCCAATACTTTGGCCACCTGATGCGAAGAACTGACTCACTGGAAAAGACCCTGATGCTGGGAAAGACTGAAGGCAGGAGGAGAAGGGTACGACAGAGGATGAGATGGTTGGATGGCATCACCGACTCTATGGATATGAGTTTGAGCAAGCTCTGGGAGTTGGTGATGGACAGGGAAGCCTGGCATGCTGCAGTACATGGGGTTGCAAACAGTTGGACATGACTGAGCGACTGAACTGAACTGAAGAGCAAAGCATTAAAGCAAGCTTGAGGCCCTTCCCAGTGAGGCTCTCTGGGTGCGCACAGAGGCCCCACGTCCTTGAAGGAGTCTCCATCCTCACCTGCCACGAGGCTACCCAAGTTCTGCTGCTCTTCAGCTCCCTCCTGTCATTTTTATTACTTTTTTCTTCTAGGCCTATTCTGTCCCTTGTCTTCTAGTCATCTTTAAAGGCCCAGCCAGGTACCCGCACTGTGCCAGATACAGTGGATACTTATCTACTAAATTCACAAAACCATACTAGGATCTAATGACTTGTAGGGAACATTTTTTTAAGTTCTCATATTTCTGAAGAAGAGTTACATTTTTAAAGTCCTATTTGTGACAGAGAACCTTTTGTGGATGAATATGTAAAAGCAGGTGTCAGGCTGTCTTCTGTGAGCTTTTCTCTAGATCCTGTCCCTCCTTTTGTTTAAAACAGATCAAGTTACGTCTAGACTACTGAAACTTCACATGATGTTCACACTGAAAATATACTGGCTTAAAACAACAATGAACAGATCAATGTTTTGATATTTAAAGTTGCCCAAGAAGGTGGACCATGAAATAAGGCTGCTTTCTATACCAGACAAAGCAGCAGACATGCAATGAAATCAGGCAGATGTCAATGCCAAATATGAAGCCAACAGAACTGCATACTTTCTATTCGAAAATATCACACTTAGCAAAAAGAAAAGATGGCAATAATTTGGTTCGCAATTTTATTTTAAGCAGATCAAACATAGCATAAGCCTCAATATATTTAACGCAGCTCCTCCTTTTGGACATGTAAGTAATTCTAGAAATCATATCTGAGGCACTAAGTCCTTAAAAGTTGCATTATCAAATTGTAAACATTAATGGCAACACTGTGTCAGTATAAAATAAAAGAGAAAACAAATCACTGAAATATTTTAAGGATTATATTTGAATCCTTAAGGAAAATATTAATGTACTAATCTTATTTTAAGAAGTCAAATATTTTGATTTTTTATACCAGCAAATCAAGTCATTCAAAAACTGGTTCAAATTGGGGAAGGATAGTCAAATAACCGGAGAAGGCAATGGCACCCCACTCCAGTACTCTTGCCTGGAAAATCCCATGGACAGAGGAGCCTGGTAGGCTACAGTCCATGGGGTCGCTAAGAGTCGGACACGACTGAACGACTTCATTTTCACTTTTCCCTTTCATGCACTGGAGAAGGAAATGGCAACCCACTCCAGTGTTCTTGCCTGGAGAATCCTAGGGACAGCGGAGCCTGGTGAGCTGCCGTCTATGGGGTCACACAGAGTCGGACACGACTGAAGTGACTTAGCAGCAGCAGTCAAATAACTTATGAGTAAAACTTTGGTACATTAATATTTTAAGCACTTTCAAAGTTTCGGAGACTTACAAATTAAGGAAGCAGCTAAAATATATATATGTCTGTGTATATATAATACATATGTATTATATAAATGTCTACATATATAATAGATACATATTATATAAATATCTGTGTATATATAATATATACATATTATATAAATGTGTATATGTAATATATATTATACATATATATACACACACATACATATGTAATACATATATTATACATATTATCTGTGTGTGTATATATATATATATAAGATAAACTTAAATGAAAGGGAAGGATATTCAGACTATGCCAAGATGACCGATCTGCAGACAATAAAGAAAAGACTGTACCTTCTGGTGGAGTGATGGTGGTGGTCAGCACCCTAACCGAGTGAACAGGGCACCAAGAGTGGGGGAACCTGAAACCATATGGCTCCCGGTGTAATATAATACACAGCAGAAAATATCACTAAGTAGTACTCTTGACAAGCACGTTTAACAAGAAACTCTTGACAAGCATGTTTAATGAGAATCTAATTGTGAGGAAACAGTGACCTTGAATGTGGACATTTTACAAGACATCTGAGCCCAGCTCTTCAATGTCAATGTAATAAGCTTTAAACAGATGAGCTAAAAGCAGACAATGGAAAGGTGGGAGAATGCTCTGGATTCAGATTTAAAACAGGCATCATCAGTGAAATGTATGGCTTCTAAATCCTCAAAGCCTCTAAGAGTATCTATTATGGACTATGTATTAAATGACATGCAGTTAGTGCTCATTTTCTAAGGTCTGAGACGTTATCAAGGAGTGTTTGCGTCTTATTGGGTGCGGACTGCAGCCTCTAGGGATGAAGTGCTATCACGGCTGCAATTTACTTTCAAATGGTTGCGTAACAGAGAGCGTATGCACCAATGAACTGCTATAGCATATAAACAACTGATGAATATCAGAGCAGACACAGCATATATTCATTGCCCTAATCTTTTGATTTTCTATGTATCTGAAAAATTGTAAAATAAAAAGTTGGGGTGAAAATTATAAATTATAAGTGTTATTCCAGACCTGTCATTCAGGTCTGGAAGGAAGGATAAGTCATTTTATCTCCCCTACAGGAAGAAAGAGGGCAGAACAGTGACAAACACAGGAAGTAATTTCCAGTGAATTTTTCAACTTCTGGAAAAATAAAAGACTTTCTGAGAATGAGATGTAATGGGGAAATTCAAGTTTCTCCCTAGTAATGAGATATGTGTACTAAAAAGACATTAATGAACATATACATGGAAATAAGAAAACCCGTGACAATAAAATATACCTGCTTTCCATCTCTTAAATCTTCACTGTTGGTTCTTTTTATAGCTCAGGGATTTTAACAACAGCAAATACTATCTATCACCATTAGATGTGTCATCATCCAATGGAAGGAAAGACAGACTCCTGAAGTCACAGATTCTTAAATGGAGAACAAAACACACAGAGGGGTTCCATGGATGGGCTTTAAGAAACGCACAAACCTTTAAAAATGACTGACAAAGCTATACATAAACGTTGTTCGAGGGGAAAGAGGGTGTAGCTTTTACCAGATCCTCAATGAGTCCTATGACTCAAAATAGAACCACAGTGCCCAAGAAAAATACTACTCAGTCTATTATGCTATGTGATGTCTATCAAAATATTAAGTATTTAAGATAATGTTCCCACAATTTTCTTCTCGCTTTCTATTATAGTTTCAGAAATAGTATCTAAAAATATTTAAGAAATTATAGTTAAAAAATTCCCAAGGTCATTTAAAATAATGTGGGATTAGTGAACTAAAAAGGGATACAAGTTTAAAAAACAAAACAAAACTTACCTTTGAGGTGCTGTCTGTGGGCTTTTAAAGGCTGTAGCTTTAGGTCTATCAGATTTGGAAGCTTTGCATTTCACTTCATCTTCATATAATTCTGCCAAGGCCAACTACAGAGTAACAGATTTGTTATAAAGTATAAAAACACTAGAAATAAACTCTCTGTACAAAAAGTTAGGAGTAGAAAATTAACTTGTAATTGAGTAGTCAAGATTTTTAATGAAAAATGAAGGCTGCTATTTCAGAAGATGACTCCCTCCAAAATAAAACCACTGCAACTCTCACTAAAATGTCACACATAGTAGCATAAATTAAAGTTACAATAATAGCTTAATTATTTTCAATGAACTATTCAACAGTTTCAAAAACAATTTGGTAAAGGATTATTTTCAAAGTTGGACCTATAATTCTTTTAAAAATACTTGAAGATGCTTTACACTAATGTCAGCTTGCTCTCATTAGATCCCATAAAAATATTTTATTTAGTTCTTCAACTTTTCAAAATCTGCGTACATAAAACAATTTCAAAATTATTCTATTTAAAAGTTTACCAGACATATAAACTTCTCAAGTTTACGAAAATTAGCTTCTAAAAAAAATAAAAGACAATGAAATATATATATATGTGTGTGTGTATATATATATAGTTTATATAACTGTTAGAAAGCAGTATTACCAAATTATGCTTTATAGATGTATGGCTGGATATCTTCTTCAAAATGAAATCAACAAAGCATACTTTTTGAAACTGGAATTTTAAGAAATTATCAAAATGTTTCATTATTGTGTAAGTTATATTGTTCCCACTTTTGACATCTTGGACAAGTCAAAGACTTTCCTTAATGGCCCTTGTGGCTATTCAATTAAAACTGGCATGACCTTACTCTTTGGAAAATTAAAAAAACCAAGAAACAACTCTCCCGCAAAACTCAGATGAAGTACTCCTAGACACATAAGAAATAGGAAACTATCTCCAGGGATTCTGTCCTCAGTAGGAAAAGAAAAACACGGAACTGGGGCAAAGTTAATTTTCTGAAGATTCTATTAATCAACCTTTAAAATATGCAAGAAACAAGAAAAACAAAACTGAAAGGCTTTATTTTTCCCACCTAACTTTTGACCACCACTCCATACACATATGTCAACTTTCATATTTCTATCATGTTAATTTTGCAGGAAACCTTAATTATAAAAGTGTAGTATAGCCTAAAAGAATCTTATTAAAATCCTAACTTAGGTTCTTACTGTGTGAGCTTTAGCAAATTACTTAACTTCTCTGAGCTTTAGTTCCCTCATCTTCTAATGTCTACAATAAAGGGATTACATAATGTATGTGAAAGTGAAAGTGAAAGTGAAGTCGCTCAGTCGTGTCCGACTCTTCGCAACCCCATGGACTATAGAAGCACAAGGCAAATGCTCCATTACCGGAAGGCAGTATTAAAAACTGCTCAACAATGATTTTTATCACGGTCTCATTTTCCCCAAGATTTTTCTTCCTGCAGTATTATCTATACATCTTCTATGATATTTTCCTGCCTTATCTTCTCCAAAAGGGAGAAACAAACAAACCACCCCCACCGTGCACAAAAAATAAATGAGATGGACAGAGACAGACACTCTAATTACCTGGACCCAAGGTTTTCAGAAATTTTTACCTTCATAATTTTTCTTCAAAACCATATTCCTGGATTTCCTCATGAGATGATAATATTGTTCTATGAATTATTTTTATGCTATTCCTCCATCAATGGAAATGGTACCTGTATGTTAAAGCCCCATTATAGCCATCCTTTACAAAGCTTTTTCTAGTTTGCTTAACTAAAGTGATACATCTTTTTAAAATCCTTATAGCATATGGCATTCTATTATTGACATATATTAAATATTACATTATCATCACTTGGGTACTTTTCTTACTATTTCATCCCCTCGACTGTAATTTAGGCTTCCCAAATTGTTTCTAATGCAGAACTGGACAGGCACCCAAAAAAATTCTTGTTAAATTATGTAGACTACAACACAACAGGAATCATAGAGAGACATGAGTAGATAAATTATGCTACAGATTTAAAAACTGAGATACTGAATTGGCCAAAAGTTTGTTTGGGTTTTTTTTCATAGGCTGTTATGGAAAAATCTGAATGAACTTTTTGGCAAACTCAAAATTTCCTACCGTTTTGTACCTTGTTTTTTGCTTGAAGAAGATTTGAACAAACCCTGTCAATCAAACAATCTTCTATAAAATAAATGAATAATGCAAACAATGCCTTCTGACTCCATGAAATGTGGAACATATATTAATAAAATAGAAATATGGAGAAAATTACATCAGACCAGGGAGTCCAACTAGCTGAAAGGTCCTAGTTATTATTGGCACATTATTAACTTAGAAGAAAATGAATGATATTTAAAGGGAATTAATGCCAGGAGCCATGATGTCCCTATAGCATCATATGGCATAAATTCATTAGCTAATTAATATTATTTGACATAGCAAATGACATCAAATCTGAAGAGAAAATAAACTGATGTACCGGTTAAAACCAGTAGAAAACAACAGAAAAATCTCAGTCAAATAAAGAGATAAAAATACATGCATTGTGAAATAATTATGCACTGTGAATTATCAGGACAGATTTCCATGAGCTAAACAACTAAATTATGCGATATTTCAAGTACACAGAGAGAATAAAGTATGCAAGCACTGATAATTTTTTCCCTAGAACTAGAAATGTGACAAATGTGTGAAAAGAACCTGAAACTGTGGGTAAGAATATCAACAACATAGCAAAAGATTGAAAGTACTGGAACTCCCAGTCTTACAGAGACAACTGCCAGAAGGTATAATGTTATTGTTTAGTTGCTCAGTCCTGTTCTTTGTGACCCAGTGGACCTTAGCCTGCCAGGCTCCTCTGTTCATGGGATTTTCCAGGCAAGAATACTGGATTGGGTTGCCATGCCCTCCTCCAGGGGATCTTCCCAATCCAGGGACTGAACCAGCATCTCCTGCACTGGTAGGCGGATTCTTTACCCCTGAGCCACCTGGGAAGCCCAGAAGGTATGATACAGACTTAAATCTAGAAGAGCAACATCAGCATCACCTGGGGGCCCTTTAAAACTGCAGGTGCTCAAGCCCCGCCCTGGACCAAAAGAATCAGAAACTCAGGGTGGGGCTCAGGAACCCGTGCTTGGGCAAACCTTTCAGGTGACTCTGATGCACATTAAAACTGAGAACCAAGGATAAGGGACACTGACACCAAGAGGATGAAGGTCCCAGATAGTCCTACTCTTTTCTCACTGACGCAACTCCCCTCTCTGCCCCACCCAAAGCCTATTCCAAACCCTGGTAAGTACTTAAGTTAGCCCCAATTTTTCCCCAACGTCAACCTATATGGAAATAAAGAAATAAAAACAGAAATCTTTTTCTTTTGATATTATTCTGGAGGAAACCTGGAACAGAGTGTATGTATGATTAAATACCTAATCTGTTAACTCCATGTGTGTGGATAGAGGGAAGGGCATGAAAGAGACAAAGGGCTCTGAAGATGTTCAGAACTACTAATGAACACTGAGGTTTTGGGGGCGAGTACTGTCACTTACTTTGTCATTACTTTGCCAACAAAGATCTGAATAGTCAAAGCTATGGTTTTTCCAGTAGTCATGTATGGATGTGAGAGATGGACCATAAAGAAGGCTGAGCACCAAAGAATTGATGCTTTTGAACTGGGGTGTTAGAGAAGACTCTTGAGAGTCCCCTGGACTGCAAGGAGATCAAACCAGTTAATCCTAAAGGAAATCAACCCTGAATACTCATTGGAAGGACTGATGCTGAAGCTGAAACTCCAATACTTTGACCACCTGATGCAAAGAGCCGACTCACTGGAAAAGACCCTGATGCTGAGAAAGACGGAAGGCAGGAGGAGAAGGGGACAACAGAGGATGAGATGGTTGTATGGCATCACCGACTCAATGCACATGAGCTTGAGCAAGCTCCAGGAGTTGGTGAAGGACAAGGAAGCCGGGCGTGCTGTGGTCCATGGGGTCACAAAGAGTTGGGACACAATTGAGTGACTGAACAAGTGTCACTTAACAGGGGCTTCCCAGGTGGTGCAGAGGAAAAGAACCCACCTGCCAGTGCAGGAGATAAAAGGGACGTGGGTTAGATCTCTGGGTAGGGAAGATCCCCTGGAGTAGGAAACGGCAACACACTCCGTATTCTCGCCTGGAGAATCCCATGGACAGAGAAGCCTGGTGGGCTGCAGTCTATGGGGTCACAAAGAGTCAGACACGACTGAGTACCCACATACTGTCACCATCAATCCTGTCCCAAGCTTCCCCATTGAATGTTTCCAATTCTGGAGGAGGAAGGGAGACAAAATCTACTCTCAACTGGGACCCACAGGAAATTTCTGCCGTTAGAGAGTCAGAGGCTCACTGTGCTGGGAGGCTTTTGGGGGACGACCATCCATCTTTCCTGGTGTGGTAAATGAGGAAATCTCTCGTAATTTAGAGGCTGACAAACCCTACACTGCACGGCAGCTAAGAAATAGGCAGTGAGTGATACTTCTGCTTGTTCCAATTAGTAACACATCACCCTTCTCCTCAATAATACTGTGAGAGACTCTTAGAGCAAGTTGTCAGGAAAGTAAGTAGTATCTACTGAAAACTGAACTATCTGGGTAATGCTTAAAATAAGCACAGCTAGATTAAACAATAAAAAGATAATTCAAAAATATTCACTATCCAAGAAACCAGCTGGGGAGAAGAACATTATCCAATTCTTTTAAACCTTTGATACACACTCTACTTCCTCATATGTCATTACTTTGGTTGTTCTGGGGTTTCTCTGCAAATTCTTCACATTCTTATTAAATTCTAAAAGAAACATTATCAATACTTAATGTATCTGAAATACCAAATCACATTCATAAAAAAATCAGTTATCTACCTACCAAAAAGTAGATAGGAGACTGGAAAAAAAAAGTTTATTTTCTAGTTGATGGTGGAAAGGAAGGCATTCTCACAATTAGCGACATCTACAACAATATCTCCAACGATTAATCAGATCTTAATCCGGTGGACTCAGTATAAATTTGACAAGTATCAGGTGATCATTAACCAAGCTGTTCTCATTTTTCACGTAGTAAGAAGAAATAGATTTAAATTAGACAAAGGATATTAGGTCACATAGTTTTAGCTTAATAGCATTAGATGGACTAACCAGTGAAAGTTATTTTTCTCCTTTAAGGGAAAAAGAAGCAAATATTTAGTAAACAAGTCTGAGCCAGGGTATTACCGGACTGAAGAGTCACTTTATAGACATTCCTTTATTTCATCCTTGACACCTGTGATCAACATAACCCTGAGTTTATGAATAAAAACACAGGATCAGAGAAGTTAGGCCATTTCTCCTTTACTCACATTAACTACTAAGCAGTAAGGTCAAGAAGAAAGCTGAAGTTGTTCTGACCAGAAACACCATTTTTCCCCCAACAGCACATGTTGCCTCTTAGTGATGATGGTCTTCAATAGACAAGATGAGGTAGATGAAACCTTCCTACTCCTCGATTCTGCTTACTACTACTAAATTGAGTCATAAACACTGCAAACGTTTTATCAATACATTGAGTTCATTTCCTAAGCTGACACTGATCACTCCATTCTCCAAATTCATCACTGTATGCATTGCTTATCCTGGCATTCAATCATCCTCCATCTTAAAAAGTTATGTTAAATACATGTGTATCTTATTTAGGCAAACAATGGGTAGAAATGCCTTTCAGGCTTCTAGGCCCTTCCATAGTGTCTCAGCACCAACTGTGGATTTGATATACTATTTATCTCTGCATTCTCAGAGCTTAGTAGTATGTTACAGGGCAGGTGGTCAATATACATTGGTTTAAAGAAGCAGAATGAAGGTGTGACAATAAAGAATTATAATAGACCTTTTCTACCAAGCCTTGTAGGTAGAGTGACATTCTTGTTTAATTATAGTCCCTATAGACGTTTGGTGTTTCCCAGGTGGCTCAGTGGTAAAGAATCCACGTGCCAATGAAGGAGATGGTGGTTGGGGTGGGAAGATCCACTGGAGAAGGAAATGGCAATCCACTCCAGTATTCTTGCCTGGAGAATTCCATGGACGGAGGAGCCTGGCGGACTACAGTCCATGGGGTCGCAAGCACACACAGATCTTTACTTTTTGAATTTTATCAATCATCTTACAAAGGGATAGTCAAAAAAACACTCTAAAAAGAGTAGCGTGAAGCACCAGCCAGAGCAAGATTCGGTGCGCTGGTATTGAGGCAATTAATGTCAATGTCCTGTAACATTACAAAGTTTTACATCCCCGTTTCTTATATGCAATGTTTTCTAGACTATAGCAGTTACGATTAGGATGCGAGCCGTAAGATGAAATACTTTTTTAGTTCCCTCTGACAAGGAAAAGCTCTCTGATAAAAAGGAACCATTTTTACATTTAAATAAGCCAGAAACAGCATCCGAGAGAAACAAGACCAAACCGGCTTCCTTGTGACTCGACTTCCCCACGGTCACCTCAGAGCTTCCTTCTGCAGAAGTCCGACCGGAGCGTCAACCAGTGAAGCAACTGACCCCCCAAAGAAGCCATTCGGAATCAACAGCTGCTTCTTAAACGGCAAGGGGGGTGGAGGGGAAACGCCGCCGGGACACCCGAGAGCGCGGGGCGCCGACACTCGTTTCTCCCGACGCCCCTGCCCGGCGTGCCGCTTGGGGGAGACCCACGGAGTCCGAGTTCGGTCCCCTAGCGGGTCTGAGGAAGCTCGGCCGCGACCCGGACGGCCCCACACATTCCCCGCCGCATCGCCCGCCGCACCTGCAAATCCCGCGCGCTTGGGGGCCGCGGCCCCGTCGCCCTCGGCTCCTCCTCGCCCGCCTCTCCGCCGCCGCCCTCCGCCATCTTTCACCGCTCCCGGCGCCGCCGCCGCCGACGCGCCTCCCGCGACTTCCGGGGCCGGTTACCTGGCAACGGCGGGGCGGGGCGGTCCCTGAGCGCCCCCCCTCCCCCGCCCCCGACCCCGCGCGCCCCTCTTCCGGCGCCCGCCCACCTGTCCGGTCCCGCTCCTTTCCTTAAAGGAAGTTGGCTCAGAGATTCGCTTCCGAGAAGTTTTTGCCTAAACTCGGAGGTTCCGCCCGCCCCCCCCAGGAGGGCAGCATGGACTTGCGGATTTCTTTGCCCCATGGTGACAATGTCTTCTAGAGAGTTCATCTGATGGAAAGTGCTACCTTACTTTTCCAATCTCGGTCACATTCTCTCGTTTCCCTGCCAAGAACTGGGTGGTGCGTCGTCTCCAAAGCGTGAAATGATGTTGAGGAAGAACCCCGTAAACTCTCTGCGATTAGAGCTAGAGACTCTTAAATTCTCTTCATTCATCTGAGATTTGTTCAGACTCCTTATCCCAGATTTTTTTATCACCCCGGACGCAAAGGTAACAAGAAAGTAGTCCTGGTCATTATAAACCTCACAGTCTAGCTGAGGAAGAGCGATATAAACAGAGTAAATGCCATTTGCAGTAGAACTTTGCAGGAAATGTTAGGAATGGAATATGGGTGTGAAGGGAAATATTCTGTTGGCACCTGCTGCGTGCACCGTGCTGGGTGCGTTCTCTGTGTTCTCCTGTCTACTGCTCTAGGAGGTGAGTATTGTTATTACTGTGTTATACCTGAGGAAAACTGATGACAAGTAACCACTAAATTCACCCTGTTAGGAATGGCGCTAGCGGATACTAAGCCTTGCACTTGCTGCTTATCCCAATGTTCTTTTTAGTACAGTATTTGTTGTTCAGCCGCTCGGTCATGTCGCACTCTGCAACCCCATGGACTGCAGCACGCCAGCCTTCCCTGTCCTTGACCGTCTCCAGGAGTTTGCTCAAACTCATGTCCGTTGAGTCGGTGATGCCATCCAACCATCTCGTCCAACATCTTGTCCAATTAGTATAACCGTCTTGTTCAATTAGTACAACATTCTGCCCTAGAAATCCTTGGATCTTCCTTATATCCCATAAAGCCAATGGCATTTTGCCCCAGTCTTGAAGTTAAGTACTCCTGATAAACTTTGAACCTAAAAGGACCACAGGGAAAGGCATAGGTTTGAAATACCATGTTCATGCTGGTAAAATACCACATGGCCGAACCTTAGGAGAAATGATAAAAGATTGCTGTTGGGGTGCGTGATTGCCATCTAGCCTGGAGATGTAGGACAGGGCCAATGAGTCTCAAGGCTCAGGCACAAAGAACTCCCCTCCCATTCCCAATGTAGGAACTCAGATTTAATTAGTGTGGGATTCCAGTCAGGCATATTTTTTAAGATGCTCCCCAAGTGGACTTAGTTTCTCACCATGACAGTGTTCCTGATACTGGATTTTCCCTCCCAACAATGAAAACACTAGACAAAATGTATGAAACAATTATTTTCAGACACCGAACTACAGGCAGTACAGATCTGTGCTGTGCCAGAGAAGGGAAACAAGCGAGATGAGCTATGTTTGTCCTGGCTTTCTGCCTGGAACTCTCCTACAATACTGGTGAAAATGGAGAATGGTGCAGCTACTTTGGAAAATAGTTTCTTCTAAAGTTAAATATTCAGTTATCTTAAGACCCAGCATTGACTCTCCCAAGTGTTGACCCAAGAGGAATGAAAACATATGTTGACAAAAATATTTGTACCCAAATGTTCATAGAAGTCTTACTCATAATAGCTCCAAACTGTAAACTATCCAAATGTCCATCAACAGATGAATGGATAACATTTTGAGAAATTTCATAGCACAGAGTACTACTCAACAATAAAAAGGAAGAAACTACTGATTCACACACCATGACTGAATCTCAAAGCCATGATCTTGAGTAAAAGAAGTCAGATCCAAAAAAGTAAATATTGTCAGATTTAATGTGTGTAAGATTCTAGAGCAGGCAAAACTTATCTTTACTGACAGAAAGCTGGCAGTAAATTGCTTGGGGTCAACTCTTTGGGAAATGATAAACTTGGGGAATTTGACCGACAAAAGATATGTGGGAACTATTTGAGGTGATGAAAATATTTTATATCTTTATTGGTAGTGATAGTTACATATATATATGTGTGTATTTGTCAAAAACATATTGAACTATATACTTAAAATGAGTGTACCTTATGATATTTAAATCATACATTTATACAATTGGTTGAACCCCCACCCCAGATAATTCTGTTGCACAGCCATGGTTGAGAACCACTGGTCTAAGGCAACTGGGAGCCATTAAGTGATTTGTGATTTAAAAAGATAACAGAAGCCTCAGTGTGTAAGATGAATAAGAATCACGAAATTAGCAGGTTATTACAACAGTGAGGGATGAGCAGGATTAAAGAACTTTTTTTTTTGCGGCTATGGAGCTTGTGTGATCTTAGTTCCCTGATCA
The DNA here is from genome assembly GCF_054371585.1 of Giraffa tippelskirchi. NCBI lineage: Eukaryota > Metazoa > Chordata > Mammalia > Artiodactyla > Giraffidae > Giraffa > Giraffa tippelskirchi. The sequence continues at coordinate 53,173,177 of NC_137280.1, forward strand.
GGGATCAAACCTGGGCCCAAGGCAGTGAGGGGATTCCCAAGATTAAAGTTTTATCAGTGGCAGTGAGTAAAGAGAGAAGCAATAATTGGTAGAGATTTTAGGACCTGAGCCAATTGGTGCTAGAGTCTTTCATGGGAAATATAGGAAAGAAGGAGGGGTAAAGAATGACACTCAGGGTTTTGGCTAGGTGATTTGGCACACAGTGCCTCCTATAAATCTTTGAGTTGAAAAGGAGAAGCAGACTTCAAAAGAAAGAAACGAGTTTGTTATGGACACACTGTGGCTTTGTTTTGCTTTGTTTTCTTCCAGTTTTATTGAGATATGACTGACACCTATTGCTGTGTAACTTTAAGGGGTATAGCATAATGATTTGACTTAGATACATCATGAAATGTTTACCCCAGTAGGTTTAGTGAACATCTATCAAATTGCATAGATATAAAATACAATAGAAAAGGTCACTTTGGAGATCATCAGCTAAAATCATCCCATCTAATTTATATAATAGGTTGCTGTATGTAAATCTCATAGGACCTAAAATTTGGAATAGATACACACATACCCACACACACAGAGGGAGGACTCCAAACATCACACTAACATAGTCATAAAATCACAAGGGAAGAGAGTGTTATAGACATTTTGAACGTGAACTTTTTGTGGGACACGGGAAAAATACCTCATAGAGCAACTGCAAATGTGGGTCTAGATACTAGGAGGCGAGGAGAGGATTCTGGTCTGAAGATAGAGAACTGGTGTTGACTGCCCATGAGTGATAGCAGGGTAGGTGAGGCTTCTGAAAAGTGTGAGATGTGGTAAGATTCGAGGACCAAAAATACTCGGAAAAAAACAACCCTGAAAGGCTCAGCAGGTAAAAGGAGAATATTCAGAGTAGACACTGGAAGTAGTCAGAGAGGAAGGACGAAGACAAGAGGCTGGACAGACTAGTGAGAAGGCAGTTTCAAGGAGACCAACAGTGCCACTTCCTACAGATAATCAAGATTAGGATTGGAGCAGTTCCCTGGTGGGCTAGTGGTTAGGATTTGGCGCTTTCACTGCCTTGGCCTGAGTTCAATCCTGGATCGAGTGATTAAGATACCATGAGTCTTGCAGTAAGGCCAAAAAAAAAAAAAAAATTAGAATTGGAATGTGTCCACTGGATTAAGATAAGAGGTTGTAGTACCAAGTTCACTATGAATTTCATAGAGAGGAAAACCCACATTTTAGCAGTTTGAGAATGACAGCTGGGACAGTGAAGCTGTGTTTTTGAGGTACTTAAAGTCAGGGATGTGCAGGAGGCAGCTTATCCTGGCTCAGGAGAGCCTGTGGTTAATTTTTCAGGAATTTTAAAAGCAGTTGTCAAACACAGCCATTATTAAAAATTAAGGGCAAAGGGGGAGGGATAAATCAGGAGTATGGGAACTAACAGATAGTGTCGCCTGCCAGGCTCATCTGTCCATGGGATTTCTCAGACAACAATACTGGAGTGGGTTGCCATTCCCTTCTCCAGGGAATCTTCCGATCCAGGGATTGAACCTGCTTCTCTTGTGTCTCCTGCATTGACAGATGGATTCTTTACCACTAGCACCACATGGGAAGCTCACAGAAGCCCTAGATACACACTGCCATATATAAAGTATACAAACAACAGGAATTTTACAATATAGCATAGGGAACCATATTCAGTATCTTTTAATAACCTATGATGGAAAAGACTTGAAAAAAGATATATAAATGTATATATGTATAACTGAATCACTTTGCTGTACACCTGAAACTAACACAACCTTGTAAATCAACTATGCTTCAATTAAAAAAGTAAAAGAAAACAAGTAAATTACATAAACACAATGAAATCATATTAAAAACCAATGTAATCAATACTCAAGAGATTATTTCCAAATTATTTAAAAACACTTTATTATTATCCATACATCTGTTGTATTTACATGATGAAATACCATGTAATGATCTGCTGTGGTGACAGCATGTTGGTAGCTTGAAACTCACCAAGGTGGGAATATCTACATCTCAGAAGTTGACAAATGCCGCACATCAGACATTGATTTATTGTTTTGTTCATTGTTTAAATTTACGAATACAGTGGAGAAAATGTTTACAAGGCAGTTAAGACTTAAATTGTGCTGTATCTGTAACTGTGAATAGCACAGGGGGTAAAAAAAAAAGAGAGAGAGACATTCTTTTGGTATGTGACCAACTTCTTCAGGCTGCTTTCTGGCCTCTGCTCAGTTTCTTGGACTTTTCCTTAGGTTCCCACAGCTAAGGCACTGGGATTGCAGAAGAGTTTTGCAGACGACTTGAGGTTCCCTTTCTTTGGCAACCTCTTTGGTAGCATTGGGCTTCCTGGTAACTCAGACAGAAAAGAATCTGCCCACAATGCAGGATACCTGGGTTCGATTTCTGGGTCGAGAAGATCCCTTGGAGAAAGGAATGGCAACTCACTCCTGTATTCTTGCCTGGAAAATCCCATGGTCAGAGGAGCCTAGCGGGCTACAGTCCATGGGGTTGCAAAGAGTTGGACACAACTGAGCAACTAATACTTGCTAGGTTTCCTCCTCTTAATTTCCAGCCCTGAATTCTGCCCACTGAGAATAACTCTTGATCGCATCATTGCCTCCCCTCTGCTTTTTCTAGTTGATATGTGTAAATGATGCTTGAACAACGTGGGGGCATAGCCTGCATAGTCAAAAATGTGCTATAACTTTACAGTCAGCTCTCTGTATCGGTGGTTCTGGATCTGAGCATCAACCCATAGATCATGTAGTTACCTGTAGTATGTATTTACTGAAAAAATTCACGTCTAAGTTCAGTCCTGTGCAGGTCAAGCCCATGTTGTTCAAGGGTTAGCTGTATTCTCTTTATCTACCAACTGTTTATTTTTTCTCCCGAGCTGTTCCTTTTAAAGACAATCATTAGATCTACCTACAGAAGTAACAACCTTTTATTTTATTGTAATCCTGAGTATTAGATAATCTAATTTCTTATGACCATGTGTGAGATAAAATACCCGTTGATATGGGAATTCTTCTAAATGTACAATTAGTGTATGTGTACACGCTAGTCAGGAAAGGTGATATTCTGGTAACAAATAGTCCAGAGGTCTCCGTGGTGTTTATAGACCATGGGGTGAGGGTGAGTCAATGGCGACGGTCTCTGTCTCATGTTAGCCTTGCTTAGAGACCCCGACTGACGTCACCACCTCTACCCTTTGGAACAATCTCTGCTGTCACAGAAGGGGGAGAAAATTCAGCAAATCATGCTCAGATCTTAAAGCTGTTGCCTGGATCTGGCACGTGATGTTCCCACTCATATGTCCTTGGCCAAAGTGAATCCAGCGATCCCGCCTGACTGTCCAGGCCTTGAGTGACTGCAGTCCCACTAAGTGGTCTGAGGACGGCAGCTGGAGATGGGACATCAGGAGTGACTATTTCAGTGTGATTCACAGGTTAAGAGCAGGGAGCATTCAAGTCTTTCCTGCACTGGCTCTGAATCTCTGGTCCTGGAGTAAACAGTCCCTTGGATCTTGTTCTGAAATTGTGACAGAGATACTGTACAGTGTACTAGGAGCTGTAACTAAGAAAATATAGTGTTGTAATAATCACTACATGATGCCCAGAAAGCTGCTCTTTTAATACCTGAAGCTACCTAGGTTTTTCTTCTGTCATCGCAGCTAGAAAAGTTAGAATTGTTCTTAGATAGTGGCTTCAGAATTACGCAAGGCTTCCCAGGTGGCACAGTGGTAAAGAATCCGCCCACCAATACAGGAGATGAAACAGATTTGGGTTGGACCCTTGGATCAAGAAGATCCCCTGGAGGAGGAAAGGCAACCCACTCCAGTATTCTTCCCTGGAGAATTCCATGGACTGAGGAGCCTGGGGGGCTATAGTCCATGGACTTGCAAAGACATGACTGAGCAACTAATCATGCATGCATGACACAAGGACTTCCCTGCAGGTCCAGTGGTTAAGACTCTGAGCTTTCAGTGCAGGGGGCGTGGGCCCCTGGTCGGGGAACTAAGATCCTGCATATTGCACAGTGCAACCAAAATAATAGAAAAGAATTACGAGGACATGGCATCACTCTTACACACGAGCACTGCTCTCCACAGGCATTTCTCCCTTCATGCTTCCTTCCTGGTTCTCAGCTGTGTCATGTGTAACTGTTTGTGTTGTTAGTGAAGTGTTCAGACAAGAGAGCATCCCCAGGTAGAGCAAGGAGAAGAATAAAGGAAGAATAAAAGCCACTGGAACTGCAGCAGTGAAGATCTGTTCACCTGTGCCTGAAAATGGGGCGGCTGAGTAAATGCACAGAATTTAGCAGCTCTGTGGAGGCCAGCCAGGGAGTGTTCAATAAAGGACCAGATTCCAGTATGACCTGTTGGACAGCAGGACCAGAGGGATCAATTTTGGCTCTGGTGAAAGACCAGGTGCAGGCCTGAGACCTCAGCCTTGTTTGGGGGTAGTTGTCACTCAGGCTGAAGGGCAGGTCCTGGCTGCTCCATTGGCCCATAGGCAGTCTCCCTACAGCACACCTTCCCTATGTGCCCTCAGGAGGCTGCACAGGTGCGGAGATGCTGTACCTCTGAGGTTGTGGGAAACAGCACAAGGTCTGCCGTGACCCAGCCCGGCCCCTCAGCAAGCAGCATCCACGTCATCACTTACATGCTCGCCTGGCTGGGAGGTGCTGGCCTATAGCTCTGCTTTGGTCTCTTTTCAACTGTGTGCTGTGGTGTTGACTCAGAGGTGTCCGGGCTTTACGAATTGACACATTGCTCCAGTGAAGGACCACGGTGCCTCTCCTAATAACACTGGGCTTCTGCATTCAGCTGTCCCTTCAGATTCTGCATCTGTGTTTCACAGCCCTTTGCCCCCCTAAGCCCCCCCAGATCACCCAGGTCACAGAATTCAGCTTCTTTACTGTTTTTGACAACAGATGGACAGATTCCTCTATGCTGAAGATTTGAAGGGTCCCGAGAAGGGCTTAGCATCTTAGGTTGTTCAAAGTGAACTCTCTTTATTTAGCACATATTTTCTGTGGCCTCTGTTCTTCCATGCTACCCTGTCCCCAGGGTGAGGGTGAAATTTCTCTCTTTCCAATTCCCAGAGGCAAGCTCCCCATCCTTTATCAAGCAGGACAAACATTAAAAAATAAAAAAAATCAATTACTGCTGATCAGTCCTTTGCAGTTTTAGCTGCCACTCTGAGCTGTTATCAAGCCACCTCATTTTTTAAAAATTGTATTTATGTATTTTTTTGGCCCAACCGAGCAACATGTGGGATCTTAGTTCCTCAACCAGGGATCGAACCCATGTCCCTTAAATTGGAAGGGAAAGTCCCAAGCCACCCCTTTTAAACAAGTTCCCTGACAAGAATTCTGGTGAAGACAATCAGCTAAATAAGACTCATGCATTTTGGATCATTCAGACGTCATTTGAGATGACTTCTTGATTGTTCTTGGCTTTAGGAGATGTTTCTTTCCTGTGAATGAAGTGCTCCTGCGTTTAAAAAACAAAACAACAAAAATACCCCAAACAATAAAAAAGCATGTGTAATGTGAAAAACGTCCATCAGAGGGAGCACCAGCCCACAGATTTCAGCTCTAAATTGCGATTTCTGGCTCCAGCTTCCTCTCCATTTTTATTGAACAAAAGAAGGTGAAATTCTCAGGATTAGTGTTACATAAAACACACACTGAGAGAGGGTTAAACATATTTTTGTGGTTATTTTTTATGTAGAGTGTAAAATTGAATTTAGTAAAAGAAAAGGAGAACTGTTGATGTGAAATTTGCAACCGTTGTTTCTAAAGGAGATGATGCAAGACGGCAGGGTGGAGAGCAGGGGTGGGGAAGGCCTCTGGCTGGTGCTGTGGCCCCAAATTTAGTCTCCATGTAGATTATTATTACTGTTACTACTACTTCTACTACAACTACTATAGTTTTGGACAGAGAAGTTTATTTACCTGCTAAACCATCCAGATGGAAATAGGAGAAAGGCAGACTCGTGTGGACCAGTTTAGGTTTAGATATTCACCAGATTGGACTATTTTTTAACATTTAACATACAACTTTTTATTGCAAGAACAAAACAACCTATGAAAAATGACTTCCAGAGTTTTCCAAATTATTTTTTAACACATAATTTCCCCCTACATTTCTTTATCAATTTTGAGGGAGACAAGATGGTAAAAAGTCTGCCTGCAATGTGGGAAACCTGGGTTCGATCCCTGGGTTGGAGAGATCCCCTAGAGAAGGGAATGGCCACCCACTCCAGTATTCTTGTCTGGAGAATTCCATGGACAGAGAAGACTGGCGGGCTGCAGTCCCGACGCTAAGTCACTTCAGTCGTGTCCGACTCTGCGACCCCATAGATGGCAGCCCACCAGGCTCCCCCGTCCCTGGGATTCTCCAGGCAAGAACACTGGAGTGAGTTGCCATTTCCTTCTCCAATGCATGAAAGTGAAAAGTGAGAGTGAAGTCGCTCAGTCGTGTCCGACTCTGAGCCACCCCATGGACTGCAGCCCACCAGGCTCCTCCGTCCATGGGATTTTCCAGGCAAGAGTACTAGAGTGGGTTGCCATTGCCTTCTCCAGAGCTACAGTCCATGGACTCACAAAAAGTCAGACACAGCTGAGTGACTAACACTTTCACTTCACTTTCAAATTCACTCCAAATACCAAAATTTCACTTTATAACCTAGTTATATAAGAGTGCCCTTTACTGATACTTTTTTCTAAGCCCCAGGTTTATATCTTCCATTTAAAATCTGTAAGTATCTTTATTTTTTTAGATCTTTTTTGATGTGGACCATTTCAAAAGTCTTCATTGAATTTGTTATAATATTACTTCTGTTGTTTTATGTTTTGGTTTTTTGGCTACGAGGCATGCCAGTTCTTAGCTCCCCAACCAGGGATCAAACCTATACCCCTTGCATTTGAAAGTGAAGTCTTAACCACTGGACTGACAGGGAAGTTCCATAAAATATATAAGTATCTTTAAATCAAATTGCCTTTGTCAAAGGTCTTCTTGAGAAAAAATTATGAGTTAAGCACCTATACCTCCATTTTCATTTCTGCTATAATGTAGCAGTTTATCATCTAACCTGAAAGGGTCTATCAGGTAGGAAAGGCTGAGTTTCTTACTTTCTCAGAATACTCGACTGCAACTCATGATGTACCAGCATCTCCACTTCTTCATGAATTAGTCCTCGCTGGGGAAGATTCTCACACAAGTATTGGAGACTGCAGCCTGACCCAGTTTGAAGTGACTGAGATCCTCATGCACTGATACGCTTGAAGGTATTTTTCAAATATGTCCATTCTTCAAATGCACTGTGCTTAACATTTTCCTGAAATTCACACTTTTCTCTGTTGAAGATACTGATTTCTCTGAAAAGGTCTGATTGTTTTCTTCCCTCTTGAGGCTAAGACGTTTTACCCCACTGTAGCTGGAATGAAGGGCTGACCTTGTTTTCCTCAGTGGTCCTCATGGTGTTCACTCACATGGTGTTTTCTCTTTTCCCTGTTCACTTATTTATTATTTATGCATGTTGCTGGAGTGTAGTTGATTTCCAATGTGGTGGCAGCGTGTCTTCTGAACTCCTGGTGTGGGGCCAGTGGATCGGCTTAGGGTTGTGTGGTGCTGAGTCACACCTAGGTGCCATAGACCTTCCATCATGGTTTGCAGTCTTGAGGCTCACCTCAAGGAAAGGGAGCTTCCTGCTCCACAGCCCCAGCCCATGGGGAGTCCAGCTGTCTCTCATCCAGGCTGCTGCTCTCTGCATCCCATCACCCCCAGAGCGCAGAGAGCTGGGAGCAGCCTGGCCAGGCGCCATCCCACCCCAGTGGGGGTGCTGGGTGGGCGTCCATGTACATCCACGCCCAGGGTTGCCATGACAAGTTTCTGCAAATGGAATGGCCTACAGTAACAGAAATGTATTCTCGTCATTCTGGAGGCTGGAAGTCTGACATCAGTGTCCCCAGAGTGATTCCTTCCATTGGTCCTGATGGAGAATGCACTCCCTGCCTCGCTCCCAGCATCCTGCAGGGCCCTCGGTCCTTCTGGGCTTGTAGATCCTATCACTCCAGTCCCTGCCACTGAACTCGCATCACCTTCTTCTCCGAGTCCCAGTGTCTCTCCTCTTCTGTCTCTTCTGAGGATACTTTCACTGGATTTCGGGACCACTCGAATCCAAGGTGATTTGAACCTCATGTTAACTACATCTGCAAAGACCCTTATTCCTAATAAAGTCATATTCTGGGGTTCTGGGTGGATGTAAATTTTGGGGGGACATTATTCACCCAGTATACCTCATGCACAATAATTCTGTGTGCTTGGGGTTGATATGCCCTCTTAGGGGCATCCAGATCACTTTGAGGATCCTTGCTTTAACAAGACACACACCTTTTTGCAAATTCGAGATTTAGGTGGTGAAATACTTGTTATAGAAATGTTTGATCGTTGGAAATCCATTCATGTCACTAAAGAAATTTTTTCATCACACTTATCAATGAAAGAAAAGACATTAAAATTGAAAATAGACTTTCATTTATGTTAAAATTTTTGCACAGTTGTAATAAAATTTTTTTGTTGTATATTAGGGCAAATAAGTTTTTCATCAATGGTGGTCATCAAGAAGTAGCTTTAGTCATTTTTAAAGGTCTTGATCAGGGATTGCATGTAGACATTTCAAGTATAAAGTCATATTTTAAAAAGTTATATTAGAAAAAACTTAGAAATACATTAAATACTCAAAAATTATATTTGAAGCTTAAATTTAGTATTTAAAAGTGTTCCATATACTATATGGATTTTATAATAATTTTGTACTATAAAAAAAATCATGAATTTTTAAAATCAAGTTCCACATAGATGCTTCTAAATCCTCTCTTGTTTTTCTTAGAGTATAGGACACTGTTTTTGCTATGTGAGTCAGAACGTGAAAAAGATGTAATAATGTAACAAATCACCTAAGAAGTTTCTATGCCTAAGCAAATGCATGTATTTATTAATGTATATATATGTATATATACACATATATATACTTAGCACACACATACATATATACACACATTTATCACATATATTTATAAGATTATATTTATGTAAAACCATACATTAATGTTTTTTAAATTGTAAGCATTTATAAAAGTCTATATGTTTATGCAAGTGGATTGATAGTACACATATAATGCAAAAACTGGTCCTTTTTCTTTAAACAGAAAGTTTAGTTCTTTTCTTATAAGTATGCTTAAAACTCTGTTATTTTGAAAAACGACTGCACAGTGTTCCATATGGTATAGCTGTCATAAATGCCCTATGTTTTATCAGTCTCCTATTAATAACACTTAGGTTATTTCCAAATTTATTTCACTTTTGCTATTACCAATAATGCTTCAATAATTATTTATGTAGAAATCTCAGTAGAATAAATTCATAAGATTGGAATTGTGGCATCAAAGTATATGTGGCTTAAATTTTTTATGGATACAGGAGTCCCCCTTACAGTCCTGTGTACAGGTATACACAGCGGATGTGTTGCAAGACGTTCTGAAACCACAGATAATACAGATCCCTGGATATACTATGTTTTTTCCTATACATACACCCTGATGATAAAGTTTAGTTTATAAATTAGGCACAGTAAAGGATTAACGTAAGTAATAATAAGTAGGGCTTCCCAAGTGGCGCTAGTGGTAAAGAACCCGTCTGCCAATGCAGGAGACATAGAGACTCGGGTTCTATACTTGTGTCGAGAAGATCCCCTGGAGAAGGGCCTGGCGACCCACTCCAGTATTCTTGCCTGGAAAACCCCATGGGCAGAGGAGCCTGGAGGGCTACAGTCCCTAGGGTCACAAACAGTTGGACTCGACTGAAGCAAATTAGCACTTAGCACAACAGTAAGTAGAACAATTATAACAATATATTGTAATAAAAATTATGTGAATGTGGTTTCTCTCAAAATATCTTGTATTGTACTCATCCTTCTTCTTGAGGTGATATGAGATCATAAAATGCCTACATGGTGAGGTGACATGGATGACGTGGGTATTGTGACACAGTGTTGGACCACTGCTGACCTTCTGATAATGATACATCAAGAGGATCAGCTGCTTGGGTTGATCCTGGATTGCTGACCCGTGGTAATGCCGGTGGTCGGATGTCAGGTGTAGACAGTATTGATCATTGGGTCTCCTGGGTGGGACTGAGCATGAGATTTCATCATGTTGCTCAAAACAGTTTTCAGTTTAAATCTAATAAATTGTTTATTTCTGGAATTTTCCATTTAGTAATTTTGGACTGCAGTTCAACTGGAAAGAGAAAGCACAGATGGGGGGGAGGCGAGGGTTGGCTGCACTATGAAATAACCAGTAAACTTTGGCATCAGTTTATTCTCTCACAGTTAAGAGGGAGCCTGTTTTACCACCCAGTTTCCAGCAGCCTTTCAAATTGTTGATCCAAGAGATGAAAAGTGCTATCTCCTTTCTTTCTTTAATTATAGGTGAGAAAATAAAAGGGAGAAATGAGAAATTAGATTGCTCATAATAAATAATTCAGTAAACAGTCACCCATTGGAGATAACGTAAGAACGTTTTAGAGATTTAGCTCTTAATTGTTCTATAAGTCAGTAAAAAATGGGGAGAGGGGGGAATTATAAATACGTTTGATAGGAAAACCAACTTTGCTTTCACTTCAGGGGTGTTTTAGCCATTATTGTAATGGACGCTGACAATGAACATGGTGTCTATCACTGCAAGAGCAAGTAACAGAACTCAGATCATGGAACTGAGAACTAGGAGACCTGGAGAATAGTTACATATATATAAAAATTTGACCTCATATCATCATCTTTTGTAAAATTAGTAGTGTTATTGGGGCAAATCATTAAACTATGTGTCTCTTTCCTCATGAGTATAATGTACAGGGTTAGGACCTCAACACCTTAAAAAATGTGAATTTAGAAACGTCTAAATTCAGTAAATATTGTTATTGATGAGGATTTCCAAGATGAGAAATTGTTCCTACCTTAATTTGCCAGTAGGTGGTGATATTATAACATTCAAAATAGTTGCTAACCTAGTAACTGCCGTTCTCCCCGTAGGAGTCAATATTTCATATTTAGAAATATTCTTTGCCATTGTAGTAAAATTTTAATGTTATATACAAAGAGTGCATTTTTAAATTTATTATGTTGCATTTAATATATTCACTTTAGTTGTTTAGTCCTGTCTGACTCTTTTACGACCCCATGGACTGTAGCTCTGTCAGGCCCCTCTATCCATGGGATTTCCCAGGCAAGATTACTGGAGTGGGTTGCTGTTTCCTTCTCCAGGGGATCTTCCTGACCCAGGGATTAAACCCAAGTGTCCTGCATTGCAGGTAGATTCTTTACCACTGAGCCACCTGGGAAGCCCAATATATTCACCTATGATATCAATTGATAGTTAATTTGTTCTTTTAATGTCTATAAAATCAGACTCCAAATCTAATTACTTCAGACATGATTTCCAATCTGTTATAATTTCTTTAATTCAATTAATTTTATAAATATTTTCAGTTTTAATTAATCAACTTGTTGAATTAGAAGACTAAGACTGAATACAGATTGAACTTTGTTTATCCTACTAAAACTGTAAAAATCTGTATAGGAAGTTATTTGAAGGAGAGCCTCAAATAAGGTCCTTGGATATCTTTTTAGAAAGTCATCTTTTACTAACTGTATACAGAAAACCAAGGACATTGAAAGTTCACCGAAGTTACAAGATTTTAACTTTAAGTTGTGTAATTTTCAAAAAATAAATTTCATATATGCAGTAATGACAGTTAGAAAATAAAATGTCATTTAATAACATAGAAAGAAAAGCTTTGCATAAATGGATAGTCATTTATCTTTTAACGTATGACATATTAAAAAACTATAATAAAGTCTTATTAGGAAAAATAAAGGAAGACACTCATAATTTCAGAGATTAAAAGTAGTAAACATGAAAGTACCATTTAAGGTAAACTAAATGTAAATATTTATTAAGAGCCTGTATGGAACATTTTATACAACTTGACAAGTTAGCAGTAAAAATCTTTCAGAAAAATCATCAAGCAAGTGCATAAAATAATTTTTTAAAGATCATAGTAATAAGACTTCATAAAATAGATGGGGAAACAATGGAAACAGTGACAGACTTTATTTTCTTGGGCTCCAAAATCACTGTAAATGGTGACTGCAGCCATGAAATTAAAAGACGATTGCTCCTTGGAAGAAAAGCTATGACTAACCTGGTGGTGGTGGTTTAGTCACTAAGTTGTGTCCGACTCTTGTGATCCCATGGACTGTAGCCTGCCAGGCTCTTCTGTCCATGGGATTCTCAAAGCAAGAATACTGGAGTGGGTTGCCATTTCCTTCTCCAATGACCAAGCTAGACAGCATATTAAAAAGCAGAGACATTGCTTTGCCGACAAAGGTCCATCTAGTCAAAGCTATGGGTTTTTCAGTAGTCACGTATGAATGTGAGAGTTGGACCATAAAGAAAGCTAAGTGCCGAAGGATTGATGCTTTTGAATTGTGGTGTTGGAGAAGACTCTTGAGAGTCCGTTGGACTGCAAAGAGATCAAATCAGCCCATCCTAAAGGAGATCAGTCCTGAATATCCATTGGAACAACCGATACTGAGGCTGAAACTTCATTACTTGGGCCACCTGATGCGAGAAACTGACTCATTGGAAAAGACATAACCTGGGAAAGATTGAAGGCAGGAGGAGAAGGGGATAACAGAGGACAAGATGGATGAGATGGTCGATGGACATGAGTTTGAGCAAACTTCGGGAGTTGGTGATGGACAGGGAAGCCTGGCATGCTGCAATCCATAGGGTTACACAGAGTCAGACATGATTGAAGTGACTTAGTAGGCATGCACGCACAGCTCCTTATATCATATAAAAATATCTGTCTTAATACAAGACACTTCTACAAAGATTGACCCTGATGAATGCCACTGATGTATAACCAACACTAATTCTTAATATGTAGGTTAGAAGACCTAGAGTCATTTTGTGCTACTTGGGAAAGAAATCTTTGAAACTTTGCTTTGTCTTAAAAAAAGAGAGAGACTTGGGTTGAGAATAAGGAATCAGGGAATAAATTGTTGCATGATGTTTCTTTAGCAAGACATAATCTTACTGTAAAGTTTTTAAGTAGGTTGGACAGTGCTCTTAGTTGATTTAGGTGATTATTATCTGAAATAAGGGCTAGAGAGGCTGTAAATTTAGGTTTTCTTTTTTAAAGAATGAATAAATCCTAGCTATCAAAACCCTTCCTATTTGAACAAAGGAGCCTAACAGATTTGGATAAATGTGTTTAAATCCTCATAATCTGGAACTAAATAGATAAAGATAATAAGGGATACTTACATACTATTACAGATTTGGGCAAAATTGAAAGGAGAAAGGAGCCTAAGAAAACCAAAGTCTAATTTTGTTAAATGCAGAGAGGTGCATGCAGGCACAAAGGTGATCCTCTGTCCTGAGCACAAAGTTGGGCCACTCCTCCTAACCTGCTTTGAGGGTCACGTGGGTGTGAGTGAGTTCAACCTTTCAAGCCAGCCTGAAAAAACCTCCTGTATGATCCTCACCTGCTTTCTCCACCCATCGGCCAAGTAATTGGCCAAGGGTGCTGTAACCTAGGGGATGGTAAAGCCATAATTGGAAGGAGACTGGTCATTTAGCTGATGCTTACCTGGAATATTTGTGTTCAACTTTGCACAAATGAAAAACGAACTTTTCTTGTGAAAGTTTGGAATTCGTTTTACAACGAGTGCTACTTATTCTAACTAATATATGTTACTGAATTTTTATTTCTGTCAGATTACATTTTTTAGTTGAAATTAATATATGATTGATATTTTACATGTTATTTTCTTCACTTAAGAAATTTCCATGAACTTACCTTCATATGTAAAGAATGTTGACATACTAGTGGAGGTGACAGAATTCGAGCTGAACTATTTAAAATCCTAAAAGATGATGCTGTTAAGGTGCTGCTCTCAATATGCCAGCAAATTTGGAAAACTCAACAGTGGCCATAGGACTGATAAAGGTCAGTTTTCATTCCAATCCCAAAGAAGGGAAATGCCAAAGAATGTTCAAACTACCATACAATTGCACTCATTTCACATGCAGGCAAGGTTATGCTTAAAATCCTTCAAGCCAGGCTTCAGCAGTTTGTGAAACGAGAACTTGCAGATGTACAAGCTGGGTTTCAAAGAGGCAGTGGAACCACAGGTCTAATTGCCAACATTTGTTGGATCATGGAGAAAGCAAGGGAGTTTCAGAAAAACATCTACTTCTGCTTCTTTGACTATGCTAAAGCCTTTGACTCTGTGGATCACAACAAACTGTGGAAAATTTTTTTTGTGGTTTAAACAACAGAAATTTATTTTCTCACAACTCTAGAGGCTAGAAATCCATGATTCAAGCGTTGGCATATTTGGAAAATTCTTTAAAGAGTTAGGAGTACCAGACCACCTGTATGTGAATCAACAAGCAGAACCAGGCATGGAACAATGGACTGGTTCAAAATTGGGAAAGGAGTACAACAAGGCTGTATATTGTCACATTGCTTATTTAACTTCTATGCAGAGTACATCATGTGAAATGCCAGGCTGGATGAATTATAAGCTGAAATCAAGATTGTCTGGAGAAATATCAATAGTCTCAAATATGCAGATGATACTACTCTAATGGTAGAAAGTAAAGAAGAACTAAAGAGCCTTTTGATGAAGGTGAAAGAGGAGAATGAAAAAGCTGGCTTGAAACTCAACATTAAAAAAAAATCTAAAATCATGGCATCTGGTCTCATCACTACAGAAGGGGAAGAAGTGAAGCAGTGACAGATTATATTTTCCTTGAGCTCCAAAATCACCGTGGATGGTGAATGCAGCCATGAAATTAAAAGACGCTTGGTCCTTGGAAAAAAGCTATGACAAACCTAGACAGTGTATTAAAAAGCAGAGACATCATTTTGCTGACAAAGATCTGTGTAATCAACGCTATGGTTTTTCTGGTAGTCGTGTACAGATGTGAGAGTTGGGCCATAAAAAAGGTTGAGTGCTAAAGAATTGATTCTTTCGAATTGTGGTGCTGGAGAAGACTCTTGAGAGTCCCTTGGATGGCAAGGAGATCAAACCAGTCAATAAATCCTAAAGGAAATCAACCCTAAATATATATTGGAAGGTCTATTGCTGAATCTGGAGCTCCAATATTTTGGCCACCTGATGTGAAGAGCTGACTCATTGGAAAAGACCCTGAGGCTAGGAAAGATTGAAGGCAAAAGGAGAAGGTGGTGGCAGAGGATGAGATGGTTAGATCGCATCACTGACTCAGTAGGCATGAATTTGAATGAACTCTGGGAGATAGTGGAGGACAGATGAGGCTGGTAGGCTGCAATCTGTGGGGTTGCAAAGAGTTGGATACGACTTAGTGACTGAACAACAGCAATAACAACAACACTTTCATATGTAAACAATGTTAACATGCTAACCATCTTTAACACCATATTCCTATTTCATATTGGTAATATTCTCTTGTATTACTTTTCAAACTCAACTGTTTGTCATTAAGTTTCCAATTTTTCACCATAAGTTATGCTTCTCAGTACTTCTATACCAATTATTTTGGGGCTTTATTCAAAATGAGTGATGTGGTCAAATAAATGAATGGTTGGAAAGGATAAACGTGGTCAGTGGCTATCACACACTCTGTGAGTTCCTAAAAAATTACTGCATTGTGCAAAACTGAGTGATAAAAAACATGACCCACTAAGGAAAAAAATAATAAGTTGAACTTGACTAAAACTTCTACTCTGTGAAAGATTCTGTTTAAAGAATGGAAAGATAAGTCAGATTTTGCAAAAATATATAAAGAGTTCTTAAAGCTCAACGATACGAAGCAACCCAGTTTAAAAAATGGGCAAAAGGTGTGAACAGATCCCTCACCAAAGAAAATACACAGATGGCAAATGAGTGTATGAGAAGATGCTCATCATCATATATTATTAGAGAATTTGAATTATAACAAGCTACTGCTACATATCAATTAGATGCCTAAAATCCAAAACACTGATCGCACCCATTGTGGGTGAAAGTGTGGAGCAACACGAACTCTCCTTTACTTCTTATGGGAAAGCAAAGTGTTATAGCCACTTTGGAAGACAGTCTGGCCATTTCTTACAAAACTAAATGTGCTCTTACCATGTGATCCAGCAGGCGTGTGCGTTGAGTTGAAAACTTAATTGCACTCAAATGAATTGAAAACTTATGTCCATGCACAGAAAAACCTGCACACACTCAACAGGGAGGGGATTTATATATACATATAGGTGATTCAGGCTTCCCTGGTAGCTCAGCTGGTACAGAATCCGCCTGCAATGCAGAAGACCCTGGTTCAATTCCTGGGTCAGGAAGATCCCTTGGAGGAAGACATGGCAACCCACTCCAGTATTCCTGCCTGGAGAATCCTCATGGACAGAGGAGCCTGGAAGGTTACAGTCCATGGAGTGGTTAAGAATCAGACACGACTGAGCAACTAAGCACAGCATAGGTGATTCACGCTGCTATACAGCAGAAACTAATACAACATAGTAAAGTAATTATACTCCAACTAAAAAAATTTAAATTAAAACTTAAAAACCTGCATGCAAATGTTTATAGCAGGTTTTCTCATAACTACCCTAACTTGAAAGCCATCAAGAGTGTCCTTCAGTAAGTGATTGTATCAAACTGTGGTACATTCATGCCATGGAATATCATTCAGCAATGAAATGAAATGAGCTCTCAAGCCACAGAAATACATGGCAGAATCTTATATGCTAAGTGAAAGTATACAGTCTGAAAAAGCCACACACTGTGTGAATCCAACTGTGTAGCTTTCTGTAAATGGCAAAGCTCTGGAGACAGTAAAGGGATTAGTGGTTGCTAAGGGCTCAGGGGGAGGCCAGGATGAATCAGCGGAGCACAGGGGATTTTTGGAGCAATGAAACTACTCTGAATGACACTATGATGGTGAATATATGTCATTATACACTTGTCAGAACCCAGAGAATGTACAACACACAGAGTGAACTGTGGATTTCAGTTAATAATAACAATAATGTACCAGTGCTGGCTCATCAGATGTAATGAGGTACCACACTTAATGCAAGGTGCTAATAATAGGGCAGCTATGTGTTTGGGAACGCTGTGCTTTTTGCTCAGTTTTTCTGTAAATGTAAAATTGCTCTAAAAAGTAAAGTCGAATCAATTAAAAAAATGAGCAAACAAAACAACAAATAAATACCACAGGGCAAAAATGGGATTAGGGGCATGATACTCAAATATTTTATGAATGACATACATGACTTTGACAGCTAATAATTTTAAAATAATATTAAAAGCCAATTCCAGGCATTGTTTTACCTCTCCTGTGTGTCTGTGTGTTTGTGCTCAGCTGCTCAGTTGTGTCTGACTCTTTTGTGACCCGTGGACAATAGCCTGCCAGGCTTTTCTGTCCATATTATTTTCCAGGCAACAATACTGGAGTGAATTGACATTTCCTTCTCTAGGGGATCTTCCCTACCCAGTGATGAAACCCATGTCTCTTGCATCTTCTGCATTGGCAGGCAGATTCTTTACCACTGAGCCACCTGGGAATCCCAATATGAGTACTCTATTAATATTTATTGTATTTCAATATTTTACATTTATTATATTTTTAAAAATCTGAGTAATAGTGTTATAGATCATTGAAGTATTGTTTTTATAGCTTACTATAGAAAAAATAATGCTGTTATTTATAAAAGAATAAAACACAAACTACTAGTGATTAACCAGAGAAAAAGAAATAATATTTTAAAAATCTTTTTGTTAAGAGCAAAATATTCAAAATACTAAATTATCAATGTTGGTGTTACAAACAGCTGTACTTATTTATTGCTGTTCATCTCCATGACTAATGTATATTCATAATTAGAGATGTGGGTGGGTGTGGCTTGTACACTTGATGCATAGAGGTAGTTGGTAGATAACTGATGAGAGTGTGTGTGTTTTGTGTTTTCCTACCAAATTTAATGGGCTTCCTTGGTGGCTCCGTGGTAAAGAATCCACCTGCCAATGCAGGAGATACAGGTTCAATCCCTAGGTCAGGGAAGATACCCTGGAGAAGGAAATGTCAACCCACTCCAGTATTCTTGCCTGGGAAATCCCATGGACAAGAGGAGCCTGGTGGGTTACAGTTTATGGGGCTGCAAAGAGTCAAACAAGACTTACTGACTAAAGAAAAATGACCACTCAGTTTATCTGATGCAGTATTTCTAGTGCTTCCTGCAGACAAAATCACACATAAGGAAATGGGAAATCTCAATTATGCTCAAACTGTTCACAAGTTAAATAACTAATTGTGCTAGAAAAAATGTGATTTTCAAAGCTAGCATTTAACCAAAGGAGCTGTAGTATTAGAAGACTTATAGAAAACAGCATTCTTCTGTTCTACCCTGTCCACTCTCTTAAGTCCAGCCTCCAGAACCATGACTTTCCACACTTTTTGTCTCTTTCTTTAGGTAATTAGGTCTATTTTATTTTTTTCAAAGTGCTTAAATTGCTATTTCTTCAGTAGTAAATTTTCAGATTTTTTGATGTAGGCTTCTCTGGTGACTCAGTGGTAAAGAATCCACCTGCTATGCAGGAGATGCGGGTTTGATCCCTGGATTGGGAAGAGCCCCTGGAAGAGGAAATGGCAACCCACTCCAGTATTCTTGCCTGGGAAATCCCATGGACAGAGGGGCATGGCGGGCTTCAGTCCATGGGGTTGCAAAGAGTCAGACATGACTTAGCAACTAAACAACAACAATTTTAAAGTTTTAATGAATTTGTTACAATATTGCTTCTGTTTTATGTTCTGATTTTTTTGGCTGTGATGTATGTGGGATCTTAGCTCTGTGACAAAGGATCACACCCAAACCCCCTGTATTGGAAGGTGAAGTCTTAACCACTGAACTTCCAGGAAAGTCCCTAGTAGTAAATTTTACTACTGCACTCACTTAATCTTTTCCCACCTCTCACAACCGCCTCCACATTCACCAGTGGTCGTGTGGGTAGACACTACGTGTTATCATGACTTTGTAAATATTGTCTGACATTAAGTCAAGTGGTTTACTGTGAATATCTTTCCTTTCCTGTAGAGTTTTTGTCTTTAACTTTGATTCTTGTTATTTGTGTTTACTGTGCTTGGTTTTACAGCTGTGTCCATGGTAACTGAAATTTATTTGATTTGTGTTTCTTTCCTGCCTCCAAGAAAATGTGAGCACTGACATTATTTGTATCAGTTCTTTATATATTCAGAACGTTAAACTTTTATTAGTTATGTTGTCAGTTTGGGAATTTCATTGCTTTCTTTTTAAAACATTTATCTGTGTCATTTTACACGTGTATCTTTCTATTTTTTCTGACAGTTTTAATGTGTGTTTTACACTTTAACTCATTTAGAGTTTATTATGGTGTATGATGTGACATTTGGATCTAATTTATTCTTTCTTTGTACCGACATCCAGTACTCCAGACATTTCGTTGCCAGTAATTTTCCCCTCATTGGCCTTGTTTTATTTGTTCATTTTTAGAATTATGTCCAGTTAATTGGTCATGTCATTTGTCCTCTCAAAGCCTGCACTATTCTCGTAGAATTGGTGGTTTGTCAATAATATCTATCCTGGGATTCTCTTTCTACACAGTTGAACTTTTCTTCCTGGAGTACTGTTTTCGTGCTGGTGACTCCGTTTCCCCCAGTATCTCCATTATGTAGCAACTGAATTGCCCTCATTTTCCTCTCTCTGTCTGCCACCATCTGCTCAAGTCATCATCTGGCAGTCAAGTTGGTTGTGCTTACAGTTCTCCCCCCTCATCTGGAGTTTCATTTTCCATAGTTTCAGTTGCACACGGCCAACCACGATCCAGAAATATTAAATGGAAGATTCCAGATATAAACAATTCATAAGCTTGAAATCACATGCCGTTCTGAGTAGCTTGATGAAATTTCGTGCCACCACGGTCCTGCGTCATCCCTTTGTCGGGTGTCTCCTGCCCGCTGTTGGGGTTATCAGATCGACGGTCGAAGTGCCTCAGGGCTTGTGTTCTAGTGACCCTGATTTTACTTAATAATGGCCACACAGTGCAAGAGCATTGAGGCTGGCGGTTCAAATACGACAAAGAGATGCTGTAAAGTGCTTCCTTTGAGTGAAAAGGTGAAAGTTCTCGACTTATAAGAAAAGAAAAAAAATTGTATACTGAGATGGCTAAGATCTATGATAAGAATAGATCTATCCATGAAATCGTGAAGAAGGAGAAAGGAATTTGTGCTAGTTTTGCTGTCGTGCCTCCTGCTGCAGAAGTTACGGCCACAGTGTGGAGGAGTGCTTGGTTAAGATGGAAGAAGCATTCAATTAGTATGATAAGATTATTTTTCTTTTTTACTATGAGGACAGAGAGGCCTGGCGTGCTGCAATTCATGGAGTCGCAAAGAGTCGGACACGACTGAGCAACTGAACTGAACTGAACTGAACTTTAATGGCAGTAAACATTAAGAAGCAAATAATATGCATACAAGGCATAAAATAAATTTTAAAAAAGAAAAATGGAAGTGGTGAATTGTAGGGTTAAACTTTTCCATATGTATGTGTATGTGTGTGTGTGTGTGTGTGTGTGTTAAGTTGCTTCAGTTGTGTCTGAGTCTTTGTGACCCTATGGACTGTTGCCTGCAGACTCCTCTGTTCATGGGATTCTTCAGGCAAGAATACTGGAGTGGGTTGCCATGCCCTTCTCCAGGTGATCTTCCTGACCCAGGGATCGAACCCACATCTCTTATGTCTCCTGCATTGGCAGGCAGGTTCTTTACCACTAGCGCCACCTGGGAAGCCCATTAGAAAGCTGTAGTTTCTTTCATTATGTTCACACACACAGACACATCTTTTTTGTTTTCTCATCAGGGATCTTTGCCGACACATCAGATTTTGTGACTCCCAGTTTGCCAGATCAGGTGTGACACAGTATTGCTCACTTCTACCTAGAAGAGGGTCTCAGAGGGTCTTGCACAGCATGTGTCAGCTTTACAGCTCTCTTGTCTTTCTCTGTTTTGCAGAATTATACTTTTAGGGATGGTTTTCTTCTCATAGCAAGACACACAGGAAGTTCAAAAATACATCTATAAATGTACTTCTCAGAAAGTGTTTTGGCGTGCAGGATCACTGATTGGAAGCAAGCTCTCTCCTGACTGCAAGAATATCCTGATTAGATGGCGTTATTTCCTTTGTGGCTTAAATAACCATATATTAATCTGAATTTGAAACCATGGGTTTCAAGCTCTTTTTAAGTTGTTAGAAATTGCCAACCACTAGCTCAGTAACAGGGGTAAAGTGAAATTCGTTGTTTGGTTTTTGAGGTTGCAGCATAAATGAAACTTCAGGAACAAAAGACAAATTTGGCTTTTGTTGCACTGACTGACGGAAACTGCTCAGTCCAGTGATAGCAGCAAAAATACACAGTTAAGATGATAAACCAGGGTTATGATTGAACAAGTAACTTCACAACAGAGGAAAACTTTACAGGGTCACTGCACAGCCCCATAAGCATTCAGGGTAGGGTTATATTTCTAGGGAGTTTTTAGCCACTGTTATTTAAAGATGAAGATCTGTTTGCTTTTAAAAAAAAATCTATTGAATTATTCAGCAAGGTTTTTGACATTCTGGAAGAACTTACCACAATGTCGCAAAGAAATAGATTCTTTCAAGACCATGTTTGGAGGGTGACTTTACAAAATGATCCCACTTTCCTAAAATGCCCCTTCCTCTCCATCCTCCAACAATGGACCAATGCCTTCATGCTTTCTCTTACTAAGCTCTCATTGGCACCAGTGGAAATCTTGCACAAAAGAAGCAAAAGGTCTGGACTTTGTTGAAATGGAGTCACTTTGTACATATGTAAAAACTACATCCATTTATTTTGTCAAGCCGAAATGACTGTTTAGGAGCCAGAAGGGGTGGGAGTAGTGGAAAGCATCATTTTGGTGCTTACACACGAACCAGCATACGTCTGCACCATGCTGTTGTTCAGTCACTCAGTCATGTCCGACTCTTTACGACCCGATGGATCGCAGCACTCCAGGCTTCCCTGTCCTTTATCTCCTGGAGCTTGCTCAAGCTCATGTCCATTGTGTCAGTGATGCCATCTATCACCTCATCCTCTGCTGCCCCCTTCTCCTGCTCTCGGTCTTTCCCAGCATCAGGGTCTTTCTCCACCATCAGCTCTTTGCATCAAGTGGCCAAAGTATTAGAGCTTCGGCTTCAGCATCAGTCCTTCCAATGAATATTCAGAGTTGATTTCCTTTAGGATTGACTGGTTTGATCTTCTTGCTGTCAAGGGACTCTCAAGAGTCTTCTCCAACACCACAGTTCAAAAGCATCAATTCTTTGGCACTCAGCCTTCTTTATGGTCCAACTCTCACATCTGTACATGACTACTGGAAAAACCATAGCTTTGACTAGACAGACCTTTGTTGGCAAGTTGATGTCTCTGCTTTTTAATACGCTGTCTAGGTTTGTCACAGCTTTTCTTCAGAAACATTAAAATGTTTATTCAGGTGCACTCAGGATGAAGGAATATGATAATTTAGCTGACTGGGATGGTTTAGCAGCAGTCAGACATAAAATTTCATTACTTTTTGATAATAGATATCGGGTTTATAAAATAGTACAGTAGTTTTTAATGTATCTGGAAGTATAGTAACCACCATTTGAAATAAATATCTGTGATTCTTAAATGTATTGTATGTACACAGGATTTGTGAATGACATGAAGGTATTTAACAGAGCCCTAAGAACCTAACATTCTTAACGATTTGGAACATAGGCTGCAGTGCAAAAGTAAAGAAACATGCCTCTGAGTGGCAAAATCCCTGGTGCTTTGTCATAAGATACGTGCCTTTTGCAGTAAAATTGCATGTAAACTACTGGAGGTGTGGAACATCATGGTCCGAAGTCTCGATAATAAATGACAGCGGCCCAGCAGCTGGGGTCACTTAAGACAAGGCAAGCCATTCTCTGTGTTGCAATGGCCCTAGGAGCTCTCAAAAGCATAAACATGTTTAGTGCAGTGCATTTGTTTCTTGTTTGCTAGTTTGGTGGAACAGAGTACAATAACCAGTATTTTTAATGTTGCCCTGGAATCATCAAGAAAATGCACAAACTTTTTTTTTTTTTTTCAATATGCTCAGACATGCAAGATTCAGGCATATTTTTTAAAGTCTTGGCTTCATGTGGAACACTCTTTGAAAATGCTAGGGAAATGAGACATTGATATATTTAAAAGAGAGTTTATACATTTTCTGTGCTGTCCTAAGTCCTTCTGAGAAGGAGGCATTTTCTAAACAAGTGATGCTACATTTTTTGAAGCTGCTACTTTTTTTCCAAATGATTTTCATCTTGTGTGCATGAGTGCTCAGTCGCTCAGATATGTTTGGACTCTTTGTGACCCCATTGACTGTAGCCCACGAAGCTCCTCTGTCCGTGGGATTTCCCAGGCAAGAATCCTGGAGTAGGTTGCATTTCCTTCTCCAGGGGATTTTCCCATTAATTCTAGGTCTCTGACCACTATTACATGTGACCTTGGGCAGTGTAATTAACGTTTTTGATAATTTCCTGATTATGCACACACACACATGCCTATACATGCACACACACAAACACACCCACCCATTTCACAGAACTGTGAAAATTAGATACTGTGTCTGAAAATTTTGTGTATATTGGTTTTGAATATTTGCTTATCTGACTTATGTATAACATAGCCAAGAAAGTCAAGTATATTATTACTTAGCAGTGTGCTCGAGATTTTAGTGGCATGTGTGCTTGATATTAGTGGCATGAAGACTCACTTGACTTGTGGAAGAGCCTTGAGGTTCTGAGCAAGCATATTTCATCTATATCTTTATAATTTTTGAATTATAGATTAGGGCTTATATTCTCTTAATCACTTTGGGACACTAGGTATCCCCATTTTAGTTTAATCGAACCACATAATTTAAATAATTAATAATTTGAGGAAAACTGAATAGGCACTCTGGTTCAAACCTTTGCTGCTTCCAATCAGGGAACCCAAAACTACAGGGACAGAATTCCAAGGAAAGTGTTGAGATGAGGCACCAATAATGAGAAGCATGATGTAAAGACAGATGACTCCCACACATTACATTCGTTATACAGAATGTCATCTCATTAAGAAACAAAATTCCCTTCACAACATCTGAAGCAGAGATTGCGCTTCCCTATACAGGAATGATTATTAATATTGTTCAAAAGATTTTATTTTCATTTCTGGATTTGGGGGTGGAACGGACTATGGATTCCTATCCATTAAATGCTTCAGTTTTCAGATGAGGAAATTGAGGCCCAGAAGGTTTCTGTGGCTCGTTCCACATTACATGTCTGGTTGGTGCTGAGTCCAGGTTGGATGCTGGGTGGCCTAATCTGTTCCATAGGATTCTGCTGCCCTGGGACTTCTAACTTCTTTGGTATCATGATTTTCAAGCTTTCTGAAGTCATTAAATCTGTTTTATGGATGTTGTTGCTGTTTAGTCACTAAGATGTGTTTGACTCTTTGTGACCCGCATGGACTGTAGCCTGCCAGGCTCCGCTGTCCATGGGATTTCCCAGGCAAGAATACTGTAGTGGGTTGCTGTTTCCTTCTCCAAGGGATCTTCCTGACTCAGGGATCATACGCATGTCTCCAGCATTGGAGGGCAGGTTCTCTACCACTGAGCCACCAGGGAAGCCTGTTTTATAGATGATCAATGTGTAAAACAGGTAAAACCAGGCTTGCTATACTGAAAGGTTCGAGGCGCTGAAACCCTTAACCCCCCTTTCTTGTCCTAATAACACCAGGCCTCTGCAGAAGGGCTGAAAGTTCTGGTTTGGTGTGTGCTTTCTCTTAATGGTAGTAGATATCAATTCATATTCCTTTTTTTTTCTAGTTTTTTCCTTGTTTTCTTCTTTTTTCCTAGTTTTATTGAGAAGTAATTGACATACATTACTGTATATGTTTAAGGTATACAGCGTAATGGCTTAATTGACATATATTGTGAAATGATTACAGTAGGTTTAGTTAACAGTCATCATTTTGTATAGATACAATAAAAAGAAAAGAAAAAAATTTTTTCCCTGTGATGAGA
The DNA here is from genome assembly GCF_054371585.1 of Giraffa tippelskirchi. Lineage (NCBI taxonomy): Eukaryota > Metazoa > Chordata > Mammalia > Artiodactyla > Giraffidae > Giraffa > Giraffa tippelskirchi. The sequence goes on from NC_137280.1 coordinate 53,198,428, forward strand.
ACTCTTAGGCTCTCCTCTTTTAACAGCTTTATATATACCATACAACACTGTTAATGCTGTACATTACATCCTTAGAACTTAGTTGTCTTATAACTGGAAGTTTGTCCCTTTTGAACACTTTATCCAATTCCTTTTCTCCTCAGTTCAGTTCAGTTGCTCAGTTGTGTCCGACTCTTTGCGACCCCATGAATTGCAGCACGCCAGGCCTCTCTGTCCATCACCAACTCCCGGAGTCTACCCAAACCCATGTCCATCGAGTCGGTGATGCCATCCAACCATCTCATCCTCTGTTGTCCCCTTCTCCTCCCGCCCCCAATCCTACCCAGCATTAGGGTCTTTTCCAATGAGTCAACCCTTCGCATGGGGTGGCCAAAGTATTGGAGTTTCAGCTTCAACATCAGACCTTCCAATGAACACTCAGGATTGATCTCTTTTAGGATGGATTGATTGGATCTCCTTGCAGTCCAAGGGACTCTCAAGAGTCTTCTCCAACACCACAGTTCAAAAGCATCAATTCTTCAGCGCTCAGCTTTCTTCACTGTCCAACTCTCACATCCATACATGACCACTGGAAAAACCATAGCCTTGACTAGATGGACTTTTGTTGGCAAAGTAATGTCTCTGCTTTTAAATATACTGTCTAGGTTGGCCATAACCTTCCTCCCAAGGAGTAAGTGTCTTTTAATTTCATGGCTGCAGTCACCATCAGCAATGATTTTGGAGCCCCCAAAAATAAAGTCTGACACTGTTTCCACTGTTTCCCCATCTATTTCCCATGAAGTGATGGGACCAGATGCCATGATCTTAGTTTTCTGAATGTTGAGCTTTAAGCCAACTTTTTCACTCTCCTCTTTCACTTTCATCAAGAGGCTCTTTAGTTCTTCTTCACTTTCTGCCATAAGGGTGGTGTCATCCGCATATCTGAAGTTATTGATATTTCTCCCGGCAATCTTGATTCCAGCTTGTGTTTCTTCCAGCCCAGCGTTTCTCATGACGTACTCTGCATATAAATTAAATAAGCAGGGTGACAATATACAGCCTTGACGTACTCCTTTTCCTATTTGGAACCAGTCTGTTGTTCCATGTCCAGTTCTAACTGTTGCTTCCTGACCTGCATACAGGTTTCTCAAGAGACAGGTCAGATGGTCTGGTATTCCCATCTCTTTCAGAATTGGCATGGTTTCTCAATTGTTTTTTGTTTTGTATTTGTTTTAGATTTCACATGTAAGTGAGAGTATACAGTATTTTTCTTTTTCTGTCTGAATTTACTTCACTTAACCTAACACCCGGAGAAGGCAATGGCATCCCACTCCAGTACTCTTGCCTGGAAAATCCCATGGACGGAGGAGCCTGGTAGGCTACAGTCCATGGGATCGCTAAGAATCGGATACGACTGAACGACTTCACTTTCACTTTTCCCTTTCATGCACTGGAGAAAGGGATGCACTGGCATCCACTCTAGTATTCTTGCCTGGAGAATCCCAGGGACGGCGGAGCCTGGTGGGCTGCCGTCTATGGGATCGCACAGAGTCGGACACGACTAAAGCGACTTAGCAGCAACAGCAGCAGCAACATAACACCTTCAAGGTCCATACGTGTTGTTGCAAATGCATATTCTTAAGAACTCATCTGCAAGTTAGGGTTGATGGATAAAGATAAGTTTTTTCAAAATTGAGATAAGTTTGATCAGTTATAAAACTGAAACTAGAAAACTAGACACAGAGAATCTCTATATATGTTTTCTCTGTACATTTATATCAGCACATCTCATTTGTCATTTAAACACTTCTTTTCTAATGCTAGGTTCCTGCTGGTTATGGCAAATTGTGTCCACTTTAGTAATATTTTAACTTAAAAAAAATTTTAAACATATTTATTTTGCTCTCCCAGGTCTTAGTTGCAGCACGTGGGATCTTTAGTTGTGCATGTGAACTCTTATTTGCTGCATGTGGAATCTAGTTCCTGGACCAGGGGTCAAACGTGGGCCCTCTGCATTGTGCAGAGTCTTAACCACTGACCACCAGGGAAGTCCCCACATTAGAAATGTTTAAGATAGCAATTGAAACTCCAGAGGTTGCCAACATCCATTGGATCATAGGAAAAGCAAGAGAGTTCCAGAGAAACATCTACTTCTGCTTTATTGACTACTCCAAAGCCTTTGATTGTGTGGATCACAACAAACTTCTGAAAATTCTTCAAGAGATGGGAATACCAAACCACCTTACCTGCCTTCTGAGAAATCTGTATGCAGGTCAAGAAGCAACAGTTAGAACCAGACATGGATCAATGGACCGTTTCCAAATTGGGAAAGGAGTACGTCAAGGAGGTATATTGTCATCTTGCTTATTTAACTTATATGTAGTGTACATCATGGGAAATGCTGGGATGGATGAAGCACAAGCTGGTATCAAGATTGCCGGGAGAAATATCGATTATCTCAGATATGCAGATGATATCACCCTTATGCAGAAAGCAAAGAGGAGCTAAAGAGCCTCTTGCTGAAAGTGAGAGAGGAGAGTGAAAAAGAAAGCTGGCTTAAAACTCAATATTCAGAAAACTAAGATCATGGCATGCAGTCCCATCACTTCATGGCAAATAGATAGAGAAACAATGGAAACAGTGACAGACAATTTTCTTGGGCTCCAGAATCACTGCAGATAGTGACCGCAGACATGAAATTAAAGGACGCTTGCTTCTTGGAAGAAAAGCTGTGACCAAGCTAGACAGCATATTAAAAAGCAGAGACATTACTTTGCCAACAAAGGTCTGTCTAGTCAAACCTATGATTTTTCCATTAGACATGTATGGATGTGAGAGTTGGACCATACAGAAAGCTGAGCACTGAAGAATTGATGCTTTTCAACTGTGGTGTTGGAGAAGACTCTTGAGAATCCCTTGGACTGCAAGGAGATCAAACCAGTCAATCCTAAAGGAAATCAGTCCTGAATACTCATTGGAAGGACTAATGCTGAAGCTGAAACTCCAATACTTTGACTGCTTGATGTGAAGAACTGACTCATTGGGAAAGATCCTGATGCTGGGAAAGATTGAAGGTGGGAGGAGCAGGGGATGACAGACAATGAGATGAAGGGTATCACCAACTCAATGGACATGAGTTTGAGCAAACTCCAGGAGTTAGTGATGGACAGGGAAGCCCGGTGTGCTGCAGTCCAAGGGGTCGCAAAGAGTCGGACATGACTGAGCGACTGAACTAATCGAACTGACTGAACTGACTGACTAAAACTCCAAAGGAGTATCTGAAGTTGCTGACAGGATGGAAGATTTATTTAATCTTCATTATATGTCACTGCCATGTCTTCTCTACAAAATTGTAGCATTTTTATGCAGTTGAAAGTGTACTTGCTGCTCCACAGAAGCCATTCCTTGATACACTGTTACCATGTGTTATCACATCCACTCCATCCTTTCAGAGAGATGCTGTTTGTGTTTGAAGCCACTGGGAACTGGATGTTGTCAAAGAAAGTTACACACATTCAGGGTGGACCTGCTGTGCATAAAGATCTAATCATGACATTCTCTGTGTCCAAATGACAGGAGAAAGCAGACACCATTATGAGAAGACAGTATTGCCGTGCCAGTCTGTCACTGCTCTTTCTTCTTTTACATCTTGTCTTTCAAGTCTTTCTTTTGTTAAATAATCTTAAACCTTACTAGGGATTAGTATATTATGTTAACTGACAGCTTTGTATTCTAATACAGGAAAAAAACAAACAACTCTCCCCCCACCCTCCTAGCCAATACTAGGTCATTTTAGAAGACACAAGATGGAAATTACTCACACAATACGCTATTTTCAATTTACTTTTGCACTTTTGGAAAGCTGTGAGAATTCACGTTTTATGCATTTGTTCATAAAACATTCACTGAGTGCCAAGTATCTACAGAACTAAGCTGAGGGGTTTAGAGACATATTTAGTTTGAGTCTTTGATAAGTAGGAGGGAATACACACAATTAAAATACTTGCAATTGATGACAGCTGTGGCTGGTGCAGTGACAGAGGACTTTGCAGACCTCAGCAGAGCCTTGGGAGGGAGAGTTTTGGGGAGCCTTCAGAGTTTCGGGGAGAAGCTGATAGGTGAATAGGGTCGTTTAATATGAGAAGCACTTTGTCACGACCAAGGCCATGGTCAAGAATTCAAGGCTGGGAAGGCAGGTAGATGTGTTGAGGGCCTTTGTAGTTCTCTGGGAGCAGCAGAGACTTGAAGGGTTGAGGACATATGGTTGGTGAATAGAAGATAGTGAGTACCTGCATGTTTGGGGTTATGCAGTCAGGATCTTAATGTACTTCTGACCATTAAAAAAAAAACTAGCTATTTTCACCTTCATGGAAGTGAAAACTCTGCCAAAACAGTGGTCGTGGCAGATAAGGCTAAGTATCAGCACAAGTGAGATTTACTCTGGGAGGGGTTTGTTGTTGTCATTCAGTTGCTAAGTTGTGTCTGACTCTTTGCGACCCAATGGACTGTAGCCCACTAGGCTTCCCTGTCCCTCACTCTCCCCCGGAGTTTGCCCAAGTTCATGTCCATTGAACTGGTGATGCCATGCAACCATCTCATCCTCTGTCCGTGCTTCTCCTCCTGCCCTCCGTCTTTCCCAGCATCAGGGTCTTTTCCAGCGAGTCAGCTGTTTGCATCAACTGCCCAAAGTGTTGGAGCTTCAGCTTCAGCATCTGTCCTTCCAATAAATATTCAGGGCTGATTTCCTCTAGGATTGATTGGTTTCATCTCCTTGCTGTCCAAGGGACTCTCAAGAGTTCTCCAGCACTGCAGTTCTGGTTACCACTTTGGGGGTTTAGATAACTGCAGATTCACTGTGATGATGATTAGTTAGTAAAAAATAAGAGGTAGCTTTACCCGAAGTTTCCTGTGTGAGATGATTCTAGACAGCAATAGAGGGACTATTTCTGCCGTGGTCTGCCCTGTAAGATCACATCTTTTTTTTTAATGTGGGACCATTCTTAAAGTCTTTATTGAATTTGTTGCAGTATTGCTTCTCTTTTATGTTTTTTTTTGGTTTTGGCCACGAGGCATGTGGAATCTTAGCTCCCTGAGTAGGGATCAAACCCCTACCCCCTGCCTTGGAAGGCAAAGTCTTAACTGCTGCACCCTCAGGAGGGTCGCGTAAGATCACCCCTTGTGTGTTGCACTGCATCCAATTCTGATCATTACATTTTAAGAAGGATTTCAGCAATGGGATCATGTTTTTCTTTTTTAATTTTATTTTTTTAAAAAAAACACCAACTAAATGGTTTATTAAAGGTCTGAAAACCATGAAACTTTGGGAAGCCCTACCCCTGAATAGTTAACAAGAATCCCTGGAACAGAGCCCTGGCACATGTGGTTTTTAAGAAGACTCTGTTGACTTTAATTTGGAGGCAGGGTTGGAAAAACTAGAAGAGATAAACTGTGTTTCATTTCTCAATTTCGGTTATTTGTTTTTGTTCAGTCGCTCAGTCGTGTCCAACCCTTTGCAACCCCACGGACTCCAGCACGCCAGGCTTCCCTGTCCTTCGCCCTCTTCTGGAGTTTTCTCAGATTCATGTCCACTGAGTCGGTGATGCCATCCAACCAGCTGGTAACCATAATAAAATAACCAAATTAGTGTATTTTGTAAGAAAAGCATCACACTAGCTTATAAATAATACACATTTAGTAGCCTCTCATCCTCACATGATGGTGTGAGGAGGAAAGGACATATGTTGATGTAGACATTTGTTCCCAGATGTCAAGGTCCCCAGAAGTCGAGCCTCAGTGGCAGTGAGCTCTATACAGAGATTGGATTGTGTTTCTGCCACCAACCTCCTCTTTCTGCTTTAGAAAGCATGGAATAGTTTAAGGAGTTTGGCCATTTTGCTTGTGGAATTACATTTGGAAAACTTTGCCTATTTTCTATCAGGAAGCAAGAAAACTTCAAACCTTGTCCTCCATCGTATCTCTTCAAGTGCCCCCCACCCCCACCTCGAGCTTGTCTGTCCACTGTTGGATCTTTGGTTCCAATGTAAAGTCAACAGTGTAGTAAGTCCCATTAAAATAAATGACTATTGATTGCTTCCCATGATGTCATCTTCTAACTCTGCTAGAATAAAGTGCTTTTATTCTTGTTCTGTTTGATCTTTTCCTTATATTTGAAAAAAAAAATTGATAGAACAAACAGAAAGTCTTTTGAACTTTTGAAAGAAGGCATGGAGAAAAGAATCCTACTAGGAGAAACCCACCCAGACATTGATAGAACTCATTCATTTCTCAGAAGTTTGTTGAGCACCAAGTACATGCCAAGCTGAGTGGCTGTCCCAGTGGTAACTGGGTCCTAAGCCCCTACCTGTCCAGAGGGTAATGCACTAGAAGTTAGCTTGTATAGCTATATTTTACCATCAAATCCTTTTGTCTGCCTATGAGTGCACCAGAGTCCCAGTCCTGAGAGGAGAAGTGAGTCACTGTCGACTCACCTTCCAAGGAAGCCAGAACACCAGGGATTCCAGAAAACTGAAAAGACTCAGGAGAAAAATAGTAATGTATATTCTAAATATGTCACTCATAAGCACTTTCAAGATAGTGTCAGAAAATATTACATGTTAGTAATGTAACCACAGGAAAAGGGTCTAAGTGAGGGGTGAGCTGTAGGAGCAGGCACTGTGGCCCTAAGGTGTAGGAACAGGGTGGGAGCAAGGCCCCCAGTGGCTGAGTCCTCCAGAAACGAGAAGAACCCTGAGGCAGCCTCCTCTCCTCTCAAGATGGCTGGGGCCGGGCACTGACTTGTTTCAGGACCTGCCTAGGACTGACTTGCCCACTAGAGCAGAAAGGAAGAACTTCTTCCTGTTTGGGGAAAATCCATGACAAGCATATTTGGATTTTGAAATCTGCCAATTCACTCCAAGTTATCCCTACTCCATTCACAATCTTATTCCTCTTTTTAATTGTTTTTAGTACCTGTATGACTTTCTGAAGATAATAGATTTGTGTTGTGAGATTCTCACATCCCTGTAGTTGACAATTATTTGTTCTGAAGTGTCTTAACTATATATTCACCACTTTCCCATACCTCTCACTTCAAGTTCTTTTTCTAGGGATCACCCTTCATAAATGAAACAGTACATTTCTATTATAGCATTCTTCAAAAAGTATTATTGTTATTATTTAGGTTCAGTGGTAAATGATGTCTGCTTTGCCATATAGAGTGTAGCTAAATCTATATTACACTAAATAGAATGTTTGGCTATTTTTTATTGTAGAATAACTGAGTTTTCTTCTCTCTCATCTCAAATGGAAACTTCTGGGATGAAGTGGAAAATTATATCCAGTAGTTTAAAAGTTTGGGGATAAATAATTAGAATAAACTGTCTTTACCTATAAAAAGATGATCCACAATCAAAATAGCATATTCTTTGCTGTTTACAGAGCAACAGGGGAAGGTCTATACTGATCAGTCCACTGTTTTTGCCAAACTTGTCTTCTTTTATTATATTCTGGCAAAATGGTTGACTATCCTTTGGTGATGTCATGGGTGTACACTCTCCCAGAAGATTCTTAATCACCACACAACTAAAATGTAGTATTGTCTGACACTATCTGGAAGTGCTTATGAATGACATATTTAGAATGCACATTACTGTTTTTCTCTTGAGCCTTTTCAGTTTTCTGGAATCCCTGGTGTTCTTTCTCGGAAGGTGAGTCAATAGTGACTCGTTTCTCATCTCAGGAAAGGGACTCTGATGTATTCATAAGTAAATAAAAGGATTTGATGGCAGAATATAGCCATATAAGCTAACATCAGGTGCATTATCTATTAATGTTTGACCTGGTAATAAATGTGTAATCTAGGTACAGAAAGCACCTGTCTCACATTGCAGCCTATCTACCCTTGAGGCTGAATTTCTAATGTATCAGTACTTCCCAGTGTGCTCTGATTTTTCCTGTCTCTCTTCTCCCAGATTGGGCCAGCCCTGTGAGATAGTAAAGCTGGGGCAAGGACCTAGAGTCTGAGCACTGACCACTTCCGGGTGTACACTTTGGTGTCGTGGTAGCCACAGGTATATTCACAGCTGAGCCAGTAGGTGTCCTCTAGCTGTGTAACTTACTTCTAGAAGCCTGAGTTGTTAGCACTACTCTCCTTCTAGATTTGCTCAATCTCTCATGAAACCCTGCAGTTGTTCCTATTCCCAGTGGGCATCACATCTTGAGTCAAGTGCCACCTCCAGCCTGTCATTAGATAGCTACTATATCAGTATCACCTTCTGTTCGTCCTATAGCTGGTGAAGACCAGGGGAATTTCCTTTAGGTTTTCCTTTTTACTAAGCAAAGGGGATGTGGCGAACCTGATCTAACTCCATAACAATTTCCCCTAATCACTGCCAGAATTTACTTCTGTTTCTGTAGGACTCAGCTGATGCTATTGCTTTCAGTCAAATTGGTGTTACTCCTTCCCTCTTTCAAGGGAAACCATTGGTTAGAATGTCTTGATCTTTGATTTGTAACTTTTAAATCCTTTACTGATTGGACAAAGCTTTTGTTTGTACAAGAGTTACCACTTAAAATATAGAGTTACCATTTATAAATATAACCTAGACAGTGTATTAAAAAGCAGAGACATCACTTTGCCGACAAAGGTCTGTATAGTCAAAGCTGTGATTTTTCCAGTAGTCGTGTATGGATGAGAGAGTTGGACCATAAAGAAGGCTGAGCACTGAAGAATTGATGCTTTCAAACTGTGGTGTTGGAAAAGACTCTTGAGAGTCCCTTGGACTGCAAGGAGATCAAACCAGTCAATCCTAAAGGATATCAGTAATGAATATTCATTGGAAGGACTGATGCTGAAGCTGAAACTCCAATGCTTTGTCTACCTGATGTGAAGAGCTGACTCACTGGAAAAGACCTTGATGCTGGGAAAGATTGAGGGCAAGAGGAGAAGCGGGCAACAGAAGATGAGATGATTGGATGGCAACATTGACACAGTGGACATGAGTTTCAGCAAACTCTGGAGATAAAGGACAGGGAAGCCTGGCGTGCTATAGTCCATGGGGTCGCAAAGAGTTGGACATGACTTAACAACTGAACAGCAACAACAAGAGGGCGCAGCTACCTTTAAAAGAGTTTAAGTGTATACATTTCTGTACAGTTGTATCATCACGATTTCTCTACAAGTCTCTCTCAATGCCTGAACCTCCTTTTTAGCTAACTGTAAAGTCTTTTCTTTGCAGCCAAAGACGGAGAAGCTCTATACAGGCAGCAAAAACAAGACTGGGAGCTGACTGTGGCTCAGATCATGAACTCCTTATTTGCCAAATTTAAACTTAAATTGAAGAAAGTGGGGAAAACCACTAAACCATTCACGTATGACCTAAATCACATCCCTTATGATTATACAGTGGAAGTGAGAAATAGATTTAAGGGACTAGACCTGATAGACAGAGTGCCTGATGAACTATGGACAGAGGTTTGTGACGTTGTACAGGAGATGGATCAAGACCATCCCCAGGAAAAATAAATGCAAAAAAGCAAAATGGCTGTCTGAAGAGACCTTACAAATATCTGTGAAAATATGAGAAGCGAAAAGCAAAGGAGAAAAGGAAAGATATTCCCATTTGGATGCAGAGTTCCAAAGAATAGCAAGGAGAGATAAGAAAGCCTTTCTCAGTGATCAATGCAGAGAAATAGAGGAAAAAAATAGAATGGGAAAGACTAGAGACCTCTTCAAGAAAATTAGAGATACCAAGGGAACATTTCATGCAAAGATGGGCTCAATAAAGGACAGAAATGGTATGGACCTAACAGAAACAGAAGATATTAAGAAGAGGTGGCAAGAATACACAGAAGAAATGTACAAAAAAGATCTTCATGACCCAGATAATCACGATGGTGTGATCACTCACCTAGAGCCAGACATCCTGGAATGTGAAGTCAAGTGGTCCTTAGGAAGCATCACTACGAACAAAGCTAGTGGAGGTGATGGAATTCCAGTTGAGCTGTTTCAAATCCTAAAAGATGATGCTGTGAAAGTGCTACACTCAATATGCCAGCAAATTTGGAAAACTCAGCAGTGGCCACAGGACTGGAAAAGGTCAGTTTTCATTCCAATCCCAAAGAAAGGCAATGCCAAAGAATGCTCAAACTACCACACAATTGCACTCATCTCACACGCTAGAAAAGTAATGCTCAAAATTCTCCAAGCCAGGCTTCAGCAGTATGTGAACCATGAATTTCCAGGTGTTCAAGCTGGTTTTAGAAAAGGCAGGGGAACTAGAGATCAAATTGCCAACATCTGCTGGATCATCGAAAAAGCAAGAGAGTTCCAGAAAAACATCTATTTCTGCTTCATTGACTATGCCAAAGCCTTTGACTGTGTGGATCACAATAAACTGTGGAAAATTCTGAAGGAGATGGGAATACCAGACCGCTTGACCTGCCTCTTGAAAAACCTGTATGCAGGTCAGGAAGCAACAGTTAGAACTGGACATGGAACAACAGACTGGTTCCAAATAGGAAAAGGAGTACGTCAAGGCTGTATATTGTCACCTTGCTTATTTAACTTATATGCAGAGTACATCATGAGAAATGCTGGGCTGGAGGAAGCAAAAGCAGGAGTCAAAATTGCCGGGAGAAATATCAATACCCTCAGATATGCAGATGACACCACTCTTATGGCTGAAAGTGAAGATGAACTAAAGAGCCTCTTGATGAAAGTGAAAGAGGAGAGTGAAAAAGTTGGCTTAAAGCTCAACATTCAGAAAACTAAGATCATGGCATCTGGTCCCATCACTTCATGGGAAATAGATGGGAAACAGTGGAAACAGTGACAGACTTTATTTTGGGGGGCTCCAAAATCACTGGAGTTGGTGACTGCAGCAATGAAATTAAAAGACACTTACTCCTTGGAAGGAAAGTTATGACCAACCTAGACAGCATATTGAAAAGCAGAGATATTACTTTGCTGACAAAGGTCCGTCTAGTCAAGGCTATGGTTTTTCCAGTAATCGTGTATGGATGTAAGAGTTGGACTATAAAGAAAACTGAGCACCAAAGAACTGATGCTTTTGAATTGTGGTGTTGGAGAAGACTCTTGAGAGTCCCTTGGATTGCAAAGTGATTCAACCAGTCCATCCTAAAGAATATCAGTCCTGAGTGTTCATTGGAAGGTCTGATGTTGAAGTTGAAACTCCAATACTTTGGCCACCTGATGAGAAGAGTTGACTCATTGGAAAAGACCGTGATGCTGGGTAAGATTGAGGGCAGGAGGAGAAGGGGACGACAGAGGATGAGATGGTTGGATGGCATCACCAACTCGATGGACATGGGTTTGGGTAAACTCCGGGAGTTGGTGATGGACAGGAAGGCCTGGTGTGCTGCAGCTCATGGGGTCGCAAAGAGTCAGACAAGACTGAGTGACTGAACTGAACTGAACTGAAAGTCTTTTCAATTGAATATCATCTTCTCTTTGTTCCAGGCCCTTAAACTATATATACATCCTTTCATCCTGCCCTGTATCTCCAGAGTAAGATACCATCATCTTCCTTTTTAATGTTAATCTATCTCACTTTTAGCTGGATCCCACACCTAAATTATTTATGCATGAATTATTAATCAAGAGCCTAAGATGTGCCAGGCATCTGTTAGAGAGCTGAGGACCGACGTGAACAGGCAGATTGGTCCCTGTCCTCATCGAGCTCCTGGCCTTGCTTGTGTCCCCATTGTAACACCCCCATCTCCAGCATTTCCATTGCTACTACCTTTTTAGCTCCTTCTCCTCTCCCTTAAATCTTTCCCTGATGCCCCATTAGCTACTCCCCAGTTCCCTCTTCTTTTTCTTCCTATCTGCTCACTCATTTCCCCTTCTGTGATTTTTGGAACCTTAGTAGATTCAGCTTTAGATGTTTTTTGATGAAAGTCACCTGATCATGAGACTCAAAAGAGGAACTTGGTACAGTGTTCGTTTCTGAGTCCGTCTTTGGAAGTTTTTGGTAGAAGATGGCTGGGTCAGGGAATCTGTAATTTCACTTAGCTATATAGATGACTCCTAACATCAGGCCAGTTAGGTAGCACTGGGCTACATGACTTGCAACTCTGATATTTCCCCATCCAGCCCCTTTACCTTATGTGGCACAACTTACATCACACTGGCCCAATCCTTGCTGTTCTCTCCTTTCCTTTCTCTTCCAGAGAGACCAGTTAAGAGACCACCCAATTATGAAGGCCCCTGCTTCATGATCCAATCTTTGGTCTGTATCTAGAGTCTGAATCTTTTTCATCTTATTCCTTAGACTTCTGCTTTTTCATCTGCCTGGGGGGAGAGAGAGATGGCAAATTTAGTACTGAGAAAACTGCTAAAACCAAACCAACAAAAAAATCCAGCAACTACAGTTCCCTCTCACACACACAAATCAGAACCCAGATCTAATACAATATACTGCCAAAATGCTCATATTCAACAAAATATTATGCCGAGTCATGCAGAGAAGCAGGAAAATATAACCCACACTCAGGGAAGAAAGCCAACATTATAAATTATCTGTGAGTAACCCCAGATGTTGTATTTAGCAGACCAAGATGTCAAAGCAGCTATTATAAATAAGTTCAAAGAACTAAAGGAAACCATATTTAAAGAAATAAAGGAAAATATGACATTGACTCAACAAATAGAAAATAGCAATAAAAATAGAAACTTTAGAAAAGAAACACATAGAAATTCTATAATTAAAAGATATTAATTGAAGTGAAAAATGCACTAAATATATTCAACAATAAAATTAAAATGGCAGGAGAAAGGATCATCAGTCTTTTGATACGCTAATCAAATTTATCCAATTTAAATAACACAGAGAAAAAGGCCTAAGAGAAATGAACAAACTTTCAGTGATATGCAGGACAACATCCAGTTTACTAAAATATGCATAATGGGAGTCTCAGAGGGAGGGGAGAAAGAGACAGAGAAAATATTTGAAGAAATAATGGCCAAAACATCCCAAATTTGGTGACAAATTCACGGAGAAGGCAATAATACCCCACTCCAATACTTTTGCCTGGAAAATCCCATGGACGGAGGAGCATGGTAGGCTGCAGTCCATGGGGTCACAAAGAGTCGAACACGACTGAGCGACTTCACTTTCACTTTTCACTTCATGCATTGGAGAGGGAAATGGCAACCCACTCCAGTGTTCTTGCCTGGAGAATCCCAGGGACAGGGGAGCCTGGTGGGCTGCCGTCTGTAGGGTTGCACAGGGTCGGACACGACTGAAGTGACTTAGCAGCAGCAGCAGCAGCAAAGAGTTCAACAAATAGTAGGAACAGAAGTGAACTTCCTTAACTTGATAGATGGCATCTATGAAAACCCTGTAACTAACATTACATTTCATTATGAAATTACTGTTTTTCTCCAAGGATCAGGACCCAAGACATTGATTTCAACTGTTGGTGTTTTTATTCAGTAGTTTTGGAGGCTTTAGGACATGTAGTAATGAAAAAGAAAGGAAGAACAGCAGGAGAAAAGAAGAGAAAGAAAAGAGAGAAAGAGAAGGAAAAGAGGGAGGGGGAAAGATGGAAGGAAAGAGGAAAGAAAGGGACGAGAAGGAGGGGAGGAGAGGTTGGAAAGAAGGGCATCTAGATTTGAAAGAACTCGTTTCATTTTTAAATTTCAGATGAGATGAAACTATCTTGTATGTAGAGAATCCTAAGGAAGCAACAAAGACAAGAAAAACTAATAAATAAGTATAGCAAGTTTGTAAGATACAAAATTAATATACCAAAATCAGATTTGAAATACTAGCAGAGAACATTGCAAACATAAAGAAATCAATTTCATTCAAAAAAGCATCCAAAGGAATAAGTATTTAAGGATAAACAATAAAAAGAATATGACTTTCACAATGGAAGCTAAAAAATATTACTGAGAGAAATTTTAAAAGAGGTAAATAAATAAAACAATATCCCATGTTTATGGACTGGAAGAGAGAGTTAAGATTTCAATTCTCCTCAAATTGTAGATTCAGAATCTCTTATCAAAAATGCCAGGAGACCTTTTTTGTAGAAATTGATAAGATGATCCTAAAATTTACATGGAAATGCAAAGGAACTAGTATTGTAACAACAATTTTAAAGGGTAAGAGCAAAGTCAGAGCAGTTATACTGTTAAATTTTAAAACTTCTTATAAAGACACAATAATCAAGAGTGAAATTTGCATGAAGATAAATATGTAAATCAACAAGGCAGAATTCAGAGTTCTTAAACAATACACTAATAGTTAATTATTTAAAATTAAAAATTTTTGCTTTGGGATAATTATAGATTCACATGTAGTTGTAATGAGTAATACAGGGAGATGCTGGGCAGCCTTCACTCAGTTTTCCCCAAAGGTGACATCTTATGGGAACTCAGCAGAATGTCACGGCTAGGATACTGGCATTGATACAGTCAATATGTACAGCACATCCATCACCACAAAGATCCCTCTTTTTGCCCTTTTATAGCTACATCCACTTGTCTTCTCTCCATTCTTGACCTCTGGCAATGACCAATCTGTTCTCCATTTGTATGATTTTGTCTTTTCAAGAATGTTACATACATACATTGTATAAATAATACATGAAGTCATATGCAGGTGACATTTTGGAATTGGATTTTTTCACTCAGCATAATTCTGTGGAGGTTCATCCAAGTTGCTAAATGTATCAAGAGTTTTTCCTTTGTATTGCTGAGTAGCATTCAATGGAATGAATGTACCAACAATTTGTTTAGCCAGTCACCTATTGAAGGACACTTTGGTCGTTTTCATTTTTTGATTATTACAAAAAGGTTTGCTAAGAACAGTTGTGTACAGGTTTTTTGAGTGAACATGTTTTCATTTCTTGGGATGAATGCCCAAGTGAAATTGATGGGTTTATGGTTGTTACATGTTTAATTTTTTAAGAAACCAGTAAACTTTTCCAGAGTTGCTGTACCATTTTACAGACCCAACAGCAAAGTACAAATTATCCAATTTCTCTTCATCCTTTCCAGTGTGTTGTCATCATTTTTTTATGTATCCACTCTGAAAGTATGTAGTGATATCTCATTGTTTTGTTTTCCATTTCTTTAGTAGCTCTTCTAATATACATTGTTTTAATTACTATAGCCTGTATATTGTCCTAATGACGAATAGTTTTATTCCTCCCATTTCATTCTTTTTTTTTTATTTTCAAGTTTCTTTTAGCTATTCTAGGACTGGTCCACTGATTTTTGAGAAATATGCAAAGACGTTTCAATGAGTTAAATATAGCATTTTCAGCAACCTAATCTGGGACAATTAGATACATATATATATGCAGAAAAAATGAACTTAGACTCTGGTCATTGTATGCAAAAATTAACTCAAAATGAAATCCAGGTCTAAATGGAAGACCCAACACAAAGAAACTTCCAGACAAAGTATAAGAGAAAATCTTTGTGGCTTTAGGCTAGACAAAGACATCCAGCTTATGGTATGAAAGGCACAGTTCATAAGTAAGAAAATAGTTTTCGGACTTCAGCAACAGTAAAAACTTTTGCTCTTTAAAAAGCCCCATGAATACAGTAAGGAAAATATACACAATAATATTGTAATAACTTTGCATGGTGACAGATGATACCTTGACTTATTGTGATGATCATTTTGAAATGTATAGAGATGTTGACATCGCAGCACTGTTTACAATAGCCAGGACATGGAAGCAGCCTAGATGCCCATCAGCAGATGAATGGATAAGGAAGCTGTGGTACATATACACAATGGAATATTACTCAGCCATTGAAAAGAATACATTCGAATCAGTTCTAATGAGGTGAATGAAACGGGAGCCTATTATACAGAGTGAAGTAAGCCAAAAAGAAAAACACCAGTACAGTATACTAACACATATATCTGGTAGTTAGTCAGTTGGTAAAAGATAACCCTGTATGCGAGACATCAAAAGAGACACAGATAAATAGAACAGTATTATGGACTCTATGGGAGAGGTCAAGGGTGGGATGATATGGGAGAATGTCACTGAAGCATGGAAATTGTCATGTGTGAAAGGAATTGCCAGTCCAGGTTCGACACATGATACAGGGTGCTCGGGGCTGGTGCACCGGGATGACCCGGAGGGATGGGATGGGGAGGGAGTTGGAAGAGGGGTTCTGGAAGGGGAAAACATGTGCACCCATGGTGGATTCATGTCAATGTATGGCAAAAAAAATACAATATTGTAAAGTTAAAAAATAGAAAATAAACTAATTAAAAAAAAAAAAGAAATGTTGAACTACTATGTTGTGTACCTGGAACTAATGTAGTGTTGTAGGTCTGTTATACTTCAATAAGATTTTTTAAAAACAAGAATAAAGGGTTCATGAAGAAAATGAAAAGACAAGCCTCAGATGGGGAGAAAATATTTGCCTATCATATTTTGGATAAATGTTTTTCAGTTGCTAAGTTGTGTCCGACTCTTTGTGACTTCATTGACTGCAGCTCCCCAGGCTCCTCTGTCCTCCACTATCTCCCAGAGTTTGCTCAAATTGATTCAGAGGGTAAAGCGTCTGCCTGCAATGTAGGAGACCTGGGTTCGATCCCTGGGTCAGGAAGATCCCCTGGAGAAGGAAACGGCAACCCACTCCAGTACTCTTGCCTGGAAAATCCCATGGACAGAGAAGCCTGGTAGACTACAGTCGATGGGATCGCAAAGAGTCGGACACGACTGAGCGACTTCACTTTTCTTTCATGTCCATTGAGTGGGTGATGCTGTCTAACCATCTCATCCTCTGATTTTCGGATAAAGGATTTGTATCCAGATATATAGAGAAAAATATATTCATGCTCACCATTTCAAAAATAGAACCTAATTTTAAAAAGGGAAAAAATATGTGAATAGATACTTTCCAACAGAGGATAGGAATGGCAGAAAAGCACAGGAGGAGATGCTCACTGTCATCATTAGGGAAGATGCACTTTTAAAGCACAGTGTGATGCTACCACATACCCATGCACATGGCTATAATAAAAAAAGACCAACAAGGCCAACAACTGATGAAAATGTGAACATATAGAACTTTCGTACATTGTTGATGGGCATGGAAAATTGTAGAACCACACTGGAAAACTGTTCGGCATATTCCTCAAAAATTAAACATAAATTTATGACACAACCCAACAACTGATTCCATTTCTAGGTGTCTACTGAACAGAATTAAAGACTGGTGTCCACGTAAAGACTTGTGCCAGTGTTCATAACACCACTATTCATAATAGCCTCAAGCTGGAAACAATCCAGATATCTGTCACTCACTAGATAACCAAAATGTAGTATCTTCTTCCAGTGGAATATTATTTACCAATAAGATGGAAAGAGCTACTTACCCATGCTGCGACATGAATGAATGTCAAAAACATTATACCAGGTAAAAGAATCTAGACACAGAAGACTATACAGTGTTGACCTCATTTTTATGAATTTCCCAGAGGAGATAAGAGAATACAGAGAAAGCACATCAGTGGTTGCATGGGACTGAGGGGGTGGGAGTGGAGATTATAAATGAGAAGGAGGGAAGTTTTTGGTGCAATAGAAATGTTCTAAAATTGGGTTGTGGTGACGGTTGCACAGTTCTTCACATTTACTAAAAATAATTGAATTATACACTTAACAATGAATGAATTTTGTGGTATGTAAATTATTTCCCCAATGAAGCTGTGAAAGTCCAATAATAATTCTTTTTTGGAAATGTTTTCTTATAGTGCCAGTTTAATAAGTAATCACCAGTGTTTCACCCGGCTTTTTTAGGAAAGCCAGATTTGGAGAACAATAGGAAGAAGAAAAACATAAGTTATTTACTCTGAGACTCCTCTTAAATCTCTCCAAGAATAAATAGACACTGGATTCTCTTGAGTAACAGAAGTCAGTAAGCTGGGAAAATGGCACCTGATGCATCCCAAAAGATCATTTCTCTCCCCTAAAGTGAACTTTCAAAGCTGGTATTTGTCACATAGCTAAGTTTTTCCTACAAGTTACTCACAGTCCACTCTGATGAAATAATAGGAAACTTCCATGTCATTGTACCTCTCCAACTTGCAATGTGAGTAGTGATATAATTCAAGTGATTATTTTTGTTCAGAGAGTTTAAATTATCTTATGATGAGCAAATAACATTCTTAGACTTGAGTCACACATTTACAAACTAATTACATGGCGTATCTTTGCTTTAGTTGCCTGCATAGTGATCATGTAACTCTAAAGGAAATGTGATTATTTTGTACCTGAATTAATTCAGAGCACAGTTGTGTGATCATTCGTTTGAGTCCCTAGGACAGAAACATCAAAGTCTAGTCAGTAGCAAGAAATTATAATGCAGTCCTTGTCTTCTGCAAGCAGATTCTGCATTCTGCTGGTGATAAACTGTATTCTGTTGGCAAATGATTGTTCAAAAGGACAAATGCAGTATTATTTTCCATTTCTAAGTATGAAATTCCCATCTCTAGGACTGTTTAGTGTCCACCGGCCTTCAGCACTTCACAGCCAGCCCCAAGTGCTTACATAATAATCATCTGCAGCCGGTCACTTAAGGGCGACTTTCTTGATGACCTTGTCAGAGGCTTTCTGTCGGCAAGCGGGATTGATGGACTCTCAACCAGCACACAAGTGACAGAAAACACTTCTGTTACAGTGAATTCACTCTTTTGATACACAGAGCTCACATTAGAGGTCAAAGTGCCAAAACTGGTGTTCTGTAGCTTCACAGATTCTATTTCTGCCTCCTTTTGGGTGGTCACTTGTGGCTGAGTTTGGCAGAAGAAGCCTTACTAGAAGGATGCACAGGCGCTTCCATAGTCTACTGTTTAGCCTGATTTCAATCACCAAGTGAAGGTCGTTTCCCTTTTCACTGAAACCTAACTGGTTAGTTTCACAGTCTGCTTGTTTTGGCTGGTCATATTCATAGGAACCCCATCCAAAGAGGAAAGAGGGAAGTGAGGGAAAGTAAGAAAGTATAATGTACTATAATGAACTTGGTCCTAGGGCATGGCTCTTACTCCAGGATGCGGCTTCTTAATGAGCAGATGATACCAATTAAACGGGACGTCCAATATCTCTCAGTACCCTGTAACCTCTGGTATCACCATGAAGGTCTCAGCGATAAGGCTCACAATCTTTGTTGGCTTTTTAGAGTTTTTTCCGGGCTTCCCAGGTGGCACTAATGATAAAGAATCTGCCTGCCAATGCAGGAGACGAAAGAGACGTGGGTTTGATCCCTAGATGGGAAGATCCCCTGGAGAAGGAAATGGCAACCCACTCCAGTATTCTTGCCTGGGAAATTCCATGGACAGAGAAGCCTGGAGGGCTACAGTCTATGGGCTGCAAAGAGTTAGCACACTTGCAGATACACCCTGCAGATGCCTAGCACAGTCCTTGACCTAGGACTCAAAGTGTGTGCAGATTTATTATTTACTTATTTATTAATGTTTGGCTGCATTGGGTCTTCATTGCTGCACACAGGCTTGTTCTAGTTGTGGCAAGTGGGAGCTACTCTCTAGTTGTGGTGCACTGGCTTAGTTGCCCCATGGTATGTGAGATCTTCCCAGACCGGAGATTGAAGATTGAACCCGTGTCCCCCATATTGGCAGGTGGATTCTTATCTACTGGACCACATGGGAAATCCACATGCAGATTTGTAGGGAGCCTCTGTGCTTTTCCCACTTCTCTAATATCTTGCTCTGCAAATTCCAGCTGCCTCAGCAGTCTAGAACTTGGTTCTGTTCATCTAAATTCATTGAGACTGCTGTGTCCAATGGGCTTCCCCTCCTAGTCACAGAAGGCAGAAATCGGGGTTATTGTGGAGCTTATTTTGTGTGGCTTCTTTTTCTTAAGGATTGTAATTCTGCATCCTTTGGGTGGTCACTTGTGGCTGAGTTTGGCAGAAGAGGCCTTATTAGAAGTCTAGAACTCAGTTCTGTGTTTTTGTTTTTTTTTTTTTCCAATGGGTGAAAGCAGTTGCCTTATACATTTTCTTCTCTGCTTTTGAGAGGGTATTCTTGCCTGGGAAATCCCATGGTCAGAGGAGGGGCCTGCTGGGCTATAGTCCATGGGGCCATAAAGAGTCAGACACAATTGAGCATGCACACACGTGGTTGTTTGTGGTGAGTAGGCAAATCTCCGAATTGGTCTATCAAGGATAGAAGTGAAGTGGAGGGTCTATATTCAACTTTCATTTTCTTATCCAGTTATCAAGGGTAAGCAGTAATTCCCAACATGATTTATCCTGACACCATCTTTTCTGGGCCAATCTCTATTCCTTATAGTTGTGCTTAGGATAAATGAGTCAAAAATAGCTTAAATGTACTTTTTAAGGGAAAATAGTTTGTAAGATAAACCAATATTATATCAAAGTCAAATATCAACTATTTTTCTTCTGCCTTATTTCTTGATTCTTATAGATGATTAAGAGTTGACTATCTTATACTAAATATAATTTTCTAGACTAGCCTTTTGTCTAATGACAGTCTTTTTCTCTCTTCTTTTTATGTTCATAATAGAACTTCGGACAGAAGGCAGTGTTAAATGTCTGCTCACATAACCATCAAACAGATGTTCTAACATTAGTTGTATAGTCCTATAAGAAGACTGGACTTGAAGTTGAACAGAATTAATAGGAATCTTGGATTACAAATTCAATATTTAGTGTAGATTTCAGCTTCTGGTCTTAGTGGTAGAATTTATTGGCTTCCTAGAGGTTCCAATAAAGCTTTTAACCAGCTGTTGTGTTTAACTGTATCCTTTTGTGTGTCTTAGAGAGACAAGATGCTAAAGCTTTAACCTCAAATTTATTTTTGCGCCTTGCCAAATACACTGGACCAAAAGGTTGAATGTGGTACAAATTCAGTACAGCAGTATATTGAATCAAACATGTTTTCATGTCACTTGAATTGCAGATTGGCTGGACTTTTACCCTGCTGCTACCTAACTCTCTTTTGAGACTTTTAAATCCATGGTTTCCTTGGTTCATTTCTCAGATGTGCTTTTGGGTCAATTACAACTCTGCCTCACTGGCTAGCTTGTTCTCTCCAGCAAGATAAACACTGAACAGAATCTTTTGTCTTAGCAGGGCCTCTCTGGACACTGCATTAGAACAATTTTTCTCTCTCCAATGTATTATTTATGGGATTTCAAGTTTTTCTTTCACTTTGGGTGTGAAACCAAACTTTCTTATACAGTGTAACAGATGTGGCGATAAGTCCAAGTGATTACCTGTCTTCCTGTGATTTCATCTGCAGCACTTCCTTCAGCTAGTCACTTTCAGCTGAGTTCTTTTCTGGCGCTCATGTGATGAACTGGGGGCTGGACTTTGTGACTGAGGGGTACTTTAAACCAGGCATGTTGAAGGATGACATGCAGCTGTTTTGGGCAGAGGCTGTCTATGGTGACAGCAACCACAGATTCATTCACAATTGCACGTCATGGCTCTACTTGCCAAGATAACTGGTCGGCCACATTAGAATGCAGGTTGCCTCCTGGCAGTGGTGACTGTTTCCTGAGATGGTGTTTCTCAAGGATTGTCTATCAGCCCTCTCCCTCGTAATCATACTGGTTGCTTGAACCACACGCAGACCTGTGTCATGTCTGAGGATGAAGCCTGGAACTTCTTTCAACAAGCATCCAGGGTGGGTCTCACACACAGAAAAGTTTCAGAACCACTTTCTTGAGGGGAGCTATTTTAAGATCCAAACTGGCAAAATATTTACTGATTTAATCTATGATGAATTCATGTTGTTGTTGTTGTTTAGTGGCCAAGGCTTGTCCAACTCTTTGCAACCCCATGGACTGTAGCCCGTCAGACAAGAATACTGGAGTGTGTTGCCATTTCCTTCTTCAGGGGATCTTCCCTGACTCAGGGATGGAACACACATCCCCTGCATTGGCAAACAGGTTCTTACCACTGAGCCACCAGTGAAGCCCAACGAGTTCATGCACTAGATGACTTAGTGTTAAATTTTTGGTCTAGGATTTTGCATTGATGCTTGTTGCTGTGCTTATTGTAGAAAAGTTTTCTGTAGCCTGGACCAAACATGGTTTCTTCTCAATGTGGAAAAATTGGCACTTCCTCTTTTGTCTGTGTCATTAATTTCAGTGAACAGCTATATCATTTCTTAACTTCCTTAATGGGATACAGCAAAGTCATCCTTATGGTTCAGGTCCTTCTTTTTAAGATTTTCAGTTTTCTGGACCAATTTTTATTATAATTGCAGTATGCGATCCTGGCATTGTCTCTGTCTGAATGGGGATTGATGATGCCTTCAGGGATCTGTATAACTTTCTGCAGACATTCTTGCTCATGTTAAAAGAATAAATGTAATTCTCCAATGGATGTTCTGATTCTCTGCTATCACTAGCCAAGAAGTTGTTTGGATACTTGCCAAGCCACTCACCTTCTCACTGGTCTCCTTGCTTCTACTTTTGATTATTCAACCATTTCTCAACACAGCAGCCAGTGATCCTTAAAAACATGTCACTCCTCACTCAAAACCCTCCAATGGCTTCCTGTAGTGGATGCTCTGGTGTGTTGCCCAGATACCCCACTCCAGGACTGAAGCACTGATTTCCCCAGATGGTGGGACAGTTGGCAGCTAACAGCCCTCAGCCGAGTCACTCTTTAGGAATTGCTCTGTTGAAGAGAGTCACCTCAGCCAAGGTCACCTTCATGGCAGCCTGAATCCCCTGATGGTTGGTGTGGGGGTATAAAGACTGAGTTGTATTGGCTGTTTTAACTCCAGAGCTCCCAGAGGGGTGCACTGCATCACAGTTCCCCTTTTCCATCTGCCAAATCCTGCTTCTTTCACACTCTGTGTGTGCTTAGTCACTAAGTCGTGTTTGACTCTTTGTGACCCCATGGACTGTAGCCTGTCAGGCTCCTCTGTCAGTGAGATTTCCCAGGCAAGAATACTGGAGTGAGTTGCCATTTACTCCTCCAGGGGATCTTCTCGGCCCAGGGACTGAACCCAAGTCTCCTGTGTCTCTTGCATTGCATGCAGATTCTTTACCCACTGAGCCATCAGAAAAGCCCCACCCTTTGTAGCTATAGATGCCTGAAACCACTTTCCTAAAACTTCCCGCCTATACATTTCCACCTTGGAGTCTATCCTATGGAACTCAACCTGCAGTACCTCCCATCATATATATTTTATTAAAAAAAATTTTTTTTTTGCATGCAGCATCTTGTTCCCTGACCAGAGATCAAACCTGCACCCCCTGCAGTGGGCTTAACCCCTAGACCACCAGGGGAGTCCCTCATCACATTTAGAACAAAGCCAAGCTCCTCTCTATTATGATCCTGTGCAAACTGGGCCTACCTGTCACCAGCCTCCTGTCCCTCCCTCTCTTCTCTACGCGTTTCATTAGAGCCACCTTGGTTCTCCTGCCATCCCTCAGACACTCCAGGTTTGTTCCCACCTCCTGGTATTTTGCACTGCCCTCTGCCCAGAACAGAATCCTCGCCCAAACCTCTGCATGACCCACTTCCTTGTCTCTGTCCAAACAATCCCCCCTTAGAGAGCTTCTCTGATGGTCCTTCCTAAGGGGGTGCCCCCTGCCCCCACATCAGCTTCTACCTCTTCATCTGGCTTTACTTCATAGCACTTCTCGAATGACATTGTATTACATGTTATTTATTTCTTTTGTTCCTCTTGCTTGTATGGGAAGCTTGTGAAGTCAGTCTTGTTTACTGCTCCAAAGCAGCACTCACGTGTAGTGAGCCCTCAGTAAATATTTCTGAATGAGTGAGTGACCCACAATTGACCCAACCCACTTACACAAAATAGTAAAGATAAGAATGTAAATGTGCTTTGCTCTCTGCCTTTTAATCTTCATATCTAATAGATATGTTCACATATCTATTACCTGTTCATTTCTTAGCTCTGCCATTTATTGGCTGTGTGACCTTAGGTCAGTTATTTAACCTCTGTGCTTCAGTTTTCTTTCCATAAAACTGAGGTAACAGGGTTGTTGTGAAGATTAAAGTGGTTAGAAAGAAGACTTCCTGCAATGTGGCAACTACTTTGCAAGTGTTAATCAGCTGCTTTTAAAATTATTGTTACGTCTTTTGACTTAAAATCTATCTTAAATGCTTAGAACTATTTTCTTATAAATGTTTACTTACCTAACCACCTTCTGTCTGACCTTGAGTTTGTTTCCAGGTTGCTTTACCATCATAAATAATGCTGTAATAACGTCCTTGCACATGAATTTTTTTTGCATATCTGTAACCATTTTCTTGTAGCGATGCCTGTCATAGAACTACAGTTACAGTCCTATACACTTCTATTATTAGGGTGCATTATTAGCTATAACAAATAGCTTGAAAAAGTGTAATGGCTCAAACACAACAAAAGTTAATTTCTTACTCAGATTTCAAAATGGGTGTTGCTGATTCCTTGTCGGTGGTGGTATTGAAACCCCATCTCCAGGACGTGGCCCCCAGGGTTATCACACCCGTCAGTGTCAAGCCTGTGGAAGGAGAAACAAGAAATGAGGAAAGCACATTCCTGCCAGTCACATCAGTCGACTCCCCTGAATTGCCCTGCCCACTCAAGAGCAGGAATATAGAAAGAAGAAATAGAGTGTTGCAGTTTCTCCCTATGAATCTTAAATAGCTTCCGTACTGCTTCCAGGTTGCGGGTGATATAAACCAGAGGATGCTGACACTGTGCTGTGGCCCCATTTAGCTTCCTAGAGTTAGAAGGCAAAGGTTGTATCTGACGGGTCTACTAGCCCTTTCTTGGTTTTCCATCTCTTATCCCATAAATACACGGTCTAGAAAGGTCCAGTGTCTCGAGTCTCTCACAATTCATCCGTGGCATTTTTATTAGGTATGAAAATTCCCAGAGGAACCCAGAGAAGTGGTATTATCAATGCTTTCCAAAATATACACTGGTAGGTAGATAATTTTGGCTTCCCTGGTGGCTCAGACGGTAAAGAATCCACTTGCAATGCATGAGACCCAGGTTCAATCCCTGGGTCAGGAAGATCCCCTGGAGAAAGGAATGGCAAGCCCCTGCAGTATTCTTGCCTGGAGAATCCCATGGCAGGCTACAGACCATGAGGTCGCAAAGAGTCGGACACAACTGAGTGACTTTCACTTTCGCTTCAGGTAGATGAAAATCGTTAGTAGTTAAGAGTTTTTCAAGAGCAGTGCTGGGCAATAAATTTAAACTAGGATTCTTGGTATAACTAGGGAATTACTGTGAAACTTTCAAATGAAAATATAATCTTTGCTCTTAAATGAGTCAGAATCTAAGTTAAAATGAGTGATCCACGGAAAATGTGAAAAAAAAGAAAACCCCAGCTCTTAGCATAAATTGTACAGTACATAATCAGCCTTTACCTGATGATCTTAAATAAGGCTATTTTGCTTCTACTTTTCTATTCAAACTGAGAACAATAACAATGAATAATTGTATGTCCTTCAGCATCTTAACTTCTTACGCAGATGTCTCAAAAGATAAGATTTTATTTTGGACAGATGACAACCGAATGATTTGCAAGCCTCAGGCCCAAGTTTAGTAGGATAGACTAAGCATGTTGACAATATTTTAAACTGTTGAAATAAACTTTTATCATTTCATTTGGAATGATTCCCCAAGCTTATTCTAAATATCTATATTATGGAAATAAAATATTTTAGCTAGGAGTAAAATTACTTTCTAAATGTAATTTCTTATAAAAACATAAATCTAACACTCAGCACACTTTTCAAAGCTATCTAAAATGGCAGTTCCTCTCAAACATTAAAAAATGCCCACCAGCTTGTTATCTACTGAATGTCCCAACTAAAAACTCATTCTTCATCAGCAAGGATCAAATCCACCCTGTTTTAACCAGAAAATATGTTACCGTAAGCTCATTCACAGATGCTCGTGGTGGGATGGTGGATGTCTTAGTCAGAGACTTAAGCCTTTGGGTACATAATGTTTAGAAGTTAGGGAGATAAGGCAGAATCCATAAAAGAACTGGGGAGGGACTGGCAGGGAAAGGGGAAAATTACATGTTGTGAAAGTCAAATGACGAACTAATGTCTGTAGGAGGGTGTGATTGGCAGCAAATGCAGATCAGTAGATTGGGGAGACAGTGAAGTATAGGGAAGCCTGGCATATAGCAGTCCATGGGGTCACAAAGAGTTGGACATGACTGAGCGACTGAGCAACAACAGATTGGTCAAGTGTTGGAGGACTGGGAGTTGACCTTCGAATATCATATAAGAATCACTGGTGCCATTGACAAGAGGGTTTCACGGGCTCAATATGGATGAGAGCCTGATTGACATGCATTGAAGGAGAATGTACATTGTTGAGTGTAGATGGCTCTTTTGTCTTTCCAGCCAAAACCACCAGAATTACACTCTAGTCGAGCAAGTTGGGCTTGTAGCTCATTACAGTGAGGGAGACCGTACAGTATGGGGAGCACTGGGTCTATCAGCAAGGTGTTCTATAATTTGGGGGGAAGTTTCAGGAACCAGATCTTTGTTCTGGAGTGGAAGATCTCTGGAAGCAGGGATAATTAGCTATCTTAATAAATCTTCATAGGAAGACTGTAAGTGCAGTCAAAGCTATAGTTAGTAAAGAATTATCAGTCACTGACATCAGTCGGAAGAGGGGGTGTTGAGTAGTTCGTGGTTTTCACAGTGACCTTGCTGTTGTCTGTCCTTAGATAAGATGATAAAGTGGCCTTGTTTTTTGACTGCTTTCTCATGCTCACAGAGTGACCTTGTCTGATGTTGATGTTCTGTGAAATTGTTTATGTTCAAAGGAAGAACACCAAGGTCTAGCTGTGAGTGGTGTGCTGTTACAGACACTGCTGTTGGAGGACTCAGGGAAGAAGTAGTTTACACACGGTTCGAGTTTTATAACTGAATATTCTTATATGTGATTCATCTCTTGTTTCCCAAACAAGATATTAATAATTAACATGTCTGATTATTTATTTTTCTTCCTATCTCACTTTTTCCACTCTGAGGCTCCAGGTTTTGGGGGTTAGCATTTACCTAGCACATGACACTGTAAATTTCACAAACTGAGCAGAAGATGATGGTACGTGAAATTTTAGTAAAAGCCTAAATTGTAATGATGCAGACTCATTAACTTTATGCCATAGACTCAAACAGATTGCGTTTTCCTAAGTGAAAGTGAAAGTCATTCAGTCGTGTCCGACTCTTTGTGATCCCATGGACTATGCAGTCCATGGAATTCTCCAGGCCAGAATATTGGAATGGGTAGCCTTTCCCTTCTCCAGGAGATCTTCCCAACTCAGGGATCGAACCCAGGTCTCCCACATTGCAGGTGGGTTCTTTACCAGCTGAGCCACAAGGGAAGCCTAGTATGCATTAGCAGTGGAATATTGAGTAGTTACTTTAACATTTTTAAAAATTATATTAACTGTTTGGTAACACCATAACATTTGCAATGATTTTGGATATTAGATTTCTTGATATATTTTTGTTTCATACATTTGGCAGGAGAGTCCAAAAACTATATTCAAAAAGTAAAAATGACTATAAATTTGCATAAAATTAGTCCCATGGAAGGTTTAATTTTATCTCCCACAGTTTAAGTGATTTTTTTTTCAGCTGTTTTCCACTTGGATGAACCAAGACTAGTTACCATAGCAACTGTGGTTATTACCACTGAGATAAGTGGTCTTTTCTTACACCAACACACTTATCAACATGTTCATGGTACAAACGTTAAACATTCACAATGTAAAAATGAAAGACTTCCTCATACCCCCAGCCACTAGGACCTCTCTCTTGATACATTCATGGTTCTCA
This sequence comes from Giraffa tippelskirchi, assembly GCF_054371585.1. Classification (NCBI taxonomy): domain Eukaryota; kingdom Metazoa; phylum Chordata; class Mammalia; order Artiodactyla; family Giraffidae; genus Giraffa; species Giraffa tippelskirchi. Next base: position 53,226,227 of record NC_137280.1, read on the forward strand.
GCTTCTTTTATATCATTCAGAGATATTTAATGCTTATACAAGCATTTACGTATGTATTCTTCCAACCTTACACAAATGGTCTGCACTTGTTTTTTTACTTAACGATTTGGGCCTGGTTTCATTACCAAATATGTACAGCGATTTTGTTCTTTTAAGCTGTTAGTCTATTTTATTGCTATAAAAATATTTCAATAACTCTCTACTATCACAGATAATTCATCACTGAACAACTTTATACATGTCCTATGTATCTGAAGAACAACTTTCCAGAGTTAAAATTCTGGATCAGAGGTCATTGACATTTTAAAATTCAGTGGCTGTTACCAAGTTTCTACAGAAGTTGTACCAGTTTCCATTTCCACTGGGAGAGGATGTGAATGTTCCCCATATCATTACCAAAATGCTAGGTGAACACTTTGATTACTGCCAGTCTGTTAAGAGAAAAATGTTACTATAAATTCATTATTTGGGGGGGGGTTTACACTTTTCTTCTTGATAAAATTGAATTCTTATAGTAAATAAGTTTGTTATCAGTTTGTTATCTTTTGAGTTTGCAGTGGCTTTCCTTTGAACGCATTTTAAAAATTTTTTATAGAATTGACTTAATTAATTGTGGATTTTGTGGCATCTGGCCTTCATGTCATCTAGACAGGCTTTCCTAACTCTAAAGTTGCCAAAAACAAAAGAGATACACAAACAAGCAAGTAAAAACAAAAATCTTCTTTCATAGTATTTTTCTAATATTTGAATAAACTTAAATTTTTTCACAAGAATTTTTAATCTGAATTTTTTTGGGGTATAATGTGTGAGTTATAGATTCAAGTAAGTTTTTAGGTACCAGTCTAATTTTTTTTTTCTTTTATTGACTAGCTTATCTTTTCACCATTAGTGTGAAATATAACCTTGTTTGTGTACTAAATAGCCATGTGAATTTAGTTATATTACTGGATTTGCTATTCTTTTACCTTAACCTCACTATTCATATGTAATATATTTAGTAAGGCTAGTTTCCCCTCTGTAGTTTTCTTTTTCATAATCTTCCAGTCTATGGATATTAACCCTTGTTTATATCTTCATGTGGACTTCTGAATGAGTTTATGTAATAAGAAGAAATCTTTTAGTAACTTGTCAATATCACATTAAATGTTCACATGACCTTAGAGAGAATTCATGTCTTTAGTTGATTTCCTCCTTTCCAAGATCACAGGAAGCCTTTCTTTGTTCAATTCTTCTCTTGAATAATGTTTGCCACTACTAATGGGGTTTTGTCTGCTTTCCATGCCTTTTCCCTGTTTTATTAATGTTAAAACTGTTATCTGGGAAATAGGTAATCAAAATCATCGGGTCTTCGCTTTAGACTCCATCTTCTGTCAGTTATACATTTAAATTTTGGTTTTGGGTGTCAGTTTTGAAGAACTTTCTGTTTTCTCCTGTGTATTTTTTTTTTCTGCTACCAGTATTATGATCTCTTAGTTATCAGAGATGTTTAATAACCCTTTATAAGTGATAGGATAGTGCCAATCCTACCCATTCTTCTTAAACCTTAAAAATTATACAGAATCATATAAGATGCTGAATTGCAAAAACAATCTTGTGAAAGAAGAAAAAAGTTGAGACAACATGTTCCCTGATGTCAACTATATTACAAAGCTACAGCAATTAAAATAATATGTTATTGGCATAAAAACAGACATATAGATCAATAGAATGGAATAGAGAGCCCAGAAATAAACCCACATGTATGTGAGCAATTTATTTATGACAAAGGAGCCAAGAGCATACAATGGGGAAAGAACAGTCTCTTTAGTAAATGGTGTTGGGTAAACTGGGCAGCCATGTGTAAAGAATGAAACTGGACCACTATCTTACATCATACACAAATTTAACTCAAAATGGATTAAAGATTTATATGTAAGACCTGAAACCATAAAACTCCTAGAAGAAAGTATATGTGATAATATTCTTAACATAGCTCTTGGTGATGATTTTCTTGAACCCAAAAACAAACACAACTAAGGCAAAAATAAACATGTGGGACCATACTAAACTAAAAATTTCTGCACAGCAAAGGAAACCATCAACAAAATGAAAAGGCATTTCATGGGAGAAAATATTTTCAAATTATTTATCTAATAAGAGACTAATATACAAAATATATAAAGAAAGCATACAATAGCAAAATCCCAAATTTTGTACAAAATAGGCATAAGATCTGATTTCCAAGGAAGACATATAGATGGCAATCAGACCATACATACCTTTTGATAAACAGCTCCGGGGAAGCTACTGGACCCTGTTTGAGACAGAGTACTTGACCTTGGACTACAATTGGCTGTGTTCCTGGAAGCTGAACATGCAGCCCAGATGCCATGTCATCAATGCTGGCTGTACCATCATGCTCCCTAGACTCTATTTGCTGTCCAATGAGGGATCCCTTAGGAGCAGATGATGGAGAAGGAAAAAGTCCAAGCTTGGTTCCTGGTTGGATTGGGTCAAGATGTAGGTGTTAGGTAAATATGGATGGTGGCTGTATTGACCTGTACTCAGGAATGACGTTGAAAGGCCATGGTGAGAAAACATCCTCCTGGGATGAATATACAGTAAGGCCTCTGGTTTCTGCTTTGCATGGAATGAGAAGCTGCCTTTTCTTTAGATGGTTTACAGGTATAGGTTATAATATATACCAGGACTCATGAGCAGTGACAAATGGCCAGAAAAAAGATTGGAAGATTGCAATTCACTGCTTTCTTTACACCAAGAGAAAAATTTGAACACGTATTTAATCATGTGTTTCATCATGAAGTCAACATTGTTCAAAACTCTCTTCTACCTAAAATCATTTGAGTTGAAAAAGATTTAACGTGGTGTTAGTAATAATCCCAGGATTACTGTCAAATTTGTTTTGAGCCAGTTTATCATACTTGTGACAAATAAATATTGGTAAATGAAGCTAATTTACATTCACTGCCTCATCTGATATCCACGGAGCTTTACAACTCTCCCGTGCTCTTCTCATTAACAAGATTATGCATGTAATGATAGTAGATGTCTTCTTATCCCCTAAAGTCCTCACTAGTCTCTGAAGGCAGAGGATGTCTTGTTTCTTTCTTCGACAAGGTAAACAGTCTAGTCAAGTATTGGGCACTCACATGTTGTCAGATGGCATTATAAGCAATGCATCAGAAAATTCACTTACAAATCAGAAGCATTAATCTTTGGCTTGTTACATAGATTTGGGAAGCTAGAATTCAAAATAATTATTTGTTCTTTAAAACAACACTCAGTGTTTCATATTTTGTACAATAAACGATTACTTTGACTTTTTGATTAACAACTAATAGCTTAATATTGATATTTAATGCTTGCATCAAGAACTTTTCTTGAATGCTGTTGTCCAATATGGAACCCACTAACAACGCATGACTATTGAGTACTTGAAATGTAACTTAACTCAGTTGAGTTGAGGTATAGGTAAAAAATATGAATTGGATTTCAATGACAAAGTAATTGAAAAGTGAAATATTTGATTAATACATTTATTTAGTGGCTCAGATGATAAAGAATCCGCCTGCAATGCAGGAGACCTGGGTTTGATCCCAGGGGTTGGGAAGATCCCCTGGAGAAGGGAATGGCTATCCAGTATTCTGGCCTGGAGGATTCCATGGACAAAGGAGCCTGGTAGGCTACAGTCCATGGGGTTGCAAAGAGTCAGACACAACTGAGCGAATTTCACTTAACTTATGTTAAATAATGTTCACTTCAGTTATGTGGGAAACAATATTTGGGGGATGTCAGGTTAATTTAGTAAGTATAAACTCCTATAATTACCCATTGTTTAGTGTAATGTACAAAATATTTGCACATATGGGGCTTCCAATTGTGATCTTGTTATTTTTTTTTATTAAATTTTCTACTATCATTAAGTATTAAACCCCAAATTTTATACTGATTGTGATTTGTATCATCTTTACTCCTTGATCCACATGCTAGACCCACTAGTGTGTCAAATGAAGTTTATCACCCGTGAATGGAACAACGGCAACCACAGAAAAGCAAAGGATGTGGTTTGACCTTGATGATAATGATAAAATAAAGACATGAATATCACTCGGGCATCCCTTCCAGAGACCTAGGATTCTTCTCTACCCTTCCCTTCCATACTCTCTCCACTAGCCATCCATTCCTGCCATTCTTCTTCCTAATGACTCTCAAATGTTCACTTTATCCTCCTGTCTATTGCTACTATATTGGCAAAACCCTTTAGTATCTTTCCCAGAATTGTTGCAGTGTCCATGGCCTGGGTCCATGATTCCAGTTCTCTTTGTCCTCCTGCTTATTCTTAAAATGTGAATCAACTGTTTTTCTCCTAAAATACAAATCTGTTCAACTTTTTAATGAGGAGTCCTGCAAAAATCCTGACTGCCCACATGATAAAATGCACACTGCTTAGAGAATATTCTCTGTGCTGTCTCTCACCACATCCTCCTCTATGTCAGCCATGTTGGGTGGGTGAACATCCTTTATGTGTGTTGATACCTGAGGCTTTCAGCCTGTGCTCACAGGCATATTTGCCTGGGAAGCTCTCCTTGCCTGGACTGCCCATGACCTGGACTCTCCTATCATTCTGAAGGTGCTCTAGACTGAATTGTTCAGTCACTCAGTCGTGTCTGATTCTTTGCAACCCTACGGACTGTAGCCTGCCATGTCCATGGGATTCTCCAGGCAAGAATACTGGAGTAGGTTGCCATTTCCTACTCCAGGGGATCTTCCACATCCAGGGATTGAACTCACATGTCCTGTATTATCAGGTGAATTCTTTACCACTAGTGCCACCTGGGAAGCCCTGTTGTGACCTCCCCAAATTCCTACTTTGAAGCATAACCTGCCAATGTGACTATATTTGGAGGTGGGGCCTTTAGGAAGTAATGAGGTCATAAGTTTGGGGCCCTGATCCCATAGGATTAGTGTCCTTATAAGAAGAGACCCCAGAGAGCTCTCCCTCTGTCCCTGCTTTGTGACAGGGATGCAGTGAGAAGGCAGCCATCTGAAAACCAGGAAGAGAGCTCCCACCAGAAACCATTTCTATTGGCACCCTGATCTCTGACTTTCAGCCTCAACAATTGTGAGAAAATCAATGTCTATTGTGTAAGCAGAGGTTGATGGTGATTTTTATGGCAGCCCGAGTGGACTGATACGGAAAGCTCTGCTCCATCTTCATTCCCAGAGAGTGTGATCTGGGCTAGGTGCCTTTCCTCCACTCGCTGCAGCTTCTGGATCCTGTCATCAGAGCCCCATATCATTCTGTGGTTATGGTCACTTTGATCTTCCATTTTACTCTGTGAACTCCAGGAAGGCAGAGTGAGTCTTTCATTAGCCTTTGCATCAAATTCTCAACACATGATTGTTCACTTTAATGTTGAAAGAGGTATGGGACAGAAATGGTGTTTTGCTGGCTGAGCATTTTAGGAGTGTTTTGTAAACATCTTCCAAGGCAAATAAAGAGTGTTTGGGGGATGCATTTCATGAAGAGTTCTCACAAGTAACTTCCAGTCTGAGGCCACCTGGCCAGAGGGAGAAGTAGGGATTCGGGGCTGGCCAGCTGGTGCATCTGGGGAGGTGTCAGGGAGCCATGTTTCTTGGGAAAGTTACCAAGCCCACGCTTAGTTAATGCTCACAACAGGTGGGATTATTCCTGTGGGGCATCCTTGTTAAAGGGATCTGCTCCCTCCTTCTGTGGCCTCAAATGCAAATGGTTAACGACAGGGAGTGAGAAAGAATCTTGAGTTATCAAGCCCCGGTAACCCAATGTCTCAGAGAAACAGATGGGACTGTATCTTTGGAGGGCCCTGTCTCTTTGAGCGGAAGGAATAAAACAATGCCCTAGCACAGTTGTTCAGTTTTCACACGTTCCCCTTGCAGAAATCACGGGGCAATTTTCTCAGGCTTTGCTAGGACTGTACCATTTATTTCTCCTTTCACATTAGTTTGTGAACCTAGTGAATTCTTTGTGACTTCATGAGATCTTGGGTAGTGGAGGATGTGGTATAGTGTGTGTTCATTGATCTTTCACTTCTTTTTTTTTTTTTTATCTGTCTTTATCAGTTATCTTTCTCTTTTCATTTGTGGTCTTATACTTGTTTGCTAGTTTTCCAGGCATGCTGTGTTATATTGTATGGATTAGAAGTGGCACATTCGGAGGGTGTCCTGGAGAGTTTTCATGGGTGGTGGGGTCAGCCTCCAGTGGTTACTATGAGGCAGCATGCTGGAAGAGTAAGGCATGGCTTATCCATGGGGTCATGCAGACTTGTTCATAGATAGCCCTGGGTTAGGATGTGTCTGTGTGCTCAGTCACTCAGCTGTGTCCAACTCTTTTCAGCCCTGTGGACTGTAGCCTGCCAGGCTCTTCTGTCTATGGAATTTTCCAGGCAAGAATACTGGAGTGGGTTGCCATGCCCTACTCCAGGGAATCTTCCAGACCCAGGGATTGAACCCAGGTCTCTAGTATCTCCTGCATCGGCAGGTGGATTGTTTACCACTGAGCCACCTGGGAAGCCCCTTATTATATTTACATCTGCTCAGTATTCGGCATCTAGTGCCTTGGTACCCCAAGTGTGTGATGTGTATTGTTTTATTAATAACTGGTGCCAATTTTCCACCAAGGAACTGATTGCAAGAGATTTGCCTGTAAGTGAAGCCCCTGGGTTAGGATGCTGACTGTTATTTATTTTCTGTGTGATCTTTGATAAGCTTCTTGACTTCCCTGAGCCTCAGAACCTATAAACTAGAAATAATGATGCTTACCTTGTAGTGTTGCAGAGACAAAAGGCATAAATGTGAACACTTGTTAATAATGCCCTTGTTACTTCCACTGTCCTTGGAAGGCATTTCCCTCTGTAGCTAGGAGGAGGGAAGGATGACTAAGGCACATAGGAGATTTGGGCCATGGAAGGGCTCTGAGAAATTACTGTTTTCATCCAGAGGGATGTCTAAATCATTCATGATGGATAGTTTTTATTTTCTTCTTTAATATTTCTGGGAAATAGATTTATCTTGAACACTTCACAGAGAACTTTATTCTAGTGTTTCATCATCATAATGGGTGAAAAGTTCTTCCTTATATTCAGTGGAAATCTGTCTGGTTTTAATGCAAGCTCATTTCTTTGTATTCAGACCCTGAGGGGAAAGGGAAGAATCTGTGGAGTCTCTCAACTGAGAAAACCTTCATGTATGAAATCATCACCCCTTTTCCTTTTCTCCACGAGTCTGAATGAACTTGGGGTCATGAAGGAGTTTTCAGGGACACAGGTCCCCATTGCTTGTCATCTTCAACCTTTCATGTGAAGCGGGTTCTCTTTCTTCTCATCTGGTTAAACATGTGTCTGTGCTGAGCAGAGTCAATCTACTGCAGATTAGAAGGGATGGGTGTTGTCTCAAGGTTGCAAAAAAAGACAACTTATTTCGATGGTATGCTACCAAATCCCAGACATTTTAGAAAAGAATTTCCTATTATAAAAAAAAGCCCCATTTAGCAATTTAATATGTTGTATTGGGGTCTCTGTGCTTACTACCATTTTGTTCTGATAAGTTGAAGAAATATGCCATAAAGTGGTGAGACCTCAGCTCCCCATGTTACAGGCTACCCTTCTCATCTCAGAAGCCTTTCCTAACTCTTGTTCCTCAGATAAAAACCTGGCAGAAACTGTTGTCCAGGTTCTGTTCACTTTTAGGTTCTCATGGTCCTGATCTGGCATCCATAGATGATTAGGTATTTTGTGTGTGCATGCTCAGTCATGTCTGACTTTTGTGATCCCATGGACTGTAGCCTGCCAGGTTCCTCTGTCTGTGGGATTCTCCAGGGAGGAATACTGGAGTGAGTCGCCATTCTCTTCTCCAGGGAGTATTCCCAACTCAGGGATCAAACCCAGGTCTCCTGCATTGCAGGCAGCTTCTTTACTGTCTGAGCCACCAGGAAAGCCCAATCAGGTATTAGTTTGTTTATTTTTTTACTGGTAGAAAAAACAAATGAGTTGTTCACAGTGTTTTTAAAACTGGCTTAAAAAAATTGGTTGTTTTCGTGGTGGTAGTTCAGAGTTTCTTCCTCTCTGGAATGGGACTTTCTTCCTCTCTGGAAATGGTATGCAGATCTGAGCATCCTTTTTGCTTATGATGGAAAGAGTCTGTCCTACCTCATGGAAGGAAAAACAGTAGACAAGAAATTGGAGACAGTTGTTCTTGTCCTGATGAATGTGACTTTGATACATTGATACATAACACTGACTAGTTTGTCAGTCCCAAGATGGCTTCCCCTCCTTTAGCTCTAAAATAGTCTTCAAGGACCCAGGCCACTGAAGTGTGCAGTAGCTCTCCCCCTCCCCAACATGATTTGTTATATTTACATCTGCTCAGTGTTCACATCCAGTGTCTTGGTGGCCCATGTTGTGAGAGATGTGTGTTGTCCTGTGAATAACCGGTGCCAATTTTCCACTAAGGAACTGATTGCAAGAGATTTCAGTGTAAGTAAATAAGGGATAATTTTATAAGGTTTGATTCTCCAGGGGGCCCCAGTGGATGCAATTGGGACTTTCTGAATTAATTCAGAACCAGAGCCAAAGAAGGTGGCTCAACATTTGGCTGACTCTGTCATGGCTTACGTGTTGTGACTGGCAGTGTTACAGAATATAAATTCTGTAACCTCAATTCAAAGAGTAGCAATTTAACCTCCACAAGGTAGCCTGGATGGGGTGTGCTATGACAGTAATTTATTCTTTCAGTCATCTTCTTGTTGCAGTAGAAGAGATAATTTTGGTAATCGGGGCTATTCCCAGACTTATATGCTCAGCCACATACACCATTAACATAAATGCTTCTATTCACTCAGGCCCTGGAAATAGGAGCTGTGATTAATATGCTCATCCATATGCTTTTTTATATCCTTTAAAAGCGAAAGATGATTTTTGAAAGAATTAAATAGGGACTGGAATTCATTCTGTAATCGCTCTAACAAATGGCATTTTAAGGGACCTAGCAGGGGAATATTTGTGCTGAGATGAAACGGTGGGTAAGAAATTGATTTCTTATGACAAGGAGAAGTTCTTGCCTCCTCATTTTGAAAGAGAATCTTAAATATGTAATATAATCAGGCTCATTCTTGTCTTTGGCCAAAAGCCAGGACTCGACTTTTCACTGTTGCTCAGATTCTATTCTCTACCCCTGCCTGAGCCTGACCCACGGTGACCCCTCCTCCTGGCAGGAACATTCTGGGATGTGCAGAGATGTCCCCTCATCATGCCCTCGCATGACCAGCTAAGGTCTCCAGGTGCTTCTGAGTCACAAAGGGAACTGGGTGCCCTGGAAGTGGAAACTCACCTTGTCTCTTGGGTCAAGGATGGACTTAGAGTGCCTTAAATGCCTCTTGAAAGTCCATGAATGAACTTAAGCGAAAAACAAAGTTCAGGTGGGCAAACCACACCTCAAAAATTGAATTAACAGATAGTTGTATGTTTCTGAATATTTTCTTGTTTTTGCTACTTAAGTTTTTATTTTTATTATTTTTTATTGTAGTACAATTGCTTTACAGTGTTTTGTTAGCTTCTGCTGTACAACAAAGTGAATCAGCTATGTGTATACATATATCCCCTCCCTCTTGGACCTCCATCCCACCCCCCAATCTCACCCCTCTAGGTCATCACAGAGCACCAGGCTGAGCTCCCTGTGCTGTGCAGAAGCTTCTCACTAGCTATCTGTTTTATACATCCGTCCATTCATGTGAGTGCTCAGTCATGTTCGACTCTTTGCAACCCCATGGACTGTAGCCCACCAGGCTCCTCGGTCCATGGGATTCTCCAGACAAGAATATTGAGGTGGGTAGCCATTTCCTTCTCTAGGGGATCTTCCCAACCCAGGGATCGAACCAGGTCTCCTGTGTCTCCTGCATTGACAGGCGGATTCTTCACTACTGAGCCACGAGGGAAGCCCATGTTACACATGATGGTGTTTGTATGTCAGTGCTGCTATCCCAATTCATCCCATCCTCCACTTCCCCTCAACTCCTTTGTCCGCATGTCCATTCTCTATGTCTGCATCTCTATTCCTGCCCTGCCAACAGGCTCATCTATATCTTTTTAGATTTCTTATATAGGAGTTAATATACAATGTTTGTTTTTCTTTCTGACTTATTTCACTCTATGACAGACTCTGGATCCATTCACATCACTACAAATGACCCAGTTTCAGTCCTTTTAATGACTGAGTGATATTCCATTGTATATATGTACTATATCTCTGAATATACTCTTGTATACTTTCTTTTGGGCTTCCCAGGTGGCTCAGTGGTAAAGAATCTGCCTGCCATTGCAGGAGACTCAGGAGATAGGGGTTCAATCAGGAAGACCCGCTGGAGGAGGAAATGGCAACCCACTCCAGTATTTTTGCCTGGAGAATCCCATGGGCAGAGGAACCTGGCGGGCTATAGTCCATGGGATCGAAAAGAGTCGGACATGGCTGAGCGTGTACACATGCATGCTTTCTTTTATGCTCTGATAAGCCTTACGTGCCCATCTGCTGCTGGCGTGACTCACTGCCACCAAGCCCATTTCTAGTAGACTGTCTTTGATAAGGGGCATGTGTAATTATAAAGGTGTGAATTAGAGGGGAAAAACTGAAAAAAAAGTGACTCAATTTAAATGAATAATACACTACAAATAGGGGATGTGTTTATAAGAGAGATTGTTTTTGCCCTATCCTGACATGAGAGCAGTCTGTGATTTATTACTACAGAGAATGGAAGGGGATAGGCCAGAGCCACGCAAGATCCAGCCTCCAGGGTTGTAAATTCCAATCTGATATGCACATGACAGTGTCATCCAAAAGTTTGTCAGTTGGCCTTGGCTGACCTCTGTTCCCCGGTCTCAATTAGCTCTTTGAATCCCATGGCCCTCATTTTAGGGCAGTCATCAGATTTGTCATTCCTGTCCTGTGACAGTCACACAGGAGAGATGGTGAGCAGGGCTCTAATTTTTCTTACTGCCAAATGTTCACAACTGACCTGTGCCTGCCCCTATAAGTCCATGCTGAATAAATGCCGTTAATCCAGGTGCAGAGACCTAGTGGTCAGTGTCCATGGGGAGGGGCGTGGAAGGTCAGAGTAGAGGCAGGTCATGAGTCCAAGATTGGGACATGGGGAAACAGGAGCCCTTGTATCAGGATCTCTGGGAGGGAGCTGTCCACAGCATGGCCAGGGGGACCTGGCCTGGAGATCACGGACCGGAGAGCAAGATAAGCTTCAGCCGTGGGCTGATGGCAGTGTGATGATCCAGGTCAAGTTTACAGTTAGAGTTTAAGGGGCCCCAGCTGTGAGAGAACAAGGACTATAGGATCTGAGACCCAGGCTTAGCCTGATGCTCTGTGTGTAATGAAAACCTGGACTGACATAGATGTTGCCTCACTAATTATTAACTGGTAGCCAGAGCGATGACCTTGTAATCAGACTCTTTGGCTCCCGGTCCTGGCTCCATCACTTACTAACCACAAGCAGATCACTTGGCCATATCTTGTCTTAAGTTGCTCCTCAGAAAAATGGTTCCAGTAAAGCTCTTCTTACGAATCAAATAATAGCTCATTCCTATTAGTGTGCATGCTAAGTTGCTTCAGTTGTGTCCGACTCTTGCAACCCCATGGACGGTAGCCCTCCAGGCTCCTCTGTCCATGGGATTCTCCAGGCAAGAATACTGGAGTGGATTACTGTGCCCTGCTCCAGGGGATCTTCCTGACCCAGGGATGAATCTGTTTCTCTTAAGTCTACCTACATTGGCAGGTGGATTCTTTACCACTAGTGCCATCTGGAAAGCCTGCCTAAAGACTCTATAAAAATTAGAAGACTTTAAAATACTAACCATGATGCACTCAATCATTCTTTCTCAGCCTCAAAGGGCTCAGGGGTCAGTTCTCACCAAGACCTCTTGGAAGAGTCGCCATTGACCCTTCAGTGCCTCTCTAGCTCACTTTCAAGGACAAGGATAAACCTCAGAAGTATCCTTAGAGCCTGGAGGGGAAGAGAAGTAGGGCTGAGGGAGAGTGCCCAGCCCAGGCCTGAGGTGTATTCCCAAGGGCTGGTGGAAAGGAGCCTGGACACCCTGGGCAGGAGAGTCTTCCTGTGTTTCCTTGACTGGCCTCCCCTGCTGACCTCTGCGATTGTATAGCCAGGGAGGTATGCATGCATGTGAAGATGCAAACTCCCCAGGGTTCAGAACTCCTTTGTCCATTCTTTTGTTCACTCACTTATTCATAGGTATGTGTGAGCCCCTGCTACATGCCAGGCTGCATGGCGAGCCCGGTCCCACATTAGTGAAGCACCACAGATACTCTTCGTGTCTCTTCACCAGTGGGTGGTTGGTGGGCTCCTGTCTTCTCTGGAGGGATCATGCCTACTGGTGCTTCCATTTTGGGTTCTGCCATCAACTCAAGTTATTTCATGGAAGGCTTTACCTCTTCTGGGGCTTTCCAGGTGGAGCAGTGGTAAAGAATCTGCCTGCCAATGCTAGAGTTGCAGGTTTGATCCTTGGGTTGGGTTGGGAGGAAATGGCAACCCGCTCCAGTATTCTTACCTGGAAAATCCCATGGACAGAGAAGCCTGGTGGGCTACAGTCCATGGGGTTGCAAAGAGTTGGACACAACTGAGCTTACTTACATAACTTTGACTTCACTTCCATATTTGCGTATATACTCTTTAATCCTACCCTTCCTTTCCAATTTGTGCCCTTACTTGAGAAAAATCTCTTTTTCCCACAACCTTACTATAAGGATGTTGGCTCAGATGGCAAAGAATCTGCCTGCAATGCTGGAGATCTGGGTTTGATCCCTGGGTTGGGAAAATCCCCTGGAGGAGGGCATGGCAATCCACTCCTACTGGAGGATTCCTGCCTGGCAGGCTACAGTCCATAGGGTCTCAAAGAGTTGGACTAAGTACAGCACCCAGCACTATAAAGATATCAGTGATGATTCATCTAGGTTAAGGGACTGGAAATTCATAAAAAATTAGGAAGGAAAACACTTTAAAGTCTATAATTGACTCAATAGATCCTCATCATTTTCTTACTGATCTGTTTTACTACTTCTGATTAATTTATTTCCATCTAAAAAACCAGCCTTTAAGATAATATATCTCAAACACAAATTTAATTTTTCATTTTGTCCTAGTTTTGTTTCACTTAAAATATACAGTATTTTGGCAACTCTATGATTGGTCAAGGGTTTTAGGGCTCCCTTGAGGTCCCAGACATCGCTTATTACTTTAATTGAATGGGAAAATGTGTTTTAAATTTGAAATGCATGCCAGTAGGAAGCAGGATTTTTAAGTCATTGTAGAATAAATTGTGAAATTTATTTGAAAATTCATGGTTATAAACCTATAAAACACTGGCACTTTCAGGCTGTTTTAAAACGGGTCTCTCTTTCATGTAGTAATTCTTTTGTTTTCACATTCCTTACCCCAGTCAAATTCCTCATCCTAACAGCTGGGGCAGCAGTAGTTCTGGGACTATATGATATCCTGGAATAGAATGTTTAAAACATTTCAAAACACAGTCTGCCAAAGAGGGTCCCCAGTGTCCTCCAGAGAGAAACAGCTGGTTGATTCTAACCTGCATCCAACAAACCCAGAGTGCACAGTTTTCTAGCTTTGTGTGTGTGTGTGTGTTCAAATAGATACTTAAGTACTCTATGAATTTTTGTCTGTTCAGCACTGAAAGTAGAAGTGTAAGTTTTTGAGTCTTATACTACGCATTGTATATATTTTTTATTTAACAAACACTTCAAAATAAGACATTGAAACAAGAAAAGCTCATCTTCTGGTTTTCATTGCTCCCTCTCTCCAGATGGATCCCAAAATACTTGCCAGGGACACTGCCTTATTCATAACTTAGAATAGAAATACATAGAGAACCATAACAATTGTGCCCACTAAAACTATTTTCTGCAATTACCAACGGAAATAACAAAAATGCTAGGAAAACATATTCATCAAAATGGCAGATTTTTTTTCCTTTGTGAGCTGTAATTAGTTCCTGGGCCAATTTCCATTTTCTGAATTGCATACTAGATGATAGACATTTTTATTTGGGGGGGGCAGAAAAATGAATGCATTAGCTCATAAGCACATCCTGTCCAGATTACAAATTTGTTTCTCTGGAATGCACCACTAATAAACAAAGTTTTTCTGAAAGAGAAGTCCTTTTCCCTCGAAATGTTTATTTGGAAACATTAATTTTCATTCTTCATGTATCGCTGTGTTGTTTGGCGTATGTTAGTCCCTGCAATGCCATAGAGAAGAATACAATACCCTGGCATTGTATGTTAATAGCAGTCATTTCAGGGTAAAATAATTATTTTACTGCCGTAGCCCTCTTCTACCTTGCTCCCCTCTTCCCTTTCATGCCAATAAATAGAGTGTATAATGAATATGGAAATTCTGGCTCCATTTTACTACAAATTATTGAGCATTTCCTATGTGCTATACACAGTGTCCTGGGCTTCCCAGGTGGCACTAGTGGTAAAGAATCCTCCTGCTAATGCAGGAGACTCAAGAGACGTGGGTTCAATCCCTGGGTCAGCAAGATCCCCTGGCGAAGGAAATGGCACCCCACTCCAGTACTCTTGCCTGGAGAATCCCAGGGACAGAGGAGTCTGGCGGGCTATAGTCCATGGGATCGCAGAGAGTCAGACACAACTGAGTGTCTGAGTAGCAGAAGCATACGGTGTCTTGGGAGAGTAAAAAATAAACACAATAAAATCCCTACATCAAGAGCTACTAGTTTAGAAGTTTCCTGTGACCAACTTCTTGCAGACCAGCCTGGGTCTCACTGCCCCCAGAAGGCCCAACGTCTTCCAGGGGGGGCTCCAGCCTGTGACTTTTGTCCACCTTCGGAGTGAGCGGGGTGTGTCTGGGAGTGCTAAGCTGAATTGCCGTTCTTATAAGTGCGACTGAACACATTCTCATGCTTTTCTTTTAAGAGTATTCATGTTTAGTTTTTCTGTGAGCTGACAATGTATTTGTGATGTGTGTGCGTTCTAAGTTGCTTCAGTCATGTCCGACTCTTTGTGGCCCCCATGGACCATAGCCAACCAGGCTTCCCTGTCCATGGGATTCTGCAGGCAACAGTACTGGAGTGGGTTGCCATGCTCTACTCTAGGGGATCTTCCCAATCCAGGGATTGAACTCGTGTCTCATTATGTTTCCTGCATTGGCAGGCAGGTTCTTTACCACTAGTGTGCATCCTGATGAGAGTATCTATTTATACCATTGGTCATTCTCTTTATGGGCTTCCCTGGTGGCTCAGATGGTAAAGAATCCGTCTGCCAATGCAGGAGATACAAGAGAGGCAGGTTCAATCCCTGGGTCGGGAAGATCCCCTGGAGAAGGAAATGGCTACCCACTCCAGTATTCTTGCCTGGAGAATCCCACGGACAGAGGAGCTTGGCGGGCTACAGTCCATGGGGGTTGCAAAGTGTTGGACATGACTGAGCGACTAACAAACACACACACACACACACACACACACACACATTAAATGCATCTTGTCTGTCAATGCAAAGCTCAAACTCTTTTCAGAGCCGTCTCTCAAGGTTCTTCCCCCAGGGTCTTCTCTCCCTGATGGCCTCTGAGTGGAGGACGGTTAATGGTGGGAGGAGAAGGAGTGCTGTCTCTTCTGGGCATCTTGCTCCCAGGTCCACTGAGGTGTGGCCAGTGCCTTCTGCAGGTTTGGAGCCTTGCTCTGCTGCCACTGCTGACCGTGCTCCCGCAGTGCCTCAGATGGGGAGGTCCTGCACTCTGCAGCTCCCCACCTTCCCCAGGCCTCTTCTGGTGGCTTCTGTGCCTCCTCTCTTGGGGGAAAAAGGGGGGCATAATTCAGAGTGGGTGGCAGCTTCCATCAGCTCCAAGGTACCCATCTCTCCAAGTTCACTTTCCCTGTGACTCTGCTTGTTGGGTGCGGCCTGTGCTGGGGCTCTGATGAGCTCTCCGAGTCCAGTCTGGAGGAGGCCTGGATTGCTCCTGGGGTCCTTTTACTTCAAGGCTCCTTCACACCAAGACCTTGTCAAGTTACTGAAATTCCTGCGCCTCTGTTTTCTCTGCCTTAAAACAGGCGTGACTGTAGAACCTTAATCATCTTGGCATTCTGAAGAGTAAATATAAGCACTCTGTAAATATTTGCTGTGTTAAAAATTATTCCATTCTGTTTCCACCTTGAGGATTAGAGAAGCTTCACCTCTCAGACATTTATTGATTGACTGGGCATCTTTAGGCATTTATTTCAGCAAGTGAACAAGATGGCTTTTTTAACACCTTCATTATATTTAAATTGGGCTTTCCTGGTGGTTCAGATGGTTAAGAATCTGCCTGCAATGCAATGCGGGAGACCTGGGTTCAATCCCTGGGTCAGGAAGATCCCCTGGAAAAGGAAATAGTGACCCACTCCAGTATTTTTGCCTGGAGAATGCCACGGACAGAGGAGCCTGGCGGGCTACAGTCCATGGGGTTGCAAAGAGTCGGACACGACTGAGCAACTAACACTTTCAACTTTAGATTAAAAAGTATTTAAAAAAATACTTATGTAGCAGCTTTTCATCTGGGTACAAAATTATTTTAAGAATAAACTTAGGCAGAAACTTCCACTTATGGACCTGAAAGACTGAGACCGTCCTGTAGGATTCCCTCTCCTGGCAGAAATGAACTGTGAAAGCTGGACGTAAAAGAATGAGATTCTAGATAGTGAGCAGAAGCAGACACACCATGCTGGCCAGGGCACGTGTGCTCACAGGGAGAGAGAGACATGGTCTATAGAAGTAAGTTTCCATCACCGTGGTTTTTGGTCTGGGACTTAAGTGCTGTCTGCCTGACTCACTCGGCAGTGGCAAGGGTGCGCATAGAAAAACTCAGTTTTTCTGATCTGAGAAAGTATAGTGAAGCCAGGAAACTGAATGCTGGAGAGAGTAGGGGTAATCCTGGAAGGAAAAGAGTCAGAGCATGGATCCCCAGTCTCCGTCCACAATATCTCTGCTGGACCCCAGATATATGCATGCATGGAACAGACTCAGTGAAGTTCAGCTAAAGGCAAGAGATCCAGAGTGAGACTGAATTCTGCCCAGGAAACAATTTGCACTTCAAAACCAGCCAAGAAAATTACCTGCTAAAACAAAGAAAACAACACTATCAGAGAAAATAACAGTCTCCAGGATGTGTTAACACTCATAATGTCTGAGATACAGTCAAGATTATCCAACATACAGAGATCCAACAAAATGGAACACATTCTCAAGAGAAAAGAAAATGAGTTGTGTCTGACCTGAAGATGAACCAGATGCTGGAACTAACAGATAAGTATATTAAAGCAGCTATTATAGCAACAGCCAATGAAGTAAAATGGAATATGTTTTCAGTGAATGAGAACCTCAGCAGAGAAATGGGAGATCTCAGCAGAGAAATAAAAACAACAAAATGAGAAGCACATGGAAGTTATAGAACTGAAATTAGAGTTATGATAAAAATAATCACTGGGAAAACTTCATAGTCAAATAGATACGACAGAGGAGAGAGGAACTGAACTCAAAGATGAAGCAACAGAAATTTGTCCAAGGTGAAAAGCAGAAAAAAGATCGTGGAAAATGAACAATGTCTTGTTAGACTGGATAAAATAATCGAACATATAATAGGAGTATCAGGAGTCGGAAAGAGTTGGACATGACTGAACAACTTCACTTTATTATCAGAAGGAGAGGAGAGAGAACAGAGCAGAAAAAAAAGTACCTGAAAAAATAACAGCTGAATGTTTTCCAAATTTGGTGAAAGTTAGAAATGTTTTAGATACAAAACGCCATGCAAACAAAACCACAATGAGCACGGAAACCCCAAGGCTAAGTTACATGGTGGTAAATTGTTAAAAACCAAAGATAAAGAGTAGGTCTTGAATGCTGACACATTGCCTATAGAGGAACAATGATGATTAATAGCCACCTTCTCATCAGAAGCCATGAAGGACAGAAAAGAATGGAATAACCTTTTGAAAATGCAGAAAGAACAGCTGTCAACCCAGAATTGTGTATCCTTTGAAAAGTGTTGTTTAAGAATGATGGCAACTTCCCGGAACAGTGCTGTGTTCACTCAACCCTCTTTGCATAGCCTTGCTCCTGGGACCAGAGCCAGACATTGTTTCAGGGATAATCAGAAAGTGTTCTGGAACTCTCTCGAGTTTCCAGTTCTGTTGGACCTTCTGTTTATTCCCATTGTTGTGGGTGAAGGACCAAATGAACTATTCAGTACTAACTCAAAGAAGAGAAGAGATAGGACTATGTTATGTAAATGTAGGAAAGATAAAAGAATGCAGTCTGCAGCCAAAGACCTCATGGTGACAGCAGTGGGAAATCACACAAAAAATTCATTAGTGTAGGAGACTACATAATCGGATCAATAAACAAAAACATAGCTTTTAAAAATTTTATTTATTTTTAATTGGAGGTTAATTGCTTTACACTATTGTATTGGTTTCTGCCATACATCAACATGAATCAGCCATAGCTATACATTTGTTCCCTCCCTTTTGAGCCTCCCTCCCACCCCTCTCAGTTGTCACAGAGCAGCAGGTTGAACTCACTGTTATACAGCAGCTTCCCATTAGCTAGCTGTTTCACACATAGTAGTGTATGTATTTCAGTGATACTCTCTCAGTTGTCAATTTGTCCCACTCTCTCCTGCCTCCGTTGTGTCCATAAGTCTGTTCTCTACGTCTGAGTCTCTATTCCTGCCCTGCAAACAGGTTCATTAGTACCATTTTTCTAGATTCCATATATATGCATTAATATATGATATTTGAAAAATATATTTTTTATTTGAATTTCTCAGTGGAATTGGAAGTAGAAAGAATAAGACAGATAAGCTCAGATAAGACATGCTCTTACTGACGACATCCTCACCATCTGAGCTTATGATCTGTTCTTTTTCTTCTTGGGATTTAATATAAATTATATAACTATGAAGACTAAGTATCAGCACTCCTCTGGCTAGCACAGTGAGCAACTCAGCAAACTCTTCTTCAGATAATAAAGGAAGACTTCACAGAAGAGAAGACATTTGATATTGTATGTCAGAGTGTGAGCATTTCCACTCAAAGGAGGGGAGGAGAGAGGAGAAATTGCTTATTGTATAGAAAAAAAAAAAAGCAGATGCAGAGCACAATACCATTTTAATTAAGCATGCTGCCTCATGAAGAAGTGTAAAAAGTCCTGCAAGTGAAGGCTTCCGGAATTATCCTCATCTCTATTCCTCACACACGGTGTTTTCCACAAATGAGAACAAAAAAGCAGTTTCAAATGAAAGAAAATTAAAATAATTTGTCACCAGAAGACCATGTAGCATCACGATAAAAGCTAAAGGATATTCTTTAGGCTGAAGGCAAATGATAGCAGATGGAAAGTTGGATCCCCAGGGGAAAAAAAGAAGAGCACTAGAAATGATGAATTTCTGGGTGATGATGCAAAAGACCAGCCTTTTCCTTCCAATCTCTTTGGGAACAATTGTCCTGTGTAAAGAGAAATATAATTCTGTCTCAAGGGCTTGTAACATACGGAGCTGTAACACAGCTAGCAATCATGACTCGATTCCAGCACTTGTCCATAGTGTCTCCCCACCAGTTCAGTTCAGTAGCTCAGTTATGTCTGAATTTTTGCGACCCCATGGACTGCAGCACACCAGGCTTCCCTGTCACCAACTCCTGGAGCCTACACAAACTCATAGAACAGGCAATATATTGGACAAATCTATCCCCCATCCACTAATTGCTTTCAGACAATTCAGTTTTCCCCAGGCATTCAGTTCGGTTCAGTTGCTCAGTCATGTCTTAATCTTTGCCACCCCATGGACGCCAGGCCTCCCTGTCCATCACTAACTCCCGGAGTTTACTCAAACTCATGTCCATTGAGTCAGTGACGCCATCCAACCATCTCATCCTCTGTTGGCCCCTTCTCCTCCCGCTGTCAATCTTTCCCAGCATCAGGGTCTTTTCCAATGAGTCAGCTCTTCGCATGAGGTGGCCAAAGTATTGGAGTTTCAGCTTCAACATCAGTCCTTCCAATGAACACTCAAGACTGATCTCCTTTAGGGTGGACTGGTTGGATCTCCTTGCAGTCCAAGTGACTTTCAAGAGTCTTCTCCAACACCACAGTTCAAAACCATCAATTCTTCGGCACTCAGCTTTCTTTATAGTCTAACTCTCACATCCATACATGTCCACTGGAAAAACCATAGCCTTGACTAGACGGACCTTTGTTGGAAAAATAGTGTCTCTGCCTTTTAATATGCTGTCTAGGTTGGTCATAACTTTTCTTCCAAGGAGTAAGCTTCTTTTAATGGTTGCAGTCACCATCTGCAGTGATTTTGGAGCCCCCCCCAAATAAAAGTCAGCCACTGTTTCCAGTATTTCCCCATCTATTTGCCATGAAGTGATGGGACTGGATGCCATGATCTTAGTTTTCTGAATGTTGAGCTTTAAGCCAACTTTTTCACTCTCCTCTTTTACTTTCATCAAGAGGCTCTTTAGTTCTTCTTTGCTTTCTGCCATAAGGGTGGTGTCATCTGCATATCTGAGGTTATTGATATTTCTCCCGGCAATCTTGAATCCAGCTTGTGCTTCATCCAGCCCAGCGTTTCTCATGATGTACTCTGCATGTGAGTTAAATAAGCAGGGTGACAATTTACAGCCTTGACATACTCTTTTCTCAATTTGGAACCAACCTGTTGTTCCATGTCCAGTTCTAACTGTTGCTTCTTGACCTGCATACAGATTTCTCAAGAGGCAGGTCAGGTGGTCTGGTATTCCCATCTATTTCAGAATTTTCCACAGTTTATTGTGATCCACACAGTCAAAGGCTTTGGCATAGTCAATAAAGCAGAAATAGATGTTTTTCTGGAACTCTCTTGCTTTTTTGATGATCCAGCAGATGTTGGCAATTTGATCTCTAGTTCCTCTGCCTTTTCTAAATCCAGCTTGAACATCTGGAAGTTCATGGTTCATGTATTGCTGAAGCCTGGCTTGGAGAATTTTGAGCATTACTTTTCTAGCGTGTGAGATGAGTGCAATTGTGCAGTAGTTTGAACATTCTTTGGCATTGCCTTTCTTTGGGATTGGAATGAAAACTGACCTTTTCCAGTCCTGTGGCCACTGCTGAGTTTTCCAAATTTTCTGGCATATTGAGTGCAGCACTTTCACAGCATCATCTTTCAGGATTTGAAATAGCTCAACTGGAATTCCATCACCTCCACTAGCTTTGTTCGTAGTGATGCTTCCTAAGGCCCACTTGACTTCACATTCCAGGATGTCTGGCTCTAGGTGAGTGATCACATCATCATGGTTATCTGGGTCATGAGAATCTTTTTTGTACAGTTCTTCTGTGTATTCTTGCCACCTATTCTTAATGTCTTCTTCTTCTGTTAGGTATATACCATTTCTGTCGTTTATTGTGCTCATCTTTGCATGAAATGATCCCTTGGTATCTCTGATTTTCTTGAAGAGATCTCTAGTCTTTCCCATTCTGTTGTTTTCCTCTATTTCTTTGCACTGATCCCCCACCAGGCACTAGCTACATCAGAGTGGTGGTTTTGCAGAGTCTCCTCATGCTCTCAGGTCATTTCATTGCCAAGAGAAATATGATGATGTACACTCCTCAAGGTGAATCCAGAAGCTGGCTCCACTTAGACTGTAGAGAAGCCATCTGGACACATAGAAGAATTACCATCTGCATGTGCCTTCCAAGTCCTCTTTGCTGCTTGGCCATTAAGATGAAATGTGGCCCAGGATATACTGCAATAACACAAGCACAAAATAATCAATAATGGCCTTCTCCTTTGAGTGAAAACAATTCTTTCCCTGTATGTAATGTATGTATATATGTATGTGTGTTTATGATTATGTATGTATATGTTATAGTTATATGCACACAGATTTCACTATCCATCAGTCTAGGCTCCTTGGAAGAAAAGCTACATAGTGTATTAAAAAGCAGAGACATACTTTGCTGATAAAGTTCTGTATAGGCTTCCCTGGTGGGTCAGATGGTAAAGAATCTGCCTGCAATGCAGGAGACCTGAGTTTGATCCCCAGGTCGGGAACATCCCTTGGAGGAGGGAATGGAAATCCACTCCAGTATTCTTGCCTGGAGAATTTCATGGATAGAGAAGCCTGGTGAGCTACAGTCCAGGCAGTCACAAAGAGTTGGACACGACTAAGTGACTAACACTTCATTTCATGGTTTTTCCACTAGTCATGTAAGGATATGAAAGTTGCACCATAAAGAAGGCTGAGCACTGAAAAATTGATGCTTTTGAGTGTGATTCTGGAGAAGACTCTTGAGAGTCCCTTGGACAGAGTCCCTTGGACAGAAATCAAACCAGTCAATCCTAAAGGAAATCAATCCTGAATATTCATTGGAAAGACTGATTCTGAAGTTGAAGCTCCAATACTTTGGCCACCTGATGCGAAGAACTGGCTCATTGGAAAAGACCCTGATGCTGGGAAAGATTGAAGGTGGAAGGAGAAGGGGACAACAGAAAATGAGATGGTTGGATGGCATCACCGACTCAATGGACGTGAGTTTGAGCAAACTCTGGGAGATAATGAAGGACAGGGAAGCCTGGCGTGCTGCAATCCATGGAGTCGAAAAGAGTCGGACACAACTGAGTGACTGAACAACAGTTTTACAGATGGGGAAACTGAGTCTTAGAATGTATAAGCAATTTTCCCAAGGCTCCTGAAAGAGGTAGGAATCAAATATAGCTGAGTCCAGGGCCCATGCTTTTAAAGATTTTTGTACTGGTTTAACCTGTATCACCTTTTCCCCATCTGTATACACAGCATATTTACTTCCTATGTGTGGGGAAATATGACCTGACTTGGAATATACCTAGATAGGCATACTTTATTAAGGGACTTTAATAAGTGTATTATATACATGTACAATGTATGTATGTATCATGAGGTTATGCTATATTCTATAGTGTAACTAGCTTTAAGAAGGGCTTCCCTGGTGGCTCAGACAGTAAAGAATCTGCCTGCAATGCAGGAGACTCGGGTTCAATCCCTGGGTCTGGAAGATCTCCTGGAGAAGACAATGGCAACCCACTTCTGTATTCTTGCCTGGAGAATCCCATGGACAGAGGAGCCTGGCAGGCTACAGTCCTTGGGTCTCAAAGAACTGGACATGACTGAGTGATTAAGCACTAGCACATGCTTAAGAAATTCTAAAAAGTAAAATACTGAAATATATTGAGAAGATAAAGTAGGCAGTTTTTATTTGAAATAGTTCTTGCTCCTCTTTTCACATGACTCGGTATGGACTTCTTTTTCAGATAAAAAGCTCTCCCAGCATATTTAAAATATTATTCCATTTACAAAATAAATCTAATATGCTTCCCCACCCAAACTGTGTAAAAATTATGTTACATCTGTAACAGACTGAATAACTGCACCAAATTATATCAACAGAGAAGGCGCTATGGCAATTAACAGGTGATTTTAAAAAATTATTGATGACTGAGTAGCATTCCTAACTATCATTTTTGAAAGCATTTTAGACATTTTATCAAGCAGTTTCAGGGGTAATTGTTACTGTTGTTATTTTTAGAAACATGGCAGAGCCTAAGTACCAGTTTATGCTGCTGTCTACACGTTTGACTGATTTCTACAGTGGTGAGATTTATCTGTCCTCACAGAGGTCGCCCCTTGGCAGCACACCGGGATTTCATTCAGGAGGAGGAGAGGAAGGCAATAACTTGCCCAGGACAAAGCCTCCTACCCTGCTTCATTCATTTACGTACTTTTTGGAATGAAAGCACACCACAACAGACAGCTTTGTATTGTGCTGATCGAAGGATGGAATTCGGAAACAGTGTTTAGAATCTCCCACTCTTAAAATCTTGTTCCCAAAGTGTTTGTTCTTTTCAGAGTGTCTTGGAAGATTGCCAGAGGGCCTCCAACTCAAACCTTCTCTTCCTCTAGATCAGTAGGAGGTTGACTCAAGGACACCACATCAGTATTTTTTAATGTGTATTTTTTTTTTTTTTTTACTTGCTGTTAACTGCGCTGATAACTTTTGAATACCTTTCAAGTTCTTTGATCCATTAGGGATAAAGTCTTCAGTCTTCACTATATGTAATGGAAGGGTTGGGACTTGGTGATGAAACATGGCAAACAAGTGAAGGTCTTGAGGCAAGGATCAGAAGTGCTGTGCATGTGGTTGGAGGCTGGAAATGTTGGAGTTGGGAATTCTGATTTCTCTATCTATCATCTATTATCTTTATCTATCATCAATCATCTCTCTATTATCTATCTATCATCTATGTATCTAAAAAAAGTGAAAGTGTTAGTCACTCAGTTGCATCTGACTCTTTGTGATCCCATGGACTGTAGCCTGTTAGTCTCCTCTGTCCATGGAATTCTCCAGGCAAGAATATTGGAGTGGGTAGTCATTCTCTTCTCCAGGGCATCTTCCTAACCCAGGGATTGAACCTGGGTCTCTTGCACTGCAGACAGATTCTTTACCGTCTGAGTCACCAGGGAAGCTCTATCTATGTTCTATCTATCTATCTATCTATTTATCATCTATCCATCATCTATCTACCTATCATCTATCTATCTATGTCTGTCTATCATCTATCTATCTACCATCTATTATCTATCTTTGCAGCTAGTGGCTCAGATGGATCTGGGAAAGGCATTCTTTTCAGATGTATCTCTGTACGATCAGAGTAACCTCTTGTGTTCTTTGACCCAACTTCCAGCAAATGTCAGACTACAGAACAGTACAGACGTGACTACTGACCTCCAGAAGCCGAGTGAGGCTGATGTTTGATTAACGACCGGAGGAATCTAGTTGTAACCACAAAGGCGAATGGTAGCAGGTGAAAGATATTAGCAAAGCCTGCATGCATTTGAATAAGATATCATCAGGAGATGGAACTTACGCGTTAACACAAAGCCTCCTTATTCTTCTTGGCATCACCATTTGGGTCACTTTACCGCTGTGCCAATTTTTCTCAATGGAGCTTTTCAGGATCACACACAATTTTCAGTTCAAACAACAGAATAAGCACTGGTAATTTTCCATTTTTCACGATCACCTATAAATGGATTTTTCTTTTAGTTGAAGTGAGCTTTGTAGCTCTGTTATCTGTTTCATAATATTTGCCACATTTAATTATTATTTAGAATTGAGTTTTTGAGAAAGAATAAAATGTTTTCAAAAACACTCCCTTCATTGTCAGTAATATGTTGAAAACAAATTGAACATATATACTGAGAAATATATTAAACATGTATTTTAAGTGGAAAATTTCCACAGATTTAGCCATAAGCTTATTTTCTCAAAACAAAGGAAAATGTTATTACTGTTATATTTAAGTCCTGGCATTTTATCTTAAAAGAAACTAAGACCATTCTGTGGCTACTGCTTCAGTCTGGAACCCAAGAAACTTGCTTTCTAATGTTTTCTAGAATACTTTGTTTGAACCCATGCTTGTCTCTAACTAAGCTGTGGTACCATATATCATTAGTCTTTTATTGACAATCCTAGGCTCCAGAAAAAGTGATCACTCATCAGATACACAAAACAGCAGCTTAACTGAACTGACACAGAAAACATGCAAGGAAACTACATGCCTGTTCTATTACTGATGACATTTGGAACAATAGGACTGTCAGACCCTCATGTGAATAGAGGGGCTTAATCATAGCAGGAATTAGTACACATTACAGGTGATTATGCACTGGAGACATGCCAGGACCAGCTGTGAGGCTTCACATTATTTGTAATCTCAGTAATTGCAGCTTTGGAAAAAAAATTATTGGGGAACTCAGGGTTGGAGGGGGAGAAGTAAGCAAAAACCACATACAGCCCATTTATTTCCACAATAAAGTTCTTTACAAATGAGAAAAGTTCAACCCACATTATAAATTTAGGTCCATCCTCTTTCTCTCCAGTTAAACAAAAGAGCAATATAATCATGTCTTCCCTCCCTTTTTTCAAGTCCAATTTTAGTGGCTCCTTACAAATAAAATATGCCTTCTATTATTTATTTACTAATTTGAGGTGGGATTTCCTTCTAAAATTACATAGGCTACAATATCTAAAGCCACTCAGGAAAACATGGGACCTAGTAGGCATTTTCCCATGTGGAATATTCTGTTATTTGGCTATAGTAAATATTTTATTTCTTTCTGTTGGGGGTTTATACAAAGAGATAATTCTTTAACTCTGAAACCATTTGTGGAAAATGATCCAAGTGCAACCCATGATTTGGAGAATTCCAGACATGAGAGGCTGGAAAGCAAAGCAGGAACATGGAAAGAAGACAGATAATGAAGTTTTTCAAGATCAGGAAACAAAATTCCCGGTTCACGTTCTAGTTAACCTGGAACGACAAGGCAGAATGTAAAAGGCAGCTTTGTCTTAACTGTTTATCTTTAGTCTGTTTGTTGATTGTTTTTCATGGAAATATACCCCAAACCTTTCTATTTTCATTATACCCATGTGGTTATTACTACGAATGCAATCTTTCTTTAAATGGTCTTTTAAAAAATTATTATTCTATTTATTTATGTATTTTTGGCTGTTCTGGGTCTTTTGTTACTGCATGGGCTTTTCTCTAGTTCCAGCCAGCCAAGGCTTCTCTCTAGCTGCAGTGCATGAGCTTTTCATCGTGTGGCTGCTCTTGTAGTGGAGCATGCGCCCTAGGGCGCTCAGGCTCAGCGGTTGTGTCTCGTGAGCTTTGGTAGTTGCAGCTCCTGGGCTCTAGAGCACAGGGTCAGTAGTTGTGGTGCACAGGCTTAGTTGTTCCATGACATGCGGGATCCTCCTAGATCAGGGATTGAACCCGTGTATCTTCCATTGGCAGGTGGATTCTTTACCTCTGAGCCACCATAGAAGCCCTACAAATGCAATCTTCGCACTCTAGCTTTCCTTTACATATGTTTTGTTTTGCTTTTTGTAACTTTTAGATTTTATGATAATTTTGAACTTACCATTCCAAGAATAGTGTTGGAACTCCCTTAACCAGTTATCCAAATTCACCAATCATTTACATTTGTCTCATTTGATCTATCATTCTCTCACTGTGTGTTTATATCTGCATGTTTTTCTGAGCCTTTGGTAATGTAAAGACATTGAGTCCTTTTGATTTCTAAATATTTCAAAGTATATTTCCCCAAAACAAGGATATTATCCTATATAACCACAGTACAATTTTTTTTAAAAGGGGAATTTAACATTGGTACATGACTGTGATCTGATCCACACACGCAAAACTGTCAGTTATCTTAATCATGGCCTTTATAACTAATTTTATTTTCTCATGTAGCATGTAATCCAGGATTAGAAATGCTTTTTTTGTCATGCTAATTTAGACTACTTTATCCCCAACAATCCATCAGCCTTTAAAAGTCTTTTGGACACTGCCATTTTAAAGGAAAAGAGGCATTATTTTACAGACTCTTCTTCATTTTGGGTTTGGCTATTTCTCCTTCATTACATTCCAGTAATGTATATTGTCAGATATAGCACAGAAGTGATGTTCTGTCTCTCTCAGTGCTTTGCAAGTGTGGAAAGCAAACTTACTAACTGCTGCTGCTGCTGCTGCTAAGTTGCTTCAGTCGTGTCCGACTCTGTGCAACCCCATAGATGGCAGCCCACCAGGCCCCGCCATCCCTGGGATTCTCCAGGCAAGAACACTGGAGTGGGCCGCCATTGCCTTCTCCAATGCATGACAGTGAAAAGTGAAAGTGAAGTTGCTCAGTCGTGTCCAACTCTTCGCGACCCCATGGACTGCAGCCTACCAGGCTCCTCCGTCCATGGGATTTTCCAGGCAAGAGTACTGGAGTGGGTTGCCATTGCCTTCTCCCTAGAGTTTAATTTTTCCTTACAGGGTTTCTTTTTAACATAAAATTTATATATAATGATATGCACAAGTATTAAGTGCACACTTTGATGCATTTAATTAATACATACACCTGCCTAATGCTTTATCCAGAAATAGAATATCTCCATCACCTTAGAAAGTTCTGTCACATCGCCTCCAAATGAATCCCCTTCCCCCTACAGAGGCAACAGTTTTTCTGACATTTTTTTAGACACAAATGAGTTTTGCCTGTTCTAGAACATTCTGTAAACTGAACCACCTAGTAGGTGCCTTTGTGTCTAGCTTCTCTCACACATTGTTTTTGTGAGATTCATCCATGTTCTCCTCTGTTGGTAGTTCATTCCTTTTTGTTGTTGTTGTTATATAGCATTTCATTGTATGATACAGCACAGAAGTTGTTTATCTGTGTTTCTATGGATGAGCATTTGTCATGTTTCCAAGTTAAGGCTGTTATAAGTAAATGACTTTGAGCATGCTTGAAACAGATAATAAATTTTATTCCCTTGAGTAATATCGGGAGTGAAATTTCTAGTTGATAGGGTAGGTAACCAGGCGTGCGTGCATGCTCAGTCATGTTCGACTCTTTGCGACTCCATGGACTGTAGCCCCCCAGGTTTCTCTGTCCATGGGATTTTCCAGGCAAGAGTACTGGAGTGGGTTGTCATTTTCTTGTCCAGGGGATCTTCCCAGCCCAGGAATCAAACCCTTATCTCCTACACTGGCGACACCTGGGAAGCCAGGCAAGGTAAAACATTTAATTAAAATTAAATAAGCTACCAAACCTTTCTCCAAAAGGGCCTACAGGAATACCTCAGAAATTTTGTGGGTTTCATTCCAGACAACCACAATAAAATGAATGTCAAATTAAAGCAAGTCACATGACTGCTTTGGTTTCCTAGCTAGCACAGATAAAAATTTACATGATACTGTAGTCTATTGAGTGTGCTCCTCTGTCCATGGGATTCTCCAGGCAAGAATACTGGGGTAGGTTGCCATTTCCTTCTCCAGGGATCTTCCCAACCCAAGGACTGAACCCAGGTCTCCTGCATTGCAGGCAAATTGTTTACTGTCTGAGCCACCAAGGAAGCCACTATTATTACATCATAATTTATAAAGCAATGTTTATTCTGGTGTGACCTGTCCATTCATATTCTCGACAGTGTCTTTTGATCAGCAGAATCTTAAATTTTGATGAAATACACTGTATCAATATTTCTTTCTATGTAGAATGCTTTCTGGATCCTAAGGAATTTTCTCCTACCCTAAATGTGGATAAATATTTCTCTATGTTTCCTTCTTTCTTGTTGTTGTTCAGTCATTCAGTCGTGTCCTACTCTTTGTGACCCCATGGACTGCCGCATGCCAGGCTTCCCTGTCCTTCACCATCTCCCAGAGTTTGCTCAACCATCTCACTCCCCTTCTACTCCTGCCTTCAGTCTTTCTGAGCATCAGGGTCTTTTCTAATGAGTCGTCTCTTCACATCAGGTGGCCAAAGTTTTGGAGTTTCAGCTTTAGCATCAGTCCTTCCAATGAATATTCAGGATTGATTTCCTTTAGCATTGACTGGTTGGATCTCCTTGCAGTCCAAGGGACTCTCAAGAGTCTTCTCCAACATCACAGTTCAAAAGCATCAGTTTTTCAGTGCTCAGCCTTCTTTATGGTCCAACTCTCACATCCTTACATGACAACTGGAAAAACCATAGCTTTGACTATACAAACCTTTGTTGCAAATAATGTCTCTGCTTTTAAATATGCTGTCTAGGTTGGTGATAGCTTTTCTTCCAAGGAGCAAGCTTCTTTTAATTTCATGACTGCAGTCACCATCTGCAGTGATTTTGAAACCCACGAATATAAAGTCTGTCACTGTTTCCATTGTTTCCTGATCTATTTGCCATGAAGTGATGGGACCCGATGCCATGGTCTTCGTTTTTTGAATGTTGAGCTTTAAACCAGCGTTTTCACTCTCCTCTTTTACTTTCATTGAGAGGCTTTTTAGTTCCTCTTCGTTTTCTGCCATAAGGGTCATGTCATCTGCCTATCTGAGGTTATTGATCTCTCTCCTGGCAATCTTGATGCAGCTTGTGCTTCATCCAGCCTGGCATTTCACATGAGGTACTCTGAATATAAGTTAAATAAGCAGGATGATAATATACAACCTT
The DNA here is from genome assembly GCF_054371585.1 of Giraffa tippelskirchi. NCBI lineage: Eukaryota > Metazoa > Chordata > Mammalia > Artiodactyla > Giraffidae > Giraffa > Giraffa tippelskirchi. The sequence goes on from NC_137280.1 coordinate 53,256,335, forward strand.
GACATACTCCTTTCCCGATTTGGAACCAATCTGTTGTTCCATGTCCAGTTCTAACTGTTGCTTCTTGACCTGCATACAGGTTTCTCAGGAGGCAGGTCAGGTGGTCTGGTATTCCCATCTCTTTCAGAATTTTCCATAGTTTATTGTGATCCACACAGTCAAAGGCTTTAGAGTAGTCAATGAAGCAGAAGTAAATGTTTTTCTGGAACTCGCTTGCTTTTTCTATGATCCAGTGGATGTTGGCAATTTGATCTCTGTTTCCTCTGCCTTTTCTAAATCCAACTTGAACGTTTGGAAGCTCTCGTTTCATGTAAAGTTGAAGCCTAGCTTGGAGAATTTTGTGCATTACTTTGCTAGCATGTGAAATGAGTGCAATCGTGCGGTAGTTTGAACATTCTTTGACATTGCCTTTCTTTGGGATTGGAATGAAAACTGACCTTTTCCTGTCCTGAAGCCACAGCTGAGTTTTCCAAATTTTCTGGCATATTGAGTGCAGCACTTTCACAGCATCATTTTTTTAGGATTTGAAATAGCTCAACTGGAATTCCATCACCTCCATTAGCTTTGTTCATAATGATGCTTCCTAAGGCCCACTTGAGTTCGCATTCCAGGATGTCTGGCTCTAGGTAAGTGATCACACCATTGTGGTTATCTGGGTCATTAAGATCTTTTTTTGTATAGTTCTGTGTATTCTTGCCACCTCTTCTTAATATCTTCTGCTTTTGTTATGTCCATACCATTTCTGTCCTTTATTGTGCCCATCTTTGCATGAAATGTTCCCTTGGGATCTCTGGTTTTCTTGAAGGGATCTCTAGTCTTTCCCAGTCTATTGTTTTTCTCTATTTCTTTGCACTGATCGCTGAGGAAGGCTTTCTTATCTCTCCGTGCTATTCTTTGGAACTCTGCATTCAGATGGTTATATCTTTCTTTTCTCTTTTGCTTCTCCTCTTTTCTCAGCTATTTATAAGGCCTTCTAGATGTTTCTTAAAACTTTTAGGTTTACTTTTATCTCTGTGACACAAGCTGAATAACTTTCAACCAGTTTTTCTATCATAATTTGTTGAAAAGACTTTAATTTTCCCACCATATTAATTTGATCTCTTGGCTAAAATAATCAGTTGATCATATAAGAACGGATCTATTCCTTTAGGCTATTTATCAAACATATATCACTGCCATGTGCTGTGCTCAGTCATGGCTTTTAAATAAGTTAAGAAAAGCAAAAAATACATGGAGAGGTAGATTAAAAAAAAGAGCAAAAAGGAGTCTTATATATGTACCCACTTGAGATACTCTGTTTCTTCCTGTAGAAATCTAGTTTTTAATCTGGTGTCATTTTTACCTTCCAAGTAAAGGATTTCTATCAGTATTTCATATACTGCAGGTTTGCTGGTGGAACTATCTAAAGATGATTTTCTTCCAATGTCACTTTTTATATTTTTGCCAGACATAGTAGTCCAACCATATTTGCTTCTGATGAAAAGTTAGCCATTATTTATGTCATTGCTTCCTTATGTATAACATGACTATTTTCTGACTGCTTTCCAGATTTTCTATTTACTCTTCAGTGTTTGGCAATTTAACTAATGTGTTATGTATTTACTTCCTCCTTCCTCCCCCTACTTTCTTACTCTTTCTTTCCTTTTTTTTTTGTCTTCCTTCTGTCTTTCTTCCTTCATTCCCCTCTTTCTCTCTGAGGTTTGCAGAGCTTCTTGAGGTCTATATCTTCTTTTCACTACATGTGAAAATCTTCCAGTCATTATTTCATCAACTTTGTTGTGCCCAAACCTTATTCCTCTCCTTCTGTTCCTCCAATTTACATATGTTAATCATTTGCTGTTGTACTGCTAAGAGTGTTCACACTCTCTTCAATTGTTTATCTTCTTTTCTTCACATTTATCTTCAAGTTCACTGACATTTTCTTTGGCTATATCCAGTAAGCTGATAAGCCTGCACAATAAATATTTTTAATTATATGCATCTTATTTTTTCTCTGCTCAAGTTTCCATTTGGTTCTCTTTTTACAGTTTCCATTACTCTGATGGTTTTTTCCTCCTGTTAATTTATGATGATCATATTCTTCTTTTAGTCACTGATATATTTATTAGACCACATCTAAAGTCCTTGCTGGGCTTCCCCGGTGGCTTAGCAATAAAGAATCCGCTTGGAATGAGGGAGAGGTAGGTTATATCCCTGGGTCAGGAAGATCCCCTGGAGGAGGAAATGACAATCCATTCCAGTATTCTTGCCTAGGAAATCCTATGGACAGAGGAGCCTGATGGCTACAGTCCATGGGGTCGCAAATGAGTTGGACACCACTTAGCAACTAAACACCAACAAAGTCTTTGCCTTCTAATTACAACATCTGTGTTATCTTAAAATCGGTTACTACCGCTACCTTTCTTTTAGCAATTGTTCACATTTTCCTGTTTCTTCCCATGCTTATAGAGCACTGGACATTTTGAGTGATAACACTGATTTGTGAAAATAGTGATTCGGGGTACTTTGTTTCTTCTATGTGTAGATTTTTGTTGTACCTGCAACTTAACTGTATTAATAATATTGGAAGCAAACCTCAATCTCCAGCTCCCCTGGAATGAATAGCAGCTGAAAATGCTCAGTTATTGCAACCTTCCAGCTGTTGCTTTCCACAGGAAATCTTGGTGTTGCTCTAGTGCATACAAAGTTCAGGGTTCAGCCAAAGGTTTAGACAGAATCATGTGTGCTTTTGAGGATTCCTCTTCTGTGCTCCTAATTTCTGGAATTTCTTACTTATTCCCTCTGCTCTCTAGCATCTCCCGAATCCATCCTCTGACTTGTTAAGCCAGTAAGACCAGGTTTCCGTTCTAGTTTGTCCACCTCTTGCCACACAGACTGGGGTGTGCCCTTCAACAAAAAGTCATACGAGCACAAAGTTTTATCCAGCAAAATTATTTTCTTCCAAAGATAGACTCCTCTCCAGGTTCTGTGTACTTTTGGTCAGTCCCTACTGCCTACACATACTTATTTTTTAAAATACTTTGTCCCAAGTTTGTCACTGTTGTCTGCAGATGGATTAGTTCAATAAAAAGTCCTGTGCCATTACCAGAAGTGGAACTGTCCAGAGGGGAACTTCCATTATATAACTTTTAAAGATGATATTTTTGGAGGTTAAATAATGCATTCAATGAAATATATAGATAAAAATGACGTTATTACCTTTTAATGAATATGTGTCACCTATCCAATTACAAGCCCATTGAAGACTCTCTTGGTCTTCTACTTCTTTGTGGTCTTATTCCTGTCACTGGTACTCAGTCAAAGTTTTACAATAATGAAGATGCCTATGTTCTTCATTATATTGCTAAAGAATCCAAGTGAAGAGTTATATATCCAAAAAAAGAGATCTCAGTTGTGAAAGCATGGTCAAATTTTAGCTATCAGATTAGAGATTTCACAACTCTGGTTTACAAATCAACAAACTATGGCCCACAGACCAAATCTGGCCCAGTGCCTGCTTTTGTATAGGAATTTTTATTGGAACACAGCCAAGGTCATTCATCTATGTATTGTCAATAGTTACTTTCACACTACGATGGCAGAATTGAGTAGTTGTAACAAAGAATACATGAATGGCAAAGCCAAATATATATAGGATCTGCTCCTTACGGAAAAAGTTTGCTGACCTCTGCTTTAAATCAATGTGAAATAATCACCAGTACTTAAAAGAAGCAGTTCAAAGTGAGTGCTTTACTGCTTGTCAATATTTTGAGAAGCATCTTGTTTTTTTTCTTTTGGTCAGTGTGCCAGACAAGAGACTCATTGTAGCAGGCAGTATGTTGCTGCTGCTGCTAAGCTGCTTCAGTTGTGTCTGACTCTGTGCAACCCCATAGACGGCAGCCCACCAGGCTCCCCTGTCACTGGGATTCTCCAGGCGAGAACACTGGAGTGGGTTGCCATTTCCTTCTCTAATGGCAGGCAGTATAGTGGTCCTTTAAAGACCCCCATGACCTAATCCTCAGGACAGGTGAATATGGCCAAGGCAACTTTGCAGTTGTGGTTAAGGGTGTGGCCTTGAGATGGAGAGATTATTCTGGATTGTCCAGGTGGCCCCAGTATAATCAGAAGAGTCTTTAAAAGCAAGAATCTCTACTGACTGTGAAGTGATAGAGGAAGGACTAGAGAGATGTTATGTTTCTGGCTTAAAAAGGGAGTTGAGGGGTGGGAGCTGAGCCAAGGAATGCAGGTGTCTTCTAGAAATCAAAAAAGGCAAGACAATTCTCTGTCCCTTGGAACCTCCAGGGAGGTATGGGGTTCTGCTGGCACCTTATTTTAGCCCACTAAGACATGTGTCAGACTTCTAACCTGTACAACTCAAAGATATGCTTGTTATTCTAAGCACTAAGTTTGTGGTGATTTATTGTGGGAGTAATAAAACTAATCCATTCACATACTGCAACACACAAAGGAATGAATTCATTTCATAATTATGGAGAAATTATACTAAAATTAGAAATATATTAGCTAACCACAGAACACAGCAAAGTATCTCTTGCCAAATCAGCTTTATTTTTGCAGCAATACTGTTTGAACAGGTACTTTTGTATCAGTCTGCCATCTGTGGTGTTTGAAATTATTAGAAAAAAACTCATGTGCAAAAGGAAGGCAATTCTATGGGCTTCATTGAGTTATGGTTGCCAGGGAAACCGTTTTACTTGGTGATCAATATGTCCAGTATGTCTCTATCGCTCTGTGCTTAACTCCCAAAGAAGAGGCTGGAGGGGGTGGCGGGGGGGAGGAGGCAGTCCATGGAAAACATTGGGAAAGAAAGGAAAACCTTGAACTTCAGTGAAGGAAAATCTGGATAACTTATTTCTATTCCCATGAAACTGAAAAAAATTAAGAAATGAATGACTTTGATTATTTTGCAAACTGAATAGAATGGGATTTATTTTTCGATAGCAAATTGGCAGAACCAAGTACGCCCCCCAGGATTCTCTTGCTATGCCATGAAAGCAAAGGTGCAGCTCACCCATTGGCAAGCCAAACCCTTCCCAACATCTTTTTCCCTCTGAATTGTCTTTCAATTAAGAAACATGCGAAAATGAAATGAACTTGTAGCTTTTAAGGACTCTAGGCAATACAGAGTATTGAATTCTATTCACTGTCCCTGAATCATAGACTGTTTTACACAGCCAAGGAACTGGAACCCTAGAGAGACAGGGTGCCTTCTTATTCTGTGGAACTAAAGAAAATTGAAAAGTGCTTAGGGAAGGTCTCAGGGCACCAAGGGACTATTTCATGTGCTATCTTTTGAGGTTCAGTTCAGTTCAGTCACTCAGTCATGTCCTACTCTTCACGACCCCATGAACTGCAGCACTCCAAGCTTCCCTGTCCATCACCAACTCCTGGAGCTTGCTCAGACTCATGTCCATCGAGTCAGTGATGCCATCCTATCATCTCATATTCTGTCGTCCCCTTCTTCTCCTGCCTTCGCTCTTTCCCAGCATCAGGGTCTTTTCCAATGAGTCAGTTCCTCGCATCAGGTGGCTAAAGCATTGGAGTTTCAGCTTCAGCATCAGTCCTTCCAATGAATATTCAGGACTGATTTTCTTTAGGACTGGCTGGTTGGATAATAATTTTGAGGTTATTAACGTTCTTTTGCTTAAGAAACCTGAAGTTGACTCTAGTCTGCTTGATCACAGGCAGACAATTTCAGGTTGGTAGGTAGCAAACTAAGAGAGGAGAAGCATGATAGAGGGACACAGTGACCCTTCAATAAAGACACTTAGCAAATTAGCAAAGACTCACTCTTGAGATGCAGTCGGAGTCTCCGAACCCGAGGGATTTAACATTTGCACATCAGTTGCAGTTGCTTTTACTTTTTTGCATGAAAACCATTTTGAAGTACATTATTGTGAGAATGATTAAATTTGTACTCATCTTGGTCAGAGAGACAGGCAGGCAAAAAAAAAAAAAAAAAGACATGAAATGATGAATAAAAGAGCAAACATAAAAGAGATTTTAAAAATCCTTATAAGGAAACTGGAGAATTACAAGTGCATTAATACATGTATTAGTGTCTGTGTTTATCCAATTAAGTAAGAATTTTACTTTTCACATTACTTTTTTTTTTAAAGCTCAGTGGCATTCTTGAGCTATGTTGTTGTGAAAGATGACAGAGTAAAATAAATTGATCTAATTTATATTTCAAAAGATGACAATTAATAAATATAAGAGACAAAATTTAGATTTGTATCTAGTACTAAAATGGTCTGAAAAGGATGTCAGACAGTGTAAATGGAGACACACTAGCAATAAGATTACTTTTTCTACTGCTTAAAAAAAAGAGAATAAAAATTGATTAAAAGATATTACTTATATATAGATTCAGTTCAGTCGCTCAGTCGTGTCTGACTCTTTGCGACCCCATAAACTGCAGCACACCAGGCCTCTCTGTCTATCACCAACTCCCGGAGGGAGTCCACCCAAACCCGTGTCCATTGAGTCAGTGATGCCATCCAGCCATCTCATCCTCTGTCGTCCCCTTCTCCTCCTGCCCTCAATCCTTCCCAGCATCAGGGTCTTTTCAAATGAGTCAGCTCTTCGCATCAGGTGGCCAAAGTATTGGAGTTTTAGCTTCAACATCAGTCCCTCCAATGAACACCCAGGACTGATCTCCTTTAGGATGGACTGGTTGGATCTCCTTGCAGTTCAAGGGACTCTCAAGAGTCTTCTCCAACACCACAGTTCAAAAGCATCAATTCTTCGGCGCTCAGCTTTCTTTATAGTCCAACTCACATCCATACATGACTACTGGAAAAACCATAGCCTTGACTAGACGGACCTTTGTTGACAAAGTAATGTCTCTGCTTTTCAATATGCTATCTAGGTTGGTCATAACTTTCCTTCCAAGGAGTAAGCATCTTTTAATTTCATGGCTGCATATCTGAGGTTATTGATATTTCTCCCAGAAATCTTGATTCCAGCTTGTGCTTCCTCCAGCCCAGCGTTTCTCATGATGTACTCTGCATAGAAGTTAAATAAGCAGGGTGACAATATACAGCCTTGACGAACTCCTTTTCCTATTTGGAACCAGTCTGTTGTATGTCCAGTTCTAACTGTTGCTTCCTGACCTGCATACGGATTTCTCAAGAGACAGGTCAGATGGTCTGGTATTCCCATCTCTTTCAGAATTTTCCACAGTTTATTGTGATCCACACAGTCAAAGGCTTTGGCATAGTCGATAAAGCAGAAATAGATGTTTTTCTGGAACTCTCTTGCGTTTTCGATGATCCATCGGATGTTGGCAATTTGATCTCTGATTCCTCTGCCTTTTCTAAAACCAGCTTGAACATCTGGAAGTTCACGGTTCACGTATTGTTGAAGCCTGGCTTGGAGAATTTTGAGCATTACTTTACTAGCATGTGAGATGAGTGCAGTTGTGCGGTAGTTTGAGCATTCTTTGGCATTGCCATTCTTTGGGATTGGAATGAAGACTGACCTTTTCCAGTCCTGTGGCCACTGCTGAGTTTTCCATATTTGCTGGCATATTGAGTGCAGTACTTTCACAGCATCATCTTTCAGGATTTGAAATAGCTCAACTGGAATTCCATCACCTCCACTAGCTTTGTTCATAGTGATGCTTCCTAAGGACCACTTGACTTCACATTCCAGGATGTCTGGCTCTAGGTGAGTGATCACACCATCGTGATTATCTGGGTCATGAAGATCTTTTTTGTACAGTTCTTCTGTGTATTCTTGCCACCTCTTCTTAATATCTTCTGCTTCTATTAGGTCCCTACCATTTCTGTCATTTTTTGAGCCCATCTTTGCATGAAATGTTCCCTTGGTATCTCTAATTTTCTTGAAGAGATCTCTAGTCATTCTCATTCTATTGTTTTCCTCTATTTCTTTGCATTGATCACTGAGGAAGGCTTTCTTATCTCTCCTTGCTATTCTTTGAAACTCTGCATTCAGATGGGTATATCTTTCCTTTTCTCCTTTGCTTTTCACTTCCTGTCTTTTCACAGCTATTTGTAAGGCCTCCTCAGACAGCCATTTTGCTTTTTTGAATTTCTTTTTCTTGGAGATGGTCTTGATTCCTGTCTCCTGTACGATGTCATGAACCTCCATCCATAATTCATCAGGCATTCTGTCTATCAGATCTAGTCCTTTAAATCTATTTCTCTCTTCCACTGTATAGTCAAAAGGGATTTGATTTAGGTCATACCTGAATGGTCTAGTGGTTTTCTCCACTTTCTTCAATTTAAGTCTGAATTGGGCAATAAGGAGTTCATGATCTGAGCCACAGTCCATTCCAGGTCCTGTTTTTGCTGACTGTATAGAGCTTCTCTATCTTTGGCTGCAAAGAATATAATCAGTCTGATTTCAGTGTCGACCATCTGGTAATGTCTATGTGTAGAGTCTTGTGTTGTTGGAAGAGGGTGTTTGCTATGACCAGTGTGTTCTCTTGGCAGAACTCTACTGGCCTTTGCCCTGCTTCATTCTGTACTCCAAGCCCAAATTTGCCTGTTACTCCAGGTGTTTCCTGACTTCCTACTTTTGCATTCCAGTCCCCTATAATGAAAAGGACATCTTTTTTGGGTGTTAGTTCTAGAAGGTCTTGTAGGTCTTCATAGAACTGTTCAACTTCAGCTTCTTCAGTGTTACTGGTCAGGGCATAGACTTGAAATTACCGTGATATTGAATGGTTTGCCTTGGAAACGAACAGAGATCATTCTGTTGTTTTTGAGACTGCATCCAAGTACTTCATTTCGAACTCTTTTGTTGACTATGATGGCTACTCCATTTCTTCTAAGGAATTCCTGCCCACAGTAGTAGATATAGTGGTCATCTGAGTTAAATTCACCCATTCTAGTCCATGTTAGTTCACTGATTCCTAGAATGTCGACGTTCACTCTTGCCATCTCCTGTTTGACCACTTCCAATTTGCCTTGATTCATGGACCTAACATTCCAGGTTCCTATGTAATGTTGCTCTTTACAGCATCGAATCTTGCTTCTATCACCAGTCCCATTCACAACTGGGTGTTGTTTTTGCTTTGGCTCCATCCCTTCCTTCTTTCTGAAGTTATTTCTCCACTGATTTCCAGTAGCTTATTGGGCACCTAGGTACTTAAAAGTTATTTTTAAAAATGTATAGTTTTGTAGGTTCATAGTTCCCACATGAGTGTCCCTTGGGTCTTGTTTTTTAATCCACTCTGAAAACCTCTGTGTTTTGTGTATTTATCTTTTAAATTAAAAATTTTTTTGATTGCTCTGGGTCTTTGTTGTGGCATACAAGCTTCTCTAGTTGCAGCACATGCAGGCTTAGTTGCCCTGCAGCACGTGGGCTCTTAGTTCCCTGACCAGGGATCGAACCTGCATCTCCTGCCTTGGAAGGTAGATTCTTAACCACCAGACCACCAGAGAAGTCCCTAGTTGATGTATTTAGACCATTCATATTTAAAGTGATTATTGATTCTGATGAGAAGACTGCTGTCATCCCCATCTTTTTTTCTCTGTAGGTAAAGTGTTTTATTTTCCCTGCTTCTTTCAGGTTTTTTGCTTTATTTTTGGTTGTCTACAGTGTAAGTTTGATGTGCCGAGGTATTGCTTTTTTGTATTTATTTTTCTGGGTGTTCTCTGAGCTTGCTGAAGTTTTGATTTGTTTTCTATCTTTAATTTTGTAAAATTCTTGGCCATTATTTGTTAAAATATTTTTTTCTCCATTTGCTCTTTCTTCTGTGTTGGTATTTCCATTGCATGTAAGTTATACTTTAAAACTCTTCTGGTAATTAGATGTCCTGTTCTGTTTTACTCATTCTTTTAAAATTTTCATTTCAGTTTAGGAAATTTCTATTGACCTATCTTCATGCTCACTAGTTCTTTCTTGGGTGGCATACAGTCTACCAATGAGCCCATCTAAGGCAATTTTCATTAATTACTGTGTTTTTGACTTGGAGCATTTCCTTGATTCTTTCTCAGAGCTCCATTTTTTCTGCTTACATAACTATGTTGTCTTGCATATTGCCTACTTCTTTCATAAGAGCCCTCCTCATATCAATCATGGTTAGTTTAAATTCCCTATATGATAATGCCAGACTTTATGTCATATCTGAGTCTTGTTTTATGTTTGCTTTGTACTTTCGGACTGTGTTGCTTCTGGAACTTTAGCATGTCTTATGATTTTTTTTTGTTGTTGTTGAAATCTAGATGTGCTGTATCAGGTCATGGGAACTGAGGTAAATAGAACTTTAATGTGAGGTTTTATGTTAATCTAGCCAGGAGTTGGGTTATGTTTAATGTTGTTGTAGCCATAGGTGCCAGGTACTCTTTGGGCTTCCCTAAGTCCCCTTCCTTGAGGCTTCTCAGGTGGCTCAATAGTAAAGAATATGCCTATCAATACCAGAGAGTCAGAAGATGTGGGTTCAGTCCCTGCATTGGGAAGATCCTATGGAGGAGGGGCAATGTTCTGTAATCTTATAATTAAACTTTAGATTTTTGTGGGCTTGCATCTGTGGGTTAATACTTTCACAAGTGTTTCTGAAATTAAAAACAAATTCCCCTTGGGTGAGACAGGAAGACCAGAGGGGGCTAGAGTTGAGTGACTCCCTCTCAGCATCCATCGAGACAGGGCTCTGGGGATGTCCTTTCCCTGGAGAGGGGCCTTTTCTGGAGGAGCCCCTGACATTTCGCAGTGGTGACTCCTTTCCTCTGTCTGCATCATTCTTGGATCTTCACCTGGAGATCCTGCTGACATTCCTGGATTAAACTCCCTGCCCCATCTGCCTGCCAAGTGGGAGATGCAAGTTTGATCCCTGAGTCAGGAAGATCCTCTCGAGAAGGAAATGGCAACCCACTCCACTATTCTTGGCTGGAGAATCCCATGGACAGAAGAGTCTGGTGGGCTAGAGTCCATGGGGTTGCAAAGAGTCAGACGTTGACTGAATGACCAAGCACGCGTGGGCACACACACACACACACACACACACACACACACACACACACACACACACAGTGGCTCAGGCTCATACTTGCCCATACTATGCCTCCAGTAACTTACCCAAGCTGCCATTTAACTGTTCCTACCAGCGTGTGGCTCCTGCAGCTTCTGCTCAGGGCAAGTGTGACTCCCTGGATCTTCCTGTTTTTCCAGATTTCAGGGTGGAGTTTGCTCTGCAACCCCAGTTCTCTGATGAGTCCCAGTAAAGACATTCCTTTTCCGACATTCTTTATATTCAGAGCAGGAGTGACAAACTTCTCAGCTCATTACATGTCAGAGCTAAAACCAACCTATCTATCTATTTTGTTAAGCCTAATCTTTCATTTAAGGTTGCACTTACTGAGTAAAATTAAAAAGAAAAAAGACACTACACAGTCATGTAACATTTTGAGACGGGGGTATGGACTGAGTCAAAGTCACATTTTCCCATTTTCATAGGGAAACACTCTACAGTATAAACTGAAAAAGTTGTTCTTAAGCGTTTCTCTTTTTTTCTTTTCCACTGTTCCACTGTGTGTGTTTGGTCTCTTTGTTGTTGTTGTTCAGTTGCTCAGTTGTGTCAAACTCTTTGTGACCCCATGGACTGCAGCAACACCAGGCTCCTCTGTCCTTCACTATCTCCCAGAGCTTACTCAGATTCATGTCTACTGAGTCAGCGATGCCATCCAACCATCTCATCCTCTGTCATCTCCTTCTCCTTTTGCCTTCAATCTTTCCTAGCATCAGGGTCTTTTCTGGTTCCCTAGAATTTGGACTTAGAAAATTAACATTTTATTGTTGTTGTTGTTCAGTCGCTAAGTTGTGTCCGACTCTTTTCGACCCCATGGACCGCAGCATGCCAGGCTTCCCTGTCCTTCACTATCTCCCGGAGTTTGCTCAAACTCATGTCCATTGAGTCAGTGATGCCATTTAACCATCTTATCCACTGTTGCCCCCTTCCTTCTCCTCCTGCCCTCAATCTTTCCCAGTATCAGGGGGCTGGCCACACAGTTCATTCTGTTTTTCTATACTGTCCTACGGGCCAACCTGATACTAGATTTCATTCCTGTGTTCACATCATCACCATTCATTCCTTCAGCCTCCAGGATTCTTTCTCAAGAAGAGCCCTCTTCTGCTGTCATGGACCCTGTCAGGAGCTCAGAGAGGATAAGTTTCAATGGTCCTCTGTCAATTCGCCTTCAGAGCACCTTGACCTTTGTGCCACTGCCTGTACATTTTCTTCTTAAATTTGGATGGAAAAGTTTGAACAGTGAGTTCTTTAAAGACTCTGTGTGCAGCTTTGAGAGTAAAGACCTCTAATCTTCACCTTCAAAATGAGATTTTCATTGTGAGAAGTTTCTACTTTTTCACAAAAGTCCCCAATTTTTATGCCAGAAAAGAACCTAAAGAAATGTCACAGCTAAGGAAAAGCCTCAGTGTGACACCATTGTCCCTTTTGTGAATGTAGTGTCACTTAATGCTTCAGCCCATTTCACGTCTCAGATAAACAATGTCCAACTTTTGACTTTTCATCTTTTTGTTCAGCATGGTCTGGCTCACTGATACCAGAGAGGCTCTGGCTCATTTTGGACAAAATGAGTTGAAAGGAAACTGCTTATTGCAAAATCTGCCTTTTCCTACAGCATACATGGGAAATGGGGAAAGCTGTAATAAAATTAATTGTATGTACATAGAATCTTGATGCTGAAGTGCTTAGCGTTAGAAATTCTTCTGAGAACTCAACTCTGAGGAAAAAGGATTTTTCTCTTATATAGCTTTAAATATAATTCAGTTTCCATTAACTCTCTGAAGCTGCCAAAAGCACATTAAAAAAATGCCAGTTCCTGGAGTGCACCTCAACTCCGTATTTTCAAATGTTTTGAGGCAGCTCATTCAGCAACTTGCTTTAGGTCCCATACATCTCTATTCTGCTAAGGAAAGGTGCAGAATTTGTAAGTAATTGTCTCCTTCCATCTTGTATGTTACATGTGTGCTCAGTCATGTCCAACTCTTTGTGACCCTATGGACTGCAGTCCACCAGGCTCCTCTGTCCATGGGATTTTCCAGGCAGGAATACTGGAGTGGGTGGCCACTTCCTCCTCCAGGGAATCTTCTCAATCCAGGGATTAAACCTGTGTCTCCTTCACTGTGGGTGGATTCTTTACCAGCTGAGTCACAAACACGTCCTGGTATAATGTGGAAGGAAGCTATCACAATATAGATCTTTTGATTAAAGAAAAGCAGACAGCATCCAGTTGATAAATGGAAAGAAATGGAGATTTGTCATAATATTAATGAGGTCCTCTTTGACTTTAATTATTTATTTACTTCTCTTCCCCTTGACAAGGCTTAACTAGACATGGCCTATGTAGGAACATTTAGAAATAAAACGAGTTTCCAAGTCTTCAAGATTATCCAAGAGCACAGAGAAAGAAATAGGCAAAAAATACCATCCCTAAGCCCAGGACCAGACAGCTTCACAGCTGAATTCTACCAAAAATTTAGAGAAGAGCTAACACCTATCCTACTCAAACTCTTCCAGAAAATTGCAGAGATGGTAAACTTCCAAACTCATTCTATGAGGCCACCATCACCCTAATTCTGAAATCAGACAAAGATGCCACAAAAAAAGAAAACTACAGGCCAATATCACTGATGAACATAGATGTAAAAATCCTTAATAAAATTCTAGCAAACAGAATCCAACATCATATTAAAAAGATCATACATCATGACCAAGTGGGCTTTATCCCAGGAATGCAAGGTTTCTTTAACATCTGCAAATCAATCAATGTGATACACCACATTAACAAATTGAAAGATAAAAACCATATGATTATCTCAATAGATGCAGAAAAAGCCTTTGACAAAATTCAACATCCATTTATGAGAAAAACCCTCCAGAAAGCAGGAATAGAAGAAACATACCTCAACATAATAAAAGCTATATATGACAAACCCACAGCAAACATTATCCTCAATGGTGAAAAATTGAAAGCATTTCCCCTAAAGTCAGGAACAAGGCAAGGGTGCCCACTTTCACCACTACTATTGAACATAGTTTTGGAAGTTCTGGCCACAGCAATCAGAGCTGAAAAAGAAATAAAAGGAATACAGATAGGAAAAGAAGAAGTAAAACTCTCACTGTTTGTAGATGACATGATCCTCTACATAGAAAACCCTAAAGATTCTACCAGAAAATTACTAGAGCTAATGAATGAATATAGTAAAGTTGCAGGATATAAAATTAACACACAGAAATCCCTTGCATTCCTATACACCAATAATGAGAAACAGAAAGAGAAATTAAGGAAACAATACCATTCACCATTGCAACAAAAAGAATAAAATACTTAGGAATATATCTACCTGAAGAAACAAAAGACTTACATATAGAAAACTATAAAACACTGAGGAAAGAAATCAAAGAGGACACAAACAGATGGAGACATATACCATGTTCATGGATTGGAAGAATTAATATAGTGAAAATGAGTATACTACCCAAAGCAATCTATAGATTCAATGCAATTCCTATCAAGCTACCAATGGTATTTTTCACAGAACTAGAACAAATCATTTCACAATTTGTATGGAAATATAAGAAACCTCAAATAGCCAAAGCAATCTTGAGAAAGAAGAATGGAACTGGAGGAATCAACCTGCCTGACTTCAGGCTCTACTACAAAGCCACAGTCATCAAGACAGTATGGTACTGGCACAAAGATAGAAATATAGATCAATGGAACAAAATAGAAAGCCCAGAGATAAATCCACGCACCTATGGACACCTTATCTTCAACAAAGGAGGCAAGAATATACAATGGAGAAAAGACAATCTCTTTAACAAGTGGTGCTGGGAAAACTGGTCAACCACTTGTAAAAGAATGAAACTAGAACACTTTCTAACACCATACACAAAAATAAACTCAAAATGGATTAAAGATCTAAACATAAGACCAGAAACTATAAAACTCCTAGAGGAAAACATAGGCAAAACACTCTCCGACATAAATCACAGCAGGATCCTCCATGACCCACCTCCCAGAATATTGGAAATAAAAGCAAAAATAAACAAATGGGACCTAATTAAAATTAAAAGCTTTTGCACAACAAAGGAAACTATAAGCAAGGTGAAAAGACAGACTTCAGAATGGGAGAAAATAATAGCAAACGAAGCAACGGACAAACAATTAATCTCAAAAATATACAAGCAACTCCTGCAGCTGAATTCCAGAAAAATAAACGACCCAATCAAAAAATGGGCCAAAGAACTAAACAGACATTTCTCCAAAGAAGACATACAGATGGCTAACAAACACATGAAAAGATGCTTAGCATCACTCATTGTTAGGGAAATGCAAATCAAAACCACAATGAGGTACCATTTCACACCAGTCAGAATGGCTGCTATCCAAAATCTACAAGCAATAAATGCTGGAGAGGGTGTGGAGAAAAGGGAACCCTCTTACACTGTTGGTGGGAATGCAAACTAGTACAGCCACTATGGAGAACAGTGTGGAGATTCCTTAAAAAACTGGGAATAGAACTGCCGTATGACCCAGCAATCCCACTGCTGGGCATACACACCGAGGAAACCAGAATTGAAAGAGACGCGTGTACCCCAATGTTCATCGCAGCACTGTTTACAATAGCCAGGACATGGAAGCAACCTAGATGTCCATCAGCAGACGAATGGATAAGGAAGCTTATGTGGTACATATACACAATGGAATATTACTCAGCCATTAAAAAGAATACATTTGAATCAGTTGTATTGAGATGGATGAAACCGGAGCCCATTATACAGAGTGAAGTAAGCCAGAAAGAAAAATGCCAATACAGTATACTAATGCATATATATGGAATTTGAAAGATGGTAACGATAACCCTATATGCGAGACAGAATAAGAGACACATATGCATAGAACAGTTTTATGGACTCTGAGGGAGAAGGTGAGGGTGGGACGTTCTGAGAGAATAGCATTGAAACATGTATATTATCATATGTGAAACAGAACACCATTCCAGGTTCGATGCATGAGACAAATGCTCAGGGCTGGGACAATGGGATGACCCGGAGGGATGGGATGGGGAGGGAGGTGGGTGGGGGGTCCAGGAAGGGGAACACATGTAAACCCAGGGCTGATTCATGTCAATGTATGGCAAAAACCACTATAATATTGTAAAGTAATTAGCCCCCAACTAAAATAAATAAATTTATTAAAAAAAAAAAAAAGAATACCATCCCCACATTTACCTCTGGAAGGCAATGGAAGAGACAAAATCGCTGTAATTGGATTTTTTCCAGTACATTTTAAGAGTACTTGCTTTTGTAAAAAATGTTCATGGGCCATTAATCATAACCTAAGAACCACATCTCACCTGAAAAATGAAAGATCCTCCTTTGACTATGGCCCAGATGAATTCCACAAGGCATAGAACATTTCATTTTCAATTCTCCAGGTGCTTATTATTGACCCAACTCTGAACATCTCTAAAAATAATTCTCATTTACTCACTTGGTGAGCACTTTCACCCTAGAACATTCTTTTCTCTGGGCTTTAATAATGTAATCACACTCTCTTCAAATGTTCCCATCAGATCTCTTGGGACCTGAAGCATCAGAATTGGATGAGGCCCTTCAAGAATGTTCTGACATTAAGAGCCTGAGCGCCCAGAGCCATGGGAGAATATCAGCTGGAAGACACCCTTTCCCTACCTTCTAAGGCCCCAAGAGCAGCCTGATGTTTTCTGAAGAGTTGTGCCTACCTCTTAGGCTCTCCAGGATGTTTATCCAACTTGACAGAGACATCATCTGAGCCATGGGGAGTGTGAATATGCCCTTTATTCCATACCCCTCACAAGGAACAGGGATTGGGTAATGGCAGAGGCATTTGAACCCTCCCTTCGCAAGTCTGTGTATCCTATAAAATAGCAGCTTCTTCCAGCCACATTTTTTTTGTATTTTTAAAGCCACATATTTTAAACTTGTTTCCTCGATTTTTGTCTGAGATGGTTCCAACACTCTTCAGTTCAGTTCAGTTCAGTCACTCAGTAGTATCCAACTCTTTGTGACCCCATGAACTGCAACACGCCAGGCATCCCTGTCCATCACCAACTCCCAGAGCTTGCTCAAACTCACATCCATTGAATTGGTGATGCCATCCAATCATATCATCCTCTGTTGTCCCCTTCTCCTCCTGCCTTCAATCTTTCCCAGCATCAGGGTGTTTTCCAGTGAGTCAGTTCTTCGCATCAGGTGGCCAAAGTATTGGAGCTTCAGTTTTAATATCAGTCCTTCCAATGAATATTCAAGACTGATTTCCTTTAGGATTGACTGGTTGGATCTCCTTGCAGTTCAAGGGACTCTCAAGAGTCTTCTCCAACATCACAGTTCAAAAGCATCAATTCTTTGGCTCTCAGCTTTCTTTATAGTCCAACTCTCACATCCATACATGACTACTGGAAAAACCATAACCTTGACTAGACTGACCTTTGTTGGCAAACTAATGTCTCACCCTTTTAATATGCTGTCTAGGTCGGTCATAACTTTTCTTCCAAGGAGTAAGCATCTTTTAATTTCATGGCTGCAGTCACCATCTGCAGTGATTTTGGAGCCCCCAAAAATAAAGTCTTTCATGGTTTCCATTGTTCCCCCATCTATTTGCCATGAAGTGAAACCACGATCTTAGTTTTCTGAATGTTGAATTTCAAGCCAACTTTTTCACTCTCCTCTTTCACTTTCATCAAGAGGCTCTTTAGTTCTTCTTCACTTTCTGCCATAAGGGTAGTGTCATCTGCATATATGAGGTTATTGATATTTCTCCTGGCAGTCTTGATTCCAGCTTGTGCTTCATCCAGCCTGGCATTTCACATGATGTACTCAACATATAAGTTAAATAAGCAGGGTGACAATATACAGCCTTGAGGTACTCATTTCCCTATTTGGAACCAGTCTGTTGTTCCATGTCCAGTTCTAAGTGTTGCTTCTTGACCTGCATACAGATTTCTCAGGAGGCAGGTCAGGTGGCCTGGCATCCCATCTCTTGAAAGAATTTTCTGGTTTGTTGTGATTTACATAGTCAAAGACTTTGAGAATGGGTATAAAATAAATTACATGTAATATGAAAATGTAAAATTTAAACAGACTTTTATATTTTATAGTAAGAGCATAATTTTGTATTATTATCTTGAACTTCTAGAACTTTCCATAGCCATTTTATAATCATAAGTATTTTACAACCATCTTAATTAGTAATTCCTCTTAATAGTTTAACAAAACACTTATCTGCATCTTGTCCTTGTGCCAACAGCATGTAGAAACAGAAATAGAAGTTTTGCCTTTAAGCTTTTTCCTTGCTGTTTATTCCTTGATACAGGAGTATCTCAATGTGTCATGTTTGCCCACAGATCATCCAAGAAAGGTTCTTCATTCCCCCTGCTGACCCATCAGGGAGGCAATGATGAGGGAAAATTTCAGGATTGCCCATTTATGTTTAAATATTATCTTCCCACAGCTTCCCAGGTGGTGTTAGTGGTAAAGAACCCTCCTGCCAATGCAGGAAATGTAAGAGATGAGGGTTCGATCCCTGATTTGGGAAGATCCCCTTTAGCAGAACATGACAACCTGCTCCATTCTCTTGCCTGGAGAATTCCCATGGACAGAGGAGCCTGGCAAGCCACAGTCCATGGGGTCACAAAGGGTAGGACACAACTGAAGCAACTTAGCATGCACACATGATCTTCACAGGAGCCTGTAAACAAAACTTTATGGGTTTCTGGCTATTTTGAATGGATTGTGCGCTGCTGGAATTTACAGTGCTTGGGTTCAAGTCTCTTGATGAACAAGGACTAAGTGTGTGGGGCAGCTTGGCTACACTGATTTATACGGAGGCAACGCATCTTGTAAGACAGGAAAATACCTAGCTCTGCCATTGGAAAAGTGATGAAATGTTGTTCCTTCAGACAAGGTTGTGGATTTATAGCCTATACTGTCTGTGCTCAGTGTACTTTCCCCGGATGATACAGAGCAGGGACGGAAGTTTCTTCTCTCCAACCCAGAGAAGTGATCTTTCTCCTTTCTGCTTTTTAGCTTCACTACTTTATGTCAGACTGGACTTCAGCCTTGGATGTTTCACGACCAATGTCCCTCCACGTGAGGATGCCTAACAGCACTTATTTCACTTCCCAAGCCTTCCCCACCCCCATCAAGGGAGGCATTGCTCTTTTGCACCCCGTCTTATTTATTTAAATGAACCTTTTAAAATCCTCAGCTGTGTAACTAATATGGGTCGCGATATTGATTTCCTTGGTTTTGGCTGCAAGGGGCTTTTTATGAAAAGCATCGACTCAGCTGTTCAGCTCAGCTGAGCTCCTGTGGATGCTCAAAATTCTGGGTTGCTGTAACTGCTGAGTAGTGAAAATCAAAGAGGATCCTTTAGTCATGGCAAATCTATTCAGATGACTGCGGAGGTTTGAGCTCTGTATTGTGGACGTTTTAGCCCTGTGTTGCAGAGCTGGGAAAATAAAAAGAAAAATGATTGCTTTCATCATCATGGGGTCCTGCCACATGCTTCCCCCTCTCCTCCCCACTCCCAAGCACAGGATATCTTGAGAAAAGACTTTGCCATATGTGACTTTATTATAAATTCTCAGTGAGGGTGTTTATAAACCTTTCCACCTTGTGACCACCATTCTCTGAGAGCCAGCTCAGCCGTAAAGATGAACTACTGTGACATTCTAGGGTTCTGTCTTTCATAAATTAATTAACTTGGCTGCATCAGGTCTTAGTTGCGGCACACAGCACCTTTGCTGTGTCACGTGAGATCTTTCATTGCGGCGCAAGGATTCTCTAGTTGTGGCTCCCAGGCCACAGAGGGCGTGGGCTTTTAGTTGCTCGCCTGTATAAGAAATTTTAGTTCCCCGACCAGGGATTGAACCCACATCCTCTGCATTGCCAGGTAGATTCTTAACCACTGGACTGCCAGGGAAGTCCCTACGGTTGTGTCTTTTTGATCAAAAATTTGATCAAAAATTTGATCAAAAATTACTGATTAGCCAGGGTGCAGAGATCTTGATAACCATGATTTCACACTGTAAATAAACAAAGAATCACCAAACCATCCACTTTTGGAATGCAGATAATAAATTGCTCAGGGTCAGAGATGGCTGGGTTTAACGAGGGTCAGTAATAGTTCAGGGGGTACTGTGCATGCGTGCTAAGTTGCTTCACTTGTGTCTGACTCTTTGCAACCCTATGGATTGTAGCCTGCCAGGCTCCTCTATCCATGGGATTCTCTTGGCAAGAATAGTGGCATGGATTGCCATGCCCTCTTCCAGGGAATCTTCCCGACCCTGGAATCAGACCCACGTCTTGTAGGTCTCCTGCATTGACAGGCAGATTCTTTACCACTAGAGCCACCATACCAGAGGGTTCAATAAGCATTTTTATCATTGACATCATGAACAAGCTATTAAGTACTAGTCTCGGGACCACTAGTACTCTCTGAGAAGCCAGTAACCATTAGCCATTCTTTGGGAATCAAGCAAGGACAGTAACTTCTTCCAAAACATTAAATGAAAGTATTCTGTAGACAGTGTAATTGACTAAATGATATCAGGGCCTCTGAAAATTCACTCAAATCACTTGGCTGAGCACTGGCCTTAGCTCCTCAGAGACTTAGCAGTAATGTAAACAATTGGTCTTGGAGAGGCTCATTTGCTTTTTCTTGTTACAGAGATCGCATTCTTGAATGCTAAAAGGTTTCCCACTGACAGTTCCTAATATGAGCTTCAGAAAAGTCCAATCTCCAAAATGTATACACATTTCAAAACCTACATGGAGGAAGTCATGTGCTTCATACTTACCATTGGTGTGGTGACACAGCCTGGCACAGTCTGGGCATGTCTTATCTTTATCTGGAATGTAGCAGATACTCTGACATTAGGATAATTGTTCTTACCTGGCCCCAAAACTATATCTGTACTACAGTCATTAACTCTAAATGTGAGCATTTATTGGTGTGACCACAG
This sequence comes from Giraffa tippelskirchi, assembly GCF_054371585.1. Lineage (NCBI taxonomy): Eukaryota > Metazoa > Chordata > Mammalia > Artiodactyla > Giraffidae > Giraffa > Giraffa tippelskirchi. The sequence continues at coordinate 53,277,335 of NC_137280.1, forward strand.
GACAGGCACTGTGGACAGTTTTACATACAGCATTTATTTTAATTGTCACCAAACTCCAGGAGTTAGATATTCATTTCATTTTATAGGAAAAAAGGAGAGAGAGAAAGTTAAGTCTCTGGCTTAAGGCCACATAGCTAATAATAGTACATCATATTTTGAATAAAAATTGATCTGATTCCAAAAGCAGGACTTTTGTGCTAAAACTGTACTGTCTGATGTGGAAGCTACATGACTGATAGCCTGTAGTGGCTGCTGAGCACTTGAATGGGGAAACCTGGCTGGTCAAATATGCTGTATACAAGTTCAAATGTGCTGTATACACTGGATTTAGAGACTTAGCATGAAAAATCTATATATAGTATGTCAGTAGTTTTATGAATTGACATTTATTCATGTCAAAATGATCATATTTTGGGTATATTAGGTTAAATAAAATGCATTATTGAAATTAATTTCATGATAATCAGGAAACTTCTATACTTCTCTGCCCTTTCTCTGATGGTGCTTTATTGTGGTCAACTGAGTTTTTACTCCTCAAGACTGAATCTGAACCACCATTTTAAATCATCTTCAAAAACCTTGGCAAGTTTTTCAGATCAGGCATCCTGCTCAGTTCAAAAAACCAGAATCCTGAACTCTTGCTGTTACCACCAGGGAGATAGGCAGTGAAGATCAGTGAGACACATTGGGTTGTTTCTGACTTGGACATTCTGTCTTCAGAAGCAGCTATAACCTGATTCTTAGAGAAAAAGATACCCCCAGGATAAGGCACAACAAAAAAGCATCACCCTCCAAATTCCTGGCCAGTTGTGTATCTCTTCTGTCATTGCTTTTATTGTGCACGGGATTTGAGTTTCTTTATTCTCATGATGCAGATTTTTGCATATTGTTTATTATCGTTGATCAGTTGATTTAATCTTGTTCCAAATTCAGCTGCAGAGTTTGAGTCCAAGACCTCTATGACAATGGATTCCCCAAGTTCCACAATGGATTATTTGCTTTTTGAAAGTGAAAGTGTTAGTGTCTCTGTATGTCCAACTCTTTGTGACCCTAGGGACTGTAGCCCGCCAGGCTCTTCTGTTCATGGGATTCTCCAGACAAAAATACTGGAGTAGGTAGCCATTCCCTTCTCCAGGGGATCTTCCCAACCCAGAGATTGAATCTGAGTCTTCTGCATCACAGGCAGATCCTTTACCATCTGAGCCACCAGGGAAGCCCCCATCTGCTAAAATCCAGGGCTAATTCATTTGCAGTGTTACAAACTTCTTTGTCTCTCTGGAAAAGTGCTAACCAAATACATGCCCATGGATATGCAAAGTAGAGGATGGAGACAAATATTTGGGAAATCTGAAAAAGTTAGGATCATGGATCACCCTGAAATATACTCATCGTCATCATTTAAATACGTGTGTTGACTGTTACACTGGGTAGCTAATGAATTATCAATGTTCTAGAAAATTTAGAAAATATAATTGCACTATCTTATTTCTGAAAATTCTTTTTCCTTGGTCTATCTCTGACACAAAGGAAATAACTTTGCTTAAGAGATATGATAATAGTAAATGCAAGACAAAAGAACTTTCATTGATTAATTTAGACAACAAATAAAAATCTGAAGGTAATTGAAGTAAAATCATAAATGCTCTCCACTCTACAATATGAGAGTCTCTAAATCCCCACTTAATTTTTTCTATCATGTAGAGTATCCAGCTGCAAAAAAAGAAGAAATTTTCTAGTCTCTGTTTTTGTGTACAAATTTTATACTTTCTTTTTTCTAAACTCTGAATATCATCAATTAAATCACTGTCCCCAGAGCAAATGCCTATTTGCCTTAAATTCAACAGAGCTTAAGGTTTAAAATAACCAATGGTATATGTAACAATTAAAAATAAAAATGTAATTTATCATACTTTATTAACGAAGATGACTAGGAAATGAGTTCTTAGGAGAGAAATTTTCCATTCACAGCAAAAGTCATTTTCTAAGATAGCCTCCTAGGCTGTGTCTACTGAAGAAAATTTCCATTGTAAATGGTTAGGCATTTTTATAGTTTTAGTCTTGTTATGAGAAATGATACTTTAGATTCTTCAGGATTAGGAGTGACAGAAATATATTGAAATAGAATTTTCCTTGTATGCCCCTATAGTAAGAGATGTGGGTTCGATCCCTGGGTCAGGAAGTTACCCTAAAGGAGGAAATGGCAACCCACTCCAGTGTTCTTGCCTGGAGAATCCCATGGACAGAGGAGCCTGGTGGGTATAGTCTGTGAGGTCACAAAGAGTGAGATACAACTGAACAACTGAGTGTGCAAGCATGGGAATAGGAGGGATGAAACTTAGAGCAAAAATACCTGTTTGTTTTTGATGCTATTTAAAGTAATAAGGCTGTTCTATGACAACCTGTAATGGGACCTTACTTCTCCAGCCCCTGCCCCACCTAGCTTCACAGCTCTTTCTTGTATGATGAAAAGAGGACCGTTTCTGCCTCTCAGCTTCCCTCTTTAAAAAAAAAAGAATTAATTAATTAATTTGGCTGTGCCAGGTCTTAGTTGTGGCATGTGGGGTCTATTTCCCTGTCCAGGGATCAAACCTGGGCCCCCTGCATTTGGGAGGCCAACATTCCTTCTTTGTTTGGAAGACTCCTCTCCTATTGACCAAATCTAATTTTTGTCAGTGCTAAATATTTCTTGTTGTTGTTCAGTTGCTCTGTCACTTCTGACTCTTTGCAACCCCATGGATTATAGCAAGCCAGGCTTTCCTGTCCTTCACCATCTCCTGGAGCTTGCTCAAACTCATGTCCATTGAGTCAGTGATGCCACCCAACAATTTCATCCTTAAACGACACCAAAAACAAACAAACAAGAATACTAGAATTCCATTACCTAAATCTCTTCTGTATCTGGCCTCTTCACAATCCAGCTCTAAACCTGGCTGTATTTTGCCCATACTTCTGAGTGTAATAATCTGAAATAATAACTTTCTGGAATAATCTGTTCAAGTGTCTCCTCCTGAGTTTGTACCCCATTCCCCATTTCAACTTTATACTATTCGTTCTCTTTCCTACAGGTGAATTGAATGGACTCCCAAGCTATCTTGCAGCAAACTAAGTCTTATTATTAATATCTTTACCCTTTTTCTGTTTGTATCACCCATTTTGCTTGCCTCCATCACCATCAGTAGCAAACTTTTGTCTCTGGACAGAACCCTCGTGTCAACACCATCCTTTGACCCAGATCAGAGAAATTCCTGCCCTGGGCTCCATGCTTTAGAGCAGGGGTCCCCAAGCCCCAGGCCACAGATCAGTACTGGCTGTGGGTGAGCAAGCGAACCTGGATTAGCCACCCTCTAACTCCCTGGTCAGTTATCTGGTCTGGGAAATTGTAGCTACAGGCTTGGGGACCTAGATCTGCCCTTCACTGGATTGTGAAGAAATTTGAAGAGTGACGAGTAAGCCAGAGAGTGATGACAAAGCATACCTCCCAGAGCAGTCATTTTTGGTGTGGTCTAGTGTGTGTACATGCTTGTGCAGTTGTGTCCGACTCTTTGTGACACCATGGACTGTAGCCCACCAGGTGCCTCTGTCCATGGGATTCTCCAGGCATGAATACTGGAGTGGGTTGACATTTCCTTCTCCAGGAGATCTAACCCTCGTCTCCTGTATATCCTGTATTGGCAGGCGGATTCTTTACCCCTGAGCCACCTAGCCAGAGACCAATCAATATTGGTTCTGTGTCCCATAAGGCTATTGATGAATGATTGGCCTATTGATGAATATCGTACTTATTAGGGTTCTCAAGAGAAACAGAACCAATAGGATATGTATATATAAAAAGAGACTAGTTATAAGGAGTTGGATCACATGGTTATGGAGACTGGTAAGTCACAATCTGCAGGGGTGACGCTGGCAGGCTTGAGACCCAGGAAAACTGATGAGGTTCCAGTCTGAGGGGACCACTGGAGATCAAGGAGATTCGATGGTGCTGATGAACCCGACAGAAGGCATTTGCTGCAGAATTCCCCCTGACATGGGAAGGCTGGTCTTTTTTTTTTCTATTCAGGCCCTCAATAGATTGGATAAGATCCATTCACATTATAGATGGCATTCTGCTTACTCAAAGTTCACTGATTTAAATAATCTCACCCCATACACCCTCCTTGTTAACATACAGCATAAACATCACATCTACTTTCTAGGATTAAATCCCGGACAGCTCAGACACCACAGAATGAAAGTGATTTGACAGTCTCCCTCAGTGACTCATTTCAATTTACTTATTTAGTTCAAATCATCCTTGCTTTTCATACCTAAATCTTCTGAAACTTCACATGCATGGAAGTGTCATGGTGTACAAAGGGCCTGATGTGAAGAACGAAAATGAGACTGAAGGTGATGCCTGGGGCAGAGAAAAGTGCTTGTTCCATCTGTAAAGTTCCCTGATGAAAGGCTCTGCATAGTTTCTGGTAGTTAACAAGTGGAGAAGTCGTCATTTAAGACTGATTCAGTACATTTTGTAGGGCTGGAAATTCCTGATTACTTATTCACTTTTACATGAAGAAATTCAGTAATAAACAGACTACCAACTAACGTGACCACACGGTGAGATTTGTCACTGAAGAATGCCTCCTTCTGCTGTCTTCCCACTCCACCTTGGAAAGTCAAACCACCTGTTCATCATCAGTGATATGTCAGCTATAAAAATTAAATAGGGGTGGGGTGGGGGGTTAAGAGGGAGGTTCAAGAGGGAGGTTCAAGAAGGAGGGGACATATGTATACTTTCGCTGATTCATGTATGGCAGAAGCCAACATAACATTGTAAAGCAATTATCCTCCAATTAAAAATAAATTAAAAAATTAAGTAATGCCACAAGACATAATCTATAGAAATGTGATATCTTTTAAAGCATATGGGTCTATTGTATAGATGCTAAGTGTTGCTATTGTCACTGTGAAAAGATAAGAGCTATATAGTTGGGCGTCTTCGTTGCCTAGAAGAAGAAAAACAAGCCCTCTCTGAGAATGCACCTTTGTATGTACATCGCCATAAATGCAGGAATTCTAGCATTAGGTTGTAAATGTCATGTACTCTAGGACACATCCATGCTTAAAATCATAACCAGACATCTCAAACCGGTAACGTTTAGGCGTATTGCCCCTCCCATTACTGCAGGTTGAAGTGAAGTGCTACTCGCTTAGTCGTGTCCAACTCTTTGTGACCCCATGGACTGTAGCCCACCAGGCTCCTCTGTCCATGGGATTCTCCAGACAAGAATATTGGAGCGGGTTGCCATTTCCTCCTCCAGGAGATCTTCCCAACCCAGGGATCAAACCCACGTCTCCTGCGTCTCCTGCATTGGCAGGCAGATTCTTTACCACTGGAGCCATCTGGGTAGCTCTCCTGCAGGTTACCCAAGGATTATTTTCTTTTTCGACCTGTAAATAATTTATTTGCCACCGTTCTTTTAAAATAACACAACTTTGAAGATCCTAACAGCATCGTAGGACTTCTAGACAGAGCTGTTTCATCTATTCCATAGTGCTGAAGGGCATCAGTATATTTTAAATTATGCTATTAATAGAAATAATACAACATGGAATTCATCTTTGAAGTTATATCTTATCCAATGGCTAATACACTACTGAAATACTCTCACAACTGTCAAGTTGTGTTAGGCAACGTTTAGGGAGAAAATGAAAAAATAAAGTCAACTAAAACAGCTCTTCTGTTGGTACAATGGAGCAAATGAGGTGATAGAACTGCAGAGATAACAGTGTCTTAAGCCACAGACCTCAATAGGGTCATAAAAACCTGATTATCTGTGTACAACATCATCTTCTATCTCTGCTTTTGACAGTCCTTTCGAGTTAGAACCTAACTGTAGTATTTTCTAATATTATCTCAAAAATTGCTTTTATTTCATGTGTTGTACAAGGAGGAACCATCTTAGGAAGTAAATTATAAGGAAATTTAAAAAATCTAATTTAAAGACTTTAGAATCATGTTAAACTCAGTAGAGCTCCCTTTTTTTCTTTTAGATTATTTAAATTTGCGAAATCAGCTAAGCTCTGTTTTAGAAATTGAGCGTGTTGCCTTATTTTCATTGTTAGGTATGGCTTCAGGTTACCAAGAAGATTGATTTGTTGTTGTTCAGTCACACAGTCATGTCCGACTCTTTGCGACCCCATGGACTGCAGCATGCCAGGCTTCCCTGTCCTTCACTATCTCCTGGAGTTTGCTCAAACTCATGTCCATTGAGTCAATGATGCCATCCAACCATTTCATCCTGTCATCCCCTTCTCCTCTTTCCCTCAGTCTTTCCTAGCATCAGGGTCTCAACTCCAATTATGCAACAATTATTGAATAGAAAGCATTAAGTGTTTGGTTCAGTTCAGTAATCTTTGAGCTCGTACAGGGAGACCTTAGGCAGTTGTGCACTAAGGTAAATAAGTCTTGTTCCACATCCTCAAGGAATTCCCAGTTTGGTGTCAGAGAAGGACCCATGTATGGATATTTACCACAAGACCTGGTGTGGGCAGGTTCCAAGTCCTGAATGCAGAGGAGGGGACCTAACCCAGCCCAGGTGAAAATGATGAGGCACCTGGTGAAACATCTGACTCCTGAGTTTTTGTGTTTCATAAGTCAGCCCATGAGTGATTATGATGTCAATTTATTCGGTCATAACCAAAAAAACTTTTTTTCTTCATTTTGAAAACATTTATTTTTAATTGAAGGATAATTGCCTTACAATGTTGTGTTGAAAACTTTTTTAAATGAAGAAAAATAAACTAGAAAAATTTTGTCTCCATTCTGAACCTTCATTTAGTCCATTCTCCTCCATCTCTCTGAGACGCAAACTTGATTTTGTCTTCCTGATGAAACTCTCCTGGGTCTCCCATCGCCTGCCTGACTGATAAGGTCTCAGTCTCTCCCTCTGGCATGTTCTTCTCTCACCCTCCTAACTGGCTAACCCTAACTCACTTTTCTTATCCTAGATCTCCAGCCAAACTCAAACCTCACGTATCTGCCAATTGCCCTAGAATGCTCCTCTGCTCTTGCGTGTGTGTGCTTCGTCACGTTCGACTCTTTGTGACTCCCTGAACTTTAGCCCGCCAGGCTCCTCTGTCCATGGAATTCTCCAGGCAAGAATACTGGAGTGGGTTTTGCATTTCCTTCTCCAGGGGATCTTACTGACCCAGGGATCAAACCTAGCTCTCCTGCATTCGCAGGCGGACTCTTTACCGATGGGCCACCTGGGAAGCCTCCTCTACTGTTGATGATATCCTACCCATCTTTCAGGACCCAGTTCAGAAGTTTTCTCTTTTGTGAAAACTTTCTTAGCTTCCCAAGCAAAGTGATCTTTCCTTCCTTTGTGTTATCACTGTAGCTTATTCATACCTGTTATTGTAGCAATAAGTGGTGTCTTCCAACTGCTTGTTTATATATCTACACCTAGCCTCTAAGCACCTTGACAGCAAAGAAAATATCTTATGTAGTTTTCTGTGCCTGGCATGTAGAAAGCAGCAAAAAAGAAACTTGTGATGCATTACAAATGATTGCTCTTTTTCCTTTATTGTAGCAATTCAGTGTCTTTCAATTATTTATTTAATTATCCACTCCAATTCCAGACTCAGTATCTTAAGGGCAGAGACTATGCCTTAAATATTTTTATCTGACTAACATATAAGATGAGTGAATAAACAGATGAATAAACAGTTAATTTAGGAAATTGGTTATCAATAATAACATTTCATACCTGTAATGACCATTAAATTTTCCTAATGAGAAGATATACAACATAAATACTAGATCACTTGAGAAAGACACAGCAAGAATGTTGTTGGGTGAAAGTTATCAACTAAGGTGACTGTGCAAGAATAAAACTGTGTCTCCCTTGGCCTCCCATAAAATATTAAGAAATGATGATCTGGCAGGGATATGGAAGCAAATATGCTAGAAGTAGGGCTTCCCTGGTGGCTCAGTGGTAAAAAATCTGCCTGCAATCGGGAGAGCTGTGTTCAATCCCTGGGTTGGAAAGATCCCTTGGAAGAGGGACTGGCAACCCACCCTAGTATTCTTGCCTGGGAAATCCCATGGACAGAGGAGCCTGGTAGGCTACAGTCCATGGGGTCACGAAGAGATGGACACGACTGAGCACTTAGCATCCCCTGAGTCCTATAAAGTCAGCCCACCTTGCTGCTCGTGACAATCTATAAAGGAGACTTAGAAAAACTCCAGGGGTCCCGATTTGAGAGCATTTTCCTTGATCTCAGTGCAATCCTCCTTCCTCTCACCTAGACTCAGCCCTGGGACATTTGAAGGATGCCCACAAGGCTCCAAGGCTCCAGGTTCCCATCCTCATAGGGCTCTTACCCCAGAGGGCATCCCATCTCACGACTAGATGTCAAATAGTGAACACACAGGCACCCACTTCTCTCTCCCCAGTTATGTTCACTGACACCCATATTCTCGTTGTTCACTGATCCCATGGGCCCTCCAAGCCATTTGCAATCCATCACATCCTTTGTGTATCCACTTCATCCATTTCCAGCTTCGAGTCCACGAGTCCTCGGTTCATCACTATAATAGATCTCTTGGATAGGCTCTCAATGCCCTAGACAATGGGTCAGTGAGCTAAGGCCCTCAGGTCAAATAGCCCGCAGACAGGTTTTATAAATAGTGTTGAGTTGGAACACAGCCTCCCCCACCCCTTTAACTGAGATATTGTCTTCCGCTGCTTTTGCACTAAAGTGATAAGCTGAGTAGTTGTGACAGACATTGTGTGGCTGCAAAGCAAGCCATATCTAATTTCATGTCCTTGTAATCATTATAAGGAAAGGAACAAACTTCTGCACACTTATAGGTGGCCCAGGGAAGAAATGATTCCACTCTGTGAAACGCTGAACTTGTAGTTCTAGCAGTGACTTAATGATGTTCTACTAAAGGCCCGTTAAATCTGTACATGTTACTTTTACTTTGGGTTGTCCGTTGAGGCCCTTGGGGTGAGGCTAGGATCCTTTCCCTGATTGCGTTTGTAGATACCAGAGGACTTGACCAGGGCTTATGTTAGGAAGGAGGAAGGAAGGACAGTTGGAGATTTGGTGAACTGACCTGCATCGTATAACGCAGTGGGAAGAAAGTGGTCACTCAGGATACATGGGTGTGATTTCATGCCTTATCCCAGGTCTAGTGGTTATGACACTTGCCCTCAGTCTGTTCCTTTTTCAAGAATGTATTTTCTCTCAAACATCCACTGGGGGAGTGAAAATCCCCTTGGAACTTCTGATTCCCATCACATTCTATTAATAATTCACAGAGGAAGACTTCCCTTTATAAGAAGCCTCTGTGGTCTTCCTTTGCCCTATAGACCAGACATCCTAAATAGTTTTCATCTTCTGCTTCTGATAAGCATGTAATTGCATGTAACAAAAAAAAAGTCCACTGATAGTTTCAATAAAATAAAAGACTTTAAATAAATACTTATTGAGCTATAACAAGAAATGACATATTCAGGTGAGAAAAAGACCCAGACATCTGAAGAAAAGCATATGTTAATTACGCACATTCAAGATTTTACTTTGAAAATAGTTAAAAAACCAACACATACATCTGATTATCTCATATTCCTCTTCTCCAGGCTGCCCTTTGCATGCTTTCTGTGCACAGATATTTTTCACCATTGTGATTCTGACACACAAACCATCTCATCACTTCTGCATTAACAATGACACAGAGGCAGCCAGTATCAGGCCAATAGGAAATGAACTACGGTTCTGATTTTATCCCAACAGGAAAGAAGAGATGTTTATAATTTCCCAGTAGGAAATCAGATCTATTTCTCTGCATAGCTTGACAAGATGGTGTGTCTTTTCCCTCTCTATTAACTTAATACCAAAATAAATGGCAACTCAGAGTTAAATGAACAGGAAAAGACTGCTAATGTCAATCAAAATATATGCCAATCTCACTTCTACTGTCAGTTGCATGGAACTCAAGTTCATTACTGAAAGTATTTATAATTTTCTTTCCTCATTGTCTAAATCAGAGAAGAGAGAAAAAAAGCCAGACTATGGGACTTCCCTGGTGGTGCAATGGTTAAGAATCTGCCTCCCAATGCAGGGACATGGGTTCAATCCCTGGTCAGGGAACTAAGATCCACATGCCTTGGAGCAATTGAGCTGGTACACCGCAACTACTGAGCCTGTGGGTCTCAACTACTGAGCCCATGCTTTAGAGCCCACACTCTGCAACAAGAGAAGCCCCTTGTGCCCATGCTTTAGAGCCCACACTCTGCAACAAGAGAAGCCCCTTGCGCCACAACTAGAGAAAAAGGCCACATGACACAACAAAGACCCAGACCCCCCCAAAAAAAAACGCCAGACTACTTTTATCACATCATTTTATTTCAAGAGTTGTCTTCTTATAATTTCCCCTAACTCTCCTCATCCAGTCGACCCCCACCACCATTTTTAGCTGGAAAGTTACATATGAAATCAGTGATACACTGCTTATATTTACCTGAAAATGCAAATATAAATCTATCTGTGTAAAAATGATCCCTTAAATCAAATTCCCAGACTCAGAAACCTCCTATTTAATGTCCAGAGCTAGTCTCAGATCCTCAGAGATACATTTTGATGCTTTCCAAGTTGAAAAACATATTCTAGATGACTCATGCTTCAGTGCTGATTTTTGCTTAGCAACATGAAATGGACAAGAGAAGGAGCCTGGTTTACTGACAGCAGCTCTCTGTCTGTGGGTGGGCATTGGCAAGTGCTTCCATATGCATCACACTTAAGATGCTTCTTCCAGGAGGCTTCTTATCAAAACAGTGTGTAAAGCAGTGACCCTCCAGAGGAAGTGACTGGATAGAGACTGAGCCCATAAATTGGTGCCCAAGGCTGGCCTGTGCTCTTATTAGGACATCTGTGAATTCCTCCACTGACAACTTTCTTCATCTGGGGTAGGTGGTCATATGGTTTGTGGTGAGTGCAGGGAGGAAATTTAAAAATAGAGAAGAACCAATGTTAACTTAGATGCCTGCATTGCCATCGGATATTCACCCATATCCAAAAGAAATGAGGCCAGTTATGTACATTCATATAAATGTGTCTACCTCTTACTGTGTATCTATCTATCATCTGTTAAAGAGTATACACACCTGTAAGATTTATTACTGCAATGTCTTTGGAGAATGCATGCTCAGTTGCTCAGTCGTATCCCACTCTTTGCAGCCCTATGGACACAAAGAGGCTCCTGCCAGGCTCCTCTGTCCATGGGATTTCCAAGGCAAGAATACTGGAGTAGATTACCATTTCCTCCTCCAGGGGATCTTCCTGACCCAGGGATCAAACCCACATCTCTTTTGTCTCCTGCATTGGCAGGCGGGTTCTTCACCACTAGTGCCATCTGGGAAGCCCAACAGTAGTGAGGACTTAAATAGTATAGTAAGATGTTCTAGAATCTCATACATAGATCTCTTCCTGGGAGGAGCTCCCTGAATGTACCCACACAGTTAAAACGATGTTTTGGAAAGAGTCATTAGAATCATGTCTTCCTATTTGGTTCCATACATTGAGGGGAGGATTAAGCCTACAAATAATGGCTAAACTTAACGTATTATATTAAATCACACTCATGTTTTAAATAATACTGCATCATAAATGCCATGTGTAAATTGCTTTTCTTCTTGACCTTCTGAATTCAATATAGTAAAACCTATTGTATGGTTTATTAGTTAAAGTGTACCTCTTAGGCACACAAGGCTCCTAGAAGCCTCTCACTACAAGTAGAAGGAGAAGAAAGTTAAGTCAAACTTTCCAGTTGTTGTTAGGTTATCCAGTCTGATAAAGAGGTCTCAGTGAAAGCTACACTAGCACAAACAAATCAACAAACAAAAAGAGCTGCTGTCAGGTTATAACCCAGATCAGCTGACTAGCAACTCCTTGAGATTCTGGGGTCTCAAGATAGTCTTGGCCTTCTTCTCCTGGGGCCAACACTGAGGCCCTGCTATTGAAATCTGGTCTACATTCATTGGTTAGAAAAATTAAATAGTAGGTTCATTTGCTCAAGCACATGATTAAGTTATGGCAAAACTAATGTGTTGGAAATGAATTAATTTGAGTCTTAAAAGTAAGCTTTCTCTGTTATGTTTTTATCAAGAAAAGGAATCACTGAAGTGATAAGGCAGTAAACTTAAGTGTGAAACTCATACACAGAAGTCAACACAACCAAGTCAGTCTGTGAATGTACGACAAGTTTAGAAACAAGCCAGTTCCCGGAAAATTGAGATTTATCGTCTATAATCCAGGAATACAGAACAAAAGCTGTATTTTCTGATACAGAGTAGTGCCCAAGCTAGGGTTCTGTGTGGGATTTTTTTTTTTAGTCTTAATATATGATTACTAGAGTAAAAAAATTTTTCCCCAGAGAAATATTGGTTTAAAAAATGCTTCCAGGGACTTTCCTGGTGGTCCTGTGGTTGACACTCTGAGCTTCCAATTCAGGGAGCTCAGGTTCCATCCCTGGTCAGGGAACTAAGATCCCACATGCCATGCAGCATGGTCAAGAAGTAAAAATTAATGATGCTTTCAGCTAACTAGATGGTCAGACAGTTCCTAAAACAGTTGATTTGTGCAGTGAGTGCTAATACGATGTTCTCTCTCTGGAGAGTGTACTTCTAAAGAGGGGCCTCACGGAAACATTTAACAACTTAACTGACTATAATTTGTGATTAACAATTCCTATGATAACTGGTTTGCATTATAGTAAATATACGGACCACTGCCTTAATTAATTCTTACCACAAAATCTACAGATGATGTGATAGAGTATCTATAGGATTTTTTTTAAAGAGTCTTTTGATGTGGACCATTTTTAAAGTCTTTGTTGAATTTGTTGCAATATTACTTCTGTTCTGTGCCTCAGTTTTATGGCCGTGAGGCATGTGGGATCCCAGTTCCCTGATCAGGGATTGAACCTTCACCCCCTGCACTGGAAGGCGAAGTCCTAACCACTGGACCACCAGGGGAGTCCCTATATGGATGTTAAACAAGCAGTTCTTGGGGTTGAGGGTTGGAGGGTTGGAGTGACCTGTAGTGTTCAGCTATACTCTTGGTGTAAATAAATCCACCATGGCTGATTTCAGAGTACCAACATGATCCCACAGATTGTGGAACTGGGGAGAGATGTATATTGGCCACCATTAGAGAGTGTTTCTACCATCTGGATACAAATAAAAACGAAGAAACTTTACTCAAGAGTATAGAGCAGAGTATGATGCAATTAAATAGTTAGTGTTGAGTTTAAAGTGTTTATACCTTTTTATAGAATATAACAATGCAAAATTATGTAGTAATGCAAATTATGTGATTTTTAATAATGGCTATATTTAACAACTAGTTTGAAAATTTCCTAAAAATTTAACAATTTGTTCTTGTGCACTTGTGTGAGCTGGCTCCAGTGTATCATGACTTTTGGAACTAAGTAATGTTTTTTTTTTAGGAACAAAGGTTTTATTTTTAAGGAATGAAAATGTAAAAGGCCTTCAATTAATGTGTATTGCTGTATCTAGATGAGTACTTTCTAGACACACTATTTCTTTTTTTTTAAAGCTTTTTATTTTGTATTAGGGTATAGCCAATTAACAAACTGTGAGGGGTTGGACTATAAAGAAAGCCGGGTGCCGAAGAATTGATGCTTTTGAACTGTGGTGTTGAAGACTCTTGAGAGTCCCTTGGACTTCAAGGAGATCCAACCTGTCAATCTTAAAGGAAATCAGTCCTGAATATTCATTGGAAGGACTGAAGCTGAAACTTCAATACTTTGGCCACTTGATGCGAAGAGTTGACTCACTGGAAAAGACCCTTATGCTGGGAAAGATTGAAGGCAGGAGGAGAAGGGGACAACAGAGGATGAGAAGGTTGGATGGCATCACCGACTCGATGAACATGAGTTTGAGAGAGCTCCGGGAGTTGGTGATGGACAGGGAAGCCTGGTGTGCTGCAGTCCATGGGGTCACAAAGAGTCAGACACGACTGAGTGACTGAACTGAACTGATTGCCTACAAAGAAAAGTCTTTCTTCTCTGCCTTCAAGGTTTGGCTGATCCTTTGTCCCTCATATCTGACCACTGGAGCTGCTGTTCAGGGGTCCTACTGCGGAAGTTCATACCCTTTCCCAAGTTCTCCCAGGCTCTTCTGTCTTCATATCCTTCGTCCTACCGTTACTGTGACATCAGTCATCTTCCCCCTTAACTTCCCCACCACATTCTCCGAGGGTGTGATGGATTACTCAGCCAAGGGAGTGATTATTATGGCCCAAACTTAATGTTGGTGCAAATCAGTGTTCACCTCTAAGGTTTGCTGAAGACCTGTTTTCTGTTTCCACAGGGAGCCTACTATGTCTTTGGGGGTGCAGGTGAAAACCCAGCATTTCTACAAACACTGCATTTCATCTTCCTAAAATGAAACTAGATAAAATGTATGATATTCAAAGAGACAATTTATTACCTCAGAAAATCCCTCCTTGCAGTAGCTTTTAGTCTTAAGGTTAATATAAAATACTTGACATGATGTGTTGTATGTAGGTTTTATGGCTCCATTACATTCTTTTCTGTGTATGTATGCTGAGTCGCTCAGTTGTGTCCAACTTTTTGCAACCCCATGGAATGTAGCCCACCAAGCTCCTCTGTCCATGGAATTTTCCAAGCAAAAATAATGGAGCACGCTGCCATTTCCTTCTCCAGGGGACCTTCCCAACCCAGGGACTGAAACCATGTCTCTTGTGTCTGCTACATTGGCAGCCAGATTCTTTAACACTCGCATCACCTGGGATGCCCTTTCTTTTTCTAGTGGCTTTATAATAGATATTAATATCATAAAGAAAGTCATCACTAAAACATAAAGTTAATATTCATAGGTAAGGCTCCTAATATTAAAAAATGGGATAAATTCAAGAGGACTTTTGTGACTGACTTTCTGGAATCAGGAGTCTAGATAATAGAGAAATAGGAACAAATATCAATAATATTTTAAACAAATGGAATACTAGCAAATATGGAATTGGTTTACTTGTGTCTTTAATGTTTAACTGAGGTATTTAAGAAATATTAATAATTTTAGTTCAATTTATAATTATTAATAGGTTCTGAGAGAGATATTTTATTCTCAATACTTTTTTTCTAAAAACAGGAATTGTAATAATTTTAGGAGTAAGTATAAACCTGAATTTTGAAAGGGTCAATCATAGTTCAGGATTTGGAAGATAAAATGTTTAAGTGAGCCTTGAGCTTAGTGTAACACATGTGCTGCTTCAATCCTTTTTGCAATAATACCTCAGAGCAAATAAAACCAGCTGTGTAAATGAAAAATTCAAATTAAGTATGTTTCAAACAGCCGCTGGTACCAAAGTATCCATTTGCAACTCTATTCTATTCCTTCTGTTACTGAATTCAAGCAAATAGATTGTCAATAAAACTTCATGAGTATCTAACGTCAGAACATCTCTGATTTATGACAAATATTAATATAACCCAAAGGTTGTTATTGAGCAGAGCTAAAAGATATCAGAAAACAAGATGATAGAGATAGGTAAATGATAGAGATGAGTAATGGGTTATATGTCTAAATATTATGAATATGAAATATCATCCTTAGTACTACAGTAAACAACCCAGAATTTTAAGAATTATATATTTATTTACTGTTCATATATAGTTCACATATTGTCCACACAGTTATATGTACATGTAAAGTATTTTGATAGTTTATTTAAAATTGGCCTAAGAAATTTTATAATTGCTTGCTAGCAAAATTACAAGTTTATTCATTAATTCTAGCTAAATAATCTGGCTATTACAAGTAAAAGCAGGGTTAATTTAAGATTATTACTATAGTTACAGAAATGATACATTTTCCTATGAAACAGAATTTTTGAGAGATTAGTCTGTACCCTTATCTTTGAGAAAGTCTGGGTACAAGATCTCTCCTTGAAAGTAGATGAGCTACCCTGATGCAGGTGAGGGTTGCATGGATGCTGTCATTGGTCACAATTGGCCGCAGGCCCCTGTGAGCCCATTTTCAGCTCACATGGAGATATATGTAGCCCACCGCGGAGAAGCTCCATGTTTTTGCTTCCCATCAACATCCTTGAGCCACAGGCCTGAGCTAAAGGAGGTGACATACTAATTCATCTTTCTTGTGCCCCTCCCTACTCATGCCTTGAGAAGTCTGGCTCTGGGTAAAAGGAGATGGAAAATGAGGCAGGGTAACTTAGAGGCTCTGGATCATTCCAGCAGGAGGCCAGTTAGTTTGGTGCTGCTTTTAACTTCAGGGGTTCTGAAGCAAGATGAATTGCTGAGAGGCGGGACTGCACAGAAAGGAAGGCCTGAAGCCTCAGGGACCCCGGGAACCATGTCCTCCGGCAATGGGAGAAGCACAGGACCGAGCTGGGAGGGGGTGGAGGCCGGCCTTCCTGCTTTACTTGCCACGGTGCGCAGAGATGTGGGCTTGATCCTCTGGCCCTGCCCAAATAGTCACCGGATATAATGACATGAATTAATTGACAATATCTTTATCAAATAATTTGCGAAGCCACTCGGAAGAAATGAATTGCTTAGGAGGTAGCAGGGAAGACAATGTCGCTGAAAAATGCAGGTAAAGCTAATGAAACTTGGACATGTCCAGTGATTTTTGAAACCAACAGGCTGTCTAGTTTTAATGCACAATAAAATAAGCTATTTTGAGTGACATGGAAAAAATAAGATTCCTTTATAATGTATATTATATAAATAAACAGTGTACAAGGGATTTGCATAGATTTTCTTACCTCTTCCATCCTGAGGAATAAATGACTTTTTTCTTTAAAAGGCCCAATCATGCCTTCTTTCTTAACTTTTCCATGATTGTGATTTCACTAGTTCATCGAGAACAGAATTTAAATATCTAATCAAGGTGGAAAGAATTAAACACTTAAACTTAAAACACTCAAATATTCAATTTGCTGTTCAAAATAAAGCAAATGGCTTGGGATTCAGAAATTTTAATAAGTTCCAAGTTTTTATACTACTAGCTATCTGCTTAGGCAGCAGACAAATGAAAACCTGGGAATATGAATATATCAAATATTTATGGAAATCAAGTGATAATACACCCTTCAGAAAAAAAAAAAAATCTCTGATACTTCTAGATGAACTACACCAGGCAAATCTGCATTTTGTCATCAGGTTTGTGTCTGTTGAGGGGACATCACACACTGTTTACTTTGTTTTAGACATAACCTATGAACACTGATGGTTCTGAGTGATCTGTTCAAAATACTGTCTCTCCCCCTTCGTGGGAACCAGCAGGAGCAAGAGGGCATTTTCAGTTAAATATAATTTGTATTCATGAGCTCCCTGAGTCTGTCTTATTCTCTCGCTTTAGATCTTTCTCTGTGTGACAGGTTCAGAGGTTCAGTCTTGATAAGCATATGAAAGTTGGGATGTTTATTTAAACCTCTTCTCTCTGCAAAAACTCAGCCAGGATCTTTTGAGAGCAGCCTTTTTAAGGAAGTTTGCTGGCACCACTGGCTTTCTTTCACACTAGCAATCCTAGGTACATTGTCTACCTTCTGGCATTTCATCAGTTCTCCTTTGAGCCCTGTCAGCAAAGGAGAGAGGCAGGTACCCGAGTCAACATGCTTATTTTGAGAAAGAAAGGAAGGACTGCATTTTCAGCATTAGCTTCATGTGATGTCAACAGATGCACAGGGACAAAGGGACAGCTGTGACCATCTCAGATCTGAGACCCTGGACTGTGATAAGATTTAAGGACACCAGGCTTTTAAGCTGTAGATTTTAGTATATGGGATGCGGAGGGAGGTGGGAGGGGGGTTCAGGATGGGGAACACATGTACACCCATGGCTGATTCATGTCAATGTACAGCAAAAACCACTATAATATTGTAAAGTAATTAGCCTTCAATTAAAATTAATTAATTAAAAAAATAACTTTAATCCTTTAGATTAAAAAGTCTTTTCTAGCTCATATACATCATTTTATATGAGTCTATGTTTTGGATTTCATTCATCTAGTTGATGATAATCCCCCTACTCAGTTCTGGGTGCTGGATGAAGCACTGGGAATCCATTCATGGATGCGGGCTCGGTTGCTCAGTCATGTCCGACTCTTGTGACCCTATGGACTGTGGCCCGACAGGCTCCTCTATCCATGGAATTCTCCAGGCAAGAGTACTGGAATGGGTTGCCATTTTCTCCTCCAGGGGATCTTCCTGACCCTGGGATCGAACCCCAATCTCTTACGTCTCCTGCATTGGAGGCATGTTCTTTACCACTGGAACCACCTGGGAAGCCCCAGTTCACGGATAAACTTGGATAAATAATTAACTCAAGGAGGTGCTCCCCTGGGAGAATTCCTTTTTTTCCCCTTCCATTGACTCAGTACCTTTTTCTATGCCCTCAAGGCACCAGATTCATTATTCAACAAATATTTCTTGAACCTTTCAATCACCAGGTACTGCTAGCAAATGAACAGTCACAATTATAAAGCCTCAGTGACAGACAACAATACCCTTTTGTTCCTTATTCACTCATCTGCTTGTTAGGTGGGTGTTGGCTGATGGAGGCTGGCTGTGTTAAGCTTCGTTCTCAATTATGAAATGGATCTGGATTCGCTTCATTTACTTTCCATCTTCTTTAGGTTATGGGATATCCAAGGATTGGCAGAAGCACAAGAAGGGTGGGACGAAACATGGTGTTTTGCGGTCAGAGCTGGCAAGCTGGCACATTCTATGAGCCAGACAAGTCACATGGCCACGCTCACCCATGAGGGTGGAGGTACCTGTCTTCCTTGGAGTCTGGCTGTGGAGGGAGGGGTTGAATATCTGCTGAACAGTCATCTCCTCTATCACAAGAGCCTACTGTGTGCTAACTATTGTGAGCTGCTAAAGAGGCAGTGCCTTCCAGGGTCTGTCTTTACCCCCTCCTAAATAGGCAGAGATAACAGGATTGATTAAAGACCTTGGAAGAGGGGTTAAGAATTTGAGCTCTGAAGTCAGGCAGTCTGTGAACTCCGGTTGCTCTATTTATTGATTTATTTTTGGCTGCTCTGGGTCCTCCTTGCTGTGTGGGCTTTCTCTAGTTGCGTTGAGCAGAGGCTACTCTAGTTGTAGTGCTCGGGCTTCTCATTGTGGTGGCTCCTCTTGTTGAGGAGCATGGGCTCTAAAACACTCTGGCTTCAGTAGCTGCAGCACACGAGCTCCTGAACTCTAGAGCACAGGCTCTGTGGTTGTGGCACTCAAACATACTTGTCCCATGGCATACGGGATCTTCCCAGACCAGGGATCAAACCCTGGCCAAACTCTTATCCACTGTACCACCAGGGAAGTCCTGGTTGCTCCAATTATTAAATTTATGATCATGAACAAGATTTCTTTTATTCTCTCTGAGCCCTAATTTCCACATCTGTAAATTGTAAGTGACAATAAGGTACTCAATCCCAGAGGGTTCTTGTGGGGATTAAATAAATGATGCACATAAAGTTTTAAATTTAGGATCTGGTGTCATGTAAAGTGAAATGATCATTGCTCAGACACGTCTGACTCTTGCAACCCATGGACTGTAGGACCCATGGACTATAGCCTACCAGGCTCCTCTGTCCATGGAATTCTCCAGGCAAGAATACTGGAGTGGGTAGCCATTCTGTCCTCTGGGGGATCTTCCTGGCCCAGGGATCGAAGAATCTGGGTCTCCTGTATTGCAGGAAGATTCTTTACCATCTGAGTCATGGACACTCTTATCATCAACACCAGGCACCCCAGGTGGCCAAGAAGAGCATCCTTGTTTTGGAGGTGCTGGGTGGTGAACTAGAGTGAGCTCTATCCTGACGTTGCTCATCTATCCATTTGGGTTCCTGGCATCTGTTGGCCCGTCTATATTCCCAAGGGCCCAGAGAACTCCTTAAGGACAAGACTGACCCCTCCTTCCTAGGATTCTGCCACACAGCTGGCACTCAATGCATGCTGATAACAAATCGCTGAAACCCAGTCCCCTCCCCACTGTGCTCCCCACAGCACCGCTGTTAAAACAGGCTGTGGTGAAGGATCTCTTTGGCTTTTTGTTTGTGTTCATTATTGTTGCTTTCATTTCTAGTCTGTCACAGACCAGTGTTTTATCTGCCCAGGGAGACAGAGTTCCTGATCCGATGCTTGGCTGTTGCAGCCACGTCAAGTCGCCAGAAACGTTTCTGAACACTGACTCCTTTTTTCCGGATGTATCTCTTTGTGAACGAGTAACAAGCATCCTGTAGATCCGCACTGCTTCCCAGACTGACTGCTCCCCACCCCTGTCCCTCAAATAGGGCTTCTGGGTGTCATGTGAGTTTCCTCCTTATGTCCTTGCCAAGTGAAGGATGCAGATCAGCAGATGCATCCTTCAGAGCCTTCCAGGTACTCAGGGCCAATGGGCCAAACCATCATTTATCTTGTCAGTGACTTTCTCCCATAATCTGTCCCTGCTGTTCTCCAGAGACCGGTTTTCCTGCAAAAACACAACAGAGGAGGCTTCAAATGCAGGTACATGAGTCTAGTGTTAAGTGAAAGAAAGTGAAAGTGTTAGTCGCTCAGTCGTGTCCGACTCTTTTCGACCCCATGGACTGTAGCCTGCCAGGCTCCTCTGTCCATGGGATTCTCCAAGCAAGAGTACTGCCCTTCTTCGGGGGATCTTCCCAACGCAGGGATCAAACCCAGGTCTCCTTTGCAGGCAGATTCTCTACTGTCTGAGCAGTAGAGTCTGGTGTTAGGCCAACTCTGAACTCCAAAGAAAACTCTGATGTGCTTCAAGGGGGCTGCTGAGAATCCTGGAGACCAGACATGCTTCCAGCCAGAGATCACGGCCACGAGGAGACGAGCCTGGCATGAGTGCCTTCAGGGACTCCCAGGATGTTGATAAAGTTCGCTGAAAACCCAGACCAGAGCTTCTGCCTGAGCGTCAAGTATTATGGGCTGTTTGGCTCCTGTCTGCTTCTGGGTTCTCAAGTCGCTCCTACACAAGCTGAGTGAATCTTTGGCCTCAGCTCTTTCTAACCAACCCAGGCTGGAACATGTGTCCAAGACCCAGTGGAAGTTCCACAAAACCTCCAGCCCACTTGCTGCACCCCAGCATGACCCCCACTGCCTCTGACCACCTCTTGGCTGCTCTGTGTAGCAGGGAGGGGGTGATACAGCAGCTTGGGTCCCCCCAGCCTCCAGCTGCTAGTGGAGGACTGTGTAACAAGGTCACCTCCCTTCCTCTTGTCCCCTGGGGGAGAGGAGCCTCTCTCCTTCCCCATCAGACTCTCTGCTTTTATCCTCTAAGGCTCAAATCTCATCCTGAACACCCCCATTCTGCCCGCCCAGATTCTGTAGCTCAGGGTGGCTCCCCCACTCTCCATTCTCCCATCCTGTGCCCCCTTTCTGGGGCCTCTTCACTGTGGAAGATAGGGATAGGAAGGGTGTAGGTGGGTGGTAGGCATGCAAGGGTATGGAAGAGTGAAAACGAGTAGGTTCCTGTGGGGCTCCTGGGCACAGAAGCCTTCCCAGCTGCTAATCAAGGAAGGGAGGGGATGTGGAGACAGTAGTTCCTGGTTCCACCTCAAGGGGTGCATGCAAGAGTTCTTAGTCACTCAGTCGTGTCGGACTCTTTTCGACCCCATGGACCATACCCTTCCAGGCTCCTCTGTCCCTGGGGATTCTCCAGGCAAGAATACTGGAGTGGGTTGCCATGCCCTCCTCCAGGGGATCTTCCCAACCCAAGGATTGAACTGCAAGTCTCTTATGTCTCCTGCAGTGTTCAAATTCTTTAACCCTTATCTACATCCCTTTCCAACATCGTGGCAGTGGTCCTTAGGTCCTTTATATAAACTCCATCCTTCATAAAAGCCCCATCCTTCCCACCCCTGGTATGTGCTTGTAGAGCCTCTACCCTCCAAGTCCACATGCACAAAGTCTACCCATCATTTATCCCCCTCTCATTCATGTCCTACATTAAACCTTCCTTAATATCCCAAAGCATGACGCCTTGCACACAATAAAGACATTTAAGCTAAACCTCTTTCCTCTTCAGGGTGGGGGCATCCTGTCATGTTGTTGTTCAGTTCAGCCCATCAAGACTTAGGTTTCTAAGCACTAGAAGATTTTTATATATTGAGGATTTTTGTTGTTGTTGTTGGAGACATGGCTTTGGAAAATATGGTTCAACTAGTAAATGATTCAGTGAATGAATGATTTTGACCAGTTGTGGGGAGACACTGGGAGTTTTGCTTCATTTTTTATTACACTTGGAACTGTTTGCCTAGTGGGGTAGGACTTCTTTTTCCCTGTCTCAAATCTAAGATAATGTAGTCATTTTGTCAAAACATCTGACTCTGAAGGAAATTGCTTCTCTTATAACATTCAGAACAAGTTTTCAAATCACACTGCAAATGAACGGTTGCCAAGACTATGAAACAAGAGTTCAGACAGAAAGATCTACTTCCTAGAATCATAGATGAGGCGGGAACTGCCTTTTCCAGAAAGGATCCCTCCTCCCAGCATTTTTACCCATGTCTGGCGGCCAGGGTGGGACAGGAGCCCAGGTCTGCAGTATCCTGCTCTATGCACTTACCACTAGGCTTCCTTCCCCTTGTTGGAGCCACTCATTACCTTCCTTGTATGTTCGAGGCCTGGGAGAGGCAGCAGGAAGTAGAGTAAAGACTTGGGCTGAAGCTGGATGTCTGGTGAGAGGCCCTACTCTGACACTTTCTTGCGCTGACTGTTGCCAAACCATCAACTTGCACTGAATCTACATCCTTGTTTATAATACAGGAACGAGCCTCTCCTATAATCCCTGGGTTCCTGCGTCCCTGGGCTTGTCATAAGAACCAAGTAAGAGTCTTTCTGCTCCTTCTACATCCCAGTTCCTATTCCACATGGGCTCTATGGAGGTGATGCTCTGTCCTTTCACTGTATCTTACCCGGAATCATGTGAGGTTGGTTTGTCACAACACTGGTGATGTTAACTGGGATGTGTTGGTTAATGTGGTGTCCACCAGGTTCTCCATTGGAAGGTTACTATTTGTCCCTTTGTAATGAACTAGGAATTCGTGGGGAGATTCTTGGACACTACCTAAATCCTCCTTCCTCACAAGGCATGCATGCATCCGAGTCTTAGCATACATACATTGATGACTCTTGCCTGAATCAATTATTGCTTTGTTGGTGGTAAAATGGTGAAATTCTAATCCATTATTGCTTCCACATTCATTCATTGCCTGAACTGAACACACAATAAAACAGTGAATAAGACCTTGGGCTTCCCAGGTGGCACTAGTGGTAAAGAACCTGTCTGCCAATGCAGGAGACAATGAAGTTGCCCCTCATTACTAATGATTCTAGTTGGGCTTTTCATAAAAGCCTGACCATTGTTCCCTGTAGTCCGTTCCACACCTGAGGCTGAGCAGGGGTCTCCAGGCTTTGTTTGGGTTGGGGCACGACAAACCCCATATTTATTGGGTATGTGCCCCCAAGCCTCTTAGACAATAAATCTCTGTGACAGTGAGAGGGATGTGACCCCAGACAAACAATATGTTACCTGGTTCCAAACTAAGGTGATGGTGTTCCTGGAGTGATCGCAGGTGTATGGTGATATGATGAGCACAGATGCTTTTCCGTAAACTGGCTGGAACTCATACATCTAAACAAGGCTAAACTTCTGAGTAGTCACTCCGGGAGATGCCCTATGCATCCTCATACAGGTGTCATTTCTTAAAATAACTGCAGAGCTCTGTTTTTGGACTGTTTCTAAGGTTCGTTTTGAAAAATTGCCTAAGAATGATCAATGTATTATTTACTCTTTATCTTTTTCTAAAATAAAAATAATAAATTCTAAAATAAAAATAAATCACTCTGATTATACTCCTTTGGTTGTTCCCCAAGATGAGTCCAATATATAAATACAAAGGAAATGTATCCCATTTTAGGTTTGTGGGCCCAGGTTCAAGCTCACACACCAACGAGGACACTCCCTGTCTTGGAATGAGGACCAAGGAAAGCCACCGTGCAGCTGAGCTTCAATGCTTTGGGTGGAAAGAAGACTCCTCTGTCTTGGGCATCTTGGGAGAACAGAACCCAGTAGATGAAATAATTGCATCAGACCTTTATTGAAGCTCACAAGCCTAGCAAATCTCCAAGACAAGACAATGCATGTCTGACTTCAAAGCCAAGTGCCCTGAGCACATATGAATCAGGACCACAGCCAAGCTGAGGCCAGGATCATTACCTGACCCGCTTGGACCTCCAGTACTGGAAGTGGCCTTGGCTTGCCATGCTCCCCCATTTTTGTCTGAATTTCTTGGGTTGGGGGGGGTCCTCTGCTCACTCCTTCTGCCCCTTGAAACAGACTTTCCCCTCTGTCCCACGGGGAGCACAGCACCCCATCGTCAGTATCCTCAGGTGCAGCATCTTCTACCTAATTCACCAGCTCTGGTCATGTAAGAGATGCCACCTTACACAGAGGTCAGTGATGCTGGAGACGTAACGGGCTGTGCTGGACACCGTGTGCTCTTTGGAGAGACAAGGCTTTTATTTCTGTGGGTTGCCAAGTGGCTGGTGTATAGAGAACAGTCCCAGGAGGGTGTCTGAAGCTCCCTGGGAAGCCTTGTGTCTTATTTGCAGGCACATCATCTTATCTGCAAGGTCTCAGGGTAGAAACGAGATCAGTGTACCTAAATTACTGGCTCAGACAGAGCAAGAAGCAGCAAAAGAGTTCACAGGGCAGAGTCTTGTTCCCTCTATTCACACTTTCCGATCCCTAAATTATAGAGCACAGCTTCTCTAATGAAAGTGTGAACACACACACACACACACACACAATCCATTTGATGTAAAGCCTTCTAGTGTTCACTTTCCGACAGTACCTAGAACATCGCTCCATCCTGTTAGGTGGTCTTGCGGCCACTCAGCCTTCCTGAGCTGGCGGTGAGAGATGTACACACCGAGGATCTCGGTCCAAGGAACTCTGTAAATGTGGTGGTTTTCACTCAGGAGTTCTCACACTTGGTCTGTTTTCCAGCCAACTGCCTCCTTCTACTTCAAAGTTCAGGGCCATAACAGCGTTGCACAGCTGAGCCCCAAGCCTTAGTGAGCAGGTATAAATGCTTGTCTACTAGGTAAGGTATGGCATGCTGCAGAGTTATAACACCAAATGAGTTCTACAGAAAGCTTTAAAGTTCCAGGGACTTCCCTCATGGTCCAGTGGTTAAGATTCCAAGCTCCCAATGCCGGGGGCCTGTGTTTGATTCCTGTTCAGGGAATGAGATCCTGGAAGCCACAACTAAAGACCCCACCTGCAGCAACTGAAAGGATCCCACATGGTTCAACTAAGACCTGGTGCAGCCAAATAATTTTTTAGAAAACTTTACTTTGATGCTGAAGCTCTAATACTTTGGCTACTTGATGCAAAGAGCCGACTCATTGGAAAAGACCCTGATGCTGGGAAAGATTGAGGGTAGGAAGAGAAAGGGGCAAAAGAGGATTAAGATGGTTGGATGGCATCATTGACTCAATGAGCATGAGTTTGAGCCAACTCCAGGAGATAGTGAAGAACAGGGAAGCCTGGTGTGCTGCAGTCCATGGGGTTGCTCAGTAGACTGAGCAACTGAACAAGTTCACAATAGTTTACAGGTTTCAGGGGAACCTCTCTCTCTCTTCTTGGTTTTCTTCTCTCCCCTCCAGCCCAAATGAAGTTCCTATTAGTGTAACAAAGCAGCACAATGGAAAACCTAATTTAAAGCAATTAAATGGTATTCATTTGCAGGCATTCTCAGTGACAGGAATGGCCATGTTCAATTCAGAGCCTGGATGGTCTCTCTAGGTCTTTAATTAACTGTCTGTGTCTACACATCTCTACACTCCATTGGAACCACAATTATTTTTTAGGACTACAGTTATTATTATAGACAAAGTCAATCCAGAAAGTCTTAGGAAGTCAATTTGCATTGGAATTAAAGCCGGGCAGAGCATAAGCAAAGTGGGTTTTCCCAGATGAAGTCATACTGTGAACAGTTCCGTGTGGGTTTTCCCATCACCTTCTCAGTGGGAAAAGTTAAATAGACTAAAGTAACATTTAAATAACAGTTTCTAACAACAAATTGAAACACAACTGAAGACATGCCATGGGGCCACTCATGATTTATTGCCAGATGTTCTCTGCAATGAGTAATTGTCATGAGCAAGTGTAGAAGCGAGGCTACTTCCTGGTGGGAAAAGCAGGTGTGTGTGAGGCTGGGAGGACAGGATGGAAAGTGCTGGAGAGGAGGTCCTTCGATTTGGGTTCCACAGGATGGGAGCTGAGAGTTGGGGAGAGGTGGGTGGAGCTCCAAACATGGATGCTCCATCCTCTCCTCTGCTCACTTGTCGGACTTCTCTGGGTTCCAGACTCTCCTGGACAGCAGCAGTAATTCTTATGTAAATGAATGAGAGACACTTTCCCTTGGCTGATCCTGTCCTAAAGTTGGACCCTTTATCCTGACAATACATTCGGCTTGTCCTTCATGGAGAAGGGAATGGCTACCCACTCTAATATTCTTGCCTGGGGAATCCCATGGACAGAGGAGCCTGGTGGGCTACATTCCATAATGGTCACAAAAAGTCTTAGCGCACGTGTCCAACATGGAAGGAAAGAGCATCACAGGGAGGAGGAGGGGAGGCACCGGCCGTGTTCTGCTGCACACATGAATTTAACCCTGGTACCTGCCGAGGAGGAAGCAACAGTGTGTCCAATTCACAGATAAGGCAACTGAGGCTCAGCAGATGTGAATGAGTTGCTAGAGGAGGAGGAGAAGGAACTGGGAGTGGGCTCCTCCAATCCCTCTGCTGCCTCCCCCTGGGATGGAGGAGGCAAGAGGGCCTGGCCAGCCAGGAGCAGGTTGGAGGGTGGGAGATGTCTCCACGGGCAGGAGACGTGGATGCTGGGAAGTACCCCAGCCCCATGGTTGACCTAGGTCACTGATTTCTGCTCTAGGAGACTTGACCCTGCGAGTGTCTGCTGATCTCCGTGGTTTTTCTGGTTTCTGTTGTCTTTCTTCTCCAGGTGGGGCTGGTGGCCTCTTCCAGCTCACCATAGAGCTCTGAGCTCAAGGAGGAGGACCTGCTATTACATATACATACACAAACACAGATGCATATATACTGTCCATGTACACACACACACACACATATATATACACATATACACAGATGCATACACATATGCATATACATATTGTATGTATACTATATATACATATATTTATAAATATATCTATAGTACATGTATGTATATTATGTATGAACATTTAGCATAAGTTATAATATGTGGTATTGGAGAAGACTCGTGAGAGTCCCTTGGACTGCAATGAGATCAAACCAATCAATCCTAAAGAAAATCAATCCTTAATATTCATTGGAAGGACTGATGCTGAAGCTGAAGCTCCAACACTTTGGCCATCTTATGCAAAAAATTGACTCACTGGAAAAGACCCTGATGCTGAGAAAGATTGAAGGCAGGAGGAGAAGGGGACAACAGAGGATGAGATTGTTGGATGGCATCACTGACTCGATGGACATGAGTTTGAGTAAGCTCCGGGAGTTGGTGATGGACAGGAAGCCTGGCATGCTGCAGTCCATGGGGTTGCAAAGAGTTGGACACAACTGAGTGATTGAACTGATAATATGCTTATGTATAGTATATGTATGTATGTTACCTACATATATAAGTATGGTATGTACTCATGTATATATTGATATATACTCATGTGAAAGTGTTAGTCACTCAGTTGTGTCTGACTCTTTGTGATCCCATGGACTGTAGCCCACCAGGCTCCTCAGTCCATGGGATTCTCCAGGCAAGAATACTAGAGTAGGTATCCATTCCCTTCTCCAAGGGATCTCATCTTCCTGACCCAAGGATCAAACCCAGTTCTCCTGCATTGCAGGCAGATTCTTTACCATTTGAGCCACCAGGGAAGCCTGTATATTTAAGTAAATGTATGTCATGTATGTAACAATAGTGTGTGCCCACTATCTATGTATAATTATACACATATGTGTTATTAATTTACTATAAGATATAAAAATGGTGTCTATTTGAAATTATATTATTCTATGTTATTTACTTTTCTGTTACGATTGCTATCAATAAACAAGATAAAAATAGGACTGGCTAACGGTGGCAATTGGCAGTAAGGAATAGTGGGACTTAGTTACATTCCTGTGTGTGAAGAAAGTGGAATATTTTGATAATATCCTTTCTGCCACCTGACACAGCCATTCCCTTTATTCCTCCTCCTTTTTCTTGGATTTTGAATGTCTCCAGCTGGTTAGGATACCCTGGGGACACAGCAGGTGGCCCTGAAGTCAGACCCCACAGCCCCCACCCCCACCCCTCAGCTTGCTTCTGTGATCTCACAGGTCTGAGTTGCCCAAAAATGTGGTTCTGGACTCACATACACTTAGGGAACAGTTGGCACTAAAACCGTCTTTTGGAGATTAATGGCTCTGATAAAGATCCCAGAGAAACAGCTTAAGTTTGCTTAACCTGGACTTTCCCCTAAGTGGCACTGGATTTCTAGAACATTTTTCTTTCTTCGATGCTTACCACTAAATAGCTAACAGGCCCTACCCGATCTCCCTTCATCCCCTTCAGCCCTGGGGGCCAGCTTCCCCAGGTGTATTTGCAGTGTCTGCAGCTGGTCTGCTTTCTTGAGGTGTCTGCAAGCTTCCACCCTCACTTTCCTCAGTCTTTGCTTACCTGACACCCTGAGTGAAGCCACTTCTAGCCCTCATCCCTGTTTTCTTCTTTCTTCCTAAGCATGCATCACTGTCCAACAGTCTACGCATTTGACTTATTTGACTTACTCTCTAAGAGGACCAGAGCTCTTTGCAGGTGGGTGTTTGGTTGGGGAGCTCTCTGCTGTAGCTCCAGGCATTTAGCCTAGATCAGGGTCTGGAGCCCGAGAAGTGACTCCCTGAAGGGGAATGAGGTGGAAGAGGCTGTGTACGTGCTATGTCACTTCAGTCGTGCCCAACTCTTTGCGACCCCATGGACTGTAGCCCTCCAGGCTCCTCTCTCCGTGGGATTCTCCAGGCAAGAATACTGGAGTGTATACCTATTCCCTCCTCCAGGGGATCTTCCCGACTCAGGAATCAAACTCAAGTCTCTTACATCTCCTGCAGTAACAGGTGAGTTCTTTATCACTAGTGTCACCGGGACTGCAGGGAAGGACCATATGTGTAATTACGACTGGGGAGCCCAGTGAAGGCAGTGGACACAGCAGATGGGGAGCAACCTGTTGGGAGCCTTTCTGGTCATCCCCTCAGATTAGACTCCCAAAGTGATCTTGGCCTCTCTCTATCCACATTCATCCAACAAGCCTTAAGCACCTATACCCAGTACACATCAGACAGTTAACCAGACAGTGGTGACCCAGTTGTGGGGAAAAAAGTAGAGGTGGGGCTTCCCTCACCCAATGGCTCAATAATGACTCAATGGTAAAGAATCCACTTGCCAATGCAGGAGATGTGGGCTTGATCCCTGGGTCAGGAAGATTCCCTGGAGAAGGAAATGGCAACCCACTCCAGTATTTCTGCCTGGCAGATCCCATGAGCAGAGGAGCCTGGTGGGCTACAGCCCATGGGGTCGCAAAGAATCAGACGTGATGGAGCATGCATGCACTGCCTTCTCACTAAGCAAGATGTTTGCTCTCCATTTTTTTCTTTTCCCATAAAACTGAAAGGGTGAAAAAGCAGCTCAATCACCAGGAAAAAAAGAGTTAAGAGCAAATCAGTGCTAAAGAAGAGAAGATGCTTTTTATTTCATTTTTAGCTTGAAATCAGCCTCACTCTCTGCTGGGCTGCATAGAATTTCAAATCTCTCTGAACAGACCTCCCCAAATCACTAGGGTTCTAATTTAAGAAATAACTGGGATGTAACGTGACCCTCAGCACAATTGTCTGGAATAAATTCTTTAAGAAATCCAACGTGTGCATGCATATGAACACATAATCGTTTAAGTGCAGAAAGTACAAAAATCCATTTCAGCTATTAAACTGGATTTAAAAGGCATCAGGTGGTGAATTTGATGGTGAAAACAAAACCTCGGGAACCCAAAATGCTGTCTAAATCTCAATTCACAGATTTTTTCAACTAGAGAACTCTCAGCGGATGGATGAAAATCCGTAATTCAGGGAGTCTTTAGGGAAGGAGGTTGGTTTTATATCAGATGCTTGTACACTGAGGTGCTCTGGGAAATTCGAAACATGGACAAAACACATCCAGCCTTTGTCCAGGCCCAGTGGAGTGATTCTTCTGCAGCCATAGACGTGAGTCCCACATTCTTAAACCATGTGCTTATGTGCTAAGTCGCTTCAGTCGTGTCCGACTCTGTGTGACCCTACGGACTGTATCATGCCAGGCTCCTCTGTCCATGGGATTTTCCAAGGAAGAATACTGGAGTGGGTTGCCATGCCCTCCTCCAGGGGATCTTCTGGATCCAGGGATCGAACCCATGTCTCTTAGTTCTCCTGTATTGGCAGGCAGGTTCTTTACCACTAGCACCCCCTGGGAAGCCTTCGTAAACCATGTACAGCTGTCAATTCATTGGAAGAAAACAGAAAAAGACTCTTGTGAAATAACCACATGATCATGAAGTTATTAAATGAGTATTTCATCATTTTCCACCAAAATAAAATGCTCAGTAGTTTAAGTCCTTAAATGGTCTAGGGCTCAATAGAGGAAAGGGATGTGACTAAAACATTCGGAAGTCTGTCTGACCGAGCTGAATTTGTGATGTACATAAATAACTCACCTGGCTCTTCTTCTCCATCTGTTATAAAAGAGAAGAAACAACCAAGAAAGATTAAGGTTGCCTAGAAATCCTTGAACTCTTCCAACTTATTTACACGTAGAAAGGCAAACCCTGCAAACTCCAGCATCCTCGGAGCTGGTACTGTGAGGGTCCCCCCTTCCACGTTTGCTGCCCCATTTGAAACTCCGTATGTTCTCAATTACCAGCCACTGTGGTTTGATTCAGTGAAGGGAGTAGTTGCACTCATGCATGGTTTGCCTTTTTTTTTTTTTTTAATCTTTCCCAGTGAGCAGAATTTTCAGAGAACAACAGGCTGGTGAACCCGTGACTGAGAGGTCAGCACACACACATGGGAAGGCTGAGGTGGGAGGTATTTCTGCATCAGCTGTGCCTTGGAGACTGTTGGCCAGAAGACCTTCAATGGTTACTCCAGCAGCGCTACCTACCGTATGGATTTTCATACTGTTAAGGGTAAGTTTTGTAGTCTGGCAAAGAAAAGGTATGTATGCTACTCCTTGACCTCTGGGACAAATGAGGGGTGCAAGAAAAAAGTCCTGTCTGCAAATTTAGACTTTTGTTTCCCTTTCCTCCCCCACCCCAATAAGTGGAACTTCTCATTGCCTTTGTTATTGTTTGGTTTTATTTATTCATTGACTGCGAGGCATGTGGGAATCTTAGTTCCCCAGTCAGGGATGGAACCAGCGCCTGCTGCACTGGAGATGGACGGGAGTCTTAACCACTGGATGGACCATGGAAGTCCCTCACTGCCTTTGAACTATAGTAATTACTGAGAAGGAGACATCACCTTCCTTGTAAGGTGGTTGTGCAAGAAACACTTGTCAAATCCCTTTATACTGAGAGGTCCATAGTGTGAACTCCTCTTACCTTAAATGTGCCATTTGTTCATTTTCCAAAAATAAAAACTAGGGAAAGAAAGTCTTTAACGCCAGCCCCAGTCCCCATTTGTAGCCAGACGGCGTCACTGACAGGAACAGGATGGGTGGGAGGACAGGCCGTGGGGGTGGGATTAGTGGAGGGGCATGGCAGGGATTCATGCATTCATTCCAAAGACACATATTATTCACTGTCCTTGTGCCGGGTGCTGAAACACGTAGAGGGGATAAAAAGTGCCCATGACAGACAATAACGTAATGAATGACAGTATATCTGATTGTGGTCAGTGCCAAGAAGGGAAGAGGCTGGGATGGAGAAGAACACTAAGGAGCTAAGAAAAATCCCATGAACACACTGAGTGGAAGGAAGGGCATTCTGGGAAGATGGAAGCTGAGATCCGAATTTTAACATCTCAGAATCTTTTGTGGGGCACTTGTTAAAAAAGCAGATTCCTGGGCCTGGAGCAGAGCTCGGGAATTTACTGAGAACCTCTAGGAATTCAAGTGGGTTTTGAGGGCACACTTTGAGAAACCTTGTCTTCATTCAGGGTCCTGGTGACTCTGGAATTCCGCTGCTCTGAGGAATTTTGTTGGCTGCCATGTTTGGGGCAAGAAAAGATGGCAGATCTGGGACTAGATGTCTGAGCTGTAACTCTGGTCACTTCTACTCATGGTACATTGGCCACACCTAACAATGTGGGGTGTGAGAATGCAAATTACCTGTGAGCCCAGAGGAAAGGGAATGGATACTGGAAACTGTGGCAATGTCTGCCCCGAGGAATGCAGGAGGCAGAGGCATCAGGCCTGGAAAAAATGGTACCTAAGCTCTCAAGGAGTTCTGGACACCTATGGATGGTGGAGGCACTATGATAATATGAAAATAGTGGTCATCATTTCCAGAATTGCCAACATCGTCCCTAGAGAAATTTCTTAATTTTTAAAAGTATTTTATACCTGCTAGGGTTAATTGAAAGATAGTTAATGTATATTAGAGCTTCTCAGGTGGCGCTAGTGGTAAAGAATCTGCCTGACAATCTAGGAGGCGGAAGAGACAGGTTTGATCCCTGGGTTGGGAAGATCCCCTGGAGGAGGAAATGGCGGGGATCTTGCCTGAAGAATCCCATGAACAGAGAAGCCTGGCAGGATACAGTCCATGGGGGTCACAAAAGAGTCGGACACGGCTGAGCGACTAACATATACATATATACACACACACACTACCATACAGGTCACTCAGTCATGTCCAACT
This sequence comes from Giraffa tippelskirchi, assembly GCF_054371585.1. NCBI lineage: Eukaryota > Metazoa > Chordata > Mammalia > Artiodactyla > Giraffidae > Giraffa > Giraffa tippelskirchi. The sequence continues at coordinate 53,310,328 of NC_137280.1, forward strand.
CTTTGTGGCCCCATGGACTATAGCCCACCAGGCTTCTCTGTCCATGGGATTCTCCAGTCAAGAATACTGGACTGGGTTGCCATTTCCTTCTCCAGTATAGTACTATAGTAATGTATATTAACAGAGAGTCTCCTAATTGAAGTTTCTTTAAATATCTGATAGTTTATGAGACAAGGGACACAGCGTAGGAATAACAGAGTCTATGCTAATCACATCATGTGATGGAATTGATAGTGGTACTGGGTCTCTTGAGTCTGGGACATACTGGGTTAGGGGATGCCACAAGGCACTTGGCTCTACCTCCATCTGCTCTTTAACTCTGGCTGAAACCCATCACCTCATTTCTCTGCATCTCTTTCTTCCTCTATAAAACAAGCTGGAAAGAGACAATGGATTACTATGGTCTCTCTCAGAAGAACTGAGAAGCTTCCATCTTGATGTGGTCAGGTATGATGAAGAGTTTTGAATCACTCCCTGTATGAGAAATCACAAACCAAGATACACAGTGGTATTTTAAGCTTCTGAGAAATATTCTGCAAGCTTACCACAAAGAAGCAAAAATGGCTCATACCAGCCTACATGCTAAAAACTCATTGTGGAATGAGTCTTAGGACATGCTTTATTAACTTGGGTTTGCATTTCACTTATTCCACTTATTGGATGTGTGGCTTCGAAAAGTTGTTTAATCTTCAGATCTCTCATTGGCAAAATGGATTCTAATTTATTTCCAAGGTGCTTGTGAAAGTAATGAGATAATGTGACAACAGGCTTATTTTAGCATTGCATCAAAGCCATCCTGATGGTTGCTTCATGAATGTGAAATGAATTAAATGCCCAGCTTGTGAAAGACTGAATCATTATTACTGTCATCCTTGTAGCTTTGTTGTGGTTGGTGGCTCAGATGGTAAAGAGTCTGCCTGCAATGCAGGAGACCAGGGTGTGATCCCTGGGTTGGGAAGATCCCCTGGAGGAGGGCATGGCAACACACTCCAGCATTTTTTCCTGAAGAATTCCATGGACAGAGGAGCCTGGTGGGCTACAGTCCATGGGGTTGCAAAGAGTCAGGCATGACTGAGTGATTAACACACTCTGTAGTTTTGTGTCTGGTGTGTACCTGGTCACACTAGATTCTATCAGCTTCTGACAACCTAGATAGTTGCTGGAGATTCCTTCCATTCAGAGAAGAATCCTTTTACAGACTTTCTTTCTTTCCCCAACTAAAATGTGCTTAGGCGGCCGGTGCAGCAAATGCCCTTCAGTAATGGGTCTGGGTCCCCATCAGGCCTTGCCCGCTTTCCTGCCCGCCAGGAGAAAGAGGAGCCCAATCATCTCTGAATTTTCACTCCTCGCACCTCATCCTGGTGCTTCCCAAACAGCCCTCAGTGCCCTCACAAAGTCCTGAGGCCAAAGGAACGCACACATCAGCTGGTTTCCTCCCACTTCACAGATGAGGGAGTGGAGGCAAACTTAGCCAGATGGGTCTCAGGTATTGAAGGAAGGGGTTCCAAAGGGCTGTGGATGTCCCTCGCCCTCTGGACTTTCCTTCTTCTGTGTTTCTGCCAAAGCAAGGGCACAAGCTAAACACCCAAGAAGCCCTCTGTGCACCTGACTTGTTCAGAGCCAAGCCTGCAGCTGCCCAGCCTCTGACCCCTGGCCCAGCAGCTCTCAGACAGCAAAGGGAAAGTTAGTGGAACCTTCCATCATCCTCCAGGGCTAAGTGGACAAGGCAGGTTGGACACTTCAAAAATCATGGTGAGATGAGTCATCTTTTCTAAGTGAAGACTCTCCTTTCTTCTGGAACACCCTCTCCTGTTCATTCCTTCCCGGGGCACCTCCTGGTCAGTGTACACCGTGCATCCCTGAGGCTGGGAGAGAGGAGCGATGCCAAATCACCCCATCATCCAAATGTGTCTCCTGATCCTTGAATCGCGGCCAGACCTTTCCCTCCACTGTTTGCCCTTCTTCAAGTCCTTGACCAAAAACTATAGCTTCGTCTCTTTGAACTCAGTGGATTGAAGTCTTTAAAAAAAAAATTATCGGTTACTATTTGGTAAGAGTGAAATTGCTCAAAATCTGACTGTTTGAGACATGCTTGTACATACGGGTGGCAGATAAAATTATCAAGATAAATTTAAGGGTGCTTTGGTTTTTAAGTACAACACATCCGGTCTACCTGTCCTGGTTCTGAGCTGGGCTGTAAGGAGCGCAGAGCAGGAATCACAGAATTGAGTTCCAGTTTCCTTCTGTCACTTACTTCCTCTGGGATCTTGCTTAAGGAGCTTAATCTTCATGGATCTGAGGTTCATCACCTGTAAAATGGGACAGTAACTACCACCTTGGGTTCACTGTAAAATTCATAACATTTAAAGTGTAACCAGAATACGACTTAAATGTGATAGCTTAAAAGTATCAAGGCAACATGTAATGAGATCTACTTTATACCCTGGGCTTCTATGCCTAATTCTGGGGCCACAGTTCACATTATAACCATCAGAGATTTGTGAATTTATTAGGAGGTTCCACCTCCATCCCCAGGCAGAAAATAAAATATTCTGGGGAAAGTATACTGTCTCAAAACTCACACAGAGGCACCCATGTAGTCCAGCAAAGGCTGGGGCCATGGTGGTCATGGCAAAAATCATATCTAACAGAAAAAGGCAATTCTGAAACTCAAAAAAAAATCTTACTCATTGATAGGTGAGTCTACAAGGCCAAGGAGGGAAAGGAAAGCATTCCTCACAGAATGAAGAGTCCCAGGAACTCAGCAGTAGTGGTGATATTTATTAAAGTCCACAGGGACGCCCCCAGTGGTCGAATGATTAGGGCTTCACCTTCCAGGGCAGGGGTGGAGGTTTGATCCCTGGTCAGGGAACTAAGATCCCACACACACGTCTGAGCCAAGAAACCGAAACACGAAGCAATACTGTAGCAAATTCAATAAAGACTTTAAAAATAGTCCACATTTTAAAAAACTTAAAAAAAAAGCCCACAAATTCTCTGATCTTCCTTCTTTTAGAACAGTGGAGCCTCCTCCTGTCCATGAGTGTGGGCTGTGTTTGGTGACACTCTTCCTGATGAACTGGGCATGGTGGAGGTGTGTGACTTGGCTTCTTCCCTGCCCAGGTCACTCCCTTGGGGAGAGGGGGGAGCCAGCTGCCACGTTGTAAGGACTCCTGCTGATACCACGTGAGCTCTCTTAGAAGCAGATCATCCAGCCTCGGTCAAGCATTCAGATGATGCAGCCCTGGCTGACACTTCTCTGCAGCCTGATGAGATAGCGTGGGCCAGAACCATCTGGCTAAGCCTCGCCAGGATCCCTGATCCACAGAAACCAAGATAACAAATACTTATTGTCCTAAGTTGCTGAATAGTGGGGAAATTTGTTAGCAGCCATAGATCACTGAGTGTGTTAGTTGCTCAGTCTTGTCTGACTCTTTGTGACCCCCATGGACTGTAACCCACCAGGGTCCTCTGTCCATGGTATCTGGAATGGGTAGCCATTCCCTTTTCCAGGGGATCTTCCTAACCCAGGGATTGAAACTGGGTCACCTGCATTGCAGGCAGATTCTCTATGTCTGAGCCACCATTACCACCACATAGATATAGATAGATCACTGATGCAGTGGTTAAAAAGTCCCCAGTGAAAACTTCGGTTTGGTTGGAGCCCAGAGGCCTAGGCTTGGTGGCTAAAAGGGACACAGAACGTGAGGAGATGCCTGACCGTGAGATGCCTGCCAATCTTGTTAAGAAGTTAGGATTAATCCTATTAGCAACTTATTTAAGCGGAAGGATGTTTTTACTTAGAAGAGTGACATGAACAGAGTTGACTATAATATCCTTGGCAAGAAATGGGATGGGTAGAGGCTGACTGGGTAGAGGGGGGACCTGCAGTTAGAGAGTTGTAGGAACAACAGTGCAGTCAAGAGAAGATGAGAGCCTGAACAGAGTCAATGACAGAGGAGGTGGGTATGGGAGGATTGTCTTAAAATATGCTGCTTTGCAGAAAGAAACAGCTAGTCTCTAGGGCCAGCTAGTGCAATCCTGCGTCACTCTGCATTGTGTGGGGAGAAAAAAGTGGGCTGAACTATATTACAGCCCTATATTCACACCAACAGTATCATCACACACGCACACACACTATCAATATACTTATACCCATGAGTTAAAAAAGTGAGAATTTTGCAAAAAGGACTTCACAATTAGGAAATGGCTTACTCTTGGATTTAATGTGAAGCATTTGAAATCATCCTTTGTAGAAGCTCTGATTTCAAGGACAAAAGAAAATAAGGAACTCCCAAGTTCCATAAGCAGAGAAGGCAATGGCACCCCACTCCATTACTCTTGCCTGGAACATCCCATGGACGGAGGAGCCTGGTAGGCTGCAGTCCATGGGGTCGCAAAGAGTTGGACATGACGGAGTGACTTCACTTTCACTTTTCACTTTCATGCATTGGAGAAGGAAATGGTAACCCACTCCAGTGTTCTTGCCTGGAGAATCCCGGGAACGGCAGAGCCTGATGGGCTGCCGTCTATGGGATCGCACAGAGTCGGACACAACTGAAGCGACTTAGCAGCAGCAGCAGCAGCAAGTTCCATAAGAACCCAAAGCCTCACATTTGTTCATGTTTGGGCCACAGAGATTAGACTGAACAATAGTGGGGTGATTTATAGGTTTGTTGGAACACAAGTTAAGGTGGTTTTGAAGCACTGGAAGACTGAAACAAAATCTATAACTAAAACAGCATAGGCAGTGATATTAAATTTGCCAAGCCCTCATCTCCCAACACCGGTTACTTTAGGAAAGTAACATCTATCTTTAGTATTTCAATAGCCCCAGAAAGAGATGGGTATATAAATGCTAAAGCCATGAATATTTTAAATGGCTTCATTTCTATACAAATGATGAAGGAAGAAAATGTGTGTGTACATAAAAATATTAAGCTTTCATCCTATTATCTTTAATCCATTGTACCATCAGCACTTATAGCAGTATTTCAGACTCTTCTGGCAAGTAGAGTTCTAGTTGAACTAAAATTAAGAGGAGAACCAGAAAAATTCAAAACCAGTAGAGAGTCAAAGAACCAAGTCTGCTTTTCAAAGGAAAATGTTGGTGAGTGTAAGAGTTGGAAATCATATTGTTTCTGAAACTTTTAAAATAATCCTTTCTTTTACTTTTACATGTTATATGGAACTTTTAAAAAATGTTAACCTTCAAATAACTTGATTCATTAAATAGCTGTTGAATACTCCATGTCCTATTAATAACAGGAGATAAGACAGGTCCACTGCGAGGAATGATACTTCACTAGAATGAAAATTCAAGTGAAAATCTAAGTTCCTTGAGTCAGACACTGTGTTGTTGACCACAGCAGTCTTGGGTCAATGGTGAGGCCTGAAAAGGGAATCACTCATCATATACCCTTTTGAAAGAGGAATGAATGAATGAATGAATGAATGAGCGGACTACTATATAAACACATGTAACATTAATGATACTGGGTTTGTTCAAATAAGAACAAGGCTATAAATTTCAAAAGGTATGTCTTCACTGTCAGAATTCCACTGTCAGAAGTAGTAACAAATAATTACAACTTAAGAGTTTGGTGGAAGCTGTGAAAAATCCTGATTTTAAGAAAAGATAAAAAACTGAAAGTTGTGAACTAAGCAGCAGCAGCATATTTTAGGAACCTCGATGAAACTATTTTAGCAAAAAAGCACACTGATATAACTACAATGAAGAATACAGCTGTTCAGAATGATTGTGATATGGTGAAAATAACTTAATGAAATGCTGTTTCTTCAAGACCCTCACAAGTCTCCTTCTGGCTCACAGTCCAAAGTGAAACTTCTGTGGAGGAAGTGAAGGAAAAGACAAAGAGAAACCACCACCATGAAAGCCTGCACCAGAGCTATTTATTAGAGTAACGTTTCTTTTTTTTTCTTCTTCTTCTTAAAGATTTCATAAACAACTGAAGTATGTACAAAGTCTTACAGCATTTACAGCATAAAAAGTGTCCTATGAGCTGATGAAGGCTAAGGCAGTACTGCTGGGAGCTCCAGGGCGTGTCTACAAGAGCGAGGAAGCCAAGCATCCCAGGTGGACCCCTTGGCTACTGCAGGATGACTGTCAGCTGACAGCCAGCCAACTAGACCACCCATAGGACAGGTTATGGAGGAACAAGCTGATATGCAGCCCTATGGATCTTCGGGTTGAAAAGCTACAGAGTCGTTTCAAGTTCCTTGCAGCCTCACAGGTTAACATATGCACGAGGACATAGTCATGCTGCCCAGATCTGGTTCAGCTACCAAAGGTACTGACTTCTGAAGAGAAGGCTCTAAACTGATATGGCTGGCATTTCCATTTGTGTTCAGTGGTCTTCAGGTAGTTCCCACCACCCAAGCCCCACTCCCCTCTCCCAGATAAAACTACAACAAAGGGAGGGAGGAGAATCCACTTGGAATTCTCCACCGAAAAACCAACTTAAAAAAAAAACAAAACACATTCAGTATCAGCTCTAGGGTGGCCAGTTCTGTCAAATGATTGATAGTTAAAGTTTCTAAATCAACCCAAATCAGATCAATAACAACAAGCCCCTCTAACACCCAACCTCCTGATTTAATCACCTTCATTGTATCTGATTCTTTCCTTGGGATCAGTATTACACAAACCACCAACGTTTATACACCAAATCAGACACAAAACGTATGTGTCCCCAACCATTACTCGTGTAAATGGCAAGAGGACTGTCAATAGTAAATGACATCGGATTCCCCACTTCCTTTCTCAGAAAGCCCAGCCCGGTTCTCTCTGGGATCCCTCACTATCTGTTTGATAGCAGAGCCCATTTATTTTCCCGTTTGGGTCTCACATGTAGGCAAATTGGCTTTTTTTAAATTCAAAAAGATGCTACTCCCAACTTAAAAGCCAGTTGATAAAACTTTTAATTAAGACACCATAGCGCGGGATATAAAAACACTAGAACCACATAAATATTGAAGAAGTTGTATACCGTTTTTCGTGTAAACAGTTTTGCCAAAGATCGAAGCCCTAAATTAGGATGTGGCCTGACACTTTGGGGCGGGTGACGCGCGACCGGCCAGGCTCTGCAGCGATGGTAGCCGAGGACGCCAGGTCAGTCCCCGTGTTGGCGGGCATGCAACTGGAAAAACATTGCACAACAAGCAACAGAAAGAGAGTGGAGAAGCTCACAACACTTCAAGGAGACCTCACAACCTTCACAAGTGCCCAGGCGCGGACAGAGACCCATCCCCCCTGCCTCCCTCTGGGCGCGCTGCTGCCTCTTACACGTGGGACACCTTCTGCGACTCCCTGGCCTGCTTGATGCTGTACAACCACTTGATGATGCGCGCGTTCCTCTCGATGGCGGAGATGCCGTAGGGCACCCGGTCATTGGCACTGTCATCGTTCCTAAGGTCACTGTTACTGTCTTGAGACTGTTCGCAGTCCGAGCTGATCATGCTGGCGCTGCGGAAGTTGAGCGAGATGATGTCCGAGTTGGCCCGCGCGAAGTTCTCCATGCCCAGGTTCTCCAGCTCCTCTGGATCCAGTCCGCAGTAGTTGAAGAAGCGCTCCACGTCGGCGTCCACGCGGAAATACCTGTCGCTCAGGTCCGACTTGGAGCGCTGCAGCGAGGGTCTCCGGCCCACCCCGCCGGCCGGCTCGGCCGCCTCGGCCTCGGGGGACTTGACTGCGGCCGGGGCGGCCACCTTAGGCTTGGGGGGCAGCGGCGGGGCGGAACTGCTGCAGGGGAGGATGGCCTTCAGGGGCCTGGCGCCGGGCCCCTGGCGGATGTCCGAGGAGCTGTGCGACACGTGCAGAAAGGCGTCGGCAGCGGCGGCGGCGGCGGCGGAAGAGGCGGGCTCGGGCGGCCGGCGGCCCACGTGCGAGCCGCCCTCCTGGGGGCTGCCCCGGCCCGGCGCGGGGCGCGCGCGCAGCGACTCGGCGAACGAGTGCCGGTGCAGCTCGGCCGCGTCGGCCCGGGGCGCCGGCCAGTTCCGCGCGCTGTGCTTGTGACCCGAGCCCGCGCTCGAGCCCTCGGAGCTGTTGAGGATGTTTTTGAGGATCTCCAGCTTCAGGGTCTCGCGAGGCGCGCCCCCCTCGCTCTTGGCGCCGCCGCCGCCGCCGCCGAAGCCCTTGAGCGTGGGGCTCCCGAGCGCGCGCTTGGCGGCCGGGCACACGGGGGGCTTGGCCAGCACCGCCGGCTTCACGGGCTCCTGCTTGGCGTTGATGACCTCCTGGCTCTTGACGTACTTGGCCTTGTCGGCCTCCAGCCGCTCCACGGCGCTGAGTCTCTTGGGGTTGGGCTCCGCCTGGCGGCGAAAGTAGTCGGGCCCCTTGTTGAGGATGCGCAGGGGCACGGCCGACGTGAAGGTGCCGGCTGGGCTGACCGGCTTCACCATGCTACCTGTCTGTAGGCTCTCCGTGGGCATGGCGGGCACTCTCTCCCCGGCGGCCGTGGTGGATGCTCGTGTGCGCGCCTCCGGATGCGCCGGGCAGACACATGTGCGGGCGGCACAAAGCGCAGCGGATGGTCCGGAACCGAGGGTCAGCGGCGGCAGCGCCTCATCTCCCGCTCGGTCACCGCCCGGGACTCTGATCCCCTCGCCCCCTCGCCGGCCGGCCGGTGCGGAGAGGCCACCAGCCCCCAAGTTCCTTTAATCGGGCCTCGCCGCCTCCTTTCTCCTCCCCGAAGGATGTGGGAGTCTCCTCCAGGTCTTTGTGTTCAACTGCAGGCAGAGCTGAAACACACAACAACCAACCGCGGGTTAGGATGGGCGAGTGACATCACGGCTGTAGCAACAGCGAAGCCGCGCGCCCCCGCCCCGCCGCCCCCGCCCCGGGGCGCCCCGGCCAGCCCGGGAGGGAGGTGATCCCGGCGGCCGCACGGGGCCCCGCCGCCCGCGCCCGGCGCTCGGAGGCCGGCGCGGCTCTGGAGAAAGAGCGGCGGAGGGTTCCCACGCGCCAACTCCTCCTGGCGCCTCCCCATCAGGGAGACCCGCCTCCCGATCACGCCCGGCCCGGCATCACTTAAACCCAAACCCAGGAAACACTAGATGACAGTAGAAATGCGGGTCCGCAAAGCCCGGTTCCCAGTTCACGACATGTCACTGGATTCCTGTGGCTCTCTTATCTGCTTAGGCTACAGTCTCGGTGACTTCTAAGATGCCTGTTTTGCAATGAAGCAAAACTTCTGACTTGTATCACTCTCTTCTAACACTTTAACAAGCACCTAACGCTTCAAAAACTTAAAAATGGCAAGAAACGACAGTAATCACAAAACGGTTTTTTAAAAGTCAACATGTTTATCTTATTTTTGCTAACCAGTGTATTTGAAAACACCATCTCCTGTAAACGGAATGTGTACTAAGTTCATCTCATTAAATACAAGCTTATTTTTAACTAAACAAGCACCAAACAGACAAGAAAACCCCTAGAAATACTTCTAGATCAACCATATAAATAGATATTCTGATTATAAATGCTCCATAATTTTTCACACAATGAGCAGAAATCAAGTTTTTTGTATGTATTTTTCCAAGTCCCCCAGAGAACTAAGAAGACAAGCTGAAGGTGTAAATCATACCTAAATGTTACTTTATAGAAAACTTGTTTAATAGTTAAACATTCATAGGTCTTATTTATAGTCTTCTGAACAACTTGACTCCCCCACCCCTCAACCAAGACCACGCTAGTGAAACACTTATTAATACTCCCAAGATAAATCTTTCTACTTAAAGAGATGGGAGTAACAGACCACTTACCTGTCTCCTGAGAAACCTGTACATGAGTAGGAAGCAACAGTTAGAACCAGACATGGAACAACTGACTGGTTCAAAATTGGGAAAGTACCACCACAAGGCTGTATACTGTCACCCTACTTATTTAACTTATATGCAGAGTGCATCATGTGAAATGCCCAGCTGGATGAATCACAAGCTGGAATCAAGCTTGCCAGGAGAAATATCAATAGCTTCAGATATGCAAATGATACCACTCTAATGGCAGAAAGTGAAGAAGAACTAAAGAGCCTCTTGATGAGGGTGAAAGAGAAGCGTAAAAAAGCTAGCTTGAAACTCAACATTAGAGGAAACCAAGATCATGGCATCCGGTTCCATCACTTCATGGCAAACAGAAAGGGAAAGAGTGGAAGCAGCGACAGATTTTATTTTCTTGGGTTTCACAGTCACTTCAGATGGTGACTGCAGCCATGAACTTAAAAGACACTTGTCCCTTGGAAGGAAAACTATGACAAACCTGGACAGCATATTAAAAAGCAGAGGCATCATTTTGCTGTCAAAGGTCCGTCTAGTCAGAGCTATGGTTTTTTCAGTAGTCATGTATGGATGTGAGAGTTGGACTATAAAGAAAGCTGAGCACCAAAGAATTGATGCTTTTGAACTGTGTTGGAAAAGACTAGTGAGAGTCCCTTGGACTGCAAGGAGATCCAACCAGTCCATCCTAAAGGAGATCAGTCCTGGGTGTTCACTGGAAGGACTGATGTTGAAGCTGAAACTCCAATACTTTGGCCACTTGATACGAAGAACTGATTCATTTGAAAAGACCCTGATGCTGGGAAAGATTGAAGCTTGGAGGAGAAGGGGACAACAGAGGATGAGATGGTTGTATGGCATCACCTACTCAATGGACATGAGTTTGAGTAAACTCCGGGAGTTGGTGATGAACAGGGAGGCCTGGTGTGCTGCAGTCCATGGGGTCACAAAGAGTCAGACACGATTGAGCAACTGAACTGAACTGAACTGATTCAACTAACGTATCCAGTAACAAATTTACAAAATAAATAAAGTGGTATTAGTATAAAGTCATCTGCTCTCATGGTAAGAAAATGAAGTTTCTAAAATAAGCTTGGGCGGGGGCTGATAGTTTTCCTTAACATCTTTGAAAACACAGTCTCTAAGAACACTCATCTTCATGTTTTGTTAGAGACCACTTTAGTAATCTGCAAATGGATTCATTCTAATAAAAATATTTTCCTATGCAAGATTTAAGAAGCCCCAAGGCAATTCCTCCTAATGATTTCCTTTAATTGTGTGGTGCTATTATGACACTTCAATTTAGTTTTTAAAAAACCATCTCCTCTCATCAAGATGAAGTAGGATTGTTTCTTTGAACATATTTTGAAACGCCAGAGGAGTGAGGATTCCTCCTCAGAGCCTGTGGGTCCACTCATTCACTGCCTGGGTGCGCCTCCCCCGTGCAGCCAGTCCTCCACGGACGGGGTAGGGAGCCAAAGTAGGAGCAGAGTCTGGGCTCAGAGGCAACCCCACTGGACCACCCCCAGGGAACCTGAGGGCCCCCAGGAGAGGCCTTGTTTCTCCTGAGTGTATGTAACATTTTCAGTGCTTACCGCTGCAGCTTCCAAAATGTGTCCGCAGAAGGGACAGTGCTGTTAAGGTTCAGGGGCAGAGTGAAGAACCTGACGGACATCTATGTCCATCAGCTTTGTGGCTAAGAACCACCGCAAACCTCCAGCAAGTAGGAAGATCCCCCAGCTGGTGATGGGGGCAGAGCCTGGGCCCCTTCCCCTGGGGCTTCATCTCCTCATCTGTGACATGAGTGCTTGGATGAGATCCCCACTAGTCCTTCTTCCTCTAAAAGCACAAGGTTCTGAGCAGCCAAGAATGAGTGCGTGAGTAGTCACTTTGGTCATGTCCAACTCTGTGTGACTCCATGGACTGAAGCCCACCAGGCTCCTCTGTCCATGGAGACTCTCCAGGCAAGAATACTGGAGTGGGCTGCCATTTCCTCCTTCAGGGGATCTTTCCCACCCAGCTTTCAAACCAGTGTCTCTTAAGTCTCCTGCATTGGCAGGTGGGTTCTTTATCACTAGTGTCAACTGGGAAGCCCAAGAATGAGTGAATTATTTTCAGTTTCAAAAAGGGCCCATGGGAATACTGGCCTGTGACCAGATTGTTCTATGATTCCAGCATGTACTGTTCTTATGGGAAGGTTTTTTGGATGATGAGCTGTAATTATCACATAGCATCCACTGGCACTGGAGCTCACTCTGGCCCACACAATAGCGTTCTTTTCTAAGTCTACCATATTTGGACCGGAACCCCCAAAATACCCCAAATGACTTTCCAGCATGCCCACCTGTCCTGTACCAGGGGGCTTTGGTACCATTCAAACTAAATGAGATTCATCCCTCTGCACTCTCAGGACGAGGTCCCAGGACTCCCAGGCTGTGTTCTAGGAAGCATTCCCCAGAAAGCTTGTCTTCCTTCCACCCTACCTTCCGTCTTCCTGTAACAGAAACCCTGAGAACGGGTGAGCAGAGGCAGGCAGCCTCACGATGGCTCCTCTAGGCACGCACAGGCATGGGGTGGGGGGTGTGTGGGTGGCCGTTACCAGACGTAAAACCGGCCGGAGAGGTTTGCGTTAGATAAACAATTATTATTAGTAACCCGTTTACACTCCATTTCCTTTACGTTTCTACTCCCTCTTCTGTCTTTCCTGTCATTCCCCGTTTTCCTAATAATTGTCAACACACTGACGATGTCTAGAGATGACTGTGGTCACAGTTAAAAAGTTTTAATTTAAACTCTTTGGGGATGGGGGGAAAGTATCTTATAAGAAGCGTCGAAAGTCACAGAAAAAGCTGTAGGAACAGATTGGGTATAGGATAACGTACACAGTTGTGTCCGACTCTTTGTGACCCCATGGGCTGTAGCTTGCCAGGCTCCTCTGTCCGTGGGGTTTTCTGGCAAGAATACTGGAATAAGTTGCCATTTCCTCCTCCAGGGGATCTTCCCAACCCAGGGATCAAACCCGAGTCTCTTGTATTTCCTGCACTGGAGGAATACAAGGTGGATTCTTTATGACTAGCGCCACCTGGGAAGCCCCATATAATAACATGGCACGATTGATGTTTCCTACCTATTTTAGTCAACACACTGAACCTACTTCAAAAATAATGAAGGTGGCAAAGAGTGTGCCTTGTCTTAATCATGTCATAATCCTTACTTCTGCTCTTTCACTTCTTGGTGCTTCAACAGTGCTGGCTGGCACAGAGTGGTATAGACCACCTGGTGTTTTGGAGTGTAGACTCACATTCAAGACACCCAGAAACCTGGAGTTACACTGTGATGTCACAGACGTGATAGCCATGACCTGTGTTCATGACCTGTGACCAGGCATAAGACCCTCTGCTGATGGCAGGCTCATTTGAACCCTGATGTCAAGACAGGCCTGCAGGAGTGCCTGGGCACTGGTGGGAGCAGGCCCGGAGAGGGCTCTTTGCCTCTTCATCTTGTTTCAGGGGAGGAAAAGTTGATCCAGCCAAGTAGGGCTTCATCGACTAAAGTATTACTAATTATCCAGTCTTGCCTGATCCCTGGTGGAGGGCTAAGGAGACAGAATAGAAGCCTGAGGGAAACTCCCATTCACAGACCATTTTGCCTACATTCTACTCCACTGAATATTCATTGAGAATGTCATGAAAGCATAAAAAGAACTGGAGGAGAAAATGTTGCAGAACCAGAGCGTAGGGCAGTTCTCTTGAGTCAGGGCAATGTGAACTCAACAGCAGCCTGGCCCAGGGGATATCGTGGGCACAGCCCTCCCTGCCTGCTCCTTCCTGACGGAGAGGACTGGGGCTGGAGGGGCCACGATATCTGTGTGGGGAGGGCCGAAGGGGTGCAGAGCCAGCTGGGGACTGAGGACACGGGGATGAAGACAAAGTGGCTTCCTGCCAGCTCCAGCGATGCCTCTCAGACTTAGCTGTGCCTGTACTTCTGGGCATCTGCCTGACACCCTGAGTCTGACTCAGCAGGTTGGGGTGAACCTCAGATTCTGCCTTTCTTACCAGACCCCAGGTGGTGCCCAGGAAACGGGTCCAGCCTTTGGGTGGAAGAGGAATGGGAAAGACTCTGGGTCCTGTATGGGTGAGCATCAGAGTAGGTCCTAGATATTGGCACAGAGGATGTGATCTTGGCTTTCCGGTCTCTCACAGAGTAAAATCTGTGGCTTGGGGGTGTGGCCATCCCAGCAACTGAAACTTCTAAAACCAGAGTGGCCAGGATCCTTCTAACTTCACATCTGCTAGCTCCTCTCCGGGTGGTTAGGTAGAGACCAGGACCTGAGCTGATGGATGGGACACTTGGGAGACCCAGTACACTGGTCTCAGAGCATTTACAACCTGGGGGGCAGCGAGGGATAAAAAATGAGCTGATGTCCACACAGTTTATGTGAAAAATGCATAAAGCCAAATTCCTGTAACCCAGGCAACGTGCATCCCATGACTCTGAGGTCAGGCAGGTCACGGTGACTGTGGCCTCTGTGGAGGGGTCTCTAGCTACAAGGCTGCCATGGGGAATGGCCTTCATTGTTGATGCAGCAAACCCAGATCTCTGAGTGATGGCTCTTTATTTTAAAATTCAATCATGGGCCACACGCTCCCGGTAAGTAAAGAGAACCAGACAGTTAACAGCTAACTGATCTTTAAACTTCAGGTGAGAACAAAGTCCTGGAGATGCAGCAGGGATCCTGGGGTGGAACACAATCCCTGATTTATGAGTAGAAGCTCCTTTAGTACATGAACGCTGGTCATTTCTCATGTGTGTTATGGCAGAAGAAAGGTGGAAACAGCTTTAAAGAGGGAGTCTGATTAATTCCACTCTGAGTCACCTCAACATCTCGGTGTCTGGATCTCATCTATAAAAACGAAAATGTGTTGAATTCGGCGAGCTTGAAAATGCCTTCCATTCAAACATTCAGACAGTATATTAAAAAGCAGAGACATCACTTTACCAACAAAGGTCTGTATAGTCAAAGCTATGGTTTTCCCAGTAGTCATGTACGGATGTGAGAGCTGGATCTAGACAAGTCTGAGTGCTGAAGAATTAATAATTTCGAATTGTGGTGTTGGAGAAGACTCTTGAGAGTCCCTTGGACTGCAAGAGCAAACCAGTCAATGCTAAAGAAAATCAATCCTGAATATTCATTGGAAGGACTGATGCTGAAGCTGAAGTTCCAGTATTTTGGGCACCTGAAGTGAAGAGCCAACTCATTGAAAAAGACCCTGATGCTGGGAAAGATTGAAGGCAGGAGAAGAGAACGACAGAGGATGAGATGGTTGGATGGTACCACTGACTTAATGGACATGAGTTTGGGCAAGCTCCGGGAGATAGTGAAGGACCGGGAAGCCTGGCGTGCTGCAGTCCACGGGGTTGCAAAGAGTTGGACACGACTTAGCGACTGAACAACAACAAACA
Organism: Giraffa tippelskirchi; assembly: GCF_054371585.1. Lineage (NCBI taxonomy): Eukaryota > Metazoa > Chordata > Mammalia > Artiodactyla > Giraffidae > Giraffa > Giraffa tippelskirchi. Next base: position 53,325,583 of record NC_137280.1, read on the forward strand.
TTCTTGGAGGCAAAGAGCAAAGAAGCAGTTTACCTTTGAGGTTATAAAGAGTTCTGGAAGAGTGACTCCTTTAGCTTCCTAAAGGTCAGATCACAAAACGTTTACAATCCAAGTAAATGTGTCCCATGTTGCTTCCTGGGTTTCTGGTAACAGCATCTGAGCCTACTGACGTCGGCCGTTAAGATTCCAACTTGACTGGGGCAACCTTCATAACTGTAATCTTGGGTTTTTTTCCATTTAAGAGCAGAGAAACCTCATTGAAATAAGAATACAGTCTTCCATAACAGCGTTAACTTTTGAATTCTTTATAAATGCAACAGAAAAGCACTCAAAATCTAATGGTGCTTACAGAACCGTGGGCTGGGTTGAATCAATCCATTAGTACCTAGTGACTGCGCAATTATGTGTAAGATGTAAAGAAACAGGAAAGTCTCGACAATTTAGAAAAAAGATTCAAAACACACACTATGACTATAAATTGAATAATGCTGATCAGTGTGGCAGAACTGTCAGAGCACTGCCCCGCCCGCCACTTCTCAGGAGTCAGAAGACAGAGGAGGAGAGGAGAACTGGACGGGGCGTCTGTCCTCAGGGCAGCTCTCCACCGAGTTCATGGTTCATCCGAGAAACTTGAAACACACCCAGTGGTTAGTGCAGAGTGCTGAGCTGGGGGGGAGAGGGGTGCATGGGGACCGACCTACAGGAGTGAGAACAGGGTGGACAGACTCTGCATTTCAGGCAGCGTAATGGGGGAGCCTTACAGGGTGATGATGCATTAGCGACAGGGTCAGGTGTGTCGTTGGGAGGGAGGGGCTGCGGGGAGGGGCCAGGAAGAGATGGGAGCAGAGCAGCTGCAGGGAGGCTGGGCAGAGCTGGCCCGGGGGAGGGAGAGGCAGTGGGCTCTAAGGGGTGACCCCGGGGGCACAGCCTTTAGGTCTGGATGCTGTCTCTGTCCTGGAAGGGCTGAGCAGCCGTGGGCAGGTCACTTCTCCATCCAGGGTCTCAGGTTTCCCATCTCTAAAATGGGCACAGTGATACTACTTACCTACTGAGGGAATTGAGACCCTTAAATAAGGGCATAGAGGCTCTTCTCATCCATGTCACCCTCATGAGGTGGGTGTCTCTGGGGTTGGAGGGAAGACTGGATGATTTCAAGAGATGTTTTAAGACCTGCACTGGTCTGAATGTGGCGTTGGGTCTACAGCCAAACCACCCTGAATGTGTCCGATTGCGTCTGAACGTGGCATCGATCTGGCTGTGGGGGGTGAGGGGCAGTGGAGGATGATTCTGGGCTTCCTGCTCCACTGCTGACAAGCATCTGTGGGAAGCACACACTAGTCTAACCTTTTCTCCTTCCCTTCTCTGCACCCCAGGCCTGAGCCCATGAGAATGGAACCAGCTGTGCACATCCACACACCTGCTCTCCCTCTCTGAGGTGAGCCTAACCAGCGGGATTTCAGGAAACTCGTCCTCTCCCTCATTCGCATCACAGACAGCCAACGATACTGTGGTCATCACAAAATTATACTTAGAAGCAAAGTGAAAGGGAAGTCGCTCAGTCATGTCCGACTCTTTGCGACCCCATGGACTGTAGCTTACCAGGCTCCTCCGTCCATGGGATTCTCCAGGCAAGAATACTGGAGTGGGTTGCCATTTCCTTCTCCAGGGGATCTTCCCGACCCAGAGATCAAATCCGGGTCTCCCACACTGGAGGCAGACGCTTTAACCTCTGAGCCACCAGGGAAGTCCTCTTAGAAGAAAAATGTATTCCTAAATTCAATGCTTAGTTCCATGGGTTAAAGGAAGCAATGACACTGAATTTGGAGGACATTAACCTGCTCGTTTTAATATGAATATGCCATGTTTGTCACCCCCTTTTCCTTCCCCTCCCAATGCCATTCATTTTAGTAACTCCTTCTATGCTGTGAAAATAACTTGTAAAGAGTGCAACAGGAGAATTATAAAACTGAAAAGGTAAATGGCAGAGTAACAAAAGCACGTATCCGAAAAAGACTGAATTTGCACAAGATAAATCAAATGGAAACTAAGAAATGAGAGGCCCAGACATCTGGAAGCATTAAGTCCAAACCGCCACCCTTTTGGCGGGACCTGTACTTTTTTAATTACTGAGTGACGTGCCTCCTTGCTTATCGCCTGCTGCAATTCCTCAGCTCCTGATCGCTGGATCTTCTCTCTTCTGACCTTAGTGCTGCCATCAGCAATCAGCTCCAAGCTGTAAATGAAACTGTTTTCTGCCAAAAACACTCTCACTCTGAATATTCTCAGAAACCATGGACTTGTCCTAATAACGTTTAAGATTTTGATTCCAGTATCCCAGTTTTTAGCTTACTCTTTCAGTTGGCTGGAGTGGGTCTTCACATGCTACATAATAAAAGAATCCTTGCCCCTGCATTTCCATTACTTTGTTTTCCTTTTCCACCTGTTGGGTAACCATTTCTCTACCTTTCAGCAGGTCCTTTAAACCTTGTTTTTTCTGACATCCATTCTGTGCAGCTGGAGGATAGAAACACAGGTTGGAATAGTGAAGAGATGCCAGGAGGCCAACTCTGCCTTCTCAGACCTTCATGGGTGTGGACCAAGGAGTAGAGCCCACCCTTCGGCTCTCCGAGGGTGTGCTGGGCCCATGGTTGGGCAGCACACACTTGCACTGGTATTTGGATAAATGTGTGAAAATTACAGTTATGTATTGTGTTATGGCAGCAGCCTCCAGGTGGCACTGTGACCTGAGTGAGTCTGCAGGGAGGAGGGGAGAGGGTACAACTTGTTACCCAGGAGCTTTGGTGTGATGTCCGGGCTTTCACGGTAGCTCAGCTGGTAAAGAATCCGCCTGCAATGTAGGAGACCCCGGTTCCTGGGTTGGGAAGACCCCCGGAGAAGGGATAGGCTACCCACTCCAGTATTCTTGGGCTTCACTGGTGGCTCAGCTTGCAAATAATCCACCCACAATGGATTATGGAAGACCTGGGTTTGATCCCTGGGTTGGGAGGCTACCCACTGCAGTATTTTGGCCTAGAGAATTCCATGGACTGTATAGTCCATGGGGTCACAAAGAGTCAGACATGACTAAGTGACTTTCACTTTCACTTTGGTGTGATGTCAGGGGCAAAGAAGGAGTGGAAGACAACATTGCCTAAGGAGCTGGTATCAGGCCACCTTGGCTCTCTGCTCAGAGTGGTGGTTTGGACCATGGCCTGTGCCTACCCTCATCTCAAATAGGCTGAGGCTGGACTCAGGACCCCTCACCTTTCCAGAAAGCCCAACACAGAGCTGACAGAGTCCTAGAGGGCTAGACACAGGATCTGTGCTAGACCCTACACCCCAGGACACAGGCCAGAGGAAGCTGTGCTTCCACCAGTACAAAGTGCTGGTTTTCTGGGCCACACAAGCACTTGGGGAAAGGTTTTCTAGGGTTATCTTAAAAAAAAAAAAAAAAAGTTTTTTTTTTTTAAATGTGGACCATTCTTAAAGTCTTTATTAATTTGTTACAATATTGCTTCTGTTTTACATTTTGGTTTTTTGGCTGCAAGGCATGTGAGATCTTAGTTCCCCAACTAGGGATTGAGCCCAAACCCTTTGCATTGGAAGGTGCAGTCTTAACCACTGGATTACTAGGGAAGTCCCGGTCTAGGGTTATCTTAAAAGGAACTGAGGTCAGAGAGCCCTGCACTGAGGGGAGGCTGTGAGCACCCCCAGAGGTGGGAGACATGTGGCTGCCCCCAGGGAACCCAAAAGCTCCCAAAGAGAACCATCTCTGGACTCCCCCATGTGCGGGGACACCAGGAGATGGAGCCAAGGAGAGGACCCTGCCATCTTCACAGACCCTCATGAGCCTGCCCCCAGGTTAGAAAGTGAAAGTTGTTCAGTTATGTCCGACTCTTTGCAACCCTACGGACTGTAGCCTGCCAAGCTTCTCTGTCCATACAATTCTCCAGGCAAGAATACTGGCGTGGGTAGCTGTTTCTTTCTCCAGGGGATATTTCCCACCCAGGGACGGAACCTCGGTCTCCCGCATTGCAGATGGATTCTTTACTGTCTGAGCCACCAGGGAAGCCCAGGTTAGAAGCGACACCTAATAATGAGCTGGAAAGGGGGAAGAAGGAAAATCCACAGGTTTGTGAAGCCCCTGCCTCCACTGAGATTTCCAAGCCAACAGAAAGCCTGAGCTGGGAAATGGAGAGGCAGCCCAAACAGGATGAGAGAGGCTGGAGGTTTTCAGTCTTTCACGCGTGAAATTGATCTAAGGACTCTGAATTATTGAAGATGAACTGAAGAGGCTACAGGTAGTGTCTGAGATTTCATCCCAGAGGCGGAGAGGAGAACTCAGGGTATATTCTTGGGGCCTGAGAAAAGAGGACACTCACTTCCCATTCATCCCTCATGAATCCAGGCCAGACAGTAGAAAGGGTCCAGGTGGCATCTGTCAGCCTGTAGATGCTGAGCCCCTCAGTTCAGAGCCAGGTCCAGGGTTTAAGGTCAACCTCGTTTACTCCAGAGTCTGGCACTTAACAGCTCTGTGATCCTGGGCACATTTACCAAGTTCAGTGTGCCTCAGTTTCCCCTTGACGACATGCTGACTGTAATGATGCCTACATGTCCCGGGGCTGTGGTGAGAATTCCGTGAGGGAGTGCGATGCAAGGGTCAGGTGCGGCAGCCCATCTGTTCAGGCAACACGACCTGTTATTAAATTTTGCCCCCATGTCCACAACTTGGCACTGTCACCCCTCATCATTACATTTCAAGCTTTATGGTAACTGAACGATGTCTGTCTTAAAACGATCCCATTGCTCTCAGGAGATAGCGTGGGTGCTATTTCTGTCAAAGTGGGTTGACTAGGCAGTTTCTGTCTACAAGGTCACTGGTGTGACCTCATTTTTATTTTAGTGTCAATGAAAATATGTGGTTTTAGATGTCAAAACAAACAGTTGTGTGAGTGAAACAGCCTAGAGTAAATAAAACCATTATTAAAAACGAAATCAAATCTAAAACTGATAGGAGAAAAGCAGCTGGTTGAATCTCAGTCCAGGATGGAGCTTTGACTTTAATGTCATTCTCCAAGGTCACTTAGAAAACTTGTTCACAGGCTTCATTTGTAAGTAAGTCCACTCTAAAAAAGAAAATGTTACGAGTTTCTTTTAAAATGCCCTTCTCTTATTTAAGACAATTAAAATGAAATCAACAATCAGAAGAAAAATTTTATTTCTGGTTCAACAGTCTTTACCAAAGGCAAAGTTTTGCTCTAACAGGGCCACCAACTTGTGTGGATGTGGGGGGCAGGGGGGTCCTGCCCTGCACTGAGATGTCAGAAGTTGGGGTTGCATGGAATCAGCACCAAAAATTGCTTGGAAATACAATGGCTTCCTCAATAAAACAAAAAAAGACTAGTAATTAAAAAGCAGGGCAACTGAATTCCTAATGACAGCCCAATAGGACTGCTGGCCTTATCCACAGAAACATAAAATGATCCTATTTTCAGCCTCTTTTGTCCCGTCCTAGAGGTGCTTCACCTAGTCTCTGTCCGGCTGTGAGAACATGTGAGGCACACCAAACTTTTTATGAGTGCAGGGTCCAGCGGAGCCCTGGCCCTTCCCACACACCAGCACCCTCAGGTCTCAGGTCTCAGGAGACCAGCTAGTTAACGTGAGGCTAGGCATTAGCTGAGGGGCTTCCCAGGTGGCTCAGTGGTACAGAATCCACCTGCCAATGCAGGAGACTTGAGTTTGATCCCCGAGCAGGAAGATCCCCTGGAAAAGGAAATAGCAACCCACTCCAGTATTCTTGCCTGGAGAATCTCATGGTCAGAGGAGCCCAGAAGGCAGTGGACCATGGGGTCAAAAAGAGTTGGACATGACTGAGCGACTGAGCATGCAGGCAAGAGTTAACTGGTTCCCAAGTTAGGCAGACCAGGAGCACCACTGAGCAGCAGCAATGACATCTCAACAAACTCAAGTATTGTGAACGTTAGCAGCAGCTTATGGAAATCCCGGGCTTCCCAGGTGGCACGGGGATAAAGAATCTGCCTGCAATGCAGGAGAGGCAGAGATACAGGTTCGATTCCTGGGTCAGGAAGTTCCCTTGGAATAGGGAATGGCAACCCACTCCAGTATTCTCGCCTGGAGAGTTTCATGGACAGAGGAGCCTGGTGGGCTACAGTCCATGGGGTCGCAGAGTCAGACACAACGGATTGACTGAGCACACGCACACAAAGACTATTTCTGGGCTCACATTCGCCATCTCATCCATCCTCACCATCACCCCCTTATGAGAGTTCTGATCCCCCTATACCAGCAAGAGAGTAAGTCCTTGTAAATGGTACCCAGACCAGTATCCAGGGCTGTGTGGCTCTTGGGACCCTGTGTCTAGTTCTCCTACTGACATGGACTGTAGGCATGTTGTGCTTTTCTTTGGCTGTAAATTTGTACATACTCTATGACAATTGTAGCAGAGTGGCAATTCAGACAGAAGCTTTCTTTGTGAAAATATTTTCAATTTCTAATGAACAGCCTTGAGGTAAAGGAAATAAATATGTGTTAAATATGTGTGTTAAGTACTGTGAAATAAATGAGTTAAAACAGTGACACATATCAACTTGAAAGAAGAAAAAGTAAATCAGTGATTTGGGGGCAGTGGACCAAATTCACCAGCAATGTATTAGGAAAATCACTATCTAAATTATGTTTAAAAATTAACCTGTTCATAATGATCATTTCTTATTAAGCATGTACCATGTATTTAATGTAGGGACTTTCCTGGTGGCTCAGATGGTAAAGAATCTGCCTGCAATGAAGAGACCTGGGTTCAATCCCTGGGTTGGGAAGACCCCCTGGAGGAGGGAATGACTACCGACTCCAGTAATCTTGCCTGGAAAATTCCATGGACAGAGGAGCCTGGTGGGCTACAGTCCATGGAGTCGCAAAGAGTCAGACACGACTGAGTGACTAATACACACACACGTATTAATGTACAGAGAACAGTACTAATGTGTTTTCTAGGTTTTAAAATTCAATCCCACCAAGATCTCTAAAGCAAGTGTTATTATCCCCAGTCTGTAGATGAAGAATAGGCTTCCCGGGTAGCTTCGTAGTAAAGAAGAGACGCAGGAGATGCAGGTTCCATCCCCGAGTCAGGAAGATCCCCTGGAAGAGAGCATGGCAACCCTCTCCAGTAGTCTTGTCTAGAGGATCCCATGGACAGAGGAGCCTGGTGGGCTACAATCCATGAGGTTGCAAAGAGTTGGACATGACTTAGCAGCTGAACACATGCATAGTTGAGGAAACTGATGCCCAAAGACAGCAACAACATTGTCTGAAAGACAATGGGCTGCTGTGGGTTCCACACCTGATCTCTATGCCTATACCCTGGCCCATCTTCCCAGGTCACAGCATCACTCCAGCTCTCAAAAAAAATATATGTGATGTAATTCTAAATGGTTTACATTTAAATACTTGAGTATATTTACATTAGGAAGCCACACCGATGATATTCTACTTCCTAAGATCTAAGACCTACTCTCTTGGCCACTCACTGCTAAGAACCAGCTTCCTTCCCCAGCAGGAAGAAGATAAGAAATCGTTTAAACTTGTTAAATCAAATAATCCTGTTACTCACTTATGGTGTAAATGTGCATGCAGCGAAGGTGAAATGTTTAATAACTGAGATCCACGCATTTCTTTCTTGACCCCAGTGACTGCAGATCCACAAAAGCTAGCCAAACTCTGATGGAAATAATGAGACTGAAAAGAACAATGGGAACAGAGACAGCATTTCATTCTGTGCATGACACGGAGCATTTGGAGAGCAAGGGGAACTTGCTTTGCACGGCCAGTTCTACCAAAGCCCCCAGTGGTGCACACAGTAGGCGCTCACTAAAACGGGCACCAGCTGAACTAAAATCTAAAATGCAAAGCTTCCCTGGCGGCTCAGATGGCAAAGAATCTGCCCCCAGTGTGGGAGACCTGGGTTCAGTCCGTGGGTTGGGAGGATCCTCTGGAGAAAGGAACCGCTACCCAATCCAGTATTCTTGCCTGGGAAACCCCATGGGCAGAGGAGCCTGGTGGGCTATAGTCCATGGGACTGCAAAAAATCAGAGATGACTGAGCAACTAACTCTCACTTCAGTAGACTAGTGAGCGCATCATTTTGTATAGTAAAGGCTCAAAATTCCATAGACAGAGGAACCTAGCAGGCTACAGTCCATGGGGTCGCAAAGAGTGGGACACGACTGAGCGTGTGCACACACACACACACACACAGGATAGCCTCAGATAAAAAGCCTGGGAAGTGAACCTCAGGACACACTGTTTACAAATTTGAAACAACATTACAAGTGCCTTCTTCCGATTGGAGAGCTAGAGGCACCAGCCCAGAAACACACTGGAACTGTTTTTTCACAACTAAGTGGGCACATTAGCCCTGAACTGTGCTTAGAACACAAATATGGTCCAAAGGGAAGTCAACACAAGGTTGAGTTTTACAGCGGAACCAGTAGGTTCATTTAAAAACAAGAATGGGTACAGCTGATCTCGTTTGCCAAACAACACTTAGAATTATTTTCCATCTCTGGAATCATTTTTCGTTCTGGAAAAGTTCAGCAGTTGTTAGAATCACTAGTTCCTTGTCTCAAGTATACTCAGAAAAGACAAGCAGTATTTTTTCATTAAGAATTCAGATGGAATGGTGAGACAAATACTTTTCAAAGTAAGACACGCCAGTCTAGCACCTATTTCTGCAGCACATATTTTAATCTTTAGCGCTTAACGTGTCTCACATAAACCATTTTCAAGCCTAGAACGGCACCGGGTAAGGCTTCACCACAGTCTGCACCTGAAATGTTACTCTGGGTCCAGTGACAAGGCGCTTGGGAATGGTTGATGTGGTCATTCCACCATGCCCAGGCCCGCTCCGGCTCTGCTCCGAGCTGAGCGGAACGGCGGCAGCAGGCAGGTGGCCAAACTGCTACGTGCTCTGCCTGTCCATCCTCACCTGCCCCCAGGATCCCCTCCTCTTGGGCATGCTCTCTGATGCCTGCCTGCCCATTCTGCTCCCTGCCCTGGCTTCACCCAGCCCTCCTCTACCAGAGACTTGCAAGTGTCCCCAAGCCCACTGCAAAGCCTTTTCTGACCTTTCATTCTGTGTCCCATCCCACCTCCCGGGTGCTCCCCTTCTGGTCCTTATTGTGGAGTGGGCTAGTGCCCCTCCCCCAGCCACAGACACCTGGGGGCAGGCTGCCTGCTCTGGTCCACCCAGTGCAGCTCTGGACCATGCAGGACAGGAGAGATCAGAGTCTCCTTGGTTGACTCGTGTCCAGCACAGGATGTGATAAAGCTAAGGGACTTCCCTGGCCATCCAGTGGTTAAGAAGCTGCTTTGCAATGCAGGGGCATGGGCCTGATCCCTGGTGGGGGAACTGAGATCCCATGTGCCGTGTGGTGCAGCTGAAAAAAAAAGAATAAAAAGCTAAAACTATCAAAAAGATTTTGCTTATACCTCCCCACCTCTCTACCCCTGCTGCCAAAACAAAGCCAGCTCACTGAAGAGGCTTTCTAAGGATGATGATAATTTTTTAAAAATCTATATGAAAAGTAATCTGATAAATACCTTGAAAACTATACACAGTGCTGCATGGACAAAAACCTTTCATGAGATCTGAAAACTCTACCTTCAATATTCATTCAAATGCAATATGCTTTTCTAACACTATTCCTTCATGCTTTTCTTTTCAAATGAAACTATTTGCTTCGATCTTGATTAACTTTAAGTTTCTCATTCTTGTTTACTAAAGAAAAATGACTCATCCAAAGTGAAAAAAGGAGATCTGACTTTTAAGCTTCAGTCTCTGGCATTGTTTAAGTATGTTTAGAGAGAAATGCAGTTTTCTTTTTTCACCAAGAAAGAGAATTACTTTGCTTGGGGCGAAAGGTGGTTGTTGATGTTCAGAGCTTCCAGGTGTCTGAACGGGTGTCACCACTAAACCTGAAGGGGAAAAAAGCAGTGAAAGTCATTCATGGGGAACCATCCTTCTGTGACACCTCATGCCAGATAGATGGACACTTTAGAATCAACAGGTTATCACCTGTCCTGCTTAGCAGGTGGGGACACCGAGGCTCAGAAGGTCTAAGTGGCTTGCCTAAAGCTGATTAGTTGAAGGAGCAACCCCAGGTCCATCTGTTTTCTAAAAGCTGTGCCCTCATACAGCCCTCAACAGTTATGGAGATGTCCCAGGCTGCCAGGAGTGAAGAGCAGCCGGGTTTGGATGTGAGCCCAGGAGGAAGGAAGGGAGGAAACAGCGTTAGCAGGCTCCCTCCCCACCCCCAGCCTGGAGGATGCCAGACCTCAGGCTGCTTCCAGAATAAAGTCCCCGTCCTGCTTGTGGCAGATCTCTGTGCCCACTGCCGGGAGAAGCTGCAGTCCATAGGACTCGCTGTGGCCAAGGTTAAAGCTGTGGGGAGGGTGGGTAAGAGGCAGGAGGATGTTCTGCAAACTCTGTGAGGAGAAGCATTCTTATAGCCCCCTAAACCCGATTAGACTGGCTTCCCTGGTGGCCCAGTCGGTAAGGAATCCTCCTGCAATGCAGGAAACACAGGTTCTATCCTGGGTCAGGAAGATTCCCTGCAGAAGGGAATGGCTACCAACTTCAGTATTCTTGCCTGGGAAATTCTGTGGACAGAGGAGCCTGGCGGGCCACATCCATAGGGCCACAAAGAGTTGGACATGACTCAGCAACTAAACCACCACTACCACAAACCCAGTTAGTGGCAGTGACGATAGAAACTCTTTGATAAGATTCTCTATGGGGCTCTCAAAGTTTCACTGCACCCTTGATGGGAGAAAATAATCATCCTAATAGCTTGCTCAGGAAATGAGAATATCTTCTGAACAACAGAAACATTACAATCTAGTCCTCACTTGATAAGATAAAAATCAGACTTCCCTGTGCTTGCCTGGTAGCCCCCGTGGTACAGAATTTGCCTGCCTGTGCAAGAGATATAAAAGACGTGGGTTCGATCCTCAAGTCGGGAAGATCCCCTGGAGAAGGAAATGGCAACCCACTCCAGTATTCTTGCCTGGAGACTCCCATGGACAGAGGAGCCTGGTGGGCTACAGTCTATGGGGTCACGAAGTCGAACACAACTATTCATGCATGCACAGCTGCAGTGCACTTGCCTGGAGGATTGGGCCTGAATCCTCCAGAGCATAGTGGTGGTGGTTTAGTTGCTAGGTCTTGTCTGACTCTTTTCTACCCCATAGACTGCAGCACACCAGGCCTCCCTGTCCATCACCAACTCCGGAATTTGCTCAAACTTACATCCATCAAGCCAGTGATGTCATCCAACCATCTCATCCTCTGTCACTTCCTTCTCTTCCTGCCTTCTCTCTTCCCCAGCATCAGGGTCTTTTCCAATGAGTCAGCTCTTCGCCTCAGGTGGCCAAAGTATTGGAGCTTTAGCTTTAGCATCAGTCCTTCCAATAAATATTCAGGACTGATTTCCTTTAAGATTGACTGGTTTGATCTCCTTGCTGTCCAAGGGAATCTCAAGAGTCTTCTCTAACACCACAGTTCAAAAGCATCAATTCTTCAGTGCTCATCTTTCTTTATGGTCCAAATCTCACATCCATACATGACTACTGGAAAACCAAAGCTTTGACTAGAAGGACCTTTGTTGGCAAAGTGAAGTCTCTGCTTTTTAATATGCTGTCTAGGTTTGTCATATCTTTTCTTCCAAAGAGCAAGTGTCTTTTAATTCTTATACAGTATGTTTCTATACACAGAATGTGCAGAGTGCTTTAAGCAGGGCACAGGCTCTGAAACTGCCCATGAGTCTACAGGCTGATGGAGGAAAACCACATTAGGAGCTGTTTACTAGGCAGTGGGGTGATGACCAGGAGCCAGGAAGGCGGGCTGGTGCCCGGAGGTCAGAGGCAGCCTTTATAGTTACCAGGAGTGGGATGCCCACTGGAGTAAATGTGCCAACCGCAGCTACACTTGTGTGTAACATGTCAGCCTGGGTTTGCCATCACGTCACCCCAAGTTCTTCAGAAAACATTCAGCCAGCAACTGGAATTTAGTAACCAAGTTATGAAATTCTGCAGTCAGGACCTCATATGTCTGCAAAATGAAGCCACAGGCTCCGAACTGAGAGATGCTGCCAGAAACTACTTCAGATGCGATGCCAATGTCTCCAATTGAACATTTGGGTTCATGTAATTTCCTCTTCCATTAGCTCAGAGGAGATCTGACTCTTCTGGGACATTCTTTATTGATTTCTACAGGGAGGGAATGGGATTCTTCTCTTGTGTTTAATAGCCGTAAAGGTAGATGGAGGCTTTTAAATGTTCATGTTCATCTATTTTACTCGCTGTGCATGTGTGCTAAGTTGTGTCAGTCCTGTCTGACTCTTTGTGACTCCATGGACAATAGCCTTCCAGTCTCTTCTGTCCGTGGGATTCTCCAGGCATCAATACTGAAGTGGGTTGCCATTTTCTTCTCCAGGGGATCTTCCCAACCCAGGGATTGAACTAGCATCTCTTACATCTCCTGAATTAGCAGGCGAGTTCTTTACCACTAGCACCACCTGGGAAGCCCTAAAGACCTCTACTCACTAAGGTCCTCCAGATCACTCCAACTGCTGCTTCTAGAACTCTAGGAGTTAGAGCTTTCCTGTGTTTACAAGTGTATCTAGAAAGACATTTCGATAAATGAAGCCAATATGTATAATATAAAGACTGAATTGCTCCTTTTATCAACTTATAATTGACCATTAAAATGAAATTTATCTCAGGGAGACACTGAAAAAAAGAAACCACAGAAGAAACCTATTGCCTATCTCAAAAAATATCTCAGCAGCCCATTTCCAGTCTTCGCAAGAAGAACCACTCAATATTCAACTTCTCATTTCTCAATGCCAGCTTTTTCAAATATTATGATAAACACTCTAAAGTGACCTATTTCCCCTGACACCTGAGAAAAGTGATGTGTCATTCCCAAATCCATTTCTCCCACATGCACGGGAAGTGATGATACCTCTACAATCACCCTGCTCTGACAGGTGGGAAAGTCTCTTCTAAGTAAAACCTTCAAGGAAAAAATTATTCTGAAAAGGGTCACATCTTCTCTTCAAGCTGGGCAATTTGGAACAGTGTTTGTGTTCCCCTCGTTAGCTGGAATCAGAGTGTTAGACTGGGAACACCCAGGATGGACCCTGGAGGGGAACTAGGCAGTAAAGTCATGGAAGGATTACAAGGACTGTCAAAGAGCAGGATTATCTCAGAGGCACATGGCCTGAGACCACCCCCCCCCCAGAGGGGCAGGAACACAGGGTGCAGATCAGATTTTGGACTCTAGTGGGTCGATGTTTGAATCACGCTTCCGTGTCCTCTAGCTCTGTGGCCCTGGGCAAGGCAGTTCTCGCTTGCTGCTTCCATATTCCCATCTGTTAGGTGTGGATCCTAACATCACCTTCCTCACAGGGTGGCTCTGAAGATGACGGGCACAGAACGGAAGGCACTCAGCCTGCGACCCAGCCCACAGAAGGCAGACAATGAATTTTCACAGTAAACATGATTGAAAGCATTAAAAGTGTCTGGTGTTACTGGAAAAATGACTTCCCTGGTCAATTCATCGTTTCCAAGTCACACAGAAATTCCAGAAGTTCTTGTAAAAAAAAAGAGAAATGCATCAAAACAGAACCTGTATCTACAAAAAATCTCTCTGGGATTTTGCCAGGCATTGCAAATGGGGGAGGAACTGACATCTTTACTAGACTGAGTCTCCAGTTCATCAACATAGGATGTCTCTCCAGTGATGTGGATCTTCTCTGATCACTTTCATCCGAGTTCTAGTGTTCAGATATGACTCCTGTATGGGTTTTGTTAGGTGTGCATGTGTGTGTGCTCAGTCGCTCAGTCGTGTCTGACTCTTTGCGAACCCATGGACTGTAGCCCGCCAGGCTTCTCTGTCTATGGGGTTCTTCAGGCAGGAAAACTGGAGTGTGTTGCCATTTCCTTCTCCAGGGGATCTTCCCAGCCTAAGGATTGAACCCGTCTGCTGCACTGGCAAGTGGATTCTTTACCACTGAGCCACCTGGGAAGCCCAACTTTGTTGGGTGTATACTTAAGTATTTCATTTTTTTAAGCCATTGTAAAGAGTTTTGTATTTAAAATTTTAGCCAGTTCAGGACGCCTCCTTATTGTTTTCCCCCTCTCTGGACACAAGTTACTAAGGTATAGGCTCTAATGGCTTTTCTCAGATTCAAAGAATGTCAGCAAAGTTAAAAGGTCTAATCAGAAAAGTGACTTGTGCAGTGCCATATGGAATTCCAGTCTCTCTTTAAAGTAGCCTGTTAGATCTGTTTGGCTTGGAGGATGAAGTTCTTCTGGTAGACAAAGCAACCCAAGAACGGATACGTTACAAGTCCACTATGCTGTGATTTCTGGAGAAGGAAATGGCAACCCACTCCAGTATTCTTGCCTGGGAAATCCTACAGATCGAGGAGCCTGGTTGGTGGGCTATAGTCCATGGAGTTGCAGCTGCTGCTGCTGCTGCTCAGTCGCTTCAGTCGTGTCCGACTCTGTGCGACCCCACAGACGGCAGCCCACCAGGCTCCGCCGTCCCTGGGATGCTCCAGGCAAGAATACTGGAGTGGGTTGCCATTTCCTTCTCCAGTGCATGAAAGGGAAAAGTGAAAGTGAAGTTGCTCAGTCGTGTCCGACTCTTAGCGACTCCATGGACTGCAGCCTACCAGGCTCCTCCGTCCATGGGATTTTCCAGGCAAGAGTACTGGAGTGGGGTGCCATTGCCTTCTCCAGTGGAGCTGCAGAGTCAGATGCAATTTAGCGACTAAACAACAACAATTATTAGACTTGTGGCCAAGAAGAAGTTACTGGGGAAGACCCCAGTCTTTTTGTTTGTTTGTTTTTTTAAGGGCTGAATGCTTCCATTACCAATTTCTCTAAGTTGACACTTTTATTAATTAACCAGGGACCACTCCACTGCCCCTCCCCAAAATAAAAAAAAAAAACTGAAATAGATAAAAGAGAGCTAAGGTAAAGTAGATTAACAGAGATGTAAAAGAGGATATAAAATTGAAGAAGTTTTTCTTATATGGATACCAAATCCTCATTTGTAAGGAATCAGAATAACACATTTCCCATGGAAACAGAACAAAACTGAATCCGTGTCACAAACACTACTAATTAACTGAAAAATCTGCTTTTATTCTGTCTTCCAAAGGACATCTGTATAGGAGGAAACTGTTTCTCAGAATCTATAATCAGGACAGAAACAAAACCAAGTCTGGCACAACTGATAAATTCTTTCTCAATTAATCTTGATAAAGCAGGAGTTATGTTAATAATCTAATAATTTATAATTGCTAATTGTACAAAATCTTTACCATGTCATGTGGATGTGTTACAGAATCTAGCTTTTTCTGCAAAATGGCTTCTAAACATGGAAGCATCTTATGGGGACTATTATTAGCTTCGAAACTGACTGGCTCTAATTTGAATAATGTGAAATATACATGAGGTAAATGAACAAAATCCCAAAGGTTACTTTTGGCTCAAAACAGTACTGTGACTTCTTTTGTTTATCTCCTTTCATTCCCCAGACCTTGTTAAAGGAGAAGACAATAGTAAAAAGCTAGAAAGAGCAAGAGAGACACAAAGCAGAAAGATGAGTAGTAACCCACCTAATGGGCCTGGGAAGGTACATGCTAAGTGTCTGGTGGGAAATCCCAGGGAAAAGTGACTGTATTTTCCTGGCATCACTCCCTGAAGCAGCAGGCTCCCCGGAGCAGGACAGCCCAGAGCTGGGGGTTAGAAACCAAGCTGAGAACATGGAGCTTATGAAGCTCCAAGCACAGTACTGGCTGGCCTGAGACCCCCCTGTGACATGGCACCAAGGCCAGCCCCCCATGTACCTCTGCTGGGGGCCACAGGACTCTCAGGTGGGCAGAAACCAGCTGAAGGCAGGACTGAGTTATACTGAAGCTCACCTCCTCCCCTGAGCCCTCCCAGTGCCAGCAGTGGGTCAGAGGGTGCTTTTCAGGAGGCAGCTTATCTCCCTCTAAAAAAAATGATCAGCCTTGCATAGGGGTGTGTGTGTGTTTGTGTGTATGTGTGTGTATTGGGATAGGGGACAGGGCACCTACTGATCAGCCTTAGATATGGGAAAGTGTGTGTGTGTGCATGTGTGTTGGGACAGGGGCACCTACTGATCAGCCTTGGATAGGGGAGAGAGAGAGAGAGAGAGAGAGAGAGAGAGAGAGAGAGTGTGTGTGTGTGTGTGTGTGTGTGTTGGGATGGGGGTTGGGACATGTGGAGAAAGCCAGCTCAGCCTGTGATCCCAGCCAGTGCTTCCCACCATCAACAACCCTCACCTTCACACAGTGAATTGTCCACCCAATGCTCAGCAGCTCCCTTTTGAGTGTTAATGGGCAGCCAAGCACCTAACATAAAAGCCAGAGACTCAAGTAATCAAACAGGAAAAAAAAGAACTGGGAGGAAAAAGAGAAATTCAAAGGACATTTGAAGAAAAGTTCAAAAGGTCTAGGAAATTGTCTGGAAAAAACAAGTAAGGATATGTATGGAAGTTCTAAAATAAAAAACTTAAAAAAATTTTTAAAAGATGCAAAAACAAGAGTTGGAAATGAAATAGTTAATTGAAATAAAGATTTTTTCCATAGAAGAATTGGAAGGAAAATCAAGGAAATCTCTCAGTAAGTAGAGCAAAAGAACAAAAGTTAGAAAACAGGAAGGCAAAGATGATAAAAATGAGAGGATCCATCCAGAAGGTCCAATGGTCAAACAGTTAAAAACCCCAGGCAAAGAAAACAAAGAATGAGGGAGGGGAGAAATCATTTAAGAAATAATACTAAAAAAAGTTAGTCTGATGGAAGGGTCCAGGGATCCAGAGCCAGAAAGAGCAGTCCAAAGAAAAAAGAAGCAAACAAACAAAAAAATCCACAATAAGAGTCACATCGCTGTGAAAGGAAATCATCAGGATAAAGAGATCTCACACAGCAGGACACATAAGGTGCCTGAGTGCACTGGACTTCTTAAGGCAGCACTAGATTCCAGAAAACGATGGCGCAGTCTTTCCCAGAGAGGGACAGTGCTTCTTAACCTACAATTATATGCCCAGATAAGGATGAGATGCTTAGACAGCATCGCAGACTCAATGGACTTGAATCTGAGCAAACTCTGGGAGATGGTGAAGGACAGGAAAGCCTGGCATGTTGCAGTCCATGGGGCTGTAAAGAATTGGACACGACTGAGTGAATGAACACCACCACAGTCCTTCTTCAAGCACAAGGACAAGAATAAAGACACTTGTCAGACATGTAAGGATTTAAAAGTAGACCTCCCAGACAGTGAAGCTCCCAGAGGATGTGCTTTGTCAGATGGTGGGGGTGGGGATCAACCTGAAAAGAAAAGATACAGAGACCCAAGAAAAGAGCAGCTCCCCTCCCTTCTCCGCGAAAAAAAAAAAAAGCATCCAAGGGTGTTTCTCCGGTTCTGTCAATGAGAAGTACCAGCAGCTGCTGAGCAGCTCAGAGCAACTGGGGCTGGAGTGACCCAGGGATAAACAGCTCCAGGAGGAGATGTGTGCGTATTGGTGAAACACTATTCAGATGCTGGAACATGTGGGATTCAGACTGCCTCTAGGTGGATCAGAAAGTGACGTTAAAGACAAAAGGAGGCCATGAATAACTCAATGAAACTGGACAGTTTTTGAAAAGACACGGTTGCAGTATACAAACTGTGTACACAGCAGAGTTTGTGGCTATGTTTTGTGTACGTATGTGTGTTAGTTGCTCAGTCGTGTCCAACTCCTTGAGACCCCATGGACTGTAGCCTGCCAGGCTCCCCGGTCCATGGGATTCTCCAGGCAAGAATACTGGAGTGGGTTGCCATTCCCTTCTCCAGAGGATTTTCCTGACTCAGGGATCAAACCTGAGTCTCCTGCATTGCAGACAGATTCTTTACCACTGTGCCACCTGGGAGGCCCCGCTCTTGGGTAGATAAATCAAAATGTCAACAGTACAGGCTGGTATTCCTGTTCCTGCCATTTTGAGCTCTCCACCACTGAACCTGGGCTATAGCAAAGGGTCAGCTACTTCTGGATGTGATCCGGCAATCTGTAAGCACATGTTCTGATTCAAAATTAAATGACAGAGAAAGAAGTTACCTGTGGAAATATCAGTGCACTTCCTGAGGCATCTGGCCTAGGATTTCTGCTGCTAGATGAGTATCAGTGGGTTATTCTCTTTTTCTTATATCCTCATCACTCTTCACCATTAAACAGTTAACAGAATAATTCAGTGGATTATTCTCTTTTTCCTACATCTCCCATCACTCTTCACTATTAAACAGTTAACAGGATAATTCAGACCAGGAGACCTAGATCAGGAAGAACAAAAGGGAAGCACCCAGAAAAAGCGACACCTAATGAAGATTTCCCAAAGCCATCTGGGAAGGAAGGCAGCACGCTATGTTCATGGTGGCCTGCATAATGAGAACATGTTTACAGGTGCACGGAGTTTGGTTAGCTTCTGTAAACGCTCTCAGGCCACACGCCTTTCCTCCATCCTTATTCTATCAGAAACCACGTGCTCTGGCGGAAGGTGCCCTTGGAGTCAGGGACGCAAGTGTGAGAGGCAGGATGTTTTGCTCCCATGTTTGCTAACAGGACAAATGCTGACTCAATGTATATATAAACTTGGCTTAACCTTGGGCTCCATTGCTCACTGGCTGCATGTCCCCGAAGCAGGTTATTTACCTACATCGAGCCTCGACTTTCTTGACAGTGAAAGAATGGGACACTTAAGATGCCTTACCAGATGCCTATGGGCTGAAAATCAGGTAACAGGTACAGAGCACTCAGCAGAATGCTGGGCACCGTCCACACCAGAGCCTTGGGGGTCAGAGCTATGGCCACCCCCTACCCGAAGGCAGCCTGAAGGGTCTGTGGACAGGTTTTCAGGAGGGACCAAGGCCTTCAGAGTTGTCTGAGCACCTTCTATGGGCACTGCCACAAGAAGGCTACCAGGACCCACAAGAAAAGTAAGGAGTCTATTTCAGCCAATTTTTCAAAACCTTGCCAATGAGAAGCAAGTCGTTTGGTGTGTTAGCTCTTCTATCCCAATGAGAAACTGACATTCTATGTTTCCCACTCAAACTCAAATTAAGAGAAACATTAACTTTCTTTGGGCTTCCCTGGTGGCTCAAAAGAATCCACCTGCAATGCAGGAGATGCAGGTTCGATTTCTGGGTCGGGAGGATCCCCTGGAGAAGAGAATGGCTACCTACTCCATGATTCTTGCCTGGGAAATCCCATGGACAGAGGAGCCTGACAGGCTATAGTCCACAGGGTCACAAAGAGTCAGACACGACTTAGTGACTAAACAACAGAACTTGCTTCAGCAATGCTGTCTGATCTTTATTCCTCCGTCTTGGGTGGAGTTCAGCCACTTCAAGATGCAGGCGTGTGGATGGAAACACTGTAGGTTTTGTTGACTAGAGGATACCATTATCCCACTTGTTCAGAAAAATCATGAATAACATTACCTCTGAATGTTTAAAATAATATATAAGGATAATGTCTATAGGCAATGTTAAAATGAGAATTGAAAGATGAGATTGTAAGGCTAGAAGCACAAATACAGTTGAGTGGTTTTTTAAATGTATCATTATTATTATTATTGTTACTTGTTTTAGAATAGCAAAGGGAGATGGTATTCCCTAGACGGGCCAAATTCACGTCTGCAGGTACAGCTATTAAAAAGGCACTTTTCAAACTATACTTTTAAGGTTCAAGAGCGAACTTTCAGAATTTTTAACCTCAGTGCCTGGAAGACATTCACAGCTGAAGCTGATGCCGAGTCTGCTGGTTTGCAGTTGGAAATAAGAGCATTCTGAGCCAATACTTCCTCAGTGCAGCCTCTCTGGAAGCTTCTGGGCTCCTTGTACCATGGCCGTACCTCCTCCTTGAGGATCCCCTGCTTAGAAGTAATCATTTGTGATGAAGCTTTCCACCCTAGCCAGCCAAATACTGAACCTCCCAGTGGGAACCTTCTGATACAGCACCCTGACAAGCCACTCAGTCCTGAAAAACGAGATGGCCAGTTTCTGGATGGGAAGAGCATTTGAAATCTGAACGCCTTGGAGTGTGAGGCCGGTTTCCCTTCTCATTGTCAGTGAGTTTCCAGACACTGATACCTGCTTTTTGGTTTTATCAAACCCACACGGCCCCCACTAGTGGGATCAGCATTTCCACAAGAGAATGAGCTCATTCATCAAAGATGTGGAAATGATGTCACAGAACGAAGTCGGTGCAGAGAGGAGGAAAGAGAAAAGGAATATGTCCAACTAAGTCCCTTGGGATTATGGAAACGGCATTATTATCAGGAAAGAGATTGATGATAACTGGGAAACATTTTGAAAACTTAATGACAGTTGTGCACACATGATATATATTTTGCATATCTAAGGAGCCCACCCCAGAATCTTCCTGATACTCACGTTTTTGGAGGACGAGAGATTTCACAATATAGCATAAGTATTTATAAAGACAGATACTTTTTGATTTTTAAAAAATGCTGTCCTGAATTTAATCTCCTTTTGTTTTCAAATGAAACAGGAAACCCGAGTCTCTTTAATGCAGATTAAATAAGGAAACTGCAAAGAACGCCTTCTGGTTATAAAGATGGACTGTGTTTATTTTTAAATTTTATATATTTATTTATTTTTGACTGTGCTGAGTCTTTGCTGCTGTGCCGGCTTCCTCTAGCTCTGGCAAGCAGAGGCTACTCTCCAGTTGCGATTCTTCCTATAGTGGCTCCTCCTGTTTTGGAGCAAGGGCTCTAGGCATGCGGGCTTCAGTAGTTGTGGCTTCTGTGCTCTAGAGAACAGGCTCAATATCTGTGGCATGTAAACTTAATTGCTCCATGGCTTGTGGAATCCTCCTGGACCAGGGATTGAACCCGTGTCTCCTGCACTGGCAGGTGGATTACCACTGAGCCACCACGGAAGCTGGGGACTGTGTTTATTAACAAGACATATACGCTAGGTACATACTACCTGCAGCAGTGATGAGAGACACCACCCCCGGCTGGTGTTACTGCACCAGGCCTGCAGGAAAGGGCTTCACAGATACTCAGACATCAACTCCCACAACATCTCTGTTAGGCAGGAGCTATTATGAGCCTTCCTTTTATAAATGAAGAAACCGAGGCCCCAAGATGTCAAGATGCTCAATAATTTGTCCAAGAAAATACTTACTCTCCCTTCAGCTAGGAAAAATGGAACTGGAACATGAACGGGACCACGTGGGGCCATGATCACATCTGCCTGATGAAGAAACCGAGGTGCCGAGAGGTTAAGGACACCCCCAAACCTGCCCCCTACTCTCTGCAATAGCTCCCTCTGTGCTTCTGAGGCCTCTGTGCCTTTCCCCTAAGTTTCCCCCACCTCTTTTCCTAAACGTTGGTCCATGGGTTGTCCTGCTGCAGGGGTGAACTTGACCAAATCACTCTTTGCTCCTGACTCCGAGTCTGGTTGCCACCAGGAAAGCTCCACACAGCATCCTATCGACTCTGCTTCTGGAGTCGGCACGCCTCCTGCTTCATTAGACTCAGAGAAATGGCTGCACTTAGATTCCCTAATTGGTTTACCTACGATTGATTTTATTTTCTTTTTCTTTTTAAAGGATTCTGGATGGAGCTGCACAAAAATGCTAGAAAATAAACCTGCTATAAAAGAGGCTCTGTGCGTTAAGCTATCCCCTGGGGTCCTGAAATGCATGCTTTCTGGCCTTCTTAGTTGTCTTTCTTTAGGTCATGAGGAGCTGCTAGGCTTCGGATCCTAGAGGCAGTCCCCAAATGCCACATGCAGCACAGTAAGGAAAATCTCAACATTATCTGGGGTGAACAAACCATTCCAGATGCATTCCAGTTCATTATATCCTCCAGCCTCTAGAACCCAGAATCACAAGCCTGAAATGGAATAAATTCAGTTCTGCCCAAGAATATGATCATTTACTTGTTTTCTTCCTGATCTCTTCCTAAGAGGCTGAATGTTCATTCATTCAACATCTCTGCATTAAATGTCATGGCACATCCAAATCTCGGTGTCTTGGAAGAGGAGGACTTTCAGGACCTTTGAAATGGGCTGATGTATTCTACAGCCAGGTCACAGAACAACCGGAAGTGGGATGGAACACATCTGATCTGGTCTGAGTTTTAGGACGGGCATATTGGCACGTTCAGTGACTGAATCACCTCCTCCTATTAAGACATCCCAGCAAGGTTCTATGTGTCAGACAGAGAGAGACTCACTGGAAAGGGGATGTCTCAGCAAAGCTTGAAGAGGGTGAGGGAGAGACCACAGAGATGCTGGGGAGACTAGAGCAGAGGCCTGGAGGCACCTGTGTGGCTGGGAGGGAGGAGGGAGAAAGAAGACAGGCGATGGGGGCTGCAGCAGGACCACGATGCTCCATGCGCAGGGCAGGTGCCACCGGAGTGAGGGCCTGGACTCAGGAGGTGGGGGGGCTCTCTGATGCTCTGCTGAGAAGAGGCTTCAGGGGCCAGGATGGAAGCAGGGACCAGCAGCTGGATGGCACAATGATCCCAGGGTTCTGGAGCTCGGAGATAGTAGTAGGGTGGGGAGAACCAGTCCATTTCTGGATATTTATTAAAGATGGAGCCAACAGGAATACTGTAGCTTCCTTTCTTCACTGTCTGTCTCCCACACTCGTATTTAGTTCACTGGAGCAGCCTTTGCTCTCTGCATCTCTGGAGTCCAGAACAGCGCCTGGCACCCAGGAGCCCACAGAAACCCATTGAACCAGTGAATGAACCTGAACCCGCCCAAGTTCCAAGTGCTGCTGAGTGGCTGCACTAGGATTCCAGCCCAGGTGTGTCTCATTTCCAAGTCCCAGCTCATCATCATTATGTTATCCTGCTTCTGCTAGCACTGCAGGCAGAACGTTACAAGGACATGAGGGGGAATTCCTTTCCGTTGTTGTAGAGAAAATGGAAAACGAGCCAGCAAAGTCACTTTAAGAGACTGGCTGGGGTGGGGCACAGGAATGGACACAAGTAAGTGAGCAATGGAATAGTTCAGAAAACAGTAGTGTTCATCCACGTGACTCACGTGTTCTCAGGAAGGAGGATTTCCCCAGAATTTACAGTGATACAACTACAAATGAAAACAACAACAACAATGACAAACTTTCCATGAGAGAGGCACAGGTGACCCCAGAGTACTTGGCCACTCTGGAGGTCTGATGTCACTTCTTTTTTTAAAATAATTTTTATTTTTTTATTTCTGGCTGTTCTGGGTCTTTGTTGCTGCGAGGTATTTTCTCTAGTTGTGGCGAGTGGGGGATACTTTCTAGTTGTGGTGCTCGGGCTTCTCATTGTGGTGGCTTCTCTTCTTCTAGAGCACAGGCTCAGCACGTGGCCCGCGGGCTTAGTTGCTCTGCGGCATGTGGAATCTTCCCGGACTGGGGATCGAACCTGTGTCCCCGTCCCCTGCACTAGCAGGTGGATTCTCAACCACTGAGCCGCCAAGGAAGCCCCTGATGCCACTTAAGACCGTTTCTCCTGCTGCCTGAAGTCTGAGGACAGCACAGCACGGAGTCTGGAGAGGCACCTGCGAGGTTTAAATATGGCCTCCACCTCACCAGCTAATCGTCCTTTGGCAAGAGATCAGTGCTTCAATTCCCTGTGTCTCAATCTGCTCATCAGTAAAGAGATATGACCCATCTCCTAAGGCCATGAAATCAGGGGGAAAAAAACTAACATATGCAAAGTGTCTAGAAGAGTGCGTGGCTCACCTGGATAATTAACCCTTTCTGAAGGTTTGTCTCTCACCTCATTGCCAGCAATGGATCTAACATCTTCCCCACCCCTCCAGGTAACTAAGAAAAGAAACTCCCTTTGACGTGTGAGTCCAGGAAGAGAAGTCTGCTGTCCCCATCCTGGGGTTCAATAGAGATGAAAGAGGAGTCTCATTATCTTTACTATTACTATTTTTTAAAAAAAAATTTTTGGCCACACCTGGTGACATGTGGGATCCTAGTTCCCTCATCAGGGATTGAACCCTCGAGCCTGGCATTGGAAGGCGAAGTCTTAACCACTGGACCATCAGGGAAGTCCCTGGAGATTCATGATCAAGATCAGAAACCACGAGGCCAGTGTGAGGCTGGCGGGCATGAGGGGATCCTGGGGCCGGGTATGGACACACGTGGGGAGAGTGCGGGTATCTCTTCTGACTATTATGCTTAATTACAGCTTTCAAAGAAAGTCCTGAGAATTCTTGGAAATATGTAATTTACTCTTGTCTTCTTATAATAAATGATTATTAAATACAAATCTATATGACTCCAGGACCAGCCACTACGGCTTCTGGGAGAACCCTCCCAGACTGACAGTACCCTTTGTCATGGAAAGGTGACCGAATCTCAGACAGAATCTATCAGGACTTCTGAGGCCACCTCACATCACGGCCATAATCTGGGAAAATGGTGTCTCCCTGTACAAATATTAGCCTTGGAGTTATTAGTCAGTCCTTCCCTTCTGAAGGGACAGGGCTGGCTCATTAAAGACCCAGAGGGCAGGCAAGAGCAAACTTATTAAGTTCATAGATTACTTTAAAGGCCGGGCAGGATGTCAGTTACTTTAAAACATAGAATACCCAAATAAAGAGGCTAGGAGTGAGTGTGTAAATGTGTAATGTGCTCAGACATGTCCGACTCTTTGTGACCCCATGGACTGTAGCCCACCAGGCTCCTCAGCCCATAGAATTTTCCAGGCAAGAATACTGGAGTGGGTTGTCATTTCCTCCTCTAGGGGATCTTCCCGACCCAGGGACCAAACCTGGAGTCTCTTGCATCTAGCTGGCAGGTGGATTCTTTACCATTAGTGTCACCTAGGAAGCCCAGGAGGTGTCACCTAGGAAGCCCAGGAGTGAGCATGAGCCTTTAAGAAATGATGGAGAGTCACTGAGATTCTCCTCTGACATCTACCTTCTTCCTTTGCTTGCTGAGTTTTAGCCAAGACCTGAGTCCAAAGCGGCTGTGGATACAGATGCCTATGAAACGCAGGGAAAGATTTGTACCCAGAGGCCCTGCTGTATTTACGAATCACTCTCCATCAGAGATCTGTTTCCTTCTTTTGCAAGAAACTTTAAAAGATCCCTGAAAGCCATAAAGCCAGATATTTCCTTCGGGAACATTCTTGGGAACACACTGCTAGAAATTGTTTCCAGGTTTGATAGGAATCAGCGCTCATCTGGAAGCACGTGGGACCAGGAAGGGGCTGGGTGACCAGGAGGTGGGGCCGCAACCCCAGCACGAGCCCAGCCTCAGGCCAGGGGGTTCTCAGCACCACCTGCTCTGCACAGGGAGGTCCCAGCAGTAAGGTGAACCCACACGATGCCTGGGGGGGCGTTACGAGTGACACAAACAAATGCTCGAGGACAGACTGTGACAATCAGACCTTGGAAGTCTAGCTTACACATGGGGACAGTCACGATTTTCCAGGCAAAAATGAATTAGAAGTTACTTGTAAAAATGACTAAATAAGCTACTGAAGTAAAGATGCATGTGTGTGTGTGTGCTCAGTCACTCAGTTGTGTCTGACTCTTTGTGACCCCATGGATTGTAGCCTGCAAGGCTCCTCTGTCCATCGGATTTTCCAGGCAAGAATACTGGAGTAGGTCATCAGTTCCTTCTCCAGTTATCTTCCCGACCCAGGGATCAAACCTGTGTCTCCTGCATTGCAGGCATATTCTTTATCACTAAGCCAATGGGGGAGCTCCTGAAGTGCAGATACTAACCTTAAACTTTAATATTGTTATCATTTTAAACTGTACTAAAAAACAACCCAAAAGAGTTATATCTTTTACTCGTGGCCTTTTGCCACGTAACTACACTGGCCTTTGGCCAGTGTAACTCATCCAAGTGATGGCTATCCGATATCCGTGGCTAAATTTGATTCTTAGTTAAATAAGACACAAAGTGCCTAGCATGAGGCTAGGGATGAGCCTGGCCTCAGCGAAAGGGCTGAGAGGATGTGGTATTAATCCCTCAATTAGCTCCTAGAGTCAGGGAATGAGGGGCCTGTGCACACTTGGGGGTCACAGAGAAGGGAAGCCTTTCCACTGACTCTCCCCATATTTATTTAAGGGTGTAAACATTTTATTTAAAGACGCATTTGTGATGGGACCTTTCAAAAGTAGTTTATGAACTTCTGTATCTGCTTATTGCTAATTCACAGCTATCACGTGACTACAGTACATGTAAGCAGGGTCTGTAGATGTTAGCTTTTCCAGATTTCTGGTGCTCTCCCCAGAACCAGGCTGTTAGTTATGAACTGTCTTGTCATCATTCTTGTGTCTGGAAGTCTCCCAACCTCTTCACAATTCCTTCTTCTGATCTACTTGAAATCAAATTTTAAAAATCCACATTAACTATAAGTCAATCAGGCACTGGAGGGACAGTTTAGGAGTGGGGAGTGTATTTTCATGGCATTATACTGATAGAGCCATTTTCTGAACATAGAATTATTTTTAAATTAATTTACATGTAGGTGAGGGATGGGTCTGGTACAATCTCAACATGTATATTTAGAATGTTGCTTTCTGTTTGCAAAAAGAGATACAGAGAATGGCAAGTAAATACAAAACATAAAATCAGTTTTACAAAGATTAACAAATTCACATAATTCAGAAGTTCAATATTTTTCCTAACCTAAAATTTATGAATTGCTATTATCAAGTAACAATATCCAATCAAATCTATTTTATCGAATTAGAAGTAAAGCTATCTTCAGGAAAGTAAAGTTCCAAAATAACATTTAGAAGAGATTTTCTATTTGGCCTATTATAATTCGGAGCTGATTTTCCTGGAGCATCTTGTACAGTTATTTAAAGAGGAACCTTTCATTTGAGGAACAATCACCACCAGTGTTTTCCCTCCTGTGTCATTCCCTACAGCGCTTGGCCCAATTTTACAGTATTGTTCAAGTGACACATTCAAACACTTAATACATAATTGACTTTCTCTGGAAATTTTCTCAAAAACTGAAAAAGAAAAGCACTTGTTTTAATCAGATTTTCTTCCCTCTGTTGGTCTGCATTTGAAATAAAAAAGGACATTTAACACTTAGATTTAACTAAGATCATGGCATCCGGTCCCATCACTTCATGGCAAATAGCTGGGGAAACAGTAGAAACAGTGGATGTCATTATTTTTCTGGGCTCCAAAATCACTGCAGATGGTGATTGCAACCATGAAATTAAAAGACACTTACGCCTTGGAAGGAAACTTATGACCAACCTAGACAGCATATTGAAAAGCAGAGACATTACTTTGCCAACAAAGGTCCATCTAGTCAAAGCTATGGTTTTTCCAGTAGTCATGTATGGATGTAAGAGTTGGACTATAAAGAAAGCTGAGTGCCGAAGAATTGATGCTTTTGAACTGTGGTGTTGGAGAAGACTCTTGAGAGTCCCTTGGACTGCAAAGAGATCCAACCAGTCCATCCTAAAGGAAATCAGTCCTGAATATTCATTGGAAGGACTGATGCTGAAGCTGAAACTCCAATACTTTGGCCACCTGATGCGAAGAGCTGACTCATTTGAAAAGACCCTGATGCTGGGAAAGATTGAAGGCATGAGGAGAAGGGGACGACAGAGGATGAGATGGTTGGATGGCATCACCGACTCAATGGACATGGGTTTGGGTGGACTCTGGGAGTTGGTGATGGACAGGGAGGCCTGGCGTGCTCCATTTCATGGGGTCGCAAAGAGTCGGACACAACTGAGAGACTGAACTGAACTGAACACTTAGTCAATAACACAGTCCAGATCAAGTTTTGATGTAATTTTTCCAGAATAAAAAGAATCCTTAGTCAGGAGCTCCGACTTATGGTAAAGAAAGAAATGATAAGCTGGAATGGGGGTGGGGTATGAGGTTCCAGAGGGAGTGGATATATGTATACATATAACAGATTCATTTCGCTGTACAGCAGAAACTAACACAACACTGTAAAGCAATTATACACCAATAAAAAAAAGAAATAAGAAAAATTATGCCACTAGGCAAAATACACTTGAAATACTGTTACCTTAACTTAAAACTAAATTACATTTTTATTACATATGTATCAATGTAATATTTCCAAGTGATCATTTATTATTTATTTTTCATTGATTCTCTGATGGAGAAATTTAAATTTTAACTGTCTTAACCAGCTCCTTTCCTTTTTGTCCTCTGCAAATTAAAGTGCATAATAATGTCATAAATATATTTCATAAATAAATAAACATAAATTCCTTTTTCTTTTTCTAATCATAGCATTTAGTACTACTTTCTGGTTTGGGGCAAATGATGCTAATAAGAACAATTTCTCCTCTAGACAAGTATGATAATACCTGCACAGAAGA
Organism: Giraffa tippelskirchi; assembly: GCF_054371585.1. NCBI lineage: Eukaryota > Metazoa > Chordata > Mammalia > Artiodactyla > Giraffidae > Giraffa > Giraffa tippelskirchi. Next base: position 53,354,052 of record NC_137280.1, read on the forward strand.
GTTTCTTGAATAAATAACTCTAAAGAGTCCAAATGTAAAAAATCTAAGAAGATGTGTGTACTCAGTTGTGTCCAACTCTTTGTAACTCCACGGACTGTAGCCCGCTAGGCACCTCTGTCCATGGGATTTTCCAGGTTACTCTACTGGAGTGGGTTGCCATTCCCTCCTCCAGAGTATCTTCCCGACCCAGGGATCAAACCTGGATCTCCTGCATTGCAGGCAGACTTTTTATGGTCTGAGCCACTAGGGAAGCTCATATTAAGAAGATAGCAAACTTAATTTCTGTTAGCCTGAAATCACAGATTACTTTTTTTGGATGGAAGCTTCAGACCTTCGTGGTGTCTTATATGTCAGTTTCTCAAGGAATTCTGTTTTCTCATACCATTTGGTCACTAGTCGTGGAAGAGAAGAAGCAACAGAATAAACACAGAAATATGATGTCCTGAATTTTTTATTTGCCCCTGACTCTGAGCCTCTCACTACTATAGCCTTTGAGTAAGTAAACTGAATACATTACAGTAGAATTTTTTCTTCTGGCCTGACTCACTCCCATAATAAATTAGCTGCACAGAAGGGCAGCAGGGTGTTATTAATCTAAGGTCAACCGCCACGGCCGGCTGGACTGCACCGGCTCAAAAGGCCACTCTGGCAACCCCACAACCTTCTGCTTCTGAGGCCAGCAGGCTGGCCCTCTGGCTTCCCCATCAGTGTCTGGGCACCTTGCCACTGTCCAGGATAGCTGACCTCATTTTCCTGACTGTCCTTCAACCGTGGCAGTGGGGCACACGGCTGGGGAGGGGGAAAAGCCACTTGAGACACTGACAAGCGCTTGTCCCTGAATTGCCCTCATGTACCGCCTGGCCAGTGACCAGAAAAGGAGCCTGCCCGGGCTCAGTACTGCAGAAAACACTACAATCATCATTTTTGTAAGCGCCCTTCACAGAAACAGCTACTGTGTCTTTGTTTGAGACCAATAAGTAAATTTAGCCCTGGGGCTTGTGAGAGTTCTATTGACAAAATCTCTCACCAGGGCCAAACCTGAATAGCAGAAAATGATTCCTGCACATTTTAAGTTAATTTCATGAAACTGGATTTTAGTCTTTCTTGCTGATTCTGTTCTGACTGTGAGGCTCCTTGGGAACTGATCAAGCTTCCATTCAATCTCTCATCTAGTCCTTTGATAAACTTCATTTATAGAATGACGGCTCTGAGCCAACCATGGGGCTGGATGTGTAGGGTGGAGACAGAAGTGATGATAAACAGATAAGGCAGAGGACCTCACAGTCTAGTGGGGAAGACAGAAATGAAGTAGGCGGACCCTAGCCCTGTGATGTGTGGAGTGTGATGTGCTATACAAGGGGACAGTGTTGTATCCAAATGCTGCTCTTTCCTGGCAACTTCCTGAACCAGGTGGCCGCTTCCACCTCCTGCAGTGTCTGTAACAGGGTTAGAGAGGGTCGCTGAAGGACTGAGATCCTGCATGTCAGGTGCCTTGGAGCAAAACAGGCACCCGATGAAAAGGAGGTACAGGGTCGGAAGAGGGCTTCCCTGGTGGCTCAGCAGTAAAGAATCCCCCTGCCAATGCAGGAGATGCAGGTTCAATCTCTGAGTCTGGAAGATCCCATGGAGGAGGAAATGGCAGCCCACTCCAGTATTCTGAAAACCCACAGACAGAGGAGCCTGGAGGGGTACAGTCCAAGGGGCTCGCAAAGAGTCAGACATGACTTAGCGACTAAACAACAACAACAATGAAAAGGGTGAGAAGAATAAATTACTTCTGGATGGACCCAGGTGAAGAAGGTGTGAAGTTCCCAGGAAGGGAGAGGAAAAATTCCTCTATGTTTTCACTGCAGTTCACCGAACCACAAAGCAGAAGGGGCAGGCACCCCCTGCAGAAGGAAGAGTCTGAGTCAAGTCGTGACCCATCAAAAGCCAAACCAAGGAGGGTGGGCATTCACTGCTGATGTGGGCGGTGAGGAAGGGCCCATGGGAGCTGGCGGCTTCCCGGGGCAGCTGGCGTCCCCAGGAGGGACACTATAGGCCAGGGGGCTGACAAGGACCAGCGGCCAATTTCAAGTCACCTGTTTTCCTAAAAGTGCCAGAAAGCTCAGACAGGACTCCAGCAGAGCAGAAGCTTCGTGGAATTTTTCTCATCAAGCCTGAAGTGAGGGCCTGCCTGGAGGGGGCCCTAGGGTTGCCTTGGGGGCCTGCATCAACTCTGAAGGTTTCCCCTCGTCGGTGCTGGTTCAGGGTCAAATAGTCCACATTTCCCTAATCCTGAAATTTCCTTCGTTTACGGATTTTAGTAAATAAATAAACATCCACAATCTGAGAAGTAGGAAAAGGTCTTCAAAATCACTTCTTTTTTTTTAAATTAATTAATTAATTTAAATTGGAGGCTAATTACTTTACAATATTGTAGTGGTTTTTGCCATACATGGACGTGAATCAGCCACAGGCACATATGTGTTCCCCATCCCGAACCCCTCTCCCACCTCCCTCTCCCCATCCCATTCCCCAGGGTCATCTCAGAGCACCAGCCCTGAGCACCCTTGTCTCATGCATTGAACCTGGACCGGTGATCCACTTCACATATGATAATATACATGTTTCAATGCTACCCTCTTAAATCATCCCACTCTCACCTTCTCCCACAGAGTCCAAAAGACTGTTCTTTACAACTGTGTCTCTTTTGCTGTCTCGCATATAGGGTCATTGTTAACATCTTTCTAAATTCCATATGTATGCGTTAGTATACTGTATTGGTGTTTTTCTTTCTGACTTGCTTCACTCTGTATAATAGGCTCCAGTTTCATCCACCTCATTAGAACTGATTCAAATGTATTCTTTTTAATGGCTGAGTAATATTCCATTATGTACATGTACCACAGCTTTCTTATCCATTTGTCTGCTGATGGACATCTAGGTTGCTTCCATGTCCTAGCTATTGTAAACAGTGCTGTGATGAACATTGGGGTACACGTGTCTCTTTCAATTCTGATTTTCTCCGTGTGTATGCCCAGCAGTGGGACTCCTGGGTCATATGGCAGTTCTATTCCCAGTTTTTGAAGAAATCTTCACATTGTTCTCCATAGTGGCTGTACTGGTTTGCATTCCCACCAACAGTGTAAGAGGGTTCCTTTTTTTCTGCATCCTCTCCAGCATTTATTGTTTGTAGACTTTTTGATAGCAGCAATTCTGACTGGCGTGAGATGGTTTTGATTTGCATTTCTCTGATAATGAGTGATGTTGAGCATCTTTTCATGTGTTTGTTAGCCATCTGTATGTCTTCTTTGGAGAAATTTCTGTTTAGTTCTTTGGCCCATTTTTTGACTGGGTCGTTTATTTTTCTGGAATTGAGCTGCAGGAGCTACTTGTATACAAAATCACCACTTCTAATTCATTACTGTCACCAGCAACTTTTCTTATTATTAAATATTTATTTGGCTGTGCCGGGTCTTAGTTGTGGCATGTGGGATCTAGTTCCTGAATGAAATCGGGCCCCCTGTTTTGGGGCCATGGAGTCTTAGCCAGTGGACCACCAGGGAAGTCCCTTAACAGCAGCTTCTTGCTGCTTCTCAAGCAGGCAGGTTCAGAACAAAGTGTTTTGGAGTAAAAATTTTAATTTTTTTTCTTTATAAAGGTAACGAATATGATGAAATAAATCACATGAAAAACTATATGAAAATCTATGTATATAAGAAGTGGGGAAACTGTTAGTTGCTCAGTCGTGTCCAACTCTTTGTGACCCCTATGGACTGTAGCCCATCAGGATCCTCTGTCCGTGTTTTCCAGGCAAGAATACTGGAGTGGTTTGCCATTTCCTACTCCATGGGGATCTTCCCGACCCAGGGATCAAACCCAGGTCTCCTGCATTGCAGGCGGATTCTTTACCATCTGAGCCACCAGGGAAACTTGTATATAAGAAGGACAGATCCATAAAGGAACAAAATCAATGAGTTCCCTTGCTGTATGACCACTTTGCTCTAAGTTGCAAAAGACAACAAAGAAGTCACTCTTTTCACCCACAGATTTGCTCTGTGTTTAAATCAGCTTCGTTCCCTGAACACGATTAAACCAGTGTTTAGAAGCACAAACCATCCCCACCCAGGCTTTTGGTGCCTGTATGTGGCCCAGCAGGCTGTCAGCGTGAGGCTCTGAGAGGACCGGCACAATGTCACAGGCATGCTGGTGGCACAGGGGACCTTCTCCAAAACTGTAATCAAGGGCCCTTTCTCCTCTACAGCCATAGCACTAGATCTGACGCATTCAAACAACCCAGAATTTCTTGTTATTATTCATGATACTAACATCTTTCAAAAGCAAACAATTTGGAGCCTTTAAATTATAGGTGTTTTTTACAAGGTTGAATGATGCAAGACAGTTTTAATTATTTGAGACATTTTAAAGTCAAAACATTCTGCCTGCATACCACAAAGTACACAATGAAGCCCCACTGCTTGTTGATTTAATGAGCAAACAAGACGCCTCTCTCACCCCCCAAGAGATGGCAAATATAAACCGTAAATCTAGTGATCAGTCTGGAACTGACAGTACAACACACTATGTGTGATCTAGTGACTTGGCAGTTGGCCCATGGGGCATACCAGTGGGGCCCTCCCGTACAATGAAAATAAACTTTTTCAGTACAAAAATATTTCCTAAAACTATTAAATATTTCACTAAAAACTTTTATGGTACAAAAATATTTCACTAAAATTACCACTAAAATGCAAGTCTCTGAATATGAATTTTTGGACTCTTTGAAAATTAAAAGTCACAAATCACAGAATGTCAGAGAAGTTCTAGCATCACTACGGTATCTTTGATGATATGAACTGCCTTCAAAAGGCTAGGAAAATACTTGCAAATACTGACAATATTAAAATGAATTTGTGAACCAATTTTCAGTAACAGGCAATCCAAATGGCAACAGGATTTGTTTGACTATTTGTCACTACAGATGGTCCCTTGTTTTGCAAGGTTAGGACTGTCGAAAGGACCAAACAGGCTGAAACCAGGCATGTGTGCTCAATAATCAACAGCAAAAACGATGGTTCTCTGCCCTTTTAACAATTTTTGGCCAAAACGTTAAAGCTTTTGTTGTCGGTTATAAATGTACAGGGAAATGAATGCTGTAACTTAACATATTTGAATTGGCAACATAATCGCATTGAGAACTTTTCCTTTCTTTGTAAATTTATCTAGAGCAGTTTGCACAGTCCAGGTCTGCCTTCCTCATTTCATCCCGCTGCTTATGAAAGGGGTGAGCCTCTTTTCCATACTTGGAAAACTGTCACTCTTCTAAGCTTGGATCGGCTTCCAAACTTTAGCCCTTTGTGCTTCCAAAGTCAGAATATCTCTGAGAATTCCTTTAAAGTGACATTTCTGATGAAGTCATTTCCTCTGGGACATCTTCATTCTTGTTGTGACAGTCACTTTCCTCATCTCTCTTTGCTCGGCTTCTGTCTGCACCTCTGGGGCATCTGGGATGGTGGCAGTGTTACCTTTCCTACAGTCAGAGCATCTCCTACAGACGTCTAATGGGATTCTCACTTCAGCCTCTTCATGTTCACGGCTCTGCTGCATGTCCAACTGTCTGGACCAATTCTCTTGGAAGTATCCATGTTTATAAAATGTCGTAAGTTACCACCTCAAGACAAGGAGGAAGCACAGCTCCATGCTTCCCTGTTGGTGGGTGAACTGACCAGTACCTGTGCAGTGACCTATCAATGGCAGACTCCAAATAAAGCGATGTGACTGGTCATAGGTCAAGATGAGCCCCTGCTGTTTACTTAAGAGATTTACAGACTGAAGAGCTAGCTATGAGGTTTATAGTTCATGCAACTACAGCTAATATACTGCAGTAACTGAAATGTAGGCTGTGGCTTTAAGCAACTGGTTTTATTCAGCTAAAACATGTAACGGAAATTCACGCAGATTGGAACCATGTACATGGGGGTAGAATTCAAATGCATCAGTTTTCTTCCAACTCCATGGGGTACGACAGAGTATTTCCTATTTGTTTAAGCTGGGGCAGCCGTTAAGTTCCTAAGGTTTGCATGAACATTCAGAGGTGAAAAAGATATTTGAATCTAGGAAAAACGAAACATTCTGAAAAGTAACCCACCCATCAGGCAGTAGAGCTATAATGAAACCCAGGTGTATCCAGCACCAAAACTTGTTCTCCAACCTTAGGTAACATGCAGCCTGAAGCAATTTTATGAAAATGGCCAAAGTCTTTGAAACCAAACCCTCCTCCCCATCCCAGGGCACCTGGTTCTGCAGGTTACAGCTCTGGGCTGCACCCATCCAAGGAAGCTCTGATCTCCCAGGAAAGGCAAAGCAAAGGCAGACTTCTCTTTCTGTACACAACTGCTAGTACAGAAATCCAGTCGATAACATGACAGTAATATTTTCTCCCAGGATGACAGACTTTTCTGAAGTACAAGTCTGATCATGTTACTCTCTTCTTGTACCTCTTTAATGGTTTTCCGGTTTCTAGCCTCAGTCCATCTTGGTTCATGGAATGACCAATGTAAGAGGAGCAGTGAGTTTGGGAAGGCAGTGGGCTTTGTGGAGGTAAGGTGGGCAGTCCTCCCAGGAAGGAGGTTGAGATATCCCCGCTGAAAACACATGGGACATAAGAATTGGCAAAAGCAGAAACTGCACTGGGAGTTTCTGACTAAGGCTCAGCACCAGGAAGGGAGAACGGAGGCTGAAGTTGGAGACTGAGGAGCAGAGGCTGTGAGTGACCTCTACTGATATGACCTTGGTGGAAATCAACTCATTTATGCAACAAATGTAACTAGCTTTATAGTCATCTTTGCCCAAATTTCTTTCCATAACTGAAACCATGTATTCTGATTTAAAGCAGTTGGCTACATTAAAAAAAAAAAAGTTAACTTAGACACAATCAGAAGCAAAAGTCAGACATGAAGTATATATAATTTTTTGGAAGATCAAATTATGTAAACAATGGTAAGCCTCTAGTATTACAATTAAGTTATACAATAAGAAACTGGCTTGGTCAGATGGTAAAGAATCTGCCTGTGATGCGGGAGACCTGGGTTTGATCTTTGGGTTGGGAAGATCCCCTGGAGGAGGGCATGGCAACCCACTCCAGTTTTCTTGTCTGGAGAATCCCCGTGGACAGAGGAGGCTGGCGGGCTACAGTCCATGGGGTTGCAAAGAGTTGGACACAACCGAGTGACTAAGTACACACACCCCCACACACACACACATATGCTGTAGATACAGGCTTCCCAGGTGGTGCTAGTGGTAAAGAACCTGCTTGCCAATGCAGGAGGTGTAAGAGAAGTGGGTTTGATTCTTGGGTTGGATCCCCTGGAGGAGGGCATAGCAATCCATTCCAGTATTCTTACATGGAGCATCCCATGAACAGAGGGGTCTGGCAGGCCATAGTCCATAGGGTCGGACACGACTGAAGTGACTTAGCAGCATGCAGGCTGTAGATTCACTCTAAAACAGAAGTGAATGGATTTGTGGGAATATCCTTTGCTGCTCCGTGTCATCTTTTCCCAGTTCTGTGGATCAGAGGCAGAGGAACTCACTCTGAGTTCCACCGAAGCAGTGGCAAAGTCATCTACCATCTGCTTCTGTTAACATCCTCACTCTGCTTCAATGTAAACACATTCTTGAAACGCGTTGGTGAAGTTGGTGAAGAAGCCAGTGTTGTTGAGAGAAAGGAAAAGTAACATGTGCTGGTCTAGAAAATAACTAAGCAGCGTTAATACAAAAGGTTTCCTTTCCTTTCAAGTTTTAGATACAGGGCCTAAGTACTACTTAAATGTAATATATTTGAGTTAGCAAACACTATAGCTCCAGCTTTCTGCTGTAGTGTCTACCCTGGGGGAATAAAGCACATGGCCTGGGACTGTTAAGACAGTTACTTTGCCTCCTGGCTGGTGGGCCCAGACTTGAGGATCAAGGAAATGGGTACCAAGAGATATAAACGCTGGTGAACCTCCAGATGCCATTTAGAACCTGGCTATCTTGCTGCTGGTAATATAAATCCACCATGATTAAATTGAAGTGCAGCAGCACACCATCGAGAAATCAACTCCTGAAATATGGAAAATATTAGATTTTGGAGGAAGTCAGTATACCTAGATTGGAAATCAATATAGCTCTAATTAATAATATCTTGTGGTTTCTTCTGACTAAATACTCATTATACTCATGGCTACTTTGGGATTAAAATGAAATTATCACTTGATGAAAAGATTAGAAAGATGTTTATAGTGATTTCATTGCCATTTGGGAGTAACAATTGCTGGCACAAGTTTAGACACAATTAATTTATTCTTTAAACAAGGTTAAGCTGGTATGATTAGGAATAAGTCGACCCTCAAGGTCATGAACAAGCAGAGTGTTCAGTGGAGCTGGCCGGGGCAGGAACGCTCAGGACTCCACTCTAAATGCAGCCACACTGATTGGGCTTCCCAGGTGGTGCTAGTGGTCAAGAACCCACCTGCCAATGCAGGAGATGTAAGAGACACAGTTCGATTTCTAGGTTGGGAAGATCCCCGGGAGGAGGAAATGGCAACTCACTCCAGTATTCTTGCCTGAAAAATCCCATGGACAGAGGAGCCTAGCAGACTACAGTCTATGGGGTCACAGAGTCAGACACGACTGAAGTGACTTAGCACGCTTGCATACTATATAAGGCAGCCCTAGGAAATGAATACAATATGTGAAATACACTCAACAGAGAAGAGAATCAACATATGATACCTGCATGCTGCCCCCTGTGAAGGAGTCTACCTAACTTCACAGGGAATAACAATCTTACGGAACTAAATAAACTACAACCCGTCCCCGTCACTTGAACTAATGACTATTTTTTCCAAAGCTACTAAGGAAACACCAGATTAAGAAGTGTCATTTCACTATCTGCTATCTGTGAATGTGTATGTGATTGAGTACTACACAGAACCAGGAGACAAGCTTTTTATCTTCCCTGAATTCCAAAAGATTTTCCTAGAATCTAAGTCACAAGAGAAGGGGAGGGGGCAGAATGTGTATGTGATTGAGTACTACACCGAACTAGGAGAGAAGTTTTATCATCCCTGAATTCCAAAAGATTTACCCAGAATCTAAGTTACAAGAGAAGAGAAGGGGGAAAGAGAGAGAGGTTAGGGCAGGGAAAGGTTTAGCTAGACAGCATCATGGGAGCACGCTGTAGAGGCAGAACGCCTGGTCAAATTCACAAAACATGACTGGGACACTGAACAAAGGAGCGGTATTTTTGAACACTCAGCAAGCAGGAAACAGGAAAGAGAATGAAGGGGTGGACGGAAATCGACAAAATTTTTTAAAATGAAAATAAGCATGTAAAACACACGGCCTTCATTAGGCCCTCCTTCATGTAATACCATATGCTACATGATAGAAAAATCACATATTAATAAATGTTATAACAATACATACTTTTCTCAGTTTTAAAAACATTTAAATACTCAAAATTACTTGTGTTTAATTTTTAAATTTACTAAATAATCATTTTAAAAGCTATATTAAAATATTGAAATATATCACAATTAACACTACTATTAATATATAACCTCGAATAGTTTTGCACATTCCTTTAGATGTTATTCTCAGTTTAAACCAAGAAATTTGCAGGAATACAGACACTGCACACAGAAGATTTTGAACAGTTATTCATCCTGTCTGAGTAGGGACAGTGGGCATGTCTTCATTAGGAAGTTGAGATTTATTTTTTTATTTTTATTTGTTAAATCAGTTTATTTATCTATTTTTTAACTTTACAATATTGTATTTGAGATTTAAAAGAGAAGGTGAGTGTCCTGGCAGGGGTTACTCTGCCTGAATGAAATATGATAACATCAAATAACATCAAATGTAATACTTCTCAGATGAGAAGTATCTATCTGTAATTTGAAAGGAATGCTTTACTTTCAATCATTATAACTATTCAAAAGCCAGATATTAATCTTGGATACATTTTTAAAAATACTAGTAGAAAGTTAATGTTCCTGGAACTACCCAGAAGGGCTTAGAGACTAGTAAGTGCGTTTCCATGGTAACAGACTGCTTCGCTGTGGAGAGACCACTTCACACATCCCTAAAACCCAGTGAGCACAAGGGCAAGACAGAGATCTGCATTTTGGCTTTTCAGGCTCACCATCCATGGTGACTTTTGGCAGGATTTTTATCTTTATGAGGATGCATACAGCATTCATACTTAGAAGTTGCTGAGGCTTCAAGTGCTCCTCTTCTCCAGGGTGTGGACAGCACAACGTGGGAGGTGTGCTCTGATGGTCAGCGGGGGTGACAAAATCACCCACAGATTTCCCTTTGCCTCCTGCTGTGAGTTACAGCACCTGCTTATCCAGTCTTGATGCTGAGTCCCCAGAGATAGGACAGGCTGAGCTGAAATGAAGGACCTTCCCAACAGCCTTCAAGTAGACCAAGTGCATGGGTGGCCACTGTCCAGCAGGGGCTCCATGCACACCAGCTGGACAACTGAGTCATGACAAACAGCCAAGTGGTCATGAGAAGGAGGGAGCCGAGAGTGTGGATGAGGGTACGCTTCCACCCCAACTGCCAAGAGATGTATGGATGCCCATGACCTGATGTAGACCATCAGCAATCCCTGAACTAGGGCATCTCCAGGAGGGATGGTGCTAGAAAGAAAGGTATCCACTTGCTTTGCTTCACCGGCAGTTCTGGCTGGAGAGGTGAGTGTGAAAACATCCCTCTCTCTTCTCTCCTGGAGCTCACTTCTAGACAGGCACTGCTCTGACCCTCTGCAGGGGTCCACCCAAAGGCAGTGTTTACTTGTGGGACAAGGGTCCAACCAGACTTATAGTCACGGACCCAAGTGGAAAGCAGTCCCACGGAGACAGGACCTGTGTGTCTCGGTTTCCTCCTGATGTAGGGATCTGAAACCACATGGTGAGGATCAAGCGAGAAAATCCAGGTAGAGCTTGAAAAGGAGGCAGAATGCACAGCAAGCATTCAATAAATGTCAGCTATTGTTAGTAAGTATTACTGTTCATGTTGTTAGTATCATTAATGTTTTTCAAATCAGGCCGGGTCCTCTGCTAGGCCGTATGGGGAAAAAACTCAAGTCAAACTTACATAAATGATGAGAGGAAAACACTGACTTGCTAAGAGTGTGCATAGACCTCAGCCTTTCTTTTGAACAAAACAAGTTCACTGCAGCTGAATCTTGCTAACTGGTGACACATTTCAGGAAAAGGACAGAATCATACATTAGGTGTAACAAACAAAAATTTCTAAACAATGCAATCACGATTTTAGAAACTCTACGTTTCTAAAGTAAAAAAAATTGTTTCAACAGTATTTAACTTCTATGAAATGTTTTTTTTTCCCTAAAAGATGATCTCCTGATCTAAAAATAAATAAGGGCCATGTGACTTTTAAAATGAATGACTTTCACTCCGAAGCAAAAGTTATTATCAATGTCTCCATATTAAACCTGTTTCTCAAACTCTCTGTCATATCATTACAATGTTAGCAGGTTTACGGTGTTGCTCCAAGTGAGTGTCTTTTCAAGGTATCACAATTATTTTGGTTCTTATTTTGGTTGTAATCCATTTATCACACAGAATAGAATAACTGCCAAGTGTAATCACGAGTGCTAATAAAAATAAAAACGACCAGGGAAAGAAATGTACCTTGAGTAGGAGAAATCATGGCTTTGAGTTCAGATTCTATTATGTCTTTTTTGAGGAAGGGTAAAACCATAAAACCAAGACACCCCGAAGTAAATCAAGTCACAAAACTAAATTACTGTGAATCTAAGACACCATGCTTTGAGCACCACTGCCGAGGGAGGCAGCAGTCAAATGTAACCCTTAAACAACTAAACAGATGCCCTACACAAAGGACCAGGTTGAGAGAGATCTCTGAGCTCTCAGACCTATAGAAATCACAACTTAGCCACCAATGATCTTTAAGTGATGAAATCCTTCATGATTCTTGCCTGTTGAAGTCCCCAGCTTCACGGGGACAAGGCAGGGAGGCAGCCTCCGATGGCAGCATCAGAACCACAGAGTTGATGTGGAATAAAACCACTCGTCTGTGAAGGTTTTACTTCAGCTTCTCCTTGCCCTTTGTTGGAGCATTTCATTGTCATTCTAAAACCTCAGAGCTTTATTACAGAGTTTTCACCATCGCTAAAGGAATATTCATGGCACCAGACTCCGTCGTTGTCAGAGACAGTATTTATGTCCATGAGAAGATAAAACTGTTGTAACAAGGGAAAATGTCACAGATTTACAAGCAATCAAATTTACAAGGCAGCGAGTAGACTTGCATGGGTTTCACCTCGGGAGCCCTATGATCCAAGACCTAGCGTGAAGGCCGAAAAATCTGTCCTTCATGGTTCTGGGGACAAAATACTTCCCCTCCTGCAGCCCCTCCTCACACTCCAAGGAGGGGGCTGGCCAAGGACGAGGGGCTAACTCAGAACTGGCTTCAGTGTTCTCGAAACTTCCACACAAATTCCAGGGCACGCAATGATAGAGAATCATACGTAAACCTTTCTAAAATCTGAGAAATGGGAGAAATAGAAATTGGTTTATTAAAATAAGTGTTCATATTCATAAAAATGAACATATTAGTGGCTCAGTCATGTCTGACTCTTCGCGACTCCATGGACTGTAGCCTGCCCGCCAGGCTCCTCTGTCTGAGGAACTCTCCAGGCAAGAATACTGGAGTGGGTTGCCATTTCCTTCTCCAGGGGAACTTCCTGACCCAAGGATCAAACCCAGGTCTCCTCATTGCAGGCAGATTCTTTACCATCTGAGCCACCAGGGAAGCCCTATAAAAAGAAGCATATACAGTCACTCTCCTCAAATCTATTCTAAGACTAAAGAGGACACAATGCATTATGGAAAGAAAAGGGACTATTTCATCGAATTCAAAAGTGAACTGTGAAGGATGGCACATTCTGTCTGGAAATGTCATTTTACTAGAGGAGTTCTAAACTAGATACCTGACTTGAAAGCATCATTTGGGCCCTGAAGGGACTGGGAATACAGCAAGTCAGTAAAATAATGAAGACAGCCATGGAGTGACTTTGGGGAGGTGAAGAAATTTGATCTTTCATACAAACTCTCTGAATATACATATGCAGGTAGTAAAATAAATGTTTTAATGGAAAAACAGAAAGTTGTGATTATCCCTTACTATTAATTATGAAATTATTTGTAATCCTAGCATACTCTACCAGGTATAAAGCAAGTGAAAGTGAAAGTGTTAATTGCTCAGTCACGTTCCACCCTTTGCGACCCCATGGACTGTAGCCTGCCAGGCTCCTCTATCCATGAGATTTCCCAAGCAAAAATACTGAAGTGGGTTACCACGTCCTCCTCCAGGGGACCTTTCTGACCCAGGGATCAAACCCACGTCTATTACATCCTCTGCACCGGCAGGCAGATGCTTTACCATCTGAGCCACCAGGGAAGCCCAACATTTTCCTATTGACAACTTATTCATGTTTACACCAATTTCTTTGATTTTTCAAAAAATTGGCACTGGCCCCTAGACACCAGAGCTTTGGGTATAGTAAGAACTTTGGGGCTCAGCTGTCTTTTAAAGCAGTTTTCAGCTGTAGCTTTCCTCAAGCTGAGATCACTGGGACATCCGTATGTAAAACAGGCAGGCACAGAGGGTCTGGGCTGGGGCAGAGCCTCAAATCCCCAGTACTTGAAGAAACAGAGCTCGAAAACCACCGACGAAGGTGAAGTCATTCATTCTACGATGGGCTCAGGAGGTGCTGGTCCCAGCAGAGCTCTGAGGTCTGGTCTTGGAGCCGGGATGGAGCAGGAGACAGAAGGGCTTGTATCCTGGCTCTTCCTGTGTGAGACATACTACTCCGAAGAGTCACCGTCTCTCAGGCATCTGCCTCCTCATTCGCAATGCTGGGATAACAGTTCCCCCACCCCCAAGTGGATGAAGCGAAAGCACTTGGTAAAATGTGTAGGTCTGTATGAAGAAAGCAAATCACTACTGCTGATCAGGAGCCTGCAATCAGAGGGCTGGGAACAAAGCCCATGACTTGTATCCCTGGTGGGGGACAGGAGACTCATTCTGGCCCCACAGTGAGGACAGAGCTGAGGGACAGCACTGTCTCTTCAGGGCCACCATGTGATAAACCCGCCTGAAGGGGATCCTGTGGTCAGAGAAGCCTTCCGTAAATTTAATCTGCTGAAAGAATATAGTTTCTAAGAAAGAAAAACACCTTTACTTCCAAAGTCTGAAAAACACCGACCACAGCAAAACCATCACATTTGACACACTTTGGCAAGTCGGTAAGGATGGGGCTTCCCAGGTAGCACAGTGGTAAAGAATTCCCCTGCCAATATAGAAGACGTGGGTTTGATTGCTGGGTTGGGAAGATCCCCTGGAGAAGGAAATGGCAACCCACTCCAGTATTCTTGCCTGGAGAATCCAATGGACAGAGGAGCCTGGTGGGCTACAGTCCATGGGGTTGCAAAGAATTGGACACAACTGAGCACATTTGAGAGAGAAGGATGGATCTGTAGTCAAACCAGGGCTGGAATCTACCTGCTTTGTTCAACAACTACCTGCTGTGCAACCTCAGGAGGTGATCATACGAGGGACTTAGCACCACGCCTGGACCCTGGGAAGTGCTGGGTAAATGCCAGGCGCAGCCCCAGCTCCACAGTCTCCTACTTGTGCCACATCGTGTAATTCCACTAGCACGTCCATGTCTTCACTGTGAAATGCTCCAGCCCCAAAATGCACTCAAGAGCATCACCCTCTCTGGTCCTCAGTAAGGTCATAACCTTACTGACCTGGGAGGAGACTGGAACCTGAAGGAGGCCATTTGTATGCATCACGGCAATAAGGCACAAGTAGAAAACAGAAGTTGCACTCTGTATGACATACCCTCAGAACCACACGGCTGTCCTACTCACAGACATGGCTAAGTGCCAATAAAGTCACTACTTATTAGTTTAAAATTTAAGAACACTTCACATAGCACTTCAAAAGTGAGTTTCAATAGCACTAAAAATAAGAGATCAATTGGATGCAAACGTCTAATTATCAAAAAGTGCTCTGAAACACAGTCGTACTTAAGATTAATAAGACACACTGCAAACACACATAATGTCAAGTGTCATTAATAAAGAACAATGAGAAACCCTAAAATGCTGCAGATCTGGCATAAAGTGTCCTCTTCAATTCCTGTTTCTTAATGGGAGATTTAAGGTCATGGGTTTATATAGTTTTTCTCAATCATACTGAGTATCTCTTACTCAAATGCTTAGTGACTGAAGGATGTTTAGAATAAAGGGGTTGCTCTCCAAGGCCCTGAATGAGGCACCTGACTCCACTCTCACTCCTGGAGGCCACCTTAGATGGGCGGCATGTCCTGTGGTGAAGTGAGCCCTGTACACAACTGAGGGACACCAACGCCATGTGTGCAAACCAGCAGCGCTCAAGGAATGCAGCGAGGAACAAACAGCTGCACAAAAGCAGAGTGCGGCACATTACATAACAGACACAGGTCCTGGGCCGCTGGCGTTAACCCCCACGTGGCCATGGCCTATATCTGCAGACATGTCACATCTGTACAGCAGCAGACGAGAAACTCACAACCACCCTCTACACATGCAGAACATCCTCAGTTCTGTTAAAGCCCACAAACTGTTGTCAGGCCTCTATCATGTTAGAGGCTGTGCTGGGTTCTAAAGACACACTGAGTTAATACAGAATTCCCACCCTCACACCGTTTATAATCTATGAGAAACTGGCAGAGGCAACTTCCTGTAACACAAACCAGATCAGTAAGCGCCCTTACGTACTCAGGCTGGCTCAGTGGTAAAAGAATCTGCCTGCCAAAGCAAGAGACACGGGTTTGATCCCTGGGTTGGGAAGATCCCTGGAGGAGGAAATGGCAACCCACTCCAGTATTCTTACCTGGGAAATCCCATGGACAGAGGAACCTGGTGGGCTACAGGGGTGGCAAAGAGCCAGACGAGACTTAACAACAAAGCAACAATAACAAAATGTCATCAAAGAATGATAAAAGGACCTGCCTGCACTCACAGATCGAGGCACCATGAGTACACAGAATATAAGTTATGAATAGACGCAGATTTAGGGATAAGAAGGGCCTCCATACAGAAGAGGAACGCTGATCCAGGCCCCACAGTGAGTGGGATCTTGATCCAGTTTCTACTTAAGCTTCTTGCTATCAGTGGGTCTGTTTTACCTCTCGGAGGAGATGCTGTAATCTTCCTCTTGACTGTGTTTCCACGTGTCTATTTAGATGTCAGTCTATTATGGACATTTAAGAACTGACAATTGTTTTCCATTCTGTGTTGGTGAATAAAATTGTTATTTTCGTGGAGGGCTTCCTGGGTTGATAAATAGCTTCTTCCCTCTCCAGGAAGTTCATCAGGACATAGAACTCCACTAATGCAGCAAAAACGACCTGCAGTCTCTTCTCAGATTTCAGCCCCAGCCCACGTCCTCCCGGTGTGCCATGTGGACACCAGGGGTGGCTTGTATGGCACTGCTGTTAATAAACAGCAAACAACTGAGAGCCTGGACAGTCTTATTTATTGATTTTTAATTGAAGGATGATTGGTTTACAATAATGTGTTGGTTTCTGCCATATATCAACATGAATCAGCCACAGCTATACCTATGTCCCCACCCTTTTGAATCTCCCTTCCACCTCCCACCCCATCTCACCCGTCCAGATTGTTACAGGCACTGGTTTGAGCTCCCTGAGTCACACAGCGATTTTGCACTGGCTATCTATTTTACATATGGTAGTGTCTATGTTTCCATGCTGTTCTCTCAATTTGTTCCACCCTCTCCTTCCCTGCCCGCCGTGTCCACAATTCTCTTCTCTGTGTCTGTGTCTCCATTGCTGCCCTGCAAATTGTTTCATCAGCATCATCTTTATAGATTCCATATATATGCATTAATCTATGATATTTGTTTTTCTCTTTCTGATTTACTTGTTTTTCTCTTTCTTACTTAGAGCCTGGGAATTCTTTGCATTAAGGAACAAATTTTACATCAATTTGCCATGGAACTTGAGAATCATATAAATACTTAACGCAAAAAATAATTTCAAGACTACTGATAAATGTTCCTGGTATATATTGAATTGTGAAGAAATTTGAATGAATGGCAAAAATTCTTGGATTTTGCTCAAAAGCCTCTTTTTTTTTTTAATGGAAAAAGTAAATTTCACAATGGGCCTCAAAGGAACTCCCAGACTCTAGGAGACAGGAATTGATAAGGAATTCCAGGCAAGGAAAAGCTCACAAACTCTGATAAGCAAGGTGTGTGGGGAACAGGAGAAGAGAGATGGACAATGACTTTAGATGAAGGTGGGTAGCCCAGTTGAGAGGTGGCTTTAACTACCAAGCTTCCCTGGTAGCTCAGCTGGTAAAGAATTTGCCTGCAATGCAGGAGACCCCAGTTCGATTCCTGGGTTGGGAAGATCCCCTGGAGAAGGGATAGGCTACCCACTCCAGTATTCTTGCCTGGAGAATTCCATGGACAGAGGAGCCTGGCAGGCTACAGTCCATCGGGTTGCAAAGAGTTGGACACGACTAAGGGACTTTCACCTTCACTTTGACATTTATAGGTAATGTCAGAGGTAATCAGAAAAGCAACCAGAAAGAAGGGCTTCCCTGGTGACTCAGCGGTAAAGAATCCACCTGCTAATGCAGAAGAGCCGGGTTTGATCCCTGGGTTGGGAAGATCCCCTGGAGGAGGAAATGGCAACCCACTCCTGTATTATTGGCTGGAAAATCCCATGGACAGGGGAGCCAGTGGGCTAGGGTCCATGAGGTGGCAAAAGAGTCAGACACGACTTAGCAACTAAACAACAACAACAACTCAAAGAGAGGATTTTTGAGCAGGAAGTAACGAGAGGAAAACAGAGCTTCAGAATTTTCTGCTTACTAAGTGGACTGGTTTGAGAGCAAAGACTAGGGCAAGCTGACAAGCAAATGGCAAAGTTAGGAATGGAGCTGTTTGGTGACAAAGAGATGACAATGCCAATGCTCAGGGCACAGGGAGAGTCTACAAGGTTTGATGCCTCTGTGGGCATATGGGGTAAAGAACCATGAGTCCCGTTGGTCCAGAGGAGGGTCCTTCCACTGACTGTCCTGGTCAAAGCTGCCTCTCTTTGACCAAGGATGTTGCTGAGCTCAGCTCTAAGTCTGTCTTTCAGAGCATCAGGCCCATGAGACTCAAGTAAAGGCAAGAGATCAACATCTTAGGCTCGGATGAACCTACAAGAGTAAGTCTGTCCAAACAGCTCCTAACACCATCACAGGAGCCACCCAGAGTTCAGCGTAGGAATCTGGGGAGGGACACACACACACTGAGACCGCAGCACTGGGCTACTGAAGAGAGACCAACGGGGAGAGGACACTCCAGTGCTGAAGGATCACATGGTCCTGAGCAGTGCTGTGTGGTTTTGAACGTTAGTATTCAAAACACACAAATGCTTTCTCAATTGCAGTGATGCAGCAGACACCCAGCAGGCTGGAGAACAGACCAGACATGAGGGTTTGGTCACTCTGAAGGTGTCTTCCTCTCTCTCTCATGCACCTGCTCTGACAGCCTCTTTATCACTTGACTTTTTGGCCTCTTCCTTTCTGTTATTCATTGAGGACGTGCCCTGGTTTCCAGCATGCATGCTCAGTCAATCAGTCATCTCCGACCCTTTTGCAACCCCATGGAATGTAGCCCATGCCAGGCTCCTTTGTCCATGGAATTTTCCAGGCAAGAATATTGCAGTGGGTTACCATTTCCTACTCCAGGGCATCTTCTCAATCCAGGGATTGAACCTGCATCTCCTGCACTGCAGGCGAATTCTTTACCACTGAGCCTCCAAAGAAGCCCCTGGCTTCGAGGGTCTCATAATATTCCACCAGACAGCTGTGTTCTTTGGAAACTTTCCCACCCTCTTCCCCATGGCCCAATTTCCCTCAACCAATCTTCCCACTCCATTTATGACTCTATCAGTAAGCAATGATATTCAGGTCTGGAGTCTGACAGAAGAGCCAGGGTGGACCTGGGTGTTATACTCAGCGTGTGTCTGGTCACATGGTCACCCTCTGTATGAGGTTAACCTCTTTGATTCTTGCGCCCTCGTCTATACCACAAAGACTAATCTACAGGGCATGTGAAGACTGCAGGGGGGCCTGTGACCCCCACCCCAGAGCAGGCCTTCCATAGACAACAGCTTTAACTTTGCTGCTGCTCTTTGCAGAAAAGCAACTACATTGACAATGTACTGACTCACAATGTAACAGCCATTAATAATGAACAACAAACTATGCACACAGCAACCTACAGAATATGTCTTTCATTTGATTTTAAGAAAAGAGCATTTTAAGTATGCCAAATCACTTAATTGGTAATTTAATAATTTAAATTGCAATCAATAGTGGCTTCTTAAACTTCATAATAAATGTGTGCTAAATCCTCACAAATAGAATCTGTGTACTGGGGAACTTTATTTATTTATTTAAGTTTTTTTAAAGATTTTTTTTTTTTATGTGGACCATTTTTAAAGTTGTTATTGAATTTGTTACCATATTGCTCCTGTTTTATGTTTGTTTGTTTTTTTTGGTCACAAGGCATGGGGGATCTTAGCTCACTGACCAGGGATTGAAGTTGTAGCCCCCGCATTGGAAGGTGATGTCTCAACAACTGGGCCATCAAGGGAATTCCTGGAGTTTTATTTTAGAGAGGGGAATATCCCTGTTTCTATTCTTCCAAAAGTTTATACAATTTTTATGAGAGGAATAAAACAACTGAAATCCCAGCTGCTATTTCCAGAGGTTCTCCCCATCTCCCTCTTCTTTTCTAAAAGGCAGCGAGCCGGGTCAGGTTCTCGTTGGCGGCCGGCTCTCCCTGGCCTCAGGAGCCCTGCTCAAGGTCAGCCTTGCCAGTTTCGAGGAGCCACCGGACAGGCCTGGGGGAACCTGAGCTCTGAGTCACTCGCCTGGCTGAGAGCTGATGTGGGAAAAGGCAGAAGTCAGAGATGCTGGCGTGAAAGGTAGATGAGTCATGGATAAGAACTAGATTCCTTTCTGCAGATGACCAGCTTCGCGAGACACTGAGATGGAGAAGAAGTGATGTGGAAAGCTAGCAGGTATGCCCGGTCAGGGCCATTTAACACACAAACAAACGTGCAAGGCTGCCTCTGCTGCCAGCAATCTCAAGTCCGCAGCACTCATGCTCTAAAGGAACAAAACTCCATCCCGAGAGGTTTTGAAAAAGGCGACTTTCCGGGAGAAAACTGACTTTATCAATTACTTAAGTTTGATTAAGATATCAAAGCAACTATAACCAAAGGGTACAATGTAACTTACTTCCTGAAATCCAATCACATGAATAATGCACAAAGGTTGGTGGCTCTGTGTCCCCAGAAAGGTGACTCACATACACATACACAGGAGCACTGAGCTTCTAGGCTGAAAACACTCAACGAAGAATATGATAAGACCATTTTATGCCTGCCTTTTCTTTTTTAGTTTCCTTAAAGAAGGGACCACTTTGAAAAAATAAAGACCCATCTTGTACTTTAAAAACGTAATAATCTTAAATTAACGCATCGAGGAGTGGTGAAAAATGTTAATGACAATAATAATACATATTCTTCATAAGGCAACTTACCTGGCATTTGTAAACTCAGAAAAGAACAAAGCTTTAACAAACTTTACATGTGAAAATAGCCTAAAACAACTGAAAACATTCGGACAATCAGACAGAAACTATGCTTTTCATAGCAATCTCTAGAGTACTTTTTGTCTGTTTCTAGCTTATCTAGGAGAAAACTGATACAAAAACAACTTAAAGTAACTAGCACACAATGACTTGGCATTATTTGAGAATTAGACACAGAGGCCCAGAGCTGGAGTTTACAACCTGGCCAGTGCTAATGACCGACAGGGCTGACTCCTTTCTCATCTCCCTGATGCAAGATCTGGCCAAACAGCAATCCTGACAAAGCTCAAGACGATGCCGTCTGTGAAGGTAACTCACTATCTCCTCCAGGTAGCCTATCCAGGAGAGAAGAAGAGGGGCCCTACTCTTCCAGGCCTACGCTTGCCCTGACACTTCCTGTGGCTGTCGTGTGACCTTTCCCAAATCCTTAGGAGTGTGTTTGTATTCTTACTTGGGATGTGGGTAACTGAGGCTTGAGGTGAAAGCCACTGGCAGGGCCAGTAAGCAGAGGAGCTGAGGTTGTATCTGTGTCTACTCCACTTCCCATGCCCAGTACTTCCCTGGTTACTGTGCATGTGTGTTCAGTCGTGTCTGACTCTTTGCAACTCTAGGGACTGCAGCCCTCCAGGCTCCTCTGTCCATGAGATTCTCCAGGCAAGAATACTAGAGTGTACAGCCATTTCCTCCTCCAGGGGATCTTCCCGACTCAGGGATCAAATCCACATCTCTTCCGTCTCCTGCACTGGCAGGCAGGTTCTTTACCACTTGCGTCACCTGGGTGGCCAATTCCCTTACTGTCAGGAGCCAGCTGTTGGGTGGAGGGGAGCAGGGTGGTGCAGGGAATCATAAGAGGGATGAAGATGCCTCCTGTTGCTGGGGACTTGTCCTCTTTTAGCACTTGAAAGTCCCATGTTTCAGAAAATTCTGCACTTGAAGGCAAATCAAGAGGGGTGGGTTCCTAGAACAAGTGGAGTTGGGAAGACAGGGTCTGTTGGAGGCAACCACCTGTGAGCAGGTGCCTTTCTACGACCTGGGGGCTGGGAACAGGAGATGCTGAGTTTCCTCCAGCCAAAAGGAGCCCAAGGCTTTCATGTCAGAGCTTCTCACATCTGGGATAAGGTGACATGGTGATAACATTGATGGATTTCAGGGTAGATCACTGATACGTGTTGTTGGCTTTTTCTTGAATCACTCTTTCCACACATTGCAGAATTCCACTAGGCAGGAGCTGATTCTTCTCTGTCAGCCTGAATTAGATGCTGAGACTGCTGGAGACTAACACCATCTACCCAACAAAGTTCTGCATGATGCAATAATAAACAACTATAAAATGCGTGGTATGCTGTCCAAGTAAAAAGGTGTGTTACATATGAATGCTGGAAAAGAGGCTGGAGGAAGGCTGGAAATGAAACCAAAGCACGTGGTCACTCAGGGACATGGACACCAAGGTTCAAACTTAGTGATTTCATAAGGGTTGCTCTTCACCACTTGTCAGGTCCCTACAGACCTGTGTTAGCCAGAGAGCTGCCTCTCTTTCCTAAATATTCCCAACCTCATTTGGTGACACTGGGATCTCAGTCCCTCTGTCAAAGTGGAGGAAGCCCCTAGACACTGACCTCTGCTCATCCACTTCCTCAGCTCCGTCATGAGAAGATGCGTCTGGTTATAGGAAGCTGCCAAGCCCACCATCAGGAAGGAATCTGGTAGTGGTGTGGACGTGGCACAAAGCACCCAGCAATGTCCTTTATGTTGCTGTCTAATTCTTCAGTTGCTCAGTCATGTCTGATTCTGCAACCCCAGGGACTGCCGCAAGCCAGGCTTCCCTGTCCTTCACCATCTCCTGGAGCTTTCTCAAACTCATGTCCATTGAGTCGGTGATGCCATCCAACCATCTCATCCTCTGCCGCCCTCTTCTCCTTTTGCCTTCAGTTTTTCCCAGGATGGACATGAACATTCCATCCTCCAATACCTGCCCCACCCTCTCGGCCTGTGCCCCGGCTGGCATCAAGGCTCTGCCCTCTTGACGTGACCTCCTGTGGGAGGCTGTCTTGCAGAGATCTCTGTGTCCCAAACCCCAGGGCACTTGCTGCTAGCCCCACAGCATTAGGCCAGCCAGAAAGTAGCACCTCATTCCCCAAGCACATAGTGCTTCTCACTGTTCATTCATTTCATTCTGTCTTCAAATTCATGCACTTCTAGATATCAGGGAGATTACTAGTAACTATTAATATGACACAGCCCTTAAAAGACTGTAACTGCCAGCAGACATGTCGACAACAACATGGAAACCCCTGGGAAAGGAAGTCATCATTACTGTTATCAATATTTTTGGTCCTGCAGGACCTCAATAGCGAGATGCCTTTTTTTTGGCCAGATAGCAAAGTATCTGAAACCCGTCTCTCTGTCTTAGTGTGATACTGACATGGGTTTCAGAGAGAATAAATATCTTCTACTCAGAATGTATCAAAACAAAGCAGTTGACTTACCTGAGAGGGGAGTGAGTGTTTGCCCAGTTGCAGGCAGGAATTGCAGGGAATCCTTGCTCCCTTCAAGTACTCTCCACTGCACGAAATAGCTAAAAATAGAGGTAAAAAAGAGATGGCTATTGCTTTTCTATTTGACAAAAGTAGGCAGGCTATTAACTGTACACAATAACAGAAAATGATAATTCTTTCAAAACTTGGTCAATAAACTTGAAAGAAAACAATAACAAACAGGGAGGTAAACCAAACTGTGTTAGTTCTTATATAACCACTTCATTTACAAGCTCAGTGTTCTTGCTTTGACAACTTTTTCAAGGACATACTTAACCACAGACAGCAAGTATAAAGGTGGTTGTTGTTTAGTCCCTAAGTCATGTCCAACTCTTTGCAACCCCATGGACTGTAGCCTGCCAGGCTCCTCTGTCCATGGGATTCTCCAGGCAAGAATATAGAGTG
This sequence comes from Giraffa tippelskirchi, assembly GCF_054371585.1. Lineage (NCBI taxonomy): Eukaryota > Metazoa > Chordata > Mammalia > Artiodactyla > Giraffidae > Giraffa > Giraffa tippelskirchi. The sequence goes on from NC_137280.1 coordinate 53,377,748, forward strand.
GGTTGCCATTTTCTTCTTCAGGGGATCTTCCCAGACCAGAGATCAAACACGCATCTCCTACACTGGCAGGTGGATTCTTTACCACTGAGCCACCAGGGAAGCCCTGAAAATCTGTCTAAATTCCATCAAATGTAAAAGGAGAGCAGAAGGCCTTAATCACAGTAAGGTCAAACAGAAGTGTTATATTCCAAGCCCAGATTTTACAGGCTTCTCTTTAATGACCACGTACAAAATAAATGATTGAAGTAAATAAAAAACCTAATTAAACAAATAAAAGAGCCAACAGGCATCCAATAGCAGATGATAATTCCTGGCAATGCAGGCAGTTCCAAAAGCAATCCCTGAATTACTAAGAGTGCAACAGTACGGAAGGTATTTTGAGATTCCTTTAAGATGCATTTTTATTTCTTATTTATTTTCTATAAGATTCTTTCATGTGGACTATTTTTAAAGTCTTCATTGAGTTTGCTACAATATTGCTTCCGTTTTTTATGTTTTGGGTTTTTGGCCACAAGGCATGTGGTATCTTAGCTGCCTGACCAGGGATCGAACCTGCACCCCCTCCATTGTAAGGCAAAGTCTTAACCACTGGACCACCACAGAACTCCCAATGATGCATTTTTAAATTACTGGATATATTAGAAAAAGTTTTTGAATCCCACGTGATATAAATCTATCGAAATAAAAATACTTTTATGCAACAATCTATTATGCATTCTGAGAAGCAAAAACAGGAGAAGAAAAGACATGATAGTTTCTATTTATGAGATTTATTAAAGACCACAAATAAGACAAGTGATACTGAGTGCACGCATGCAAGCTAAGTTGCTTCAGTTATGTCCGACTCTTTGCGACCCTATGGACCGCAGCCTACCAGGCTCCTCTGTCCATGGGATTTTGCAGGCAAGAATACTGGAGTGGGTTTTCATGCCCTCCTTCAGGGAATCTTCCCAACCCAGGGATCGAACCTGTGTCTCATTTGTCTCTTGCATCAGCAGGCAGGTTCTTTACCATTAGCGCCACCTGGGAAGCCCCTAGAAGAGCCTAATGTCTCCAAAAACATTTTCACAGCCCAGAAAGGTTTTGGAGTATCAACCCTGCAATATTTATTGATTGCCAATGACAGACTTCCTTCAGTGCTTTTTTTTTAAAAAAATTAATTTATTTAATTTAGCTGTGTCGGGTCTTAGTGGCTCTGTGGCATGTGGCATCTGAGTTCCCCGACCAGGGATTGAACCCAAGTCCTGTGCATTGCAAGGCAGAGTCTCAACCCTAGGACCACCAGGGAAGTCGCTCCCTCAGTGCTTTTGATACCACAGATGCCCAGGGGACCAGCCAGAAAGCCACCTGCAGGTACAACTCTGCAGCTCTTCACTTCACGGCCTGGACTGACCATTCCTCCCTTCTTTCCACTAGAACTTTCAGACCCTGTTCGCCTCAGTTTCTTTGTGGAACATGAAATTCTACATGGAAGGACTTTTCATTTTTAAACTGATTATCATTTTTCCTACTGTGATTATAAACCTCTAAAAGGAAAAGTTAGAAAACATCACTTATATAAGATAATGTTTTACTTTTAAACTATTATATGTTTTATACTCTAGTTCATGCTCACAGACCTATTTTTGATAGGTCAGAAATGTCTTTATTCATCAATAAAGAGCTATGGAATTATAAGAACAAAATGTTAAAGTGCCTCAGACACTAATTTTTACATCATTATCTCAGAAATACATAGATTCCCCTTCTTGTAGTTAAAAAACTTAAGATGTGATTCATCTGAAGATAAAAGTGCAGATTTTGTTACTTTGCAACAACATTAATAACAATTTATTTGGTGCTATCAGAATAGAAAAATGCCCCTTTAGTGTATGTTAAAAGGTCTTCTGGGATATCACAGTAAATCCTACACAATATTCACACACCGTTATATTAATGTTTACATCTTTAACAAGTTCCTTCTAGACACAGAAAAGTCTCAGGATCCAAACCTGAGAGTCAGCATCAGCCAAAACCACTTCCCACGGCTTCCCGTGACGCACAGCCTAATGAGATGCTCACAGGGAGGTTCACACGGTGTACGTTTGACAACAATGATTTACTTTTAAGACAGTCAACTTCTTAGAATGCTCTAAGGCCAAGGTAATTTAGGAAGTGTTTTATGAGATTCAGAGAAGGAAAGGGGAGAGACAAGGATGAGATCGAATCAATTAATTCCTCCCCAAGTGTGGGTCCAAGCCCATCCGTGGGTAGAAGGTTACTTTTCCACATCTGCACAGGGAGCAGGTGAGGCAAAAATGAAGAGGCAGGGGTTCCGGGCAGGTGAGGAAGAGCAAAGCCAGGAACTGGACCGTGCCCTCTGCCCCCTCTACGCAACCTGGTGAGATGTGACCAGGGGCGTGGTTTGCATCATCGGGGCGTCCGAAGAGGAAGTCAGAGCTCGCTGCAGGAGGACCCCTCCACTGCCCATCTCACCAGACACAGTATCTCAAAACTGAGATGCCGGATGACAAGGAACTGCATCCAACTTATTACAGACAACACTCTATCACCATAAATGACAAACTTTCAGAATATTCCTTGTTCTTTTTTACAAACCATTATTTGGGAGAAAGAGTATGCCTCAGGAAAGGATTAGGGAGGGAGTTTGCAGGGGCTGGGAGGTACGGTTGGGGAGGAAATCACAGTAGGTATTCTGAAGTTGTCCTCCACCAAAGAACACACTGAACCCCTTGAGCCAGATTATAGCCTCAATTCAAACTATTTAAACCAGATTCTTAAATGGCAATGTCTGGCTTTTCAAGAGTAGGGAGATAATTCCTGACGGCTTTCAGATACCAGTAGGGTTCTCCACCGATCCCAGACGCATGGTGGCAGTCAGCCAGCCGTGTGACTGGTGACTCAATACACAAGTTTCTGTGGTCTCCACCGTCTGATACGGTGAGGACATCAATTTTTAAGTCTGGGGGCTAAACAGTGACAAGGGGGCTCTTCCCCAATAAAACAGAACTCCGCAGAGAAGCCGTACTCTAGATATGCTGAAAAGTAAACACTTGGATTGCATTTGCTTGCGTTTCTTTAAGCTCAGCCTTGGCTGTTTAAATATTTTCTCCTTCCCAATGCAACATCTTTATCACAGAATTCAAGATTATTTACTGTTTGATTTGCAAAATCATCCAGGCAACCACAAAGAGAAATTTTAAAATGTTGTCAAACATCAGTCAAAGTGGCAAGAACCCCACCTTCTGTGATGTCAACTCCCCAAAACAACATCCCTGTTAAACAAAGCCCAAGTCAAAAATTCTGTCTGGCACAGGCCGAATACACACCTTGCGTTGTCTCTGGAAGAATGGGATATGCAAACATCCTCTACAAGAAAGAGGCTTCGTGAAAAACTACAGAAGGGGAAACAAAGAGAACCCATCCAAAATGAAGGCTGAACACATCTTTGAAGAAACAATAGAGCTTACTTCTGCTGAGACCCTGCGCTGACACCAGGAGGGCCACCGCTATGTCCTAATTAAAGTGTGATTCTCCGAACTCTCCTCCAGGGCTCATTATTCAGAAGAGTCCGGCCCCGTGCAAACAAAGTCGCCCGGGTACCAAAACGCACCTCCAGAGACACCTAAATGGATGCAGCGTCGGGCTTCTCCAAACAGCAGAGAAACCAGTAAGATTCGCTCCCCAGTACTTGCAGTCTAGCATCCAGGTAAAAACAAGATTCCCGCACGAAGACGCTGGTTGTTTACCAGTTCGGCCTTCTCCGGGAGAGCATATTTGAGATGGAACGCTGCAGGGATGCGTGATATTAACAAAAGCAAGATCAAATTAAGCAGATGACATGATGAGAACGCTTCATTTCATGCATGGCCGTGTTTTGCAGGCGAGATAAAGATGCAAAGTAATTACCATGAGCTGAAACTTTTTCCCTCAGCCCTTTCGGCAGCCGGTGACTGCCCTGCTCTCACAACAAAGACGACCGCCTTCTCCTGGGTGCCCGATTCCTCCTGTAACGTTACCAGCTAAGCACCTCGGCTGTGGTCAGGACGCAGCGGAGTATTTCTGTATCCGTGTCTCCTATGCAGCATAAAGAGTTCTGTGGAAACCTATCAAACCGGCGAGCAGCACGGCTGGCAACCAATGAGGAGCGGCTGGGGCGGAATCCGGCACATGCTCTCTGAGGCTCAGCTGTCACCAGCGTTTAGCAGGCTGCTAATCTAATTATAGCTAGTTTGCTAGCACAGAGCGACCGGAGCCAAGCGCAGGAGCAAATTAAATTTTAATAAATGAAACCCCGCAGACAAAATCATCTTGATTTCCTGTCACTGTGAGGATTGATGGGTCACCTAATAAACCAGAAGTGGTTTTTAAAGTGCATTCTTGTTTTTCTTCCGATCTAGAGAAACAAAGAGTGGTTAAATCAATGTATGGTATGACCAGCTTGCTTCAACTTAACAGATTCCAGAGAATATGAAAAAGAATGTGTATATATATAGGTATAACTGAATTACTTTGCTGTACAGTAGAAGTTAACATGACACTGTAAATCAACTATACTTCAACAAAATAAATTTAAAAAAAACTTACATTCCAAAGAATATGAAAAAGATGTATATTTATGTATAACAACCACTTTGATACAGCTGAAATTAACATGACACTGTAAATCAACTATACTTCAATAAATTAAAAAAAATAAACTTAACAGATTCCAAAGGATATGAAAAATGAAGTGTAGATTTATGTATAACTGAATCACTTTGCTATACAGTAGAAATTAACACAACACTGCAAATCAACTAGAAGTGTGTTAAGTCGCTCAGTCGTGTATGACTCTCTGCAACCCCATGGACTGTGCAGCCCGCTAGGCTCCTCTGTCCATGGGATTCTCCAGGCAAGAATGCTGGAGTGGATAGCCATTCCCTTCCTCCAGGGGATCCTCCTGACCCAGGGATTAAACCCTGGTCTCCTGCACTGCAGGCAGATTCTTGACCATCTGAGCCATACTTCAGTGAAATAAATTAAAAAAAAAAACACAGATTTCAGCACAGAGGAATAAATAATAAACTCAGTAGTAGGACAATATTAGTGGTAGTGCTATAAAATTGGAGTTTTTATTTATCCTGATAAGCAATTTGCCACTTATTTGTCCTGAAGTGCTAACTAGTCTCTCAATATAGCTTGAAATACCATGCAAATTTCCACCCATCCTGAGAATGTACTAATCAAGGTGTCAAAAATCATCACCTTGACTACAGTGATGAATAATAATTCAGAAGCACAAGAGATGGAAAACGGGCACCAGAAGTCACTGTAAAATAAAAAAATTAAGGAAATCTGCCCACAGCACAATTTCTTGGTAAAAATAGCTTCAGAAACTGAATCTCTCGAGAGGCATAGGAGAAAAGCATGGTTTCCAACAACCAGGCTATTGGGATCCGCTATTCCCTGCTGTGTGACATGGGGAAAGTGACTGGATGTCTCTGAGTCTCAGAGGCAATAGTGGGAAGTATCTTGCAGCATCATTGCCGGGAGCTGTGAGCACTCAGTTCTCAGCATGGACCCTGGCACGGAGCGAGTTCTAAATTAAGCTGTTATTCGTAGCAGCTATCTTTTCACAACACCATGGTGTCTCCCTCCTTTCCTGGTACCAGACTACTGAAAAAAGAAGTATCTAAACTTCTTCAGGGCACAGCTTTGTCAGAAACACCATTTAGAAATAATCAATGGGAACAGAATCTAGAAAGATGGTACTGATGAAACAATTTGCAGGGCAGTAATGGAAAATCCCATGGACGGAGGAGCCTGGTAGGCTGCAGTCCATGGGGTCACAAAGAGTCGGACACGACTGAGCGACTTCACTTTCACTTTTCCCTTTCATGCACTGGAGAAAGAAATGGCAACCCACTCCAGTATTCTTGCCTGGAGAATCCCAGGGACAGCAGAGCCTGGTGGGCTGCCGTCTATGGGGTTGCACAGAGTCGGACATGACTGAAGCGACTTAGCAGCAGCAGCAGTAGCAGCAATGGAGATGCAGACATAGCGAACAGAGTTATGGACATGGATGGGAGAAGGAAGGAGAAGGTGGGACAAATGGAGAGAGTAGCATGGAAGCATATATACTACCATATGTAAAACAGATAGCCAGTAGAAATTTGCTATATGACTCAGGGAATTCAAACCAAGGCTCTGTAACAATCTAGAGGGGTGGGAAAGGGTAGGAGGTGGGAGGGAGGTTCAAGAGAGGGGACATATGTATACCTATGTATAATTCATGTTGATGTATGGCAGAAACCAAAGCAATATTGTAAAGCAATTATCTTTCAATTAAAAATAAATAAATTAAAAAAGAAGCAATCAATGGTACAAGCCAAGAGCAGACTTGATAGCAGACAGAACCATTACTGGTATTCACTGTACTAACAAACATTATTTCCCCTACTTCTTTTTGGATATGAACTATTCAATAACTTCAGCTGATTCTATATGAACCAATCTCCTACTTCTTTTTGGATATGTACTATTCACTAACTTTAGCTGACTCTATACGAACCAATCTCAAAAGGAATTGTTGGGAAATGAGGGTTTATAATTGCATTTTGTGAATGATTTGTAATATAGATTAAATGCTATTATAAATCTGAAAAAGGCTTCCATGGTGGCTCAGATGGTAAGGAATCTGCCTGCAATGCAGAAGTTCAGTTCAGTTCAGTTCAGTAGCTCAGTCGTGTCCAACTCTTTGCGACCCCATGAACAGCAGCATGCCAGGCCTCCTTGCTCATCACCAACTCCCTGAGTCCACCCAAACCCATGTCCATCGAGTCGATGATGCCATACAGCCATCTCATCCTCTGTTATCTCCTTCTCCTCCTGCCCTCAATCTTTCCCAGCATCAGGTTCTTTTCCAATGAGTCAGCTCTTCCTATCAGGTGGCCAAAGTATTGGAGTTTCAGCTTCAACATCAGTCCTTCCAATGAACATCCAGGACTGATCTCCTTTAGGGTGGACTAGTTAGATCTCCTTGCAGTCCAAGGGACTCTCAAGAGTCTTCTCCAACACCACAGTTCAAAAGCATCAATTCTTCAGCACTCGGCTTTCTTTTTAGTCCAACTCTCACATCCATACATGACCACTGGAAAAATCATAGCCTTGACTAGATGGACCTTTGTTGGCAAAGCAGAAGACTTGCGTTCAATCCCCGGGTTGGGAAGATCCCCAGGAGAAGGAAAGGGCAACCCACTCCAGTATGCTTGCTTGGAAAATCCTATGGACAGAGGAGGCTCGTGGGCTACAGTCCATGGAGTCACAAAGTTGGATATGACTGAATGACTAACCACATACATCTGAAAAAGTGTTTTCAATGGAATATAAATTGAGAAGGTCTCTAATGAGGAGACTGATTAAATTTAAAAATTACACATTTATGTGAAAAGGGCTCACAGCCTCACAGCGGAGAGGTCAGCTAGTCAAATGCAACTTTTATCCTTGTATCCATTTATTTATTTGTTTTCCCTTCAAGTCATTTTTTTCTTCTAATACGTTCCTCAAAATTAACAGTCCTTCAATCATATTAATCAAATCTCTTAAAACTTCTTTTCCGTAATTCCCCCAAATCGGTATATGTTCTACTAATCCAAGTTTCAATCCAATGATATCATACAAACTTCTGATTTCTGTAACTTTGCTGTGTTTTGGTTTTTCTTTGAAAATCTTTACAAAAAACTGACATGCTCAACTTTCCTTTAGCACATGCATAATGTTTGTTAGGTGTAGTAGTAGTATGTGCGTGCTCAGTCATGTCTGACTCATGTGACCTCATGGACTGTAGCCCACCAGGCTCCTCTGTCCATGGGATTTCCCAGGTAAGAATACTGGAGTGGGTTGCCATTTCCTTCTCCAGGGGATCTTCTCGATCCAGTGATCCAATCTGCTTCTCTTACATCTTCTGCATTGTTAGACGGGTTCTTTACCACTAGCGCCACCTGGCATTATGATTTACTCTGAGGAACCAAATCCTCCCAGAGATTAATTAGTAGCTGTGGGGAAAAAAATTACTAAGGGGCATCCTCCATCCTTCCCTCTTTGGGTACCACAAACTGTATGAGAAATAATCCAAGAGAAGGAATAGCATGGCCCATAAATGTCAGAGCAAAGCACAGAGACTCCTGGTCTATATATCAAAGAGTGAAAAACTGTGGAAATGTAGACATAGACACCAACCGTGAGAAAATATGATAGACACAAATTTCTTTAAATGACTGTCCCAGGTGCTACTTCGCAGCAGCGCCCGCATGGATTATCAAAGTGCCATCACCATTATCGGGAGCTAAAACTCCAAGAGGAATTGGCTTCAGTGATTTGGCCTAAGGCACAGATCCCTGGAGGCTGCCAGCATCCAGCTTGGTACCACTCGCAGGCATTCATCCGGGAATGCCAACAGCTCTGCCTTCCTCTTCACGGAACAGACTGCTGGCTCAAAAAGGGGCACTTTTAAAAAGCTGTTTGATTAATTTGTCTCATGCCTGTTTGGTGTAAGACATTAAACACACTTTGTAAGAGAAAGAAGAAATAATCCCTTCCTAGGTCTTATCTTTCAACACTGAGAGCCCATATATTAGTCTGAAACCGGGTAACAATTAATTGCTGATCATTCTTTCTTTAATTTTTGGCTGTGCTGGGTCTTCATTGCTGCCTGAGGGCTTTTCTCTAGATGCAGTGGGCAGGGTCTACTCTCTGGTTGTGGTGCACAGGCTTCTCACTGCGGTGGCTTCTCTTGTTGTGGAGCACAGGCGCTAGGGCACTTGGGCTTCAGTAGTTGTGGGGCATGGTGCATGTTGCTCTGTGGCATGTGGGATCTTCCCAGACCACAGATCAAACCTAGGTCCCCTGCAGTGGCAGGCAGATTCTTAATCAGTGGACCACCAGGGAAGCCCTGCTGATCATTCTTATTATCACTCTTCTGGGGGAACCTAGATCATTTTCTTCCAGTGATCCTCATTTCCTAGGACTGGTAAAATGAGATGAAATGGCAGGGAGCAAGGAGACATAAGGACTCAGGCACCTGCAAGGAGGCCAGCTCCGGAGATACTGACATGAGGCTTGCTTTGCCTGGGTGGTAGCTGTCACCACATTAAGGTGCAGAAGCCCTGGGTACCCCCCCCCTCCACTGTCCAATGACCTGAAACACACTGCATCGTCTCTACGCTGATGATCCAGCGCAGCTCATAGCTGCTTGGGGAGGGACTTCCTAGGACCCACCAGCCTGGCATGGTGGACAGCATGAGTCAGCGATGCTTGACCACAGTGCAGAGATGGTGGGTGGTCTCCCAGGGGCCCCCCTCCCCATTTCTTTGGGCCACTTGCCTGCTGTATCCCTCTAGTACAGACTTACATGGTCCCAACCTCTCCAGCCATTTGTCACTCCAGCCTTCCCAGTGGACCACGGAGGGCAGTACTCTGGACTTTGAAATGGCTTTATCACAGGTCAGTTTTTCACTGGATCAGCCGGGGGGATGCCTGTTTCCCTGAGAGTGTGCCTGCTTCTCAGGCCTCAGAGTAAGGTATCACGTGGTGGAAGAAGAATAAAAAGAATCTTTTATCTTTTAGGTGAAGGCCCACATGTGTTTATGCGTGCTTCAGTTGGACATGACTGAGCGACTTCACTGCGTGTGTTTGTGCGTGCTTCAGTCATGTCTGATGCTTTGTGACCCCACAGAGTGTAGCCCGCCAGGTTCCTCAGTCCATAGGATTCCCCAGGCAAGAATACTGGAGTGGGTTGCCATTCCCTTCTCCAGGGGAACTTCCCAACCCAGGCATCGAACCCAGGTCTCCCACATTGCAGGCCGATTCTTTACCATCTGAGCCACAAGGGAAGCCCCAAAAGACTTACACACACATAATTCACATCTGCTGTGTCTCATTCCCTCCTTCTGGCCTCTAGCACCAGGGGCCAGGGTGTGGAAGGCCCAAGTGCCGACAGCCTGGGGATTCCATTTTGCTCCTCTTTTCACTAAAACCATGTCAAAGCTATGGTGTTTCTAGCAGTCATGTATGGATGTGAGAGTTGGACCATCAAGAAGGCAAAGCACCAAAGAACTGATGCTTTTAAACTATGGTGCTGGAGAAGACTCTTAAGAGTCCTGTGGACAGCAAGGAAATCAAACCAGTCACCTAAAGGAAATCAACCCTGAATATTCATTGGAAGGACTGATGCTTGAAGCTGAACCTCCAATACTTTGGTCACTTGATGTGAAGAGCCAACCTACTGAAAAAGACCCTGATGCTGGGAAAGACTGAGGGTAAGAGGAGAAGGGGACGACAGAGAATGAGATGGTTGGATGGCACCACTGACTCAATGGACATGAGTTTGAGCAAACACTGGGAGATGGTGAAGGACAGGGAGGCCTGGCGTGCCGCAATGCATGGGCTCACAAAGAGTCGGACAAGCCTTAGAAACTAAACAACAGCAACAACATGGTTGTTCCTATGCAAAGTGAATTATAACCCATGGATATATAATTCAGTTCAGTTCAGCCGCTCAGTCATGTCCGACTCTTTGCGACCCCATGAATAGCAGCACGCCAGGCCTCCCTGTCCATCACCAACTCCCAGAGTTTGCCCAAACCCAAGTCCATCGAGTTGGTGATGCCATCCAACCATCTCATCCTGTCATCCCCTTCTCCTCCTGCCCCCAATCCTTCCCAGCATTAGGGTCTTTTCCAGTGAGTCAACTCTTCGCATGAGGTGGCCAAAGTATTGGAGATTCAGCTTCAACATCAGTCCTTCCAATGAGCACCCAGGACTGATCTCCTTTAGGATGGACTGGTTGGATCTTCTTGCAGTCCAAGGGACTCTCAAGAGTCTTCTCCAACACCACAGTTCAAAAGCATCAATTCTTCGGCGCTCAGCTTTCTTCACCGTCCAACTCTCACATCCGTACGTGACCACTGGAAAAACCATAGCCTTGACTAGACAGACCTTTGTTGGCAAAGTAATGTCTCTGCTTTTAAATATGCTATCTAGGTTGGTCATAACCTTCCTTCCAAGGAGTAAGTAATTAGATATTATTAAAATCTGATATATAATTATTATTATAATCTAATAGATGGGGAAACAGTGGAAACAGTGTCAGACTTTATTTTTTTGGGCTCCAAAATCACTGCAGATGGTGACTGCAGCCATGAAATTAAAAGACGCTTACTCCTTGGAAGGAAAGTTATGACCAACCTAGATAGCATATTTAAAAGCAGAGACATTACTTTGCCAACAAAGGTCCGTCTAGTCAAGGCTATGGTTTTTCCAGTGGTCATGTATGGATGTGAGAGTTGGATGGTGAAGAAAGCTGAGCGCCGAAGAATTGATGCTTTTGAACTGTGGTGTTGGAGAAGACTCTTGAGAGTCCCTTGGACTGCAAGGAGATCCAACCAGTCCACCCTAAAGGAGATCAGTCCTGGGTGTTCATTGGAAGGACTGATGTTGAAGCTGAAACTCCAATACTTTGGCCACCTCATGCGAAGAGTTGACTCATTGGAAAAGACCCTAATGCTGGGGAGGATTGGGGGCAGGAGGAGAAGGGGACGACAGAGGATGAGATGGCTAGATGGCATCACCGACTCGATGGACATGGGTTTGGGTAGACTCCGGGAGTTGGTGATGGACAGGGAGGCCTGGCATGCTGTGATTCATGGCGTTGCAAAGAGTCAGACACAACTGAGTGACTGAACTGAACTGAATATTTAGATGGGAAGGAAATGGCAACCCACTCCAGTATTCTTGCCTGGAGAATCCCATGGACAGAGGAGCCTGGAGGGCTACAGCACATAGGGTTGCAAAAGAGTCGGACATGACTTAGTGACTACATAATAACAAACAATAATTAGACATAATAATAATACTTAGACATTATTATCTAATAAGAGCTATGAATTAGGTGGCAGAAATTGTCCTGAGCTTAATAGCTTCCCTTCCATTCTAAGATCATACCAAGTTTCCTGAACTCCACCAGGCATTTTTTAGGATTCAAATGTGTTTTCCTCATTGGTAATCTCCATGCTCCCTAAAGGACCCAGGATTAGACTCCCTCTACTGACCATGGGATAATTCCTACAAAACCTTCAATTACAATAAGTGGATTAATGTCCTAAATTTCAGCTCTGTCTCTTGAAGTGGAATGCCTACACATTTCAGTCAAAAGCAGTTTTTTACAGCGTAAACAGTTCTATAAAGTATCAGTACCAGTTCTGGAATGCAATTCTATGTGTATTGTCCAAAATCAAGATATATAATCTTGCATGAGTAAGGCATGTTACTATTTTAAGCAAGAGCTTCATGGAAGAACTTCAAGTATGCATGGCATGAACGTTCATAATTATATTTTAACATGACTAATTTTGAAAGATTAGACTTTTATCCAAACAAATGTGTAACTACAGAACATAATTTGGTATGAAATTCATCTGGGGTCTTTCTGAAACTTTTAAAGTCAGTAGAGACCAAAGAATGAATCTGAGTAAACTCCAGGAGATAATGAAGGACAGGAAGCCTGGTGTGCTGCAGTGCATGGAGTTGCAAAGAGTTGGATATGACTGAGCGACTGAACAACAATAATGACAGAGGTCAAAGAGTAGCTGTCTTGAAAAGGGCCACAGCAGAACCTCAGAGGTTACATCCTGAAGGATACTCCTTGGGAGAATTATATTGGTAGAATAATACCATCATATGCTTCTCACTTTCTATCTCATTTTTTTTTATCCCAGTCTAGCCATCTCCCGGGCTTCCCAGGTGGCTCAGTGCTAAAGAACCTATCCGCCAACAGAGGAGACGTGGATTCAATCCCTGGGTTGGGAAGATTCCCTGGAGAAGGAAATGGCAACTCACTCCAATATTCTTACCTGGAAAACCCCACGGACAGCGGAGCCTGGAGAGCTACAGTCCATGGGGTTGAAAAGAGTAGGATACAACTTACTGACTAAACACCAACAGCCACCTTCCAGCTGGCAACCTTAGATAAGTTACTCAAGTTCCTCAGGCTTGAATTTTCTCATCTGTACCATAAGCATGATGATCCTGTGTAATAAAATGAGTTAATATACACAGAAAGCATGTAGGGAGTCCTTACCATTTTGCAAACATTATTTAAGTCCTCTCCACTTGGCTGATGGCAAAATTAAAACATCCAGGCCATATGGTATTAATGTAATTAGAAAAGCTGACCCTCTTAAGAAAAAGGACTAGATAATCAAAATAAACAACCATATGCCCTGAGTACAACACAGATGGGAAACACTATACTGTTAAGGGTTTGTTAATAACATCTAGAAATTCTGAACCTTATACAGGAATGACTTTTTTTCTGGGATAATCTGAAAAATCTTCTTGAAAATTTTACAAATGTGTCTACGTTTACCCCTGGCCACTCACTTTGAGAAACTCATCCTAAGGAAATAGTCGGGATCAAGAGCTAAATTATAAACCATCCAGGATATGTGCAAATAAAATACAAGTAAGGAATTTATCACAGTATCCTTTATTATAGAGCGAAAAGAAAAGAAAATATCATTCAACAAGAGCCATTACATAAGTGATGGTGTATAAATAAAATGAATGGAATAGAATGCAGCTATTTCAAAGTTACACTCTAGAGGAATATTTACTAAGTGGAAATACAGCTGAATATAAGTGAGAGTCAAATCGATGTATATTATCCTACTTTTGTTAAAATTACTTCTGTGTATATATGCACAAATTTCTGTGACTATATATGGAGAAAAAGTCTAGGGGCAAATGTGAGAGTGAGAGTAGTTTTTATCTTTGCATGGTCAACTTGCCTGAACTTTAAAATGCTTCTACTGTGCTCTTACTAATGTTGAACATAACTTATTCTTTTTGCAATTTTATTAAATTTAAATACCATTTTATTTATTTATTTTTTTGGCTGCACCATGCAGCATGTGGGATCTTAGTTCCCCGACCAGGGATCAAACCCAGGCCTCCTGAAGTGGAAGCACAGAGTCTCAACCACAGGACCACCAGGGAAGTCTTTGAACATAAATTTTCAATTAAAACTTGATATTTTTCCCACTCCTACCCAAGAAAAAGAAAAAATGACAGGAAACAAATTTTTAAGGAATGGCTCCTCTAATATCTCAGGCCCCGAGGTGCCTGCTGCCTCCCCGGGGTCAGTGACTCTGTTCTTTGGGCAGTTTACAGGATACAGCTCAACTTTGCTAACCAGCTAGCAAGTAGCAGCTTCAGCAAACAGGATTCTGATGTGCTAATTGTTCCAAGCCAGAAGTCAAACCAGGAGAGTGGGAACCGAAGGTTCAACCTGGATTGTCAATCTGTTGATGTTTATTAGGCATTAGAGCCTCAGCTGACGCTGGAGCAAGGACTCACTGCTCACTACGACTCAGATATTCCTTTCCTAAGTCATCTGAAAAATTCTCTCATTTTACCTAAAGGCGCCCTTATGCACTTAAAAGATATGTCCAGGTTCAAATGCCTGGAAAGAAGCCAGGAAGTTTCGGTGATGGAGAAAAAAGAAAAGAATTTCTTTGGATATAAAGGCAGAAATATTAGTATCACTGAAGACTGACTGGAACTCTGGCAGGTTTTGGAAGCATGGATTGCTACTCCTCCAGTGAGAATTAAGTTTAAAATAAGGTAGAGCAAAGCAGGGGCCTCCCAGATAGCTCAAAAGGTCAAGAATCTGTCTGCAATGCAGGAAACCTGGGTCCGATCCCTGGGTTGGGAAGATCCCCTGGAGAAGGACGTGGCAACCCACTCTAGTATTCTTGCCTGGAGAATTCCATGGCAGAGGAGCCTGGCAGGCTCCAGTCCTTGGGGTCGCAATGTCGGACATGACTCAGTGACTACTACTTTCACTTTCAAAGCAAAGCAGTCACCTTTCAGTGTGTGCCTAAACTGACTCTATTTTTACCCTCACAGTTTAAAAAGTCTTGCAAATCACAGCTCAGGATCATTAACAGACAACGGTTCCAAGGTTTTGTTAGAAAGATATTTCCATTTATATATATAGATTTTAAAGGCAATTTTATTACATCTGGGGACCAATTTTTAAAGTTCTACAATAGAAATTAAAGTGCAAATGGGATTTACTTAACAGAAATTTGTCTTGAAGCAAACTGAACTCTGTTCTACCTATATTGTTAAGTGTGTAATTACCTGTAATGTCAAAAGTCAAGACTTTTTTGACTTTTTTTTTCTTACTGAAAATAATCATCCCTCAGTTTCTTTTGGACTGTGAAGTTCTTCATAAATGGTGACTGGTTTTCTGAATCTGGATTCCCTAGATTCCTCTTATTTCTATTTTCATACATAGGGATCCTTTTCTAAATTTCCTTTTACAGCAAAGAATCAATTTTTCATTATGTAATCGTGTTCAAGGCTGGGATAATCATTAGGGAAGCTTTTTTCATTTAACAAGTGTTATTCTCCTGGAAAGGCTTCCCCAGTGGCTCAGTGGTAAAGAATCCACCTGCAATGCAGGAGGCGCAGGAGACGTGGGTTCAATCCCTGGGTCGGAAAGATCCCCTGGAGGAGGAAATGGCAACCCACTCCAGTATTCTTGCCTGGAGAATCCCATGGACAGAGGAGCCTGGTGGGCTACAGTCCATGGGGTCGTGAAGAGTTGGACATGACTGAAGCAACTGAGCACGCATGCATTTTCCTGGAAAGTTTACTACTTAGTGACTTGATCAGAAAAAATACTATGTTCTTCAAGAATAAGGAAGAACTTATTTGAAGAGAAAGAATCCTTCGAAAATATGACCATCTGAATAGTTTCTAAGTAAAATTGAAAATCTGTGTCACTTATTTAAGGTTCTTGCTTAGGTTAATAGTGTATGCTTTATGGACACAATAAAGGAAAATGTTGTCCCTCCAAACGAAATTGAAGAGTCTGTGAATTTCTGGTGATGCTTGAAAGTCATTTCTTCAGATGTGGGTTCTCTCTATGTAGGGCACTTTTCCTAAGCTCAGCATCAGTGTATCACATAGAACAAGCACCTGGAAAAGATAAGCTTCACTGCATATTACCTTTATCATGTGTATGTTATTAGCTTTGAAACTGGAAGTGATTTGAAGGACATTAATTCCCCTTAAAGGAAACTTTCTTGGGCTTCTCTTTCACTTTATTTTCAAAGTCAGATTACAAGCTAATTTAAATTTCAAGTATTCTGATTACATTCCTCTTGAATGACTGCTCCTGATCTTTGCCAAGTCAGTGTTCCCATTCAGGGTGAAGCTATTTTAATTCTACTGCAGGCAGGTCTCCTAATGAAGAGGAGAGTTTAAATTCCTCTTACGTGGAAGAGCACATGATGAAAGCTTTTTAACACAAAGTCTGAGTCAAGCCTACACAATTGGCTTTCTTGTACTAAATTATATAGAAGGCTTTAAAATGAATATTGCAGAAATGTTCTGCCATAGGAATAAATGGCATAAAGTTCCTGACAGATTAGTGTGAAAGCATTACAGGGGTCTACAGGGTAGTGACAGGAACTGTCCACCTGACATCTTGATGGTATTTTGCACCTTGTATAGATTAAAGAAGATTTGGAAGTTTTAACCATCTTCCTCCAAAAGGGCAAGCATAATCTTCAAGTTTGCTTTTACTGTTGTTTAAGAAGAAGAATAATTTGAATATGTGATGCAGGTTAGTACCTGGCTTTAAAAAGATGGTACCTGGTGTTCCCTTATCCTGAGAGTGGGGGGTGGAGGAGAAGTGGGTGGTTCTTAGTTCATTTTATTTTGTCTACAATGGGCACAGTTCATCCACATGAAAGAGGGGATCCTGGCTTGTCTGGGTGAGATACACAGGAAATCTTATAGGTCTTGCTCTTCCATCAGTGGGATGGATGGTCCAACTGATGAGAATCAATACTCGAGCCTATGGAGATGCTCCGGTTGACAGCCAGCGTCCCATAGAGATGAAGAAAAGAACTTCTGCCCCAAACCCTGCCCTGGGACAGGCCAGGTGAGGAAGGAGAGAGAAGGAACGTCTTTTTGATTTGTTATTACAACTTTTCTTAAAATGTCCTCATTTTCAGCAATGGAACATATACAGAATTTTGTTCTATTATTTTCTTTTTGAAAAATAACTTAATTTCTGTCTTCCCCAAAGATGCTGATGCTGTGTGCCTTTTGGGAGGATCAAACAAACAAACAAACAAAACAAGCCTCTGTGGGGAACCAAGAGAAAGCAATCCTGCAGCATTGCTATTTTAAACAACAGTGAGGCTCAGCTGTATGAAATTAATTGGAATTTCAGTCAATCTACTGTTCTTCCAGATTTACTAGTTTTGGGGCTGCTCTGTAGTCTGTGCTCATTCATGCCTTCATATGTGTTTCTTTTCAGCATGACTTTGTGACCTAAATTGCAGTGAAATGGAATGTATGACACCAAATTTCTCATGTCTGAACAAACTGAAGTCATCCAACTGCAAAACACAGTCCACCTGCAAAATTCCTGTCAGTCATCCATCAGTGATAGTCTGCATTTGGTGGAGACGTATGCCACAGTGAGGAACCCACAGTGTGGCTGCCCTGAATTTCCACTGATAAGAAAGGATCATCCCCTCAGAAAAGAATGAGAAGCTACTAAAGATGCTGAAATTCCAACACTGTCATTTAATGAGAACGAACAAGTTAGATCAACAAGGCAGAAGGGAGAGAGAGCTCAGAAATAGACCCACAAAATTACAACTGACTTTTCACAAGGAACCCAGACAATTCAATGAAGGATGAAAAGCCCTTTCAACAAATGATGATGGGATAGCCAGATACCCATTTAGAAAAAGTAGTAAGCTGCGATCCCTACCTCACATCGAAAACATCAACCTAAGATAGCTAAGAGACCTAAAAGTTAAAAACTAAAACTATAATCCCTCTAGAAAAGAACATAAGGGAATATTTTTGCAACTTTGGGGTAGGCAAAAATTTCCTAGAGTCACAAAAAAACACTGACTGTAAAAGAAAAAACTTATAAAATGGTCTTTAAAAAGTTTTTTCAACTTCTGCTCATCTCAACAAGACACTGTGAAGAAAATGAAAAGGCAAAATGAGATAAAATTATCCTTTACATAAATGTAAAAGAACTTTTAGCCAGAAAAATTAAGAACAACTAATCAATAACAAAGGACAATCAGAATGCTTAAAAAAGGGAAACACTTGAATAAACACTTTGCCAAGAAGATACACAAAAGACCTGGGAGTACATGTAAAGATGGTCAATGACATCAGTCATGAGAGAAATACAAATTAAACGCATAAGAATACACTATTCCATGGTCACTTAACTTACTAAAAATAAAAAGACAATAGCAAATGTTGGCAAGAATATGGAACAAATAGACTGTCACACACTGCTAACAAGAAAGTCTGAATTAACCAAACACTGATCCTGATTATCCAGCAATTCCACTCAGGGGTATTATCCAAGATAGAAGAAAATGAATATCCATAAAAAGACTCATTCAACAATGTTCACGCAACTTTACTCAAAATGTCCAACTGGAAACAATCCAAATGCTCAATAACAGAAGAACAGATAAACAAATGGCAGTATATAGTGAAATAAATATTACTCAGCTACTGATACAAAAAGGATGAACTTCAAAAACATGATGAATCTTGAAGACATGATATGGGAAGAAAGGAACTAGTATGAAGGGTATTCACTGCATCATTCCATCTATGTGAATTTAAAAACACATAAGACTAATTTAACTGGAATTCCAGTTGAAATATTTCAAATCCTAAAAGATGATTCTGTTAAAGTGCTGCACTCAATATGCCAGAAAATTTGGAAAACTCAGTAGTGGCCACAGGACTGGAAAAGGTCAATTTTCATTCCAATCCCAAAGAAAGGCAATGCCAAAGAATGTTCAAACTACCGCACAATTGCACTCATCTCACACACTAGTAAAGGAATGCTCAAAATTCTCCAAGCCAGGCTTCAACAGTACATGAACCATGAACTTTCAGATGTTCTAGCTGGATTTAGAAAAGGCAGAGGAACCAGGGACCAAATTGCCAACATCTGTTGGATCACTGAAAAAGCAAGAGAGTTCCAGAAAAACATCTACTTCTGCTTTATTGACTATGCCAAAGCCTTTGACTGTGTGGATCACAACAAACTGGAAAATTCTTCAAGAGATGGGAATACCAGACCACCTGACCTGACTCATGAGAAATATGTATGCAGGTTAAGAAGCAATAGTTAGAACTGGACATGGAACAACAGATGGGTTCCAAATTGAGAAAGGAGTACGTCAAGGCTGTATATTGTCACCCTGCTTATTTATGTTCTATGCAGAGTACATCATGTGAAATGCTGGGCTGGATGAAGCACAAGCTGGAATCAAGATTGCCGGGAGAAATATCAATAACCTCAGGTATTCAGATGACACCACCTTTATGGCAGAAAGCAAAGAAAAACTAAAGAGCCTCTTGATGAAAGTGAAAGAGGAGAATGAAAAAGTTGGCTTAAAAGTCAAGATTCAGAAAACTAAGATCATGGCATCCAGTCCCACCACTTCGTGGCAAATAGATGGGGAAACAATGGAAACAGTGGCTGACTTTATTTTTTGGGCTCCAAAATCACTGCAGATGGTGACTGCAGCCATGAAATTAAAAGACACTTGCTCCTTGGAAGAAAAGCTATGACCAACTTAGACAGCATATTAAAAAGCAGAGGCATTGCTTTGCCACCAAAGGTCAATCTAGTCAAAGCTATGATTTTTCAAGTAGTCATGTACGGATGTGAGAGTTGGACTATAAAGAAAGCCGAGTGCCGAAGAATTGATGCTTTTGAACTGTGGTGTTGGAGAAGACTCTTCAGAGTCCCTAGGAGTACAAGGAGACCCAACCAGTCAATCCTAAAGGAAATCAGTCCTGAATATTCATTGGAAGGACTGATGCTGAAGCTGAAACTTCAATACTTTGGCCACCTGACGTGAAGAACTGACTCCTTGGAAAAGATTCTGATGCTGGGAAAGATTGAGGGCAGGAGGAGAAGGGGATGACAGAGGATGAGATGGTTGCATGGTATTACCAACTCGATGGACATGAGTCTGAGTAAGCTCTGGGAGTTGGTGATGGACAGGGAAGCCTGGCATGCTGCTTTCCATTGAGTCACAAAGAGTTGGACACGACTGAGCAACTGAACTGAATTGAAGACTAATCTATGGTGACAGAATAGAATAATAATTTTTCCCAGAGTGGAAAAGGGAGATCTGATTAGAATTTACCTCCAAAAACCCCATATAGTATTAAAAATATAGTCTTGCTACCAAGTTTTGAAAAAGGTTTATTATTGACTTGATATCCTAATGAAATTACATTTCAATTTCTTCTGAACCTTTCAATCTCTCATTTGTATGTATTAATAGTGTGCTGTGTATACATAGAGAAAATAATGATGACTCTATTCTTCATGAGTTTAAATGACAGTTAAAGTTTACTCATTTAATATTGTGCCTGTTTGTGTATATACTCAGCCATGTCTGACTCTTTGTGACCCCATGGACTGCAGCCCACCTGGCTCCTCTTCCATGGAATACTCTAAGTAAGAATACTGGAGAGGGTTGCCAATTCCTTTTCCAGGGGATCTTCCTGACCCACGGATTGAACCCACATCTCCTGTGTCTCCTCCACTGCAGACAGATTCTTTACCACTGCTGCTGCTGCTGCGTCGCTTCAGTCGTGTCCGACTCTGTGCGACCCCATAGACGGAAGCCCACCAGGCTCCGCTGTCCCTGGGATTCTCCAGGCAAGAACACTGGAGTGGGTTGCCATTTCCTTCTCCAATGCATGAAAGTGAAAAGTGAAAGTGAAGTCGCTCAGTCGTGTCTGACTCTTCGCGACCCCATGGACTGCAGCCTACCAGGCTCTTCTGTCCATGGGATTTTCCAGGCAAGAGTACTGGAGTGGGGTGCCATTGCCTTCTCCATCTTTACCACTGAGCTACCCGCAAAGCCCCAAGAGGTAGTAAGATGACTTTTACATCCAGCTGCACTCCCTGACTCCTCAGGTCTGACATCTAATACTGTATATTGAAACCAAACAGAAACATTTTTAAACTGAGCTGAAGTTCCAGAGAGGGAGAGAAAAATATTTTAAGTCAGGCCAAATATTGAACAAAAATTTATAATAAAGCATAAAAGTCCCTGAGACACAATAATTGAAAATATTTTCCTGGAGAACCAAGGCCCACTGTTGGAATGCCTTGTCCTGCCTCTCTGCGGTCACTGTCCGAGGGATCACGTGGAAGTCCCATGTGTGCTCCCGGCTCCCACATGTCCATCTCCAGTCCATCTCCTCCCCTGACCTCAGGATTGCCAAGCCATACAGCACCTCAAGGTCTCCATGTATCTCTCCCCGCCTGGCAAGGCCCTCCCTGGTCCCCGTCTGCATCAGTTTCTGTTGCCGTGTAACAAGCATCCATCTACTACTGCACAGTCTCTGTCAAGGAGTGGCTTAGCTGGGTCTCCCAAGGCTGCCCTCAAAGTGTGGTCTGGGCAGCCTTCCTCTGCAAAGCTCAGGGGCCTCCTTCAAGCTCCCATGGTTTTTGGCAGAATTCAGTCCCTGGAGGCTGGAGCACTGAGGCCCCAGCTTCCCTGCTGGCTGTGAGGTCCATCCTTTTCTCCAAGAGGCAGCTCAAAGCTCGTTCCTTCACGGCCAAGAGGAGAATCTCTACTGCTAAGACGGAATCTTACACAAGATAACCCAGTAGTCACAGCAGTGTTATTCATCCCTCTCACTGTATGGTATTAGCCCTACCCACTCAGCACAGGGGTCATCTCAGAACTCTGCCAATCATGCCCTCTAAAATGCTAGCACCCACTCCCACAACACACACATCTACTCACCTCCCTGCTTTATTTTCCTCTGTGGTACTTTTTACCAGTTGAATAACAAATATTTGATATATTTATCTTCTGTATTTCAGCTTCATCTCACTGAAATGTAAGCCTCCCTAGGGCAGAATGTTTGGTCTGTTTTTGTTTACTACTATATCCCCAGCCTGCAGAAGACTACCACCTGGCTCAGAGCAGCTTATCAACTAATGTTTATTGAATGAATAAATGATTTATTACCTAGGATTGCCTGAAAAACATCAGCATCTCAACATCTCCAATTTTACTCCTAAGCACAGATTTCTGCGACCTTTTTCCACTATAGTTAGTTGCCTCACATCAGAACTTTTAGTCACAAAAGATCAGGCTAAACATTATCTTTTCCACAGTTGCAAAGCTATATAGTTGTATTTTATTTATAGTTTTATCAGCCAACTATGTGGTGAGAATGCCACACTAAATATATGCAAAACCCACCATTTTTAAACTTGTGTGAAAACAGATATGTTTAATGTCCAGTTCCCAGGCTCAGAGATGACTTCTGTTTGTTTGTTTTTTAATCTTAAAAATAATCTTTGGTCAAACAGTGGAGAAAATAGGAAGTAAAAACCAAGGTCCTTTGAACACTGACTCCAAGAAAACCACAAGTATGTGACTAAGTCAGTGATTGAAACAAGAGGGAAGTATGGTGTTTGCAGGCAGTGAACATAACCGTGAAATATACACCCTGGGTATCTATTGTACTACATGTGCCTGTGGTTAGCGATGTTTTTTAGGTGATAAAAAATGTATATGCACGTAAAACACTACTTATAAACCCAATTGCAAGTTCTGTATCTGACTGAAGACTTTTCCTGATGTCCAGACTAAAAACCTCTTATGGATGTGTGTGCTAAGTCACCAGTCATGTCCAATTTTGGGACCCCATGGACTCTAGCCTGCCAGGCTCCTCTGTCCATGGGATTCTCCAGGCAGGAGTACTGGAGTGGGTTGTCATTTCCTGCTCCAAGGGATCTTCCCAACCCAGGGATTGAACCTGTGTCTCTTATAGTCTCCTGCACTGGCAGGCAGGTTCTTTACCACTAACACCACTGAGAAGCTCTTACATAAGTAAAGCCTCCACTAAAAGTAACTGAACAGCACTCAGCTGATCACAGGTTGGGCAGGTAGGCTGTCTCTTTCATCTTGTTCAACTTTCCCCACTCTTGTTTATTTTACTAGCGCTATGACTATTAATGCAATTCAAAGAATACAATAAATTTTTAAATCTCCCTTGCCAATGATAAATGAGCATTCACTCCTGCATCCCTGGCTGGTTTCTCTTCTGCCTTCTCTCCTCTAACCATATATATGGTTTCCAAGTTAATCTGCCCAAAACAGTGATTTTGGCAAGCCTCTCCTCTGGTTATGAACACAGGGTGGCTCCCTACAGACTCACTCCTCAAGTTCATGGCCCTCCCTGGGACCTCGCTTGTCAAGTTCCTCACCTAGGTTAGGATGTAGCCTGGATCAGCCTGGTTTCTATGTTAACTGCAAGACTCTGACCACTTGACTCCATCCTCATCTGGCCACCACTGGCCTCAGGATGACTGGCTAAAAGAATACAGATCAAATGAGTGAAAATCACAAATATCAAACCCTAAGTCCTACTGACTGTACAAACATATCTTCACATGGAGGACAGACTGCTTCTCTGACTCTTAGAAACACAGTAAAGTTAAGAAAGAAGAAAGTCCATGAAACACAGTCTCCAGCTTTTCAAAGTGAAAGCATGATAAAGGTAAAGTATTACAGGGACTTCCCTGGTAGTCCAGTGGTTAAGACTCCACACTCCCAAAGCAGGGGGTCCAGGTTTGATCCTTGATCAGGGAACTAGATCCCACATGCTGCAACTAAAGATCCTGCATGCTAGAACTAAGACCCTGTGCAGCCAAATAAATAAATACTTTTTTAAAAGGAAAGTATTATGGAGGTAAATTTGGCATTTCCCAAGCATCTTAACTGAGCTTTCTGTGAAGGCAGAATGCCAACAATGGCCCCAGAATTCCCAGCATCCTGGGGCACAGCTCTGCCCAATCATAGGATAGTAAACACAATGGATTTCACTCCTGGGATAAGCAATGTTATAAGGCACATAAACCTCAGCAAGGACTTCCCAGGTTGCTCTGTGGGTAAAGAACCCACCTGCCAATGTAGCTGATGCAGGAGACTTGGGTTCAACCCCTGGTCCAGGAAGATCCCCCGGAGAAGGGCATGGCAACCCACTCCAGTCTTCTTGCCTGGAGAATCTCATGGACAGAAGTGAGCTACATTCGAAGGGGTCACAAAGAGTCGGACACGACTGAAGTGATGGAGCAGGCATGCATGCACAACCTCAGCAAGGGGGACTGACTGGGTGGACTCTTTACTCTCTGTACTCTTTAAAACCAGAGAGCTTTTTATGGCTGGTCATCAAGGAGAATATTAAGAGACTGTAGAGACTGTAAGCTGAGGGGGCTCTGACACAGATGCTGCTCTGATGCTGTGAGAGGGTCCAGGATGAGGAGCCATGAGTGGTTTCTGGGAACTTTTAGGAACTGATGGCAGCCCTCAGCCTCAGTCCTGCCTACAACCTGAATGAGCTTAGAAACTACCCAGAGCCTCGATCTAGACCACAGCCGGCCAACACCTTGGGTGGGAGACCCTGAGCAGATTCAGTCCAGCCAGGAAGGACTTGTGATCACTGGACAACTGTGGAAATGTCCTGCAGCAAAAGAAAACCAATGCTCTTTCTTCTAAGCCCAGCTTCTATCTGTTCATAAAAAATAACATCATAAAAGCACCTCCCAGTACTGAAAACTGTCCTCATGGGCAGAAATGTATAGCCAACAAATGAAAGAGGAAGAAAAGCATAAGAGCTCTTCCAGGAAATCACTTAGGTTTCCTACAAAACCAAGACATTTGGGAACAAGCAGAATATACAAATCTGTAATGATCATGCTTATTCTGGGGGCTTCCCTGGTAGCTCAGATGGTAAAGAATCTGCCTGCAATGCAGGAGACCTGGGTTCAAACCCTGGGTGAGGAAGATCCCCTAGAGAAGGAAATGGCAACCTATTGCAGTATTCTTCCCTGGAGAATCCTATGGACAGAGGAGCCTGGTGGGCTATAGTCCATGGGGTCACAAAGAGTGGGACACAACTGAGTGACTAACACGTACGCACATGCGTGCGCACGTGCGCGCGCACACACACACACACACACACACACACAGAGGCCTACTCTAAAGATCACCATGTATGAGCAGGACTTCTCAGAAACGTCAGAAGAGGAACCAGCCCTTTCATGATATTTTACAAACATGAACATCACCAATGGCATAATGAACATTATAATTTATTCAGGTTTCCATGATATATAGGAAAGGTGCTCATCTTTTATTCATCAAAAGAATAATTGATTATCTACTTCACACAGTATCCTTTGTAAGTGCTTATTGACTAGTTCTAAGAAAGGCTAAGAAATACATGCCATCTACATATTATACAAGAAAAAGTAAATATTAGAGGATGTTTGCCCACTGCTTTTCTTAAGAGTAACCATTAGTCACTAAAATACACATATTCTGCATTTCATTTTACTTCTATAAGCAATCCTAATTAATTTATAGATATTTGTATCATTTCTACCCCATGCCAGGCTTCCTGCTAGGTACCAAAACATAAGATAGTAAGTCAGCCTCTGATTTCGAGTTATCCAGAGTCTGTTAAGAGAAACATGTCTATAAAGAATTGAAACAAGCAATTTCAATCAGTAGGATATTAGTAGTATGGGGACTGCTTAAGATGCAGTGTTACCTGTGAATTATGTAATCTTGGTGCAATGGTGCTGTACAAGCATGCTTGCTCAGTCAAGTCTGATTCTTTGTGACCCCATGGACTGCAGCCCACCAGGCTCCTCTGTCCATGGGATTTCTCAGGCAAGAATACTGGATCGAGTTACCATTTCCTCCTCCAGGGGATCTTCCCCGACTCAGGGATTTAAGCTGTATCTCTTGCATCTCCTGCATTGGCAGGCGGATTCTTTACCACTGAGCCATCGGGGAAGCCCACAATGATGCTGAGCTGTCAATTAAGACAGTGTGTATTTCCATCTGTCCATCCATCCAAGACGCTTATGAGTTAAACAGAAACAACTGACTGAATTAAGGGCTGTTCTGGCATTTGTTGTGTGCCTAAGGACTGTGATCAACTACATATTTTTAATGAAGGAAAACTAGCTTTTCATAAAATACATCTGTTGTTATTGTTCAGTTGCTAAGTCATGTCCGACTCTTTGAGACCCCATGGACTGCAGCACGCCTGGCTCCTTGTCCTTCACTATCTCCTGGAGTTTGCTCAGATTCATGTCCATTGAGCCTGTGATGCCATCCAACCATCTCATCCTCTGTCGTCCCCTTCTCCCGCTACCTTCAATCTTTCCCAGCGTCAGTGTCTTTTCCAACGAGTCAGCTCTTCGCATCAGATGGCCAAAGTATTGGAGCTTCAGCTTCAGCATCAGTCCTTCCAATGAATATTCGGGACTGATTTCCTTCAGGACTGACTGGTTTGGTCTCCCTGGTGTCCAAGGGACTCTCAAGAGTCTTCTCAAGCACCACAATTTGAAAGCATCGATTCTTCAGTGCTCAGCCTTCTTTATGGTCCAGCTCTCACATTCATACATGACTACTGCAAAAACAACCATAGCTTTGACTACATGGACCTTTGTCAGCAAAGGGATGTCTCTGCTCTTTAATACGCTGTCTAGGTTTGTCAAAGCTTTCCTTCCAAGGAGCAAGTGTCTTTTAATTCATGGCTGCATCTATCCATTGTTTAATATGAAAGGTGGCTAATAGTTCTTAATCTGTCACAATTAAGTATACACATCTCTAATATGATAGTCTGAGTACAATAAACTTTACCCATGCATGGAAAGGGAACATTATTTTGTTCACTAACCTCTAAAATTCCCCAAATAGAAAGTTATATTAAAACCATGCTGACTCCTCAGAAACAGAGTATATGAGCTCTTGGGACCTAAATCAAACCAAACATTTCACCCCTGACCCAGCAATGTAAAATGACAATAACTGTATTCTGGGAGGGATAGAGTGATTACAGTAGAAAATACTGAACATTACAGTTTATAAACACACACAGAGTGTCTATTCTACCAGTCCTGCTGGGAGGAAATGAAAATCTCAATCCCCATCATTCTACCATGGTTTTTCTTAAGTGAGAAATTTCCTTGCAATAATGCTTGTCTTATTTGGCGTTTATTTTTAAAAGGATGAGCTGTGACTTTTCGCACAAGCTGTTTTCAAATTCCACCACTTAAAATTATTCCTGAAAGAACTTTCTGAGGCTCAGCCGTCAGATGTTTAACATCTGCTGTGCATTAGACAAAGTCAAGGATGCAAAACACAGTGCTCAGAAATCACAGGCACATAAATAATGCAGGGATGGGATGCAGCGAAACCAACAAATCGTGACCCCAGCCATCGAGGCATTTATACATTGGCTGTGGAGGTCTGGTTAATAAATGTGCAAGACTTTAAAAGCAATAATACATGAAGACAAGAGGACCAGGAGGGGAATACCTGGAACAGAGGATTCCTGCTGATGGGCTCCATCCCAAAAGGCAATTGGCCCACCCACTACATGGTCCCCCGGTACTCTGCTTCATAAAATTGTACTGGGGGTGAGACGAGGCCTCTTGTATTATGAATACTGAATTTTGGTTTCTTCAACTCAGTGGTTAATGAGTTAGTTTTTCCAATAGTCATGGATGGATATGAGAGCTGGACCATAAAGAAGGCTGAGCGCCAACGAAGTGATGCTTTCCAACTGTGGTGCTAGAGAAGATTCTTGAGAGTCCCTTGGACAGCAAGGAGATAGAACTGGTCAATCCTAAAGGAAATCAACTCTGAATATTCACTGGAAGGACTGATGCTGAAGCTGAAGCTCCAATACTTTGGTCATCTGATGGGAAGAGCTGACTCATTGGAAAAGACCCTGATGCAGGAGAAGAGGGCAGAAGAAGATGAGATGGCTGGATGACATCAGTGACTCAATGGACATAAGTTTGTGCAAACTCCAGGAGATGGTGAAGGACAGAGACGCCTGGCGTGCTGTAGTCCATGGGGTTGCAAAAAATCGGACATGCCTTAGCAACTGAACAAACAAATTTATTCTTGAGTAAAAACAAAAGCATAAAGGCGAGCAGCCTATGCTAGTGAGATCTACTGAAGGAGCTCAGAGGCAGGCTTGGGGGAGATCCTGGCACAGCTTTGGGGAACCTGCAGCCTTGGTCACACAGACCCACAGCCTCACCATGGACATCGAATCTTGGTGACCCATCTGCCCGAGGGGGCTAATGAAAGGGACTGGTATGAAGCTTGTATGAAGGGCACCTCAGCCCCAGCACTGCACTAAGCGATGCTCAGGAGCATCTCATATAATTCTTACCAGAACCTTTTGAAGCAGGAGCCAGGAGAACAATCTAGAAAGAATAACAGAATGGGGCCAGCACGACAGGGTGGTTGTGAGGATTACGTGAAGATGGTGTGCTGTGATGATCAGCATTTTACAAGGCACGCAGTGCTTAATAGATGGCATGTATCATCATTCCTTGGCTGAGTGAGGAAAGGGGGCAGGGGATTTCAAGCAAAGGAAAAGAGCAGGGTTTGCAAAAAGCTTTCCAGATCACAAGTAGACCAGTGCAGCTGGGAGGGGTTCCAGGGAGGATAGCAGGAATGGCTGGGATGTAAATCTGAACTCGATGTGGCTGCAGCTGAACGGCCAGCCTCCTGCATCCATAACTTTTACCCCCATGGTAAAAGTTAGGGGGAGTTAGGACGAGGCTTTCAAGAATGAAGCCCCTGTATTAGGATCTCTAATTTCATTGAGATCCACCCACAGGCAACACTCAAGGAAGACTGAAAAGGGAGCAGATAGAGGGCAGAGAGACTGGTCAGAGGAGGCTTCAGCAATATCTGTTATCTTGCAACAGGTAGTACCTGGGGCATGGCTCAGACGGTAAAGAATCCGCCTGCAATGCGAGAGACCTGGGTTCGATCCCTGCATCAGGGAGACCCCTGGAGAAGGCCATGGCAATTCACTCCACTATTCTTGCTTGGAAAATCCCACAGACAGAGGAGCCTGGCGGGCTACAGTTCATGGGGTCACAAACAGTCAGACATAACTGAGTGACTAACACTGGAAAAACAGAAAGAAAAGGACAAACATGAAAGAACAAAAATACTTAATGAGAGGATACTCTGAGGTTTTCCAAAGATGCTTCCTTGGTAATGGAGGCTCAGTGGTACTAGGAGAACAGTCAGAAGAGGATGCTGGCTTAACAGGAAGATCAGGAGTCATTCATGACATCGTGAACTTGAGCCTGGAGTGGAATGTTGATGATGTGGGTCTAGCAAGTGGTGTAAAGGCTGAGATCATCAATGGGGAAGTACAGGTGTGGGTGTGATGTTCTGGGTGTAGGTGACCCAGTGACTGAGTCTGAACCCTGGGGGAGGGCACATTTAGGTCACAGGACATGGATGGACAGAGCGGGCAGGGAGAAGATGAGAGACTCTGACCTGGGAGGACCAAAAAGCAGTCACGAGGTCCTGAGGGCAGGGGAAAAGGAATGAACCAAGCATGTCCCTGATTTATACATCAAATCAAGAGCAGAGAGAGAAGACAAAACTGAAGCAGAGGTGGGGCAGCAGGAAGGGGAGGAAGGAGGAGGATGAGCACAGACAGGACGGGTCCTGAAGGGGAAACTCCCATGCGAGTCAGGGCATCAGGGCTCAGAAGGCGAGAAGAGTGAAATTAACACCGAATCTTATGCCAGTCAATGTCAACATCCCCTCTAAAATAAAAAAAATATATGCAGCACCACCAAAATCTTCCCCACCAAACCTGCACTAAAGGAACATTCAAGGCTTCTATTTTTATCTTCAAACTATGAACAGAAAATTTTCCTGAAAAGAACTTGCAGGTGCTTCTGAAAGAGACTAAGTTAGAGAAAAACCACTGCAAAATATTGTTTATTAAACAATTCACTGCTGATTGACTCTGTGATAATGAGCTAGGTTCAAGCACTGGAGAGCCTCAGGCTGCCTTGAAGGATTATTATGCAAGTGTTTATAATCAACACTGAATTTCAACAGTGCAGATGTAATCCAAGGAATGTGAATCCATTAAGCTTTTATGCTAATAACTGTTCTGCAGAAGTTGAAAGAGAGATAAAAGAAAGAAACTGAAGTTTAAGTCTTCCTTTGACATTAAAACGATTTATGTTCAAAATTCTCAAATCCGTCGCCTAGCACACTAACCTCCTACGTGAAGAACCTATTTTTAAAGACACTAAAATCTCGATATTCATTACACACATTAAATAGTCTCTCAAGTTTTACAAGAGAGCAGTCATTCAGCAAAACAAGTATAAACCTTACAGAAACAGACTTCCTCCATTACTGTTTGATAGGAAACGAGGTCTTCAAATCCTTACTAAGTATCTTGCTTGATTAATGTTAATTTTGAAAGAAGAGAGAGAGAAAGGAAAAGAGGATAGTAACTACAATCCCATGAGGTCTCTCTCTGGTTAACCACATCCCAGGTTCCGCAGCCTCCAGGCACAAGGCTAGGTGATGGAGAGAGGGGAAAACAGCAGCCTCCAGATCCAGCCACATAGGGTTACAGCCCATGAATACACTCCCTAGTCCTCACACCTCACTATAAGCAACCTACCCAAACACAGAATACAGAAACCATGATGCCAACACTCAGGTCATTAACACTGACCTCTTCTCTGCAGAGTGACATAACAGCGATGTCACCACTTGGAATCCTACAGAATGTTTAGATATCTGCTCCCCTAGAATGTAAAGTAGCTCATTCTTGCACAGTTTCATAGGAGGGGAAATCTATCGAGTCTCCATTTGCTACCTAATCAAGTTCATGCATGGAATACTATTTCAGGATTGTCTGACACTCCCTGCATCACCAGTATTTTCTCTTCGTAACTTCCATCCAACATTCTTTTGCTTTGAAAGTACGTTGACATGATGATGGCTGTCATCAACAGCTCTAGAAATCTGAACAGGCTCCTTGGCTCAAGCTGTGAGACCTAAGACCCAACATATGGTTCTCCCTGTCACCTATAAAGTCACCTGGCAATATGTGTTCAACTGGACCACGATCAACCCAGGAAACGGTGACCTACAGCCATCCTCAGGTAGAGGATGCACAGTCAAGCATAAGCATGGGGACAGAGAGTTTAAAACTCACAACTAATGCTTGCCTGACTTGGCATCAATCACTCTTCTACAAAAGTGAATGTGGGGACTTCCCTGGTGGTCCAGTGGTTGAGAATCCATCTTCCAAAGCAGGGAACATGGGTTCAATCAATCCCTGGTCAGGGATCTAAGCTCCCACAAGCCATGGGGCAACTAAGACCCAATGCAGTCAAATAAATAATTAGTTTTTTTTTTTTTTATGTGAAAGTGAGCAGGTAATACAGGTTGAAGATTAAGAAATGGCAAAATGTACACAAAGATTTCCTTCTTCAAATCCTTAATCTATGGGGTTCCTAAAGAGGAAGCAAAAGGGAGGAATTTGTATCTGTAGAAGTGGTACGAAGACATCCTGGTTTTCTGATTCCTTAAAGGGTAACTTTTGCTTAGTGAGAGGTTTTTGGTATAAACAGTATAACAGGAAGAATACAATGCATGGGATGACGAGGCTGTAGGTTATATCTGTAGGTTAATGCCTGGGCTCCTACAAACTGTGCTTCAGTTTTCTCATCTATGAAGTGGGCACTCCAGAACTGCCACAGAACAGCAAATCACTTCTGAGAATCTAGAAGACTGAATTACTAATATTTTATTTTAAAGTCTATGAAGTGAAGTGAAAAGTCGCTCAGTCATGTCCGACTCTTTGTGACCCCATGGACTGTATGTAGCCTGCCAGGCTCTTCTGTCCATGGAATTCTCCAGGCCAGAATACTGGAGTGGGTAGCCCTTCCCTTCTCCAGGGGATCTTCCCCACCCAGGGATTGAACCCAGGTCTCTGGCATTGCAGGCGGATGCTTTACCAACTGTTGTGTATTTATATACAGTAGGGACTAGTTCTTACAATTTCATTGCATAAAATATGAAAATCCAACTATAGTTCATCTGATAATGCTAAATTTGGTCATCATGCCTAATGAAGGATGGAATCCATGCCCCCTGCTTTGGAAGCACAGAGTCTGTTTTTTTATTGGAGTATAACTGCTTTATAATGTTATGTTAGTTTCTGTTGTACAAATATGTGAATCATCTATATGTACACATATATCCCCTCCCTTTTGAGCCTTCCTCCCACCCCCCATCTCAGCCCTCTAGGTAATCACAGAGCATGAAGCTGAACTCCCTGTGCCATAGAGCAGCTTTCCACTAGCTATCTGTTTCACACATGCTAGTGTATATGCCAATGTGGGAGCATGGAGTCTTGACCACTAGACCACCAGGGAAGTCCTTGGTATGACAATCTTAACATAATTCCTTTAAATAAGATGAAAAGAGTCCTTGGTTTGTGTACTCCACTACTGCACCAATTTGCACAGGTGGCCAGTGAACTATAATCAATAGATGCAGCTGGAATTGCATTACAAGGCCTCACATGAAATACAGCCGTTCATGGAAACACAAGAGACCCAGGTCTTGTGAGCACAGAGGGCGCCCAGGCAGGGGAGCAAGCGGGTCAGTCCATTCACTGGAACACCCACAGGGGGTCGGGCACTACTCCAAACCCTGGGCACAGTGCTATCACAAACACACAAAACTATCACAAACACACAAAACTCCCCTCCCGCCTGGAACTTACTTCCTCCCAGCTCTACCTATCAACTTTCTAAATGAAGAGCGACGCAGCAGCCAGGGAGAGTATGATCACGTCATCAGAGACGGGGACACATTGCAGCTATGAGGATGTGACACACCCAGGGTCGCTCAGAGTGGCTGAGAGAACACAATTCCACGGACAAGAAACAAGGTCCTCCTGTGGGGCAGAGGGAACTGGTTCAACATCCTGTGATAAACCATAGTGGAAAAGAATATGAACAAGAATGTATACATATGTATAACTGAATCGCTTTGTATATAGCAGAAACTGACACAACATTTAAATCAACTATATGTGTGCGTGTGCTAAGTCACTTCAGTCATGCCCGACTCTTTGCAACCCCACGGACTGTGGCTCACCAGGTTCCTCTGTCCATGGAATTCTCCAGGCAAGAATCCTGGAGTGGATTTCCATGCCCTCCTCCAGGGAATCTTCCTGACCCAGGGATCAAACCAGAGTCTCTGACGTCTCCCGCACTAGCAAGTGGGTTCTTTACTCCTAGCGTTATCTGGGAAGCCCCAAATCAACTAATTGTCAATAAAAAAAATTACCACCAACATATGGGAAAAGAACACATTAAAAAGAGAGAGAGAGAATGCAGTTCTAGTGCCCTGAACCACACATGTGGTAGACGCAGTGATAGGTTTCCTCCCGGAATAAACATGGCAACAGTCAGCCCACTGCACCACAGACCTGTACTCACCCACTTACTGTCAAATGACGATTAATATCACTTCACTAATTTTTAAAGCAACTCTTCAACAGACTATTAAACTCAGGCTTTCAGTGAATTAAAGCTGCCATTTTAAAAAAAGCTTTTTATTTTAGCCGTTAACTCATTATTTCCTAAAACTAAATCACATACAAACTTGTTGTTGATCAGTAAATCGCTAAGTCGTGTCTGATTCTTTGTGACCCTGTGGACTGCAGCACGCCAGGCTTCCCTGTCCTTCAGCATCTCCCAGACTCTGCTCAAACTCATGTCCACTGAGTCGGTGGTGCCATCCAATCATTTCATTCTCTGCCACCCCCCTCTCCTCCTGCCCTCGATCTTTCCCAGCATCAGGGTCTTTTCTAATGAGCAGGCTCTTCTCATCAGGTGGCCAAAGTGCTGGAGCTTCAGCTTGAGCATCAGTCCTTCCAATGAATATCCAGGGTTGATTTCCTTTAGGATTGACTGGTTTGATCTCCTTGCAGTCCAAATGTACATGCTATCCATTCTATTTAATGCTGAACATATTTAATTGATAAAGCAGTTTGCAGGCTTTGTTTCAATTCATCCACACAGTCTTTTGTCCTTGTTTTATGAGAATTTCCAAGTGCTGCCAGATTTTAACCAGAACCAGTACTTTCCTAAAGAGTATCCATGAATCCTCAATTCCAAAGCGTGAGTGAGTTTTGTTGGCCTGCAGCTACACGACGGCCAAAATATTTCAAACTGGCTTTTATTTTGTGACTCTATTGCGTGAGGTCTATAATTTCCAAAATTACTAAGCCGATTATTTTGTAAGTATAATATCCACAGCCTGGCCAACCCCATCTACTTTAGAAATGAGCACAGGGACTTACTTTGATCCTTCTGGTTCAGTCTTGGCAGTTTTATTCTCCTAGTAGCTGTTGTTTTCATATAGGAGTTTTAGCATATGAAAGTTTGCTACACAAAATATTGATTTTTTTCATTCATACATTTTTAACCGAAAGGGAGCTTTGATGTACTCAGGTGAGCTTATAAAGCATGAACTCTTATCATAGGTACAGTATATTCATTCACTGTATGGTCATGAAAGTTTTTTTTTGAGTACAATTGCTTGACAATGTTATGTTAGTTTCTGCTGTACAACAGTGTGAATCATCCATATGTATACATATATCTCCTCACTCTAGAGTCTCTCTCCCGCCGCCCTCCCATCCCATCCGTCTACGTCACTACACAGCACCGAGCTGCTATATAGCAGCTTCCC
The DNA here is from genome assembly GCF_054371585.1 of Giraffa tippelskirchi. Lineage (NCBI taxonomy): Eukaryota > Metazoa > Chordata > Mammalia > Artiodactyla > Giraffidae > Giraffa > Giraffa tippelskirchi. Next base: position 53,412,493 of record NC_137280.1, read on the forward strand.
ACTAGCTATCTATTTTACACATGGTAGTGTATATATATCAGTGCTACTGTCTCAATTTATTCTACACTCTCTTTCCCCTCCTGTATCCACAAGTCTGTTGTCTACGTATGCATCTCCATAAACAAGACTATCAGTCAGTTTACAAAGGGCTAAGCAGACAGTGGGACAGGCTGCGATGTACTATACACCCTGGGAGATGTCATGACCATGGTGGTCCATGTGAGTGGTGCCCAGGACCACATGCCATTCACTCTGGTAAGCGCATATGGTGTCTCTGAGCGCATGAAAGTCTCTGTAGGCACCCACCCTGCTGCAGGAAGTAACCCCCAAGTATCACAGAGAGGACTTCAAGCAAGCCCCACAAACCTTTTTCAGTACCAGACCAAGGGCCGTCATATTCACCGGTCCACACGCCTCCCGGGAAAGGGCACATGTATGTTCACACAATCAAACCAAAATACGAAGGAATCAGGCAGTATATTACTTTTTTGGAGAGACAGTGCCACATGTCTTTGAGAATGAAATTCTAGAGCCAGTTTGACTGGGTTCAAATCCTATTTCACTACTTCCTAGCTGGGTAACCCTGGACAAGTTATTTCACCTCTTAATGCCTTAGTTTCTTCACCTGTATTAGGGAGATAACTCAGCCCAGAGATGTGATGAAGATTAAATGAGGTGATACATGTAAAATATCTAGAACAGAGCCTGACAATGTAACCACTATTCAACCATTGAGATGTGGTACAATATTGTATAGTATTATTGTTTTGGTAAGAAAATAAAAACTGAAAGAGACTGAATACCTTGTCGTGGGTTTTAGAATTCGTCAGCAATTTATTCCAGAATGAAAATGAAATCTATAAGAGTTTCCCTGAGACCAACTTTCTGAAAAGGTAAAACCCACAACATGAAGTCATATGTGGGTCTGAAAAGCAAATTCCTGTGCACGTCAGGGCTCTGATGATGACATGGGGCATCCCTCACCAGGCCACCTGAGCTAACGTTGACTAGTTGCTTCTCCTCACGGGGAGGGGAACACCCAGTGGACAAACAAGCCCAGTGTACACAATCAGCCATCGACAAGACTTCAAATCTTAGAAGAGAATCAGTGTCAAAAAGCCCTGGCATCTCGCCCGGGTGAGGGGCCTCCTGCTTTCATTCATGTTCTTTAAATATCAACCAATCCCCACTGTGTTCTGTTCCCACCTTGGAAAATCATCTCACTCATTTCAGTGCAAACAGCGTCCCTGCCTAGTGCCCCGAGGGAGCCAGGCTATTTCCACAATGTGAAGCGGGACAACTAGAAATCAGAAAAGAGCTGGGCGTGTTAACGAGCAGGTGCTTTTTATCTACTTCAAATTCCAACAAGGGTCCAGGGAGAGTTGATAACTGATCTGGACACAGATTACAGCTATGAGATAATGGAAAACAACATCCACAGGGAAGCCAGGTCTTCCCCAGCACCTCCATCTAGCGCAGGAGAAAGGTGTGGTCCTGCCCAGAGAACTGCACATGGGCCTTGCTCACACAGTCCAGATGTTCCAAAGTCGTCCAGAGCACCTACATCTTAGACTGCTCTCCAGGGTCTGTGTGAACATCACCCAATTAGTACCGCTCTCTTAACAAATGATATGGGGAGGGCTTCCCTGGTGGTCCAGTGCTTAAGAATCTGCTTGCCAATGCAGGGGACACAGGTTCGATCCCTGGTCTGGGAAGATACCACATGATGCTGGGCAACTAAGCCCATGTGCCACAACTGCTGAGCCTGTGCTCTAGAGCCTGGGAGCTGCAACTACCAAAGCCCTCACATCCTGAAGCCTGTGCTCTGCAACAAGAAAAACCACCTCAGTGAGAAGCCCACACACCACAACAAAAAGAAACCCTGGCTCGCTGCAAATAGAGAAAGCCTGTGCATACAGCAATGGAGACCCAGCACAACCAAAAATAAATAAATTTAAAACATGAAATGATATAGGGAGATTACACTGGGCAAAATTTAAGTCTGTATTTCAAAAAGTCCAGGTAAACCAGTCTGAAGAAGCCAGGAGCGAACAGGTATGCTATATAAGACAATCTGTGTAAAAGGCAGCCAAACCCCAAAAGGGTCACACGGTATCATCTCTGAGTGACATCAACATCTCACCCACAATTCCCATCACTGTTGCACTGAGCTAGAAAAGCAGGGAAAAGCACCCAAACCCTGTTTTTCAACAGCTTAATAAAAATGCATATATTCTATTTTTAAATCAACGAACATCTATGATTCTCAAATGTTTTCATCATAAATGTAATTAGCGTAATATCCTGGATCAAGCATAGAGTACAGTACCTGAAAAGTAGGAATAACATTATTTTCAGTCTAATAGCATTACCTGTTCTTAGTCAGAAATGATGTCTTTATAGCTGAATCACTTTGCTATACAGCAGAAACTGATACAACACTGTGAAACAGTTATACTCCAATAAAAATTAACTTAAGAATGAGCTGTATTTAAATAAACTTCTTTCTTTTTTTTTTTAATAAATTTATTTATTTTAGTTGGGGGCCAATTACTTTACGATATTCTAGTGGTTTTTGCCATACATTGACATGAATCAGCCCTGGGTTTACATGTGTTCCCCCTCCTGAACCCCCCTCCCACCTCCCTCCCCATCCCATCCCTCTGGGTCATCCCATTGCCCCAGCCCTGAGCATTTGTCTCATGCATCGAACCTGGAATGGTTTTCTGTTACATATATGATAATATACATGTTTCAATGCTATTCTCTCAGAACGTCCCACCCTCACCTTCTCCCTCAGAGTCCATAAGACTGTTCCATGCATCTGTGTCTCTTATTCTGTCTCACATATAGGGTTATTGTTACCATCTTTCAAATTCCACATATATGCGTTAGTATACTGTATTGGTGTTTTTCTTTGTGGCATACTTCACTCTATAATGGGCTCCAGTTTCATCCATCTCAATAGAACTGATTCAAATGTATTCTTTTTGATGGCTGAGTAATATTCCATTGTGTATATGTATCACATAAGCTTCCTTATCCATTCGTCTGCTGATGAACATCTAGGTTGCTTCCATGTCCTGGCTATTGTAAACAGTGCTGCGATGAACATTGGGGTACACGCGTCTCTTTCAATTCTGGTTTCCTCCGTGTGTATGCCCAGCAGTGGGATTGCTGGGTCATACGGCAGTTCTATTCCCAGTTTTTTAAGGAATCTCCACACTGTTCTCCATAGTGGCTGTACTAGTTTGCATTCCCACCAACAGTGTAAGAGAGTTCCCTTTTCTCCACACCCTCTCCAGCATTTATTGCTTGTAGATTTTGGATAGCAGCCATTCTGACTGGTGTGAAATGGTACCTCATTGTGGTTTTGATTTGCATTTCTCTAATAATGAGTGATGTTGAGCATCTTTTCATGTGTTTGTTAGCCATCTGTATGTCTTCTTTGGAGAAATGTCTGTTTAGTTCTTTGGCCCATTTTTTGATTGGGTCGTTTATTTTTCTGGAATTCAGCTGCAGGAGTTGCTTGTATATTTTTGAGATTAATTGTTTGTCCGTTGCTTCGTTTGCTATTATTTTCTCCCATTCTGAAGGCTGTCTTTTCACCTTGCTTATAGTTTCCTTTGTTGTGCAAAAGCTTTTAATTTTAATTAGGTCCCATTTGTTTATTTTTGCTTTTATTTCCAATATTCTGGGAGGTGGGTCATGGAGGATCCTGCTGTGATTTATGTTGGAGAGTGTTTTGCCTAGGTTTTCCTCTAGGAGTTTTATAGTTTCTAGTCTTACGTTTAGATCTTTAATCTATTTTGAGTTTATTTTTGTGTATGGTGTTAGAAAGTGTTCTAGTTTCATTCTTTTACAAGTGGTTCACCAGTTTCCCCAGCACCACTTGTTAAAGAGATTGTTTTTTCTCCATTGTATATTCTTGCTTCCTTTGTCGAAGATAAGGTGTCTATAGGTGCGTGGATTAATCTCTGGGCTTTCTATTTTGTTCCATTGATCTGTATTTCTATCTTTGTGCCAGTACCATACTGTCTTGATGACTGTGGCTTTGTAGTAGAGCCTGAAGTCAGGCAGGTTGATTCCTCCAGTTCCATTCTTCTTTCTCAAGATTGCTTTGGCTATTCGAGGTTTCTTATATTTCCATACAAATTGTGAAATGATTTGTTCTAGTTCTGTGAAAAATACCGTTGGTAGCTTGATAGGGATTGCATTGAATCTGTAGATTGCTTTGGGTAGTATACTCATTTTCACTATATTAATTCTTCCAATCCATGAACACGGTATATTTCTCCATCTGTTTGTGTCCTTTTTGATTTCTTTCTCAGTGTTTTATAGTTTTCTATATATAAGTCTTTTGTTTCTTTAGGTAGATATATTCCTAAGTATTTTATTCTTTTTGTTGCAATGGTGAATGGCATTGTTTCCTTAATTTCTCTTTCTGTTTTCTCATTATTGGTGTATAGGAATGCAAGGGATTTCTGTGTGTTAATTTTATATCCTGCAACTTTACTATATTCATTGATTAGCTCTAGTAATTTTCTGGTAGAATCTTTAGGGTTTTCTATGTAGAGGATCATGTCATCTGCAAACAGTGAGAGTTTTACTTCTTCTTTTCCTATCTGTATTCCTTTTATTTCTTTTTCAGCTCTGATTGCTGTGGCCAAAACTTCCAAAACTATGTTGAATAGTAGTGGTGAAAGTGTGCACCCTTGCCTTGTTCCTGACTTTAGGGGAAATGCTTTCAATTTTTCACCTTTGAGGATAATGTTTGTTGTGGGTTTGTCATATATAGTTTTTATTATGTTGAGGTATGTTCCTCCTATTCCTGCTTTCTGGAGGGTTTTTCTCATAAATGGATGTTGAATTTTGTCAAAGGCTTTTTCTGCATCTATTGAGATAATCATATGGTTTTTATCTTTCAATTTGTTAATGTGGTGTATCACATTGATTGATTTGCGGATGTTAAACAGGTTTCTAAACAAACTTATTTCTTATACATTTATAATAAACTTTCAATATTTATCTAAAACTAAAAAAAAAAAACGATGTCTTATGGAAACAGAGAAATCGGAAGCAACCTCTGTTCAAGATAAATGTGAGGACACAAAGGCTTGGAGACTTTACATAGCTTATCTGAGGCCAAATCCTGCCAAGGACTTAAGTCGATCTCTGCTTATTCCATACGAGACAGACCCAGGTACCACGAAATAAGTTTAATCTTTAGTGCTACTCCCTGGCTTACTGCAGAAGCTAGCTGTCAACCATTCAGTCAAGTCACAAAAGGATTGCAGAGTCCTGCAACTGACACTGAGAGGGGGGTGGTGTATACACTGGTTTAGGAATGTCCTCATTTACCAGACGGGTCATACCAGCCAGTGTTGTCCTTCCTCTGCCAAAACCCTGACGCCACGTTTGTGACAGCCGGTGATCACCATGATGAGTGAATTTCACCCCCAGGGTAATGCCCTCAGCTCCCCTTCCTGGCGCTCACGGCACACCTGCTGGGACCTCCTCGGACCGTGCTCACCTAGACCCCAAGCAGGCAGAAGCAAGAGAACAATGACAAGTCACTATGGGGGAGGAGGCGCCGTATCCTGAAAGAACACTTGCAAACATGTGGCTGAAATGTCACCATCAATGAAATGATACGGGACACCGAAATCCTTAATCATGACAGGACGTTTTGAGTATGGGGGAAAGTATAAAGAAGAAGAGTGGGAAACAGTGCCACGTTTCAGATTAAAAGGGTAGTCCTGCTTTTTTACTAAAATGACCATTTTCACTTAGTATTTTTTTCATGTGGTTACATTATTATGCTGTGCCCTAGAAAAAAGATTTTCCCATTTCTAAACCCTTCTTTAAAAGCAAAACAAAACAAAACAAAAAGCATGTGCGTTTGTCACTAAAGGGTTTTCCTGGTGGCTCAGCTGGTAAAGAATCCACCTGCAATGCAGGAGACCCAGGTTCAATCTCTGGGTTAGGAAGATCCCCTAGAGAAGGGAACGGCTACCTACTCCAATATTCTGGCCTCCATGGATTGTATAGTTCATGGGTTCTCAAAGAGTCAGACATGACTGAGCGACTTTCACTTTTTTGTCACTAAAATTTATTTTACTAATAAACCCTATGCCAACAAAGTTGCTGAAACAAGGATGATGGAGAAAGGAAAAGCTGTAAGTGGACATTTACAGCCTCATTAAAACTGAGCTTACCAAATGCTGGTCTTGATTTGGGGGAGACCCTCGAGGACCCGCGGCCCAGGAACACCTGGTCTGGTCTGTTAAGTGTGTGCACATGAGTCACTCTTTAAGAGTGTTACTTTGGATACTGGTAAAATGAAATGCTCAGGGGAAAACAAACTGGTTTTGCTTGGGAGACAGTCAATAAATTGCCACAGAACACAGATGAATTTGCTTTGGGGACAGTAATTTGTGCACTTCTCAAGAGCAGGGGGCCTGCCTTCCCACACGATACCATGGATGCCAAGATATATGTGTTAAGTGAACTGTTAAAGAGCAAATGCAACCACGTGGCCACTTAGGACACTCCTGGGTACCAGTTCTGCTCCCAGAGCCCCAGGTGAAGCATAGCTGTCCTTTACTGGGGAGTGTACCAAAAGCTCACCACGTTCAATATGATTTTTTTTAAGTCTTTATTGAGTTTCTTACAATATTGTTTCTATTTTATGTTTTGGTTTTTTTGCCACACGGCATATGGGATCTTAGCTTCCCTGATCAGGGATGGAACCTGCATCCCCCACATTGGAAGGTGAAGTCTCAATCACTGAACTGCTGGGGAAGTCTCTCAGTATGATTTAATACACTAATTATTAGTACTTTCTGTAAATATTTTTATTACATGAAGAATACCTATGTGTGTTTAGTCGCTCAGTCGTGTCCAACTCTTTGTGACCCCATGAACTGTAGCCCTCCAGGTTCCTCTGTCCATGGGATTTCCTTGGCAAGAATACTGGAGTGGGTTGCCATTTCCTACTCTGAAGAATACTAGAAAAGTGTATCTTTGCTGAATTCTTACAAATATATTAAATGAAAATAACTGTTAAAAGGTCTCAATTTTCTCCTCTGTAAAATAAGGAATTAAACTTGCACCATCTCCATCTTAAACATTTCAGGATTTCATACGGAAAGTGCAACACAGTTCTGAGAAAAAAGCACAGACATCGATGATGTCCCAGGGTTGACGGGGAGTGATGGTGGCACCTGATTCAGGGTGAGCAATACCTGAGATTCACTGCAGCACTATTTACAATAGCCAGGACATGCAAGCAGCCTAGACGGCCATCAACAGATGAATGGATAAAAACCTATGGTACATATACACAATAGAAAATTATTCAGCCATAAAAAAGAATGAATTTGAGTCAGTTGAACTGGGGTGGATAAACCCAGAAGCCTGTTATACAAAGTGAAGTAAGTCAGAGAGAGAAAAACAAATATCATATATTAATGCATATATATGGGGTCTGGAAAAATGGTACTGATGAACCTATTTGCAGGGCAGGTATAGACAAAGACATAGCAGGGGAAGGAGAAGGTAGGACGAATTCAGAGAGTAGAACTTAAATATATATATTATCACATGTAAAACAGATAGCAAGTGGGAAGCTGCTATAGCACAGGGAGCTCAGCTCAAAGCTCTGAGATGACCTAGAGGAGTGGGATGGGAGGGCTGGGAGGGAGGTCCAAGAGGGAGGGGATGTATGTATACTTAAGGCTGATTCATGTTGCTGTATAGGAGAAACTAACACAACATTGTACCTCAATTATCCTCCAATTAAAAATAAATTTAAGGAAAAAAAATTAAGTGAGAAAAGGCTAGGACACATTTATACACCATCAGCAATTACTCATGAGAAAAGAATGACACGCTTTTTCAACAGGTACAATTATCCTCCTACAAGAACCTTTTGAAGACTAAGAAACACAAATTGGGTGACTTACTAGGTCAGAACAATCTAGAATTCACTGGGTCCCCTACAGCCTGCATCACTGCTTGCGTCACATTCTGGTGATGCTTATATGCTCAGACAGAGACCAAAGAAGGAAGAGGTTCTCTGAAATGACGTGCAAACTGCAGAATGGACACAGGGGACAAAAACAAAGATAACAAGGCTTGGTGGCCCTGAACAACAGTGAGAAAGAGAAAAAAGAAACGTCTGCTTTCCAACTCTAACTCAGAAAACAAGCCAGAAAACACAGCCCAGACAGTACTCATTGAAAAGAGATGCTAGTAAAAAAATTTAAACAGCTGCTGCTGCTAAGTCGCTTCAGTTGTGTCCGACTCTGTGCGACCCCATAGACGGCAGCCCACCAGGCTCCGCCGTCCCTGGGATTCTCCAGGCAAGAATACTGGAGTGGGTTGCCATTTCCTTCTCCAATATGTAGGCTTAACCTAAAGTTAATATTACCAGTAATTATGTGTCTCCTAGTATCAGGCACTGGAAAAGCCACAATAGCTCTTAGATAGGACTCCGTCCAAAAAAAAAAAACCCACAACCTGAACCTAATCATGAGGAGATCGAAGATCAGCCAAACTGGGGAACATTCTACAAAACAAATGGCTTGTACTCTTTGAAAATGTCAGTCATGAAAGACAAAAGGAGAAACTGATCCCGATTAAAGAAAATGGAAGAGACATGAAAACCCAATGCAACGTGTAATCCAGGATTCCAGCTGGAACCAGGGGAAAAAAATTGCTAGTTAGGACATTACTGGGAAAATCGGTGAAATTTGCATAAGGTCTATAGATTAGATGGGCTTCTCAGGTGACTCAGTAGTAAAGAATCTGCTACAAATGCAAGAGATGAGGGTTCAATCCCTGGGTCGGGAAGATCCTCTGAAGAAGGAAGTGGCCACCCAGCCCAGTATTTAAACAGCATTCCTCCTTAAAATGGAACTTCATCTTTATGACTAAAGTGTGCACCTTGAATTTGAAACATTTTCAGTCCATAAAAGACACAAATTTTCCTTTAGAGAAGGAAAGCCAAATTTCACATTTGTGTACAAAACCCAGAAAAAGTGCTAAGTATTGTGTTTTGTGTTTTTTACAAAGTAGCATATGTATCAATTAGAATCACTTACTGGAGATAACAGGCTTTGCAGAAGGTTAATCAGAGCCTAGGATTAGAGACCAAACTGGAAATGTCTTTTAACATACTTGTACCTTTATGCCATGAATACATAGGAGGTCTATCAATTAACTTAACGATCTCAAAAAATCCTCAAATTCCAAAACCTACCATCGGCTGTTTTTCTCCTTTAACTAAACAATAAAACAAGGTGAAAAAAATAAATAAGAGTTTGTGCTAAGTCTTGTCTGACTCTTTGCCACTCCACTCCCACCAGGCTCCTCTGTCCATGGGACTTCCCAGGCAAGAATACTGGAGTGAGTGTTGTCATTTCCTTCTCTAGGAGATCTTTCCGACCCAGGGATCGAACCCCAGTCTCTTGCAGCTCCTGTACTGGCATGCAGATTCTTTAACACTGAGCTACCTGGGAAACCCAAGGAAAAGTATGGTTGGATATTAATCAGAGAAACCAAGTCTAGGAAAATCTAAGTGAATATTACAGAATCTTAAAGAGACAGGTCACTCAGTACAAATTTCTTAGGCAGTGAAGGGTTTGAAGAACTGAGTATCATTAAATATTGAAAGATATTTCTGCTTAAATGGTTTGCTCTTAGGCAGTACTCAGGTCAGATCAATGCCAAAAGCAAATAAGGAAGGAAACTCAATGAGAGTTGAAACCAAAGGTCACCTCTGCAGGGGATGAACCCACTCTCTCCGTTTAGAGCAACAACTCAACTTCTCTGTGGTTTGCAGAAACTTTCCCAAGGCACTGCTACAAATTTTGAGAAGTAGCTGTATTATTTTTACTTGTTTAATCTCAGGACAAATCATAACTTATGTGCAACCATGTAACCAAGTCGAATTTTTTAAGTTATACAAATTAAAAAAAAAACAGCCAGCATAATTGTTGTTTGGTCTCTCAGTCACGTCCAACTCTTTGCGACCCCATGGACTGTAGCCCAGCAGGCTCTTCTGTCCATGTGATTCTCCAGGAAAGAATACTGGAGTGGGTTGCCATTTCCTTCTCCAGGAGATCTTCCCGACCCAGGGATCGAATCTGCGTCTCCTGCTCGGCAAGCAGATTCTTTACCACTGATCCACCTGGGAGGCCCCATTTTATGGGCACCATCTCATTTAATGCTTACAGTAACCATGAGAAATAGGTATTATCACCTCTGTTCTGCAGAAGACAATAGAACAGAAGCTCTAACATGGATTATACATCTCCCGTGCACCAGCCTACACAGCAACTCATCCTTTGATGCTCACAAGGAGCCTATGATGTGGGCACTGCCTGTATCCTGATGTGACAGGTGAAGAAACTGAGGCACAGAAAGTGAACAGCTTTCCAACATCATGCACATCGCATGTGGCTGAGTCCAGATGCTGACCCAGAGCCCCCTGTCACCAAAGCCACCAGCCCCAGGAAGTTCTGGCTCTGTCCACCTATGAGAAGAGCTCCAACAGCAGATGGGAGGGGACGGGGCTGGGCTTCCCAGAGCTGGAGCCCGCCCACCCACAAGCCAACTCATAAATCTAACTGGGGACCATCTCAAGTTTCCTAGAAGAACTCACAGTCAGGAAAATACGCCCTGCCTCAAAGCTGACACTGCTCCACGGTCCCCGGAGCATCTGACCAGCATACACGGCATCCCACTGGATACAGTCGGTGCCCACATTCCAGGATAAAGAGCTCAGGTAGGGACGATGCCTGTTGTCCACCCAACACTCATCAATCGCTTAGTTCCTACAGCCAATCAAGTGCCAGACCACAAGAGGCTCTCTTGGTCACTGAGCTGAACAGGCCAGGGGCCCCCTCAGCTGCTGACAATGCATGGAGACAGACAGACAGACACCTGGGAGAACAGTGGACCAAGGAGTTGGAATCGTGGCCAGTTGCTTTCGAATATTCAGTTGAGGGGGGCATCAAGAGGGGATGGGGTAGAGTCAGAGGGTATTTGAGAAGGCGACCGAGGCTGAAGAAGGATGCAGGAGCCAGGTGTCTCGGAAGTGAGAGGAGGGAGGCAGAAAGTCAGGTGAGGGCAGTCCCACCAGGAGGGAGACGGCTGGCTCCTTAAGGACAGACAGTGGCACCAAGCAGAGAGGCAACAATGTCTCCAGAGCCAGGCTGGCGGGGGTGTACCACGAAGGAGGATTTAAGCCAAGGGAGGGGCTCACCGTTCCCACGCAGGATCCTGGACAAAGATGCTCACCCTGGCTGGCAGTACCTGAGCCCAGGTTCTCCCCGGAATCCTGGCGCGACTAATGCATTATCAAGGCAAGAGGGGGTAGGTAAACAGCAGCTTGGCTACTAAATGAGGGCAGAAGCCACCAAAATGAACAGGTGCAAGGGAGCACCCATGGTCCCCAGCTCACAGAACCCACCATCTGCATCAGCAAGGGCCACGCACAGGGAAGAAACAAGACATGGCGATCAGCAGAAATTACAAAACCACCTTTTCCCACAGAATCTTACCCTGTTGGATTAGGGCACTTATTACAGACTAAGCATGTTTACTAACAACATGAGTCTATGCAGAGAGGAAAGCGATTAAGGTGTGTGCACCCAAATTTAGCCGGTGTTATTTCTGGGCTTTGGGAGAGACCAGTCACATTCTATGTTATGGATCGGGGTCATTTAAATTTTTTGCATGATACGTGTTTCGTTAGTGATTGGAAAAAATATACCAGATCTCACACTAAGTGAGAGTGTTCACAAATTCATCTGTCAGGTGACAGTCCACGGATGCTACTTTCTTCATCTCCACGAGGGACTGAGCCTCGAACAGCCTGAGAATTTGCAGAAAAAGCCACTGTAAGCAACACCCAGGCAACCTCAAAGAGAGCCGGGGAAGCACACACATTTCAGGGCCCGGGTGGTCGGCGAGGGAGCGCTCTGGGGACAGCCAGAAGCAAGGACTGCCTCTCACTCAGAGCTGCCCGCACAGAGCTGGGGGAGGTCCTTTTCAGAGGCTATCCCTCCCACTCCTGCCAGGGACCCTACAGGACAGATTCCACACCCCCGTCTGTTGAGTGAATCCGTGTGAAGAAGGGAGAGGAAGGAGAAGAGGAGGAGACAGAGAAGATGGCAAGGAGGGGTTGGGTGGTGGTGGACGGGGGAAGGGGTGGTGGGGAGGGACAGGAGGGAAATGGTGGGAAAACAGGGAAGGACCCCCGAATCCCGCTCAACGAAGAATGAGCTGCCGTCACTTTATGATCATCAGATGCACACGTGAATTTAATAACACAGTTCTTAACATGCATTACCTTTTACTTCCTTTCTAGGTTGTAGAGTCTTTTTAGCTTCCAATTCAATAGAAAGAACAGGAGAGGCGCCCTGGATGTCCAGTTGGAGACAGCTAAAATAAAAGAGCGGAGATGATTATGATTATTCTGGAGAAGAAAAGTGATTAGTTTTTCAAGTATCATTAAAGAGAAACTAATTTTCACTGTGTAACAGAGAGTGTGTACTTCCTAATCTACCTGGGAAAAATCTGGGTCCAAAGCCTCTTTCTTATAGAGGGCTATAAGGTGGGCTTTGCTTGTGCCCTTAATGGGAAACAATTTAAAGAGCCTGTGGGCTGCCACTAGCCTGGAGATCCCCGTGAGCCTCTCTCTGCCTCATTCCAAGCCCAGCATCCTCAGCAGGATACAGCATCCTTGTAATTCACAAAACCGAGCAGGAAATGATGTTGCCTCCTCACAAGAAACTGCATAACTGGGGAGGAAAGAGATATGTTGTTTGTACTGCAGAAACTTTATTAATGTTTGCAAGGGAATAAAATACTACAAGTCAGCATTTTCTCTTATCTTGTCCTCCAAACACAGTTCCTACCAGAGCTCACAAACACGTGCTTCTTTGTCCTGGGTTTTCTTTATCCTCCTGATGCAAGGTCAGCTCTTGGAGGTGACACTACCCCAATTTTTGAGTATTTCATTTTTAGGAAGGAAATAGTTAACACTGACTGGGCATGTACTCAGGCCCAGAAACAATGTGACTCCACTTTACAAACGCGGAAAGAAACTGAGGCTTTTTGGAGGAAAGTCGTGTTCTTAGGTCTGTTGTTTAGTCACTAAATTGTGTCTAACTCTTTTGCAACCCCATGGACTATAGCCAGGCTCCTCTGTCCATGGGATTTCCCAGGCTAGAACACATGGAGTGGGTTGCCATTTCTGTAAATGTTCTTACTCTATTTGGAGACACTTGGATGAATCATGAAAGTGATTGTTATGTGGACATCTAGCAGCTCAAGAAAATGTGATGGAAAACTTAACCATTCTTTTCCTCTGGCATCTGCTTTCGTCTGGTGCCATCAGCCCAGATAATGACATTTTTTTTTACTTGACAGTGGGAGCCAGCCAACAGGGAAGGAAGATGCTCTGTCATAGGTACCTTTTTTATTGAGATTTATTTCATGTTTTGCACAGGTACAGGAGTAATCAACAGTATGATTTTTAAGGAGGCACTTGGGACTTCAACAGATGATGCCTGAGAACCACTTCATTAAGGTGGACGCCAGTTGCCCCACCATCATTAGTTCCTTTCTGGAGCAATATGTAGTGAACAATGTGCCAGGAGTTCATGAGTAAGGCTTCAAATCTTGACCTAGATTTTGAATAGCTTCAAAAAGAGTAAAAAGCAAGCCTGAAAATGTCTATTTCAATAACTAACACTGATAATTCCCACTCTCACATTCAAAACTTTCAAAATAATCTACTTTCCCTTTGTCTCACTATCCAACAATGTTCAGAAGAACATAGAGTCAGAATTAGCACTAAATTAATATAGAAGCATAAACTCCAAGTTCTATGGGCTCTTTTTGATTGCTTACTGCCTGCAGTTTAAGATTTTATTTTATTTGCTTGGTGAAATATAAGGGATACCAAAAATTCAAATGAATAAAATCACAAACATTTATGAGGACATTAGAGAAATTTTAATCCAAAACACCTTTGGGCCGAATTTGAGTTGACTGTGACCCATAATAACAAAGTAAAAAGTTTTGCATTTTACTATTTTGAAAACAGGCTTTTGTTTTGTTCTAATATTGTATCAAAAGTTCCTTTTCATCTTTATTATTATTTTTACCTTTTCCTTCTCTTACTTTGGAAGAGAGAAAGTAATAAAGAGTAACAAAGAGAAAGTAATAAAGACAGAAAAGTCACGCAATTATGAGTGGGATGAGGAATAACACCATAGATAAAGAACTTCAAGACTGGGTTTATTTTCAAAGTTGTCATGTGACCTCAAAACCATCATAATAAAAATAATTCACAGCACAAGTCTTTCAATTGACTCATTTCAGAGCAGAGGAAAGCCCAGAGTGGCCAAATGACCTCTATAAAGTCACACAGCAAAGCTGGCCCTAGATCTCAGATCTGCTAGGTGCCAATCCAGTGCTCTATCAGATCATAACTTCCAAAAGCAACCCCCCATGAGCTCACAATTTCATCAGCTTTTCTACTCATTCATTATCCTACACAGCATGGACACCTCTTGATGAATCAACTCAAGTTTATATTAATACAAGTGTTAGTTGCTCAGTCATGTATGGCTCTTTGAGACTCCATAGCCCATAGCCTGCCAAGCTCCTCTGTCCGTGGGATTTCCCAGTCAAGAACACTGGAGTGGGTTGCCATTTCCTTCTTCAGGGGATCTTCTCAATCCAAGGATAGAAACCCCGTCTCCAGCATTGACAGGCGGATTCTTTACTGTCTGAGCCACCAGGGAATCCTATATTAATATAAAACATGGCTCACAATGATCAAGAACATATTCTGCCTTTGGTCCGCAGATAACAGCTAGAATAAACCACTAAAGGCCATGTAATACTCTTAGGTTGTCTAACCTAGAAACATCTACTCTAAAAACAGAATTACTGGACTTCCTTGGTGGTCCAGTGGTTAAGAATCCATCTGGCAATGCAGGGGACACGGACACAGGTATGATCTGTGGTCCAGGAAGACCCCACATGCTGCAAGGAAACTAAGCCTGCGGGCCACAACTTGAGAGGAGCCTCTGCTCATGCCAACTAGAGAAACCCCATACACAGCAACAGAGACTGAGCACAGTCAAAAATAATTAAATTAATTATTTTACAAAATAAAAATAGAATTACCCTGTCTTATTCATAGTCCCTTGGGCTGCCAGGAGATCAAATCAGTCCATCCTAAAGGAAATCAACCCTGAATATTCATCGGAAGGACTTATGTTGAAGCTGAAGCTCTAATACTTTGGCCACCTGATGTGAAGAGCCGACTCACTGGAAAAGACCCTGATGCTGGGAAAGATTGAGGGCAGGAGGAGAAAGAGAGAACAGAGGATGAGATGCTTGGATGATACGCTCTGGGAGATAGTGGAGTACAGGGCAACCTCGCGTGCTGCAGTCCATGGGGTCACAAAAAGTGAGACATGACTTAGTGATCGAACAACAACAACAACTCATAGCCAAATCACAATACCAGCTTCGCTACAATACTTTTTTCCAAGTAGATTTTATAGCTAGCTATCAAGCAAAATCTCGGTATTCTAAAGCTTACAGAAGCAGTTTTTAAAGTAAGGATTTCAAACTAATTTACTACTACATCCATCAGTTTAGAAGATCTCTTGTTCTCTAAAACTGGAGTCATTCAAGAGCACTTAACCTACCCAGGTCAGCAGCTTATCATCACCAACAGTCACTTGTTGACTCCCCAGTAATTTACACTGAACAGTGGTGGGTGCAGGGGAACCAGAAAGCAGGAGAGGATGTTGTGCCCACTGCAGAGTGTCCACTGGGATCATTAGGGCGCCCTCACAGTGGTAGGGGAGTCAAGGTTTGCCTGTGACAGATGGACATGTGTGCGTGTGTGTTTAGAAGCATAATTAGTACCTTCACAAGCGGTTTTCCCAGAGATTATGAGTTGACAGAGTCAGTAAAAAGTGCATGTAGCAAAGCAAGGCAAATTAAAACAAGCCAAGAGGTGACAGGCAGTTCCTGCTATACATGTCCAAAAAAAGAAAAAAAAATGGTGTAGGAAACAAAATATCCATTAAAGAGATTCCTTTCCTGAAAATATGTCAGCAACAAAATACTTCCTTTATAATTCTCCACGTTACCTCATTAATGGTATTAAAACTCAGAGAAAGACAACATAGTTAAAAAAAAAAAATACAGAGGACTTTCCTGGTGGTCCAGTGATAAGAATCCACCTTCCAATGCAGGGGCCATGGGTTTGATTCCTGGTCAGGAACTAAGATCCCATATGCCTCTGGGCAATTAAGCCTGTGAGCCACAACACTGAAGCCCTCACGCTCTAGAACCCATGCTCCTTTAACAAGAGAAGGTTCTGCAGTGAGAGGCCCACAGCTCCTCTCCACAACCAAAGAAAGCACAGATGTAGCAACGAAGATCCAGCACAATCAAAAAAATAGACAGGATCCGAACACAAACTTTCCACAAAGAAAACCAATGCCAAGGAAGCACAAGAGCTCTACTACATAATTAATCAGTAGGAAATGCAAACTAAAACCTCGATGAGATGCCACTGTATACTCATGAGAATGGCTAAAGTTACAAGGATAAAAACATCAAGTGTTTTGCATGGATATGGAGGTATTAGTCGCTCAGTCGTATTTGACTCTTTTATGACACTATGGACTGTAGCCCACCAGGCTCCTCTGTCCACCAGGATTCTCCAAGCAAGAATACTGGAGTGGGTTGCCATTCCCTTTTCCAGAGATATTCCCAACCCAGGGATTGAACCTGCATCTCTCCTGCATTACAGGCAGATTCTTTACTGTCTGAGCCACCAGCAAAGCCCCAAGTCAGGGCAAATGTCCCATCATCTTGGGGCTACAGAATATAAAGGCGGTGACTCCCTAAGGAGCCCAGGCAGTCGAAGCTGGACTATAGCACTGGAACCAAAATATTTATCTGATGGAGTATTCTTCCATCAGCTGAGTTCAATCCTGCTTTCACGCCTTCACTAACCATGTGACCTTGAGTGAGTAACTTCTCAGAGGCCAGATTTCCTGGTCTGGAGACAGAGATAACTACAGCCAGGACCTCACAGGTCATCTCGAAGATTAAATGCCAACAGACCACAAAGGAAGTAGCTAAAGAGGCATTCGCTCACTGGATAGGGCCTAGTAGCCGAGCCACCTCCTTCTGCCTACTTTTCATCAACAAACGGAAAACAGTCCCTACTTTGTTTTTTAATTTTTTTTAATTTAAATTTATTTATTTATCTATTTTTTACTTTACAATATTGTATTGGTTTTGCCATACATTGACATGAATCCACCATGGGTGTACATGCGTTCCCCTTCCCAAACCCCCCTCCCACCTCCCTACTTTGGAGTAAGACGTTTCAGTAAAAACATGTGAAGATGCCAGGCACACAGGAATGACTGGATTATGAATCACTGATTTCCAAACATTCTGGAAAATTAACTTGTATTTCCCAAAAGGCAGGATTATACAGCTAGAGACATCTTCTTGAGGTTCAAACTAAAAAGACCATAATCACCTCACTGTCAGGCTCCTCACATGCTGTGAACTCACCTTAAAAAGAGGGCTTTCATGTGTTCCAACAATTAATTTCTTTGGACTGAGTTGAAATAGATCTATTTCTCTAGACTTGACAAAAAAAGAAGCATATAAAGAGTTTGATTAAATTCACTCAGATGTGTTCCGTTCACTGATTCTCTACATATAGTCACACTCAGCAAACCCACAAATATCCAAGATAGAATTTTCTGAAGAATGTCACAATGGAAAATCTCTAAAATGCTTCCTCTAATGTCAATGTCACAAAAATATTTTTAAAGATAAATGCACCTAGTTTCAAATAATGTATTAAAAAAAAATGTTGCCCATCTCAACTGTTCATTCTTAACCCTCTTCAAAATGGTACTCTGACACACAGCTTATTATACAAATACATTTTTTAAACCTAGCAGAGTTATTAGCTGCTTACAATCCAATTACATACGTTATTATTTTCCAGGGTTTTAATGATCCTGAGTCTGTAGCTGGAAATGGACTTCCCTGGTGGCTCAGACGTAAAGTACAACGTGAGAGACCCAGGTTTTATCCCTGGGTTGGGAAGCTCTCCTGGAGAAGGAAACGGCTACCCACTTCAGTATTCTTGCCTGGAGAATTCCATGGATAGAGGAGCCTGGCAGGCACAGTCTATGGGGTCACAAAGAGTTGGACACAACTGGAAATAATAGCTCATTTAGAAGAGATTAATAAAATGACAAAACAAATAGAGTTTATAGTGGTTCCCTGACTAAGCACCAGCCGAGATAGGTGGGACGGTTATTTAGATGCATGAACGTGAATATAAACCAGAATGATCTTGACATATTCTGTGGGACTAATATGCTAATCTGGAAAGAAGGAACAGAGGAGCTTCCTTCCTTCAAAAATTTTAAACTTGTACAACACCAGAGATTTCCCAAATCCAAAATAAACTAAGAGAGATTTTCTTTTTGATCAACACAGTTCTTCTAAAGTCACTGTATTTACAATCTCACTTGATTTACCAAAATAAACTCAAACTGGTTTAAAGACCTAAATATAAGATCAGAAACCATAAGACAACGAAAGCAGAACACTCGTTGACATGACTTGTAGCAATATTTTCTTGTATCTGTCTCCTCCAGCAAAGGAAATAAAAGCAAAAATAAACAACTGGGGCCTAATTAAATTTAAAAGCTTTTGCACAGCAAAGAAAACCATCAACAAAACAAAAAGACAACTTTCTGAATGGGAGATAATATTTGCAAATGATATATCTGATAAGAGGTTAATATCTAAAATACACAAGGAGCTCACACAACTCAGAATCAAAATAACAAACAAGACAATTAAACAGTGGGCAGAAGATGTGAATAAGTATTTTTCCAAAGAAGACACACAGATGGCCAACAGGCACATGAAAAGGTGCTCACCATCACTAATCATCAGGGAGAAACAAAGCAAAACCACAATAAGCTATTACCCCACACCTGTCAGAATGACTGTCATCAAACAGACCATAAATAACAGAAGTTGCTGAGGATGTAGAGAAAAAGAAAGACTTGTACACTGCTGGTGGGAATGTAAACTGGTTCAGCCACTGTGGAAAACAGTGTGAAGGTTCCTCAAAACACTGAAAAAAACAAATTACTCTGTACTTCTTAATCCAGCAGAACCTATTGTAGAAAACATGTATTTTGTAGTTACTCAAGTTTTTATGTGCAAAATCTCTTGCTAACCTACATTATGAAAAATATTTGTCAAGGAAAAAACGGGGATAAGGAACCCACTGAAACCAAAGATAGAAAGCATTTATCTTTTCTGAAGGCTGATACTCAAATTTTCTTTCATTTTTTCTACTATAGCAAAATACACAATACATAAAATTGCCCTCTTAACTGTCTTTAAGTGTACAGTTCAGTGGTATTAAATACATCACAATGCTGTACACATCACCACCATCCATTTCCAGAACACTTTTTATCTTGTAGAACTGCAACTCCAGACCCATTAAACATTAACTCCCCATTCCCCCTTCCCCAGCCCCTGGCAACCACCATTCTAATTTCTGTCTCCATGATTTGTCTGGGTATTTCATATGAGTGGAATCATACTGTATGTCTTTTTGTGATGGGCTTATTCCAATTAGCATAATGTCCTCAAGGTTCATCCATGTTGTAGCATATGTCAGAATTTCTTCCCTTTTTAAGACTAAATAGTACTGCGTTGTGTATCAACCACATTCTGATTAGTCATTCATCATTTGATGGACACAAACTGCCTCCCCATTTTAGCAGTTGTGGATACTGCTGCTATGAACATGGGTGTATTGAAACAAAGATCTCTTCTAGATCTTGCTTCGGATTCTTTTGGGTATATACTCAGAAGTGGAATTACTGGGTCATACGATAATTCTACTTCTATAAATTATAATTTCTAAATGACTATTAAATAAGTCACTATGTTTCCTGAAAACCAAAAATAGAAATTATGTAATACTATTTAAATAATCCTAGTATATTATGCCAAGAAATTATGTCAACAAATTAATGTTTTCTGCTTTGATTATAAACTGGCAAACTTCCATCCTCCTGGGCATCTATAAATACCAAGTAAGAGATAGTGTTGATGAGATTCAAATCTCTTTTTTTTTTCTTAAAAAATCAGTCTCCACAATATAGTCAATGTTGGACTACAGGAGCTCCACGAATCACTTTCAGTTCAGTTCAGTCGCTCAGTCCTTTACAACTCTTTGCGACCCCATGAATTGCAGCACGCCAGGCCTCTCTGTCCATCACCAACTCCCAGAGTCTACCCAAACCCATGTCCATCGAGTCGGTGATACCATCCAACCATCTCATCCTCTGTCGTCCCCTTCTCCTCCAGCCCCCAATCCTACCCAGCATTAGGGTCTTTTCCAATGAGTCAACTCTTCGCATGAGGTGGCCAAAGTACTGGAGTTTCAGCTTCAACATCAGACCTTCCAATGAACACCCAGGATTGATCTCCTTTAGGATGGATTGATTGGATCTCCTTGCAGTCCAAGGGACTCTCAAAAGAGTCTTCTCCAACACCACAGTTCAAAAGCATCAATTCTTCAGTGCTCAGCTTTCTTCACCGTCCAACTCTCACATCCATACATGACCACTGGAAAAACCACAGCCTTGACTAGATGGACTTTTGTTGGCAAAGTAATGTCTCTGCTTTTAAATATGCTATCTAGGTTGGCCATAACCTCCCTTCCAAAGAGTAAGCATCTTTTAATTTCATGGCTGCAGTCACCATCAGCAGTGATTTTGGAGCCCCAAAAAATAAAGTCTGACACTGTTTCCACTGTTTCCCTATCTATTTCCCATGAAGTGATGGGACCAGATGCCATGATCTTAGTTTTCTGAATGTTGAGCCTTAAGCCAACTTTTTCACTCTCCTCTTTCACCTTCATCAAGAGGCTCTTTAGTTCTTCTTCACTTTCTGCCGTAAGGGTGGTGTCATCTGCATATCTGAAGTTATTGATATTTCTCCCGGCAATCTTGATTCCAGCTTGTGTTTCTTCCAGCCCAGCGTTTCTCATGATGTACTCTGCATAGAAGTGAAATAAGCAGGGTGACAATATACAGCCTTGACGTACTCCTTTTCCTATTTGGAACCAGTCTGTTGTTCCATGTCCAGTTCTAACTGTTGCTTCCTGACCTGCATACAGGTTTCTCAAGAGACAGGTCAGATAGTCTGGTATTCCCATCTCTTTCAGAATTTTCCACAGTTTACTGTGATCCACACGGTCAAAGGCTTTGGCATAGTCAACAAAGCAGAAATAGATGTTTTTCTGGAACTCTCTTGCTTTTTTGATGATCCAGCAGATATTGGCAATTTGATCTCTGGTTCCTCTGCCTTTTCTAAAACCAGCTTGAATATCTGGAAGTTCACGGTTCACGTATTGCTGAAGCCTGGCTTGGAGAATTTTGAGCACTACTTTACTAGCATGTGAGATGAGTGCAATTGTGCGGTAGTCTGAGCATTCTTTGGCATTGCCTTTCTTTGGGATTGGAACGAAAACTGACCTTTTCCAGTCCTGTGGCCACTGCTGAGTTTTCCAAGTTTGCTGGCATATTGAGTGCAGCACTTTCACAGCGTCATTTTTCAGGATTTGAAATAGCTCAACTGGAATTCCATCACCTCCACTAGCTTTGTTCGTAGTGATGCTTTCTAAGGCCCACTTGACTTCACATTCCAGGATGTCTGGCTTTAGGTGAGTGATCACACCATCGTGATTATCTGGGTCATGAAGATCTTTTTTGTACAGTTCTTCTGTGTATTCTTGCCACCTCTTCTTAATATCTTCTGCTTCTGTTAGGTCCATACCATTTCTGTCCTTTATCAAGCCCATCTTTGCATGAAATGTTCCTTTGGTATCTCGAATTTTCTGGAAGAGATCTCTAGTCTTTCCCATTCTGTTGTTTTCCTCTATTTCTTTGCATTGATCGCTGAGGAAGGCTTTCTTATCTCTCCTTGCTATTCTTTGGAACTCTGCATTCAGATGGGAATATCTTTCCTTTTCTCCTTTGCTTTTCACTTCTCTTCTCTTCCCAGCTATCTGTAAGGCCTCCTCAGACAGCCATTTTGCTTTTTTGCATTTCTTTTCCATGGGGATTTTCTTGATCCCTGTCTCCTGTACAATGTCACGAACCTCTGTCCATAGTTCATCAGGCACTCTGTCTATCAGTTCTAGTCCCTTAAATCTATTTGTCACCTCTATTTGTCATTTTCACTGTATACTCATAAGGGATTTGATCTAGGTCATACCTGAATGGACTAGTGGTTTTCCCTACTTTCTTCAATTTAAGTCTGAATTTGGCAATAAGCAGTTCATGATCTGAGCCTTAAGTTATTTGAAAGGCACACATTCCTTATGTTCATTGAGAATGTGGGCACAGTTTTCCCACATTGTTTTTTTTTTTTTTTTTATCCTTGGGAGAACAGACCTGTTTCACAACCCTGAGGTTTGGGCTCTCCTGTCTAGGTGAGAAATATAACTGGAGTCTCCTTCAAGGGCTTTCCAGAGCAGATGGCAATGATTTCAGGCCAAAGGATCTCTACTTTCACCTTCGTCTGAAAAAAAAACAAACAAAAAAAGCTGTTCATCTCTTTAATAAGCATGTGGAGAACAGCGCCAACAACACTGGTCTTCTCTGCTCCTCTACAAAAATTCAGCATGATGTTAATAAAATGTAATACAATCTACTGGGCACTTTTTTGTTAACACTTAAACGCAGGCTTTATTGAGGCATCATGTTTTATATTTTTACACTTCTTTAATTATGGGGAAATATGTACAATGCAGAATTTACAATCGTAACTGTTTTTAAAGATATGGTTCAGTGACATTAGGTACCTTGGCACTGTTGTGTGACCATCACCACCAAACATTTCCAGAATGCTTCATCTCAAAAAACTGAAATTCTGTACCCATTAAGGATTAAAATCCATTCCCCTCTCTCCCTGTGTGTGTGCTTAGTCGTGCCTGACTCTTTGCAACCCCATGGACAGTATAGCCCACCAGGCTCCTCTGTCCATGGGATTCTCCAGGCAAGAATACTAGACTGGGTTGGCATTTCCTTCTCCAGGAGATCTTCCTGACCCAGGGATGGAACCCGGTCTCCTGCACTGCAGAAGGATTCTTTACCGTCTGAGCCACCAGGGTAGTCCCTTTCTCCCCTGCCCCTGACAACCACTACTCTACTCTCTCTCTCTTTCTAGGAATCTGACTCCTCTAAGTACTTCCTGTAAGCAGGAGGATGCAGTAGAGGTCCTTTTCTGAGTGGCTTACCATGTCCTCTGGGTTCATTCAGCATGTAGCAGGTGCCTACTGGGCACTTCTTACTTTTCAAGTCACAGGAAAATGGCCTTCAGGACGGAAATGTACAGCCAGATGCTTCTCACTCAGCAAGGCCACAAAAATGGAGGGGCTAAATATACATTGGGCTTCCTACTGACTCAATGGTAAAAGACAAACCTGCTGATGCAGAAGATGTGGATTTGATCCCTGGGTAGGGAAGATCCCGTGGAGGAGGAAATGGCAACCCACTCCAGTATTCTTGCCTGGGAAATCTCATGGACAGAGAAGCCTGGCAGGCAACAGTCCATGGGTTCACAGGAGTTGGACACGACTTAGTGACTAATAAACAACAACAACAAAAATACATCACTGTATTTACAACAGAAAGAGCCTGATTGCACCGGCCACCTCCAGAAAGATGAGCATCACCAGCCCTGCAGTAAGCTGCTCTCAGTCCCTCTCTCCCTGGTACACCCCTGAAACTGTCAGTGCTGTCCCCCTAGCACATGAGAAAGGGGAGGTATGAGCCAGGCTAGTGGCACATCTCTAAAATAAGTCAGGGTGCAATTTCGTGGAGGACTTAACTTTTTTTTTTTGAGGACTTAACTTTTTATATTCAATTTCTCCTGTAGGCTATTAATATCTTAGGGCTTTGGGAAATTAATGTCAGTATAAAGGACTGGCAGGTAAAGATTGACATTACAAATAAACATCAAATTAATGGCTCCATTACATTTAAGGCAGTTCTGCTCTCTTAATGGTAATACTAAATTGCATGGTAAGAAATAGAGCTTGCTCCATAAAACAGAGCATTTACTGTATGATCTTTTCTAGCATTTTTTTTGGCTGTTTGGCTCTTTTATGTAAGCTTTACTTTTCAGCTAAATTGTATGTTTCACAAACAGTCTTTGAATTCTTTTATGTCTATCATGTTCTACTCTCAAATCAATGTCCACGATAAAGTAGATGTTAGATAAAATATTACTGGTTGAGCAAGAAGTGACTGATAAAACAATCTAATACATAAAAAATAAATTGATTCATCATCAAAGAAGTGTTTGAACCAGGTAGTATTTATAGCTTGGTGGTTAAAGGTGTCTGTTTTACAGTCAAACCATCCAAATTTGGATCTCAGTTCTGCTTGGGGTTGTTCTGAATTAAATGGCAATACATTTAACACCAGTGATTTAGAACCTGAAAGATGGTAAATAATCAAACACCTTTCAACCATTAGTACTAGGAATGCCATTGCAATGGACTGAATGTCTTCCCTGAAAATTAATATGTTGAAATCCTGAACCCCAATGTAATGGTACTGGGAGGTGGTTAGGTCATGAGGATGGAGCCCTTAGGAACAGAATTAGTGTCCTTATAAAAGAGACCCCAGAGAGCTTCCTTGCACCTTCTGCCAAGCAAGAACTCAGAAACAAGAAGAGTGTTGTCATGAACCAGAAGCTAGCCCTCATGGTACATGGAATCTGCCTACACCTTGACCTGGGAGTTCACAGTCCTCAGACCTATGATAAACAGATCTATTCTATTTCTTACTGTCTGGGGAGCCCCTCAAAGCGACCACAAAGCTATGAATGCACTTTATCTCTGAATCTTTAACTCATACTGTTCTCTGACCTACATTTGATTAGTCAGTTTCATAAAGGAAAAGGAGTTTGTCTCAGGGCAAATTCTAGAGAACAATGCTTGATTTTACTTTTTATTCCCTTTCAGATATCTTGTTCTGCTGGCAGG
Organism: Giraffa tippelskirchi; assembly: GCF_054371585.1. NCBI lineage: Eukaryota > Metazoa > Chordata > Mammalia > Artiodactyla > Giraffidae > Giraffa > Giraffa tippelskirchi. The sequence goes on from NC_137280.1 coordinate 53,437,673, forward strand.
TATCAGTAACCAGCAATGGCTAATTTGAATAGCACAGGAATCACAGATTCCAGTCTTGGGAAAAGGAAAAATTAGAAGAATGTCACTCATACACTCAAATGGGCACTGAACATCTGCCAGAGCTTTCCAGTCAATCCAGGGCCAGAGGGCAAGGGAACTCACTGATTGACTTCTCAGTTTCAGGCAGTTACTTTAAAAATGCATATATATGGGTTCCCCTGGTGGCTTAGTGGGAAAGAATCCACCTGCCAATGCAGGAGACACAGGAGATGTGGGTTTGATCCCTGGGTTGGGAAGATCCCTGGAAGAAGGAAATGACAACCCACTCCAGTATTCTTGCCTGGAAAATTCCATGAACAGAAGAGAGAAGAGCCTGGCAGGCTACAGTCCATACGGCCACAAAGAGTTGGACACACTGAGCACACACACACACACACACACACACACACACACACACACACACAATTGATACTATGTATAAAACAGATAACTAATGAGAATCTGCTACAAGGACAGAGAACTCTATTAAATGCTCTATGGTGACCTAAATAGGAAGGAAACCCAAGGAAGAGGGGATATATGTATATGTGTGGTTGAGTCACTTTGCTGTACAACAGAAACTAACACAACATTGAAAAGCAACTATACTCCAATAAAAATTAATATTAGAAAAAGGAGGAGCTTACACTCTCCAAGAAGTGAAACAAACAAAATATTATACTTCAATCTACTATTTTATTCATGTCTCCTGGAATACAATTTTTTAAATTACAAAATATATAAAGAAATAGGAAACTGTGATCCATAATTAAGAATGAACAGTTAAGAAAAGAGAATCTCTACTCCATTAATGAAATGAGTAGTTGGGGACTTTAACTATAATAAATATGTTAAAGAATTTATAGGAAAATAAGTATATAATGGGAGAAGAGATTGGTTATTTTAGGACAGAATAGAAACTCTAAAATAGAACTAAATAAAAATCTAGGGCTAAAAATACAAGATTTGAAATAAATTTACCAAGTGGGCTTGCTAATTGGACACTGGAAAAGAACAGGTCAGTAACCTTACATTCTCCAAATCAAACAGAAAAAAAGAACAGGAAAAAAAAAATTAAGTATCAATGATTTGAGAATTAGTATCATTTACTGAGATAATAAGTACAGTAATTAGAGAAGAGAAAAGAGAATAATAGGATTAAAATATTTGAAGAAATATGAATAAAACGTACTGAATTTGAAAAAGTCATCCCACCAACAGAAGCAGCTCAATAAATCCCAAACAGGTAAATACCAGGAAAACTAGATCCATCTATATGATAATCTAACTGCTAAAAATAAAACATAGAAACAACTTTTAAAAAGCAAGGAGAAAAGAAAAGACACACAGCAGAACAAAAATACTGATGCTCAACTTCTCATCAGGGCCCAGGGAAACAGAGTGGAACATCAGAGGGACTTGCCAGGTGGTCCAACGGTTAGGACGTCACCTTCTAATGCAAGGCTGTGGGGTTTGATCCCTGGTTGGGGAAATAAGATCCCACATGCCTCATGGCCAAAAAACCAAAACATAAAACAGAAGCAGTATTGTAACAAATTCAATAAAGAGCTCAAAAATTGTTCATTCAAAAAAAAAAAAATCTTTAAAAAACAAGGAATGGAATAGCATAGCTAAAGTGCTAAGAGGAAAAATAACACTGCCAATCTAGAATCCTAGATGTGGCAGAATTATCTCTCAGAAATGGAGGCAGATGAAAGAAATTTCCAGTTAAATGAAAGCTGAACACTCTGTTCCTAGCAGACCCACACTGCAATAAATGACAGAGGAAGTCCTTCAGGTTGAAGGGAAATAGTACCAAATGGAAAAACTAAAAAATACAGGAAGGGATGAAGAGCACAGAAAAGATAAAGGTGGGGATAAATGTTTTTAAAAGTATCTTTTTCAAACATTTTTTTTAAAAAGTTACAAGTGTAACTCAGACTTTAGCTCCATTCTGAGAGATCTGAATGTCCACTTCTTACTCCACCCTGATCTCCATCAGGAAGAAAGAGCTTGTACTCCCAAGAAGTGAAACAAAATAGTCTTTAAAAAGGTATCTGGCTGTAAAGCAATGTATAATAATATGCATGCGTGCCTGTGTGCTAAGTCACTTCAGTCATGTCCAACTCTTTGTGACCCCTACGAACTGTAGCATGCCAGGCTCCTCTGTCCATAGGACTCTCCAGGCAAGAATATTGGAGTGGGTTGCCAAGCCCTCCTCCAGGGGATCTTCCTCAACCAGGGATGGAACCTGTGTCTTTTATATCTCCTGCACTTGCAGGCGGGTTCTTTACCACTGAGCCACCTGGGAAGCCCACATAATAATATATGTAGAAGTAAAATATATAACAAGCCCACAATGGATGGGAAGAAGGTAAACGGACTCAGTCCCTCGACCTGGTCCTGCCCACCTGGCTAGAAGTTCCGAACGAATCTCTCCCCAACCAGCTCCCCACGGCCAGCCCATCCCTTCACCTACCAACCCCTGCCTTTCCCCAAGAGGAAGGAAGATTGGACTGGGCCCACGTGGGACCCTCTTCAGGGAAGCCTCCTTGGGCGTGTCACCTCTCCCCAAACCCTGCACCTGTGTTTCTGCTCATGGCATCCACGTCTCCTGGGGGCCCAGAAGCTGGCGCCTAGCACATCCTGACACCAGGAGGCACCTCAGGACAAACTCCCTGGAGTTGGGCAGCGAGCCAGTCTGAGACACTGAAGGATCACCGTTCTGGCGCTTCCCTGGACAAGAAGCTGATCTCTAACCAAAACAAACAGCACCGGGAAAGGCCCCTGGGAAGGGTGAACTGAGCTCCCCCTAACCCACCAACAGCAGCATCAACCCACCTGCCACCCTTGGATGCAGTTCCTCCAGGTGACTGTGGTCCCAGCAACCCCTGACTGCAGCCTCCGAGACTCTCGAATCCCCAGAGAAATGCAACAGTGGGAAACCTTTATCCTTTGGGGCCACTACATTTTGGGGTCACTGGTTATGCAACAGTAGAAAACACAGATTGCATGTCAACTCCCAGTGTTCTTTTTGCCCAGTTCGATCCTTTATCTAAAAGTATCTATTTCGTAGATAAAAAGATCATCAAAAAGGCACAGAGAATACCTATTCTGGTTCTCTCTGGCCCCACTCACCAAAGAGAAGGCGCACAGCTCAGATTCTAAAACTGTTTAAAAGATACCCTAGTTTCTATTTTGTGAGGTACTCAGATTAAATGGGTCAACTACATAATTAAACCATAAAAATAGAATGAATTGAATGATATAATAAGAAATAGTTCAACTTTCTATGACTCAAATTTATTCCCAAATGGGACTTATTTTAATTATAGAATACACATTTTACTAGATGTCACTTTAAATCCTTGTAACTTGAAAAAAAAAAGTTGCAGCTCACTGAGGACAATTTTACTTAAGGACCTAAGACTAAATTTAGAAACTACCTTCACTCTATTCATTTAAATTTAATCAATTTAATAGTATCTAACTGACATTTGTTGAAATAAGAAAAAGTGTTCTAAGAATGTAAACTCTATGTACTCTAAAACAGTTTTTAAAAAGAGCCAAGCTGTCTGAAAGGATGAACAGCACTAACTCAGCTAAAAAAATTAAAAGTCCCCAAATTTGGTGCTTCCCAGGTAGTGCTAGTGGTAAAGAACCCCCACCCTGCCAATGCAGAAGACAAAAAAGACAAGGGTTTGATCCCTGGGTCAGGAAGATCCCCTGGACGAACAAATGGCAACCCACTCCAGTATTCTTGCCTGGAGAATCCCCATGAACAGAGGAGCCTGGTGGGCTACAGTCCATGGGTTTGCAAAGAGTCAGACATGACTGACTTAGCACGCAAGACAAGTATGTTGTTTCAGAAAAACATTTTTAAAATCTAAGGCAATAAGTACATTTTCATGGCCCAGAGTCTTGATGCTAATTAACAAAGACATCTTATACTGAATACATTTTAAAATATTTTACGAAAGCTGAATATGTTCAAGAACAGATTTCTGTTATAATCATAAATAAAATATGAAGATCATAGTTTTGCTTTCAAAGGCCTTAAAATGTTTACTAAATGGCACCCCCAAAAGCAAATCATAGCTGAATTGATATTTTAACTATGAAAATGCACATAGACTAAAGACAAATGCAAAATGCTTAGAGAAGAACATATCCGTCCACAGCTTATTAAACAGCAGTGTTATATTAAAAATTATCCACTTTGTTTCAGATTCATGGTGAGAAAGTTAGAGCCTGTGACACATAGGTCATCTCCCCCGCCCCAGGGAGAGCTTTTATAACCATTTCTGTCTTCACAGCATTTTCCCTACAAGACACCCAACCTCAATCACCAACCCTCCAGGACCCTGAAAAGTTGTGTGGTGCCTGGAGAATCTCAAATGAAGTACCAGGCAACCTTTAGATTAAATGCTTCAGGTAGTATGTATGTGTGTATCTGTGCGTCTGGGAGCATGCTCAGTCACTCAGCCATATGTGACTCTTTGCAACCTCATGGACTATATAGTCCGCCAGGCTTCTCTATTCATGGGATTTCCCACGCAAGAAAACTGGAGTGGGTTGCCATGCCCTCCTCCAGGGGATCTTCCCAACCCAAGGGTCAAACCCAAATCTCCTGTGTCTCTTGCATTGGCAGGCGGATTCTTTACCACTGAGTCACCTGGGAAGGCCCTCAGGTACTACATCATTCAATTTTTCAAAAATGCTACTGTTAAAGGAATTTGGAACCTAAAACACATGCGTTAACTGAATCCAGAAATCGTATGTTTTCCTTTCCTATAACTGAGATGAACACCATCATTTGGCTTTGAAAACTGTACAACTGACTGATACTATTAACTGAATGGACTGAGGTCTTCATTTCAATTTGCCCACGTAGGATTTCCTATTTATATATAATTTTCTACTTGAATTTTTTATAAATCATGGTTTTCAAAAGTTAACAGATTTTGACATTATTTAGTACACTGAACTTGATCGTGATGAAATTACATTAGCCAAAATAGAATATCCAAACCTTTGAATAGTCACTTGTGATTATCACAGGTTCTCAATTAAGAATCGCTAAGGAAACACTCAATGCAAAACAATTTAATTCACTAAAGATATCAAGGTAGTATTAAAAATTTTTTTAATGATATTTGTTTACTCACAAAAGAAATAAATAGGACTTTGCCCAGATCAGCGGTTCAATAACAGCAGAGACTGTGTTAAAAATGCAAATTCTCAGAGACTTCCCTGGTGGTCCAGTGTCTAAGACTCCATGCTCCCAATGCAGGGGGCCTGGGTTCAATCCCTGGTCAGGGAACTAGACCCCACATGTTGCAACTAAGACCCTGGGCAGACAAAATAAATAAAAATAAATATTTTTTTTAAAAAATGCAAATTCTCAGATCTTCCAAAACCCAGTGAATCAGAAACTCTGGGAAGAGACCAGCAACTATTTAACCCTCCAGGCGACTGATGAGCTAGAGTCTGAGAATCATGGCCCAGACCCAGGGCTCCTAAAGCCACCTCTGCATCACTGTCACCCCGGAAATGACCTAGGCAGCCCCCCTACCCAGTTTCTACTCGCATGCTCCAGAATCCCAGGTGTGCTAATGGGTTCCATGGTGTGGACCATTGGAGCAGGTGACCCTGAAGGGCCTTTTGAGGAAGAACCACATGTGACACCAAGTTCACCTTGAGAGCTCCCATTCTGCTTGTCCCTCTGCCAAGCCAGACAGAAGACAAAAGTGTCGCCCTGAGGACAGGAGGCCAGGATCTCAATTCACAGAAACTCCCATCCCCAAGAGACACAGGGCCTGGCCTCCTTTCCAGCTGGTAACAAACGCCCCAGGATTGAAAGGCGGCCACTTTGCTCCACTCCTTCTCCACTCACAGGCATTTATCAGTTTATTTTGGCGTTAAAGAGAGGTATGACCTTGTTTTCCAACAACGATGCGCCCTTGAGACGGGGCCCTGAATAGATTCTGTTAAATCTACCGTGGAGCTGACTCCGAGCTTCTGAGCAGGAGGCAACTGACCCAAGATGAGAAGTAAAAAAAAATAAAATAAACAAAGAAAAGATGGAACTAGAAATGGCAACTGCAAAGGCAGGTTATGGGTGAGGTGGACACGAGTCAGGGTTGAAACACTCTGGGCTCAGCGTGGGGGACAGAGCACTGACTGTCCACCACCCCTTCTGGACCTCTGCTTGCCCGTCCCACCAACAGCTCCTCGAGGCTTGTCGGGGGGACAGGTGGGCAGAGGGACACCCCAGGGTAGAGTGGACCCCAGAACCTCTTGGGAGAAGCCACAGGCAGAGATCTCCAGCTGGGAAGACAAGGGTGGGGAGGCTGACTCCATCCTGCCCCCCAGGTTGGGTGGGAGTGGTGAGCAGCACCACCCCAGGAAAGGGGAGGCCAGGCCAAGAGGGCAGTGGGGGCCTCTCTGACTGCTCACAGCTGAGGCAGCCACCCTGGCTCCCCGAGTACAGGCACCAGACCAGCTCTTCCCTTGCTAGCACCTCAAAGAGGCTATCTCAGCTCCTGACACCACGTTACATGGGACCGCAGTAACACTACCCTGCAGGCTGCTCTGAGAAAAGAAATGGGGTAACCCCAGGGGACCCCAAGCAGCTATCCACAGGCACAGGAGCCCAGAGCCTGCCTGCCAGGTACTGCAACCACCCAGATATGCCCACAGAGCACCTTACTCATGGCCCAGAAATTTAATCAAACCCCTCTTTGAGATATTCCACCCAAGAGATAACTAAATTGTAAAAATTCCGCCTCATCCCCCTTCACATAGGACTCAACAAGTCTTGTAATTTTGAACAGAAAAAAGTAACCTCTAAATTTTTTTCTCATCTACAAAAAAATACATAAATAAATCAGAAAGCTGCTCATCACTGATCTAAGTATTTAATATGAACGCTTTGATAAGGTCAAATATAAAACTCCTACCTTTCCAAGGTAAAGAGTTCAAAAAACCAACTTCTAAACCAAACATTAAGAAAGCCTCTAGTTTTACTTTAAATTCAGCCTTCTTCCCCCAAAAGATGTGAGATACCTTTAAGAAAAAATCAAATCAAATCAGAGACAAACAGAAAATTAAAAGTTTCAGGACTTAGAGGAAATTAAAGCATAGAAACAGGACAAAATACAGAAGAAGCCAGCCATAAATTCCTTCTTAGTTGCTATAGTTGAGCTTCATTTCTGCCTAAAGTTTACTGATTGCCATCAAATTATTTGCCTTTCGTGTTTTTGACAAATCTGTTAAGCATGTGAAGTGTCGAGCACAGTGGGTAATAAAGCAGGACATACTGATATCACCTCCACCAAAATACAGGCAGAGGTGTCGTACGGCTACTTTTGGAATATCCTGCAACCCAGGTGAACAGCAGGACAGACAAAGGGACTACTCCCTCAGGAAGGTGATTTAAGCAGAGTCTAAGATAACTCCATGCCACCTGAACATGGCTTGCACCCACTTCCCACACACGTGGGAATATCAGAGGTGAGGGAAGCAGGGCCATGGATGGGCTACATCAACTCTGAAAAGAATTTTCCACAAGCCTCTTAGATTGCTAAGAGCGCAGAAGGTCCATGCATACATGCGTGCATACTCAGTCACTCAGTCGTGTCTGACTCTTTGCGACTCCATGGACTGTAGCCCGCAAGGCTCCTCAATCCATGGGGTTCTCCAGGCAAGAAAACTGGAGCAGGCTGCCATTTCTCACTCCAGGGGACCTTCCTGACCCAGGGATTGAACTCATGTCTCTTATGTTTCCGGGCATTGGCAGGTGGATTCTTTACCAGAGCCACCTGGGAAGGCCCATAACGTCCATAATTTTCAACTAAAGTTCAAAAAGCCTTATCAGATGCAGAATCATCCACTTCTCTATGCATGCAGCCAAACAGGGACGTAGTGGGCAAAGACAGAATGGTCTTCCAAAAACAGTAGCTTGAAGGTCACTCTAGAGGTCAGGGACAATGTATAGTCCTCACTCCCAGCACCCAGTCAGCACAGTGCCGGAGCAAACACACCCTCAATACATGTGATGGATGGATAAGCTGCAGACCATGGCTGCGTGGGTAACCTTTTCCAGACTACCCAAACCTGACTGAACTTAACCTCTTCACAAATGACCCTCATTTATGAAACAAGCAATATGGGAAGCCTGAGAGCATCTCCCAGCCTGTTCTCAACACAACCATCAACACAAGATATTCTGGGAACTGAGTTCAACCAGCCACAGAGGCAGCCACCCCATTAAAACAACTTCACATTCCCTAAATTGTCCTCAAGCTTATTGGAGGAGAATTTGTCTGATCTTCTAGCCTCATAACCTTACAAAAAACAAACAAGGTTCACTTGGCAAGATCTGTTCTTAGCAAAACGATCTTGCCCTCAGTTCTCACTACTTCCTTTCCTACGAGTGCCCAGCCATCTGCTCCACACTATGCTGTAGGATGCTGCCAAGGATGTGAAGTAAAAGCCATGAATCGTCGAGTCTAAAACAGCATCCTCCCAGGAAAATGCAATGCAAGTCACAAACGCTAACCACGTATGTTCTTTCAAATTTTCTTGTGGGTAATGTACCAAGTCGTTTCAGTCGTGTCCAACTCTGCTACCCTATGGACTGTAGCTCGCCAGGCTCCTCTGTCCATGGGATTCTCCAGGTAAGAATACTGGAGTGGGTTGCCATTTCCTTCTCCAGGGGATCTTTCTGATCCAGGGATTGAACCTGCGTCTCTTATGTCTCCTGCATTAGCAGGCAGGTTCTTTACCACTAGCGCCACCTCTTGTGACTATGGCAAAAATCAAAAAAAAAAAAAAAAAGGTGAAATCATTTTGATAATCTATTTTACTTATAAACTTGACAATATATTTTAATACTATATTAGGTGGCTCAGAGGGTAAAGCATCTGCCCGCAATGCAGGAGACCCAGGTTCGATCCCTGGGTTGGGAAGATCTTCTGGAGAAGGAAATGGCAACCCACTCCAGTATTCTTGCCTGGAGAATCCCATGGATGGAGGAGCCTGGTGGGCTACAGTCCACGGGGTCACAAAGAGTCGGACGTGACTGAGCGACTTCACTTCATCAATCCAAAGCAGGTGAGATTATTTTGACAATATATTTTACTTATAAGCTTGATAATATATTTTAACAATAATTTACTATCTGTCCAAAATAGTATCATGTAGACGTATAATATAAAAAATTATTCATTAACTATTTTACATGTTTTTTTCAAGCAAATCTTCAAAATGCGATATTTTATGCTTGGAGGATATCACAATTCAGGCCAGCCACCAAGCCAGTACCCAGAAGTCACATGTGGCCAGCGGTCAGCACACTGGACAGTGCAGGGCTAGGATCTCTTGGCGTTTTCTGAAGAATCAGGGCATTTAATTCTGACACCTCTTGTTTTCTCCACAGTCTCTCAGGATATTATCAATAGTGGTATGTTCATCCTATCTTCAAATTTCCCTTGCACTGGAGGGGCCCTTGGCCTTGATCTTGAGACACAAACCAGCCTCAGGGCAGCAGAGTGGACTTGGACACAAGCAGATACTCACAGGAAGCTGCTGGTTTAGATACAATTCCTGTCCCTCCATTGAGTCCTACAGTAGTGATAAGGCACAGACATGCTTTTATGCCTTTGCATTCAAGTTACTTGGGCTTCTGAGGTGGCTCAGCAGTAAAGAACCTGCCTGCCAAGGCAGGAGACTCAAGAGATGTGGGTTCGATTCCTGGGTTGAGAAAATCCCCTGGAGAAGGAAATGGCAACCCACTCCAGTATTCTTGCCAGGAAATCCCATGGACAGAGGAGCCTCGTGGGCTTCAGTCCATAGAGTAGCAAAGAGTCAGACATGATTGAGTGTGCACGTGTGCATTCAAGTTACTTAAACATCACAAAAGGTGTGATTGTTTATTTTGTTCTTTTTATTCAGGCCACATGAGGCCAAGGAAAATAACTAAAGAAGAGGCATAACAGAGCCTTTTAGGATGATCAGGAGGGCATGAAGCAGAGAGAGGGAACAGCAGATGCAGTGCCGCCGAAGCCCAGAGAAGTGGCTGCAGAGGCCCCGGGGCCAAGGCAGGGCAGCCCTGGATGGTGGGTTAACAAGACTTTGCCCTGGGCACTTGGGTGGGGCCTGGGGTGGCCGAGCAATGTGACAGGCCGGTGACACAGCTGATTCCAGAGGGAGCCCAGTGGAGGCAGGAAAGGGAAGACGGTGGAGGCGGGGCTATCAGTCAGAGAGGAAAAGAGGACCAAGGTCTGAGCTGTGGGGGAAGGCACACGAGGAGCAGGGGAGATTATCTCAGAGTCAGATGGAGGGGGAAACCCAGAGAGGATGTCTGAGGGGACTGAGGTCCTCACTGCAGGATCAGGGTGATGGTGAGCTCCAAGCATCAGCTGGCAGGAACATGGGCTGAAGAACACTGGCCAAACTTCTGTCCTCAGTCCGGAGGCCTCTCCCACTCAGCTCAGGGCGGGGGACGCCGGTCAGCTGCAGCCTCAGCTCAGATGCAGTGGGGGGGGGGCCAGGAGACGGAGGGGAGAAGTCACCCCTTCCCAAAGGCAAGCTTTTCGTGGCTCTCACACAGTCGCTTCATTAGATCACAAAGCATTAGACATCTGTGAGCACAGACAAAAGCTGTCTTGCTTACTACTAGGTTTGCTATTTTAGGTTTGAGGAATTTACCCTCTTAACAGTAGAGGGAAGTTTCTTACGGGAGCTTTGCTACTTTTCAAAATACAAGAAAAAAAAATAGCTTTTGATACAATATTCTCTCAGCATTACTTTTTGTTCAAAGAGGGGATGGAGGGGCCAAAAAGTAACAGTGAAAAGAAAAAGGGACAAAGTTTTACTTTTTTCTCTTGTAAAGACGAATCTGTGCTTTGTGGATGCTGCATCCCCCATGCCAAGTGAGCAACACTGTAATGCATGTGACCTCAGTCACATGGACACTTTCCAGGAGGACAACAGGACATTTCAGGCTGGAAGAGGTCATGTCAGTTCTCCCACGATGGGCAGGAACTTGGAGGCAGAACTAGGGAAAGGAAGTTCTAAGAGACGGCTGAGATGAAGATGAAGCTCTACAGGAGGTGGCCCAGAGGCTCAGAGACACTAGAGCTTCAAGCAAGACAAGCGAAGTCCACCCCACCAGGGAGCATCATGGTCCCTGGTAAACAGCAGGCACTCAAGCATACATGAGTATGGGTGCCACACCACCGGATTCCAAGGGCTACAAAGAAATGGAAGTGGTGTCAGTCACTATTGACACCACTAGTTATCACATCAGTCGTGTCTGACTTTGTAACCCCATGAACTGTTGCCTGCCAGGCTCTTCTGTCCATGGGATTTTCCAGGCAAGAATACACCCAAGCCAGGTGATGCCTGGAGCTCACCATCACCCTGATCCTGCAGTGAGGACCCCAGGCCCCTTTGACATCCTCTCTGGGTTTCCCCCTCCATCTGACTCTGAAATATCTCCCCTGCTCCTGGTGTGCCTGCCCCCACAGCTCAGGTCTTAATCCCCTCTTTCTTTCCAGCTGATATCCCGGCCTGGGCCTTCTTCCCTTTCCTGCCTCCACTACACTTCCTTCTCCAGTGGGTCTTCCCAACCCTGGGATCGAACCCACATTGCTTGTGTCTCCTGCATTGGCAGGTGGGTTCTTTATCCCAGCGCCACCTGGGAGGCAGTTACTACATCAGTTGGCCAAAATCTGAGCACTGGTTTTGGAAAACACCTCAGTAAGGCCTGGCATCCGTGTCCTAATGGTGAAACATGGCAGGAGAAAAGATTTTAGCTCTATTTATCTTTGGCCTCAGCCAGTTTCATCTAAGGGGTTAGTTTCATCTAACTCTTGTTTGGAGTTTAACAAAGACCCGAAAGTTAACCTACTGGAATCTGCTAAGGCCACACCACCTGATTCCAAGGGCTATCCACCACAGTCAAGGTTCCCAGGCTTGGTACCAAAGTGCTGCCCGTGGTTGCTTCTAGTCTCAAACCAACTCATGATCCAGACAGGAGCAGATAAGGAACCTCAGGAAAGCCCAGACCATTCTAAATGAGTCGATCTAAATGTGAGCTCTGGGAGAAATGAGTAAGTTTTGGTTATATGCGACTGATCAGTTATTGCCCTCCCCAATGTAGGTGGCCTCGTCTCATTGGTGGAGGACCTGAATCCCACAAGGCGGGTGAGGGGATGAGCTCTCTCTGTGCCTGGCTGAGCTGAGACCCAGTCTTCCCCACCCTCCCACTGGGACTGACCTCTTGTCTCTGCTGTGCTGCCTGCTGCAAACAAAATATTCTGGGACTTCTCAGCCTGCAAAACTGCCAAGAGCCAGTTTGTTACAATAAACTTCATTGAGATCCAGATTGAGATCCTACTGGTTCTGCTTCTGTGGAGAACCCAGATCAATACAAGGTACACGTGAATAGTCAATACTATCTGGTAAAATGAAAAATCCAAAGTAATGTGAAGGTCCTTAAGACCTAATGTACAGCACAGGGAACTCCACTCAATGTCATGTGGCAGCCTGGATGGCAGGGGAGTTTGGGGGAGAATGGATACATGTGTATGTATGGCTGAGCCCGTTTGCTGTTCACCTGAAACTTATCACAACATTGTTTGTTAATCGGCTATATTCCAGTACAAAATAAAAAGTTAAAATAAATTTTTTAAATAAAATCAGAGAGGTAAATTTCAGTGATAACAACAAAAGTTTGGGGGCAGGAGAGTTGTTCATCTAACTGAGAGCACCCCTTTCTCCTGTCCTCAGGTATAGGATATTGCTCCATTTTAAGCCACTGAGGGTGAAGGGCTTTATATTTTAAATTGCAAGCTAATATATGCTCTTTTTCTCATCTAAATAAATACATAAATAAAATGAAGATCCTTAAGTATTCCCGAGACAGAATGTATAAGAACATGTGATAACGTCTTAGTTTGCTTAATTAAAAGGCCTTAGGGTGCGGTCTCTTGATCATGAACTCAACTCACTTCAATACCTTTTGGGTAAGAGCCAGAGAAACTACAGAGCTTTTCAATAGCTGAATGCTTCGCGCTGAGATTATACTGGAAAAGGCACATGGAAATAGCAATGGGGGATTAACAACCGAAGAGGTTCGGATGTGTGCCGTGGGTTCTGAAAGGAAAAATACCTGTGGGAGAGATCCAATGAGCACACCTGGCCACGTGAGCTGGAACCCTTCATGCAGCGGTGAGGGCAGGGCATCTCCTACCTAGGGAAACATGGTCGCTGCAAAGCTCACATCGAGCACGGGGGTTACAGCTGGAGAAGTGTAACCCCATTCAGACTATCTGCCATGCATAGGACTCCGGGGGCTTCCCGGGTGGCCCAGCGGTAAAGAATCTGTCTGCCAATGCAGGAGACACAGGAGAAACAGGTTCGATCTCTGGGTCAGGAAGATCCCCTGGAGGAGGAAATGGCAATTCACTGCAGTATTCTTGCTTGGGAAATCCCTGCAACAGAGGAGCCTGGTGGGCTATAGTCCATGGGGTCACAAAGAGTCAGACAGGACTGAGCATGCACACACTCACGCATGGGACTCCCATCACTTGTATGGAAAATTCACTTAAAACCAAATTTCAAGGACTTCCCTGACGGTCCAGGGATAAGAATCTGCCTTGCAAGGCAAGGGATACCAGTTTGATCCCTAGACTGGGAAGGTTCCACATGCCATGGAGCAACTCAGCCCGTGTGCCACAACTACTGAGCCTGTGTTCTAGAGCCCGAGAACTGCAACTACTGCAGGCTCTAGGCTCTGCAACAACAGAAACCGCCACAGTGAGCAGTCTGCACACCACAACTAGAGAAAGCACCCACACAGCAACGAAGACCCACCACAGCCAAAAAAAAAAAAAAAGAGTTCCAAACAATGCAGGTAGACGGCATATATCCTCCAGCATGACCTAACAGAAATTTCAACTTCCCACAAAAGATAGATTTTATATGACTCTGTAATACTCTCCCCCTATAAAAGTTGTACATATAAATTCACTAACAAGGCTTAGAAAAATAATCTCCATTAAATTAAAGAACTAAGTTATTAGATAGCCAGTCTATCCCCTGAAAGATGGTGGCCACTTTGACCAAAAACTATAAGAAGGCTGGTTAGACATGGAGTCTTGCTGTCGGTTAAAACAAAGCCTATAGGAGGTGGGAAGAGCACCCAGGACTAGTCGAATTCCAGACCACCACAAGGATTTCTCTTCTTCCTTCATGGTCACTGAACAAGAACAAAATTCACTGGGAAATAAAAAGTGTGATTCTTAAAATCACAACGTTCCAATCAGTGATCATTTGAATGAGCACTGGCCAGGGACAGACTAAAAGGATTTTAAAAATCCCCAATTCATAGTCAAGTGTACAGAGAACCTCCCAACTCACCTTGTTCTAACTATGTAGTCAAAACAGAAGCGCTGTCAGGGGTCACTGGTATTTCCCAACACCACTGAGTTCCCAGTTTCCAACTGTACATTTATGATGGAAACGGTGGCCCCCTGAGAGCCAGGGATTGGAAGATGATTAATAGTTTTCATGTGTGTGAATAAACAGGCTCACCCATCTAGGACAGTTTGGAGGGTTTGCACGAGAATTTGAAAATACATCCTTAACTTCACCCAAAGACTATAGTCAACAAGCAAGCACTGGGAAAGATGAAAGCCTAGAGAAGAACATACCAATATTCTTATTTCCAAAATGATTTCCTTTTCAAAAAAATATAAAAACACAGCATCAAAATCAGTGCAGCAACAAAAGCCATTACAATGGATACACCATCACCAGTAACAAAATATGACTTAGAAATGGGAGGAATAACCCATGATCCAGAGGGCTGACCGGGCAGGTTCACTAGGCTGCCAGCTCCACCCCGATTCCAATGCCAGCTTCCCAGGGGGCAGAGCAGTGTGACATGTGACAGCCTGGTCCCTTGTATAGCAGGCACACTTCCCCACCACGTTTCCTTGTGTGCTTTATAGAAGGAGATGAGTGCCTAAAGCTGGTATATCAGGTATTAGGTAATCAGCCTCTGATGACATTTGCTGGAAGATGAACCAGGTGACACCCTCTGAAATGCAAAACCACAAGCAGTCCCACAGTCCCAAGAAACCCGTATTTCCAGATAGAAATTTTCCCTCTTTCCCAATCTCCATTCCCAAAGTCTACTCTGAAGGCTGGCTTGGAGCCTGCTTGCTGCATCCCAGAATTCTACAGCTGAACTGGAAGGCCCATCATCGCAGCTGAAAAAATAGTCAGAGAAGAGCCCTGCTGTCCTTTGGGTCCCATGGGAAGGACCTGTTGTCAGCAGTGTCACCTGCACAGCCAGTAGGTAAATAAGCCACGTCCCAGGTCCTGTGGACACAGCAGTCCTCGCAACAGTGACCTGCTCAACCTGGAGAAACACACTTATAACAACAACAACAACACATACATAATTTCCCTTAGGAATGAGGTAAAGAAAATAGCACAAGACTGGAGGCCAGAGAGTGGCTGGAGAAGGAGGGACCTTAGCTTCAGCAGGGGGGGTGAGTCTCGCAAAAAGAGACTTTCACGCTGTGACTTGTGTATGAGAACACACAAGATGGATGGAGGGACAGATGACATCCAAGAGATGGTAATCCCCGACACCAACCAAGCTCCACAGACAGCTGGCTACTCTGCCAGCACCATCCTCCTTAAAACCCGTAACGATCCCCTGAAGTGGGTCCTGCAGTTTCCCATCTGATAGATCAGGGAACTGAGGTTCCTGAAGCCTGAGTAACCTGCTCAGCCCGTAGAGCCAATCTTTAAACCCACACCGGCTCCACGAGCAAGGCGCCCTCTCTCAGCCTCTCAGGCACCCACTTACTGGTTTGCTGGCTGACAACTATTTGGCCTGGTTATCCAAGCCCTCGACCTGCCCTGCTCCCAGTGACAGAGAGAAACAAAGCTCGGAGCTCCCAGGGGATGTGCCGCCCACTCTGAATGAGCACAGTGTCCATGTGTCCCCTTGAGCCTGGCAGATCCAGATTGTCCCAGTTCCCTTGATTCTCTGACACCCACAGTCAGCAGTCCACCTGCGGGAATATTATCTGCAAATGCCTTCTCACGTGGTTGTGAAGCAGCAGAAAGACATTTACAGGGATGCAGTTTTCTACGCTAGCTTCCAACCTAGAGGTAGGAGATCCCACTACACAGCCCCTTCCCCCAGATCCTTCCAAATAACAGAATTCAACACATGTTCGGTTCAGTTCAGTCGCTCAGTCGTGTCTGACTCTTTACGACCCCATGAATTGCAGTACGCCAGGCATCTCTGTCCATCACCAACTCCCGGAGTCTACCCAAACCCATGTCCATCGAGTCGGTGATACCATCCAACCATCTCATCCTCTGTCGGCCCCTTCTCCTCCTGCCCCCAATCCTACCCAGCATTAGGGTCTTTTCCAATGAGTCAACTCTTCGCATGAGGTGGCCAAAGTATTGGAGTTTCAGCTTCAACATCAGTCCTTCCAATGAACACCCAGGATTGATCTCCTTTAGGATGGATTGATTGGATCTCCTTGCAGTCCAAGGGACTCTCAAGAGTCTTCTCCAACACCACAGTTCAAAAGCATCAATTCTTCGGCACTCAGCTTTCTTCACCGTCCAACTCTCACATCCATACATGACTACTGGAAAAACCATAGCCTTGACTAGACAGATTTTGTTGGCAAAGTAACATCTCTGCTTTTAAATATGCTATCTAGGTTGGCCATAACCTTCCTTCCAAGGAGTAAGCGTCTTTTAATTTCATGGCTGCAATCACCATCAGCAGTGATTTTGGAGCCCCAAAAAATAAAGTCTGACACTGTCTCCACTGTTTCCCGATCTATTTCCCATGAACTGATGAGACCAGATGCCATGATCTTAGTTTTCTGAACGTTGAGCTTTAAGCCAACTTTTTCACTCTCCTCTTTCACCTTCATCAAGAGGCTCTTTAGTTCTTCTTCACTTTCTGCCATAAGGGTTGTGTCATCTGCATATCTGAGGTTATTGGTATTTCTCCCGGCAACCTTGATTCCAGCTTGTGTTTCTTCCAGCCCAGAGTTTCTCATGATGTACTCTGCATAGAAGTTAAATAAGCAGGGTGACAATATACAGCCTTGATGTACTCCTTTTCCTATTTGAAACCAGTCTGTTGTTCCATGTCCAGTTCTAACTGTTGCTTCCTGATCTGCATACAGGTTTCTCAAGAGGCAGGTCAGATGGTCTGGTATTCCCATCTCTTTCAGAATTTTCCACAGTTTATTGTGATCCACACAGTCAAAGGCTTTGGCATAGTCAATAAAGCAGAAATAGATGTTTTTCTGGAACTCTCTTGCTTTTTCGATGATCCATCGGATGTTGGCAATTTGATCTCTGGTTCCTCTGCCTTTTCTAAAACCAGCTTGAACATCTGGAAGTTCACGGTTCACGTATTGCTGAAGCCTGGCTTGGAGAATTTTGAGCATTACTTTACTAGCATGTGAGATGAGTGCAATTGTGCGGTAGTTTGAGCATTCTTTGGCATTGCCTTTCTTTGGGATTGGAACGAAAACTGACCTTTTCCAGTCCTGTGGCCACTGCTGAGTTTTCCAAATTTGCTGGCATATTGAGTGCAGCACTTTCACAGCATCATCTTTCAGGATTTGCAAGAGCTCAACTGGAATTCCATCACCTCCACTAGCTTTGTTCGTAGTGATGCTTTCTAAGGCCCACTTGACTTCACATTCCAGGATGTCTGGCTCTAGGTGAGTGATCACCCCATCGTGATTATCTGGGTCGTGAAGATCTTTTTTGTATAGTTCTTCTGTGTATTCTTGCCACCTCTTCTTAATATCTTCTGCTTCTGTCAGATCCATACTATTTCTGTCCTTTATCGAGCCCATCTTTGCATGAAATGTTCCCTTGGTATCTCTAATTTTCTTGAAGAGATCTCTAGTCTTTCCCATTGTATTGTTTCCTCTATTTTTTTGCACTGATCACTGAGGAAGGCTTTCTTATCTCCCCTTGCGATTCTTTGGAACTCTGCATTCAGATGGGAATATCTTTCCTTTTCTCTTTTGCTTTTCACTTCTCTTCTCTTCCCAGCTATCTGTAAGGCCTCCTCAGACAGCCATTTTGCTTTTTTTGCATTTCTTTTCCATGGGGATTGTCTTGATCCCTGTCTCCTGTACAATGTCATGAACCTCTGTCCATAGTTCATCAGGCACTCTGTCTATCAGATCTAGTCCCTTAAATCTATTTGTCACTTCCACTGTATACTCATAAGGGATTTGATCTAGGTCATACCTGAATGGACTAGTGGTTTTCCCTACTTTCTTCAATTTAAGTCTGAATTTGGCAATAAGCAGTTCATGATCTGAGCCACAGTCTGCTCCCAGTCTTGTTTTTGCTGACTGTATATAGCTTCCCCATCTTTGGCTGCAAAGAATATAATCAATCTGATTTCGGTGTTGACCGTCTGGTGATGTCCACGTGTAGAGTCTTCTCTTGTGTTGTTGGAAGAGGGTGTTTGCTATTACCAGTCCGTTCTCTTGGCAAAACTCTATTAGCCTTTGCCCTGCTTCATTCTGTACTCCAAGGCCAAACTTGCCCGTTACGCCAGGTGTTTCTTGACTTCTACTTTTGCCTTCCAGTCCCCTATAATGAAAAGGACATCTTTTTTGGGTGTTAGTTCTAGAAGGTCTTGTAGGTCTTCATAGAACCGTTCAACTTCAGCTTCTTCGGCGTTACTGGTTGGGGCATAGACTTGGATTACTGTGATAATGAATCATTTCCCAACTCATGTTACGCAGGCGCAAATAAAACTGAAATACAAACCAGCAGGTCCTCTCAGCCTGGTCTCCAGAAAAGACCAGATTTTATCAAATCTAAGGCAACTCTATTTTCTAGTGTTGACATCTGAAACGACGATCCACGTCACAGCGGGTCCTTACAGGCAGAGCTTAATGGGAAGTTTGCTTTCTTTCTCAGTGGTATACACAGCAATGACGCATCTTAAGAGCAATACTGTGTCAAAGTGTTAATCATTCAGTCGTGTCCAACTCGTTGCGAGCTGGTGGACTGTAGCCCACCAGGCTCCTCTGTCCATGGGACTCTCCAGGCAAGAATATGGAGTGGATAGCCATTCCATTCTCTAGGGGATCTTCCCAAACCAGGAATCGAACCCACGTCTCCCACGCTGCAGGCAGATTACCATCTGAGCCACCAGAGAAGAGTGTGTCAGTGAGCAGTAATTCAACATATCTCCTCTGCTTTCCTTCTAGCCCAGTTGGTACTGGTCACCACAAGGTGGGCACACTGAGCTGCCAACCTGCAAATGAGAGCCTGCCCCCCCTCCCCCACCGAGTCACACCCTCCAGCAGGACCCACTGCATATAGAATAAACAGAAACACCCCTCACCCTGGGGCCTCAAGGAAGGCACTGCTGACCTGGCTCCTCTGCTACTGTCCCCTGTTCTTCATAAAGGCCACAGGCTGTCTGTCCTCCTGGCCCAGAGACCTTCCAGATGTTGCCTCTTTTTCTCACATAATGTCTCCACTCAGTCAGCCTCCATGAGGTCCTCAGATAAGAATGCCACCCTCGGTCTTGACTGCAATTATTACTGCTTCAAATTAGCTTTTCACTTACTTGTTTACTTCATCTATTTTGTCCCAGTTTACACCGAAATCCCTCAATGAAGCAGGGACCTTGTCTTTCCTGGGCACTACTTATCTCCAGGACCTGGCACACAAAGAACCCTCTATAAATATCTGTTTAATATAGCAATCATAATAGAAGAAATTACTACATTATTTCACATAATTACTTTATTTTCATTACCTTCCAGTCAATGGAACAAAAAAAAAATGCTGCCAAGAATAGCTATTTTGAAAGATATCAGTGATTCTTCCTGAAAAAGACAAAATAGATGAAAGTGTAACCTCTAACAGGGCCCTAAAGGGGGAAAAATGCTTTGCATTACAACCTAACTACTCCAGAATTTCCCATATGCTTCCGGACTGTAATTTTAAAAGCTTTACCTGGAAATGGACAATTTCAAAACTTACTGATCTTGCTCTGATGTATAAAACACAGCACAGAATTCTTATAATTTTTCTAGAAATCTGCCAAATGACGAATTGTTTCCTTGGGCTGAGTTTTCACCTTTGAACTTCTCCCTAAAGTGTTTATAATGTTCAAATTCCACCTTTAGTGCCAGTTCCACTTTAGAATTGTTTGATCATACTGGGAAAAGGAAGCAATTTGCTTCACCTACGAATGTTTCCTTAAAAAAAAAAAAAAATTAAAAACAAGTCTCATGTCTTTAAACGCTATGTTCTTATGTGATTATCCTTAGGGGACTCAAACTGCAAAAGTTAAAAATGTGAAAATCACTCCCAGGCCCTTCTCACAAGCAGGAGGGAATCAAACATGTCAGAATAGGAGAGAATACGTATGATTTAACTTCAAGAATTTTGTATCACATAAAGACAGTCCAGAAACAAACCTGGGTTTAAAAACAATGAACGTGTATTCTGCAATACATTTCCTCACTGGTATCTAATGACTTGAACTAACTGTTTGGACCATGACATCTATGAACAAGAAAAAACTAAATTTCTTACTACTGTTCACCAAAATCTTCCATACAAATCACTCCATAACTTATCCCAACAAAATTTATAATCAATTCTACATTTATATGTGTGCATAGTTGTCTCTGACTCTTTCAGACCCCATTGACTGTAGCCAGCCAGGTTCTTCTGTTCATGAGATTTCCCAGGCAAGAATACTGAAGTGGGTTGCCATTTCCTTCTCCAGGTGATCTTCCCAACCAAGGGATCGAACCTACTTGCATTGGCAGGTGGATTCTTTACCACTGAGCCACCAGGACACAGGCACACCTGGGTTAAAACTGCAGCTTTGCTTCTCCGGAGCTCCATAACTCAGCCAGGTCACTTAGCCTCACCTGAACCAAGGAGATAACAGCAAGGACCCTGTGCTGCAGGAGTTTAGAGAATGCAGCGTCATTTGCCTGGGACTGGCCAGAGAGATAATCCTTATTACAATGCAGAACCCCCTTGTTCCTGTGCTACCTCCTCTGCTCGGTGCTGTACTAAGTGGAGTGAATATATTTTTCGTGGATGAGTCATGGCTTTGCAGAGCTCCAGAGGCTTCAGCCTGAATTTCAATTCTTGCAGCATTATATGGAGTGGCAGAATGACGGTGAAAACCAGAATATACGAGAATTCACCCTAGTAAGTGGCTGTCTTAAAGTCAAGAAGTGAGTAGGTTTCTTATTTGTTTTTCTCTCCTAGGAGTTGAGTGTTGAGGAGAAAAAGAAAAAAGCCCAGGTTTGCTGAGAGATCCTCTAGGCTCAGAATGATCAATCTTGCTCTGTTAGGGAAAAGAAGAGTCTAGGGTACAGTCAACTGAATCAAATTTTGGCCGACAATGTTTGTCTTAACACCTGGAATACCTGGAATTATTCTTAACACCTGGAATTTTTCAGAGGGAAAAATTTGGCCGATAGTCGTAAAAAGCTGAAAATGCAAAAAACAAACTTTTCTTAAAAGTCTATTTCTAAGGAGATTGTTAGAAGGTATCAGGGCAAGAAACAAAACTGAGAAAGGAATCCCTCCTCCAATTCCACTGGATCATACATGTCAGTCCACCAGTGCCAGTCACAGCACCATCTACTGCCACATGGTCCCCACAGCAGCCCAGCTCTGCAGGGCCCCACGAATTAACATCGAACCTTGGCTTAGCTAAGAAAACTGTTTAGGAAGGAACAAGATGTCACTTCAAAGTTAAAAGTGATGAGTAAGGGGGAATCTCAAAATGAGGGTTAACTCCTAACAATCTTTTCAAATATCTAGGTAACAAACATCATCTTTCTGTTACAAACACATGATCATTAAGCCACTTTAATTTTTCTTTGCTAGTTACACTATACAATCTGCAGATTTTAAAGCACAGGTAAGAATTATGTGTTCTGGCTGATGTAGGTATAAATATTTGTACAATATATGTACATATATTTATCTTTTATTACCTTCTGACACAGTGCAAGCCACCTAACTGCTGTGCTAGCAGCCACAAGGAATTGAAAGTATGATTCTAAACCTACAGAACAAGGGGGTTCAGGATGGGGCTCAGAGCCCAGGTTTCTCTTAATGTCTAGGCTTCTCCCTAGACAAGGAGGCCCTTAAGGATAATGAGGTCTAGTGAAATGTACTTGCATATGAGCAGGTGCAGAACTGTATTCTCATTCTGAGATCTGCTATATCTCATGTATAAGAACACACACAACAGCCTGTCTGTCATAAGCAAAACAACAACCCCACCTCAATCCTGATCTAAAAATAAACCGCAGACTTAAAACAGACCATAAATTAAAAGATCGGGGATTTAAAAAAAACAACAACACAACAACCATTTTCCATAGAGAAAAAAACATATGGACTGATAATAAAAATTATAAATAAAACCAGTTGACACTTCCCTAGCACCAAGTCCCGGAGAGCACGATGCTAAACTCTTTACAGATTATCAGGTTGTCAAAATACCATCTATAGTAATAGCACAGATTAAATAGCATAGGGCAAGTCGATGGAGTGTTAACTCGAGGAAGAAGCCTGGCTTACCATTAACTCACCCTTATGTCAGAATAACTGTACTTAATAAATAGTTCATTGGAATGACTAGGAGTGGTGACATCGCAAAATAAGTACAAGTTAATTCGGGTATTTTCCGTGGAACGACTCTAAGAGTAAATTGGGAGGAAAAGCCTAAATAAATAACTTGAGCTCCAACAGGGGAAATGAAGAAAATGGAAGTCGTTTACAGTCATTTACTATTTATACTGGAAAAAATGCTTACTCTACTATTCGCCTCCTCAAAATTAGACCAGAGCGCAGCCCTGACCATATCAGCCACGCAGTGTTGTCACAGATGTGTGCCAGGTTGTGACTAGGACGTGGCCGGCAGGAAAAACGCAGTTAGCTCCTATCTTGGGCGGGAAAGCAAGCCTGCTTACTTTTTGTGGCTCAATAAAGCTGAACACCAACTCTAAAGGGTTAAAAAACCGGGCATCAGGTGCTCGCTTTCCGCTCTACAGAGGGATTTGAGCTCACGGCGAAGTTCCCTGGCTTCCCTCCTCGGCCTGCACCCCGCACGGAGGGATAGCTGTCACCTCTTGGGTCCCCACCACCAACCAGCAGCAGAGCCCCCGGACTGGGCAGCGCGCTCGGCGGCCGGGCTCCCAGCTCCGCGGGGTGATGGGGCGTCAGCGCGCCAGGGGTCACTTAATTCCATTTCAGATCTGAACGCTTTCATAGAAAGTCCAGACAATTGAGACCACGGCTAGGGCCCGAGGGGGTCCCCCAAAACAAACTTTCGGGGCCTCGGAATCTGCATATCTTGCAGGAATTTCCAGCCCGCGAGGAAAAGAGACCGATACTCGCAAAGTACTCAGGACCAGAGATGAGAGGCCGCGAGAGGGGGCCCTGGCCGAGGGGCTCCCGGGCGGAGCCCCTACCCGCGCGCCTAGCTCGCCGGGCCCCCGCTCCGGCCTCCCGCCAACCCTCGGCGCGGGGCGAGCTCGCTGCCCGGAACGCCGGCCGGGGTCGGTCCGGGCCATGCGGCCCGCGCGCCCCGTTGAACCCAGACCCAGGCCGGGCGGGAGCTGCAGGGGCGGACCCAGTTGCTCGGCGGCCGCGCGCAGCTTCGGCGTTGTGCGCGATCGGGGCGCGGCGCTGCCCCCCAACTCAGCCCCCGGCCCAGCCTTACCTCGGCCGCCCTCCCCTGTGCGGCTCGAGCCGGGCACCGGGCTCCGGGGACGGCGGGGAGAAGGAGTCGAGGCCCGCGAGGGACGGGGGCCGGGCCGCCGGGGCCGCCGGAGGGCAGAGCGAGGGACAGGGAAGGCCGCGGGGCCCGGGGCGCGAGGCAGCGGGGGGCCGAGCTGGCGGCGGCCGCGGCGGCTCGGTCTGAGCCGAGTGGGAGGGCTCCGGCTGCCCGCGCCGGAGAGCGAGGGAGGGAACTTGGAGCGAGTTGGCCGCGGCCGGGAGCTCGTGTCCCTCGGTGTGCACGCCCCCGAGCGCCCCGCCCCCGGCCCCACCCCTCCCGCAACCCCCCTTCTAGCCCCTCCCCCAGATCATCCCCACCCCTCACTCCCACCGCACCCCCCGCCCCGCCTCCAAAGCACTCCCGCATTGGCCCCCGACTCCCTCCGGGGTTGGAGAATCGCTGGATCTTAACTGCCAGGAAACCCCAAACCTGGAGCCTGTTCTGTGAGTGTGAGAACTCGCCGGTCCACCTACCTAGATGTCGGTGCCTGACAACATTCTCTATTGACTAACTTTCGTCTACTCAGATACACCCTCTCAGTATTTGTAAACTAAGTTTCTGAAGGCTGTTCTTTTTTTGGTTTTTTGGTTGGTTGGTTTTGTTTTGCTTTTTTAATTTTTTTAATTCAATTTTTATTTGAGTATAGTTGCATCTCCTGCATTGGCAGGCGGATTCTTTCCCACTGAGCCAGCCACCTGGGAAGACCTCAATATATAGTTTCTTCATAATGTTGTATCCATTCTGCTCTACAGCAAAGTGAATCAGCTATAGGTATACATAAATCTCCTCTTTTTTGGATTTCCTTCCCATATAGGTCACCACCAAGCACTGAGTAGACTTCCCTGTGCTATACAGTAGGTTCTCCTTAGTTATCTATTTTATACATACTATCAGTAATGTGTATATGTCAATCCCAGTCTCCCAATTCATGCCACCCACCCTCTTCCCTCTTGGTATCCATACTTTTGTTCTCTACATCTGCGTCTCTGTCTCTGCTTTGTAAATAAGATCATCCATACCATTTTTTTAGGTTCCACATACATGTTGAAGGTATTTTTGAGACTCCAAAAAAGATTTGAAGAAGACATTAGAGAATATAGGAAAAAAATCTTCGGGTACCATGTACCACCTCTAGAGTATGGACCAGCTGATGTTTAGAAATTAAGTTATTGTTTCTGGGTGCATCCTTATTTATCTCATAATGCATGGTTTAGTAATGCTTTTTCTTTTGATTTGCTTAATAACTTGGTTGGGGTTTTGAGGGTTTCATTGTTTTAGGAAGATTAAACCCATTCTAGCTTAGCATTTACTATTGGGAATGCTAAAAGAGAAAATCTGTATTTATCAAAATGGTTGATTTTGAATGAGATATGCATTCACAACATAATAACTTCTCTAAAATATGTAGCAAAATTTTATTGTATATCTTTAGCACATTTGAAATGCAGTTGCATTCATCCTGTTTTCTCAGAAGGATCATCTATGTTTGAATTATGTGACTCTTGTTTCATGCAAGTTCAGAAATTATCAAATAAAGAAAACTCAGGCTCCCATAATAAGTCTTTGGCTTTTTACAAGAGAACCATTTTAAGAAAGTGACATGATACTGGGTTTTCAATGGAACTTTCCTCTGGCCTACTAATGCATTCCATGTGATCACAGATTATGTTGTGGTCTCCATTAACTCCCAAAGTCATGTAACAGTAGAATGAAGTTATTTTTCATCCTTCCCATAGTAAATGGAACCAACCTTCCTCACTCCAAAGTAGTCTATTTAAAAAAAAAATTAATCTCTTTACCCTAACCTCTTCCTTTTGGGAATTGCTTCCTGCCTTTGTGTATGACACACCTCCACCGACATTGCAGGAGCACATGACCCAGATCTGTCAATCAGAATGCATCTCATCCCTGGCACAAAGTGGAGGGGGGCTGGCACATGTTCTAATGAGGGGGTTGGTTCTTTTTCTGGACTGATGTGGCAGCTTCAGAGACCATGCCATGGAAACCTGCAGCAGCTGGAGGAAACCTATTAGAGAAGAAAACCACCTGAGCCAGGGAAACAGGTAGAGTTCTGACAACATTAACAAGCCCCTCTGGGCAGCCTGGTGGCTCAGACAGTAAAGAACCCGTCTGCAATGCAGGAGATAGGAGTTGGATCTCTGGGCTGGCAAGATCCCCTGAAGAAGGAAATGGCAACCCACTCCAGTATTCTTGCCTGGAGGATCCCATGGACAGAGGAGCCTGTAGGCTACAGTACATGGGGCTGTAAAGAGTTAGACACAACTGAGTGACTAACGCACTAATGACATCTTCACTTAATCATCTACTAACACTTTCACTTTTCACGGGCAGCCATCTCTGAAACCATTTAGAACTGCTGGACGTCTGAGGAAATGCACCAATAAATTGTCTTTTTAGCTTATTCTATTTTGAGCTACCTTGCTTTCCAAAATACTCACTTAAAAAGCCATAAGCAATTCCCATAAAGCCTAGGCTCTGAAAATCAGGAATGTAGCCAAACAGTGCAGCTTCCTTGTCACCTAAATGGCCTTCATAATAAAGTAGATGACAAGACAGTCACTTATCAGGAAGGCTTCCCTTGAGACAGGACTAAGAGTGTCATTTAGGGCATTACTGTTGCCCAAGGTAGATTCCATGTTTTCACTTTGTCCTTCCCAAAAGCAAAAATTAATAAAAGATGTGGTTAGAAAACGAGAGAGAAGAGAACGACACCTCAAAACTAGAATATCCCAGTAAATGTTTTTGTCTTAATTATTCCAATAACAGGTGCCTTCATAATCCCCAGTATTTGCTGATATAAAACATTTCTTTTCTGGACTCGCAATTGTAGGGTCTGCTACCGACTCTGGGGGACTGCTGACTTTGGTTCGTCATGCTGGAATTTTACTGATCAGGAGAAGTGGGCTGTTGGCCTGTGCTTGGAATTCTTTTGTCTCAGAGAGATTCTTGTCTCTAAAAGTAGATAACAATATTCGACTAGTACCCTACGAGCATTCGCACACTAGTCAGAGGGTTGCTTAGCCATTACTCACAGGTCCCATGAATGATAGGAGTGTTGGTGGTGAGGGAGTGGGCTGCATGCACCCAAAGGCATTGCTTTGAACCTCTGATTCCAAGGGTATTTTCTTATGGGAATTCTGATCCTTAATTCAGAGTTTTCACCAGTCTTTCTTAACATGGGTATGTACCCAATTGTGTGGACAACTAGTGACATTTCATGTATAAAAGCCTGTAAGCCAAATAGTAATACATCATAAACAGATCTGAGCCCCAGAAAAGAACAGTACAAGGAGGTGAACCATCTCCAGAATCGTGTCAGGGTAGCTTAGGAAGAAAAGAAAGAATAGTTCTGAAATCCTGGCCCAGCTCTGAATGACATTTATTCAGATGATTGGCTATGATTACCCAGTGAAAATGTCAATCAAATATCCAGAGTTTTCCAATGTCCGTGCATCAGATCCGTGTGATGTCAGTGCCATTTCCTTACCCAAGAGCACTGTAACATCTCTCTGTTCACCAGGGATCAAACAACCCCATCTGTCCGGAACCCACTCCAGGAAGAGGGCATCACTGCTTTTCAGACCCTAAAACAGAATCTCTTGAGTGCCCCTAAGACACCACCTCTCTGGTCTGGGGGGAAGAGGGATAGACTTGTATATTAAAAAAAGAAATCCCCTGGAAACTGATCTTGAGCCAGGGTGAAGGTAAATAAGTTCTGTGAATACCTGCTCTTAATTCCACAGGAAAAGACTCCTCAGATTTAGGATTGTATGTAAAGTTATAGCTTATTGATTGAACAAGCTTGATGTGTCTTTTATCTCTGAACAGCCGAGGTTATAGAAGAAGCACTGAGGGATGCTCCTTAGGAGAAGGAGGATTTGCTAGAAGCAATTGGGCTGAAAAAGCACAGCTTACGGCAAGGCGGAGATAAGAGAATCTCTAAGTAGAAAAGCACCAGTTGCTATGGGAAGAGGTGACTCCACCACAGGCAACAGCCAGGGGTTATCTTTATTGCACATTTCACGGTTTATTACATGTTCATGCTAATGATCGATGAATCAAAACAGTTGAGTTATGTCCAACGAGTACTGACTCACATCATTTAATACCAGTAATAGCTCTCATTTATTGTGTACTAGGTCTGTGCTTCCCAGGTGGCGCTAGTGGTAAAGAACCCACCTGCCAAAGCAGGAGACTGAAGAGACGCGGATTCAATCCCTGGGTCAGGAAGGTCCCCTGGAAGATGGCGGGGTAACCCACTCCAGTGTTTTGGTCTGGAGAATCCCATGGACAGAGGAGCCTGGAGGGCTACAGTCCATGGGGTTGCAAAGAGTTGGACACAACTGAAATGACCCGGCATGCATGCACAGATCTGTGCTAGGCAGTATACATGCCTCATTTCCAGTCATCACAATGGCTCTGAACATAAATATTTTTATCCCCATTTTATTAAGAAGAAACTCAGGCCCAGGGTAGGTGAGTGAGGTATCCAAGGTCATGGAGTTAGTAATTAGGGGATTTAAAGGCTAGTTTACAGGGTGCCAAAACCTACGAATCTTTTTATTATAAATCAACCTTACCTATGAGTCATATGAATTATCTGCCCAATAGTCCCTAACCATGTGAGCTATTTAAATTTAAAAATTAGATTAAATGAAGGCTTCAGTTTCTCGTGCCACTAGCCACTTTTCAAGTGCCTTTAGCCACATGGTGGAGGCACAGAGAAAAAACACTTCTCTCATCATCCCCGAAAGTCTTGTTAGTACTGATGCTTCATGTTTGTTTTATCAATGAAGGCAGTGTTCTCTGTGATTAGATTTTTCAAGTAAGCTATTCCAACTTTATGTTAACTATTTGGATCGGATGTTTTCAAAATGATGTCATACGTTCATGTGCCTGTGTCTTGTTTTGTTTGGGCTGCTACAACACAAATGCCATAGACTGAGTTGCTTATAAACCACAGAAATTTATTTTCTCACAGTGTTGGAGGCCAGGAAGTCCAAGATAAAGGCAGCCCCTGATGTGGTGTCTGGTGAGAGCTCAGCTTCTCCTTGTGTCCTCAGATGGCAGAGGGGAAGCCACAGGGAGCTCTATGGGGGGGGGGGGGGGTCTCCTTTATGAGGGCACTAACCCCATTCCCGAGAGCCCCACTCTCATGACCTAATTACCTCCAAGGCCTCACCTACTAATATTATCACTTTGAGGGTGAGGAGCGTGATTTCAGTGTATGAATTTGAGGGATACGCAGTCATTGCAGCCTGCCTTAATTAGCAGAGCACAAGGAACTAAATGCCTGTTTGAGGCATTCTGGGCAGGGCGCCCACCTCAGTGGACCCAAATGGCCTGCCCCAAGCCCATACTTCTATCTCCACGGGCCCTTCTGCTCCCACCCTCACTCCTCGTTTTTCTCAGACTGTCTGCTTACCTTTGGCTACATTCTAGTGCCTGTGATGTTCTGCCCTCAGCCTGCTTGTGCTCATGCACTCTTCCTATGGACTTTTCTCCCCAATTCTGTATCTCCAGCTACCATCGATTTGCCTGGAACTGCAGAAGTTTCATCTCTAACTCCCACCCCATTTTCTGATCCTCAGGGAAGTTCTCTTTCTAGCCTTTTTTCTGGACTGGTACTACTTACACTGTTCTGTCTCTGGACCAGCAGCATCTGTGAATTGTTGCTACTGCTCTAAGACAAGATGAGTTTAGAAGATACAAGTCTGTGGTTACACACATCTAGCAATTTGTTTTTTCAATATTTGTTTATTTGGCTGTGCCAGGTCTTTTACTTGCTGCATGGGAACTCTTACTTGCAGCATGTGGGATCTAGCTCTCAGGGATGGAACCCAGGGCCCCTGCATTGCGATCTTGGAGTCTTAACCACAGATCACCAGGGAGGTCCCATTACTAGCAATCTGACATTGCTAGGACATGATCTTGTATTCTGTGCTGCTGCTAAGTCGCTGCAGTTGTGTCCAACTCTTTGTGACCCCATGGATTGTAGCCTTCCAGGCTCCTCTGTTCATGGAATTCTCTAGGCAAGCATACTGGAAAGGGTAGCCATCCCCTTCTCCAGGGGATCTTTCCAACCCAGGGCTCGAGCCCAGGTCTCCTGCATTGCAGGCAGATTCTTTACTGTCTGAACTACCAGGGAAGTCCCTTGTATGCTATAGTATGTATGCAGATACCAGACTACCATGGATTGGACATTTCAAACAAACAAATACTGTACCTGGCTCCTGTCAGTTATCTCTGGGGCCCCTAACACTCTTTTCCTACACTGTCAATAATGATATTATCCCCTGAGCATGAGTCAGGATCCAGGCAGGCAGGAAACAGGGATGTGAATACAGGGAACCACTCACAAAAATGCTGGAGAAGCTGAAAGGACAAACACGGGAAGGTGAGTCAATCTAGATTTTAGCAGGAGCCGGAAACTCTCCCGTGAAGGGTGCAGATGAAGGAGGAGTAAGTGTCCTTTGCCTCTGAGATTTGGAGCTGTTGAACTGATCCATTACCAGGAATAACAAGGATTGCCCCCAGGAGCTGAGACTGTTCAGTACATGCAGATGCTGTTAGTTTAATTGAACTGAATTGATTTTCCTATTCTGTTATTCACAGTGAACACATATAAAAATTTCCTGAGGAAGTCTAGATTGCCAAATATCTATAACCAATTAGTGATGGAGAGGGTTTGAATCTGTTCAGGTCCTTTCCATCTATGAAACATCTAGGCTTCAGTACTGAGATGTGCCCACTTCTATGAAATAAACGAACTCTTTATTTTCATCTTGCTCAGAACTCCCAGTTACTTCAAAATTTTAAACTATTTCTAAAGGATTAAGTCATCAGAATTTGCTTGTGTAGTGCATGAAATAGGCTAATATACATGCCCTGTGCATTCTCATAGACTGGGTAAAATAATGTATAATGGGTAGTTTTTAAAGTATTTGTGACAACTGTGAGCTTAGAGTGTTTAGCCACTTCCATAATAGAAACATCATCCATCTATTTGGTATAGAGCTGAC
Organism: Giraffa tippelskirchi; assembly: GCF_054371585.1. Classification (NCBI taxonomy): domain Eukaryota; kingdom Metazoa; phylum Chordata; class Mammalia; order Artiodactyla; family Giraffidae; genus Giraffa; species Giraffa tippelskirchi. The sequence continues at coordinate 53,468,630 of NC_137280.1, forward strand.
GAATTCTTATTTTCCCCAGAATAAAAAAATCAGCGGTGACACAAATAACTGGAATCTCTAATTTCATTCCAGCCTCTTCCTAATCAAATATTAAATCAGTTCATTAGTAGCCAGAAAAAATGAACTAATTTGGATTTTTCTCCTCCTTTCTACCATTATACCATAGAGCGTCTAACAAGCAAAATAGATAAGCCAGAGAGAATAAGGAGAACAGGACAAGTCAGGAAACATAAGGTCCCTGAATCACAGATGGTAATGATGCTTAATCACCAATTTCTTCTCTTTAAAACACGGGTAAATAGGTACACAGACTTCTGAGTCTTTAGGGTTCAGTGTGTATTTTCCCCCTGAACTCTTTAAAGCAGGTATTCTGGATTCTCAGTGTTTGGTAATGATATACTCAGAATTTCATGGAGGCATTCTATTTTTCAGTCACCTGGTGTTACAGGATGAGCAATGATATTTCTGACATTTGTAGAAATCAGCTGCAAATGATCGGGAGGTTTTAACAAAATGTCAGAATGCTTTGGGGGAGGGGTGTGCCTTTTAGCTCCTCCACCCACTTATCCCTCCCTCACTCATCTGTTACAGAATCTCTCATTGTCGATATTTTCACTCATGCATCTAACCATCCACTTCTTACCTGCCCTCAGTATAACACAATAGCTTCCCCAGTTTACTCTCGCAACCAGTCAGATATGTTCTTTGTTACCTCTTCTGTGATTCTTCTTCCTTTCCCAAAATTGATAAAAATCAATCTTTTGAGTAGCAGCTCAATGATTCCAACTTGTTTTATTTATTCACAAATTCCACATATCCTTAATTTTCTGCTCATTTCACCACCGGTGGCCAAGACTTCCAAGTAGGTATTTTTGGAGGACATCAACACTTGCAAATTGCCAGCCAGTCTGTCACAAGAGAGGGACAAGGTAGAGGCATGGAGGCAGGGAGGTTGGGAAAAAACAAAATGGGATTACCACAGGAGTGTCTCTACTCCCTATTTCACCATTTCCACCCAGTCGAACAAGCTCTGTCTGACTCAGCTGACTGATATACAGGAAGACTAAATCATAGTCTGTCGATAGCTTTTGGCACAACAAATCAACATAGGTTGCCATTCTGGTGCTTCTGATAGAATAGAAGTATGGATCCTGGAGAAGGGCATGGCAAAGCACTCTAGTATTCTTGCCTGGAGAATCCCCATGGACAGAGAAGCCTGGCAGACTGCAGTCCATGGGGTTGCAAAGAGTTGGACATGACTGAGCAACTAAGCACACACACATTTAAAGTTTCTACCTACTACCTTGAGTAAAACTCAACTAACTTCCTTGGTGTCTGAGACGGTAAATAGTCTGCCTCCAATGCGGGACACCCAGGTTCGATCCTTGGGTTGGGAAGATCCCCTGGAGAAGGAAATGGCAAAAGAAGTATAGATTTTTTGTAGCATCAGCTACAAAAATGTCCATGTGTGATTACAGTGTTTTATCAGTTTGCACTTGTCTTCCTCTGATAGCCTATTTAGATGTTGACTGACTGTGTTAGTCCTTCAGTTGTGTCTGACTCTTTGTGACCCCATGGATTGTAGCCCACCAGGCTCCATTGTCCATGGAATTTTCCAGGCAAGAATACTGGAGTGGGTTGCCATTTCCTTCTCCAGGGGATCTTCCCAATCTAAGGATCGAAGCTGGGTGTCCCGCATTACAGGCAGACTATTTACCGTCTGAGACACCAGGGAAGTTAGTTGAGAGTTTTATTCAAGGTAGTAGGTAGAAACTTTAAATGTGTGTGTGCTTTGTTGCTCAGCCAACTCTTCGCAACACCATGGACTTCAGTCTGTCAGGCTTCTCTGTCCGTGGGGATTCTCCAGGCAAGAATACTGGAGTGCGTTGCCATGCCCTTCTCCAGGGGATCTTCCTGACCCAGGGATCAAACCCAGGTCTCCCACATTGCAGGTGGATTCTTTACCATCTGAGCCACCAGGGAAGCCCAGAAACTTTAAATACCAGCACAATTTTCTAACAGTCGTAAAGCAGAATAATTGCTTATGAATTTTAGATTGGCTGGATTCCCAAACTCCTAATCAACATCTTAAGCATGCTGTTCTTGGAAGGTCTTTCTGAGTTACACTGGATTAGATTGCATATATCTCAGAACTCAGATCTCACTACATGCTCATAAGTTGTCCTGTTCAATTGATGGTAGTTGAGTGGCTCCTCATTAGCTAACCTCTCCAGACTGTAAGCTACATGAGAACAGGGGCTGGAGCTGACCTCCCATCCTGCCCCAGGTGAAATTTCTCATACTGCTTAGCAAAAGCAGAGGCAGCTAACAGAACTTCATCAGACACTCACTGAGAAAAACAGATGCTCTGATAGTGGCATAATCATGATGTCACTTTATATTCATCAACTCCCAGTCCCCAGCAAGTCTGGACACTGCAGCACTTCCTGCACAGTCCCGAGCATGGGAAGTGCTGTCCTGCTGGAGAAGTCCCAACTCTGAGTGTAGCTACCAAGAGCAGCAGGGCATCTTTCCTACCTGGTAACACCCACCAGAATCCAGGAGAGAGTGAGGACCGGACATTCCAGAAGCATCTAACCCATAAAAAGATCCACAAAGTCACACTTAGAAATACGAATCGCAAAATATTCTTGTTAATCTTCTGTGAATGCGAGTGCTGCAGGAGATGCAGGTTTGACCCCTGGGTTGGTAAGATCCCCTGGAGGAGGAAATGGCAACCCACTGCAGCTTTCTTGTTTGGAGAATCCCATGGACAGAGGAGCCTGGAGGGCTACAGTCCATGGGGTCTCAAAGAGCTAGACATGATTGTGACTGAGCACATACACATGTATTTTTCATAAGCTTCTAATGTCCTTCTATATTTCATAAGCTTCTAATGTACACTAGCATGTATGAGTATCTATCTGCCTATCTCTATGTGTACATGTATTAATAATTTCACTAAGAAAATCTTTGCTGTTCTTTTTTAAAATCTTTATTTATTTATCTGACTGCATGAGGTCTTAGTTATGGCACATGGGAGCCTCAATCCTGGTTGTGACATGAGACCTCTTTAGCTGCGGCCTCTGGGATCTAGTTCCCTGGCCAGGGATAGAACCCAGGCCCCCTGCAGTGGGAGTGTGGAGTCTTAGCCACTGGACCACCAGGAGAAGTCTCAGTCTTTGCTGTTTTTAATGAGAGAATCTTAAACAAGGACACAACTACTTAAATGTATACGCTTATTGTATTTTAAAGGGCATTTTAATAAACCTTTGCATGAGGACTAGATTGGTGTATGTGTGTGTGTGTGTGTGTGTGTTAGTTGCTCAGTCGTGTCTGACTCTTTGCCCATAGACTGCAGCCCACCAGGCCCGTCTGTCCATGGGATTCTCCAGGCAAGAACACTGGAGTGGGTTGCCGTTTCCTTCTCCAAAAGGAAATATAAAAAGAAAGAAAATGAAGTCGCTCAGTCGTGTCCAACTCTTTGCGACCCCATGGACTGTAGCCTACCAGACTCCCCCATCCATGGAATTTTCCAGGCAAGAGTACTGGAGTGAGTTGCCATTTCCTTCTCCAGATAGGTATGTACAGGTTGTCACCTTCTACCCTGTCCCGCTAGAATAAAGCAGTTACATAACTTATGGAGATGCACCCTGTCAATAGTTGTGTTCTGTTGTAACAAAGTTTTATAATAATCACACACTAAATTGTAGAATATTCATTGTGCATATATAATACAGAAAGGATGTGAGGGATCATAGCAAATTATAAGATCTGATTTCCATCCATGAGTAATTTTCAACTACTTAAAGCAACATAATACACCCATGAAAAAAACTCAGCAGATGAACAAGGTCAAGTAAATATAATGCAAGATCAGTTTCAAATAAATTCAAACAGATGCTTTATAGAGAAATCAGATGGAGGAAGATTATAACAGTTTCTCCAAGGAAGTAAAATTTTAATAGGACTTTATATCATGGGATGATTACAAAGAGGAGCGTAGGGTTTTTCTCATAGAGAAATTACAGTTATGATTTAAATAAGTCATAAATTAGAAAAAAATTGATAACTACTCTGAAGAGACTATGGTAGACAGATTTATTAGAGATTTATTAAAGGAGTTAGTTTGGAAGTGAGAGAGTAAGAATCATTAGTGGATGACAAATAACATACAAACAGTTTCTTGCTTCTAAACATTGTTTCAGAAGATTCTAGATATTCATATGAGAGCCACTGTTCCTTTATCTTTAACTTTAATATAGAACATTATTGTTGAGTATCTTTGACCTCTACTGATCGACATGACTGAATGATAAAGTAAGACTTTATAATGTACAAATAAAGGCAAGATTAGTTGAAGTATACAGTATTATGAATCATAATTATATGATTTAATATTCAACAAATTTTTATATAAAACAGATGTTTTGAAATTGTACATACAAAACAACTGTGAGCATTTGGAATAAGAAGAAGTTTTGGTTTATACTTTTGAAGTCATCTTAATTTTATAATCAGGTTAGAAGGCCTAAATCAGAATATTCCAGACATAGGAATTTTATAAGTTCCCATAAATTCTCAAGATTGGAAAGAAAAATAAAGCAGTAGATCTTGAAGAGCAATAGATCTCAAGACTAAATACAAAAGAAGTGTTTCTTTTTCTTGTTAGTGAAATTGATGACACTACTGAGAGTGTCAGAAACTAAACCAAATACTTTGATGATTTTAAGGATTTTATTTTTTAAAACATTTTTTGGTTTTGATGTAAACCATTTGAAAAAATCTTTATTGAATTTGTTATAATATTGCTTCTGTTTTATGTTTTGGTTTTTTGGCTGCAAAGCCTGTGGAATCTTAGTACCCCGACCTGGAATTGAGCCCACACCCCCTGCACTGGAATGAGAAGTCTTAACCTCTAGATTGCCAGGAGAGGCCCTGATTTTATTTTTAAATAGTTCATATTGAAGAATGTAATACATGTAACAGAAAACTCTGTATACATTGTACACATTAATTTACTCCCACCCAATAATAGTAGAGAAATGTTATCTGAAATAGAAAACTTGAAAATTTCCTGTTGTAAGCAAGTCTAATATATTTACAACTTAGAATTCTTACTTTTGTCTTTCTCGATGGGCAAGTCTTACTTATTCCATATATTCCTCTGCATAAATGACTTCACTAAACCTAAAGGCATTTTTCCCCCACATTTATGGGATTGGAACGTTTTTAGTGAAGGCTTTTAGTAAAGGTAGAGTGAGCAGAAACATACTTTTTGAAGATAACAATTGTTTTCTTAAGCAAGTAGACATTAATTATTCAGAAAAGATTTCAGCATATCATGTGTTTATCATAAAATATTTCCAAGAAAGAATAAGCCATCTAAGTTACACGATACAACTACCCCCCATACAATGAAGCACTTACTGTATTTTTCCACACATTGAGGTAAACCACATAATGTACAAGGAGTGGAATATCTCCAGCCACAAATATGCCTGCATATTTCCAGCTTCTGTTCCTTTTAATTTACTTGGATTTCTTTCCTTGCAGTGATAAGAAAAGCTTGAAAACTCTTAAAAGAGATGATAAGAATAATTAATATTTTATGCAAGAGAAATTTCAGGTATGTATAAGGTTATTTGTAAGGCAATAAGTATGAAGTGTCTTTGGTGCTTCTTCAAACAACAAATCTTTCCAATCATTTATAACAATATAACCAACCAAAGAGGAAAGAATCTAAAACATTTATATGCTGAAGGTAACTGTTGTCTGATTGTATATAAGTAGAGTTACAGAACTCACCAAGCAAGATGAGACCTTAGTGGTTATATACTCGACAAACCAGAAACATAAATTACATGATATTGTTTTTACAATAGTAAGTCAGAATTAGGAGGAAGGCAGTCAAGGAAAATGCTGAAAGTCTGGGTACCTCATAAAAAGAATTCACTCATTCATTTATTCATTAATTCATTTGTTTGTTCAACCAATATAGAGGGCAAAGTTTCTGTCTCTGATAATACAACAGGAAGCAAGCAGACAAAGTTTTTGTACTGTATTCTCATGGGAAACAAAAATCTTCACATAATATGATAATAAATGTGTAAGAGAATTTCAGGTGATAGTAAGTGTGTTTGTTTCAAAGAGCAGAAAAATCTAGTGGCTATGAAGGTGTGGAGTTGTTGGTCATGTCTTCAGGAAGATCTCAATGGGGAAATGGCACTTAACCTAAGACCTAAGGCAATAGAGGGGCTTCCCTGGTGGCTCAGTGGTAAAGAATCCACCTGCACTGTAAGAGCTGTGGGTTTGATCACTGGGTCAGGAAGATCTCTTGGAGGAGGGCAACCCACTCCAGTATTCTTGCCTGGAGAATTCCATGGACAGAAGAGCCTCGTGGGCTACAGTCCATAATGTCACAAAGAGTCAAACACGAATGAGTGACTAAGCACAGCATAGTGCAGAGTTTGGGATGGACATGTACACACTGCTATATTTAAAATGGATAACTAAGAAGGGCCTACTGTATAGTACAAGGAACTCTGCTCAATGCTATGTGGCAGCCTGAATGGGATGGGAGTTTGGGGGAGAATGGATACACGTATATGTATGGCTGAGTCCCTTTGCTGTTCACCTGAAACTACCACAACATTGTTAATCGGCTATACTCCAATACAAAATAAAAAGTTAAAAAAAAACAAAAGAGTTGATTTTGAGCAGGGATCTGAACGACACTGAAGCCAGCCAAGTGAGTGTAACATTTCTGGCAAGGAGAAAACCAGTGCAAAGGCCATAATATAAGAATTAAGTCAGCATGTTTGAAGAATAAAAAGAAAATTGATGTAGGTTTATTTTTTAAAAATAAAATCTCTAATAATTGCATCTAATGGTCTACTCTGCCACCATTTTTGCTTCTGTTTTGAATTCTAGTTTACTATCAAACCTGCTTTATCTCCCAGCTTGATGTCATTCATAAATTTAATCAACTTGTATTCTATTTTTCATTGACACTATTGCTAATAATTTGAATAGGACCAAACCAAGTATAACCCAAAGGAAGAATCAATTCAAAATGCTATTTCAGGATAACATCCATTAATTAGTGGATCCATTTTGGGGAGGGATTCACAAATTTACATTACTATACAAAAAAGATCTTCACAACTCAGTTAATCACAACGGTGTGATCAATCACCTACAGCCTGACATCCTGGAATGTGAAGTCAAGTGGGCCTTAGGAAGCATCACTACGAACAAAGCTAGTGGAGGTGATGGAATTCCAGTTGAGCTATTTCAAATCCTGAAAGATAATGCTGTGAAACTACTGCATTCAATATGCCAGCAAATTTGGAAAACTCAGCAGTGGCCACAGGACTGGAAAAGGTCAGTTTTCATTCCAATCCCAAAGAAAGGCAATGCCAAAAATGCTCAAACTACCGCACAATTGCACTCATCTCACACGCTAGTAAAGTAATGCTCAAAATTCTCCAAGCCAGGCTTCAGCAATACGTGAACTGTGAGCTTCCAGATGTTCAAGCTGGTTTTAGAAAAGGCAGAGGAACAAGAGATCAAACTGCCAACATCTGCTGGATCATCAAAAAAGCAAGAGAGTACCAGAAGAACATCTGCTTTATTGACTATGCCAAAGCCTTTGACTGTGTGGATCACAATAAACTGTGGAAAATTCTGAAAGAGATGGGAATACCAGACCATCTGATCTGCCTCTTGAGAAATCTGTATGCAGGTCAGGAAGCAGCAGTTAGAACTGGACATGGAACAACAGATTGGTTCCAAATAGGAAAATGAGTATGTCAAGGCTGTATATTGTCACCCTGCTTATTTAACTTCTATGCAGAGTACATCATGAGAAACGCTGGGCTGGAAGAAGCACAAGCTGGAATCAAGGTTGCCAGGAGAAATATCAATAACCTCAGATATGCAGATGACATCACCCTTATGGCAGAAAGTGAAGAAGATCTAAAGAGCCTCTTGATGAAAGTGAAAGAGGAGAGAGAAAAAGTTGGCTTAAAGCTCAACATTCAGAAAACTAAGATGGCATCTGGTCCCATCACTTCATGGGAAATAGATGGGGAAACAGTGGAAACAGTGTCAGACTTTATTTTTCTGGGCTCCAAAATCACTGCTGATGGTGATTGCAGCCATGAAATTAAAAGACGCTTACTCCTTGGAAGGAAGGTTATGACCAACCTAGACAGCAAATTAAAAAGCAGAGACATTACTTTGCCAACAAAGGTCTGTCTAGTCAAGGCTATGGTTTTTTCAGTGCTCATGTATGGATGTGAGAGTTGGACTGTGAAGAAAGCTGAGCACCGAAGTATTGATGCTTTTGAACTGTGGTGTTGGAGAAGACTCCTGAAAGTCCCTTGGTCTGCAAGGAGATCCAACCAGTCCATCCTAAAGGAGATCAGTCATGGGTGTTCATTGGAAGGACTGATGTTGAAGCTGAAACTCCAATACTTTGGCCACCTCATGCAAAGAGTTGACTCATTGGAAAAGACCCTAATTCTGGGAAGGATTGGGGGCAGGAGGAGAAGGGGACAACAGAGGTTGAGATGGCTGGATGGCATCACCGATTCAATGGACATGAGTTTGGGTGAACTCTGGAAGTTGGTGATGGACAGGGAGGCCTGACGTGCTGCGATTCATGGGGTCGCAAAGAGTTGGACACGACTGAGCGACTGAACTGAACCAAACTGATGTTACTATTATTAATAATTATAATAAGTATAACTACCATTTAAGAGCAATTAATAATACACAAAGACATGAAGTTAAATTTTACATAGTCCTCTAAACAATCTTCAAAGTATTGTGCATAAGAGAAACCTGGGCCTAAGAGAGGTTAAATGAATTAATTGCTTGAGGACCACAACATGATATGTGTGTTAGTCGATAAGTCGTGTCCGACTCTGTGACCCCATGAACTGTAGCCCACCAGACTCCTCTGTCCATGGGATTCTCCAGGCAAGAATATTGGAGTGGGTTGCCATGCCTTTCTCCCACAACATGAAATAGAACAGTTAGTTCTCAGTTGTATAGGCGAGTGGCATTGCATGCAGTAGAATATCCCAGGGTTCAGTGAAAAGAGTTACTTCTTCCCCAGGGGCTGATTTTCCTTGAGATCATCTTGTCCTGGGTCATATTAACAAGGCCGAGTATATTCTGATAATTCTTAAGCTAGATCTCTATTGTCAGTCACTCTTTACCTAGAATTTGCCTTCCCTTTTTTCTCATCTCTTAGTTATCTACATATTTTTCTAGGACTCAGTGATTATTATCTCATCTTTACAACTTCTCTTTCAACTACTCCAATACCCCTACCCCCAAACCTAAACTAGGCTAGCGTGAGAACTGACCACTACTTCTTTTCTGATAAACTTTATTGAGATACCGTGACCACCACTTCTTCTAAGCTCATTCAGGAAGAGCATGTGTCTTTCCATTTCCAATCCTTTCCCCTTTGTTCCATGGTCCACACTGCAATCAGGGAGACTTCTATGAATTTTTGGTGGCTGTTGTTTAGTCCCTAAGTCATGTCCAGCTACACTAGTGACATCAGTCTTTTTCTCTCAGTTTAAATCCCTTTGATGACTCCCTATTATTTTCAGCATAAAATGTCCAAACTACCCAGCCTGGCATGCTCTAGAGGTTATGGTGAGTCAATAACATCTAGAATTTGTGGGCGGGATTGGTCAATAGTTCTTCCTCTTCAGTCTTCTGCCATCTTTCCCCTTTTTCTCAATTTCTAAAAAATTATATGCTAGAAGGCGTAAAATAGGATTTGCTTGGTCTTTCAAAAATTTGGAGATGTGAGCCTGGGTCAGGATGATGGTAAGACAAGGTGAGTTGCCTGATGTACAACATTTAAGGAGGTTCTGGCTCTCAGGATGGTCTAAATGCCAACCACAAGGGGAAGGGGAGAGAGGATAGGCCTGTGAATGGGCACATATATGTGCATCTATGTGTGAGTGCTCATAAAGGGTGATCTTAGAGAGGAGGAGTTTAATAATAGGTGAAGAGGACAACCCATTCTGTAAATACCAGTCAGCCTCATTCTCTAAACCCTCCTTTCATCACCCAGTGGTCTCGTGAACATGGCCCTAGTGGTAGGGATGGAAGTTCTGCCTGGGCTCAGCAACAAGGACGTTTGTTCACCAGTACTGGCTTGACTACAGCCATTGTGAGTATCCAACCTGTGGCAGAGACTAACCCTGAGGACCAGCCATGGCACATTCCCCATGGTTGTCAGCCAGCTACCTGGTGGCAGGTTGATTCCTTGAAGTATGTCCATCACGGAAGGGGCAGGGCTTTGTTCTCACTTCAGTAGGCACTTACTCTGGATACAGATTTGCCTTCTCTGCCTGCAGTGCTTCTGTTAAAACCACTATCCATGAACCTACAGGATTTCTTTTCCCCATCACGGTGTTTCACATAACATTATGTTGCAGGGAAAAGCCAATTCTAACTTCATGTTGGAGCTGGTCCATTGACTTGTTTTCCGTTGCTTTTGTTGTTGTAATCATAGAGAATGGCCTGCCTCAGAGAATCCTGCCCCTCTGCCTGACTGTTAAACTAAAGTGCCTTTGTTTAGAACCCTGTCCACCTGTAGATGGCAGGAAGGAAGAAAAGAACACATCTTCTGCCTGAGGCTTGCATTCTAGGAGATGTTTGCAAGATTAATGGCCTTTTTACTTTGTTTCCTCACTTCCCTCCTCAGGATCCTCGAAAGAATCTGGCGGTAGTCTGCTGTCATCTTAAAGAGATACTCCTTGCCTCAATACCTGCTCTCTAATTTCATTGCCTGTCGTAGGGTGAGCAGAGCGAGCTTGGACTCCATAACAACTGCATCTGATAAGGAATTTACTTCATAGCAAATGCAGTGCTCTTCTGGGCCCTGGCTCACAGAATTCACTGGTTTTACAAGGTCCCCACCATCCTGAAGCACCTTGTGAACTGGCCTTTTGAAGACTTAACTCACAGCATCAGTTATATATTATAGCAGCATTCTGGGGAGCTGGGGAAATTTCCTCTAGGATGCAGTATAAATTCCTAATCAATTGTTCCTCCCATACCCAGGATTCAGGCATTCGGGAATTAGAGATTGGAAATGTCTGACTCATGGTGATCCATGAGAAAAATATGCACTTCCTGTTTCTTCAAATGTAGACTCTTTATACGGAAATGGAAATTCCAAAGGGAGAAATCCTGGCACCAGGGGAAACAAAAGTAATTCCACTAAACCGGAAATCAAGACTGTCACCTGGCCACTTTGTGATGCTCTAGCCAGCAAAGCAACAGGCAAAGAAGGTAGTTACTATACTGGCTGGGATGATTAATCATGACCACAAGGAATAATTGGGTTCTACTCCACAGAGAGAGTAAGGAGCAGCGTGTCTGGAATGCAGACAGTCCCCTGGGGCACTTCTTAGTACTTTTCTGTCCTCAGAGTTAAGTCAGTGGAAACTACAGAAATCCAGTTCAGGCGAGATTTCTAGTGACCAGACCATTCGGGAGTGAAGGTTTGGGTCACACAGAGGAATGCAGGCACCACCAGTGGTGCATAACCTGGAGGTGAAGGGAACTTTGGCTGATAGTAGAACTTGTTATAATTAATGCGCTAGTGGTAAAGAACCCACCTGCCAATGCAGGAGACTTAAGAGACGTGGTTCAATCCCTGGGTCAGGAAGATCCCCTGGAGAGGGAAATGGCAACCCACTCCAGTATTCTTGCCTGGAGAATCCCATGGACAGAGGAGCCTGGCTAGCTACAGTTCATGGGGTCACAAAGAGTTGGACATAACTGAAGCGACTTAGCATGCACAGTAGAAGAACTTATTGTAATTGCCAGCTATAACCATGTACTATTTAGAGAACTGAGTACTGTGATAGTTGAGCATTTTTCCTTAATTGAATACAATTGTTTGTATTAACCAATAATTTTTTCTTCTCCTTTCCCAATATCCTAACATATATTAATAGTAGTTTACTTTATAGCTCAGTATTTACATTACAAGGTAGCAAGTAAGGAGTGGAAGTCATCTGGAAGAAGACAGGTGGTTAAGAAGAGAGATGGACATTAGACAAAGGAGGATTTTTGCATTCATTTTTGGGTAAAGGATTCCCCTGCTTTAGTTGTATGCTTCATGGTCAGTAGAAATATGACTTTGCTATCATTTCTGTTTGGAAATTAATTGTGGCTTAAAAACATGTGTACGGCAAGTGGACAAGGTGTGGTTTTATAATGTGAATTGTTTCCCAGAACTCCCTTCCCTGAATATTTCCAGTCCAGGTGGGCCACAAGAGATATTTTTGTGCAAGATTTTGGATGCAAAACTAAGGAAAGCAGCCATTTTGTATGACAAATCTTGGATGATAGAAATGTTCATTGTCTTGATTGTGTGATGATTTCAAGGGCTATACATATGTCAAAATTGATCCAATTGTGCGTATTAATATGTGATATTTAATATGTTTCAATGATGCAGCAATAAAGTTATGAAAAAAAAAATCTATACCTGGAGAGGAGGCTAGCATTGACCTAGCAAAAGTTGCAGTGCTTTGCAGACGTTTGTACTAAACACTGTGTGATTTTTTTCACTCTTTCTTCTAAAGCGTTTCCCTCTCCTTGGGTGACTCCTTCTCTCTCTGTCTCGGTGACAGAGACATGTGATCCAAGCCATGCTGGTGATGTTACTGTCCCCCCATCACCAAGATGTGCCTGTATACCAAGCCAAGCCTCTCGGTGTCCTTCAAGATGAAAATGGAGCTGGCCGGGAAGACATCTTCTCTCTCTTGTTAAAGCCCTTGGGATGAGCCCAGGGCTGCTGGAAGCCTGTTTTCCCTGTATGTGGAGTTGTCTGACTGCATTTAGGACAAAGCTGAGGTGCAGAGAGGAAAGATGAAGAAAGGGACAGAGAGAAGAGGGTTGTGTCGGTGGGGAAGGAGACAGGAAGAGAGAGAGGGAGGAAAGATGAAATGAGAGGAAGAGGGAAGGATGGGAGGGAAAGAGAGATGGTTAGATGTGGTATCAGGCCCCCAGGAGCCAGCTTTACCTCTGCCCTCCCTAGACTATAGATATCTGAGCCAATAAACTTCCCCCTGGCTTAATTATGATTCAGGTTTCTGTCACTGCCAACAGAAAGAGTCCTGACTGATGCAGTACTTATTTAGTACCTTTCTTTCAGACTGAAGCGAGAGGTGAGATTTGTATTATTCTCTTTCACCCACTGCCTTCTCGTTGCTTAGAAAATACCTCTTTTTGGTCCAGGCTGGGTACACAAAGGACAAGATTTCCTTAGCATACGTTTCTTTCGAGGTCTCTTCTCTCTTCTCTTGCCTTTAATGTTCTTTTTTGCCCTTAAAGTTTGTTTGCCTTCTGGGATGTCCTCTGTGCTTTGTACTTGAAGTTTCCATTTCTGGTGGGTGGGAGGGATGGATGTTTAAAATGGATGAAGCAGCGGAAATCAGCATTTTTGCTTCTTCCTACCATGCTGTACTGGTTTGAGTGTAGGGTGACCAATTATTCATTTTCTTAGCTGAGCCCTAATAGTAGTGAGTAAAAGTCTGCCCTAGAATCTTGGCATATCATGTTCTGTCATTCTTAGTTTAAAATGCAGATACAAGGACTTCCCTGGTGGTCCAGTGGTTAAGACGTCACCTTCGAATGCAGGAGTTGAGGGTTTGATCCCTGGTCAAGGAGCTAAGATCCCACATGCATTGGGGCCAAAAAAACAAAACAGAAAAACAGAAGCAATATTGTAGCAAATTCAATAAAGACTTTAAAAAGATGGTCCACATTAAAAAAAAAAAAAACCTGATAAAATGAAGATATACAATTTCATGCTTTTTTTTTGATATTATCTTGGGATATTCATGGAAATTTGGGAAGAGATGAGCCAAGTGATGCTTGGGCCCTTCCTTGTTCAATGAGAAGCCTGGCAACTTGGCCTTTTAACATATGAGTTATTCCCTATCTCTGTTGGATTTGTAATGCTTCCCTAGTGGCTCAGTGGTAGAGAATCCACCTGCAATGCAACAGACGCAAGTTCGATTCCGGCATTGGGAAGATCCCCTGGTGTAGGAAATGGCAACCCCCTCCAGTATTCTTGCCTGGAGAATCCCATGGACAGAGGAGCCTGGTGAACTACAGTCCTACAGTGCATAGGGTTGCAAAGAGTTGGACACAACTGAGCACAAATAAGTGAAGTTTTCTTTGATGGTGAAATGTCAGTTGCCTTAAAGGGATAAAGGAGAGATATTTCTGGGGAAGAAAAACAGTCCAGGATCACCCCAGGGACAGTATATATTCAGTCTATCAACTCTGTGGCATTCGTCTTGCTTCTGAAAGTTCAGAGGGCAGAGCACAGAGGAATAATATTTGATGAGACTCTAGGAGTAGGGTGGGGGATTCCCTGATAGCTCAGTTGGTAAAGAATCCGCCTGCAATGCAGGAGACTCTGATTCAATTCCTGGGTCAAGAAGATCCGCTGAAGAAGGGATAGGCTACCCACCCCAGTATTCTTTGGCTTCCCTTGTGGCCAGCTGGTAAAGAATCCACCTGCAATGCGGGAGACCTGGGTTCAACCCCTGGGTTGGAAAGATCCTCTGGAGAAGGGAAAGACGACCCACTCCCGTATTCTGGCCTGGAGAATTCCATGGACTGTGTAGTCCATGGGGTCACAAAGTATCGGACATGACTGAGCGACTTTCACTTTCACTGGGAGTGGGGGCACCCATCTCAGCGACAGAAAGCCTGTGGAAACCTTCCCAGACTAGACTTGGAGGGTCCTCTCCATTTTTGCTTCTCAGATGCTTCTTGCTGATCAGTGACTTCCCATGACAGTACTAGCTAGAGAGCCAAGTTGTGGTCAGACAGGGGCTGAGAGGTTGGGAGAAAAGTCATGGAAGAGGTAACTTGCTCCTGGAATATTTATATTTAGAGGCTTAATATATTTTTTTCCCTAGAAGTTCTTGGCTTTATAATTGGATGCTCACAGTGAGACAGTATTCTTATCTGAATTTAGAATTGTTGGCGAGGTGTTGTCCCTGTTCCTCATGGTATTTCTGTAAGGCTTATGCATGTGTGCCTAGTCACTTCAGTCATGTCTGACTCTTTGCAACATTTTAGACTATAGCCCACCAGGCTTCTCTGTCCATGGGATTCTCCAGGCAAGAATACTGGAGTGGGTTCCATGCCCTCCTCCAGAGGATCTTCCCAACCCAGGGGTTAAACTCAGGTCTCCGGCATTGCAGGCAGAAGCTCTACACTGAGCCACCTTGGAAACCTGAAAGTCTTATATACCTCCCTAAAAGGCTCAAATGGACTTAATTATGGGCAAAGGAGCCTACAGATGGTGTTTGCAGAGTTCAGTTGGGTAGAATGTGCAGTGAAAACTGGTTCTAAAAACCTTGCTGACACCGCACTGACCACAGGGCTCTGAGAATCACACTAGAATTCCACCCATGATCTTAAAACTCATAAAGAAAAGAAATTATATCATAAAATTTGAAGTCAGAATAGTTATGATAAGTGCTGCAATATTTCTTCCTTATATTCTGTCAGAAAAAAATCTGCTTTTCATAATGGACATTTAGTTAATTGCCCTGTTGCTGGCTGGCTCCCTTTGTCTTTATCATATCATGCATCTCTTATTTATGCCTAGAAAGATGATCCTGAAAGAGCGGATTTCTAAATGAACAGTATTTACACTCTTGGATTCAGGATGTGGAAGAATGCATAGCAAATGTTTATTCTTTGTTGACTCTCCTTGTTTCCAGATGTCTTTCAACTAGAGGGTGAAAATAAAACTTAGTGATTAATAATCTATGTGGAACTTCTTAAAATTTTGAACATATGTGCATAAAATACATTAAGAGGTAATTAAATTCAGGTCAACAAGATAGAAACCTTCTCAGACCTCTCAAATAATTATAGGCAAATTTACTAGGGAATTTTGAATATAAACTTTAATTGGTTTAGTAATGTTTCCAGTCACTATTTATTATGTAACTTAAAAGTTATACAGTACCTTGCTGATGTTTTATAAAGCCATTATTGATATGATTTATTTATGAAATAAAGTGAGAAAACTGTACTGCTAATCTTCATGACTCAGTCATAAATCTTTACTCTTTTGCATTTCCAATAATGCTGAATATACTTTCCATGGCATTTTAGTCTCTTGGGCTTTGACCACTCCACATTCTTAAGATCATGATATATGTTCCCAGATGAACCAGATGTTCTTTAGAGTCTGAAATAGAAGATCTCATTAAAATGGGTATGTGCATGTGTGTGTGTGTTCTGCTATATTTAGAGCAATTTATTGTTTTTAAACAGTATAGATGCCAAAGATGGCCAATTATTTATTTATTTCTTTAAGCAGTTAGCCCTGGACAAAATAACTGTGAGCAAGTCAAACTCATCACATCTGGAGACTATGCCAATAATGCTGAACAAAGGTGCTTCCTCTGTCTTGGCCTTATGTGCTTTCAAACATTCAGCAACCTACATTATGAGCTAGATTTAATTTACTTGGTAGAACTTGTGAAAATACTACAAGGGAAACAAAATATTCTCTACATTCAGGGTTAACAATGGAGCAATACAAAAAGTCCAACACATGAGGCAAAATATCAGTCAGTCAGTTCAGTCACTCAGTCATGTCCAACTCTTTGCGACCCCATGGAAATCAGCATGCCAGGCTTCCTTGTCCATCACCAACACCTGGAGCTTGCTCAAACTCATGTCCATCGAGTCAGTGATGCCATCCAACCATCTCATCCTCTATCTTGCCCTTCTCCTCCTGCCTCCAATCTTTCCCAGCATCAGGGTCTTTTCCAATGGTTCAGTTCTTCGCATCAGGTGGCCAAAGTACTGGAGCTTCAGCTTCAACATCAGTCCTTCCAATGAACACTCAGGACTGATCTCCTTTAGGATGGACTGGTTTGATCTCCTTGCAGTCCAAGGGACTCTCAGGAGTCTTCTCCAACACTACAGTTCAAAAGCATCAATTCTTTGGCACTCAGCTTTCTTTATGGTTCAGCTCTCACATCATAAAACCATAGCTTTGACTAGACGGACCTTTGTTGGCAAAGTAATGTCTCTACTTTTTAATATACTGTCTAGGTTGGTCACAGCTTTTCTTCCAAGGAGCAAGCGTCTTTTAATTTCATGGCTGCAGTCACCATTGGCAGTGATTTTGAAACCCAAGAAAACAAAGTCTGTCACTGTTTCCATTGTTTCCCCATCTATTTGCCATGAAGTGATGGGACCAGATGCCATGATCTTCACTTTTTGAATGTTGAGTTTTAAGCCAGCTATTTCACTCTCCTCTTTCACTTTCATCAAGAGGCTCTTCACTTCTTCTTCACTTTCTTCCATAGGGTGGTGTCATCTGCATATCTGAGGTTATTGATATTTCTCCCTGTGCTTCACAGCTGGCATTTCCCATGATGTACTCTGCATATAAGTTAAATAAGCAGGGTGACAGTATACAGCCTTGATGTACTCCTTTCCCAACTTGGAACCAGTCTGTTGTTCCATGTCTAAAAACAAGAAGGTTTAAAGAAAGATGTGCCAATGCAAAAGAATTCAAGAAACTTCACTAAGATTATTTGTATTTAGAAACTATTTTTATATAGAAATATACATAAAATATCAGTATTATCCACTGTTTGAGTTACCTCCTTAAAGATACATTTGTGGTTGTTCATAGCAGTGAACCACAGGCTGGATCAAAACCCATTTGTATATACTTAATTCTTTTATAGAGTGCATATCATCTTGAGTAGTAAGTTTCATAATGAAGTCTCACCACTTCAAAGAGGTGAAATCCTAATTAAAAATAACATTGTAACTCTTCGTGAATGGACATGAGTTTGAGCAAGCTCTGGGAGACTGTGAAGGATAGGGAAGCAGCACAACTGAGCGACTTCACTTTCACTTTTCCCTTTCATGCACTGGAGAAGGAGACGGCAACCCACTCCAGTGTTCTTGCCTGGAGAATCCCAGGGATGGCGGAGCCTGGTGGGCTTCCATCTATGGGGTCGCACAGAGTTGGACACGACTGAGATGACTTAGCAGCAGCAGCAGCAGGGAAGCTTGGGGGTCACAAAGAGTCGGATACAACTAAGCAACTGAACAACTTCGTTAATGAGAAAAATCTTGTATAGTTCTCCAGAATATATTGATTTCTAGAATACTTACTGATACCTGTGTATCAACCAAACTTTAAGGAATAGATTCTTTCATTCATTTAAAAATATTTATGACAGCTTATTATGTGACAGGCATTCTTCTCAGTGTGGATGACATATGAATGAACGAAACACACATCTCTGCCTCTGGACTGCATCATTCAAGGATGAGGAAGAGAGCAGGAAACCGAATAAACAGTAATGTGGTCCTTGGAGGGGATGGTTGCCGTGAGGAGGCATAGAGCAGGGGAGGAGGACAGGGAGGACCAAGGGCGAGGCCACCAAGACCTGAAGGAAGTGAGGGAGCTGCCCAGGTGGTACCCAGCCCCAAAGCGCCCTGGACAGGGGGCACTGAAGGAGTCAGGGCCAAATCGGAGGATTGCCATGTTCAAGGTCCATGGAGCAGAGTCATGGGAGCGAATGATGTAGGGGTAGAGAACTGGATGTCAGGAAGGTCAGTGGTGCAGGAGGGGCAGCCCAGGAGACCTGGGGCCTCAGAGACCAGGGCAAGGTCCTTGGCTTTTATTCTAGATGAGATGGGAAGTCTTCCAGCAGGAAAGAATCATGACAATGATCTAACCTGTATTTTAATAGAATCACTCTGATGAACTTCTTTTTCCTTTAAATTTTTAATAAAAAATTTAAATTAATTTATTTTTGTATATTAAATATTACTGTATTTTATATTAATTATATTATACATTTATTGCTGGATCATATATTAATTTTACTTTTAATTATTTTGAAGGAATTCCATACTGTTTTCCATAGTGGCTGTACCAATTCACATTCCTACCAATAGTGCATGAGGGCTCCCTTTTCTTTCATCCTAACTGACACCTATATGAATAGTCTTTAAAATTTGCATTTCCTTGGTGATTAATGATGCTGAGCACCTTTTCATGTACCTGTTGGCTCTCTGTGGCTTCTTTGGAAATGTTTCTATTTGGGTTTTTGTCCATTTTTCACTCAGATTATTTGCTTTTTGTTTTTGTTTGCTATTGAGTTGTATATTAATTTCCTTATATATTTTGTGTATTAATCCCTTATCAAATATTTGGTTTGCAAATACTTTCTGCCACTCTGTAAGTTGCCTTTCCATTTTGCTGATGATTTCCTCTGCTCTGGCAGAAACTTTTTAATTCAATGCAGTCCTGTTTATTTTTCTTTTGTTGCCCATGCGTTTGATGTCATATCCAAAAAAACAGTCATTTCTAAGACCAATGTCAAGGAGCTTTTCCCCAATGTTTTCTTTTAAGAGTTTTATAGTTTCAGGCCTTACATTTAAGTCTTTAATTCATTTCAAATTAATTTTTCTAAGTGGTATAAGATGGAGGTTCAGTTTCATTATATTGCATGTGGATATCCAGTTTTCCCAACAGCATTTCTTAGAGAGATTTTTTTTTCTTGCCTGTGTGTTTTTGGCACTTTTATCAAAGATTAGTTGATTCCATGTGTTCTTTTTTCTTTTTTTTAGAAATAGAATATTGTTCTGTTTTTGGTGCTAATATCACTCTTTTTTGTGTGTAGAAAAGTTACTGTTGTCAAATGTGTGTGTATATCTATCTATCTATCTATCTATCTATATGTCCATGGGGATTCTCCAGGCAAGAATACTGGAATAGGTTGCCAGTCCTTTCTCCAGGGGATCTTTCCAACCCAGGGATCGAACCCAGGTCTCCAGCATTGCAGGCAGATTCTACCTTCTGAGTGATCAGTGAAGCCCATCAGTCAGTATATCAGTACTTTATTACCCACTGGTGTAAAAATACAGAATTCCAACATAAAGAATTTTTTATCAACAAATATTTTAATACTTACATACATTTGTGCTACAACAGATTAAAAGCTTCACTCTGAAGACTCCTTGATATGGCTGTTCACAATCCTTTACGAAAATCAAGCAAATGAAACACAGTACTTTATTACAGTGCATTACATTCTGTGACATTCTGCATGGGCTCCATCAACCACAAATTAGCATTTATCTCTAGGCACAAGTTCCCTTTATGAGAAATGTGAGTACGTGGATTTATTTTTTTTTTTTTTTTTATAAATTTATTTATTTTAGTTGGGGGCTAATTACTTTACAATATTGTAATAGTTTTTGCCATACATTGACATGAATCAGCCATGGGTTTACATGTGTTCCCCTTCCTGGACCCCCCACCCACCTCCCTCCCCATCCCATCCTTCTGGATCATCCCATTGCCCCGGCCCTGAGCCCTTGTCACATGCATCGAACATGGAATGGTGTTCTGTTTCACATATGATAATATACATGTTTCAATGCTATTCTCCCAGAACGTCCCACCCTCACCTTCTCCCTCAGAGTCCATAAAATTGTTCCATGCATCTGTGTCTCTTATTCTGTCTCGCATATAGGGTTATCCTTACCATCTTTCAAATTCCATATATATGCATTAGTATACTGTATTGTTGTTTTTCTTTCTGGCTTACTTCACTCTGTATAATGGGCTCCAGTTTCATCCATCTCAGTAGAACCGATTCAAATGTATTTTTTTTAATGGCTGAGTAATATTCCATTGTGTATATGTACCACAGCTTCCTTATCCATTCGTCTGCTGATGGACATCTAGGTTGCTTCCATGTCCTGGCTATTGTAAACAGTGCTGCGATGAACATTGGGGTACACGCGTCTCTTTCAATTCTGGTTTCCTCGGTGTATATGCCCAGCAGTGGGATTGCTGGGTCATATGGCAGTTCTATTCCCAGTTTTTTAAGGAATCTCCACACTGTTCTCCATAGTGGCTGTACTAGTTTGCATTCCCACCAACAGTGTAAGAGGGTTCCCTTTTCTCCACACCCTCTCCAGCATTTATTGCTTGTAGACTTTTGGATAGCAGCCATTCTGACTGGTGTGAAATGATACCTCATTGTGGTTTTGATTTGCATTTCTCTAATAATGAGTGATGTTGAGCATCTTTTCATGTGTTTGTTAGCCATCTGTATGTCTTCTTTGGAGAAATGTCTGTTTAGTTCTTTGGCCCATTTTTTGATTGGGTCGTTTATTTTTCGGGAGTTCAGCTGCAGAAGTTGCTTGTATATTTTTGATATTAATTGTTTGTCTGTTGCTTCATTTGCTATTATTTTCTCCCATTCTGAAGGCTGTCTTTTCACCTTGTTTATAGTTTCCTTTGTTGTGCAAAAGCTTTTAATTTTAATTAGTTTTGGAAGTTTTGGCCACAGCAATCAGAGCTGAAAAAGAAATAAAAGGAATACAGATAGGAAAAGAAGAAGTAAAACTCTCACTGTTTGCAGATGACATGATCCTCTACATAGAAAACCCTAAAGATTCTACTAGAAAATTACTAGAGTTGATCAATGAATATAGTAAAGTTGCAGGATATAAAATTAACACACAGAAATCCCTTGCATTCCTATACTCCAATAATGAGAAAACAGAAAGAGAAATTAAGGAAACAATACCATTCACCATTGCATCAAAAAGAATAAAATACTTAGGAATTTATCTACCTAAAGAAACGAAAGACTTATATATAGAAAACTATAAAACACTGATGAAAGAAATCAAAGAGGACACAAACAGATGGAGAAATATACCGTGTTCATGGATTGGAAGAATTAATATAGTGAAAATGAGTATACTACCCAAAGCAATCTATAGATTCAATGCAATCCCTATCAAGCTACCAATGGTATTTTTCACAGAACTAGAACAAATCATCTCACAATTTGTATGGAAATATAAGAAACCTCGAATAGCCAAAGCAATCTTGAGGAAGAAGAATGGAACTGGAGGAATCAACCTGCCTGACTTCAGGCTCTACTACAAAGCCACAGTCATCAAGACAGTATGGTACTGGCACAAAGATAGAAATATAGATCAATGGAACAAAATAGAAAGCCCAGAGATAAACCCACGCACATATGGACACCTTATCTTCGACAAAGGAGGCAAGAATATACAATGGAGAAAAGACAATCTCTTTAACAAGTGGTGCTGGGAAAACTGGTCAACCACTTGTAAAAGAATGAAACTAGAACACTTCCTAACACCATACACAAAAATAAACTCAAAATGGATTAAAGATCTAAACGTAAGACCAGAAACAATAAAACTCCTAGAGGAAAACATAGGCAAAACACTCTCCGACATAAATCACAGCAGGATCCTCCATGACCCACCTCCCAGAATATTGGAAATAAAAGCAAAAATAAACAAATGGGACCTAATTAAAAGAGTACGTGGATTTATTACTGACTAACAGTCGTCAGAATTTAAGTCAGTAATAAATCCACATACTCACATTTCTCATAAAGGGAACTTGTGCCTAGAGATAAATGCTAATTTGTGCTTGATGGAGCCCATGCAGAATGTCACAGAATGGGTTAAAAATGGGTTTTGGGCCCTTTCTGGTGGGAATTAAAAAATAGGAAGCTAGAGCTGGGAAATAGAATAAGGAATAATAGGAATCATAAAACAAGAAAAGTAAGGAAACATCTGCAGGATATTTGCCTCCAGCTCAGGTACCCTTGCTCTATCACTCGTGTGGATTCTTCCTGGCTTGACTAATTTTTTTTTTTTAACAGCTTTGTGCTCAGTCATTCAGTCATGTCCAATGCCCTGGACTGTAGCCCTCCAGGCTCCTTTGTCCATAGGATTCTCCTGGCAAGAATACTGGGATGGGTTGCCATTTCCTCCTCCAGGAGATCTTAACCACCCAGGGATCAAACCTGGGTCTCCTGCATTGGCAGGTGGATTCCTTACCACTGAGCCACCAGGGAAGCCCAGCTTTATTGAGATGTAATTTGCACACCATACCATTAGTGCATTTTATGTGTATAACTCAAGGAAAGTTTTTAGTCATAGGGTTGTCTGGCCTGATTTTTCACCCCCACACCCCACTCAGCTCCTTTCTTTAAACCAAATTCTCCAAACCTGTTCCAACTCTGTTCTTTCTCCTTCGAGTAACTCACTTAATAGCATCATCCACGCTGTTCAATCAAGCAAGGAGACCCAGGTTAAGTAGATGGCATGCTTCTCTTCCTGCCCAATGAGAAAAATCCAGTTGACTCTGTCTCCGAAGTGTCTCTCAATTCTCTCCCTTGAAGCCCACTCAGGTCTGAGCCATGTTTCAGGCCTCCCTGATTTCTCGCATGAATTCATGTGAAGGCTGTCATGTGATTTTCCACTGGCAGACCCTTCCCAGTTTTCACTGACTCATGTCCTGGACTCCCTGAGCCCAAATCTGTTCATCGTTCTCTTGTGTCTCTCAGCGACTATGAGGTCAGTGTAGCTACTTGCTGATTACCTGGGACCTTTACCATCTGGCTTCAGTCCACACTTCCCATTGCAATTCATACTCCTCTCCTGGTCACTCATTCTAAAATTTCAACCATGCTTCTAAACTACAAGGCCTCAGTGTCTTTACGTACGTGGGCTCTCTTGTACATACTTATCTTTGCACCAAGATTACCCCTTTCCTCTCTTTGCTCTGTTCCCTGCCTGGGGAATTCTGCCATATCCTTCATACACCAAACATGATACCAGCTTGGTGAAACCTTTCCTGAATACCCAAGACTGTGTGCTCAGATGTCCCAAGCTGCTATTGCACTCTGCAAAAACTTCTTTTTCTGTATGGATGTTAAACTGCAATAAGCTGGTTCATGTCTCTTTCAACTGTTGGGGGAAGTTCTTCAAGACCAGGGACTGCCCTGTCTAACTCAGTAGGTCCTGCCATTCTGAATTCATGGCAAGGCTTGATATGTGATGCTGAGTGAATGAAAGTCAGTGTTCTCTTCAAGGTCATCTTCAGTTCAGTTCAGTTCAGTCGCTCAGTCGTGTCCGACTCTTTGCGACCCCATGAATTGCATCACGCCAGGCCTCTCTGTCCATCACCAACTCCCGGAGTCTACCCAAACCCATGTCCATCGAGTCAGTGATGCCATCCAACCATCTCATCCTCTGTCGTCCCCTTCTCCTCCTGCCCCCAATCCTACCCAGCATTAGGGTCTTTTCCAATGAGTCATCTTCAGTACAGTCAATGTCACAGTGATTTCCCTGGAGGACCAGTGGTTAAGACTCCATGCTTCCAATGCTGGGGGCATGGGCTTAATCCCCGGTCAGGGAACTAAGGCTTCCTTGGTGGCTCAGATGGTAAAGAATCTGCCTGCAGTGTGGGAGACTTGAGTTCAATCCCTGGGTTGGGAAGATCCCCTGGAGAAGGGAACGGCCACCTACTCCAGTGTTCTTGCCTGGAGAATTCCATGGACAGAGGAGCCTGGCTACAGTCCGTGGGGTTGCAAAGACTCAGACATGACTGAGTGACTTTCACACACACACACACTCAGGGAACTAAGATCCTACATGCTGCAGGGCCACAAAAGAAAATATAAATCAGTGTCACATTTTTTTTAGAAACTGGCCAGGTGACATCTTTGGTACTCATCTGGTTTGGAATTTTTACCTCTATGCTGATTTCTCACCATTTTTTTTTTTTTTCTTCTGGCTGTGCAACATGGCTTGTGGGATCTTAGTTCCCCAACCAGGGACTAAACCTGGGCCCTTAGCAAGGAGAGTACAGAGTCCTAACTACTGGACTGCCTGGAAATTCCCTGTTCTCACTTCTTCAATATTTAAGAATATTCTTCCCATTAGGCTGAAAGAGGGACATCTGGTCCCTTTTTCAGACCAACCTTGTTTAGAGCTAGCCTGGTAGGACAGAAAAAACCATGTGTCCCTTTTCTGGACTCCCAGCTCCATGGAGTCCAGTTGTCCTTGGAATCCAGGAAATCAGTGAGAATGGGGTGGACAGAAAAAGAAGCTGGAAGGTAAGACTAAACATAAAGAGAACTTTTAGTGAATTTATTGAAGGTTTGGGAAGAATAGAGATGAAGACAGAAAAGTGATATGCTGTGAATGACATTAGATTTTGAGCATTAATTGTATTTAAAAAATCCATTCCTCACTAAAACGCTTAGAATGTAACAACCAGATAGTATATTTTGCTTTTTAAGGTTTTTAACGTTTACATTCATGCTGGTTTTATGAGGAGTTATTTGACTTTTAGTGATTCAGATTTCCGATGGCGATTGTGGTTGGCTGACATGGTTTAAGGTGTCACCCACCACCCCTGTATACTCCTGGGGAGAGATTCCTCACACAGCATCTCCATCCCAGGTGGTGTGTTTATTTCTTTTTTTTCCCCCACAGCAGGATGCTTTCCTAACCCTTTCTCCCCTGTCCTGGGGAGGGAACTGACAAGAACCTCAAGGGCAGCCAATCTATAATCTCTGACTGTAGCTCTGCTTCGAAAAGATAAGATGGGGCAATCAGACTTTTGTGTCTTGGAGTAAGCCACTCCAGAAGAAATTGCCAAAAGCTATTCAGAGATGAATGGAGTTAGTAGCCATTCAAACCCAAGCCATGAGTGAATGTGAGGAAAAGCATGCAGAGCATAGATGAACAGAGACGTATGCATTGCTGTTGTCCAGTCACTCAGTTGTGCTGACTCTCTGCCACCCCATGGACTGCAGTACGCCAGGCTTCCCTGTCCTTCACTATCTTCCAGAGTTTGCTCAAACTCATGTCCATTGAGTTGATGATGCCATCCAATCATCACATCCTCTGCTGTCCTCTTCTCCTTTTGCCTTCAATCTTTCCCCACATCAAAGTCTTTTCCTATGAGTCAGCCTTTCACATCAGGTGGCCAGGGGATTGGAGCTTCAGCAACAGTTCTTCCAGTGAATATTCAGGGCTGATTTCCTTTAGTATTAACTAGTTTGAATAAGTGGTATTAAGAATACAAAACCGCCAAAAGAGAAAACTCAATTTATTACACTTTCTGGGCAAGAAAGACCTACATTTGGAAACACATCAGTATAGCAACAGATCTATATCTATATCTATCTATCTATTTATATCTATATATATATATCATGTTGGGTGAATGAACAGGGTTTTGACTAGCTCTAACAGAAGTGGGAATACTATGGCAGGACCTATCAGAGAAGGAAAAAAGTTCCATTGTCTCCAGACTGAACTGAGGGTGTGTCACCATGCTCACCATTCTAATTTGTCTCAGCATACCCAAGCAGTGCAGTGGTAAAGAATACAGCTGTCAATGCAGGAGACTGTGAATTTGATCCCTGGGTCAGGAAGATCCCCTGGAGTAGGAAATGGCAATCCACTCCAGTATTCTTGCCTGGAGAATCCCATGGACAGAGGAGCTTGGAGGGCTACAGTACATGGGATTCCAAAAAATAGGACATGACTGAGCACCATAGTACTAATACAGTGTATTTAGTTTGTTTTTGTAGCCCCTAATATGGTTTTAAAGACTAAGTTCTCAAGGTCCTTAACTTTAAAGAATAAGGCTTTTCAATATATGTCCTTGATGCTGATATGACTGAATAGAACAAGGTTTATTAGTGTGCTACTCTTAGAACTTATTAACCAGAGAAATTTCTACAAATTTACACAGCATACACATGTGCCTGTACTTCCTTGCCCTTAAGTGCAGTAACTTTATCAACGTATTAAGGAATCATGAATATGCTGTTAAAGAATGGAAATCAAACAATAATGACCTGCAAAAGCAAGTTACTGTTTGTTTCTCCGGTCATAAATGAGAACAGACATTCACAAGTGCATGCTTGTGGCTATTGTTGCTCTTGATTTAACCTAACACTATTGGATCTGCATGGTTGTGGAGTTATAAGAAAGTATTTCATAAACTCTACAGCTATGTCTGAATTCTGACTATGATGGGGCCCATAATGGAGGTCAGTCAGCCCACTTGGAGGTCTATATCTATAGCTCTCTATCTATTTATATCTATATATATATATCATCTTTTCCTTATTTCCTAGAGACAGTTCTGAAATGGAGAAATTGACCCTGCTCAAGTGGAACTTTAGCTATAATCAGGGAATCACAGAAGCTCCAAAATTGCACTGAGCTGCACAAAGTTTTCTGGGAAAGATTTGTAAGTTCACATTTGCAGAGTATGTTCATGGCATCCTTGTATGCGATCACATTTAGGACATATCCCTATATTTGAATTCCAAGTTTTCACCAGACTATATTAACGACTCTTCAAGTTGAAAATATTATTTTGTAAACATTAATCAGGCTGTTGGGCTTCCCAGATAGGACTAGTGGTAAAGAACCCACCTGCCAATGCAGGAAATAAGAGAAGTGAGTTCGATCCCTGGGTCAGGAAGACCCCCTGGAGGAGGGCATGGCAACACACTCCAGTATTCTTGCTTGAAGAATCCCATGGACAGAGGAGCCTGGTGGGCTACAGCCTAGGGTCACAAAGAGTTGGACATGACTAAAGCAACTTAGCACACATACATGCAATCAGGTTGTATTTTTGGTATCCTTTTTTTAAAAAATTGCATCATCTTTAAATGCATTTAAATGCATTAGATTCAAGATTCATGAAAAATGACCCTGGAGAGGAATTTTAAACTTTAACCTCACCACAGCATGCTTAGTCTGTAAGAGGAAGTGTCACAACTGACTTTGTCATTATCTACTTTCAGTAGGTTTGGAAATAACATTCAAATATGAAGATCAAGATTAAGTCCTAAGAATGCATTATAACCCAGGGAAACTTCTTTCTTCTTTCAGTTCAGTTCAGTTCAGTTCAGTCACTCAGTTATGTCTGACTTGTGACCCCATGGACTGCAGCACACCAGGCTTCCCTGTCTATCACCAACTCTGAGAGCTTGCTCAAACTCATGTCCATTGAGTCGGTGATGCCATCCAGCCATCTCATCCTCTGTCATCCCCTTCTCCTCCTGCCTTCAATCCTTCCCAGCATCAGGGTCTTCTCCAAGGAGTCACTTCTTTGTATCAGGTGGCCTGAGTATTGGAGTTTCAGCTTCCGCATCAGTCCTTCCAATGAATGTTCAGGATTGATTTCCTTTAGGATTTTCTGGTTTGATCTCCTTGCAGTCCAAGGGACTCTTAAGAGTCTTCTCCAACACCACCATCAATTCTTTGGCGCTCAGCTTTCTTTATAGTCCAACTCTCAACTTTATTCTTTACATAGAAATATTTTCTTCTTTACAACTCTTGACAACTCTTTTACAACAACTTCTTTACAACTCTCAACTTTCTTCTTTACATAGAAGTATCGACTTGCAGGTGAGCACAAGAACAATTATAGAAATGAAATTAAGCACTGCAATCTGATACTTTCATTTTTACCCAGGAGTGTTCTCCTGAATTTAATGATGTTTCATAGACACTAAGAGTATTTTCATAAGTGGATTCTTCTTAGCTATGAACTAGTACATCAACATTTACACAAAGAAATCCCTTGAAAATATTTTTTTTTCTGTTATTTGTGTGTAACTCAAGATCTCTCAACTTATTTTTCTTTTCTACTAAATGATTGGAATGAAAACAGAAGAGGAACATATGTTTAACTTACTGACACTTCTAGTGAAGAGCAATTATTAACATCATTAGACAAAATGGCATCAACTTTGAGAGAAAGCAAATATTGTATTACCTCCTCGATCTAATTAAGAAATCCAAATTATTTTTTTAAAAGGCAGGATTTGAGACAAAAGAATTTTCTGTCAGTGAAAATTCATAAATTTGATTCAATGCCATTTTAGAGACCTGCTAAGAATGAGAGAGTTCTGATTTGAACATTTTCCAAGTTCAACCGTGCCTGACTTGGTTCCTTGGGGTGAGGAAGTTATTGCTAGATGCGTTCCTGAAGATGTGGGGTAAATGATATTCCCTCAGAACTTTCCGAGTCCTAAATTATGAGTCCATGTGGGAGTTGGGATGTGGCCAAGGGTGCTTGTGTGGAGGGGATGATTCTGTGTGCAGATAAACATCCGCAGAAGCTACCAGTTCTGCCCAGTGACAAGGTTGAGTGTGTTCCGCCATTTTTCACTGCGAGTAAGCTCCTTGCAGCAGAATGAGCTGCAGAAGCAGCTTTGTTTCCTGGAAAGAGGGTGGGAGCAATGGTCTTTCTGTTCATGGAGCGGACTAGAGAAAAAAAGGGAGGATGAAAGAAGAAGTAGAAGGAGTCTTATGAGCTCTCCTGGCCGAGTCTGGAGAAGGCAGGGTGAGCCCCTTGGGGGTTCTTATGAGAAGGAGACTCTGAGGCCCTGATGGGAATTTATAATGACTAAATAATTTAGAAACAAAATACAGTAAGTCCCCTACAAATGAACCTTCAAGTTGCAAAGTTTCACAAATGTGAACATGCGCTTGTATGTCCAATCATGTAAGTTGGTTCATGTGTCTTGCATACATTGTCACGTGCGTGCATTCTCGACAAAGGGTTGTGCTTTTGTGTACTTTAGTGCAGTAGTACAGTATCTTTATTTCAAGCCCAGGAGGGACCCAAGCATCACTGGATCATTTTTTCAGAAGGGTAGATACAATTGAAACCAGTAAAGAGCCAGAACCTGTGCCATCAAGGTCAGGCATGGGTGATATTTCAGCTTGTCCTCCATCTCTTATTGCTGATGACCCTTCAGCTCTGCCATCTCCCACCTCCTCTCCCTCCTCCAGTCAGTTACTCTTCTTGCCTATTTACTCAATGTCAGCTCCTGTATGTCAGCTATTGTACTATACAGCTGCACTATTCAAAGTACTGTACTGTAACATTAAAAATGTTTTTTTGTGTGTATGTTTGTTTGTTCTGTATTATTTGCATGAAAAGTAAACCTATTACAGTATAATATCGTATAGCTGATTGTGTTATTTGGGTACGTAGGCTAAATTTGTTGGACTTATGAACAAATTGGACTTATAAACATGCTCTGGAAAAGGAACTCATTTGTATGTCGGGAACTTATTGTGATGTAGACTTGGGATGGAGTTGGTCAGAGGAGGAACCAAAGGACAAGAAGAAGCAAGAGAGAAAGAGAAATGGAGAAAACCCTGAATGGCCATTTCAGCACACGCCAGTTATAAACTAAGATTTGAGTCTCAAAAAATTTCACTTCAAATAAAAAAATAAAAGGAAGGAAAAAATCAGAGAATCTATAGAAAAATTTTGATCAAGTTTCAAATTTATGTACCTTCCTCCTCCATACCCCTAGCCTTTATCTTAAGTTCAAGTGGAATGCAAGCTTTCCTTGACGATTTTTTTCCAGAATGAAAAATGGTAGATTAAAGAGAGTTGCAAAGGTCTGGGATTCATCAACTGGAGATCTAAGAAAGTAGGGTTTTTCTTTGTTTTGAAGTTTTCACAAACAATCGTCTTCCATTTTTCAGTTTGGATCCTGTTTAAAAAGATGCAAAGCATTATAGTAAGAGTTTTTCCATGAATTCTTCTTGCTTGGTACAACATAGGAGATCTTAGAGAGTTAGGAGGGGGAAAAAGGGCAGATTAAAGCTCCCTCCCATAACTTAGTTTCTGCTTTTACAGATCAAGTTTTGAGAGGATGTATAGAGGAAGAACTCCAGTAGAACAGTGGTCCCCAAGCTCTTTGGCACCAGGAGCTGGTGTCTTGGAAGACAATTTTTCATGGACTGGAGGAGGCAGAGGATGGTTTCAGGGTAATTCAAGTGCATTGCATTTATTGTGTACTTTATGTCTAGTATTATTACATCAACTCCACCTCAGATAATCATGCATTAGATCCTGGAGGTTGGGGACCCCTGCAGCAAAGGACCAGCCTGGAAATTTTTTGTATTTTCAAAATAGGTGGAAACCTGGGTAAATAATGGTTTCCTTTCTTCCTGTGTTAAAAAGTGTGTCCACATACATGTATATGTATTGCTGAGGCCCTTCCCTGTTCACCAGAAACTATCAAAACATTGTTTGTTAATTGGTTATACCCCAATATAAAATAAAAAGGTAAGAAAGAATTGAATCTTTGAACCATAGTAGGTACTTGTTTAAATTGAAGAAAAGTAAGGAAAATCACTAGACCATTCAGGTTTGACCTAAATCAAATCCCTTATGATTATACAGTGGAAGTGACAAATAGATTCAGGGGATTAGATCTGATAGACAGAGTGACTGAAGAACTATGAACAGAGGTTCATGACATTGTGCAGGAGTCAGAGATCAAGACCATCCCCAAGAAAAAGAAATGCAAAAAGGCAAAATGTTTGTCTGAGGAGGTCTCACAAAGAGCTGAGAAAAGAAGAGAAGCTAAAGGCAAAAGAGGAAAGGAAAGACATACCCATCTGAATGCAGAGTTCCAAAGAATAGCAAGGAGAGATAAGAAAGACTTCCTCAGTGATCAGTACAAGGAAATATAGGAAAACAATACAATGGGAAAGACTAGAGATCTCTTCAAGAAAATTAGAGATACCAAGGGGACATTTCATGCAAAGATGGGCTCAATAAAGGACAGAAATGGTATGGACCTAACAGAAGCAGAAGATATTAAGAAGAAGCAGAAGATATTAAGATATTAAGAAGAGCAAGAATACACAGAAGAACTATACAAAAAAGATCTTCATGATCCAGATGACCACAATGGTGTGATCACTCACCTAGAGCCAGACATCTTGGAATGCAAAGTCAAACATCACTATGAACAAAGCTAGTGGAAGTGATGGAATTCCAGGTGAGCTATTTCAAATCCTAAAAGATGATGCTGTGAAAGTGCTGCACTCAATATGCCAGAAAATTTGAAAGACTCAGCAGTGGTCACAAGATTGGAAAATGTCAGTTTTCATTGCAATCCCAAAGAAAGGAAATGCCAAAGAATGTTCAAACTACTGCACAATTGCACTCATCTCACACACTAGCAAAGTAATGCTTAAAATTCTCCAAGCCAGGCTTCAACAGTACGTGAACCAAGAAATTCCAGATGTTCACGCTGGATTTAGAAAAGGGAGAGGAACCAGAGATCAAGTTGCCAACATCTGTTAGATCATAGAAAAGGCAAGAGAGCTCCAGAAAAACATCTACTTCTGGTTTATTGCCTAAGCCAAAGCCTTTGACTGTGTGGATCACAATAAACTGTGGAAAATTCTGAAAGAGATGGAAATACCAGACCACCTTACCTGCCTCCTGAGAAATCTGTATGCAGATCAAGAAGCAACAGTTAGAACCAGACATGAAACGATGGACTGGTTCCAAATTGGGAAAGGAGTATGTCAAGGCTGTATGTTGTCACCCTGCTTATTTAACTTCTATGCAGAGTATATCATGTGAAATGCAGGGCTGGAAGAAGCTCAGTTGGAATCAAGCTTGCTGGGAGAAATATCAATACCCTCAGATATGCAGATGACACCACCCTTATGGCAGAAAGTGAAGAAGAATTAAAGAGCCTCTTGATGAAAGTGAAAGAGGAGAGTGAAAAAGCTGGCTTAAAACTCAACATTCAAAAAACAAAGATCATAACATCTGGTCCCATCACTTCATGGCAAATAGATGGGGAAAAAATGGAAACAGTGATAGATTTTATTTTGGGGGGTTCCAAAATCACTGCAATGGCACCCCACTCCAGTACTCTTGCCTGGAAAATCCCATGGATGGAGGAGCCTGGTAAGCTACAGTCCACGGGGTCGCTAAGAGTCGGACAAGACTGAGCGACTTCACTTTCACTTTTCCTTTTCTTGCACTGGAGAAGGAAATGGCAACCCACTCCAGTATTTTTGCCTGGAGAATCCCAGGGACGGAGGAGCCTGGTGGGCTGCCGTATATGGGGTCGCACAGAGTTGGACATGACTGAAGCGACTTAGCAGCAGCAAAATCACTGCAGATGGTGACTGCAGCCATGAAATTAGAAAAGAAGCTATGACCAACCTAGACAGCATATTAAGAAGCAGAGACATTACTTTGCTTACAAGGGTCTGTCTAGTCAAAGCTGTGGTTTTTCCAGTAGTCATGTATGGATGTGAGAGTTGGACTATAAAGAAAGCTGAGCATGAAGAATTGATTCTTTTGAACTGTGTTGTTGTAGAAGACTCTTGAGAGTTCCTTGGACTACAGGGAGATCAAACCAGTCAATCCTAAAGGAAATCAGTCCTGAATATTCACTGGAAGGCCTGATGCTGAAGCTGAAGCTCCAATACTTTGGCTACCTGATGCAAAGAGCTGACTCATTGGAAAAGACCTTGATGCTGGGAAATATTGAAGGCAGGAGAAGAAGGGGATGACAGAGGATGAGATGGTTGGATGGTATCACGGACTCAATGGACATGAGTTTGAGCAAGCTCTGGGAGTTGGTGATGGACAGGGAATCCTTGTGTGCTTCAGTCCATGGGGTTGCAAAGAGTCAGACTGAATGGAGGTATGACTTGCTCAGCAGACATTTCTGACCTTCTAGAAGGTGCTGTGAACTTGGGGTGTACCCCACCTCACCCAGACACCCCCTATGTGTCGACTCCATGCAGCACTTAGAGGACATTTGGCAGCACCTGAATTCATGCAGTGCCTACTGACAAGATGGTTCAAGTAGGTTGACTGGTCCGCAAACAGAACCAAGAAATTCTCAGTGAGCAGGGTCACTGGCTGTTTCCAAAAGCTAGACCCTAAGACAGATTGTCACCAGAGCCCTGAGGCTCTTTGGCTGTATCCAAGCTTTCCTGTCCCAGTAACAGGTGGCAATCAACCCCAGAATAACTACTTATTATACATTCAGAATGAAGACATCAATTTGATGAAAATGAAAATGGCGCATTTAAGCTGTCAACCTATCAAGCCTATTTGTCTCATTACTTTTAATGAAAAAACTCAGATATTCTTTACTTTTTTTCAAGAATGCATGAATTATAGTATTTCAAAAGCATAATTTTATTTTTATTTCACAAGAAAGACTGTTAAAGAACACCTTATCTTGTTTCACATTCTACCTCCAATAAATAGGTTCAGACCAAAATAGAAAAGTTGGTAAATAATGCATATATTTTAAAAATTTTACTTTCATGTAATGACATCCTAATCCATCTTGAGAACTTGCCTTATCGTGAACCTGCTTTACAGAACTACCAAGGAAACATTTTGGTCAGCAAAAATGCAGTTAAAATTTTTTTTAATATTAAAATTTATATGAGTTTATATTTCTCTCCTTTTTTAGAATAAATGAATTTCTTGTTCTTGTGTAAATGAAGATCCTGACTAGAAAATATTTAATTAATAAAGCCATAGGTTGCAGGCAAAATGGCAGTTTACAGAAGAAGGAATAGAGCCTTCAGTCTTCTACTTAATTAAGAATTGATGAGGGTAATCTCACCGATCACACTTAATGACCGCATGTCCCTTCTATGCAGACAAAGGAGCACTGAGCTGAAAGGGGAAAGGCTCATACCAAGTCTCAAGGAGTCCTAGTTAGCACTGTTTAACTTACCTATTCCTGCTCTTGCCTGTTTTGCTGATAATAGACAGGATGTGTTAAAAAGCCTGCACTTTAAGTGAAACAGGACAAACAAAGGAACCAAAGGAGACTTGTATTTTTCAAACCTTTGAATTATGCTATATCTCTCTCCCATTAACCCTCTGTTCAGCCCTGAAGACTCATTCACAGGCCCTACCCTGGTGACTCAGACAGTAAAGAATCTGCCTGCAGTGCAGAAGATGTGGGTTCAATCCCTGGGTCAGGAAGATCCCCTGGAGGAGAGCATGGCAACCCACTCCAGTATTCTTGCCTGGAGAATCCCATGGACAGAGGAGCCAGGTGGGCTACAGTCCCAAAATGTCAGACACAACTGAACGCTCATGCACACCAGGATTCCCTACCAAAGATCCCCTTCCTCCTTTGCTCTTATCAAATACTGAACATGACAGTGACCTAGCGAGGTCTGCAGCATTTCCAACACCATGGCATTTCCCCATTAGAATGAAATCAGTTTCATCCTTTTCTATAAGAACTAAAGTAATTGAAAATGATTTAGCAAGTGATCTATATGCAAAGATAGGAGTCCTTACAGAGATGACTCTGTATTTCCCTGTCTTCCTTCTACACAAAAGTAAACATTCAGAGTCCAGAAAGCGGAGCATTATGTTGGAGGAGACACAGAATCAATACAACCACGCCCACCAGTGAAGCGTGTGTCTGGGTGGCTTCTCAGGGACTGGGACTGGAGTCGCCACAGCCCAGGGCTCATCACAGCTCTCAGTCTCGTCTGCATCAGAGGCTCAGCACCACCAGGACTTTGTCCCCTCTGTAGTGCTCCCTATACCATCCCAGGCGCAGAAGTACACCTGCGCAGGGGTGCACATCTCCTGATTACATTCTCTGAAAGTGGCACCTTTTCAGCAATTCTCTGATATGATTTGCTGACATTGTGGTTAAAAGATTGTGGTAAAAAAAAAAAAAAAATCACTGAAGGAAGCCCTGGGAAGCGAGACGGTAAGACACATAGGAACCTCTGCCAGCTTGCTGCCTCGTGTCTGGCTGGCTTCCTGGTGTGTTAGAGGTTCACTTCCTCTGCCTGGGAATCCACCCATTGTCCCTGATGCAATCTATCAGGACTGTCACCCTGGCCCAGGGGAGCCTCCTGTGCTGTGCAGGACGGACTAGATACTTCCTTTATCTTCTCTTGGAGGAGGTACACGCTGAAGGCCTGTGCTGCAAATACAGGCTGCTCTGCCTGCCAGAGGAATGGGGAAGTAAGAGGATTAAGTATCACCGAACTTTCTAGACAGGGGAGGAAATGTCTCTCAGGATCAAACAGCAATAGCAACAGCTAAGGAGACAAAAACAAAAAGATTTCACAGCGTGAATGGACCAGGAGGAGGGAACTACACAAGTGATACTTCTCGTGCTTGGTGGCGGGGGTCCTCTTATCAGCAGGAAGCAGGCTCAGAGCCCAGGAAGGGCAATGGCCCTGCTCTGGGAGGAGGTTGTCATGGTAACCAGGGACCTCCTCCAGGGATTGTTACCTGCATAGATCTTACAGGGAAGATAGCGGTGGTGGTGGTTTAGTCGCTAAGTAGTGTCTGACTCTTTGTGACCCCATGGACTGTAGGCCACCAAGCTCCTATGTCCTCGGGATTTCCATTTCCTTCTCCAGGGAATCTTCCTGACCCAGGGATCGAACCTGAGTCTCCTGCATTAGCAAGTGGATTCTTTACCACTGAGCCACCAGGGATGCCCTACAGGGAAGGACTGCCTGCCAATTCAGGTCAAACACCTGCAATTTGGAGTGGGAGGAGAAAAGACACCTGGCAAAGACCACACCTGAGTCAGGCTCCTCTGAACTCTTTTTCCTCTAGGCTGTCTTGAGACCAAGAGTAAGAATCTGGCTAAGTCAGTTGAGTGAGAATCCACTACCCTTGTATCTGACCAAATTCTGGTGATATGTGATCCCCTAGGTCTGCCTTCTGCAGCAATACCATCAGAAAGGTTTAGCCAGAGGCCCCTTCACTCTGGATGTTTCATCTTAGTCATTCTCACCCTGCTTCTTGGCTGTAAATCCCCACTTTTCCTTGTTGCCATTGGAGTTGAGCCTAGTTCTAAACTGAGATTTCTTTTCCTCCCTTGCAATAGTTTCTGTGTAAAATCATTTTTTTTTTTTTACCATTTTAGTTCCTCCCCATCTCTGATTTTTCATTGAGCTAGAAAAACTAGGTGGAGGACAGTAGTTAAGAAAATGAACATTGACAGAGAAAGTTCTAAATGATTCTCAAGAGACAGCAGGCCAGGCAATAGGTATGGATGAAAACCAAAGTGAATGTAACATTTCAATTCAGTTCACCAGGTATAAGGGTGTGCTGGGCTCAGGAGAGAGCTGGATTAAGGGAGTTAAGAGATGAATGAGCCTGTTCTTGCTCTCATGCAAAGATAAGAAAATTGCTCTGTTGGAGGAGAAAAGCATATACATGGCCATTTTCCTTTTTTAATGAATAGATACTTTTAAGCTTTTTTATCACTGACATTATATGTAATAATAGAAATATGAGATGACACAGAAGAGCAAAATAAAGGGAGTAAAAATCACCCATAATTCCTCCACCAAAGTATGTATGTACTTCTAAATTAGTTTTTCTTCTGTATGTACACTTTTGGGCTCTCCAGGGGGCACTAGTGGTAAAGAAGCCGTCTGCCAGTGCAGGAGACTTGGGTTGGATCCCTGGGTCAGGAAGATCCCCTGGAAGAGAAAATGGCAACCCACTCCAGTATTCTTGCTGGGAAATCCCACGGACGGAGGAGCCTGGCAAAGAGGTGGACATGACCGAAAGTGCGTGCACATGCGCACACACACACATTTAATATGTGTTCTCGATAACTTGAAGCAGGGGTTGGCAGGCTCTATCTATAAAAGCCAAGAAGTAAGTGTTTTAGGCTTTACAAATCATATGCTCTCAGTTGCAACTATTCAACTCTGTCGTAAACAATATGTAGACAGATGAGCTCCCATAAAACAATCTACAAAAACAGGCAGCGGGCCAGGTTGGGGCCATGGCTGTAGTTTCCAAACCTGTGACTTAAATGAAGACAAAGAATGTGGTTATCAGATGTGCAGAGAACACAGAGCTATGAGGGATCTATACTACTTTGATAGAGTGGAGTGCTGGACACATATAAAATAGTAGCTCTCATTGTTATAGTCATTTCTACTGCATGACTGAGTTTTTAAATTACCTTGAAAGCATGAAAAGTGAGCAAAAAGCACAAGACTAAAATATGAATGTATGGAAGGCTGCTTTTTTTTTTTCAAGGAATAGATTGGAATGTATGAAATATGGAAACACTTGCCATGAGAGAAGTTTATGGCAAAGACTATGAGTAGCTTCAATTAAGAGAGCAAATTAGAGGACTTCCCTGGTGAGCCAGTGATTAAGAATCTGCCTGCCAATGCAGAGGGGCCAGGTTTGATCCCTGGTCCTAGAAG
The DNA here is from genome assembly GCF_054371585.1 of Giraffa tippelskirchi. NCBI lineage: Eukaryota > Metazoa > Chordata > Mammalia > Artiodactyla > Giraffidae > Giraffa > Giraffa tippelskirchi. The sequence goes on from NC_137280.1 coordinate 53,506,616, forward strand.
ATTCTACATGCCCAGGGGCAACTTAGCTCACACGCTGCAACTGTTGAAACTCATACCTTAGAGCCTGTGCTCTGCAACTAGAAAGAAGCCCCAACTCGCTTCAACTAAAGAAAACCTGTGGGCAGCAATGAAGACCCAGTGCAGCCAAAAATAAATAAATAATAAAAAATTTTAAAAAAGGTTATCCCCCTTAAAAAAGATAGCAAATTAGACACGCTTATTTATCCATGCACATGCCAAGTCCACAGTTAATTGGATTATTTAAATATATATATATTTTATATATATACAGAATATATATATATTCCGTCAGGAGTAAGGAAAAGGGAGAGAAGAAGACAGCTGGAAAGCTAGAAAACAGATGGGTGAATGGTTACTGGTCTAGGGGACTTGACTTAAGAAAGCTGAATCTCAACTGGTCTTGGGAAACCTGGGAAGCATCTGATCCTGGCTGGATAAAATCCTCAAGGCTGAGATTTGGAAGCACCAAGTGCCCCTGGAAGATGGCTGAGAGGGGAGCTAGAATCTGAAAGGCGTATTTTTAAGAAATTGGTACTCCCAAGTTTTGTCCTACTTTGGGAAAGGCTGGATGTTAGTCTCTGGGGCAGGTAAACTCCTGAAGCTCTGGCTGACCTGGAGGACTCTTGATAGAGCTGGAAGCTGGGATTCTCTATTGAAAACATGAGGATTATGTGACAGTGTGCACATATTGACAGTGAGACCCCCTTGCCACCAAGTCTTCTTCCCCAGCTAGACCTAGGCTGCTGGCCCCTTCATTCTAGGCCTGATGCTAAAACTTGTCCTCTGTGTACCAGTGCCCAATAGAATCTTAGAGAGAAGTTTTGGGAGAAGTAGAAAAGAAGAGCTTTATTGCTTTGCCAGACAAAGGGGAACACAGAGGACTCATGCCCTCAAAAACTGTGTATCCCAACCTGGAAAGATTGGTGAGGAGTTTTATAACAATGGGCTTCCCATGTGGTACAATGGTAAAGAATCTGCCTGCCAAGGCAGGAGATGCATGAGACACAGTGTAGGTCCCTGGGTTGAGAAGATCCCCTGGAGGAAGAAATGGCAACCCATTCCAGTATTCTTGTCTGGAGAATCCCATGGACAGAGGAACCTGGCAGGCTGCAGTCCATAGTGTTAAAAGAGTTGGACACTTAGTTAAAAGAGTAACTAAGCTCACGTTCTCACAAAGAGCTCAAAGATACTGTTCTGTGTATCCTTTGAGTTAGAACTAGGACCTGCCCCAAGACTGTCTTGTTCCTTGACTGTTCCTCCCTTGTCTCTGCATCCTCTCCCTTCCCTGATTAGCAGTTGTTCAAATCTGACCTTTGGAACTCAGGGAAGGTGATGGAGACTGGAATCACTTCCCTACAAACAAGAAACGGGGGACTTGGTGAAGCTTCCATGCCCAGGAGCCCCGCAGGATCCCACTTGGTTTTAGGCAGAGATTACAAAATTCTTCTCTGTCAAGCCAAATAACCCTAGGAAAAAAGATCTAAAGGTATGAACATTGGAGCTTCTCCAACTAGTTGGTTCATTCAGATGGCCCTACGGTGACACTCATAATTGACAAGCCCTGTCCCCTTTTGTAGAGCTTCCAGTCAGCTTTTTGGTACCCAGCCAAGAATCACAGAAAATAAGAGATCAAAACAAGAACGGGGAAAGAAAAGCAGCTTGGAAGAAAAAAAGACAATACAAAAAGAAGGTAACAAAAAAGTAAAATGAAATGAAACTGAATCATTAGAGAGATAAGGGCAGCCATTTCATTGATGAGCTAAGAATGGGATGTTACCAAAAAAAAGAGCATTTGCAGATCACAAAAAGTGCTCTTGGAAATTAGAATTATAATAGCAGAAATGGAAACCTCAATAGAATGTTTGGGAGATGAAGTTGAACAAAATTCTCAAAAAGCAAAGCAAAAGACAAAGTATGGATAGAAAAGATAAGGAAAGTAAGACTCTTCTGAAAGTTTCAGCATTTCAATAAGAGAGGTCTCAGGGAAAAAGACATATGAAAATAGAGGCAGAAAAATTACTAAATAAGGGATTCAAGACTCTTCCAAAACTGAAGAACTCAAGACTACATGCAAAATTCAAGAATATAACTGATATCAGACTTATTAACTGCAGCGCTGGAATGGGGAAACAGCAGAGCAATGCTTTCCAAACTCTGTAGGGAAATAATTTCAGCTTCCATACTTACAGAAACCATCAATTAAGTGAAAAGGTAGAATAAAGACTGTGGGGACACTTGAAATCTCAAAAGAAATGACTTTCCATGCAGCTCTGTTTAGCAAGCTACACAGAAATGTGTTCCACCAAAATACGGGAGGAAACATTTCAAGAAGGAGACTGTCATGGGATCCAAGACACAGATCAACACAAAAGAGAAATAAAAGGAATACCCAGTATGACAAAATATGTCTGAGCAAGCAGCTAGATCTGAGAAGAGATGGTTAGGAGCTCTGAGAAAGATTTCTTAAAAAATTTAAAAAAAATTGTTAACCCGATCAATAGAGAATGCATTGGATGAATTGAGAGGAGGTTTATACAATGGGGGATGAGTTTGGGGTTTATGCAACTGGGGAAGATAAGAACATAGAAAACCAAGCAAACAAACAGAAACAATGATTAACTCCAAGGTCAACAAAAAGGCTTTCTCAGTGATGAATACTACATGACTCAGCTATGTTGTGTGCTTGTCATGGTGATGTGAACACTAAATGTTTATAAACCAAAACTGTGATCTTGTGCAGTCAGAGGACAGGAATATGCATGTGTCTGGTAGTGAAAAGAGATACATCTTTACCTTTGGTGGTGGGAAGTTGATAGATAAACCTTCAAGTGACAAGAAGCCACGTGCACCTGCTGTTTAGAATAGGGAGGCACGTACCATCAGAGTCAGCAGAAAGAGTTGGAGTTGTTACATCTGGGGACTGGAAAATAGGGGAACGGAGGAGCCTGGTACTTGCTTTTCTTCTAATGGCTTTCATAAGTCTACGTGACTCTTTATGCTGTTCAATGACTTTGATTTTAAAAGCCTAAGTCAAAAAAAGATGTGATTTGAATTCAGCTGATCTTGACCATTCTCATTTCTTCTTTTTCTTCTTTTTTAAAAATATTTATTTATTTACTTGACTATACCAGGGCTTAGTTGCAGCATGGGAACTCTTGGTTGCAGCATGTCAGATCTAGTTCCCTGACCAGGAATCAAGCCCAGGTTCCCTGCATCAGGAGCTCAGAGTCTTAGCCACTGGGCTACCAGGGAAATCCCTCCCATTTCTTTTTTCACAGTCCTGTGGTTGCTTCTACAAAATCTGTGCAAAACTGGCTGCACACAGACTCCGTGTAGAATTCCAGTCCCCAGAATCCACAGCACACTTAGAGTATTATGCCCACGAAGTCCATTATATTTTTATTTTTAATAATATTTAAATTACAAAGTAGTACAATGCACATATCATTATAGAAAAAATGCACAGATACAAAGAGGAAGAAAATAAAAATAAACCATATTAAACTCTGGGTTTCCCTGGTGGCTCAGATGGTAAAGAATCTGTCTGCAATGCAGGAGAACCAGGTTTGATTCCTGGGTTGGCAAAATGCCCTGGAGAAGGAAATGACAACCCACTCCAATATTCTTCCCTAGAGAATTCCACGGACAGAGGAGTCTGGCAGGCTACAATCCATGGTGTCACAAAGAGCTGGACACAACTGAATGACTTTCACTTCACTTCAGACTTCTGGAAATGATCTTAATAGTTCTTTGAAAGCCTTCTCAGATTTTCTAAAAATGTGATCATACAGATTTGTATCTTATTTTTTTATATTCAGCAAAAAAAATCATGATTTCTTTTCTATCAATACATACATACATCATAAACAACTCAGTCTAACTTTGGATATTTAATTTACTGTGGGCCTCTTTTTTTGCCTATTATATCATTATTGCATTAAAGGGTTAAGACTTCACCTTCCAATACGGGGGGTACAGGTTCGATCCCTGGTTGGGGAGTTTAAGATTCCATATGCCTCTCGGCCAAAAAACCAAAACATAAAAAACCCCAGAAGCAATATTGTAACATATTCAATAAAGACTTTAAAAATGGTTCACATAAAAAAAAATCTTAAAAAAAAGAAATAGAACACAGATGATACTCCAAAACATCCCCTAAACCCAGCCCAAGGCCTTCTGAATCACACCTCCGTTCTTTCTCAAGAAGTTAGTGCTGTGATGACTTTTATAATAATCGTTAACGGCTTTTCCTTATAATTACATTGTCTATGTATGCAACCCTAAACAAGATAGATTTTGAATCTACAAGAATTTATAAGAATGGAAATATATCTTATTTTACTAAGTATTCTTTTTGTAAGTTTCAAACATATTTTTGCCTACAATTGTAGGTTACCTATTTTATTATTTGAATAGTTTTTTTAAAAGAGGGGCATTCACAAGACAAAGAACATGCAGAAATTAATGAAATGAGTGATAAGATGAATCTAAACTGTTTTACATAAAGAAATGATACAGTTTAAACTTGAATAAATCATTTAGGGGAACAGGAGAAGTCACTTCATACAGATGAAAGTGTGAAAGTGTTAGTCTCTCAATCTTGTCCAACTCTTTGAGACCCATGGACTGTAGCCCACCAGGCTCCTCTGTCCATGGGATTCTTCAGGCAAGAATACTGGAGTGGGCAGCCATTTCCTTCTCCAGGGGGTCTTTCCAAACCAGGGATCGAACCTGGGTCTCCCACATTGCAGGCAGATTCTTTCCCACTGAGCCACCAGAGGAGATCCTTAGATAGGTGAGCTACCGCAGAAAAGAAAAGGTGTGAATGAATTCTCATCAGGTCTTGTAGAAACGACAGTCAGATTCCACTTAAATATAAAAATCACGTTTCTAACAATTCAAGTAATCGGAACTAAAAATATGTGGCTTTAGGGATGGTGAATTTCCTGTTCTGGAAGTGTTTGTGCAGAGGCCCAGGATGGCTGGAGGATGGAAGTTACAGATGGAACCCCTGCCTTGGGTGGAAATTGGATTAGACAAGGATGAAGGCCCCTTTCAACTTCAAAACTCTTCTCCTCTGTGACCTCTCCAGGTATTAGCAGTGACCCTGAAGACCTGGTGACCCAATGTACACAGAGTACCTACTATTCAAAGCACCGGTGAGCAGCTGTTTTCAATTTCCACTGTTGACAGACCAAGAGGAAATGGCCTTTGGTTGCTGCAGTGGAAATGTCAGAGGAGCGGAAGCATGAACCCTGAGAGTCTGACGCAACAGAGTAATTGGGGAGGTTTTTGAGAAAGATCGACATTGTCTTTCTGGAATGCTTTAGGCATTAGACACCTAGAGGCTATGTACCAAGATCTTTCCCCATTGCACATAGAATTTGAAACAGTGGGAAGAAGAGGCTGGGACAAATTGAAAGTAGCACTGAAACATATAGATTACCGTGTGTAAAATAGCCAGTGGAAATTTGCTGCATGATGCAGGGAGTTCAAATCCGGTGCTCTGTGATAACCTCTAGAGGTGGGGTGAAGTGGGAGGTGTGAGGAAGTTTCAAGAGGGAGGGAACACATGTATCCTTATGGCTGGCTCATGTTGATGTATGGCAGAAACCGATAAACTATTGTAAAGCAAGTAAAAAAGAAATAAATTTAAAAAATCTGAAGCAAAATTTAATCATGATGTTGAAATTATTTTAATAGCCAGTTTTATTGAGAGCAAAAAATTCCAGAAATTAATATACATATTCATATACTTCATATCATTCAATTCAATTGGTACATCTACTTGTCATAAAGGGAAGTTGAGAAAGTAACCTACTCTCTGGTCAAAGCATATTTTTATTAGAATTATAACTAAATTCCTAGTTTCAATGTATTTATTGCTAATAGGTACCATAGCTAGTAAGTTGGAAAATGCAGAATGTCATGTAAAAAAATGAAAACATACAAGCATTCTTTTTTCTCTTAAAGAGTTACTAGGTTTTTCTTTTCTTTTTTAAATTTTTGGCTGTGCCGTGTGGCATGTGGGATCCTATTTCCCTGACCAGGTCTGGAACCCGTGCCCCTTGCAGTGGAAGTGCAGAGCCCCGACCACTGAACCACCAGGGAAGTCCTACAAGCATTCTGAACTGCTGGTTAACTTCTGGTCAAGGAACCATTTTCATGTTTACACTTTGAGGGTCAACAATTCCTGTCCTCTAGTCATTCAATCCAATGTTAATTTAGCTACTCCTGTAAAAGGACTCTTCAGATGGAGTTAAGATTGCTATCAGCTAACCTTAAAATAGGGAGATTATCTGGGTTTATGGGCTTGGACTCAGTGTAATCCCATGAAATCTTAGATGACAAAGAGGAAGGCAGAGGGTCAGGGTTGAGGGCAGGGGGCAGATGAGAGAGATTCCAAGCGGGTGAGGGACCTTTGAGGGCTTTCAGATGGAGGAAGGGGGCTGTGAGCTTTGGCGTGTGGAGGCCCCTAGACACCCACAGACCTCAGTGCAATAGCCAACACCTGAGTGAGCCTGGGAGCAGATTCATCTCTTGAACCTCCGAAAAGGAACACAGCTCCCCTGACACCTTGACTTCTGCTCTGAGAAACCTGGAGCTGAGAAACCAACTAAGCCCCCTGGGGCTTCTGACCTACACACAGACAGATGATAAATGTGTATCCTTTAAATTCGTGGTAATTTGTTCAGACAGCAAGAGAAAACTAAGATAAAGAATTGCACAGAAATTTAACAATGTTTCAAACCTGTAAATAAGAACCAAAACAGGAAAAGGAGAAAAAGAAAAGGAACTAAGAATGTTACTTTTCTTCTGAGAACACATATACACAGCCACCTGGAGTGGCAACTTTTCTGTCAGTACTGGAGTAAACCCCGGACTTTGGTTTAGTCGCTAGACTTCCCTAGTGGCTCAGGCAGTAAGGAATCTGCCTGCAACTCAGGAGACCTGGGTTAGGTCCCTGGGTTGGGAAGATCCCCAGGAGAAGGAAATGACTACCCACTCCAGTATTCTTGCCTGGAGAATCCCACGGACAGAAGAGCCTGCTGGGCTACAGTCCACGGGGTTGCAAAGAGTCGGACACAACTGAGCGACTAACATTTTGGGTTGGTCCCAGCCCTGCATTGCTGGCAAAAGGCAGGTTGCCCAGAGTGTTTATTCCAGGCGGCAGGAGACTCCTAGAATGGAATTAGTATGATGCTAAGTTTTTCTTTTTTTTTAATATTTACTTATTTATTTGACTGCATCAGGTATTAGTTGTAGCACACAAGATCTTTATCTTGTCATGTGGGATCTTTCGTTGCAGTCCAGGGACTCGCTCCTTGTAGAACGCAGGCTTAGTTGCTCGGTGGCACGTGGGATCTTAAGTTCCCCAACCAGGTTTGGAATCCCACATCCTCTGCATTGCAAGGCAGATTCCTACCACTGGACCACCAGGGAAGTCCCTGGTACTAAGTCTTAACATTCAAAATAACTTTGCATTTTATGAGGCTGCTGCTGCTGCTGCTGCTAAGTCGCTTCAGTCATGTCCGACTCTGTGCGACCCCATAGATGGCAGGCCACCAGGCTCCCCCGTCCCTGGGAATCTCCAGGCAAGAACACTGGAGTGGGTTGCCATTTCCTTCTCCAATGCATGAAAGTGAAAAGTGAAAGTGAAGTCGCTCAGTCGTGTCCGACTCTTCGCGACCCCATGGATTGCAGCCCACCAGGCCCCTCCATCCATGGGATTTTCCAGGCAAAAGTACTGGAGTGGAGTGCCATTGCCTTCTCTGTTTATGAGGCTAAATAGGTTTAAATCTTTATACACACACACACACACACACAGACACCCTAAAAGAATAAATTGTTAACGACGTGGAGGAGACTTTAGGGAACTCTCCATGACTGATTTTGGGTGGTTGGTCAAATGTAAGGACTGAGCAACTAACACACACTGTTATGGTTAATTTCTGAAAGGCTGAGAATTCAAATAGGAAGAGTCAGTCTTTGTCTAGCATGCCAAAGCTGCTGGGATTTGTGCAACAAAGCACAGGAAAGAGAGGCAAGAGCAAACTTTCAGAGCTGGGAGAATTCAGGAAAGTCTTCCTAGAGGAAGTGACATTTAGCTAGATATCCCCAGGATTCTCAAATAAATGGAAGGCATGGGTGAGAAGAGGAGTCATTTAGCATAACACAGACCTCTGGGCTTCATGGACTCTGGCACTGAGCCTACAATTGCTGATTTCACTTAACTTTGAGCAAGCAATGAACAACAAAGCATGCTTTCTCAGTAACCTACATCAGCACACAGCCCTGGTGTTGACTCCCAATGGTATCATTATTATACCATGACAATATTAGAGCTTAAAGTGATCATTTAACACTTGCCATAGTTTTTACAGCTGACTAATTTTATTAGTCTAGGTGATTGCCTGCACCTGTTTCAACAGTCAAGTGGACTTTTTGCTTTACTAAATTAACTCAATTCTGAGCAAAGTTTTAACAATGCACCTATTTTAAGAAGCAAACAGAAAAATTTGGGTTGTGCCTTCTGCACCATAGACACTATTGTGGACATGTATGTCAGAATGTAGTCGTGAACGCCTTAATTGTGCAATTTTTTTTTTCTCCTCTGTAATGACTCATTGTAATGGATCTGGGTGGTGGGTCACTGTTGTCATCTTGTTCTTCTCTACACTGTGTCACAGTCTCTGTCATTATTTAATTCTTAATTTATCAGTGTTTTTTTTTTCAAACTGAAGTATTGATTTACAAAGTTGTGCTACTTTCAGGTGTGTCGCAAAGTGATTCAGGTTTTTCAGATTCTTTCCCATTAGGTTTTTACAAGAGTTTGGATATAGTTCCCTGTGCTGTACAGTAAGTCCTTGTTGTTTATTTATATATACAGTAGTGTATATCTATTCATCCCAAACTTCTAATTTATCCCTCCCCCTTCTCTCCCCTTTAGAAACCGTAAATTTGTTTGCTAGGTTTGTTTGCTATCAGAGGGTTTTTGGCTGGAAATTTTTCTCTCACCCATAACATCTTGGACTCTTCAGAAACCAAAAATTTTAACTGGTTTTAGCTAGAGTTTGTTGACACAGATGACTTCAAAGTGATTTATACTTCAATTCCTTAATCCTCAGTATTCATATGAGATTAATGATAAATGAAATGATAATGGTGAAATTTATGAGGCTAATGGATATTAAAATTTTTAAATATGTGTAAGAAAACAAGTATCTTTGAGCTAAAACTTACACTGGAGATATTTGAATCCCCTTGTGTGTGTTTTGTTTTTTGTCGGGGGTAATGCTAAGAATTACCCAAAAAAGAATCACATTTTATTACCAAGTGCTGTCAAATTATTTTATTGATGGTCCTAACTCAGAGCTTCAAAGAGGTTTCTAAATTGAGTGTTAATACTAAGATACTGAGCACATGCTCAGGCATTGTGTTTTGTTGTTGTTTAGTCACTGAGTCGTGTCTGACTCTTTGCAACCTCATAGACTGGAGCCCACCAGGGTCCTCTGTCCATAGGATTTCCCAGGCAAGAATACTGGAGTGGGTTGCTATTTCCTTCTCCAGGGGACCTTCCCAACCCAGGGCTGGAATCTGCATTTCTTGTGTCTCCTGCATTGGCAGGCAGATTCTTTATCACTGAGCCATTCTTTACTAGGAAACCCCAGTCCTGGAGAAGGAAATGGCAACCTGCTCCAATATTGTTGCTTGACAGAGGAATTACAGTCCATGAGGTTGTAAAATAGTCACACACGACTAAACAAAATAACAGGCACTGTATTAGAAACTCCTATAATATAGTTCAGAGGGCAGTGGTTCCCATTTTCCCTTCATTAAGATGTGCTAGGTAGACTGACAAAAAGGGGCCAGGCTCAAAGCCACAGATTTTGGAAATGTTGGGGAAAAACAGCACTACGGTTAAAATTGTGTGCAGAAAGTTTAAATTCACTGCTGTAGCTGAAATTCCAATACTTTGGCCACCTGAGGTGAAGAACTGATTCGTTAGAAAAGACCCTGATGTTGGGAAAGATTGAAGGCAGGAGAAGAAGGGGATGACAGAGGATGAGATGGTTGGATCACATCACCGACTCAAAGGACATGAGTTTGAGCAAGCTCCGGGAGTTGGTGATGGACAGGGAAGCCTGGCATGCTGCAGGCTGGCATGGGGTCGCAAAGAGTCAGACATGACTGAGCAACTGAACTGAACTGATCTTTATTTATTTTTTTTAATTTTTTAAATTAATTTATTTATTTTAGTTGGAGGCTAATTACTTTACAATATTGTAATGGTTTTTGCCATACATTGATATGAATCAGCCATGGGTTTACACGTGTTCCCCATCCTGAACCCCCCTCCCACCTCCCTCCCCATCCCATCCCTCTGGGTCATCCCATTGCCCAGCCCTGAGCACTTGTCTCATGCATCGAACCTGGACTGGCGTTCTGTTTCACACATGATCATATACATGTTTCATTGCTATTCTCTCAGATCGTCCCACCCTCACCTTCTCCCTCAGAGTCCAAAAGACTGTTCTATGCATCTGTGTCTCTTTTTCTGTCTCGCACATAGGGTTATCATTACCATCTTTCTAAATTCCATATATATGCGTTAGTATACTGTATTGGTGTTTTTCTTTCTGGCTTACTTCACTCTGTATAATGGGCTCCAGTTTCATCCACCTCATTAGAACTGATTCAAATGTATTCTTTTTAATGGCTGAGTAATATTCCATTGTGCATATGTACCACAGCTTCCTTATCCATTCATCTGCTGATGGACATCTAGGTTGCTTCCATGTCCTGGCTATTGTAAACAGTGCTGCGATGAACATTAGGTTACATGTGTCTCTTTCAATTCTGGTTTCCTCGGTGTGTATGCCCAGCAGTGGGATTGCTGGGTCATATGGCAGTTCTATTTGCAGTTTTTTAAGGAATCTCCACACTGTTCTCCATAGTGGCTGTACTAGTTTGCATTCCCACCAACAGTGTAAGAGGGTTCCCTTTTCTCCCCACCCTCTCCAGCATTTATTGCTTGTAGACTTTTGGATAGCAGCCATTCTGATGGACGTGAAATGGTACCTCATTGTGGTTTTGATTTGCATTTCTCTAATAATGAGTGATGTTGAGCATCTTTTCATGTGTTTGTTAGCCATCTGTATGTCTTTGGAGAAATGTCTGTTTAGTTCTTTGGCCCATTTTTTTGATTGGGTCGTTTATTCTTCTGGAAATGAGCTGCAGAGTTGCTTGTATATTTTTGAGATTAATTGTTTGTCCGTTGCTTCGTTTGCTATTATTTTCTCCCATTCTGAAGGCTGTCTTTTCACCTTGCTTATAGTTTTCTTTGTTGTGCAAAAGCTTTTAGGTTTAATTAGGTCCCATTTGTTTATTTTTGCTTTGATTTCCAATATTCTGGGAGGTGGGTCATAGAGGATCCTGCTGTGATTTATGTTGGAGAGTGTTTTGCCTATGTTTCCCTCTAGGAGTTTAATAGTTTCTGGTCTTACATTTAGATCTTTAATCCATTTTGAGTTTATTTTTGTGTATGGTGTTAGAAAGTGTTCTAGTTTCATTCTTTTACAAATGGTTGACTAGTTTTCCCAGCACCACTTGTTAAAGAGATTGTCTTTTCTCCATTGTATATTCTTGCCTCCTTTGTCGAAGATAAGGTGTCCATAGGAACTGATCTTTAAAAGACATTCCCATCAATTACTTGGTTTGGTTGATTTTGGATTTTTCCCTTGTAGTTTCTAAGGCTGGTAAAAATATAATTGACCACCGAGAGAAAGAAGTTCTAATTATCATTCTATTTCTGTGTCATAATTAGTTTTTATTAATTTTTCTCTTCAAATCTGGGTTGCTGTGTGCAATAATGAGCATGTCTTAGTACATGTGGGTTCTCATTCTATATTTTTAATAACATAGCTGTAGTGTTGGGAAAAAAAGACTCCCAGGTAAAGCTGAAAGATTGCAAAGCTACTTTGATCCTTCCAACCTTCCTTTTTCTCTGTGCTTGAACTGTATTTCATGATCATCAGTATTTCAACATTGAAGTTAAGGAGAAAGTGGTTACATATTTACTCTTGCCCCCCCCAAATCATTGTTTATACTAAAAATATCTTTACCCTGGAAGGTTAGCTCTTGTTTCTAAAGTGTTGTTCCTTTTTTTTCTTGCCACTAATGTAACCAAGAAATATTGTTGTATATTTGCTAAGTCTCTTTGAGACCCCGTGGACTGTAGCCCACCAGGCTTCTCTGTCCATGGGATTTCCCAGGGAAGAATACTGGAGTGGGTTGCCATTTCCTTCTCCAGACGATCTTCCCAACCCAGGGATTGAACCCACGTCTCTTGGATTGCAGGCAGATTCTTTACTGCTGAGATAACCAGGGAAGCCATAACCAAGAATGAATCACTCTAATTGGAAAAATGTAAACAAGCCCCTAAGTACTAGACCAGGCATTCAAGGAGATATCTTTTATCTCTAATATGTTTTTTTAAAGTGGTATTTGCTGTTCCAAACAGTCTTGTTATCAGGGCATTACTCAAGTCTGGTCACTAATTATCAGTTTTTCAACATCAGCCTTAAACAGATGGGACCACATGTCCTACCCCAGAGGCAGGCTCATTCTGGTCTAGTTCATCATCAAAACCCAGCTCAAACACAGCTGTCAAGGGCATTTATTCCCCAAATGTTGGTAAACTGAAGATACCAGATTTAGTGAGATTTGAAGATCACACACTAAGTGTATTGTGTTCAGTAACCACACAGACACACACAATGGGAGAGAGTTGGGGCTGTTTCACTGGTTTCAGGAGTGAAGCAAACGAAGCTGATGTTAGATTAGAGAGCATTCCACTATGGCTGCCTTAAAACCTAAAGCTTTAAAGTTAAAGGTTTGACTTTGCCAAGGAAAGGAAGTGATACAGGCAAGCAAATAAACTGTGTAGGTGTCTCAGCCCCCTGATCCAGTCTCTTTCTCTCTCTCTCTTTTTTTGGCTTGTTTGTTTTGGTTTCTTTGGCCACACTGCATGCCATGTGGGATCTTAGTTCCCCCAACCAGGGCTGAAACCTGGGTCCCCTGCATTGGAAGCACAGAGTCTTAGCCGCTGGACGACCATGGAAGTCCCAGAGACAATCTCTCCTTTATCTCTCTGTGGGGAATTCAGCCCTGCCCTGGAGAGGTTCACCGTCTACTGTGGGCAAGACCAACACAGAAAGAGGTGACTGCCTGACATGGACTGAAATGAGAAGGCATTTTTCCTTCCCTAGAAAGTGTGGCCCAGGAGCCAGAAAGAAAGCCTTTCCCTTCTCTCCTGGAGACTGACCTCCAAGGCATGTGACTTAGTTGACAGTCATAACTAGAAGCAGCAGACTGAGACAGAAACTACACATGAACCATACCTCTCACCCATGCAACTGTGCTAAAACGTGAATACTATTGCAAGAATTAAGATGGGTATTGAGTATGTATGTGTTCACGTTGCTTAATTTACTCTTATCTTTCTAACACCTGGCATACAGGAAACTTATTTTCATTTTTATGGCAGCAGAAGAAGGAAAGAAAAATTGTTTCAGAAGCACTTTTAGAAGGGTATACGACAAATTATTTCCTGAGGCATAATATTCAAACTGGCGGTTGGGCTGATGCAATGCTGAATTCTGAACTAATTTCTCTTTTAGGGTCCCATTTACAGACTGAATTAGGCTCATAGTTGGATAGTGGCAGGAAGCAGAGCTTGAAATTTGCACTCAAGTTAAGTAGCAATGGGCAGGTGAGTTATTTAGAATACTCTAGGGAAGATCCTCTGGAGAAGGAAATGGCAACCCACTCCAGAATTCTTGCCTGGGAAATCGATGGATAGAGGAGCCTGGTGGTCTACAGTCCATGGGGTTGCAAAAGAGTTGGACATAACTTAGCAACTAAACAAAAACCATATATATTAGTATCAAAAATTCTTCTGCCAGTTCAAGAATTGGCTAACAATTGGCCTCCTCCAGAAAGTTCTGCTCGCTTGTTCCCGCTCTTGGTCCACATGCACATGATCATGTTCTGGTACCCTGCGTTCCCTCTTTCCACTCTGCCCTGGGCTGTTGGTTTTCATGAGTTTACTTAGGACTGTGATGCTAGACTAGATCAGACCTTGAGAACTAGGTCAGCTTCCATTTCTTTGATTGATTCAGTAGCACAAAGCATTGTGTGCTAATTAATTCTCATTTTAAAGAATCCTGATTTTTAATTTTTAAAATATTTATTTAATTATTTGGCTGTGCCAGTCTTAGTTGTGGCATATGGGATCTAGTTTCCTGACCAGGCATTGAACCTGGGCCCCCCAGCATTGGGAACATGGGGTGTTAGCCACTAGACCACCAGGGAAGTCCCTCAAAGAATCCTAATTTTTTAAAAGATTTAGGAAACAAACTTATGGTTGCCAGGGAGAAGGGACAGTAGGGACTTTGGGAAGGTCATGTACACACTGCTATATTCAAAATGGATAACCAACAAAAAGCTACTGTATGGCACATGGCACTCTGCTCAATGCTATGTGCCAGCCTGGATGGGAGGGGGTTTGGGGAAAATGGATATGTGTGTGTGTATGGCTGTGCCCTTCCACTGTTCACCTGGAACTATCACAACATTGTTAATTGACTCTACCCCAATACAAAGTAAAAAGTTTAAAGTTTGAAAAGCAAACAAACAAAAATTATTATATTACCATTTTCCTGAGAAAATAGCTTTTTTTTTTTTCTAAATGAGAATAATTTAAATTCCCTAATTTTCAGTAACAGACAACAGCACTGTCCTAAATGATGAAGTATTGTATTCTCTTGGACCCAGGACCAAAGCTTTGAATAAAACCAATTGTAATTTCCAACCCAGTATGAGCCGCATAAAGAGAACCAGAGGACATGACATTTAATTTACAGTAAGGAAGAGACATTGGCTTGGTGATTCAGTGAAATAAGCATCAAAAAAGTTAAGTGTTTCAGAGAATAAAGTCTGTCAGTTCCTGGATTTGACAAGCTAGTTGGCAAAAATTCAAATGGGTTAGTTACAGAGTTGTTGCTGTTCAGTCGCTATATCATGTCAGACTCTTTTGAGACCCTGTGGACTGCAGCACGCCAGGCTCTTCTGTCCTTCACTATTCTCCAGAGTTTGCTCAGATACATATCCATCAAGTCGGTGATGCCATCCAACCATCTCTTCCTCTGCTGCCCCCTTCTCCTCCTGCCTTCAGTCTTTCCCAGCATCAGGGTCTTTTCCAATGAGTCAGCTCATCACATCAGGTGGGCAAAGTATTGGAGCTTAAACTTCAACATCAGTCATTCCAATGAATATTCAGGGTTGATTTCCTTTAGGATTAACCACTGGACCACCACAAAAATTCAAGAATTATAGGCATTTTTAACTCCATGAGTGTGCACAGTATTAAGTTTATAATTTAAGTTTGAATGGTACTTTTTAATAGAGTACTGAATTAGTGTCATTATTAAACAAATAAATGCACTCATTTTATTAAAGAATATTTATGAGTATGAATAATGAATAATATTAATCTTTAATAACTCACATGGTAAGTTACTAATACAGAGCCTTTAGTGAAATGTGAAATTAAAAACACTTTGGCATGGACATTGCACTTCCCTGAGAGCCTTTCACTGTCCACTAGTTGGCCCTTCACGACTGGCTAGTTGCCCTCCCAGTTCTACTTTGAGAAATTCTGCTCTAGGTAATGTTATTGTTTCTCCTCTCATCCTGAATGTAGTGGTTATAAACCAAGTGGTGTTCTTCTTACTGTTTCTGTCAAGTCCTTTCTCTGGTAGTTTCCATTGTTCTGTGGAAGCTTATTGGTATAATTTCAAACTGGCTTACTAACCCCATGGCTTGGGTAAAGAAGCAGGCAATGTTTTCAAGATACCCTCTTTTCTATTTTTAAGAATAAGAATCTAAATACTTTGGACTCTTAATATGTATCATAGCCTGCAATACACATGCTTGATGTTCTGTGTATTTTATCTCATTTAATCCTCATAGTAATGCTACAAGACCAACATTTATGCTCCTGATATTAAAGGAGAGTAAACTGAAGCTGAAATTCATTAAAATAACCTGGTCAGTGTCATGTAACCAACAGGAGATGGAGTCAGAGAAGGAACCTAGGTTTATCTGACTCTAAAACCCAGTCACTCTGTATAGACTATACCTCCTGTTAAAGAGTTAAACTTGATAACCCCTAGTTCAATATGAGAGTGGTGAGGTTATTCCCAGGAAGAGGTAACCCAAGAAAGAGAAATGGCTGGAGGCAAAATGGGAGAAAGAGAACTAATAACCTTAGTTTAAAGCATGATGAGTTTGGAGTGATGAATAAGCATCCAAATAAAAAGTTACTCTGGAATATTACTTACATATACCAATTTTCAAATAATGTATCTCAAGACAATAGCAATATTCATTGACAGTTACTATCAAGAGATTTGCATAACTTTGTGTTAAGATCCTAAGGGGGGAGTATGTATATCAAGAAGGTTTTTCTTTTCTTGTCAGACAGACTTAATTTGCAATTAACTACAAAGAATATTTGCCTACTCCTTCCCTCTTTGCTTTCCTGCTGGCAGCTCTTTCTACCTTGGCTTCTTCTACTTACATCTGAGGTATTTACTGTTATGTTAACTCACTAGGCTTTGAAGGTTTTATTCAAATCTAGGAATGATGTAGAACTGATTAGATGGGCGATTCTCATCTGAAAAGAACCAAGGGAGTCAGAAGAGAGATTCAGTTCAGGCTGTAAGAAAATAAGCCAGCTGGAGAAGTTCTCAGATTAAATCTCATTCAACAATATTGAGGAAAAAAACCCAATGGGGACATAATTCATCAGGAAGGCTTAGACTAGGATGCTTTGCTATGCCAAATGAATTCAAGGTACACTGCCACTTTGAAGACAAACAGTTGTTGCCAAGGCTCATGCATAATCACATGGAGCAAGGCTGGTTTTGTACAGGTTGTGGAAAACCTTTCCTTTTATTCACACCTTTCGGATGAGTTCATCAAGGTAAGATGCAGGAAAATTCCTTTTGTGAGGAGAGAGTTTTATGGGAGGATGGGTTCACTCTTTAGTTTTAATGGTTAAGACTCATCGTGGGAAAAGAAAGCAGGTGAAGCCAGCTTTGGCAGTAGGGAAACAAATACAAATCACTTTATCCACCTGACCATAAACTATAAAATGAAGTCTCGTATTAGCTGGCATGTGGTTACGGTACAGTTATCTCAGGCTTGAGGGTTAGGAAAACCTGGCTTCAACTCGGTGTTTGCCACATAGTAGCTATGGGGCCCTGAGCAGGTTAATGAAAGCACTCTCATCATAAAAGGGGTATAAATCCACTTGTGCGTGGGGGGGGGAGGGTGCGTGGGCAGTGATGGACGTTACTGTGAGAAGAACATGAAACAAACTTCGTAGAGCGTCTGAACCACGTCAGGTCCATTTCATCCCAGGATCGAAAATCTATGCTTCGGCAAAGTCGGATTAAAGTTTAAACACCTTTTCCTTTCTGATTCCATACGTTTTCCTAGTACCAAAATAGCAGATTGTCACCACAGACCTCCAGGCCAAACTCAGAGATGAGTCAAAACTTTTGGGGGCTCTCTAAAGTGTTGCAGAGAAGGAGCCAATTCTGAGTCCATGTTGGAACTGTTCCTTTGACTTGTTTGTCATTGCTTTCTTCTTACAGTCATACACAATGGCTTGCTTAAAAGAAACCTGTCCCTCTGACTGCGAAACTATTTTTTAATTAATTTATTTTTTAAATTTATTTATTTTCAGTTCAGTTCAATTGCTCAGTCGTATCTGACTCTTTGCGACCCCATGAACCACAGCACGCCAGGCCTCCCTGTCCGTTACCAACTCCTGGAGTCCACCCAAATCTGTGTCCATTGAGTTGGTGATGCCATCCAACCATGTTTATTTTAATTGGAGGCTGAGAGTCCCGTGGTCTGCAAGAAGATCCAACCAGTCCATCCTAAAGGAGATCAGTCCTGGGTGTTCATTGGAAGGACTGATGTTGAAGCTGAAACTCCAATACTTTGGCCACCTCATGCAAAGAGTTGACTCATTGGAAAAGACCTTAGTGCTGGGAAGGATTGGGGGCAGGAGGAGAAGGGGACAACAGAGGATGAGATGGTTGGATGGCATCACTGACTCGATGGACATGTGTTTGGGTAAACTCTGGGAGTTGGTGATGGACAGGGAGGCCTGGTGTGCTGCGATTCATGGGGTCGCAAAGAGTCGGACACGACTGAGTGACTGAACTGAACTGAATTACTTTACAATATTGTAGTGGGTTTTGCCATACATTGACATGAATCAGCCATGGGTGAACATGTGTTCCCCATCCTGAACCCCCCTCCCACCTCCCTCCCCATCCCATCCCTCAGGGTCATCCCAGTGCACCAGCCCTGAGCACCTTGTCTCATGCATTGAACCTGAACTGGTGATCTGTTGCACATATGATAATATACATGTTTCAATGCTATTCTCTCAAATCATCCCACCCTCGCCTTCTCCTACAGAGTCATCTTCTGACTGTTAAACTAAAGTGCTTTGGTTCAGAACCTTGTCCACCTGTGGATGACAGAAAGGAAGAAATTAACATATCCTCTGCCTGAGGCTTGCCATTCTAGGAGATGTTTGCAAGATTAATGGCCTTCTTACTTTGCTTCCTCACCTTCCCCCATCTTGATCTATAAAAGAAACTGGCATCCAGACCCCATAAGGTGGTTATTTTGAGGCGCTAACCTACCATCTTCTCCGTCAGCTGGCTTTCTGAATAAAGTCATTTGCCTTGCCTCAACACCTCATCTCTCGGATTCTTTGGTCTGTCCTGTGGCGAGCAGAGCGAGCTTGGACTCGGTAACTAAAGGTATTGATCATGTCTGCTCACATTACTTGGTATGGCTAAGGGTGGCCTTTGGGGAATAGCTTACAAGCCATAGGTAACTTGAACTCAATTTGACTGCTCTTCTAACAGGGCTTTGAAGAGAGGGGCCAAAGAGAAGTAATCAGAGTCAGTCTAAAATAGCAAGTGAAGTTACTGAAACAAAGGACACAGTTGGGGCTCAAAATAAGACTGTTCTAGTCACTCCCAGAAACACTTATGGATTTTTGAAAATTTACCAGTGTCTGGATTGGCTATACTGTGCCTAGTCACAGAGTTCTGTCTGACTCTTTGAGGCTCTTC
Organism: Giraffa tippelskirchi; assembly: GCF_054371585.1. Classification (NCBI taxonomy): domain Eukaryota; kingdom Metazoa; phylum Chordata; class Mammalia; order Artiodactyla; family Giraffidae; genus Giraffa; species Giraffa tippelskirchi. Next base: position 53,525,869 of record NC_137280.1, read on the forward strand.
GAACTGTAGCCCGCCAGGCTCCTCTGTCCATGGGATTTCCCAGGCAAGGATAGTGGAGTGGGTTGTCATTTCCTTCTCCAGGGGATCTTCCCGACCCAGGGATTGAACCTGAGTCTTCTGTGTCTCCTGCATTGCAGGTGGGCTCTTTACCTGCAGAGTCATTAGGGAAGTACTTCCTAAACCTACTGAATTGGAATGAAAGTTGGAGCAATGTTGAGGATAGGAAAGTGCAATTTTTTTAGTGCCTCTCTACATCTGCCTTATGGGCAGTATGTTTGTTTCATTACTCATTTCCAACAACTAATTTGAGCTTTGCTGATTCTTTAAATGATGTTTTGCTTTTTTTGAATTTTGAAATAAATTTGACATAGAAGATTTGCAAAAACAGGACGTGAGTAGAAATAAATAGCAAAACTGTTGGATTATAGACCAAAAATATTTCTATCAATAAGAACTCATGGATATTTATTTTATTCTTTATCCCATAATGTGAAAGTATTGGGTCTTCCCAGCTGGTGCTAGTGGAAGAGAATCTTCCTGCAATGAAGGAGACGTAGGTTTGATTCCTGGGTCAGAAAGATCCCCTGGAGAAGGAAATGGCAACCCACTTCAGTATTCTTGTCTGGAAAATCCCATGGACAGAGGGGTCTGGCAGGCTACAGTCCACGGGGTCACAAAGAGTCGGACACAACTGAGCACCTGAACATACATAAAAGTATTGTAATTTATTTGTTGCTCAAGTTATTCTAATTTAACCACTGGGAGCCCTTTCTGGTTGGTTCCTATGACTTTTGCAAAAATCCCATCTTTTTTAATTTTTCTTTTTGCCCCCTTCCTTCTTTCCTTCCCTTTTTCTTCCCTCCCTCTCTCCTTCTTTCCTTCCTTCTTTCTCCTTGCCACAAATTTTGATATGTTTATTTTCATTTGACTTCAGTTCTAAGTATTTGTTGATTTTCCTGAGGTTTCCTTTTGGACCCATGGATTATTTAGAACTAAGTTATGTTCAATCATTTTGAGATTTTCCAGATATCCTGTTACTGATTTTCAATTTAATTCCATTCATATCTGAGAGCATATTTTGTGTGATTTCTGGTTTTTTAATTTTTTTTTTTTTTGAATTTGTGGAGGTTTGTTTCAAGGCCCAGAATGAGACTGCCAGGTTTTAGCTTTGCTTTGCTTTGGTAACAATCAGTATACAAAGTGCTCTAAGGTATATTTTTTGTTTGGGGTGAGGTTCTAGCTGCTGAATTCTGAATTTAGGTCTTCCCTTGGCACTGTGCATCAGGGAACATTGCTGGAATGTTCTAGTTCCTCTCTTCTTTCCATCAGTGTTCTGTTGCTATTTACTATTCCTAGCTTGTTAGCTTGGAGCTGGGGTGTTGGTTGCTGTTGTTTTGATTAATGCTTTGCTTTAGGCATGTATTGTTTATCCAGGTCTTGGGGGTGTGGACTTCTTCTTCCCCTCCCCTGTAGTTGTAATTCCAGCTTCTCTCTGGGCTTAGAGTTTGCCTCTGCTCCTTTCCCCCAGTTGCCTGGTTTCCAAAGGCTCCCTGGGGACAGCATACTTTCTGCCTCTCCTGCCCTTCTGCTCTTTCTCCTCCTCTCTGCACCACAGTGAATGCTTCTTAGGGCTCTTTCTAATCTTTTCTGTGAACAGCCAATGGGGTTTGCAGAGAATCAGTTTTCAAGTGTGTGAAGACTCATTTTCGGCAGCCTTTAGGACTTCTACTCTCTGACTGGTCCACACCTCAGTCAGTTCAGTTCAGTCACTCAGTTGGGTCCCACTCTTTGCGACCCCATGGACTGAAGCACGCCAGGCTTCCCTGTCCTTCACCACTCCCGGAGCTTGCTCAAACTCATGTCTATTGAGTCAGTGATGTCTTCAAACCATTTCATCTTCTGTCGTCCACTTCTCCTGCCTTCAATCTTTCCTAGCATCAGGGTCTTTTCCATTGAGTTGGTTCTTTGCATCAGGTGGCCAAAATATTGGAGTTTCAGCTTCACCATCAGTCCTTCTGATGATTATTCAGGACTGATTTCCTTTAGGATTGATTGGTTTGATCTCCTTGCTGTCCAAGGACTCTCAAGAGTCTTCTCTAGCACCACAGTTCAAAAGCATCAATTCTTTGGTGCTCAGCCTTCTTTATAGTCCAACTCTCGCATCCATACATGACTACTGGAAAAACCATAGCTTTGACTAGATGGACCTTTGTTGGCAAAGTAATGTCTCTGCTTTTTAGTATGCTGTCTAGGTTGGTCATAGCTTTTCTTCCAAGGAGCAAACATCTTTTAATTTAATGGCTGCAGTCACCATCTGCAGTGATTTTGGAGCCCCCCAAAATAAAGTCTGTCACTGTTTCCATTGTTTCCCCTTCTATTTACCATGAAGTGATGGGTCAGGATGCCATGATCTTAGTCTTTTTAATGTTGAGTTTTAAGCCAACTTTTCCACTCTCCTCTTTCACTTTCATCAAGAGGCCCTTTAGTGCTTCACTTTCTGCCATAAGGGTAGTGTCATCTGCATATCGGAGAAGGAAATGGCAACCCACTCCAGTACTCTTGCCTGGAAACTCCCATGGACAGAGGAGCCTGGTAGGCTGCAGTCCATGGGGTCGCTAAGGGTTGAACATGACTGAGCGACTTCACTTTCACTTTTCACTTTCATGCATTGGAGAAGGAAATGGCAACCCACTCCGATGTTCTTGCCTGGAGAATCCCAGGGACGGGGGAGCCTAGTGGGCTACTGTCTATGGGGTCGCACAGAGTCGGACACAACTGAAGCAACTTAGCAGCAGCAGCAGCAGCATCTGCATATCTGAGGTTATTGATATTTCTCCCAGGAATCTTGATTCTAGCTTGTGCCTCATCCAGTCCAGCATTTTGCATGATGTACTCTTCATATAAGTTAAATAAGCAGGGTGACAATATACAGTCTTGAGGTACTTCTTTCCTGATTTGGAACCAGCCTGTTGTTCCATGCCGGGTTCTAACTGTTGCTTCTTGACTTGCATGCAGATTTTTCAGGAAGCAGGTCAGGTGGTCTGGTATTCCCATCTCTTTCAGAATTTTCCACAGTTTGTTGTGATCCACACAGTCAAAGGCTTAAGCGTAGTCAATGAAGCAGAAAAGTGAAAGTGAAAGTGTTAGTCACTCAGCCCTGTCTGACTCTTTTGCGATCCCATGGACTGCAGCTCACCAGGCTCTCCATCCATGGAATTGTCCAGGCAAGGATACTGGAGTGGGCTGCCATTTCCTTCTCCAAGGGATCTTCCCAACTCAGGGATTGAACCCAGGTTTCCGACATTGCAGGCAGGCTCTTTACTGTCCAAGCCACCAGGGAAGCAGAAGTAGATGTTTTTCTGGAGTCCTCTTGCTTTCTCTCTTGAGAGTCCACACTTGGCTCTCACCAATTTTTCACCTATTCTAGCCTGACACTAGGGCTCCCCTAGTGGCTCAGAGGTAAAGAATCCACCTGCCAATGCAGGAGACCTGGAATGGATCCCTGGGTCAGGAAGATCCCCTGGAGAAGGAAATGGCAACCCTCTCTAGTATTCTTGCCTGGAGAATTCCATGGACAGAGGAGTCTGGCGAGTTCTTTGCTACTATACCACCAATATTTGCTATCCTTATGACTCAACATAGAGTTATTTAAAAGGTATTTTCTAGATTCATTTTTGTCCTTTACCTCAATAGTTTAATCCATTTACTTTTGTGAATATTCATACATTTACATTTTTCCTATTATTCTAATTTCTCATACATTTACATTTATTTTCTATTATTCTACATTTTTGTTTCTTTTCTTCTCTGCTGCCCATCCCTTCTCTTGTATTTGCCTTCTTTAAGAAAAAAATTTTTATTGGAGTGTAGTTGCTTTACACTGCTGTCAGTTTCTGCTGTACAGCAAAATATCAACCATACATATGCATATACCCCCTCTTTTTTGATTTCCCTTCCCACTTATCTCACCACAGAGCACTGAGTTGAGTTTTCTGTGCTGTAGAGTAGGTTCTCATTAGTTGTCCATTTGATACACAATAGTACATAGATCTCAAACCCAATATCCCAACTTCTACCCCCTCGTCTTTCCCCCTTGGTGTCCATACCTTTGCTCTCTACATCTGTGTCTCTATTCTTGCTTTGCAAACAGGATCATCTGTACCATTTTTCTAGGTTCCACATATATGTGTTAAAAATCAACACCTGTTGGGAAATTATATGCTTTATGTCTGTTTACTTGCTATTCTAGCTATTTTTAACATGCATTCAATCTGTTATGCTATCACATTATGAAGCCCCTGGCAAACTCAACTGTGCACTCAGGGAAAATAAGAGTGAAAAGGCAATAGCATCACAGTATTCTTATGAAAGTGGTTTTGGCCTGTTTACCTTTCTTATCTAGTCTCAGGGACCCCCAGGTGTACCTAGAACATACTTCGGGAACCTGAAGTTTCAGAAACTTGCATTTATTTTGTAAGCACTATAGGTTATTCTGGGCTTCCTGAGATGGCTCAGCAGGTGAAGAATCTGCCTGCAACACAGGAGAGGCAGGTTTAATCCCTGGGCCGGGAAGATCCCGTGGAGCAGGGCATGGCAAACTACTCCAGTATTCTTGCCAAGAAAATCCCATGGACAAAGGAGCCTGGTGGATTATGATCCATGGGGTTGCAGAGAGTCAGACACAGATGAAGTGACAGCACGCATATAGATTATTCTGCTGGGCATGTCTGGCTGAGACCTATCATAGAATCCTGAGCAGCTTCAAAGCATTAGGTTTTTAAAAACAGGGGCCTGAAGTGGGGCACAAAGGGCTCACTTTTGCTGCTTCATTATTTCCCTTGGGGTTGACATTTTTGTGATCTTCTCCTCGCTTCAATGTCATCCTCATTTCCTTTCAGACTTTAAAAACTGCTTTGCTAGACCCTGTATAAATTTGCAGTTTGGGATTAAAGGTAATCTGTATGAAAAGAGAAAAAGCAGGTAAAAATTCTGATCACTTAAGAGAGACAACAGTCTCAGACTGAGTCACGCTGGTAAGAATGAGCCTGCCTGTGTTCTAGTTTCAACATGATGATTTGTGTACATGAAGATTTAGCTTCGTAGTACACATCGGTGATGAATGAATTTCTGACTTTTGTCAGTGGAAGTCCGTTTGACTTAAAGAATAATTCTTTAATTACTGAAGCAAAGTTTAAGTCACAAAAGGTCTCTGAAGTCACTTTATCTTTTAAAAATATGAGCAAATGGTATCTGAAAACATCAGTCTATTGGATATTTATATACAAGGCAAGCTGTTGGCTGAGATTTTTACATGAAGTCGTCTTTTAAACAAACATGTACCCTAGCTAAAGCACATGGTTTTCTCACAAGAAGTCTTACTATTCAGAATTACTGTGTGTGATTATCTCTAAAACATGATAAAGCTTTGATTTTTATGGTTGATTAACTAGGTTATTGCAAATCACGTCAGCTTGGACTTTGGCATGCCTCCCAGAAAGCAAACTTCACAGGCTAAACTCAAAGTTCCTTTTTCCATAACAAAGATCTGAATCCATAACATCCCTTGAGGTTTCTTGCATCCAGCACAGACATTTCCCAGGGTTTCATATGGTTTTCTGGAAAGCTCTTAACCCAACAAGTGGTTCCATATGGAGCCATCTGAGCTAATGAAGGTTCATTTCCTGTGAATTCATCTTTCTCCGGGTATTCTCTTCAAGTCATTCTTTCCGCCGTCACCGGTCCCTTCTGCTTCTGTCCCAGCCTGTGTTTTGCTGAGGGAAGTCACAGTCACACTAGTGACCTGAGGAAATATGCTACTTATTTTTTTAGCAATCAAGTTAGCCGGGCATGTTATTTTATCTTTGGGGATGTATTAAGTGACTGTGATAGCTTTGTAACAGAGTCTGCACAGAATAAGTAGCAATTAGGTCTTCGGTAGATGCCATGATAGGAAGATCAAGAATGTCCTTAGAAAGTGTGGTTTTAGACAATGGAAGACTCAGTGAAATCATGATCCTTTAAATTTGAAAGCCCAATAGTCATGTACAAATGTGACAGTTGGATCATAAAGAAGACTGAGTGCTGAAGAAAGGATGCCTTCAAATTGTGATGCTGGAGAAGACTCTTGAGAGTCCCTTGGACTGCAAGGAGATCATACCAATCAATCCTAAAGGAAATCAACTCTGACTATTCATTGGAAGAACTGATGCTGAAGCTGAAGCTCTAGTACTTTGGCCACTGGATACGAAGAGCTGACTCATTGGAAAAGACCCTGATACTGGGAAACATTGAAGGCAGGAGGAAAAGGGAACAACAGAGGGTGAGATGGTTGGATGGCATCACGGACTCAACAGACATGAGTCTGAGTCAGCTCCAGGAGATAGTGAAGGACAGGGAAGCCTGAGTGCTATAGTCCGTGGGGTCACAAAGAGTCTGACATGACGGAGCAATTGAACAACTATACTTAATTTCAAATTTTTATGGGAAAATCACTTAGTCTTTTTGAAGCTGATACTGTCAATGTTACACCCAAATCCCTTGGGATCCCTTTGATCATATCATGCACCTACATCCTGGACCCAGCATCTGTTGTCCTTTTGCTCCTAGTGTGACTGTCTTTTCAGAATTGTAATCGGGCTCCTGGACCTGATTTGCCCCATGTCAGGGGAGCTCAAAGTCCCTGGGAGTATTCATTCCTACCCCACTCCCATTGCCCAGCTCACTGCCACTGACCAATGATGGAGAAAAAGGGTGTGCAGTGTGCATGGGAGGGGGGTATAAAGGTCTGCTTCCTTGCAGAGTTCTTCTGCTGAACCAGGTAAGGGTTGGGCCTTTGCTTGAAATCACACCGTTGTTGGATTCTGCCCCTTCTAATCTGGGGTACTAATTCTTACCAGACAGTCCTACTGTAAAAATATGATGACACAGCATTTGTAAAAGGACTGATGAATAGGAAGAGAACTTGTTCTGAGTCCAAGGCAGGAATGTCACACAAGTAGGGTGGCCTGAAGCTCTGAGTTGAGAATTTAAGCCCTAGTCTGGGCCTCATGGGTTTAAAGAAAAGGCATCCCAGTCAGTTAGGGGACTGGTCACTTATCAGTGACTCTTTCACTAAACTGAGAAGAAACAAAAAGCAATGTTGTTGTTTAGTCGCTCAGCCACGTCTGACTCTTTTGTGACTTCGTGGACTGTAGCTCACCAGGCTTCTCTGTCCATGAGATTTTTCTGGGCAAGAATATTGGAGTGGGTTGCCATTTCCTCCTCCAGGGGATCTTCCCAACCCAGGGATCAAACCCGGGTCTCCTGCATTGCAGGTGGATACTTTACCATTAAGCCGCCTGGGTAGCCCTCAAAGCAATAGTGCTTGTTTTTGGAAACTGAATGTCAATCCACAGAGAAGAGGTTCTTTTTTGGATTCTTATTGTAAGAACCTGGTGGGGTCTCTGAAGAGGAAAAACCCATGAAAATGAGGAAGTATCTCTGACTGTGGTCTCAAGGAGTTTCTCATGCTCATCACAGTCCACATTCAGGCTCCAGCAACTTGTCATCATTATCCAACTGTTCCTACCTGACCATGGTTCCAGTGACTTTTGCCCTGGGCCAGCTCATCTTGGTTTCTGTGTCTGTCTAGATGCACCTGAATCAGGAATTCAGGCTAACGATTTATCCAACGACTTCAGTTCAGTGACAGCTCCAAAAGAAGTAAATGATTTTAATTTGTCCAGCTTTTTCTTGTTATAAGGACAGTTGTTGTTGACAATGTCCAGGTTCTTTATATGTTAGTGTAAGTCACTCCGTCTTGTCCAGCTCTTTGCAACTCCATGGACAGTAGCCCACTAGGCTCCATTATCCATGGAATTCTCCAGGCAAGAATACTGGAGTGGGTTGCCATTCCTAGAGGAAGGAGGTCAGGTCATCTCATCCTGTGCTGAGATGCTTAGTCACTCCCACCAATATTCCACCTGGGTGACTCCCATGGGCTCTCCTGTGGACCCTCCTCTTAATTCCCATATGCTCTAGGCTCTTGCTCCAAGACTAAACTCCCATTTCTCCCCTTCCTCCCTCTCCTTCCTTCCTGATGTTTTGAGTGTGCTCTTTCAAACTTCTGTTCCCAGCTAGCCAGGCTCTACTTCATCCCAATCATTGGTCCTGCTTTCCTGGAACTCTCCTATGGGATTGTTGCCTTTTTCCTTGAGATGGAAGTGAAGACACAGCACTTGTAGATTCTGAGTGCTGCTTCCAGCCTGATATGCAAAGCCTTCCATCGTGTCCAAGGCTTAACTCTCTTCTGGGGCTCAGAATGTACCCTCTCCCCATCCCTGGGAGCATCACTCATCTTCTCTCTTTCCTACATCCTCACCTTCTCCCTCTTAGTTGGATTCTCCATTTCCACTTTAATGTACTAACTCTCTTCTGTTTTTAAAAAACAGTGCCCTTTGGACTCTGTATCTTCCCTTAGCTCCTGCCTGCATCTTTCCTGGACACAGCTAGCCTTTAAAAAGAGCTGAAGTGTTCTTTTTCCCTGGATGCTGTGAGCTCTGGTTTCTCCTTAGTTTCCTTCAAAGCTCTTTCTCCTCTGCCCATCCTTACCTCTGGGGTTCCTTTTGATTTTTTTTCCTCTTTCATCTGCCTCTTCCCTCCTCACTTGTCTGCCTCTTACCTCTTAACTCTGTGTATCTTGATATCAACTTTATCCTTTCTCAAGGCTGAAATTAAATAAAGACACCCAGTGATGTGGGCACTATCTGTATCCCCTGGACCCATCTCACTTCTGAGATACAGACTCATGTAAGTCCAGCAGGTTAATGACCATCTGAAGTTGGATGACCCTGCTTTTATTTTCAGCATGGAAGCTGCCAATGCATACCTGTTGATGTGTAGGTTGAAAACTCCACTGCACCATAAGATGGGTGGGTTATGCCATAGAAGGAAGTAGGCTGATTCAAAAGTGCTTTGGGGAAGCTGGCTTATTCAGGACCCTTCATAGCATCATAGCACGCTCTCTGGGCCCTGATAACCACCTACAGGGGCTCCTCCTTTAATTAAACCCATATGCAGTACAATCAATCACATGAGCCAAATCCCCACATACAAGTCTGGTAGGTGAGTCCTTGCATTGCTCTGTCTACCCATCAAGAATAACCACCATTTTTTAAAAGATTAATTTATTAATTTATTTTTAATTTATCTTTGTTGCTATGCACTGGTTGTCTCTAGTTGTGGCGAGTGGGGGTTGCTCTCTAATAGGGATGCATGGGCTTCTCATTGTAGTGACTTCTCCTGTTGCAGAACACCAGCTCTAGAGTGTGTTGTGTGCTCAGCAGACGTGGTGCACAAGCTTAGTTGCCCCATGGCATGTAGGATCTTCCTAGACCAGGGATTGAACCCATGTGTCTTACAATGGAGGTGGACTCTCAACTACTGGACCACCAAGGAAGTCCTGCTGTTAGTTTCTAAATTAAACCATTTGGATCTGAAGTCTGCTTATCTTAGTCACCTCTCTTTATGAAGTGGTAAAGAGATTTCTGAGTTTCTTTTGCCTGAAATATTGGTCCTGCATTCCACATGGAGTTCCTGTTCTCTGGTGACACCTTGTCAGAAAACATGTATTCCCAGGGGGGTCCCATTCGGGTTTTTCTACAAATACAAAGTTGAAAGTGGGCTTCAGCCTGATGGAAACTGTATTAATTTGGGTTCATTACAAATTAGACAGTCTTTGAGATCTTGCCTGAAAACCTAAATACCATTTGTGACACAGTTTCCGTGGGGAAATATATTCCAGATCCAAATTACTGCCTTAACACATTAGCTTGTTAACTATATAACAGTTCCCAAATTGGACACTGCCCACACAGGCAGAGTACTAATGTGTTTGTAGAGCAGGCTGGCTCTACCACAGCTGGCAGAGTCACAGGATCGGGAAATCCTGAGTTAAAGCTGCAGACACAGGGACTTCTGTGGTGGTCCAGCAGTTATGAATCCGCCTATCAGTGCAGGGAGTGAGGGTTCGATCCCTAGTCAGGGATCCCATATGCATGTGAAGCTCAGTCGCTTAGTCTCGGCTAACTCTTTGCGACCCTGTGGACTGTAGCCAGCCAGGCTCCTCTGTCCATGAGATTCTCCAGGCAAGACCACTGGTGTGGATTGCCATATACTCCTCCAGGGGATCTTCTCTGACCCAGGGATCAAACCTGTGTCTTCTGCATTGGCAGGTGGATTCTTTACCACGAGGGAAGCCTGTGGAGCAACTAAGCCCACGTGCTGCAACTAGAGAAGCCCAAGCATTGCAAGAAGGAGACCAGCACAACCAAAACAAACACAGAAAACTACAGACACAGCCAAGGACAACAGTGACAATGGCAGAGTCTGATACTTGGCTAGAATGGATTTTCAATAGCTCCGTTATCATTCAGTGATTGTCCATGTGGAAGATTTTGAAATCTTTTTCTGTATCAGGAAAAGCCATGGCATAAGCAATATGACTACAAGATTGTTCTCTTCTACGTTATGAGTGGGTGATGAGATCTGGCACAATTTGGAAGATGGAGAACCTTGGACCAAGCACCCAACTTCTCTCCCTTCATAATTTCCATCTGAACATTAGCGATTAAAATGAAGTGTTACTTTAAAATTAGCTGGAAGGCCTGGATGATCGGCATGTGAAGTTACATCATTTAGAAAATTTTAAGGTGGGGAAAATAGTACTTCCCTGTCATACTCCATCCCACACACTCAATTTTTAAAAAACTTATCAAGTTCAGGGTTGAACGTCTGAAACCACCACAATTTTAGTCCAGTTTGATCTGTACATTTACCCCCAAATGGGTATGGCTGTGTGCAGCAGACTTGGGTATGGCATAAGCCCTCTTGGAGGAGGTCGCCATTAACCCCACCATAGAGCTGCCAGAACTTACATAGGACTGGGAAATAGACTCTTGGAGGGCACAAACAGAAACTTGTGTGCACCAGGACCCAGGAGAAAGGAGCAGCGACCTCACAAGAGACTGACCCAGACTTGCCTGGGAGTGTCCAGAAGTCTCCAGAAGAAACATGGGTCAGTGGTGGCCTGTTGCAGGGTTGGGGGCACTGAGTGTTGCAGTATATGCATGGGATCTTTTGAAGGAGGTCACCATTACCTTCATTAGCTCCACCATAGTTTGGCCCCAGGTAAATAATAGGGACAGAACACAGCTGCACCCATCAACAGAAAATTGGATTAAAGATTTACTGAGCATGGCCCTGCCCATCAGAACAAGAACCAGTTTACTCCTTAGTCAGTCTCTCCCACCAGGAAGCTTCCATAAGCCTCTTATCCTACATCAGAGGACAGACAGACTGAAAACCACAATCATAGAAAACTAACCAATCTGATCACATGAACCACACAGCCTTGTCTAACTAAATGAAACTATGAGACATGCCATGTAGGGCCACCCAAGATGGAAGGGTCACAGTGTAGAGTTCTGACAAAGTGTAGTCCACTGGAGAAGGGCATGGCAAACCTCTTCAGTATTCTTGCCTTGAGAACCCCATGAACAGTATGAAAAGGCAAAAAGATAGGACACTGAAAGATGAACTCCCCAGGTTGGTAGGTGCCCAATATACTACTGGAAATCAGTGGAGAAATAACTCCAGAAAGAATGAAGAGATGAAGCCAAAGCAAAAACAACACCCAGTTGTGGATATGACTGGTGATAGAAGCAAAGTCCAATGCTGTAAAGAGCAATATTGCATAGGAAACTGGAATGTTAGGTCCATGAATCAAGGCAAATTGGAAGTGGTCAAACAGGAGATGACAAGAGTGAACGTTGACATTTTAGGAATCAGTGAACTAAGATGGACTGGAATGGGTGAATTTAACTCAGATGACCATTATATCTACTACTGTGAGCAAGAATCCCTTAGAAGAAATGGAGTAGCCCTCATAGTCAACAAAAGAGTGCAAAATGCAGTACTTGGATGCAATCCGGATGCAATCTCAAAAATGACAGGATGATCTCTGTTTATTTCCAAGGCAAACCATTCAATATGACAATAATCCAAGTTTATGCCCCAACCAGTAATGCTGAAGAAGCTGAAGTTGACTGGTTCTATAAAGACCTACAAGCCCTTCTAGAACTAACACCCAAAAAAGATGTCCTTTTCATTATAGGGGACTGGAATGCAAAAGTAGGAAGGCAAGAGACACCTAGAGTAACAGACAAATTTGGCCTTGGAGTACAGAATGAAGCAGGGCAGAGGCTAGCAGAGTTTTGCCAAGAGAACACACTGGTCATAGCAAACACCCTCTTCCAACTACACAAGAGAAGACTCTACACATGGACATCACCAGAAGGTCAATACCAAAATCAGACTGATTGTATTCTTTGCAGCCAAAGATGGAGAAGCTCTATACAGTCAGCAAAAACAAGACCTGGAGCTGGCTGTGGCTCAGATCATGAACTCTTTATTGCCAAATTCAGACTTTAAATTGAAGAAAGTAGGGTAAACCACTAGATCATTAGAGTATGACCTAAATCAAATCCCTTATGATTATACAGTGAAAGTGAGAAATAGATTCAAGGGATTAGATCTGATAAACAGAATGCCTGAAGAACTATGGCTGGAGGTTTGTGACATTGCACAGGAGACAGGGATCAAGACCATTCCCAAGAAAAAGCAATGCAAAACAGAAAAATGGCTGTCCGAGGAGGCCTTACAAATAGCTGTGAAAAGAAGAGAAGTGAAAGGCAAAGGAGAAAAAGAAAGGTATACCCATTTGAATGCAGAGATCCAAAGAATAGCAAGGAGAGCTAGGAAAGCCTTTCTTAGTGATCAGTGCAAACAAATAGAGGAAATCAATAGAATGGGAAAGACTAGAGCTCTCTTCAAGAAAATTAGAGATCCCAAGGGAACATTTCATGCAAAGATGGGCTCAATAAAGGACAGAAATGGTATGAACCTATCAGAAGCAGAAGATATTAAGAAGAGGGGGCAATAATACACAGAAGAACTGTACAAAAAAGATCTTCACAACCCAGATAATCACCATGGTGTGATCATTCACCTAGAGCCAGACATCCTGGAATGTGAAGTCAAGTGGGCCTTAGGAAGCATCACTACAAACAAAGCTGGTGGAGGTGATGGAATTCCAGTTGAGCTATTGCAAATTCTAGAACATGATGCTGTGAAAGTGCTGCATTCACTATGCTGGCAAATGTGGAAAACTCAGCAGTGGCCACAGGACTGGAAAGGGTCAGTTTTCATTCCAATCCCAAAGAAAGGCAATGCTAAAGAGTGCTCAAACTACCACACAATTGCACTCATCTCACATGCTAGCAAAGTAATGCTCAAAATTTTCCAAGCCAGGCTTCAACGGTACGTGAACCATGAACTTCCAGATGTTCAAGCTGGATTTAGAAAAGGCAGAGGAACCGAGATCAGATTGCTAACATCTGTTGGATCATCAAAAAGGCAAGAGAGTTCCAGAAAAACATCTACTTCTGCTTTATTGATTACACCAAAGCCTTTGACTGTGTAGATCACAACAAACTGTGGAAAATTCTTCAAGAGATGGGAATACCAGACCACTTGAATTGCCTCTTGAGAAATCTGTATGCAGATCAGGAAGTTACAGTTAGAACCAGACATGGAACAACAGACTGGTTCCAAATTGGGAAAGGTGTACGTGAAGGCTGTATATTGTCACCCTGCTTATTTAACTTATATGCAGAGTACATCACGTGAAATGCCAGACTGGATGAAGTACAAGTTGGAATCAAGATTGTCAGGAGAAATAACCTCAGATATGCAGATGACACCACCCTTATAGCAGAAAGTGAAGAAGAACTAAAGAGCCTCTTGATGAAAGTGAAAGAAGAGAGTGAAAAAGTTGGCTTAAAACTCAACATTCAGAAAATTAAAATCATGGCATCCTGACCCATCACTTCATGGCAAATAGATGGGAAACAATGGAAGCAGTGAGAGACTTTATTTTTTTGGGCTCCAAAATCACTGCAGATAGTGACTGCAGCCATTAAATTAAAAGACCCTTACTCCTCGGGAGAAAAGTTGTGACCAACGTAGACAGCATATTAAAAAGCAGAGACATTACTTTGCCAACAAAGGTCCGTCTAGTCAAAGCTATGATTTTTCCAGTAGTCATGTATGGTTGTGAGAGTTGGACCATAGAGAAAGCTGAGCACCGAAGAAGTGATGCTTCTGTGTTCGAGAAGACTCTTGAGAGTCCCTTGGACTGCAAGAAGATCCAACCAGTCCATCCTAAAGGAAATCAGTCCTGAATATTCATTGGAAGGACTGATGCTGAAGCTGAAACTCCAATACTTTGGCCACCTGACTCGAAGAACTGACTCATTTGAAATGACCCTGATATTGGGAAAGATTGAAGGGGGGAGGAGAAGGGGATGACAGAAGATGAGATGGTAGAATGGCATCACCGACTCGATGGACATGAGTTTGAGCAAGCTCTGGGAGTTAGTGGTGGACAGGGAAGCCTGGCATGCTGCAGTCCATGGGATTTCACAGAGTCAGGTACAAACTGAGCAAATGAACTGAACTGAACTGAGATGGTGCTAGTGGTAAAGAATCTGCCTGCCCGTGCAGGAGATGAAAGAGATGTGGGTTGGATCCCCAGGTCAGGAAGATACCCTGGAGAAGGGCATGGCAACCCACTCCAGTATTCTTGTCTGGAGAATCCCATGGACAGAGGAGCCTGGTGGACTACAGCCCATAGGGTCTCAAGTAGTTGGACACTAATGAAGCGACTTAACATGCAGTTAAGCCTAGAGGCCAGATATAATTAAAAAAAAAAAAAGTCCCTGATCTGTACATTTTTCCACTGCTGAACATCCTCAAGTGATTTTCTTGAGGTCTCAGTCCAACACACCCATCCTGACTTTGAGACTCCCTGTTTACTGTTCCTCTCAAAAGAGGGGAATGGGTTTTTCATGGTTTATTTTCAACTGAAAAAGTAGCAAACCATATGATAATATTTTCATGAATATTTAAAAATTGCTGCTACAAGTGCTCTGTATCAGTTGCATCCTAAGGCCTTATTAAATATGAAGAATTCCTGTCTCAAGTGCAAATATATGTAGAAATATTGATATATAATTCTTCATGAAAGTACTTACCTTCTTACAGAGACACTTGTGTTCTAGTTACTGTGCCAGTTGAAACAAAGGGCAACATTCCACATTCTGCCCCCGGGAAACTTGATGCAGTAAAGTGTGCTCTGCAGTTTCCGTGTAAAATCTAACAATATGCTTTGGGTCAGCTGCTCTGTGATTGGAGGCTTAAGAACAAGAGGGTGTAAACTACCTGAATTGCTTCGAACAGCAGGTTGTGTCCAGAACTGGATGTGCTGATGCCCAGACTCAGCGGGCAGCAGCTGGGAGGGGCCGTGGATCTCTGAGAGCTGAAAGGACTGGGAGAGATAGCATCGTGGCCCCTTTGCGGAGGAAAATGGGCCTTCTGGGCTGCTCCATCCTTGACTGGGCCAGCACTACTTCTGTGCACTGTTTTATATACTTAGAATTCTGTATTTTGTGTGTGTATGTGAAAGGAGGGTTTTGCTGGGGAAAAAAAAAAAAGCTGAAATGGAAACCACTGGACCCAGGTTTTCACTGGAGGGGATTAGATGTTTTCCCCCAGGTCAAGGTGTCTGCAGTCTAAGCAGAGCTTGGGGCTTGGGGTTGGGCTGTAGGAGAAGCTCTTCCTAACAGTTTTTGTTGTTGTTGTTCAGCCACTCAATCATGTCCAACTCTTTTCGACACCATGGACTGCAGCACACCAGGCTTCCCCGTCCTTCACTATCTCCCAGAGTTTGCTCAAACTCATGTTCATTGAATCGGTGATGCCATCCAACCGTTTCATTCTCTGTTGTCCCCTTCTTCTCCCACCTTCAATCTTTCCCAGCATCACTGTCTTTTCCAATCAGTCAGTTGTTCGCATCAGGTGGCCAAAGTACTGGAGCTTCAGCTTCAGCCCTCCCTTTAGGATTGACTGGTTGTTTCCAACAGTTTTTACTTATCAATTAATCAATTTATTGAGCATCTACCACGTGTCATCTAGTGTTCTAGGTGCTGGAACTCCAGCAGTGAACAAAAATGATACATTGCTTGCCTTGTAGCATTTACCTTCCAGTGGTGGAGGGATATAATGTATGTATGTATGTAATATAATAATGAGACAGTGATAAGAACTGGAGGAAAACAAAGGGAATAGAAGGGAATGGGTCAGTGTTGCAGGATGTTTCTCCACGAGGACGTGACATCAGAGCAGACCTAGATGTAGCGAGTGACCTAAACAGTGCCAGGGCCTAGGGTCAGAGTGGCAGTCACAAGAATAAGTAAATTCAAAGACTCCTGGGTGGTATTAGGTTTAGCCTCTAAGAAGCCCTACACTGAGGTCAGAATGGCTGGACTGATGTGAGGGGCAGAGGGTGGGAGAAGGTCAGAGAAGAGGTCAGAAAGCAGATCATGTGGGGACAGGAGGTCATGGGAGGGATTTTGGATTTCCTTGAGAGTCGAATGGGAAGCCAGGTTCATGAGATTGTCATCACTGTAAATTCCAAGTTATGGCATTGTGGGAAGTTCAGAGATGAATAGGCCTTTACTTCTGTCCTTCTGGGTATAATCCATAAGGCAGATTTTAGGAAGAATTGCATAAAAAAGTATCCTTTGTGTGGCTTTATGTGATGATATATTTTACAGTCTTTGGTTCTCAGCAGTGGGACAGATTTCTGTGGACAGAGCACAGAAATGGAATCCATTTTATGTAAAGTGAAAAAGTCACATAAGCTTAGCCGATAAAGTAACTCCAATTTCATGAATTTGATTCTAAAATGTGAGTTAATTTCACCACAAACAGTCAGTAGTATAGATTAGGAATGTAGAGTCTTTGGGCACTCATTTTCTCACTGGTCATCAGCATGGCCAGGGTGCCCACAGCAGCCTTCTTTGATAATGCTTGTGTTTTCAGAATCCTTTTCAATCCAGAAATCTAAGCAGTAACTAACCATCAGCTAGAGGAGACATGTTTACAGACTGAGTGTCTGACAAATAAGTGGAGACAAGGATGAAATCAATCACATTTCAAGCAGCAGTGATGTCACTGTGTGACAAAGACAGCCTTTGATATTTCAATAGGAATCAATCGATCAGTGAAAAAGTTCAACCAATTATTTGTTGTTCAATGTAGAAAAGTGGCTAATTTTCTTTTGCCCCTGCTGTACATTAAAAGGAAAAGTTGATAAAATCTAAAGATGAGAAAAAGATTTTTTCCAGAGTGAATTCTAGCACCCCCAGATTTAATTCCAAATGAAGAAACTATCTTTAAATTCTTACTGCAATTCCCAAATACTATATCCCAAGATGGCTGCAAAATTTTGTCTTGATCACGTGAATTTCAGCAAAGAAAGCATAGTCTTTTTTAGAAATTAGAATTTTTGTTCTTATTGGTTAGTATTCTACCTTGAGCTAGGACAATATATGAAAAAAAGGTGAAAGTGTCAGCTGCTCTGTCATGTCTAACTCTCTGCAACCCCATGGACTGTAGCCCGCCTGGCTCCTTTGTCCATGGAATTCTCTAGGCAAGAATACTGGAGTGGGTTGCCATTCTCTTCTCAGAGGACCTTCCCCACCCAGAGATAGAACCCAGGTCTCGTGCACTACAGGCAGATTCTTCTCCATCTGAACCACCAGGGGCGTCCCATGGGCAATATATATATTACATGAATTAATATATTAATATATCCATTCCTTCATAATCATGATAGATACATTCAGCTACATGATTGACTAATTATTCTTCTTTGGCCAAAAACAGGCTATCAGGTCATTAGATGTCATACAACTAAGAAGAAAGAAAAATTAATTTGGAAAAAGTACTATTTAAAGTAAATGCTACAGAACCTGAGGGAGGTGCCCAGCAATTAAAGAGATGTTAACTCCAAGATGATATGTTTTTCAGTAATAAGAACCTTCATTTTCAATCAGTATCATGCTCAAATATTTAGGTTAGTTTGAGAGTTGAACTTACAAAGAAAATATTTCCTTAAAAATCAGTAATGTAAAGAGGTTTTAAGCTATTGTTTCACAATCCTATTGCTAATAACCCAGAGCGTGTTAAAAGACTATATTTATATAGGAGACTATATTGAATGCAAAGGTAAATGGCACTGCTGTGCTTTCTATCCTGGGGAGTCTGGAGGAGACTTGCAAAATTCTTCCATCATAAAGATCTTTCCTCATCTCTTTTCCTACGCTCTGCTTCTGTTTATGTAACTGGCCTGTGGACACAAAGTGTCAGCTGGGTAGTTAAGCTTAAATAGAATCCATATCCTGAACTGCTGTGTTTTATATTTCTCTTTGGAGAAAAGCTGTCTTCCAGAGCCTACTCATTCTAAAGGCTTTTTTTTTTCTTTTTCCATAAGATATTAGAAGTGTGATCTGCATAGTGAGTTATTCATTCCTACTTAAATTTTCTAATTTGTAAGTGGAAACACCAAAGTGTCAGAGTTGACCAGCTAATTATTTCCTGATTCCTCTTTCAAAAATAAAGCCAGTTGAGGGTGAAAGGGAGGCCAGTGCTGAGCTAAGGAACTTCAGGAATGAGTGGAGTCTGTAAGACTCAGGCAAAGGAACTAGATTAGCACTGACTCCAGCTGATAAAGATGATTCTCATGGGGATGTGGGTTACCAGTTCTGACACTGCTGTACACGTGTGCTGGAACTGAGTCATTCAGAAAACTGGTCCTCTCACTGTTGAAGTGGGAGGTTACTGTATGCAAGAAGAGCAGACTCGAAGGATCCATAGCATTAATGGATAAGAGTTGAAGACATCAGGATAATCTCATGTTTGGTTTAATATAGAGATAGATGGTTACATATTAGAGATACTTATATGTATATACACAGAATACTTTACAATATGTATTTCCTTTCTCTGTCAGCTGAGATGGCCTAAAAATAATATCCAGTAACAATAGGTGGATCTAGTGCCCAGATCTGGGTCTTTAATACCATTCTCTAATAAAAGAAATTAGGGCTCTGGATAAATGGCTAATTCTAGGACTGAAGTGGAAAATAAATACAGTGATCCCGGAGTATCTTAATGTGGGAAAATAACACACTGCTAAAAAATAAAACAGACTACCCAAACCCCATACACACATAATATTAGGGTTGATGGGACAGGACTCAACTGAAAGAGCTCTGATGGGCCAAAGCTAGAATGATTTGAACAACAAAATAAATTAAGGAATATTTGGATTATGACCCAAATATAAAATAAATATCCACGAGTCCGTATTGATTTAATTACAAGAACAAATAAATAGATGGGGGAGAATAAACAAACTTCCTGTACAGAAGAATTCAAAATAATCTGCATAGATGCTTTGCCCTCAAGGAGATGGAGCATAGCTCCCTAGTGCTGAAATGTGGGCTGCACATACTTTCTAAGTATGGAAAGGGGAAAACCTGGAGCAACTTGACAGTGATAGAGCTGGAAAACACCTCCTCAGCCGTGTGATCAAATTCATCATCATGTTATCACATGGTATGATGTCAGCCTGATGGTATGTATCCTTGATATGATGTGGTAAAAGTGGCGCTTTACTTCTGTGATCATTCTCTCCAAAACATGCAACCCCAGTCTAATCATGAGGAATTTGTTTAGTTACTCACTGGTGTCTGACTCTTTGTGACCCCATGGACTGTAGCCCACCAGGCTCCTCTGTCTATGGGATTTCTCAGGCAAGAATACTGGAGTGGGTTGCCATTTCCTTTTCCAGGGGATCTTCCTGATCCAGGGATTGGACTGGCATCTTCTGCACTGGCAGGCAGGTTCTTTACTGGGGAAGAACCAAATCATGAGAAAACCATGAGACAAATTTGAATCAGGGGATGTTCTACAAGATAGCTGGACTGTACATCTCAAAACTGTCAAGGTCACCAAAGACAAGGAAGATCTGAGGACCTGTTATGGCCAAAAGACATGATTACTAACCTAACATGGTATCGTAGACAGGATGCTGGACCAGAAGAACATTAGGTAAAACCTAAGGAACTCTGAATAAAGTATTTTAGTTAATAGTAGTTTATCAATCCTAGTCTACTAATTGCAACAAATGTACTATACTAACATCAGATGTTAATAATAAGAAAAACTGGGTGTGGGGTATATGAAAACTCTGTAACATACTTGCAATGTTTCATGGTTCTAAAAAATTATTTAAAAGATGAATCTAATTAAAACTTGCTAAAGTAATTCAAATGCTTAAACTTAGATTAATATTGTTCTTCCTATTTTCATATGCTTTGTTTTAGTGGAATTGGTAAAGTACAAGATTTTGAAAGAGGAAATAATTCTTAATTACCCCTGAAAGCTGTGTCTGGCTGCTGTTTCTGTGTTCTCTGTAAGTAATATGAACATTTAAAACTAAAGGTTAGCTGTGAAGAGAACACTGTGCAATTAAAAAATAACAAAGTGTTTTCTCCAGTATTTTTGCACTATGCCTGTGAAAAATGCTGTTCCTGCTTATAAAAATGTTTTATTTACTATAATCCCCAAATAATATGCTTTATATACTTAGTAAATAAATGCATGTTGGATTTGAATTATTCTACCATCACTGTAGGATTTAAACTGGCAAAGCACATGCCTATGAATGCTAGAAATAAAATGTTTAAAATACTTAAGAGTGGTTTGTAAAACTGTGGACACAAATGATCTTTTTGCAATTAAGTGGAAAGAAAAATTGCATATTCAGTACATATATAAATACAGTCAGAAAGTTCATTGACCTTTGCTAGATTTTGTAACACATACAGATTTCTTCAAGTATTGATAGTTTTAGTATCAAACATATAAACTAGAATTCAATTTTTTTCTACATCTTTTATTTTGGAACATTTTGAAAGATGATATTCTTTGTGTCAGGAAACACAGAGGGTTATAATTTAAGACACATTATGCGGTTTGCCAAGTACATTTTGACAGTGGTGTTCCATCAATATTTTACTGAAAATGAAAAATGAACATCAGACCATTTTATTTATTCTCTCTAGAGCCTAGTAACCTATTGCTTTGCTCCAAGGGAAGTCCTAGTTCTTCTAAAGAACATGGTCTTTTGAAACCTCTCAGGAAAACTCCAATGCCATCTGTGCACTTTTTATTTATACTTTCATAAAAAGCCTTTTAGTCAATCCAAGACTGGTGACTCTTTGCTAGGGCAAAGCTTGGTAAATAGTAGTCCCTTTCAATATACCACATTTTGATATCAACCAAGTGGATAATAACATTTGACATCAGATTTGTCAGGAGGAGCGAAGGTTATATTCTATGAGCAGCGTGTGTGTGGCCATCCTGTTACAGCAAAGCTAAATTCTCAGTTACATCTGTGGCTGGATTGAGCCTTGGACTGGGAGTCCCAGCTCCGACCCAAACTTCAGAACTGCTTCTAATCTCTGTTAATGCATATGGGGAAATCTCATTGTTTTGGAACTGAGTTTTCTCGCATGGAAATGTGAGAGTTTTATTTTTCCCCTGCATCTATTAGTTTTCTTCTTCTTTTTTAAAAGATGCTTACTTAAAGTTATTTTTTATTTATTTTTTGGCTATATCATGCAACATGGAGAATCTTAACTCCCTGATCAGGGATCGAACCCATGCCCCTTGCAGCGGAAGCGTGAATTCTTAACCACTGGACTGCCAAGAAAGTCCCACTATTGAGATTTTAATGATCTCATAAAACAAATACAGGTGAAGGAATCGTAAGCCATTTTTCCTTGTGATACATTCAGGAAAGCCTGGAGACCACAGCTGATTTGAGTGTGAGAGATGTGGTCAGCCAACAGACAGGTAAGTGGGACTCTCACTGCTGCTATATAGAATGTGAAATCAAGAGAAAAAATGACAAATTTCTTTTTTTTCTGTGACTTATTAAAATATATAATACAAAATTGTTAAAATGTCTAATACAAAATCTTAACCCCAAACCTTGAGAGATACTTAACACAGTCCTGGAAAACATTGCTTATAATGGAGCATGAGGACTGAACGCGGGGTGGGCATTTCTAATCACATTCCAGATATTTTTCAAATGTCACCTACTATTGCTATAGCCACTGTAGTAGTTTTGTAGGTGATAAAGTTGATGATTTTATAGAATCTTAGACCCTGTATCTTTGTGAGGACACAAGATGAATCTGTAAAGATAAATCTCAACAGTTTTTATCTTAGAGACTGATGTTAGCCATGCTTTATATAGAGTAGGGAATGGCAACCCACTCCAGTATTCTTGCCTGGGAAATTCCATGGACAGAGGAGGCTGGCAGGCTGTATTCCATGGAGTCCCAAAGAGTGGGACATGACTGAGTGCACACACACACAAACACACACACACGTTTCATAGAGAGAGAGATGTACAGAGTGCTATATACACACAGTGCATAACTCTATAGATCTCTCTTTATCTTTCATATAGAACAACATTATTTGGAACAAAAATGGGCTATAACTATGCATATTATAGAGATTATTACCAAATCTGACTAGTTTATAAATGTAATTTACTGTATTAAGCAATTGAAGGGAGAAATTATATGATCACCCAACATTGAATACATTCAGCAATCAGTCTATAAACTTTTTGAAAATTAGGAGTAGAAGAGAACTTTTAAAACCTGAGGAGGAGTGTCCTCAAAAACCCACAGTAATATCACATGTAATGATGCTTTCAAATGTGATTTCAGAATCAGCAAGGAGGACAGGCACTCTCACTCCAACTACTAAACACTGCTCTGAAACTTGTATTCATTGTAAATAAGGCAAGAAAAAAGCCATGAAGATCAGAAAGGAAGGAAAAAAAAAGTCATTGTTTGTAGATGACACAATTATCTACATTAAAAACACAATCTACAGACATATTATTAGTATAAGAAAGTTAAAAAATGTCCCTAGATAGAAGAACAATATACAAAGGTCAAATGCATTTTAACAAGCAAGAAATAAACACAGTCTTAAAAAGCTACCATTTATACGAGTATCCCTCCCTAAAAAGAAAGGTGCATAGGAACAAAACTAACAAAAGGTGCGTAAGAACTGAGTTGAGAACATTATAAAGAAGAATGGGAAGATATCAGAGCCCTTTTGTATTTTGAATTGCTTCATATACACAAATCAGTGTATATAACTTAAATACAATGAATAAATTTTAAAAAATGGAATAAATACCACCAGCTTAAACAGTACAACATGAGCAGTCAGTCTCTTGAAAGTCCATATGTATTCCTGGTATACCTGTGCAAGATTTTCTCTGAATACATGCCTGGGAAGAGAATGGATGAGTTGAAGGGTATATAGATACTTTCATTTTACTAGCTAATGGGAAAGTGTTTCCCCAAACTTTTGTAATTATTAGTGCATGAGAATTTCTATTGCTTTATACTCAAACACTACTAGACTATTTAATTTTTGCCAATCTGATTGGTATGTGATAACATCACCCTGTGATTATATTAGTTTCCCTAATACCATTATATTTTGTGAAAGTCACTCAGTCATGTCCAGCTGTTTGTGACCCCATGTACTATACAGTCCATGGTATTCACCAGGCCAGAACACTGGAGTGGTCAGCCTTTCCCTTCTCCAGGTGATCTTCCCATTCCAGGGATAGAACCCAGGTCTCCCACATTGCGGGTGGATTCTTTACCAGCTGAGTCACAAGGGAAGCCCTAACAGAAGCAGAAGATATTAAGAAGAGGTGGCAAGAATACACAGAAGAACTGTACAAAAAATATCTTCATTACCCAGACAATAACAATGGTGTGATCACTCACCTAGAGCCAGACACCCTGGAATGTGAAGTCAAGTGGGCCTTAGGAAGCATCACTACAAACAAAGCTAGTGGAGGTGATGGAACTCCAGTTGAGCTATTGCAAATCCTAAAAGATGATGAAGTGAAAGTGCTGTACTCAATATGCCAGCAAATTTGGAAAACTCAGCAGTGGCCACAGGACTGGAAAAGGTCAGTTTTCATCCCAATCCCAAAGAAGGGCAATGCCAAAGAATGTTCAAACTACCGCACAATTGCACTCATCTCACACACTAGCAAAGTAATGCTCAACATTCTCCAAGCCAGGCTTCAACAGTACATGAACTGTGAAGTTCCAAATGTTCAAGCTGGATTTAGAAAAGTCAGAGGAACCAGAGATTAAATTGGAAACATCCACTGGATCATCAAAAAGGCAAGAGAATACCAGAAAAACATCTTCTTTATTGATTATGCTAAAGCCTTTGACTGTGTGGATCACAACAAACTGGAAAATTCTCCAAGAGATGGGAATACCAGACCACCTGACCTGCCTCCTGAGAAATCTGTATGCAAGTCAAGAAGCAACAGTTAGAACCAGACATGGAACAACAGACTGGTTCCAAATTGGGAAAGGAGTACATCAAGGCTGTATATTGTCACCCTGCTTATTTAACTTATATGCAGAGTACATCATGAGAAACGCTGGACTGGATGAAGCCCAAGCTGGAATCAAGATTGCAGGGAGAGATATCAATAACCTCAGATAAGCAGATGACACCACCCTTATGGCAGAAAGTGAAGAAGAACTAAAGAGCCTCTTGATGAAAATGAAAGAGGAGAGTGAAAAAGTTGGCTTAAAGCTCAACGTTCAGAAAACTAAGATCATAGCATCCTGACCCATCACTTCATGGGAAATAGATGGGGAAACAGTGGAAACAGTGATAGATTTTATTTGGGGGGGGGCTCCAAAATCACTGGAGATAGTGACTGCAGCCATGAAATTAAAAGACACTTATCCTTGGAAGGAAAGTTATGGCCAATCTAGACAGCATATTAAAAAGCAGAGACATTACTTTACCAACAAAGGTCCATTTAGTCAAGGCTATGGTTTTTCTGGTAGTCATGTATGGATGTGAGAGTTGGACTATAAAGAAAGCTGAGCATGAAGAATTGATGCTTTTGAACCATGGTGTTGGAGAAGACTCTTGAGAGTCCCTTGGACTGCAAGGAGATCCAGCCAGTCCATCCTAAAGGAAATCAGTCCTGAATATTCATTGGAAGGACTGATGTTGAAGCTGAAACTCCAATACTTTGTCCACCTGATGTGAAGAGCTGACTCGTTTGAAAAGACCCTGATTCTGGGAAAGATTGAAGGTGGGAGGAGAAGGGGCCAACAGAGGATGAGATTGTTGGATGGCATCACCGACTCAATGGACATGAGTTTGAATAGACTCTGGGAGTTGGTGATGGACAGGGAGGCCTGGTGTGCTGCAGTCCATGGGGTTGGAAAGAGTTGGACATGACTGAGTGACTGAACTGAACTGATTGCCATTATAACAAATTATCACAACTGTAGTGGCTTCAAGTGTATGTTCTCAGTCACTGAGTCGTGTCTGACTCTTTGTGGCCCCGTGGACTGTAACCTGCCAGACTCCTCTGTCCATGGGATTCTCCAGGCAAGAATACTTGAGTGGGTAGCCATGCCCTTCTCCAGGGAATCTTCCCAACCCAGGGATCAAACCCAAGTCTCTTATGTCTCCTGTATTGGCAGGCAGATTCTTTACCACTAGTGCCACCTGGGAAGCCCTAGTGGCTTCAACCATCACACATTTATTATCTTCCAATTCTGGAGAAGTTCAAACTCTGTTTCATGGGACTAAAGTCAAGATGTCTGGTAGGACTGGTTCCTTCTTGGTGTCTCTGAGGGGAGAATCTGTTCCTTGTCCCTTCTCATCCTCTAGTTGCCACCTGTGCTCCTCGCCTGGTGGCTCCTTACTTTTATTACTCCAACCTCTTGTTTCACATCTTCTGTTTCTGCTATCCATCTCTTGTCTTCCTTTCTTAAGAATTCTAATGATTACTTTGGGCCCATGTGGATAATCCAAGACAAACTTCCCATCTCTAATTGAGTCACTTGAACAATGTCTCTTTTGTTGTGTAAATTTACACATTCAAGGTTCTGAGGGTTAGGACATGGACACCTTTGGGAGGCCATTATTTTGTCTGCAAGAGTATTTTACTTTAAATTGAGATATAATTAACACATAACATTATATTAGTTTCAGATGAACAACATGATTTGACACATGTATGTATTTTAGAAAGATCAGCAGAATAAGTCTAGTTAATATCCATTGCCACAAATAATTACAATTTTCTTGTGGTAAGAAGTTTTACTGTCCACTATTTTAACAACTTTCAAATATACGATGCAGGGCTTATTGATTTTATACCTGGTATGTTGACCACTTTCCCCTCTCTGCACCCCACACTTCTGGGGGCCACTAATCTATTCCATGTACCTATGAGGGTTTTTTGGTTTGTTTTTCAGATTCCACATTTAAGTGAGATCATACAGTATTTGCCTTTCTCTGTTTGACTTATTTAGCATTAATGCCCTCAAGATCCATCTATGTTGTCAATGGCAAGTCTTTCTTCTTTTGTTCTGCTGAATAGTATTTCATTGCACATATATCACATTTTCTTTATCCCTTCATCCACTGATGGACCCTTAAATTGTTTCCATGTCTTGGCTATTGTAAATAATGCTTCAATGAACATGCAGATATCTTTTCAAATTAAGGTCTCTGTTTCCTTTAAATACCCAGAAGTAGAGATACTGGAGCATATGGTAGTTTTATTTTTAATTTTTTAAAGAAAGCTCCATACTGTTTTCCATAATGGTTGCACCCATTTACATTCCCACCAATGCGTCCCTGGTGGCTCAGACAGTAAAGCATCTGCCTGCAATGCAGGAGACCCGGTTTCAACCCCTGGGTCAGGAAGATCCCCTGGAGAAGGAAATGGCAACCCACTCCAGTACTCTTGCCTGGTAGGCTACAAAATCCTATGGACGGAGGAACCTGGTAGGCTACAGTCCACGGGGTTGCAAAGAGTCCAACAGGACCGAGCGACTTCACTTTCACTTTCAACACTGCACGAGTGTTTCCTCCTCATTACATCCTCAACATTTCTTATCATTTTGATAACAGCAATTTTAACAGGTGTGAGATGGTATCTCATTGTGATTTTGATTTGCATTTCCTTGAAGATTAGTGATGATGAGCACCTTTATGTGTACTTGTTGACTCTGTGTCTGTTTTAGATAAGTATCTATTCAAATCTCTTTTGTTTATTTTATTCATTTATTTATCTTTTGCTACTGAGTTGTTGAGTTTTTAATACACTTTGGATATTAGCCCCTTATCAGATATATGATGTGTAAGTATATTCTCCTCTATGGTAGGTTGTTTTTTGTTTTGTTGATACTTTCCTTTGCCGTTCAGAAGCCTTTCAATTTGATGTTGTTCTACTTGCTTATTTTTGCTTCTGTTGCCTTTGCTTTTGGGGTCAAATTGAAAAATCATTGCCTAGATTGGTGTCCAGGAGCTAACTGCCTTTCTTCTAGGAATTTTATGGTTCCAGGTCTTACATTCAAGTCTTTAATCCATTTTCAGTTGATTTTTGTGAGATAAAATGTATAAGATATGGTCCAGTTTCATTCTTTTGTGTGTGACTCTCCAGCTGTCCCAGCATCATTTAGTGAAGAGATCGCCTCTTCCTCTCATATGTTCTTGGCTCCTTTCATCATAAATTAATTGACCGTATATGTGTGGGTTTATTTCCTGGCTCTATGTTCTGTTGTATCGATCGATCTGTAAGAGCCATTTTAATATGCATTTTGCTGAAATTACCTCTCCCTTTAAATTTTCACCTTAATCAGCAAAATACATTTTCCCTGCTAAAGGAGGTGTTTTTGCTGGAAGAGCATATTCCACTTTGAATTGAGACTCATTTCTATTGATTCATTAAAAAAATATTTTGAAGCACTTTATTTTTTTTAACCAGATCTTGCTAGGAGTTCAAAACAAGTGACTGAGACGGTTCCTTTCCTAAGTTTCAGCACTGCTAAGCTACCAACTGGGCATGGCCTATGGGGCCTACCACCCCATCTTTGACAAGAATCACTATACATTCTTAAAATCATATGTGTACCCAGATTTTCTCAGCTGTACATGGGACTTTTCCCTGTAATCATTTCATCTTTCCTTGGACGTTTTTGTCCAAAATGAAAAAGAAATTGACTCCCTTTCCCTTAAAAATCATAATTTCTTCCTTTAAAAAACTGAGTGTGGATTTTATAGTTTACATAATTTATCTAGAAGGTGAAAGTTAGCACCCTTCAGTTCTCCTATATCTCTATATATTTTTTACACTTTCCGGTCATATAGGTTACAAGAATATAGGCTCAAAACCTGAAAAAAGGATTTATTAAAATGAAGAACTTAAGTTTATCAAAAGACTGCAGGAAGAGAGTGAAAAGGCAAGCTAAGGCTTGGAGAGGACGTCTATAGTATATGTACCTCCTACTCACACTCCAAATATGTAAAAAAAAAGATGCTGATAGCTTAATATGAGGAAAACATTACAATGAAAAGTGAGTAAATGACTTGAACAGGCACTTCGCAGAAGCAGGTATCCAAATGGCCTCCACGCATACGAAAAGGAACGTAATTCAGTTGTGTTTGACTCTTGGCGATCCAATGATCCAGTGGACTTTAGCCGACCAGGCTCCTCTATCTATGAGGATTCTCCAGGCAAGAATACTGGAGTGATTTGCCACGCCCTCTTCCAGGGGATCTTCCCTACCCAGGAATTGAACTTTCAGACCCAGGGATCAAACCTGTGTCTCCTGCATTGCAGGCAGATTCTTTACCATCTGGGCCACCAGGGAAGCCCATAAAGTGGTTGATACTAGGTAATCTGAGAATTCTTCTTACTGATCCAGATATATTCATATTCCATTTTGTCTTCTATTTGTGCCTGAGTTCAAGTTTGAAATACAAGCCATTAAAAAGGAGGTCAGCATGCATGAGATACGAGAACAGCTTTGATTATAGTTATTTCTGTGAAAGATAAAGATGATTTATCTTGTGCTGATTATAGGTTTACTTTCCTCTCAGGGCAAGCTTTAAAATCATTTACAATGTTATCAGTGGTGTTAAATAAAATCCTACTTGCATTTATTCTCCAGGATAAAAATCAACTGAAGAGAGAATAATTTTTAAAAACATATGTATTGAAATGGAAAAAGAATTTGGAGTCAGGCTTTTAGTTAAAACCTGCATTTTTAGTTTTTTAAGGAACTTCCATGTCTGCGTGTGCTAAGTTGTTTCAGTTGTGTCCAACTCTTTGCGACCCTATGGACTGCAGCCCGCCAGGCTCCTCTGTCCATGGAATTCTCCAGGCAAGAATTTTGGAGTGGGTTTTCATTTCCTTCTCCAGAGGATCTTCCCAACCCAAGGACTAAACCCAGTTCTCTTGAGTCTCCTGCATTGGCAGGCGGATTCTTTACCAGCTGAGCCACCAGAGAAGCCCATGAAATTCATGATGGTGGCCCAAAGAAATTTGGTCCATCGATAAAGGAAGCTTGTTTCTAGGTAGAATTCTGTTCTTTGATGGGATGGGGGTGGGGAAAAGGGATGGCTAAGCATATGAGGAGGCCTTTGCCAGGATGGATTTGGCTGCAGAGGCTAACAAGGAAGAGCTGCTCGGCTGTCCTGGGCAGCCTTGTCCAAGGAGCACAGAAGCTTAGATACAACTCGGGTAATCAGACATAGCAGGAGAATTCCATCATTCTAAATGAAAAAAGCAGGTAACCAAATGGTTTGATGATTCAATAGCAGAAATTATCGGTATAATCTCTACACTCTTAGACTAGGAAAGAAAAAGGGTATGATTATTTCAAATAGTGCAGAAGAAATATTTGACAAAATGTAATATTTGCTTATTATTTTGAAAGCACTTACAGAAAACTAGCCATAGAAGGAGATTTATTAACCCTATGAAGGCTCTAACTTTTATCCAACTTTCCAGGGGTCTAGCCAGAAAAACAGAAAGCACTTTAGTATTTACAACAGAGGAAATTTAATGCAGGGAATTTGTTACACAGACAGTGGATGGAATGCCATGTGCAAAATAGTGAGGAGACCAGTGAGCAGAAAGCCACTAGTACCCCAACTCTGGGGGTAGCATAGAGGAGATGGGGCTAAAGTCATGTGGGAGAACAAAATACAGTGGCACTGCATGTTACATGTGGCACGTGGTATCTTTGGTCTTCATTGAGGCATGCAGGATCTTAAACTGCTGCATGCAAACTCTTAGTTGTGGTATGTGGGATCTAGTTCCCTGACCAGTACTCGAACCTAGGCCTCCTGCATTGGGAGCATGGAATCTTAGTGGCTAGACCACCAGGGAAGTCTCCAGTTTGTGCCTTAATTTAACTCTTCATCTCACGAAGGATATCTGGGGTGTTTTCAGTTTGGGGCTTATTATGAATAAAGGGTAGAGAATCTGCCTGCAATGCAGGTGATCTCAGTTTGATCCCTGAGTTGGGAAGATCTTCTGAAGAAAGAAGTGGCTAACCACTCCAATATTCTTGTCTGGAGAATTCTATGGACAGAGGAGCCTGGTGGTGGGCTACAGTCTGTGGGGTCACAGAGTCAGATAGGATTGAGCGACTAACACTTTCTTTCATCACTTCATGAATACAGTGGCTATGAGCAATTTTATACAGATTTCTGCATGAATGCAAGTTTTCATTTCTCTGGAGTAAATGCCCACAAATGAAATGAGTGGATCACAGGGTTATTCCATGTTTAGTTTTATAAGAAACTGTCCAAAAAAAAAAAAAAAAGAAACTGTCAAACTATTTTCCACCATGGTTGTACCATTCTGCTTCCCCATTATAACATACGTGATTCAGTCTCTCTACATCTTTGCCAGTGTTTGGTGTCGTCACGATTCCTTATTTCAGCCACACTGATGAGTGCATAGAAATATTTCATTGTGGTTTTCATTTGAGTTTCCCTGAATACTAATGATGTTAAATATCTTTTAATGTTCTTATTTGCCATGAGATGTACTTCTGTGGTTGAGAAAAGAGTTCATTTGAAGAATCTTGAAGCAATAAATTCTGGAATGGGAAAAGAATACAATAAACTTAGTCAACTAGGGAGCTAGAAGGATTTAGAAAGAAGCAAGAGAGGAAAAACTTGCTAAAAAAAAGAGAGAGAGAAAAGAGATTCCTAAAATCAAAAACAGTCTGAGTTTTTTTCTTTAAGTTTCTATATCCAAGGTCTGCTTTTAAGTTCTAGTAACCCCAAAGCAGTGACTGATATTATTAAGTGTGTGGACTTTCAGTTCAGTAGTTCAGTCATGTCTGACTCTTTGCAACCCCATGGACTACAGCATGCCAGGCTTCCCTGTCCATCACCAATTCTGGGTGATTGCTCAAACTCATATCCATTGAGTCAGTGATGCCATCCAACAATCTCATCCTCTGTTGTTCCTTTCTCCTGCCTTCAGTCTTCCCCAGCATCAGGGTCTTTTCCAAGGAGTCAGTTCTTCACATCAGGGGGACAAAGTACTGGAGTTTCAGCTTCAACATCAGTCCTTCCAATGAATATTCAGGACTAATTTCCTTTAGGACTGGTTGGATCTCCTTGCAGTTCAAGGGACTCTCAAGAGTCTTCTCCAACACCATGGTTCAAAAGCATCAATTCTTCATGCTCAGCTTTCTTTATAGTCCAACTCTCACATCCATACATGACTACCAGAAAAACCATAGCCTTGACTAAATGGGCCTTTGTTGGTAAAGTAATGTCTCTGCTTTTTAATATGCTGTCTAGATTGGTCATAACTTTCTTTCCAAGGATAAGTGTCTTTTAATTTCATGGCTGCAGTCACCATCTCCAGTGATTTTGGAGCCCCCCCAAATAAAGTCTGCCACTGTTTCCACTGTTTCCCCATCTATTTGCTATGAAGTGATGGGACCAGATGCCATGATCTTAGTTTTCTGAATGTTGAGCTTTAAGCCAACTTTTTCACTCTCCTCTTTCATTTTCATCAAGAGGCTCTTTAGTTCTTCTTCACTTTCTGCCATAAGGGTGGTGTCATCTGCATATCTGAGGTGACTGATACTTCTCCCGACAATCTTGATTCTAGCTTGGGCTTCATCCAGCCCAGCATTTCTCATGCTGTACTCTGCATATAAGTTAAATAAGCAGAGTGACAATATACAGCCTTGACGTACTCCTTTCCCAATTTGGAACCAGTCTGTTGTTCCATGTTTGGTTCTAACTGTTGCTTCTTGACCTGCATACAGATTTCTCAGGAGGCAGGTAAGGTGGTCTGCTATCCCTATCTCTTGAAGAATTTTCCACAGTTTGTTGTGATCCACACAGTCAAAGGCTTTGGTGTAATCAATAAAGCAGATGTTTTTCTGGTATTCTCTGGCCTTTTTGATGATCCAGTGGATGTTGGCAATTTGATCTCTGGTTCCTCTGCCTTTTCTAAATCCAGCTTGAACATCTGAAAGTTCACAGTTCACATATTGCTGAAGTCTGGCTTGGAGAATTTTTAGCGTTACTTTACTAGCATGTGAGAGGAGTGCAATTGTGCAGTAGTTTGAACATTCTTTGGCATTGCCCTTCTTTGGGATTGGGATGAAAACTGACCTTTTCCAGTCCTGTGGCCACTGCTGAGTTTTCCATATTTGCTGGCATATTGAGTGCAGCACTTTCACAGCATCATCTTTTAGGATTTGCAATAGCTCAACTGGAATTCCATTACCTCCACTAGCTTTGTTTGTAGTGATGCTTCCTAAGGCCCACTTGACTTCACATTCCAGGGTGTCTGGCTCTAGGTGAGTGATCATATCATCGTGCAGTTCTTACCTCTCCACCAAATTTAAGTCCTGAACCTCTGCTTTCTGTCCCCTGGAGCAGCAGGAATTTTTTCTTACTGAAAATCTCACTTGTCATACTCTGCCCCTTTTCTCTTATTCAGTTGGGATTTTTACAGATAGCAAGTCTCAAGTTGGGGCCTTGAGGATCTGATTTGTCATATAGGTTATATTATCTGTGCAGTATTTTCAGGGGGAAGGTGAGCAACCAAACTTTTAAAAAATGATAATGTGTTTAAAAAAATAAAAACTGTGGGTTTCTGTTAGTTATCTCCTTCCTGGCTTTTCTTAAAATTTCAAAAGCTGTAACATTGCGTCTGGCTTTTGCTCTTGAGTTACTGGAGTCTGTTTCTCTTTGCTACAGTCTCCACCTCTCTCTGTTACCCTCCAACCCAGAGTTGAAATACAAACCTACAAACCAGTATGTCCACAGATAAACTGAGACATATTTAGAAAATTAAGAGTTTATTTGAGCAAAAATTGATTCGAGTTAGGCAGCATCCAATTTAGCAGATGAAAGCGGCTTTGAGGATCTGAACAGAAGACTATCCGTAGAAGTAAGCAGAAATGAGGAAGTTATACCAGGCCCAAAAGCGGATTGGTTATTGCAAAGTTATTTTCCTTTAGGGGAAGACAGGGTCTCTGAGGCAGATGACCTAACTTATCAGGTGATTCCTGATTGAGTGGTTGAAGTTTCCATTTCTGGGAAAACTGCAACTATATAATTAACTAAGTCTCAGTTTGGTTACCTGGGGATTGGTTAGCATAAGCAACTCCATTTGGGGCTTATTGTCTTGCTTTTAACCAGTAGGACGCAGTGGAATGTCCCAACTTAAAAATCTCTGCTGCTTTATTCTTTTGTTTATCTGCTTGGCTCCTACACGTTTGGCATTTGGTTTGTGCACCCTGCAGAGTGTACACTTTCAAATGATAGACTAGTAAGTGACTAAAGAAACAAAAGAAGGTTAAAGCTACTAGCAGTGTACTTCAGAGTCTTGTCACT
This sequence comes from Giraffa tippelskirchi, assembly GCF_054371585.1. Lineage (NCBI taxonomy): Eukaryota > Metazoa > Chordata > Mammalia > Artiodactyla > Giraffidae > Giraffa > Giraffa tippelskirchi. The sequence goes on from NC_137280.1 coordinate 53,559,655, forward strand.
GGCTTTTCCTATAATTTCTAAACCAGTGATTCTCAACTTTGATTTATACATTGGAATTATCTGTAAGTTTTCAAAGAAACCCCATGTTAGTTTCTTCCTCACGACCCTTTTAATGGCTTCTTACTGCACCATAAACCCAAACTCTATGTCATTTCACCTTCCCCTGCACAGTGTCACAGCTCTACCCTCAGCTTCTCTTCTTCTCTTCCCTCTCCACCCTCTTCACCAACCCCACTTTCACCTCATTCAAAACCTCACCTCTTCTCACCCTTCAGAATGCAAATCTCTTCAGTGACTCTCTATTTAAACAGCTCCCTTTCTGGAATTTTGTGATTCTGTTTGATGTTGACTTCTGTATCCTTAAGCTCATGATGCAAAACAAACCCCTTCAAGGTCAGCAGCTGAAAATGATCACCTATCTTTTACTCTGTGTGAAAGATAGGATGGTCCTCTGGTTTTGACCACCATGCCTAATCTTCTTGGGGCTCTCTGATCAGCTGGAGTCTGGAGGGTCCAAGATGGCCTCACCAGGCTGTCTGATGGCTGGCAGGCTGATGGTGCGGCATCCTGGTTCTTCCATGTGGCCTTGCAGCCCCCTTCAGGCTGGCTCGGGCTTGTTTACACGGTGGTCACACCCCTTCAACCACAGTAAGAGAGCAAACCTCAGTGCACAAGTGATTTTCCAGCCTCAGCTGGTGTCACATTGGCAAAATGCCATTGTCTGGAATGAATCTCATAGTAAATGAAATAACCAAATGACGAATAAATGAAACATAATAATGTCTAAAGAAAAATACAACTTATAACAATTGACTTCATTAGAGATATAGAGTCTAAACAAACTAATTACAATAGAATAAAGAAATTAGTTAGAGTTCTCCCTTCCAAACTGGTCCGCATAGCATATAGGGTCTGTCTTTGTTGCTGTTCAATTACTAAGTCATGTCCAACTCTTTGCGACCCTATGGACTGTAGCCCACCAGATTTCTCTGTCCATGAGATATTCCACGCAGGAACACTAGAGTGGGTTACCATTTCCTTTTCCAAGGAGGGTCTATCAACTCAACTGTTAAGAATAAGATGGTTTCAGTTCTACTCAAACTAGAGTAGAAATGGGAGATTTCCAGATTCCTTCTGTGTAGTGGGTATAACATTGCTCCTTATGCTTGACAATGATTGCAACACAAAGGAAATTACAGGCAATTTCATCTATTAGTATTGATGTAAAAATTTTAAATAAAGTATTAGCAAAGACAATCTAGTAGTAATTAAAATTAAGAAACTATGACCAAATGCTTTTTATTTCAGAAATACAAGGATAGATCAATATTAGTCAATCCATTGGTACAATCCATCATTTTAATTGAGTTTTGGAGAAAAATAATATGATTGTCTCTATAGACACAGAAAATACATTTGGAAAAATTCACCCACTCATGTGAGAAAGACTAAATGAAGTAAGAATCGATGAATACATCCTTAAAGATTCTTATGTCCATTCTGTGTGTGTGTGTATGTGAGCTCCAAAGCCTTCATCTTACTTAATGGAGAAACTCTAAGGGCTTTCTTATTAAATATGGGGGAAAATTCTTCTTATATTTAATATTATATTAGAAGAATTACTCAATACAATTAGATAAAAATAGAGCAATTACAGGCATAAGGATTGGAAAAGAAAAGGTGAAACTGTCTGCACTTGTAGATGATGTGATTATATATTTAGAACACTTCAAGGAGTAAAAGGAAAGTTACTTTAAATAATAAATTTATTAAAAATTTTTGTAATGTAGCAGGTTACCAAAAGCTTCTTATATTCTTATATTCAAACACAAACCTGTTGTAGAATGTGACATCTGTGTCTATGACAGCAAAACATAAAAAATATTGTAATGTCAACTTTAAAAGTAATTTCAAAATTGTCTATGAGGAAAATGTGTAACACCCTGAATGACACAATTCAAATATTTATTTTCCCCGTTTTACACATATTTTTATAAAGTATAAAGTAGTGTCAGAAAGCAAAATATATATCTATTTTTAACCTGTACACATTTGTATTTTTTAATCCATTATTTAAAAGTAAAAGGTATTCACTTTCCCAGACACAGTACTAAACAGAAAGAATAAGTGAACAAGCATGACTTGATTAAGTCAGAGCCCAATCATGGGATAAGTACAGGTTTGTTCAGAGAGAGAATTTGAAAGTGATTCAAGTAAAATGTTAGGTGACAAGCAGGAGACGGATGAGGCAAAGTGTGAGATGTTAATTGATGCCTTGAAGCTTAGCTCTGCAGCCAAGGCAAGTGTTAGCGGGAAAACCTGAACAAGAGCAAGTTCAACTGGAAACCAGAGGCGAAGACTTAATTCATATTAAAATAAAGAGGCTTGGCTTTCCCACACCCTTTCCAGAAACGTTTGTGCTCCTGTTGTAATCCAATTTTTCTAAAGTTCTCCTAAAGCTCTGTGGCATAATAAACAGAAGCCAGAGCTGGACCTTAGGGATTCAAAGTCTAGCTTCCCTGTCATATGGGTAACTACCTAACAGGCTTGGTTCCATCTGCTTTGACAACAGCTTAGGTTCATTATTTCTCATTAATGCTTCTTTATAGAGCATCTTCCCCTCTATTGCTCTGAATATGATTATTATCACTTTGTTAGTTCACTCACTGATCGTGCAGCTAATTTTGGATTCTGTAGAGTTAAATTTTTTGTGTGCTCAAATTGCATAGCAGTCCATGATGTTGCAATGAGTCAGACATGACTGAGTGACTGAACTGGCAAATTGCACAAATTGTAGGAGTGTTTAAAACACACATACATGCAAGCATACAAACACACAAACACACACAAAGCTTGCTTCATAAGGTAGAACTGCTTCCATACCAATACAGAATTTATTATAAGTAACATGACAGTGGGCTTCCCAGGTGGCTCAGTGGTAAAGAATCTGCCTTCCAATGTAGGAGACACAAGAGATGCGGATTTGAGCTGGGTTGGGAAGATCCCCTGGAGTAGAAAATGGCAACCCACTCCAGTATTTCTGCCTGGAAAATTCCATGGACAGCCTGGCAGGGTACAGTCTGTTGGGTCGCAAAGAGTCGGACATGACTGAGCAACTGAGCACATATGCAATATGACAGTAAACGAGATTTTTTGCTTTAATGTAATCCTATGCTTATAAATTTTCTGTGTTCCAAACAATTGTCAGTTTTGTTTTGTTTTTTTACTTTTAAACACACATAGTGCCACAGTGGGTAGGTTCCTAGACAAGCAAACAGAAGGTCATTTATTGAATGCTGGACCTGAAAGTGTTAGTTGCATCAGTTGTGTCTGACTCTTTGTGACCCCATGGGACTGTAGCCGTCGAGTTTCCTCTGTCCATGGGATTCTCCAGGTAAGAATACTGGAGTGGGTTGCTATTCCCTTCTCCAGGGGATCTTCCCAACCCAGGGATTGAACCTGGGTCTCCTGTACTACAGGCAGGTTCTTTACCATCTGAACTGCTGCTGCTGCTAAGTCGCTTTAGTTGTTTCCAACTCTGTGCGACCCCATAGAAGGCAGCCCACCAGGCTCCGCCGTCCCTGGGATTCTCCAGGCAAGAATACTGGAGTGGGTTGCCATTTCCTTCTCCAGTGCCTGAAAGGGAAAAGTGAAAGTGAAGTCGCTCAGTCGTGTCCAACTCTTAGCAACCCCATGGACTGTAGCCTACCAGGCTCCTCCGTCCATGGGATTTTCCAGGCAAGGGTACTGGAGTGGGATGCCATTGCCTTCTCCGTACCATCTAAACTACCAGGACCTGAAAACCAATAAAAACAATCTAGTGCTGTTTCCTTACTTATTAAAAAAAGAGAATGAGAACTATACCATATAATGAGATATCAGAGCCATAAAACAATGAATGGTCCAGGTGGGTCTGGAGTCTGGGGTCCTGATCCCTAGTGTACAAGAGTTTTTCTGTGATCACTGTTTCACAGCATGTTCTCAACTCACGCATTAGTTATAAACTATTTTCAAATCCCAACAAAAGTGGGGTTTTATCAGAAGCTTGAATCTCTCTGGCAGCCTAGGCTACCCTGAGACCAGAGACTAGCCTTGAAATTCCTGAGACTGAACGCAAGGAAAGTTGGCTCCTCGCTCCCTCTGGGTGGCATAGGTTGCCATGGGCCCTGGTCTCTGTAGCCATTAGAGAAACCTTGTGAGCAGAGGGTTCATGGCCTTTCGGTTGCTTTATCAGTTGCTTTTGTGGCCCTTTTGGTGGTGGTGGCCCAAGCCATTTTATAGTGAAAAACAGTGGAAAATACTTGTGATAAAATGAATAACAAACACATTAAAGATTCTTTTTGAAGGCTTGTGCTTAAACAAAGGTGGCTTCTTTGGAGCAAGAAGTGTTCATGTACTCAGATTGTGAAGGAGGCTATGGAGGAGATGTGTGAGGACTTGCAAGGAAGGATTTGAAAAGCTAGGCACTGGTCCTTTTCCTGGGTGAGCAAGTCCAGTCGCGTGATCCTAAGCCCATCAGACTCCAGGGGGATTACGTTTGGCCTCATATAAGGCAAAGGGAGACAGTTGGTGGACATGTTCACACAGAATACATCTAAGTTTACAGCCCTATTTGGCAGATAAGATTTGTGTTATCATCTCAGCTCTATGGATAAGGATGTGGAGAGCTCCAAGGAATTTGAGCTAAAAGTATTAATCAAACAGTTGTTTGGCTGAGAGGACAAAGGTCTGGACACGATAGAGTGCTTTCTCTCCTGTGTGTCCATGGGCAGCAGGCAAGAAAGGGGCATATCCAGGACTGCAATCAACATTTCCTTACTCTGAACAACAGCTCTGAACTCTACAGTATGTTATTTCAGCTGCAAGGCAAGTGCCATGTGTGATAAATGCTGCTGACAATGGAATCTTTCATCTTCTGGGGCAGGTAAAAACTGACAATCCTGAACCTTACATCAGAGTCTTCTGGTCTGGCTGAGCTGAGACCAGGATGTTATCCATAGGGATGTCTTTGTCCTCCTCTTCTAAGTTATCTCCTCCTCCCTCGACCCAGTGTCTGCTGGGATCTACTGATGCCCATGTGGGAACTTGTGCAACTGGAATGAGTGGAGGGTTTTAGTTGAGTGGTAGAAGATGCAGGAGATATGATGGCAACTCTTTTTAAATTCTGTAGGTTTTGCTTGCGGTACCAGGATGTTTGAAACTAATTTTCCTGAGAAATACGGAATGAGGCAAAGACAAGGAGTCAACAGCACTATCCAGAAGACACTTGGTTTGATGTCAAAGGACTGTCATTGAATGGAAAAGAAAATTTCCCAGTTTTGCCCTGGACCTGTTCCTCTGGCATGTTGAAGCCTGAACGTTTTAGGGACACCCAGAGATGCTTTTTTGGGATGAACAGTGGCATTTTGATTATGTGATGTGATGGTGACAAAGCTTTTCCAAGTGGCGAGTATGGTCAGAAGGAAGAGGACGATAGGGAAGATGATGCTAATTGGTTTGTGGCATTGGCAGGAACCTGTCTGGGCTCTCTAAGAAATAAGTGGAGACTATTTCTGGAGGGAGAAGGTAGTCATGAGGTCTTATTATTGTGAGGCTCAAATTCTTACCAGAGAAGGCAATGGCACCCCACTCCAGTACTCTTGCCTAGAAAATCCCATGGACAGAGGGGCCTGGTGGGCTGCAGTCCAGGGGGTCGCTAAGAGTCAGACACGACTGAGCGACTTCACTTTCACTTTTCCCTTTCATGCATTGGAGAAGGAAATGGCAACCCACTCCAGTGTTCTTGCCTGGAGAATCCCAGGGACAGGGGCTCCTGGTGGGCTGCCGTCTATGGCGTCGCACAGAGTCGGACACGACTGAAGCGACTTCGCAGCAGCAGCAGCAGCAGATTCTTACAGCCAGTAGGCATTAGGATTACCTGCTCTTAATAACATATAGGAGTTCCCAGGTGGTGCTAGTGGCGGTGAACCTGCCTGCCAATGCAGGATACACAAGAGACATGGGTTCGATCCCTGGGTCAGGAAGATCCCCTGGAGGAAGGCATGGCAACCCACTCCAGTATTCTTGCCTGGAGAACCCTACGGACAGAGGAGCCATGCGGGCTATGTATGGTCCATGGGGTTGCAAAGAATTGGACATAACTGAGCAACTAAGTGTGCATGCACAATAACATGTATATTCTCTTCTAAAAAAAAAAACACAACAAAATACAGCCAAAGTGAGCCTGTTTAAATTTTTAGACCACTACCCCAACCCATTCTCTGCAGGAATCTACTGACCTAAGGAAGAGATGTTCCTTTTAAGATAAAAATATTTCCTCTGCTATAGAATAAAACGTTCGGGATAGTTTTAGACAAGCATGCTCTTTCAAAGAAAAAAGAATAGAGGAAACGATTTAAGAGTACTTTCTGAATTAATCCCAGAGCTTGTGCTTGTAAACTGAATAAGGCTCCTGTGGACCAACTCCAGCTGCTTTTGAAAACCCAGAAGTATATTAGGAGCATACTCTCCCAGGGCTTGAGAGATGAAGAGGATGGCAGGTTTCCTTTTGTACTTAGTGTGGGCCATTCAGTGTGGCCGGGGCATTGCACAGCATTTCAGAGTGTGGAAATGGAACATGCGGACAGATTGATGAGTTCTCTCTGCCTTGGTGCGGATGAATGGCTGGCACATCTCCTAGCCACTGCAGGCATGCAGAGACCCTGCTGGAAAACCGGATGGCGAGGAGGCTGCGCTTTCCTATGACACAAACTGTTCCTTCCTTAACTTACATGTAGATGTCAAATATTTTACAGTAAACGCCTACAACATAAGCCTCATAAATTATTGCATAAGGCCATTGTCGTATCCACTCAAAAAGAGTCGTTTATTTTCTCATTCAGGAAGTATGACTTAAAATAGTTTTGCCTCCAGAAATGACGGAATTTTTTCCAAATGGATCTGCCATTTTCCCCCCAATGACTTCACAATATTTTATCTCCCTGCCTAGCCTTTCCTTTGCTCACAAGGGGACAAAAATATCCTTAAAATAGCTCTCTGCTTTTTACTGATGGAGATCTTCAAACTTGCTTACATACACCCAGCCAAGAGACTTCAGAGTTAGGTTTGCCAGCTGACGTGATTGAACCCAAGCAACATTGTGGAAAAAATGATGAGAAACTGTATTATCTCATGCATGCTCTATTATATCTTTTCAGTTTAATTTTAGAAAATATCTGATTTTTCTTATTTTAATTTCTTTTTTCAGGTGATAAAAGAAACATATGAAGAGGTACAGATTTTCAGCTACAAAATAAGTGAGCCCCAGGTATGAAATAGAGAGTGTGGGGAAATCAGACAATAATTATGTAATATCTTTGGATGGGGACAGATGGTAACTAAATTTACCCTTTTGAAATATATTGAAATAAAGAATCACTGTGTTGTGTACCAGGAACTAACATAGTGTTGTAGGTCAATTATATTTCAAAAATGTTTGCAGAGCAAGGATTCAAGCACACATTTGCTGGAACACAGTGTTTAAACTTTTCACGAGGTCACTCAGCTCTCTGTCTTATGGAGTGTATACGTGAGCCACCACTGCAGGAGACACTTTGCACGGAGTGTCTGATTTCACCTTCAGAATACACCAGCAGGTAAATATCCCTGTCTTCCTGTCATAGGTGAAAAAAAATAGATTTGGAGGGATGAAATCGTGAACTCAGGATCCTTTGATTTGTACGTGTCTCGAGTGGGTTGTTGTCTTGTATCAATGCCATACTTTTCCTTTTAGATTCACCTCATCTCATTACTGATCTGCAGCATAGTTTGCTTACTTACAAAATGCAGGCAACCTGGCCTGCTCCTTGTACCTGATATTGTTGACTCACTGAGTCGTGTCTGCCCTTTGTGACACCATGGACTGTAGTCCACCAGGCTCCTCTGTTCATAGGATTTCCCAGGCAAGAATACTGGAATGGGTAGCCATTCCCTTCTCCAGGGGATCTTCCCAACCCAGGGATCAGACCCTCCTCTCCTGCATTGATGGTGGATTCTTTACCACTGAGCCACATGGGAAGCCACTCCTTGTACCTGATATGACGGTTCTGTCTGATTAGTGCAAAGTAGAGCACTAGCATAATATAGTCCCAGTGATTTCTAATTGAGTGAACGAATTTGTAGTGTATGTGACTATGCTTTATGCACCACAAAGCAGGCTTGTGTATGCTGTTACTCTGCAAGTTAAGACAAAAAGGGAAAGGAGATGAAGTGAAGACTGTATGGACAGGGGTGGAGAGAAGAAAAAGAAGAGCTAGCAGTGCTTGCTGAGGATTTTTTCTGGTGTGATAGGAGTTAACATTGTTATTGAAGAGTTGTAAAAAAACATTTTAAAAAGAGTCCAGTAAATATGACCACATCAGCAGGAAAAATAAAGCCCAAATCCATTAAGGGGAAATGGTCTGACTTTGGAAATCAATAAAGAGAAAAGGGACCAATCTTTTAACCATAGAGGCACATATTTATTTGCTTTTTATTTAGTCCCTTTTTATTTTTCCATTATTGATTCTCAAAGACCAAAACACTAGTCTAGACTGCCTGACTTTTCCCACATTTGTCCCAAGACATTTCCTTAATCCTATGCTTGCTGACCCTCCACTCAGCTTGTATTCCTGTAGGTGTTACTTAGTTATAGTCAAATCTTTGTACCTTTCTTTCCCCACCTTCAAGGACTTCCAGAAAGTTCTCCTATTCAACTCAATCTTTCTTTTGCCAGTTTGTTTGCAAATTGCAATCAAACATAAGGTCACTTCTAAAATGCAGTTTCACTTAATTTAGCTGTTGCCTCGTTGTTTCAGAAGTAGCTGTTTAAGTTTCAGTGACTGATCTCTGAGCTGAACTGACCTCGATCAGCTCTCTTATGCAGCTGGCAGTGTAGATGATAAATCACAGCATTGCTTCCTGGCAGCCTTGAGACAAGAACAGGAAAGCACTGAAAGTGAAAGCGAAAGTGGAGTCACTCAGTTGTGTCCGACTCTTTGCGACCCCATGGACTGTAGCCTACCAGGCTCCTCTGTCTATGGGATTTTCCAGGCAAGACTACTGGAGTGGACTGCCATTTCCTTCTCCAGGGGATCTTCCCAACCCTGGGACGAACCTGGGTCTCCGGCATTGCAGACAGGAGCTTTACCATCTGAGCCACAAGGAAAGTGCTAGGTCTGGCTTATTGCAGGCTCCTCCTCTTGTGCTGTCCCTAAATTGCAGATGAGGGGAAGTGGAGGAAGCTACAAAAGTGATAGTGGGGGCAGAGCAGAGAAAGTTGAAGACTTAAGCCCCCACAGCTTGGTCCCTAGGTCTAGAACACCCACCAAGACTACTGAAGGTAAAGTCTAGCCACTCATTTACTTTATTTCAAATCTGTGCATTTTAGGACTAGTCATCTTCCCCACAAACTCTCTCCCTTCTTTTACTGTAGGAAGAAATAATGTAACATTTTGAGATGCAAAAGAAGATTTCTTTTCTTTTTTTTTCTTTTGCCTTCTCCATAGAATGAAGATGTAAATTCTATCAGAACCCCATAAAGTGGCTGAGTTTTACCATTATCCATCAGGGAAACGCAAGCTATAATTCAATGCCACGAGGCACCAACCACATGGTGTACAACCCATGGGTGTATAAATTGACACAACTACTTTGGAAAACCATATGGCAGTATTTATAAAAAGATGAACATATCACATCTTGTGTATGTGTGTGTTAGTTGCTCAGTTGTGTCTGACTCTTTGTGACCCCCATGAGCCTGCCATGCTCCTTTATCCATGGAATTCTCCAGACAAGAACACTGGAGAGGGTAGCCATTCCTTTCTCCAGGGGATCTTCCTGACCTAGGGATCAAATCCAGGTCTTGTGCACTGCAGGCAGATTCTTTACCATCTGAGCCACCAGGGCAACACATATCACATCTTATGACATAGCAGTTTCACTCCTAGATAATTCAGATACTTATGTATATTTGTGAATCTAACACATGTATAGGAATTTCCATAGCAGCATCATTTGTAATAAACCCAGACTGAAACATCCTAAATGACCATAATAATAGGATGGCTAAATTAATTGTGCTGTATCCTTACAATGGACTAGAGCAAGGAGAATAAATGAACAGGTACAACAAAATGATTTTCACATACATAGGGTTAGGTTTAAAGAACCAAACACATAGGAGTATACAACACAAAATACCAGGTTTTTTTTAAATTGCAGGCTAAACTTATCTTTGATGATAGAAGTAAGAATGGTGGTTACCCTTGCTGGGGAGGAGTGAATAGAAGCAGACTTGAGGGATTTACTAGGAAGCTAGTAATGTTTTCTTTCTTGATCTGGTGTTTGTTATAGGGTGAGTTCACTTTGTGAAAATTTATCAGACTCTTCATTTGGAATATGTGCACTTTTCTGTTGTATGATGCACTTCAGGATAAAATCAAGAAATGGACTGGGTGTCAGAGATTCTTATGTATGAGAGCTTCTAGTGTTTTCCTAAAGACTTCATGGCTTTTTGTCTACTCCACCTTAGAGGAATTCTGAGAGATATTAAATGCAGAAAGCACATTTTATTTTAAAAGGAAGGGAGATTGAGACCGTTGGCAGTAAGGACTTCTGTGGAACAGAAAGGGTAGCGACCGGTTTGGACAGGAGCCTCTGGAAGCTCTGAATTTAAGGAAACACTGACTTTTCGCTCCCCAAAGCCAACTTAAAGGATGAGGAAAGTTGACTCTGGCAGTCTGAGCTCAGCATGTAACAACTGCCACCACCTCCACCAAGAGCGTGATGTGGCTGGATTCACTCCATCCTCCAAACTGATGGGTGGCTCTGCTGGCATTACCCTATTCCTACCTGGATGGTTTGGCAGATGCTGTCCATGCCAGTTTCTGCTGATCTTTCCAGACCAAGTATTTCAGCATTGAACACACTTTGGGTAGCTTTACCGTGAGAAAAGAGGAAAGTGAGAAAGCTGGCTTAAAACTCAACATTCAAAAAACTAAGATCATTGCATCCAGACCCATCACTTCATGGCAAATAGAAGAGTAAAAAGTGGAAGCAGTGACAGGTTTTACTTTCTTGTGCTCCAAAATTACTGGAGATGGTGACTGCAGCCATAAAATTAAAAGACACTTGCTTCTTGGAAGGAAAGCTATGACAAACCTAGATAGCAAATTAAAAAGCAGAGACATCACTTTGCTGACAATAATCCATTTAGTCAAAGCTATGGTTTTTCCAATAGTCATGTACAGATGTGAGAACTGGACCATAAAGAAGGCTGAGTGCCAAAGAATTGATGCCTTTGAATTGTGGTGCTGGAGAAGACTCTCGAGAGTCCCTTGCATTGCAAGGAGATCAAACCAGTCAATCCTAAAGGAAATCAACCCTGAATATTCATTGGAAGGACTGATGCTGAAGCTGAAGCTCCAATACTTTGGCCACCCGATGTGAAAAGCCAACTCATTGGAAAAGACGCTGATGATGGAAAAGATTGAGGGCAGGAGGAGAAGAGGGTGGCAGAGGTTGAGATGGTTAGATAGCATCACCAACTCAATACACATGAATTTGAGCAAACTCCAGGAGATAGTGAAAGACCAGGAAGCGTGGCGTGCTGCAGTTCATGGGGTAATTAAGAGTCAGACATGACTTAGTGACTGAACAACGACAACAACAACCATGGTTCACTCATTAAGAGCATGTATATCATTTAGTCTTATTCTGATAACCTAAACCAAAATAATCCTACAATTGCAGTAGTATTTATCTCTCATTCACATGACCTGTCTGTAAATACAGGTTGACTGTCATGGCTTCATCCTAATTTCTTCTCATTCTGGGATGAAATCCTCTAAAGATTTGCTTTCTTACTTGCTTATATCACTTTAGGTCATAGTTCCTTGGTCAAAGCATGTCACATAACCACACTCATTTCTGGTACAGGTTTTGTATTTGTCTGTTTTATAATAAGCTGCAGTAACAAGTAACTCCCGAATCTTGCTCACATTGCACAGTTGTCTTGAGTTGGAGGTGATGCCTCTTCTCCACATGTCTCCTCACTTTGGGATACAAGTTGAGAGAGAAACCATGTTCATGGCAGAGAGAAGAGAGCAAGATAGCTGGGAGAAGCTCCTGATGCTTCTTGCTGTTTTGTTGCTCAGTCATGTCTGACTCTTTGCGACCCATTGGACTGTAGCCCGCCACACTCCTCTGTCCGTGTGATTTCCCAAGCAATAATACTGGAGTGGGTTGCCATTTCCTCCTCCAGGGGATCTTCCTGACTCAGGGATTGAACCTGCATGACCAAAGTGTACATTACAGACAACCCCAAGAGCAGTGGGAAAATGTTTTTGCCTTTCACATGGAGTAAGCATTGCCAACTACATGACAAGAGGTGATGATACAATCCTCTCATGGACAATAGAGAGAGTGAGTGATTGGGAACAAAAATCAACTGGAAATGATTTAAGTTAAAAATAGCAGAATATCTAACCGTCCCTTGAACTGACTGATAAGAAATTATTTTTCTCATATAAAAGGAAGTCTAGAGGCAAATAGTTGCTGGAGTTAGATTTTAGTGTTATATTTCTCACCAATATCATAAGGACTCAAATGCTTTCTTTTTTATCTTTCTGTTTGACTATTATTAATGTGTTAGTCATTCATATTTATACACATTGTTTTTAATGGCAGTGCGACTGCAGAGTTCCAAGAATTACATGCATCTTGAAGAGAGGAAGAAAGAAAAATGGATGGAACAGTCACATGGACACTTTCTATCAAGAATCCAAGCACTTTTCAAGAAGCCCCTTCATTCATCCCAGCAAAGACATTGGCTTTCATCTTATTTTGTAGCACTTGGCTGCCATGAGTTGTAAGGGAGGCTGGAAAGTATTTAATTTCCACAAACTCTAAGGAAGACAGGCAAAGGAAAGTGGGGCTTGAATATCAGTTGACTTAGCCAATCAATATCACTTCCCCAGAAAATCATTGGAAAAGCTGGATGTTTGAATCTGAGCATTTGTCTTTGTTCATAACTGGGAACAAAAAAAAATTTACATCTTTTATTGGCCTAGTTGGTTAGGTTTTCATCTGTTATGCACATAATTTCTTCAACAATGCTATTAAATCTCTCAAACAATCTAGTCTCAGAGTTTATATAGATATACCTTGCTATTAAGTATATTGTTGTTTTCCTAGGTAACTCATATCTTCCCTAAGAGAGAGAAATGAGTCACAGTGATGAAATCACATAGAAGAGTAGACTTTAGGAGGGAAAACACCTTTTATTTTCATTTGACTTGCCTATATTTCTAAATGCTTCATAATTCTTTTATGTTACTAAAACAGAAAATAATTGTGTTGCCTAATGTGTTACATAGAAATTAGGACTTACTTCCAAGGGTAGAAACACATTCTTTTTTCCTGAGAGGAATGTGTTATTAACGTCTCTCTCTGTTAAAATTGTGAACTGAGAGAAAGATTCTGACTGACTTGTGATAGTGTAATTTTTAGAAGAGTCTCATGAATAGAAGATATTTTTGTAGCACAAGTTTAGTTTCTCTTTCCTGTGTGTGTGTGTGTGTGTGTGTGTGTGTGTGTGTGTGTGTTTTAGTTTCTCAGTCTGGTCCAACTCTTTGTGACCCTATGGACTGTAACCTGCTAGGCTCTTCTGTCCATGGAATTCTCTGGGTAATAATACTGGAGTGGGTTGCCGTTCCCTTCTCCAGGGGATCTTTCTGACCCAGGGATCGAACCCAAGTGTCCTGCATTGCAGGCAGATTCTTTACCATCTGAAACACTTATGAATTCCACTATGGGTTCTGGAAACAGTAACAGACTTTATTTTCTTGGGCTCCAAAATCACTGCAGATTATGACTGAAGCAATGAAATTAAAAGATTCTTGCTCCTTGGAAGAAAAGTTATGACCAACCTAGGCAGCATATTAAAAAGCAGAAACATTACTTTGCCAACAAAGTCCATGTAGTCAAAGCTATGGTTTATCCAGTAGTCATGTATGGCTATAAGAGTTGGACCATAAAGAAAACTGAATGCTGAAAAATTGATGCTTTTGAATTGTGGTGTAGAAGACTCTTGAGAGTCCCTTGGACTGCAAGGAGATTAAACCAGTCAATCCTAAAGGAAATCAATCCTGAATATTCATTGGAAGGACTGATGCTGAAGCTGAAACTCCAATACTTTGTCCAACTGATGTGAAGAACTGACTCATTTGAAAAGACCCTGATGCTGGGAAAGATTGAAGGCAGGAGGAAAAGGGGATGACAGAGGATGAGATAGTTGGATGGTATCACCAACTCGATGGACATGAGTTTGAGCAAGCTCCGGAAGATGTTAAAGGACAGGGAAGGCTGGCGTGTCGATGAGGTTGCAAAGAGTTGGACATGACTGAATGACTGAACAACAACAAAATGAGTTCTGGAAGACATAGAAAGAAGGGACATCTCCTTCACCTGCCCCTGGTACTGCCTCCTGCTTGAGAAGTCAGGCAGCCTGTGATTGGTTGTTAAGACTTGAAGGGACTTTACTGAGTTCAGAGGCAGAAGCCACCATCTTCAAACAGCAGTTGAAAAACTTCTACAGCACATGAATTCGGGGTGCAGGATTTGGAAGCAGGACCAAGTATCCACTTTCTGTGCTTTACGAGCATGCCCAGGTCAGGGGTACATGGGGTAATGCTGATGGGACCCTTGGCATCTGGACCAACATCTTTTTTGCACATAGTCTAAATTGCCTGATAGTCACCAAGGCTCTGAATTGCACTGAGTCAAAAATTAAGAGTTTTTAAAACTAGGCATAAGAAAAATAATAGTCTCATGGTTATGTATGGTACTTACGGACTACCAGGTTTTTCAGTCCAGGACAGAGGCAATGAGAAAACGAAACGTGGTGCTAAAAGGGTAAAAAATTTGCCTTGAAATAAACTCTGTTTTCCAAACCATAGTTTTATGTTGAATTTTCCTTGCTAAGAGAGTTAATAACATGTCCATGTCTTTTTAAATGTACAATTGAGAACAAACAGCCTTTATAAAACACAGCATTTTAGCCACTAGAGTCAAACTTCATGAGAACTTGGACCTGTTCCACTTTGCCCTGAGTGCATCTCCACCCCTGGAACAGCTCCTAGGACGTCATGCATGCTGCATAAAAAGTTAGTTGTGGAGTGAAGTCTCCAATTATGTATTTTTATATTCATATGATTCAATATTTAAATGTCTGAATGTTTGATACATTTATTGCCTCTGATATAATTTATGGGCAACAGAAGAATCTCAGGAAAAAGAAACTATAAAGTTATTACTGAATTTGAAATAGGACTGCAGTTCAGCTATTTCCATGCCCTGATTTTACTGTGGTCATTACAACAACATATGAATAAAGTCTTCACTTATTGTATAAACTTAATAGTTTATATTTCCATAAATATAATAGATCTTCATTCCAACTTAATGAAAGATAAACTCTTTGGCATATATAATTTACAATACTGAAAACACACTTGCTGTTTCCAGCCTTGCTGGTGATTCTTCAAATTCAGGAATATAAGACTGATAAATACAAATTTTCTCTTTTCCATAATAGCATGGTTATCACTACAATTCATTAAGATTGAAAAGAAGATAAATAAAAAGACGAATAGCTATTTATTTAAAACTGTCTGGAATAATTCTCAATTTTCTTCCAGGGAGTGAGACAGACATCAAAAAGGAAGGGCAATAAAAACAAAACAGACTGGGCATAGTAATGATCTGGATAAGTATCAAGAGCTATTCACATCCACACATATTCGGCTGTCTTAGAAGACTGTCAGATTAACTTGACTTACTTTTGCCTTTGGAAGGACGTGTTTGCAGTCGCCGGCTTTGAGCTGGCCTCCACCAGCATTTACTAACTGCTGTCACTATTCCTAATAACTCTTATTGATAGCTTGCCAATATCTGCACTAGGGAATAATGTGAGGATCAGCAGTTTCCTGATGGGGACAGACATCTGATTCCACCTTCAACATTGTTGTCTGGTTATGAGGCCAAGGTTTAAGTCTACCATAGTCTTCTGAAACAGCAATTTCATTTTTGCACAAGAAAGGGGCAAGCGCAGAAACCAAAGTGATAGGAAGCAGGCAGTCTAAATCAACATTTTCTAGAAATTGTATGTTCATTAAAATTTTTAGCTTTTATTTTTATTTTGAAACATGATGGTATGGATATATATATATCGGCTTCTCAGGTGACACTAGTGGTAAAGAACCCACCTGCCAAAACAGGAGACGTAAGACACCTGGGTTCAGTCCCTGGGTTGGAAAGATCCCCTGGAGAAGGAAATGGCAACCCACTCTGGTATTCCTGCCTGGAGAATCCGATGGACAGAGGAGCCTGGCCGGCTACAGTCCATGGGATCACAAAAGAGTTGGACACGACTGAAGTGACTTAGCACGTGCACCATATATATGGGCATTCTTTCCATTTTAAACTCTCATTGGGAAGAAACTTTCTAAAATATGTCAATGATAAGGAAGAAATGAGGAAGCCAAATGATTGACTTCATAAAACAGATTAAGTAGCTTATTTTTTCGAGTTTATATCCAACTAGGACTAGGCCACACAGGTAACCAATATTCATTAGGATCTCCTTAAGTAATAAATACTGGGCTAGATGCTGGGGTTATGGGGATTATTTAGACATGGTCTCTATCCTCAAGAGGCTCACAGTGTAGAGGCAGATAGACAGGTATGTGAGAAGGGGACAGTTCAGCTCAGCATGACATCTCTCAGAAAGTCTCCCCTCTCTCACTTCTGTCCTAGGCTCCCTCCCCCTACATATGCTCAGAGCACACCCTTGTCTTTCTATCATCAAGGATCAAGTCCACTCATTTCACTCAACACATATTCCCGTGTTTTGTTTTGTTTTTTTTAATTATAGACTGTTGTCTTCAGTTGGAGGATAATTGCTTTACAATGTTGTGTTGATTTCTGCCATATGACAACACGAATCAGTCACAATTATATATACATACCCTCCCTCTTGAGCCTCCTTTCCCCCATATTAATTCATATATGTGGAATCTAGAAAAATAGCACTGATGAACCTATTTACAGGGAAGAAATGAAGATAGAGACATAGAGAGCAGACTTGTGGACACAGTGGGGGAAGGAGAAGGTGGGACGAACTGAGAAGCTAGCATTGACATATATACACTAGCATGTGTAAGATAGATAACTAGTGGGAAGCTACTGTATAACACAGGAACCCAGCCTGGCGCTCTGTGATGACCTAGAACACATAGTCCTTGAATGTCTCCTACACATCAGTCTATTCCACATGTATAAATAAACACATGCATTTTGATATATATGTTTGTATATTTATATATCATATGTGAGCTATATGGTGTGTATATATTTTTTCTTCTGGTTTCTTTTGTAGACTTGTAAATAATAAGAATGTATACTAAGTGAATCTTTGCAAAATCAAGGTCATATTAAGTGTACTGTTTTTGAGCTTTGAACACAGCTCAGTATTTCTCTTGACATTAAGTATTCATTGACAATGTGCTTGTAATATAGAAAATGCATCAGATCCCCACTCTGTGGAGAACACAACTCAATCTGTTTAGTCAATTCTTAATTAAGAGTCATTTGGGTTTTAACTTTTTCCTATTACAAATATTACTAAGACTGTTTTTCCTCTATGCAAACCTTTGATTGCATTTTTATCAGAAGATTATAATTAGCAGTCAACCTTCAACGCTAATCAGCCTTTGGAAGCAGATATGTTCTCTTTGGCTCTTCAGTTAGAAGTTTTCTTAGCTGTGTTGTGTGATGTAATTTCACTTTTGTGTTTGACCAAGTTTATATTTCTAGCTCTTTATCAGGGTATGGAAGAAGTCAGTCACAGAGAACAAAGACTGTGCTTTAGCTCCTCTTGCAAACTGACACACGCTTATCTGAGTGTACAATGTACAATCCTTTTAGTCACTGGCTTGGAAAGTGAGGAGGATCCTTAGAGGGCATGGGGTTGGGGGAAGTCTGAGGTGGACACTGTGGTCCCAGTGCTGGAGTGGCTGGTAATGCGATTTGGCCCCCCAAGGACTAGTTTCACCGCTATTTCCAGTTTTCAAGGCTACAGTCTGGATGATCTTCTCCCCAGTCTTCTCTGAGTCCTGTTGGAATGTCAGGAGAATGGGAGGTGCTAATTAGGGGTTGAGCTGTGTGCTCCCCAAAAAGATATGTGGAAGTCTTACCCCCAGTGTCTCTGGATGTGACCTCTTGTGGAGAGTCATTACAGAGGTAATCAAGTTCCAGTGAGGTCATTAGAGTGGGTCCTCATTCAACATGAATGATGTCCTTATACAAAGAGGACATGTGGACACAGAGGCATGCTTAGTAAGGAAGGAGACAGGTGAGTGAAGATGGGTTATGCTGCCCCAAGCAAAGGAGTGCCTGGGTCAGCAGGAGCTGGAGGGAGCTAGAAGCGTCCTCGTTTGTAGGTTTCAGAAGGAGCATGACTTTGCCAACACCCTGATTTCAGACATCTAGCCTCCAGAACTGTGAGATGGTCTATTTTTGTTTTTTGTTCATGGTTTTTTTGTCCATGCTGCATGGCGTGTTAGATTGAACCCATGCCCCCCTGCAAGGAAGTGTGGAGTCTTAACCATTGAACCATCAGGGAAGTCTTATTAAAAGTCTTGTTTAAAGCTCCCCTGTATGTGGTGTTTGTTATGAGAATCCTAGGACGCTAATACCATACTTGCATGCTGTGACTAATGATCCCAGCTGATATTTGGCATGGGTTTATTTTTTAAAGTTCTATTTCTTAAAATTTACTTATTTATTACTTTTTATTTTTATTGGAGTATAGTTGCTATACAATGTCATGTTATTTCTACTATACAGCAAAGTGAGTCAGCTATAGGTATTCATATATAGCCTCTTTTTTGGATTTCCTTTCCATTAGCTATACAGTATGTTCTCATTAATTATCTATTTTATTTATTTACTTTTTATCAGTAGTGTATATATGTCAATCCCAATCTCCCAATGCATCCCATCACCCCCATACCCACTTGGTGTCCATACATTTGATCTCTATGTCTGTGTCTCTGTTTCTGTTTAGCAGATAAGTTCATCTGTACCGTTTTTCTAGATTCCACATGTAAGTGATATTATAAAATATTTGTTTTTCTCTGTCTGGCTTACTTGACTCTGTGTGACAGTCTCTAGGTCCATCCACATGTCTACAAATGATGACATAGAGGGATGAGACTGTAGCATTTGCTAGAGTTCAGCTCTCATTGGAAAAGAATTTGATCCTGGGAAAGATTGAAGGCAAAAGGAGAAGAGGGCAGCAGAGCATGAGATGGTTAGATAGCATCACTGAGTCAATGGACGTTAATTTGAGCAAACTCCGGGTGATAGTGGAAGATAGAAGAGCCTGGAGTGCTGCAGTCCATGGGGTTGCAAAAGAGTCGGATACAACTTAGCTACAGAACAATAATGTCAACAATGTGTAATGAAACCTAAGCAGCACAGTGGTTGACACATACTTAGTGCTTATAGACAGCACATAATCAGCTGACCAGCATTAGACTTCCAGATGGTACTGAACAATGGGGAGAATGCCTAGGCTTCAGATGTAGTCAAATGGTGGGAAGAGGCTGTGGCCATCACTTGACTAGAGTCATATTCAGGTCTGGACAGTAATCTCATCTCATGTACTCTGAAGAATGCAACATACCAGGGCTTTTCCCATTTTTAAACTTTCATTTTCTTATTCAGTTTAACATGTTTCTTTGATCCTCCTGCCCCCTCCTAGAACTCAGTTTCTGGGCAGTTGACAAAAGGTCTTGAAATAAAATCCAATACCATAAGTGCCTTGTTTCAGCTTTTCTATCTTTTGCTCCAGCACCATCTAAATTTTTATATTAATTTAAATTTTCATCAAAGTCTTCTGTCAGTGATATTAGAGGTTTTGAATGTAGACATCACCATCAATGGAACAAAACCCTTTCAGTAGCTATCCTAAAAGAGAAGTACTTGCAATTCTTTAACCCTTCCCAGGTGGCTAACTGGAGACTTTCAGAGGCAAACTTTATGGAAGATAAGAAAAAAACAGTCCCAGGGCAGAAAAGTTATGTAATCCCAGTAAACACCAAAATAGCACATAAGCTACTGCACAGAAAGGCACTGAAATGTGCAGTTGTTTATTGTGTCCGACAGCATCAGATTTCCACGGCTTTATAGGAAAGGAAATTAGAACTGTGACTCTCAATTAAATTACGAACATGAAATCTCCCTCAATTGTGCTAATAGAAAACCCTAATGTTGATCCTGGCATAACTTCTGAATTTTAAACATGAATGCTTTTCATTACTCATAATCACCATTAAGACTTGAGCACCATCCATAAAACTAGTCTTTGTTTTTAGATGCCGAAAGGAAAAGCAAGAGCGGTTGAAGTTTCTAAATGTAATAAAATGCCAGGAAGAAATATCAGGCTATAGACCTGTTCATTTTCAGAGATCCCCAGCTCTCTAGGGGCCACTGGGAGTTTATCCAATCTATTTGTAAGCAAACATGCTCAGTCACTTCAGTCGTGTCTGACTCTTTGTGACCCTGTGGACTGTAGCCTGCCAGGCTCCTCTGTCCATGAGATTCTTCAGGCAAGAATACTGGGAGGTTGCATTCCTTTCTCCAGGGGATCTTCCTGACCCAGGGATTGAACCTGTGTCTCCTTCATCTCCTGCACTGCAGGAGAATTCCTTACTATTTAGTCACCAGGGAAGCCCATCTATTTGTATAGTTTAGATTACTAGTATAATCTTATATGATTTAAGGTATTTCGGTAAATAGTTTCATTTATTAGTAGGGCTTATAATGTTAGAGTGCTTCTGTTGATACTATGGTTTGAAACCCGTTATTATGCTTTGAAGACTTCTGGCATTCTTTTTTCCTCAAAAACCTTTTAAAGCTTTCAATAGAAGTGGCTGTAGAGCTTGGGAGGTGGGAAAGGTGATAGTGTCTCATAAGGTGAGCAGTGGAAATTTTCTGTAGCGCACCTGGGGCCAACTGGCAAGAAAGAGCTCAACACCTGTAACTGCAGACTTGTTTTCAGCTCAACTGCAAGAAGGGGAGGGGTTCAGGACTCGGATAACCCGACTCTCAAAGGGTGGGAAATGCTAAGATTCAGTCTCTTGACAGCAGAGAGTTTCCCCTGAAAATTAAAAATAGATCTACCATATGCTCCTGCAGTCCTACTTCTGTGTATATATCTAAAGGGAAATAAAATCAGTATCCAAGAGATAACTGAAATCATCATTATATTATTATATTCATTGCAGTATTATTCATAGTAGCCAATATATAACAATCTACACATCTATCAGGACTTCCCCGGTGGCCCAGATGGTAAAGTATCTGCTTGCAATGCAGGAGACCTGGGTTTGATCCCTGGATCAGGAAGATCCCCTGGAAGTGAGCATAGCAACCCACTCCAGTATTCATGCCTGGAGAATCCCATGGACAGAGGAGCTTGGCAGGCTACAGTCCATAGGGTTGCAAAGAGTCAGATATGACTGAGTGAATTACTCAGTATACACATTGATCAACATATGAATGGATAAAGAAGGTGATCTATCTATCTATAAGTCATCTATAAAGGAATACAATTTAGCTGGCAGGCTAGAGTCCATGGGGTTGCAGAGAGTCACACACGACTGAGCGACTAAGCACAGCACATTTAGCTATAAAAAGAAGGAAGTCCTGCTATTGGACAAATGAATGAACCTGGAAGACATTATCCTTAAGTGAACTAAGCCAGACGTAGACAAATATTGCATGATCTCACTTACATGTGGAATCTTAAAAGTTAACACTCAGAAATCTGAGCAGCGAATGGAAATGTCCAGGAGCTGGGGGCTGTGTGAAATGGGGAGAGTTTGGCCATTGGGTACAAGCTCTGACTTATAAGATGAATAAGTTCTGGGGAATCTAATGTACGGCATGGTGGTTATAGTCAATAATACTGCATTGTATACTTCAGTTTTATGAAGAAGGTAGATTTTAAATGTGCTCACCACAAAGAAAAAACTAACTATGTGAGGTAACGTTTGTTAGCTTGATTTTGGTAATCATTTCACAATGATTCAAATCATTGTATTGCACACCTGGAGTATATACAATTTTCATCAATTATGCCTCAATAAAGCTGAAGAAAGGACACATGTACATATGAAATAAAAAACCTTGAAAACATTGCATGTGTTTGTTTGTGATACCCAATTAAATTAGAGGAAGACTAGCTCCCCTATCATCCTGCCAATTCTGATGTATCTGGTTGGGGGTCATGTTTGACCTCCTCTGTGTGCATGCATGCTGAGTGGCTTCAGTCATGTCCGACTCTGGGACCCCATGGACTGTAGCCTGCCAGGCTTCTCTGTACATGGGGATTCTCCAGGCAAGAATACTTCAATGGGTTGCCATGCCCTTATCCAGGGGATTTTCCAGATCCAGGGATTGAACCTGTGTCTGTTACGTCTCCTGCATTGGCGAGTGGGTTGTTTACCACTAGCACCATCTGGGAAGCCCTTGACCTCCTCTGCATCTACATGATTCTAATCAGAAGGCACAGAAGTTGATAAAATTCCAGCTAGAAAGTAGCAGCTACTCTAAGATTGTGCAAAGCCAGTGGATCATGTGGATAGAGTGGAGGTCTTTTTCCAGAGCGGCACTGGATAAATGTGACTGGGCCCTGGGATTTCAGCTGAAAATTATACTAATTAACCTTTGCAGTGGGACCAAAGGAAATACACACTTTGCCCAAATCTCTCCAGAAATAAATAAAACATCCTTCACTTTTCCTGGCACCTAAAAACACAAAACATTATTGTAAAGGGTCAGTAGAACAGCAAACGTCCTAAAATGTCTTACTACAGGAAACATAAGACTATTTAGAATAGCGCCTAAATGAATCTCCATCAGTAGGATGAAAAAAAAAAAAAAAAAGACCTCTGCAAAACAGGTCCAAAAGGCAATAAGAGAATGGATTGTATTAATCATGATTCCATTGCAATAGACAGAAAGCCCAGGACAAACTGGCATTAGCAAAAAGGATTTAACTAACTCCCTTATATGAAATGCCCAGGAGTGTGCTGGTTTTAGATGCTGCTGCATAGAGGACTCCAAACTGTGTTCTCACAGAAAGATTTCTTGCTGTCTTGCTCCTCTTTAAGAGGAGAACCACCATCGTCTCTGTGGGTTCTATCAGAAAATCTCTTTCTTTTGGGTAGAAGGATGGCTGTGAGCTCCAGTCACACCTTTCAGGTTCTGTATCCATGGAAACAGAGCAGTGCCTCTCACCCAGCACCTCGCTCTTGTAACTTCATTGGCTGGTCAGGTCAGGTGGTCTTTCTAGAAATCAGTTGCTAGGGCTGATTTCACTGAGCGGCTTTGGTGCAAGATTTTCCTGCCTTTCCCTAAGACTTGTCAGGTCACAAAGACTTGAATAAATCTCTAAGGTAAAGCAGGAGACTTGGCTTGAAACAGTGGAAATGAAGACTGGGGAGGCAAACAGCAGAGGCCCACTACTTAGGGTAAGATTACAGTGCAGCAGGGCATGAAAAGATTCATAATAAAACTAAAATTAAAACAGATTTGAGTGCAATGCTCAAGGACTGCAAAAAATTTACTAGAAGGACAGAATCAAAATTTGCATTGGGACTAGTTAGAGAAGAAGAAAGCCAAGTGGTACAAATATTAAATTGTGATATGAAGGAAAACTTAAGAAAATCTTCCAGAGCACAGAGGAGAAGGAAAAGAGGAAACTAAAAGTCATGAAAGACTCAGAAAAGAAAATCTACTTAAAAATTATATTTTAAAATAGAGATTCCATAAATAGACCCACATAAATATAGTCAACTGAACTTTGAAAAAGGAGCAAAGGCAATACAATGGAATAAGGATAGTCTTTCAACAAATGGTTGAACAACTAAACAGCCACAGGCAAAACCGTGAATCTAGATACAGTCCTTACACCCTTCACAAAATTATCTTGAAATGGGTCATAAACCTAAATCAAAAATACAGAACTAGAAAAATCCTTAATAATAACAAAGATGAAAACATAGATAACCCTGGGTATCGCGATGACCTTTTAGATACAACAAAAGAATGACCCATCAAAGAAATAATTAATAAGCTGCACTTCATTAAAATTAAACTTCTGCCTTGTGGAAGACAATGCCAAGAGAACAAGAAGACAAGTCTCAGACTGAGAGGAAATATTTACAAAAGAAATATCTGATAAAGGACTGATATTAAAATACACAGAGAACCCAAGACTCAACAATAAGAAAATAGACAACTCAACTAAGATATAGACTAAAGACCTTAACAGGCTTCCCTGGTGGCTCAGATAGTAAAGAATCTGCCTGCAGTGCAGGAGACCCAGGTTCAGTCCCTGGGATGGGAAGGTCCCCTGGAGAAGAGAATGGTAACGTCCTCCAGTATTCTTGCCTGGAGAATTCCACGGACAGAGATATGGTCCAGGGATGCACAACGAGTCAGACATGACTGAGTGACTAACACTTCCACTTTCTAAAGACCTTAACAGACACTTCACTAAAGAAGATATACGGATAGAAAATAAACATATAAAATGAAGCCCCTACCTCATATGTCACCAGAGAAATGCAAATTAAAACAACGAGATAAAACAACACATGTATTAGACCAGATGCTGTGATCTTAGTTTTTTGAATGTTGAGTTTTAAGCCAGATTTTTCACTTTCCTCTTTCACCCTCATCAGGAGGCCCTTTAGTTCCTCACTTGATTAGTAAATCATAAAAAATTATACTCTTTGTTGTTTTTCCAAAACTTAATAAATTAAAATCCTTCACATTTGTAGGATTAAAACTTCCTATTTTCAATTGTGGGTGGGCTACAGACTTAGTCAAAACTTCTCTCCTGCTAACCACCGAATCCAGCAGTTACCAGCAAAAGGGTATTCAAGGTTCACTGCATGTGTCCACAGACTTATTGTGGAGAAATTAGTCTCTTCCAGAGAACTTAGAAGATGTATCTGATCTGTAAGGACACCAAATAGCTCATTATTCAGATTTTAGGGAGAGGGACCATGGGGAGGACAGAAGCATTTCATGGTCCCAGACCCAGGACTTGTGGGATAGTAAATGTGAAATGTGTTATCCATGAAAAAAAATGGAAAAGAACATTAGACTTATTCATTTAACTTCCTTAAGATCAAACAATAATAAAGTCCGTTAGAAAAATGTAGGTACATGTTAAGCTTCCTATTGTGTAAATAATTCAATATCTGATTTAGAGAAAAAAATCTCCAAATGGATATGCAAAATTTCTTAAGTTTGTCTCACTTCTGTGTTAATAGACAGATGAGCTCATAGGGTCTTTCTTCTCAGCCTATGTTGAAAATAGTTAATTAAATAGCGTTCGCTGTACTCAGAAACTACCAATAACAAGCCATCAAAAGACATGAGGACATAAAAATTAAACTTCTCACATCACAAAGAGCAAATTCAGGGAGAATCTGAGTCTGTGTTCACCACAGGCTTTGCTCCCAGGTGGTCTTGGGAGGATCCATTTCACTGGTGATGTCAATTTATGCACATTGAATGAGACCCTCCAGAATCTGCTTTACTCTTTCATTACCCATACAATTTTTATTGTATTGTGCACTGGCTGACATAAGCAGAACACAGATTAACGTGGTGAGGGAGCATTGTGCACCTGTCAATAAGCTATTCATTCCTATGTGAGTTCTATTACCATTGTGTCATTTAGTACCCGGATGGGAAGGGGAATTGCAAGGGTGAAGAGACAGTTTCTCAATACATCTATTCATCTCAGCCTCGTTTGTTCCTACCTCACTTTTTTTCCCCTCCTTGACTGTGTGAAGCCCTTGAAAGGACAGTTATCAGCTATCATTGAACCAGCCACCTGTCTCCTTGACAACTCTTATCAAGCTATACAGGCTGCTGGTGAATACCTTCAACCCTGCACTGAATAAAGAGCTTCAGACTGTTACCATCTGGTATACTGAGTTCTTAGAAAATATCAGAAGACTTGTATCTGACACTGTCTACAATATTCATTGTATAAGAAGATGTATTGGAATTCATAAAAGTTGAGAGGAAGAGAGAACATTCATTTCGCAGATGAGGGAAAAATACTTGTTGATCCCCTTTGTGAACTAAATATATAAGTTTATGAAGAATGTCTATCTCTGACTCTGATCAATCATATGTTAAAATTCTTATGGTCTTCTCTATATCCACATCTTACCACCACATCCAGCTGCTGAAAGAGAAAAGGAAGCTGCTTTCCTTAGGTTCCTTGACAGATCAATGTCTTGGGCATATATCTTGACAAAACTGTAATCAGATACATGCACTCCTTTGTTTATATCAGCACTGTTTACAATAGCCAAGATATGGAAACAAACTATATATCTATTGACAGATGAAGGGACAAAGATGTATGACATGGAATATTACTCAGCCATAAAAAACGAAGGAATGCCATTTGCAGCAACTTGGATGGACCTGGAGTTAATCACACTAGGCATAGTAAGTCTAAAAGAGAAAAACAAATACCATATGATATCATTTATATGTGGAATATAAAATATGACACAAATGAACTTATCTACAAAACAGAAACAGATTCACAGACATAGAGAACAAATTCGTGTTTGACTAGGGGGAAGAAGGTGGGGGAAGGATGTAGTGGATGTTTGGGATTAGCAGATGCACACTGTCTTACATAGAATGAATAAACAACAATGTCCTACTGTATAACAACTATATCCAATCTCCTGGGATAGACCATAATGGAAAAGAATATGAAAAAGAATATGTGTATATATATATACATATATATATATATCACTTTACTGTACAGCAGAAATTAACACAACACTGTAAAATCAGCTATACTTTTAAAAAAGACTAAAGGAGACATCATTGGCTGTCTGCTGTCCCTGAATCACTTCTCCTGTCTTTCCTTCAGCAGAGTTCCGTATTTGTCAGTGTATTCAGCCTCTGACCCAATACACACAGGCTCAGAATTAAATTCTTACTAATTTAAGCCAATCACAGTGATTTTATTCCCTTCACCAGTGATGACTTAGAAAAGGATCTGCGACTCAATGCTGGTTAATGAGAAAAGAGGGGAAGCCAACTTGGAGAGCTTGGGAGGGTTTCTTAGCCAAAAAGAGACATGGAGGAAGAAATAACATGATGAATTGGAACTGGGAAAGCCACCTTGAGAGCTTGATGGTACTGGCTGGGGTCGGGCAGAGGATAGAGATGCGGCCCGCCTACTCCTTGATGACATCACTGAGCTGTTGAATTAACTAACTTTAAAGGAGCTCAGCACTGGGGTTTTTCTTAAAGAAAGTAGAATTTTCTAATTGTTCATGACAATTAGTTAATTTATTTTTACTGTCAACATCCTAAATATACTGTTCTTATTTTTAGCACCCAATTATTCAGAGTACTTCTCTTAGAAACTTGCTTGGAATCTGAAATTGTGAAATCCTTCTTCATCCATAGAAATGCACCTTGGATGGAACCATTGATCTGAGTTTGTCAAAAAGCAACAATTTGCTAGGGAAGCTGACTCAAGCATCTTTTAATGTCAAGTGGTTGTCACCTTAGCTTAAATAAGATTTTATATAAGGGAAGGGATAGTGAACAGTAAGGAAATGAACTCCATTAGGGATTCTGAGTGATGATGAAGCAACTAGCAAGAGGGTAATTGCAAAGAACAAGGGGGGCTCTCTTTGAAACAGGAGTAGAGAGAGAATTAAGCCTTTTAGTAACTCTACAAAGAAAGATGAAGAGTCAAAGACAGCCAGCTTCTCACCTTTCTTTCTGGGAAGGTGAAGAACTGTTATCTAAAGCTACTAAGTAAGGAAATAAATGGACAAATTTATATTTCCAAAGTAAAGCTTTTTTTTTTTTTCTTCTTACATTGATTAAACTTTTTATTTTGTATTTTGGTATAACTGATTAACAAACAACGTTGTGATAGTTTCAGGTGGACAGTGAAGGGACTAGCCATACATATACATGTATCCATTCTCCCACAAACTCCCCTCCCATCCAGGCTGCCACATGACATTGAGCAGAACTCCCTATGCTATACAGTAGGTCCTTGTTGGTTATCCATCAGAGTAAAGCTTTTAGTTCTGACATTTGAGGGACTACAGGCTTAATCGCAGATCACTCCCACCCCCAATACAGACACCCAAGAGAAGACACCCAGTAATACCCAGGACTCTACAAAAGCTTCACATTAAAGAGGTGGATCTTACGAGGACATGAATCTTCCTAGAACAACGCAAAGAAAACCCACACTGGCCAGCTTGTGTTTTATTCTTACATGTGAATACACTGCTGGGATGACCACGTAATGAGGACATAGAGAATCATGGATGTTGATTATGGAAGATTGTAAAAAAATTAATAAAACAAAAAAGCTAATTGGGAAGATGTTTAAGAGTAAGAACTTAGAACTAGTAGATAAGTTCTGGAGATTAATCTATAACATAGTAATTGTAGTCAATAATACTGCATTATAAACTTCAAAGTTGCTAAGAGGCTAGATCTTAACTGTTCTCACCACAAAAAGGACACAGTAATTACGTAACAGAAGAGATAGCTAATGCTACAGCGGTAATCATGTCTGAATATATAAATTCATCAAACCAACAAGCAGTACACCTTAAACTTATGCAACATTATATGTCAATTTTATCTCATTTTTAAAAGAAAAATGAGAGGAAATAGATGCTTTCAAAAACAAAGAGAACTTGGAAGAATTTCTAATTGGAATACTTAGAAAAATTTTAAAAGATATAAAATGAGAATAAGATGAAGAGAATACTCAAATAATGTGACAGATCTTTCAAAGATTAAAAATATTATTATAAAAAGAGAAAGTTTAATTAGAAGACTTAAAAACTAAGTGGCAAAATTTCTCAAGATGTAGAGAAAAAAATTTAGAAAGACAAGGAAGATAATTAGAGGGGAGGAAAAAGATCTACAGGGTCAAACCAGGAGGTGTGATATCAGACTGTGGACAGTTTTAGAAAGAGAGAACAGAAAAATGAGAGGAAATTATAAAAAAAAATAATTTCATAGAACTTAAAAAAGGACAATGATTTTCAGATTCCAAGGAACTAAAAATGCACAAAAATACAAAGCTAGAGATGGGATTTGGATGATGTAAGACTCTGCAAGACAGGTATCCATGGAGGTAAAATAAAGATTCCAAGCAACAATTAGAATAACTGATGTGATGGAAAATTTTGAGGGTATGATAATGGATGTTATTCTTTTGTCAATGAGGAAAATGTTAGTGATAAATGAACAAAAACTGCATAAAGGCATCAAAAGAAAGGTAAAAGGAATTAATAGAGCTGACATAGTGATTATCAAGGTGGTAACTGAAAAAGGAACAGCTACTGTTTAACTTTAGAAAAGTAACAAATGGTGTAACTGAAAACAGAATTATTATCAAACATTCTTAGGAAGAAAACTGAAGCAGGGCAAACCCTCATCTATCATGGTAGAAAGGTATGAGATTATCATCTAAAATTGAGAAATTGGTCTGTAATTTATTTCTGGCTAAACATGGTGGATTAACAACAGGCAATGCTTTCCTTTTTCCCAGAGATGCCATTAAAATTATAAAAAAGAATTTAAAAAAATCTAAGATGACAGAGAGGATGGAAGAGTATTCAGGAAAAAAAAAAAAAAAAGACCAAGATTAACTGGATTCAGCTGGATTCTACATTTGAACCTTAAGTCCAGCACCCTAATAGAATGTAAGTAGGTAAGGGTCTACCTCCCAACCTCTGGCAGGAATTCAGAGGAAACCTTCTCTAGAAAGATCAAACAGCATCAAAGAAAAGACATCCACAGTCTGGCATTTCTGCGTCACTCAGCATCATGCTGGTCATTCCCAGTATATCTGTGAATAGAGCTGTCCAGCCCACGTACAGACTCCCTCATCAGCTTGTTAGTACCTAACTTGTTTTCATTTCTTTCTTTCATGTATAAATTTAACACATACAAGATTATGTTATGTCTATGTAAACTATAAGGACTTCCCCGGTGGATCGGTGGTAAAAAAATCCACCTGTCAATGCAGGAGAAGAGGGTTCTATCCCTGGGTCAGAAAGATCCCCTGGAGAAGGAAGCAGGAACCACTCCAGTATTCTTGCCTGGGAAATCCCTGAACAGAGGAGTCTGGCTGGCTACAGTCCATGGGGTTCCTAAAGAGATGGACAGGACTAAGCGACTAAACAACAACAATGTAAATTACAAAGCGTAACAAAAAAAAATCAAACACTGGTGAAACCTCAAACCCATGGAGAAGCTAAAATTAGAGTTACTGATAAGGTGCAAACAGGGTGAGTTTCTTTTCTGTATCACATTGACTCTTTCACCCCAGTTTGTCACAATCCTGAATTTTATATTCATCATTCTTATATTTTTTAAAAAATATAGCTTTACCATGTGTTTGTTTATTTATTTATTTATTGCTATATTATATGTTGTTTAGTTTCACTTGGTTTTGGACTTTATATAAAAATTATACTCTAAATTTTGTTTTTAACTGTTCAACCTTATACTGATAAGATATTCTGGAAAAGATCAGAGAGTAAATATTTTAGCTTTGTGAGGCATATATGATCTCTGCGGCTCTGTTCAACTTTGCTATTTTAGCAGGAAAACAGCCAGAGCATCATGGTTCTTTCTGTCATAAAGCAGTTTTCAGTTTTATGTAAACAAATTTAGTAGTTTTTTTTTAATTGTTAAGTGTTGTCATGTGAACTTCTTCCACCTTTGTTGTTACTGAAACAAGTCCATTTTTCTCCTAAGTGTTTACAGTATTTTAAAATGTAATTCATATAAAAAATTTTTTAAAGAATCATCTGGAATTAAATTTTAGGTATTCAGTAGTGGTTTAACTTCTCATTTCAAAATAAGTTATCAACTTTCCAATTGCCTTTTACTGAATAACTTATAATTTCTCCATTTATTGGAAGGACGTAGTTATTAGATTATAAAATATATGTATGTGTTCGTGCTGTTTACATGTGTCTCCTGTATGTCCATGTGTGTATTTGATCTCATTTTTAGAATCTTTGCTTTACCATAAAAGTGCCGTGGATTTTCAGTTACAGTAGCTTTAGAGTAAGTTTGAATAACAGAAAGGGCCACCTCCAATCTTCTTTTTAAGACTATCTAGCTGCCGTCTCGGAAAAGGCAATGGCGCCCCACTCCAGTAATCGTGCCTGGAAAATCCCATGGACGGAGGAGCCTGGTAGGTGCAGTCCAGGGGTTTGCTAAGAGTCTGACACGACTGAGCGACTTCACTTTCACTTTTCACTTTCATGCATTGGAGAAGGAAATGGCAACCCACTCCAGTGTTCTTGCCTGGAGAATCCCAGGGACGGGGGCTCCTGGTGGGCTGCCGTCTATGGGGTCGCACAGAGTCGGACACGACTGAAGCAACTTCGCAGCAGCAGCAGCAGTAACCTACTACTGCCCATTTATTCCTCTTTGTGAAATTCTAAGTCTTCTTGGCAACTTTTTCTCTCCTAAAAAAATATGACCTGTGTTTTTATTATAAATGCATTTCATTTATGTATCTCTGGGGAAGAGAAGTGTTGTCATCTTTACCATATTGTCTTCCCACCTGGAAAGATGTAAGTTTCTTGAATTACTCAGATCTTTTATTTTTATAACCAAAGTTAAGCCTTTTGGAGCTATAAAATTTCCTGACAAATTTTTTGAAGCATAAAACCCTGATGTCTGCGAAAAATTGCATATACACAAACAGTATTTTACATAATATTTCTGGAAAGTACAGTTTTGAAAGTGCATCCATTAAAATATCTATCCATTAAAACCTGTCTAATACTTTGAAGAACAGTTTTGTAAGGTTTCATTCTTCTTGTTGGTTCTGCCTATTTCACATACATTTTTTTTTTCTGTTCAGCTTTTAGATAATCTTTTTATTGTTTTCAAACATCAGTGTGTCTTGGTGGTGGTCCCTAGAGCCAGTTCACCTGGGATCAAATCTTAACTCCCCCACCTACTACTAGCTGTGTAAAAAATCACGTAATTTGATTGTATCTCCATTTTCTATCCTTAATATAGTGATGTTGAAGTTAGTATTCTTTATTTATTTTTGAAACCTTTTTATTTTGTGTTGGGGTATAGCCAATTAACCAACAATGTTGTGATAGTTTCAGGTGAACAGTGAAGGGACTCAGCCATATATATACATAGATCCATTTTCTCCCTAACTCCCTTCCCACCCAGGCTGCCACATAACCCTGAGTGAAGTTCCATGTGGTATATGGTAGGTAAAGGCAGTATACTTTAGATTAGGTCTTGCAAATACTTATGTGCTATATAGGTGTTAATTAACATTATTAAAAATAGAATATATGTTTAAAATTAGTTAACTAAGTCTGGCTACTTTCCCAATTCTCTTTAATTTTTAACAGTTTTAAAATGTAATCTCTCTTAGATTTCTAGAACAGTGTACATCATCTGCAAATAGCACTAATTTTATTTCTTCCTTTTCAATATTCACACTTGTTTTTTCTTCTTGCTCCTTTGCATTGGCTAAAACTTGCACAAAAATGTTTTATTCTTATCATAATGAGTATGATGGTGTGTTACACTATGAAATATGGTTGCAGCTGATGGGTTTTTATTATGATAAAAGAATATCCTACCATTCCTGGAAAAAATAAGAGATTTTTATATTTACCAATAAATTGAAGCTGTCTTTTAGCAATTACTTCTTTGGCATTTCTTTGATAATTGTAATATTATCCTCCTTAAAATACTAATATGAAGACTACTATTGGCCGATTTCTAAATGCTGGTCACAGATTGCCCCCACAGTTACAGTCAGGCACCCACTAAACCCTGATCTTTTATGATCCAGTGGCTTTCTGCTACTTCCATGACTCTCTTGGGACTTCAGAACATTTGCAAGCTAAGAATGCCAGGTCCATGGTCCTGTCTCTGTAGACACACCTTGAATTTATTTCTCTCTGGGGCTTTGGCAGGCAGGAGGAATTTATGATCCATTAATCCCACTGCCTGAATTGTGAGCAACTTGGCTATGACCTCCCCTTTCCATAGAACAGCAAGAACTTTGCTTCAGTTCCCTCCAATCAGTGCTGAAGTATGTTTATAGTACATCATTTTAGAAGGCAGAGAAAGGGTGAAAATGAGACATTAGCTGTGTTTCCATCTTTAATCCATCTAAATGTTTATATCTTAACCCACCAATATTTTATTTAGAATTTTGCATCCATATTCATAAGCAAAAGTTGGCTGTAATTTTTTCTTGGTTGATCTTTGTCAGATTTTAATATCAATTCCTAAATAAATTTGGAAGTTTGAAATCATTTTCTATCCTTTGGATCACATTAACTGAAATCAGAATTATCTGTTCCTTGAGATTTGGTAGAATTTACCATCTGTACACAGGGAATATTTTAGATAGTTCTTTGACAGGTTTTGATTTCTTTCATGATTATTAGTCTCCAGAATTCAGTTTTGTTAATATTATTTTTCATGCTACATTTTAATAAAATATGTAACTCTTAATAAAACATGTGGAAGCTAGTGGTCACTCATGACCTCCAGATCTTTTCCTGTTAATTCTTTATGGCTTCACTAGCAAGTTGTTTCATATCCCCTGTGATTTATTGGCTTATGAAACTATCTACAGATAGTTAAATTGTGTTATGGTTTCCATATATTCAACCAAACTTGCCTTATTATTTCTTTTAATTATCCCTACCACCACTTGAAATGCAATTTGCTGAATATTTTTCCCTAAAAGAGACAATGGTAGGGCATATTTAGAGCTGAAGAACTGTATTTACAGCCCATATCAGAGAGCTGGAATTGACAGTCCTCCTGGAATTTCCTCTAAAACAATGCCATGATTTAAGTGAAAATAGTGACTTTAGTTGGCAGTATATTGCTGCTAGTTTTGTAAATAATGAAATATAGAACAATAAAAAACACACAAAAAATAAAATGGGTCTGAAGTCAAGAAAATGGTTTTGTGAACCTGAGTTCTAAAAATCCTAGTAACTGTCCCATGCTCTCACTTTAAAAAATACTTGTTTAATAGAATTGAAGCCTAGGGAAGAGATCAAACAACCAAAAATCAAGAGGAGTTTTACGTTTACCCAGGAAACACATTGTAAAGCTAAATGATCTGTGTATTCTGGATATTTTTTGTTTTCATCAGGTGCCAAATTTCTCCTTATTTGAAGTTGGTTCTATGTTACTCAGATTCCTAGAGTAGAATGGAATTACATTTGTTTGTGGGAGAACTATTAGTTAAATGTTAAAAAAATGACTTAAAATATAATTACGATATACAGCACATGTATACATACATGGGCTTCCCTGGTGGGTCAGTGGGTAAAGAATCTGCTTGCAATGCAAGAGACACAGGGTTTGATCCCTGGGTGGAGAAGGCATTGCAATCTACTCCAGTAGTCTTGCCTGGAGAATCCCATGGACAGAGGAACCTGGCGGCCTATGTTCCACAGGGTCACAAAGAGTTGGACACAACCGAAATGACTGAGCACGCATGCACATATACATACATATTTTCAAATTGGACCATCTCCATACTGCACAAAATAATTGATGAGAATTTCTTTAAGATTTCTCTCTATAAATAATCAACATGTGCCTTGGGGATGTGATTAAGATAAAAGAGAATTGTCCAGAAAACTAACTCTATTTCATTTAGTCAGTTAGAACTATGTTGCAATTCATAAAATGCTCTTTTCCAAAGGTTAGCAATGCATACTGCCACAGAGAGGATCAGGCTGGATTAAAGCAGATCTAGCCTCCACAATTCGGAGAGAGCTTGCTTCCTCTCTCACGGGAAGGTGAAAGGGGAAGAGAGCATCTTTCTCGATTAGAGAGCTAAGATTTCAAGGAGTAAGGTAAAAAATCTATTAAATTGAAGCTATCCCTACAACTGCAACTTGGGTCTCTTTGGAATGCTCAGGCTGGTAGATGAACAAAGAAGGGAGTCACTGGCCAGGGTAATTCACCATGATTAGCTGGTGCTTCTGTTACACAGGTATGGGACGTGTATCCGGAAATCAGTGGTTCAGTGAGATCCTTTTCTGGTGCTCCCATGCTCAGTGATAATAGTCACCAGAACCAAACCAAGCTACCAAGTGTGCTAAGACCCTGGAGGTAGAGTCTTCTAATCATCTAGCCATTTAGGAGCAGCTGAAGACTGGCTAGGGATGAGAAAAATCTAGAAGGGCATTGGAACGTGGGAGCAAGATGATACATCTTTGGTAGAAACTGCATGACTGGGGACTAAGGTTTGTCCTGTTGCTGTGTGTGTATTTGTTAGAGATGGTGCCGACTGCCACCTTGAAGAGGCAAGTTGATGGGAACACGAGCAGATCTGAGCCGCCTGAGGGTGAACTAAGGCATTTCTGACTTTATCCACAGCTCTAGAGAACAGTCTGCAGGCTACCAACTGCATCCATCAGCCTCTGTCCATCTCTGCTTTCCTGCCTCAGGCCTTTTTGTTTGTTTAAGAAACAGACGCCTTTTCAGCCCAGATATAGACACAGATGAGAAATGCAGGGGACTTAGCGCTCCTAGGAACAACCCTCAGGTGGTGGGGGGAGTCAGGGAGTGGTGGCAGCTGGTGGGTACCCATCCTGTGGGTACCCAGCTGGAAAATTCTGGGAAGCCTCTCACAGGCACACCCTCACCCGAGCACAGTCTCCTGGTTTCTCCTCCTTTCTTTAGCTCCTTCTGTTCCTCACTTCTCTTTCTTTTCTTTCTTTCTTTTTTTGGAATGGACCATTTTTAAATTCTTTATGAAATTTGTTACAATATTGCTTCTGTTTTATGGTTTTTTTTTTTAATCCCCGAGGGATGTGGGGTCTTAGCTCCTCAATCAGGGATCAAACCTGCCCCCCTGCATTGGAAGGTGAAGTCTTAACCTCTGCATCACCAGGAAAGTCCCTGCCACTTCTTATCAACCTCCTGCTTTCAAGCCCTGTTGTAGGAACCCGAAGTAAGAGATTGGGTTTAAACTTTTCTCTATTAAATTATCAATATTTGCCCCTTTGGAAGCAAATTATTTATCCCTAGGACATTCATTCTTTAAAAAACTGTGAGATTCTCAAACTGTGATTCTCAGTAAATCGGTAGAAGTATTTATTCAAAGGGATCTTATGTTTTCACTTGGCAAACCTATAAGAAAAAGAGATTCTGTGGGATGAAAAAACCCAGAAGCTCTGAATGGCACACCACAACCAGATAACGCATGTGAAATGAAGAGTGTGTCCCCAAACTGCACATCATACTCCTTTGCATGAAACCATTGTGACATCCATTCCTTTCTCAAGGCTGCTCTCCTTTCTTTGGGCTCTTCCTCTAGGTTCTGTCTGTAATTTCACTTTGTCCCTTCCTCTCTTTTTCCCACAGCCTCTATGTATTTCCTTATGGTGGTTTAGTTGCTCAGTTATGTCCGACTCTTGCAACCCCAGAGACTGCAGTCTGCCAGGCTTCTCTGTCCATAGAATTTCCCAGGCAAGAATGCTGGAGTAGGTAGCCATTTCCTTCACCAGGGGATCTTCCCAAGCCAGGGATCAAACCTGGGTCTCCTGCATTGCAAGAGGATTCTTTACCACTGAGCCACCATAGAAGCCCATGTATATTTCCATACATTCTCTTTTTTCTCTCTCTTTAATTTCTCTGGCCATCTGCCCCTTCTCATTCAGTCTATAAATACTTGTGTCATTTGAGGCTTATTGTAATTCAGATTCCCTCTCCCTTTTAGTTTCTTGGAAGTATTTTTTTTTTTCCTTTTCTTTTCATGTTAGTACAACCATTTTTGAGAACTTGTCTCATATCTCAGAGAGTCTTCCGGATTGCCAAGCCCAGTGTCTTGTTAGTGGGGACAGCCTAGACAATTTCTGACAAATTAAAATGTCCAAAAATAGATTGAATGTTTTTTAGAATCCTATTAACCTGAGGTGTTGAAAGCCAATTGCAAACACAGAACTCTGTATCACAAGAATTGAAAGCTTTTATGTCAATTATACCTCAGTAAAGCTAGAGAGGGGCTTCCCTGGTGCCTCAGCCAATAAAGCATCTGCCTGCAATGCAGGAGACCCGGGTTCAATCCCTGGGTTGGGAAGATCCCCTGGAGGAGGAAATGGCAACCCACTCCAGTACTCTTGCCTGAAAAATTTCCATGGACTGAGGAGCCTGGTAGGCTACAGTCCATGTGGTCGCAAAGAGTTGGACATGACTGAGCGTTTTCAATTTCTTTTCCTAAAACTAGAGGGGATCTGAAAGCAAAAGCATTCTCATGTAAAGATGCTATTACAGTTATTTTTACATGGCATTGGAGAACAGAGTGCTGTAAATTCACGGATATGTTCTTGCCTCAAGTTCTTAACAAATAATCAAGATAGTCTGCGGACAACTCAGAGCCAGAACCCCATAAATGAAAATGTGTATTACTCACTGAGGCTTTTCTTTAAAAAATTAACATTTTATCATATAAACATTCTAAAGGAGCACATGAAAAGGTTTTGTGGCAAAAGAAGGATTTCAAAGGTGGACATAGAAGAGTAGAGGATGCTAAATATGTGTCAGAAACTAAATATTCTTTCTATGAAAAGTATCTAGAAATGGAATGTGAGAAGAAAGCAAATAGCATAGGAACTTATTTTCACTTTTCATACTCTTTTCTCCTGTTTTGTTTAATTCTCCAAGTTTCCACAGGATCTTTCATTCTGAAACAGTAATATTTAAAATTAATTGAATTGAATTTATCTGTGCTAAACATTTACATGAAACAGGTCAGCATGAAAACTGAAACAGTTGACTTCAGAACCAGACACTTTCTCATTATTCACCACATATTGGGTTTTGGCTTTTAAAAAATCAGTTCGAAGCTTGCCACCTCCACACCGTTTTCCCAGTTGAATAACCAATGTAGCCCACAGTTCACTCCTGTGCTCCTCTAAGACTTGACTCTTTGTGGGTTTCCTAAAAAGGGTTTCCTTCCCTTGAATCTATTTCTACCTCCTCTTTTTTTTTTTCTTTTCATGCGTTAAACCACCTGAGATATGGCACACTCCCATCAGGAAAAGTGGTTCAATGTGACACTTCTGGGGGTGAGTGTGCAAAATGGGATTTCAGAGAGCAAAGTTGTTTGGCCATGTGGTTCCCCTCCCTCAGCCAGTGACGAGGATTTGCCACCAGAGCAGCCAGTGTCCACCATCTGCCAACTGAAGACCCCTGCCCTCAGGCCTGGGCTAGTGGTGAGAAGGAGGTTGAATTAAAAGACAAGGTGAATTAGGTACTTCCCTGGAGGTCCAGTGGTCAGGAATCCACCTTGAAATGCAGGAGACACAAGTTCTATTCTTGATCCAGGGACTAAGATCCCACATATCAGGGAGAAACTAAAACCTTGCACCACAACTACTGAGCCCAAGCACTGTAATGAAAGATCCCGCATGATGCAATGGAGATCCACGTGCCTTAACCAAGATCTGATGCAGCCAAATTAAGTAACTAATTAATTTTAAAAAAAGACAAAGTGAAGTACGTTGTGGGAAGGATGGAAGCTGGCATCTTAGTGTAGATGTCCTCTCACTCTTCGCAGAATCTGTCCTACACATTGAGTCTCTTTCTGAAGATTTTGCCTCAGCAAACACTGATGTATCTCCCAAACACAGCAAACCGTGGAAAAACCTCGATGTGAATTTAAAAGGGTTGAGTGTATCCATACAGAAACAAAGCTGACTGGCTGAATGAGTTGCAGAATCCCACAAAAGACAGAAGAGAAATTGGATCTGATGTGGCAGGAAATGTTTTGTTCTCCAAAACCTGCTCTAGTTAATGAGGTTGCCAGAGTTTCTTAGCATCTGCAGTGTGACTATTTCCTCCTAATCATGAAATGTTGGCGTTTCAAGACTCAGGAGTTTGGAAATGGAGGGACATTTTGTCAAATAGGTAGGCACGCTCTGGACATTAATGAGGTTACACTTGAATGGTAAAATAGGATTTTTCCAGATTCTGGATTTATTCAATATTTTTTACATCAAGAGAGGAAAATACTTATAGGGGAAAAGCAAGCTTTAAAGGGG
This sequence comes from Giraffa tippelskirchi, assembly GCF_054371585.1. Taxonomy (NCBI): domain Eukaryota; kingdom Metazoa; phylum Chordata; class Mammalia; order Artiodactyla; family Giraffidae; genus Giraffa; species Giraffa tippelskirchi. Next base: position 53,598,927 of record NC_137280.1, read on the forward strand.
CTTCCCAGATGGTGCTAGTGGTAAAGAACCCACCTGCCAGTACAGGAGACATGAAAAACGCAGGTTCAACCCCTGGGATCCCCTAGAGGAGGGCATGGCAACCTGCTTTAGTATTCTTGCCTGGAGAATCCCATGGATAAAAGGAGCCTGGCAGGCTATAGTCCATGGGGTTGCAAAGAGTTGGATGCTACTGAGGCAACTTAGCATGCACACACGCAAGCTTTAAAGAGCCAAATATGTAAAATCCCATACATTTGTTTCTAATTAGTTATTACCTAATCCATGTTAAATGCTAAGCCAAATCTGTATTCTGCAGTATTTACAATTTAATTAAATGCTCCTTTCTGTTAATCGCATAACTACCTAGCCATTATTCATTACCAGCCTTGCCCCCCCCACCTTAGTTTTGCATGCTGGCTGTTTTCTAGACCATGAGACAAGGCTGAGTGGCACTAAGGGCTTTGTGTTCACAAAAGCCCTGCTATTCCAGGGAAGTGGGGACTGTCTCACGGCTGTGTTGTTTTGTATGTTCTCTGGTGCCGTGTATCAGTTTGTTAACTTAAGTCAGATCATTTTGTTTAACCATATGTATTTATTTAAAATTATCTTTAGACTTAAATATTGTCCCTGTTGTCAGTGTGACTGCTAGTTCCTTCCAAAATGTAAAGAAAGTTGGTTCTTGTGATTTTGTGGTTTGAAAGAAGCCAGACCACACCTCCTCCCTGCCCCCTGCCCCCCAGAAGAATACCGGAGGCTCTGGCATTTTCTGAAGAGTACTGCCCACTCTGAAATGGTATTTCTTTTTGTACACCTTTGGCTAAACTCTTTTGAGCTGACCTACAGCCAAGTTCTCCTCCCTTATCTCTCAGGGGTACTTTTTCTCAGACCACAGAGCTCTCATTAATGCCAGGGGTCCATGACTCTTCCTGGGTTTTTTCCCTAAAAGAATTCCACAGTCAGAGCAAGCCTATGCTAAGAAGATAAGAACAAAGCCAGTATCTAACTAAATAAATCTAGTTGATGCTATTAATAATTCTTCATGCATTTTTTCCCATACATTTTTGAATGTTCTGTTTATCTCTATGATACTTATTATTTTTTATTGGTCTCTATCAGGACTTCTACTTTTCTGTTAGAAGAATGAAAATATTTGTAAAGGTGCTGAGAAATTCTGTCAACTTTCCAATACCTTTGATGGACATACAGGCTATTTCCTAGTATCATTTTCTCCTAAGAAATTTAACATAATTCTAAAATGTGTTGCTAGAAAGTGATACTATAGAATAATGTATTGTTTCCTTTGTCTTTATTATACCAGCAACAAAAAATTATAGCATGTTCTTTGCTTTTGTTAATTCAATTACTTAACAGTAGATGGAATTTTGTTTTCAGCAAGAGAGTTATTGAATGCTAAATAGCTCTATTGAATAGTAGTGATTTAAAAATAAATAATTTGTTCAGATTTTTTAAAGGATAAAAAGCATAAGAAGGAAAGAAATCTTTTACGTAAGCTCAGGGTTTAGTGTTTATGTATACCGAACTTTATTTAGGTCAGGTTAACCCTGAACACATCAACAAATATGAAAAATTACAAATAAAGAAGAATTTTTGCTGGAAAATGTGTCATATTTATTTAGTCTTAGAGCTTTGTTATAAAATTCTGCAAAGTATATTCTGCCAGCCAGCGTAAATACTTCTCGTTTGTGGCTGGACTTTGACCAGTGACCGTGGATTAAATGACTTTACAGAGATGTCAGTGAGATGGTACTTTTAGAGAAGAGAGACCGTGTCTTGGTAATGAATGAAAGCGTTGTGCTTCAGGAATGTGCTAATTATGGCAAATATTCTTTTAAGGAAGTTTTGAGGAAACTAAGTCCTGATGTGGGAGATTCTGATTTTTTTTTCCCCTCAACAAATGATTTTATTGCTGCTACATAAACATGTAAGAATATATTAACATAATGTGTGAGTGCGTGTGCTCAGTCATGTCTGACTCTGCAACCGCATGGACTGTAGCCCGCCAGGTTCATGGAATTTCCCAGGCAAGACTGCTGGATTGGGTTGCCATTTCCTTCTCTAGGGGATTTTCGAAACCCAGGGATTGAACCTGCATCTCTTGTGTCTCCTGCATTGGCAGGCAGGTTCTTTATCAGCCTAACCACCAGTGAAGCCCATAGCCATATGAGAAATAGTGACTAACTTGACAGTTCATCTCTTTATTTTAACTAACACATATTAAGCTTATAGCAAATCGATCTATAGTATATCATTGTGTCTCTGCATTTGTTTACATCATGATTCATGGGAGGGAATGAAAAGAGCCCAGTTTTCTTATTACACAGCCTCAAGAGAAAGATTCTTAATTTTCTTGTGTGATTTTGATTTGCCTCCCAAATACCCTCAGTTTCTGGAACGTACAACCTGTCAATCCTAAAAGAAATCAACCCTGAATATTCATTGGAAGGACTGATGCTGAAGATGAAGGTCCAATACTTTGGCCACCTGATGTGAAGAACTGCCTCACTGGAAAAGACCCTGATGCTGGGAAAGATTGAGGGCAGGAGGAGAAGGGGATGACAGAGGATGAGATGGCTAGATAGCATCACTGACCAATGGACATGAATTTGAGCAAACTCCGGGAGACAGTGGAGGACAGAGGAGCCTGGTGTGCTGTTATCCACAGGGTTGCAAAAAGTCGGGCACAACTTAGGGACTGAACGATGACAACAGACAATGTTCGTCCAGTATTAGGTAGATACTGCCTGCGTTTTCCTTTGATTATTGTGGGGAGGTTGCAGAAAGCCAGATTTCTCTCAGGGACATCATTATAAACATAGAGTACAAAGTACAGAGCACGAAGGGCTAGCAGTTCTGTTTCTCATCTTGTGCAGAGGAAGAAGAATCGACCTGAAACACAAATACACCTGTTTAATGAAGGCATGGGGTGATCAGGCAGAAATCCCATCCACAGACTTTGTAGTAGGGCTCATTCTTTCTAAGGGCCCTGTGAATTGGCGGTCAGAACCATTGCTCATGACCATTGAATAGCCAGACACATTTAAAGACCAGATGCCATCATTAATAAATGAAAAAGATTGCTTTAGGGTCAAATTCAATTTTGATTGTAGATTGACATCGAACCTCCAGGGCAATGAGACATGGCATTTCTTAAATACTTGAACGTATTTACACGGAGAAAATTATTTTGTCTCTGTACACATATTACCTCCCTGGAGCATCCCTGGTAGACCAATCAGATCCAAGATTAAGGCAGATTTAACTGTAACGCTTACAAAGGATATGTGGTGACATTATCACACTTAGGGAACTACTCTGTGCAACTTAGTCTCTCGATTTCATTAAATAATGCTTTTCAAACATTTATTGTCAGTGACTACACTGAAGTAGATTAGAGGACACATGAAATATTTTAGTACACAAAGGATGCTGTAGCTCATTTGTAATTTTGCTGGGACTTCCTATGGTCTCTGTCAGCCTTTTAACCAAAGGATTCTTTCAGAAGCTCCTTGTCAGCTCATACTATCTGATAGCTCTTTGATATTGGGCTACTTTCTCACTGAAATGCCATAGGAAATCTTTGTTAGGATCATTTTTTAATATTTTGTTGTTGCTCAGTAGCTAAGTCATGTCTAACTCTTTGCGATCCCATGAACAGCGTACCAGGCTTCTCTGTCCTTCACTATCTTGCTTAGTTTGCTCAAACTCATGTCCATTGAGTAAATAATGCTATCTAACCATCTCATCCTCTGTCACCCACCTCCTCCTTTTGCCTTCAATCTGTCCTAGCATCAGGGTGTTTTCCAATAATTCAACTCTTCACTTCAGGTGGCCAAAGTATTCGAGCTTAAACTTCAGCATCAGTCCTCCCAGTGAGTATTTAGGGTTGATTTCCTTTATTATTGACTGGTTTGATCTTCTTGCAGTTTGAGGGAATCTCAAGAGTCTTCTCCAGCACCACAGTTCAAAAGGATAAATTCTTCAGTACTCAGTCTTGCTTATGGTCCAACTCTCACATCTGTACATGACCACTGAAAATCCATAGCTTTGACAATATGGACCTTTGCTGGCAAAGTGATGTCTCTGAGCTTTAATTCTCTGTCATAGCTTTTTTTTCCCTAGGAACAGCATCTTTTAGTTTCATGCACTCAAACTGATTTTCAAACTGTGGTTCATACATAAGGAAACCATCTTGGCCAACACTTTTGTGGGATCTAACAACCTTTAGGAGCATTTTTGCTTCACTTAGTGTTGTTTGTCAACATACTTACAGCCAGTTGGAGAGTTATCTGATCTTTGGCAGTTGTAAGTGGAATTGTTTCCAATTTAACATTTTTAATCACGTCATTGAAAGACTAACTAGGGAGATATGAGACTTCAAGAGCTGAACTTGGTAGTGGAAGTGTTGGCATTTTGTGATCCAATCCAATCAATTTTAATGGATGAAAATACCGTTAGAATAAATGCATGGGGGCCACAAAATAAAGCAGCAATGAAATAAATGCTTTGCTTGCATGTTTAGTCATTCAGTCATGTCCAACTCCTTGAGACCCTATGAACTGTAGCCAGCCAGGCTCCTCTACCCATGGGTTTTTTCAGACAAGAATAATGGAGTGGGTTGCCACTTCCTCCTCCAGGGGATCTTCCCCACCCAGGGTTCAAACCTTCTTCTCCTTCAGCTTCTGCCTTGCCAGTGGATTCCTTGACATAAGCTGCCGCAATTCTGAGAACTGACCTCAAGGAAATGTGAACAAACTTCCCTGAAACTAAAAACTGTCAGACTGCATGGCTAATTTCAAGATGACTGTCAGAGCTGACCATGCTGTTTCTGCTTATAACCCCCTTCCTCAACTTTTAAAAACACTTGCCCACTATTTGTCAGTGGGGGGGAGTTGGCCTTTGGAAGAAGACAACCCCCCTACCATGGTTGCCAGCATCCAAAATAAAGCAAACTTTGTGTGTTAGTTGCTCAGTCATGTCTGTTTCTTTTCGACCCCATGAACTATAGCCCACCAGGCTCCTCTGTCCACAGAGTTCTCCCGGTAAGAAAACTGGAGTGGGTAGCCATTCCCTTCTTCAAGGAATCTACCCAACCCAGGGATCGAACTTGGATCTCCTGTATTGTAGGCAGATTCTTTATCATCTGAGCCACCTTTGCTTTCCACCATATTTACCTCTTTAATGGCTTTTGAGCATCAAGTAGCCAGGCCTGCTTTCAGTAACACCTCCCTCCCTTCTTTCCTTCCTCTCTTTCTCTTTTCTCTATTTTCTCCATCCCAGCAGAGTATAAATCCATAGGAAGTGGGGGCTCACTTGGGACACAGGGTAGAGAGTCTGAGAGGGTGGGGTCCGAGACAGCAAAGCAAGTCCAGGTGGGGATGATAATGGGATACTTTCGGGGGTGGAAGTGGAGACATCAAAGGCAGACAACTATCTCCCAAGATCTCTTGGACTCTGAGACTACTTTCTGGGCAACTCAGGCTTTGAAAAGTACTTGACAAGTAGCTTTACAAATGAAGATGCATGCTACAGTATTTTAAACCGCACTTCAGGGTCTGGACTAACTAGGGTTCAGATTGAAGAGACAACAGGCTGGACTACATTGCCGCAGGGACAATACATCCTACTCATCTGGCAGAACTAAACCACCCCTGACAGAGGCTCAGCTTTACTCTCTCCTTCAACTAAAGAGCAATTTTTCTCTGCCTTGACCCAATTGGAACTTCAGAAGTACTTTACCCTGAAGTCATCCTCAGTATTACTTTATTTGCCCTCTTTATGTTATCATTTAGACTGGGAGGCATTTCCAATTACTGTTGTGCAGGATGATAAAGTCAATAGCTCTCATTAAGAGCTTATCTGGTTTTTATTCCTACTACTAAATGTTCTTCTGTCATTACATATATTCCTGGAAAGATATATATGAATGACACTGGATTCAAAGGATAAAAATATATTTAGTGTCTTAAAAGATGTGCTGTGTGTGTGTGCTTAGTCACTCAGTCGTACATGACTCTGTCACCCCATGGAGTGTAGCCTGCAAGGCTCCTCTCTCCATGGAATACTGGAGTGGGTTGCCATGCCCTCGGAATATGAATTTAGGACAGGTTCTAGATTTCAATTTTTTTTTTAATTCAAGAATAATCTTAGCTAATTGATATTCTTAAAAGAAAGTTGAGTACTTCTTAGAAAACTTTTTCTTCATTCTCTTTTCCCACTACTTAGTGTTTTTACATTCTTTTATTGTATAAGATTTGTACATACACAAAAATAGAGTTAATAATATAATCAGTTCAATACCCAGCTTCAACAATGATCAATATTTGGCTATTTTTTTTTCATTCATACTTCCTCTTTTAATATTTTCCCCCACATTCTTATTGTTTTAAAGCATATTTTAGAATTGTATGTTTTCTCTTGTAAATATGTAAGCATGTATCTTGACGAGAAAATCATATTTTAACATTATCAGAATATCATTATGATAGATTAAAAATTTAATATTTAAAGCAAATTGAAGGAATCATGTAATTCTATCTGTAGACACATCTATATATACTGCTAAACGATAGAACTGTAAAAAACAAAACAATATCATTATCACACCTAAGTTCAGTTCAGTTCAGTCGCTCAGTCAGTCATGTCCGATTCTTTGCGACCCCATGAATCGCAGCATGCCAGGCCTCCCTCTCCATCACCAACTCCCGGAGTTTACCCAAACCCATGTCCATCGAGTCAGTGATGCCATCCAACCATCTCATCCTCTGTCGTCCCCTTCTCCTCCTGCCCCTAAACCTTCCCAGCATTAGGGTCTTTTCCAATGAGTCAACCCTTCGCATGAGGTGGCCAAAGTGTTGGAGTTTCAGCTTTAACATCAGTCCTTCCAATGAACACCGAGGACTGATCTCCTTTAGGATGGATTGACTGGATCTCCTTGCAGTCCAAGGGACTCTCAAGAGTCTTCTCCAACACCACAGTTCAAAAGCGTCAATTCTGCGGTGCTCAGCTTTCTTCACCGTCCAACTCTCACATCCATACATGACCACTGGAAAAACCATAGCCCTGACTAGTCGGACCTTTGTTGGCAAAGTAATGTCTCTGCTTTTAAATATGCTATCTAGGTTGGTCATAACCTTCCTTCCAAGGAGTAAGTGTCTTTTAATTTCATGGCTGCAATCACAATCAGCAGTGATTTTGGAGCCCCCCAAAATAAGGTCTGACACTGTCTTCACTGTTTCCCCATCTATTTCCCATGACGTTATGGGACCAGATGCCATGATCTTAGTTTTCTGAACGTTAAGCCAAATTTTTTCTGAGCTTTAAGCCAAATTTTTCATTCTCCTCTTTCACTATGGTGGAGAGGTCTGACGGAATGTGGTCCACTGGAGAAGGGCATGGCAAACCACTTCAGTTTTCTTGCCTTGAGAACCCCATGAACAGTATGAAAAGGCAAAAAGATAGGACACTGAAAGATGAACTCCCCAGGTCGGTAGGTGCCCAATATGCTACTGGAGATCAGTGTAGAAATAACTCCAGAAAGAATGATGGGATGGAGCCAAAGCAAAAACAATATTCAGCTGTGGATATGACTGGTGATAGAAGCAAAGTCTAATGCTGTAAAGAGCAATATTGCATAGGAACCTGGAATGTTAAGTCCACGAATCAAGGCAAATTGGAAGTGGTCAAACAGGAGATGGCAAGAGTGAACGTCGACATTCTAGGAATCAGCGAACTAAGATGGATTGGAATGGGTGAATTTAACTCAGATCACACCTAAAAATAACAGTAATTTAAAAATAACTTTCCAGTTCAGCTCAGCGTTAAACATTTTTTTTAATTGTCTCATAACAGCCTTTTAATAGTTACTTTGTTCAAATGAAGTTCTAAAGATGCATGTGGCATTTGACTGGTAGATTTTGTAGGTCTGTCCCAGTTCTTGAACCCCACATCCAGTTTTTTTGTTCAAGCATACAGGTCATTTTCTCAGTAAAATTTCTCACTCCCTGTCCTTGGTTGACTGCAGACTTCTACCGTCTTTAAAAAAGTCCCTTTTCCTCCTGCATTTGTATATCATTGGATTCAGAGGCTTTGTTGGGCTTAGTTTGGGGCAGGGTCACAGGTCTGAAGTGATGCTTTGTCCTTAAATGCTTAGTGCTCAGTCGTTCAGTCGTGTCCAACTCTTTGTGACCCCATTATCTGTAGCCCTACAGGCTCCCCTGTCCACGGGATTCTCCAGGCAAGAATATTGGAATGGGTTGCCATTTCCCTCTCCAGGGGATCTTCCTGACCCAGGGATCGAACCCAAGTCTCCTGCATTTCAGGAAGATTCTTTACCATCTGAGCCACCAAGGAAACCTGAAATATACAATAGTCCTCCCTTATTCCTGGTGTTGTTTTCTGAGGTTTCAGTAACCCAAGGTCCAGCAATATTACATGGAAAATTCCAGAAATAAGCAATTCAAAAGTTTTATATTTCATTCCATTCTGCGTAGTGTGATGACACTTGCTCTATCCTGCCCTGTGCTGCCTGGGACATGAATCATACTTCTTTCTGTCTATGCTACCTGTTTATAGCAGGGGAAAAAACATAATATATATAGGGTTTGGTACTATCCATGATTTCAAGCACTCACTGAGGGTTTTGGACAAGGGGGCATTATTGTAATGCTATTTTCATATGTTTTAAATATACACTTACGTGCTTAAAATGCTGTTATTATTTACACAATGTTAATAAATCATGCTTTCCCAGTGATTTTAAGTTTCTTAATTTTCTAGTCTGTTTCTGTATCAAATAATTCAATGTAATAACAATTCATATGTTATCCAAACACACTTTGTTTTTAATCAAAGATGTTAACTAAAGGGTAGGTATAAAGAGGAGATCTGCACTGTCAACTCTTTTTTATTGAAATTTTAAAATTGAAGAAAAACCATGCATTTGTGTAAATTGCAAATTAATACATCCTAAGAAATGGCTCATTTCATAGATTGAAATATTGCTATGCCTTGAAACTAAAGACTTAGGAAGAGATATTTGATGATAGCCCAAATGCTTGGTAAAATATTAAAAATAAAATTCTGTGATTTACATTTAAAAAATAATTCTGTGGCTAATGAGGTAGTAAATTATTTCTATTCAGGATTGCAAAACTTATAATTGATCAGGAGCTAGAAACTGGAATGTCTTCAACAATTTATGAAAATCTTTCTAACATATTCTCTTGAAATTTAATAAAAGTAGATGTACAGTTCTTAACTATTACCTAAAGTTGCACAAAAATCACACTTCTCATATGTAGGTTGCTTTGCCTTGAAATGATTAGGTGCTAAGCTAATTAAGGTTGCCCTTTCCCTCAAGGTAACACAGACATCATAGAACATATAACAGAATAAAGTGACATTGATCCATAGGATGTACTACATGTTTTCCTTCCTTATGGCTATTCGGGGAGCAACAAAATAAGGTTGTTGGTGGTTTGGTAGCTAAGTTGTGTCTGACCCTTTTGTGATCCCCTGGACTGTAGCCCGCTAGGCTCCTTTGTCCATGGAATTTCCCAGGCAAGAGTACTGGAATGTGTAGCTGTTTCCTGCTCCAGGGGATCTTCCTGACCCGGGGATCGAACCCTAGTCTCCTGCATCGGCAGGAAGATTCTTTACTGTCTGAGCCACCAGGGAAGCCACAAAATAAGATAAGTTTCAGAAAAATATGATACTCAACACGTTTTGAGTCATGAACATTGGTCATATTTGTGAAATGACGGCAGGTCCTTTCTCTGTTTATGAGACATTTACTAAAAGTGGAATTTTGAAGTGAGTCATAGAAAAACCAAAAGGTGAGTGAGACGAGCATATAAAAAGGTGAAGTTTCAGACATAACCATTATGGTTTGAAATTGGGCCAGAACCACATCCTTGAGTGATGAATTCTCTGTTTTTATAACTTTATAATAACAATTAATTTTCATCTAGTTGATGCAGGTTGTAAAAATACATTGTCCAAATGACTGAATTTGAGTAATTTCATTCCAAATGAGAATGAAAAAAAAGAGAAGAAAATAGTAAGGAAACTAAAAAAAAGAGGAAAAGTGTTTTAGACATTTTGAAGACAGGCATTTGCATATATGTGAAGATTTTGTGTTACTTATAATATCAAACATGGACTGTAGCCCATCAGGTTCCTCTATCCATGTGATTCTCCAGGCAAGAATACTAGAGTGGGCTGCCATGCCCTCCTCCAGGGGATCTTTCTGACCCAGGGATTGGACTGCATCTCCTGCATCTCTTGCATTGGCAGATGGGTTCTTTACCACTGAGCCACCTGGGAAGTCCATAATATCAAAGAACATAGGTGGGGTAATACTGGCTTAATAAGGAGAAAGAAATGTTATTTCCTTTCGTGTGATTGATTGTTTTTTTCTCTTACGTATTTGGAAGAACTGACAGCTTTATAACAAAATACACATGAAAATACACGAAGGTTGCTGTAGTGATTCTTAATATGAAATCTTCAGTTAGAAGCTCCCTGGGTTTATAAAGCCCAGGGCACACGAAATTCTGTTAAAATGCTCAAGTTTTTGTTTCCTTTGCAAAAGAGCCAGAGAGAGAGAAAGAGAAGTGTGTGTGTGTGTGTGTGCGCGCGCACGTGTGTGCACTGAAGGTCCTGATGCCCTGCCCTCACCTTTTCCCTCATCATTGCAGGACACGGGATTGTCTAGACAATCAGGACAATCTGTAGAGCTGGGGTTGGGTGTGATTCAGTTAGGAAGGAGGAGATAGGCATGACAACCATGGATGCCCACCACAAACGTATTACTGTCCCCAATGACTTGATACATTTAATGAGAATGAAGCATTCCTGGTCCACATTGTCTCTTCTTCTCAACTGTTTATTCCAAAGTCAGACATGTAAGGTCTTTGGTTGAGACCACAGATCAGTATTTCAGAAAGAGGTAGCTAATAGGAATGTGCAAAGTCAATTCTTTTCTTTGAACCATAGAATCTTTACTTGAGTCTTGTGATTTTTTAAAATATATTTTGGCAAAGAAAAATCTGTAGGGGCTCCATATTAACCCTCAGCCTATTTTCTGGACTGGTTCCTGACAGATATCAGGTGTTTTATTTCTAATTCCTAGGAGAAATTCAGAGAAACTAGAGAGATAGATAGAAGCAATTTGGGGATTATGGCTGGAGAAGGCCTTCTTTCTACACTCCACCCCAAAGTTGGTATGATTATTCATACCAAGAATAACTCTTGGTCCTTTCCCATATACAACAAGATGATTATCTAATTGCTGTGGTCATCATACTAGGAAACCCTAATGAGTGTTTTGAATATAGTGGTAGGACTTTTTGTTACCAGTTCTCAGAGGCAGAGAGCTCACTCTTTGTCTTTCTGATAGTTCATGGGTCACCTTCACCCTAACTTTTGTAGATCATACTGATAAGTGACAATGTCTCTTTCTGTTGACTTCTGAGATCAGCTGCACTCTGCTAAGAAGAGTTTTTGTCATCTTTATATTGTCTTAAAAGTCTGGTCCCTTAAACATTATATTTATCTGAAATCCTGAAAACTTTCATTACCTGGAGGATGATCATTCTTTTTTGAGTTGATGTATGCTTTTCTTATGTGTGATAGTTTATTATTTATGCACATTTGGGAAGATAAGGGAGGACTAATGTCTGGGCTACTGCTTAACTCTTAGAACTGTCTTGAAAAGAAAATTGAAAGGGTGGAGGATAGAGTTTAGTGAAGAGAAGAGTATATTATATTCCACGTTTGCAGGACAGCTTAGAGAGAAGATTTGGAAAAACAGGCTTAGAAACAAGCTTTGCTTAGGTTGGAAGATGCCTAGATTAAGTGTGATTTCATTACCAACATCCATCACCATCCCCACCCTTGCTCTCATCCTGAACAAAAATCAATAATTGGACTCCTATTTGTTTAGAGTTCTGTGCTATTTGCTGCAGATTTATGCTGCCATGAGTCCTCGTTGAAAAGGTCAATTTTGGTAGCTGTTATTGCAAGTGTGATGATAATCTTCATAATGATTAGGGTTACACTATTCTATTAATAACTATTGAGTTTATGGAAATAGATTCATCCATTAAGAAAAATGATAGGATGAAGGTTGGTAAAGAAAGTGAGTTTGAAAACGCGACTAAGAGAAAAGGTTTGAATTTCTTTGAATGTTAAAAACAATACAGCAGAAACACTATTCTCCAGTATAATTAGAAATAGCTATTTGTTAATTATTCTAAAAAAGGTGGTTAAAATCAGAATCGTTACATAACCGATCATGCCTTAACACGAGATATCCAAAAGACTGTAGAGAACAGAGTGGGTTCCCTCTTGTTTATGTTACATAAATCACATTTGTAAAGTGATGGATTGTACCCAAGGAAAGGACAGAATGCTCTGAGCAAAAAGCTGGGAGACATAGTGAAGAGCTTGTGACACGATTCCTCACCTTTTGTACTTCTTATCTACTGTATGATAAGTTGAACTTTTTCTCTACAGGAAAAATGAAAGCAAAGGATATAAAATGATGACATGTTATAAAGAGAAGGACCAGACCCCCCGTGCAGAACATGCCAGGGGTGACCACCACCCACCCCCACATGCACATCCCATCATCTGGGGTCCTTAGCCATTATCCACCTTGCGTTTAGGAATCAAGGAGACTAATCAGGAGATGATGGAGAGAGAAGCTTTCCCTGGGAAGAGTTGCTGAATGGCTGGCTCTGTGTCTTGGATCCCAGTCTGACAGCCATCGAGAGTGCTCCAGAGGACAAGCACGGACCTCTGACACCAAAAAGAGCATTCTGAGTGGCCACAATTTACTGAGCTGTTGCCAAGGGCCAGAGAGAGAAGTGAAAAGCACCCATGAGTCCTAGAAGTTTGACAGAAATGGAAGTGGGGGCACGCCCCTTGCCTAGAGAAGCCCCTGGGTGAGAAGATTTGGCATCTTCTTGATGGTGGAGCAGGAGAGACTGGTGGGAGGACAAGGGAGGCAGAGAGCTTTTCTGGATCAGGGGACCCTGGAGATGCAGGCAGGCTTGAATCATTCCAAAGATTTCCTACACAGGCAAGGTGGGAAAGAGTGGAGATGTGCCTCAGACCGAAATGCTTGGTGAAGCTGGAGAAGTCATCAGGTACAAGATAGAGTTCGCACCAGTGAAGATTTCTGTGCAGGTCCATGCAGAGGAGGTCTCTGGAGAAGGCACAAAAGGTCCCACTGTTAAAATGCCAACATGCATCTCCATGCCATTGCAGTAAAGATCTGCAGCTCCCTCCCCAGAGTAGACCTGCCCCATCCCTCCCTTCATCTTTCTCCCCAACTCTATTCCCACAGAAGCCAGAGGCAGAAGGGAGAGTCTAGAAGGAGCAATAGAAGATTAAGGTTTAATAGTGAAAACAGTAACCCATTTCTTTTCTCTGCTCCAGGACTGAACTAGGCAAAGGGAGAAGGCTTACACTGCAAGAGTTTGACTTTGTTATTTTTTTTAAGATGGTGCTAAACTACTTTGTCCTCAATATCTGAAAGTGATCAGAACAGCTGTAGAATCTCTGTGAAATATTGTTGGGGAGGGGAGAGCAGACTGAACACAGCACGGGCAGAAGAGATCCAGGGAGAAAGGCACCTGCTTGCCCTCTAAAGAGCAGTGTGTGGATGTAATATATACTCAGTTGCTCAGTCGTGTCCAACTCTTTGTAACCCTATGGACTGTAGCCACCCCCCAGGCTCCTCTGTCCATGGAATTTCCCAGGCAAGAATACTGGAGTGGGTTGCTTTCCTCCTCCAGAGAATCTTCGTGATTCAGGGATTGAACCTACATCTCTTATGTCTCCTACACTGGCAGGCAGACTTTTTTTTTTTTTTTTTTTACCACAGAGCCACCTAGAAATTCTAGTGCGTGGATATTGCCTAAAAATTGGCCATAATCAAGTACGCAGAAAAAAGCAATGGAAGTGGTGCACAGACATAGAAATAACTTGTCATTTTTAATTGCTAGATATCCAATCTAAGTTGGACCATGAAAGTCCCTTAAATGACTCAATTTAATATTTTCTCATTAGTTCAGCACCCAGTTTGAACATGTGCCATCACTGTTAAATGTAGGATTAATTTGAGTAGCATCCAAGTTCCCTGATTGTCATATTTGCTGAATTTGACTGGTGTTTTTATTGCAATGTGATTTGAATTTTCTAAATAGTTTAATACCACATTTTTTACTGTTGATCCAAGCAAGTGTTTGAAATACACTTAGCACCATAGAATAAACGTATCTTGAAACAAATCCAGTGTTGGAGAGAGTTCATAACTACCTGTAAGCACCCCCAGTCACCTCTGCTACCCTGAAGTCTCGGGCTTGTATTCAACTCATGCCTTTGAGTGACTTGGTCCTGGAGAAGCACAAGGTCAGAGGTAGTTAATGGGCACCTTGATCAAAGTGCAGTGAGATTCTTGTTTTCACCATTGAGAAAATGGTTAATAGTCACATTGGATTAAGAGAAGGCTAAGAGTGTATAGGGCTTCCCTGGTGGCTCAGTGGTAAAGAATCCACTTGCCAATGCAGGCGATATGGGTTTGATTGCTGGGTCAGGAAGATCCCCTGGAGGAGAAAGTGGTAACCTACTCCAGTATTCTTGCCTGGAAAATCCCAGGGGCAGAGGAGCCTGGTGGGCTACATACAGTCCATGGGATTGCAAAAGAGTTGGATATGATTGAGCAACTAAACAGCAACAAAGAGTCTACAACAGGGAGAACATAGTGGAAAGATCTTGGAGTCCCAGAGCAAGAGATGTCCTGTATGTGACTCTAAATTCTGTAAAACTTTATGTATCAGCAATGCAACAGAGAGATTTTTTCCAGAAAGTGCTAATTCAAGACTCTCCTACTTTGAATTTATTCTTCTTCTTAGAACATACAATATTAACTTGATTTTTGAAGTGTCATAAGATATTAGTGATGATGCTTATTTTACCCTGGGCTCACCTTTGTGGATGGCGGGCCATGCTTCCCCTAGAGATAATAGTCCCCTGCCTCCTCCCACCCGCTCCGCTACCTTTGCCTCGAGCACATTCCGTACCGTGTACGTCTACTGAACATCCTTCCATGCTTCTCAGGGCTCCTCCCCTTTGCCAGTTGACCCATCCGCCACTTCTCTGCTTATCCTCCCAGCAAAGGCAGGACTATCCCTCAGGACTGAGCACTTTTTGTTGGTGCAGAGGAAAGAAGTAGAGGAGGGAGAACTACTGAGAAGAAATAAGTCTGCAATCTCAAGGATTTAAAGAAGGAAAAGAAAGGCCTTTTGACAAAATCGCTGAATGTGCTGCTGAGCCTCTGGGATTTGAATCCACAGAGCCTTTGAAGTCAGGAGTGGCCGCCGTGGGGTTTTGTTGGTGCGATGCAATGGGGCAGCCCTGGCTTAGCTGGTGTGTGTGGGAGAGGGGCGCAATTCTGAGTCGATCTCTGGTCAGCAAACTCTGGGAGGTCATAAACTTCCTTGGCTGCCCATACTGTCTCCTTGCTTGTTTTTCCCACTAAGTGCTGAATTGAGCAGTGGAGACTAAGAACAAGGCCAAGGAAACGGTCCTTTAACTGTAAAGAATAAACCCCAATGAAAAACCGGATTTCCCTGCACACACATACTCAGGCCAGTGTGTCCAGTAACAAAAGGGACTGTGGAACAGAAACAGCGCATTTGGTTCTAGAAAGCTTTTCCCAGCTGAGTTGCTGTGGAGTTAATCTCAAGATAAGGAGAGAAGATGCTGACTTATTTTTGGAAGGATTAACTCCGCAGAAGACTATTGTAGGTGAACAAACGTCTGGCCCATTTCTATGCATGAAGGCTGCTCCAGGCTCTGATGCTGCCAGAAGGTCACTGCTGGGTCCTAACAGAAGAACCGTGATGGTGGCCGCCTTTCAGTGACCACGGACACCACTACAGGGACCCGTTTATCAGGCTGGGAATCTGAGGAGTTGGTTATAAAACCCTCTTGGAAATCTTCAGGTGGTCATTTCCACCTTCAGAGCAACTTGCTATCAACCATCGTTTGATCCCTATCTTGAAGTAAGCACTCTGGTGGGGTTGTGACTTGCTCCCTCTGCTGCTGCCGTACCTACGCCTCCTGGAAGGAAACTCAGTCCAGCACTGCTGCCTGCCTTTCCTCTCTGAGGTCTGGAAAGGAATCTGCCAAACATTGCCTGATGGTCCTTACGTTGTTGTTGAAAAAAACTTACATGTATTTACCACATCAAGTCAGCATGTGAATTTTCCCCAGGACTTAGCTTCTTGGAATATTCTCAGAGGGCACATTCTTGCCTCCCTACCACCAAGGGCTGGAGTGGGTGAGCCCCCGGCCCTTAGACAGAGGACACAGGCTGACCTTAGCACAGGCTGCCATGACCAACACCATTCTGATGGCTCCTCCCTTCTCTTCCTCTTTCCTCCACAAATCCCTTCCTGGTGGCACGTCTCACAGGGTTCAGCTCTCATTTTGCTGTTTCTTGTGGTTGGTCATGTCTATCCAAATTACACGAATGGACATGGAAGTTGTACTGGACACTGAAGGTGAATGGTCAGCAGGCCTGAGAAGGTGCCGCTGAGTCTCTTATATCTTTTCATCTCCACTTGAAAAAGAAGACAGTCCGATGCTCTTCAGAAATTCTCTCTACAGAAATGCAAAGGAAAAGACAGTGCTCTGTGATGACCTTCTTCATATTAAAATGCTTATTAATTTATCCAACTATTGCTCAGCACCAAGAAATACAGTATCGAGGTAGAACCATGACTCTTACTTACAGCGATTCCTCAACCTTGATGCTCTGGACTTTGTTCCAGTATAGCTTCAAAATATTTTTGTCAGAAAATTATTCCTGGAGTTTTTATTCTTTGGCAATACTCTTGAAAAGTATAGGCAATTCATTCAAAGCACTTGGCCACCTAGGCAGCTATTTTATGACATCCAAAGGCATTTCTATCAAAAGGATGAAAATATGGCATTTATGTAAAAACAATGATAGAATAAAGGGGCCAAGTTTTTAAGTTTGCCCTGGAAACATGTCCTGCCACGTATTCATTGCCTCACGGAAAACCATGCAGTGCATGCCAAGTTTTGCATCCAAAGTCCCCCATGACCTGGTTTCGTCCACCCCTTCAGGTTTATTATACCCACACTTCATGTGTCCCAGAAAGACCAGATAGTCTGCATTCTCTTTGTTTCACGTTCCTGTGACGCTGTGTTTGCCAAGTCCCAGTATTTCACAGATGACAATAATTAGCTGGTGCTTTGAGCTCTCTGCGCACATCTCTTGTCTCCCGTACTCAGTGGTACTCTAATATGCAGATGAGACAAAAAACAATCCTTTTTTGTCATTTCCAGGCAGTCCTATTGGGAGAGTGCATCCTGGTAACTATGGGGTCTTTTATTTTCTGAATACAGCATATTCATCATCTTGCATACAATGCTAGTCAGAATGATTTACAGTTTATGTAGATACACAGATAAGGAAGTCACAGTTTAAATACAAAAAAGGACAAAGAGGAACAGAAATGACTCCTTCCCACCTCTGTTTCCCAGCCATCTCTCCTGCTTTTCTCCTCCATCTTTGTAATTTTTTCTTCATCTTCACTGAGATATTTCATGTATATAAAAGTCAATATCAACATATCAGCAACGGAATATCAACATTCCTTTCCTTCCTCAATTTTTACACAGATAACAGCATACTATAAACGTTCTTCTGCAATTGATTTTTAACTTAACAATAACATTATCCTGAGGATCCTTCTCTAATGATATGTAATGAGTTCTCTAATTCTTTTTTTTTCAATTTGGTATTTTATTTTATGGCTGCACTGTTGCATATTTAGTCATTTACCTATAGATGGACACATGAATTGCTCCCAATGTTTTGTTTTTACAAAAATGCTGCATTGAACAACTTTAAAAAAATATTTATTTATTTTAATTGGAGGACAGTCACTTCACAACACTGTGGTGGCCCCTGCTTGTCCTGCCACTATTTCATGTCTTGATACAACTCTAGTGTGCATTCTTTTTTGTGTGTTTTAATTGAAGTAGAGTTGATTTACAATGTTGTCTTAGTTTTAGGTGTACAGCAAAGTGATTCCTTCTACTTTCTTTTCATTGACTTAGCTGCTTTTGCAAAAATGTCTTAGATGTTTGATTTTTATGCTTTCCTCTTATCTGATGGCTATTAATTTCCCTGTAACAGGGTTTTGTTTGTATCTCACAAATTTTGATATGTATTATTTTCATTATCATTTGGTTGAATATGTTTTATTTCATTATAATTTCTACATAGATTTGGACCCATAGGTTATATAGAAGAGTATTTATTTTTGGATGGGGGGAGGTGAATTTTTATCTTTAACAAATGATTTCTAGCTTAATCCTCGGTGGCAGATCACAAGTGACCAAATTTCACTTCTTTGACATTTGTTGTTATTTGTTTTTTGAGCCAGCATATAGTCAATTTTGATAAACATGTCTACTTGAAAAAACATGTGCTCTATAGTCATTGGTCTCAATGTCTTTTAAATGGATAGGATTTCATTTGTTAAGCATATTTTTCAAATCTTCCTCTTACTTACTAGTTGTTTCTTCTTTTAATACTTTGGCCACCTGATGCAAAGAACTGACTTATTGGAAAAGACCCTGATGCTGGGAAAGATTGAAGGCCGGAGGATAAGGGGATGACAGAGGATGAGATGGTTGAATAGCATCCCAGTCTTGATGGACATGAGTTTGAGAAAGCTCTGGGAGTTGGTGATAGACAAGGAAGCCTGGTGTGCTGCATTCCATAGGGTCACAAAGAGTCGGACACAACTGAGTGACTGAACTGAACTGATGAAAATTTTTCATCATGATTATTTCCACTTTCATAGTTTTAAAATTTTGATTTCATATCTTCAATGCATGAAAATTTAGGATCATTTTGTTTTCCTACTCAGTTGACACTGTTATTATTTTGAAATAATCCTTTTTATTTATGGAAGATTTTCTAGCCTATCTAATATTTCTCGAGTTATACAAGTTTTTTTTGATTAGCATTTATATAGCATATTTTTAACATTCTTCTATATTGAAACTTCCTATCTTTAAAGTGAGTTATTATAAGAATTTAATTTAGTTCTCAATACAATTTTTGTTTCTTATTTTCCTTCTTGCTTTGGAGTAGTTCCAAGAAGAAAAAGAGGCAATGACTTAAGAATCTAGGTTCTTAATATAATAATAAGAATTATGCGAGACAGAATAAGAGACACAGATGCATAGAACAATTTTATGGACTCTGAGGGAGAAGGTGAGGGTGGGACGTTCTGGGAGAATAACATTGAAACATGTATATTATCATATGTGAAACAGAACACCATTCCATGTTCGATGCATGAGACAAGGGCTCAGGGCCGGGGCAATGGGATGACCCAGAGGGATGGGATGGGGAGGGAGGTGGGTGGGGGGTCCAGGAAGGGGAACTCATGTAAACCCATGGCTGATTCATGTCAATGTATGGCAAAAACTATTACAATATTGTAAAGTAATTAGCCCCCAACTAAAATAAAAAAAAAAAAAAGAATCTAGGTCATACCTTGTATTGAGCTTGCACTCACTGGAAGATAGTCATTGCTCACATAGGGAACAGACATAGACAGAGAAGGGGGAGGAAGAAGAGGGTGGAATGTACGGAAAGAATTAAATGGAAACTTACATTAGCACACGTAAAATAGATAGCCAATGAGAATTTGCTGTACAACTTAGGGAACTCAAACAGAGGCTCTGTAACAACCTAGAGAGGTGGGGTGGGGAGGGAGATGGGAGGGAGGTTCAAGAAGGAGGGGACATATGTATACCTATGACTGATTCATGTTGATGTTTGCAGAAACCAATACAATTCTTTAAAGCAATTATCCTTCAATTAAAAAATAAATCAATTTAAAATAGATAACAAACAAGGACTTACTGTATAGTACAGAAAACTATGCTCAATATTCTGTAACAATCTAAATGGGGAAGAATTTGAAAAAGAATAGAGGCATGTATATGTATAACTGAGTCACTTTGCTGTACACCTAAAACTAACACAGCATTTTAAATCAACTATGTTTCAATGTAAAATAAAAATGAAAAAAGAAAGATAGTCATTGCTCATGTGTATACAGAGTGGAAAGAAAGGGCAAATTAAGTTTGTTTTTTGGTGCCTGGAAAACTGGGGGGCTCAATAAAAAAACGTCTTAAGGTAATGGGGAGCACTTGACTGCTGAAAGCCAAGAAGAAAGACCAAGGTATGAGGATGTCTAATGAGTGCATTGATTGTTCCAAGTGGAGGGAATTCTATTTGGAAATAGAAAACAAACAAAGAACAAGAAGAATGGACTCCTGCTCTAAGGTTGGTATCCAATGATAATAGACTGTTCATGACAGCCAGTCATAAATGGCTTGCAGTGTGGTCCTGGATAATAAGTGAGATGCTGTGGTCTATTGAAAATGAGAAGTGAACCTTTGGGATAAATATGAGAAGAGGGAAGCTGGAGATGTTTAAGAAGGGATAGAAACAGAGATGCACTAATTATTAGAAATATTTCTCAAATCTGGCTCTGCCCTGGCATGGACTCCACCATGTGAAGCCAGGGTGGGCCATTTGTAACAAAACACGTCTTATAGATGTGGGGAAGGTACGGGAGGAGGAGACAGGGAGGGAGGGAGCAGTTCTGTGAGGCTGGGTCTGAGAGGACTTTGTGTTCATCTCCAAAAGTCCAGTTATATCCTTTGTAAGGGTTCCCTGGGCATCACCTGGGCCAGGCAAGATGCACCCAGATCAGCCTAGGAAAGATGCTGGGTGAAGCTGGAGCATGAACTGCATCCTGGGAAGAGTGGGAAGACAGAAAACCACCTCCAAGACTCATGTGCCAACTCAAACAAGGGATAAGATTAATTATCACATGGATTTGACTTACTAGTTTTGTGTTTTTTAAGTGTTTCTTTTACTTAAAATTTTAATGCTAGTATTTGACATTTTAAATATTCACAAAAATCATGATGGAGACAAGTTCTATGAAATGAAAAGCTTGGAGAATTGAATTTTGAAATTATGTACGAATTGAGCTGCAACAGTAGAGATCCTATTTGTAGATGTTTCACAGAAAACTGAGAGAGGAACATCATGAACCCTCAGGTCAGACTTCCACGTGGTGATGAAAAGACACTGTTTTGTCTCTCTGGGGGCAGTAATAGCTTTCTGTATGTTACATAATCCACTAAGGTTACATAAGAAACCCACTGCACAGTGAGAGCCAAATAACAGGTTCTCACAGAAAAACAGCAAAATGACAACTGCATATGTGTGTGTGTGTGTTTCAGTGCCAGGTCCTATGAGAAGGTGGGGAATATAGCGCTTAGAAGTTCTGGATCAATCTCCTTATCACCTGGAAATTAATCCTCTTGAAGTTTAAATGAAAGAGGGAACATGGTGCCAATGGAAGGATCAGACTGAAGAATTCCAATTTAAGATAATCCTGCAAACATTTAAAACAAAACAGTTAAGCTCACATGGCTTTAAGAAGAAAACACCAGTAGTCGCCTGTAGCAACCATATGCCCATCTGCCTACCTGTGTGTCTGCAGGTGCATGAAAGCCAATGAGAGGAAAGCTTATTTCCTTCATTAATAAAGACATGCTGGATTGAAACTGCTCACAACTCAGAGTGAGTGAAATGTAACTTTTTAACAGGTCAGTAAAATGTAACTGTCTCAGAGATCATTCCATGCATGGCCCTCTAGTTATGTTACAAATTATTACCTGAGTAATTTTGTTTATCTGTAACTGGAAAGTAATAATTCTTAGTATCTTTTGCCTGAAAAATGTTTTCTGATGTTGGACTGGAACTATTCTAACATAGCGACGGTACTCACTCTAGAACCCGAAAGGGGTTCACCCTAAAATTTAGGCATATTCTAGGTCTCATAAAGAAGGCTTAGCACCAAAGAATTGCTGCTTTTGAATTGTGGTGCTGGAGAAGACTCTGGAGGGTCCCTTGGACTTCAAGGAGATCAAACCGGTCAATCGTAAAGGAAATCAACACTGAGTATTCACTGGAAGGACTGATGCTGAAGCTCCAATACTTTGGCCACCCGATGTGAAGAACTGACTCATTGGAAAAGGCCCTGATGCTGGAACAGATTGAGGACAGGAAGAGAAGGGGGTGACAGAGGATGAGAGGAAGGATCCCTGCCTTCACGCGGCCCAGATGTCGCCCATAGCGACCACACCGCCAGCTCTCTCTCTCTCAGAAAATATTCAAGAGGTGTGAGAGTTCTTGATTAGAAAGGTGGGAAACCACAATATTTGAACTATAATTTTACAAAAGAACATATCCACCTTTATGGCTCTCTTATCAACAGAGCTTATGTGAGTAGTGAAACCAAACTCAAAGGCAGGAGGATTAATGTCACATGGCAGCCCTGGGTAGTTTTGAACAAAGACCCAGATAATGAGCAATGACTGGTCACAGGATGAGGGCAGCGGTGGGAGTGAGTATGACCCCAAGAGAAGCCAAGCTTGGAGCCAGATTCAACATGATGCAGAAAGGAAGGGACAAAGTCTGGAGTCAGTGTCAGGACTTCCAGGCCTCCAGAGGTCTTCTCCAGGCAGGATTGTGACTACATAAAAGTGAAAGTGTTAGTTGCTAAGTCATGTCCGACTCTATGCGACCCCCTGGACTGTAGCCCGCCAGGCTCCTCTGTCCTTGGGGAGTCTCCAAGTAAGAATACTGGAGTGGGTTGCCATGCCTTCCTCCAGGGGATCTTCTCAACCCAGGGATCAAACTTGGGTCTCCTGCATTACAGGCAGATTCTTTGCCGTTTGAGCCACCAGGGAAGCCCCCAAAATACCAGAGTGTGACTATATATACAAGCTCCAATTAGGAAAAAAGAAGATAAAGCAATTGCACTGACTTGGAGACTGGGCGGAGTGTGCGGAGGTCCTGAATAGGCAGGACCACCCAACAATAGAAAATGAGAACACGTGGTGCTAGAACAGAGTCTTGCTGTCCTCTGCCCTGCGAACCAAAGGATGTATCCACAGAAATCCAGTTTCAGAAGGTTGGTCACTCCTGAGATCGGACAGCAGGGCCCCCTCACTGGCCCTTCTGAGATGCAGAGACCCGGTAATGAATACTAGCCTGGTAACTTGGAGTCACAGGCCCTTTCCAGCTGCGTGGCTTTGGGTGAATGACTTAACCTTTCTGACACTGCTTTTTCACCTCCGTGTGGGATAATATTAATACCTCCCTGGCATTACTGTCACACAAGTCAACAATGATGACTTAAAAGTCTTTTGTTCTACAAGTATGTGTGTATGCAGGCTCAGTCGTGTCTGACTCTGCCACCTCAAGGACTGTAGTCCTCCAGACTCCTCTGTCTATGGGATTCTCCAGACAAGAATACTGGAGAGGGTTGCCATTTCCTTCTCCAGGTGCTTACCCTATAGATAAAACTTAATAAGTGGTTATTGTCTCTGTTAAAAGGTTACTTGATGTAGAATTACGCCATAAAAAGATAAGATCAACAGTAACTTAAATCTTTTGTTTAAATAATGCAGATAATGGTGAAGCTGGAAGATAAGAACATAATGTTTTGCGGTCGAGAAGGGTTTCCCAAGTCTATCAAACCACACTGTAAGTTTATTATGCTGTCAGCATTGCACTGACTTTTGCATCATGAAACAAATGAGTCATTCCCAGTCTGCCAAATGCTTCCCAGAACCAGAAATTTATTTGATCCCAGTTGCAATTTTGGAAGGAAATAGTTAAATCCCTCTGAATTCCTTTTATCATCTGGAAAGCAAGTGGGCAAAGACAATACATCTACAAGATTTTCAGATCCATTAGAAATGTCAGAAGACAGTCAATTATCCATTGAAAAATAAATGTATAACCAGTGAGGTGCACTTATAAAGACAGATCTGAAGCAAGAGATTTTTACATAAAAAATTAAACATTACTAGTTGAGGGCTGTTGTTAGCAAACTTAGAATTTAGTAAGAAGTTGTTAGACCAGATTTGCTCATTCAGAAGTAACTATAGTAAATTATAAACACCTCAGTTAGTGGTTTGTTAGGTAATATTTTTGACATATTTTCCTTAGAAGCTGTTGAAAACAAACAAAAAAAGAGAACAAAGCATTTAGCATGATGATCCACTGAGGCACACTGGCAAGTCCCTTCTCCAGCTGACTTCCCTTTATCTGGAAAGTTCAGAGGGCATGAAGTAAATTATTTTTTCAACATGTGTGCTTTTTATTGTTCTGAGATATAGTCAGTTTCCAGTAAACTCTTTGTATATCAGCCTTAAAACATTGTGAAACACTACTAAAAACACACTTACTCTACTCTGATGCCCCTTCAACTCATTTTGTCCTCACATCAGTCCTCTGGGGTAGGGACTACTAGCATTCATCTTTCACAGATGTGGAGACAACGATGTGAAGCTGGGAGTGAGTCTCCTAGACTTTTCCTGGCAGAGCTATGCTTCAGCCCTGGAAGTCTGGGTCTAAACTCTGCCCTGAGGCTGGTCAAGGCTGCCTTGGTTCCATCTTAAAGATGAATACCTTTTCCTCTTTGGGAGCTCCACCCCTGACCAAACTTTATTTATTTATTTTTGGACCTCAAGGGCACAGAACTGACTTTACCAAACAGCAGATTTTTGTCATATGTTTCCACAAGCACTTCTTCTGTTTGATCATATGTTGCTTTCTTCCTTCCCGTCTACACCCGAATGTATTTAACATGCCTTTCTCCAATTCATCCTCCGTGTGTTTATGACAATGCATGTAACTGTAGATCCTCAAAAACTGTCAGGATATTTGTGTGTGTGCTTTCAAAAATTACATCAATTGCATTGTGCATGGATCTCCTTGCTGATGGTATGTTGTAGTAGACTCTTGGGGGGAAATAACTATTTTTCAAAAGTCAAGTTAAGAAAGTGTCAAATTATTGTACTGATTCATAAATATATCACTGTAATTTGTAGTAGATACATGAGTAAATTTACCAATATATTTTTAAACCTCAATTTAAAATATCTTTCAAATTAGAAGTTATAGAATATTTCATATGTTCTAAAGTAGTTTATCTGTTTTTCCTATTTTCTTATTGTTTAGCTTCTATCCTCTTAATGTTTAGCTCTTATTGTTTTACCTTTCATATTTAGAAACTATAAATTTTGAATGATTTTTTGAGGTAGGAATCCAGCTTTATTTTGATATTATATATCATCTGTTGTTACTAACACCATCTGCTTAATAATCCATATTTTCCCTGATAGTTTACAATGACATATCTAACATGTGCCATGTTTCCAAGTCTGTTTCTGGGATCACAATCTTGTTCCACTTTTCTATATGTTCTTGTGCTGAACTAACCTTACTCTTATTTCTGAAAAGATTTCTTAATTATTTGAGGACATTTATTATTTTATATAATTTAAAATGGGGCTTCCCACATGGAGCTAAAGTGGTAAAGAATCCGCCTGCCAATGCAGGAGGCTCAGATTTTATCCCTGGGTTGGGAAGATACCCTGGAGAAGCAAATGGCAATCCACTTCAGTATTCTTGCATGGGAAGTCCCATGGACAGAGGAGCCTGGTGGGCTGTAGTTCATGGGGTCGCAAAGACTCAGACACGACTCAGCATGTACGCACAGATATATATGTTAGCCATTGGTGACTTAGATAATTGTGAAATTAAGTTTCTAGTCACTCATGTTTTATTGCACATGGCTTCCTCCTCTTTTTGAAGAACTCTGCCA
Source organism: Giraffa tippelskirchi (assembly GCF_054371585.1). Taxonomy (NCBI): domain Eukaryota; kingdom Metazoa; phylum Chordata; class Mammalia; order Artiodactyla; family Giraffidae; genus Giraffa; species Giraffa tippelskirchi. The sequence goes on from NC_137280.1 coordinate 53,624,774, forward strand.
AGAGTCCTCTCAGAGTCTCGGTGTGATTAACTGTGTGAAGCTTAGTACATCTGATAAAATCTTCATTTTGTCCTCACTTTAGATAAGAGTTTAGCTCTCTGTCTTCTGTTTTGAAACTATTGCTCTGTTCTTTCTTCCATCCAGCGTTACTGTTGTGAAATCTGATGCCCCTTTGAAGTACTCTCCTGTTCCCTTCCAGAAGACTGTAGAAGGCTCTCTGTCATTGATTTCGTTGAACATTACCCTAATGGGTCTGGCAGTTGAGGTTTTCTTATCTCTCCTGTTCGGCATTCTTTGTTTGAATCTGGGAAATTTTAAGGAAATGTTTTCTCATATATCCCCCGTCCCCCTGCCCAGATCACTTGTTAATTCTTTTGTTTTGTGACTCCTGCTAGGTACCTAGTGACACTTGTACTTTTACCCTTATCTTTAGAGGTTTCCCTCCTTCTTTCTATCCCTTAATCCTTTTCTGACACCTAAGACTTCCTCAGCTGTACCTCCCAGCATGGTATAGTATGCTGCTTTCTGAGTATCGTCTATTATTCAACTCATTGATCATGTTCTTTATTCCAGTGGTTGCGTTCTTCACAGCAATACCCCCAACTGAACATTGTTACTTTGAGCACTTGTCTCATGTTTCCAGTATCCTTCTTAGATCCCTGAGGATCTGTATCTGTGCTTACCTGAAATTCCTGTTCCAGCTGGTCAATTTATTCAGTGACCCTTGCCAGGTTTACTTTCTTGCTCTTCAAAGTGCTGCCGCTTCTCAATTATTATTATTTTTTCCCTGTGAGTTCTTATTCCCCTTGGAATTCTCTGTTACCCAGGGCCAGTGATATGGGTCTGGGAAAAAGGAAAACATCTGAAATCCTAGCTTGCTCTTTTTCCTAGGAGGTTTGGATTTGGGGCGTGGGGTCTCAGGACAAAGGCCTCCTTGGATTGCAATCTAAACTCCACCACTCCCCATTTCCTCTCCTCCTCCTCTGATGACCCTTTTTCCTAGAGAAACCCTGGTAGCTCTCCACGTACTGCTCTTCTGCATGAGGTCATCCTCTGATAACTTCTTAATCCACACAGTGGTGTTAGAGGGATGGAGGGAGGAGAGGATTCCAGGGGCGACCATTGCTATGAACATTGATATATTCAGACATTAATTAACCTCCTTGACCAGGGATCGAACCTGTGCCCCCTGCACTGAAAGGCAAAGTCTTAACCACTGGACCACCAGGGAAGTCCCTTAACCACCTCATTTTTGTGTTCTCTCCAGAGTGGCTTCAGAAGAAGATGCCAGCAGCTCACACAAGCTTACTGTCTTCTCTGGCACTAAAAATTCTGTTGAATTTAGGAGAAAATTCCTGAGATAGCACTTCTCATTTTATACATTTATTTGTTTATTTTCGAGAAAAATGACAGCAGTGTTAGCACTAGTGAGATCCAGAGATTTATTGAAGTTCAACGCCGACACTAGCAGTTCACATCTATATTTCTCTGGGCCTTTAACTTCTCTGAGTTTCAGTTTGCTCATCTGCAAGTTGGATAAAACAACATTAATACACTTTTATTCACCAGACACTCTGCGTCAGGCACTTATATGAGGCCTAGATGACTTCATAAGACAGCTGGGAGAATCAAAGGAGATAAAATGCCAAATAACTAGATCAGCAGAACATATTCTGTTGAAGTGTGAAAACTGCATAGAACTTAAGGAGTTGGTCTGTGGAGTGAGAAAGAGGTGTGTTTAAATCATGTCACTAAATTCTCTAATTTTTGAGCACGTTCCCTAGTGTATCTGGGTATTAGTTTCTTAAACTGTCAAGTGGAGGTAATGCCCACATCAAAAGATTGCTGTGGATTTAAATGAGATAATCTCATGACACACTTAGTGGTTACCCAATGCCTGACTTCTCTGATGCGTTCAATAAACACTGGCTGTCATTTGTCTGATATTGGCTCCTTCCTGGAGTGGCCATGCTGCAAAAACTTAATCACTTCTCAAAGGAAGTTAAATGGTCATTGACCTTAAATAGCTTGATGTTGCAGGATCTAAATGTAGTAGGTTCTTTATTAAATATCGAATAACTATAATCACTCTTTTTGGCAAAAAAGCATCTCTCAAATTCTTGAGCTATCTGGCTCAACATCGTGATCTCTGAAACAATGGGTAAAGCTTTTTGAATCACTGCCCAAGATCTTGATCTTGAGGGACATTGCAGGATGTTGAAAAATGAAATGCTATGAATAATGGCAGTTCAAAACTTAAAGAAAAACATGTGTGGTCTGGATTAGTCAATGGGGGGGGGTGGTGTGAGTGGAAATAAAGACAGGGGTTCAAAATTGAAGAGCAGAAATAAGACACTGGGTCAATGATTTCAATGATCCTGGTGTGGATTATAATTGAAGGTGTAGAAATGGAGAGTCATATTTCAGAACAGCACTAATTTTTCTGTCCTGTACAGCAGCGACTGGCCACGTGTGGTTACTAAACATTTGAAATATGGTTAGCATGATGGAGCCGAACCTAAAGTTTATTTGATTTTAATTGATTTCAGTTGAAATTGAAATAGTCAAATGGAGCTGGTGGCTACTGTATTGAGCAGTGCAATGCTAGAAAAGGGAACTGGCCAAAAAAAAAAATGATGTCAGATTAAAAATGGGTAATGAAGGAGAGAGAAAGATAGGTGTTCACAAAGGCCCTCAGGGGAAGACTTCAGGGAGCCGGGGGATATGAGTATCTTTTGTTTCCTTCAGGATCCTTTAGAGAACCATCTGTCATCACCACATTCAAAGCTGTAGGCATCTTTAACCTTGTCATCACCCTGCAATGCCTGTTAACATGTTCCCAGGTCATAAGCATATCTCTGTGCTCAGAGCTCAGGGGACAGAGTTCTCCTAAGGCCAGGAGAGCAGCACTGATGCCAGGGTGAGGAGACTAGCATCCACAGCATCACAGCATTTCCTTCTGGACACCCAGCACTTGCCACCCCATATGCTGGAGTGCAAAGGGCAGAAAGCGGCCTTGTGAGATGGCGATACAATCTCCCCGGACTTAGTCATAGAGAGCCAGAGCCTGTAATTTACTAAAAAAAGGAATTTTAGCTCAATTTCTTGTGTGTTTGGGCAGGATATATATTTAGATATGGGATGTACTTTGTGTGTGTGTGGTTAAGAACACATAGCTCAGTGCTAGAGATAATATAACTTTTTGCACAGCAAGTTTAAAGAAAGGAAAAGAGGTACTTGCTCTTGCAGAATAAAAGATTTGAAGATGAACCCATACTTGTTTGGCCCTGTGACTTCTCAGCCTTTTCCTGCTTATCTGGTGCAGTCTTGACCTTTACTTTCCTGGGTTGAAACAGCAAGGCAAGGATTTTCCCAGGAGCACTTGGGAGCTCACCTGAGTCCCCACCACCGCTTCAGCATCTATATAGTGGGGAGATGTTCTCTAGGCAGCAGATGAGTAGTTGGTTGGTCAGTTATTCCCAGGCAGTTCTGACTGCACTAGAGAAAGCAGCAAATGTTGGCTAGAGAGAGATCAACCTCGTAGAGGGAGAATCTTCCTTCCCGGTCAAAAGAAAACCTCCCCAGGCAAAAGCTGAGAGCAGGAGAACCCGACAAGAGGGTGTAAGTGGGGCTGCTTTGATTGCTAAGACTCATCACCACATGGTAACAGCTTCCGATAGTCAGAACATTTCTGTGGTTTTAGGAAGACATAGCTGTCTTCTGTGGTCATGGTAAAAAGCATTTTATCCCATCCCTTGAAGGGTGCTCAGCTACTTACAATATATCATGAAACCAAATGTTGCAGTTTATTGAAACATGAAAAGCTGTGATTGGATGTATTGATATTATTGGCCTAAACCCTAAATTAATATAAAGTTCACAAAGAAAGTCTCAAAGGGTCACCAAACACATGATGCAAAGCAAGTTAACTCTGACCCTCATGTTTGGTCTGCTCCACAGAGTATCTTTCAAGATTCTTTTTTTTTTTTTTTTTTGATGCTGACCATTTTAAAAGGTCTATTGAATTTGTTACAACATAGCTTCTGTTTTATGTTTTGGTTTTTTGACAGGTGGCATGTGGGGTCATAGCTCCTGTCCCAGGGGTCAGACCTGTACCCCTGGAACTGCAAGTGTGGAGTCTTAACCACTGGGCTGCCAGGGAAATCCCTAGAATATCTTTTAACAAGTATAGATTTTAGGTCTGTGGAGCTCAACAGCTGCCCACAGAGATTTACTGCTATGTTTTTTTAAAACTGAAAAACGTCCCCTCTTTCATGAATCCATCTTGGCCACATTCTATGATGAGAGTTTATTGGAGTGAGTCTTTTGGACTCACTTTGCGTGTATGGCTTTGGAACACCGCAGTGCCCTTGTTACTGTGAGTTAGCACTTGCCTGGATGGCTCCACTGTCTCCTGCTCACTCACTGATGCTGGAATCAGATGCCCTTTGAGGACAGACGCTGCTGCTGTCATCTGTCATCACTCAGATCCAGGATTCGAGGGCATTCTTGGAAGCTGCTGACTGATGTGCCCCTGGTCCCTAAGCCTTGGGAAGGCGGAGGTGTGGCCATCACTGATGGTTGATGTGCAGCCTTCAACAGTCTGCTTCAGGAAAAGATGTGAGGCGAACAATCTGTTCTTTCTTTCCAAAAGGCAGTGTTCAGCACACCCTTTGATTTACTTTGCAGTTGACAGGACACTACAATGATAAAGCAATTTCTTAGAAGAGATTCTTCTACTTCTAATCAAAATCTGCTTTTGGCTACCAACCTGCCTGTCCTTTCGGGTCCCCAAACATCCACTCTCAACTTGCTTCTCTTGTGTTTCCACCCAGAGAACCATCTGCTTCTAGCGAGGAACAGAACAAAACAAAGTAAACAAGATGCTCCAAAGGCCCTGGCAAAGGGTAGGTCAGGTTGATGTCTATGTTTATAGGCTGATTTTCCTCCTCCCTGCCTGCATTCTCTACCTCCCTCTCTATATATATCTCTGTTTCTTTCCTCCTACTTTTTTTTTTTTTTTTTCTGTCTAGAAAGAGACATTACAATAGAGGCTAAATCCATGTTCTCCTGATTGTTTAAAAGAGAAAGTGACCACTGGGGAAATGACGAGGGGTCAGAATTTCCCGATTCATATCCAGGAGCCCTCAGCTCATTCATTCTGACTCTCCTTCTGCAGCCCTTCCAGAGTGACAGGGAGGAGGGTGAAATGAAAGAGGATTTTTACCAAGTGCTTTGAAAAGAAAAGGGAACCCTATATGCGAGACAGAATAAGAGACACAGATGCATGGAACAATTTTATGGACTCTGAGGGAGAAGGTGAGGGTGGGACATTCTGGGACAATAGCATTGAAACATGTATATTATCATATGTGAAACAGAACACCATTCCGTGTTCGATGCATGAGACAAGGGCTCAGGGCCGGGGCAATGGGATGACCCAGAGGGATGGGATGGGGAGGGAGGTGGATGGGGGGTCCAGGAAGGGGAACACATGTAAACCCATGGCTGATTCATGTCAATGTATGGCAAAAACTATTACAATATTGTAAAGTAATTAGCCCCCAACTAAAATAAATAAATTTATAAAATAAAAAAAAAAAAGAAAAGAAAAGGGAGAGCAAGAGCTGGAAAGGAAGCTCATGAGGGTAGGGGTGTGTGTGTGTGTGTGTGTGTGTGTGTGTGTGTGTGTGTGTGTGTGTGTGTGTGTGTGTGTGTGTTGGGGGAACAGGCTAAGAGCTCAGAAAATGCAGTGACATAAATCAGGCTTGTGCTGAGTTTCCTGCTTTTTTATTGGGTTGTTCCCTGTGGTGCTTTCACTAAAACTGCTTCCTCTTTCTCTGCACTCATTTTGTTCCCAGTCCAGAGGGTCTTGGATGATGTTGGTGAGATGCCAAACATCTGGGTTTGAGAGAGAGAGAGAGAGATCTCCACAGTTAAGTGACTTCGTCTTCTCCTGCCCCTGGGATGCTCTGCTCTGTGTTCCAGAGGTCTGATGACTGTTCACTGCTGGGTATCTATTGATCATGTGGGAACCAGGCCTGATGCTCATCTGTGCACCTCAGAGATAAATAAGAGGTAATAAAGTTTATGATATTTTTTCATAATAACTGGAGTTGTCATGGTGACTCTTTGTAACCCTCTAGACTACAGGTAGCAAGGCTTCTCTGTCCATGGAGTTTTCCAGGCAAGAATACTGGAGTGGGTTGCCATTCCCTTCTTCAGGGGATCTTCCTGATCCAGGGATCCAACCCTCATCTCTTGCGTCCCCTGCACTGGCAGGCAGGTTCTTTACCACTGAGCCACCTGGGAAGCCCTATCATGGTGACACCATAATATTTTAACATTTTGTATATAAGCTTTACATGTATCATTTTTAGAAGGCCCATGTTACAGTGTCACTTTGTGCCAGTCTTTGAGATAAGTGCTTTACACACATGAGCTCATTTAATCCTCATAATAACCCCAATAGGTAATTGGTGTAGTCATTCTCATTGTACAGTTGAGAAAACTGAGGTTCATAGGAGCTACATGAATTGCTAGAAAATAGTATAACTGATCTTTAGATCTTAGTCTTCCTGGCTTTAGAATCCTGAGCACTGATTTTTTTTTTTTGATATTTCAGTTGATAATTGTAAATACTAATATGGAGAATGAAACTAACAAGTGAAGCAGTGAGAACCCCTACTTTGTTCATTTGAGGATGTTTAATTAAAATATTGTTTTCATTTTCTGCAACCTTTCTCCACCTATATGATCTCTTCAGTAGCTAACAAAAGAGAGACATAAGCTATTTTTTTTTTTCAAGGAGAAAATCTTAAAACATTCAATAAATATGAGGCTCCGTACTTGCTACAAATAACTTAGAGAAAAAGTAAGGCATTAGATTAAAATGCATTGATGATAATTGTGAAAATGTTCCTTGAATCAGCCACACGTCTTCCTTCTAAATTCTAAAAGACTGAATATAATTACTATCAATTGCTTAATATTTCTTATGTATAACTTCAATTATTATAATATTTATTGCTATGGAACAAACTACTCCAAAATTTAGTCATAATGCAACAACTACTGTTCAATATCTCACAGCTTTTGTGAGTTAAACATTCAGAAATAGCTCAGTTGACTTGGTCTTCTGTTTCATATGACATTGTCTCCGGTCACCCAACAATTGTCAGCTGATGTTGGGGGTGGCTTTGAGCTGTCCAATTACATATGTGCATATAATTTCAAGTTTTCTAATAGCCACATTTAAGAAGTTTAAATAAGTAGAATTAACTTTAGTAGCGTGTTTTATTTTAATCTAATCAATCAAAATATTATTATTTAAGCATCTAATCAATATACAAATTTTAATGAGATACTTTTGGTATGTTTTTTGAAATCCGATGTGCATTTTATCTTACAGTGCATCTCAGTTTGGACTGTTGACACTCGTGGATGGTGGCTGCCATGCTGGCTCGCACAGGTTGCTGGAGACACCGTGATACCTTTGCTCTCATGCGAACCACCTTGCTGGAATTGTCTGGAATGCTAGGCTCACTGAGCTTCTCTGCTTCTCTGAGTATTCTCCAGAATTTCCCATGGGTTTTCTCCTGCAGGTAATCAGTCTTCTTACAAGGCAGCTCAAGTTTCCAAGAGTTGGAGGCAGAAGTTGTGAGCTCTTTTAAAGGATGAGTCCTAAACTGGCATAGCATCACCTGGGTGCAAGGGGAAAGAAACTGTCCCATCTCTCAATGGAAGACTCATCAAGGAACTTACAGCTGTCTTTAATATGCCAGGGAGCATTTATTAATGTTTCTCAAAGTGTTATACAGTCAACTCACATAATTTAAAACCTCTTTATATACATTTTTAGGATACCGAAACCCAGTGTATAATGGAAGTGGAGAAATAGTTACATATATTTTGTAGACCCAGAATTATAAGAATATATCAATTATCATAGATGTTTAGAGTCATATATAAACTTTTAGAAAGGATACTTTATCATTTGTGATTTACTTCCTATTAGATTCTTGATTAAACAATACAACATCTAATATCAAAACTGTTCCTACAGGAAAATAAAAACCATTTTTCTTGTTCCACTCGTTTCTAATGCTGCCATTATACCATGGTGAAAAGCAGGGGGTGCCTATTTTAATTTGACAGTTATGACAAAAGCATTATAAATCTTTACCTTATTTCTCTTTGGACATTTATTTTAGTAATTGCTCAGCCGTGGGCTCTAATGTTCTGAATAATTGTTCTGTCAACCATTCTAAACCTTGTTTGGATGAATATGTAACAAGTTGGAGATCGTTATTTGTTTTCAAATAACCTGCTGCAAATACAAAAGTGGTGACTATAGAAATTAAAAAACAAAGAGAAACATTGGGCTTATTTCTCTTTTTAAAAAAAATTTTCCAGATACTTGGCTAGGTCAGATGAAATCTCATGTATATTGAAATCAATAATTTATGAGCACTAACTACAGAGAAAGAAATTAAGACAAGGAAATAAGGAATTCAGTGAACTGCTGTCTCTGGGTAATAAGAGTGATTCTGAAATGTATCAGTTTTGTCACTAAGCTAGAAAACAGCGGTTGTGCTGGACTATTTTAGCACTGCCATCAAAAGTCCTTGACTGTCCCTGTAAGGGGTCGGTCTCTGTGACTAGTCACAAAATTCACCTAAACTCATTGTTTTTGATAATGACAAGCCTCTGCTTTTGGACTTATCTATGCTCTGCTGAGCAAGAGCTGAGATTAGTGATTTTATCAGGTGTAGCAGAGATCTGTAATGGATCAACCAAGAGATAGACCATTATGTGAACTGAAGTCGAATCCCCTGCCACAGCAGGCAAGGTGGATTTACCAGGTCTATCAATCTTCAGATTTAACAATGTGTCTGAAAACACGTGGTAATTGAAAACATAATCACTAAAACTGGAGAGAAATTATGTTTTCAGTTCAGATCTTCCCTGGATTATGCAGAAGATGCCAACGTGTAAGTTTGCACACAAACCAGACAGTTTATTCAGTGTGATTTGGTGATTCAGTCATTTCAGTTCTCCCACATGGAACGGCAGAATCTCCTATAATAGAATTTAATGTGGAGTTTGGAGGGCACGGTGATCAATAAATTTGCTCTTGGCTGGTAAGGCAATAAGTGTCTTGCTCAAATTCACCTTCTCAAAAGTTCTGAATTGAATTAGAGCTCTTATTCACGGTGTACTCTGAATAAGTGAGATGTCAGGTTAAAATTAATCTTGAAACTTCAGACCCAAGAAACAAATAAGATGGATGAATCACATTAAAAGTCACTGGGATTTATGCAATCAACCTACTTATTGCTGTCTTCCTATATTCTGTCCTTCGGTTTTATACATATTGCCAAAGACTATTCAGTAGAAGGAAAGTGGTCTAACATGTATAAAAAATGAAAATTTTAAAATCCACTTATAAAATCCATCATTATGTGCTAGAGATACTGTGTAAGGCAATGTACCTATATGTTCCTATTTGTGCTGGTGGGACCATCACAGGAACTGTGCCTGGAATTGGACTCTCTTTCCTTTCTCCTCCCTGCTTCTTCCCCTCTTGCGCTGGGTTCTTCTGGTTCATAGACCACTTATAGACAAAGCCTTGTCTCGAGATATGTATTAATATCTGGGGACCCTGATATAAGACTCCAAAGATCCTTTTGACATCTCTCATTGTGTGGCAGTTATGTGTTTGGAAGAGAAGAGTCCTTCCATCCATCTGCCCCAGGGACTGACACAGGAGAAGGCAAGACCCAGTCAATCACTTTATAAAAACCATCTTTCATGCTTTTATGCTACCCCTGTTGCTGCTGCTAAGTCACTTCAGTCATGTCCGACTCTGTGCGACCCCATAGACTGCAGCCCACCAGGCTCCATCGTCCCTGGGATTCTCCAGGCAAGAACACTGGAGTGGGTTGCCATTTCCTTCTCCAATGCATGAAAGTGAAGTTGCTCAGTCGTGTCTGACTCTTCACGACTCCATGGACTGCAGCCTACCAGGCTCCTCCATCCATGGGGTTTTCCAGGCAAGAGTACTGGAGTGGGTTGCCATTGCCTTCTCCAATGCTTCCCCTACTTGGTTAAAAATAACTCAGCAATCCAGTCTGAACTAAGTTTTCCCACTGTTTTCCATTTTCTGCCCATCCCCAACAATATTTAATAATGCTTTCAGAAAGTTCATCTATTTCTGCTTGTATGTTTTGCAAATGGGTTTTACTTTGCCATACTTTTGGAAAATAATTCTCTCTAGATAATCAAGTTAATGAATGAATTTCAGTATAAAATATGACCAGAATGCTTAAGTACTCAGAAAACTAAGTATAATGAATGACTTTATAGAGCTATACAACTAATCAAATTTTCATAAAAATGTGAGTGTAGAGAACACTAATTGGGGGCAGATAACTTTCAGGTTAACTTTCTATAATATTGTAACAATTCTTCCGTAGTGATAATTCTTGATAAACATGAGCATTGCACTTTAAAATCCTTCTCCTAAACTAGTAGGTCTTTTTCTACTTGTCTCTCTGCATCTTCATCAGAGGAAATAAGAGCTTATTAAATATTATAAAATTATGGCAAAGTTTGTTTGCTCTTTGGAGGGGAGATCTATGAATATACAAGTATATAAAACCCCACGGATTTATTATGGAGGAAACTGTGAAATTTACAGGACTCTGATTCTAATTCTGAACTGAAAAATAAAAGGAAATAAAAGTCTCAGGGCCAAAGAGGGGGAGATTTTTCCTTTTGGTAAATTGGGGTTTGGAGAACTTTCTGGATGGCCCGATTGGGACCTCTCCATGCTTCTCTGGCTTCTTTCTTTCCTCTGCCTCTCTGACAGCTCCAAAGTCCTTAGAGGGTGGCTTCTAATTACACCTCACTTCTGTTTTGTTTTCGTCTTTCCTGGAGGGATGAGTGAGAAGGTGAAGACTGCAGAATGCAGGGCATAGAGCACTGGCAGCATTTATTTGCGTGTGTGAGTCACTTTGGAAAGAGAGTCTAAAATGGGAAGAGATGTGTTATAAATGAGAATCTTTCTGAGCCTGGATATTTTTAACTAGTAAAATGGGGTAACATAATCTTCCCTCCTATCTTACTGTTGTGTGAAAATTGTATAAATCTTAATTATTTTGAATTGGTTGGTGGTGTTTTCCATGTCTACTACATCCTTCTGCTTTGCTGTATATTGATTCTATTAATTTTTGAGAGTTTGTCATTGAAACTCCAACTAAAAATCCTAATTTATCCACTTAAAAAATAATTGTAACATGTAGTGGAACTGTATGTAACTTTGTTCTGTATTTTCCAAGTCTCCTGTAAACGTGTTATCATACTTTCATAATTTAAAAAATAACATAGAGAAAAAAATCCCCCCCAAGCCATTTTCTTGGATGTAAATAGGTCAAATGTGCAAACAATCTTCACTTGCTGGAGCTCAATTAATGCCTATTTCTTGGTCTGTTTCATGTGCCTACGCCCTTAAACACTACCAAGGGAGAATAAGATGCTTTGGAATTTAGGGGGGAGGTCTGTTAGATTGCCACAAGTGCTCAAAGACTTCACTTTTGTAAAATCTAGGTTGTATGTGAATGCATTAACTCTGCCCAGGCGCCCAGGTGTGCAGTCATGGGGTGAATCAACTTGGAGGCAACTGTTAAGATTTTGCACTGGGTTAATTCCAGTTCGGCATATGAGGGCCAGTAGCTGCCAGAGGAGCCGCTCCTTGAATATTTCATTATGAAACTCTATTTATAAAAAGAATTAAGCTTTATCCCCCCCAACTCCTCTCCATTCTTTCAGGCACCCAGGTATTGTGGCCCCAGGCAGACTCCCCAGCCATGTTTCCTGCCGGAGGACACTTTCTCTGCTGACCTGTGTGTTATCATCACTCACTCTCCACTGGAGACAATCTTCCATAGCTACTTCACCGAGATGTGGACTCCTATGTATTTCTGGAACAGTGATTCCTTCAGAAAAGCTCATTTAAAAAATATTAGAGAATAGCTCTAGCTTGAAAGTAGATTTTCAGCTTGAAATCCATTCCATAAAGGCACATGGTGTTCTAAGGATGCAATTCAGAAGAAGCCACTGGAAGATTTTGTTAATATATCCTAGTCTTTCTTCAAATCCCTGAATTTGTGAATATTCCTTACCACACAATTGAATACTCCACTTTTTTTTTTCTCTATAGATAGAGCTTCACTATATCTAATCCATCATAATCAAAATCAAACAAAAGACAAAGCAGGTATGTGGTATGTTAGAGCAGTGAATAGGTGTTTTCTCGTATGATCAACATCCGTCGTGGCCTTGGCTGATCACTCATGTCTCAGCTCCTCCTGGAGAAATGACATGTGGGTGAAAACCCAGCCCTATAGCCTTGGACAGATCACTTTACCATGCTGTGCCTTGATCCACAATCTAGAGTGTTGGGATGGTCCTGACAAAAGTGTAACATCCAAGCTTGTTATAAGGATGAAATGCATGTACAACACTGAAGAAGTACACTGTAGTATATTCTCCAGAAGCATTAATTACTATTGCTAAACACGTACTTCAAAGATATCATTTCCCATGATTTAACCTTAAGATAATTCAGCTTACGAAAATAGGCTGTTAAATAGGTACTGTTTTGATTCTGAAAAGTTGCATTTTCTTTTTAACCATAATTTACATTTTTTTAATCCTTTTTTTTCTCTCCCCATGCCACATGTAGACTCTTAGTTCCCCAACAAGGGGTCAAACTCGTGACCTCTGCAGTGGAAATGTGGAGTCTTAAACACTGGACCTTCAAGGAAGTCCCTATGCATTTCTCTTTTATTGACTTCCACTTTAATGATGACTTCTCAAGGCCGTTACTTTCACCACATTAAATGCCCACATAAGTTGCAGAAGATAATTCCAAAAAGAAGACACACAAAATTTAATATATCATATCAAATATATCATGAGAGGTATTAACTTGTTATTTTATTTTAAAAATTGAAAAATTATAGGGCAAAACAATACATGCAACTTGTAAGAAAAATAATGAAAATAATAAAAATTATATACAATTTTAAAAGCAAAGGAAAACATTTAGCATGCATTTAAATTCTCTAAGTATTTCCTGAGCTTCAACCAGGGTCTAGAGGAAGGATGCTAGACAGTTGCTATCCTGGAGACTCGGGCAGTGAGAGGCAGACGCATCAAGAAGCACTTGAGTGTAAAGTGACCACTGCTCTAACAGCGACTCGTGGAAATCATTCTGGGACCTGAGTGAAGATGGGGCAGCAGTGGGGGAAGAGATTGTTTACAGAAATAAATGCATTTTTTTAAGGTTAAGCCACAGGAAAGGGTGCCTTCTTATTCAGGGAAATGCAATTTTAAACACGAGGCTATCACTTCACATACATTGGATGGACAAAAGTTAAAAGGAAGACAATACCAAGTGAATGGAAAGATGCCTGGAAATAGAATTCTCATGTGATGCTGGAGGGAGTGAAACTGGTCCAAACACTTAAGGAGCAATTTGGCAATATGCAGTACAACTGCAAATGTACATCCTTATGTCATTCCTAGGATGTCGTTCCTTATGCTGCTAGGTACATTTCCCGGAGAAACACTCAAATATGTGCATAGGAAACAAGAAAATGAATATTCATAGTAGCACTGTTCACAGCAGTGAAAAATGGGATAACCTAAACATCTCTCACTAGCGAGATGAATAGTAATCAATGGTTAGATATTGTTTTATATTCATGCCACAGGTTTTTATACAGCAGGTAAAAGGAATGAAATAGATCTATATTTCCCTCAAAGAAAAAAACGGTAAATGAAGAAATAACTTTCAAAATCAAAATCCATATACAATCATACCATAAAAATTCAGAGTAGAAGCTGACCTTTAGGGAGGGAGGAAAAAGAACAGAAATGGAAGAAAAAGGGAATTTAAATATCATGTGCATTAGTTATCTATTTTATACATAGTAGTGTATTAGTCGATCAATTGTGTCCAACTCTTTGGAACCCTGTTGTAACCTGCCAGACTCCTCTGCCCATGGAATTTTTCAGGCAAGAATACTGGAGTAGGGTGCCATTTCCTTCTCCAGGGGAGCTTCCTAACTGAGGGATTGAACCTGGGTCTCCTGCCTCAAACCCAAGTTTCTTGCATCTCCTGCCTTGGCAGGCAGATTCCTTACCACCAGCACCACCTGGGACCCCCTTATTTCATACACAGTAGTATATATGTATCAATCCCAGTCTCCCAATTCATCCCACTCCCCTTTTTTCCCTTGATGTCCATATGTCTGTTCTCTACACCCATGTCTCTATTCCTGCTTTGCAAATAGGTTCATCTGCATCATTTTTCTAGATTCCAAATGTGTTTGTTTTTCTCTCTCTGACTTACTTTACTCTGTAGGACAGTCTCTAGGTCCAGTATCTATATGGCTGATTCACTTTGCTGTACAGTAGAAAATAACACAACATTGTAGAGCAACTGTATTCTAATAAAAACATTAAAAAATATTTAGTGTGCAGTCTTTGATTCCCTTGTAGGCTGGGCAAGCTCATCCAGGTTGAGGCCCACTGGAATAGAAGCACCCTGAGAAGCAGGCACCAGGAAACAGGAAAGGAGGGTGATAGGAAGGGAGGTGGGCATACCAAAGGCAAGGTTTGCCCTGTTTGGTTTTTACTATCATTAGGCCTGCCTGCCTTCATGGATGCAAAACCTTTGCCCTCTTCACCTTCCTGCCTGTGCTTCTCTCCCGCTCACCCTATTCTCTCCTGATTCCCTGGTAGTTCAGATGGTAAAGAATCTGCCTGCAATGTGGAAGACCTGTGTTTGTTCCCTGGGTCAGGAAGGTCCCCTGGAGAAGGGAATGGCAACCCACTCCAGTATTCTTCCCTGGAGACTCCCACGGGCAGAGGAGCTTGGCGAGCTACAGCCCATGGGCTCACAAAGAGTCTGACACAACTGAGTGACTAACACACAAACTCCTTATTCCAGGATCCCTTCTCATGGCAGCTTTTCAGTATGTTCTCTTTCAGAAACATTGCGGGTGAATCAGTTGCAGAGATGGTCAAGGAGTGATTAAGTATTTTTCTTTATAAAAAAAATAAATCTAATTAAAAGGACATATACCTGTTTGTACTAATTTTTTTGATTTTACATGTTTTATAGACGGGAAATCAGTCCAGAATATTCATAGGAAGGACTCATGCTAAACTAAAGCTCCAATACTTTGGCTACCTGATGTGAAGAAATGTCTCATTGGAAAAGACCCTGATGCTGGGGAAGATTGAAGGCAGGAGGAGAAAGGGATGACAGAGGATGATTTGATTGGATGGCATCACCGACTTGATGGACATGAGTTTGAGCAAGCTCTGGGAGTTGGTGATGGACAGGGAAGCCTGCCATGCTGCAGTCCTTGGGGTCTCAAAGAGTTGGACATGACTGAACGACTGAACTGAACTGAACTGAACTGAACTGAACTGAGAGACTTAGAAAAGAGAGGAAGATGGTTTGGGTGAAGAAGTAAGACGACTCTTTTCTGACAGTACTGGGATAGATGGGTCATTTCATTCATCATTGTTGAAAATGATTCACAAGTGCAACGTCTCTTCCTGGTTCTTGGAACAAACAATGTCATGACCACGTGGGCCCCTCTGCTGTCTGCACCAGGGGCCCACAGGTAAGCTCAGGTGCTCTGAAACCACCTTTCATCGGGTTCTGTCTACTGTCAGGTGATTCCAAACAGATAACCACACTGAATGCTTCCCATTGTAATGGCGAAATAGCTCACATTATCTCTGACATAAATCAGAAGAGCAAGGGAGCAGGTGGAAAACAGTTTCAGCCAGGACAAAGGAAAGCGTGATTAAGGGTTTTCCCCTTGCCCTCAGTACACTGACAGGTATTTCCCTGGGATAGAAAATAATGTTCATTTTGGGATAGCACTGACGACTTTAAGTAATGATAGGTTAACTGAGTATTATGGTGGTATATTTGATTGCCTTTGAATATTTTATTTTTGACTTTCTTGAGATCATCTGAAATAGCTTTTCATATTAGTAAAAAATAATTGCGTTTCTAGAGCTATCAAGCTCCCTATCCACATCTTTCGAGAAGATGGAAGCTTAGCATTCTCTCCTCTTTTCCTCCCTGACATCCCTCTGCTCACCTTCCCTCCCCCTGCCTCCTGGGCAGTGAGCATCACCGTGGGAAGTACTCCCTGCTCTTCTGGGACTCTTTCTTTTTACCGCAGTCTCTTCCTGCCGCAGGTTCTAGTTCTCTGCTTTCCTCCTGATGTGTCCTTACTCACTTGAACGCCCTCCAGGTTTTCTTGCTGGAAAGAGAGAAAATTCCACTTCCCCCTGGTCGGATTACCCTCTCCTTGGGCACTCCATTGTTTGATTTCTCCGCTGTGCTCCTAGCCTGGAGCTTCCATCTTATTTTCTCAAGCAGCCTGCCCAAGGCCTTGAACACACCCCGCCTGGACCGAAACAAACTCTCAAGTTTCTGCCTGCATCCCCCTGGCTGCCCTGGGGTCCTGTGGACAGCTGTCCCCGGACTTCCTGCCTTCCCTTGAGTTTTTGTTTTCATGGAAAGTGCTTGCTGAACTTGTGTGTAGCTGAGATCAAAGACACAGCCCAGGAATCACCAGCATCTTCTCCCTGTGAAACTTGGAGAATCTTTGACAAGAAAGATTAGAGATCTGAGAAGCTTTGGAGTGGGCCTAAGGAGAGATCATAGAAGCACTGCTGTCAGAGTTCGAAGCTCTAGAGTGTGGGAGACGTTTATCAGGACTCTTGCTTCTTCTAGAAGTCTGCTAGCTATATAAGCTAAGGACATGTATTTTTAGTTAAATAAATTAGGGCATCAATAGCTCACGGCTAAAACCTTAAAAAAACTGGTGATATGTATACCTTTATATCTATCTATCTATGAATTATATGCATAATTTTTTCCATTTCCCACTCTACTCCCACTTTTTTAAAACAACCACACTTAAGCTAAGCATTTATTGTAGGCATGCATGCACCTACCTTCAGGCTTTTATATTCTATATAATGAGAAATAACTTCAAATAAAAACAGAATAACACCTCACACTACTTTTCTGCTTGTATTTGTCATGCTGATCATGGATATTTCACAATGTAAATATTTATACTACATATTTAAGTACCTATATGGAATTCCAATGCATATGGTATTTCCATGTCCACATTTCATTTTTTCTATTGAGGAAGGAGTAATCACATAAAACATTTCTTGCTTTGAGCTAAATTGCTACTCTTTAGTCAAAAAATTCATATTCCTAATATAATTTTCCCAATTAGTTGAGTGGATTTGGCTTCCCAGGTAGTGGTAGTAAAGAACCCACCTGCCAGTGCAGGAAATGTAAGAGACGTGGGTTTGATCCCTGTGTTGGGAAGATCCCCTGGAGGAGGGCATGGCAACCCACTCCAGTATTCTTGCCTGGAGAATCCCCATGGACAGAGGAGCCTGGTGGGCTACAGTCCATAGGGTCGCAAAGAGTTGGACATGACTGAAGCTAGACTTCAACAGTGTCTGAACCAAGAACTTCCAAATGTTCGAGCTGGATTTAGAAAAGGTAGAAGAACCAGAGATCAAATTATCAACATTTGTTCCAGAAAAATATCTACTTTTGCTTCACTGACTACAGTAAAGCCTTTGACTGTGTGGATCACAGCAAATTGTGGAAAATTCTTAAAGAAATGGGAATACCAGACCACCTTACCTGCCTCCTGAGAAATCTGCATGCAGGTCAAGAAGCAACAGTTAGAATGGGACACGGAACAATGGATGGTTCCAAATTGGGAAAGGAGTACATCAAGGCTGCATATTGTCACCTTGCTTATTTATGTGCTCTTATATGCGGAGTACGTCACACAAAATGCTGGACTGGATGAAGCACAAGTTGGGATCAAGATTGCATGGAGAAATATCAATACCTCAGATTGCAGATGACACCACCCTTATGGCAGAAAGCGAAGAGGAACTGAAGAGCCTCTTGATGAATGTGAAAGAGAAGAGTGAAAAACAGGCTTAAAATTCAACATTCAAAAAAATGAAGTTCATGGCATTTGGTCCCTTCACTACATGGCAAATAGAAGGGGAAACAATGGAAACAGTGACGACTTTATTTTTTTGCTCTCCAAAATCACTGCAGATGGTGACTGCACCCATGAAATTAAAAGACGCTTGCTCCTTGGAAGAAAAGCTATGACCAACCTAGACAGTATATTAAAAAGCAGACACATTACTTTGCCAACAAAGGTCTGTCTAGTCAAAGCTATGGTTTTTCCAATAGTTGTGTATGGATGTGAGAGTTGGACCATAAAGAAAGCTGAGTGCTGAAGAGTTGATGCTTTTGAACTGTGGTGTTGGAGAAGACTCTTGAGAGTCCCTTGGACAACAAGGAGATCAAACCAGTCAATCTTAAAGGAAATCAGTCCAGAATATTTATTGGATGGACTGATGCTCAAGCTGAAACTCCAATACTTTGGCCATCTGATGTGAAGAACTAACTCATTGGAAAAGACTGTGATGCTTGGGAAGATTGAAGGCAGGAGGAGAAAGGGACAACAGAGGATGAGATGATTGGACAGCATCACCAACTCAATGGACATGAGTTTGAGCAAGCTCTGGGAGTTGGTGATGGACAGAGAAGCCTGGAATGCTGCAGTCCATGGGGTTGCAAAGAGTCAGACATGACTGAGAGACTGAACTGAACTGAACTGAAGCAACTTAGCATGCAAGCACATACATGTGATTGAATTATTCAGAGTAGTTCAGCTTTAGATTTTATTTTAAACTATGAGACAGGTACAACATTTGCAACTAATTTTTAAATAGGAAAACCAATATTTTCATAGCCTTCTGGAGTTCTAAGGGTCAGATCTCACTTGAAAGTTTACCTGACAAGCCACCTGTTTATGTCAGAATCTGCTCTGCATCACTGAAGCCAGGAGGTCATGAAGCCTTGTTTGCATATGGCCAATTACAAGGAAATCACTGTGTTCAAAAGCAGTAAATTCTTCTGATGCAAAATGCTCTAGCAGGAGAAAGCATGGGTTTGGGGGTCACCTACCTTTGGGTTGAACTTCCCTTCTTTTAAATCACTGGATTTAGACATTAGACAAGTTACTAAAATGTCTCTATTGGCTACACTGCAGCTTACGTTAAAAGTGTATGCTCAGACTTGAAACATTGCTCTTAATATGAAAAATCTTTGGAATATAGAAAATCCCGTTTCCTCTCTCCAAAGCCCAGATTTCAATTCTATTGTCTCATTGGGGAAAAAAAAGAAAAGACGTCTAATAAGAAATTCAGAGTCAAGTCAGGATAGTTTGTTCTAGGCTGTATTTTCCCTCTCCTGAAGAACTGAATGACTTATTAAGTGCGAAGGGAATCTTAGAGCAAAGGAATTTGCAGAGACTGAAAATATATTTTGAAAACACTTTTCAATATATTTTCGGAGCTCTTAGCCCCACCTCTGTGCTGGGTGAGCTGTGCCGTCTACACAGTTCAGGGGACCCTAGAGCTCTGTTTCTGGCCTTCATCTTTTTTTAGGTTCAGTCCCGTAATGAAAGCTGTTGACTAGTTTTATTTGTCTAGATTCATCAGTTCTACCCATTTACTGCTCACCTTCTGTAAAGAAGACTGATACTGGAGACGAAAAGATGAATAAGATAGTGTCCTTTGTCAAAAGATAAACTGCTTTTGTTGTTCAGCTGCTAAGTCATGTTCAACTCTTTGAGACCCCATGAACTACAGCACGCCAGGCTTCCCTGTCTTTCACTGTCTCCTGGAGTTTGTTCAAATTCATACCCACTGGGTCGGTGATGCTATCCAACCATCTCATTCTCTGTCGCCCCCTTCTCCTCCTGCCCTCAATCTTTCTCAGCATCAGGGTCTTTTCCATTTAAGAGTTTATTTGAGCAAAAATTGATTTGAATCAGACAGTGATGAACAGAAAGTGGTCCAGTATGTTCCAAGGACAGGAGCTGGGAAACTTTACAGAGAAAAGACAGAAGCAAAGTAAGGAAATTATTGATCAGCTAAAGCTACAATCCAAGTCGGCTGCTTTTGACTGAGTGACCTTGGGTTTTGATTTTGTAACCCTGAGGCAGGTTCAGGCTTAGGTTCTGAATTAACCTAAATAAGCTGACATAGCATTTAACCACTTCCGTCTGATGGCCCCCTTGTTCAATTAATTTCACCCCTCGTTCTCTGTTTCCCCCAGTCCTATGGAAGCTCTGTAATCAAATCCCACTGGCTTTCAAAATCAGATTCCCTGGGGATTCCCAGTCCCTTGGCCAGATCCCCAGGCTGGGGAGCCTGATGTGGGGCCTAGAAACTTCACAACAGTGTGAGAACTGCTTTGGTATAATTGTTCTCCAGTTTGTGGGTCACCCACCTGGTGGGTAAAGGATTTGCTTTTATCATAATTGTGCCCCTCCTATTGTTTTGTTGTGGCTTCTCCTTTGTCTTGGATGTGTGGTATCTTTTTGTGTGTGTGTGTGAGTCCCATTGTTTTCCTGTCAATAGTTGTTCAACAGCTAGTTGCAATTTTGCTGCTCTGGCAGGAGAAATGAGAGCATGTCCTTCTACTCCACTGTCTTGAATCAATCTGCTTCACCCCTTATTCTCAAGGGACAGCTGAACAAGTAAACAGGGGATCAGATGCTCCTACATGAACATCACACAGTGCTAGAGTAAACGACGCCTAGATGGAACCCTGATGGAGTTTGCAGTCAAGACTCAATGAGCGTGTGCGGTAAGAGGTGAAGATTAGAAGCTGCACCTTGGAAAGAATAGAAACAATGGAAAGAACATTCCAGACAAAGCAATCAAACCCAAGACACTTGAGAGAACATCTGTTTCTGGGAGCCGTACAGGGCAGGGTGCATGGTGTGCAGAGGAAAAGCAGGCGGTGATGAGAGATGGAGGGAGAATCATTTTTCATTGCTGCCATAACAAATTAGCCCAAACATAATATTTTCAAACATCTAGCTCTTATCTCCCAGTTATACCAGAAGTCTGACAGAGAGCATCTCAGGGGCCTCGTCTGCTTAGAGTTTCCTAAGGCTAATAGTAGGTGCTGGCAGGGCTGGGTTCTTTTCTGAATGCTCTGGGGAGGAACCTATTTGCAGGCTTATTCAGGTTGCTGTGTGCTTGCTAAGTCGCTTCAGTCATGTCTGACTCTGTGTGACCTCATAGGCTGTAGCTTGCCAAACTCCTCTGTCCACGGGATTCTCCAGGCAAAAATACTGGAGTGGGTTGCCATGTCCTCCTCCAGGGGATCTTTCCCGCCCAGGGATCAAACCCACATCTCTTATGTCTCCTGCATCAGCAGGTGGGTTCTTTACCACCTGGGAAGCCCATATTCAGGTTGATTTCCTTTAGGATTGACTGATTTGATCTCCTTGCTTTCAAGGGGCTCTCCAGTGTCTTCTCCAGTACCATATAGCTCCAGATTTCCACCACCAACCCCCGCAGGGGATCTACTAGTGGTTACAGCAGATAGACTTACCTCTTCATCCCCAGCTTGATATCTAGAAGTTATGAGTGATTCAGGGTTGGTCAGTCAGAGATTTGGCTTCCTCTGGCCTCAGTGGTTGGTTGGAGAATGAATATATCACCATCAAAGTTAATGAATATATATAAAGTCAGATATGTGCTGAGTCTTCTGGACAGAAAAGGGGCCATCCTCTTCCTTTGCAGAGCGCATCTGGTTAATGTATGAGACACCTGAGAATGAGATGCACACAGAGGACAGCAGGGGTGAAAGGCAGAAGAAGCCATGACATAATAATTTTACTTAAGTCCTGATCAAGCCTTTCCTGAATTCACTCCTACCTCTAACTTTTTTGAAACAGTGAAAGTGTTAGTCGCTCAGACATATCTGACCTTTGCAACCTGCCAAGCTCCTCTGTCCATGGAATTCCCCAGGCAAGAATACTGAGCGTGTTGCCATCCCCTTGTCTAGGGGATCTTCCTGACCCAGGGATCGAACCCAGGTCTCCTGCACTGTAGGTAGATTCTCTACCTTCTGGGCCACCACAGAATTTCTAAATTTTTTAGGTATGTGGAATAATTAATTTCACTTTGATTAACTCAATTTTCTTTGGGTATTCTGTCACTAATGATATTTAACTGGAGGGAATGGATTCAAATTATCATTAGGAAAAGATGGTGAAAATTACTAATAATATCTTCTCCAGGGTTTCTGGGTTGATAAGAGAATTTCTTTTATTAGAAAACCTATGCATTTCCATGAACTCATTCTCTGAATTAGAGAAGCAAAACTTTTTGCCTAGGTAAAAGTGAAGTGAAAGTGTTAGTCACTCAGTCATGTCCGACTCTGTGACCTCATGGACTGTACCCCACCAGGCTCCTCTGTCCATGGAATTCTCCAGGCAAGAATACTGGAGTGGTTTTCCATTTCCTTCTTCAGGGGAACTTCCCAACCTAGGGATGGGACCTAGGTCTCTTATGCATTTCCATGAACTCATTCTCTGAATTAGAGAAGCAAACCTTTTTGCCTAGGTAAAAGAATCAGCAATTCTTTAAATAATAGAAAAAGTAGTATAGTGTTGGAAATCTTTGCATGACACTCCTAATGTTTTTTTTGCCATGCAAAGGGCATTTCAAAGGTCAGACATGGAGGACTATGTAATCAGAAATTTTAAATGACCTTCTGTCTTGGAAGAGTAAGAAGGGGGTTTTCTTGCCTTCGCCCTCTGTGCTGGGCTTCCCTGGTGGCTCAGACAGTAAAGAATCTGCCTGCAATGCAGGAGACTTGGATTTGATCTCTGTGTCTGGAAGATGCCCTGGAGGAGGGCATGGCAACCCACTCCAGCATTCTCGCCTGGAGAATTCTGTGGACAGAGGAGCCTGACGGGCCACAGTCTATAGGGTCACAAAGAGTCGGACACGACTGAGTGACTAAGCACAGCACCCTCTGTGCTCTCTCTTTCCCTTGACAGATACTCTCCTTCTAGGCACAGGCAGATTCGGGTCTTGGCTTCTGTCATGCTCTGACAGGTTTTTGTTTACCTTAAGTGAGACATGGACAAGAGGAAACACAAGACAGATGAATGGGAAAGTATGAATAAACAACTCTTGCAGCTGCGTAACAGATGGCCACAGGGCCTCGGCGACTCCACAAATTGATTTGCGAGGCTTCTGGAAGGAGATACTTGCTAGTGCTTTTCTCAAACAAAAGTTATAGTGGTAGAATAAAAATGATCTCATCTTGGTAAACTTCTATAAAAAACAAAAAAACATGGAGTTTCTATTATAAGGCCGCCAACCAACTTTCCTGGGTGTACTTTGTTACAAACACTGGGGAGCTGGAGATGCCAAGGAGAATAAAATGACTCCTCCCATTCCCCCAGTCTGTTCTCCCCCAGCACCCTCCTCTCCCTCCAAAGAAGCTCTTAGATGAATTGAGGAAAATGTCTTGAAATCATACTCACAGCAGTGCATGCTGGAAGAATCCAAATCCATGTTGCCAACAGTGAGAGATGGGCAAGTGTCAGGGCTTTAGAAGCAGAGAGAGTCAATTGCATCTTGAGTGGTTCTGCCTGATTCAGCTCTTTATGGCTTCCACTTTTCCTTATTATTACTAAAATAATAATACTTATACTTTATTTGGGCTCCCCTGGTGGCTCAGATGGTAAAGAATCTACCTGCAATGTAGAAGACCTGAGTTCGACCCCTGGGTGGTGAAAATCCCCTGGAGGTGGGCATGGCAACCCACTCTGGTATTCTTGCCTGGAGAATTTTATACACAGAGGAGCCTGGTGGGCTACAGTCCATGGGATTGCAGAGTCGGACATGACTGAGTGACTACCACTTTCACTTTCACATTTTATTTATTCAGCTGACATCTACTAGACGCTGTCTCTGGTCTTTGTATGTGGGGACAGAATAAGAGGGCACAGGAAGCAGCACATCCTTCTGGTGGGAAGGTCTAAAGGCCTGTCACCTTTCTCAGAGGCCGTGGTGACAATTTATTAGGGCTTTATGAAAAACTTTTTAAAAACATATAATTTAATATTATATTATACTTGAAATCCTTTGCTAAAAAATTACTAGTTTGTTTACCCACCAGTCTCACTATGTTCTGTTCACAGAAGACAGCTACTTTAAAATACTATATTAGCTGCTTCTTTTGGGATGTTTCTCACTATTTTATTTATTTGGGAGTATAGTTGCTTTACAACGTTGTGTTAGTTTCTGCTGTACAACAATGTGAATCAGTTATATTGTTGTTCAGTCACTCAGTCCTGTCTGACTCTTTGTGACCCCATGGATTGCAGCACACCAGGATTCCCTGTCTTTCACTGTTTCTTGGAGTTTGCTCAAATTCATGTTCATGTAGTCGGTGGTGCCATGTGTATATGAACCAGCTATATGTATACATATTTGCTTTCCCTCTTGAGCCTCTCTCCCACCTCCCCCTACCCCACTCCTCTAGGTCATCGGCAAACACTGGAGCTGAGTTCCCTGTGCTATACAGCAGCTGCCCACTAGCTTAACTGTTTTACACATGGTAGTGTATTTACATAGATGTTACTCTGCAGACACAGATAACTTGTGGACACAGTGAGGAAGGGGAGGGTGGGATGAATTGGGAGCATGGTGTTACGGGTTTATTGGGAGGGCAGCTGTGGTTGGAACAAACACACCCCGAAGTCATTCCTATGAATGTTCCACCTCTGAACTTACCGTGTGACCTTGGGCAAGTTACTTAACTTCTCTGTGCCCCATATGCTCACTTTGAAAAATTGAGATACTAATAGTAACAGTCTTACTGGGTTATGATAATAATTAAATCAATTAATAATACATCTAGAGACTTTAATGCAGGGTCTGGAATCTAGTAAACCCTAAAGAACAGTGAGTATTATGATAATAAAATGAGACAAAATCTAAAGCACAGAGAGAGGTTTGCAATTCATAGAATAAATGTCTAGTAAACATTTTGTTCCCTGAAGAATCACCAAGCACAGACCTCATAACAGCTTATTATTGAGATTTTTTTTTATCATATAATGAGCTAAGTATCACAAGTTGAAAATAGTAAGGTTGTCTCACCTTGAATGTGATCATTTTAACATACAATGCTATATCCAGACTGGAAAATAACAGACATTTACGTTGGCTTCCATTTAATTAATTAATTGATCGTTTAAATTAATTATTAGTTTTCCTATTGGGCTAAGCCTAGGTGTTTTGTCAACCTTAGCCATGTAGTATTTTCTTTCTGGATTTTGCGGCAGGACGATTCAAGCCCCTTTGCTGCAGATTTAAAAAAACAGCTGGCTGTCCTCTGGGTTGCAGGGCATGTGCGCTGAAGGTGACATCAACGAGAGCTTCCCCCTCTAAGTTCGCACAGTGGCTTTGGAGCTGTGGATGCAGGCGCACGCTCGTTCCAGGACACCCGTGTTGCTGGAGCGACCCATCTTAGTTGATACCTTTTACTCCTGTTACGTGGGCAGAGATGCTCCTCTTACATTTTTCTGCCGTGGTCAGCACTGCTGGGGGACTGTCTCCAGAACTGAGGGACTCGCCAGCAGGCTGGGGTCTGGAAGAGGCTTGCAGACACTGTGTGGTTCTGCAGCACCCAGGCCACGAGCCTGGCACCAGGAGTGCAGAGATGCCGAGGAAGATGCGCGCGCAGCCCCGGACGGTCCTTTGGCTTTTAAGGCTCTGGCTTTTAAGCACTTTAAGACTAGTGCTTAAAACTTCTGCTGATATTGCCATTCTTCTTCGTATTAATTTTTTAGCTTTTTTAAGGAGAAAGTTCTGTGGTCATCTGCTGCCTCTGCAAGGGCTTGCATCCCCGAACTACTTTAGATAGGCCGTCCTTTTAGGTGTTTCATAGGGCAGTGAAATAGCACCTTCACCAGTGGCTCTTGACTGTAAAGAATCCCGCCCTCCCCGCCCCCTGTCCCTCGACCCCCCAGCCAGGATGGAGTTTGGGAATGTGAGGCCTTTTGTTAAGACCACATAGAAATAGCAGTGCATCTGAAAGCTAATCCCCACCTTGACCTCTTGTGGACCCTCCAGGGGAGGCACCCTCTGGGCCGGGAGCTTTGTATCTGATGGTGATACAAGAGATGTTAAGTATATATATCTACTGAGCGCCTCTGAGAAAGCAGCTTCTTTCTGAAAAAGGAGCCAGTCTGGAAAGCAAGCTTGCTATTATGTCTTCTACCCCTTGCTTCTTGCATTTAAATATGGTGATAGGACCAATCAATGTTTGAAACAGTGGCAGCCACTTTGAGACAATGAGGGAACTGGCCCCAAGGGGGCGGGGGTATGTGTAATCATGTGTACTGATTTGCCTAAGGCAGTCCCCAGTGAATCCTGCTGCCACCATGTAATTACTGATGATTAGAATATCAGTATCGTAATTACTTCCCTTGTAATGAGCTTCCCTTGTGGCTCTTCTGGTAAAGAATCTGCCTGCAGTGCGGGAGACCTAGGTTTGATCCCTGGGTTGGAAAGATCCCCTGGAGAAGGGAAAGGCTACCCACTCCAGCATTCTGGCCTGGAGAATTCCAAAGAGTTGGACATGACTGAATGACTTTCACTTCTTCACCTCATTGTAATTACTGATCTTTGACGCCCTTTCACAGTCAAAAGTGCTCTGAATTAGACAACAAATTTATAGTCAGTCTCCAAAAAAGCTTCAGATGCTTAAAGTGATAGAGAGGAGAGACCGATAGCATCAACGTTGTGCAGTGGCCTTCCCAGTTCTGGATGATTTACTAATATCACCTAATTTGGAAGTTAAGTAAATAGCAAATGTCTCCTGTTTAAGTCTGTGTTAGTCCATTTTTCTGTTACTTTCAGCTAAAAGCATTCTTTCCTGATATATTTATCTTCAATTTAGGGATTTTGGAGAATAGTTGCAGCTTGACTATTACTTTCAAACTAAAGCCTTTTAACATTCTGGAAGTGTTTGGCTAACTTTTTCTTTTTATAATCCCTGAATTGGCAGGACAATTGCTGAAATATTGCACAGAAGGCTTATACTGTGGTATTTCCAAAAGGAACCAGAGTGAAAGTGTCAAAATTCTCACCACAAAGCTTGTTAGGAGAAGTTCCACACAAGCTGGCAACCCTGGGGGGTTTGGAAAGCACAAATATGAGGTATAAAAACACCTTCCTCAATTCATCTGATTTTCCAGCTTTCAGTTTTTCCAAGCAGACAGTATGCTTCTCATAAATCTTTAAAGGTTTAAATTATAACCTCTTCTTTTATTTTGTTTTAAACACAGACCAAATTGTCAAGGAGATGAGGACTTGAATCCTGGAGGAAATTATACTTTACTGTCTATTACATCTGAAAAGAGTTTCAGAATAGTTTTTTATTTGGAAGAAGTTAAGATGATCCACACACTAAAAACAGTGAGAAGAAAGAAAGACAAGAAATTGGGCCAGGAGAGAAAGTTTCTACTCTCTAAGGAATACAGAACACCTGAAGGCATATAGACATTACTGAGGGTTATGAACTGGATCTACTTTCAAATTTTCTGTTAAGACAAAAATCTAAGATGAAATTGTTTTAAAATCATTTACAACTATTAAGTTGTATGTCTTTAAAAACATTTTCTGGGTCTTCCTTGGTGGTCCAGTGGTTAAGCATCCACCTTCCAATGCCAGGGATATGGGTTCGATCCCTGGTCAGGAAACAAAGATCCCACTTGCCACTGGGCAACTCCCCATGTGCTGCAACTAAAGAGAAGCCTGCACGCACAAATAAAACCTGATGTAGCCAAAAAAATAAATATTAAAAAACATAAAATCCCACAAATTCTGCTAAGAGAAAAGAATCTTAAAATAACTTATACTAAAATGTGAATTTATAATCCGTGTGACAAGTATTTTAATTTCAAAATGCATAAATTTTATAAGCAATGACAAAGCTGAGACAGTGTTATTTCAGATATTATTGAAAGAAGGCTGTCTGTGAAAGAGGAGAACCAGTCCTCTTAACATTGGGGAATTGATGCTGTGCAGTTATCACCAGTGCTTTCCAGTTGTCTGGGCTCCTCACTGGGTAACTTCCCACGTGCCTGAGTGATGGAGAACACTTGACTTACTTGATGTATGTGCATTGTTCAAGTTTTTTGGACATCATCGAGTGACCTTTCCTGCGTGCTCCTTGTGAGGTATGTAAATAATGCTACCTGAGAACTTGTGCAGAGCTGGAAAAAGAAGACAATGATGACACACCAGGGTGTTATGAAGGGGAACTGGTTATGCAGAATGGGCCAACTTGCTCATATATTTAACTTCTCTTGCTCCTGCCTGGAATGCTGGTACTTCCTTCATTTCTCATTTATACCCTGCATCTTTTCTTAAGCACTAACCCTTTCTAGACCTTTGTTGGCAAAGTGAAAAAGGTTCATCTAGTCAAAGCTGTGGTTTTTCCAGTAGTCATGTATGGATGTGAGAGTTGGATCATAAGGAAAGTTGAGCGCTGAAGAACTGATGCTTTTGAACTGTGGTGTTGGAGAAGACTCTTGAGAGTCCCTTGGACTGCAAGGAGATCAAACCAGTCAATCCTAAAGGAAATCCGTCCTGAATATTCATTGGAAGAACTGATGCTCAAGCTGAAGCTCCAATACTTTGGCCATCTGATGCAGAGAAGCGACTCATTGGAAAAGACCCGGATGCTGGGCAAGATTGAAGGCAGGAGGAGAAGGGCGCGACAGAGGATGAGAAGGGCGCGACAGAGGATGAGATGGTTGGATGGCATCACCAATTCAATGAATATGAGTTTGAGCAAGCTCTAGGAGTTGGTGATAAACAGGGATGCCTGGCGTGCTGCAGTCCATGGGGTTACAAAGAGCTGGTCACGACTGAGCAACTGAACTGAACCCTTTCTAGAAACCTTCCCTGTTTTTTTCCCAATAGGCTATTATTTGATCATTCTCTCTACTCTTTCTTTAGCTTCTAGAACACACGTCTTTTGTGCATATCTTTATTTTAGTATCTATCACACTGCATCCTAGTAACAGTTTCTTCTGCCACTTCATTTTTTGCAAGTAAAGACTCTGTTCTATTCTTTTTTGAATACTCCAGACCTTTAAAAAAAAGTTCTTGAAATCTAGACGTTTACAAACGTCATTACTGAATAAACACTAGGATTAAATTAAGGGAGACTTTAAGGATTACCATTACGGTGCATTCTACATCACGCTGGTTTAATCATCTATGGTGATAGCACCTACATTCCAAAGCTTATGAGCAGTTTTATAAATTGCAGAGAATTTTCAGAGGAAGGAGTCCCTCAAAAACCATTTGCTTGTTAGTGCTTTTAAAAATGGAAGGAATCCATTAAAATAAATTTTTAATTAAAAAATATTTTAATTTTAAAATTAAATAATTTTTAAAGTTTTTAAAAAAAATTTTAAGAAAAGAAGCTTCTTACATTTTGAATGATCCAGAGAGTTTACCTCAAACTGCCTCTTACACACAATAAAGTTGGTGATGTATTGTAAGAAGTGCCAAGGAGGCAATGATAAAAGATTTATTTTGTCACTGGGCAAGTTCCTGGAAATTCTGGCAAGATAAATTTATTAAATGAAATATTGTGTACTTTTGGCTTCCCAGATGGCTCAGTGGTAAAGAATCTGCCTGCAATGCAGGAGATGTAAGAGATGTGAATTTCATCCCTGTGTCAGGAAGATCCCCTGGAGGAGGAAATTGCAACCCACTCCAGTATTCTTGGCGGGAAAAGTCCTGTGGACAGAGAAGCCAGGTGGATATAGTCCGTCGGGGTCTGCAAAGAGTCAAACATGACTGAACATGTGCACATATTGTGCATTTTTGGTTGTATTGACCAGGCAAATGGCTATGCAAGCTTGAAATGAAGATGTATACACCTCATGCATCTCCTTGCATCCTTAGCTATAGATGATAAAAAAAAAAAAAGACTTTGACAGCTTAAAAAGAGCGCAACTCCTATGACCAAGGAATGTATGACAAATGGGTCAACTCTCTTTATTTTCCAGGGTAAAAGCAAACTGTCTTGCCTTTGAATTTATAATACATCATTTCAGAAGCCATAAACTTGTGAAGACTTCAATATGAGTTTTATAATTTCATCTTAAAAGAACTAGGGTCATTGAGAAATCTATCTTATCTTGTGTACATTCATACATGTTCATAGCTCTTCACTTGGCCCTACCCAGTTCTCAAATGATGTCTACACTAATAAAACTTTCCTGTTCCTTTATGTATAATCACTTGCTTCTTTTTCTTTTTTCACATTTTAATTCAACTACTATATACACTGTTTAATTCAGTTACTACTTATTTGATGTTGCTTTCTTGTGTAATGTAGTATTTATTTTTGTTGAATGCATACTACCTGCAGGCATAGATTCTCATATATAAAGATCTTGCAAAAATGTCTTTTACAGAGTAGATTAGTAACAGATAAGGTTGCCTGGATGAAAGATGGTTACAAGAACTCAAAAGTAGGCATCTTAATCACTTTTTCCAAGGAGGCATGAAGTTAAAAAACTGAAAATTTTGGTTAAAAATTTACTTGTCTAATGAGCCCAAATCAACTACTGTTATCATCACCCCAGCACAAATACATTCTTGTCTTGCTTATCTCATCATTTTATTTGAAAGGGAAAACCAATAGGATATAGTCATAAAGATGGAGAAGGAATAGCAAACCACTTCAATATTCTTGCCTTGAGAACCCCATGAATAGTATGAAAAAGCAAAAAGATAGGACACTGAAAAATGAACTCCCCAGGTCAGTAGGTGCCCTATATGCTACGGGAGATCAGTGGAGAAATAACTCCAGAAAGAATGAAGAGACGGAGCCGAAGCAAAAACAACACCCAGTTGTGGATGTGACTGGTGATGGAAGTAAGGTCCGATGCTGTAAAGAGCAATATTGCATAGGAACCTGGAATGTTAGGTCCATGAATCAAGGCAAATTGGATGTGATCAAACAGGAGATGGCAAGAGTGAATGTCAACATTCTAGGAATCAGCGAACTAAAATGGACTGGAATGGGTGAATTTAACTCAGATGACCAGACCATTATATCTACTACTGTGGGCAAGAATCCCTTAGAAGAAATGGAGTAGCCCTCATAGTCAACAAAAGAGTGCAAAATGCAGTACTTGGATGCAATCTCAAAAACGACAGAATGATCTCTGTTCATTTCCAAGGCAAACCATTCAATATCACAGTAATCCAAGTCTATGTCCTGACCAGTGATGCTGAAGAAACTAAAGTTGACCGGTTCTATGAAGACCTACAAGACCTTCTAGAACTAACACCCAAAAAAGATGTCCTTTTCATTATAGAGGGCTGGAATGCAAAAGTAGGAAGGCAAGAGATACCTAGAGTAACAGGCAAATTTGGCCTTGGAGTACAGAATGAAGCAGGGCAAAGGCTAATAGAGTTTAGCTAACAGAATGCACTGGTCATAGCAAACAGCCTCTTCCAACAACACAGGAGAAGACTCTACACATGGACATCACCAGATGGTCAATACCAAAATCAGATTGATTATATTCTTTGCAGCCAAAGATGGAGAAGCTCTATACAGTCAGCAAAAACAAGACCAGGAGCTGACTGTGGCTCAGATCATGAACTCCTTATTGCCAAATTCAGACTTAAATTGAAGAAAGTAGGGAAAACCACTAGTCCATTCAGGTATGACCTAAATCAAATCCCTTACGATTATACAGTGGAAGTGACAAATAGATTCAAGGGATTAGATCTGATAGACAGAGTGCCTGAAGAACTATGGCCGGAGGTTCGTGAAATCGTACAAGAGACAGGGATCAAGACCATCCCCAAGAAAAAGAAATGTAAAAAAGCAAAATGGCTGTCTGAGGAGGCCTTACATATAGCTGTGAAAAGAAGAGAAGTGAAAAGCAAAGGAGAAAAGGAAAGATATACCCATTTAAACACAAAGTTCCAAAGAATAGCAAGGAGAGATAAGAAAGGCTTCCTCAGTGATCAGTGCAAAGAAATAGAGGAAAACAATACAATGGGAAAGACTAGAGCTCTCTTCAAGAAAATTAGATATCCCAAGGAAAAATTTCATGCAAAGATGGGCTCAATAAAGGACAGAAATTGTATGGACCTAACAGATTCAGAAGATATTAGGAAGAGTGGCAAGAATACACAGAAGAACTATACAAGAAAGATCTTCATGACCCAGATAATCATGATGGTGTGATCACTCACCTAGAGCCAGAAATCCTGGAATGTGAAGTCAAGTGGACCTTAGGAAGCATCACTATGAATAAAGCTAGTGGAGGTGATGGAATTCCAGTTGAGCTATTGCAAATCCTAAAAGATGAAGCTGTAAAAGTGCTGCACTCAATATGCCAGCAAATGTGGAAAACTCAGTAGTGACCACAGGACTGGAAAAGATCAGTTTTCATTCCAGTCCCAAAGAAGGGCAATGCCAAAGAATGTTCAAACTACTGCACAATTGCACTCATCTCACACACTAGCAAAGTAATGCTCAAAATTCTTCAAGCCAGGCTTCAACAGTATGTGAACCAAGAACTTCCAAATGTTCAAGCTGGATTTAGAAAAGGCAGAGGAATCAGAGATCAAATTGCCAACATCTATTGGATCATTGAAAAAGTGAGAGAATACCAGAAAAACATCTACTTCTGCTTTATTGATTATGCCAAAGCCTTTGACTGTGTGGATCACAGCAAACTGTGGAAAATTCTGAAAGAGATGGGAATACCAGATCACCTGACCCGCCTCCTGATAAATCTGTATGCAGGTCAAGAAGCAACAGTTCGAAGCAGACATGGAACAACGACTGGTTCCAGATCGGGAAAGCAGTATGTCAAGGCTGTATATCGTCACCCTGCTTATTTAACTTATATGCAGAGTACATCATGAGAAATGCTGGGCTGGATGAAGCACAAGCTGGAATCAAGATTGAAGGGAGAAATATCAATAACCTCAGATATGCAGATGACACCACACTTATGGCAGAAAGTGAAGAAGAACTAAAGAGCTTGTTGATGAAAGTGAAAGAGGAGAGTGAAAAAGTTGGCTTAAAGCTCAACATTCAGAAACTGAAGATCATGGCATCTGGTCCCATCACTTCATGGCAAATAGATGGGGAAACAGTGGAAACAGCGGCAGACTTAATTTTTTTGGCTCCAAAATCACTGCAGATGGTGACTGCAGCCAAGAAATTAAAAAACACTTAATCTTTGGAAGAAAAGTTATGACCAACATAGACAGCATATTAAAAAGCAGGCACATTACTTTGCCAACAAAGGTCCATATAGTCAAGGTTATGGTTTTTTCAGTAGTTATGTGTGGATGTGAAAGTTGGACTATAAAGAAAGCTGAGTGCTGAAGAATTGATGCTTTTGAACTGCGGTGTTGGACAAGACTCTTAAGAGTCCCTTGGACTGCAAGGAGTTCCAACCAGTTCATCCTAAAGGAAATCAGTCTAAAATATTCATTGAAGGACTGATTCTGAAGCTGAAACTCCAATACTTTGGCCACCTGATGTGAAGAGCTAACTCATTTGAAAAGACCCTGATGCTGGGGAAAGATTGAGGGCAAGAGAAAAAGGGGACGACAGAGGATGAGATGGTTGGATGGCATCATCAACTCAATGGACATGAGTTTGAGTAAACTCCAGGAGTTGGTGATGGATAGGGAGGCCTGGCATGCCGTAGTCCATGGGGTTGCAAAGGGTTGGATACCACTGAGCGACTGAACTGAGCTGAATAAAGATATTAATATTCTTGCCTTTGGACTTCAACTGAAACATTGACTCTGCCTCAGTCTCAGTTCTATTTCTCAGGCCTTTGAACTGAGACTGGAACTACACCATCAGGGTTCCTGAGTCTCCAGCTTTATGTAAGGTGATGTAGTTTCAGTTTGAGGCCAGAGTTTTGAGAACCAGGATGGCAGATGATGCAATCCAGTTTTGAAAGACAACAGGCTTGAGACGCATAAGGAACTAATGCTTCAGTTCAAGTCCAAAGGTGGGAAAACACTGTTGTCTCAAAAGTCAGTCAGACAGGAGACAGTCTCTCTTATCTGGAGAAGGGTCAACTTTTTTGTTCTATTCAGGCCTTCAACTGATTGGATGAGGCCTACCAGCATTAGGGAGAGCAACCTACTTTATTTAATTTTTTTTTTAATAAATTTATTTATTTTAGTTGGGGGCTAATTACTTTACAATATTGTAATAGTTTTTGCCATACATTGACATGAATCAGCCATGGGTCTACATGTGTTCCCTTTCCTGGACCCCCCACCCACCTCCCTCCCCATCCCATCCCTCTGGCCATCCCATTGCCCCGGCCCTGAGCCCTTGTCTCATGCATCGAACATGGAATGGTGTTCTGTTTCACATATAATATACATGTTTCAATGCTATTCTCCCAGAATGTCCCACCCTCACCTTCTCCCTCAGAGTCCATATAATTGTTCTATGCATCTGTGTCTCTTATTCTGTCTCGCATATAGGGTTATCGTTACCATCTTTCAAATGCCATATATATGCATTAGTATACTGTATTGGTGTTTTTCTTTCTGGCTTACTTCACTCTGTATAATGGGCTCCAGTTTCATCCATCTCAGTAGAACCGATTCAAATGTATTTTTTTTAATGGCTGAGGAATATTCCATTGTGTATATGTACCACAGCTTCCTTATCCATTCATCTGCTGATGGACATCTAGGTTGCTTCCATGTCCTGGCTATTGTAAACAGTGCTGCGATGAACATTGGGGTACACGCGTCTCTTTCAATTCTGGTTTCCTCGGTGTGTATGCCCAGCAGTGGGATTGCTGGGTCATATGGCAGTTCTATTCCCAGTTTTTTAAGGAATCTCCACACTGTTCTCCATAGTGGCTGTACTAGTTTGCATTCCCACCAACAGTGTGAGAGAGTTCCCTTTTCTCCACACCCTCTCCAGCATTTATTGCTTGTAGACTTTTGGATAGCAGCCATTCTGACTGGTGTGAAATGGTACCTCATTGTGGTTTTGATTTGCATTTCTCTAATAATGAGTGATGTTGAGCATCTTTTCATGTGTTTGTTAGCCATCTGTATGTCTTCTTTGGAGAAATGTCTGTTTAGTTCTTTGGCCCATTTTTTGATTAGGTCGTTTATTTTTCTGGAATTCAGCTGCAGGAGTTGCTTGTATATTTTTGAGATTAATTGATTGTCTGTTGCTTCGTTTGCTATTATTTTCTCCCATTCTGAAGGCTGTCTTTTCACCTTGCTTATAGTTTCCTTTGTTGTGCAAAAGCTTTTAATTTCAATTAGGTCCCATTTGTTTATTTTTGCTTTTATTTCCAATATTCTGGGAGGTGGGTCATGGAGGATCCTGCTGTGATTTATGTCGGAGAGTGTTTTGCCTATGTTTTCCTCTAGGAGTTTTATAGTTTCTGGTCTTACGTTTAGATCTTTAATCCATTTTGAGTTTATTTTTGTGTATGGTGTTAGGAAGTGTTCTAGTTTCATTGTTTTACAAGTGGTTGACCAGTTTTCTCAGCACCACTTGTTAAAGAGATTGTCTTTTCTCCATTGTATATTCTTGCCTCCTTTGTCGAAGATAAGGTGTCCATATGTACGTGGGTTTATCTCTGGGCTTTCTATTTTGTTCCATTGGTCTATATTTCTATCTTTGTGCCAGTACCATACTGTCTTGATGACTGTGGCTTTGTAGTAAAGCCTGAAGTCATTTTAACATGTTAAATAAAGTTAATTTTAACAATATTTAATTGATTTAAATATTAATTTTATCCCCAAATGCCCTCACTGAAACACCTGGAATAATACTTAACCAAATATCTCGGCATTCCATGGACTAGACAACTTGATATCTAAAAGCAAGCATCTCAATCATCATCATTACTTAATAATCATTAGTAGAAGATGTCATATATTAAATGTCTGTGAAATACATTGTTGGACTCATCACTACTAAGGAAGCCATGGATTCTCCAGTAAAAACAACCAAAATGGCATCATCAACAAAATAATCTTTCATTTGGGAAAAAATTCTTTTGAAGAAAAAAGATTGTGATGGGGAGAGAATATGTTCATGAATTAAATGAGAAAATAAATTTGGGTAAATATTGAAGAAAATGATTTTGATTGAAAGAAATGTATTCTAAATTAAACCTCAGTCATATGAATACTAATTGCTTTCAAAAATGTTTGTCTCACAAAAATTCTTGCTCTGTGTTAATTATGGCTACTTCTTTGTCTAGAAGTGTATGATGTAAAATTTCATGGAAATTCCAGTGTCACAAACACAACACAATAAAATTAATACTGTTTTAGCTAGAGGTGAATCATGAGGCCAACTTTTGAGTTGATGCACAAGAAAGATGTTAAACTAGAAAATATATTTTCTCATAATGATAATTTTTGTTTTTGTTTTCCCTCCCTTTTGTTTGTGTCCTTTGTTGGAGGGAGAACAATAATTTAAGGAGAGAACTGTCAGAGACTGAAGCCGACTTTATAAAAGTTCAGTGACTTTTTCTGTAAAAAAGAACACAGACATAGGACTCCAGAGTAAATTATCTACTTAAATCTAGGGGTAATGAGTAGCTTATTAATATTTAGTTTATATGCTATTTCATCTGGATCAAAATTTTGAAAAGCACCTACTGAGACAGACAAAATAGGATTCAAAGCCAGGCTTTGATATTTAATAGCTGGGAAATCTTAGAAAGATCGTGTAAATTCAGGGCCTCAGTTTTTCCACCTATAAAATGGGGATGACGACAGATAGCTTTCCTCAATACCTGGGATGTAAACATGGTACCCAATGAGGCACCTAACAGGGGCTCAGTCATTGACAACTGTTATTCTGTAAGACTGCCTACAGCCTGAGTCCAGCAATCATTTCAATATTGTTCAACATTTGTCCCCAGAATCCAGCACACCATGTGCATTGGGTAGATATTTATTGATTAAATTAATGAATATGGTTTGTTTTTTTTCCCCCCAGACTTTTGCAAGATTGAGCTAGGGAGGGAAGAATAACTCTTCACCAGTGACTCACAAAAAAATAAAAACCTTTTGGTGTAGTAGTCTTGTACAGGATCATGTAAAGAATGGTTAAGTCAAGGAAGTGTAAATGGATAGCTGGTCTGCATTTGTCTCAGGCAAAACTACTTCTGTTCAATGGTAATTGGATTTAATATTTAACATTTCATTTCATTTGTACCTGTGTTATCACATGTCCAACTCTGTGACCCCGTAGACTGTAGCTTGCTAGTCTCCTCTATCCATGGGGTTCCCCAGGCAACAATACTGGCATTGGTTGCCATTTCCTTTTCCAGGGATCTTCCTGACCCAAGGGGTCTTCTGCATTGCAGGTGGATTCTTTACCAATGCACCACTGGGAAGCCCTTTCATTTATTTGGGGGATGTGCTGAAATGCTTTTTGGTGAACCAATTTTTATGTCACAAACATGTCACTATGATGTATTTGTTACTAGAAAATTAACGAATAGACAGAAGATAGTTTGATTGCTTATATGAGGCAGTGCCAACTCCCAGGGAGATAGATTGGATGGATTTCCTTCCCTGAAAATCTTTTCAAAACAAGATAGTGATTTGTTTTCCTGAGATAATTTTGCTCTGTCTACTCCATCATAACTGGATAAGTTAGATCTGCTTTTGCCTCAGTTACCTGGAAAATTGAAATTAAAGTCCAATTTTATAATCTACCCTTTCCACAAAGACTGCTGCCATTATCTTCCGTGTTCACAATGAAAACACAGGAACAAAGTGTAATCCAGCCAGAAACAGAGCTCCATTCACACATGGCTGACTATGTTTCCCTCTGGGGGCTGCTACACTGCTGGTCAGTGCGGTGACGCTGCAACTGTGCTACAGCTGAGGGCCGCCCTTTAACACTGTTCATGTTAATTGGGCACAAATTGAAACCCTGCAGTAATTAGATCTAGGCATCTCCAGGCTCCACTTGCCTTGGGCTCCATAAGTTAATGGGAAAACTGCCAGAACTTCTGGCTGGCAAAATATAAAAGGGTCATAAAGCTTCGCTAACTGATGTTTTTCAAAGGAGGCATTTTTTTCTTGACACTTTTTGTAAGTCCCTTGAGTGTCTTGATAGGATATAATTCTCTGACTACTTATAATAAAAATTTTTCATGCTGGATAAAGTAAATGAATTTAATTGGGAAGAAAATATTACCCAGGTGGCTTCCACTACATAAGTCCCCAGAGATGGGAACAAGTGGATTTAATACCCACAACCTCAATGGGACTTTGACAAGGCAATGAGCTAAAAATGATTCAGTCTCTGAAATAGGCTATAAGTCAAGCTTTTTCCATATAAACTAGTAGTGAGGTAAATATGTTTGTGTAATGGAGGTGACAAGTGTTTGGGGAACAGCCTATTAGAAATGACGAAGGAGAAAGTTTCAAAGAAAATTTTGGTGGGGGTAGGCTGTATTTTTAACTTTTTATTTTGTATTGGAGTATAGCCAATTAATAATGTTGTGATAGTTTCAGGTGAACTGCAAAGGGACTCAATCATACATAAACATGTATCTGTTCTCCCCCAAACCCCTCTCCCATCCAGGCTGCCACACAACATTGAGCAGAGTTCCATGTGCTACATAGTAGGTCCTTGTTGGTTATCAATTTTAAAAATAGCAGTGTGTACATGTGTTGATCCCACACTCCCTAACTATCCCTTCCCCTCATCCTTCCCCTTGGAAGGACGTGTGCTGTGTGCTTAGTCGTTCAGGTGTTTCCGACTCTTTTCAACCCCATGGTCCGCAGCCCACCAGACTCCTATGTCCATGCGATTCTCCAGGCAAGAATACTGGATGGGTTGCCGTTTCTTCTCCAGCGGATCTTCCCAACCCAGGGATCAAACCCAGGTATCCCACACTGCAGGTGGATTCTTTACAGAATTTACACCAGGGAAGCTCTTGGAAGGGTAATTATCAAACAGAATTATTTATACTACATCCAATCCCAAATCAATAAATCCAAGGCTAGAATTTGACATTAAATAAGTCATTCTTATTTCTACAAAAAATATGCAACCAAATGTCCTAATGAAGGCACTTGTAACTTAGGTAACTTTGAGTCATGGCGAAGTGAAGTCAATAACTATGAAAGGTCTGAAATTTTATCTTACTTGTCAGCCAACAAGTTTCATGGATGCTGGCAGATGACACAGGATTCTGACTCAGAGAAAAAACAACGTGTTACTCATAGTAAGAGCATTAGATGATGCATCAGTATACCCATCAGTTTCTCAGCTATGAAGAAGGTCAGGCAACCCTGAACATGCCACGGGGCACATTACGGGGGAAAAAACTCCAAGCTTGGGAAACCTAAATCTTGGATAATGAGCAATAAACCTGCTGGAACTTAGTCTTGGGAGGGAGACACTATTTTTCTTGTGGTAAAGAACGCAGCCCTTTGCTTAGAGGAAGACACAATCTCAATATTCTAAGGTTGTTCACTATACAAATAATTTAAAAGATGGTCTGAAACCAATACAGTTAGTGTCTCTGATTGTAAGACAAGGAAAAACACAAGAGACTCTTGGAGAGTTATCTCCCAATAGGAAGTTCGGAGCTACATATGAAGATATTTAAAATTTGAAAACAGTTTTCTGAGTTAGAGTCACTCACTTTGAGTTAAGAAATAGGGTTGTGTTGGTGAGGATAAGCACTTCAGAGAAGGGAACATTTTTATACTTGGAGAAGGCCCATGAAGGAAGAGGAACCCACCCTGGAGACTGGAAAGGTCTCACTGCCCAGAAGGTATCACTCATGGGCATAGAAGTCCTAGGAGACTGAGCACTGGAAAACCCTGCGTGATCTCAGCCAAAACAGGTATTCAACCTCCAACCATTAGAGAAGGGATGGAGAGGACATCATGGCTCCTCCCATCTTTAATTCTCTAGTTTTGGTTTGCATCAATAATGAGCAGAGGATAGGAGGCAAGATCAATATCCCAAGGAATCTCTGGGGTGGAGACGGCATGCATTACAAACCCTGTGCCCTCAGGTAAACATGTTGGTCTCTGTTTTATTCCAATAATCTCATGTGGACACAGAGGCACAGCCTCAGAGATACACAACAGTTAAACACTGTTGCTATTAAAAACAGTAGCCATCGTGACATACTATCTGTATCTGTAGTCATCGATTCTATTTTGTGAGATGTTTGCATTTCTGTGTCAGGTTATCTCCTAGGACAGTGCTAGCAACAGTAGCACTGGTTCCAGTGGCATTTCTGTTGACGTTGGTGCTGGGAAAGATTGAAGGCAGGAGGAGAACGGGACAGCAGAGGTTGGATGGCATCACCAACTCAATGGACATAAGTTTGAGCAAACTCCAGGAGATAGTGAAGGACAGGGGAGCCTGGCCTCCTGCAGTCCATGGGGTTGCAAAGAGTTGGACATGACCGAGCAACTAACACACACACACAGAATTAAGATATTAATAGTCTGGAGAATTTCAGGTTTGTTTCGTTGGTTGAAGCATTTGCTAGGATGACTTTTAAAAATTCAGAGTCTGTGTCTGTGTGCCAGACAGGATCTATCACATTATGAAAACAATGTTTATGCCAAATATCTTATTCCTGGAAGTAAAGCAATCTTAAAACCCAACAACAGCAATATCTTAATTAAGCAGGAAGTATAGCGCAGTGTTTTGGTCATCTGATGTAAACAGACGACTCATTGGAAAAGTCCCTGATGCTGGGAAGGATCAAGGGCAGAAGGAGAAGAGGGCATCAGAGGATGAGATAGCTGGATGGCATCACTGATGCAGTGAACATGAGCTTGGGCAAACTCTGGGAGATGGTGAGGTAAAGGGAGGCCTGGCCTGCTGCAGTCCAAGTGATCGCAAAGAGTCGGACATGACTGGGCAACTGAACAGCAACAATAGCACAGTGAAGACTGTTTTCTGAGACGATCTAATATTTTTATCCGAGTAATTTTTTAAACCTCACCTTCATAGTTTTTAAGATCTGGATTTATATAATCATCGATATTATTTATTGAGATATCCTTTATCTCTTAAGTAATGTTATAGCTAATAAGAAGTATTTGCCCTTAAGTAGATTACTTTTGACTTCCCTGGTGGCTCAGAGGTTAAAGCGTCTGCCTCCAATGCGGGAGACCTGGGTTCGATCCCTGGGTCGGGAAGATCCCCTGGAGAAGGAAATGGCAAACCACTCCAGTATTCTTGCCTGGAGAATCCCATGGACGGAGGAGCCTGGTAGGCTACAGTCCACGGGGTCGCAAAGAGTCGGACACGACTGAGCGACTTCCCTTAGATTACTTTTGGAGAGGAAACGCGTGCACTGAGTATTGGTTGTGAGC
Organism: Giraffa tippelskirchi; assembly: GCF_054371585.1. Taxonomy (NCBI): domain Eukaryota; kingdom Metazoa; phylum Chordata; class Mammalia; order Artiodactyla; family Giraffidae; genus Giraffa; species Giraffa tippelskirchi. The sequence continues at coordinate 53,666,213 of NC_137280.1, forward strand.
TGGGGAATTTGGTAAATACTTCTTAATCCTTATCTGATTCAGTCTTCACTGCAGTCCTGTTAGGATGGCATTGCTCTTCCCAATGAGGTGATGAAGAGTCAACATTTTAAGTGTATCATCTCGTTTCTTATCAATAGAATTTGCATTTCCTTCTCTTTGACTCAAGAGATTATGCTTTTTAGGGGGCAGCATCAGAACACGGCATAAGTAAGCTTCCAAGGACTTCTTTTCTGATGCGAGAGGGGGAGCGCTCTTCTTTGCAACCGTCAGTGATGTGGTAGCGAATGTAGTACTGGGCCCTCATTCACTTCTGTCTGGATGGCTTCCTAGCTGCCCTGGAGGTCCACACTCCTCTTAAGCATGGGGTCCCAGACCATTCAGTGGTGGTGTTCTATGCCTTGATATCCCCCTCTGTATCTTAATGTGAGTGTGTATGTGCTCAGTCAATTCAGTCGTGTCCGACTCTTTGTGACCCTGTGGACTATACCCGCCAGGCTCCCCTGTCCATGGAATTCTCCAGGCAAGAATACATGAGGTTGCCATGTCCTCTTCCAGGAGAATTTTCCCGACCCGAGGATCGAACCCACGTCTCTAACATCTTCTGCATTGGCAGGCAGGTTCTTTACCAATAGCGCCATCTGGGAAGCCCCTATCTAAATGTATTTGTTTCTAAATCTCAAATGCTAGCAATTATTTTCCCCAATGATGATGATGATAATTAGAAAACAACAGACTTCTTTTTCTCTGCTTCATCCATTCTTTCTTTCTTTTTTTCCAATTAATGATTTTGAAGCTCCAAATCATAGTCTGGGTACACAGCTGATAAATGAAGACTCCTGAATCCGTTTTTTTTTTTTTTTAACTTTTTTTTTCTGAATCAGTGTTAGTTCATCAACCTGCTTTCTTGGAAGTTGTTCATCAAGTCATAACAGTTCTGAAGTTATGAGAGTCAAGCACATCTTTATCAATACTGTTCCCAGGACTGTGTCAGCAAGGCTCCGCCACACTCTTATTCACAACAACTACTGAAGTCATATGCATTCAGATTTCTTGGATGCTGCAGTTGAGTCTGTTTCCAATTTCTGTGAAGATTAGTGGAATAAGAATTGCAAATGTGTAAAATCTTACCATTTTAAATTAGGAATAATGAAGCCTGCCTCCTCCAGGGTAAATTTATGAGATTCTGGTTGCCAGTCTTGGGCGGTTTTCAGGAGGCAATTCCAGATGGGATGTAACAGGCTGAAGGCAGGAATTATTATTATTTTCTATAGTTCATAAAAATGACACCACTATCGATAGTCTCAATAGTTTCATAATTAGAATGTGAACCAGTTGAGTTCTGAAAAGAATAGCTGTGAAGGGAACAGGAGCTGAATTACTAGATACTGATCTCTGACTGAGATGCCACTAAAGCCAAACCGGGAGGGCTGAGTTCCTGACGCACCACACGAAGAAGCGCTTATGAACTTATGTCACCTCACCCAGCATCTCTGAGACATCTCCCTTCAAGTTCTTGGCAGTAGCTATTCATCTATTCACATATTCTGCCTCATAAATCCTTATCACATTACCCTACTTTTCTAGCGTCTCACTCCTTCCCAATCTCACTTTCACCTGAAATCATCTGAGCCTTCCATTTGTCTGAAATGAAAGCTCCTGACTTTGTAAGACATACATTTTTGTTCAACGTCCAGTCCTCTTTACTGACTTGGTAAAATGAGTCCCCTCTCGGACCAGTTCTCACCAGATTGAGGATCTGTTGGGTGGTTTGCTTTCTCCAATGACACCCTCTGCCACCAAGCAGAGGGTTTAGTTACTACAAGAATATGTGGTTGGTTACCAGTCTTAAGAGAGAATTATTTATGCTTGAGGAATGCATCACCCCTGGGGTTTGTGTGTATGTCTGTGTGTGTGACAAGTACGCACTGTTCTTAATTACTCATGTAATTTTAAAAATCAAAACAGCAGCCACACTTTATTAAGTTATGAATTAGATCATTTAGCAGAGCAGTTTTAACTGTTTTTTGATTTGCACTCATTCAAACGATTGCATCTTTAACCATTTAAGTCAGAGAGGTACTTACCTAATATTGCTTGAAGACTGCGCAACCAAATTAGTAGAAATAAAGCCTATTTACAAATTTTTAAAGTTTCTATCACCCAGTGACTTTAATTTGGGCAAGAGTTTAGATAAGCTTTCATGTGTTCATATCATTGTAGTCATATCTCTGATGAAACTATAAATTTCCCACGATACTTATCCATCCTGAAGAAGGGGTCCCAATCACAAAGCCTTCACCAACTCCAAGGTCTCTCTTTGGTCTTACAGGATGTATTTAAAGTAGGCATATGTCCACCTCTGGATTTGAAAGTTCAGTGTCTGGAATACACATTCATTTTATTTTCTGAGGGGTGTAAGATAATAATCAAAATGATTTTGAGCAGGACTTCCCTGGTGGTCTAGTGGTTAAGAATCTGCTTTCCAACACAGGGGATGGGGGTTTGATTCCTGGTTAGGAAACTAAGATCCTACATGCCACGGAGCAAATAAGCCTACACTCCACAACTACTTAGCTCATGAAATCACAACTAGAGTCCATGTGCCGTAAGGAAAGATTCCATAAGCTGCAACTAAAGACCCAATGCAGCCAAAAAGTGAATATTTAAAAAATGACTTTAAACAACATTGTTAAGGGAGGTGTCAGTAAAGCACATTCCAAGCAAAGAGAGAGAGTGTGTGATGGTGTCAGGCAGGGACTTTGCATGTCACGTGGTCAAGAATACAGGGCAGGAGGCTGCAGGAAGAGTTGTGTGGGTCCAGCTGGAGGCAGAGAACCAGTTGGACAGTAGTCCCAGGAACATCTCATCAGGCAAACACAGGTGTCAATAGAATTATGTTCTGTCATCCTAGTATTTTGGTTAATATTTATTGAATGAAGAGGCCACAGAAATTTTAAGTTAATGAAGATTTCAATAAAAGAACAGACAGAAAGCTTTAATTTCAGATACCCACACATGGAAAACTGCATGCATTATAAGGTGTGTAGGAGGCTCACAGGCATATGCATTGCTAAGGCAAATACTTCATCTCGAGATGTCTACTTAAACTCCTTTAAAAAAGAAATCAGCAATATTGTCAGAGCACATATAAATAAGGTCCGTAATGAAGAGTCTGGATGGTCATTCCTGGGAGAGTGGGAGGTACTCAGAGTTTGAGAAATGCATCAGCCTCTTGGAACACAATATTGTTAGTCATCAGAGCACAAAGAAATCCACATCTCAGGAAGGGATGATTGGCTGCGAGGTAGCATCACAGAGTGAAACAGGAGGCTGTCTTCTCTGCTTCCTCCTCTGGGTGTTCCAGCTCAGGTGGGGCTTGTGGGACCAGGCTCTGGACTTGCTCAATTCATAATGCAGACTCACTCCAGATCTGCACGAAGCACAGGAGAGCCAACGGCCCTCAGATTTGTAAGTGTTAAGGAGAACAAAGAATTTAGGTATCTGCTCTGCATCTTGACTTGGATAGTAAGTGACTTTCAGAAAAAGACATTGTATGTAAAGATAGAAAGAAAGGAAGAGATGTTTTCAAGGCAAGGGACTCCCAGCCTTGAAGTGACTTCTTTGGGATTCAGTGCTCAATTATAGCTTGCACTGTAAATGGAAACAGTGGAAAGCGGAAGTGAAAGTATTAGTTGCTCAGTCATGTCTGACTCTCTGTGGCCCCATAGACTGTTGCCTGCTAGGCTCCTCTGTCCATGGGATGCTCCAGGCAAGAATATTGGAGTGGGTAGCCATTCCCTTCTCCAGGCCATCTTCCTGACCCAAGGATCTAATCTGGGTCTCCTGCGTCTCCTGCATTGCTAGATGGATCCTTTACCACTAGCGCTACCTGGGAAGCCACAGCTGTAACCTATAGAACAGGCAAACAATCAAAAAGCAAAAGATTTCAGTACTAAACAACAACAACCTGGACACATTAGTTTAAAGTTATATTAAATTGTTACTGTGTTTCTGGCAAGGACATGTGTGGATGAAACAAAATCTAAGGCAGATAAGTACCCTTCAGTATCATTTGACAAAGACTCCTTTCCATCTCTGTATGTCAAGCTTGCTATAATTCATTGTTCTTAGTATGTGTGTGCATCCTTGCTCAGCCGCTCAGTCGTGTCTGACTCTGTGATCGGATGGACTGTAGCCCACCAGGATCCTCTATCCATGGGATTTTTCCAGGCAAGAATACTGGAGTGGGTTGCCATTCTCTCCTCTAGGGGATCTTCCTGACCCAAGCATCAAACCCATATCTGCACTGGCAGGCAGATTCTTTCCCACTGGGCTACCTGGTGATAGAATGTGTTGCTGCATAAAAAACTACCCTCAAACAGTGGACTAAACAGTAACAATCAATTAGCAATGGTTATTAACTACTATTATCATTCTCAAGGCCTCTCACACAGCTTAGTTAGAGTATGCACCCCTCCTGTCATGTGCCAACATAACCCTCTCCCCCCTCCTCCTGTGTGGGTAGCTAGCATCCAATTCACTGAGCATCTGAGTAGAACAAAGAGGAGACGGGAAGGGAGAATTCTCTCTTCCATGACAGTAAGCTGGGACACTGATCTTCTCTTGCCCTCAAGCTGGGACTTACACCACGGTCCTCCTGGTTCTCTGGCCTTAGAACTCTGGCTGAAACCATACCACTGCTGTTGACCTGTACCCCACAGGCCCAAGAAACCTGCATTTACCCAGCCTGAAGACTGAAGAAAAAGCCCGGAGTCAGCAACAGAGACATCAATGGTTTAATGGACTGGGAAGCCTACACGTCTGAAGCAGGGTCCTGGAGGGACTGGCAGGACATGGTGGCTGTCCTCGCTCCTGAGGCGGAGGGGAGCTTGCCCGTCATAGGGGGACTGATGTCAGGCTGGCCTAATAGTTACCAGGGCAAACAGGAGAGTGGCGCACCCCAGGGGCAAGTATGTTGGAAGGTGCATGGGGCATGGGTGAAGCAGAGACTGGTTGGGCAGGGGAAGGACAGAGAGCAAGAGGACAGCTACCTTGAGTGGTCCGACCACGCAACTGCCTTCTCTCCAGCTTGCAGATGGCAGGTGGTGGGACTTCTCGGCCTGCATAATCATGCGAACCAATTTCTTACAATAAAATTATATTCCTTGTAATAAAATTATATCCATATAAATTTATAACTATATCATAATTTTATAACGTAAAATTATATTGTATATAATATATAAAAATGGCTAGGGAGTTTGGGAAGGTTATGGACACATTGCTATATTTAAAATGGATAATCAGCAAAGACCTATTGTACAGTACAGGGAGATCTGCTCAATGTTATGTGCTAGCCTGGATGGGAGGGAAGTTTGGGGGAGAATGGATACATGTACATATATGACTGAGTCCCTTCATTGTTCACTTGAAACTACCACAACATTGTTAATTGGCTATATCCCAATACAGAATTTTTTTAAATTTTTAATTAAAAAAAGTAAAAATGAAAAAAATACCATCCTCCACTAAGGACTCTGCTAATGAATCCAAGAAAACAGGACACCTTGGAGAAATGGTTGAATCCAAAGCTGGGGTGGAGACAGTACAAGACGAACCTGGAATATCATATGCCAGGAAGTACTCAAAGAACAATGTTCCATTGTCCAAGTCAGGGACAGTTAGGCATAGAAATAAGTAATGATAATAATGGATTCAAACTCATGAAATAAAATAGGAAAACTTGAGTCCATATAACTCTAAATCATAAAGGAATAACTTGAAAATGTCATGAGAAATAAGATATTAACATAGTCGCAAAATACTTCTCCACATTAAAAAAAATAATAAAATTATATTCCTTAAAATAAAATTATATCTATGTAATTTTATAATTATATTATAATTTTATAGTATAAAATTATATTGTATACAATATATAAAATTATAAGTATATAATTTTTAAAATTATAATAAAAGATATACATTTGCTAATTGCCCTGATTCCTCCTCCAGGTATACAGGTCGGGTCTCAGGTCTGGCTACAAAGACCATTATCTTCATGTTCTGCATTTAGTTACCATTTTGGAGCTGGCCCTTCTTCTCACCTAAGAAACCCCTTGGGATTCTTAAATTTCTATAAATTAGAGGTTTCTTCTCATACTTTGGCAAAATGCCTTGTTGTTGGGTGAAAATTTGTACTCCTCCTCCCTAAAGACATTTCCATAAAGAATGTGCAAAATCGACTCTTTGAAAAAATTCCTTACTTCCAACTCAGGGAATGCTTTTATATCTCTGTTTCCTGTGAAATTTTTTTCACTGCCTTACTCCGGGTTGAATGGATTTTGGTATAAATCTCAGACTCTGATGGACTGTCTTTAGAGGATGAATCTTCCAAAGGAATGTCATCCTAAAGCTTTTTTCAGTCACAGATGTTTTACCCATTATATCTAGAGTGATACAAACAACTTTCAAAATTTAAATCCATCTCCCTCTTTCCTGCATTCCATGTTGACTTTGGTAAAATTAACTGTATTCTGTCTTATGATTACAGTAGATATATTTACCAGGAGTCTCAAAATGAAATACACTCATTTCCAGGGTGCTGTAAAATTAAACACTTGACACTAAGAGGTCTTTGGTCACCCCTTGCTGATTCAATTTTTTGAAACAAATCAAAGTCAAACATTAATCAGTCTCATTAATCAGTAGTTGTTATGAAGTGAGCCATATATCTTGTCATGTCACTTGTCACCCAGCTTAAATTCACATGAAAATCAATTGCACAGGACAAAGTCAACAATTATACAAACATCAACACCAGGAGTCCCTTTGAAGTGTGTACTGAAGGATGAAAACCAATGACACCCCATTTGCAAACTGTTAGTTAACTGTTAGTTAAATCAACTATGACACTGGAGAAATATTCTCTGCTTTGCTCACCTATTTCTGAGTTACAGTAATATAACTCAAGGAGGTATCTACTGTGTTATTCAAGTTTCCAGAGATTTTTTTCTCAATTCACGTGGACAACTGGACATTTGAAAATTATGCTGATAAAATTGCATATAAAAAGAAATAATTTGGACTTCTCTGGAGTTCCAGTGGTTAAGGCTTCACCTTTCAGTGCAGGGGATGTGGGTTTCATCCCACATGTCTCCTGGCCAAAAAAACATTGTAACAAATCCAATAAAGGCTTTAAAAATGGTCCACATCTCTCTCTCTCTCTATCACACACACACACCCCCCCCACACACAGTGGGGGAAGGAGACAGTGGGATGAATTGAGAGAGTAGCATTGAAATATATACATTACTGTGTGTAAAATAGATAACTAGTGGGAAGCTGCTATATAGCACAGGGAACTCAATTTGGTATTCTGTGATGACCTAGAGGGCTGGAGTGGGAGGTGGGGGGGAGGGAGGCTCAAGAGGGAGGGAATATATGTGTACTTATGCTGATTCACATTGTTTTACAGCAGAAACCAACACAACACTGTAAAGCAATTATTCTCCAATTAAAAATAAATCTTAAAAATATATTGAATTAAAAGAGAAGTAAGACTGTAGATAATTAGTGGGAGACTTTCATATGCAAAATCAACCCAACCATGTTGGGTGGAACTTAGGTGGAAGCGGCTCTCTGTGGGCAAACATCAACTATTCAATCGAACCCTTGAAGGGCGTTCTCTTCCCTTCCTTCCCCCTCCATTTCCCCTTTCTCCCACAAAGGTGTGGGGACCACAGTTTCCTTCTGGTTGCTGGAGAATTCCTTCTGCCCCTCATCTTCTTTCTTCTCTACTCTCTATGGCCAAGAACTCTCAAGAACTTAAGGAAACATTAGCTTTACTTCCCTGTTTAGCTACTTACTCTCTATGGGTTGAAACTGAGATTAAATTTTTTCATCTCGCTTTCCATTTCCCTGTTTCTCTCAATGAGAGGACCACTTCCCTGGTTTATCTGAGGATGGGTGATGTATACACAAGAGGATCTTTCCTGGCAGAGCAGTGCTGGGCTACCTTCCCTGGCTGACAGTGACTCCTGGTCTCAGGACTTCTCATTACAACAACCTGTTTGGGAAGATAAGCAATGGATATAGCTGAAAGTGAGTTGCTGTTGTTCAGTTGCTAAGCTGTGTCTGACTCTTTGTGACCCCACGGACTGCAGCACGCCTGTCTCTTTTGGAGACTTTCTCCTCCTCCACTTTCTCCTGGAGTTTGCTCAAACTCATATCCATTCAGTCAGTGATGATGCCATCCAACCATCTGATCCTCTGTCACCCCCTTCTCCTCCTGCCCTCAACCTTTTCCAGCATCAAGGTCTTTTCTAGTGAGTTGGCTCTTTGCATTAGGTGGACAAAGTATTGGAGCTTCAGCTTCAACATCAGCCTTCCAATGAATATTTAGAGTTAATTTCCTTTAGGATGGATTGGTTTGATCTCCTTGCTGGCCCTGGGACTCTCAAGAGTCTTCTCCAGCGCCATAGTTCAAAAGCATCAATTCTTTGGCACTCACCTTCTTTATGGTCCAATTCTTATTTGCCCTATTCCAATCGCCCTCTCCCTCTCTGCAATGGTCTTGAAACCAACTGCCTCGCAAAGATGATAGCTATGAAAACCAGCAGCCTAGAAGCCCCTGGAGAGGGTAAGAATGGGTTTGGTGCTCTCCTAAATCTCCATCCCCAGAGAATTGCCACTATTCGAACTGTCTGGCAAATCACTGGGAAAGACCCATTCTAAGAGGTTGATTTTATTTGATTTAATTCAGGGTTCAAGCAGGGTGAACAGTCCTAGCCCCAGGGCGTTAGTCTAAAATGATCAACAGCAGTTGTTGAACAGAGCAGCTATTCCAGGCAGCAGTCCCAGTTGTAGCAAACAAGAGACTGGATAAAAACTGTAAAAGGAAAACCTAGGAAATGAAGTGTTTATAAGGCTTTTTTTTTAAAGTTGACATATTCCTGGAATTCTATCTAGATGGCCGTGCACATGAGCAAGGTTAGTGCACGCCCAGGAAAGCCCTGAGAGAGCCCTATGTTCTCGACTCCGATTAACTATGAGACTCTGGGCAAGCAGGAAAGGAAGGTTTAGACAGGGTTATAAACAGCTGGCGCCTTGAAGGTGTCTTTGACAAAGACTGAAGGACTTGTTGGCACAAGACATTTAAGCAAATCTCTGTTCAATCATTGAGTGAATGAAAGTCACTCAGTCATGTACGACTCTTTGAGACTGCATGGACTGTAGCCTGCCAGGTTCCTCTGTCCATGGAATTCTCTAGGCAAGAATACTGAAGTGGGTAGCTGTTCCCTTCTCCAGGAGATCTTCCCAACACAGGAATTGAACCCAGGTCTCCTGCATTGCAGGATGATTGTTTACTGACTGAGCCATCAGGAAAGTACTTAGCTGACCACAGACCAAGCAGAGACTCCAGTGGCTTCATACAACAAAAAATACAGACTTTAGAGAATTAGTCCAGAAAAACTACTAAGCAAATATACAGCAACAACAGCAACACTGAATCCTAGGAAGGAGGGGAAATCAATGTACAGATTTGACATATTCTTTTCTTAAAATATTCAATTTTTGGCAAAAACAAAAACAAACCTGTAAGATGTGAAAAGAAACAGAAATGTATGGCTCATAACTGGAAAGAAAAAACAGAAGCTCATATATTTGATTTACTAAACAAAGGCTTTAATTCAGCCATCATAAATACATTCAGTGAGATCAAGAAAACCACATCTAGAAATTTAAAGGAAAATATGAGAATTTCTCACCAAATAGAGACTATCAATAAAGAGTCAGAAATGACATAAAAGAACTAATAAAATCTTGGAGTCGGAAAGTAAAATAACTGAAATGAAAAAAAAAAAATAGAGGAGCACAAAAGCAGACTTTAACTGTCAGAAGAAAAGTATCAGTGAACTTGAAGATAGGACAATTGAGACTCTACTGTCTGAGGAACAAAAAGAAAAAGAATGGAAAATATTAACAAAGCCTTGTAGAACTGTGAAAGCTTTGCAGTGTTTTATTGATCCTCACGTATGCCTAACAGAGGGTGGCTGTTGTTCAGTCATTCAGTCGCTCAATCGTGTCCAACTCTTTGTGAACCCATGGACTGTAGCCTGCCAGGCTCATCTGTCCATGAGATTCTCCAGGTAAGAATACTGGAGTGGGTTGTCATTTCCTTCTCCAGGGGATCTTCCCAACTCAGGGATCAAACCTGCATCTCCTGCGTTACAGGCCCCGTGGCCTGTAGCCCCCCGACTCCTCTGTCTATGGAATTCTCTTGGCAAGAATATTGGAGTGGGTAGCCATTCCCCTCTCCGGGGGATCTTCCCAACCCAGAGATTGAACCCAAGTCTCCTGCATTGCAGGCAGATTCTTTACCATTTGAACCACCAGAGAATTCCAACGTCATATGTATGGGACATTATATATATGACATATTTATATAAATATATATAACAACATGGCTCTCACTTGAATGACAATTTTATGACCTGGGAGAACTGAGAAAGAGCACCTTTGTAATCAAGATAGCTTTTCCCATGTTTCATAGAAAAAGAGTTCTAAGCCTTATGTGGAATGTAGATGGACTTTTTTTAAATAAAATAAATCAAACTTTTGTTCCAGAAAACCAATGACTAATGGTGTTTTCTTTACTCAGAGTTGCCAAAATTGGTCTTTATTACATTCTTTGAGTGTGTTAATTTTTTTTTCCTCTATCAGTAAGTCCAAGTCCAGTAGATAAAATATACTTGGGGATTATGAAATCAGATGAAATTTGCTTTCCGAGTTATTCAAGCCTGAAGACTTAAGCAGTGGTTTTATCCTACTTGAACTCTACCTTGGGACATATTGACTTGTGGCCAGTACTTTGTCTAACAGGAGGGCAATAAAGATCTGATGGAAGCAGGAGTGTACAGAAACAGACACTGACCTTCCTTTGCAAAAGAATGTCACCTCAAGGGCAACTGATCATGAGCAGGAAATTAAATCTTCTGGTTTAATTATGGATTTTCAGTAAGGAAATTTGACTACTCTATTTTTCTCGCAATAGGCACAGGGATCTCATGAGCTGTTGATGACAGAGACACACCATGCACCATGTAGACCAGTGAAATGATCTAAATGACAATGTGGAAACTGGCAGAAAAGGTTGAGGCCATCACGGAAAACAGTTTATGGAAAATAAGTACAGTGCTTTCAGGGGAGGTATTATATGCCTTCTTCTTGTCCAAAGCAGAATCAGAACAAGTATGAGACTCTGAGCAGTGGGTGGAGGGCTGGAGTAAAGGGTGGAGAACAGTAATTTCAGAACCTGAAGCCTTGTTAAAGTGGGTGATGCCTCAGTTTAGCAGGATGAGGGCAGACACATCACATCTGTGTGACATTGGCCAGGTTGCATTCTTTCCTCTTCTCACCTAGAAGATGGGGGTAGTGGGATAACTCCTGTCTCACTCATCTCAGTGCATGGGCACGTGCTCAGTCAGGTCCAACTCTTTGCACCACCATGGGCTGCAGCATGCCAGGCTTCTCCTGCCCTTCACTATTTCCTGGAGTTTGCACGAACTCATGTCCATTGAGTCGGTGATACCATCTAACCATTTCATTCTCTGTTGCCCCCTTTTCCTCCTGCCCTAAAAGAACTTCTTGTTGAAAGTGAAACAGGATGGTAAAAAAGCCAGCTTAAAACTCAACATTCAAAAAACAAGTATCATGGCATCTGGTTCCATCGCTTCATGGCGAATAGATGGGGAAACAATGGAAACAGTGACAGACTTTGTTTTCTTGGGCTCCAAAATCCCTGCAGATGGTGACTGCAGCCATGAAATTAAAAGATGCTTGCTCCTTGGAAGAAAAGTTATGACCAACTTAGGCAGCATATTATAAAGCAGACATTACTTTGCCAACAAAGGTCTCTCTAGTCAAAGCTATGGCTTTTCCAGTAGTCATGTATGGATGTGAAAGTTGGACCATAAAGAAGGCTGAGCGCTGAATAACTGATGCTTTTGAACTGTGGTATTGGAGAGGGCTCTTGAGAGTCCCTTGGACAGCAAGGAGATCCAACCAGTCAATCCTAAAGGAAATCAGTCCTGAATATTCATTGGAAGGACTGATGCTGAAGATGAAGCTGCAATACTTTGGCCACCTGATGCGAAGAACTAACTCACTGGAAAAGACCCTGATGCCGGGAAAGATTGAAGGCAGGAGGAGAAGGGGATGACAGAGGATGAAATGATTGGATGGCATCACCGGCTTGATGGACATGAGTTTGAGCAAGATCTTGGAGTTGGTGATGGACAAGGAAGTCTGGCATGCTGCAGTCCGTGGGTTTGCAAAGAGTCAGACAGGACTGAGCAACTGAACTGAACTAAATCTTTCCCAGCATCAGGGCTTTTCCCAATTGCTTGGCTCTTTGTATCAGATGGCCAACATATTAGACCTTCTACATCAGTCCTTCCAATGAATATTCAGGGTTGATTTCCTTTAGGATTGACTGATTTAATCTCTTGTTTACCTCAGTAAACAAAATGCACATAGTTGAGGACTTCATCTGCAAGATGGCATCATTTAGTCTGTTACTTTTTTAATGTTTGTGTTAAAACTAGAAAATGGCTTTTTGTGAATGTTCTAGATAAATTTTTAGGGAGTTGTGAATATTGCTTCATTTCTAGGATAGACATGGCCCTAATTAAAGACTGATTAGGTAAAATGATATTTATTATTACTAATGACACCCCATGAATGAGCAATGAATAAAGTAATGAGTCATTTGAATAATGGTTTTGGCAGATGGTAAAGACAGGGCAAGACTGTGTCACTGAGAGAGATGTGTTCTCCTATATTTAGAGAGAAAGTCAGAATAGAGTCTGTTTAAATAATTGTATGATGACTCATTAAGCCTGCAAGATAGACAGAAAGCATATAACTAGTAGAGAGGCATCACCAAACTGAAAGGTGTGAAGAGAGACAGGATGACTAGGGCATTAAAGTGACTCTTTTAGTGGCTCCATTTCTGAGCCTAAGAATGATCTTCCATCCTGAACAGTCTTCTCATCTCCAGGTGGTTGTTTAATGTACAATTTGGCTGACACTACTGGTCTATTAGTAGAGGTTTAGCTGGAAAGATATGGATAACAGCTGTGTTAAAGACTGGTTTGATTTATGTTTTCCTTTTTAATTAATATTTGGGGGGTTTTAAATGGGTAAAGACATGACAAGTGTCCCTGCTTTTGTCCTGGCAGCACAATTGAGCCACCATCCTCCGTGACTCCCCCAAACACCCACGACTTGGGCTCTGGGTTCAAGGTAGGTCAGTCTGCTGGCAAGAGGCAGCTGACCAGCTTCCTTGTGCTAACTATATCCTGTATGCATGCATGCTAAGTCGTAAGGAACTTCCCTGGTGGCCCAGTGGTTAAGAATCTTCCTCCAAGCACAGGGGACACAGGTTTGATCCTAGTTGGGGGACTAAGGTCCTGCATGCCTTGGAGCCATTAAACCTTTCCACAGCAACTAATGAGCCTGAACACTGCAACTAGAGAGAAGCCCAAGCGCCAAAATGAAGAGCCACAGGTAAGACCCAATGCAGCCTAAAATAAATTAAAAAAACATAGGCTTTAAAAAAAGAAAGCCAAATTGAAGAGAGTGGTCCTGGACCTTAACAAACCAGGAAACCTGGGAATTACTGTTGTCAGGAACCATCTGAAGATGCTGTCTCTATTTTTTCCTCCAACACCTTCCACTTTTTTTAGAGTTCTGTTTATTGGATGACTAAGCCAACACGGCCCCGTTATGTTCTAGGAATGGCAAAGGTATATTTCAAATGCAGGTGAAGATCTCTATGTCACACCTAAAAGACCTCAAAATTGGAAGAAGCAGCTCCCTGCATGGGTGCTACTTAGCATCTTCAGATAATTTCCTCAGCGTCACTTGAGATACTGCCTCCTGGGCTTGAAGTCCTAAAAACTGCCAAGGAATAAAGCAGAACTCTCAACTTTCAGGCTGTGCATATTTTTAAGTCTACAATAGGAAAATTTTAAAGCTGTTCATCCTAGTTGATCTTTTTCTGCTTGAAGGAAATTATTCAGTTGAGGGAAACACTTCAGAAAGTACACAGTTTTAGACCCAGATGTCATTGTTAACGATTTTCTATCATTGTTGTCACCTGTGCTTCTACAGTAATTGCCATTTGCTGACCTAATGGTCAAATGGTATTTTTCAGTTACAAAAAGTTATGTCTCTGTCATATATTATATAAAGCATGGCAGTAACTACTAACAATTACAGGTCAGTATCCATGGGTGAGTCACAAGAACAGAGCACTATCAAAATTAACTGTACATACAAAGTCATATTCATATGCAATGCTCTATTCTCAGTAATTTTACACAAGGGAATGAGAAAGGACATGACAAGAGTGCCAAATGTATAACATAATTGAGCTGGTCTCTAACACCTATCCAAATGATAAAATAAGATTTGACACTTCAGAAGAGTCAGACAGGTGGAGGACCTATTGCTAATTCACACTTATCGCTAAGAGCCAAATGAATATGACATTGGCTAGATGATAGAAAATAAATGAAAAGAGCTCTTCTGGTATCAGACTTCCAGGGAGCTAACTCTTTCTGACAGTACCAGGGAAATTCCCTTGACCAGAAGATGTTCATTTAAAAGTTTTCAATTCTTGTTTCACCCAAGGATGTTTCATGATTTGGAAATTTACCATCCAGAACAAGCTACTTAAGCCAACTGTAGCTTGAAGACTACAAGAAATTAAACCCAGGATCTTTCTTGCCATGAATGCTTTAAGAACATCCTGTAAATGCTCTGAAAACAAGAAGTCTCATGAAAGATGAAGAACTGAAAGTAATTGCATGGATATCAATGACCACAAAAGCTGATTCAATAAGCTCTGGCCTGTAAAAATGAAAAGATTTTTGGAGCAGGTTATTTTTCTGAGTCATTGATGATATGCATTCCCTCTGTCTGCAGGTAATCTGTTTAGCCAAAAATACCATGTGAGCAATTCTGAAACTGTGCAAGAAGAAACTGTTTAATTACTCATTGTTGAAAGATTTCCAAGCTTTGCTATATTGCTTTATCCCAGGTTCTTTGCTCCTCTCTGCCTCCATTTGCAGACAATCATCCAGGAGACTTTCATATTATGAAATATTCCTCCTGAAGCCAAGCATTTGTTTGGGTACACATGTAAGGCAGCACAGGTACAGAGCATTTATAAACAGCAAAATCTTTGCAAAGAGCACAGGTGTCAGAGGTCCCAGATGCCAACGTCAGTTTATGACTTAGGAGCTTGAATAGGTCCTTAGGTGCATCTGTCAATCTCTCTCTGGACATCAAACTCCTCATGTGAAAGAGATTGATGGTGTTACCTAACCCATAGTATTGGCATCTTGAATTGTAAAAGCATTCTGTAAACAGCAGAATGTTCTACATGGGTATTCATTGTGTCAGAGGAACCACGGTTGGGTGATGAAATAATTAGTACTTGGACTAGGTGCACATCAATACAAAAATACCAGCACTATGTAACTACCCTGAACATCTCAAAAACTGTTTTGCATTTTCAGTGATGGCAAAGCTTTGCCAGTTGGTGGACATATTTCTGTGAAATGACCTTTGGTCATTTTAGGATTCATTCTTCATGTATATACACCTAGGTTGGCATCTTGACAGTTTATATAGATGCTAGTATACAATGAGTTAAATAATTATGCAATGGCAATTGCTTCATCCTGTTGAAACAAATATGAAAGATGTGTCATATACATATAAAGGTAGAGAAATATATATTTATATAGTGACAGAAATAATTATTTATTAGAGTAATAAATATTAAATTTACTCAATATGTCATGTGAATTGAAAAAAATTACCAGGTTTGCATAAAGCTCCTTGAATAAGCACACATTTCTGACTATTAAGAGTGTTAACTTCCTCAGTGCTATAAATTTAACAAATTAAGAACTGATAACACAATGATTGTAAAATGCAAAAACCTTCAGGGAATAAAATCTTCTCACTCACTGCTCTATCTAGAAGAAACAAGATTACTTTTATCTAAATTGAGTATAATTTCTACGTAATTTATGACTTTGAATCATACTTTGAGATACACCGAGCACGAAATTATCCTATAAATATAAATTTCCTTCTACTCCAATGCCACTGATGTGACAAAGTGGAATAATGTTGACTATTTTTCCTGAAGAATTTAAAAGATGGAAAATAGACTGAAAAATTGGCCATGTGTTTTACTCTCTAAATGGCGAGCGCAGCTATTTTCAAAGTTTACAGGCAGCAGAAGTAGCTTAAACTGAGTCAAACTTGGAGTGAAAATTATTCTTCATAGTTTGATCAACATGTCCTGTAAGTTTCAATAAATTCTTTAGAGTTTCTTTTTCATTTATAATATTTAATATTGCACTTTATGGTGAACAGATCAGGAAAAAGTAGAAACAGTGACAGATTTTATTTTCTTGGGCTCCAAAATCACTGTGAATGGTGACTGCAGCCATGAAATTAAAAGGTGCTTGCTCTTTGGAAGAAAAGCTAGGACAAATATAGACAGTGTATTAAAAAGCAGAGGCATCACTTTGTTGACAAAGATCCATATAGTCAAAGCCAAGGTTTTTGCAGTAGTCATGTACAGATGTGAGAATTGAACCATAAAGAAGGTTGAGCACTGAAAAACTGATGCTTTTAAACTGTGGTGCTGGAGAAGATTCTTGAGATTTCCTGGGACAGCAAAGCGATCAAACCAGTCAATCCTAAAGGAAATCAACCCTGAATATTCACTAGAAGAATTGATACTGAAGCTGAAGCTCCAATACTTTGGCTATCTGATGAAGAGCTGACACATTTGAAAAGACCCTGATGCCAGGAAAGATTGAGGGCAGGAGGAGAAGGGGGCAACAGAAGGTGAGATGGTTGGATGGCATTATCGACTCAACGGACACGAGTTTGAGCAAACTCGGGGAGATAGTGAAGGACAGGGAAGCCTGGTGTACTGCAGTCCGTGGGGTCGCAGAGTCAGATACGACTTAAAGACTGAACAACAATGACAGAACCAATCAGTTCATGCTGTTACTTAGATGTTCTAATGGTCTAATTGTGAGGCCTTGAGTATGAAATACCCAGATAAGAGAGAGAGGCGCTTTTACTAAATTGCCCCAAAGTAAACTAGAGCTGGTGAAGCTGCTTCTTCTCCTGTGCCTCAATAGTCTCATCAATAAACAGGACCAACCAAGCCTGCTTCCTATCTGTTCTCTGTGTCTGTAAGTCTGTTTTGTAACTGAAAGTCAGGGATGGAGAAAGAAACACATTAATCTTGATCTGTGGAGGTGGGAAGGCATTCTAGGCAGAAAGAAAGTGTGGTCGGGGAGAGTGAAATAGAAGAGAGCTCCTTTGAGCAGTTTATCATCTAGTGTGACAGGAGCTCAACTTGGTGCCCTGCGGTGACCTAGAGGGGTGGGATTGAGTGGGAGGGGTGGATGGGAGGGAGGCTCAAGATGGAAGGGATATATATATACATATAGCTGATTCACACTGATATACAGCAGAAACTAACATAGCGTTGTAGAGCAACTATACTCTAATTTAAAAGAATCTAGACTTACCTAATCTAGTCTAACCTTTGTGTGCCTGAGAGTTTATTACAAATGCAGTTTCCAGATGGCTTCTCTAGAGAGTCTGACCAGGGGAGTAGGAAATGGGGTCCAAGAACTAGTGCCTCAGATTGTTCTGACTCTGTGTAAAGTCCTGGCCTGAATGCAGATGATAGAAGGCAGGAGATGAATTGAGATTGACAATCTGTGTGGGATTATGAAGGAAAGGGCTTCCCAGGTGACTCAGTGGTAAAGAATCCACTTGCCAAGCAAGAGACGCAAGAGACATGGGTTCAATCCCTAGGTTGGAAAGATACCCTGGAGGAGGAAATGCACCCCACTCCAATATTCTTGCCTGGGAAATCCCATGGACAGAGGAGCCTAGCAGGCTACAGTCCACGGGATAGCCAAGGGTTAGACATGCCTGCGCACAGCACAGCGGCACCAGCAGCAGCATGGACAAAAATTCAGCCACTGAAGATGAGAAAGACAATTGATTAGGTAGGGTTGAGAAATCTAACTTTGGTTACGGTGATGATGATGAATTACACAGAGCCCAGAAACTTAGAGGAAGCAATGAAGATCCTTCTGCAATGTGACCAAGGTTTGAAACAGTCGCTGTCTGTGGGATGGAGCAGAAGGCAACAGGTGGTGCCAGCAGGACTTTGGCAAATACAGACTCAAAGTTAGGTTGAGCAGAAGCCAAAATGGTGTGTGATCTCTAGTCTAAGAGATGAGTATTGTGTGCTCAGTCATGTCCGACTCCTTGCGGCCCCATGGATTTTAGCCCACAGGGCCCTCTGTTCATGGGATTTCCCAGCCAAGAATATTGGAGTGGATTGCCACCTCCCTTCTCCAGGAGATCTTCCTGTGGGATGCTGTTGGATCTCTAGGGGTCCAACCTGTGTCTCCTGTGCCTCCTGCATTGTAGGCGCATTTTTTACCTGTCAAGCCATCAAGGAAGCCCAGTCTAAGAGATACTTACAACCAAATCAAAGAACAGAAAAGGAAAAAAATCAATGAGTTCAGTTTGAGACCTGCTGCCTTTGAAGTAAGACATTTCTACAGTGGTGTCTGCTAGGCCCTTAAAGACGAGTCTAGAATGCAAAAGAGAGGTCATGGTTGCACTCATTCATTCATTCAATCCTTTATTTAATAAATATTAACCAGAGCCTTGACTTTCACTTGCATCACCACTTTATTCTTCCTTTTTCTGTGTTTCTTTCAACTAATAATTTCTTGTGTGTAGCCTTAATCCCTAGCATGTTACTTTCTTTTCTTTTTCGTTTCTATTTGTTTTTTAATTTTATTTTTGACTGTGCTCGGTCTTTGTTGCTGCATGCGGGCTTTCTCTAGTTGTGGTGAGTGGGAGCTACTCTTCATTGTGGTACACGGATTTCTCATTGAGGTGGCTTCTGTTGTTCCTATGAATGGTCTCTAGGGTGTGTGGGCTTCCGTAGTTGTGGCTCATGGGCTCTAGAGCACAGGCTCAGTAGTTGCGGTGCATGGGCTTAGTTACTCCTTGGCATGTGGGATCTTCATGAACCAGGGATTAAGCTAAGACACTCTCAAGTCACAGGAGAGCAGGAGGTTAATTCACACCAAGGGTGTCTGGCAAGGATTTCACTGGCTTGCTTTTAGCATCTTTGTGTTGCTTCGTAACAGAGAGGTATCCAGCTGTTAATAGCGAGCACTCTTTTTTAAGTAATGAACATGGATGTGGAGAGCCTGCGGACTTCAGAAAACAGAAGCCAACTTCGACATAATGGTGTCTGTATTTTCCCTTTTAAAAATTTCATATCCCAATGTGCAATGTAAGCATTTCTCTGATCACACCTATATGAATTTTTAAAGATTATTTTCAATAAATTTTCATGGAAGGGGGCATTGAAGGATGAGAAAGACTTCAATAAACAGAAATCACAATTATACAGCCTAGATAGAGAAAAAAATAAGCTCAAGAAAACAATGACTGATTTAATGCCATACTTAAAGAAATAAATTAGATAAGAAGTGGCTGATAAATAACTATGGTTGTTCTTCCAAGGGACTGTCCAGCTCCTGTATGTTTTCCAGTGGGGTAAACCTATGTTACTTTCAAGGTGAGATGTATCTGCTACCTCTTTGGGAATCAATGGTCCAGTGCCATAGCTGCCCAAATGGTGTTTATGTCTCTGGGTTAGGTTTTGGGGAATGGAGTCAGAATAGAATTGGAAGAAGGGAAGAAAAGCAAGAATGCTTCCTTTCTGCTAGTTCATGAAGACTAAGTTGCTCTTTCTGGTATTCAAAAAGAAAGCAAGTCCCATTTCCATTTCGATCACATAAGCAAATGGAAGAGAGCTTTTCACAATCTCTTTGAAAGCATCTCTGAAAATGCCATGTGCTATCCATGTGCTTATTTTAAGCTGTAGATTTGAAAGTTTTGTGTTAGAAAAATAAATCATTTTATATACCTAAAAATATAGATAGAATGAAAATGCTGCTGCTGCTGCTAAGCCGCTTCAGTCATGTCTGACTCTGTGCGACCCCATAGACGGCAGCCCACCAGGCTCCTCTGTCCCTGGGATTTTCCAGGCAAGAACACTGGAGTGGGTTGCCATTTCCTTCTCCAATGCATGAAAGTGAAAAGTGAAAGTGAAGTCGCTCAGTCGTGTCTGACTCTTTGCAACCCCATGGACTGCAGCCTACCAGGCTCCTCCGTCCATGGGATTTTCCAGGCAAGAGTACTGGAGTGGGGTGCCATTGCCTTCTCCGGTCAGATACTCTGCTAGGTCCTAAAATCACAAGAGTAATGAGATACAGGAGCCATATCACTATGTTCATAGTCTACTAGGGGGAAGCAGCGCATTTTAAGATGATTATGATACAACTACAAGAGCTTCCCTTGTAGCTCAGTCGGTACAGAGTCTGCCTGCAATGCAGGAGACCCGGTTTCAACTGGGAAGATACCCTGGAGAAAGAAATGGCAACCCATTCCAGTATCCTTGCCTAGAAAATCCCATGGACAGAGGAGCCTGGTGGGCTGCAGTCCATGGTGTCTCAGAGTTGGGCATGACTGAGAGACTAACACTTTCACACTTCATAATACAACATGATCTATATAATAAGAGGAATATGCACAAAACAGGATTCCCTAAGGTAGTTCACAGCTTCTGAGAGGCTTGCAAAGTATTGGGCTATCATGACATTTCTGTTTTTTACAAAACAATTAATACATAAACTAAATATTTTTCCTTTAGGATAATGCAATTTGATAGCATCTGAGAGATTTGGTGAGCTTGTACAGGAATTCAAAGTAGATACATAATGATAATATGCTCATGAATCATATGCTCATTGTTTTTTTTAATCATTCATCACTCCAGCCTCTGTTTCCCTCATTACATCTTTTCAGACCCTGACCCTTGGCTTCACTCTTACAAAGACCCCTATTTGGGCTCAAATAATCCAAGCTCATCTTCCCACACCAAAATTTTTAACTTCATCATATCTGCAAAGTCCCTTTTGTCATATTACAGATTCCAGGAAGTACAACACAGACATTTTTGGGAACCATTATTCTATCAACCACAGTACGTATTTGGACAAATTACAAATCAGTTTCTACCTGATAGTTTTCATATACAATCATCAATACCTATTAACAAAAGTTTCCATTATTTCTGATCTAAAGTTGAAATAATTAGAAATTGTTGAATTTAGGAAATCAGAGACCTCCAAAAATTTGAGGATTTTTCTTCCAAATAATTTACTATATGTTAATGAAGGAGTAAAAGATGGAAGGAGGTTTACAAATCTAATTCAAGATTATCATTTACAGTTTTTTAAGTCTACCTCTTCTCAAACATTTTTCTATAGTATATCAAGATGTTTAATAATTTTTAAGAAACTTGAAAGTATGAAACTATACAAACTAGATTTTTCATTTATTTAGTAAGAGGATTATTCACACCTTCCATGTCATATTAGAGGAGAATGGCTTGCAGAGAGGATCCTGTGAAAGTCTCTTTCAGCTTGTCATTTAGTAACAAATCATAAAGATTATTTTTAGAACAAAATAAAATTTCCAAGTATGAGGGTTTCAGTGCAGTACTAAAATTTAAGTCCACATTGCAATGTGTATTTTGCTCCCAAGACAAACACAATGTCATATTTTTATTTTACTTTTTTTTATTTTTGGCTGTGCTGGGTCTTTGCTGCTTTGCAATGACTTTTTCTAGTTGCAGCGAGCGGGGTCTCCTCTTCATTGTGGTGCAAAGGCTTCTCATTGAAGTGGCTTTTCTTGTTTCAGAGCATGGTCTCTAGAGCATAGGCTCCGTAGTTGCAGCACTCAGGCTTAATTGCTCTGTGGCATGTGGGATCTTCCCTGACCAGGGATCAAACCTGTGTCTCCTGCCTTGGTAGGTGGATTCTTATCCACTATGCTGCCAGGGAAGTCCAGTGTTAAATTTTTAGATTAGTTAATGGCTAACCATGCTTTTTACTCATCAATTTTTAAATAAAAAGACTGATAATACATTAAGAGACAAAATTTAACCTTTACCTTCATGTAGCATAAATGTTAAAGATTTCATTAAATGATATTAAATGAACTTTGTAATACAATCTTTAATATCATACTTATCTAAAATAAAAATTTTAATTGAAACCTCCTTCTCTATCACGCATCATATATTTTCTAAGAGGGAACATAGGATTATATTGATATGAGGGAGCTCATGATTTGAGCACTATTGGGAAGGCTGCATATGGAATTAAGGGGATTCAGAAGTGAGCCTTTGTTCAGCCAGGGAGAAGTGGGGTTAGGAAAGCTCTCTGGAGGAGATAAGCTCTGAGCTGACTATGGGAAGATAAAAGGGAGGCAGCCAGCACAGGATACGCAGAAGGGAAAAGAGAAGGATGCCATTTCAAGCAGAGAGGACGGCAAGGGAGACATTGACATAAACAGCATAAAAGAACATTAAGGAACCTGGTGGAGAGAGTTTAGAAGGTAAGACTGGAGCGGTCAGTAGGGAAAGACCATGGAGGGCTTCAGTGATACATGAGGAGCTTGACTTGATACTGAGGCCGAAGAGGGCGGGTCAGGAGAAAGATACATGAGTTGTGTGTTTCTGGTCCAGAAGCTTTGAGAAAGACAGACTGTGAAGAAAGGAGCTGAGGACCTGGGTCCTGGAGGTGGAAGCTGTGAGCTTCCAGATGCAGAACTTGTGAGACCCTCGGCAGGAGTTGAGGGTGGGCCAGATGTGGAGGCCCAGGAAGCCTAGTCAGGTGGAGGTTCCCAGGCTTCCCCGTGGCTTCTAGTAACTGCAGAGCAAAGTCATGATGAAGATAAAAACTTAGGTTCACCTTAGACACATGTGCCATGGGATGTCCGCTTGCCAGGAAGGGCTGGCTAACATCCCAGAGTAGAGGAGAGCACTCAGAGAGAGCATGTATGAGGGAAGAGGAGAAGCCGGTTGTTATCTGCAGAGCACAGGAAGGAGAATGCTAAGAGTTGGACCCCGTGGACTGTACTCTGGCAGGCTTCTCCCTCCATGGAATTTCCCAGGTAAGAATATTGGAGTGGGGTGTCATTTCCTTCTCCAGGGGATCTTCCCAACCCAGGATCGAACCCACATTTGCATTGGCAGGCAGATTCTTTATCTGTAAATTTCCCAAACTCACACTGTTACTAAGTCAGGAGCTAGGTTTGAATTGAGGTGATGTGGCACTGGAGTCTGTGCTCGGAGAAGAGAGGAGCGGTCAAGGTTAAAAAGCAGAGAAACAGGAAGGGAAATGCTAAAACAAGGCTGCTGGATTTGCAACTAGCCGTAAATCACCAGAGTAGTTTCAGAGCCAGCAGATCAGAGGGGAGAGGGGAGGAGGAGGACACAGTAAAATACAAACCAAAGCGAGGCAGAGGTCTCAGTATTTATGTTACAGAGTTGTTCACAGAGAATACACTTAATAAAATGTGTACACTTTTCTCCTCTTAATCTGTCTTTGTCAGTTTAATTTTCAGATCCAGCCTAAGACACAAAGAGAATGGAAGAAATCTTTTTCTTTCCTGGCACTTCCAAACAATATTCACTGAGGAAAAACTCCGGAAACACGCAGCCCAGGAAAAAGCACCATGGTAATGAGATGATTTTAGAATATGTTTTCAGAATTTGACAGGCTTTATAGGTAAAAATATGTAAGGACATATAGGGTTTAGAATAAACAGTTCTCTTTTGTAACTTCAAACTCTCCCCACAGTTCTGGAAAAACATGGAGGTGTGGGTCCTCTCCCCCAGAAGGGCCACACTGACAAGGGTGAGATGAGAAGGGAGGGGACTGTGGGGGCTTGAAGTGTGTGGATCAAGCGGGCAGTGCTGGAAGAACTCTCAGAAGAGTGAGATGATTCCTGACATATCCAGGAATAGTTCTCTGAAAGTTCAAGCCCAGCACAGAAACAAGGACAATAATAATGAAAGCTGTTTGCCTCTGGGCTCCATCACTAAGCTGTGTCCAACTCTTTGCAACCACATGGACTGTAGCCCACCAGGCTCCTCAGTACATGGGATTCTCCAGGCAAGAACATTGGAGTGGGTTGCCGTGCCCTGCTCCAGGAGGTCTTCCTGACCCAGGGATTAAACCCAAGTCTCCTGCATTGGCAGGTGGGTTCTTTACCACTGAGCCACCTGGGAAACTCATTTGTCCCCACAGACCAGGTATTAAAAAAACGAAACCTCTATGGACCAACAGAAGAGAGCACTTCTTAACTAAGGACACTCATAGGCCACTTAAATTCCCTCCTCCTAAAGGGAAAGAACTGTTAGTAACAGTTTGGTAAAAATCTAAAATTCTCACAAAGGATCCAGAATCTGATGTGAAGCAGAGGAAAGCGGTGACACAGCCCCCCAGTAAGAGTTAAACGTCATCAAAAGCAATGCCAGGTATGAAAGAACATCCAAATCAAAGCTCAAAGATTCAGCACAAAAGTGAACAACGAAATCAGAAAGATGAGCAGTAAGGCTTGACTAATTTCAAGAAAAAATGGAGGAACGGCATG
This sequence comes from Giraffa tippelskirchi, assembly GCF_054371585.1. Taxonomy (NCBI): domain Eukaryota; kingdom Metazoa; phylum Chordata; class Mammalia; order Artiodactyla; family Giraffidae; genus Giraffa; species Giraffa tippelskirchi. Next base: position 53,690,873 of record NC_137280.1, read on the forward strand.
ATATCACATCAGAAATGAACACTAATTACAAATATCTAAAGGAGACGAGGATCACCTAAAAATATTACACAAGGGCCATTGAGAAGAGATATGGAAATAGAAACATGAAAAACAGAAATAAACAGGAAAATAATATTAAAGATGAAGTGATAGCTATAGATATGAAAAAAATATACCAGAGTCCTTGAAAAAGAAAAAAACCCAATGAACTAAACTAATATTTAAAATTATATTCCAAAAAGACTCTTCTGGAAATAAAAGACCTGAAGATATATATATATATATATATATATATATATATAAATAACTGAATTTATTTGCTGTATACCTGAAACTAACACAATGTTGTAATTCAATTAAATTTCAATTAAAGATTAATTTTAAAAGACCTGAATATAAATGTTAAAGGGTCCCGTAGTGGATTTGGGAAAATAGACCTAAAACAATTAATTCATAACCTAAAAAAACAGTTATTAAATTTTTAGGATGAAGAAAAATTTCTTCTAGGTCTTTGGGTCAAAAGATCAAGTCACTTTTTGATAAATCAGAAAAATATTGGTTTGGAAAAAAAAATTCATTTGGATTTTTTCATAACGTTTTACAGAAAAACCCAGAAAAATATTTTTGGCCAACCCCATGTTTAAAAAGAGTAAATATACTTGAGAGTCCCTTGGACAGCAATAAGATCAAATCAGTCAACCCTAAAGTAAATCAACCCTTAATATTCACTGGGAGGAACGATGCTGAAGCTGAAGCTCCAATACTTTGGCCACCTTATGCGAAGAGCTGACTCATTGGAAAAGACTCTGTTGCTGGGAAAGATTGAAGGCAGGAGGAGAAGGGGATAACAGAGAATGAGATGGTTTGATGGTATCACCAACTCAATGGACTTGAGTTTGCGCAAGCTCCGAGAGATAGTGAAGAACAGGGAAGCCTGGCGTGATGCAGTCCATGGGGTCACAAAGAGTTAGACACGACTGAGTGACTGAAAAAGGAACAATAAATACACATACAAGAGTTTCAGAATCTCTCCCAACTCCAAACAAAAGAACTGGTCAATGGTTTGCAGAAACAGAATACATTGCCCCATTAAAAACAAAATCAATCCTGAAACCTGAAAAGCAAATCACTTTGATGCTGATCTTATGCTGTAACTAAGCTAATCAGGGTCTTGAGTTTTGTGTTCTTCTTTGAAATCTTGCCTTAGGCAAGCTATATAACCCTTCTGAACCTCAGTTTTCATAGTTTTAAAATAAGAGTGGTGATACTTCAAAAGATGGGTGTGAAACTTAAATGCAGTTATACATTAGAAATGTCTGGCACATCATACATGTTGGCAAAAGTGAAATGTTAAAGCATTAAATAAATTTCCATACAGAGCTAGTTTCTTACCATCCATATTTAAAAGAGTGTAGCCCATTTTAAAGGGTTTCCCAGACAGTGCTAGTGGTAAAGAACCTCCCTGCCAATGCAGGAGACATAAGAGATGCAAGTTCGATCCCTGAGTTGGGAAGATCCTCTGGATGAGGGCACAGCAACCCACTCCAGTATTCTTGCCTGGAGAATCCCATGGACAGAGGATCCTGGAGGACTATAGTCCATAGGTTCATAAAGAGTCAGACAAGACTGAAGTGACTTAGCACACAGCACAGCCCATTTTAACGGTTCCCAGGTGGCTCACTGGTAAAGAATCCGCCTGCCAAAGCAGGACACCTGGTTTGATCCTGGGTTGGGAAGATCCCATAGTGAAGGAAATGGCAACCCACTCCAGTATTCTTGCTGGGAAATCCCATGGATAGAGGAGACTGGCGGGCTAAAAGTCAGACATGACTTAGTGACTAAACAACATCAAGCCCATTTTAAAATGCAGTCATCAGCATCTTTTCTTGTAATAATTTTTGGTCACAGCTCTTAACATTAAAAACAACAACACTGAGTCTCATATAGTGAATGACTTTCAGAGTTATTTTGTTGGTTATCATAAAGACTCCTACAGTAAGAAGCCATACCATGAAAATATTTTATTTTCCATTTATAATTCTTTTATCAATAAGCCATTTCCCTGCTCTTATTCATCTCTACTGTAGACTTGTTGCAAGTTTAAAATGTAATTTCTGTTGACCACAATTTTTTCCCTAAAGAACTTTAATGGATTCCCAAAATATCACAATATCTGACATGAGTTTGACATCTTACCAATCAAACGCTCAGAAAGATTGCATTTTCTAGACTAGCTTTGTAATACCACTTGAAATTTATATTTGTCAAGAATGTTACTTTTTGATGCAATGGCTTCACATATAGATTTTCAACTGCTTTCTCCCAAAATGGGGTCATGCCTTTTATCTCAGAAAAGATATAAAATGAGTTTCCTTTCATGAACTTCATTTGTTTCCTCAGGAGCATTTTCTATCTGTATTTTTTCATACATAATTTATAGCATGGGGAATTTCTTTCTAACAGGCTTTTGGAAGCACCTGGAAAATTATCTCAACCTTTTTGACGTGTATGTCTTTGGCAAATAGGAGAAGGAATGTGAATTCAGGCATTTCTCTGTTGGCAGGTAAACATAGTACAACTATTTGTTTTGAAAGGATAAATTAAACAAGCTCCAGGAGAACTCAAAGTGTGGTTTAGTTTCTTCTACCAACCATCTGTTGTATTTATTTCCAAAAAAAAAAAAAAAAGGAGGAGAGGCAGTGAATTTGTGTTGTTAAATAGAATTCTAGGACTTCCCTGGCAACCCAGTGGCTAAGACTTTGCCTTCCACTGCAGCAGGTTAGGGTTCGATTCCTGGTTGGGGAACTAAGATCACACATGCCTCATGGCCAAAAAACCAAAATGTAAAACAGAAGCAACATGGTAACAAATTCAATAAATACTTTAAAAATGGTTCATATTAAAAAAAAAAAAAAGGATATCATGGGCCACCAAGTAGAACATCACTATAAAAATCTCAGACCTCTCATCTGTAGCCATGTTAGTCATGGGTATGGTGAGAAGTCAGTGTCAAAATAAAAGCCACGCAGCACTTTCATTTTTTTTTTTTTTTAGATTGTGTTCCCTAGAAAGAAGGCTGAAAGGAGATTGGTGTGTAAGAGGTTGTAGGGGCTGTTCTTGGGATAAACACATGTGGAAGGAAATGGCAGGGTCAAGCAGAGGGAAGAGTCCAGCTGTGATGCAGTCACTTCTGCAGACATAAAGATGGATGACCCAACCAAACTGTCCCAAGGTTGGTGAGAGTGCCAGATCTTCAACCCTCCATCATTGGGGCCAGCTGTCCTGGAACAGAGTTACCTGATGTGAGAAAGCCCCCAGCAGTTGTGATAATCCCTAAAGGTGCTGATATCTGAGGATGGGCTCCCAACAGCTGGGTAGGAGGTCCCCAGTTCTTAAGGGGCAATATGGGTAATGTATTGAAAAGTCCACCAAAATGCTAGAAAGAAGGGAAATTAATGTTGAGAAATATAGAGTCATGGTGGTTTAGTTGCTAAGTTGTGTCCAACTCTTGTGACCCCATGGACTGTAGCCTGTCAGGCTTCTCTGTGGGATTTCCCAGGCACGAATACTGGAGTGGGCTGCTATTCCCTTCTCCAGGGCATCTTCCTGACTCAGGGATCGAACTCGGGTCTCCTGGATTGCAGACAGTCTCTTGCCCTGAAGGGAGATTCTTTACTGACTGAGCCACCAGGGAAGCCAGAGTCATGAAAGATCATCAAAAAGGCTTTCAACCTAATTCAGCACAATTTTAACTGCTGTTCTCTGCATTGTGCTAGGGATTTGGGTTACATCAAAATAACTCAGTCTTGTTCCTGTCCTTAGGTAACCAATGACTTCTGGAAGGTTGAGAGTGAAGTCAGTCACTACACTGCAAACTGGATCAGGCTAAGTGGCATTCAAGAGGTAACGTGATACCAGAAAGTTCCAGAGACGAAGTGGATATATAGTGTAGGAGCAGTTGACTTTGGGATGTGGGAGCCATTGGAGATGGACCTCAGAGAGAGTGAGACGTGGAATATTTCCTTCCATCTCAGTAGACAAGGTTTTCACAGTCATCGACAACTGCAGCCCTCCAATGTAAGCCAGTGAGCCCTGAGGGAACTTAGGAAGAAGAACACCTGTGATCTAGTAGTTATCAGCCTAGGCCACTCGCCACAGTGAGCCCCGAGGAATGTAAGCTCAAGATGTGAAAACGCAGGATATGATCCCAGATAGCTGGTATACCAAAGGAGTGATTTCTGGGAGCCCAGACCCTTGAATCTTCCCAGACAAAGAAATGCACTAAATTCTTTAACTTGGGATATCGTTTTGTTTATTCAACAATCATTTTTTGATGTTAGGACTATCTGTCCTTTGTTACAAAACTTCTATATAACCTGGCTTCTCCCACCCTCATCTCCTCAGAGCAGTTCTTTCAGGGTTTCTTGAGATGCTGCCCCCGGGTTTCAGTGCTAAAAATTCCCACAGAATAAAAACACAACTCTCAACTTTTAGGTTGTGAATTTTTTTTTAGGTCGATGAGTGAAATGCATTGGAACAAAGGATGAAAGCCTTTCCGGCAGAGGGTTAAGGCTGTATTACCAGTAAGCTCTTGGTAATTGATCATTGATGATGACCTAAGAAACCCTTGACAGCATGGACTACATGCTCTTAGTGTAGAATTAATGTCATATCTTTGAGGTGAAGAGGAAGTTCTCTGTTCTTAGAAGTCTATCACTAGTAGAATTTTGGAAAAAAATATCTGCCTCCATACCAAATATTATATGTCTGAGTCCATCTCTTCTTCATTTTTCATGAAGGAAAAAACACTGTCCTAAGTGTTTAACATAGCACAAGCTTCTGAAGAGTTTAGATTTACTAAAATATGAGTAAATAAAAATATAATATGTACAGAAATCTATCCCCATGTGGCAGGTGCTTGCATCTGCATTAGAATCACAGCAAGAAAAGGATCTCCCTAACTCCCCTTCTGAGCCTCAGGCAATAGCCAGAAGGCAGGTACTTCCCCTGATACTTCAATGCTCAGAAAAGAAAACTCATAGTTGCCTCCAGCTCTCCTCCCATCTGCCCACTCCAGCCTCTATTGTGCAAGCAAATCACACCTTTTGATCTCACGTCTGCACGACAATTGTTCTCAGGCTGAAGCTCTCCATGTAGGCACTTATACTCCCTGGCCTCCTATTGTGATGATTACTGTGCTGTTCTCCAATTATTTCTTTTGTACATGGTTGTCTTCCCAACTCTAAGTTCCTTTATGGCCCAAATGCCTCTTTGAATCTCCCTTGGCACATGCAGTGCCATGCATGCCTTATTAGGTCTGGAAGAAAGGTCTGCTGATTTTGATTGACTGGGCACCTCTTGCAAATAGTATCACCAGGCATTCCCATCAGTAAGCACAATACATTGGCATGTTTAAGATGCCAGGGTGCAATTAAGATGAAGACTCGTGTCACTATACCCTACACTTGGTGGTCACTGCCACTTTTCAGAGGCCATACTCTTCTCAGAATTTAAGACCACCCTGAAAATGATTGGAAAAGATGTTTCGGCTGTGACACTGCCCTTAGAAAAGTAAGAGAGTTTTTGTAGGAGCAAATGTATGTTCTAAAGAGGACTTTTTCAGGTTGTGCTTATGGTTATAACAACTTCTGCCAGTGTCTCTGAAAATTTTTAGGAAAATCCAAAGTGTTCACCAAGTCAGTGGATATGAATTTGAGCAAACTCCAGGAGATAGTGAAGGATAAGGGAGCCTGGCATGCTGCAGTCCCTGGGGTCACAAAGAGTCGGACACAGTTTAGCCACTGAACAACAACAAAGTACTTACCAGTTGACTGTGGATTTGATTTACTCTTGGGAAAGTGAGGAAGAGCTAAGTTCTTTAATGCAGGCATAGAAGAGAACATCCTTAGGGCACATTTGAGTTATGCTTTCCAGAAAAGCTGCTTTAGACCTACATCTGAGAATGTACGTTGAGGTTGCATCCAGTACATTCCAGTGGCCTGCCTGGAGGAAGAGAACTTGACTTCAATGTACACACTGTATGCCGGCCTCATATTTGGCGTCTCCATCTCTTTTATATTTCCAATTTCCTCATCAACTTATTTATCAGCTGCCTTGGAATTATTTCTGATGAAGTTAGAGAAAGAAGAAAAAATTGGAAGGAGAGAAGAAATAAGAGGTGACCTAGGGTGAGCCAGGTTATGGCTAACTAGCTTTCCCACAATCAGACCAATCACCTTAGATTTTTACATCATCTTCTTTCCAGATAAACACAACTTCCAAAAGAATTAAGGGTTTAAACTGTGGAGAAAGAGCAGACCTTTGCCACCACTGTAGCCATTGGGATCATCTTTGTCACGCGTGCTAAGTTGCTGCAGTTGTATATTACTCTTTGTGACCCCATGGACTGTAGCCCACCAGATTCCACAGCTGTCCATGGGATTCTCCAGGCGAGAATATTGGAGCAGGTTGACATGCCCTCCTCCAAGGGATCTTCTCCACCCAGGTATCAAACTGGCATCTCTTACATCAGCAGGCAGGTTTTTTACCATTAACACCACCTGGGAAGCCCTCATTTTTGTCATATCTGATAAGAAAACAAGAAACAAATCCACTAAGTACCTGTTTCATAGCTGCTTATGTGCAGTTTAAGAAGGGAGGAAAAACATGAGATAAGAAAAGAGAAAGCTTGAAAAACAGAAAATAGAAAGATGGCCTCTGTGAGCCCAGTGGATTTTTCTCAAGTTCCCTGGAACTTTCTCTGCATATTAAAGGTTTAGAGGAGGGTATCAGAATTAGATCTGGGTGTTTGTGTGTGTGTGTGTGAGAGAGAGAGATAGAGTGAGAGAGAGAGTGTGTATTTGAGAGAGAGAGACTGTGTATGTTTCAAACCCTGAGACCCTTTTCATTCCAGGATTCATCAAAGAATGTGGAGCCATTTTACCTCTATCGAGCTTTACCACCTGAGTTGAATTTGCTAAAAGAAGCCTGTAGCTTCCCACAGGACTATTGGGACTTAATAAGCACTGAGAACTATTGGTATCCATGAAGTCAAAGCATTCATTCATAACTTAAAGTAGATTTAACTATTTTTTCTGTGTGGAGACCAATACAGGAGCATTTGAAATTGTGCGTACTAAGTCATTTCAGTCATGTCCGACTCTTTGCGACCCCATGGACTGTAGCCTGCCAGGCTCCTCTGTCCATGGTATTTTCCAGGCAAAGATACTGGAGTGGGTTGCCATCTCCTTCTCCAGGGGATCTGCCAGACCCAGGGCTCGAACTCGAATCTCATGTCTCCTGTGTTGGCAGGAATTCTTTACCACTAGCGCCGCCTGGGAATCCCCTAGGTGAAACTGTATTCCTCTAAAAATGCTTTGTCTTTTTTCTGACATCTATCTCTGGAACATTACCCACCTGAGAGAGTCTGTTCTTAGCCTGGTCTTCTTGGGCTATAAAGATTAAGCGGAAACTTCAATCACAATGAAGACAAGCCCGTAGATATAAATTCTCTTCCCAGCTTTCTCTATCTCCAACTTAACCCTGAGCAAGACTGTGAATAATTCTTTTCTTCACCCTTTGCCTGTAGGCTGAGTTTTGTTTTGTTTTTTTTTTCTATTTTATTCATTCTCAGTGTATGTAGCCTTCACAGGGGTCAGCAAAGGGTCGACTCCCACCTCTTTGAGGCCAAGTCCTTGCAGCTAGCCCTTGTATGACCAGTAAATAAACCCCTTGGATCACAAGGACTGCAAAAATTCAAGGAGTCACTGCCCATCTGATGTTCTGATTTTTATTTTCCTTTTCCTCTGGCTTATGAGGATTCCCCTTACTTTTCCTAGAGGTGAGCTAGGATTTAAAGATTTTTTTTAATTCACTTGCATTTCTAAGCACCAAAGGGACCAAAGGATTTTAAAATAATCAAGTCCATCATATTTTTGGAAATATTCCAATTGTACTGTTACAAATTTTTTTTTATATCAATGGGTCAGTAAGATGTGGCTAGAGTTGAGACTGCCTCCACTTGGATGATCATTTTGGTGGAAATTTTGCTTCTGAATCAGGAATGAAGCATTCTAGAGGCTATGACTTTCTTACCTCTAGAAAGACCATGTTTATAAATTGAGTTCCTGACGTTCTGGGAAAGTATGCTGGCTTCTTTACAATATTTCTAGACAATGCCATCATATAAACTTCAGAGATCGTTTTACCAAGCCACCATGAGTCAGATTTACACTCTGCTCACTCAGTCCTGTCTGACTCTTTGCAACCCCTACGGACTGTAGTCTGCCAGGCTCCTCTGTCCATGGGATTTCCCAGGCAAGAATACTGTAGTGGGTTACCATTTTCTACTCCAGGGGATCTTCCCTACCAGTGATCGAGCCCGAGTCTCTTACATCTCCTATTTGCAGATGGGTTATTTGCCACTATTGCCACCTGGGAAGCCCCGGACTTACCCTACCTTTTGCATATATTATTCAAATACTTTAACAAATAAGAAAACATGCTTGATTTTTAGCCAACCATTTATTACTTAACTAAATTCACTTCAAATATAACCAAAATGTAGAGTGCTAAAAAAATGTGGGGATTATGTGATAAAATATGAGAGAAAGTTGTCTCCATTTGGTGACAAGTAGAATGAGGCTCTGAGATGTTTCCAGGATTCTAAGTATCTGAATGCTGATGAAGGAGCTAAATCATTAAACCATGTGGATGGGTTAGCAGCCTACTTCATTCTGTGCTTCCAACATACATTATTTTGACTTCAGATCTTAGCCTTGGTCCCTGGCAAAGAAACCAATTAACTGTTTCTGTTTGTAACAACTGTAAGTCAAGCAATGGCTTTGTTTATGTGTCTCTCCTTTGTTTCCTTATTGATGACACAATGGTGTGGTTCACATTCAGAAAAGCATTATGGGAGGAACATGGCTAGGTCAATAATCAACTGCAACAGCCTTTGAATTCATTGCTTTATTTACAAAGTAAAAAAAAAAGCTTTGGAATTGTACAGATAAGTGGCATATAAAGTGAATTTCTGTTAGCCTTTTCTACTCACTGTTGTTGAAGTCAGATTAATGAAAAAGCCATCCCCTTTCATTTTAAAATTCAAATACTTGAAATTCATCACCTAAGATAAAATACCATGAGGAGTAATTCTAGAACATTTTAAAGGCTGAATTTCCAGATGGTTGAAATAGTTGTCTACCCGTGTCTTGGCTTAAAAAATGGTAATTCTTCTCAATATTCTCACGTGGAGCCTGGACCAGGCTCAGTAGATATGAGATTCTTCACACGTACCTTTATTTTCTGATTGCTTTAAACCAGAAAGTAATACTCTTTCTCCAACCTAGCCTTAGCAGTTGTATTCTTGCATAAATGAACATGTCATAATAGATCATCAAATAATGTCATTTAATTGTTTCACTGATTTTTTTTGTCAGCAAGTTCTATCAGATTGTACTTGAATGAACCAATCTTCTGAATTGTTTTTAATGAAGTGAGCACATAGATTAAACTTTCTGATATATCTCACAGACCCACTCAATGTGTGGAAATCAATACATATTTGCTCAGAGTGCTTGTGACTAGACTTCTTTGCTCAATCATGTTTTTCTAAGGCGGCCTGCACAGCTTAGAACAGCCTCCCAAACAATTAAGCCATTTAATGCTGAACTACTATTTATCCTTGGCTACCATGCACTAGGGTGTATCTTAAATCTCTATAAAGATCCTTCAAGAGAGTTGTTACTCAATTTACAGGTGAGAAACCTGAAGTAAGAGGTTAATGACCACACAATGATTAAATGTCAGAGCTATGACTTACTTCCAGGGCTATTTGATTCCAAGGACCTTTGTGTTTTGATATCCTGCCTGCACTTGGTTTTAGGATGAACCAACGCAATAACAAAATGACGCTCACCCTTGGTTTCTGAATATTGCTCAGTTGTGCCTTTGTGAAGGCATCTAAACTAGTAGGATAAGAGCTGCCTGTTGAACACCCAACGTTTCCTTAGAGCAGGCGAGGAGTCTGGGTTTTGACACCACGCCCAGGGAACTTCCCCTGCGCGTCTTGCATGGTGTGGGTATGGCTTTCCCAGCTTCTCCACCGGCTAGAGGATCCGCTGAGTTCAGCATTTTGTGAGCAGATGCCTCCTAAATAAACTGCACGCATGTTAGTACAGACACACAGAAACAAGTGCAGCTTGCCCCTCATCCTTGAAGTGTTGGTCCAGTCGCATCTTACTCTTTGTGACCCCATGGACTGTGGCCCACCAGGCTCCTCTGTCCATGGGATTCTCCAGGCAAGAATAGTGGAGTGAGTTGCCATTCCCTTCTCCAGGGGATCTTCCTGACCCAGGGATCTTACCTGGGTCTCCCACATGGCAGACAGACTCTTTACCATCTGAGCCACCAGAGAAGCCCTTGAAGGCTGACAGTTTAATCTCATCTATTTCTGTTGTCCTTCCCACTCCAACCAAAGGAAGTTAAGAGACCCATTACTTATACTTTCTTCTGCTATAATTTGAGAGATGTAGGCTACATAGTCGGCCCTTTCATTAATGGGCTGTTGGTCTGACTCACAGCCCCCAAGTGGGGTGATCATGGAGCAAGGGCTCCTTCTTGTGTTGCACAAACATCTCCCACCTTCACTTTATGGATCTGGACATAACTCTTTGCTGAGAGTCTGGGCTGCTCTTTGCTGCCTGAAGTAGAGGGCTTGCCCCTTGTCCTTAAGGGTCTCCGTTGTCTAAGTTACTGAATAGCCACTTTAATAAACTACCAATTTGTTACAGGTGATGCCAGTGTGAGGTCAATTTTTCTTTTTAGATTTTTTTTTTATTGCAGGATAGTTGATTTACAGTGTACCAATCTCCGCTGCACAGCAAAGTGATTCAGTTACACACATGTATACAAATATAAAAAAAGGGAAAATTTTATATTTGCTTCCATTATGATTTATCATAGGGTATTGACCATAGTTCCCTGTGCTATACATTAGAACTTTGTTTTTTTATCCATCTTATATATAATAGTTTGCATCTGCCAACCTCCCACCTCCAGACCATCCATCTACCTCCCCCTCCCCCTTTGACAACCACATGTCTGTGCTCTGTCTGTGCGTCTGTTTCTACAAGACAGAAACAGACGCGTAGATACAGTGAGGTCAAGTTTTTTAACATCTCTATTTCAGCCTGTATTGGAACATATTATAACACCTTTCCAAATTCCCTTCCGTTATTTTTGGCAACTCTCTCTATGCTAAAATCAAGCATAATTTCCAAATATCATCCCTTTCCAGCATTTTTATTTTGCAGATGACTGTGCACAAAAATGAAAACTGGAATGAGAAACTTCATCTTGTATTTCAAGAAAAGTGAAAATTGAACCTGTTAACACCAGTTGACGCTGTTAAAGCCCGAAATTAATGAACTTTTGATAGAGAAACTCTGGGCAGATCCATTTAATGGATCTTTTTAATACCCACTCTGTGTGAGTGACACTTTAACCTAGACACCTGACATATGCTATCTGGTAATTCTCTCTTGTTCCTGCTAGAACCATCAGATCGATGAGGTACCAGATAAGAAGTTAGCTAACTTGTCCCTTATCACACTTGTAAGTGACATTCCAAGCAGGACTGTGAACCCAAGGCTCTAACTCCTGTGTCCCTTTACAGCTCCATGAAACTTTCACTCTCCAATGGTTGAATGCATACTTGCAACCACTGCCCATTCTTTGAAGCATTTAGAACCCAAAGAGGGGCTTCCCAGGCGACTCACTGGTAAAGAATACACCTACCAATGCAGGGAATGTGAGAGACGCAAGTTCACTCCCTGGGTTGGGAAGATCCCTTGGAGAAGGAAATGGCAATCCACTCCAGTATTCTTGCCTGGGTAATCCCATGGACAAAGGAGCCTGGTGGGCTACAGTCCATAGGGTTGCAAAGAGTTGGACATGTCTGAACGACTGAGTACACGTTCATACAGAATTCAAGAAGAAGGATCATGTGCCTACATCGTGCTAAATTCTAAGTGATCTTTGAAATGGTTTATTATGTGCTACCTAAAAGAAATTTGAAAAGTATATATACCACTATTTTTAGGTTGACATTTAAAACTCTTCATCATGAATTAAATAACTCTGGAAGTGTAATTTCTTGCGTATTATAAATATTGATGACTTTAATGAAAATTTCCCAGTGTCGCTTAAATGCATGTGCATTGGTTTTAATTACCATAGTAATTTGATACCAACTACCATCTATTTAAAGCATACATTTGTTAAGTTCTTCCACAGTTTAAAAATTTACATTACTTTTCCTCTTTGAAGTTATAATAGCATCCTATATATCCCACAGAAACTATATCCTCATATAATATATTTCTGTGCTAGAAAGTCTTTTATTGGTCACCCTGTCACTCTTTTACATTAAAAACTCACATAAGCACATTTTTATTATAGGGATGCCACACAATATTTGAACTCCTTCTGAATTATATACCAAATAAATCCTACTGTGATCAACAACTGTTCAAGTGATTCTGTTAGTTGGTGAGGCAATTGGTGGTGGTTTAGTCGCTAAGGCATGTCCAACTCTTTGCAACCCCATGGACTGTAACCCCCCAGACTCCTCTGTCTGTGGTATTCTCCAGGCAAGAATACTGGAGTGGATTGCCATTTCCTTCTCCAGGGGATCTTCCCAACCCAGGGATCAAACCCATGTCTCCTGCATTGCAGGTGAGATCTTTACTTAGTGAGCCACCAGTGAGACCTTCGGTGAGGCAATTACATCTTCCCACTAGTGGTGTGGGAATGCAGGAGATGTAAGAGACACGGGTTCGATTCCTGGGTTGGTAAGATCCCCTGGAGGAGGGCATGGCAACCCACTCCAGTATACTTGCCTAGAGAATCCCATGGACAGAGGAACCTGGTAGGCTATAGTCCATAGGGTGGCAAAGAGCTGGACTCAACTGAAATGGCTTAGCACAATAAGTCCTCTCAACTGATTACTCAGCTAGTTTCTTCTTTTATTTACTGAAAGAAAATACATGGAAACCACCTCACACAAGGAGGACTTGCTACCAGTCATGAGCAATCCACTTCCCTGGCCTCTGGGATCTGCACTCTCATCCCTCATTCTTCAGTGGGCAGTATCTGAAATCTGAACATTCCAGGAAGGATTACTATAGCTGATTTTTAAAGTAAAGCTTTTCTTTTTTCAGAAATATGTGTAAGTTAGAAGAAGGCATCGTTAGAATTCAGGCATTTAATTAAAGGTTCGATGGTCCTAATGTTTTGGACTGACCTTTGTATCCCAGAGGATTTCATACCCCAGGGGCAATGAACCATCTTAAATGCAAGCTGACAGGACGTCTTTCTGCTGTAAGTGGGCAAAGGGGGGAGGCACAAAACAAAGTGGGGAATAGAGTGGGATCCCTACTTGACTGCAGGCAGGTAAACGTTCAGAAGCAGAACCAATGAAAGCTGAAGTGATATAATAGTAATTGACATTTTATTCATAAAACCCTGGAACAGTATTTGTGTACCCCCCAGAGTAAACGTAAGTGTAAAGAGTAAGTAGGGCTTTCCTGATAGCTCAGTGGTAAAGAACCTGCCTGCTAATGTAGGAGACACAGGAGACGAAGTTTCGATCCCTGGATCAGGAAAGATTTCCTGGAGAAGGAAATGGCCACCCACTCCAGTATTCTTGCTGGGAAAATTTCTTGGACAGAGGAGCCTGGGGGCTATAGTCCCTGGGGTTGCAAAGAGTCAGACATGACTAAATGACTGAGCATGCATACACGCTGAAGTAAAGGTACCTCATGTTGCCCTAGGGTACAAGATAAGGCCATTTAAATGCAGTTTATCAGAGAAGAACATTTGTGGAAGTTAAGGACTTTTGAAATTGAGGACAGGCATTGCAATTTCCAGAAATTCCGAAATGGATTATGTTGGAATGTGAAAGATTTTCCCTAACAGGACGACATGTCTCAGTGCTTGTGCTTACTAGAAAATAAGGTGAAAAACCACAGTCTACAGTATGTGTGAGAAGCCCTTCTTTACGCATGCTTTAATTTTATTTGAACATCACAAAAGCAAACAGTGGAGATTTGTTAAAGTCAATCCCCTACCTATGAGATTTTTCCTTTGAGGATGCTATGGTGAGAGGAAAATTGTTACTGATCTCTAAAGATCAACCTATCACAACTCCTTTGTGCAAATTTATTTATAAAATTTCTCTTTGATCGTGCACTCAGAGATGCCCTGAAAATTTTCATCAGCATAAGGTGAAAGAAAGAAAAAAAATGAGCTCTTACACCATCCTTGATTCCCTAACTTCTCCTGTCTCACCTAGGAGCTTGGGTTTACAAATATGCTTTGTGGAGATTTATAAGAATAAAGTCACATTTGCATGGTATTTATTACCAGGCTTTTCTATCTTCCATATGATAAAGAATGCTGGAAAAATTCATTTTTTCCCAATTGACACTTTTTTTTCCCAATAGATGCCAAAGTGTTTACTTTACTAAATTAACATAAAAATACTTGACTAGGGACTTCCCTGGCTATCCAATGGTGAAGATTCTACTTCCATTGCACGAGACATGAGTTCAATTCCTGGTCAGGGAACTAAGATCCCACAGGCTGCATGACAAGGCCAAAAAGTAAAAAACAAAGCAAAACAACAGCAAAACTTGGTGAAAGAGTCACATAGCCTCAAAATAATTCTTCTCACCAGAGTGAAATTGCATTAAAATTAAGCACAGAGGCTTCACATAGAATGTAGAAAACACCATATCTATTTCAAGGGCAGGGTATTTTCATAGTTCGATTCCTTCAGCAGCTATTTATTGTACCTTTATTCTAAAACATGGTTTTATATGTGCCTCATCTTCTAGAATTCAGGATCTTGAGACAACAATCTTCCCTCAAAAACAAGATCCCTCCTAATACTTCTGAGAGATAAACATACATCTCTACTCAGATCCTTCCCAGGATCCAGTGCCCACCGGCCCACTAGGAAGTCTGTTCTTTGTGGCATCTCAGAGTGATTTGTAACCTGTCATTTTCCCCCATAATAAGGTGTCTAGAATTGATGCTTTTTTTCCACACGTGATCCCACCAATGAAAAATGCGGTAAGGTAATTTGTACTTAAAAATAAAGACCTTTGCTTTCTGTATCTTATTATCTCCTGTTTATTCTCAACCCAGCCAAGCTTGTTTTTATCCCCACAATTTACCTGCCTCTAACTCACTCTTACGGACTCAGATCCATTTCTTCCCCTTGTTAGCAAGGAGCTGGCCAGGCTAACTGCTCACATCAAAATCTTTATGACATCTGACACTGGGCCACAAGGTACTCAAAATAAGCTTAAGAATGTCAGAATGTCAGCCCACACAATGAACGCTTTATGGTTCGCTTCTTTTTTTATTTTTATTAGATTGTGGGTTTGGGAAATCAGGATGCATTTGTTCCAGGCAGTTGCTTATCATTATGTCTACTGTAATTTAGAAACAAGAGGTGTTACCATTTTTCAGGAAGAAAGAAATTAATTGTCAGAATTTGGTTGTTTTCTCCATATGTAACGATGCTTTCTTTTCCCCATCTTTGCTCAGGAAACATAACCTAAGATGATTTGAGCACAAAATAATTCATACCAGTTTCCAGTCTCACAACTGACTTTAAGAAAATATCTTCAATTTTATTCCTGGAAAACATTTAGCCCTGAAAGGAGATGGTGATAGTCTATTGTTCTTTGAGCAGCTAGTAGCTTTTGAATGGCCTCCATCACCAGCAGATACGGCAGGTTTCAATCAGCAACAGAAGCCTGTCTTGTCCAATGCACTGTCGAATATAAAATCAACATGGAGAAACACCAGAGCAGATACAAAGAGATGTTTATTTCAGGACCATATGCCCATAATAAATAAACCGACAGAAGTCTATTCATTTCTTATCAACAGGCATTCTCATGTTCTTGAGCCTCCTCAGATGCACCTGGGAAGATTTTTTAAACACACATTGCAGTGCTCCATTTTAGCAGAATTAAAAAGAAAAATACTCTTTATCTTCATAGTCACATTTTCTAGTCTTTGGAGTCACTAGAGGGCAATTTATGATGGAAGAGTGATTTGAGCTAAATTTCAAACAATGAGAAAGATTTTGATATAGAAATGAGAGAGAAGGGTATTGTGAGCAGGGGTGTTGACAAGACCAAAAGCACAGAAATGGATAAATGTGGTCCAAAGGGAGGGAGCAGTTAGACGGGAGGGGCAGACCACCAAAAATAAGGTTGGTGTGGGAAGTCTAGTCAAGGAAGAACTTGAATGGGAGAATAAGGCTCTTGGGATTGACTGCTGTAAAGTCTTACATGTATTTGAGCTGTAAGAGGCTCAGAGAATTTAATCAGGCATCCTTGAATGTTTGTACTGAAGGGTGGGCTCACATGTAGGGGACCTCTACAGGGATCTTGGGGTGAAACTAGGGAACCATGGACAAAGGCCACGGCCATGGGGAAGGAAGTATCAGTCTATTACTAATAAATATATTCTCATTTCCTATTGCACAGTTCAGGTCATTTGTTTATGTATAAAAAGGCAGCAGTGTGAATATGTACAGGGAGCTGGATAGTCCAGCAAGTGCCAGGATCACCCCTGAGCACCAGCCTCCTGCTGCTTGGAGATGCCAAGATTTGCCCTGCCTGGGCTCTCCTAGGTTCTCTCTGCCTGGCTTGCTCTGCCCTGCATCTTAACACTGATGGCTCATCTTAACTGTTGCTGCTTCTTGTTGGTTAGTCACTAAGTGGTGTCCAACTCTTTTGTGAGCCCATAGACTGTAGCCCGCCAGGCTTCTCTGTCCATGGGATTTCCCAGGCAAGAATACCGGAATGGGTTGCCATTCCTTTCTCTAAGGGATCTTCGTGACCCAGAGATTGAACCCATGTCTCCTGCATTGGCAAGCAGATTCTTTACCATCTGAACCACCAGGGAAGCCCTCATCTTAATTATCAGGCTTCAAATGTCACCTCCCCAGGAAGCACAGCTCCCCATTCAAAGAATCACGAATTTCCTTCTCCCTCCTCGGTTTTCATACAGGACTAATCCCCATAGTGACACTTTCATGGTACAAAGTTTATTTGCTTATTTCTGTCTCTCCCCAGTAGAACATAAGATCTAAACAATTAGGTGTGTTCTCTGTTTAGGACTTCACTCCAAGTAACTCCATCAGAGCCTGGCTTGTGATAAACGCGCATTAATCATGGCTGAATAAGTGAATGGAAGGTTTTATAGTCTATTTCTCCGTTACTTTTCTCTCATGTCTTTCTTATCTTTGTATACTCCTGCCAGTAGAGTGCTTAAGGACCAAGTAAGGAACTCATGAGCAGGAAATTATATGTTAGCCATTATTGTTCTCTGACCCTCGACACTGAATGCAATAGGCTGTGCTTTATAGACTAATGGCAGAGAAACTGCCCAGTGATTAAAATCTTGTCTCAGATTCCACAAAGAAATCGAAATCACTACCCTAAATAATACTTGCCAGAAGTCCTCCTACTCGTTAACTACCTAAACTAGTTGAGCAGCGTTGGCTGTTATCACTCCCCTTAAGTCCCAGCTCCCTTAATTATGCAAATGACATTTTGTCCCACTTCTTCACTTTTCTTCTGGCTTCAGTCTCCCTTTCCCACACGCACTTAGTCGCGTCAATTGTGTCTGAGTCTTTGTGACCTCATGGACTCTAGCCCCCCAGGCTCGTCTGTCCATGGGGATTCTCCAGGCAAGAATGCTGGAGCGGGTTGTCATGCCCTCCTCCAGGGTATCTTCCCAACCCAAGGATTGAACCTGAGTCTCCTGCTTGGCAGGTGGATCCTTTACCCACGGAAACACCTGGGAAGCCTCCAGTCTCCCATATCCTTGGCCATATCTTGAGTGCTTGGCTGTTTCCTAATGGACAGGCTCTGGTACTTGAAAAACTGGGGCGGGCAGAGCTCAAGGGGCCCCGAGAGGCAGAGAGGCCAATGTGTATCCCAGCACAGGTGCTCCCTGTCACAGCCCCATGGTGGACATTCAGAAAGTTTTGTGATTTGGATAAAGCCTGGACATCCTAGAATACGATTCAAGCCTCTTTTGTTGAATTGCTTCTTTTTTGTAATTACTTGTTTATCTAGACAGCACTTGTCCACTCTCTTAGTCTTCCAAAAAAAGAATTACTGGGAGGAAGAAGGTTTCTTTACAGTGAGGATAAGGGATTGACTTCTGGGAACTGGATTCCTCCAGTTTCTCCAAGACCAGTGACAAATATTATTTCAGTTAGCAGAGGGAGTTCTTGGGACATCCAGTGAGTTTGTAAAAGACTATTAGTACCTAGTCTGTTCCAAAGGGCATATTCAATACTGGTAAACATGACTCTGTCTCTCTCATTGATGTGTTTCTAGCAAATCAAGAGCTTAATAATAGAGATAAAACTGTCCCAGAGAAAGCAAAGTTTGGAAAAAAATTTAGCAAGCATTGAGTTTCTTCTGCAAGTATGACATACTCTTTTCTCATAGTTTTTTTGGAAAAAATTCTCTTATTTCTGTATTATGTCAGAGCCTAAGCCACGAAAGGTCAGGACCTGTATATGTAAGGAAATGGAGAAAGGAAATGTGTAGGGTAGTGTTTATTTTCAATTCCTGTGGTATGCTATGTAAAAACATGAACTTTGATTTATTTTTGTTTTGCTATAATCTGGAGATGATCATATATCCTCTTTTTATAGGATATAAATGGTTATTCAAGGTCATTACTTAACGCAGTAAGAGAAAATAGGAAGAGAACATAGGAACAGTCCCGGGAATATTGCCACACAGGATTCCTCACCAAAAATTTATACCATTTTTCAGTGGACTATGAAATTCTACAGAAGCTATGGAAAGCAATTTCAGAACACAACAGGAGATCTAAATAAATTCACTCTTTTATTACAGTTAGTGGGAGCCCTGTCTCCGCTGAGGGGCAGATGGTGGCTGGCTGTCTGGGCTGATTAAGTTCTGCCATGGTTTTTCAGTGGGATGGAAAGTCAGGGTTCAGAAGATGTTTCCTCTGGCAAATCTCATTTCCAGATTTTCTAATTTCCTAATTTTCTCTCAAATTAAGAAAAAAGAAAGTGTTGCTTTGGTTGTGTTTCACTCTCAGCAATAACTTCATTCAGGGCTGTGTACCAAGCCAGTAAGCACTCACTGAGGTTCCAGTGATGCTTCCAAAAGTGCATGACAAAAATTGTATTTATTCTCTTTCCAGAAGCCACTCTAAGGAGGTGAAACTCATCTTCAGAGCATAAAATGTTTAGGCATAAAAAGTACCAAAGCCTCAGTGTTACTCTAAAAAGTTATGTGTGCATGCGTGTGTGTTAGTCTCTCAGTCGTGTCTGACTCTTCGCGAACTCATGGACTGTAGCTGTCAGGCTCCTCCGTTCATTCAATTCTCCAGGCAAGAATACTGGAGTGGGGGGCCGTTCCCTTCTCCAGGGGATCTTCCCCACCCAGGGATTGAACCCAGGTCTCCCACTCTGCAGGCAGATTCTTTACCATCTGAACTAAATAGCTATACAAACCAGATAATGGCAAATGAGAGCAACTCCAACTAAAGCAATGTTGAATAATTCTATAACTGTAGTGCATGAGAGTTCCTCTTCTCCAGAAATCAGCCAGAGAAAAATTCACTTTTATGACCCCTGCTAGAGCCATGTAGTGCCGCGTCACACACTAAGAGGCAGCTTTGCCTCAGTGTTCATCCTACATAATCCCCCTACATGTAAAGGAAAGATAATAATTTATACATATCCCATAATGATCCCTTGCTGAGAAAGTAATTGCCTTCATTTAAGAGTAGGTATCAATGAATAATGATGAGATTGCTTTCAATTAAATGAATGCAAATACAGTAATGCTCCGATACACACACACATAAATTCGGTAAGATAATAGTGTTTCTTGACAGTCAGCATTTTCAGAGACCACCTTTGTCCACTCATGATAGCTCTCCATGTTGACCACTCAATGCTAATTGCCTTTTTGTCCTAATTGTTTTTTTTTTAAATCTAATGCAATGACAACTATCTTATATTTAGAAGTGCAGTAACCTTTTCTGTATGTTATTGACAGCTGTTCTCACCTCTACTGTTTTCTATAAAAGGCTCTCTCACTGCCTTCCAGTCCATGACAGGCTTAAAATGAAACTCAATTGCCCAGCAAGTATGCAACTGCAAGCTTCCATAGAGTTTGAACAGGTGAAATTCTGCAGAGGCTATATTGGTTTTTGAAAGGGTACCTCCCAAGCTGGGCAGCTTCCATACATTTCAAAGGTTGTGACTCAGATAATAATTAGGTAGAGACAAGAAAGGAAATGTTTTTATGCAAACCTCTTGGTGGGCAGCAAAAGATGAAATTTTTGTGCTGTAGACCAACTTCTGTGAAACCTTGGGTCTCTTGTACTTGACTTTGCACCTAACTTGAAAATGAGTGTGAAGAATTGTTAGAGGAACATTAATTTGGTGATAGGGCAGATGATTTCAGCCTCAGGGGTTGCAGGTGGTGGTGAGGTGTTTAGTCTCTGAGTCATGTCTGACTCTTTAGTGACCCCATGGACTGTAGCCCGCCAGGCTCCTCTGTCCATGGGAATTCCCAGGCAAGAATACTGGAATGGGTTGTCATTTCCTTCTCCAGGGTATCTTCCTGACCCAGGGATTGAACCCATGTTTTCTGTGTCTCCTGCCTTGGCAGGTGGATTCTTTACCATTGCATGACCTGGACACCCATAGAGGTTGCAGGGCAGGTGATAAATATTGAAATAACTCAGAACCAATTTCAGCAGAGGTTGTGACTCTAATGTAGTAATAGAATTGAGCACAAGTTACACAAGAAAAGACCCATCCCCATGGTTTATGTTCTTTGCATAAATAAGTAGTGCTCTGCTGTGAAGCCCTTCCACAGCTCCCAGATCATTCTTGTTTGTTGATGTGTGTGTGTGTGTCCACCACATTCTTGGATGGAAGGATGAAGTGCTGTGGACTTGACTCTCCAGATCCTTTAGAAAATGTTGAGTGATGCTGAGACAGGAGGTTTCAGACAGCTAATTGTCATGACCTTACCCTTGCCTGGAGAATCCCAGGGACGGCGTAGCCTGGTGGGCTGCTGTCTCTGGGGTCGCACAGAGTCGGACACGACTGAAGCGACTTAGCAGCAGTAGCAGCAGTACCCTTGGTGTGGTAGGAAAGATTACAGAGAAGTTGTGCTCCTGGGCAAGGGATGTGGAAACAGGAAGAAGAGAATGATGAGGCTGCTTACTGGAGACACGCTGACTCCATTCTCAGTGTGACATTGCCTTCTTCCTGTTCATGATTACTGAATGGGCTCTTCCTTTGCTTTAATTTGGATCATGTCAAGAAGTAAAAGATTCACGTGTCTCAGTTTGCACGTATGTTTTTAGCGAGTGAGAAAGGAATATGACCTGCACATAACCAAGTAGAATTTTCATAGTTTGTCAAAATGGAAAGTCAGAACAAAATGTTATGTACAAACTCAACACTCTCAGCCTTTTCTAAAGGATCAGGCTAATCTAATGTAGAACAGTAATGCGGACGTCAGGTTATTAACCAACACCCCATCACTGCCCAGATGACAATACGTGGGAAAAAAAGAGAAGCCCAGTTGTGCTCTCACTGTGCTGTCAGCATGTGGGAGGCCCCCCTTAACTGCTTCTGGAGCTTCACCATCTTCCACTTGGGAAAGACCACCCTTTCTCGTGAATGAGCAGCCAGGGGTTCCTTCCCCACCATCTGCTCCTCATTCAGCATCTGCTGGGCTTGTCCTTGGAGACTGTTGTGACATCTCTGATTTATAAGGTGTTTACATTTGCCTCTGGAGTTTGCTGTCAGTCAGGCTGATTCGTTTCCCTTTGCTTTGTTTGGTACCGAAGGGACTGAAGAAGATATAATTATCTTTATTTAATAAATTCTCTCTTTTTAAAAATGCAAGCACCATTTCAGTGGGTACCATCTCAGAGAAGGAGAGCAAATAGAAATAAAAATGATACATTTGTGTTTGCTTGTGCATGCCTGCTTAGTCACCCAGTCATATCTGGGTCTTTGAAACCCCATGGACTGTAGCCCACCAGGCTCCTCTGGAGGCAAGAATACTGGAGTGGGTTGCCATGCTCTCCTCCAGGGGATCTTCTCAACCCAGGGATCAATGCCAGGTCTCCCACATGGCAGGCGAATTCTTTACTGGCTGAGCCACCAGGGAAGCCAGTTTGTTTGTAAATCACACATTTTCTTCCCCTGGCATGTGGAAACACATGCCACAGAGCTGCTCATTCCATCAGCATGTGGCTTGTGACTAAAATGTGGAGATCTTTTGACTTCGATCTGTCTTGGGTACCTCCAGCATCCCACCCTAATTGGAGAAGCCTCCCCATGTGGTTCCTGTAAATCACGCTCTGATTGGAGCTTTCCCCTGGGACTATTTGCATCAGTGCAGCCCATGAGATGACAGACCTTCCCCTGGTAAGCCCTCGGACTTGAGCTGTGACTGATTTGGAGTGAGAATAGAGCTGAAGACAGATACTCACTTGGGATGGTCTTTTGTCAAGATTTTAAGGCAAGCTGAGCTCAGAAACTCACACGCCTTTTCACACTAAGAAAATGAACTCGGCAGAGATATAAGGCATCTGCCAATACAGGCAAACAGAATTGGCATTTTTAATGAATCGCAGTCTATGAATCAGTGGTCACCTGTGGTCACCTGTCAGCTCCAAATAGCAGGGTTCTAATTGTACGGCAGCTGGGGATGGAATGTCAAAGTTGTCTTCTGGTTACAGAATGCCCAGGTCTCTCAGGATGGAGTAGCCTTTGACGTTGCAATTAAGACATTATTTTGGTCCAGATTAAAACAGATACAGTGGGCAGTAGCCCCCCAGTACCTCTGAGCAGGGCTGCATTTGTGCAGTTGATCACAAGGTCGAAGACTAAAGCTCTAAATAAACCTCAGCAAAGACAGATTACAGCATCAAGACATCAAAACTTATATTAACCTGATCGAAACTATCATGGATTAAACAGATAAGTGGTTTTAAAAATTTATGCCAAAATTTCCCAGCCTCCTAAATAAATCATGATTCTGTTTTTCCTGGTAGAGGTCATGGGCTGACTGTATTCTAGCAGAAAGAATACTCCCTTGACTTAAGCATGCCGTAGCTTCGGTTGTGTGCCCCACAACATGCATCTCAGAGTACTGAATCATTTCCTGTCCTTTGCTCCTACCACACTTTGAGTATCTTCAAGAGGAGTTATTGATCCAATACCTATGATTTTGTCATTGTTCAGTCACTAAGTCATGTCGGACTCATTGCAATCCTTGGACTGCAGCACATCAGGCTTCCCTGTCCTTCACTATCTCCCAGAATTTGCTCGAATTCATGTGATTGAGTCGGTGATGCCATCCAACCATCTCATAGTCTGCCGCCCCATTCTCCTCCTGCCCTCAATCTTTCCCAGTATCAGGGTCTTTTCCAATAGTCTTCCCCCAAACATATGCCATTTTCTTTACTTAACTAACTCCTTCAGGGCTCGGCTTACAGGGTAACTTTCTCAGAGAGGACTTCCCTACAGTAATTTTTAGAATTGAAAAACATGCTCCAGTTTATTGTTCAATGAACATCTGCCTTTCAAAACTATAAGGACAATGAGGGTGAGACTCAGGTCTCTTCTGTTCTTTGCATGGATCATGTACCCAGCATGTGGTACAATACTTGCACTTATAAGATACTTAATAAAATTAGGTAAATGGATAAGTGAGTTGAACTAAAGTGTTGAGATACAGTCGTAATTTTGCTGTTTACTAGCTATATGAAATCAGGTCAAGGACTTGACAATTTGAAATTCCAACCCTTTCCTTTGTAAAATATAGATCATACATTTGTAAGGACTGTGTCAGGATTTTTTTTAGCAAGTTCAAATATATGAAAGTGATACTTTAAAAATGTGCCATCAGCTCCCAAAGCCACATGGAGCTCTCAGTAGATGCCTGATAATTCTTGGTTGAATTAAATCTAATCTGGCTCATTTGGGTAGAGTGATTTCTGTGCTTTCCAAAGAACTTAACTTTAGCAGTGATTCGTTTTGGAACATCAAGCACCTCTGATGTTAATTTGTATTTAAGACTTAAAAGGTTTGGATGAACACAGTCACTGGTTTATAGTCACTGGTGCTGTCTATATCTTGAGTTACTAAATCAACCTGAATCAGCTTTTAATTAATTTAAATGGTTAGAGGCACATGCCATGTTCCTTAAAGAATGATCTGATAGGATTTTATTTTACAACTGCATTTCTTCTCACAAAACTCCATGGTGAGCTGAATGTGACTCGAGTCTTCTCTCTATTGCTTCCCAGACCTATTCGCTAGAAGTGTGAGCAAGCAAAAAGCCCATTGATAAACCTCATCTTCTGAAAGGTCCATGCAGATAGGACAGAAGCTGTCAGAGAACAGAAAAACTAATTAAAACATATTAGAACCCTCCCTTTGACAGGCAATGAGCCGTTCACTATTTTTAGTAAACACCCTCTAGAAATGGCTAACATAAGTCAAATTATTTACATGTCAGTGGTACACAATTACCAACATTTCACTTTCTGTTTTTCTATATTTATAACCTATGTTTATTGCCCAGGTCACATTTCACTTACAAGGAAGAACACAGATGAAAAGCAACCAGAGCTATTCTTCTGCAGAGTTTAAGGAGCTCTCTACCCTGTCATCTTCTACTGCACAAAAGGCTCAATGGGTGGAAGCTTCATTCTGTAAACAGTTCTCCCAATGGAGCTGTGGTGTGTCTGAGCCCAGGGCAGAATCTCTCAGCCTGGCTTTTTGAGAGCTCACCATTTATAAAATAGCAAACCTCCAACTGAGAGGAATCAGATTGACCCTAGACAGTGCACTTCTCCAGACTGCCCAAGGGGGAGAAGGCTCCCATTTCCTGTTCAGAGAAAAAGTCTTAGAGATGATGTTGATGAGCAGCCTACTGCCTTGCATTCCTTTCTCCTTGGAAGCCAAACCTCACATTTCTGATGACAGTTGCAAGGAAAATGTTTGGCTCAGACTAATGGGAATGTAGGCACTTATCCAAAATCCTGAACCAGAAGAAAGAGAAATATTGAAATACATTCATGGGACATATGTCACTGGCTCTTGTGTCCAATTTGCAAAGGTAGCTGTCAGGTCACTGCAGGCGATGCTCTGTTGCAAGCTCTGATAGCTGCTACTTCTCTGTTAGAACACAGGGAACTCCTGAACCACAGTTGATGTTGTTTCTTTGTTTTTGTTTTTTTTTAATATTAATGGAATATAGTTGTTTTGGGCTTCTCAGGTGTCGCTATTGGTAAAGAACCCGCCTGCTAATGCAGGAGATGTAAGAGACCCAGGTTTGGTCCCCGGGTTGGGAAGACCTGCTGAAAAAGGGAATGGCAACCCACTCCAGTATTCTCTCCTGGGAAATCCGATGGACAGAGGAGCCTGGTGGGCTACAGTCTATAGGGTCACAAAAGAGTCAGACACAATTGAAGTAACTTAGCACATGGTTGTTTTACAATGTTGTGTTAGTTTCTACTGTACAGCAAAGTGAATTAGCCATGGTGGTGATGGTGGTGTAGTCACTCAATCACAAACAACTCTTCGCAACCCCATGGACTGTAGCCCGCCAGGTTCCTCTGTCCATAGAATTCTCCAGACAAGAATACTGGAGTGGGTTGCCATTTCCTTCTCCAAGGGATCTTCCCAACAACGGATCAAATTCTCATCTCCTGCATTGTAGGTGGATTCTTTACCAGTTGAGTCATTACATATACGCGCGCGCGTGTGTGTGTGTATCTTCTTTTTTGGATTTCTTTCTCATTTAGGTCACCACAGTGCACTAAATGCTATACAGGAGGTTCTCATTAGTTATCTATGTTGTTGGTTCTTAATCTAAGAAGGAATAGAGCAAATGTGTGTGAAGAAAGACTACCTATTAATACAAAAGCAAGAGTAAGGGTCCAAGATTCATTTCAGTCTTTAAAGATGACAAGGCATTGCATTTCTGAATCACCCACAGCTGAGTGGCTTGGCTGACTTTGCTGAGGTCTTGGAAGATCTCTCCCAGCATCTTGGAACTAACTGTACCCCCCACCCCCACCTCCCAATTCCCCCACACCTGCTTTTACAGAGAAGTAAATGGAAAACCAGGCAGCCTAGTGCTGTCCCTGAGGTCCCAGAGGAGGTCAGTGCCTTTGTGTGCATGCTAAGTCACTTCAGTTGCGTCTGACTCTTTGTGACATTATGGACTATAGGCCAGCCATGGGGAAAACCCTGTCTTCCTAATAAAGGGAAATTTCTCATGAAACAGTGCCTTTCAATGCTTGCAATGGAGTAAAGCACTTTCTTCAATGCCTACGTGCTATCTTGCAACCTGATGCTGACCATCCTGGTTTAAGAAGAGGTTACACATTTTCAGTTAGCCTACATGTGCTCTGGAATAGCAAGTTGGCATTTAAATTTAACTTCTTCTTAAGTTTTATTACTTGAATTAATTTTGACTGTTGTGTAAATTGCTTTCTTTGGTGCTGTCTTAAACTCAGTGGTTGGAAGAAGAAGTGTTTCCTACTCATTTAATTGGAAGCATCCACATATGTACCAACAAGAGATTGAATTTTACTATACTGGAAAAGAATATGAAAAAGAATATATATATATATATACACACACTATACATATGTATAACTGAAATACTTTGCTATACAGCAGTGATTAAACAACATTTTCATTCAACTATACTTTAATAAAAAATTAAAAAACAAAAGCTTTCCTTAATAAAAATGCAATCTATAAATGTATAATTCATCATCAAAAAAAATAAAATTTCACTTAATACTGCTAACCTTTGTAAACACATGAGTACCTTAGCCTCTCTGTAAAATAGAAATGATTATATCAACTCACTTCTTTCCTCTGCTCCCTCATCCCATTTCATTGATCCAAACTTAGAATAATTTTATGTGTAATAGCCAAAGAAGATCTGTGGAAGGAGAGGGTGGGAGGAATTGGGATAGTAGCACTGACATATATACACTATAGTATGTAAAGTTAATAACTAGTGGGAAACTGCTGTATAGCAGAAGAGCTCAGCTTGGTGCTCTGTGACAACCTAGAGGGGTGGGATGGGGGGTGGTGGGAGAGAAGCTCAAAGAGTGGGGGATGTTGTTGTTTAGTCGCTAAGTCATGTCTGACTCTGCGACCCCCATGGACTGCAGCATGCCAGGCCTCCCTTTCCTTCACTATCTACTGGAGTTTGTTCAAACTCATGTCCATTGAGTTGGTGATGTCATCCAATCATCTCATCCTCTGCCCCCCATTTCTTCTCCTGCCTCAATCTTTCCCAGCATGTATACATATAGCTGATACACTTCGTTGTACCGCAGAAACTATCACCACGTTGTAAAGCAATTATACTCCAACTAAAAATAAATAAAAAATAAATTCAAGCAAAAGATAGGTGCTAGTTATGAGAATGTAGAGTAATAACATCAAGATTATGTTTATCAGTCTTTCTAAGTAACCTAGTACTTACACATACTGGGGACACACACCACAGCCCCCAAATATGATAGGCAGGATGCTGTGTGCTTACTGATGACAGTTTGAATTATCAAAAGTGGTTTCATTTTCCAGCCTGTGTTTGAGGATGTGCATATATAATTCCAACACAAACATTCTCAACCTGTGTGGCAGTTTATTTTAGGAAATAGCATAGCAGACTGTAACTCAAGGTTAATTGCAACAAACAAATGACAGATTACTCAAAAGGAGAGTGTATACAGAAGTAAGGATGACTAAGTTTTACACGCCCTGTGTTAAATCTTAAATATCCTCCAGTTCTGTCTTTGCTTTAATTATTTATTTCAAAAATCTTGAGATGGCGCTGCTGGAGTTTCTGTTGAGCTGTGAGAAGACAAGGTATTTCAATGCTGGAGGCTTTGAAGTCACACCTACCTGGGTTTGAAACCCAGCTTCATCAATTATTAGTTTTGACCCTGAGCAAGTTATTTATTTTAATCTTAGTTTCCCTATCTATACTACAATATTGGGCATCCATGAATTGCTGTTATGATTAAGTAAAATAAATTATGTAAAGCACTTAGCTGGAGCCTGGCATGAAATAAACCTCAACAAAATTTCAATATTGGGCTTTCCTGCTGACCCAGTGGCTAAGATTTCGAGCTCCCAAGGCAGAGGGCCTGGGTTCAATCCCTGGTCAGGGAATTAGATCCCACATGCCACTACTAAGACCCATAAGAGCCAAAAAAATTAATAAAAAAATATATTTTTTATAAAAAGTTTCCAGTACTGTGAAATTTCATAAGGCATCAACTCCCTTTGTTATGACAACAGCTAATGTCAAAGAACAGTTAGGCTTGTAATTACATCAGTATTCTTTGCTCAATCAAAAGTCTGTCATCAAAGCATTTATATTTTCAACTGGTGGGATCCACTAAGAGATAGCTTCAGGAGATTATCACCAAGAGTAGAAATTTGTAAAATAATAAGCAAAATTCGCTTGTGGCTTCCAGGGAGTTTTTTTTAACCAATAGTTAAGTTTTATCTTTTTATTGTAACAGGCTTCCTGACCACATTAGTCTTGAAAGAGATTATGTAATTTCAAAAGGGGCAGCATATTTTCAGATTTTGCTAGGTCATTAACTGGTAGAAATTATCCACTTTTTTGAAGACAGTAGTCTAAACTTGACTCACACCAGTGTGCTTCTCTAAATGTCTTGGCATTCCTGAACATTCTCTAGAGATTTTGGTTAGAGTAAAATATAAGAATGGCATCACTTCAATTGCAAAGAGAAATTGCTTTCTAGGCTTTTTTTTAAAACTGTAGATACAGTCAATAGGAATAAGGGAAAATTTATTAGGCGAACTTGTTGGCTAATTTGCAATGGTATTCTAGAATGACAGTCTTAAGTTTGAATTTTATTTTTTGTCAAAGTAGAAGAAAAACATCATTGAAAAAAGAATGTGGAAGATGTTTGATCCAGAAAGCAAAACCTCAGAATATGAGACATGTGAGTGGAATGGGTGAAGACTGTAAACAAACCTGAAGAGATTCAGAAGGTAAGTGTAGTCATAACTAAATCACAGCCATAAATAAGCACCATTTTCCTTCCATTTTCTTTCCATTTTCCTCCCAATTTCTCTAGCCTTTTAATATGTTTCAAGTTATCACTTTAATCCCAAATGTCATTTGTGACAGACCAGGTGACACCCTGGGCTCTTTGCTCCATCCTCTGCCCCACTCTAGCCTTACTCCCACCCAACTTGCTCATCTCTAAATTGATCAGAAGATTACTTTCAGTAGAATCAAAACAGGAAATTTTTATCAAGATGAATTTTTTTTCAAAGAAATCAGGAATAGTTTTACATTTTAAAAACATGTTGCTATATTAGCTCCTTGCTAAAATGTACAGTTCTGTCTTTAATGAATCTGTTTCTTTCCTCTGCTGTCCTCTTTCATGTTGAGCTCTTATACAGTACTTTTTGTCTGTTCTGTTCTTTGAAGAGATGAAAACACCTCAGTACAACTACCCACTAGAAATAAATATTCTGTAGCTCCTGTGCTTGACTCAGAGGATTCTGGGAGTTACTTGGAAATGGAAGATGGTGAAGATCACACCAAGGGAGATGAGGAACTAGGAAGGTTGTCCCTCCCCTGAATGAAGAGCTGGAGCTCCAGGAACCAGAACGGAAGCTGATGTGAAGTTGTGTCCAGCAGGGTGACCCTTCTGGAAAATGCAATGTTGCATCACTTGGGACTATTAAGGGTTGCCCTCTTATCATTTTTTTCTTTTCCCTCCACCACCATCTCACTCCCTGCCAGCTGTCCTCTCCTTTTGCTTTCTTCCCCACCCTTTGTGGCCCCTTGGCAGCCCCCTCCACCCTACACCTAGACATTCATTGCTCTCATACAGGTCCCTGCTC
Source organism: Giraffa tippelskirchi (assembly GCF_054371585.1). Classification (NCBI taxonomy): domain Eukaryota; kingdom Metazoa; phylum Chordata; class Mammalia; order Artiodactyla; family Giraffidae; genus Giraffa; species Giraffa tippelskirchi. Next base: position 53,720,922 of record NC_137280.1, read on the forward strand.
CATCATGACAACCCCCTGTGTGTCCCAGAGAGGCTCCCTTCTTCTCTTTGCTCAAGCTGGACTAACCTTGGCATAGGCTCTCACTTCTTGGCTCTAAGTCAGAAATTTGAGTTCTCTTCACCTAGATGTGAATAAGGGCTTCCCTGGTAGCTCAGATGGTAAAGAATCTGTCTGCAGTGCATGAGACCCAGGTTTGATCCCTGGGTTGGGAAGATCCCCTGGAGAAGGGAATGGCAACCCGCTCTTGCCTGGAGAATCCCATGGACAGAGGAGCCTGGTGGGCTACAGTCCATGGGACCACAGAGAGCCAGACCCAACTGAGCTACTGAGCACCGATGGGGCACTTTAAACCACCACATGGCAATTCAGGCCCCGTAGGCAGTCCACGAGACAACATTTGATGTGCATGGCATTCTCCGGTGCCTCAGTTCCTGTAAGGAAACCTTGGTGATCCTGGAGCCCCTGGACTGCTTCTCTGAGCTGAAAGTCATGGCTGTGGCTTTGCTGTGCTTTTAATGAGTAAGGCCTTGGGGATGACTTGGGTCCTATGAATAACCAGGTTTATCCTTTTATTGCAATTGACAAATACCAGTCCCTACTGTTCCCTTTGCCTCCTTCAGGCCAGTTTCTTTGATCTGACCCCACCAGCATCCCAGCCCCATCTGTCCACATGAAGCAAACTGGACCCCTTCCTGCCTCTGCCCTTGTAGGAGTTATCATCTGTTGTTTAGGTAGATTCTGATTTCTTCCTTGGACTTCTAACAACCACATTCTAACTCATTCTGCTGTTTTTTGAAGGTACAAACCAAATGGCCTCTTTCTTGGAGTCTTTCCAAATCTAATTCTTGTAGCTGACCTTGTTTTCTGCCCAATATTTTTTGTTTCCATCTGGCAGGTTGACTTATCAGGCCAGGATTCTCATGAGGGAGAGTGGATGGGTTTAGGTAGCTTGAAAAGTTCCACATTTGTCTGGGTTTGTTCACCACACCTACCCAGCTGAAACGACAATAATCAATTCTGTTTTGTGCTTTAATAAAACTTGTTTGTATCTTTGAGGGAAAATAATCTTTTTCCATTTCTTAGTATTCATTGTAAAACTACTTTTGCTATAATAATATTAAGAAAATTTAGAAATAAAGAATTTTAAATTACTCATAATAAAGCCATCGAAATGCAGATATCACTGTGATGTCTCTTTGAATCCTTCTGAGAAATGCCTGTTTAAGTGGTTAACATATGGTACACACAATGTTGTGTCCCACTTTTTCTCTTTTAACATTATAAAACACAGTAGTTATCATTTGTTGAAGTAATGAAATAGATATTTTAAAATAAGACCTTTTATTATTATATTATTATCTTGATTAGTTCCTGAGCATTGAGTAGAGAAGTATAAAACTAGAAGGTTGTTCCCATTGTGTTCCGGGTCATGTACATAAGTGACGCAGGCCAGGCCAGTGCAGAAGCCAGCAGGCACCAGTCAGAGCTTGGCTGTCAGCTGGCCTGTCGTCTGTCTGTCTGGGCAGCCTGGTCAGTCTGTCTGATATCCTGCTCTGAATCTCCTGGGTCCCTGCTCAGGGAATCATCTCAGTCTCTTCAGTCTAATCCCAACATGAAGCAAATCTTACTTGTGTGACTTTTCTATGCTACATCTTACTCTGAAATTGGCATTTCAGATGTTAGAAAATGATAAATCTGCTATTTGTGTGGACTATTCCATCATATTACCCTTTGATATATATTTTTCTTATTATATAATTCAGCATGTGGTCAAAAATTGCTTAGTCAGATAGTATGAAAAGATGTTTTAAGGGTACAAACTAGCAACTAGTAGATAAATAAGTTCTGGAAATTTTGGGCACCGTATCTGATTATTGTTGAAACATAGTATTATCAACTTCAAGTTTCTAAGAGAATAGTTCTTCATTGTTCTCACCACAAAGAAGACCTGATAGTAATTGGATACGACAGAGGTATTAGCTTATGCTATGGTGGCAATCATATTACAATATATGTGTATGAAACCAACACATTGTACAACTTAAACATACACACTGTTACTACTATCTGTCAATTTCATCTCAACAACAACAAAAAAGATAACTAAAAAAAAAAAAAACTATAGAGCAAAGTTGAAAGGCTTTACAGTAGGTGCCCTTAATAGTATCCATATCAGCTAGGTTCCTATCCTGACCCCTCACTGAACTGCTTCCCCAGGCTTCTTTTTATGGCTTTGAGGCCCTTGACCACTCTCCAGAAGGGACATTTCCCTGTGGCCCCTGGGCCTGTGTTCTGCCTGTTTTCTTCAAGTACTCATTCCAGCAGGCTTGACCTATAGCACAGTGTTAAACAGTGAAACATGGACTTGCCTGGTGGTCCAGCGGTTAGGACTTTGAGCTCCCACTGCAGGGGTCATGGGTTCCATTCCTGGTCAGGGAAGATCCTGCAGGTTGCGTGGTATGGCCAAAAAACAAAACAGTGAAACACGTCTACTGCCCTTGATAGCTGCAGATCAATTCTTCCCCAAAGTGTGCATCTTTTGTAATGCCATCAACAATCTATGTGAGTGCTTCTAATAATTCTACTGAGATCTTTGAAGTTTGAAAGAAGAATTTAGGTTGATTGTGCTCTTAGAGCTGTTATTACACTCTGACTTGTTATATACCTGTTTATACACACATTTCATTTTTCTCTAAACCCTTAAGCTTCAAAGCAGAAACATGTTAGTTGATATTTGTTTTCCCCCATGGTTCCTAGCTTAGTACCTTGCATATAGAGGGGACTCCATAAATACTTGCTGGAAAAGAAAACCTGTACACATCACTTTTGATAAATAAGCTAATTAGCAAAGAAAACAATGACTTTCATTCAAGATGTTTAGGAAAATTGAAGCAGGAGAAAGGACTTTCTGATGCATATTTAGCTAAATTCTATTGTCTGTGGTTTTGATTTCTTTTTAATTAAAAAGTTTGTCAGCTCTTCAAGCTTGTTTTATGTCTATTAAATAACTAAATATGACACATTAACGATGTATGTAGTAAGACAAGTTGAGTATTCTATATAGTCAAGTCTCTACTGAATGCACTGAAAAGATTCTGTACTGACCACAGTGACTACAACATCATGGGTACAATCATCCATGACCATCATCTTGACAAAAGTGCTCTTAACCAAACTCTGGGGTGAACATTGAACATACAGTTGCCCATACAAAAACTGCAGGCAACTGAGTCTGGTTAGGAAGAATACTGCACCAGGGAAGGCTGGAAAGGTACTGTACTCTGTGTGGTACCCTTCATGGGGAGATGCTTCTTGACTTTTCAGATAAAAAGTTCAACATCAAGAAGATCTATCCAAAGTTACTTCATGTCTACACCTCCAGGGGCACTGCTCTCTGGTCCGATGCTCAGGGAGGCTATGTCATGATCCCTAAATCTTATTTCCTCACACTGCTCCATGCCTGTAGATTTACATTGCAACATATCATTCTCTGAATGGAACCCCATTTATACTTTCCTAGGTCTCTGGCTTCTTTTGTCCCCAGTAGCAGATACAAGGCTAGGCTTTGGCGACATAGCAGCAGGAACCATGCACTCGCAGCACTTATCAGCCAGCAAGAGAAGTGCTGGCCACCCTGGGCTAATGATGCCACCTGGCTGGCATAAGATAGAGGGAGCTGTACTTGACTGAGGAAAAACACTGGAGGACCAGGCTTGGAAGGGAAAGCCATTGGTTCAGTTTGGCCTGTGTTCAGTTGAACATCGATGTCTCATTTCAATCTCAAACTGGAGATATAATCTAAAAACAAACTCCCCTCCCAGACACAGTTTTAGCTTCATGTACCCATACGATCCTATTTAGATTCCAGATATTGTGTTAATTTGTATAGCTAGCCAATTTAGAACTTATCTGTTTATTTATTCATGCATTTATCAACTTACTTTATATTTCGAAGTACTGTGATAGATACTGACAATACTAAAAGCAGTGGAATAGATAGGCTGCCCTTGAAGGGTTGTGGCAGAAACTGGCTCTGTGCTAACCAATTTCATGTCCTTTTCCTAAGCACAAAGAAAGGCTATCTTTCCCAGCTCCCCACAAAGTCATGTTATAAACTCTTATGGGTTTTGGCAATGAAATGTGGCCAGAAGGATGTGAAAGCTTGGTCATAACATGCCTCCCACCCCTGCCCCAAGATCCTCACATCCTCTCTTCTCTCCTTGGATACCACATGTCTAAGGTGGCAGCATCACAAAGTGGAAAGGAATTGAGTTTCTGAATCACCACTTGGTCATGAGCTTCCTGGAGAACCACACACTTTCACTGTGCTGTCATTAACATGCAGGAATTGTTTGTTCCAGTTACCATCAATTACTTTGGGTACCGCAATGTTTAGTCTAGTAATAGTGGTCATACAGATTACATTCTGACAGAGGAAACAATGAGTGCAAAGTATACAGTTCTCACTACTTGTACATGCACCAAACTGTGAGCATCTGGAAGGCTGGAACTTAGTGGCAAGTTAGATGGGCTAGGAGATAAGAGGAGATGGTGGCCTGACTCTGGGACCATCTGCGTCTAAAATGTTGAAAGTAGTCAGTAGGTAGATATTAAAGTATTTGAAGAGAAATTTGAGAATACAGTATTTGAATTTCAGAAAAATCACTCATCATCAAAGTACGGGTTAGAGTGAAATGATTTTGGAGCCAGGAAGACTAGTATGGAAAAATGTATGATCATCCAGCTAAGAGATGCTCAGAGTCTATATGAAGCCAGTAGCAGTGAAACTGGAAAGTATATATGAAGTATATATGAAGCCTATGGCAATGAAAGTGGAGAATAGAGGGCAGGATAGAGTATACAGAACACAGGAACTGGATGGATTTAAAGGAGGTTAAAATTATGCTTAAACTCCGGGTTGAGGGGAGTGCAGTACGTAGCCATTACATTTTGAAATGTATGAGGAAAACCCATTTCATAATAGCAGCATGGAATTAATACATGTTCAGGAATAAATATGCAGAACCCAGATGAAGGCAACAGATTACAGAGAAGACATGAAAGAAGCCTTGAACAAAGAGAGGTACACCATAATGCTGAGTGGAAAGAAACTTTACCATAAAGGTACTAATTCTCCCCCAGTCAATTTATATAATTATTGTAGTTCTAATAGAAATGAGCATGGACAAAAACTTTAAAAAATGGTTCTAACATTCAACTGTAAGACAAGCAAATGTCAACAACACTGAAAAATAAAAAGAGGGGACTTGCACTGACGTACATTAAAGGACACTGTAAAGTTATTCTAACTGAAATTCTGTGATACTGATGAAACCATTTACAGTAAGATTAGTGCAACAGAATAAAATATATAGAAATCAACTCTAGTACATAGAAAGACTTGGGTATATAATTAAGGTGGTATTTCACATAAAAGTGTTCTGTTAAACAACTATTTGAAAAACTAAATACATATGGTTATATTCCTAATGTATTATAAATTCTAGATGGGTTAGAATGAAATGTTTAATAAAAATGTTAACATAACTTTGAAGGTATAATTCACAGAGGAGTTCTTTTGATAAATGAATAAAGTAAAAATTTCATAGAATGAAGGAAACTACAAGCAAGGTGAAAAGACAGCCTTAAGAATGGGAGAAAATAATAGCAAATGAAGCAACTGACAAAGAATTAATCTCAAAAATATACAAGCAGCTCCTGCATCTCAATTCCAGAAAAATAAATGACCCAATCAAAAAATGGACCAAAGAACTAAATAGACGTTTCTCCAAAGAAGACATACAGATGGCTAACAAACACATGAAAAGATGCTCAACATCATTCATTATCAGAGAAATGCAAATCAAAACCACAATGAGGTACCATCTCATGCTGGTCAGAATGGCTGCTATCAAAAAGTCTACAAACAGTAAATGCTGGAGAGGGTGTGGAGAAAAGGGAACCCTCTTACACTGTTGGTGGGAATGCAAACTAGTACAGCCACTATGGAGAACAGTGTGGAGATTCCTTAAAAAACTGGAAATAGAACTGCCACATGACCCAGCAATCCCACTGCTGGGCATACACACCAAAGACACCAGAATTGAAAGAGACATGTGTACCCAATGTTCATTGCAGCACTGTTTATAATAGCCAGGACATGGAAGCAACCTAGATATCCATTGGCAGACGAATGGATAAGAAAGTTGTAGTACATATACACAATGGAATATTACTCAGCCATTAAAAAGAATACATTTGAATCAGTTCTAATGAAGTGGAGGAAACGAGCCTATTATACAGAGTGAAGTAAGCCAGAAAGAAAAACACCAATACAGTGTACTAACGCATATATATGGAATTTAGAAAGATGGTAACCATGACCCTATATGTGAGTCAGCAAAAGAGACACAGATGTCTAGAACAGTTTTTTGGACTCTGTGGGAGAAGGTAAGGGTGGGATGATTTGAGAGAATAGCACTGAAACATGTGTATTATCATATGTGAAACAGATCGCCAGTCCAGGTTTGATGCATGACACGGGGTGCTCAGGGCCAGTGCACTGGGATGACCTTGAGGGATGAGATGGGAAGGGAGGTGGGAAGGGGTTCCAGGATGGGGAACACATGTACACTCATGGCTGATTCATGTCAATGTATGGCAAAAACCATTACAATATTGTAAAGTAATTAGCCTCCAATTTAAATAAATAAATAAATTTTAAAAAATGCTATTTACTGGATGACTGAAAAATAAATTTTCTGAATTAAAATAAATACCCATCAAGTAAATGTAACAAAAAACAACTAACAGGGGGAAATTTATAAGATGCATTACTAGGGAATCATAGTCAGCAGATATCACAAAATCTCTTACTTATTGATGAGAGCTTCCCCGGTGGCCTGCAATCCAGGAGACCTGGGTTCGATCCTCGCATTGGGAAGATCTTCTGGAGATGGGAATGGCTACCCACTCCAGTATTTTTGCCTGCAGAATTCCATGGAAAAAACAACTAACCAGGGGAAACTTCATAAGATAGATAACTAGGAAATTATAGCCAGTAAATATTACAAAAACTCTTACTCATATGTAGGAAAAAAATAGAAGAATGATAATAAAAGAAATGAAAGAGGAAATTCACAAAAGAAATTAGACAGTCTATAAATGCGTGAAAAAATAATGTATATTGTTTGCAAAGACACAAGTACCTAAGCGAAGAATTAAATGATGTTAGAGTGGAGAGACAGTGAAAATGTGGGGAAACAGTCACTCCTCCACATTTGAAAGGAAAAACACAGCACAAATTCTATGGGGCAATTTGGCAGCAAGTTTCAAAAGCCCAAGAAATATTTATTCATTTGATCCACTAGTTTGATTTCTATAAATTTATGCTACATGAAAAGATGAGAAAGAAACACACAGAATCAGGTATAAATTATCTTCATTCATCACAATGTTAAAAAATTTAAACCGTAAAGTATAATAATGTGGGATTTAAAATATAAAACACGGTATACTTGTATAAAAGTAACATATTGAAGCCATCTACATAGATGTTTTAGAAATACATTTTTATCACCTGAAAGAGTCACAAGAAAACTAAGAAGAAAGCTTGTTGCAAACAGTATATACAACCTGTTACTAAACAACATTTTTACACAGATTTACTATACCTATGCCAAGGATTGGCTCACTGCAACCCAAAGGCCAATTTTGGCCCATGACTGTTTTGGTAAATAAAGTTTTATTGGCACACAGCCACACACAGTTTGTTTATGTGTTGTCTCTGACCGCTTTCCAGCCGCAGCGGCAGAGTTGATTAGTTGTTACTGAAACCATCTGCCTGAAAAGCCTAAAATATCTGCTGTCTGGCCCTTTACAGAAAAAGTCTTCAATCCTTGGACTATGCATATAAAAATCCAGAAAGCAAGTAAATAGTATCTTGAAAGTAACTATTTCTAGTATGGGGAAGTGTAAATTATTTCTGTTTTTTTTCATATTTTCCAAGAGAAAATTTTTGATATATCATATTGTAAAATCCTGGCAACACAACAGTGTATAAACATTGTGTGTGTGTGTGTGCTAAGTCGCTTCAGTTGTGTCCAACTCTGTGCGATGCTATGGACTGTAGTCCACCAGGCTCCTCCATAGGATTCTCCAGTCAAGAATACTGGAGTGGGTATTCTGGAATACTGGAATATTCCATTCTCCAGAGGATCTTCCCAGGGATCGAACCCGTGTCTCTTATGTCTCCTGCATTGCCAGGCAGGTGTTTTACTGCTGGCACCACCTGGGAAGTCCATATCAACATTAGCCATGTACTGTATGTTTGTCAAAAGGGTAGATTTATTTCAAAATATAAATAATCATTTTCTCTGGATGGATAAAATTATGGGTGATATGAATGTCTTGTCATTTTTTACTGTATATTTTTCTATATATTTAGTTAATCACAACAAACATATGTTCCTTACATAATCAGAAAATACTGAAACATGCATTTTAATGAAATTTCTGATTTTGCCCTCTGATTTCCAGGGGCATCTTGGTGTTACATTCAATATCTTTTACTTTTCACAGCACAGGGGAAGATATTTTGGAAGACTTTTAGGGATTTTTAGTGTTACTAACTTTGAAGATTAAGTCAAGTCATGAATTCTAGCAAACATCTGGCCTGAGTTATCTGCAGTTTCAATCATTATACATACTTCAAAAGAAATCAATCCAGGTATGTAAAACATCCAAAAAGAAGAACCAGTAGTCAGTTTTCTCATGTGCTGTGTTCTGTTTTTTTGGCCACTAGCTTATTCATAAGGCCTTTTCAAATCCTCTAGAAACCACCTAGTTCAGAATCACATGCTCTATTCAGATCATCACATTTTAGAACACGATGAAAAATGTCCTATGTGACTTAGATAGTGAACTTATGGTTGCCAGAGGGAAGAGAGAGGGCACGGGATAGTTAGCGAGTTTGGGATGGATATGCACAGACTGCTGTCTTTAAAATGGACCACCAAAAAAGACCTACTGTGTAGCACAGGGAACTCTGCTCAGTTACGTGGCAGCCTGGATGGGAGGGGAGTCTGCTGCGGAATGGATACCCGTATATGTGCGGTTGAGTCCCTTCAACTGCTCACCTGAAACTATCACAAATTGTTAATTGGCTATATCCCAATACAAAATAAAAAGTTGAAAAAAATGTGTACTATGCTTTCCAATCAAGATTTTAAAATTTAACAAAAAGAGCTATCTTGAACAAAGATGTAAAAAAGAGTCTTACAAACAGTAAACTGCTTGTGATTATGAATGCCTTTTTTTTCGCTCCAGTTTTTTTTTTATTTCCTATTACGTACATGTTAACTTTTAAGAAATAAATGTTATATTAAAAACCTTTAAAAAAAAAGGAAAAGAAAGCCTTACATAAATGAATGATTGGCTAGTTGATTTCAGCAATATGTGAACATTTCGAGAGTTTAAGAGACAGGGAACAAAACAAAAGCCCAGACTTACAGGAAATGCAATGTTCACTTCAGGGACATTTATTCCCTCTACGGTCACCTGCTCCAGTCCAGAACCTCACACGAGGCCTCTGCTTCAGCCTCTGTGGCACATCTTTGAGAAAGGCTGATCCTGGTGGCTGCGTTCCATCCCTGCTCTGGTGATGACCAGCCATGAGTCCCACACACTTCCATGCTCAGGTCCGGACTCCTTTCTCTGAGAACTTTCCCAGACTGGAGCGCTTGCATGAATATCATGGCGGGTGTGGAACTGCAAAAGCGACACTTGAATCCATCAATCAGTCATCAGCTTGTACTCCTAGACTTCCTGGGATGAGCTTCTCCTGTCTGGGGATGTCAAGTGCTCCTTCTCCATCTCATGGCGCTCCCAGAAGCCAGTGCGGACCTTTCTCTGAAGTCTGGCTCATCTGCGACTCCTGCAGGAGCATCTAGCGTATATTTTTATCCACCTGTGCCTTGTATCCTTGTAGTTCTTTGTGAGGCTATACCTTCAAGTCTTAATGTCTAAAACATTGATCTAGTGATACTTCTTTTTCTGAAGAAGGAAGAAAAAAGCAAAGAGTAAGGAAGAAACATAACCACATTTAACATTCTTCTAAACTGTAATGTATTTTCTGGAGATCAAGGAAGTAAGGTGAGGTGGTGCTTGGCCACATTTAAAGTGGAATCTCTTTCCAGTTTAAATCAGAGAGAGGACCTGTAGATAATTCCTGACACAGGTTTCTGCTATCTTAGAGCAATGTCATGCGCCTGTCTTGTCTGGAATTTCTATTGCCACTGTGATTATGCCATGATTAGATCTATCTGATCATTATTATTCTCTTATATGACCTAGGCCAAGGATCCCTGTGGCCTGAGTGACCTTTAAACTTGTTAACAGTTCCCTCTGGGACAGCAGGGAAAGTCCTTGAGGAATTCTGCAAGAGGGCTGGCCAGGATCCTTCATTGTGCATGGTGAACATTCTGCCCTTGGTGGCCCTTCTCCTGCCTGTCCTAGCATCCCGCTGCAGCAAGCTTTCCCATCTGCGGGCCACAGAGACCTTGTCAAGGTAAGAGGGAGCAGGGGTGAGAAGCCCACATGGTACCCTAACCCCATGTCTGAAAGCACAAAAGCACCACATTCACAGCCTCTGGTCAGGTTGGTGTAAGAACAGCTCTGAGCTTGCTTGGCGCCAACTCACCTACCAGCCTTTTAAATGCTAAGGAAACAGTCCCTCCTTCCCCCCACCACAGTTCCCCATTCTCTGTCGAAATCTAGAGTTCACCTTTCTGCTTCTAAGATCAGAGTGCTCTTCAGTCATGACAGTTCTGAAGGAGACTATTTCAAAGACAAGGAAATGCAAGCTGCAAAGGGCTAATTCCCTGCATACATACATTCCCCAGCTTGTAAATCATCCTATGAATACATTGAAAGCCTGAGTCATAGAGAGAGATGTCCAACAGAAGAGTTAGTCCTTGCATTTCAGATGAGGTCATCTTGAATTCCGTGTGAAGGTGAACGGGAGATCATCAACCTCAGCTAATAATTATTTAGATTCTAGTCATTAGTCCCGTATTGCCAGTCTAACTGGATATAGAAAAATAAAAGAGTAAGAATTTCCAGACTGAAAATCACGCTCTCAGTAAGACTGTTAATAATTTTCTTTTCACAAATTATTCCTTTAGTGGGATTATTTTCAATTTCTTAAACTGAAATATATACAATGCAACTTGGAATATTACCTTTTTCTTTATCTCCTGATATAGGATGCATTTGAAAAGCAAAATAGAGTGATTTATTTTATGATATCAGAGATCGAAAAGATTCTCTAACATTAGAGGATGAAAAAGGAGTTTATATGCAATTCTATTTTAGTAACAGTTTCCTGGATTTTCTTTTTTAATATTCTTGTCAGCAATGTCTTTATTTCTCTAATCTGCCTGAAATATTTGATTTTCACATGCCAGGCAATCATCTTCAGCTGTTCAGTCATGGATGACTCTTTTAAGCCCAAGACTGTAGCCCACCAGGCTCCTCTGTCCATGGGATTCTCCAGGCAAGAATACTAGAATGAGTTGCCATTTCCTTCTCCAGGGGATCACCCCAGTCCAGGGATTGAACTGGCTCTCCTATATTGCAGGCAGATTCTTTACCGCTGAGCCACCAGGAAAGCCATTCTAATTTGCAGATGATCTAAAAATAATATTTTAAATTGACAGTGAGAAATATGGTGAGAAAGAAAATTTTCCTTCCCTCCTTCCTTTCTTCTTTCCTTCCTTACTTCTGGTTCCCCAGACTTGGAGGGGGACCTGGGGTATACTCAGACATGATAACAATACTCTGATGGTAGTTTCCTCTGTTATATTCAAAATTTTCCCATCACCTATAATCTTGCTCAGATCTTATATTTAATGCCTTATGTAAACTATCCATTGAATTGAGTCCCTGCAAAAATAAGTAAATTAGGGACCACGAGCTCCTGAAATCTGATTGTCAATATTTAAATGTACAGGTTTTAAACAAATTCTCCATAGATTTAAACAAGATATAAACATCTATTCCTGGCCATTCCTTTTTGCTTTTCTCTTACTATCATTTATATAAATTCAGTGTTCCAAGGAACCATAAACACTATTCATAAATACGTCCTTTATTAGCAGATCAAAAAAATAAAAACTAAAAGTCCTATTATATTAAGTTCCTATAATTTTCTCTGGGATCAGTGATATACATAAAAGAGATATGATCAATATCCAGTGCTTAACAGTCTAAATATCTTAGAAATCTAGAAATGTTCTATTGTACAATTTCATCTTGAAAAAGATTTACCTCTGATGTCTCTTATCAAAGTAAAATGTTTTATCCGCTCAGTATAGTTTTTCTGAAAATTGATGTATTTTGACTCTTTTGAAATGTTTGCTTGCTATTTAAAGCGTATAAATTCTTTCAAAATGAAAATGAAATAAAGGAAATGTTTACCAAACCTTTCAATTAAAACAAAGAAGTTATCCCTTTGAAAACATTCCTTGCCAACTAAGAAATTCTCTTAGACCAATGTTTCTGAAGCATAGGTTAATGAATTGAAAACCACCCTACAGAAAAGCCTCTGTTATGATTTGAAAAAAAAAAAAAAAATTCTCAGATGGTAAAATAGCATGGCTTAAAAAAAATAAGTCTAAAGAAATTGTGGATCACTGATAATGTTCGAATTCTAAAAGTACTGAGTTTGTAGTGTCAACTGCCTATGGTCAGGCTTTTAACCTCGAGAAGTGTTACTGGGTTTGTTTCATTTTCTAAGTGAACCTACTTGTGAGTCAGCTCAACAAACTTCTCTTCCTATTTATGTTTCATCACAGATGCTGTGCACATTTAATTTTCCCAGGAAATAGCAACTTGGTAGATTTCTTTCCCAGTTTTAGGTTTGTAGTAATTCTTACAGATCATGACCTGTGCTAACTCAGAGGACCAAGTCAGTGTGCCCTCAAACAGAAATAAGCAGTTTTTAACTGAATCCATTCCCAGAACTGACATCCTGTGCTGCTCTTGGCCCTGGGTATCCATCTCCTGTTGGAATCAATTGACAAGTCACACATCAGAGAGAGAACAATGTCGCCCAGAGGATATTTCAGTCAGAGGCCTGCCTATTCATCTGAAATGAAACTCATAGAGAAAGTAGCTTTGAATTGTTTAGTGGTGGTGGTAAAGAATCCATCTGCCAGTGCAGGAGATTCAGGTTCGATCCCTGGATTGGGAAGATCTCCTGCGAAAGGAAATGGCAACCCACTCCAGTATTCTTGCCTGGGAAATCTCATGAACAGAGGAGCCTGGTGGGCTACAGTCCATGGGGTCGCAAAGAGCTGGACATGACTGAGCATGCAATAGTATATATTTAGAATGACTTCAAGGCACAGAAATGTTAAACATCTAGGTAGGAAACATGTGCATTTTTGAAACCCTGCTCCATTTTAACAGTATATCTGAAAACACCTCGATCCCCTACTGTGTTCTAGGGCTAGGGGATCATCCTACCCAAAGAACTTGAATTTTGATGATATAATTGGACGTCATAAGGCTAATCTGAACACATTTCAGATTGTGCTTTAATTTAGCAATGCGGTGATATGTGGGCCCACAGGACAAGAGAGAAAGTCCTCCTGACTTGCAGGTAATGGGGGAGGTGATGAGGAGGTGGTCTCTAGTCTGGAGGTGAGAGTTGTTGTTATTCAGTTGCTAATTCATGTCTGACTGCTTGCGACCCCACGGACTGGAGCACACCCCGCTTTCCTGTGCTTCACCATCTCCCAGTTTGCTCAAACTCGTGTCCATTGAGTCAGTGATGCCATGCAACCATCTTGATCTCTGTCGCCCCCTTCTCCTCTTGCCCGCAATCTTTCCCAGCATCAGGTGAGAGTACAAAAAGTATCTGATGATGTTTCACTGATGCAAAATCAACTGTCACAGACCCATGTGTCTCTCCATTACTGGAGACACATTTACTGGATTGAGAATAAAATGTCATCTACTGACATAATTCATTAAACCAACTTTGGCATTTGCTTCTGGTTTAGAAGAAGCCTCTGACTTAGCAGTGTATTTAAACTGAAATGATCAGAAACAATGATGGAAATTTCTGGGAAAAAAATGATAATCCCCAGTGACGTAATGTAGTCTTGAAAAGTGAAGTTCTATGGATTCCATGGATGAAAAGGTCTTTCCTAGCAGAAAAATCTGTGAAATTTAAGATTGATACGATGTTTTCACCAATGTTAGACTAGTTAAAACAAAAATAGAAAACTGTTTTGAGGGTAATGTCTAAGCTTAAGCATTTTGTTTTTAGCAAAGATATTTTCTCACTAGAAAAGAAAGATCTATTCAGCTAAGTAAGCAAGTAAACAAACCTAAACAGTGAAGTCCCTTGTTTATGGAAGTTTTCAATTATTTATTTCAGGGCATACATTCTCTTCACCTCACTCTGTGGTGGGTGTTCTGTTGCTTGTTCTGGTAAAAACGTTTGTCCTGTTTCTACCACAAGAAATCTTTGTATATGTAGGGCTGACTCATTTTGCTGTACCATAGAAACTGACATACATTGTAAAGCAACTGTACTCCAGTAAAAAATAATTAAAAATATAAAATAAAAAATAACAGACAAAAATAAATAAATTTTTAAAAAATAAAGAAATCTATCTCTAAGATTCTTATAAAAGACTCAGCTACACCTTGGTCATTCTTAGAATTTGATGAAGCTGGTGGCTATTCACAGAAATTATTGAATTTAATTTGAACACTCTGTTGTTGTTTTTTTTTTAAGTGTGTTCCTTCCTTGTAGAGAAAGCGTATTAGGAAAATACAGGATCTGGGAAGCGTTCCCTGTTTCCTGAAAGAGAGGAGAAAGCAACAGAGCCCTCAGAGGGAAGATTTTCGAAACAGCTCTGACATGTTGTGGTTTTCTCCAGAGCTTTTAATTCACCTGGAAGGCCCTCTCGCTCTGCTATAAAAATATCAACTCCAGAAAAATCTCTAAACCTCAGTTACAAACTTTTATGAACTGCAGATCCAGTCTTCTAACCCATTTTCCCCCCCTTTGACATTTACTTAGCCTCATCATTGCCAAAAATGTGAGCCAACGGAAAGATTTCAGAATCTAAGCTAAGGTGGACATCAACAACTGCAGTAAGTGAGGAATCAGGGATGAGCTGCTTTTAGAAAGTTCTAGGCATTTCTAGTTGCATAAGGGAAAAGCAGCAAATATGAGAGAAGTGAGTATCAGAGAAGGGGAAACTATTTCTCTTTGACAGCTGAAGTCCCTACTCAGAAAAAAAAAAAAACAAAAACCCTGTGGGAAGAAAATTTCATTCTTTAAAGCATTTGCTCCTATAGTTCTCATCTGCAGCAGCATTGAGCAGAAGCAAAGTGCTAGTGTTTTAAAAGTCCAGTTAAATACAGTAAAATTAAATACTAAAGAATGAGAACTTTTTTCTTGGTATAATCTTAAAATCACTAAAAAAAAAAAATACATCTTTTCTCAACTTTTCTTTCACATTTTTTCCAAAAATGCAATTTAAAAATTCATAAATCTATAAAATTAAATCCAACATTTTAAAAGAGTATTTTGGTTTATAAATATAATATTAATGCATTAGTCACTCAGTTGTGTCTGACTCTTTGTGACCCCATGGACTGTAGTCTGCCAGGCTCCTCTGTCCATGAAATTCTCCAAGCAAGAATATTGGAATGGGAAACCATTCCCTTCTCCAGAGAATCTTCCCAACCCAGGGATCGAATTCAGGTCTCCTGCATTGCAAGCAGACTCTTTACCATCTGAGCCACCAGGGAAGCCATAATATTAATGTATGATACTTATAATCCTTTACATAAGTAAAAATAATTTTTCATTTTGCTCTTTTTCAAGCTAAACCAAATAGAAAACTCAATATTAGCCCAAAAATACTAAAGGGAAGATATTTTCACTTATCAAAGGTAGTAGAAAGTATTTTCTGTGAATTGGTCATATTATGTATGGCCTTAAACCAAGAGAGGTGAAGGGTCTAGCTAATTTCCGAACATTCCTTCCAGTTCCCTGGCACTGAATTTGTTAACTGCTAATTGTGTACAGACTAAGTGACCTATGATCTTGCTGGGGGCTGTATGGCCGCTCACTCAAATTGTGGTCACACTATTCCCTTAGTTGAAAAGTCTATTGACTTCTTCAAGCCCTGGTGTCCTCATCTATAAAATGGGGATGTTAAAAGCAGTGCCTACCTTACAATCTGGTTGTAATGATGATGCAATGATGTAATAAAATCACACGCATGCTCTGGCAATAGAAACTGTTCCATAAATATTATCTACTAGTAAGTTATTCCCTTGTTGTTGTTCAGTCATTCAGTCGCTCAGTTATGTCCGACCCTTTGTGACCCCGTGGACTGCAGCATGCCAGACCACTCTCAATATGCCCTGGAGTTTGCTTAAACTCATGTCATTGAGTCTATAACACTTTCCAACCTTCTCATCCTCTGTCACCCCCTTTTCCTCCTGTCTTCAATCTTACCCAGCATCAAGGTCTTTTCCAATGAATCGGCTCTTCCCATCAAGTGGCCAAAGTATTAGAGCTTCAGCTTCAGCATCAATCCTTCCAATGAATATTGGCGGGTCTCCTAAGCCTGGAAATTTTCCCAGAGCCAAACTCAAAGATGCTGCAGACAGAAAAATCTGACCGTATATAATTTGCATAGTTTATATAATTATATATATATTATATATAATTTTATAATTTACTTGCATAATTTATAATAATCTGTATAATTTTCAGGTAACTTAGCACATTTTTGAGAGTAAAAGAGAGGATGCTATCAAATAGTTGTTCCAAGAAAGGCGGTAAAAAGAACAACTGTCTAAATAGAAATTGTCATCTGTTTATGAGTACAAAGTTTTTATGTCTCAGCTACATTCTCGGTGCTGCCACAAGCTTTTCCTGCCTCCTAGCTTGGCTGTGCTCCTCCCAAGTAAGCACCTCCAGAGGCTGCTCCAAGAAGCCGACAGAAGCACCAGCTGCCACCAGGTATGGGACCAGAAGGGAATGATCTGTTTGGATCACTGTGTGAGAACCTCATTTGGGTAGGCTGGCTCCTCAA
Source organism: Giraffa tippelskirchi (assembly GCF_054371585.1). Taxonomy (NCBI): domain Eukaryota; kingdom Metazoa; phylum Chordata; class Mammalia; order Artiodactyla; family Giraffidae; genus Giraffa; species Giraffa tippelskirchi. Next base: position 53,738,054 of record NC_137280.1, read on the forward strand.
TGCCCCCTTAGCTTATCTGGAAAGCCCTCCAAATAATGCTCAGTAAAGTGCATTCATTAAAAACACAGAAGTGCATTCATTAGAAACATTCACAGATGCTCAGATAAAGACACTTTTCTGTCTAATTGTATGGCTAATCCAATGTATAGCTCACATGAAGACAGAAGTAAAATAGGGTTCATTTAATACTTGATATATCATGGTAATTAGTCATCTTCTATTAATATGAGTGAATTGGCTCATTGGAACATGCTTGGGAGTAATCATGACCACTGGTCAGTAGATAAGGCATCATTGGATCCCTCAAGGACACCACCGCATAGGTACGTAAGGCCATCACGGGCTGGTGTGAGAAGCAGCTTTCTATAATAATGACAAGTTCTTCATTAACTTGGATGTTTTAAACCACATCTCAATGGTTCTTATTAAAAGTTGATTTCCTGAATTTTATGTGAATTTATGGCATATTTTCTTACTTATTCTGCTTCAAAAACTGCTGTGAAGACTTCCACAAAGCCCTTGGTTTTGCTGCTGAATTTTGCTACTTTGATTCCATGTTGTCAAACATTTAGAGTGCTGGTCCCCTGAGGCAGTTTCAAGGGATAGAGTAATGGGTTTCCCGTGGTCCTTGTCATTGAGACATTCACAGTTTACCAGGAAAGAAAGTGAAAGTCACTCAGTCATGTACCTTTTCGACCCCATGGACTGTAATCTGCCAGGCTCCTCTGTCCATGGAATTTTGCAGGCCAAAATACTGAAATGGGTAGCCATTCTCTTCTCCAGAGGACCTTTCTAACCCAGGAATCAAACCCAGGTCTTCCGCATTGCAGGCAGATTCTTTACCAACTGAGCCACCAGGGAAGCCCCAGTTTACTGGGGAGATGATCATGTCAATAAATGTGTTTCATGACATCACAAGTCACATGACTTTGAACTGAATATTATTCAACCATATGCATGTACTTGAGCTTCCCAGGTGGTGCAATGGTAAAGAATTCACCTGCAAGGTAGGAGACACAGGAGTCTCAGATTCAACCCCTGGGTTGCGAAGAATCCCTGGAGGAAGGCATGGAAACCTACTCAGTATTTTTGCCAGGAAATCCCCATGGACAGAAGAGGGCTGCAGTTCATGGGGTTGCAAGAAGTCAGATACGAATGAGTGACTGAGCACCAATGCAAGAGATGTAAGAGATGGAGTTTTGATCCCTGGGTCAGGAAGATCCCCTAGAGAAGGAAATGGCAACCCATTCCAGTATTCTTGTCTGGAGAAATCCCATGGATAGAGGAGCCTTGTGGGCTACAGTCCAAGGGGTTGCAAAGAGCCAGACACAACTTAGTGACTCAACATAAACAACAACAATACATTAAGTTAAACTCCTGGGGAGAAAACCACATGTATTTGAAACTCTACGGATGAAAGATGGAAAACTGCTGAGATACACCTTTATTCCTAATGCCTGTACTTTTAAAATCAGAAATATATAAAAATGACTATAATTTTTGCTTAGAGTTTTTAAACAAAGTAGCTTTAAAAATCTCACTATATTTACACAGATGTGACCATTTCTGCAAATGATTTGTAGTTTTTCGTGACCCCCTTAAAGTCACTGCACCTGACTGTTCATAGACCCAGAGGCCCGTAGCCCCTGTCGGTAAGGACAGAGACGGAGACCTCCCCAGGGCCAATTATGCTGCCCAGCTGAACTGCTGTGAAAACAAATTGAATTATCAAGAATTTTTCTGCTGATTCTAAACGGTTTGAGGGCAGAAAGAAAAATAAATATATTAAAGAGTTGGCATTGATGGTTTGACGAGTAAAATGCAATTATCTTTGAACATCTTCAAATCAGACATTATTGTCTTCAACTGTGGAGTCGCTGAGGCTGCTCCAAGGGGTTGGTCTGAATGAAGAGTAAGTTTGTCCACTGACATTTAGAAAACTATGATCCACAGACTTTCAGTGATTTGTTCAAGGTCAAAAACTTAGTTAAATAACCAGACAACAGAGTAGGAACTATCAATCCTTCTATAATTAAGATCAGTTTTGCAAAACTATACAAAAATCAGAGCTTACTTAAAATGTTTAAATAACCATAATAAATGACTAATGTCCTTTCTTTTGCCTTGATGAAATAGAAGTGTTCATCCTGATGTGTTAATTTTTTTGGTATGGTGATCTCAAAGTTGTGCATTTATTCTCATTGCCACAAGATGATACTTAGACTCCAAAAAGGGTTTTCTTCAAAAAATAGTCATTTTCCTTAGAATATTTAAGTCTTAGGCAAGGTCACACAAAGAGTTAGGCACGTCCTAGTTACCGTATCTATTCATCCATTTAATCAACATTTACCTAGGATTTAAAAGTCAGACACTGTTCCTGACTGAGGAACTGCAAGACCAAGTTAGTGATTTATCAGTTATATGAAGATGAGGAGACAGAAAATCATGTCTAAGGGAATCATGAAATTAAACTTCGATCATTGTCTCTAGGACTATAAAGATATTTGGCAGGGCATAGAATATGCCTTCCCTTTATTTTAGGCATCGATTCTCTTATTCATTTAACACATATTTACTGAACATCTGAGCTGTGACATGTGTTGGCTAAATCAAGGGTACAGAAAAGTTGGAGAGCTGGAGAAATGGATGTGAGGTTTAGCACTTACACTTCATTTAAAGGGCAAACCCTACTCTCTCTGCCTCATGGGCGTCTCATAAGCTAAGTGCAGAATTAGCTTTAAGATTGTCATTTGGGGGACTTTCCTGGTGCTCCAGTGGTTAAGAATCTGCCTTGAAATGCAGGGGACATGGATTTGATCCCTGGTCAGGGAACTAAGATCCCACATGCCATGGAATAGCTAAGCCCATGCACCATAGCTACTGAGCCCACCTGCTCCAGAGCCTGGGCACCACAACTAGTGAGTCCCAGCATCACAACTAGAGACCCTGTGTGCCCCAGCAAAAGATCCTGCATGATGCAACTAAGATGGGACATAGCAAGTAAATAAATAAAAATATTAAAAGAAAAGATAACCATTTCGGGGTTGCCTTTCTAAGAATAGAAAGCAACTTACTTGGGAGTGGAATAACAGCGTCAGTCACTAGGCTAAGATCAAGGAATACATTGCATGTGGATGTTTCCATTGTTGTTTTGTTTTGTGAAGGAAGTGTTGAGAACTATTTCGGAATCACTTGTTAATCTTTCATCACAAGTGGTCACCATGGTAGATATGTAAGAATAAATTCAGCAATGAATTACTGTATATATCAAAGAGTCCTAGGTTTCATTATGGGGGTTCAAAAGCCTGAATAATGTGTTACCTCTATACTTGCAGGTTGAAACAAACATGATTATGAAAGGTCAACTCTTAAATTTTTCAAGAAAAGTGGAAATAAATCACATTTACTCAAGAGTTTAAAACAAAGAAAAATAAAGATTTCTCAAGCTGTTTATAGCTCTTCAAGTGTAAAGGGTTGTTGGTTTCCTTCCTGTTTGACAGGTACTTCTCTCATTTCAGCTACATCTTCAGGTCTGTCTTGCTCATCACAATGAAATCACACAGTGACAGCATAATCCTCTTTGCTGTATAGTTTCAGTGAATTCCTCCACTTCAGACTGACTCATGAAGTTGAGGTACACCACCATTAAAAGTGCCAGCCTGTGGGCCTTGAGCAAGAGGGCTCATAAAAGTTGCTTTTGGAATCCTCCCTTAAGAGTTTTAACATCCTCTTGGCATCACAGTTTTGTACGTCTCTAGAGCCTCAAGGAGAAGGTGAACTGATGAAATCCCCGATGAAATGTTTATATAAGCAGCGGGACTGGTTAAGAAAGCAAGCGCTCCAATCTGAACGACCACCCTGCCTGTGAAACTTTCTACACGCAAGTTCCTCTCATGGGGCTAGCGCATAAAACCTGATCATAAAGTGCATAGCTAACGAAAGAAATATGCGTTTTACTGGGCCCAGTAGACCCAGTAAACCGTATAAGGACGGTTCATATTCTTCCACACCTGTTATGTCTCACGGCCATTTCCTCTCCAAAGCTCTCATCTCTGCAGGTCCCAGTTCTTTGAGACTCGGCTCAGATTCCACGAGGAAGAGTCAACCCCGCTCCCCCCCAACACACACACATTCCCCCTCCACACACACACATTCCCCCTCCACATACACACATCGCCCTTCACTGTGGGCTCCTGGAGGAATGTGTAGGTACCTGCCCTTCAGCACCATAGACTAATATTTTTATTGCAATCTTCTCACAAGATGAGCCTTCATACTCCTTAAGAGTAGAAACTGTGGCCTAGAAAATTGTACATTTTCCACAGAGCATCATAGCAGAGGTGCTTAAACCATCAACATTGATGGATTGAAAACAAATCATTTCTAAATGAGCAATCACAATAAAATCTTGTGCAGAGAGCACATAATTTGAAAAGAGTCAACAGGAATTCAAATCATGGGCCTGCCCTTTAGCCATGAGGTGGACTTAGATGAGAAGTCTCATTCTTCTAAGTCTCAATTTCCACATCTGCAAAATGGGAAGTCACAAGTCTACATAAGAAATAATCAGGATAGTGTAGGGAAATGCCTTCATATCTGGCGGGCTTTCATTACAAGCCATTTTTCCCTTGGTTGAATTCCTTGTATATCACATTTTTGCTGCAAAATGGTTAGACATACACCCAAATGAAATGCTATTCTATGACATAATTATCTGAACAAGATGAATTGAATTCAATCCAAAACATATTTTATTTTACTCTGAGATTTCATAGGAAAGCAACATGCACATACATATCCCTGTATTAAGAAGCTGCCATAAATGAATACTGTTTGCCTAACAGCTTGTGGTAATGCAACCTGCTCTAAAGACAGCATCTCTTGTGCTGAAAGCAATGACATCTTGACAGGCAAGAAGAATTTCAAAGGGATGTGCTGGACCCTCAAGGTAGGTCTATGGGAGAGATGCCAGGCTACAGAATCCTCTTGTGTTTCATCCAATAAGGTGATACTTGCTTTCTTACTGAATATCACACTAAAAGCTCTTAGCATTGTTCCAGGAAATGAATTAAAGGGTATAAAGGACTTAAGTACCTTCTCTTTTTTCAGTTAAGTTCAGTGTCAGTTACTCAGTCATGTCTAACTCTTTGCAGCCCCATGGACTGTATCCCACCAGGCTCCTCTGTCCGTGGGATTCTCCAGGCAAGAATACTGGAGTGGGTTTCCATGCCCTCCTCCAGAAAATCTTCCTGACCCAGAGAATGAACCTGCGTCTCTTGTTTCTCCTGCATTGGCAAGTGGGTTCTTAACTACTGAGCCAACTAGGAAGCCCATCTTCTCTTTTTTACTTAATTTCACATATTGTTGAGTTTATACCAATTTGAGTTATTTTAAGCACAGTTCTGAACAAATATTTAACAGGCTGAGGCTCTCACATGCCAAAAATGTTGGTACAAACTTCCCGTTTTCCTAGGATTCTTGTCCTGTTTTATGGATTTGTGTGTGAATAAATTTCTATGAATGTCCTCACTCAACATGAACAAAATAGTTCTTCCCTTGGAGTAAATGCCATTGATACAGTCAACAAGTTGAGTTTTATCAAGAACATATTGCATTGAAAATGACTAAAAGCAAGCTCTGAAAGAAGAGACCAACACTCAAGGCAAATGTACCCTAGTCTCTGTCAGAGGTGAGAGGGGAGTTCCACATTGAATTTCTTTATAAAAAAAAAGTGTAAGTTCAAGGATACTTTATGTCTTGAAGAGAGTGATCTTTTAAAGAATCCAGTGCCTGCTCCAAGGTAAATAAGCATTTTATGACCCTTTTCCATTTTCCTTTCCAATCCTTCTGTCATTGTCAGCAGGAATACTCCACTGCTTCACTCAGTCTGGAGAAAATAGGAATTTTAATGTCATTTGTCAAAGATCTTTTAGTTACAGGTGAAAAACACAACTCTCATTTTAATGCCTATATCATTTGCTCCCATGTGACTTTGTGAACACAAACTGGCCTCGCAGGATACATTTGTAGCTGGTTTTCTTATTCAGTTTAACCTTAAAATTGTTCACCTGCTCTTAGATGAAGAAGTAGGGCCACCTTCCATGTTGCGCTCTCCAGAGTCTGAGAGTCCGTCTTGAACTGAGCCGGTTGCCCTAATGCTCAGGCAGCTTAAGCCAAAGCTCACTGATGGGAACAGACACTGAACGGTTCAGCGCCCACCTGGAATTCATCCTTTATAAAGTAGCACTGGCATAAATCATTCACTAACGGGGAGTTACAGTCCTGCTCAGCCTCAAGTTCATACTCCCCATGGCAAATTAGAGGACTTGCAGAGCGCACTCTTTCCCCTGCCCCAAGTTTCCAACTTAATGCTTTCCAAAACCTGCCACCTGCTGCAGTCCATGGGGTCGCAAAGAGTCAGACACTACTTAGCAACTGAACGACGATAAAAAAGCAACCACACCACTCAGACGAAACCTAGATCCTGTGAAATATTATATCAAATACATTAGCAAAGAATTTTCTTCTAAATCTTCAGTAGAAATTTCTAAAAACATATTGGTTAAAAAAAATAGGTAGTGGGAGTTTAGAGGACTTTTGCTGAATGGTATACATTTCCTCTCAAACCTGTGCCAGTCACAGTGGGTACCTAACCTGGGTACCCAAACATCAATTTGATTTGCTACATCAGTGCTCTTCTGCTCCAGGGCTCAGGTCCAGACTGCAGAGTCTCCGAGTTACTCTTCCGCAGTTCAAAGAGAAAGTTGCTTAAAAGAACCGTTTCTGATGTCTATAGAGACTTCACTCTAGGGCAACTGGGGAGATGGCCGACTGGGATTTTTCTCTGAAGAAAGTGAGTAAATGTGGTTTGGCAGGAAATGTCTGGAAAATGTGAAGCAGGGAAGGAGTGAGGAGGCGGCGTCAAAAGTTGTGTTTGTGAGAAGCGGAAAATGATGGCTTCACCAGGCTATTTCCAAACCAAATGGACCAAGAGCAGAGAATAGAGCTGGCTTTTGAAAGCTTTAAATAAATCTGCCAGTTTTCCTAACAACCGCCTCTTCCAAACCATGGACTATCTTTAGCTGTAGATCACCTGCAGTCTTATTTGCACATCTGCATTATAATTTAGGTTTATGGGTTCTATTCACAGATTTACTGAAACCTTCTATATTTGTTGCAAAAATGAACTGAACATAGGGGATGAAACTGTGAGCACAACGATAACAATAAAGAGCTTATGACAGTGTCTATATTTACAGCCAACTCTTTATTTTGGATGGGACAGGAAGGGGAGGGCAGGGCAATTTAGAAGTACCAATAAATCTCTTTGCTAGGATGACACTTTAAAATTGTACAAATCTATTCTTGTGTGCTTCTGGATGTGTTATATAATTTTAAGACTTTCATAGCATTTATGACCACAGAAAACCTTACTATGGTCTGGAGTGTCAGAAAAGTAGAAACCACCTACCTCTCCAGGGTTTTTTTTTCTTCCTTAATTTATCATTTATTTATTATTGAAATATATTTGATCTACAACGTTGTGAGGGTTACTGCTGTGCAGCAAAGTGATTCAGTTATACACCCACACACACTGTTTTTAAAATACTCTTTTCTATTATGGTTTCCATTATAGGATATTGAATATAGGTTCCTGTGCTACATAGTAGGACCTTGTTGTTTATCCATCCTCTATAAAAAAGCTTACTTCTGCTAACCCCAACCTCCCACCCAGTCCTTACCCTAACCCCCTCCCCATTGGCAACCTCCAGTCTATTCTCTAAGTCCCTGATTCCATTCTATTCTATTCTATTTCTGTTTCATAGTTAAGTTCATTTGTATCATATTTTAGATTCCACATATAAGGGAATCTATATATTCTCTTATATAGATTCTATATTCTATAGAATATATTCTATATTCCTTATGGTGGAATCTATATTCCACATATAAGGGAATACCATATTCCACATATGGTATTTGTCTTTCTCTTTCTGACTTAGGTTACTTAGTATGATAGTATCTAGTTGCATCCATGTTGCTGTAAATGGCATTATGTTCTTTTTTATGGCTGAGTAATATTCCATTGTGTATATATGTACCACATCTTCCCTATCCATTCATCTGTCGATGGCTATTTAGGTTGTTTCCGTATCTTGGCTATTGGAAACAGTGCTGCTATGAAGATAGGGGTGCATGTGTTTCTTTGAATTATAGTTTTGTCTAGATGTACGCCCAGGAATGGGCTTGCTGGGTCATATGTTAACTCTGTTTTTAGTTTTCTGAGGAGCCTTTGTACTGTTTTCCACACTGGCTGAACCAGATTACATTCTTCCAAATTCCAGTTGAGCCGCCTTTGCCCTGAAAGATCCCAGTCTCCCTCCTGGCTACATAGTTGCGTCTGGCAGCTCAGGGGGCCACTCAGATCTACATTAGCTCATTTAGGCCCTAGGTCTCAGCCTCAGGGCTCTTCTGCACACCTGTGTGATCCTGCAAAACCTTCTCTGCTGTCTGAACGCTCATGCTCCATGCACATACCACACCCCACGATTATGCTGTTTTGTTTTTCTCCTCCAGCACCAGTTTTGGCAGCAGTCCCTTGAACTCCAGGTCCAGTTGGTCACCTTGGGTCACTTCCCACTCCTCCTGTGCACCCAGTCCCCTCTCCTGCCCTGAGCCTGGGTTCAGATTTGTCCTGGGCTAGAACACCTATCTGCACACGCCCCTACTGCATGTCCCCTTGCCTCATCCCCAGCTCACATCACCACTATTTGCTTCTTTGTTTAGGACTGTGGAATCCTTTTCACTCCAAGACTTAGCACAGTATTATTATTATTTTTTAGATTTTTTTGATGTGGATCATTTGTAAAATTTTTACTGAATGTTACACTACTGCTTTTGATTTTTTTTTTTTTTATGTTTTGGCTTTTTGGCCTCCAGGCATGTGAGATCTTAGTCCCTGACCAGGGATTGCACCCGCACCCCCTGCATAGAAGATGAAGTCTTAACCCCTGGGATGCTCAACCTTCTTTATGGTCCAGCTCTCACATCTGTACATGACTACTGGAAACTACTCTTTACTCAGACTCATCTGGATGCCCGAGTGGACCAACACATGGTCACGGAAGGCAGAGTGGACAGAATTCATAATCATAAGGCACATTTTTTAAAGTTACATCTTCACCAAAACTTTAATTCTTATCTTCTAACCAGATTATAATCTCCTAATACAATTTGTAGCTTATTTCTAGTGGTTTGGAAAAGATCGAGTAAATGTACCCCTGATCTTAAGGCAACAAAACTCAATTTCTCACAGTAGCCTTATAAGAAGGAGTTTTAAAACTATTATTATTATTATTTATTTATTTATTTATTTTATTAGTTTATTTTCTATTCTTTAACTTCCCAATATTGTATTTGTTTTGCCATACATTGACATGAATCCACCATGGGTGTACATGTTTTCCCCCTCCAGAACCCCCCTTCCACGTCCCTCCCCATCCCATCCCTCCAGGTCATCCCGGTGCACCAGGCCCCAGTACCCTGTATCATGCATTGAACCTGGACTGGTGGATGAAACTGGAGCCTATTATACAGAGTGAAGTAAGCCAGAAAGAAAAACACCAATACAGTATACTAGCACATATATATGGTATTTAGTCAATCGGTAAAGATAACCCTGTATGTGAGACATCAAAAGAGACTGGAGGTAGAACTAAAGATTGAATGTGACATCTGTAAAATGCTTTATAGTTTTTTTCAGTGTTTTCCATATTTTTTTTTCTTTTCCTTAGACAACCCTGTGAGACAGAGCCAGCTGAAATAATTAAGATTGTTTTATAGACAATTCAGTAAGTCTGGGAAGCTGAGTCACTAGTTCCATGCCAGTGAGGAATGGTGTTGGGGAGGAACCCAGATGTTCTGTCTCTTAGGCCTCAAACTCTTGCTCCTGGCAGATATGATGTGAGCTACTTTATGTAATGAATCTCCAAGCATCCTAAGCCACTTGGCAGACTTTTAATTTTTCCACCTAAGGTTTTTTTGAGTCACTTTACAAGGCAGAAAAAACCCCATTTGCTCTACCCTAAATGGGCTCAGTGACTGCGGCCTTAAACTGAATCAGTCAAAGACAGATTTTAGCAGGAGAAAAGGTTTATTTTGTATGCATATGGGGAGGGGAATGGGGCTCAGAGAAATGAAATGAAAACCCCAAGAGGCAGTCAGACCTGAAGAAGACTTATACATTTGAACAAAGAACAATAAATTTATGGAAAAGTGACAATGTAAAGTGCATTAGTCACTCAGTCATATCTGACTTTTTGCAACCCCATGGACTGACAATGCAAAGGAACAGGGTTTTGAGATTTGCTGCTGTTTAGTCACTAAGCCGTGTCTGATTCTTTGTAACTCTATGTACTGCAGCTTGTGAAACTCCTCTGTCCATGGGATTATCCCAGCAAAAATACTGGAATGGGTTGCCATTTCCTTCTCCAGGGGATCTTCCCAAACCAGGGATTGAACTCACATCTCCTTCATTGGCAGGCAGGTTCTTCACCACTGAGCCATCTGGGAAGCCTGAGAGGCAGTAAAATGTGGGATGGTAGGTTAATATATAAGAAAACTAAAGGGAGATTTTGGGAAGGAAATGGCAACCCACTCCAGTATTCTTGCCTGGGAAATTCCATGGACAGAGGAACCTGGCGGGTCACAGTCCATGGGGATGCAAAGAGTCAGACACAACTTAGTGACTAAACAACAAAGGGAGAATAGGATGTTTTAGTAAAGTTTATGTAGATTCCTAACAGTGCCATTCTGGGCCCAGGAGTCTAGAGTCGTCTCTGGTGATTGAGTCATTCTGCAATTCCTGGTAAAAGGGGTGGGGTAGGGAGACATTCACAAAGGGGAAACAACGTATGCACTGCTCTTAGGCAAATAGGGGAGCGTAGGGAGGTCTTTATGCCAGAAGGGAATATCTGGGGTGGCATGTTCTGATCTCTTTCATGCCAAACAGCCAGATGACATCGCCTTCCAAAGCCAGGCATCTCAGGTCAGCTGTCCCCACCTGCTGTATTCAAAAGGGACCAGTAACCCTTCTGGGTAAAGAGCAAACAAGTAAAGGATGAGGAAGAAGAAGAATGAAGGATCAGCTCCATCAGAGTTGGTGTTGCCAAAACTGACTGTAGTTCAACCACATCATTATCATGCACCATCAGACTTCCAGGTGACTGAGTGACAAATATTTACAAGAATGCACAAATTGTGTCCACACATGAATGTACTTCCCTGGTGGCTCAGATAGCAATGAATTTGCTTGCAATGCGGGAGACCCAGGTTCCATCCCTGAGTCAAGAAGTTCCCCTGGAGAAGGGCATGGCAACCCACCCCAGTATTCTTGTCTTGGGAATCCCATGGACAGAGGAGTCTGGCAGGCTACAGTCCATAGGGTCCCAAAGAGTCAGACAAGACTGAGCGACTAACACACATTAATGCACTGCAACCAACTGGTTTAATTTTCAAAGAGTGACAGAATGGACTGGGGACAATTCTGCCAGCATGACTACACCTGTTGCCAACGGAAAGGTCATAAAAATTAACAAGAAATGACACGTGTTTAGTACAATATAAACAAACTGAGTCAGAATCGAATCATTTATCTGGAGGGTTGAAATCAAGTCATCCACCCCCACTGCCCGCCCCCCAATCAAGCAACTCCCACTATCACCCTCCCCTTCTCTCCACTCCCCCCAGCACCAAACAAGAGCAATCAAATTATTTTTGACACAAAGATCTTGACATGTAAAGTGTAAGACACTTGAAAGTCTGAGTTATTTGGCAGGTCTAATCCTATACAGTATAATCCCATACTTCGATTCTGCTAGTTTCTCTAATGTTTGTCAGTGGTTTTAGAATTAACTATATTGAGTTTTAATAAAAACATTGTGTAAAAAGGGAACCCAACCAATCCCACAGCAGCATGACCTCAGTGAATTTGCTTGCTTTTCTACCATATTGTTCCAACATGGCTGATTATGACAGATGGCTCTTTTTAGTGCGTATAGTGATGAATATGCAAGGAAGAATGAAACATTTACATATTTACCTGTTTATGGCTCCTATTACCATTCATATGCTGCCAGTTAATGCCTGTGACACAGGAATAAAAGAACAGCCAGCTTTTTTTACTGCCTCAGAATCCCATTTACCTCTGTAAGCTGCTGCTGTAACCCTTTCAAGTATTCCTTTCTGTTTGCAGACCCAGGCAAGGGTCCTGTTGCCAGCTCCTGGGGCTGGAACACAGGGGCAAGACCCACTTCAATGTTTAATTCCTGTTTGCCGCCCCCCCCCCCCCCCGCCACTTTCTTCACTGCCTCAGAGAGTTTATCTGGATCCAGGGGCACTTGGTAGGTCCTTCCTCTCTCCATCCTCAGGCTTAATGACCCAGGGGTCATTTATTTACTCTGGGCGCAGGGCCAGGGGAGGAGAATAGAACATCAAAAAGGTCCTGTGAATTTAACAATATTGTAGCTGGAGGCGTTTTAGTAGCTACCTTTAGGCAATGGTAAGAAGGATGCTACTCAGCTTGGTAGAACTTACTGAAAATCTAAAAGGATTGTAAATACACAGTATAATTGTGCTATAAGCTAGCCCAGTACTGGCAGTTCTCAAAAATCTATAATTAATATTCAATAAAGCAAAACTCAATAAAAGAGTGTGTATTCAAGTCCCAATCTGGGTTGCATGGTTTCACTAGTTCAGAAACAAAACGTCTGGCCATAGTTCTTTCTCAGTCCGCTCAGAAAAGAGGGTGACCTTGAAAAAGTCATCTGTCCTCTTGAACCTCAGCCTTGGCCTCTGTGAAATGCGGGAGACCCAGGTTCCACTCCCTAGATAATTCTGAAAGAGATAGGAATACCAGACCACCTGACCTGCCTATTGAGAAACCTGTATGCAGATCAGTAAGCAACAGTTAGAACTGGACATGAAACAATAGACTGGTTCCAAATAGGAAAAGGAGTATGTCAAGGCTGTATATTGTTACCCTGCTTATTTAACTTATATGCAGATTACATCATGAGAAACGCTGGGCTGGATGAAGCACAAGCTGGAGTCAAGATTGCTGGGAGAAATATCAATAACCTCAGATATGCAGATGACCCAACACTTATGGCAGAAAGCGAAGAAGAACTAAGAGCCTCTTGATGAAAGTGAAAGAGGAGAGTGAAAAAGTTGGCTTAAAACTCAACATTCAAAATACTAAGATCATGGCATCCAGTCCCATTACTTCATGGCAAATAGATGGGGAAACAGTAGAAACAGTGGTGGACTTTATTTTCTTGGGCTCCAAAATCACTGCAGGTGGCGACTGCAGCCATGAAATTAAAAGACGCTTACTCCTTAGAAGGAAAGTTGTGACCAACCGAGACAGCGTATTAAAAACCAGAGAGATTACTTTGCCAACAAAGGTCCGTCTAGTCAAGACTATTGTTTTTCCAGTAGTCATGAATGGATGTGAGAGTTGGACTATAAAGAAAGCTGAGGGCCGAAGAATTGATGCTTTTGAACTGTGGTGTTGGAGAAGACTCTTGAGAGTCCCTTGGACTGCAAGGAGATCCAACCAGTCCATCCTAAAGGAGATCAGTCCTGGGTGTTCATTGGAAGGGCTGATGTTGAAGCTGAAACTCCAATACTTTGGCCACCTGATGCGAAGAGCTGACTCATTTGAAAAGACCTTGATGCTTGGAAAGATTGAAGGTGGGAGGAGAAGGGTATGACAGAGGATGAGATGGTTGGATGGCATCACTGACTCAATGGACATGAGTTTGGGTAAACTCCAGGAGTTGGTGATGGACAGGAAGGCCTGGCGTGCTGCAGTCCATGGGGTTGCAAAGAGTTGGACACGACTGAGCGACTGAACAGAACTGAACTGAAGAAAATAAATCATGCTAAATTAACTCTGCACCTTGCCAACCAAAACCAGTATAAATCATTGTCTAAAAGAACGTCCACTAGGGAATTTCCCTGTGATCTAGTGGTTAAGACTCTGCCTTCCGATGCAGGGGACCTGGAGTTCAATTCCTGGTTAGGGAGCTAAGATCCCATATACCACGGGCTAAAAAAAAATTAAATTAAACAATGTCCACTATACTATCAATAACACATGGTTTGCTGGTGCTTGTATAAATACACAGAGAATAATGTTCCCATTTTATTCATGCGACAGGGACGAAGGAAAGGAAAAAAGATGCAGAGAGGGACCATGGCTAAAGCCGAAAGCGTGTCCTGGCATCAGGTTCTCTGGATTCCACCCCAGTAACTGTGTAGCTGGGTCACCTGTGTACTCAGGTGTGCTTCCAGTCCCTCACCTTTACAGCAGGGCTAATGATGGAGTCAATGAAAAGAGCTGGAACAAGGCTTGAAGAAGAGGGTGCAAGGATGGTGTCCAGCATGTATTGTCATCACTGCGTTCAAACAGCTGAGCCAGTGCAGAGCGGGCCTCAGACCCCTGTTATGTGTTTCCTCAGATGCACCACTGGTTGTAGTATTGCTTGTCAACCAAGGAAAAATGAAGGAATTGCAAATAACTAGGGCATTTAGTCCCGGTAAACCCGACCACCCCAAGGCAGTTCTTAGTTTCCTTTGAATGATGGAACTGTGAGTGGAGAGAGGAAGTGATCAGATTTCCCTGGAAAGTTGTAAGCACCCTGCTTGTCCTGTGTCTCTGTGTTTAATCCACCTGGCAGGATCTCTGTCCTGCCTACATGCTTGCTGCCAGGTCAGCTCTCCTGACCCAAAGCTGCCTTCAACAGACACCACACTGCCCTCGAAATTCCATCATAATAATGCACCCCTTTTAGATTTTCATGTTTTAGAAGTTTTTTTGAGCACCCCCCTCCTTTCCCAAGGTAAATATGCTTTTGAATAGTTATAACAAGACTTTTTCATGAGCAGTTCAAAGGTCAACGTCATATTGCATGACTTTGATATGGGCAAACTCTACTTAATAATTTATCATCACACATTTTGTTGCTTATTTTTTCCCTTAGAATTTACCATGTGCAAATTTCTGGTTCAGTGTTGAAACAGGCAGGGTCCATGTTCTCCTGAATCGAGACTCACTCTGAAGTTCACTTTGTTCACAAAAAAATTGATCTCTAATTGATTCTGTCTCAAAGATCCTTTCTCTGCCCCTGAATTCTTGTGCACTTGAAATATCCAATATTAATGATATTGTTTTATTTAAAATGTGCAGGTTGTCTGTGTGTGTGTATTATCAATCTTTTTAGCTAGACCATTTATTTCTCAAGGACAGAAACAATTGCATTTTAGTTCCATGCCTGCTATGCTATTCATGGTATAAAGCCAGAATAAATATTGTGTATGAGTGACAGTACACACTCAGCAGTGAAATGAATATATTCTTTTAATAGTTGCCCTTTTTAAAAATAGTATACTATGCAGACAGACTACACAAAAAGGTAAAGAGGTTTAAGCATTATAGATCACACAAATACACATTTGAGTAGTTTCAGTATTTAGATTAAATCTGGGTTATTCTAAAAAATTCTTCTCTGACTCCTGAAAAATGTTTTTGGAAAAAATGTCCTTGTCAGTTAGAAATCAGTCTGAGGTCTTATAAGTGAAATGTCCAGGATTTAGTTTAAAATATACAAGCAACTTAAGACATGTCTTCAGCTCAACTACAAGTCAGGGAGGAGTTCAGAACTCAGGTAACCCAACCCTCAGAGGGTGGGAGAGGCTAAGATTCAGTCTCTTGACAGCAGGGAGTTTCCCCTAAAACTTAAAAATCTACCATATGCTCCTCCAGTCCTACTTCTGTGTATATATCTAAAGGGAAATAAAATCAGTATCTAAGAGATAACTGAAGTCATTATATCATTATATTATTATATTCATTGCAGATTTATTCATAGTAGCCAATATATAACAACCCACACAGCTATCAGGGCTTCCCTGGTGACTCAGATGGTAAAGAATCTGCTTGCAATGCAGGAGACCTGGGTTCAATACCTGGGTCAGGAAGATCCCCTGGTGGAGGGCGTGGCAACCCACTCCAGTATTCTTGCCTGGAGAATCTCATGGACAGAGGAGCCTGGCAGGTTATGATCTGTGGGGTCACACAGAGTTGGACATGACGGAAGTGACTTAGCATGCATGCAATCTATTTTTAGATATGTTTGAAAATGTCCAAAATGAAAAAATAAAAATAATAAAGAAAGAAAATCTGAGACAATAGTGAAGCATACTTGTTAACCCCTTAGAATCCAAGTAGTGGCGGGAAGGGGAGAAACAGATGTTTATTAGCATTTTCAGAACGAGAGTCTTAGTAGGCTGGCAACACAACCTAGTAGGCTGGCAGCACAACCTAGTAGGCTGGCAACACAACCGCAAAGCTAGCTTAGGAGCCGCATCAAGGGTGTTTAGCTATTTTTATGGATTCTTTGAAGAACTGCTTTTTCACCGAATGGTTCTGATGGCCCAGAAAATGATAAGAAAATAGTCTTCAGTGACTTTTGAAGTGAATGTCAGAAGAGTCAGACTCTGAATGGGAAAAAACCATGTGTTTTTGCTAATATTTTTATTTTCCTTTATGTAGAAGAGTAATACATATTTTTAAAAAGACTATCATTAATCTATCTCTTTCCATAAGCATAGAGGACAAATTACATGTGATTAAAAATAATAATGATAATAAAATGCTGATGACACCAAAACTGGTCAAGAGCTATTGTGTGCCAGGTTAATTTAGGAGCTGGGGACACACGAAGTAAAGTGTCCGTCCTCAAAGACCCCATGTTCCAATGGGTTAGAGAGATATTTCAAATAACGATTATATGGTATACACGAAGAGTGTTAGGTTTATGATGAAGAATAATGCAGATAAGAGGAATTAGGAACACAAGACACCAGGGGAACAGCCTCCCGTTTTACAAGGGCGGTCGGAGCAAAGGCTTATGGGAAATGAGGGCTGGGCCAGGACATCCCCGGGGCTAACAGTTCAGGAGAGAACCAGGTGCACACCTGGCTACAGGCTGCAAGTGGCCTTGAAGGTAGCACCTGTGATTGTTTAGGGGACCGGTAAGTGGATGCAGCTAGAACTGAGTGAGTATGGAAGACCCCATGGGAGGGAATAGTTCTCTTTACATTGTTGGATAAGCAGAACCTTAAAGTAACCAAAAAAATATATATCTTAAGAATATATTTATAATTAATTATAGCAAGTGTAGAATGCCCAACATAGGGTTGTTTCAACACTGAAAAAGCGTTAACCTTAAAACTCTATGTCATAGTCTTATCTAGCTAATGTTCAGTCAATCCATTTGTCTACCTATGTATATATATTTGATAGCAAAAAAAAATTTAGGATTTTGGTAGTGATAAAAAATTTAATCAAGTAAAAAGATTTTAAAGAACTTATTTTTATGAAAATACTACTTACATAAATATTTTTAATTAACTGTACTGTATTTAAAAAGTGCTAGCTTTCCATTTTCCTTTTTAAGCTTATTTTGAAGCACTATTTCTATTTTCCATTATTTTAATACTTTGCATTTATTTTGTATATAACATACATACATAATTCAAAATCATTCTTGTCTCATCCTTAGTATCATAGGCTTAAATTTTTTGCTCTTATAAAAGTCAAATACTTAGACACATTTGAGATACACTTTTTGAATTTATTTTAGGAAACTATCATTTCAGCCTTTTATAGATATGAATATTATATACTTTTTTAGGGTAATGTTTTGGATCCTGGTTCAATTAAGTTCATAGTGATTTGATTATTGTAGTAGATAATTGCATGGATGAAAAAGGGAAGTTTCTTTAATCGTTGTTTTCTTTTTGAAGCCTCTTTTTCTTCATCTGCTGATCAGGGTAACAATACCTGTCTGACAAGTTTCATGTAATATGGTGAGACCTATTATACAAATACTGTGCATTTGAGAATTCTTTGATGGCTCTAGAACCCAAGACAAGTGTTGTATACCATTAGCAATGGTTACATAATTTATTTGGTACCATCTTTGAATGTGATTTAAAATTTCCCATAATTTTCTCCAAATTACTGGCATGTTTTTGCTCCTATATTTGTCTTCTCTGAATCTCCCCTAAAGACTGAGGGTGTCCTCAGATACTCTCTGTCCCCTAGCGTGAGCTCTCACCCGGGGTAGAGGTTCAGAACAATGGTTGAGTTGTCTTTCACTTCCTCACACATATGTAGAAAGCTACAAGCTTCTAGCAATGTCATCTCTGGGCCTTTGACAAGCTGTCCCTGTGAGGTCTGTGCAGGGAAGACATACTCTGTGTGACTGATGCCTCTGAGGTTTGTGCCAAATTTGTGCAGCCTGTCCGTAAAACACAGACGAAATACTTAGCATTATTGGTTAGGTCCCTGAATTCTAGGCGCTTCAGCAGAGGTGAATTAACTAAGATGAAGTGATGCATATATTTGAAAGGAGAAAACATCACTTAAGACCTGCACAGGTGATCAACTTCACAAAATCAGGAAAACTTATTGCTTTGAAAAAAATCAAAGTGATGTTAATCTTGTTCATCTTTCATTTAATATGCTCATTCAGTTTCTTTTAATTTTATTGTTTCTTCACACTCCTTGCTTGCAAATAAAAGCCGACAGATGTGTAAACTAGAAGAGGTGACTCAGTGGTGTTTCCTGCAGCCATACTGTGAGGTGGGCTGAGAAAGGTGGAGAACGCAGCATCTGCAGGGTCAAGTTCCCTCTTTTGAGAAATTTATCAAAGCTAAATGCCCCTCAGACACTGGGGATGCACTAGTTCCCTAATCAAGGTTATTTGGTGTGAGGAACATCCAAGGTTCATGGAGGAACATCCAAGGTAGAGCTGGACACGTGCTCCCAGACCTTCAAAGGCCAAGGAGGATGGATACTCACCATACTTTTCTCCAGACACAAAATTAAACTGATTTCACATGTGAATGAATAAAAAGATAGACGACTATATGCATTTTTCAGTTCTGTTCAGTTTATCATAAATGACATGTCAGGTAGTTTATGAATGGTGAACATCAGGCTTTGAGGACGTAATTAAACCTTGGAATTATGCATAAGTAGCAAAGGGTGATGTTTAGATGGTATTTATATCTAAGTGGCTTGCATTAAAACCGTACCAAGAACATATCATAAACATAAATTATAGGAGAGATTGCCTATTTGTGGAAATGAACTGTAGGCAGCTTATTAATTTTTCTGACATTATTCTGCATTCCATTACTTGTACACTTATGATTATAATAATTATGTAAGCAAAACTGATGCTAAATCCTGTAATAGTTCAGCTAAATTTCACCAACTAGTCAACTTTCCTGGAAATTTTTTTGTTGCTGTTCAGTTGCTAAGTTGTGTCTGACCCTTTGCAACCCCATGGACTGCAGCACGCCAGCCTTCCCTGTCCCTCACTATCTTCCAGAATTTGCTCAAACTCAGGTCCATTGAGTCAGTGATGCCATCCAAACATCTCATCCTCTGTTGACCCCTTCTCCTCCTGCCCTCAATCTCCTATATTCTATATATATAGAAATATAGTGGTAGAGAATGCCAGAGGCAGGATATACATTTAAGGGAAGTTTGTAGGGTAGAGGAGAACATAATTCAGGATTATAGACAAGTGCATAAATAGAAAACAGAAATATTGAAATCAATCAACAGAGACATTTATTTACAGTATATACCCAAAGTTCTACCCTTTCACTGCAAAGGACACACTTTTCTAATAGGGATGGAGGTCAGAGGACAGGAAAGAAGGTACACTGAAAACTATCCCAGGTTCTCCTGTCTCTTTCCCAACTGCCCATCCATGTCCTCTCCATCTCTCTTAAAATTAGAAGACCTGGATCTCACAAAGCTTCATGCTCCTCTGAATGGCTGGCTGTGATTCTTTGGGGAAAGTCGCTTGGGTTTAGAAACTCTCATAGTCTTTGCAGAGAAGCCGTTCATGGCTTCAGCCTCAGCCTTTGCCGGAAACATCCTGCTATAGGCTTTGGGTCCTAAGTTTGAGGAAACTTTGGGATGACCCTTCGAGATTCTTTGCATTTCCCAGAGAAATCCATTTGGTCCTCACCTCCTGATGCTCTCTGGCTACCCAGTTTCAGCCAATCACTAGCCTCCCTGCCAATGTCCAGTCGGCTGCAGCCTGGAGCCTCCAAGTTGACTCCAGCTCTGTCCCTGGCCACCTCCTGTACTCAGCTTCCAGGTCTAACCTCTCGCTGATTAGCTTAGCTGCTCACCTGTGTGGATCCAGGCCAGGTGTTCCATGCCAGGACCAGTTTGATGTACACCTGTTGCTAGACCCATCTTGCCTAACTCAGACACTCCCTCACTACCCCGGCCCTTTCCTGAGAACTGGTCTATTCAAGATTGGGAGACTGGGACTGATGTATATACACTAATGATACTATGTACAAAATAGAAAACCAATAAGAACCTACTGTATAGCCCAGGGAACACTGTTCAGTGCTCTGTGGTGACCCAAATGGGAAGGAAATCCAAGGAAGAGAGGCTGTATATACGTGTGGCTGAGTCACTTCGCTGTACAGTAGAAGCTAACAATATTGTAAAACAACTATACTCCAACAAAAAAATCCATCTGCTTCTCATCCTAGTAGTCAACTGAGGAATTCTTTCTAACAAAAATAGAAAATGAAAATCATGTAGAATAATTATACACAGCAGTGAAAAATGACTGTAACTTCAAGTCTCCTCTATCTCCATATATGGAACAAACTATATTACAAATAATTACCTAGAAATATATCCCTTACTCTTGGGATTGAAAACTATTAAGCAAACGTCTATGTATGATATATGTTTTGTAAGGAAAAGAAAAAAAAAAAAACAGAAAAAGCCATGGTTCATTTTTTTCAAGTGCTGGGACTTGCTGTAAGTATTCAGTTTTAGCATGAATACACATTACTACATAGAAGCCAAGTTTATTTTCACATTTATTTCCTTAAGAGAGGGGAAAGAAAGGGTAAATAAAGCACTCAAAATGTTCATTCAGCGACCAACTATAATAACACTTTCACATGTTTGAATCAATACATTTATTCAGTTTAGCAAATTCAGATGTTTCAAAGAAGAGAATGAAACAAGGATGCCATTTTAATGAACTAACATAAAAACATAGAACAGTCTTTGTTTTTTCCTTAAAAAAATTATATGATACTAGAAATAAGTAAACAATGGTTATTCTAGCTACTCTACAAAACACTATGAAAGAGACTCAGAATGGGCGGTTATGAACATAAGGTGCCTCTTGTTTGAAACAGAAACCAAGCTGTAATTTCAAACACATGTGTGAACATGTATTTCATATACATATCACACATGTACTTATGTTCACACATACATATTAACTGTCCTAATCTGCTACAGTTCTAAACGTGCTTAGCAATATAACACCAGGATCCTCCCAGGACCACATACTTGTGTCATACGCTTGGGGATTTCATAACCAGCAGATATGGTGATGAGGAGGAGCCAACAGCAGGTGACATAACTGACCAGTGAATGCTCTCCTCTTACAGGCCTGAATCTTACTGCAGGTCCCATGTCCAGTAGCTGTCTCTCCATAGTTGCGTGAACATAAAAAGGTTATAAAACTGTTTTAAAACCACACAAGATTACCTCTCATCTCTAGCAGGGATCTCAAACCTGGCTGCCCTTTCAAATTGAGTAGGGAGCTTCTGGGCTTCCCAAGTGGTACTAGTGGTAAAGAATCTGCCTGCCAATGCAGAAGACTAAGAGTTCCAGGTTCAATCTCTGGGTCAAGAAGATCCCCTGGAGGAAGGCACGACAACCCGCTCCAGTATTCTTGCCTGGTGAATCCTGTGGACAGAGGAGCCTGGTGGGCTACAGTCCATGGGGTTGCAAAGAGTCAGATATGACTGAAGCAACTTGGCACACATGCAGGGAGTTTCTAAAAAAATTAAATACCCATCCAGGGATCTATTTTTTTTTGTCTTTTTTCCTAACAAAACATAAATCATAATTTCTTCAACATCAGCCTGGGCATCGATATTCTAAGTTTCCAGGTGATTCTGTTACACATGGTTGAAAGCTACTCTACATGGTCAAGTGCATTAGGTTTGCAGAACAATCACCAAACTGTGCCTTTCTCATATCTTTCTATTTAATTAAAAATATCAGTTAATTTTATAAGCAACAGCGAAACAAACAAGCCAACATCCTACCCAGCCAACATCAGCTATGCATACATGTGTAATGTGCTCAGTCACTCAGTTGTATCCGACTCTTTGCAACGTCAGGAACTGTAGCCCTCCAGGCTCCTCTGTCTGTGGGATTTCCCAGACAAGAAACTGGAGTAGGGTGTCAATTCCTTCTCCAGGGGATCTTCCCAACCCAAGAATAGAACCCACATCTCCTGCATTAGCAGGCAGAAACGTTGACCACACACTAACGTGTTCTCTTTAAATTCTGCAGTAATAGAGCATCAGGTTTTTAATCAGAAAATAATTCTATGATGATATGTAGTATCATCATTTTGGATTCTGGTTAGTTTATTGTATTTTTATATTTGGGTGACACACCCAGTCAGGATTCTAACACGATCAGTTACAATAATTCACCATCTCCCTAACTCTGAACAAAGAAAGAAATGATCCCATCAAAGGCATATGGGTTTTTTGTCCCCTCTGTGTAAGATGAGGGAGGGGGACCCAAGGGTGGCAGCAGTTTAGAGAAGAAAGGATGAGTTCCAGAAAACTTTTTGGGTTTTTTTAGCCATATTCTCTCATCTTAATTATTTTTACAGGAGTCTGCCAATTATTTTATTGGCTAATAGCACTAAAAAATTTTTTCTTGTAAATCTACTGATTTATTGGCAAATCTTAGAAGATAACTACTGAAGATAAGCTGATCCAACTGTGTAAAGCCCTTGTACCCAGCATGGGAGAATTTCCACCATGGCCGCCTTAAAGCATTTCTATTTCGGCACCACAAAGAAACAGATGCTAAACAACATGCTTTTTTGTTTGTTTTGTTCTTCTAAGTCCCTTAAGAAAATCTGTGTGGCTTGTATTAGCCCATTTTCATCTCATGATATGTACTCAAAGAGACAAATTTCTATCACAGAAGCACAAAGAATTCTCTTCCAGATAAAATTTGATGTCACTTGAGACTTTCAAGATATGAAAACCTAAGCATATTGCTGTTTAGTTGCTAAGTCATGTCTGACTCTTTGTGACCCATGGACTGCAGCATGCCAGCCTTCCTTGTCCTTCACTATCTCCTGGAGTTTGTCCACTGAGTCAGTGACGTCATCCAACCATCCCATCCTCTGTCACCCCTTTCTCTTTCTGCCCTCAATCTTTCCCAGCATGGAAGGTTTTAATTTCAAAATGAGATACCTCACTTACAAAGCAAAAAGAAAATAATTCTCAGAATAAGAAAAAATAGTAAGTTTTCTTCCAAAGATTCTTTTTTTGTTAGCCCCAGGGACTCATCAACCGGCCTCTAATGTTGACAGAATGAAACTTCACGTGTGCTGCCCACTTAGTGCTCTTTGAGATCTGATTTGCATGAAACTCTAAAGCAGCTATGAGGCGTCTCAGGTAGCTCAGTGGTAAAAAGTCCTGCCAATGCAGGAGATACAGGACATGCAGGTTCAATCCTCGGGTTGGGAAGATCCCCTGGAAGAGGAAATGGCAGCCCACAACCACCTTATAAGTAGGCACTGCTTTTAACATCCCCATTTTATAGATGAGGACACCAGGGCTTGAAGAAGTCAATAGACTTTTCAACTAAGGGAATAGTGTAACCACAATTTGAGTGAGCAGCCATGCAGCCCCCAGCAATATCATAGGTCTCTTAGTCTGTACACAATTAGTAGTTAACAAATTCAGTGCCGTGAACCATAAAGCCAGGGCACTGGAAGGAATCTTCGGAAATTAGCTAGACCTTTCACCTCTCTTCAGAGAAGGCAATGGCACCCCACTCCAGTACTCTTGCCTGGAAAATCCCATGGATGGATGGATGGAGGAGCCTGGTAGGCTACGGTCCATGGGGTCGCTAAGAGTCAGACACGACTGAGCGACTTTACTTTCACTTTTCCCTTTCATGTACTGGAGAAGGAAATGGCAACCCACTCCAGTATTCTTGCCTGGAGAATCCTAGGGATGGCAGAGCCTGGTGGGCTGCCGTCTATGGGGTCGCACAGAGTCGGACACGACTGAAGCGACTTAGCAGTAGTAGCAGTTCACCTCTCTTGGAGGCCATACATAACATGTCCAATTCACAGAAAAGACTTTCTACTACCTTTGATAAGTGAAAATATCTGCCCTTTAATATTTTGGGGCTATTATTGAGTTTTCTATCATGTTCAGTTTGAAAAAGAACAAAATGAAAAATTATTTCTACTTATGTAAACAATTATATTTATATTATATTTATAAGGATTATGCATTAATATTACGGCTTCTCTGGTGGCTCAGATGGTAAAGAGTCTGCTTGCAATGCAGGAGACCTGAGTTCGATCCCTGGGTCGGGAAGATCCCCTGGAGAAGGGAATGGCAACCCACTCCAATATTCTTGCCTGGGAAATCCTGTGGACAGAGGAGCCTGGTGGGCTACAGTCCATAAGGTTGTAAAGAGTCAGACACAACTGAGTGCACATGCACACTAAAGCAGCTAAAATTGCAAGCTGGTACAGAGAGAAGCCTTTCTAGAACCTAAGATGCATTCTCCTTAATTTAGCTCTGCCATTATGCTCTGAATGATGAGATCCTGTTCCAGATGCCAAGATAACATTTTGAACTTTAAAAAGCACATCTATATCTATATCTATGCTTTAAGGTAGCTGGGGTGAAAGGTCTCCAACGCTGGGCACAACAGCTTTATACAGTTGGGTCAACTTAATTATCTTTAGTTGTTGTCTCCTATGATTTGCCTATAAATCAATAGATTTATAAATATATATGTATATATACTTTAAAACTTTAAAATGTAAGTATATATACATGTATAAATACATATATTTACTGGCTTTCATTTAGCCAGGCATGCTGCTGCTGCTGCTGCTGCTAAGTCGCTTCAGTCGTGTCCGACCCTGTGCGACCCCATAGACGGCAGCCCACCAGGCTCTGCCATCCCTGGGATTCTCCAGGCAAGAATACTGGAGTGGGTTGCCATTTCCTTCTCCAGTGCATGAAAGGGAAAGTGAAAGTGAAGTCGCTCAGTCGTGTCTGACTCTTAGCGACCCCATGGACTGTAGCCTACCAGGCTCCTCCGTCCATGGGATTTTCCAAGCAAGAATACTGGAGTGGGCTGGAGTGGGGTGCCATTGCCTTCTCCGAGCCAGGCATGGGTGGTCCAAAAATATTATCTTTACAGAAATGCAATCTTCTATCTTCCCATTGATTATTCCCTCTTGATTATTAGTGTTAGAAAATGATGGGATAAAAAAAAATAGTAAGTCCTATTTGCAGCTTGACTAGTGCCTTCTTGCTAATTCTATCTTCTAAGAGTTAAACTAAACTGAAGGAAACAGAGAAAAGAATTGCAGACAATTCTATCTTTCAACAACAGCAACCACAACCATGGAAGTAATGACCAAGTAAAATTGCTTTGGGGTGTCAGCAAATAAACCAGTGAGAGGAGAAATTAAGACACACTCCAAAAAGATATCCATGCCTGCTGGGAAGTTTTCTGTATCTATAATCATATTCCTACAACTTAGCAGATGATTACATGTTCTGACCTTTCAAAGATGATAGAAACTTCCTGTTTTGACCCGGATACAGTAACCCCATTGCTCCATGCTGTTCCCTTACACAATTAAAAGGCCCTGGTCATAATGCAACAAGCATAGGATGTTTCTAAAAGGTAGAAAGACAAAAGTGGGGCTGCCTGGGGACCCTTGGACTTGAGGAACAAAAAGATGCTCCTGGTTTCCTTATCGCTCCCCATACACCCTTCCAGGTCAGCCATAACCTGTACCTTCACTCTTCATCCTTCACCCTCTACCCAAATGATCCCCACAAACCTCATTCTACAAGTCTCTTAAACAAAAGTTTCTTCTTTATAGCACCTAACTGTGCTGACACAGTAAAACATTTCTTCTACTATTAGTATTTCATCTTTAGTTCTGACTTCCTTTGGGGAAACTTAAGCACTATGGCTGGAGAAAGTGGTTAGGATTTGGCATGTAGGAGTGGAAATCAACTTGTGTGTGCTTTCATTGTTAGAGGAGCTCTCTGTTGCCTTGGAAACCACAGTCTATGTGGAAGGAGCAGTATATTCTGTGGGTGAATGATAGAGCACTCAGGTATGCTCTGTGTAAACATTGTGCATCTGTGTGAAAAAACGTTGGCCAAGCCTTGCTGGCAGTAGGGCCAGAACTGGGTTTTGGTATGTCACATGTCTGTTAAAGGATATTTGTAAAACGTTTCTTGGGCAGAGAAAATATTACAAGGAATATAACTCTGTGAGTTTTCCTTTGACTCCATGCCTCCATGCCTCACAGAAAGTAGAGCCAAAAGAAGTAAAGTGGCCCAAAACCTAAGCCACATACAAGCATACCTCAGAGACAGTGTGGATTCGGTTTCAGACCACCTCAATAAAGAGAATATTGCTATAAAGCGAGTCGCACAAAATTTTTGGCTTCCCAGTGCACATAAAAGTTGTGTTTACACCATACTGTAGTCTACTGAGTGTGCAATAGCATTATTTCTCAAAAAAACAACGTGCATATCTTAATGGAAAAAAAAAACTTTCTTACTAGAAAAAAGCAGAGGGATGGAAAAGAGGAAGAAGCTAAAGAAGAATGTGATTTCAGGTAAACACCCAGACTCAGCTTGATCCTACAGAGGAACTCTTGGTGTAAAGGATGCTTCAGAGTCTGTATTGACTGAGGCAAAGGCTTCTGTATTCTGGTACCTGTTCAATGTTAGCTAAGGCTGCCCAGAGTATATAAACTTTCAGGCACTTCCCTGCCTCCCATGTCCTGAAAAGAGCTGTGGATGCTGTGTTAGCAGAAAAAGTGCACAGACATGAAGAGTAGGCAGGAAGGTCAAAGAGGCCCCCAGGAATCTAGGCAAAGCACTGACAGAGTCTCCTCCACCCATCTGACAACTGAAATTCCCAGATACTCCTGTTTGCTTAAACTTCCATGCTGCTGCTCCACTAAAATACCTTGTCCTGTTATCTACCCCCTGTCGTCCACTCGATCAGCCCCTGTCCATGTCCCAAGATGCTTTTCAATTCTCCTTTTGATTTCTTCTTTGGCCCATTGACTGTTCAGTAGTATGTGGTTGGTTTTCACATATTTGTGAATTTTTCAGTTTTCATTCTGCTTTTGATTTCTAGTTTCACTCCATTGATGTTAGAAAAGATAATTGGTATGATTTCAGTCTAATTTCTGAAGACTTGCTTTGTGACCTAACATGTCCTGGAGAATATTCAGCATAAACTTGAAAAAAATGCATAATCTGCTGCTGTCGAATGGAAGTTTCTATCTGTTCAGTCCATTGGTCTTTAGTGGTGTTCAAGTTTGCTGTTCCTGTGTTGATTTCTGTCTGAAAGTCCTATCCATTGTTGCTAGTAGGGTATTGAGTCTACTATTACTGTATTGCTGTCTATTTACCCCTTCGGTTCTATCAATGTTTGCTTTATATATTGGGGTGCTTTGATATTGGATACATGTATATTTATAATTGTTATATCTTCATGATTAATACTTTAAGCATCACATACTATTCTTTCTTGTCTCTTGTGACAGTTTTAGACTTAAAGTACTCCCCTCTCTAGGGAGAAGCTGGGAGCTTCGCTTCTTTCTTACCTATTTGCTTTGCACTGAACTGTTACCCCGTTTCGATTCCTGGGTCAGAAAGACCCACTGGAG
This sequence comes from Giraffa tippelskirchi, assembly GCF_054371585.1. Classification (NCBI taxonomy): domain Eukaryota; kingdom Metazoa; phylum Chordata; class Mammalia; order Artiodactyla; family Giraffidae; genus Giraffa; species Giraffa tippelskirchi. Next base: position 53,765,968 of record NC_137280.1, read on the forward strand.
AAGGGATAGACTAGCCACTCCAGTATTCTTGGGCTTCTCTTGTGGCTCAGCTGGTAAAGAATCTGCCTGCAATGCAGGAGACCTGGGTTTGATCCCTGGGTTGGGAAGATTCCCCTGGAGAAGGGAAAGGCTACCCATTCCAGTATTCTGGCCTGGAGAATATATAGTCCATGGGGTTGCAAAGAGTTGGACACGACTGAGAGACTTTCACTTTTCACTTGTTGTGGGGGCTGGGGGCTTCCCATATGTGATTTAATTAAGAACTTCCAAATAGTCATGTTTTGCTACCTAAAAATATTCTTTAAAAATTCAATACAGTATGATAATATTTGCACCTCTTCAACTGAAAGTAGGATCTTTTCTAGTCTGTAGAAATCCTTGACAAAATGCAATTAATGCTTGATTTCTTTTCAAGTGTGTTCTTCTGTGAAGGATGACACTATCTGTACATGCTCCAAAGTTGAAAATTCACTTTCTTGCAGTTAAGTATTAGGCTAATGTCTTTCAATGGCTCTAAGTGAGGGCAGGTAAAAATATGCATGTGTGTGTTTGTGTGGAGTGTGTATGTGAAATTTCTCGGTTGTCCTGATCACAAGGGAATTTTATTGGCATTTAGTGAGTAAGATTCATATACGGAAAATTGTAAAAAGTTTCTCCAAATGCTACCAGCCTACTGCCAAGCATGTGCATGCTAAGTTGCTTCAGTCTTGTTCAACTCTTTGTGACCCTTTGGACTGTAGCCCATCAGGCTTCTCTAGCCATGGGATTCTCCAGGCAAGAATACTGGAGTGGGTTGCCATGACCTCCTCAAGGGGATCTTCCTGACTTAGGGAATGAATTTATGTCTCTTATGTCTCCTGCATTGGCAGGTGGCTTCTTTACCACTAGAGTCACCTGGGAAGCCCCACCTCATGCCATAACCCCTTATAAACAGAGCTCTTTGAAGTAGCAGACCAGCCAGCCTGTGATGACAGCAAAGAGTAGAGACTAAATGCAAATAAGGAGCACAGGTGTTGAACTCAAGGATTTAGATAAAAGCCCTATTTTGTCACTAACTGTGATGTGTTACTTGGACCAAGTCTCTCATCCTCCCTAAATCTCTGTTCCATTACCTATAATGGGGTCATTAATACAAAGTTAACAGAATCAAGCTGAAGAGTAAAGGACATTGTACGTAAGACATATGGTAGGCATTTGAAAAGGTACATGCTTCTTTCCCCTGTTTTTTCTGGGAGAATCAGCCTTGAATCACTTTTTTATAAGCTTCTGTGCCCAATTGTTTAAGAATAGGAGAACGGCCCCATTGTTCTCAAAGTACTTCAAGTACTTATCTGCTTGAATACAAAGTGTATTTAATCTACTAGTCTCTGTCCTTACTGCTGGGAAGCTAATAGTTATTTATTATTGAGAAAAGTAGAAAGCTTTTAGTTCAGATGCACAGATGGTATAACAAACAGGGAAATCATAGCTATGATGTGGGTAGAAAAAAAAAAGAGCCTTAAATCAGGAAGAAGGCTACACACTGAAGTGCCTAGAGTTTAGCACTTTCTCAAAATGAAGCTCATGATGATGTTTCCTGAGTGATCAAGTAAGGAAAAATATTGGATGACACCCCTTATTCTCAGAATTTAGAAAGAAATGATTAAATGAACTTATTTAAAAAACAGAAACAGACTCACGGACTTAGAGAATGAATTTATGGTTGCCTGAAGGGAAGGATGGGGGGAAGGGATATTTAGGGAATTTGAGATGGACATGTACGCACTACTGTACTTAAAATGGATAACCAACAAGGACCTACTGTATAACACAGGGAACTCTGATCCATGTTATATGGCAACCTGAATAGGAGGGGAGCTAGGGGGAGAATGGATACATGTATATGTATGGCTGAGTTCCTTTTCTGTTCCCCTGAAACTATCACAATGTTGTTAATCAGCTATACCCCAATAAAAAATAAAAAGTTTAAAAAAAGAAGAACATCAAACTATAATCTATACACTGTATCTAACAATGTAGAAGAAAATGGCAACCCTCTCCAGCATTCTTGCCTGGAATATTCCATAGACAGAGGAGCCTGGCAGGCTACAGCCCATGGGGTTGCAAAGAGTCAGACATGACCGAGAGGTGTCTAGTACACAGAGAGAGATATCTAACAAAGGCAAAGAAACTGTGTGGAAATTCTTTTTTATGCATCACTTGTTTTTTAATGAATTCTTGTTATTTGAAGAAAGAATGCTCAAACTACTGCACAATTGCACTCATCTCACATGCTAGTAAAGTAATGCTTAAGATTCTCCAAGCCAGGCTTCAGCAATACATGAACCGTGAACTTCTAGATGTTCAAGCTGGTTTTAGAAAAGACAGAGGAACCAGAGATCAAATTTCCAACTTCTGCTGGATCATCAAAAAAGCAAGAGAGTTCCAGAAAAACATCTGCCTCTGCTTTATTGACTATGCTGAAGCCTTTGACTGTGTGGATCACAATAAACTGTGGAAAATGCTGAAAGAGATGGGCATACCAGACCACCTGACCTGTCTCTTGAGAAACCTGTATGCAGGTCAGGAAGCAACAGTTAGAACTGGACATGGAACAACAGACTGGTTCCAAATAGGAAAAGGAATACGTCAAGGCTGTATATTGTCAGCCTGCTTATTTAACTTATATGCAGAGTACATCATGAGAAACGCTGGGCTGGAGGAAGCACAAGCTGGAATCAAGATTGCCAGGAGAAATATCAATTACCTCAGATGTGCAAATGACACAACCTTTATGGCAGGAAGTGAAAAACTAAAGAGCCTCTTGATGAAAGTGAAAGAAGAGAGTGAAAAAGTTGGCTTAAAGCTCAACATTCAGAAAACTAAGATCATGGCGTCTGGTCCCATCACTTCATGGCAAATAGATGGGGAAACAGTGGAAACAGAGACAGACTTTATTTTTCTGGGCTCCAAAATCACTGCAGATGGTGACTGCAGCCATGAAATTAAAAGACACTTACTCCTTGGAAGGAAAGTTGTGACCAACCTAGATAGCATATTAAAAAGCAGAGACATCACTTTGCCCACAAAGGTCCGTCTAGTCAAAGCTATTGTTTTTCCAGTGGTCATGTATGGATGTGAGAGTTGGACTATAAAGAAAGCTGAGAGCCGAAGAATTGCTTTTCAACTATGGTGTTGGAGAAGACTCTTGAGAGTCCCTTGGACTGCAAGGAGATCCAACCAGTCTATCCTAAAGGAGATCAGTCCTGGGTATTCAGTGGAAGGACTGATGCTGAAGATGAAGCTGCAATACTTTGGCCACCTGATGCAAAGAGCTGACTCATTTGAAAAGACTCTGATGCTGGGAAAGATTGAGGGCAGGAGGAGAAGGGGACGACAGAGGATGAGATGATTGGATGGCATCACTGACTAGATGGACATGGGTTTGGGTGGACTCCAGGAGCTGGTGATGGACAGGGAGGCCTGGCTTGCCGCGGTTCGTGGGGTTGCAAAGAGTTGGACATGACTGAGCAACTTAACTGAACTGACCTGAAGCATCCATTAATCTGGAGAGTCACCTATGTAAATGAACAATCTCTCGATAGGAACAGATCAAAGCAGCATTTTATTTATTGTTTAACAAAAGCAAAAAAAAAAAAGACAGCAATATCAGGGAACTTGTGCATTGCTTCTGTAGTCAATGATTCTATATGATGCATTTACATAGTGAAATACAGCACTGAATGACAAAGTCTAAAATATTGCAGTTAAATCCAATAAATCCTACAAAACCAAATACAAAGAAAAATAAAGATGACTGCTAATCCTGAAGATAAAGAAATTACAAATGTGAATAAAAGAATCTGAATCATGACCTCCTCTCTTTCAGAAAAGCAAAGATGAAATGCAAAACACCCCACAAGATTTGAGTTGGTAGTTCAAAAGAACTGGCTGACCATCAAAGTTTAACCTAGAAAATGAGAAAGGACTATTTTCCCCAGATATCAAGAATACTTGAGGAATATTTCCAAACAATTTTCCAGGATAAAAGGAAGAAATTGTCCCAACAAACTAAAATCCAGGCCAGATGGCCTCACCGCTAAACTCCAACAAATGTTTAAAGAAGAATTAATGCCAAGCCTTCTCAACCAATTCCAAAAAACATAAGAGGGGATGCATCTTAACTCATCCTATGAAGTCAATGACCAGAGGAAGACAGAGCTAAAGCCAGAGGAAGACACCACAAATAATGACACTATAGATTGATCTCCCTTACAGATATTGATGTGAAAGTCCTCAACAAATTACTGGCAAACTAAATCCAACAGCATATCAAGAAGATTATATGCTGTGACCTATGGGGTTGATCCCAGGAATGCAAAAATAAAAATATCAATGTATGTAATATTAATACAACACATTAATAGAATAAAGAAGCAGACCACACGATCATATCAACTGACACAGAAAAAGCATTTGACAATATCTAAGACCCTTTCGCAATACGAACACCCAGAAAACTGGAAATAGAGGAAACTTTTCAACATGATAAAAGGCATTAATTAAACACCCACAGCTAACATCGTACTCAGTGGTGTAAGTATGAAAACTTTTCGTCTAAGATCGAGAACAAGACAAAGATGCCCAATTTCACCACTGCTATTCAAAATTCTGCTGAAAGCTCTATCCAGACCAATTAGGAAAGAAAAATCGATAAAAGGCATCATAATTGGAAAGGAAGAAGTACAGCTGTCTCTACTCACAGAAGACATGATCCTATACATAGAAAATTCAAGAAATTCACAGAAAAAATTACTCAAGCCAATAAATTCAGCAAAATTACACACTACAAGATCAGCTGTGTTTCTATACACCAACAGGGGGCAATCTGAAAAGTATATTGAGAAAACATTTCTATTTACAATAGCATCCAAAAGAATAAAATACCTAGAATGAATTTAACCAAGAAAATGAAAGACTGATACACAAAAAACTGCAAAACATTGTTCAAAAAAAAAAGTAGATTTAAATATGATGGAAAGACAGCCTGTGTTCGTGGACCGGGAAACTTAATATTGTTAAGAGAGCAGTAATACCCAAAGTAATTTAAAGATTCATTGCATTCCTTATCAAAATTCTAATGACCTTTTTTACAGATATGGAAAATCTGATCTTCAGATTCATAGGGAATTGCAAGAGGCTTCTCTGGTAGCTCAGATGGTAAAGAATCTGCCTGCAATGCAGGTAACCTGGGGTTTTATCACTAGGTCGGGAAGATCCCCTGGAAGAGGGCATGACAATCCATTCCAAAATTCTTGCTAGGAGAGTCCCACAGACAGAGGGGCCTGGTGGGCTTCAGTCCATGGAGTTGTAAAGAGTCGGACATGACTGAGCATGCATGCACTGAATAGGCAAAACAATATTGAAAAAGAACAACAAATTTGAAGGACTCAAACTTCACAGTTTCAAACTTACTACAAAGTACAATCACTGAGGAAGTAGTAAAAGATATATAAGTCAGTGGAATAGAATTTTGAGTCCAGAAATAAATCCATCCCTCTATATTCAATTGATTTTTTACAAGAGTGCCAAGACTACTCCATGGGGAAAGAATAGACTTTTCAACGAACGGTGTTAAGACAACTGGATATTCACATGCAAAAGACTGAACACCTACCGTACACTGTGTATAAAAGTTAACTGAAAATGAGTCAATGACTTAAACATAAAGGCTAAGACCATACATGGTGCAGTGGTAAAGAATCTGCCTGCCAATGTAAGAGATGCAAGAGATGCAAGTTCAATCTCTAAGTCAGGAAGATCCCCTGGAGTAGGAAATAGCAACCTACTCCAGTATTCTTGCCTGGGAAATCCCATGGACAGAGGAGCCATGGAGTCACAAAGATTTGAACATGACTGAGCATGCAGCACACAAGACCATAAAACATAGGAGAAAACATAGAAGTCAATCATTATTAATATAGCTTTGGCAAGGGTTTTGGGGACATGCTAACAAAAACACAAACAAGAAAAGAATAATCACATAAATTGGACTTCATCAAATTTTGGTACATCAAAACATACAATCAATAAAATGAAAAGACAACCTATAGAATGGGGGAAAATTATGTATCTAAAAAACCTAATACCCAGAATATAAAAGGAACTCTTACAACTCAAGAACAAAAGACCAAACTCAATTTAAAAATGAGCAAAGAGTTTGAATAGGCATTTCTCCAGGGAAGACATGTAAATGAACCACAGACACATGAAAAGATACTCAATATCATTAGTCATTAGGGAAATGCAAATCAAAACCACAATGAGATACCACCTCATATCCACTAACATGGCTAATTTCTTAATCAGAAAATATAAGCGTAGCGAAGATGTGAAGAACTTGAAATTCTTGTACTTCAATGGTGGAAATATAAACTGGTTCAGCTGCTGTGGAAAATAATTTGGCATTTTCTCAAATGATTAAGCATAGAATTACCATATGACACAGTTATAAGTATATACAGTTATAAGTATACACAGTTTTAAGTATATATCAACAAAAAATGAAAACAAGTACTCAAATACATGTACATGCATGTTCTTAGAGGCACCATTGTCATAGCCAAATGTCTATCAATGGATGAGCAAATAAACTGCATTATATACAGATGATGGAATGTTATTCAGCCATCTTTTCAGGAAATGTTCCCTTGGTATCTCTAATTTTCTTGAAGGGACCTCTAGTCTTTCCCATTCTATCATTTTCCTCTGTTTTTTTGAGGAGGGCTTTCTTATCTCTCCTTGCTCTTCTTTGGAACTCTGCAATTAGATGGAAATATCTTTCCTTTTCTCCTTTGCCTTTCACTTCTCTTCTTTTCTCAGCTTTTGTAAGGCCTCCTCAGACAACAATTTTGCCTTTTTGCACTTCTTTTTCTTGGGGATGATCTTGATCCCTGCCTTCCGTACAATGTCACAAACCTCCGTCATGGTTCTTCAGGCACTCTATCCGATCTAATCCCTTGAATCTATTTGTCATTTCCACTGTATAACCTTAAAGGATTTGATTTAGGTCATACCTGAATGGTCTAGTAGTTTTCCTTACTTTCTTCAATTTAAGTCTGAATTTTGCAATAAGGAGTTCATGATCAGAGCCACAGTTAGATCCTTGTCTTGTTTCTACTGACTCTATGGACCTTCTCCATCTTTGGCTGTGAAGAATATAGTCAATCTGATTTCAGTATTGACCATCTGGTGATGTCCATGTGTAGTTGTCTCTTGTGTAGTTGGAAGAGGGTGTTTGTTATGACCAGTGTGTTTTCTTGGCAAAATTCTGTTAGAATTTGCCTTGCTTCATTTCGTACTCAAGGCCAAACTTGCCTGTTATTCCAGGTATCTCTTGACTTCCTGCTTTTGCTTTCCAGTCCTCTATGATGAAAAGGACATCTTTTTATGGTGTTAGTTCTAGAAGGTCATCTAGGTCATCATAGAACCAATCAACTTCAGCTTCTTAGACATTAGTGATTGGGGAATAGATTTGGACTACTGTAATGTTGAATGGTTTGCCTTGGAAATGAGAAGAGATCATTTTGTCATTTTTGAGATTGCACCCAAGTACAGCATTTCAGACTCTTTACTGTATTTTATGCAAAGATGGGCACAATAAAGGACAAAAAAGGTGTGGATCTAACAGAAGCAAAAGATATTAAGAAGAGATGGGAACAACACACAGAACGATACAAAAAAGATCTTAATGACCCAGACAACCATGATGGTGTGATAACTCACCTAGAGCCAGACATCCTGGAATGCAAAGTCAAGTGGGCCATAGGAAGCATCACTATGAACAAAGTTAGTGAAGGTGATGGAATTCCAGCTGAACTAGTTCAAATCCTAAATGATGATGCTGTGAAAGTGCTCCACTCAATATGCCAGCAAATTTGGAAAACTAAGCAGTGGCCACAGGACTGGAAAAGGTCAATTTTCATTCCAATCCCAAAGAAAGGTAATCCTTGAAACTACTGCAAAACTGCACTCATCTTACACACTAACAAAGTCATGCTTAAAATTCTCCAAGCCAGGCTTCAACAGTACATGAACCGTGAAATTCCAGATGCTCAAGCTGGATTTAGAAAAGGCAGAGGAACCAGAGATCAAATTGCCAACATCCGTTGGATCATAGAAAAAGCAAGAGAATCCCAGAAAAACATCTACTTCTGCTTCTGCTTGACTATGCTAAAGCCTTTGACTGTGTGGATAACAAGAAACTGTGGAAAATTCTTCAAGAGATGGGAATACCAGACCACCTTACCTGCCTCCTGAGAAATCTGTGTGCAGGTCAAGAAGCAACAGTTAGAACCCAACATAGAGTAACGGACTGGTTCCAAATTGGGAAAGGAGTACGTCAAGGCTGTATATTGTCTCCCTGCTTATTTAACTTATACACAGAGTACATCATGAAAAAATCGGGCTGAATGAAGCACAGGCTGGAATCAAGATTGCCGGGAGAAATATCAATAACCTCAGATACGCAGATAACACCACCCTTATGGAAGAAAACAAAGAACTAAAGAGCCTCTTGATGAAGGTGAAAGAGGAGAGTGAAAAAGTTCGCTTAAAATTCAACATTCAGAAAACTAAGATCATGGCATCTGGTCCCATCACTTCATGGCAAATAGATGGGGAAACAATGGAAACAGTGAGAGATGTTTGCGGGCTCCAAAATCACTGCAGATTGTGACTGCAGCCATAAAATTAAAAGATGCTTGCTCCTCGGAAGAAAAGCTATGACCAACCTAGATAGCATATTAAAAACCAGAGATATTACTTTGCCAACAAAGGTCCATCTAAGGCAACGGCACCCCACTCCAGTACTCTTGCCTGGAGGATCCTGTGGGCAGAGGAGCCTGGTAGGCTGCAGTCCATGCGGTCGTGAAGAGTCGGACACGACTGAGCAACTTCACTTTCACTTTTCACTTTCATGCATTGGAGAAGGCAATGGCAACCCACTCCAGTGTTCTTGCCTGGAGAATCCCAAGGACAGGGGAGCCTGGTGGGCTGCCGTCTATGGGGTCGCACAGAGTCGGACACGACTGAAGCGACTTAGCAGCAGCAGCAGCAGTCAAAGCTATGGTTTTTCCAGTAGTCATGTATGAATGTGAGAGTTGGACTATAAAGAAAGCTGAGCACAGAAGAATTGATGTTTTTGAACTGTGGTGTTGGAGAAGACTCTTGAGAGTCCCTTGGACTGCAAGGAGATCCAACCAGTTCATCCTAAAGGAAATCAGTCCTGAATATTCATTGGAAAGACTGATGCTGAAGCTGAAACTCCAACACTTTGGCCACCTGATGTGAAGAATTGACTAACTGGAAAAGACCCTGATTCTGGAAAGATTGAAGGTGGGAAGAGAAGGGGATGGCAGAGAATGAGATGGTTGGATGGCATCACCAACTCGATGGGCATGAGTTTGAGCAACTTCCAGGAGTTGGCGATGGACAAGGAAGCCTGGCATGCTGCAGTCCATGGGGTTACAAAGAGTCGGACATGACTAAGCAACTGAACTGAACTGAACTGAACTATTCAGCTATAAAAAGGAATTTATTACCGATACATGCTACAACATAAATGAATCTCAAAAACATTATGCTTAGTGAAAGAAGCCAGGCACAAAAGCTCACAAATGGCAAAACTCTGCCTATATTAAACACCCAAAATCAGCAAATTCATTGAGACAGAAAGCACATTAGTGATTTTGAAGTGCTGAGGAGACCGCTATTGGGGAGTGACTGTTTAATGGATATGGATTTTCCTTTTGGGGCAATTAAAATGTTTTGGATCTAGATAGAGCTGCTGGTTGTACAACGCTGTGCAAATAGTAAATACCAGTGAATTGCCCACTTTAAAAATGGCTAGTTAGGACTTCCCTGGTGGTCCAGTGGTTAAGACTCCAAGCTTCCAATGGAGGGGGTGTGCGTTCAATCCCTGGTCAGGGAACTAAGATTTCACCTGCTGCACTGAGCGGCCAAGAGAAGTTTCATGTGAATTTCACCTTATTAAAAAAAGTATGCTTGTGTTTGATTATTGTAACAAAGTACCATAACCCCATGAGGGTTAAGGAAATGCAAAAGGAAAGATTCCCTACCTTTAGTAGTTTTAATGCAATAATTCCAGACTGAAAAATCTCAGCTCTGGAAAGAATTTCAGCATCTGTTTACCAGTCCACCCACCCAATGCTCCAATTCCCGCTGCGGAATCTTCCACTTGGCTCACTCAGCCCCCGCTTTGACTGGGCCGGAGGCTCACTCCCCTGAGGGAGACTGTTTCTTTTCCTGAATAGTTCTATTGGAAAGTTCCCTCATGTAATCAGCTGAAATAGGCCTCCTCGTGTGACAAATAAAGAAATAATGAACTTCATCTCAAGATAGAAGGAGGGTCAGCTTTGCAACCTCCTGGGATGGCTCTCACGACACATTTTACAAGAAGTCTAACTGTGTCTGTTATTCAAAAGCAAGTTCACATTCAAATAAAATGACTCTGATTTCCCTTTTTTTGTCAGAGTTCAAACAGACTGCAGACATTCAGATCAACCCACCCAGGGATGCCGTACGTGATAATTAATATCTTTTTAAGCTTACATTCTCAACAATTGCTCTGAGATTTCTGACTTGGAAACCCACTAGTGGCATCATCCTGGATCAAAGATGAGACTGGGAAAATAGAGGCTTGAGCTTTGAGAACAACATTGTGATGTGAGCTATAAAGTTAAGAGAGCCAGCATTCCAGATAAAATGGTAGTAATGAAATTAACCATAAGACCTATGCTAACACAGATCTTTGCACTCATGCAAACACACAAGCATGCTCTCTGTTAAATGCTGTGCACATGCTATTAGTATTTCACTTAATCGTCTCAACAATCTCATGCGGTAGGTACTATAGTGCTCCCATTAGCTAGAGGGGGAAATTGAGGTAGAGTTAGATTAGAATTTATGCAAGGTCACACACTTGTAAATAGTAAATAGTGAATAGAGTGAATAAATAGTGAATAGAGAATAGAGTAAATAGTGAATGGTGTGTGACGCATGCTTACAAGTGAAGATTTCACCACTGTGATGCTTTGCCTGGTGATTGAAAAACCCTAGTCTAGGTGTTGCCTCGTGCTGTTTGCTTTCAGTAAAATCATTCGATTTGTCTCTTTGCACCTTTCTTCCCCTTCTTCCTTCTCCACCCTCCTCCTCTCCTCTCGTCCTCTTCATTCTCTACTCTCCTTCCTCCCCCTCTTACTTCTACTTTTTCTCTAAAACAATACAATTGCACTAGATTATAGGTTTGGTCCAACTTTCCTTGTGTGTTCTGTGAATCTACACTCAGTACAAGTAATAGGTATGGGGCAAGTGTCCCTGAAATTATTCTTGGAGATTTTCTTTCACAGGATGAAAATCATTTATTTAAACTGAATTCAAAATGGTTTGCTGGTTTCAGGGGAAGAGAAATGTAAAACTTCAGGAACTTGAACCATATTGGACTTTTGCTGATAAGTGATTCAGTTACTTTCCTATATGAGGACAAAACAAGTGAGTAAATTGCCAGGAAACAATACGCTCTTGTTATTCTGGAAGGTTCATGTTTTAATTTAATCTTAAATCTTCTGTTATTGACATTGTCGGTTTTCAGTTCCATTGCTTAGTCCCTTCTCAGTGGCTGTTACTGAATATTTTTGCCTTTTTGGCACAATAGTCCATCAAACAAAATAAGCCACCTGATCAGAGCTCCTAGGGAGGGGCTGTGTCTTCCATTTCTCTTTCACATCTAATAGCCACCATTCTCTTTGAATACCTATAGAGATGAGCCTTAAAATAAACATTATTCCAGATTTCTTCATGAAGTATAATTACATTTCAAAATGAAAAATCACATTTTCCATTTGGAAATTATAATTGCCTTTGCTAAGATGTGAATAAATGATCAAAATACAGCTGTTTCTAAAAGCTTGTAAATGTCTTTTCGTGCATTTCTGTAGCTGCACTTTTCCCCCACGTAACACAGTTTTCAGGCACTTATCTTCAGTGTCCACAATCACCTTACATTGACACAGACATAAATTCATCTGATTTATTTGCAAGTAGAAAACACACATGCCTTTCATAAAGTTCATCTGCAATAATGTGGCTAGTAGTGGTGCATCAAAAAATTTGCATGCATAGTTGAAACTAAAAAAATAAATTCCTGATGATACTCTAAAGCAAAAGCATGAAATGAATTGTCTGGAACTGCTGAATGAAGTTGAATACTGGAAGAAAAACTGTGTATATCTAGCAAATGCAGAGGACTAAAGGAGAGAATTCCAGACTTTTTAAACCTCACCTTCAAATTGTCATTGGAGCATTTCCCAATGCTTAATTATGTACAGTGTTGTGCAAAGAATCAAACCAGAAATTACATACAGCTGCTAGAACATGATAGGTGTGAGTAGCGGGGTGAAGGTTTAATCACAGAGGCACTAGGAAGACATTTTTGTCTCTTCAAAATAATACTCTTAGAAAACACTGGAGCAGCTATTGCTTATACAATGTAGTAAGAAGTTATTTCAGTATTTATTAAATGAATGAGACAAAAATATAAAAAACTCAATTTCTTTATTCTCAAATGTAATAGAAATCCTTTTAGGCTGGTTTGAAATTCAAATTAGACATAGTTGCTTTTCAAACATTTTGTAAATTATAACACGTCACGATAAATGCAGGAATTACTAAGATACTGGATTGCACACAATTTTATAATTCATGTCATATTAGGCATGAAGCAATTGATCAAAACTTCAAGGCACTATTATTAGTAATTTTACTCAAAGTTAAGCTGGTGAAACACACAGAAGATCCATTTACAGCCCCCACCTCAAGCATTCTTGGCAAACGGACTTTGAGGGACCTCCGTTCCCGCCACCCCATTTAGTCATGATGCTGATTCTGAGTTGGCAAAGACAGCTGTGTTACTCCTCTTAGAAAATTCTAAGGTTCCGCTTCTTATGCTTGCTCTCATACCAACCTGTGAGAGAGGCTGTACATTGCTACCTGTAACACACACGAGTAAGCTGAAGCTAAGGACAGCTGGGAAGCATGCCAAAATACATCACTGTCAGTGTGAAGTGGGAAGAATCCGAGATTCCCTGTGAATCCTTGTGCTCACTTGTACAACCTACAGTTCTTCTGGTTCTCTAACATCTGCAAGTCCTGCTTTGGAACTCCATTCCTTTAACATAAAACTTTGGCTCCATGCAATCAAATTGGACAGGATATTATTATCTCCTTCATCTAGTTAAATTTCAGTTATTTTCCAGTGATCATTTTTTAAAGAAAAGGAAAAGAAGAGACAACAAGAATCATGAGAGATGTGGTCTGGAGGAGACTCTTGACACTCTCCCAGGTTCAGCTGGTCAATTCTTGAAGTGAAATATTGCAGACACTGCCAATCTCAGAGCCATAGACGGCTGTGTCTAAATAGAGACACAGTTATGTGGATGCATATATTCAGGACACACAAATGGGAAACAAATTGAAACCATTGTACAAGAAGCAGTATGAACTGCACGTAAGATATGTGTTGATATAAATGGAGCAGAGGATCCTCTATGTTTTAAAACATCAAGGTTATCTACTGTTCTTTGAAAGGAAAAGAAATTACAATGATCAAAGTGTTTACATGTATTTAAAATAAAAGCAAAAACACCGTCAATTCTAAAGGAAATCAGTCCTGAATATTCACTGGAAGGACTGATGCTGAAGCTGAAGCTCCAGTACTTTGGCCACATGAGAAGAACTGACTCACTGGAAAAGACCGTGATTCTGGGAAAGATTGAAGGCAGGAGGAAAAGGGGACAACAGAGAATGAGATAGTTGGATGGCATCACCAACTCGATGGACATGACTTTGAGCAAGCTACAGGAGTTGGTGATGGACAGGGAAGCCTGGCGTGCTGCAGTCCATGAAGTCACAAAGAGTCCGACATGAATGAGCGACTTAACTGAATTGAATTGAAAAAAACACTGAAGGAGGTACATTGAAACTGAAAGTCATAGATTACAACTGCATAATAGGTAAATCTAAGCCTCTAAAAAGAAGCCCATGAAGAACTAGGACCTCCAGGTACACACTCTAAGTAATGGCCTTGGCAATTCATTCAAAAATTATAAGTAAATGTCCTTTCTATGCACAAAATCAAAATAAAGTATGTAAGATATATGTGTGGGGATGTTTAATTCTCTACCTCGACCTGATTTTCTATTTCTGCTTTCTACTGGGAAAGGAGAAAAGAGAACCAACTTTTTCTTTTTTAGAAGGCTTCCAGAAAAAACAATTATCAGAAAAGAGCTGGTTTGCAGGCAAAAAGTTTATAGGAAGGTTTTCAGAAGATGAATATGCTGAGGCTTTTGAGGATGTTTTGGTATTTATTGATCCAAGAGCTACTTGTTCAGAGCATGTGTGCTAAGTCGCTTCAGTTGTCTCCCACTCTTTGCGACCTTATGGACCTCTCCTCTGTCCATGGGATTCTCCAGGCAAGAATACTGGAGTGAGTTGCCATTTCCTCCTCCAGAGGATCTTCTCAACCCAGGGATCAAACTGGCATTTCTCATGTCTCCTTCATTGGCAGGTGGGTTCAGAAGCAGGGAATTAATCAGAATCCAGACCCAAGTGTGTTTGACTCCTACCTAAGCTGAGTCATGCCGCTTATTGGGAAAGAGAAAGTTTACCCAAATTAATGAATTGGATGTTCCCTTTGTCTTGACAATTTCAAGGACATTAGGGTTGTTACAGTGGCATTCTATCTGAAAATGGAACAGAGAGAAGAGAATAGTTATATAGTCCTGGAAAATACAGAAAATACAGCAGCTCCACTTAGCCTCAGCAACTCTTGTGTGAACGTAATGATTCAGGTGAGTCTTTTGGAACTGGCAGAGGTATAACATCAATTGAGACAGCAATTCTATTTTAGAGCTTATGAAGCACTTTTTATAAACTGTTGTTGCACTGGAATGCTTCCCATAAGAAACTATTCAGAATGAAAATGACAACGGGAAGAGCCAGTTCTCATCAGAGTTGATTATTCTGGCAGAAAGAGTATGCAAAATATCTTGGAGGGATGTGCACCATGCTTAATGTGTATCATTTAGTATTCATTTTCTTAAAAATCGCATATAATTGATGAAGCATTTTCTGCATTGGAACACTCTGTTCCCAAACCCTTCTGGACAAAAAGATGCCATTCAGGGTCTAATATTCTTACCAAATTCATATCTCTTCACTGTGAATAATGAGTGAGTACAAGGTCAAGGGGATTAGGAGCAGGATGTTGGATATCTTTATTTAACCCGCTAACATTTGGACCATAAAAGCAACATAAAAATATGAGGAAATCCCTGTCAATTTCTGCCTGGAAAATTCCTGTAATATGAAATGATTAGAGTTTCCCAGAGCAATGGGTCCCTGGTGCTCTTCTTTTGCCCCTCATCTAGTTAGGAAAAAATGTAGTAATACTTCTTTCTGCCAGCAGATAAAAATCCCCATTACCCTCTGATCTCTGTTTCCCCAGAGATCCACATTGTCCTTATTCCCCTAAGTTAATATCCAAGAAAAAGTACTTCCCCCCAGCTTTCTAGGTTCAGTGGCCACCACTGTTTTATCTGCCTGGTACCTGCATGACAGAAATGATGCTGAAGCTGAAGCTGTAAAACTTTGGCCACCTGACGTGAAGAGCTGGCTCATTGAAAAAGACTCTGATGCTGAGAAACATTGAAGGCAACTGGAGAAGGAGGCAGCAGAGGATGAGGTGGTTAGATAGCATCACTGACTCAATGGACATGAATCTGAGCAAACTCCAGGAGACACTGGAAGACAGAGGAGCCTGGTGTGCTGCAGTCCATGGGGTCGCAAAGAGTTAGATACAACTTATCAACTTGAACAAAAAAACCTTCATGGCTTTTTCTTGACATTCCTTTGTTACCTTGCATATAACCATGCAATGTGTGGAGCAAAACATGCCACATGGCAGTGTGACCCCGTTCACCGTCAATGGGTTCAGGGGTGGACACCTGACTGGAGCTAGACCACTCAGACTAAAGCTCGAATGCTGTCAGTTTCTTGCTTACCTCCTTGGAAAATCAAAGAAATGAAGGGAGGTGATTTGCAGCATGAAAGAGGAGAATGAAGCACCACCTGTTCGTTTCCAGTGATGCTGCTGCTCCCTGGATAGCAGAAATGAAGATGCAAAGGAAGCTCTCCCATCTTCCTGTCCAGTCACTCCTCATATCCACCCAAATTCCCGTCCAAAGATTCCATGAGACTCTCCCGTATTTCTGTGTCTTTATATGACACTGCCTTCCTGATTTTGCTGAAGCTACTTTATCTTGGAATGCTTCTCTCTTAGCAAACAAAATACCAGGTATTCAAGAAGTTGTTGCAGCTCTAACTTCTCTAAGATACGCCAGGAACACACACTCTTTGAAGTAGAAGCATTAAAAGAAGGCTGTCATTTCTGTACCAACTAGCACTTTCAAAGTATCTGTCTCAACTGCAACTCTGTGAGGACTAATAATAATGAGAGTCAGTGTTTCCATGAGCTAAGAAGCTCTAAGTCACGTAGATTACAGTCATCACCACATTTAGTCTTCACATGGTGCTTAGATGCTTATAGGACATCAGCGCTCAGAGCAGTCTAGTGAGATGGACAGAGATGCCTCACCCACATCTTCGTGTGAGAACTTGTCCCAGTTGTTGGAAACACTGTTGGCAGACCGTCTTCAGTTATCTGGTATACCTCGATGTTCAATCCCTCTGCTGTGCATTTCTGCTTCCTCTCTTCCACAGCTGTTCATCTCAGAGTTCCCCATAATAAACACTTGAAGGCTAATATTTGTCTCAGAGACTGCATCCTGAGAAATCCAACCTTCAGTGATTGTATAGTTCAAGTTCGCCCAGCATACAAGGGCAGAGCTCGGATTTATACTCATCTTTCTGACCCCAAGCACACACATTTCTCCTCTGTACTAGCCCCAATGTAAATAATGCATGAGAGAAAAAAATTATTGTGGTACCACTGAATCATACTATTTAGTTCACAAAGCTTGCTCTGTCAATAGAAACAGAATTCTCCCCAATTACCCAAGAGAGAAAACCCTGAAATTAAAAACAAAATGGTTCTTTAGTTAATAGAAATACCTCTAAGTGTATAAAATTTAAAAGCAAAAGTCTGATTCAGAAATAATTCCCATTGACTGCAAAGGAAATAATTTGTGAAAAGAAATTATGTTTGTTATTGCTGCAAAATACATTTATGTGTGATATACTTTTCAATCTCAGTTCCAAGTAAAATGTGTACCAGTAGTTTCTCATAAACTATTGTCCTATTAATGCTGAAAAATTCAGACCCTAAAACTGGTGAGGAAAAAAAAGCAGGAAAGCAGATGAAAATGTCAGCTTTTCCCACTCATAATCTTGGCTCTTTTCCTATTAATGGAGACTTCCTATTCAGCTTTTTAGAGTAACTCAACCCAGAAACGACCCACCACCCTATCTTCAACCCTGGGGGTTACCTTTCTCTATGTACAAAGATAACAGGAAGCCCTTCTCAAAAATTTGACCCAGTTGGAGGAGAAAATATAATAATTTCAAAGGCTCTTTTGGGTTTTTTTCCAACAAAGCAATGGGCATTAAGAAGTTAATGGGTAGGCGGCCTCTAATGAATCCCATTCTTTATCCCCCAGTAGACGTGGAAGGAACAGATCTGGCAGAAGAACAAAGGTGACACAGCACAGCTCTGAGCGTGGGAGCCCTCCCTCCCCACGGGGAGCCAGCTGGACAGATTTATCCCAATGAGGAAAATGCTTTTCTTCCTTAATGTGGATTAGACCACATCGCCCCTGAGAAGAACTGCTTGTCCCTCCTGTGTGTGTGCATGTGTGTGCACTGTTTGCTTTGATACTTACCTTGTGAATGACCCTGCAGGATGAAAACGCATCTTCCTCCAAGGAGCTTGAATTGCACACAAAGCCTCATTGCAGCTTTGTGCTGACTCGGAAACCTGTTGGGGAAGCCCAGAGTCAGAAGCAGCTGGATGAATGAGCACCCACCCACCTCCATCCAGACCCACACTGGCCCCCAGATGGTACCTGTCAGCACCATCCAGACTTCAGGAAATGTGCGCTTGGGTCATGACATACCTCCGCTGGCAGGCTGATGGGAGGAGAAACAGGGATGGGACCTATGGAAGAAAGGATGGGTTTCCCTGAATGGGAGGCTCTGATAACTTGGATTTCCTGAGAATAGAACAGAAGGGACAGCAAGGCCATTCCACGGAGGGTTTAACTTTCTCATTGTGCTTATTCTTTTGAACTATGGGGGCACTCATGTAAGTAGCTTATAAAGAGGACAGATCTTTATAAATCTCTTTAGTTTGTTCCCCTCCTCCAGGACAACTGGGTGACGGTAGCTTTGGGTGGCAACTGTGTGGAGGAGAAAGGCAGTGAGAACAAAGCATGGGTGGGTCAAGTTCATCCCTGGGCACTGCCCCTCCCCCACCCCGGATGCAGTGGGACCCTCTCAAGGCGGCTGATGACCAAGAGCCCCGGGTTGGGGGGCATTCCTGGTGGACAGATGAGGAGGAAGTGAGACAGAAGTAGCCAGGAAATATCCTGAAAGCAGGTATGACATAATCTTTCCTTGCGGAATATAGTGGATGCAGGTGACCCTCCAAGAGTGAGACAACCTGCTGCTTGTCAGGGTCCTTCCTGGGAGGCACTGACCATCCAGCACAGAGCCCGCGTAACAAACGTTGAACACCCATGCAATCTTATATAGTGACTGGGCCCTGAGTTTTGTGGCCTGTTTGTGTGTCTACAAGTTGTAATTAGATGCCGACATTTGAAAATAGTGCAGTTACAATGAAAATTCAGATTTCTAGCTCCTTAGTCTGGCAACACCAGGCCCCCATTCTAGAATGAACACATCCAGCCAGCAGCGAGTAGCCGGGGCGGCCTTTATGGCAGGATCACAGCTCTGCAGCCCCACCAGGCAGCTCCTGTCACATTCCAAGTGGGCCTCACCCCTCCCATGTGTGGCCCCCAAGTCCAGGGACAGTGAGGAAGGGTCACATTGTACCTGTCACCTAGAGAAGTGAGTGAACTATGCCAACCATCTTATTTTTACATTTTCCTTATTTGCTTCTGTGATTTAAAGGAAGGAACTTTGCAAAATAACTAGATGAAAATGACAAGTGGCTTGCAGCTAAAGGCCATACATTTAAAACACTCTTTAAAAAGCCCCATATATTTCATAATGTACACAAATGCAACTTTGAGTTGCAGAATTGGCAAAAGCAGTGAGAAGATGTACAATATGTAAAATAGATAACTATTGGGAAGCTGCTGTATAGCACAGGCAGCTCAGCTCGGTGCTATATGGTGACCTAGAGGGGTAAGAGGGGGTGGGTAAGAGGGTGAGAGGGAGGGTCAAGAGGGAAGGGATATACGTATATATATTGCTAATTTAGACTTAAACTGAAGAAAGTAGGGAAAACCACTAGACCATTCAGTTCAGTCGCTCAGTCGTGTCCGACTCTTTGCGACCCCATGAATTGCAGCACACCAGGCCTCTCTGTCCATCACCAACTCCCGGAGTCTACCCAAACCCATGTCCATCGAGTCGGTGATGCCATCCAACCATCTCATCCTCTGTCGTCCCCTTCTAGATCATTCAGGTATGACCTAAATCAAATCCCTTACGATTATACAGTGGAAGTGACAAACAGATTCAAGGGATTAGATCTGATAGACAGAGTGCCTGAAGAACTATGAACAGAGGCTCCTGACATTGTAGAGGAAGCAGGGATCAAGACCATCTCCAAGAAAAAGAAATGCACGAAGGCAAAATCGTTGTCTGAGGAGGCCTTACAAATGGCTGTGAAAAGAAGAGAAGGGAAAGGCAAAGGAGAAAACGAAAGATATACCCATTTGAATGCAGAGTTCCAAAGGATAGCAAGGAGAAATAAGAAAGCCTTCCTCAGTGATCAGTGCAAAGAAAAGAGGACAACAACAGAATGGGAAAGACTAGAGATCTCTTCAAGAAAATTAGAGATACCAAGGAAACATTTCATGAAAAGATGGGCACAATAAAGGACAGAAATGGTATGGATCTAACAGAAGCAGAAGATATTAAGAAGAGGTGGCAAGAATACACAGAAGAACCGTACAAAAAAGATCTTCACGACCCACATAATCACGATAGTATGATCACTCACCTAGAGCCAGATATCCTGGAATGCAAAGTCAAGTGGGCCTTAGGAAGCATCACTACGAGCAAAGCTAGTGGAGGTGATGGAATTCCAGTTGAGCTATTTCAAATCTTAAAAGATGATGCTGTGAAAGTGCTGCACTCAATATGCCAGCAAATGTGGAAAACTCAGCAGTGGCTCAGGACTGGAAAAGGTCAATTTTCATTCCAATCCCTAAGAAAGGCAATGTCAAAGAATGCTCAAACTACCGCGCAATTGCACTCATCTCACACGCTAGTAAAGTAGTGCTCAAAATTCTCCAAGCCAGGCTTCAACAATACTTGACCCATGAACTTCCAGATGTTCAAGCTGGTTTTACAAAAAGCAGAGGAACCAGAGATCAAATTGCCAACCTCCTCTGGATCATTGAAAATGCAAGAGAGTTTCAGAAAAACATCTACTTCTGCTTTACTTACTTGCCAAAGCCTTTGACTGTGTGGATCACAATAAACTGTGGAAAATTCTGAAAGAGGGAAATACCAGACCACCTGACCTGCCTCTTGAGAAATCTGTATGCAGGTCAGGAAGCAACAGATGGAACTGGACATGGAACAACAGACTGGTTCCAAATAGGAAAAGGAGTACGTCAAGGCTGTATATTGTCACCCTGCTTATTTAACTTCTATGCAGAGTACATCATGAGAAGTGCTGGGCTAGATGAAACACAAGCTGGAATCAAGATTGCCGGGAGAAATATCAATAACCTCAGATATGCGGATGACACCACCCTTATGGCAGAAAGAAGAACTAAATAGCCTCTTGAAAGTGAAAGAGGAGAGTGGAAAAGTTGGCTTAAAGCTCAACATTCAGAAAACTAAGATCATGGCATCCAGTCCCATCACTCCATGATAAATAGATGGGGAAACAATGGAAACAGTGAGAGACTTTACATTTTGGGCTCCAAAATCACTGCAGATGGTGACTGCAGCCATGAAATTAAAAGATGCTTACTCATTGGGAGAAAAGCTATGACCAACCTAGGCAGCATATTAAAAAGCAGAGACGTTACTTTGCCAACAAAGGTCTGTCTAGTCAAAGCTATGGTTTTTCCAGTAGTCATGTGTGGATGTGAGAGTTGGGCTATAAAGAAAGCTGAGTGCAAAAGAATTGATGCTTTTGAACTGTGGTGTTGGAGAAGACCCTTGAGAGTCCCTTAGACTGAAAGGAGAGCCAACCAGTCCATCCTAAAGGAAATCAGTCCTGAATATTCATTGGAAGGACTGATGCTGAAGCTGAAACTCTAATACTTTGGCCACCTGATGCGAAGAACTGACTCATTGGAAAAGACCTTGATGCTGGAAAAGATTGAAGGCGGGAGGAGAAGGGGATGACAGAGGATGAGATGGTTGGATGGTATCACCGACTCAATGGACATGAGTTTGAGTAAACTCCGCGAGTTGGTGATGGACAGGGAAGCCTGGCGTGCTGCAGTCCATGGGGTCGCAAAGAGTTGGACATGACTGAGCGATTGAACTGACTGAACTGAATGCTGATTCACACTGTTGTATGGTAGAAAGGAACACAAGAGTGTAGAGCAATTATACTCCAACAAAAAATCAATAGAAATTAAAAAAAAAAAAGTAGGGACTTCCCTGGTGATCCAGTGGATAAGAATCCTTCTGCCTATGCAAGGGACACAGGTTCAATCCCTGGTCCGGGAAGCTACAGCCAGTGCTTCACAATAAGAGAAGCCACTGCAATGAGAAGCCTGAGCACAGCAACTAGAGAAAAGCCCGAATACAGCAAGGAAGATCCAGCCCAGCCATAAATAAATAAATAATTTTTAAAATAAAATTAAGTGATTAACAACATGAAAAATTAAAACCTAATAAAATTCCCAAATCTAAAGCTAATATAAAATTTTGGTGATATGTCCATAAACAGATTTTAGAAAAGTATCTTAATAGAGTATTTTCCTGAGCGATTGCTTCAAATGCCCTCAGAAGGGAATCTCTACTGTTCCCAGTTTACTTGGTTAGTATATGAAACTCCCTGCATTTATTTCTGTTGGTCTTTCCAATGAGATTATTTAGAACTACTTCTCAAATGTCTCCCCGGCTTGGGGCCTCCAGCAGTCAGTAACAGAGAAAGTAGGTACTTCGAGATTTGCCTGCCCTAGATGAGTCATTCTTATTTGTGGAATTCTGTACAGTAGAAATGAGTACAGATAGGCTGATGTCATTTAGTTTCTAGCTTTGTAGGCACTTTGCTTAACTGTTTCACTCTCGGAATCTAGAGGACCAGCCAAAAAATGGAAAGGCTAGCTGGTGGATGAGATGACTCCTAGCAAGTCATTTAACCTAGCTCCATTTTCCAATATGGGCTCCCTTATAGACACTGCTAGCCAGAGAGAGAACCAGAAACAAAGAGCCAGGCTGACCCCAAACAGGGGTGACTCAGTGCAGGAAGAGGAGGAGCTGGCCACAGCTGCACACTGGAACTTGCACACTGGATGTCAATTACATCTCATAAAACCAGAAGAAAAAACATTTATATTGGGGACTGAAAAAGTACTCAATAAGCTGATATCCAACTGAAGCCAAATTGGTCTTGGAGAAGCAGCTGAAAGTAAGAGTCAAGAATCTGAGACTGAAAGAAAAGTACCACTAAGAAGGTAGGAAGGCCAAAGAAAACATTAAGGCTATCTTGCATTTTGCCCTGGGAAGGCTGTGGGGTAGTAAAAGAATTTTGAGATTTCCTCACACACCAATAATCATTCTATTTTGTAGTATTTTAAAATACAAAATTATTTAAGCATTAAAAAGTGATTACATGCTGGTGTCTTGGTATTGACCGAATAGCTTCTATCAAATGACATCTCCTTTCAAATATAAACCCTGGAGAAAATATAAAATTACCACAATTTTAAGACATTGAAAGTTAAAGTGTTAGTCGCTCAGTCGTGTCCTACTCTTTGCAGCCACATGGATTGTAGCCCGCCAGGCCCCTCTGTCCATGGGTAGTCTCCAGGCAAGAATACTGGAGTGAGTTGCCATTTCCTTCTTCAGAGGATCTTCCCAACCCAGGGATCGAACCTGCATTTCCTGCATTGGCAGGCAGATTCTTTACCACTGATATAGAAGCCCTCCTTTGATATAGACAGATTGTTTCCAGTTGCTCAGTATTAAAAACAGTATTGTCATGAATATGTTTGTGTACATCTCCTTGAGCACATAGAAGAGATTTTCCCTATTATATATTTCTATGAGCAGAATTTCTGGTTTTACGATTTAGGCATTTTAACCAACTTTATATCATCAAATTTTGCTTCCAGTGTGGTTGCACTTGTTTACATTGCCAAAAGCAGTGTGTGGCATGTCTTCATTTATCTGCATACTTACTAAAAGTTGATATTATTTGACTTTTAAATTGTTGTCTATCTAGTGGGTGTCTAATTGCACCTGATTAATTTGCACTTTCTTGGTACATGGTGAGATTGTCACATATTTACAATATATTCAGGTTTCCCTTTTGTAAATTACCAATTCATCTCCTTTGTCCATTTTCTATTGGATGATTTGTCGGTGCCCAATTGCCACAAAGATTCCTTATAAATTGTGAAAATTCACCTCTGCCGGTTACATGATTTACTGAGTCATATTGCTGTATTCAACTGAATATGCTGAATACAACATATTCTCCCAGTCTGTAGTTTGGTTTAGCTTGGTTTATAATTTATTGAACAGAAATTTTAAATTCTAATAGTTTTTAAAATATGTATCATTTAAGAAATTCTTCCCTTCTATGACATATTTTCTTTAACATTTTCTTCTAGAATATTTAGGTCTTTAAAACATCTTTTAAATTTATTTTTGTGTTTGGAATCTTAAATGAATTTTTCTGTATGGATAAGCAGTGATTCCAGAACCATTTATCAAATGTCCCTTCATTTCCTCACTAATTCATAATTCCACGTGTTTTCATATATGCATCAGTCTGAATTCTCCCTGTTCTGCTTGTCTATCACACACCATTCTGTCCTGATTACTGTAGTCTTAACTTTTGGTTTCTCTGGTATTAAAATCTCTCTTTTCTTTTTCTTAAAAATATCCTAACTACTCTTGGCTCTTTCCTTTTAGGATTTTAGGATCAACTTGTCAATTTCCACAAAAATTCCATTGGTATGTTTAGAATGGATTTGTGTGAAATTTACAATTAATTTGGAGCAAATTGACATCTTCAAGATACAATCTTTTTAAACATGAACACATTCTATTTTGCCATTTATTCAGATCTTCTTTTATATCTTTCAATATTGCTTTAAAGTTTTCTCCATATAGTTCTTACAATCCTTTTATTGGATTTATTCTTAGATACCATATGTTTTTTTGCTATTGGGAATATGATCATTTATTTTTATTATGCCTTCTAATTAGTTATTGCTGGCATAATGCGATTGCTTTTTATGTGCAGTTGTGGAAATCTCTTAGTTCTCAGAGTTTGTTTTGACAGTAATTTAAAATATGATAAATACGTGGGTGGTTAAGCATGACCCCGTGATGTTAAGTGGCCACAAGAAATAGACTCAAGCACTGCTCCAGGAATTCATTGCTTATAGTCTGGAGATCTCTGGTTCACATGCTACCTATTTAGAGAGACCTAAAAGCAAGAAACATTTGAACCATATGCTGAATCATAAACTGAGCTCTGTCACAGTGATTGGTTCGATCCCCAAACCTTCTTTTTCTGGTGCCTATGCTTACTTTAGTATCATTTGTCCTTTGTTATAGGTCACTCCTTGGTCTTTGAATCATGCTGAATACAACTCAGCGCTGGTGCTGTTGAAGGTGGAGCTCAGACTCAATCTAGGATCAGATGGTCGCAGGATAGTTCCTATGAAGGGACCTCTTGGGGACAGAGAAACCAGTCAGCATGGAAATAACCACACTTTAAAAAAAATTTCCTTTGAGTTTTTATTTTAATGTGAAGGGAACGAAGAGGCACTTTACATACTTTGAATCACTTAATTTTCAAAATGTTTCAGTGGGGTATCATTGCCCTATTTTATAGATAAGAAAGCAAGATTTGGAAATCAAATAACCTGCAAAGAAATCATGATATGAACTTTGTTGTACTTAATTCTTATATCTGTGCTTTTCTCACGATCTCATTCATCCACATTCATTGTTGTCTGTGTTTTATTTGCATTGTAAATTACATTTGTCGTATACAAAAAAATCAATTTTTGTTAGGAAGAGACATTTAACAGGCTCAGCTAATCAGTTACTCAACTGGTCAGCGACAAAGACTGGGCCTTACAGAGAGGCGTGGGTGATGACAGTCCCTGGGATAATGTGTCGAGGGTAGATCCCAACACTGAGCACAGCCTTGGCTGCACAGCTCCTTACATGCTAGTGTTGCTGCTGTTGTTCAGTGGTTCAGTCACGTCCAGCTCTTAGCAACCCCATGGACTGCAGCACACCAGCCTTCCCTGTCCTTCCCTATCTCTTGGAGTTTGCTCAATCTCATGTCCATTGAGTTGGTGATGTCTAACGGCTAATGCAGGGAATGAAATGGAGAGACTCTTGACTCTTGGAAACTGTCTCTTGTTAAGTAAAGGATCTGGAAGTAAAACAACCATAGCAAATGACTGATATCAGAAAAATCAATGGCTATTATGCAGAAAACACTGACAATTTGCTAGAAATTTTTTTCTGATAGTAGAACAAAAGGAAATAGAATTTATTCTTCTACATTCAAAGATATCATACATAAGGAAGACATAAGCAAATTGTATTTAAGGGTAACATTCTTGAAGTTATTACAGCAATGTAACAACAATTTTTGCCCCTTGGAGAATCCTTCTTTCCCATCCAAAATCAGTTTTCACCTCCATTATCTGTAAAATATAGAGGACAAGAAAGAATATACTGCCCAATAAATTTGGGAAAATTTTCTTTGTTGGCCTGTACAAAATGTGTCTTGCTAAACTTGGAGACACTTTATATAGTAACAACACAGAATTCCATTTTGGGTTATTGAATATCTCTAGTGCAAGTCTTCTACAGTAACAAAGGGAATAAACTAGAAACTTACTCCTGGATATCCCATTAGACTTGTAATATGGTATATCTTTAAAAATAAGAAAATCATATAAGAAAATCCTGTACATTTTCTTTCTCTCCAAATTTTCTTCAGTTTATAGAAAAAGAGGCACACTGCTTTCCTTGGCCCTATATAGGAAACTTTCAGAGGGCTGTATAAATAACCAAAGTCCCTATTTGGTAAACATTTACATTTCCTCTCCAATCTGAGCAAAAAGTTCAGAGGCCAGTGTACCTATCGTAATTTATTAACACAGAACATGCAAAATCACACAGCACATTAACAGTCACCTTCATCCTTCAACAAGAAGAGCTGACTGTGTCTCACAGGTGCTTTGCTGCCCTGACTGTACATCTCATGCTCCCAAAGGACTTCAGTCACATGCAGGAGTCACAGAAACATTTAGGAGTGTTATTGCTGGCTGTGTTAAAATATGGACCAATGGAAGGGGAAAAAAAACAAAAAAACCAATGTTGAACACTTGTGCTTGGTTTAAATAATTGTTCATAGTCACCCTCAAGATTGGTATACAACCATACATTTACCCAATCATTAGGAAACATCACTTTGCCAACAAAGGTCCATATAGTCAAAGCTATAGTTTTTCCAGTAGTCATGTACAGATGTGAGAGTTGGACCTTAAAGAAGGCTGAATGCCGAAGAATTGATGCTTTTGAATTGTGGTGCTGGAGAAGACTCTTGAGAGTCCCCTGGACTGCAAGGAGATCAAACCAATCAATCCTACAGGAAATCAACCCTGAATACTTATTGGAAGGACTGATGCTGAACCTGAAGCTCCAATACTTTGGCCACCTGACGCGAAGAGCAGACTCATTGGAAAAGACCTGATGCTGGGAAAGATTGAAGGCAAAAGGAGAAGAGGGCGGTAGAGGATGAGATGGTTAGATATCATCACCAACTCAATGGACATGAATCTGAGCAAGCTCCAAGAGATGGAGATGGTGAAGTACAGGGAAGCCTGGCATGCTGCAGTTCAGGGGGTCGCAGGGAGTCTAATACAACTTAGCAACTGAACAACAACAACAGAGGACAGTAAGTCTCTGCTAGGTCAAAATAAAATAGTTCACATTGTTCTTGCTGTTCAGTTGCCAAGCCGTGTCCCAGGTAAAGCATCATTTAAAGGTACCACAAGAAAATAATTGCCACCATCTTTAAGTGTTTTCTGCGTGCCAGTGCTTAGTCACTCAGTTGTGTCCAACTCTTTTCGACCCCACAGACTGTAGCCCACCAGGTTCCTCTGTCCATGGGGATTCTCCAGGCAGGAATACTGGGTGGTTTGTCATGCCCTCCTCCAGGGGATCTTCCCAACCCAGGGATTGAACCCAGATCTCCCGCATTGCACCGGGCACTGCACTAATTTTTAAAATTAATCCATCTCAATCTTTACAGAAAAGAGTTACAATGAAAGTTCTTTATTAACCCATTTTATTGCCACAAGAACTCTCAGTGGAGGCAGTATGAGTGTTTTCATTTTAAGGATGAAGGATGTGGGCAGAGAGAGTAATTGTCTGTGGTCCTAGGGTCAGGAAACGGAGGGGCAGGCTTTGATCGCAGGCTGGTACAGAGCCCACACCCTCCTGCACGATGCTGACTGCCTCTGTAGCTGCCCTCCAGCTCCCAGAGGAGAGGACCACAGCCCAGAGGGGTCACCTGGGCGAGACCCCACCGTGGAGGCACTGCATCTGAGCCTGGTGTTGACAGAGCCAAGTCTGCACTTTTCCTCAGCGTTGGGGAAACACGCTGCGGACGCTCGGTGCTCTGTCTGGAGGTGGCCCCGGAGGGCTGCCCAGAATCCACAGCTTGTGGAGCAAATGGAAAGAACTGTCTTCTAATTACATGTGACATATGGGTAAAGACCATGGCAATCTGGCAGGATTAGAAGCCTGAGGCGGAATATATGACGGTTCTCTCTTCCCTCTGTTCCGAGCAGATGAATCTGTGAGGGTGCTGGTCCTTCTCATGGAAGGTCAGCATCTCCATGATGGGAAGCGGGAACTCACAGGTTCTGAAGGGAGGGCTGCTGGCTGCTGGCTTTTCTGTTTCCTCTGCTTTAGCTCAATATGTGCAAATGTGAGAGACGGATTGATTTGTTGAAGAATAATTCAGCTGCCATAGAAAAATGGAAGAAAATATCATTGTGAGTATTTACAAGTTGCACTCATTATGCCAGGTTTCTGAAGCCAAAATCCAGGCTGTCCCAAATTTACTGCTTTATTACAGTCCAAGTAATATAATTAAAAGCTATGACTGGCACACAGTGATGAATGATACAGAAACCGCTGTGCTTCTTTTGGGCTTTAATATTTATTCACAATTTCTCTCACTAAATCAAATTAACCATCTTGGATAGCCATAGGCTGATCTTGTTGCTGTTGTTTTTGTGCTGTAAGGAGACCTATTACATTCCAGCTAGCCAGCAGATCTTTGAAGAAAGAACTGACTCAGTCATGCTCATTTTACACTTAATTAAAAATGAGACATTCTGCTTTGGGGTAAATTCTGAGTAGTTAGACATATCAAGGTTTTAAAAAGCAGCCCAGCATTCTACATTTAATAAAAATTAAAAAAAAAGATAGATTGACGAAGACCGCTATATCTTCATGGGGTCTAAACTAGTGGATGATTTAGGTGAAATTTTTCTAGAATCAGTTGGATAAGAAAGGAAAGACTGCTCAGAGACCTATTTATTTTAATGTCATTCTCCCTACACAAGATATTGAAGGGTCTGCTTTACTTACTAATTGCCATTTGACAAGCACAGTACATGGGGCACGGTGTGCTCAGTCACTCAGTCGTGTTTGACTCTTTGCGGCCCATCGACTATGGCCCTCCAGGCTCCTATGTCCATGGAATTCACCAGGCAAGAATACTGGAGTGGGTTGTCACTTCCTACTCCAGGAGATCCTCCAGACCCAGGGATCAAACCTGCGTCTCTTGGTCTCTTGCATCTCCTGCATTGGCAGGCAGATTCTTTACCACTGGTGCCACCTGGGAAGCCCCCAGGGCATAATGAGTGCTTCATAAATGTTTATTGAATGAATGAATGAGTGAAAGAGATGGACCTGAGACATGAATGTGACATATATCACTAATTAGTCTGAAGGGTATGTATCACAGGTGACACACTCTGACAACAAAAAGTCTTCCTCAGGTATATTCTGAAAAGCACAGAACTTACATTAACTTCATAAAAAAAAGTTATATATATATATATATTTCGCATGTACATTTGTATGTGATAATATAACAAGTCACAAATAGTATTCAGTGAGGTTTCAGTGTTAGGTTACAATGTGTCTATACACACTACTATATGTAAAGTAATCAACAAGAACCTACTGTATGGCACAGGGAACTCTATTCAAAACTCTGTAATAAGTTAAATTCTTTTCCCATAGGGAAAAGAATCTGAAAAATAATGGATATATGTATAACTGAATCACTTGGTTGTACACCTGAAACTAAAACAACACTGTAAATCAACTATACGTACGTACATACATACATGAGCGCTCAGTCATGTCCAACTCTTTGCAACCCCATGGACTGTAGCTCGCCTGGCTGCTCTGTCCATGGAATTTTCCAGGTAAGAATACTAGAGTCCTACTCCAGGGGATCTTCCTGACTCAGGGATTGAATTCTCGTCTCTTGCATCTCCTGCAATGAATAAACTACGCTCCAATATAAAAGACAAAATTAAATTTAAAAAAAAAATAATAAAGAGTCAGCACATCTTAAAAGAACTCTTTCTGCAAGTGAGCCATCAGCACAGTGTCACACAGTTTCAAAAAGGTTCTGAAGACGGAGAGTTTATTTGCGGATACAGAGTTATTATTTACCCTTTTCCATTTCACCCCAGACAGCTCTCTCTTATCCCCAGGCTGCTCTCCGGGCTTGTGGATTATTTGGGTCATTTGTGCAGCCTCTTTCCTTTTCTGTTGGAAGCATCTTGCCGTTTCAGTGGCTGGGGCTTTAATTGCCAATGTGCCAGAGCAGAGAGAAAAGGAGAAAAGAAAAATGAGCTTAGGAAATTCCCTGGTGGTCCAGTGGTTAGGACTCTGCACTTTCACTGCTGAGGGTCTGTGTTTGGTCCCTGGTCGAGGAACTAAGATCCCACAAGCCATGTGGTGAGACCAAAAATAAATAAATAAAATGAGCTTAGCTTGCTACTTGTTCACAATCTTAGTGAATATTTTCTTTGTTTAATTCCTTGTTTGTTTTCTGTTGTTGGTGGTCTTGTTTTACAGGGTGAAAAAGGTGGAGCCTAGAAGCCTGGTGTGGAGGATTTGAAAATATTGATTAAAACTGCTTTGCTATTTTCTGGTATTTTAAATTATGCACGTTCATTGTAATTAGAGTCAAAGAACGCCTAGTCTCTTTTAGGATAATTATCTCAGGTTTTTCTTCTATTATGGGTTATGTATTCTTTTAAGGTAAATTAGAATTATTGATATTATTAACCGGCTGAAAATGATATCTCATTAATTACTACTTGCTGAGAATATCCAATGAACTGGATTGACTGCGCCTAACACTTTAGTATTTTATTATGAAGTTATTATGAAGCTGAGGAGAACAAAACTCTAAGACTTCCTGGGCAAAGCACATAGCTCCATCATATATCTGGGCTTGTGTGCTGGTTTTCGCCCTTATTTCTAGTGTGGAATGGAGTTTGGTGAGGAGCAGTCTCTTCCCTGTAAAGCTTAGAGCCTATGAGGAGAAGCAGTATTGACGTTGGTCTCTGGCGTCCTGGTAAACCGCTGGTGCGCCCTCTGCTGTTCTCCCTGCAGACCTGCCCACTTTAAACATCCTGAAGATGTTTTTTTTGAACGAAATAAATCAGAAAAAAAAGATACATCTTTTGGTTATAGTATTCTAATGGTTTCGCATACTGGATGTACAGATGAGAATTTTTACAAACTTGAAAAACATCATGTGCCTCACTGTCCAGAAATCTGCAAACATCCTTTTTTGTAGATCTTTTAGAAGTTAGGTTTGGGATATGAGGTGGAGTGGTGTTCCTGGGAGGGGTTGTTGGATGCTTTGAATGCAGAAATCATCTACACCAGAAGCTTGACATAAACAGAAAGCTGTTATAACCATCAGAAACGCTTCATTTCAACTTGATGAGTTAGCTTAATCAAGTAAACAACAGAAGTATATTTTTAAGTATCAGATTTTTAGTGACGAGATCCTACTGCCTAGCACAGGGAACTATATTGCATATCTTGTTAATAGCCTATAAGGGAAAAGAATATGAAAAAGAATATATATATAGCTGAATCACTTTGTCACGTACCTGAATCAACTATCAGTTCAGTTCAGTCGCTCAGTTGTGTCTGACTCTTTGTGACCTCATGGACTGCAGCGCGCCAGCCTTTTCTGTCCGCCACCAACTCTCAGAGCTTGCTCAAATTCACGTGCATTGAGTCGGTGATACCATCCAACCATCTCATCCTCTGTCATCCCCTTCTCCTCCTGCCTTCAATCTTTCCCAGCATCAGGGTCTTTTCCAGTGAGTCAGTTATTCACATCAGGTGGCCAAAGTATTGGAGTTTCAGCTTCAGCATTAGTCCTTCCAATGAATAGTCAGGAATGATTTCCTTTAGGATTGACTGGTTGGATCTCCTTGCAGTCCAAGGGCTCTCAAGAGTCTTCTCCAATATCACAGTTCAAAAGTATCAATTCTTCAGTGCTCAGCTTTCTTTATAGTCCAACTCGCATCCATACATGACTACTAGAAAAACCATAGCCGTGGCTAGCCAGACCTTTGCTGGCAAAGTAATGTCTCTGCTTTTTAATATGCTTTCTAGGTTGGTCATAGCTTTTTTTCTAAGGAGCAACTGTCTTTTAATTTCATGGCTGCAGTCACCATCTGCAGTGATTTTGGAGCCCCCCAAAAATAAAGTTTCCATTGTTTCCCCATCTATTTGACATGACGTGATGGGACTGTATGCCATGATCTTAGTTTTGTGAATGTTGAGTTTTAAGCCAACTTTTTCACTCTTTCACCTTCATCAAGAGGCTCTTTAGTTCTTCTTTGCTTTCTGCCATAAGGGTTCTGTCACCTGTGTATCTGAGGTCATTGATGTTTCTCCTGCCAATCTTGATTCCAGCTTGTGCTTCATCCAGCCTGACATTTCAAATGATGTACTCTGCATATAAGCTAAATAATCAGGATGACAATATACAGCCTTGATGTACTCCTTTCCCACAGCTATACTCCAATAAAAATGCTTTTCAGTGACTTCAGCATTGCACTTCATAAACATTTGTCATTTTATAGAAATTACCATTGCAATTCAGTGATACACTAGGTAAAATTTATCTAAGCAGACTAAATCAAGTTTTTTAAAAAATTATAAAAAATACATTGACTTCAATATGAAACATCTCTTTTGGTGTCAATAATCCATGTTATTTTTTATTAAAAAGCAAAGCTGAACAAGCATTGTTTTCTCTTGGGTACTTCAGATTCAGAGTGTTAGAAAACAGGGACTTTTTATACTTTCTCTAAACCAAATGTCAGGCAAGATCCTACCTAATATAATTGTTCCCAGTTGGAGGACAAAATAGAAAATACTTTTAAAACAAAAATAGTGTTAGTAGTGATGTTAAGAAAAACTCATTTAATACAAGTAGAAATTAGTAAACCTTCTGGCTTATCAAGCAGGTGAAGAATCTTAAAATGATTCTACCCTCTGATCCAGTATTCCATTTCCAGAAAAACGCTGGGAAATAAGAGATGTAACAAAGGCCAAGATGACTCAGAGAGCATTATTTATAATGGCAAAAAAAAAAAAACATTAAAATGATCTAAATGTTAAATAGTGAAAAGGAAAAATCAGTTGTGATTAAACGGAATTCACAGTGGAATATTAGGCAATAACATTAATATAATATTTTTGAAGAATGGCTAGTGATACAGCCTCTCACTCACAAGACAGAATTCAATGAATAAAGAAGGCAGAATTGGGTGAAAAGTATGACTACAATCATTTCTAATACATGTTGAATAGATAGATAATAGAAAAGGTACTGAAGGAAAACACACCAACATCCTGAAATGTGGTTGTGTGGGTGCTAAGTCACTTCAGTCATGTCCAACTCTTTGCAACCCCATGGACCACAGCCCATTAGATTCCTCTGTCCAAGGGATTCTCCAGGCAAGAATACTGGAGTGGCTTGTCATTTCCTTCTCCAGGGGATCTTCCCAGCCCAGGGATAGAACCCGTGTCTCCTGTGTTGGCAGGTGGATTCTTTACCACTGAGCCATCAGGGAAGCATGACTTTGTCATGAGATAAAACTAAAAAAAAATTAAATTACTAGGAGGACATATTGCTCTTTCACAGAGCTATTTTAACTAGAAAAAATAAGGCATGAAAGTTTATCTATCAAACCATCTTCCTTAAAGCCCCAGAAAGAGAAGGTGGGAGAGAGCTTGCCTTGATTGAAAGCTCACCTTGTAGCATCGGTGTTCTTACATTATTCATAGACCACTTTTAAAATACAGTTGGGATGAAACTTCCCCGACTGAGAAACATCAGCGACTCCCTGGGATCAGACGTTCTAATGCATCAACGTGCAGAAATGTATCCTCTGCACACCTTCCACCACCTACCCTTGGAGGCAGGAGGTCAGCTCAGCTGCAAACGTTTAAGGCCTAGGAATGGGTTACAGCCTGTAGTTCTCACTCTTTGCCACAAGGGGGCAGCCTCTGCAATCACTGTAATAAAGCAAAAGCTCCCAAGAAAAAAACCCCAACAGTCCATTTCATGTCTAACATATGAGTTTTACTGCAATACCTTTCTCAAATAAAAACCCATGAAACCGTAATATAAAATACTTAGTTCCTACATCTCCTACAAATTGTTTTACACTTAGTGAAATCGAATCATGAGTTCTGAGAACGTTAGAACTGCAAGGGACCCTAGAAATACGGAAAGCGCAGCTGTTTCTGACTGTCTGCTTCCTCCGAGCTGAGCAGGAGGCTAAGGAGGTACCTCGAGCCTCAGCGATCCTCCCCACGACCATCTGAGTCGGGTGCACCACCCGGATTTCAGACCAGGAAACCGAGAGGAAGCAACGCTCTCAACAAATATTTATCGAGCACAGGAAACCTGGGAGCAAGTCAGTGGGTGAACCAGGCTTTCTACTTAGGTCTGTCTGATGCTGGAACTTGCTGTTGTCTTCTAGAAAACTCTCAGTTCCCATCCAAGATGCTAAATAAACCATCCAAAGGAGCAGAACTCCTTGGTTTAAGTGCTTGTTTCTCTACCACATTGCCACCCCTATCCCCACAGCTGACACTGAGTAGACGTGACCACTGTCCTTAGTGATAGACATGGTTACCTTGAGCTGATTGCAAAGCCTTCTTTTTTTCTTTATTGAAAAGAAGAGCCTTCCTTGATGGTCCAGTGGCTAAGAATCCGCCTTGCAATGCAGGTGACATGGTTCAATCACTGGTCCGGGAAGATTCCACATGCTGTGGGGCGACTAAGCCCATGCACCAGAACTAGAAACCAGCACAATGAGAAGCCGCCGGAGCACTGCAACCAGAGAGTGGCCCCCACTCGCTACAACTAGAGAAAATCTGCTTGCAGCAACAAATACCCAGCACAGCAAAAAATAAGTACATAAATAAATAAAATTTTAGAAGAAAAGAAAAAACAGACATGCGTGTCATGGAATGTCTAATTTTATGAAGTCAATAAGAAAGCCCCAAATTCCCAAATAAATTCTGTGTTTTTAATCCAGTGAAGATTGCTGTTGAACTGCAATTTTCCCACAGAAATGTCATAGCATTATGCCATCACCTTCTGACCTGTATTACTCCTCCTTCATCTTATTTCTTCTTTCTTAACATGTACATTCTGATGTATATTGGTTTCCTCATTCTATCTTCTATGTCTCTCAACAGCTTATATTATATTATTTCATTTATTATCCCTTTTTACTGAATGCTGTGTGGTTTCCTCATATTTATCTTTAAGGTTATAAACTTTTTTGCCTGTCTCTAAATTGTTATTTGGGGCTTCCCTGGTAGCCCAGGGAAGTAGTAAAGAATCCTCCTGCATGTGCAGGAGATGGCGCTTCGAACCAATCTCTGGGTCTGGAAATCCCCTGGAGAAGGAAATGGCAACCCACTGCAGTATTCTTGCCTGGAGAATCCCATGGACAGAGGAGCCTGGCGGGCTACATGCCAGGGCGTCACAAAGAGTCAGACATGACCAAGTGACTGAGCACACACGCACATACTCGGTGCTGCACCTGCCTTTTAGGGTCACCTTCCCTTGAGTGTGGGCAGAGCCTGTGACTGTCATGAGGTGTCAGCATCATGATTTAGTTACTTATGAGCTGACTGAGTTCATCAAAAGTGGTATCGTCCTAGGTGGATCTAACAGGGTGGGAGGAGCCTTTAGAAGGTGAACTGTCAGAGCGATGCTCTCCTACTGGCTTCAGGGAAGAAAGCAAATGGCCTTGCTGTGAACTGCTCTGGAGAGGGGCTGCCTCTGGGCTGCCAGCCTCAAGGGTACAGTCACAAGGGACTGAATTCTGCCAACACCTGAATGATCTTGGAAGAGACCCTGAGCTCCTGGTAAGAATGGCAGTGTGGCTAACCCCTCAACTGCAGGTTCGGACCCAGTCAAGTGGTGCCTGGACTCCTGACCCAGAGAAATTGGAAGATAACGGATGGGTGTCTCAAGATGCTAAACATGTGGCAAGTTGTTATTCTCAATAGAAAGCTACTATGGTGCCTTATCTGTGGGGTCAGTGATGACAAAGGCTCACCACACATTTGTATGTTGGTTTCCATACCACAGAACCACCAGGCCACCCAGGAATGAGGGTGCTATACTCCCTTTTTCCAGTAGTCATGTATGGATATGCGAGTTGGACCATAAAGAAGGCTGAGTGCTGAAGAATTGATGATTTTCAATTGTGGTGTTGGAGAAGACTCTTGAGAGACTCTTGGACTGCAAAGAGATCAAACCAGTCAATCCTAAAAGGAATCAGTCCTGAATATTCATTGGAAGGACTGATGTTGAAGCTGAAACTAGAATACTTTGGTCACCTGATGTGAAGAGCCCCTAATGCTGGGAAAGATTGAGGGCAGGAAGAGAAGGGGACGACAGAGGATGAGATGGTTGGATGGCATCACTGACTCAATGGACATGACTTTGAGCAAACTTGGGGAGATAGTGAAGGACAGGGAAGGCTGGTGTGCTGCAGTCCATGGGGTTGCAAAAAGTCAGACATGACCTGGCGACTGAACAACAACAACTGGTGATCCAGTGGTTAGAACTTGCCACTTTCACTGCTGAAGGCACAGGTTTGATCCCTGGCCAGGGAACTAAGATTTCACCTTCTGCATGGCTGCCATCCCCCCCAAAAAAATAAACACAGAAAAATTAAAGTCAAAAGTATTTTTAACTTTTTTGCCTTGTGGTTTCTTTTTCTCGTCTTATGCTTCTTCCTATCTATATTTGCCTGAAGTAAAATTTAGTTGAAATATTTGATCATTTCAGTTGTATCCTTTTGTTCCTTTCATTCTAGAAATAACATTGAATCATCCAGAGGTTTTCTACCATCTTGCTTCACCTCCTCATCCAGATCTGCCAAGTCCAGAATAGACCTTGACTCTCTGATGGAATTAAATAGTGTGTGGAAATGCCTCAGCACGGTGCCTGTTGTAATCATCTTTGGCTCTTATTTCTTTGATGATGTTCATTTTTACTAACATGTTGCATTCTAAACTACTGATATGTATTTCTAATTAATTCTTGACAAAATTTTTAAGCTCAAAAATTTCTTCAACCATTCTTTAAAAAAATATTTTTATTTTATGTTGGAGTATAGCTGATTAACAAGGTCGTGATAGTCTCAGGTGAACAGCAAAGGGACTCAGTCATACATATATTATACATGTATCCAATCTCCCCCAAACCTCCCTCCCCTCCAGGCTGCCACGTAACACTAAGCAGAGTTCCCTGTGCTATATAGTAGGTCCTTGTTGGTTACCCATTTTAGACACAGCAGTGTATACACGTCGATCCCAAACTCCCTAACTATCCCTTCCCCCCATCCTTCCATCCTGACAACCGCAAATTCCTTCTCTAAGTCTGTGAGTCTGTTTCTGTTTTGTCAATAAGTTCATTTGTATCATTTCTTTTTAGAGTCCACATATAAGGGATGTCATAGGCTATTTTTCCTTCTCTGTCTGACTTACTTCACTCAATATGACACTCTCTAGGTCTGTTCATGTTGCTGCAAATGTCAGCCATTCTTTTTGGATGTTTGACTGTATTCTGCATTTTATTTCTGGTTAGTATATAAATAGTATGCTACATGGCATTTACTTTTTACATGATATCTGCACAGACTACATTATTTATTGAAAGTAAGGATTGTGATTTCTTGTAACTAAGCCACCAGTGCTTAGTAAAATTTCCAACACAGAGTAAATCTCAATAAATGCTTGTGGAACACAGTTTATAGCCCATTTCCCCAACTGCACCCTACTGGGCTGTATACAATCCTCAACTGAAGGGACCCAAAATAGGCATGCATGATCTAACTGTAACCTGGAGTTGGGTTTGTTGTTATGTTCCTACAGCATGTCAGTATTATTTAAACTGTGGCATTAAAAAGCAGTCATTTAGAATGTGAGTCATCCATGAAAAGTGTCTGCAGTATACTGTATTCTAGTTCCCTTGGTTCCCAACGCTAAATAGCAAAGAACATTAACCACCCACACACAACACTCCCCCCACAGTAATGAGGCATGTCACAGCCTCCACAGAACTCCCGAAGAATCCCACAGACCACAGCAAAGCCACAGCAGCGAGCAGCACTGTGTGGTTGGAAAGCCTCCTATTCAGGGAGCCTGAAGCAAAGACTGAACTCTGCAAAAACGGGGGAAAAGCAAAACCCAAGCAGAAAACCCCCTAAAACTACAATAAAACAAAAACCTCTTTTAATTTCATTTGTCCCCACTCACATTCTAACCTTGTGCCTCACCCCCAAGATAATAATAAACTTGAAATAAATGTAACAAAAATACTCACAGACCCTGGAAGTCTGTTTCAGGGAGTATAGGTGATGCACATATGGAATATAGACAGTGTATAAAATATAAAATGAATGATTCATGAAATTGATTAGGCAAATTAAGTTAATTAGAACCTAAACTCACTGTCTTTAAATCAGTAAAACTCTTCCTTTAATTCTCTGGAAAAGTGAAATATTGAACACTTAGGAATCAGAGACAGAGCAAATTTCCTCTCTTTTATAAAGTGTGGAAATGAAAGTGTTAGTCACTCAGTCGTGTCCGCCTCTTTGCGACCCCGTAGACTGTAGCCCACCAGGCTCCTCTGTCCATGAAATTCTCCAGGCAAGAATACCGGAGTGGGTTGCCATTTCCTCCTCCAGGCAATGTTCCCCACCCAGGGATCAACCCTGTGTCTCCTGCATTGCAGGCAGATTCTTTATCTTTATAAAGATAAGTATGGCTTAAATATAAATGGAAAAATAATTCAATGAGTTTCCAATAGCATCTTCATTAAGGTGAGGCTGTAAAAGGCAAGTTTGAGTCTGAAATGGTCATTTCCAGACACTGTGAGAGTAGAAGTATCCTTGTTGTGGGCTTAGACCGGCCATACAAACTTAGGACCCTGCAGGTTGGTGGGACAAAGGCGGTGAACAGGTTCTGCCTTAACTATGAACAGAGCTTATCTACAGCGCCCCCTACTGGTGGACTTCTCAGTCCTTCAGGCTCAAACACACATGCGCGCGCGTGGCTAAAGAGGAAGTATCTGAATCCCATAAATAAAATAGTAAAAGAAAACTACATTATTCCTCGAGTCTCTTCAACTTTAAATATTAAAGCTGGACTCACTGAGGATGCAAGTATCCTCTCCATAGCAGACTTTATTTTGTGTCGATATATGTTTTTATTCAAAGTAACTTTGTATTGTAATTCTGATCCCCAAAACACAGACACAAAAAAGACTACACTCTTTTCTTTTATCACTTTTTCATGTTTCCTCAGATTTTTTAGTATTTGATCATAACTGACTTTCCTTATAACATGCTTTCATTTTCCCAGGTCCAGAGATAATTAAATACAAAACAAAAATATTCAGTGAAAATATTGCCTGGAAATTCTGATTCTAGAGATTTTCTGGACATAGCTGAGCATAGAATCTGGGGGTTGGGGGGAGACATTTTTAATTGAAAAGATCTAGTAGGTTAAAGATTTCAGCTGTTTTAGGAAGATTTTCTGTTTTAGGAAGAAGAAATACGTATTTTCCTATTCTTTGTTTCTAATTTTGGACCAATAAATCGATGACGTTTTAGCCAATACTAAAAAAAAAAATCAACTTTGAATATTCATTGAAAGGACTGATGCTGAAGCTGAAGCTCCAATACTTTGGCCACCTGATGCAAAGAGCCGACTCACTGGAAAAGACCCTGATGCTTGGAAAGATTGAAGGCAGGAGGAGAAGGGGGTGACAGAGGATGAGATGGCCGGATGGCATCCCTGATGTGATGGGCATGAGTTTGCGCAAACTCCGCAAGATGGTGAAGGGCAGGGAAGCCTGACATGCTATAGTTTATGGAATTGCAAAGAGTCATACACGACGTAAAGAGTGAACAACAACAACGAGGAAGAACTGCATAAATAAGACTGATGAGTAAAAGCCCCCTCCCGTGTTTCAGAGAGTGTATAATCAGATGGTGAGACTCTCATCACTTCATCTTCTCGCTCACGTGAAGGTTGAAAGAGAACACTCCTGCTGCCTTCCTGGCAACTGACGGCCACGCGTTGACCTTCTCATTGACCAGCTGCACTGGGGCTGAAGGGCCCCTTACCTCCAACACAGCCACTTGGTCTTCCAGCTTGAACAACCTCCTGCTCACACAATGACTGCTTTGTCCAGATGGAAGCTGTGTTAGTCACATTTTTAATTTTCTGTTATCTTGTGGTGATTGACGTTTTAAAAATACTGGGAAAGACTGCCCTCCCAGGACCAGCCAATTCTGAGAGGCAGAAAAGTGACCTAGCCAAGAGCTCACCTTTTACATGCAAATTAACCAAGCTTCCCAGGTGGCACTAGTGGTGAAGAACCCACCTCCCAATGTAGGAGATCCAAGAGATGGGGGTTCAATCCCAGGTCGGGAAGATCCTCTGGAGGAGGGCATGGCAACCCAGTCCAGTATTCTTGCCTGGAGGACCCCCATGGACAGAGGAGCCTGGCAGGCTACAGTCTATGGGGTCACCAAAGAGTCAGACATGACTTAGCGACTCACCCAACAACTAATCTGGAATCCATACTCCTAACGGCTTCCTCCACAGACACTCACACACCAGACCAATATATTCCCTGCCCTAAATCATCCCAGGCTGAAGTGCCAAGCAATCACATCTACAGCCCAAAGCCTGCTATAACTATTCCAACAAGCCAGTCCTCACCTGTTAACTATGCCCTGCCTTACCTTTTCCATGGAAATCCCAATAAATTTCTGTCCAGCAGAAAATAAGGTAACATTGTAAAGCAACTATACTTCTATAAAAATTAAAAAAAAGAAATCCCAATAAAAGCTCTGGTCTAGCTCTCCCCTCACGTCTGCTTCTGCTCCTCATCAGAACTGGTTCGTGCTTCCCCTCTGGTCCTACAGGCATGGCATGCCCCCTTGTCTTAGGAAATGTAAGTCATAAATTCTTCTTTCAATGGAATTGACCTCTCTATGTAGAAACTCAGTCACCTCTCTCCCACAGATACAAATGAGAAAAGTATCAGAAGTGATGGGGCTTCCCAGGTGGCTCAGTGATAAAGAATCTGCCTGTCAATGTAGGAGACACAGTTTCGATCGCTGGGTCGGGAAGATCCCTTGGATAAAGAAATGGCAACCCACTCCAGTATTCTTGCCTGGGAAGTCCCATGGGCAGAGGAGCCTGGTGGGCTATAGTCCAGAAGGCGGGCAGAGAGGCCTTGTGTGCTGCAGTCCAAGGGGTCACAGAGAGTTGGACGAGTGTGCTCAGTCACTCTGTTGTGTCTGACTCTTTGTAGCTCACCAAGTTCCTCTGTCCTTGGGATTTCCCAGGCAACAATACTGGAGTGTGCTGCCATTTCCTTCTCTAGGGGATCTTCCTGACACAGGCCTCAAACCTTTGTCTCCTGCATTGCCAGACAAATTCTTTACCACTGAGTCACATAGCAACTAAACAACAACAGTCAGAAGTGACGATAGGCAAGCGTCAAACTTCTAGACTCCTTTGCTTTACATGTTTTTTGGTGACAGTCAGTTCAGTCACTCAGTTGTGTCTGACTCTTTGTGACCCCTTGGACTGCAGCACACAAGGCCTCTGCCCATCACCAACTCCTAGAGCTTGTTCAAACTCATATCCATTGAGTCTGTGATGCCATCCAGCCATCTCATCTTCTGTCATCCCCTTCTCCTCCTGCCTTCAATCTTTCCCAGCATCAGGATCTTTTCCAGTAAGTCAGTTCTTCGCATCAGGTGGCCAAAGTATTGGAGTTTCAGCTTCGGCATCAGTCCTTCCAATGAATATTCGGGACTGATTTCCTTTAGGATTGACTGGTTTGATCTCCTTGCAGTCTGAGGGACTCTCAAGAGTCTTCTTCAACACCACAGTTCAAAAGCAACAGTTCTTCGGCACTCAGCTTTCTTTATAGTGCAACTCTCGCATCCATACATGACTACTGGAAAAACCATAGCTTTGACTAGATGGACCTTTGTTGGCAAAGTAATGTCTCTGCTTTTTAATATGCTTTCTAGGTTGGTCATAGCTTTTCTTCCAAGGAGCAAGCGTCTTTTAATTTCATGGCTGCAGTTACCATCTACAGTGATTTTGGAGCCCAAGAAAATAAAGTCTGTCACTGTTTCCATTTTGGAGACAAGGCACACATTAAAATTGATTAGAAAAAGATCCATGAATGCACGTATTTGTTAAGAAAAAAAATTAAGCCTGCTAGTTTTGGTTAGCTTTTGGCCTTTGGAAAGCACTAAATTAGCCATCAGTATTCTTTTGAGGGCCTTCCCCTAAAATTGCAAGGTACGATCGATGGCTTTCAGAGTGAAAATCTACAACTTCCCAGTGAAATTACTGTAACAGAGGTTTGGGATCATGCTCTGCGGAGTGGCTCCTGCAGGTTTCTGGTTAGAAGGCAGTTTAGTTTTCTTTCCCATGATGTCAGAACAGGACTTTGATGGAGAGCTGAGTGCTACATCAGTCATGTTCTTGGAACTTTTGTGTAAGACAGAGCAGGCCCTCTGCTGGTAGCAATAGCTGACTGTACATAGAATTTTTTTTTTTTAATTCGTTCAGAGTCTGACTCTTTGCGACCCCATGGACTGTAGCCCACCAGGCTCCTCTGTCCATGGGATTCTCCAGGCAAGAATATTGGAGTGGGTTGCCATTCTCTTCTCTAGGGAATCTTCCTGACCCAGGGATGGAACCTGGGTCTCCCCCATTGCAGGCAGATTCTTTACCATCTGAGCCATGCCTTTACCAAATTCAGATACTGTCTGTGGCAGCCGTTCTTAACCTTCACTGTGCAAAAGAATCTTCTAGGGTGTCTTCTAGAAAGGCCAGCATCTGTGTTCTCTGCAAGTTGTTTGGATTCACACATAAAATCCATAGCTAATGGGAAGTTGCTGTATAAAACAGGGAGCTCAACCTGGTGCTCTGTGACAACCTAGAGGGGTGGAGTGGGGCAGGCGGAGCATGTGAAATTTATGGCCGATTCACATTGTTGTATGGCATTGTAATCATCCTCCAATTAAAAATAAATTTGAAAAGAAGGTATTTGATTTCAGTTAATGGAAAATTCAAGCACAGATATTTTTTACTTCCCTTGGATGATTTTAATGTTCAACCAGAGGTGAGAATCATCCTCTAGTCTTAAGACCCTGCATGGACACTATAAAATCTAAAACTCTGTGCTCACTTAGCTAGATGGATTTCACAAGAACATGTAGATCTAAGAGCAAAAACTCTTATTTAAAAAATACCGAGAAAAAGCAGTGTCATTCAGTGAACAGCGCACTGAAGTAGAGTTAGGAACATTGATTCACAGATAGCATTTAATGCTAAGAGATTGAAATAAGTCACTGCAATCGACCGATGGCATAAGACTCACTTGCTAAGGTTTATTGTGTGGAGTTTCCAAACTGACTTCAAAGTAAATGAGAATGAGAATAAAAAAGAAAAGTATAAATGGGACTGCATTAATTAAGGGAGAGTAAGTCATTGCAACTGGCTCAGTATTAAAGAACCCACCAGCCAATGCAGGAGATATAAGAGACACACATTCAATCCATGGGTGGGGAAGATCACCTGCAGGAGGAAATGACAACCCAATCCAGTATTCTTGCCTTGGAAATTCCATGACAGATGGGCCTAAAGGGCTACAGTCCATGGGGTTGCAAAGAGTCGGACACGACTTTGTGACTAAGCATGCACAAATCATTGCTACTAGCCAGGAAAAGTTCA
Organism: Giraffa tippelskirchi; assembly: GCF_054371585.1. Classification (NCBI taxonomy): domain Eukaryota; kingdom Metazoa; phylum Chordata; class Mammalia; order Artiodactyla; family Giraffidae; genus Giraffa; species Giraffa tippelskirchi. Next base: position 53,809,852 of record NC_137280.1, read on the forward strand.
GTGCTCTGTTAAAATAGTTTGTTTAGAATTGGAGAAAACAGACTGGACAAATTTGTTAGTGTTTGTGGACAAAAGAAATGGGCTTGTGTGCATAACTGCATCTTCATTTATTAACAATTCTTTACATCTTTGTATAGGCTTCTTGATTCCACACATGAAAGTTGATGAAGTTGTTTTAAGTGAACTCATGACATGGACATGAGTTTGAGCAAACTCCGGGAGATAGTGAAGGACAGGGAAGCCTAGTGTTCTGCAGTCCATGGGGTTGCAGAGTCAGACATGACTTAGCAACTGAACAAGAACAATAACTGCAGTGACAGAATCGTCAATTGAGAAAAAGTTTGACAGAAACAAATTTTGGACTCTTTTTTTGAAGACTTACTCATCCTTTGGGAAATTTTCTACTACTCAATTTGATGCAGTTCAGTTCAGTTCAGTCGCTCAGTTGTGTCCGACTCCTTGTGACCCATTGGACTGCAGCATGCCAGGCCTCCCTCTCTATCAGCAACTCCCAGAGTTCACTCAAACTCATGTCCATTGACTTGGCAATGCCATCCAACCATCTCATCCTCTGCCGTCCCCTTCTCTTCCCGCCTTCAAAGGATCTTTCCCAGCATCAGGGTCTTTTCAAATGAGTCAGCTCTTTGCATCAGGTGGCCAAAGTATTGGCGTTTCAGCTTCAGCATCAGTCCTTCCAATGAACACTAAGGACTGATCTCCTTTAGGATGGACTGGTTGGATCTCCTTGTAGTCCAAGGGACTCTCAAGAGTCTCCTCCAACACCACAGTTCAAAAGCATCAATTCTTCAGTGCTCAGCTTTCTTTATAGTCCAACTCTCACATCCATACATGACTACTGGAAAAACCATAGCCTTGACTAGATGGACCTTTGCTGGCAAAGTAATGTCTCTGCTTTTTAATATGCTGTCTAGGTTGGTCATAACTTTTCTTCCAAGGAGTAAGCGTCTTTTAATTTCATGGCTGCAGTCACCATATTCAGTGATTTTGGAGCCCCAAAAAATAAAGTCTGACACTGCTTCCACTGTTTCTCCATCTGTTTGCTATGAAGTGATGGGACTGGATGACATGATCTTAGTTTTCTGAATGTTAAGCTTTAAGCCAGCTTTTTCACTCTCCTCTTCACTTTCATCAAGAGGCTCTTTAGTTCTTCTTCACTTTCTGCCATAAGGGTGGTGTCATCTGCATATCTGAGGTTATTGATATTTCTCCCAGAAATCTTGATACCAGCTTGTGCTTCCTCCAGCCCAGCTTTTCTCATGATCTACTCTGCATAGAAGTTAAATAAGCAAGGTGACAATATACAGCCTTGACATACTCCTTTTCCTATTTGGATCCAGTCTGTTGTTCCATGTCCAGTTCTAACTGTTGCTTCCTGACCTGCATACAGGTTTCTCAAGAGGCAGATCAGGTGGTGTGGTATTGTCAACTCTTTCAGAATTTTCCACAGTTTGTTGTGATCCACACAGTCAAAGGCTTTGGCATAGTCAATAAAGCAGAAATAGATGTTTTTCTGGAACTCTCTTGCTTTTTTGATGATCCAGTGGATGTTGGCAATTTGATCTCTGGTTCCTCTGCTTTTTCTAAAACCAGCTTGAACATCTAGAAGTTCACGGTTCACATATTGTTGAAGCCTGGCTTGGAGAACTTTGAGCATTACTTTACTAGCATGTGAGAAGGTGGTCTCATGAGTTTAATCTGTCCTTTCTGGGGGTTTGGAGAGAGTGGTTGGAGGAATAGAGGTCTGATATGGCCACTGAATATGGGACTTTGTGCAGCTGTATTATTACTCCATGAGCTTGTCCACAGTTTCTCTCCTGAAAGTGGGGAGCAATGAAATCATTGCTCCAAGACAAGTCAGGAAGAAGCCAGGGTATTGCAAAGCTTTCTTCTGAACTTTGCCTCTAGCAATTCTTGACCAAGGCTGCAGGGTTACACACAAGTCCAGACTGACCTAAGCCTTCCTTTTTGGTTTAAATTTCTCAAATCCTCTTCTCTTTCCTTTTTATTATTTCTTCTGGTTTGACTTTGGAAGAAAGAGCCAGGAGTCCATGTTTATTTGATATTTTGATAGAAATCCGTACTCTAGTTTCTGTTCTTTACTTCTGGCACCTGTGTATTTCCATTGACTCCTACTATCTGAGATATACATTATGCATTATTATTATATTTTATTCAACATATTCAGGGCTTTAAGACACAGGGGTTAGGGCTTGGCTGGGTTTTAGAAACTACTGAAACCAAAAGTCACTTTCTTCTTTTCAAATTTATGATATACATCCTTATGTTTTTGATTTGGTTACTTCTCCAAGGTTTATACTTGGAGAAGGGCATGACAACCCACTCCAGTATTCTTGCTTGGAGAATCACATGGTCAGAGGAACCTGGCAGGCTGCAGTCCATTGGGTTGCAAAGAGTCGAATATGACTGAAGGGACTTATCATGCATGCACCAAAGTTTATATGAGATAGTTTTAAAGTCTACTTCATATTGCTTGGGTAATATTATATAAGTTTTATGAGAAAGCCTCTGATAATTGAAATAACCTGGGATGTGGCAAAGAAAAAAGTGAAGAACATTTGTCTCATCATGATGTGGCTATAAACAGGTTTTCTTTTCTGAGGTAGTGTTATAATTAACAGTATGGGCTTGAAAGTAAGAACTTCAAGCTAGATCTAATGCAGTTTCAGTCACTTATTAACTACATAAGCTTAAGTGAGGTTCTTAATCTCACTAAGCTTTCATTTGTGCATCTGTAAAGGTGGTTAATAATTATATGTACCACAAGCAGAGCTGTGAAGATTAAATTCTATGATAGGTACTTGGCACAGGGGTGAACATATAGCAAGTATCTAATTAAAAGCTACCATTAGTTTTGTTTATTATGCTTTTCTAACTTAAAACTGGAAAAGATGAATCAAGCTGGGGGACAACTGCTCCTTTTGGTTTTCCTTATCAAGTCTCATCTACTTTCACATCCTGTATTTACATTTGAAAAGTGATGAACCCCATAGACAAGTAGATGCTCAAGTATTATTTAGGTGCAAACTCCAGGTTTCCTCTTTCATTCTAACTGGTTTTGACTATTATTTGCAGCTTCTACCCAGGCGGTAGAGAATCTGCCTGCAATGCCGGAGACCTGGGTTCAATCCTTGAGTCAGGAAGATCCCCTGGAGAAGGGCGTGGCAACCCACTCCAGTGTTCTTGCCTGGAGAATCCCATGGACAGAGGAGCCTGGCAAGCTACAGTCCATTGGGTCACAAGGAGTCTGAGACATGACTGAGAGACTAACACACACACACACACACACACACACACACACACACACACACACACACACTACAGAGTAACTTACATGAGCCAGGAGGACTTTAGAGCTATTTAAATATTTGCACTTGTTTAGTGTGATAATGATTTGGAATTAAGACTCTTGTCTTCTAAGTGTAGTGACAAACTTTGTATCTTATAAGCTTTATATTAGAACTGCAAGAAACATCATATGTGAATATTGATTGAAGTCATAAAAGAATGCATGAAAGAAAGTGAAAGTGAAGTCGTGTCTGAGTCTTTCCAACCCCATGGACTGTAGCCCACCAGGCTCCTCCACCCATGGGATTTTCCAGGCAAGAATATTGGAGTGGGTTGCCATTTCCTCTTCCAGGAGATCTTCTTGACCCAGAGATAGAACCCAGGTCGCCCGCATTGCAGGCAGACTCTTTACTGTCTAAGCCACAAGGGAAGCCACAAAGAATGCATACATATGAGCTATTTTATCATTATTGTGACATTTACATTAAATAACACTACTATAAAATCCACAGAATTATGTCTTTGCTACTATATATACATACATATTTTATATGCTTAAAATAACATATTTATTCTCCTACAGTTAGTTCTGAAAGGCAGAAGTCTGCAAACAGTTTCACTATGCTAAAACCTAAATACATTTTTTTTTTAATAAATTTATTTATTTTAGTTGGGGGCTAATTACTTTACAATATTGTAATACATTGCCATACATTGACATGAATCAGCCATGGGTTTACATGTGTTCCCCTTCCTGGACCCCCCACCCACCTCCCTCCCCATCCCATCCCTCTGGGTCATCCCATTGCCCTGGCCCTGAGCCCTTGTCTCATGCATCGAACATGGAATGGTGTTCTGTTTCACATATGATAATATACATGTTTCAATGCTATTCTCCCAGAACGTCCCACCCTCACCTTCTCCCTCAGAGTCCATAAAATTGTTCTATGCATCTGTGTCTCTTATTCTGTCTCGCATATAGGGTTATCGTTACCATCTTTCAAATTCCATATATATGCATTAGTATACTGTATTGTTGTTTTTCTTTCTGGCTTACTTCACTCTGTATAATGGGCTCCAGTTTCATCCATCTCAGTAGAACCGATTCAAATGTATTTTTTTTTAATGGCTGAGTAATATTCCATTGTGTATATGTACCACAGCTTCCTTATCCATTCGTCTGCTGATGGACATCTAGGTTGCTTCCATGTCCTGGCTATTGTAAACAGTGCTGCGATGAACATTAGGGTACACGTGTCTCTTTCAATTCTGGTTTCCTCGGTATATATGCCCAGCAGGGGGATTGCTGGGTCATATGGCAGTTCTATTCCCAGTTTTTTAAGGAATCTCCACACTGTTCTCCATAGTGGCTGTACTAGTTTGCATTCCCACCAACAGTGTAAGAGGGTTCCCTTTTCTCCACACCCTCTCCAGCATTTATTGCTTGTAGACTTTTGGATACACATTAAGCTTGTAGACTTTTTAAACACATTAAGAATTTAGGAAGGAAATTCACGTATCACTGAATGGGGATGAGTTTGAACAACTTATCTTTTTAATGATTAGTGGGTTTTGCTTTGATTTTTTCTTGTATTTTGTTTTTAGGGATTTTTAAACATCATTTGCCAAATCTTTAAGCCAATCATTCCAATTTTTAAGAGGGTTCAGGGGATTTTCTAAGCAATCTAATCACATGGACCACAGCCTTGTTTAACTCAATGAAACTATGAGCCGTGCCATGTAAGGCCACTCAAGACAGATGGGTCATGGTGGAGAGTTCTGGCAAAATGTGGTCGACTGGAGAAGGGAATGGCAAACCACTTCAGTATTCTTGCCTTGAGAACCCCATGAACAGTATGAAAAAGCAAAAAAAGATAGGACACCGAAAGATGAACTCCCCAGTTCAGAGGGTGCCCAATATGCTACTGGAGATCAGTGGAGAAATAACTCCACAAAGAATGAAGAGATGGAGCCAAAGCAAAAACAACACCCAGTTGTGAATGTGACTGGTGATGGAAGCAAGGTCCGATGCTGTAAAGAGCAATATTGCATGGGAACCTGGAATGTTAGGTCCATAAATCAAGGCAAATTGGAAGTGGTCAAACAGGAAATGGCAAGAGTGAACGTCAACATTTTAGGAAACAGCAAACTAAAATGGACTGGAATGGGTGAATTTAACTCAGATGACCATTATATCTACTACTGTGGGCAAGAATCCCTTAGAAGGAATGGAGTAGCCATTAGAGTTATCAAGAGTCTGAAATGCAGTACTTGGATGCAACCTCAAAAATGACAGAATGATCTCTGTTCATTTCCAAAGCAAACCATTCAATATCAGAGTAATCCAAGTCTATGCCCTGACCAGTAATGCTGAAGAAGCTGAAGTTGAACAGTTCTATGAAGATCTACAAGACCTTTTAGAACTAACACCCCAAAAAGATGTCCTTTTCATTATAGGGGACTGGAATGCAAAAGTAGAAAGTAAAGAAAAATCTGGAGTAACAGGCAAGTTTGGCCTTGGAGTACAGAATGAAAAAGGGCAAATGCTAATAGAGTTTTGTGAAGAGAACGCACTGGTCATAGCAATCACCCTCTTCCAACAATGTAAGAGAAGACTCTACACGTGGACATCACCAGATGGTCAACACCGAAATCAGATTGATTATATTCTTTGCAGCCAAAGATGGAAAAGCTCTATACAGTCAGCAAAAACAAGACCAGGAGCAGACTGTGGCTCAGATTATGAACTCCTTATTGCCAAATTCAGACTTAAGTTGAAGAAAGTGGAGAAAACCACTAGCCCATTCAGGTATGACCTAAATCAAATCCCTTATGACTATACAGTGGAACTGAGAAATAGATTTAAGGGACTAGATCTGATAGACAGAGTGCCTGATGAACTATGGACAGAGGTTAGTGACATTATACAGAAGACAGGGATCAAGACCATCCCCAAGAAAAAGAAATGCAAAAAAGCAAAATGGCTGTCTGAAGAGGCCTTACAAATAGCTGTGAAAAGAAGAGAAGTGAAAAGCAAAGGAGAAAAGAAAAGCTATTCCCATCTGAATGCAGAGTTCCAAAGAATAGCAAGGAGAGATAAGAAAGCCTTCCTCAGTGATCATTGCAAAGAAATAGAGGAAAACTATAGAATGGGAAAGACTAGAGATCTCTTCAAGAAAATTAGAGATACCAAGGGAACATTTCATGCAAAGATGGGCTCAATAAAGGACAGAAATGGAATGGACCTAACAGAAGCAGAAGATATTAAGAAGAGGTAGCAAGAATACACAGAAGAACTGTACAAAAAAGATCTTCACCACCCAGATAATCACAATGGTATGATCACTCACCTATAGTCAGACATCCTTGAATGCAAAGTCAAGTGGGCCTTAGGAAGCATCACTACGAACAAAGCTAGTGGAGATGATGGAATTCCAGTTAAGCTATTTCAAATCCTAAAAGATGGTGCTATGAAAGTGCTGCACTCAATATGCCAGCAAATGTGGAAAACGCAGCAGTGGCCACAGGACTGGAAAAGGTCAGTTTTCATTCCAATCCCAAAGAAAGGCAATGCCAAAGAATGCTCAAACTACCGCACAATTGCACTCATCTCACATGCTAGTAAAGTAATGCTCAAAATTCTCCAAACCAGGCTTCAACAATACTTGACCCGTGAACTTCCAGATGTTCAAGCTGATTTTAGAAAAGGCAGAGGAACCAGAGATCAAATTGCCAACATCCGCTGGATCATCGAAAAAGCAAGAGAGTTCCAGAAAGACATCTACTTCTGCTTTATTGACTATGCCAAAGCCTTTGACTGTGTGGATCACATTAAACTGTGGAAAATTCTGAAAGAGATGGGAATACCAGACCACCTGACCTGCCTCCTGAGAAATCTGTATGCAAGTCAGGAAGCAACAGTTAGAATTGGACATGGAACAACAAACTTGTTCTAAATAGGAAAAGGAGTACGTCAAGGCTGTATATTGTCACCCTGCTTATTTAACTTCTATGCAGAGTACATCATGAGAAGCGCTGGGCTGGATGAAGCACAAGCTGGAATCAAGATTTCTGGGAGAAATATCAATAACCTCAGATATGCAGATGACACCACCCTTATGGCAGAAAGTGAAGAAGAACTAAATAGCCTCTTGATGAAAGAGAAAGAGGAGAGTGAAAAAGTTGCCCTAAAATTCAGCATTCAGAAAACTAAGACCATGGCATCTGGTCCCATCACGCCATGGCAAATAGATGGGGAAACAGTGGAAATAGTGATAGACTTTCTGGGGCTCCAATATTACTGCAGATGTGACTGCAGCCATGCAATTAAAAGATGCTTACCCTTTGGCAGGAAAGTTGTGACCAGCCTAGACAGCATATTAAAAAGCAGAGACTTTACTTAGCCAACAATGGTCCATCTAGTCAAGGCTATGGTTTTTCCAGTGATCATGTATGGATGTGAGAGTTGAACTATAAAGAAAGCTGAGCACTGAAGAATTGATGCTTCTGAACTGTGGTGTTGGAGAAAACTCTTGAGAGTCCCTGGGACAGCGAGGAGATCTAATCAGTCCATCCTAAAGGAGATCAATCCTGAGTGTTCATTGGAAGGACTGATGTTAAAGCTGAAACTCCAATACTTTGGCCACCTGATGAGAAGAGCTGACTCATTTGAAAAGACCCTGATGCTGGGAAAGATTAATGGCGGGAGGCGAAGGGGATGACAGAGAATGAGATGGTTGGATGGCATCACTGACTCAATGGACATGAGCTTGAGTAAACTGCCAGAGTTGGTGATAGACAGGGAGGCCTGGCGTGCTGCAGTCCATGGGATCACAGAGTTGCACACGACTGAGTGACTGAACTAAACTGAACTGAACTGAGGGAATTTTCACTCTGGCCCAAATGTAAGAACAGGAGCCAGATTCATGTCCATGCCTTAAACAACTAAGAATCTGGATGAAAAGTCTGAAAAAAAAAAAAATACCTCTCAGACATTGAACAACAAGGAGCTCAAGTGACCCCAAAGAAAAGAAACAAATAAAGTGAAGCTTACTATCAATCATTTGTGCTGTCTGGCTGTGGGCACTTAGCGGAGCCCCGTATGGGGGTAGGGCTAGGATGAGGGTGACCTAGTGAGCTGCAGAGGGTGAAATTTAAGGAGCACTAACTTTCAGGGTCTTGCAATGCAGAGTGAGTCCTGAGGTCTTCCCTTTTTTTTTTTTTTTTGTCTGCACTGGATCTTCCTTGCTGCATGGACTTTCTGTAGTTATGGCGATCGGGGAGTTTCTCTCTAGTTGCAGTGCACAGGCTTCTCATTGCCATGGCTTCTCTTGTTACAGAGCACAGGCTCTAGAGCATGCAGGCTTCAGTAGTTGCAGCTCCCAGGCTCTAGAGCACAGGCTCAGTAGTTGTGGCACACAGGCTTAGTACCTCTGTGGCACTAGGGATCAAACCTACATCCCCTGCATCGGCAGGCGAATTCTTAACCACTGGACTACCAGGGAAGCCCCTAGAGGTCTTCTTGAACTGGGGAGATTGGTAACCAACTATTAGGGAGACTCAAGTGACAGAAATTTGCATAGAGAGTGTCAAAAGAAAGAGTACTCTGCACAAAAACAGACCGCAATATCTGCATTTTCTCCTAGAGTTTTGACTGATTACTTCCCGTGTGCAGAGTGAGACTCCAAGAGAGTGAGAAAGAAAACATTACCACAGGGGCTATGAATGTTCGCATTCCAACCAAGCATACAAACTGCATAAAGAAACTTCATTAAACACCAAGACCATCTTTCTAGAGATTAACATTACTTAAGAAGAGAACCAATCTATTAATACTTTTAGAGCACAGGCGGCTTCAAACTGAGGTGAACACTCCCTTCTACCCAGGGTTTCACTTCACCAAGTCATAGGTATTTAACGGTAAAAAGAGTAGCTTACATTTTTCTTTAAATTTTGCACCCAATTGTATGGGGAATGTCAATGTTTAAAATAGAACAAGCAGAGCTGCTCTCTGAATCAAGAGTCCCACCCTCTGGAGTAATTCCAGAGACTATGTGTGTACTTCTGCAGAAGAGAATTTGAAGCACAAAGGATCTGTAACTCAGCTAATTAGCCCTACACGCCTCACTGCTGTTATTTACAGCACTGCTGCTGCTGCTAAGTCGCTTCAGTTGTGTCCGACTCTGTGCGACCCCATAGACGGCAGCCCACCAGGCTCCCCTGTCCCTGGGATTCTCCAGGCAAGAATACTGGAGTGGGTTGCCGTTTCCTTCTCCAGTGCGTGAAAGTGAAGTCACTCAGTTGTCCGACTCTTAGCAACCCCATGGACTGTAGCCTACCAGGCTCCTCCGTCCATGGGTTTTTCCAGGCAAGAGTACTGGAGTGTGGTGCCATTGCCTTCTCCTTTACAGCACTAAATCCAGCCAAACAGTATACTTAGCATTTTTCCAAAGTTACTTCCATGGGATAGCAAGGTAAAAATATTATGCTTTTTTTTTTTTTTTCTAAATTCTTACTTAAAGGTAAGTATTTACATGGTACTTTTGGTGCTTATAGATTACATCTTGTCATGCAAGAAATGAGTAGCCACATGTTTAATAATCAGAACCAAAGCTCTGACTTAGATATTTGTGAATTTACTAGGAGCTTTTCATTCCATTAAAAACAGTATTTGAGTTATTTCAAGTTCAGGCATTGGCCTCAGAAATTTTTTCAAAGAGAAGAAAAATTGTCAGTCTAAAAATATTAAGAAATCTAAAAATAGTTGTGTCTATTCTTGTACCACATAAATATAGAACATATTTAAAAGAGCTTTCCAATAACAACTTCTTTATTGTTCAGCTTCAGGAGGTTTTAACCCAGTTGTTACAGATGTAGCCTCTTTTCTTGCTCTATTGCAACCCTCTAGCAATTTCTGTAAAACTGAATAGAACCTATAGATTTTGTACATGTATTAGCTAATATGATGACACTCTCACCAGCAAACTGGCTATGGCTTCAAAAAAAAAAAGCAAAAACTTATTCAACTGGTTATGTTTCTTACTGGGGCTTCCTTGGTGGCTCAGAATGCAAAGAATCCACCTGCAAAGTGGGAGACCTGGGTCTGATCCCTTGGTTGGGAATATCCCCTGGAGGAGGGCGTGGCAACCCACTCCAGTACTCTTGCCTAAAGAATCCCATGGACAGAAGAACCTGGCAGGCTACAGTTCATGGTGTCGAAAAGAGTAGGACACAACTGAGTGACTAAGCACAGCATGTTTCTTACCTGGCAGGACACATGATGAAAGAACTTTCCTGGGAAATCCATGTAGGAAATCATTTGATGGTATTCAGAGTTAGGTAAGTGTATCCTCTGGAGAAGGAAATGGCAACCCACTCCAGTATTCTTGCCTGGAGAATTCCATGGACAGAGGAGCCTAGAGGGCTACAGACCATGAGGTGGCAAAGAGTCGGACACAACTGAGTGACTAACACTACTACACTACTAAGTGTAACATCATGAGGTGATATAAAGTTTCTTTCCATTTCTGTTGCAAAATCTGTGCTTTGGGAGTAAAAATATCCATAAAAATTACATAAATTGTTATGATAAATGGAGATTCAGGTTCCTACAGTGTGGAAATTCGATTATAATTGCATTCTGAAGATCCAAAACTGAAATGGTGTGATATACAGTAATTGTTCTTTTGCTACAATTCCCTTGTAGGTAGAATTGGATTTTATAAATTATTTCTTTGCTAATTCCTTGTAAGTTTTCGTATATGTGTGCTCACTCAGTAGTGTTGGACTCTTTGCAATCCTATAAACTGTAGCCCACCAGTCTCCTCTGTCCATGGGATTTCCCAGGCAAGAATACTGGAGTGGGTTACCATTTCCTCCTCCAGGGGATCTTGACCCACCCAGGGATCGAACCCACATTTCCTGCATTGGTAGTTGGATTCTTTATGGCTGAGCCACCTGGGAAGCCCCCCTGCAAGGATGACCAATAATTGATATTTCATTACTGAAAGCAATGCCAAGTATCTCACAAAAAGCAAAATGTTATGTGTGAATTGTCACAGTTTTTATCAAAAGGGCATTGTCCTTAGCTGCAATCATTTGTAGAAGGAATCATGTTTCATTCATTTTAAATCCCCAGCTACTGACACAAACCTCCTGTACATGAACATCATTTAATTAAAACCTCTTACTTCATCCAAAGGGTGACTTTTTCTTTTTAAGACTTACTTTCATTGTAACACTAATGTGAAACTTCATAATTAAATAATTGTTGGTACACTTTAGTACATGTTAGATTTGCACAGTGGCAGTATTCAATAACCACAGCTTTATCACTTGGTGACAATGGTAACAGTCACACCATTGTTCTCTCCTGTCACTGAGGCATCTTTTCATGCTATCTTCAGTGCCATGGCCATTACAGAATCTGAATGCCCAGGACTACATGCTATTCTGTGTGGCAACAAATGTACCCGTCCTAGGGTAGAATATAAGCTTTTTTGTCCACGTGACAGGAAAACTGAGAGAGATATTAATTTGTAGATTTGGATTACTCTCCAAGCTGTGGGGGCTTCCCAGGTGGCACCAGTGGTGAAGAACCCGCCTGCCAATGTAGGAGACATAAGAGACTTAGATTCGATCCCTGGGTCAGGAAGATTCCCTGGAGGTGGGCATGGCAACCCACTCCAGTATTCTTGCCTGGAGAATCTCATGGACACAGGAGCCTGGTGAACTATAGTCCATGGGGTTGCAAAGAGTCAGATATGACTGAGAAGGCATGCATGAACACACCACATACGTTTAAGGTATACAATCGAATGGTTTGACTTACATTCATCATGAAATGATTACTATAAGTCTAGCAAACACCCATCATTTCATATGGATACAAAAATAAATATATACAAAATAAAAGAAAAATAAAATTTGTTTCTTTGTGATGAGACCTCTTAGAACTTACTTTCTTAACACCTTTCATATATAATGTTTAGCTGTGTTAATTGCATTTATCATGTTTTACATCACTTCCCTAGTGCTCATCTATCTTATAACTGGAAGTTTGTACCTTTTGACCACCTGCATCCAATCCCCCACGCAACCCCCAGCCTCTGATAACCACAAATCTGGTCTCCTTTTCTAGAGTTTGTCTATTTTGAAGTATAACTGGCCGACAACACCGTGTCCTGGGTGCACAACATCATGACTTGACATTTCTATACATTTTACAACGATCACCTTGATAAGCCTAGTTACTGTCTGTCACCATACAAAGATATTACATAGTTATTGACTCTGTTCCCCACACTGTACATTTTATACCCATGACTCATTTATTTAGTAACTGGCAGTTTGTTCCTCTTCCTCTCCCTCATCTATTTCTCTCATTCCCAACTTCCTCCCCATGTACACACTGTTTTATTCAATGGAAACACAACAGTAAAAAGTATTTAAGAAATACTTAGAGCCCTTATAGAAGAGCCCTTATAGAGCTTACATTCTAGTAAACAAATACATATAATACATGTGCAACAAATAAGCATTGTATATAATGTCAGGTAGAGATAAGTGACATGAAGAATACGGCAGAGTAAGAACATAGAAATTGGTGTGAGAGGTGCTATTTCAACCGCAGGACCACTGCAGGTTTCTTGACCTTGCATCTAAAAACAGACACAAATTACATGAGGAGCAGGTGATAGGAGGTCTGCAGGAAGAGTGTTCTCCCTGGCAGAGTGAACAGAAAATATTCCGGAAAAACAGATTACACAAGCATGGTTCACGTGACCAGCAGTCAGGAAATATGGTGTCTGGAACTAGTTAGCAAAGAGAGAACATAAGGAGATAAGTTTGAAGAATCGGGCAGGAGCTAGATCACGCAAGCCTTACAGGTCAGGGCACGATATGGGATTTTGTTATGAGTTAAGTGGAAAGTCATGTGGACATTATATTATAAATGAGTAAGAGCAGAAGCGGGGAGGCCAGTGTATATTCAAAACTGAACACGCTGGTGGTGGGAGCGGTGAAAGAATTTCAGTATAAAAAGGAAACAGAGGATAAAAAATGGAAAATCTCACGAATGTGCCCTTTGGGAAAAAAAAAGGACTGAGAGACTGATTTTCTGTAAACGCCTGCTTTATAGACAATTGACAATACTGGCATTTTCTTAAATCCCATGGAGTTGGCCAGGGGTTGCCCCCTATCAACTTTGGGAAAGTTTGTTTCTGGTCTCCAGAGGCATAAACAAGAAACGACCCAGGTAGGGTTGGTCTCTCAAAATAAGCTGAATTGAGCTTTGTTTGTATGACTGGACTGGGTCTGTCCGCTCAGAAAATTTTCAGAGCTGGTCTCTGTGTGGTTTTGATTTTAATAGACTCTAACTGACCCTTCTTTCTGTTCCCTGCCCATAAATACAACCTACCCCAAACCCTCAACAGACTCGCCTGTGGCTTGCTACTGCTTGCATGTCCTGAAAGGCAATTGCTCTGCTAGTCTCAAATAAACTCAGCCTTTGACAATTTCAGACCTGCTTCGTTTTACCCTTATATGTAAGTCTACAGTAGCAAACCCAAGAGTTCCAGCTCATATAAAATCTGGCCTGGGAGAAATAAAACTAAGAGATGAAGCCGTAACCAACGATATTCAGAATGTGAAATTAAGCAACACCACAATTAATCATGAGACAGAGTGAATCAAATGGTGTAAATACTTTGAATTTTTCTACATTACATGAATACAAAGTCAAATTTACTATATTGAATGGTTAGGGTTCAGTCTTTAAATTTCATTATACATCACATAGATCTAATGTAAACATAGCCTAAATTCACCCAGCTTATAAGTGCATATGACCTATATGATAGTCTTGCTTTGAATAGAGGAGATTATATGTCTGGGTTTCCTCGATGGCTCAACAGGTAAAGAATCTGCTTGCAGTTCTGGAGATCCAAGAGATGTGGGTTCAATCTCTGGGCCAGGAAGATCCCCTGAAGAAGGAAATGGCAACTCATTTCAGTATTCTTGCCTGGGAAATCCCGTGGACAGAGGAGCCTGGCAGGGTACAGTCCATGAAGTCACATAGAGTCGGACACAACTGAATGACTTAGCATGTCTAATAAAAACAAATCTCAAATACTTTAAATTATAACACCTGTAATAATGAAGAAATTATTACATCATTATTATTGAAATCATTACCAGAGGTTGCTAAATTTAAAAAAACTAAAGTTGTAGAGATACAGCTGACGATATTGAGCTGCAGTTAAAGAAAAATTGTATTTTTCTTTGGCCTGTTTCTCTGATTTGAGAAGATTGGTACTATCTAAGTACAAAGGTCTTTGTTTTTCACAGAAGGTATTGCTTTATGTTGATAATAAGGCTTTCATTTTAGATTTTTAACAATGGTGTGGATGAGGATAAAGAAACTTTTTACAAAGAAAACAGGGACTGGTTACAAGACAATTTCTCAGCACACTTGACTTTCCTCACCTCACTTCCTGAGTGGCTGGTGATGAACAGAGCATTATACTTCTGAAGGTGTTGTGATCCTCCAAGAGCCTTTTACCATCTGAAAAATGCCTTATTTGTTACATTTAAAGATACACATCTTTTTAAAAGGAATCACTTCCTTCCTTAAGAGTGGTGTAGAGCCCTCTTCAATCTCAAAAGGTGGGAAAGAAAACAGCCCCCTTTGTGGTAAACTGATTTCCTCCAATGAGTTAAACCGCTTCAACAACTGAATGCTTTATGGCTCTATTTGCTGGGAGGTGGCAGAAAGAATTCATGTAAATTCTATTTACGTAAATTACTGTCCCTACTACTACCAGCTATTAGCTGGTATTTTGTGTTTACTCAATTTTTATGTAGTGTCACATTAATGTCAACAAAAATTGTGTAGACGACACAAGAAGGGAGCACCTCCATGTGTTTTTCTAAGAAACAGATTTAGCCTAAAAACACCTGCCAAGAACAATCCATAACAAATTCCGGACAATCCGTGCTGGGAAAGTCATAGCTAGTCCAATCTCTTATTTTTCTACATCTGTATTCCCAAGATTAAATTGTGAAGAGTTTGGTTAAAAAACGATTGAAGCTGCTGCGTTATTTGTTCCTAATACTCCCTGGGATGTGCATTTGTGTTTGTGGGCTAAGTGGCAGAAATGTAAACATTTAAAAGTTTACATTAGAAAAATCCAAAACTAGAACAACATGGAGTTCTCTTCCTCATTTCCGGAGGCAGCAGCATTGTATAGGGATAAAGTCCAGGCCAGATGAAGCCTCCATGAATACAATTACATACTTTCCTTCCTCGATTACACGAGATCACAGGCAATCTGACCACATAAATATCCAGGTGAGGAACACATTCATCAAAACTATAGATGTAGGGCTTTCCTGCTAGCTCAAGGGTAAAGAATCCCCATGTCAATGTAGGAGACGCAGATTTGATCCCTGGTCTGGGAAGATCCCACATTCCACGTGCCGCAGAGCAACTAAGCCTGTGCACCACAGCTACTGAGCCTGTGCTCTGGAACCCAGGAACTGCAACTATTGAGTCCACGTGCTGCAACTACTGAAGCCAGGGCACCCTAAAGCCTGTGCTCCGAAACAAGAGAAGCCACAGCAGTGAGAAGCCGGAGCACCAAAGGAAGAGTAGCCCCCACTCATCGCAACTAGAGGAAAGCCCTCGTAGTAACAAAGACCCAGCACAGCCATAAATAAATAACCAATAAATAAAGTTATATATTAAAAAATTACAGATGTGTCCATACATGTCAAATTATTTAGAATCTATACCTCTTTTTCCAAATGCTAGCTTTTATTAATTCTAGGTCATAGCTACTTGTTTGTTTCTTATTGACTTTTTTCCTGTATCTTTTTTTCCTCTAGTTTATTACAATTGCATAAGTTTAAGATGTACAGCATCACAATTTGGCTGACATCCACCATGAAATGGTTACCACAAGAAGTCCCATAAGCGTCCATAATTTCACACAGATTCAAAATTAAAGAAATAGAAAAAAATTTTCCTACTTCATGAGTAAGATTTTCCTTCCTTGGTGCTTCAAGTTTAGCTCATTCATACACAGCATGATACCAGTGAGAAGATGTAAATCACACTGAAATATGTCTCTATTTTGTGAGCATGTCTCTTGTGGTTACCGAGCCCTTGAAATATGGTTAGAGCAACTGAGAAAATGAGTTTTTAGTTTTATTCAATTTTAGCTTATTTAAATTTTAACCTGCCTGCCAATGCAGGAGATGTGGGCTCGATCCCTGGGTTGAGAAGATTCCCCTGGAAGACAAAATGACAACCCACTCCAGTATTCTTGCCTAGGAAATCCCACAGACAGAGGAGCCCGGAAGGCTACAGTCTATGGGGTCACAAAAGAGTCAAATACAGCTTAGGACTAAACAACAAGAAAAATTTAAATTTATATTTTAAAATGGAAGCTTTATAAAATCCTTTTCCATTAAACACAACATTTCAGTAAAACTGTATTTTACAGCCACTGCAACATGTAAGACATCATCATTGCAGTATAGAGTTTCTATTGGTCTCTGTCAAACAAACTGAAATCCGTGACACCTCATAGTTCATATCATCTGTTGTGCCCTTTGTCTCACTGTAACAGCTTCAACTTTCATACTTTCAAGGCAGAGCACTGGCAGAATCCTCCTACAGTACAAGAGTCAGGTGGTTTTCCTTTGTTATCAAGATCTGAGATGTTTTTATCAAACACGAGTGGATCATTAAGGTCTGGAGACCTCTTGAAGGAGCACTAGAGAGAAGTGACAGTGTGGCTCTGGCCCATCCCCCACATTTCCTTTCCAAGTGTCATGCAAGGACGGTCATCCATGGTGCCATCATCACATTTTTTATTCTACTTTCATCACTTTACTTGTATTCCCCATCCTTAACCATTCTCTACAGGTATCTGAAGTACACAGACAATATTACAATCATCCAAACCATCGTAGCACTTAGTTTTCAAAGTGCATCCAGAGAAGGAAGTCTGGCTTGCTGTAGGCTTTCCATGGATAATTCCCAGGTAAGAACCTGGGCTTGGAGAGTAGGAGATTCTTGATTTCAAGGCAGTGAACTGAGAAAGCTGGTAAGCAGAGAAAACCTGATGGATGGGGCTGGTATTCAGTTCTGGATATTGCCATCTATAGTACCCTCAGGTATTTTATTTACTTTTCTTTCTTTATTTACTTTTTAATTGGAGTATAATTCTTCTGATCATAAAGGTCAGGCCAGCCAGGCATACAAAGACCAGTCCAGTCATCTGCCAGGCTCGAAGGATCAGAAACAGCAGCAAGAGGCCTACAACCTGGGGAACAAGAACAAGACAGAAAGGACCAGAATGAAACAAGAGGCCAAAAACACAGAGAGATGGTTCAGAAAACACATACAGGGCACTAACAAGAAGGAGACCTTGACAAGAAACCATCTTTCGCTCAGAAGTTCACACACACTTCCTATAAAGACAAAAACCCAAGCTCAAACCTGAGGAGCCTGGGGCTGGCAGGTAGCGAGGAGCCAGTACAAACACCTGGCTGGGATTAAAAGGAGTTACCCTGGACACAGCACATGTTCATTCCTTTTTTTCATCCAACAAGCAAAACATAGCATGCTGAAACACTTCTTAGGGACTGAGGATACAGCAGAAAGAAATGGACTTTTCTCATTGCACATGTACTAGGTCACTTTAGTTTTGTCTAACTCTTTGCATGGACAGTAACCTGCCAGGCTCCTCTGTCCATTGGATTTCCCAGGCAAGAATACTGGAGTGGGTTGCATTTCCTTCTCCAGGGGATCTGCCTGACCCAGGTATCAAACACTTTCACCAATGCCCCCTTCACTGGTAGTTATTAATAATCATCAAACAATTGGCACATGCTATGTATATTAAACTCTCCTGCTGCAAGCCAGTACTCTTTGGGAAGTGCAAGAGGGAAGAAGGAATACAGGGGAAAGAGAAGCAGCTGTGCCAGGAGCCGTCTCACCAGCCTCACCTACCGGCTCTCAAGGGCTGGGCTCCTTCTTCGAGATACAGCCAAGCTGAAGTCAGACTAACTGAGGATCAGAAAACCCCAGCCCATGGATCACAGCCAGCCCTCTGCCTGCTTTTGAGGATGAGTCTTACATGTTTAAATGACTGAAAAAAATCAAAGGAAAGTATGCTATTTTGTGACACTAGAGGAGAAGGGAACGACAGAAGAAGAGATGGTTGGATGGCAACACCAACTCAATGGACATGAGTTTGAGCAAGCCCTGGGAGATGGTGAAGGATAGGGAAGCCCGGTGTGCTGGTCTATGGGGTCGCAAAGAGTCAGACACGACTTAGTAGCTGAATAACAACAATAGCAATTACATTGTTTGTAAATAAAGTTTTGTTGGGCTTCCCAGCTAGCTCAGTGGTAAAGAATCGGCCTGCCAGTACAAGAGATATGGGTTTGATCCCTGGGTTGGGAAAATTCCCTGGAGAAGGAAATGGCAACCCACTCCAGTATTCTTGCCTGGGAAATCCCAGGAACAGAGGAGCCTGGCAGGCTACAGTCCATGGGGTCACAAAGAGTCAGACACAACTTAGTAACTAAACAACAACACAAAGTTTTGTCACCATACAACCTCCTCATTTGTTTTTGTCTTGCCCAGCTGCTCTCACACTATAGTGACAGAGTTAAAGTGTTACAACAAGACTGTCCAGGACTCTACAAAGCCTAAACTATTTACTCTCTGGCCCCAAGTAGAAACCAGCTGGACCTAATATTTTTTTAACGGTTTTGAAAATATTAAGTTCATGGAAAATTGTGTCCGTTTTCAAGCCAGCTTTCTTTAATGACTTTTTCACAGTGGAAAAGTAGCATTATCAGTTTTGTTTTTAAATCCACTTTTATTAATAACAGACCTGCACCATCTACTTGTGACAAGAAGGTCCATCCAAGAATTAACAATCCTATTGCTGAGCCTGGAGGGATAAGGATGCCACCCATGAGATCTGTCAGCGTGGACCCTTGAGTCTTCTGTCTGGAAACAGAGCCGCAACATGCCCAGCTTTGAAGGACACTAAAATATTACATAACTGTAGCATGATCCTATCAGATGACTGAAAACCTTCAACATGAAAAACATTTTCCACAGGCATGCAGTGTATGAGATTTTAACCATCATCTGTAAACTGAAATCTTCAATTTTTCAAACTTGTTTGTTTCCTGAGCAGTTGAGTTCAAAGAACTCAGCAAAACACAGTTTTGGTTTTTTTTAAAATATTTCCATTCATCGTCTTTGTTGTGAAATACTTTGTCTCTTAAAATAACCTGCATTAGCATCACAATTTACTGAAATGAACAAATAGTGCTGGGGTTATTTTGATCTTCAAAGAAAAGTACGTGAATCTTTTCTCCTTCCACCTTGGGGAAATGGCCACATTTCATGTGTTCTTAACCGCTTGTTGGATTTTTTTCCTCTACATTTGATTCTGCCTTTTTAAATGTGTCTCTGATAAAAGCACTGGCTTAAACTCAGACTGCCCAGGATCCAAATTCCGCTTTGGTATTTAAGTTGTGTGGCTTTCAGTAAACCCCATGAGGCTCTGCCTCAGTGCTCTTATCTGTAAAATGGGGTCATACAGTCCTGACTACAAAGATTATAGTGCAAATTAAACAGCACCACATGCAAAGTGCTTAGCACAGTGCCTGGCACTCAGAAACTGCTTTGTATTTTCTATGTCTATGATTGCCTATGATTGTTGTTGTTCAGTCACCCAGTTGTGACCTATTCTTCGTGACCCCATAGACTGTGGCATGCCAGGCTTCCCTGTCCCTCACCATCTCTTGCAGTTTGCCCAAGTTCGTGTCCATTGTCACCAATAATGCCATCCAGCCATCTCATCCTCTGTTACCCTCTTCTTCTGCCTTCAATCTTTCCCAGCATCAGGGTCTTTTTCAATGAGCTGGCTCTTTGAATTAGGTAACCAAAATACTGGAGCTTCAGCTTCAGCATCAGTCCTTCCAATGAGTGTTCAGTATTGATTTCCTTTAGGATTGACTGGTTTGATCTTCTCGCTGTCCAAGGGACTCTAAAGAGTCTTTTGCAACACCACAATTTGAAAGTTCAATTCTTTGCCACTCTACCTTCTTTTTCACCTATGATGGATTGTTATTGCCACAGAAGGGATGGACCAGAGACTCTTTCATTTTGATGTCACAGCAAACACTGTGCCTGCATGGTTAGAATGTGTAGAAACAGTGTCAGAGACAAATAGTGTCATTGTCAACAAAGCCATCTGTCAGCAGATTAAGCAGATTCAAACAGAAAGAGCCTCTCCCGTTTATCAAGACACAGAAGGGAAACGTATTAATCATGTGAACAGAAATATCACAGGTATTAACTTGAGTCAACATAAACACTTATTTTGCACTTAACTTGCTTCCACTCCCAGGGAATCTTAGTATTTATCCAGTTCAACCACTTGTGTGGTTAAGTCTTTCTGCCCCTGTTTAAATTCTTCCCACGGTGAGGAAAATGTCATTCCCTGAGACAACCTATATCAATGTGAGACTTTTTCTTAGACTGAGATGAAAATGACTTCCTTGGCCCTCACAGCATTTAGACCAAGTTCTATTCCCTGGAGCTGAATCTACTTTCTCTTACCCTTGACAGGTCTCAGAATACTTGATGAGAATATCTACTAGTCTGAGTTTATTTCTCTGGTTCCTTCAACTCTGAACCACAGATTTTGGGGGCCTTTACCATCCTGGCCTCATATCCTATTGTGCTTTACAAACAACATAAGTGCTTTCTTTTTAAAACACCTCACCTTCCATGGCCTCTGCCCTCTGGCAAACATTTGCTGTTGTTCAGTTGTGCCTGATTCTTTTTTATTTTTATTTTTTTATATTTGGTATTTCTTTTTTTCTTTTTTATTGGAGGATATGGATTGCAGCACACCAGGCTTCTCTGTCCTTCACTCTCTCCTGAAGTTTGCTCAAATTCATGTCCACTGAGTCAGTGATGCTATCTAACCATCTCAGTCTCTGCCTTTCCCTTCTCCTCCTGCCCTCAATCTTTCCCAGCATCAGGGTCTTTTCCAATGAGTTGACTCTTCGCATCAGGTAGCCAAAGTATTGGTGCTTCAGCTTTAGGATCAGTCCTTCCAATGAATATTCAGAGTTGATTTCCTTTAGGATTGACTGGTCTGGTTTTCTTGTAATCCAAGTGACTCTCCAGAGTTTTCTCCAGCACCACAGTTCAAAAGCATCAATTCTTTGATGCTCAGCCTTCTTTATGGTCCAACCCTCACATCCATACATGACTACTGGAAAAACCAAACTTTGATTATAAGGACCTCTGTCGGCAAAGTAATGTCTCTGCTTTTTAATACACTGTTTAGGTTTGTCATGGGCTTCCCTGGTGGCTCAGAGGGTAAAGAATCTGCCTGCAATGTGGGAGACCCATGTTCCATCCCTGAGTCAGTAAGATCCCCTGGAGAAAGGAACAGCAACCCACTCCAGTACTCTTGTATGGAGAACTCCGTGACAGAGGAGCCTGGTGGGCTACAGTCCATGGGATCACAAAGAGTCAAACATGACTGAGTGACTAACATTTTCATAGGTTTGTCATAGTTTTCTTTAAAGGAGCAAGCATTTTTTAATTTCATGGCTTCAGTCACAGCCAATTTAGATGGCTCTGGGTTAAATAGTACTCCCTTAATGAAGGTATTCAGCTAAAGTGTGTTGAGCATCATGGTAGGTTTTGATAAGGAATGCTGATATTTTTATGGGACTACACTAGGGCTTTCCTAGGTCCTGTTGCCAGGTTCCCATGGCCCAGGGTGCATACAGTTGTGTCTGGGTATCTGCATCCTCTGCATGGCTTGCTAGAGGGACTGAGCATACACTTATGTATTTCTGCAGTAGAGTTCCCTTGCCAGATGACATTGCATTGCTTTCTTTCGCTAACACTCTCTACCTGGTGCCCAGCATGAGGCAAACACAACTTATCTTGGTTGTGGGCCCTCCCAAGGTGGGGGAGGTGGGAGATATCCCCATTGAGGATGGTGAAAAGTTATCTGGATGGGATTGGCTTGTTGACAACGATGAGATTTACATAAAAGCTGCTGAGCCACCAGGGAAGCTCTATAGTGAAAAATAGGAGATGGTTAATGCAGAATCCTCAGTTGTGGAAAAAATTTTCTAAAATCCTGACCAATAAAATAATTAGGAATTCTGGGGACTCTTGTTCACATTACCAGTCAAGGGATACTTCCCCAAGACTTTATAATAGCATATCTACAGAAATCTCAGGAGATTAGCACAGAAAGTTTTGATCACTTGCAGTTCACTGGGAGCCCCTTAGCTCTGTAGTGCTCTGTGCACTGTGCTTAGTCACTCAGTCGTGTCTAACTCTTTGTGACCCCATGGAGCCCGCCAGGGTCCTCTGTCCATCGGGATTCTCCAGGCAAAAATCCTAGAGTGGGTTGCCATGCTCTCTTCCAGGGAATCTTCCCAATCCAGGGATTGAACCCAGGTTTTGTGCATTGTATTCAGATTCTTTACCATCTGAGCCACCAGGGAAGCCCTAGTGTAGGGAAACCACTTCTAAACAGTGACACGAAGATCCAGGCTGATTGTACCTGGAGCTCTATCTCCTCAACCGTGGCCAAGCCAACCCACGTGGCAGCTAGAGGAGGCACAGGGCTTTCTGACACTTTAAAGGCCAGGAGGATGGACTTCACTGGTGGTCCAACAGATAAGACTCTGCACTCCCAATGTAGGGGGTCTGGGTGTGATCCCTGGTCAGAGAACTAGACCTCATATTCCTCAATTAAGAGCCTGCATGCAGCAACGAAGATCCAAAATCCTGAGTGCCGCCACTAAGATCAGGCGCGGCCAAATAGATACATAAATATTAAAAAATAATAATAATAAAGGCCAGGAAGGTAGCATAGCTCACTTCCTTCTACTCCCCATTTGCCAGAATCAACACATGGTACCATTGCAACTGCAAAGGAGATATGGAGGGCTGGACCTGAGTGTGTGATAAGCATGAAGTGTCTCTGCTGTGACACTTCTATATAGAAAAGATAGAAGAAATATTCTTCCATAAGAAAGTCAAATTTTAGCAATATTAGACTTGGGTACCTAACACCCCCTGTACAATACCAGATTAATTCAAGATACAGAGGAAAGGAAGATGAACTGTTCATATACCAATAGCTAGAATTATGACCTTTTGATAGTTGTTATGTAAGCTCAGTTACATCCATTTTATGTGTATTATTATAAATGATAAATTTTAATGGCTTTGCTAATCTCTTTTATTCTATGCAGAGAGGTTTTACAGTCATTGAAGCTGATTATAAATGTACTTGTTAATGTTTTCCACCCAATTCAAGCATTAAGTGGGGTTTATGATTTTTCCACCACAAATCTCATTATTCAGTGATTGTTTCTTCCATCCAACATTCTTGTTTTCCCTGTTAGATTTGATTAAAAACCCATTTGAACCACAGCACCAGCCTTACTAGCATAATACATCAAAAGCTCTATACTCCATGAGAAACGCAAGAATCAACTCTCCACAGTGCCTCACGCTCCCAGCATAACACTAAGCTTTTTATGAGCAGTACTTCAGAATTCTGGGAGAAGATTTGTAGAGCTCATTAATCAATTCACATTTAACCATGTCTTTATGATTTCAGAAGTGTGTATGTGGTTCATAAAGTGGTTCATGAACTTTCAGTGAAAATTATTTTGGTCTACTTTCAAGAGAAGTATTGACTCCAAGGTGATGACCCTTAAGCAACACCCAACTGGCATGATAATACATTAATATTACGTCAAGTAAATTATACCATTTACTCAGATGACCATTATATCTACTACTGTGGGCAAGAATCCCTTAGAAGAAATGGAGTAGCCATCATGGTCAACAAAAGAGTCCGAAAAGCAGCACTTGGATGCAATCTCAAAAACGATAGAATGATCTCTGTTTGTTTCCAAGGCAAACCATTCAATATCACAGTAATCCAAGTCTATGCCCCGACCAGTAATGCTGAAGAAGCTGAAGTTGAACGGTTCTATGAAGACCTACAAGACCTTCTAGAACTAACACCCAAAAAAGATGTCCTTTTCATTATAGGGGACTGGAGTGCAAAAGTAGGAAGTCAAGAAACACCTGGCATAACAGGCAAATTTGACCTTAGAGTACAGAATGAAGCAGGGCAAAGGCTCATAGAGTTCTGCCAAGAGAACGCACTGGTAATAGCAAACACCCTCTTCCAACAACACAAGAGAAGACTCTACACGTGGACATCACCAGATGGTCAACACCGAAATCAGATTGATTATATTCTTTGCAGCCAAAGATGGAGAAGCTCTATACTGTCAGCAAAAACAAGACCAGGAGCTGATTGTGGCTCAGAACATGAACTGCTTATTGTCAAATTCAGACTTAAATTGAAGAAAGTAGGGAAAACTACTAGTCCATTCAGGTATGACCTAGGTCAAATCCCTTATGAGTATACAGTAGAAGTGACAAACAGATTTAAGGAACTAGATCTGACAGACAGAGTGCCTGATGAACTATGGACAGAGGTTCGTGACATTGTACAGGAGACAGGGATCAAGACCATCCCCACGGAAAAGAAACGCAAAAAAGCAAAATGGCTGTCTGAGGAGGCCTTACAGATAGCTGGGAAGAGAAGAGAAGTGAAAAGCAAAGGAGAAAAGGAAAGCTATTCCCATCTGAATGCAGAGTTCCAAGGAATAGCAAGGAGAGATAAGAAAGCCTTCCTCAGCGATCAACGCAAAGAAATAGAGGAAAACAACAGATTGGGAAAGACTAGAGATCTCTTCAAGAAAATTAGAGATACCAAAGGAACATTTCATGCAAAGAGAGGCTCAATAAAGGACAGAAATGGTATGGACTTAACAGAAGCAGAAGATATTAAGAAGAGGTGGCAAGAATACACAGAAGAACTGTACAAAAAAGATCTTCATGACCCAGATAATCATGATGGTGTGATCACTTACCTAGAGCCAGACATCCTGGAATGTGAAGTCAAGTGGGCCTTAGAAAGCATCACTATGAACAAAGCTAGTGGAGGTGATGGAATTCCAGTTGAGCTATTTCAAATCCTGAAAGATGATGCTGTGAAAGTGCTGCACTTGATATACCAGCAAATTTTGAAAACTCAGCAGTGGCCCCAGGACTGGAAAAGGTCAGTTTTCGTTCCAATCCCAAAGAAAGGCAATGCCAAAGAATGCTCAAACTACTGCACAATTGCACTCATCTCACATGCTAGTAAAGTAATGCCCAAAATTCTCCAAGCCAGGCTTCAGCAATACGTGAACCATGAACTTCCAGATGTTCAAGCTGATTTTAGAAAAGGCAGAGGAACCAGAGATCAAATTGCCAATATCCGCTGAATCATTGAAAAAGCGAGAGAGTTCCAGAAAAACATCTATTTCTGCTTTATTGACTATGCCAAAGCCTTTGGCTGTGTGGATCACAATAAACTATGGAAAATTCTGAAAGAGATGGGAATACCAGACCATCTGACCTGTCTCTTGAGAAACCTGTATGCAGGTCAGGAAGCAACAGTTAGAACTGGACATGGAACAACAGACTGGTTCCAAATAGGAAAAGGAGTACGTCAAGGCTGTATATTGTCACCCTGCTTATTTAACTTATATGCAGAGTACATCATGAGAAATGCTGGGCTGGAAGAAACACAAGCTGGAATCAAGATTGCCAGGAGAAATATCAATAACCTCAGATATGCAGATGACACCACCCTTATGGCAGAAAGTGAAGAAGAACTAAAGAGCCTCTTGGTGAAAGTGAAAGAGGAGAGTGAAAATTTGGCTTAAAGCTCAATGTTCAGAAAACTAAGATCATGGCATCTGGTCCCATCACTTCATGGGAAATAGATGGGGAAACAGTGGAAACAGTGTCAGACTTTATTTTTTTGGGCTCCACAATCACTGCTGATGGTGATTGCAGCCATCAAATTAAAAGACGCTTACTCCTTGGAAGGAAGGTTATAACCAATCTAGATAGCATATTTAAAAGCAGAGACATTACTTTGCCAACAAAAGTCGGTCTAGTCAAGGCTATGGTTTTTCCAGTGGTCATGTATGGATGTGAGAGTTGGATGGTGAAGAAAGCTGAGCGCTGCAGAATTGATGCTTTTGAACTGTGGTGTTGGAGAAGACTCTTGAGAGTCCCTTGGACTGCAAGGAGATCCAATCAATCCATCCTAAAGGAGATCAATCCTGGGTGTTCATTGGAAGGACTGATGTTGAAGCTGAAACTCCAATACTTTGGCCACCTCATGCCAAGAGTTGACTCATTGGAAAAGACCCTAATGCTGGATAGGATTGGGGGCAGGAGGAGAAGGGGACGACAGAGGATGAGATAGTTGGTTGGCATCACCAACTCGATGGACATGGGTTTGGGTGGACTCTGGGAGTTGGTGATGGACAGAGAGGCCTGGCGTGCTGCAATTCATGGGGTTGCAAAGAGTCGGACACGACTGAGCGACTGAACTGAACTGAACTGAAATGATAACATTAACTATTACCTGCCTACTTTGAGAATCTTTTCTCATCTGTATTTAAAGAGCTTTTAGTTTGCTCAAATTTAAGACAAAAGATTTCAGCTTCAAGAGTAAGAGTATTTCGGGCTTCCCTGGTGACCCGGGGATAAGAATATGCCTACCAATGCAAGGGTCACGGGTTCAATCCCTGGTCTGGTCCGGGAAGATCCAACATGCTGTTGGGCAACTAAGTGCAATGGCCACAACTACTGAGCCTGTGCTCTAGACTCTGGGAGTTGCAATTGTGGAACCCACATAAAGCACCTTCTGAAGCCCAGGCACCTAGAGCCCATGCTTTGCAACAGGTGAAGCCACCACAGTGAGAAGTCTGCACGGAAACTAGAGAAAGCCCCTGCGATGTCAAAGACCAGCACAGTGTCTCCAAAATAAAAAATATGTAAATAAATCATTTTCAAAAAGAATAAGGGCATTTCTAACAACCAATCTGGGGATATTGTGAAGTACCCCATCACCATTAATATATATATATATATGTATATGTATATATGTATATGTACATATAATGTCTCTTAAATTGGAAAGTCATCTTTTGGTGTCTGTAAGAAAACCAATGGACTGAATATATTGGGCCCAGTTGTAAATCACAGGGTCTTTCAAGGTCATGCAGTTGACACTCCTGTTCACTGTGTAACCCCTTCTATGTTGCCACCAGGTAGTCACCTGGATCCAAGCCACTCTCGTCTCCTAAACTGAAGGTGCAAGCTCTCTGAAGGTGTGTTTTGTTTAAAGCACATTGTCTGGACTTAAATCAGCTTCCCTTTCTGCATCAGTGACCCTGAAAGAAATAAATCTCTGGGTTCATCCTGATCTCTGAGCAATGTCCTTCCCATACAGAGCCTCCCATGTACTGATGTTACTAGAAGCCAATTTACCAGAGAGAACATGGCATCAAAATTATGTCCTACATTGAGAATAAATACATCTGATAAATAGGTAAAGCCACCTGTGAAGGACAGGGAAGCCTGGCGTGCTGCTTCCCTGGGGTTGCAAGGAGTTGGCGACTGAACAGCAACAACAAAGCTACCTGAAAAATTCAGCAGTTTATTTATGAGAAATGCATGAATACCTAACAACTAAAATAAGGAGGAGAGAAATATTGGAAAGGCATGTCTCCTAGGCATGAAGAAGACAAAATCTTTCTCCACGTGGGAGGTTTATATGCTAACCAAGTGCTTCATTTGAGTCAAGATTATCCTCTTTTGTGTTTATTAATCTCATACTCAGTAGTGGACCACCCAGAAGAAAAATAAAAAGGTCCTGAACTTTCTGCATTATTTTTAAAAAAAATCAAAATATTTGGACTTTTCTCAATGCCCTGGACCTGTTAGGCTGACTTGCTTCCTTTTCCAGCCACGGGAACCACATTTCTTCTAGGGAGTCCTGGTGTTGTGGGTGAACTTGGGGTGCCTCTTGAAACGCCTTCCAGGGTCGAGCTGAAATACTTGGATACATCAAAGCAGTTGCATTTAAAAATTGCAAAACTGGGTCCACAAATAACTGACTTTGGTAAAGATTACCATTGGATTCTGCCTGTCTTGTTACCATCATGTGAAACAGGCCCACTGAGAAGCATCACTATAATATGCTGGGGCTGAGTACCAAGTCGCTTCAGCTGTGTCCTACCCTTGGCAACCACACAGACAGTAGTCTGCCAGGCTTCCTTGTCCGTGGGATTTTCTCCAGGCAACAATGCTGGAGTGGGTTGCTATTTCCTTCTCCACAGGATCTTCGTGGCCCAGGTTTCGAATCCATGTCTCCTGCATTGCAGGTGGATTCTTTACCACTGAGCCACCTGGGAAGCCCTCACTATAATATACAGTGAGGCTGAGCCATTAGCTGAGACCACAAGCATGAGCTGTAATTCACGCCTGCCTCCCCACTCCAGTCTCCCTCTCTTCTACCCCTGTCCCTCTCTGTTTTACCTTTCTTCCTGTTCTCCATATAGTCTCTATCAGTGTAAATAAAACATGGTGCACATGTAAACCTATAGATTTAAACGTTTTAAAATATGTTTGAAATGCATGCCAGCCAGAGTTCCTCAGTATGTGGACAAACTAGAAAATGTGCATTCAAGAAAGTGCTTCTTTTTTTTTTTCTAACAGTGACAGGAAATTTTATTTTATTTTTCATTTAAAAAATTTTTTAGTTGGAGGATAATTGGTTTATGATGTCGTGGTGGTCACTGCCATACAACAACATGGATCAGTCATAATTATATACATATATCCCCGCTCTCTTGAGCCTCCATTCCCCGTCCCATCCCACCCCTCTAGGTCATCACAGAGCACTAAGCTGAGCTCCCTGTGCTGAACAGCAGCTTCCCACTATCTATTTCACACATGGTAGTGTATATAGGTCAGCGCTACTTTAAGGAAGTTCCTCTTGCATGCTGTTAACCTCTCTGTCCCTCCCCCACATCAGGCCAGCTCCCCTAGCAGGGACTCAGGTGGCCTGCATTCTTGGGAGGAAGAGCAGTGGCCTAGAGAAGCGTGCGCGTGTGTGTGTGTGCGTGTGTGTGATGTAGCAGCCTAGAGAAATATGTGTGTTTGATGCTGTCATGTATGTGTGTGTGTGTGTGTGTGTGTGTGTGTGTGTGTGTTGCATCTCTGGGGGATAGAAGCCGAGAGACTGAGTGCCTTGGTCTCTCCTGGGGCATTTATGTGGGTTTTCTGAAGTTTCTCATCCCCCCTACCCCGCTAGCTGAGGATCTTCAGTCAGTGCATTCCTTGCTGAGGGTGACATGCTCTCCAGCCCCTAATGGGGAAGCTTCACCTCCCAAAGGCCCTCTGTCACGGTCACTGTGGGCAATCTCATCTCAAGAGAGTGCTGGCCTGACCCCTTTCTGGACAACCACATGGTCTATGGCAGAAAGCCAGCCTTTGCCTGCCTGACTCGAGCCCTGGCCAGTCCATGCAGGCCCCTCGCTCAGTTCTGGTCTCATCACCAACCTCCTATCTTTTTATTTTTTACTTATATTATTTTTAAGATTTTTTTTTATGTGGACCATTTTTTAAGTCTTCATTATCTCCCTGACCAGGCATGGGAACCCAAACCCCCCAATCATTAGACCACCTGGGAAGTCTCATCTCTCATTTTTAGACTTTTCTCCTCCTTGGGATCCGCATCCTAGGGCTCAAAGGCCTTTTTCTCCAAATAATTCCATCCAAACCCTTATCATTCTGTCTGAGGCAGAGAAGGTGGTGGTAAAGACAGTGTCCAGCAGGAAGCTGTAAAGGAATCCTCACCATCTTCTCCTCTGATCGTGCTCCTGGTCCAGGTGAAAGGGTGGATCAGTCTGATCCCCCAGGGACCCTGACAGTAGGTCTGGGGGGATGCTCTGACTGGTGTCTTTCTTGAGACCCTCTGGCTCGTCATTCCCGTTGTTCTCAGCCTGGGAATCTCAGACAAAACTCCGAGACAGGGAGAAAACTTATAACCCACCTTCTGTTGTGTGTGGTCAGTGCAGTTGGGCACTACCCACTCTTTCTCTCCAGACACTGGGAATCATCAATCACTGCTGATCTGGCCAGGTCTTGAGGAAGTCAGAAAGGAAGATGAGGATAGAAGCCTTCAAGAACTGTTGACTGAAAAAGAAAAAAACACAACCTAAGAGTTCAGAGTCATGTTTTATTCTCCAGAAAGTCTGAGGACTTCAAGGCCCAGATCCAGCATCTCAGATAACTCGGAGACTCCTAACAAGAGTCAAGGTGGTATGTGTTGGGAAGGTGGGTGGAGGAAGCCAAGAAATAAAATACAGGAGTTTTTGCAACAAAGACCAGGTAGTTGGAACATCTAAAGATTACTGTTAATTAAAGAAAACCAGACATCTCAGGCTAAGGAATTAAGCGCTTTTCTATTGGCTCAGATGGTAAAGAATCTGCCTGCAATGCAGGAGACCCGGTTTCAACTGGGAAGATCCCCTGGAGAAGGGAATGGCTACCCACTCCAGTATTCTTGCCTGGAGAATCCCATGGACAGAGGAGCCTGGTGGGCTACAGTCCATTGCAGGGTTGCAAGAGTTGGACATGACTGAGCAACTAACACTTTCACACTGTGTATGGGAAGACACAAGAGTCTGGGCTCACTGAAATCATTCTTTGAGATGCACCTCAGCTATCTGGGGCCAGCATCCTGTGCTTTCTCATCCTGAATCTCCTCAGGGGGCACCATCTGGAGTGGCTGAGGGGCAGAGTAATGGATGGGGGAGGCGGGGATCCTACCTCCATCCTGAGACCCCGCAGGGCTCACCATTGGGCTGCCATAATGTGATGCCTTGATGGCTACAACATCCTTTGTTTACCAATATGTCAGGCACTATTTTTCATTCACATAATCATCCCAATAAATATGACAAATGGATTTAATTTAAAACACATTTAGTCAACAACAGGCTTCCCAGGTGGCTCAGTGGTAAAGAACCTGCCTGATAAAGCAGGAGACGCAGGTTCAATCTCTGGGTTGGGAAGACCCTCTGGAGAAGGAAATGGCAGCCCACTCCAGTATTCTTGCATGGGAAATCCCACAGACAGAGGAGCCTGGCGGGCTACAGTCCCTGGGGTAATAAAAGAGTTGGACATGACTGAGCGACTGAACAACACAGACCCAGGTAACCACTCCCACAATTAGAGAACTCTTCCATCACCTCAGGTGTTCCCTTCGGGCCTCTTGCTGTCAGCTTCCTGCTGTTAGCCCTGCCCCTGCCTGTGAGCATTCCAAGAGCTTGGCCACTTAAACATCCCCTAGGGCTTCTTTTTCATTATCTACAATCGTTGTATTTTGCTGGTAATTTCCTGATCAGTACTCTGGAACAACAGACTGGTTCCAAATCAGGAAAGGAGTACCTTGAAGCTGTATATTGTCACCCTGCTTATTTAACTTCTATGCAGAGTACATCATAAGAAACACTGGGCTGGAGGAAGCACAAGCTGGAATCAAGATTGCTGGGAGAAATATCAAAAACCTCAGATATGAAGAAGACACCACCCTTATGGCAGAAAGCCAAGAAGAACTAAAGAGCCTCTTGATGAAAGTAAAAGAGGAAAATGAAAAAGGTGGCTTAAAACTCAACATTCAGAAAACTATGATCATGTCATCTGATCCCATCACTTCATGAAAAATAGATGGGGAAACAGTGGAAACAGTGACAGACTTTATTATTTTGGGCTCCAAAATCACTGCAGATGGTGACTGTAGCCATGAAATTAAAAGACACTTGCTCCTTGGAAGAAAAGCTATGACCAACCTAGACAGCATACTAAGAAGCAGAGACACTACTTTGCCAACAAAGGTCCGTCTAGTCAAAGCTATGGTTTTTGTAGTAGTCATGTATGGATGTGAGAGTTGGACTATAAAGAAAGCTGAGGGCCGAAGAATTGATGCTTTTGAACTGTGGTGTTGGAGAAGACTCTTGAGAGCCCCTTGGACTGCAAGGAGATCCAACCAGTCCATCCCAAAGGAAATCAGTCCTGAATATTCATTGGAAAGACTGATGCTGAGGCTGAAACTCTAATACTTTGGCCACCTGATGCAAAGAACTGACTCATTTGAAAAGACCCTGATGCTGAAAAAGATTGAAGGTGGGAGAAGAGGACAACAGAGGATGAGATGGTTGAATGGCATCACTGACTCAGTGGATATGAGTTTGAGTAAACTGTGGGAGTTGGTGATGGACAGGGAAGCCTGGCGTGCTGCAGCCCATGGGGTTGCAAAGAGTTGGACAGGACTGAGTGACTGAACTGAACTGATACTAGAGAATCAGGAATCCTGAAAAATCTGTCTACCTTTCACTCACTTATTTGGAGCCACCACTTGCTCCATGTATATTAAACATAAGTTTGCTTTTTGTTTCCAAAGCTATAACTGCCATCTCTTTCGAGGCTAAAAGAGAGAAGTCTGAACTTAAAGAGAAAGAGATGCACACTTGAAACTAAATGCAGTAAACTCTACTCCCTTCCTCACTTCCTATTACATTTTGGCTAGATTTGGATAAAGTGTTGTACCAGAAAGATGGCTATCGTTAACTCTATTAACCTATGGGAAGAGGAAGAGATAAGAAGTAAAGAAGAAGGGAAACTTCTTGGCAGTCCAGGGATTAACACTCCATTCTCAATACAAGGGGCCTGGGTTCGATCCCTGGTCGAGGAACTAAGGTCCCACATGCCACAACTAAAGATCCCAGAGGCCACAACGAAGACCCAGCACAGCCAAATAAATAAATATATTTTAATTATTAATTTTCTTAAAAAAAGAATGAGGCCTGGTGAGGAATCTGAGGGCAAGCAATGACTGTGTAAATGTGGGAGGGGGTGAACAGAATGAATAATAAATCATTTGTTGAGCATGCTCAAGTGCAGTGCTGGGTTCCAGGACACCAACCCAGAATGGTCTTGCCTACAAGGAGCTCACAGTCCAGTAGGGAGGAAGTCCAGGGAGTGATGATGTGATGAAATACATGCCATGACCGAGATGCCCCATTTGCTAAGAAAGCAGGCTCACCGAGCATGAAGTCCAAAGGTATCTCCTGGGCACTGTGATAGCTGACATCAAGCTTGAAGAACACGCAGAGTATACAACCTGAGAATTTGTTTTTCAGGGTTGTTCATGGTAATGAGTGACTCATTGTAGAAATCAGAAAATATTTAAAATTAAGTGGTATCATTCAGAAGCACTCAAGAAATGAGAAAAAAATTTAAGTGCCATCTGAATCAGATTATATGCAAATCTAAAGTGATTTAATTACATTCTAAAAGACATGGGGGTGGGGCAAAGGGAAATCCTGCCAAGTCGTGGGACAGGCATTGGGGAGGAAGCTAAAACCTGGGTTCTGCGTTTGAGGGGCAGACCCTCCTGCAGCCTTTCCAAGGACAGTAATGTTACCCACATCCAGGCATTCAGTGTCAATCATGCTGAAGAAGAGGAAGTAGGAGGCCAAGGCTCCCAATCTGGCTTGGCTTTGGAAGAACTGTTGAAGAACTGTTTATTCACCTGTAAAACCAAAGAAAGTGGAAAGTGTTAGTCTAGTGACTCAGTCACGTTAGACTCTTTGCAACCCCACAGACTGCAGCCCTCTGTTCATGGGATTCTCCAAGCAAGAATACTACAGTGGGTTGCATTTTCCTTCTCCAGGGGATCTTCTAGACCCAGGGATCTAACCCAGGGGTCAAACCTGGGTCTCCTGCACTGCAGGCAGAGTCTTTACCATCTAAAACACCATGGAAGCCATAAAACCAAAAGATGGAGCTAAATTATCTTTCTAGCATTTTAACTCCTTGAATTCTCTGGTTGGATGTCCATCTGGCAGATGTTAAATAACGAGGTATAAGGATGTTACAAAATGTTACTTGACGGACTGTAATAGCTGGACGAGGATGAGTGGTCCGTGGCTCTCTGCAAAGGGAAGCAAAATTAGGCAGTTCTTTTTCAAGTAGCTATGGTTTCTGCCAAGTATGGGGATGTCAAATGAAAGTAATGTTGCTATCCCTGGCTGAAATGACTTGACTAGTGCCAGTACACCCCCGTAGGTGCATTCCAGAACTTTGCATGAGAAGTAACTTGGCATGAAAAATGCTGCTAGTATGAGGGACCTCTTTATGCTGGTGTCAACATGATGCAAGCAAGAAAAAGTGGGTCACTGGAGCTCCCTTTGTATTCTACATGACTACATGATTATGAGTCATCCTTGGAGTACTTGATCTGCTGATCCAGTTTTAGAAGCACTGAGAGACAGAACGACTCTCAGTTGCTGAGCGTCTTCTTGACTGCAGATATTCTCGTACAAACCCTATTACCTAGAGCAGTCTGGGTGTGTCTTGTCTTTTCTAATTATGAAAGCTTTGAGGACAGCCTGGGTGAATGAAGCTCAAGAGTGATGACAGGTGAGCAAGAGACATAGCTCTGCTAAAAAAAAAAAGCTTCTGGAAGACATTTTGTAACAGAATCCAGTATTATTTATAAGTTTGTGCTGCAGAAAAATGTGTTTTCTGTTTGCTTCAGAACTAAGGTGAAGAAATCAAGTTGTGAAAATTTGCTTTATGACAATGGATAATATGAAGATAATGACTGTCAGAAGTGGGGAAAGGTCTGGGCTTTCACTCTATTGGCAGCTAATAAGCTAGCCTACTAGTTTCACGGAAGCTGGCAGAAGACATGAGATTCCTGGCTCAGGGACAAAGCAGTGGCGGCATTCAGAGCGTCAGCATTCCCACTCATTTCTCAAGTCCCAGTTCCCACAGGGTGACACTTACAACGTCAAGACTCCTGTGCCCGTGGTGGTTTGTATTACAGGAGATGAACTTTGAACTTAGGGACCCTGAATCTCTTAAAATTGGCAGTAAGCCTGCCTGCAGTTATTTTTACTATAATGTACAGGAAAAAAGGGCTTCCCTGGTGGCTAAGATGGTAAAGAATCTGCCTGCAATACAGGAGACCTGGGTTCTATCCCTGGATCAGGAAGATCCTCTGGAGAAGGGAATGGCAACCCACTTCAGTATTCTTGCCTGGAGAATTCCATGGACAGAGGAGGCTGGAGGGCTACTGCCCATAGGCTCATAAAGACTCAGACCTGACTGAGTGACCAACACTTCCACAGGAAACAAACTTGTCCTTCTCTCTGGAGAGAGATTCCATCTCAGTCTTTTCAGGCTCTCTGCTGTACAATAATTCTTATAAAGATAACATCCTTGAAAAGGGAATCAATACCTCCAAGGAAAGACAAACAGAAAACACTGAGACTTACAGAGAACTGTCTCCCAACAGTGACCAGGGAACAGAATCATGAAATCTATTTAGAGGGCTTAAAACCATGGAAGGGACTTCCCCGGTGGTATAGCGGATGGAAATCTGCCTGCCAATGCAGAGGACATGGGTTCAATCCCTGGTCCAGGAAGATTCCACATGCTGCGGGGCAATTAAGCCCATGTGCCACAACTACTGAAGCCTGGACTCTACAGCCTGTGCTCCACAACAAGAGAAGCCACTGCAATGAGAAGCCCACACACCACAACTAGAGAGTAACCCCTGCTTGCCACAACTAGGGAAAGCTCACACAGCAATGAAGACCCAGTGCAAACAAAAAAAATGGAGGAATATTTCAGGTCATAGGGTAAGCAGTGTTTAGTAAGGCTCTCTTTGTTATACCTATAATGCGCAAAAAAATTTTATGTTTTTCATTGACAAAAAGTTTAGGACACATTGGCTAAGATATTAAATTATCGAATTCTTTCATTCTGGGTGACATAACTTGGCTTGAATTATACACAGTCTGTGCAACAGCAATATGTAGTATGTTGGGGTTCTTCTGTAAAAAGTTATAAACACAACTTGATAGACAATATATTCTAATTATGATTAATGAACACATTGAAATGTTGTTTTTTGCAAACTAAAACATTTCAGATACTACACAGTATATTTTTAACTAAATGGAGTTTTAATAAAATAATTTTACCTTAGGTTTTGGGTGGATAATGGACAAAATGTGTAATATGAGTTCAGACTACTTACAGAATAAAATATAATTTGGGAAATTTTACATTATGAGCTGAATTGATACTTTGCCAAGCATTGGATTTAATAAAGAACATGCACACAAATGAACAAATATTTGACATCTCAACAGCTCCAAAGTTAATATTTATTTCAGCTTACTTTTATTCTTGTGAAACAAATGTTCTGAACAGACGAAATGAATGTTGGGTCTTTAATGTATTTGTTAGATTCATATTTAAAGAAACACTTTACACAAGGACAAAATTTTGTTAAAAATCTAGTTTCATAAATATTTACTAAGTTCATCCATGCAGAAGATCTGAGTTAAGTCAACAGATACAAAGGTATGTAAGATGCGTACCTGGCTTTATGTTGATCATATAGATTATCGTGATTATAATTTCAAAGGGTAGAGACTATATCCAGTTTTCTATTGTACATACCTACAGCACTGACTCTATTTTAAATGAGTCTTAACTATTATTATTGCTAAGATCAGGGCCACAGTAAGGGCTACAATGCTAACATATTACTTTATATTAAGTGGAAAACTTACTCACTGAGTTGAGTATCTCTAAATCCTGGGGAAAATAAATTTTAAGAATGGACATAGATTATGTATTAGACACAGGCCATATATAGTCTTAACATACGAAAGACACTGACCCAAGAATAGTATGATTTACCAAGGAGAGAACTTCAGTGGCAGAAGCAAACATCATGTAACTGGATGCATTAATAAACAGAATTATTGTTTTTATCATATTAAATAATTTAAGGGAGGCATATACAAATAATACTTTTCTTGGAAGTTTAATACTTAAACATGAAGAAATGCCATCAGCTTATTGTTTTGCTTTCTCAGTAAAGTAGAAAAAACTAATTTTACCTAGGATTCAATTACCCTGAACCTCTAGTTAATTTAACTGTCCCTCTAAAATTTACTTTAATACAAAAAAAAGAGAGAGGAAAATACAAGGAAACTAACTGGAAGAGATTTATCACAAACACGTTGTTTCTCCAAGGTAAATTTTGGGGTCAGGAGTCATTCAGACAAACCAAAATATCTTCATAATCACTTAAGATCTTAATAATGTTCTGTAAGTGGGTCTGACATTTCACACATGATGCAGAACAGAAGGAGAGGTGGTTCTTGTAGGAAGGGAGCAAAACCACCCAGGTGTTCAGGAGAGGTCCGTGTCTGATGTCATCAGAGTTGGTCAGTCAATTAAGAAAACTCAAAGCAGGGAATTATAGAACAGACTGGACATCTTAGGCACTTTGTCATTGCTGTTTAGTCGCTAAGTCGTGTCTGACTCTTTTGCAACCATAGACTGTAGCCTGCCAGGCTCCTCTGTCCATGGGATTTCCCAGGCAAGAATACTGGAGTGGGCTGCCATTTCCTTCTCCAGGGAGTCTTCCCAGGGATCGAACCCATGTCTCCTGCCCTGGCAGGCAGATTCTTTACCTCTGAGCTACCAGGGAAGTCCCTTTGGCACTTCAGTTCAGTCGCTCAGTTGTGTCCGACTTTTTGCGACCCCATGAATTGCAGCACACCAGGCCTCTCTGTCCATCACCAACTCCCGGAGTCTATCCAAACCCATGTCCATCGAGTCAGTGATGCCATCCAACCATCTCATCCTCTGCTGTCCCCTTCTCCTCCTGCCCCCAATCCTATCCAGCATTAGGGTCTTTTCCAATGAGTCAACTCTTCTCATGAGGTGGCCAAAGTATTGGAGTTTCAGCTTCAACATCAGTCCTTCTCATGAACACCCAGGATTGATCTCCTTTAGGATGGATTGATCGGATCTCCTTGCAGTCCAAGGGACTCTCAAGAGTCTTCTCCAACACCACAGTTCAAAAGCATCAATTCTGCGGTGCTCAGCTTTCTTCACCGTCCAACTCTCACATCCATACATGACCACTGGAAAAACCATAGCCTTGACTAGATGGACTTTTGTTGGCAAAGTAATGTCTCTGCTTTTAAATACGCTATGTAGGTTGGCCATAACGTTCGTTCCAAGGAGTAAGCGTCTTTTAATTTCATGGCTGCAACCACCATCAGCAGTGATTTTGGAGCCCCCCAAAATAAAGTCTGACACTGTTTCCACTGTTTCCCCATCTATTTCCCATGAAGTGATGGGACCAGATGCCATGATCTTAGTTTTCTGAACATTGAGCTTTAAGCCAACTTTTTCACTCTCCTCTTTCACTTAGGCACTTAGAAGATGTAAATATATAATCATTGGTCTTATAGTATAAGGCAGGACTTTTTTTTGCTATTAACTTGGTGCAGTGTTAACTCTATGGGTAAAGCACCATCCACAGAATGACCAGCTTGGTTTCTTTAAAGTTGAGCAATCTGACTTCAGCACCTGTTTGAACTTACACAATTCTTTTTCTTCACAATCAGTTTTTGCTCCAACACTTAATTTGATGGCAATTTCTGTTTGGGGTGACTCATCTTACTTAGGACATTTAATGCTTTCAGCTTTATACTCACATTTGATTGTTTTACATGATATTTAACTTACATGTATTTATAATAATAACCGCAATGGCAAAATGGAGTTGAAATAAAACACATGATGTATATAAAGTTTTACTAGAGGGCGTCAAAGGGAGCAGGTAACCCCAAGAACACATACCCTTACTAGGTTTGGGCACATGGAGAGTAGAGAGCAGGGTCAAGCAAGCCAGTTACATGGAAGGTGGTCAAAGAAGTTTCTGCTGTTTCAATTCTCGTTGCTATCAACACTTATACGGAAGAAACATTAGGCAGTCCTCATCATTTTTAACCCCTGTAGAAGATTATTTTTGAAAAATCAGTTCACCTCAATTCACAAACCTATCATTTTACATTTGCTTTCATATAATTTTCATATGTGAAGATTATACGCTTTGTAGAAGCTTCTATCGGGCTTCCCTGGTGGCCCAGTGGTAAAGAACCTGCCTGCCAAAGCAGGAGACACAGGAGATATGGATTCAATCCCTGGGCCAGTAAGATCCCCTGGAGGAGGGCATGGCAACCCACTCCAGTATTCTCGCCTGGTTAATCCCATGGACAGAGAAGCCCGGCAGGCTACAGTCCATGGGGTCTCAAAGAGTCGACACAACTGAGTGACTAAAACAACAACAAAGTTTCTAGCATCTTGTTACTGAAAATTCAAGTTTCTTTTAATCAAATTCCTATGAAGATTCCAAGACAACATCACTGTCCCATATACAACTAGTTAAATTGTTCTTCTTGTGATAAAGTTTCTCTTAACGATTACATGCTACCGTTTATCAATATCTATTAGCTGCTATCAATTGTCACCTGAATACTAGAACACTTGGAACTATGATCTTTAAACATAGCCTCATTCTGTGCATGCGCCTTGGCATCTTCTCTCTTAAATCTTAAACACCTTTCCTGCAATATAAATGCCTCAGAGCTTTTAGTAACTCTGTGTCTCACTGAGGCTTTGTATAATACCAGTGAGCAGAGCCCAATATTGCTTTCCAAAACCTTGGAATATACTGCTGATTATTTTTACAAACCTCAGCCAGACTTTTCCACAATGCTTTTAATATTTCACAACTACAGCCAACTCTTATCTTTTGCTGATCTCATGGTGCTGTTTGGGGTGGTTCTGTTGAAGTCAGTTAAGCCTTCACTTCAAGCCTAGTCTTTATATTTATCCCTGGATTTGGTAACCATAATTACCCTGTGACCTTCACTTTCAGATTTCTTTAGAAAGCAGCTCTGTTTAACTGTGAAGCTGCTCTCCAAAGCTGACCAGGACAGTGCCAGTTCCTTGAGATTTGGTGCTGTCAGTGCTCTAGAGGCTGTTACTACACTGATTTGTGTTTATACGTGATTTTGTGCTGTGATTATTTTTAAGCAAGGAAAACCAATCTATCGTCTTCCTTTATGGTATCTGTATACCCACATGCAAATTCTATAAGTGCCCTAAACTCTAAGGAACTGTAAAAGTCAGCCTGTCTCTAATGACTTGCTCAGCAACTGATGTTCATAATTCATTCTGTATACCTGCAGTTTTTAAGGTCGTTAATATTCCAGCTCATTTAAACCCAATGACTTTTGGCTATGAACAGCAAAACTGGCTACATTTTAAGTTGATTTTAAATAAATATTCTAACATTTATAATAATACTGCTCACGTTAATGTTCACTGTTAAGATGGAAGATATACATTACTGCTTACTATAATATTTAAATTTAGTGAGCACTCGTTATTATAACTAAAATCCCTAGCAGAGTAGGAGGCAGTCACTCCTTTTAAAATCTTCTGTAAGTACATATGAAGGGCTTACATTGATTCAAAGATTACATATTGTAGACTGACCATCCTGGGACAATGTTTACATCATGTGGAGTCTCGCAGGCAATTGCCCTCCCCCCTCAGCCTTTGAGAGGAAGGCATGGGTAAAGTGGACTTGGCAATGAGGGAAGCCCGGAGTGTATTCTCACACAGTGAAAGCCCAGAACCAAAGTTCCTCACCTGCATAGAGGATGGCTCATTCTGGCAGGTGAAGGTACAGAGGAAAATCTATACATACAGACAGATATAAATGCATATGCGTTCAGACAGGGGTGCCAACAGAATAAAGTCAAATAAACTTCCTCTCATCCCCGCCCAATCCCCTGCTATGCCAGGAAAAGCGCCGAGAGGCGATTTAAAGCTACAGGCTCTGTCTGTACAAGAGTCGACGAAAAAGGCATCGATTTAAAAACGCCCCGTTGTGTCTTTCCTCAATAATCAGAGTGATGGGAAGTTTAGAATGTCCCTAGGACTCTATTTCGGCCATACAGTGTCGTTCAAAGAGAGATTTAATTTGAATTTCCACAAGGCACTCGGCATCCTTCTGCGCTTGGCAAGTAATTCCGCCACATCCCGCAGTGATTTGAAAACCCAAACACCGCCGACCGACCAGAGCAACGCAGGGTGAGCCGTCCAGCGCCTCCCAGTCACCCGGCCGGCCGCCCCGCCCCCCGAGGGA
Organism: Giraffa tippelskirchi; assembly: GCF_054371585.1. NCBI lineage: Eukaryota > Metazoa > Chordata > Mammalia > Artiodactyla > Giraffidae > Giraffa > Giraffa tippelskirchi. The sequence goes on from NC_137280.1 coordinate 53,851,299, forward strand.
GGAGCCCGACTCGCCCCACCCCTCCGCGTAACCCGGATACACACCCACGCTCCCCTTTCACCCCGCGGCCGTTGGCTAACGTGGAAGCGAGACCCGCCGGCCGGCTCAGCAGAGGCGAGCGCGCTGCCCCGGGGGAGTCGGGCGCGCGGAACGGCGGCGGGGGGCTTCTCAGCGCGGCTCGGTCTTTCCCGGGAGGGAGCAATGGGGCGCGCGGGCGCCGGGGAGCTGGCGCCGGTATAGACCGCGCGGCGCCCGGCTCGGGAGCGCTGGGAGGCCTGTGAGGGCCACCGCCCCGAGCGCCCGGCCTCCCGCCATGGCCCCAATGGGCATCCGCCTGTCCCCGCTGGGGGTGGCCGTGTTCTGCTTGCTGGGGCTCGGCGTGCTCTACCACCTCTACTCGGGCTTCCTGGCCGGCCGCTTCAGCCTCTTCGGCCTGGGCGGCGAGCCGGGCGGCGGGGCGGCGGGGCCCGCGGCCTCGGCCGACGGGGGCACGGTAGACCTGCGCGAGATGCTGGCCGTGTCGGTGCTGGCGGCCGTGCGCGGCGGCGAGGAGGTGCGGCGCGTACGCGAGAGCAACGTCCTCCACGAGAAGTCCAAGGGGAAGACGCGCGAGGGGGCGGACGACAAGATGACCAGCGGGGACGTGCTGTCCAACCGCAAGATGTTCTACCTGCTCAAGACCGCCTTCCCCAGCGTGCAGGTGGGCGCCGGGCGGGCTGGGCCGGGCCGGGTGGGCGCGGGCCCGGGCGCCTGGACTTCTCTCCGACAACCCCTGGCGGTCGGGCTCTGGCTCCGATTGGGCGGATCTGGGGATGGAGACGCACAAGTTGAGGTGCTCAAGGTCACACTGAAGAGTTGGTGAAAGAGCTGGGGGAGGTCGCGGGTCGTCGACTCGGCCCTTCTGGCTCCTCCCCTGGTGTGAGCGCCCGCTGGGTACCGGGGATCTGGAGCTCTAGGGTCTGGTATCCCTGGTATTCGAAGGCTGAGAAAGTTAACTTCACTCCTTGCTACAGGCTCTTCTGTAAAGTGAAAGGGTAGGGCTAGAATCACCGAGGCCCTCTATCTTTCTTGCGTTTGGTTGCTGGAAGGGTCGATACATGTTTCCTGGTGGACCTACCAGGAGCCAGCTGAAGACCAGAACTGTAGACGTCTGTCTTGCTGCAGAACTGTTAGTATGCAGGGCATTTGTGACTAGGGTGACCACGGTTTACCTTAGCTGTGGACTCAGCAGGATCATCTTGATCTCATATATTTGAGGGGCCTTTCAAGGAAGTGTTTGGGAGTATGATTCCCAGCAACTTGACTTCACCCTTCTAGCCCATATTTACTCCAAAGAATGAGAATTGAAGAACGTTTCTGGGGGAAGAAATTGACATTTTCTTAGGGAAATCCAGACATTTCGGATTTGTTGTTAATACCTTTAAACTTCATCATTTCAGTGCAGCTGCTGCTGAATGCATAAAACTTTTAGAAATGTATTACAGTCCAGAGGAAGAGCTCACATAGTGTGGTGGTACTGCCTAAGTGTATGTGTTAACTCACCTAACAGTGAGTTTTGGCTATGGGGAAGAAAAATTGCGTGCAGTGGAATTTCATTAATTAGATAAACAATGAAATGTAAACCGCGGCTTTTGGGGAAGGTATCTGACCTTTTACTGTTGTTCTTGTAAGAGAGTATTGTCTTTGCAGAATTATCTTGTGTTACCCTCTCTCCAGGCTTTCCTGTTATTCCTTTTTCTTTCTTCCTCTTTTATTTTTTTTCTTTCCTTTTTAAACTTTCTTTTTGCAGCAGGAAGGAACTTTGGCTTTCCTATCATGAGCTGCTGGGTACCAGATGTAATTGACATGATAGTTCTCCAACAAAACAGAATGTTTCATGTTTTTCTTTTGTCCTTTGGTGCTTTGCCGTCACAAATGATTCTTACCTTGTGTTTGCATCTAGATATAAGATGTGCTTGTAAGATTTCTTTTTCATTTCTCTGAAGCACATACTGTTCCCTAAGAGTTTGTGGGGGAAAACAGGAGTTTCAGAAAAGTTGAAGTAAACAGTTACAACAATAGTAATAGTAATCATTTATTGATTACTATTTTAGCTAGTATAGTCCTTGCTACATAAGACTTGACTTGGTCCTCACAGCAACTTTAAGAAGTAAAATTTATTTTGCCCACCTTCCAAATGGGAGCCCTGAGACTCATGACACTCCGCTTCACAGTTTATATGAAGTACCTTTAGAACTACCTTTAGGAGGCTGTTTAGAACCTAAAGTATGATCTCCTCAGGAAAATGTAAAATTGTAAAAGTTTGAAAAGCAATAATAGTGAAATATAACAGTAGAGTTGACTTTTTTTAAAAAAAGGTCAGTACAAAAATATTCTTAAACATTGAAAATGTATAGCCACATGTCATGTGTGTTCAAACGCGAATTCCATCCCATCCCACCTCTACCAAAACTTTTATCCTGTGGGTAACTTCCACAGGATTCTGCATTTGTTTTCTCTCTTATTAACAAATGCTACAGGAATTGCTGCCAAGAGTGATGAGCTGCATTTTGTTAAACACAAAAACTAAGCTTTTTACAGATGTTGAAGTCTCCCTTTATGTAAAATAGCTTTGTTTTCTTGTGACTGAATGTTTGCAGGTCCTAGTTGGATGGTGATTGGAATAGAGGAAGTTATGTTCATTTAGACGAAATCAGAGTAGGATGGTATCATGATGAGCTATCTCCTTTTGTCAGTATGTTGTTAGACTAGAGGCCAGATGTAGCTGTCTAGGTAGTGACTCAGTCCTAGATTCTTGCCTTTCTTCTTTCTCTTCCTCGAGCACCCAGAGGTACAGTCTTAAATGTCAAGTTATTTTTGAAGCCTCACCTGAAATTTTTCAGTGAAGATCTTAAGTTGAATACCACTTAGTTTAGGTCCTTATGGAAAATTAGCATTGAGAAGCCACAGATCCTCTTTTTATCCTGATGCCCTGTACAAATGGAGTCAGAGGCTTGATCCCTCCTGTCTACTGTTCACTCCTTAGTAATAAGATACTACAGGTGGTTCACTTATCTGAACTGGGGACAGTTTTGCCCCAAGGGGACATGTAGCAATGTCTGGAGATTTGGGGTTGTTGCAACTGGAGGCAGCACTCTGTTGTCATCTAGTAGGTAGAGGGTAAAGTCTCGTGAATGCACAGGACATTCCCCCTTCATAAGGAATGATCTGGCCTCATTTTCAATTGGTGTTCAGGTTGAGAAGCCCCACTGTAAAGCAGTGCATGGTCTAAGAAAACTCAAAATTTGATCTAGGACCTCTTGATTCCCTTTTGTCTTCAGCCTTTCTCGTTTGGGATCTTGGGAGAGTCCTCAGGGCAGCCTTTCTCCTTTTCCTAAACTCATTGGCAATTCTGATTTCAGTGTAGAAACAAGAGTAACTGCAGCCATTTATGTGGCACTGTCTCTCGTATCCTTTTGGATAATGATGAAAATGAAGGCTGAAGATAGTTTTTTTGGAATGGATTTGCAGCCACGGAGCATATTTAGATTTATAGTTTTGGTTTAAAGTACAGGGACCTCTCTTTTTGAGGTCCTCTCCTTGACTTGTCAAAACTTTTTGGCAGTGATTTATTTGATGATAAAGCACGATACTCCTAGCTGGTAGGAGTCTTGGGTCTGTACTATCCTTGACCTCAGAGATGAGAGCTAGACTGTTCTCTCTTGACAGGAGTAATTGCTGGAAAAGGAGTACACACTTGAGAAGTGTGAAAGGGAAGATCAGGGCCTGGGGACCGAGGATCACAAAAAACAAAACAGTCATTTAGTGAGAGTAATAGCAGCCTGCTTTTATTAAGTGCTTACTCTGGGTTAAGCACTACCCTGAGTATTTCATTGATTCACCCAAAGAACCTAATAGGGAGATATGTTTATCATCCACTTTTAGCAGTAAGGTAACTGCAGCTCAGAAGATGAAGGGACTAGCCTAGGTAAGTCACCTACCGAGTAAAATGAGGAGCTGGAATGAACTCAGGCAGTGTGATGATAGACCACATACTCCTAATAATGGTTCTGTATGCAGGTCATAGGTAAATTCTGTGCGAGTTCTCTTGATGGTGTGATGGGAAGGAAGCAGAAGAACATGGAAAGTAAGGAAATAGAGAATAGAAACACTAAGTAAAGACAGGAAGTTGGGCTCTAAGGAAGTTGGCTAGAGTGTTACATTCTAGCCAAGAGCAGGTTTTATGGATTTTTTGTTTCATGTTTGTTTTTAAGGTGTGAGACACAGGAGCATGTTTAATTATTTGTAGGAATATATTTGAGAGGTAGTAGTTGACAGTCAGGAGAAGGCAATGGCACCCCACTCCAGTACTCTTGCCTGGAAAATCCCATGGACGGAGGAGCCTGGTACGCTACAGTCCATGGGGTCGCTAAGAGTCGGACACGACTGAGCAACTTCACTTTCACTTTTCCCTTTCATGCACTGGAGAAGGAAATGGCAACCCACTCCAGTATTCTTGCCTGGAGAATCCCAGGGACGGCGGAGCCTGGTGGGCTGCCGTCTATAGGGTCGCACAGAGTCGGACACGACTGAAGCAACGTAGCAGCAGCAGCAGCAGCAGTTAACAGTAAAAGGCTTCTGTTGGGTGAAAGGAGAAAAAAGACAGCTGGAGAACCCTGTGTATCCATTTAGGAAATAGTTGTTGAATGCCTACTGAAAGAACAGTGTGAAGCATTGTGTCTAAACACTTATTAGGATGTAATGATTTATAGAGAAATACGGTAAATATTACCTTCTTAAGGCATTGACCCAAAGTTTCTTTGGCCCCAGAGTAACTGAACCTTCATACGAATGGCATTTATTGTATTTTAGGGTCTTGATTTCTTATTCTCCAATTCCTTGGTGAAGACTGAGACCCAGCCAGTAATGGGTGATGAGAATAGATTGAGTAGAAAGTGTTACAGGGAAGAAATGAAACTACATTGATGAAAACTAGTGCTGTCAATCATGAAGTATTGATTTAGCATCTGCTGTGCCAGGACCTGGTTTGGGCAGTGAGAACAGAGCTGTAGTAATGAAGGAAGCTGTCCTTGAACTTACAGAACTTACGTTCTAGTAAGGTAGATGACAAATGTGCAAGCATGTTGATTTCAGATACTAACAAGGGCTTTGAAGAAGAATAAATAAGATCACGTGGGAAGAGTGCTGGCGTTGGGTGGGGTCCTGCTTTGGCCATGTTTGTCAGGGAAGGCCACTCTGAGGCACTTTCATGTGGGCCCAGAACTGAACAGTGACAACCAGGCAGGCCACCATGCAGAGATTTGAGGAAAGGTGTATGAACAGGAGAGTACAAGTACAATTCCCTGAAGACAAGTGAGTCTGGGATGGAGTAAATAAGGTGCAAATAGAGAAAGGGTACTGGAGCCAGATCATCCTGAATGTACTTTAAAGAGTCTGGATTTTATCTCTATGTAATGAGAAACCTTTGGAAGGTGTTTTTTTTTTTTTTTTCTGACAAAGCAAGAGACTTTATTGGGAATGGTGCCCAGGCAGAGAGCAAGAAGGTAAAGAAACTAAGGAGGACTGGTCTGCTGCATGGCTCACAGTCTTGGGTTTTATGGTGATGAGATTACTTTCTGGATTGTCTCTGTCCAATCATTCTGGCTTAGGGTCCTTCCTGGTGGTGCAGGCATTGCTCAACCAAGATGGATTCCAGCAAGAATCCATCCACTTTGTACTCTCATCACTACTGCCTGTGTCTCAGCCCTCACCAGGGAATTGAAGAATAAGAAATCAAGACCCTAAGATCCTGGGAGGTTGGTAAGACATGTGGCATTTCCTTTTAACCTTTCCCAGATTCTTCAATTGGTGGTGGCTTGTTAGCTTCCTATTCCTCATGGGACCTACTGTTGTAAAATAACTCAAACAAATGGTTACACTGGTGTCTGGCCAGAGTGGGTGGTTTCAGTCAGTGCTTCCCCTGCAGTCCTCACACTCAGGTCATCAGCCCTTGGCAGCCATTATGCAGAGGTCATTGTGAGTGTCATTGGAAGGTTTTTAGGAGGGAGCGACACCATCTGATTTAGGAAGATGACGGTTGCCTGGTTGAGAAGGAAAACCTCTTAAAGGCAATAATTGGTCTGTTTTGTTCATTATTATATCCCATTGCCCAAAGCAGTTTAGGGTATGTAGTCATTAAATCATTATTGAATGAATGAGTACATCAGTGAATGCACAGTTGGAGGCAAGAGCAATCGAGGCTATTTTTGAAATCCAAGTGAGAGATAGAGGGTTCAAACTAGAATTTTCTTACTGTAGAAAGAAAGTGAAGTTGCTTAGTCATGTCCAACTCTTTGGGACCCCATGGACTATAGACTACCAGGGTCCTTTGTCTGTGGGATTTTCCTGGCAAGAATACTGGAGTGGGTTGCCATTTCCTTCTCCAGGGGATCTTCCCAACCCAGGGATCGAACCTAGGTCTCCTGCATTGCGGGCAGATGCTTTACCATATGAGCCACTAGAGAAGCACAATGACAGTTATTTAGAATTGGGAGGTAGAATTTCTAGGACTTAACTAGCTGGTAGGGCATGGAAAGGATTTGAGTTGGTAAGGCCAGTTACAGTAATGGTGGGAGTGGCTTGTTAAATTCGTTGGTGTGGCATGGTAGTAGCAGGTAACAAAGAGCTCTTGTGCAAAATCGGGTCAGGTAATTATGCTGTTATGTTCTTACTCACTTACTGTGCTTGTTTCTCCCTAACCTGACTCTCAGTGAAGATTTTGTCAAGCACATTTCTGTAACTTTTTAGCACATAGTCAGTTGAAAGAATATGAAGATGCTGATGAACTCTAGGCAGAGATGTTAATCATAAGGCACAGTTATTGCCACTCAGACTTGGCGCTACCATTTTTGTAAAACTGTAGTGATCAAGATGCTGGGAAAGATTGAAGGCAGGGGGAGAAGTGGCCGACAGAGGATGAAATGGTTGGATGGCATCACTGACTCAATGAACATGAGTTTGAGCAAGTTCCAGGAGATGGTGAAGGACAGGGAAGCCTGGGGTGCTGCAGTCCATGGAGTCAAAAAGAGTCAGACATGACTGAGCAACTGAACAACAACAAAAGTAGTGATTAAGACCCAGGAACTGCTTCTCTTTTCCCAGAGTCACATCTGTTGTTTTCTGTGGTTTTTGCATCATCCAAGGTGGCCTATCGTTGTCATTAAGATGTGGGCTGTGTAGCCAAAATGCTTTCTGGTAACACCTGCAAGGTGGCAGAAGAGGAATTCTTTGCTGTCATTCCCTCATAGAACATTGATTTTGGCAGTCTCCCATGGACAAGAGTTCCTTTGTGGAAGTCCGGGAGTACAGCAGAGATGTTTCAACACATTGCTGGGTCAAAAAAAAAATCCAAAAATGCATTGGAGAGAGTAAGAGGAATATTTTGACTTTTCTTGCGTTGCCCCTCTGTCAAGGTAGTACAGCTCAGTGCCAGGAGAGACCCCTCAGACTGTGATTCCACCCACAAGAGTATGTGCATGTACACCTGGCAAACTGTTCAGGAGGCCTCCTTGTTTCTCACCTCACCTGGATTACTGAGGTGGTCTGCATGTCTGAGGGTTGGGAGGAGCCGTGGGACCTAAGTCAGGACTCAGAACTCATCAGAGGGCTGCTAGTAACCTCTTCATAAATGCCGTCAGGAAGCTTGCCGTAGCCACTGACTCCTTACCTGCAACCCCCTCCACCCCTAAATCCCCGCAAGTGGCTCGTGAGCACTCCCAGCAATACAGGCCTCTGGTTTTTTTCAAAAGGTAAAATTGACAAACCTTTAGCTAGACCAAGGTAAGTGTCCATCTATGCATAAATTAGTTTTTTAAAATGTGATACATGTAAAATGGAATGCTATTCAGGCTTTAAACAGAAGGACATCCTGCCGTTTGGGACAACATAGACGGACTTGGAAGGCATTATGCTAAGAGAAATACACCAGACAAAGAAAAACACTGTATGGTATCACTTATATGTGGAATCTTTTTTTAAAAAAAAAGTCAAACTCATAGAAACAGTAGAATGGTGGTTACCGTATTCTAGGGGATGTGGTGAAAGTTGAGATGTTGGTCAAGTGTATGAACTTTCATTTATAACTAAGATGAGTAAGTTCTGAGGATCTAATGTACAGCAAGGTGACTGTGGTTTACATTACTGTATTACATACATGAAATTGCTTTGAGAGTAGATGTTAAGTGTTTTTACCACAAAATAAAAAAAGATGGCTTGTTCCATTTCTAAGAAGAGATTAAAAAAAAAAAACAAAACGTTAGGAATTTCGGTTGAAGTTACTTTAAATCTACAGTTTGCAGATGGGAGAATTGACGTCTTTATCATTGTTTTGAAGGCATATTTTTAAATCACTTTTCTCTAACTCCTGTGTTCAGTTTTCCATAATGTTGTCAGACCATTTTTAATGTATTTCTTTTTAAATGTGTTTCTTTCTCTAAATATCATTAAGCTTTAAATAGCTTGTTTCTTTGATGCTTAGTTTCTTTTTATGTTTCTCTAGATTGTCTGTCCTACTTACACAACAAGCTAAGTTTGAATATTCGATTGCAAAGCGCCGGAAGACAACGTATCTGGAATTTCTTATATATTTTCATTTGGCAAATAATTTCCTTGAAATAAAAATATTAATTTATCTGCTTTCAATTTGGGGGATTTTGTCTTAAATTGTTTTTTTTCCTCTGGTACTTTTACCAGGTAGTGATTTTTTTTCTTTAAAACCTTTAAACTGTCAACTATTCTCAACCATTGATGCAGATCAATACGGAGGAACATGTGGATGCAGCTGACCAGGAGGTGATCTTGTGGGATCGGAAGATTCCTGAGGACATCCTAAAGGAAATAGCCACTCCCCAGGAGGTGCCGGCAGAGAGCGTCACTGTCTGGATTGACCCACTGGATGCCACGCAGGAATACACGGGTGACTTTTCAATTAAAATTGATCTCAGACTTGATATTGCCTTTATGTATCAGAGAACCAGAACAAGGGCAGGTGGTATATTCCTGGTGGTTGATATTTTTTCCAGATGGACACAACTTGTCCAGTTAGATTTAAGACAGAGAGCTGGATTAAAGCACTGTGGTCTGAAACTTCTGAAGTGGATCAGTTAGTTATTGTCAGTCTTTTTTGGCCACTGTATCATGGGATCCTCCTCTCGGTGACGGTGGCTCACTGTGTCACTTATTCTTTAGTGAAGGGAAGTTTCCAGCAGTCACAACAACAAAATGATGGTTCCTATTGGACACCTGTTTATTGAAGTGTTTATTTGTATATTGATTTGTATATTGAGGTGTGCATTATTAAGGTATTTATTTATATAAACAGAATATACTATTGACTTGTGATTTGGGGAATTTAGATTTTATTGCATACTCACCTAGTCTTAGAATTAAAAATAGTAAATCCTAGGCACCCAGGGAAAGTAAGTAGCAAAATCAGTTATTTGCCCCACCTTCTGTTTCTGTCCTTCTCACCCAGTTCTAGCTCCTGTTTCATTTCTGTGGATTTTCTTCCAGGCCTTATATCTTACCCAGAGGTTATCTAATTTCTGCCTTTTCTTTATTCTCTTGATATGTGAAAGTTGATGGCTTATGTATTTGTCCAACTAAATGGTACATTCTCTGAGTGCGGGGGCTTCTTCTTTTCCTCCTTTGTATTCTTGTGCTTAAGCACGGAAATTGATCCAAAATAGACACTCTGCTGCTGCTGCTAAGTCGCTTTAGTCGTGTCCGACTCTGTGCGACCCCATAGACGGCAGCCCACCAGGCTCCCCCGTCCCTGGGATTCTCCAGGCAAGAATACTGGAGTGCATTGCCATTTCCTTCTCCAGTGCATGAAAGGGAAAAGTGAAAGTGAAGTCGCTCAGTCGTGTCTGACTCTTCGCGACCCCATGGGCTGTAGCCTACCAGGGTCCTCCGTCCATGGGGTTTCCCAGGCAAGAGTACTGGAGTGGGGTGCCATTGCCTTCTCCGAAATAGACACTCAGTGGATAACTATTTGGAGAACAGGGAGAAGGCACTAGATGTGTGTATCTAGTAGTAACAAATTCTAAAACAAAAGTTTGTAGAAATAGATAAAAGAAACAGGGACTATTGAGAGGTTCCTTTATAAACGGTTTTTTCTAGACCAAAATTGATTTGCTGATATAATGGTGACAGTATTTAGTGAGTACATCCCTTGATCAGGGTCTTTTCTAAGCGCTTGAGACTCAATTTTCATATTCAGTCATAACATTATTTTAATATTTGTTGTTATTGGATAGTTGTTTTTTTTTCTTCTTGTAGAGGATCTTCGGAAGTATGTTACTACTATGGTGTGTGTGGCTGTAAATGGTAAACCTGTGCTAGGAGTAATACATAAGCCATTTTCTGAATATACAGGTAAGAAATATGCTAAAGCTTCTAAGAATTAATGTTATTAAATCATTTCCTGTATTATTTACGGTCCTATGGAAATTTCAGCTGTGGTTCAGCAATTATTAGAGTCAGCCCCACCTCACCCTTCACTGGATACAGTGAAGATATTAGTGTTGGTACTAGTAATGTGTGACACAGCATAGCTTTCTGAACTTGTTTAGAGGATGGAAACTGTTAAATGAAGATGACTGATCCTTAGTGGGTAGGGAATGCAGTTGGGTGTGGACACCCAGCAGCTGCGGTCCTCTCTCTTCCATCACACTGTTGCTGGGGATATGGTCCTGGGCTCTTCCATGTGAGGTCATGTGCATTCTGGGATCTGCTGTGAAGTGGGCTTAGCCCAAAGAGAATTAGAACTGCAATAAAGAAAATGCATAGCAAGTTGATACCAGAGCGGCAGATAGGCCCTGGTTTCCATATCTGTTCATGTTAGGAGGGAGAATGGGGATAATAAAATGTCCATTTTTAAAAAACCTTTATTCCATCAAAATGTATAATCTACCCCCTAAACCCCCAACCATAGGCTTAGAAGCATAAGGTGCTTTTACTAGTCAGCAAACATTGCAAAAGAATCAATACGTCCTTAATTAGGTATGAGTTGACTTTCCTTTCCTGGATCGAAGGTTTGTTTGGCTTGTGCCCTCTTTGGGGAGTGATGTCCAGATCCAGACTACATATTGATGTTGCAGAGTACAAACTGCCAAGTATTGTGGACACAACTGAAGCGACTTAGCAGCAGCAGCAGCAGCTATACTTGACTATAGTGGGAGCTAGGTATTATTATTGCTGGCAGCAGTTAGAACAGAGCTGATCAAAATCTTACCAGACTTAATTAGAATTAATGTCACTGAGTGACATTCTTAGAAGCAAGAGATGCTTGAATAGTACACATTTTACTGATGTGATGTATAAACATGGACGCAGTCCATCCACTCAGTGGAAATCTGTAGCCTAGTAGAAGTTGTAGTGTCTGAAGTCTGTGGAGCAAAGTACCAACCACTTATTTCCTACCAGACTTTCTGTTGGCATGTCTTATAGATGGAGTGTTGAAGAACACATTCTGTTAGATGTTGTTTTAGCTTATCACTACTACCTTATCGTCATCATTGACATATATTTATTTAAATATCTAACTGTGTTTTAAGGTGTTTGAAATATTTTGTCCATATAAATGTTATAATTGAATGCATTGAGTTTATGTGATCTGAAATATGTATTTTTAATATTAAATTAGTAATTTTTATCTAAAATTATTCTGGTATTATCTACTGAGATGCACTCTTTATTCTCTTACACAATACTGACCTCTAGAGATACAGCATTGCAAATTCACTTCTTGATATAATTGTGTGTTTTTTGATCATTTCTAAAAAGAATTTAGAGGATTTTTTTGTTGTCTCTTCTTATTTCACTTTTATTATTTCAAAAAGTGATAATGACTTTTCATGTACTTTAGATTTAACAGTTGATATTTTTATGTATTTGCTTTTATTTATTCATTCATTTATTTGCCTATGTATTTTAGAGATAATCACAAAGATCATGACCTTTTACCCCATGTACTTCAGCATCCATCTCTGAAAAGAACGTATTTCTAAACAAGAACAGTATTGTTTATAACAGAATTAACAATTTTATCCAATAGTCACATTTCCCCCAGTTGTTCAAGAAGAGGATTTTACAACCTGTTAACTGAGACCACAGTCCAGTCAAATGACAAGCATTTCTTTTGATTGTTAGGTCACTGTGTTAAGTTCTTTTAGACTAGAATCTAGATCAGCCTCCAGTCCCCCTTTTCCCCATGACATTGACTCATTGAGATCAGGTCACTTTATCACAGAAGATCCTGCCCTTTGGGTTCCTCTGATTATTATTTTCTTGTGATTATTATCTGCAGGATGTTTACTGGAGAAAGCTCTTGGGGTCAGATTTGTGGGAGGGAGGGCAGGAGGTGGGGAAGTTGAGTTGCAGTGTGGTCGGGTGAAGGCCCCGCAGCGGCCCTGCAGGAAGCTCTGGAGCCAGGCTGTTCCAACAAGGACCTGCTAGTCTCTCTTCTGGCTGTGCAGGATTGCATAGCCCCTTGTAGTTTTGTCTTAATGTGTGCCTGTTGTAAAAAATAAACATATGACCCTTGTACTCTGAAAACCAAAGCTCCCTGTTTGGAAATAAAAGAATTCTTGGGAAGAAGTTTTTTCCATTCACTCCTGGTATGTTGGTTTTAAAAAGCCTTGGTGCCATTACTGGCTATTACTTTTGCTTTCCAGCCTGGGCGATGGTAGACGGTGGGTCAAATGTGAAAGCCCGCACTTCTTACAATGAGAAGACCCCAAGGATTGTCGTATCTCGATCGCATTCAGGAATGGTCAAACAGGTTGCTCTTCAGACTTTCGGAAACCAGACTACGATCATCCCAGCAGGCGGTGCTGGTATGTTCCCCTGTGCCCTGCGTGGCCATGCCCATGTCAGGAGGCTCATTGGTATCCAGTCCTTGGGAAGAAGTGGGAGTGGACACTGGGGCTTTTAGGACAGGCCTGGCCTCTCCAACTTGGTTATCTCGAGAGCAAGATTTCAGGCACACCTGCCTCCTGGGTACAGACAGCCTCACAACGGAAACAGTGTCACAGCAGTGGTTTCTGATCCTGGAATATTTGGAAGTGTCTTCCTGACATCAGTGGTTGTTGTATGTGATCTGACTTTGAAGTGATCATGCTGTTAGTGTGGCTGTAACCATCGCAAGGAGAGAAAGAAGGATCAAGCCATCACAACCCTGTATTTAGCAGGGGCTGGCAGGAACCATCGTTAAATGTTATTAGAATGGCTAATGGCTACTGTTACTAGATTTTTTTTTTTTAGCCATTCTTTAAAAATACAGAAAACACCCATAGCTTGAGGGCTGTGTATAAACAGGCTATGCCTGGATTTAGCTCGTGGATTATTTGCCCACTCTGTTTTGAATGTTGTTTGCTGTGACAGAAGTGCTTTAATTCAAATAAATTGTGAAGGATAGTAGGAAACATTTGTGTTTGAAAACCTTTTTCAGCACAGTAGTAGAAAAGCAATGCTTTTAACTTTTAAGCCTAACAGTTTTAGTTTACTACTGACCTATACATGTCTTTCTTCACATGATTTCATTGTTTTTTTTATAGGCTGTCAGGTTGGTCAGGAAAGGTGATATCCAAAATTCCCAACAGGAATGGGATAAAATAGTTTCTTTATTTTTAAAATTCTGCCTCATTACACAAAAGACTTAGGGTAGTAACTTTATCTTGTGCTTTCTCCTTTCCAATCCATTCTTCCTAGACACTCAAGGGAGTCCTGGGGGTGTTTAATTTCAGTGTATAGTCCATAGGAAACAGTTCATATTGAAGGTATCACCTCTCAGAAGACAACCACAAAGTAGATTTAAATTTAAAAAATTATAGGCATATGTTTATTTATACTTGAGAATAGCTTAATAAACTACTTGGCAGTATTTTTTTGCTCATTTTGGTTTAACATCTGTACTGTGACTTTAAAAAACTACTTTTAAAAATAAATTTAGACTTAGCAGTTGCAGAGATAATGTAGAGAGCTCCTGCATACCCTGTGCTGGTGTCAACAACATCCTCAAGACAGTACGCTCCTTTCTTCTTCTCTTCCAGATAGTAACCTAAATCCTTTGTTTATCTTGCAGGTTATAAAGTTTTAGCACTCTTGGATGTGCCTGATAAGAATCAAGAAAAAGCTGATCTATATATTCATGTGACGTACATCAAAAAGTGGGATATCTGTGCTGGCAACGCTATCTTGAAAGCCCTCGGAGGGCACATGACCACCCTGAGTGGTGAAGAAATTAGCTACACTGGTTCTGATGGCATTGAAGGGGGTCTCCTGGCCAGCATCAGGATGAACCACCAGGCTCTGGTCAGAAAGCTCCCGGATCTGGAGAAGACAGGACATAAGTAAGCCAGGCTGACGACAGGTCACAGCCCCTCCAGAGCTGAACGGTTGGCCTGACGTGCTGAGGCTTCAAAGCAGCAGTGGAGACTATGCATGGTTTAGGCCATCCTGAACTTTTTAAAGTATTTATGAAGCATCTGAGACTTCTTTTCCCTGTAATAGGATGCAGGATCAGGGAGAATGGGTTGCTTCGTGTCTCAAGTATTGTCTTTATTTTTGAGACTATTTTCATACAGTTGTCATACACAAGGCGCATATATATATATTTGTGAATTAAAATCTATAGCTGAGTCTACATTGTTATGAGTCACCATTTTCACACAATATCATGAATCTTCAGTTTGTTAATACTTTCATATAGAATTGGGCTGAAGAAAGGATTGTTTTGTGTAGGTGTTTAATACTATTATACAGTTATATCTCATTGAAAATAAAATAATTGGGGGTTTTTACCCCTAATTCAGATAGAAAGCACAAGAAGCTGCAAATTCATTAATATGCAACAAATTCTCTGTTACCGAATATTTCTTATGGATTAAAATTAGAAAAAGCTTAAATTGTTTTTTTTCTTTGAAATTTTAATAACAGGTTCACCAGCTAGTAGAGAATATGGATATATGACGGTTGCATTGTAATTTCTGTGTGTGTGTGTATTCTGTTCCATTTGGTTTGTTTTTATAAAGAAACGTGTGTTTGTACCTATGGGTTCAACATTTCTGCCATCTTGCTGATCAGTTTCACTTGCCCTGTGGACGGTGCATGGTTCTGTCCTTTCCCTCCTGACCCACATTTAATCTTTAACTTGTAAGTTTTGGATTAAGGTTTCAGAGTTTAACGTTAGAATTTTGGTACTTTTTCTCATTAGCGGTAAAATATGCTGTAAGGCATTATAAAAATATAATGTTACTCTGTTATTAACTGAAAGTTATTTGAAGTTACATGAATTGAACTAGCCTTCATTATTTTTAAAAGCCTTGTTTTAGTACTTTTTAAAAAATTTGCCATGTCTGTAGAGATTCCCTCATTATCAAGAGTGAGTTAAGGTGGCTTTTGCCATTAATAAATGGATCTAATCTAACCAAGCTCTCAAAGTAGTAACCTGAGATACTTTGTATTTTCCCTTCGGGTTAAAAAAAATGAAGATTGAACTTACTTTTTGATGAATTTTTTTCCTATTCAGGTGTGCACAATCTGGTTGGAAAAGGTTGTGACGTATTTGCAGTGTCTCTGTAATTTGAGCTTTGTTTTGTGAGCTCTCATTGGGATGTCTGATTTCTCTCAGCGTGATAGTCAGAAACTTCAACAGTACCATCATTTCACATGACCTTGCCATGATTTTGTTCCATAACACACTGATAAGGAGAGGGATTTCTTAGGGTTTCATGGTTTCCTTTTTTCTTCTCTTCTCTCTCTCTCTTTAACCCTAGATCAGTTTTTAACCCTTGACCAACTTTATTTTCTTGTCTTGGAGATAAAGTTGACCAAAGGAAGGGCAGGTGTCCTCACCTGGTGGAATGTGCTTATAACTTTAGGCCTGCAGATCACACCATCTGAGGTCCTTACTCCTCGTTGGGTAATTGGCCCTAGCGTGATACACACATTACCTTTACCCAGTCGCCAGCAACCAGCCACCAGTCCTGCAGGATAGTGGGCCTCAATAGCTAGGGTTTTATTCATCAGAATTCATTCCGAGTTTTAGTAGTTGAAATACCTGGTGTTTAACCAGGACTTTTAGGAATTCTGAGCCAAGTGTTAGAGGCTTCATCTTTTTACTTTGCATTGAGATGAGGAAATCTTTTTCCTCAGGAGAGATGGTAGAGGCATATGCTGTTTCCAGAGTCCTGTGGTCTAAGTGTTTGTTCTAATTGTGATGTGTCAAACTTGGGGGAAAGAGACTAGCATGTTAGGAAATGGGAGTAGTTCATATTAGCAGGCATGGTGTTTTGGCTTTAGTTTTTAATGTTATTAAACCACACGTAGCTAATGACTTTGTGGAGAGCTTGTGTCATATGCAAAAATTAGGATACTGGCTGACAAATGCATTATTTTTGTGATTTGTTGAGTATAGCATAGTACTAATGGTTTTAAGTGCTTTTATAAGAAGTTCATTTTAAAACATTTTGTTTCTAAAAGTCAGTATACATTACAGAACTAATATAAGTTCAAAGAACAGTATTTATTTTATTTATGTAGGACATTGTGCCAGGACACACCAGTGAGAAACACCTTCTTGTGTGAAACAGATAATATCTCCCATAAATATGAGTATTTCTAAAATGTTTACTCTTAGTGACTCTCACCTACCCATCACCTGGTCTCCCTTTCCCTCGTCTTTGCCCTAATTTAGAGGACAGTTTTCCATTAAAATTGTGTTTTCTGGATAAGTTAGTAAAAGTAGCACCAATAACCTTAGGATCCATCAGCTGTCCCCTTCCTCTGCCCCTCTTTCTGTCTACCTTGTTCATGTCTCCCTAACTTGTTAATATATGTTATCTTATTTCTGCTTCTCTGTGTTGACCAATATACCCTTCCCCAACACTTAACCCTGGAATTCTCTCATAGACCTGTGTCTCTGTGATTGGCTGCTGAAATCTTAGGGCAGAACTGAGACTAGAATTCCAGTGGGGGAGATTAATACTGACGGAGCCCAAGTTGACTATTACTTTTCAAAGAATCCTCAAAAAGTAAAGGAAAGTCACCTTTAAAAGCACAGAGTAACTTTCAAGAATAACCCAAGGCTTCTGTCTTAAGCCTTTCTGACCTATCCTTCGAAGAATGAAAGTGCAGAAAATACAAGCTTGTTGCCTGCTGGAGAAAGCTTGGTATCTCTATTAGTTTTCATAATTGTATCCCTACTCCAGTTGGGATTATAAGGACCTACAACATGGGTCCTGTTTATCTTTGTTATTCAGTTGTCCCCTTTCCCCAATTTTAGTGTTTTTCTTTGATTCTAAATATTGAGTTGTTTATGGCCATATAATGAAGTAACAAGCTTCATGTGGTTTGTGTGCTTTAAGTAGCAGTTGTCCAGATTCTTCCTGTTTGCTGGATGCTTCCTTTGAATATTGTGCAAATTGAGTCAGGGGCGTGGCTGAGGAAAGAGTGGGAGGAGGAAAGGCCCCGGGGAAGGGGGACGCCAGGCAAGCCCTTGCCCTGTCTCGGGGTGTTTAATTCAGAAATTGGATTTGACTCAGGCTTTGCAGGTGACGACTGTCTCCCATTGCCCATCGTAAGTAAAGAAAGCTGGCCTGCCACCCCCTCCCTATTCCTCAGAAAAGAAAGTACCCAAATTGCCTCTCCTTGATAACAGCTTGAAAATGGCTTTCTGGAGACAATCTTAAGCAGATTTAAAATGGGAACTGTTTAGAATCGAGCCGCAACCACTCGCTCACCTTGGCTGTGTGTCGATTGGTTGTGAATAGAAGCAACGATTTTTCATTTTGGTTTAATTTAAGACTTACTTGTTTTTGGCGTATGCCTAAAAACGCCTGCCTTGTAACTGTTGTGTAAAATAAATTGATGGTTTCATTTTTATTCTAAAAAAAAGTTGTGCCTTAACAATAGGGCATTGTATGTTAATAAGGGAAAACAAAATTTTTTTTAGGATGGGGAAAACAGTAACTTTTGCCATTAAAACTTAAGTTCTCATGTTTTTAATATTAGAGTTGGGGGAAATCATTAAAGTTAAATAAAATTAATATAAAATTATTTTTGCATAATCTAGCATTTACAACTGAAGTACTTTTTTATAAGAACTGGCATGTTGATGTATATAAGTCTGAAATGATACATAATCCTTTGGTTTTTAATTTGAATTAGTAAGGCCATGATAGATTTTAACTTTTAATTTTACTTTTAAACCATTTTAGTGTGCTATTATATTTGTTCTAGAACTCCGAGTCACTTTGGTTTTAAAAGCTAGCTGTTTATTTATCGTACCACATCAGAAATTTCTTAGTGTTAAAAAATACTGTATGTTTGTGATGTAACCAACCAGAACAGTTCCTAGATTGGGGAGGGTTTGGATTAACATTTACTAAGAAGGCAAGAAGAATTGAAACTTTATGCTTCAAAAGGAGGTTTTAGGTTTTATGAGGTGCTGGTCATAAAACTTGTTTTCTTGTTTGTTTGTTTGTTTTTAATTTTATCAAAGCCAGGCAGGTGTTTGCATTCTAATTTACCATTGATAAAGGCTTACAGGGAAGCCACTTTTTTAAAAATTATTTTTGAAAATGAGTAATGAATTATGTGGGAAAATGAGATTTATACATACTGGTTTTCCTTTGAGATAATATAAATCAAACTTTCATAAGTTAAGGGTAATGCATAATATCATAACTTGCATAACTGTGTTTATAAGGGTTCCCTAAAGTATTAACATTCAGGTAATTTGTGTAAATTGCAAAAGCAGAAACTGTGATGTCGGTTAGTAATATGTTGTGTTAGAATTCTTTTGGGGATGTATGTTATACACATAGTTGACTGTTACTCAGTTGCTCCTCTTGTATTAAGTAGGAAATACAGCATCCCAAGTCATTTTTAGATCAGTTAGCCTTCAGAGACTTCTTCCCAAATTATCTCTTCCAAGCCATCTTCATCTGTTTTCAGTTACAGTGGAATTGTTTATTGACGTTAATTTATGTGTAAAACATGGACTTCAGTGTCCCTTGTACTCTTGCATCCACTGTTGGCAGTAGCCAAAGCTAGCTTCATAGTCTTAACAGGAGAGAGAGCATTCTGCCATAATGAACTGTGGTGCTGCCAGAGGGATTTTTCCCCCCTTTCAATGGTTTTACTTAAGTTACTGGATAAGCAGTTGAGTTTACATTAAAACAATGAAATGGTTTGTCTTGTCTATGTCCTGCCTCTTCCAAAATGGATATGTTTTTTTTGAAATAATTTTTCACTTCCTTATCAATCTCTTAAAGGGGGCTAATGATGAGAGGGTTTAAAATAAAACGCCTACCTTTGAATACCCCTTTCCCTCTCACACGTGGAAGGCTGTGGAGGAGCGAGACTATTCCTGTTGCCAAGACATGCTTCAATACCAGAGTTCTCTTTACTCGGCATGCAACCCCTGCCTCACCCGCATCACCTGAAGGGTCCCGGCTTCAGCCTCTACTGAGAAGTAGAGGTAAGCCCTCCTCCTCCCAGTTTTTTTGAGCAGTTTTCTGGCACCTCCCTTGTTGCCCTCATTTTTACATGGGTTGTTGTTAACTTTTTAAAAACTAGGATTACATCTCGGTGATTTTTGTATTTCCACCTCGACCCCGGCAGCTAGCCCAGTATCTGGAAAAAATTAGGTGCTTCATGTGTGTCAAACTAAATGGAATAAAGGGTTTCTACTAAGCATCAGTGTTTCTCATGCCTCAGTTGTGTAAGCTGCCTGTTTGGTTGGTTTCTTCTGCAGATATTTGTGTTTATCACCCACACACCCTAAGTTATTTTTTAGAGTTTTGTTTTCTTGCCTTCCAATACTACCCCATGGCCAGTTAGCTCTAGAAATTGTAGCTGCCTCTGAATGAAATGATTATCCCAAACTCTGCCCCTGGATATACTTTGCCAAACTGAAATTTGAATTTTCTGAATAAATTGGTCATGTCTGAAAGATGGTGTGCTGCTTGTACTATTTTTTTTTTCGTCTTTTAAAAAATTTTTACTGTGGTAAAATACGTTTAATGGATTTACCACTTCAACCATTTCAAAGTGTACAATGAGTAGTGTTTACATTTACAATCCCTAGTGGCTCAGATGGTAAAGAATCTGCCTGTGATGCAGGAGATCCAGGTTCAATCCCTGGGTCAGGAAGATCCCCTGGAGAAAGGAATGGCAACCCACTCCAGTATTCTTGCCTGGTGAATTCCAGGGACAGAGGAGCCTGGTGGGCTACAGTCCATGGGATCGCAGAGTCAGCCATGACTGAGCGACCAACACAACTATCATCACTATCCATTTGAAGAACCTGTTCATCCCAAATGGAAACCTTCCCTACCCACTGGACAGTCACACACCATCTCCCACTCCTGGTAGCAACTCTCCTGCTTTCTGTCTGAGTGCTTAATTTTATGGGACTCTCTTCTGTGTCACCATTTACCAAAAAATCATCTATTTGAAAGTGGGTATACATGACAAACATACCTCTAGCAAAACTCTCAATTGAATGTTAGCTTTTTTTTAAGTAAGATGAAGGGAGGATAGAGCTAAAGAAGAAAAGAACAAAACGGTAGAAGAGTAATAATAGGAAAAATCTGATGAGAAAAGGTAACCAGGATGCTTGTTTTCCTCAAGTCTTGTCAATGATTAAATGATGTAATCCACGCACTTTGAGATGTTTTAGTTTTTAATCTGGTTTCTTTGAAAGATGAATAAATCAGGCTTGAGGAGGGCCGGCCCCTTCATTCCATCACTGGCAAACTGCTTGACTCTCTAGCTGCTTTTTGTTACCTTATTTTAATTTCTGTAGCTACACTTTTTAAAAAAAATCCACACTTTCAAAATGTTTTTTTTTTTTCCTGAAAAGCATGACTTTTCTCTGAAAAGTATGATTTTTCAGAAATTTTGCTTAAGTTTCCCAAGGATTTGAAAAAATAGTAAGATCTGCAGGTTGGCATTTCCGATCTGACAAAGCAGAGTGCAGAAACTGCAGGATCGGGGAGCTGTCTGGGCTTGCTCTCCAATGGGTGAGCCCCATCCCAGCTGGGAATTTCTGAGTAGTGCCTGTTTAGGAATTCTCTACCATTCCTTCCACACCCAGCTGGTCTCACTAGGCTACAGTTACATATAAGAGGAAGAAAATACCTGTTTGACTACTGAAAGGAGCAAATGACTTCTAGACACTTTTTAGAATTCTGAGACATGTGATTTTACACTGAGACATTTGCAGGATTGAGTTCATATTAGATATTCTGTCAATATGCCTTAATAATTGCATTTATTATTGTAAGTGGTTGGCTTAGGAAAGGGCAGTGAGTGAACAGTGTGCTTTGTTTATCTAGCACCACTCCTCCCCCCTCATTTTTTTTTTTTTGTTAAATCACTGTAGAGATGAAATTTAAATCCCTGGTATTCACTTCAAATTGAAGACATCTATCCAAAAAATACTAGGCACTTTTCATGGTTGCTAGTGATCTTCACAGCACATTTTCATTTCATAGAGTGTTACAGATCATTTCTGGTATTTCTGTTGCTATGCCTGTTACTGCACTGAGGTTCAGATGCTCACCACTCAAAAGTCAGTCATTCAAGAGGCAAGTGTCAGTAAAAGGGAAAGCCGCTTTAATCAGAAAAATGAGCAAGCTGGGGAGAAGGGAGTCTCATGTTCTGAGACCAACCCTGAAGATTCTGCTCAGCCATGGCAGTTTTTAAACGGAAAAATGGAGGTGGAGGCGGAGAATCTCAGTGGATCATAGAGAGGTGGAGGTTGGGTTCTACATCTTTCTCCACTGCATACAGACTGACGAGCCCCCAGTTTGAATCTTTCCTAGATTCTAGACTGATATTTCAAAATGCCTATCTTTCACTGAGATTCAGCATGTTCAAATCTATATGCAATCTGCTTTTACCATGAAAAAAAAAAAAAAAAGACATGCTTTCTCCATCATGGAATTGCATTCGTTTGATGGTGATGTGACTCGGTGTGGCCTTTCTCTTTATCCTGTTTAAGGTGTAATGACCTAATTCTTAGATGTGTGATGGGATGCTTTTGAAAAATTTATGCTCATTATGTCTTCAAATCATATTCAGCCCTCCAAGAAGGGCTACAATCTCCTTCTTGAGATTGCAATTACTTTTCTTGCCTGGGAAATCTCATGGACAGAGGAGCCTGGAGGGCTACAGTCCACAGAGTCACAAAACATGACTTAGCAACTAAACAACTGTTACATTAGATTGTTTACTATTGCCCAGGGCCACACAGATTCTGTTCATCACAGTTTTTATTGTCATGTCTCCCACTTCATTTCTCTCTTTTTTAAAAAATTAGTTAATTTGGTTGCACTGGGTCTTAGTTGTTACACGTAAGTTCTTTAGTTGGGGCATGTGGGATCTATCCTCTGACCAGGGGTCGAATCCAGGCCCCTTGCATTGAGGGCGTGGAGTTTTAGCCCCTGGACCACCAGGGAAGTCCTTCTCCCATTTCATTTCTGTTGCCTTTGCAGTTATTGCCCTTGCACGAGTTATTACTCCTGCAGTATCTAATCCATTGTTAAGTCTACCCAGAGAATTTTTTATTCTGTGTGATTTTTAGCTCTAAAGCTTCCTGTTGGTTATTTTTTTATAGTTTCCATCTCCTCATTTTATTCATGTTTTATTTTCGAACATAATGTCTGTTTTAAAGTTTTATCTGATAATTCCATCAGCACTGTCATTGCTGGGTCTTTTCCATTGGTTTATTTTTTCTTCTAATTATAAGTATTATTTTCCTGATTCTTTGCATGTTTTAGTACCTTTTGATTTCAAGAAAAGGAATATCTTGAGCAATGAAAGAACTTTTAAAACAGTTTTAAGTTAGTGTAAGAGGGCACACAATTTCTGGAAGACATACAATTTAAATTATTTATAGTTACCTTGTTGGATATCAATATTTTATCATTTGGTTGTTACAAAACATCAGAAAATTATGAGACAACAAAGCATGATCTACAGATAGAGCAGTCTCTTCATTATGTTTCCCTTAACACTATAAATGATCAAGAGAGTTATAATGAATTAAAAATGATGATCACTGTTTTGAGAATTAATATGTACTTTTGAGATTATGTAGCCTAATCAAAATGTCAGGACTACTATGATGCACATAATTTATTTCATCAATGAAGTGTAAGAAATTTTATACTCTAGTCTTTTCTTTCTAGAAGAACCTCCCCTCTCTTTATAATTTGCGTGAATTTGAGTGGTATATTGAACTTAAAAGCTATTTATATGGGTATAAGCAGAGTAACAATCAAATTTGTGCTTGATCTCCGTCACTT
Source organism: Giraffa tippelskirchi (assembly GCF_054371585.1). NCBI lineage: Eukaryota > Metazoa > Chordata > Mammalia > Artiodactyla > Giraffidae > Giraffa > Giraffa tippelskirchi. The sequence continues at coordinate 53,874,656 of NC_137280.1, forward strand.
ATGAAGGAAATAAAAAGTGTTTTCAGCCAGAAAAGAATGAATTTATTTTTTCCCAGAAAGAACACTGTTTTTCATCTTCTGTTCACTCAGAGACAATGTTTAATAACTCCAGCAGTTAAGTCCTGAAGTCCTGGGGAAAAAAATTTCTCAGTAAGTCAAGAACTTTGAAGGTCTACTTCTTGGGGAAAACGTCTATGACTCCAATGGAGAAAGAAATTAATAAAGGCTGAAATGCACTGGACATAAAAAAAGATATTTAAGACAGCAAATAACTGAAGTATGCTCAGTCACTCAGTCACATCTGACTTTTTGTGACCCCATGGACTGTAGCCCGCCAGGCTCCTCTGTCCATGGGATTTCCCAGGCAAGAACACTGGAGCGGGTTGCCATTTCCTCCTCCAGGGGAATCTTCCTGGCCCAGGGATCGAACCCATGTCTCCTACATCTCCCACATTGGCAGGTGGGTTCTTTACCACTAGTGCCACCTGGGAAGCACACTGTATCTGTTCTTAAGTGCTTACATGAGGTGCATGATCTAAATATTGATATGCAACAATAACTAGAAGTGATTCAGTTTGGGACTTTATGAAAATAACAATAATTCTCAAAGGACCACTTCCTACCCTACGAAAAAAGACTCCACAAGCTTTAGGTAACGTGTGTTAATCATATACAACAACCATAAGTGCTGTTTGGAGGGATTCTAATTGTAGGTGATTATCCCATCTCTCAAATAACTATTAAAACACTAAAACTAAGATCATGGCATCTGGACCCACCACTTCATGGCAAATAGAAGGGGGGAAAGTGGAAGCAGTGACAGATTTTATTTTCTTGGGCTCCAAAATCACTGTGGATGGTGACTGCAGACATGAAATTAAAAGACACTTGCTTCTTGGAAGGAAAGCTATGACAAAGCTAAACAACATATTAAAAAGAAAAGACATCACTTTGCTGACAAAGGTCTGTATACTCAAAGCCATAGTTTTTCCAGTAGTCGTGTATGGATGTGAGAATTGAACCATAAAGAAGCCTGAGTGCTGAAGAATTGGTACCTTCAAACTGTGGTGTTGGAGGAGACTCTAGAGAGTCCCTTGGACAGCAAGGAGTTCCAACCAGTCAATCCTAAAGGAAATCAACCCTGAATACTCATTAGAAGGACAGATGCTGAAGCTGAAGCTCCAATACTTTGGCCACCTGATGCGAAAAGCCAACTCATTGGAAAAGACCCTGATGCTGGGAAAGATTGAAGGCAAAAGGAGAAGAGGGTGGCAGAGAATGAGATGGTTGGATGACATCACCGACTCAATGCACATGAACTTGGGCAAGCTCCTGGAGATAGTGAGGGACAGGGAGGCCTGGCATACTGCAGCCCATGGGGTCCCAAAGAGCTGGGCACAACTTAGTGACTCAACAATAACAACAACAAATGGATATGCCACATTTTATTTACCCATTCATCAATTGATGCATATTTGGGTTTTAATTTGATTTTATGTTAAAATTCTGTAATGCCAGCTTCCCCTATCATCATGTGAAAATATATACATGTGTCCGTATTTACAAACATTAGTATTCTGAATTAATATATCAGTACCAAGTGACCACAAGTATTTATGAAGGTTCTAACTGCATAGCTTTCTCCCCTGAGAGGTTGAGAGTTTGTAAGGCTATTCTTAATGCTACTGTTGCTGCCACCAAAATAAAAAATGAATTGAACCTGTGGGATTTAATCTGAGGCTAGTTTTATGAGATCTCCACTGTGGCCATCAGCAGGGGTGGCTCCATGGGTCCAGTTGGGGGCTGGTTTCCAGCTCTGGGTCCTGGTCCAATGCTCAAGTGTGGAAAGCTGGCCTGTGACCTGTCTCAGCCTTGCGATTCCCCATCCTTTCTTACACACCAAAAGTTCTGGACAAGTTTTGGCCCCAAATGTTCAATTCAAATAATGAAATAGGATTACCCCTGACTCCCCTGTTCTGTAGCATGTCAACAAAGGGATTTGAAGACTGGGGTGGAGACATATGTGCCTTACAGGCATGCAGGGATTCTGAACTAAGGTGTATACATCTGAGAGGGAAGTCAGGTGTCAGGGAGAAAATATTCAGAGGACTTCTGGCAGTGCACCACTGCTCTAGGAAACCAACACAAAGCCGGGTCTCTAGTCTGTCTACAGGTTGAGATGATCCACAAAAGAAGCCACAAAAGTATCTCTCCAACTAAAAGAATATTTATTCCTGTGCAACAGGTAAGAAGGGGTGCCTCCAAGAATTTATTGGTTATGGGCATGACACTCTAGTATATTTTTGCATTTTGGAGACTTAGGATCTTGGAAATTACTGATGCAGAAGTCAAGGATATTAAATAAATTCATAACTGGATTTTTCAAGATGCTTTTATTTGTTTCTTATAAATAGACAATAAACAAACCCACCTGCAATGCAGGAGAAGCGGGTTCGATCCTTAGGTTGGGAAGATCCCCCAGAGGAGGGCATGGCAACCCACTCCAGTATTCTTGTCTGGAGAATCCCATGGACAGAGGAGCCTGGTGGGCTGCAGTCCATGGGTTCACAAAGAGTCAGACACAACTGAAGCAACTGTGCATGGCACGGCATATCCTAATTTAAAAATTGGAATGTAGACCATTATTTTAATTTGTTTAAAGACTTTCTTGGATGTAGACCCTTTTAAAAATTTTTATTGAATTTGTTACAATATTGTTTCTGTTTTCTGTTTTGATTTTTAGGCCACGAAGCATGTGGGATCCTAGCTCCCTGACCGGGGATCCAACCCACAGCCTCTGTCTGCATTGGAAGGTGAAGTCTTAACCACTGGACCACCAGGGATGTCTCCAGATCATTATTTTAAAAAATAAAAATAAAAAAATTTCTAAAATCGGAGTATTCTAAAAGCACAGAACCATTCCTTAAATGTCTCAGCTGCTTAATAACGGCAGACGGTTTCTCCCTCCATTTCAAGTCTTTCGGTGGCTCTTATCAAGAATATCATTTTGAAATTTGCAAAGTGCTTCAACATGGATTCAAGCTTTCCTTCAAGAGGGGTGATCCTGTGACCGCATGACATTTCAGATATGACACTGGATTTTTTTGTTGTTTGTTTTTTGCCACTTGCCAACATTTGAATTTGTCTTGCTCAAACAGTCTGAAGCTTGTAGCAAATGGAGAGATATCATGACTCATAGAGAGTTCACTGGTGGAGCCCAGTTCCTCACACGGTCTCCATCTACTCTGTAGAACTCTGGGACCTTCCCCCAGTCAGTGCTGTTTGCCTGTCAACCATGCCTTGGGGATTAACATAAGAACATCAGGAAACAAAGGACCCCATCCAACTGGACACAGAGCAGAGAGGTTTCTTTCCCAAACCAGATTTCCGATCATGAAACGCAATTTCCACAGCTCTGATGGGAGTTCTTCCAGATAAGTCCTGGGTCATGTCTTATTTCACAGCAGGAATGCAAACAGTACACTTGCAAAAGTTTTTCTTTCTGTTTGCAGTGAATTCAGTTCTCTATCAGGATTAAGATCTTCGGTTACATCAAATCTCCAACTGGCCGAGGACCAGACCTAAATTCTCAAAGAGAACAATTGTCATGGAAAATATTTTCAATAGTGGGTGTAATTTTCCCAAAGCAGCTCTTGGTAGGTAAGCAGTGGTGTGCCATGGGGCTGGAGGAAAAACGATCTTTCTCCAAGATGCTTTTCATTCTCTGGGGAAGTGATAAAAACCTTCTTCAATGTGTCACACAGTTGTTCTGGACCGCAAGCCAAACAGTCTTGGAAACCTCAGAGGATTAAATACATCAACAAAAGGAAACATTTAAAATGAGATGGTCTGTCGGACAACACAAGGACACAGCAAGGGCTGAATTTCCAGTCTTGACAGCTCACCCTCAGCCCCGGACCCCTGGAGACTGACCAGCAGGGAATCTGCTAAACCAGTGGCCTGCGGTAAATGCAACAACTCAAGAGTAGTTTCTTGTTGAGCCATGTCAGAGATAGGACTTAGGAATCTCCGGAGATGAGAGTAATGAATATGCGAGTTTGTCCCTAGGAACTTGGGCACAGCAGTGCCTGCTTTTGAACACCCCTCTGCTTCTCATTCGCTGAGTGGTCTCGGGCAAGGTGCCAACCAAAGAGTTGTCATGAGGGTGAAATGCAACAACACTAAGGAAGAATCTTAGAACAGTCACACAGCCCTTAAGGAGGCACACTCTCCTTTCTGAGCCTGTTTGTGTTTGTCTGATCCAAAGACTCATGCTCCACGCTACATTTATCGGACAGGTCTCTCTTGCTTTCTGCGTGCGTGGGTGCGTGCTAAGTGGCTTCAGTCGTGTCCAACTCTTTGTGACCCCATGAACTGTAGCCCACCAGGCTCTTCTGTCCGTGGGATTCTCCAGGCAAGAATACTGGAGTGGGTTCCCATGCCCTCCTCCGGGGAGTCTTCCCGACCCAGGGATCCAACTGGCCTTTCTTGAATTGCAAGTGGATTCTGAGCCACCTGGGAAGCCCCTTGCTTTCCAGGGACAGAAATGAACTCAAATTAACCTAAACAGAAAATGGTTCATTGGCTTAAGGGTCAGAAAAAGAAGATTGAGGCTGAGAAGACTAGCTGTTGAAATGATGTGGTCATCTCTCTTTCTCCTCTCTCCTCCTCTGCTGGTATGCTGTTTCCTTCTCTCCTTTGATAGACCTTCTTTCCCCACAAAACAAGCCCAGACCCACATTCTCCCAAATGCATGGAACAACCACACCCACTGTGCAGAAATTCCTGGAAAGAACTTCGGTTGATTTGATTCTGTCAGATGTCCTTGACTTTCCCAAGCCCTCCTGTCCAGTGGGCAAGACAGTGTCTTTGAAGAAAAGAAGGAAGAGGGTTGGGCAGAGAAAACCACAGCTACTATTAATAAATTCCAATCAACAGGGAATTCCCCGAGGCCCAGTGGTTAGGACTCTGCGCTTTCACTGCCCAGTGCATGGGTTTGATCCTGTTTGGGGAACTAAGATCCCCCAAGCTGTTCATTGTGGCCAAAAAGCAAAGCAAAGCAAAACCTAAAGAAAAAGAGTATCTTGCTCAGTTTCACAGCCTCGGTTATCAATCATAGGTCCATCTGTACCTTCAGCCCTGGCCAGACTGTCTGTGCCCTAACTTCTCTGGACTCCTCAGGACTCCTGGCTGGACTCCTCTGGCTCAAGTGAGTGAAGTTACACCAACACAGGTTGGCTTGAGCTGCCCTAACAAAGACCCACAGCCTGTGTGTCCTCAGTTATAAAAGTGAACCGTCTCCCAGTTCTGGAGCAGAATTCCAAAACCAATGAGTCATCAGGGTTGTTTCTCCTGAGGGTTGTGAAGGGGAGTTTATCCTGGTTTCTGGTGTTTTCTGGCAAATGTGGCCTTTCCTTGGCTGGTATGTAGCACATCACCATTCTCTGCCTTCATCTCCAAGTGGTGTTCTCCTTGTCTGCATCTATATTTCTTCCTTTTACAAGGACAGCAGTCGTACTGGGTTAGAATCCACTCTTCACTATGACCTCCTCATGAATAATTATGTTTGCAAAGACTTTATTTCCAAACAAGGTTTATTAAGCGATGTAGGAAGTTAGGAGAGAGAAATTTTGTATGGGAGACAATGCAACTCAATAATATACTTAATGGGGCTTATCTGGTGGTCCAGTGGCTAAGACTCTGTGCTCCAGTGCAGAGGGCCCCGGTTCAATCCCTGGTCAGGGAACTAAATCCTGCACGCCGCAACAAAAAATCCCGCACACCACAAGGAAAACTGGTGCAGCCAAACAAATGTAATAGTATTAATAATAATACACCTAGAAAGAATAGAATAAAAAGATAAAAATGAAATAGGGACTGTGAATCAGAACTTTTAAATCCATGATAGTAGCATTTTCTGTGCAACCAAAGCATTTTTCAAAAAGGGTTTGTAATACTTTATGAGTGTTTTGTTTGCTTTTTAAGGAATTACAATTATTTAAGGGCATCTGATGGGCTTTCCTTGTGGCTCAGCTGGTAAAGAATCTGCCTGCAATGCGGGAGACCTGGGTTTGATCTCTGGGTTGGGAAGATCCCCTGGAGAAGGGAAAGGCTACCCACTCCAGTATTCTGGCCTGGACAATTCCATGGACTGTATAGTCCATGGAGTCTCAAAGAGTTGGACACGACTGAGCAAATTTCACTTTCACAGACATCTGACATGCTTGACTTTTGAGAAGTTTAAGTTCCCAATTTGTGTTTAAACACTCTGAGATATCTAATTTACTAAATGAATGTACTTGGCTGTATTTTTGTAAGTCATACAAGCGTATTTAGATGAAAGTCAGTTAATTTAAATTGAATATTAGAAAAATGGTAGTGAGTGTTCCTCGCTATGAAGTCAAGCTCTGCAGATCCCTTGATTGGAGGTCCTAGCACACACTGACCTGGGGGGATCTTTGACTCTCAAACGTTCCTGGAGTTTCCCCCAGCTCCCCAGTAAAGACAAGCACTGCCCTGTGGAATTCTGTGTCCTAGGCCACGCCTGGCAGGAGCTGGATCTGAGAGGTGGTTCGTGAATGGCTTTGAAAACTAAGCTCAGACCTATTTTCAGCAACTTTGAAGGCAGCATCTTTTATGCAAGTAATCTCTTAGAGCACGCTAGTGATCAAGAACCCGCCTGCCAATGCAGGAGACCTGGGTTTGATCCCTGGGGTGGGAAGATACCCTGGAGAAGGAAATGGCAACCCGCTCCAGTATTCTTGCCTGGGAAAGCCCATGGACAGAGGAGCCTGGTGGGGTACAGTCCATGAGGTCGCCCAGAGTCTGACACGACTGAGCGACTGAACGACAACTTCTCTGACCACCGCACTTCTCTGCCAGGTGGTAGATCTTGATTATTTCCGTTGTTCTGGTTCCATGGGTCTCAGAGAGCATCAATCCCCCAGGATCTTGTTAAAATGCAGCCCTGGGTTACAGGGTCTGCGGTGGGGCTGAGACGAGGCTTTTCCAAGAAGCTGCCGGGGCTCTCCAGGTGCAGGAAGCACACTGGGAGGAGCAAGGCTCCAGACGAGAGTGTATCTCTGTGTGGGTCTCCCTGGACCCCCGGCAGTAAGTGCTGTTCTGGGGCCACAGAGCCTGTGTCTCAGGTTAGAGCACCCATGGGACCCTGCACCTGCCCTCAGCCTCAGGGCCTCCAGACAAAGACTTCCCAGGGACACACTTTCTTTTCTCTTAGTTTTTGTTTTTTTTTTTTCTTTTTGGTCTCAATGCATGGCTTGCCGGATCTTAGTTCTCTGACCGGGGATTGAAACTGTGCCCTCGGCAGTGAAAGCACAGAGTTCTAACCACTGGACTGCCAGGGAAGTCCCAAGTTACTCATTTCTAAACAACACAGGATAAGGGGCACCTCCCAGGAATTTTTGGTCCTAGATGTGGAACAACTTTGTGTTAGAAACTGCTGATGCAGAAGTCAAGGATGTTAAATAAAATTCATCAGCAGGGTTTTAAAAATGCTTTTTGACTTGCTCATTATAATAAAGAATTCTAAGGATGTAGACCATTATTTTGTAAAAATCATTTCTAAATGACTTTTCAGTTTTCTGCAGGCATCCATCATTTTGTTGATAGGATCTTCAGTTTATTCATATAGATTTTATTATGTTAATTATATCTGGAGAGATATATGGACTTGTTACCTCCCACTTCAGTGTTGCATGAGCTAAAAAGCAACCTTTATTTCTACAGTTGTGCAAGGCTACTCATGGCCTTTTGAGATTTAGAAGAAAAATTTTAATGATCTAGACTAATATCTAAAATTTTTAAGTTTAAAATTACCTACGGATATTATAAAATAGATGTTGGCTTTTTGACTCTAGCCTTTTGGTTCATAAAAGAAAATCAGGATACCGGTAATTTTTTTTTTTTTTTAAGCCATTTAGCGTTTGCTTTCTCCTTTTGTTTTGGTTGTAAATATGGTTTCTTTAGAATGCAATACCAAATATGGCCACACGAGGGAAGCAGAGCACCGCTGTCTGTGCTCAACCAGAAAAGCCTTGTTTTGTGTGTGGGGTTGAATTTCAAAACCTGTTAAGTTAGAATTGAAAATCACAGAATGTAATAAACTTCTTCTGCTGGTTAACATTCCACAGGTATAACCTTCTACCTTAAAAGTTCATGTGAAGCATCCTGTTTTGAGTAAATTCTATTATTAAGGGGAATAGCTCATTTCTTTTCATCTGGTCCTACCAGCCTTAAAAGGATGGATGAAGGCGATGAAGCAAGCATGCTGCGCTGGTTAACTTCATTCCAGCCCAGGTATTGGGCTGACCATGGCTTCTAGCAGAATATAGAGGGGGCAGGGCGAAGACAAGAAGCTTTTGAGGGAAGAACACTGAGTTGGATGAATGCTGTGCCCACATGCAGAAAGCTGTCTGGAAGAATCCCTTTGCAAAGAAAAACAAGGGCCCCTGGAAGGATCTCTTTGGAAACCACTGAGCTCATTGCAGCTGGGATCTAGAATAGCTGTCCTAGATGGTAACAGGATTGATTTGTATCTGGCTCTGTGAGCTTAGGCTTCGAAGGCATGAAGTCTTGGACATGCTTCTATCTTGTCTCTGTGAAAACTGACAAAAATCTTATTCATCTGTGTTTTCATGGGGGCAGTGTGGCCAAAGCGTGATGATTTGAAATTCCATCAAACACGCACGCGTGCAGGTTCAGAGTTCTGTCCTTTAGCTGTCACCTCATGTCACAGACATGGTGAAATTCTGAAGGATAACATGAGTTCTTGCTGCGCCTCCTTCTTTAGGCTGGAAGGTTGGACACAAAGAGTTGGACAGAGGACCACAAGCTGTGTCACTTCAAACAGCATCAACTCATTCTCCCCTGGGTCTGGAGACCAGAAGTCCAAATGAAGCCATCAGGGCCAGGCTCCCTCTGGATGCTCCAGACAAGAAGCTGGTCTTTGCCTCTTCCAGCTTCTGCTGGCCCCTGGCTCTCCGTGGCTTGTGTCTGCACTTGTCCAGTCTCTGCCTTGTGGTCACACCTCCTCCTCTGTGTCTGTGAATACTTTTTCCATCTCACTTTTTTATTTATTTATTTAAAGTTAAAAAGAAAAATTGGATGTGCTGGTTCTTCCTTGTGGCTCTTGGGCTTTTTGCCCTGAAGCATGTGGGATCTTAGTTCCTCGACCAGGGATCTAACCCACATCCACTGCATTGGAAAGCAGATTCTTAACCACTGGACAACCAGGGAAGTCCCATCTACCTCCGTCTGGTAAGAACTACGTCATTGGATTTAGTGACCGCACTGATGATCCAGGATAAACCCCTCTCAAAATCCTTAATCACACACTTTGGACTCTTTAAAATAATAGTTGGTCTTCTGCCTCATCCAGTAAATATTCAGTTTCTGGAGACTAGGGCATGGATGGAGGCTTGCACGGGGGCACCATTCAACTCACTCCCAATGGATTGGTGGCCACTTAGACCAATAATCCCCACAGTCCCTTCTGGTGGTGACATTTAATGAATTGCCAAGAGACTGACAACTTGGGAAGCTCTACTATTATCTAGTATAAGTTCAAAATAACTGACAGGATAGATGAGGATGATTTTCAAGTAAAATAGCTTACCTCTGGGTTGCATTAGTTTCTTTAAAAGACTCTCACACATGTTACTTTGGTTGGTGTGTCTCTGACCTGAACACACAAGGGTGTTCCTCTGGTGAGATGTGTGCTTTTTCACTTACTCATCTGATACCCATTCTCTCTCTACGACCTCATCTGCAAATTCTTTGCAGAGTGAAGTGTGGCAACCATCATTGTGATAAGGGGGAAAAATGATTTTAGAATATTAAGAACTTTTTTTCAGTTTCTTTGAAATCGATGAAGATGCTGGTGGATAGGTGAGGGAACTTCTGTATAAGTAAATATTTTAATAAACAGATAATTTATGAGGATGTTTAGTGTTCAGGAGCAAAATTTACATATAAAGTGGTTTTCTAAATTGCTCTAAGATAGTTTCAAGCTGTAAGCATTTCCCTTACTTACATTTTTAGATTGTTTCATAAGCCCTTATTTCACAGAAAGTAAAAAGGTACAGCCATGTGAACTAGAGTTATCTCCAATGCTGATTTAGAGGAGTTTCAGAAACAGGTTTCTGCCATACTTGAGAGAAACCAGGCTGCATTTTTATTTAGGTTTTGTGCCAAACCAGCAGGATCCCTCCTTTCACTCCATCAACCACCTCTTCCCTACATCAGGTGCATTGAGAACCTTTGTTTTTCTATCTAACCCTCATCTGTTCTAGTCTGCCTTCCCTTTGGCTAATATTGTGTATTTCTCAAGGAAAAAAGACACAAAGGAAAACCTCCAAACCTTCTAAGTCTCCTAGCACCGTACAACACACACCACTGTTCATCAGTGTTTGTTTATGAGATCCAAGAAACAGGGCAAACTTCCCACCAGAATTTTCACAATTTTCCAACTCGTCTCTGTTTTACAATAGAAACTAAACATTTCTATCCACTGTATTGCCAATATTTGGGATCTTTTTACTACTCTGTAAAGAATGAGGAAGGCAAAACTGTAGAGTCTTAAGATGCTTCCAACACTAAGAAGTTGGTTGAAGTCTTTTAAGGCTGAACACTAGCCTGCCTGCCACTGCAGGAGACATAAGAGACACTGGCTCGATCCCTGGGTTGGGAAGATCCCCAGGAGAAGGAAGTGGCAACCCACTGCAGTATTCTTGCCTGGAAAATCCCATGAACAGAGGAGTCTGGAGGGCTACAGCCCATGGGGTTGGGAAGAGTCGGACACGAGTGAGGGACTAACACTTTCACTTTTCGCTTTCAAGACTGAACACTAGAAAAGAACAAAAAGGCAAAGAAAAATAAAACACACAAAGGAAAAAAAATACCCACATGATTTTTTCAATATGAAACATTTTTAAAGTTATATCTGTTTGTATCTGTTCATTTGTTAAGTGTTTATATATTCTCTAGCACTAGCCATTTGTATGTTGTCATGTTGTTTAGTCGCTCAGTTGTATCTGACTCTTTGCAACCCCATGGACTATAGCCCACCAGGCTCTTCTGTCCATGGGATTCTCCAGGCAAGAATACTGGGGTGGGTTGCCATTTCCTCCTCCAGGGGATCTTCCTGACCCAGGGATCAAACCCATGTCTCCTGTGTCTCCTGCATTACAGGTGGATTCTTAACCCACTGAGCAATCGGGGAAGTCCCCCTTCTCCCTGGCTCCCTCCAAAAAGGCATCTTCAGAGTGGTTCTTGGCTGTGGAAGGCCAGCATGGGAATGACCCACTACGGGTGGCCCACTCTAGCCTTGGGTGAGCTTGTGGGTGCCCATGGCTCAGCTTTGGTCTCCCGTGGGGTGGCCCCTAGGCTCCTGATGTGAATTCAGCCCTCCCCTGGCTTCAGTCTCAGGGTTAGCCCCTCAGGGCTTTGGCTTCTCTGAATAGTGTCCAGTATAGCAGGGTTTGAACAAAGACCCTGTGTGGTTCTATAAGGTCTGTGAAAGGGCACGACTCCTGGACAAAGAGTAGAGATTATCTGTGGTATATCGCACAGAGTCGGACACGACTGAAGTGACTTAGCAGCAGCAGCAGCAGCAGCAGTGGTATATGTACTGCTCCAGCCTCTATTTTAGACTGGCTGGTTGTCCTTCCCTCTCCTTCTCCCCCACCAAGAGAAGGTATGTGCATCTCAGATCCTGGAGGTTTAGTGAGGAAAGATAGGTTGAAAGGTGGTGATCAATGATGCCAATTTCCTTCTCCATAGTGACAGAAATTACAGGGATTAACAGTTGAGCCGTGAAATTCCCTGGTGGTCCAGTGGTTTAGAATCTGCCTTGCAATGTAGGGAACACCAGTTTGATCCCTGGTCTGGAAAGATCCCACATTCCTGAGCAACTAAGTCCAGGAGCCACAACTACCAAAGCCCATGCACCTAGAGCCTGTGATCTGCAACCAGAGAAGCCACTGCAAGGTGAAGCTCGTGCACCACAACCAAGAGGAGCCCCTACTCGCTTCAACCAGAGAAAGCCCGCGTGCAGCAGTGCAGACCCCGCACAGTCCATAAATAAATACATAAATCTTATTAAAAAAAGCAAACAGTTTAGTAGGTAAGACTTTCTTTTTCAAAGCTAGAGAGCTGTTGCTACCTATTTCCCTGAAAATAAATTATGCAGGCTGACCTTACTCTTCTATGTGCTCTATTTTTTTAAGTTCCAAAATTTCATTAATAATATTTTTAGATATGGAGTTGATGAAAACTTCAATAACCCTCCCTAACTCAATTTCTTCCATGTTCATAGATCTGTCATTTTCACATTTCTCTTTCTAAAAGAATGCTAGCTCTTCAAACCTTTAAATTTCAGGTCCTAGTGATTCTCATTAAAATAGGATACACATGAACAGTGCTCTTAAAAATATGGATTCAAATCACATTTACTCGGCAGTTAGTGTTGGAGAAAAAAGAGAATACACAAGTATAATTTGCCATTTATGAACATAAGACTAGTTATTATTGAAGACAAACAGACTTTAATGCTTATTTATTCAATAAGCAAATAGCATAATTGGGAGTAGAATGCCAGCTGCTCAGAAATGACTAAAAGACCTCTTCATAATGGGCTGGAGCTACAATTTTTATTTTTATTGACATTATTCAGCGGCAATATTTGTGTTGCATATTTCTATGAGCACACATGCTAACTTTAAATTCTCTAATTCCCAAATTTCTCAAGGTAGGAATTTGCCGCATAAATCTAGGCTGAACCCCGTGAAAGAATTCAAGGTACCCTTTCCGTCAGTTATTTGAAGCAATGGATGAAGTTACCAAATGATTTCATGTGATGAGAAGATTGGTCTGACCCTCCCCTCCTGGATGGGAGATTGCTCTCTTAAGAGGGATGTAAATGTTTCCAGTCTCAAAGAACTATTTTGAGGATGAGATCAGGCATGTGGAATCATTTGGCATAGCACTGGGCACACAGCAGAACTGAATACGAAGTGAACTTTGAACTGATGCCTGTGAAAGGATGAGACCCTCCCCCCATCAAGGGCCAAGATCACCAGGCACCCCAAGACCCAGCTGCATGGCACCCCAAGACCCAGCTGGGTCGGGTCCTTAGTAAAGTCACAAAATCACCTAAAAATGAAAAGCTACCATGGCTGAATTTTCACAATGCATGACATAAGAGCATTTTCAAGGACTTCTCTGGTGGTCCAGTGGCTAAGACCCCAAGCTCCCAATGCAGGGGGCCCATGTTTGATCCCTGGTTGGGGAACTAGATTCCACATGCTACAACTAATAGCTCATATGCCTCAACTAAGATCTGACTCAGCAAAATAAATAAATAATTTTTTTTAATAAAAGATCAATTTCAAGTTTTATTTAATCAGTTGAGAATATATGTCAATAACTACTTACAATTTGTTTAAAATTTTCCTTAAAGAAAATACATATATGATGTATGAATATGAATGAAAACAAGTGAACAAAAGAAGCAATTACATCTCCAACAGTGGGAAAAATATCAAATAAATATATATGGATAAATTTAACAGAAAACTTGAATGATATTTATGAAAAAACCAACAAAACCTTACTAAGAAGCATGAAAGAGAAAATTTGAATGAATGAAAGAGACATTACTTTCCTGAGTGTGAAAAATTAATTCTGTAAAATGTTACTCTGAATCTACTTTTAGTCAATATATTTGATACAAATTACAGGAAGTCCTAAAATTTTGGTTGGGATATAAAAATGATTACGAGATGAGTCTGGAAAAGAAAAAAAGACCACACGATTTTTTTTAAAAAAGAAGGAAATAAGAGATCATTTTATTCTCATTCATATAAAAGCATATTATGAAATATAAACTAATAATGCTGTAGGACAGGTCTATGAATTTAAAGAGATACAGAGTCAAACATAAATAGGATTTAGGAAATAATAAACCAGCTTTTCAAATTCATGGAGTGAAGATGCAATAATTGATGTTGGAACACTGGGAAGTTATTGGAGATTCATAGTTTCCAATATAAACTAAATTTTAAAAATCTCTCTATATATGAAATGCTTGAATAAAAAATAAATACATAATACAAGGGCTCAGGGCCGGGGCAATGGGATGACCCAGAGGGATGGGATGGGGAGGGAGGTGGGTGGGGGGTCCAGGAAGGGGAACACATGTAAACCCATAGCTGATTCATGTCAATGTATGGCAAAAACTATTACAATATTGTAAAGTAATTAGCCCCCAACTAAAATAAATAAATTTATTTAAAAAAAAATACTAGAGATTATATAAACATGTAAAAATAAACAAATACAAAGATTTTAAAATTTTAAAATTCTTCTTTTGCATGAAAAATACCATAAACAAAATTGATGCTTCAATGACAAATTAGAAAAAATTATTTGTAACATACAGGACAAAGAAAATATCACAAATAACCTGGAAGAATGTCTATTATCAAGGAAAAGAGAGAGAAAGATAAATAATGCTATTTTGAATGATTGATAGATACAGTTACAGATAAAACAAAGACAGTGTTATAGGTCTATTTTTGTCAAATCTTCAAAGAACAGATAATCTACTTTTTAACCAAAATATTTTCTAGAGAAAAGTGGGGAAACCATAGCAAAGTTAATAATGAGATTAATACAAACTTGGTACCCAGACCAGCAAATGAAGCATAAGAAAAGATTTGTATAAACCAATTGGAAAAGACTCTGATGCTGGAAAAGATTAAAGGCAGGAGGAAGGGAAGACTGAGGACGAGATGTTTGGATGGCATCACTGACTCAATGGACTCGAGTTTGAGCAAGCTCCCAGAGATGGTGAAGGACAGGGATGTGCTGCATGCAGTCCATGGGGTCGCAAAAGATCTGACACAACTGAGTGACTGAACAACAGCAAATTTCATTTACAAATATAGATGCAAGATCTTAAATTGGACACTAATGACTCAGTTCTATTAATGATTATATATTTATATGCTGTCAGTCTAAACCTTATCCTTTTAAGTATAAAAATACCTACAAGTATAGTATTAGTATCAAGAGCACTTGGGTTCAAAAACATAATATGATACTTCCAGGTTGAAAGATCAGAGGGAAACAAGGGCTTAACTTTATAGGTAACATATTATAGCTTGAAAACCAGAAAGAATGGAGGAAGTATTCCAAATTCTTGAGATTTAATAGAGCTAGATAGTAGAGTTAAATGTGTTTTATATTAGTCTTTATATTTTATTTGAAGTATTTCTTATTTCTTCATAAGAAGAATATGAAAAGCTCTTCACAATCAAAGAGGAAAAGAAAAATATCCCCAGTTGAAACATGTTCAAATGATATGAAACAAGTTCATAAAAGAAAAAAGCAAATGATGAATAAGCATGTTAAATAAATCAGTCTTACTTGTAAAATATGTTCTCATTCATTATTCATGAGATTGTGAGAATGTAGACCTACCTATGGAATGTCAACTTAAACGTAGTTTTATTTAAAAAAATCCTTTAAGGAGTTTAACCATTTTTATTAAAATCTTCATATCTTGCATGTCTCTGGTTTTGCAATTTCACATGGAAGCATGTACATTAAGGAAATAAAAAGCAATAGAGTCCATATGAAATGAAGTATAAGGCTCCTTTCAAAGCTTTATTTATAATAGTGAAAGACTAAAAACTTTCTGAGTATAGCACCATAATGAAATGGATAACTCAGCTATTAAAAATAATGTAACAGAAGAACATTTAAAGACATGGGAAGATCTGTTTGGCATAGTTTCAAACATAAAGTTAAAATATTATGTACACTGTGATCGAAATTTAATTATACACACAGGAAAATATATGACCTTACACACACACACACACACACACACAGACACACAAAGGGCAAAGAAAAACCATGACTGGAAATGTCCATAACAAAATGTAAACAGTGATTTTCTTTGGGATGTGTCATTATTGTTAGTTTCATTTTTATAGTTTAATTTTCTTGAGCTATATAGAATTTCTACTGAAAAAGCTGGTTGCCATGCCCTCCTCCGGGGGATCTTCCTGACCCAGGGATCAAACTCATGTCTCTTATGTCTCCTCCATTGGCAGGCAGGTTCTTTACCACTAGCCCCACCCGGGAAACCCCACAGTATTTCCTTATTAGTTATCTATTTTATATATAATAGTGTGTGTATATCTATCTTAATCTTCCAATTTATCCCTCTCCCTATTTTTCCCTCTTGGTAACTATAAGGGCTTTTCTTTTCTTTTTTTATAAAATCAGAAAAACTCAAGTTTAAGAAAAAGAGGAACACCTTTTATTATAAAGGTCATCTCTGAATCCTTAGAAGGTTGAATTATCATTGCATTATCTGTGTTTTCTTATGAGAATGCACATTATTCCTCCTCTACCCTAACCTTTTCACTGTGTTATATTAGAGGGATAATATAATTAGTTGCTCGTCTCATTAAAGCTTGGTTTAGTGATCAAGGCATTTCTGGAGACAAGGCAGACATTCCTGACTAATTTACTCTGTTCAATTAGATTAAAACTCTGAAATGGAAATATTCATCCAGGTTGAAATTAGCTTTGCCTGAGTTTGTTGTGCTCTATGGTTGTAAAGCTTAGAATTATTCTTACCTAAGTAGATTTATCTAAATTGACTACTGCTGTTTGGTTAATGCTTTTACTCTTCTGAAGTTAAAATTGTAATCTTTTGACATAAGATATGATACCATAGTAGAAGTGAATGTCCTTAATGTTCACTTTCTTTTTGTTCATTTTAAGTTCAACCGAATAAACATCTACTAATGTCTTCCTTCATATATAGCCCTGTGAGTACCAGAGGCAGGCAAGGAGTCAAGATCAAATTGCTACCTGTCGGTGCTCTGTGCTCCAGCAGTGCATTCAGATGCACATATAATAGGAGAGAAGGGTGGCCTTCTAGGCAG
Source organism: Giraffa tippelskirchi (assembly GCF_054371585.1). NCBI lineage: Eukaryota > Metazoa > Chordata > Mammalia > Artiodactyla > Giraffidae > Giraffa > Giraffa tippelskirchi. The sequence goes on from NC_137280.1 coordinate 53,891,638, forward strand.
AAAGGGTTGTTTGAAAAAAAGATATAGTTAAGAAATGGAATATTTCCTGCCATATCAGTAGACAAAGGATGTCACTGTAATCAGCCATTGCAGCCACAGACGTTAGAGAACTGATGAGCCCAAAGGGAACTCAGGGAGGGAACTCTGGAAGGAAACAGAGAATACCTGCCATCTAGCAGCCATCAGACTGCAGCCACTCCCCACGGTGAGCCCTGGGGGCAACTCAGGACGAGAACCCACCGGATACTGACCACGGACAGTTGAGGTGCATATCAAAGGAATGACTTCAGTGAGTCCAGACTCTTAAATCTTCCCATACATAGAAAAGTGCTAAATTCCTTAACTTGAGATATCTAGTTTTCTTTTATTAACAGTAATCTTTTGTTCCTAATACCTGTCCTTTATTGCAAAACTCTTAAATATCTTAGCTCCCCCCTTGCCTCCTCAGAGCAGTTTTCTCAGGGTTGCTTTAAATGCTGCCTCCTGGGCTAAAAACATAACTCTTAACTTTCAGCTTTTCAGTCAACACAGAAAACTAGAGTATTATTTCCAGGAACTATTAAGTAGAGAGGTATGGTCGGACCTCAGGTTCTGTGTGAGTGGTGGACAGAAAGCTAGACATTTAAGTTGTGGTCAGGACACTGAATATCAAAGGAAAGAATTTGGAATTTACTTTGTCACCAGTGGGCATCAATTACATACTTTAGCCAAAGGGATGTTTTAGGAAGAAATGTGGTGACTGGAATGAGGAAGGGATAGAGAAGAGATGCAGAAACTGGTTGGGAGGCTAGTGTGTTTATACCAGCAAGACTTAGTGAAGGTCTAGGCTAGCGTAGATGCCAACTGAAGGTGAAACAAATATGCCTGGAGGGGCAAGGATGGGATCAGCCAAATTTGAGCACAAATTGGATCTGCCTAAAGCAGAAAGGGAATCTAAAGATGATGTCTGTAGACTTAAAAAGAAATATTCATAACCTAAAAGTTGAGAGTTATGTCTTATTCTCTGGGCATTGGAAAAGACCTTGATGCTGGGAAAGATTGAAGGCAGGAGGAAAAGAGGGTGGCAGAGGATGAGATGGTTGAATGACATCACTGATGAAATAGACATGAACTTGGGCAAACTCCAGGAGATGGTGGGGGACAGGAAGGCCTGGCGTGCCACAGTCCATGGGGTCGCGAAGAGTTGGACATGACTTGGCAACTGAACAACATGCTGAGAACTTCAAGCCCAAGAGACAACATCTCAAGTAGCCCTCAGAGAACTACTCAAGGAGGTGAGGAGAGGAACCAGGTTATATGGAATTTTGCAACAAAGGGCAAGTAGTCGAAACTACCTGCAACAAAAGGCAGGTAGTTTAAGAAAACCAGATATCCCAAGTTAAGGAATTTAGCGCTTTTCTGTGTATGGGAGGATGCAAGAGTTGGGCTCGATAAAATTATTCCTTTGATATGCACCTCTGTTATCTGGGGCCAGTATCCTGTGTTTTCACATCCTGAGTTTCCTCAGAACTCACCTTGGGGAATGGCTGAAGTCTGATGGCTGCTAGAGAAGGTATTCTTTCCTTCCTAAGTTCCCTTAGGGCTCACCGACTCACCGTCAGTGGCGACTGCAATTGCTGATGATTGTGACATCCTTGTTGACTGATATGGCAGGAAATATCCATTTATTATGTGTGTCTACCAGGCATGAGAAACTCAAAAGATAAAAATGACATTACCATTATGGAGATGCTAATCCTGGTAATAATGAAAATGATGATGATAATATTGATAATATTATGATAGTATGAAGGAGAATGAGATAAGCTGGTGAATTTTGTTGTGTAAACATTGAGAGGAGGGTACAGTGGAGAGAACAATGTAACTGCAATGTTAGCCTGGAACTCTGGAAAGAAATCCAGGATATATTTAAAGGGAAGATGGAAGAAGGGGGGCAAAAACAAAAAAAAAAAAGGAGAAAAAGAAAAGACTGAAAACAAGTAGTCACAGGAGTCCTAGGAAAGGAACTCAGAAAAGTCATTCATTCACTGATTCCTCCAATAAAAGTTAATTAGGCTTTATAATATACCAAGCATTCTTCATGCTGGGAGCAGAGCAGTGAATAAGTTTCCCTGACGTCCTGGGACTGCCCATCTAGTGCTTTAATTCATTTTGAAATCAGAAGAAAGGCATACACTTTTAGATCAAAGACAATGATTAATATATGTTGGTCTTTAATAAAATTTTTAAGTATACTTTTATGTGGAAAGAGGATCACAAAGGCAGAAGTGCTCAGGGACCATTATACAGACAGGGACCAGAGCTTGACAGTTGTTTAGGGTGAAAGTCAGGGACCATCTCTTGAGGAGATGCCTTGAATTTGAAGAAACAGCAAGCTGGAGAACAGAAGAGGAGTCTAGAATAAGTCTAACATAAGGATAGAAGTAGAAGTCAAGTTCAATGAGCCTTGTCTGAGAGCGGTTCTCCTATCGGCAGTTAGAAGGTTCCTGATATCCTTCAATTATGACAATAGTAGAGTATTAAGAACTAGACAATTGAAAGAATAGAAGGAAAGACTAGGTGGCTTCCTTAAAAATACAATATTGGGAAGAGATTGATGGGGTAGTCAATGGAAGAGGAAACGGTGTTGAATATCTTCAGTGTTAATACTTTCAAATTATCTTCTTTTGTTCACTATGATTTCCACATCACTAAATTCCATTCACATTGTCAAGGGAGAAATTTGTGAAACTTAACAAACAATTGAATCCTGTCCAAATGGAACTTTGGTATTCATTGGTCCCTATAGATCAAAGCTCATGGCTGCTATGTTTCAAGAGAAACAGTGAATTAATAGACGGTCTAATGAAATGAATGTGCAAACTGTTACCTCCTCTTTTGGACTTTTCCAGTCCTTGTTGTTGTTTTTATTTAGTCAGTAATTGGTGTCTGACTCCTTGTGACCCCATGAACTGTATAGCCTGCCAGGGACCTCTGTCCATGGAATTCTCCAGGCAAGGATACTGGAGTGAGTTGCCATTTCCTTCTCCAGGGCATCTTCCTGATCCAGGAATCAAACCTGTATCTCCTTAGAATGAGCTAATGTGACAGTCTCTATCTCATGTCACATTTGCCTAAATAACTTCCCTCTTCTCATCCTTCCCCCGATATTAAACTCTGCTGAAGGAGATGATTAGACGTTTAGCTCCTGATTCACTGTGACTGGAGTCAGCCTCATTAATCTTTGAGAAGGCTTTCATTTACCAAAGACTCTGTGACTCATACAGACACACAGTGCAATCAGAGGTAGGTTGAATTGGGACCTGTCTCATACCACTTGGCCTTTCACCCGTTCTAGTTGTTCTGCTCAAAAATGTTGCTTAGACCAATAGTTCTGAGAAATAAAACAGTGATTTCTTTAGCTCATATGCCCTGGTGCTGGCCCGTGAAACACTCACTCTCTCGTTTTGTCTTATGAGAGTGGACTTGAGTGCATCTTTTCCTATGAAGGATTTTCTCATTGTCCCTCAGCCTCTTGCTCTGGTTGGAATTAATTCTTTCCTGTTTTTTACCACCTCAATCTCAACATGCATCATAACAATGAAAGAGTCTGAAATCTCAAGTGAGATCTGTCTGGATTACCTCACTTCCTTGTGACTCAGTTTCCTTGTTTATGAAATGAGTACCATGTCTTTTCCTAGCATGGTCTTTCTAGGATCATTTTAAGAATCAAATGAGTTAACACATGCAAAGTTTTTAGAACTCAAGTGTCAATGTGAAAGAGAAAGTGAAAGTTGCTCAATCGTGTATGACTCTTTGTGACCCCATGGACTATACAGGGACTATACAGTATAGTCCCTGCACATATGGTCCCTATACATGGACTATACAGTATTCTCCATGCCAGAATACTGGAGTGAGTAGCCTTTCCCTTCTCCAGGGGACCTTTCCAACCCAAGGATCGAACCCAGTCTCCCACATTGCGAGCTGATTCTTTACCAGCTGAGCCACAAGTGTCAATACACGTTAGTAAACTACTAGCTTCCTGTGCTTGTTTGTTTGTTGTGCACAGCCCTGGGCATGACTTGCAGAAAAGAAAAGAACACAATAAAGGAATGATTCACAAAGGGTCTCCTCCTCCTCCCTCACCAGCCTCCTCCACATCCCTCAATATCCATCCTGCATATTTCATCTCCTAAATATCCTGATCATCTCCCTGCTCTTTAATAGACCCTCACTCCTGCTTGGATGATTATACTGACCTCCTGACTGGTCTTATCTTCCTCTGAACACTTGCTGTGTTCCAGACCATTTTCTGCAGGCAGCTAGAGGGAAGTTTTAGAAATCTGCAACAGAACAGATGAGTCTAGGCTTAAAGCCATTAGGTGGTTTTCATTATCCTTTGACCATAAACCTCCTTGTGGCCTATCTGCTCTGTCTCTACACACATCAGATTCATCTGGGCCCCTCTCCTCCTTGATCTCTGCATTCACAGAGCAGGTCTGACCTCCACCCCTGTTGCCCCTCCCCACTCCCCTACTGTGAGCCTGGCCTGCAGTGTGCAGAGGGTAACCTTCCTCTGTCCTCCCCCACATCCATTGAGGACTGAGTACCTACTGTGCTTTGCACACAATACTCAACGATTGAAAATGTGCATTTGGCATTTTAAATGGTTAGTTTTCAAAAACTATGAACTTCCAGTTTATGCATTTATTTACTTAGCCACACCACTGTGATATGTGGGATCTTCTACAACAGGGATCAAACCCATGCCCCTTGCACTGGAAGCACAGAGTCTTAACCATTTACCGGACTGCCAGGGAAGTCCCAAGGATTTTTAAAAATTAATTTGTATTGATAGTTTATTTACAATGTTGTGTCAGTTTCTGCCATATAGCAAAGTGAATCAGTTGTACATATGCATATTCTTTCCCCATATAGGTTATTACAGAGTATTGAGTAGAGTTCCCTGTGCTATACAGTATGTTCTCGTTAGTTACCTATTTTATATATGCTGTGCTGTGATTAATTGCTCACTCGTATCTGACTCTTTGCAACTCTATGGACTATAGCCCCCAGGCTCGTCTGTCCATGGGATTCTCCAGGCAAGAATATTGCGGTGGGTTGCCATGCCCTCCTCCAGTCGATCTTCCCAACCCAGCCTTTGAACCCAGGTTTCCCGCATGGCAGGCAGATTCTTTACCCTCTGAGCCACCAGGGAAGCCCAAGAATACTGGAGGGGGTAGCCTATCCCTTCTCCAGGGGAACTTCCCCACTCAGGAATCAAACTGGGTTTTCCTGCTTTGTAGGTGGATTCTTTACCAGCTAAGCCACCAGAGAAACCCATTTTATATATCCTAGTGCATATACAATATATTTACAGAAGCAAAAAGAAGCAAGAAGATGTGAAACAGAATGCAGCTTTTCTAGTAGCAGCATTGTAAGCAAGTAAACTAAAGGAGGGCTTCCCAGGTGGCTCAGCAGTAAAGAACCCTCCTAGCAATGCAGGCTTGATCCCTGGGTTGGGAAAGTCCCCTGAAGAAGGAAATTGCAACCCACTCCAGTATTCTTGCCTGGAAAATCCCATGGACAGAGGAGCCTAGTGGGCTACCATCCATGGGGTTGCAAAGAGTGGAGCACAACTGAGAACCAAGCATGCACTCAGTGTGTATACTTGATACAGGAAAGGAGGTGTGGTCTACCTACCCCATGACAATCAGAGACAATAAAACATTGCAGCAGCCAGTCCCAAGCTTGATGCAAGATAGGCATGGGGTGAATTTTCCCTCCTCCAGGCCCCTTCCATCTTGTTGCCCGGTTTGCCAGAACTGGAGCAGACACTGCTCTCCTCACTCTTCTTGTTGAGGCTATCCAGGGCTAGTTAATAAAGTTCTACCCTCAGCTCTGCAGCCCCATAACAGATACAGGAAGGGCAACAGGGAGGATCATTTTGAAAACATTCATCTATCTCCTCCTCACCCCAAGGTCTTTTCATTTTCCATTTAGCCTTGTCTCCTAGCCATGCAGTCAGGTCATCCATTCTGGATTTATTACCTTTGGAGATAAATGGGAAGGCAGAGAACAGAGGAAAAAAAGCAATATTTGTCTTGAATTGTGAGTTTCAAAAACCTGAGTACTTAGGGTAATGGAGAAGATAAAGATTTGGGAAAGAGGACTATACCTGCCTTAAAACCAAAAAAAAAAAAAAGAAAGTATTTCTTGGGCTGGTGGGAAAAGTTGGAGTAGACTAGAAAGATGCAGGCACTGGTGGGTTCCCCAGGGAGCTCTTCTTCCAGGCTGAGCCCTCCGAAAACACTCTGTCTAATAAAATTTTTGTTTAAAAGCAGAGAGATTTTGTGCCTATTTCCCAGGTATCAGTTCAGTTCAGTTCAGTTCAGTTCAGTCGCTCAGTCGTGTCCGACTCTTTGCGACCCCATGAATCACAGCACTCAGGCCTCCCTGTCCATCACCAACTCCCAGAGTCTACCCAAACCCATGTCCATCGAGTCAGTGATGCCATCCAGCCATCTCATCCTCTGTCATCCCCTTCTCCTCCTGCCCCCAATCCTTCCCAGCATCAGCGTCTTTTCCAATGAGTCAACCCTTTGCATGAGGTATGGCCTGGGGGAAATAACAAGCTTCCAGAGGAGAAGTAGTTGCCTGATATATCAAGCCTTGTGAAGTTTCCTGAAGCATGGTATGTGAACAGCAGAAAAGGTCACAAATGCTCAAGAGCAGCAGAAGTTATCCCAGGACTTCCCTGTTGGTTCAGTAGTTTAGAATCCACCTGCCAGTGCAGGGTACATGGATTTGATCACTGGTCCGGGAATCTTTCACCTGCCATGGAGCAATTAAGTCAGTGCAGCACAACTACTGAGTCTGAGCTCTAGAGGCCATATGTCTAGAGCATGTGTTTCACAAAAGAAGCCACCATAATGAGAAGGCTGTGCACCGCAACTGGAGAGTAGCCACTGCTCACCCTAACTAGAGAAAGCCCATGTGTAACAACGAAGACCCAGTACAGCAAAAATAAATTGATTAATTAATTAAAAAAGAAAGACCTGTACCCTTGAAGGAATCCATGGGTCTTTCTGTGCTGTCACTGCTGACAGAGGACAAGACGAGAGATAAACATGTCACCATGGGCTGATGTGGTCAAAAAATAAAGAGGAAGAGATATTCCCTGGTGGCTCAGATGGTAAAGAATCTACCTGAAATGCAGGTGACCTGGGTTCGATCCCTGGGTCAGGAAGATCCCCTGGAGAAGGAAATGGCAACCCACTCTCGTATTCTTGCTTGGAGAATTCCATGGACAGGGGAGCCTGGTGGGATACAGTCCATGGGGTTGCAAGAGTCAGACAAAACTGAAAGACTGACACACACACAGGGATAAACCACAAAGCTGCCCAACCCCAATGTCATGTCAGTACAGTTTATGTCCCAGAAACTGAGACACAAGCCCAAGAGAAGGGTGGACGTGAGATCAGAATTCTTAAAATAACTACCATCCAGTTTCCATGACTACCGCTGATTAGGAGGAGGTCAAAATAATACATAGGTTGAATTATATAAAAATAACAAAAATATTCTTTTTGCATGCTTGAGTAGTAGACTGAGACTATTCTGGAGTCGACAATCCTGCAACTATAGTCCAGGCAAGGTCAAAATGGTCAAGAGAGAAATGAATCATTCTCTCCTACCCTCTTTCCAGCACTGGGAAGAAGATGGAGTGAGCTACCTTCTTACTTTTTATTGCGTCCCTCTGTCTTTCATTGCAAAGACAAGTGTGTACAGGCATGGTGTTCTTAAAGCCCCTGTGCTACTCCTACTGGCAGCCGTGGCTTTCCCAAAATAATATTTCAAGAGTCACCATGCTTTTTATCACTATGAGAATATCCCACTCTAGGACCGAGAGCTGACATTCGAGCTGGTTTTGTTCACCTGTGTAGTCAAGCTGAGAAGGTCATGGCACCTCAGTGTGTCCAAAAATAGTGTCAAGTATCTGTTTGACCAACCAGCCAGGTGGAGTGGACAGTTCTAGAAGAAGAAATACACAAGCTTTTGAAACAATCAGACCTAATTCTAATCATTCTTTTACTGAATTCAGGCAAGAATACTGGAGTGGGTAGCCTTTGCTTTCTCCAGAGGATCTTCCTAACCCAGAGATCGAAACCAGGTCTCCTGTATTGCAGACGGATTCTTTACCAGTAATTGACTAATATCTGTTTGGTAAGGTTGTTGTAAAAATGTAAAATAATATATGTAAATTACTTAATGTAGTAACAAGCTCATTGATGCTTCTCAATAATAACCTATCCACGGCTGATCAGAAGCTCTTCAAATTAAAATATGAAGCTAGAGAGAAAAATGTCAACAAAATTCTAACATCATGTACCATGAAAACAACACATAGGGAGAATTTGTGAAAGAAATGTTAGGTCCTTTTCAGGAAAAATCAGGAGATGTGGAATTAACTTGAGGCTTCAAGTGTTTATATATCTATGCACAGTGTCTGGGGGAAAGTCAAATAAACTCGTAACTTTAAAATAAGCATCAGTTCAGGTTAATGAATTCACGTTGGGCATGCTTCAGGACTGTTCCAGCCTCTGTGTTTTACAAAGATGAATCTCACATGGCTTCTGACCTCAAGGAGTTTACAACGCAGAAATTAAATATCTCCAGCTATCGGTACTGTGAAATCACTATTGAAATAAGGCAACTAAAAGGTCAATTTCCCTCAAAAGAAACAAGTCCTATAGAATGGACTAATCATGTTTCTCAGAAGATACATATAACATGTATAAAATGTCTTGAACGTAAGGAATGGTAGAAAACATTCAGATGTGGACAAAAGGGAGAGAAATAAGTGATACAATTTGATGGAGTACAGCACTCTTTCTGGCCTGGTAGAAGGTAGCAAGAGTGGATCTTATTAGAGAATGTAAACTGGCTCAGAAATGTATGGAAGGCTTTTAATTCTCAAAGCATTCTGCGGAAAGCAGAACATCTGACTTACAATTCCATCTGGTAGTGGGGAGAGGAAGTAGCAAGGAAAATTACTATTCTGTATTTCATTGGAACCAACAAGAAAGAGCTCACTGTTGGAGTAAAAGTTATGTGAACCTAGGGAGAAATCAAGTCATCCTGGAATTCGTAACAGTGAAGAAAGGAAGCTGTGGGCTTCATCAGACATTCACTCTAGACTTTAGGAAAACAGATTTTTCAGAAGTTCGTAAAAAGGCTGGCATGGTTCCATGGCTAGAGAGAAATACGAGGGAGTCTGGGAGGAAATACAAGAGTAGAGACAGTCAGGAAAAATGTTATTTAAAAGCACATAGAAATGAAAGTAGATATTAAACAGTCAAGAGAGAGAGGGACAGAAACAGGGATAGAGGTGGAGAGAGAAGAGAGTGGACAGAGGAGACTGACAAGGAGAGTGATGCAGAAAGACAGATGGGGATGGAGAACAATGCGCTGGGGGAGTGGACACCAGGCTTAGGTCCATCACAAGTTCTGGGAGGGTGGGTCCAGTTTCGCATGGTGTGGAGTCCCCTCTTAGGCAGAAAGAAGGTCAGGAGAGCCTAGAGCAAGTGACACACAAAATCACACAGGACCCTCGCTTCTCAGCCTCTCAGGCCCACATTCAACCCAGTGGCTGGGACTTCCCCAGTGATCCAGCAGTTAAGACTCTGTGGTTCCATGGCAGGGGACTCAGGTTCAAGCCCTGGTCAGGGATCTAAGATCCCACATGCTGTGTGGCACAGCCAAAAAATAAATAGAGCCCAGAGGCTGTTCCCCCTAGAAGACTTCTCTGCCCACAGTGGGTATAACATAGTGGTGTGACCCCTAACTTGTGTTTCCCAAAGACCACAAACCATGGTTCCTTTCAGATGCTCCCCAGGTACAGACTCAACAGAAAATAGCATCTACGGGGAATGTAAAGTGTTAGTCACTCAGTAGCATCTGACTCTTTAAGACCCCATAAACTCAAGCCTACCAGGCTCATCTGTCCATGGGTTTCTCCAGGCAAGAATACTGGAGCAGGTTGCATTTCCTTCATCCAGGGGATCTTCCCAACCCAGGTATTGAACTCAAGTCCTCTGCATTGCAGGCAGATTCTTTACCATCCGAGCCACCAGGGAAGCCCAATACGAAGAATGTAAAGTTCCATCTAAACATGAAACTTTACAATCACAAATGTTTCCAATCAGGGAAAAGAGGTACAGGCAGCCAAAGAAATTCACATTTAGCTGCACAGGAAGCTCTCAGATGATCTTAGATTTAAAATACATATACAAAAGTAGGAGGCAACATTACATAACCAAAAGCAAGGGAAAAAATGAAATACTAAATGTGGCAGAAATATTCTTTAAAAAATAGACTCAAGTAGGCAATCCAGAATGAGTTGAAATTCTTGAGAAAATGCGGAGAAGCACAAGAAATCAAAAAGGAAGGAGGTGGGAGGGAGGTTTAAGAGGGAGGCGATGTATGTATGCCTATGGCTGATTCATGTTGATGTATGGCAGAAACCATCACAATATTGTAAATGATTATCCTCCAATTAAAAATAAAATAAATTTTAAATATGAAGTTATTATAGAATAAAAAAATTTGATCAATAAATAAAAAATTCCAAATAAGTTCTTTTACTTTAGATAACCCAACAAAATTCTAGAACAGGCATTAGTTCACTTTTTCAGTTGTTCTGTGAATTTATTCCAGACCCTATGATAAGCAGGGCAAGATCAAGGTATTACAATGAGTGACACTGTGTCTATTCCCGTGAACCTCCTTATTGAGTCTTTAAGTCCTGTTGGACTCTTTGCAACCCCATGCACTGCAGTACACCAGGCTTTCCTATCCTTCACTATCTTCCAGACTTTGCTCAGATTTATTTCCACTGAGTTGGTGATGCTATCTAACCACCACTTTCCAAGAGCTGCTAGTCCATACTAATAAAACTAACCAGATCATAATGTATTCATTTTCAGTGAGAATTGTCATTGTCAAGGTAAGTGGATGGGGACTTTCCTGGCGGTCCTGTGGTTTAAGACTTTGGGCTTCTACTGTAGGGGGTGGGGATTCGATCTCTGGTCAGGGAAGTAAGATCTCCCATCTTGAGTGGTGAGGCAAAAAAAGAAAGAAAATAAAGAAGCCATTAAAAAGAGAGACAGCGAGAACATTAAAAAAAGAGAGAGAGAGGTAGATGGTTGCCCTGACCTGCTTAGCACTGGAGAAGGCACCCTTGAGTCCTCTGCTTGGAGCTGGCCTAGCTCAAAGGTGGACTGTTTCCTGTTTGGAAGTCTGTTGAGCCATTGGGAGAGGGTCAATTTAGGATCCTTGTGTAGGCCATGGAGATCATCTTCTCCCCCATCCTGGCCCTGATTGAAATCTTCTGGCTGCTGTTTCTATCCAGCTAATTTATTTCCATGTATACCCTCTTTCTCCAAAAAGGGTGGAATATGATGAATTAAATTCCTTTTTAATAATCACATCAGTTCTGTCTCCCAGAAGTTAAATCCAGGACACACTGAGGTTTGAGATATTCCTACCTTTGTTGGAGATGCAGTTATGACCACAAATCATTAATGACTTCTGTTTTATGTGGAGATTTGAAGTTCAAAGGGCAACTGAATTCCCAGGTTTTCAGGGCTTCTTGTGCTTAAGGACACTGAGAGGAAAACTGAATAGGAGCCCTCTAGCTGCTATTGAGTACACCAAAGCCTCTGACTGTGTAGATCACAACAAACTGTGGGAAATTCTTCAAAAGATGGGAATACCAGACCATCTTACCTGCCTCCTAAGAAATCTGAGTACAGGTCAAGAAGTAACAGTTAGAACCGGACATGGAACAACAGACTGATTCCAAATTAGGAAAGGAATACTTCAAGGCTGTATACTGTCACCTTGTTTATTTAACTTATATGCAGAGTACATCATGAGAAATGCCAGACTGGATGAATCGCAAGCTGGAATCAAGGTTGCCAGGAGAAATATCAATAATCTCAGATACACAGATGACACCACCCTTATGGCAGAAAGTGAAGAGAAACTAAAGAACTTCTTGATGAAAGTGAAAGAGGAGAGTGAAAGAGCTGGCTTAAAACTCAACACTCAAAAAACTAAGATCATGGCATCTGGTTCAATCCCTTCGTGGCGAATAGATGGGGAATCAATGGAAACAGTGACAGGCTTTATTTATGGCAGCTCCAAAATCACTACAGATGAAGACTGCAGCCACAAAATTAAAAGACACTTGCTCCTTGGAGGAAAAGCTCTGACCAACCTAGACAGCATGTTAAAAAGCAGAGACGTTACTTTGCCAACAAAGGTCCGTCTAGTCAAAGGTATGGTTTTTCCAGTAGTTATGTGTGGATGTGAGAGTTGGACCATAAAGAAAGCTGAGTGCCAAAGAATTGATGCTTTTGAGCTGTAGTGTTGGAGAAGACTCTTGAGAGTCCCTTGGACTGCAAGGAGATCAAACCTTGCTGTCCAAGGTTTGATCAGTAAAGGAAATCAGTCCTGAATATTCATTGGAAGGACTGGTGCTGAAGCTGAAGTTTCAATACTACCTGATGCAAAGAACTGACTTATTAGAAAAGACCCTGATGCTGGGAAAGATTGAAGGCAGGAGGAGAAGGGGACAACAGAGGATGAGATGGTTGGATGGCATCACCAACTCGATGGACATGAGTTTGAGCAAGCTCCGGGAGTTGGTGATGGACAGGAAAGCCTGGCGTGGTGTGGTCCATGGGGTCGCAAAGAGTTGGACAGGACTGAATGATTGAACTGAACTGAACTGAGTTGCGCTGCTAATGTCCCCTTTTTTTTCATTGAATTTTTGTTGCCTTTCTGTTAATGATGTATTTAATTTTATCTGTCAATTACTTGTTACCTGGAGAGGTGACACACAGTTGACTCAGGATCACACTGGGAGACTTCCCTGTGGGCATTCTCTGAGGTTGCAACCCAGACACTGTACGTATGTCCCTTGTTTCAGTGAAGCATCTGGTGTGTACTTTTTTTAAATTTTTTAGGCTGTGCTGTGTGGCATAAGGGATCTTTGTTACCCAATCAGGGATCAAACCTGTGCCCCTGCATTAAGAGAATGGAGTCCTAACCACTGGACCACCAGAGAAGTACACATCAGGGATTAACAAAAGTTGGTACTGGAATTAACAACAAAGATGTTCGACTGTATTTATAACTCTTTGTTTTGTCTTATGGAAATTTAACCATGCCACACTTCAGCCTTGCAATTGTCTGTGTATTTATCTTTTCAAATTATCTTTTCTATATACTGTTGTGATTGAATCATGACTTTATTCCATTAAGTCACCAAAATTCAAATAGAAAAGTCTATCAACATAGCTGTCAGCTGTGGTTTTATTCCGTGGAAGGCTAAAAGCCATCCTACTTAATAATTTTAATTCATTTCTGCGCAAAGATCCATTTGTGATAGTTTCCTTTTAAATTTAAAGATATTGAATATTCCTCTTCTGACTGATGCTATTATCTGCTGTCACGTAGATGGCGTAGCCTAGGAAACACGAAGCCAGCCCCGACCATATCATGTCTGTGCTTTCTTCTTGTTCTGTCTCTGACTTATTTTATGAAAACTGGTAAGTCACTTAGCACTTTCTGCCTACACATCTGAAAAATAAGTTGAATCTCTATTGTCAACAAACAGTGCATGCTCTTTATCTACTGTGCATCAATTCTGTCACTGACGAGGTTCAGAGATGCTCTTTGCTCAGTGGAGGAAGCAATCATCAAAAGATAGATAACGACTCAGAGGTCAATGATGTGCTTCATGTCACTACATTTTCTGTACATTGTGTCTTTAGCACGATATAAATGCCAATGGCTTTTTAAATGCTGTTAAAAATGAGGATCAACTTTATTGTTTATTTCATTGGTTTTCAAACAGGTGCTGGGGAAGCCTATTACATGAGTCCAGCTTTACATTCGTACCTTGAGTCTACCTGTGCTGATGCTCTGTGTCTATCGGGTTCCTGGAGAGTGAAGGCAGGCATCTGCAGCTCCACCTTGCCTACCTCTGCATCCCTCTCCTCCATATCCCCACCATCACCCTCTCCTATTTCCCACATACACAACATCAAGGTTTATGTCTGAAAATGATTGAAAATTATTCTCTCTTCCATGTCTTTATTCCCCTGATCCACCTACCCTGCCCTGTTTTTCTTGACTTGCCGGGAGTCTAGATGAAGAGCATACAATTGACTTTGGAATGTCAAGTCATTGTTGGTGATGATAAATGTATGCAGAAGAAATTACCAGGAGGAAAAAGAGCTTTTATTGACTGAACAAAAGCTGGAGAGAGCTGATTAAATAACTGGTTCACAATGTCCTTTCTCATTTAGCTGGAAGTTGAACTGATGTAGATTTTTTTCTTGGCACATAGTAACAGTAATTTGGGGGATAAAATGGGGTGAGGGAATCATTTTCAAAATGTATTTATTAAATAAAGTAGGGAAGAGTGTTGTCCCTTGTTTATCTCTATGATGTCTCTTCATCATGGCCTAAGTTTAGGTGAGGATTCAAGGAATAGGTGAGGATGCCTGAACTGAATACAGAGATGTTAAATGGGGATTCATATTAAAGCAGAGAACATTAGACTTAATGTCCTTTCTGGAAAAAAACCTCATGCACACCTCAGTGTTAACTAGAAAATTAATTTTTTTTGTCTGCTTTGTTCCCCCCATGCAGAAAAAAAAAAAACTATATTTCTCTCATGTAAATATCAGCAGTTTATGCCACTGAACTCCTACCTGTGGAAATAAAGACCACCCAACTGAGAATAAGCTGCTGCTGCTAAGTCACTTCAGTCGTGTCCGACTCTGTGCGACCCCATAGACGGAAGCCCACCAGGCTCCGCCGTCCCTGGGATTCTCCAGGCAAGAACGCTGGAGTGGGTTGCCATTTCCTTCTCCAATGCATGAAAGGGAAAAGTGAAAGTGAAGCCGCTCAGTTGTGTCCGACTCTTAGCGACCCTACCTGTTAATTCAGAGTTGGCCCTCCCAAGGGAGTCAATCACCATCTCTGTTGCTTCAGAGAGATGCAAAGGCAGGCAGAGGAGAGGTAAGCTCTATAGTGGGATGGAGCTTCAGGTCTGCCCTAGTTGGAAGTTGTAGTGAGTTGATCAGAAGTGGGGCATCCTGTATGACTGGTTTGGGGTACATATTTGACTTCTTCCAATTGGTCCCAGGGCTTCCCAGGTGGTGCTAGTGGTAAAGAACATACCTGCCAATGCTGGAAACATAAGAGATGTGGGTTCAATCCTTGGATTGGGAAGATCCCCTGGAGGAGGAAATGGCAACCCACTCTAGTATTCTTACCTGGAGAATCCCCATGGACAGAGGAGCCTGGCTGGCTACAGTCCATAGGATTGTGAAAAGTTGGACATGACTGAAGCGACTTAGCACACAACTGGTCCCAAGTTGGAAGTGGGAACAGCAATTATGGAAGGTATCAATGACTAATCAAGTCTTGACCATTTGGGGCCAATTGTTATGGGGCTGATTGGCTTCCTGGATTGTTACTAGAGATAGTGGTCTGTCTTCCTATAAGTCTGACTTGCAGACAGCAGGCTGACTCCTTGGCTTGCTTATTACAGTTATTGGATTGATTTCCTAAAGTGGCTGCTGAAGATTTGATGCCTGTGTTTTACATATATATGTGTATATGTATATATTTATCCTGGCCATTGTTCATTTGCATATTCATTGTTTCATAGGATGATGCCGTGTCTTTGGGGAACCATCCAGAGACCATGGGCCTGGGTTATCTGTATTCTGAAACCATTTTAAGTTCCCTGGATGACAGATGCACACAAGACATCCTTTCAACACATGACATGAGGAGGCAGAGCATGAAGTTTAGGTCAAAGTCCAAGGCCCAGAAAGACCACCCCATTTATTCATGCAGGTTATACTCATGGGTCAAAGTGATAAATAAAAAAGCTGAGAATGTGTTGCTACAGAAGAAGGAGAGTTAAGGACATAAAACTGATATTTTCAATTATTTAGAAAGTGATTGTTAAGGAGAAACCGAAACCAACTGAGACCAGTCAGAAGAAATAACAGGGAGGTGAATTTTGTGCAAATAGAAGGAAGATCTTTCCAGATATTAGAGTTCTCTGGCGATGCCAAGAAGAGCATCCTGAAGAAAGAATTTTCTCCCCATTGGCAGTTCTCTGATGATGCCAAGAAGAGCATCCTGAAGAAAGAAGTTTCTCCCCATTGGCAAGCTCTAGCAGAGATGACCATCTACAAAGGCTGTGGTGTAGGAGGTCACACAGAGGACAAAGGGTGGCCACTGGCTCTGTGTTTGTAGTAATTTAAACATTAAGGCAAGTCTCACCATTTCCAGTAAGTAATGAATGGGATGTTGAGGGATGAGTGGCAGTTAGGTGATGATGTCGAGTGAGTGACCGATCTATTACCAAATGAGAGATGGCAAGAGAGAAAACTGGGAAACACATCTAACAAGAGATGACGAAAAGGGAGGAGATAATCAGGAGAGAGAGTTAAAGCGGGACAGAGGGACTTCCCTGGTAGTCCAGTGGCTGAGACCCCATGCTCCCAGTGCAGGGGGCCCAGGTTCAATCCCTGGTCGGGGAACTAGACCCAACATGCAGCAACTAAAGAAATTGCATGCCACAACTAAGACCTGGTGCAGCCAAATACGTAAATATGTTTTTTTAAATGAGACAGAGGTAGAAAAAAATAGAGGAAATAGAAAGAGGAAGAGGGCATGAATGTGTGCAAATTGTGTGAAAAAGAGAAAAAACACAACTGGAATGAGGCATTGGAAAAGTTGATGGCTACATGGAGCTGAGGACAGAGGAGCCTGGCATGCTATAGTTCATGGGGCCCCAGCGTTGGACATGACTTAGCATCTAAAGAACAACAACACAGGGAACTGAACACCAGCTGCTTCTCCTTGTGAGTTCTGGGTGCTTGGTCACCCCTCACACACAAAGGACAGTGGGAACCAGAAGAGGTGATGCACAACCCTGACTCATGAGCTGGACTTTTCTGCAGGTTTCCCTTTATGTGGATTCCTGGGGAGCTACAGTTAAAGAATTCTGGAGACGATCATCATTGAGAATTTACAAGAATTAATTTCTGGATTGAATTACTGTCATTCTGCAAACCAACTGCCTTCAGGAATTTTATTTATTCTGCTCTTACATTTCCTAATTACTCATTATTCTCCATGATTAGTTGAAAGAGGAAATGCACATTTTAGCTCTCCTATTTCAGGGTGAAATCTGAACAGGGCAGTACAGGCTGACTTAAGCAAAATGGAAGGTCAGAAAGGAAGTTCTGATGTTTTCTGCGTCTTGAGCCAGGCACTATGCCAGACATTTTACTTACAAACATCGCTCCACTTAATCCTCTCAAAACCCCTAGGAGAGTATTATTATTCCATAATAACAGTTAAGTGGAGAAAATGAGGGTCAGTGTGGCCTGATAACTTACAAAGGTAACTTTGTTTTTAATGAGCAGAACCAGGATTTAAAAGCATACTTATATGACTCTAAATTCATATTATAGACTATCTTTAGCAAGCCACAAACAAATGAACGATAATATTTATACACATTGATGGTGAAGAATCTGCCAGCAATGCAGGAGACCCAGGTTCCATCTCTGGGTTGGGAAGATCTCCTGGAGAAAGGAATGGCTACCCACTCTATTATTCTTGCCTGGAGAATTCCATGGACAGTGGAGCCTTGTGGGCTACTTATCCATGGGGTTGCAAAGAGTTATACACAACTGAGTGACTTTCACTTTCAACTCATACTTAGAAATTAAGCATGTTGAGTTAATGAAATATAAAATATCAATTTCATTTTGTATTTCACTGATAAGATGATAGATACTTTAAATTAAAATTTAGTCATATGATCTAATGTGGATAAGTAGTGATCTTCATATGGCATTTTATAGTTTTTCACAGCAATGTCTAAAATGTTATTGAGAATATAACATGGCAGAATATTCCATTGACATTATTTGCATTTGCTTTCTAATTTACAGATTAATCATGAAAGAGTGAAAAGGATCTTTCTCTCTGGCGATGCACCTGATTCCTGGTAGAGATGATCTGTTTCTTCATTTCCAAAGGTGAGTTTAGGATTGAAAAAAAAAGGTTTCTAGTCAGAGTGGACTATCTGGAAAGTGGAAAATAAGAACCTTTGTTGTAGAAAACATAAGTCCAAGAGAAACTTAAGTGAGACTGACCCTGAATATGCTTCAAAATTCAATGAAAGAGACAACTTCACCACTGTGAGATAGTTATTAGCTTTCACCAGACATTTTTTATTCCCTTTGGAGGCTTATGGAAAGGTTCCCTTCCTGCCCTGTGGAGTCAGGTGTGGTCATGTGGCTTGTCTGACCAGTGACAGGTGAGTGGTGAGTGGACGTGGTCTCTGCATTGCTTTCTTCCTCCCCTGACTCTGACCAATACCTTCCTAGATGGTGGCTGCAGAAGAAACTCAGGTCCTACAGAGAGGACTCTGCAGGGACTTAGAGCACAAGTGAGAAATAAATATTGTTGGTTTTAGGTTGATGAAATTGGGTTGCTACCGCAGCATAACTTAAAGAATCGTGATTGATAGATTCTAGAAAGTCGGATGCCCCAGCCAAGGAGGTGGACAGCCACACTTGTCACTGTGTGTGTGTTCATGGCTGTGAGTGTATACAAATATCTCTGTCACTACCATCAAGCCACAATTGAATGAATGCTTGCTAGACTAGCCTGGGGGAATAAGAAGAATCTTATGCAGAGAATATTCAATCAAAAGCAGTAGGAGAAAGAGGATATGAAATCTAAGTAGCAACACTAATTGAAAAAAAAATCAATAACAGAAAACTGTCTGCAATTGTTTGTCAAATAAGTTGTGATGTTAATAGCCAATCCTGCCATTTTATAGATGAAAGAACTAAGGTTCAGAGACACAGCCAACCTCCTGATTCTGAATCTGGCCTCTCTTTGCTCTCTTCTTTCTTTTCAGATTTTTGAAAGATCTACGTGCTGTCTAATGGCTCTTCTTCCTTTCTGTATTGCCTTTCTGGTTTATTCCTTCTTCTTACAGAGATACAACTATTAGTGCTTTCTCAGTAAATATTGGTAGGCAGTGAACTTTTAATGTCTTTTTATTTATTTTTTCAGTTGGTGAAGTATGTGCCTGTGCTCAGTTGCTCAGTTGTGTCCAACGCTTTGTGACCCCATGGACTGTAGCCCACCAGATTCCTCTGTCCATGGGATTCTCCAGGCAAGAATACTGTAGTGGGTTGCCATTTCCTCCGCCAGGGGGTCTTCCTGACCCTGAGATTGAACTCATGTCTCTTGGGTTTCTTGCATTGCAGGTGGATTCTTTACTGCTGAGCCACCAGGGAAGCCCTTATGCAGTAGGACCTTGTTGTTAGTAGATGATTCTTGAGAGCTGCCAACCGCAAAATTTCCTGCTATTGGTGCCACACCAGGTTTTGTTGTAACATTTATTTATTTTGGCTTTGCTGGGTCTTAGTTGTGGCCTGGGGGATCTTTGATTTTCATTGTGTCTTGCGGGGTCTTTTAGTTGCAGCACGCGTGAACAGCTAGTTGTGGCATGTGGGACCTTGTTCCCTGATCAGGCATTGAACCCAGGTCCCCTGTATTGGGAGCAGAGATTCTTAGCCACTGGGCCTCCAGGGACGTCCCAAGTTTTTAATCTCCTGGAGCCCACAGTTACCTACATCACACTTGATCGTGCAGCATCCTTGGGTACCAAATGTCCTGGGACTGTTTCCTTTCCTGATCTGTCCCAGTGACTTGAGCTAAAACAGGGCTTGTCATCTTCCACCCTAGATGAAACAGCCTGGCTGGATCTCCACGTCAAGTTACTGCAGTATGTACACTTGTGTTATGTACAGGCTTTATTTGTTTTAGAAACCACTTTGACAAAAGACTTTCCCACGGTAGTATTTAAAACCACAGGAATTCGACCTTATGCCAAAAATATTAAACATAATTAGAGTAGCTCTTACGTGTTTAGTATTGGGCCAAGAACATTTTTTCCCCAAGGGTATTTGACTGGAATGCCCTTCTGCACAAAAGTCATTGACACTAACGTTTTATCTGATGTACTCAAAATCATTTCAATTATTAATTCCTTATTAAGACTTCCTTTTAGGGTGGGCTTTACATAAATTATCCTACATGTAACTTGTGAATAATTCATAGATAAATTAAGGAAGTTTTCAACCAGTGAAAAAATGAGATTGAATGGTGTTTTAGAAAGGATAATTTGCTACATTAGAGTCTATAAATTTGAAGTATGTTAAGTGGCTTTAACTTTATCTATATATGCCATATACAGTTGGCTTCAGTCATGAATATCCAAAGTCATTTAAGTTTAGTTTTGAAGGCTTGATAAAATCATCACAGATTAGTTTTATATTTTTATGTACTTATGTGACCTGAATTCCAATTTATTTACATGCTAATTTTATTGTTATTCCATTTTATATTTATTTACTGGGTTTCTCCTCCTTGGCTTCCCAGGTGGTGCTAGTGGTAAAATTTCTGCCTGCCAATGCAGGAGACACAAGAGACAAGGTTAGATCCCTGGGTTGAGAAGATCCCCTGGAGGAGGAAATGGCAACCCACTCCAGTGTTCTTGCCTGGGAAATCCCATGGACAGAGGAGCCTGATGAGCTTCAGTCCATGGAATTGCAGAGTCTGACCCAACTGAGCACACACACACAGTCCCCAAATGTTTGTCAAAAGGCATCATGAAGTTGGAAAATTCTGATTAGATTCTTCAAAGAGGCTCCTAACTTTAGTCCTTTACCCTAGATCTCAAAGAGCTGCTGAGCAATTGCTAAGGGAACTCCTGTATCAGGAGCATCCATTGATCAACAGCTTACCTGCTGGATCAAAAGATTCTGGGCAGAAACACATACAACGGCTTTTTTCACTCGATTTCCTAATCCTATTGGAGATGATGCTACAAGAAACTCACATTAAAGGGCCCTCTCACTGTTTAGTCTCTAAGTCATGTTCCATTCTTTTGTGACCCCATGGACTGTAGCCCACGAGGCTTCTCTGTCCATGGTATTTTCCAGGCAGGAATACTGGAGTAGGTTGCCATTTCCTTCTCCAGGGGATCTTCCCAACCCACGGATCTCCTGCATTGG
Source organism: Giraffa tippelskirchi (assembly GCF_054371585.1). NCBI lineage: Eukaryota > Metazoa > Chordata > Mammalia > Artiodactyla > Giraffidae > Giraffa > Giraffa tippelskirchi. The sequence goes on from NC_137280.1 coordinate 53,912,829, forward strand.
CAGGTGGATTCTTTATCACTGAGCCACCAGGGAAGCCCATTAAATGGAACATCTGAGGTTTATTTAAGTTTTTGGAGAATTTTATTTCTTCCTCTATCTGAAAGGAAGATGCAGAGTTTTCTCACTTATGAATATTGGTCCAGCCAGTGGGCACTGAGGTGGGCTAACTGCATTACAGACCTTCTGGTAGCCTGTGGGCAGCAAAGCAAACATAACGATTTTCCAACACAGAAGGCAGTGGTTGCACCTCAGGGGAAAAGGCAGATCAGAAGATCAGCTCCTCACAGCTTTCTACTTTTTAAATCATTGCGCAATTCCTAGGCAGCCCAGAAACAGAAATGATGAGCATGGAGGCTTTCTGACGTATGTCCTAGTCCCCAGATAATAGCTGTTATCTGTTTTGCAGGAAATCAAAGTTGCCCTTTAATTTCCCCTCTGGATAATACACTGATATATTTTTATCCTATAGCTTATCAGAGGATATTAATCAGTTGCTGACATATATGATGACTTCAGAAGCATAAAACTCAATATATATGTAAAAGAAGTTACCAGGACTTCCCTGGTGTTCCAGTGGCCAAGACTCCAAGCTCTCAATGCAGGTGACCTGGGTTTGATATGTATTCTTGCCTGGAGAGTTCCATGGACAGAGGAGCCTGGCGGACTACAGTTCATGGGTTCACAAAGAGTCAGACACAGCTGAGCGACTAATACTTTTACTCTCACTGTTTTCAACTTTTCAGAAAACTAGGTCCCACATGCCACAGCTAAGACCTAGCACAGCCAAATAAATAAAAAATAAAATAAAAGGAGTTACCTGGTGGATAAAGAAAGTTTCCTAAGTTGTGATTTGCTTTTTCAAGGCAAAGTGAAATAGAGATAAAGAAATAAAGACTCCCCAATTCATATGAATGCCATCAGGTTGAGAACGTTACTCTCTATTTTACAGTAGTTTCCTACAGAGAAAACTCATCATGTAATTCAAATTCTTACACTTTCACCCTAGGAAAATATTTATCTTATACCCACTCAATTTTCATGAAAAATGTATAACTCATTGTTGCAAAGCATGAAGGAAAATGAAGATGGACACTTCCATTTTGAAAGAGGGCACCATGACAGGCAAGTGTCAAATTATCTCATGTCTCAGTCCTGTCTTCAGACTTCTTGCAGTACCAGTGTGTTTACGAAAGATACACTCTCTGCAGAATGAATGGTGTCCTTACCTTGAAATATCATGAAACTCAACCTTTACCTGGCATTGCTAAAGAATTTACCATCAGAAAGAGAGAATCTGACAAGCATCACCCAATTTTGATTCCATTTTCCTCTCTCTTTTCATCTTAAATTCTTCCTCTATGAAATTGAGTTGACTTTTAATTTTCCTGCCAAGGCCTATATCTTTCAACTTCCAATGTCTCGGGCTCCTAATTCCATTTGATCAAGTGAGTCCTAGCTTCTAAATGTTCCAAATCACCTGTTATAAATTGACAGTTCAGAATTTGAGATGGATTTTCAGAGAGAAATAGTGCAATCAAGTGGTGCTCAATTTCCTCAACCTACATCAATGACTCTTAATGTGTGAGAGTGTACAGCACTATTTAAGGTGCTTAAGTTGACAGCTGTTCCTGGAGTTTTTCCAGTTCTAGTTGCAGAATGACGCCCTGTCCAGTAGCCTCTGTGACAGCAGAAACTGGACACCTGGATGCTTCCACCTCTAGGACATTGATTGTGGCTCTCAAGGAAGAAGTTGGGCCATCTGCCAGGTGCACACAGACCTCCAGGGAATCCCACTGGTGAAGGCGAGCTGGGAAGAGTATCAGAACAGGGCTGGGCTCCTGGCTGGAGCACCCCAGTTTGCCATCCCCCTTTCCTGCCATCCCAGCCTGCTTTTGTCCTGTGAGAGTCTCTGGAAGGACAGGGTGAATCCTCTGGCCAGAACAGGTTCTGCTCTTGCCTTCTGACCATGAACCTTCATCAGTAATGGGCTTCCCCAGGGACTCAGCCAGTAAATAATCTGTCTGCATTGCAGGAGACCAAGGTTCAATCCCTGGGTCAAGAAGATCCCCTAGAGAAGGAAATGGCAACCCACTCCAGTATTCTTGCCTGGGAAATCCCGTGGACAGAGGAGCCTGGTGGGTTATAGTCCATGGGGTCACAAAGAATTGAACACAACTGAGTGGCTAACACATACTTTCACACAGGCGGAGAGTTATTCATAAGTAGAATACATTCAAATTCTTTAAAATCAAAAGTGCCATCAGCCTTTTAGGCTTGCCCTCCAGTCTCATGCCTGAGCATATCTTAGCTGCTTGGAAATTATCAACAGCTACCTTTCAGATCAAGCATTTTGACTTCAAGAGGCATGCAAAAAACAAAGAACTTGACATCAAAATGCCACATTGCAAAACGAAGTCAAGTGTGGGGAAGAGGAATCTAATTTTGATTTAGATTATTGAATATACAAAAAAGTACATCCCTAATTATCTACTCCTCTCCTAAGGAGCAAACATTTTTTTTCTGTTTTGGGGGGATGGTTTAAAAATATGGAACACTTCATGAATTTGGGATTCCTACTGCTGCAAAGGCCATGCTAATCTCTGTATCATTCCAATTTTAGTATACGTGCTGCAATTCTTTTCTTTTTCTTTCTTTTTTTTGGCAACATCCTGCAGCATACAGGATCTTAGTTCCCCGACTACGGATCAAACCAGCAACCCCTGCATGAGAAGCTCGCAGTCTTAGCCACTGGATTGCCAGGGAAATCCCCCAAACAATTTTTTAAAGCAAGTTTATTGGAGAATAATTTTGGATTAGCACAAAAGTTGCAATACAGAGTTTCTGTATCCTTCCACCCAGGTTTTCCTCCACTGTCAACCTTTAAGGCTGCCATGGCACTTTCTTAAATGTTCATGGGGTCACAAAGAGTCGGACATGACTGAGCAACTGAACTGAACTGAACTGAACTGATGATACTTTCACAAAACCAAGAACCTGACATTGAAACATTTCACCCAATTTTCCAGAATCCTACTTGGGGAAATGGGATCCTGCGTTTTGTCCTCACATACGCTTAGTCTTCTCAGGGCTGTGACAGTTTCTCAGTTCTTTTTGATCTCACAGCTGTGAGGGGGCAGCTGTGGATCTAATCCAGTTCTTCTGATATTTCCTTATGGTGAGACTGAGATTACAGGTTATGGAACAAATGCCATAGAAGGGAAGTCCCTTTCCCATCACTTTTACCAAGGGATACATGACATCCTTGACCAACCTAGACAGCGTATTAAAAAGCAGAAACATCACTTTGCCCACAAAGGTCCATATAGTCAAAGCTATGGTTTTTCCAGTAGTCATGTACAGATGTGAGTTGGACCATAAAGAAAACTGAGCACTAAAGAATTGATGTTTTTGAACTGTGGTACTAGAGAAGACTCTTAAAAGTCCCTTGGACAGAAGGGAGATCAAACTTGCCAATCCTAAAGGAAATCAATCCTGAATATTCATTGGAAGGACTGATGCTGAAGCTGAAGCTCCAATACATAGGCTAGTTGATGCAAAGAGCCAACTCATGGAAAAAGACCCTGATGCTGGAAAAGACTGAAGACAGTAGGAGAAGTGGGAAACAGAGGATGAGATGGTTGCATGGCATCACTGATTCAATGGACATGAGTTCGAGCAAACTCGGAGAAATAGTGAAGGACAGGGAAGCCTGGCATGCTGCTGTCCATGGAATCTCGAAGAGTTGAACACAACTGAGTGACTGAACAACACTTACATCTAGGTAGCATCCCTGGTGATGGGTCCATTCCTCACTTGACAGAGTACCTGCCAGTCTGTGTGTGTGTGTGTGTGTGTGTGTGTGTGTTTAGTCTCTCAGTCTTGTCAGACTCTTTGTGACTCTGTGGACTGTAGCCCGACAGGCTCCTCTGTCCATGGGATTTTCCAGGGAAGAATACTGGAGTGGGTTTCCATTCCCTTCTCCAGGGGATCTTCCCAACTCAGGGATTGAACCCAGGTCTCCTGCACTGCAGGTGGATTCTTTACTGTCTGATCACCAAATGAGGCAGCTTCAGGATGTCTTGAGGTCCTCAAGGGATGGGGGTGGAGGGGATGGAGCTCCATCTCCTGGAAGGGGGTGCAAGGTTTAGAATTTGTCCATAAGGAGGAGCTCTCTCCTCTCTCCTATGTATTTGTTTATTCAATCATTTCTCTCTTTTTTTAAAAAAATATGTATTTATTTACTATTTGGCCATGAAGGGGCTTAGTTGCGATTTGAGGGATCTTCATCATGACATGCGGACTCTAAATTGAGGCATGCATGTGGGATTTAGTTCCCTGACCAAGGATCAAACCCAGGCCCCCTTTAATTGGGAGCATGGAGTCTTACTGACCTGAACACCAGGAAAATCCCTTCAGTTTGGACCATGTATATTTGTTTCAGACGTTGGGCCCTATGTGAACTTAGTTTAAGGGACCTAAGATTCAACCCCAAGCTCTGAATGGAGCACAGAGCACCCTGAAGTGTGCGTGGGAGCCCCAGGGGGCCTGATGATGCATCAGTGGGAGGGGGCTTAGTCACAGCCTCTCCCCAGCCGCCTCGTGCCACCAGCCCACACAGCCAGTGTGTTTGTTACTTGTGTGGCTGCCAGGGCTCTATGCCTCAGGGAATGCTCTCTGCTCTTATTCCTGTTTCCTAAATGCTCCTTTCCTGCCATGTGTCCTAAGTCACTTCAGTTGTGTGCAACTCTTTGACTCCACAAACTGTAACCCACCAGGCTCTTCTGTCCATGGGATTCTCCAGACAAGAATACTGGAGTGGGTTGCCATGCCCTCCTCCAGAGGATCTTTGTGACTCAGGGATCAAACTTGTGTCTTTTATGTCTCCTGCATTGTCAGGCAGGTTTTTTACCACTGAGCCACCTGGGAAGCCTTCCTTTCCTGAACATATATGTAATAAAGCACCAACTCCTTGTTGTCCTTTTTATTGAGAAATGAAGCACATATCCTTAAGTTTTATTCCAGACATAAAAGGGAATACAACAAACACAATCCCTCAAGTTCAGAAGTATATTTGTTTTAAAAAAAAAAAAACACTAGTTTTTCCAAAAATGGCTGATGGGTTCAATTACATATTGGAAAAAGTTCAAATGAGTTGTTTTTTTCTTTTAATAATTGAAAAGACATAGATTTGTTTGTACTTTAGGACTTTTTTTTTTTCATCTAAGAGGTTTTCATAACTTGAACTTTAGAAATGTAGAATGTTGCCACATTCTAGAAGATTATATTTAGTGCTAACAGTAAGAGGCATTCATTAGGCCCTCAAAGATTGCTCTGTAAATGTCTGTTATGTGAGTCAAACACAGTTTCATGGGCAGAAAGAGTGAGATTACGCGGGGAATAACTGTGTTTAGGAAGTGGAATTAGGCTGAGCAAAAGACCTTTCGCTTTCCTATGGAAGTTTCTCCTAAGAATCTCCAAGGACCTTATACATCTGAGCAGCTGAAATGAAGAAATGGATTAAAGTGCAGGCTCCCCTGTGCCTCCCTCTGCAGGGGAGGGGGCCCCCTATAGAAACTGGGCTCCCTGTCTTCTTCCTCATCTACTCCCTCGTCTCCAAACCCACAACCCCTTGCAGAACTGAGATGAGAGTTAAGACCACCCTGGGGTGGGAGGGCTTTGGTCTGAATTCTGCCCACACCGTATGATAGTAGAGCTTGGGAAGACATTCAAAAGCCTCAGTTGCTGTCTGTACCAGGGGGACAACAGCACCCCTCCGATAGGAGCTTCTGTGGAGATGAAATGATATACAGTGCTTTACAGGGGTCCTAGGGCATATTAATACTATAGGGTAAACAAACGGCAGCTCAGATGAGTTTGGAAGAAACTCCAGGCTTCGGGCTGTTCCTGAATGTCTATAAAGAAGTATCTTGGAGGAATCCCCTAGCAGTCCAGTGGTGAAGACTCTGCGATCTCACTGCTGTGGCCAGGGTTCAATCCCTGGTCAGGGAACGAAGATCCTGCACCCACTCAGAGCAGCCAAAATATAAATAAATAAATGAAAAGAGCATGGTCTCTAGGTAAAAAAAGAAGAAAAATGGTCTTGGGCACCTGTGTACACTGCAAAGAAAGAATGCTCATAGGATCAGTCAACAAGCTCGCTGCTCATTAGCACTGTTTACAGATTCACGGTCTCCACTCAAGAATTTTGTGCATCAAAGCGGAGTCTTTTCTTATTTCCTCTTGTGAAATCTTCCATGTTGATGAAAATGAACTTTATAGAGGAGGACTATAAAACTAACAGTAGTGGGGCTGCCAGTGGGAATGAACCATACCTGGTAGAGAGCTTGTCACCTCAACTACAGTGTTAGGTGAATAATTCGAAGTTCTGCAAAGTTATTTCTGGTGATGAGTTAAATTCTGCATCCCAGAAATCGGCAAAGATCTTCTCAGGAGCAAATCAGAAGAAATCTCCTTCCTCTGTTATGTTGTTTTTGTTGTTTAATAACTGTCACGTCCAACTCTTTTGTGACCCCCATGGACTGTAGCCTGCTAGGCGCCTCTGCCCATGGGATTCTCCAGGCAAGACTACTGCAGTGGGTTGTCATGTCCTTCTCCAGGGGATCTTTCTGACTGAGGGATCGAACCTTTATCCCCTACATTGGCTGGTGGATCCTTTACCACTAAGCCACCAGGAAAGCCCCTGCTGTGCTGTGTAGCTGACTTCAAAATATTTACAGGTCACTTTCATATATATGATAATAATCTGCCCACTCCTTATGACTTCAGGTCTTCATTTCCTGAAGTTTGTTCCACTTTCCTTTCCATCAGCTTTATCTGGCATTCTAAGACGCACAGAGAGAAGAAATTTCAGTGGTCCTAGCCCAGGAAACGATCACCTCAGCCGTAACGGTGTAATAAGAGTCCTCAAGGAATCACCAACACAGGCCCTGGGAACACTCGAGACCTTCCAGAAAATACTCTCAGGCCCGTAACTCCATGATTTGTAAATAAACCTGATCATCAAGGCTATTTTTATATAATTATATCGATCTGTATTACGCCTATGGCCATCTACCTTCATTGTTGCCAGGAAAAGCCAATTCTGATTTCATGTTGGAACGTTTCTTTGGCTTGCTTTCCATTGCTTTTGTTATTATAATCATACAGAATGGCCTGCCTCAGAGAATCCTGCCCCTCTGACAGACTGTTGAACTAAGTTAGTGCCTTCATTCTGAACTCTGTCCTATGGACACAGGAAAGAGGAAATTGATACATCCCCTTCCTTATATGTCTGCAAATATAGGAGATATTTGGAAGATTAATGGCCTTTTTATTTTGTTTCTTAGGTCTTCCCTGGTGGCTCAGATGGTAAAGAATTTGCCTGCAATGCAGAGAACCCAGGCTCGATCTATGGGTCAGGAAGATCCCCTGGAGAAGAGAATGGCTACCTATTCTGGTATTCTTGATTGGAGAATTCCATGGACAGAGGAGCCTCACTGGCTACAGTGCATAGGGTCCCAAAGAATTGGGCATGATTTAGCAACTAAGCACAAGCACATAAAATCTAGTGTACATCTCACTCTATCTTTTACTTTATTTCCTCACCTTCCGCATCTCTGATCTATAAAAGAACTTGACATCCAGACCCAAGAAGATGGTTATTCTGAGACACTAGCATGCTATCTCCTCGGTCAGCCTGCCCTCTGAATAAAGTCGTATTCCTTGCCTTATCACCATTTTAACAACGTTTAACAATCCCTAGAAAATGACATAAATAAAAAACTTACTAGCAGTATCACTATTTCCCTACATTCACTACTTCTTACATGGTATGCAAGGATTTTTCACACCCATCAATCCTTTAACTCTCTATGAACACCAACTGGGTGACCTACAGTTTGATTATGATTCCTCTGGTTACCCTATGCCACAGGGTAAGGGCTCAGTCTTGTTAGATAGTTAGAATAGAAAAAAGGAGTCCAGAATGGAGGTGGCTAAAAGACAAGGAAGAGAAAAGCTTGCAAAAATAGAACAAAGGAAAGTCCGAGGACTGGAGTGAGGACCTCAGGCAGAACAAACAGCACTCCTGGCTAGCGCAGTTTACATACGACAGGCCCAGAGGGGAGGAGAAAAAACATATAAAAAGAGGGGCCAAAGGGCTGGGGGTCTCTCTCGATCTCTTCTTTTCGTGTCTTTTTGGTCGGCATGCCCTCAGCCTCGAGGATGTATTTTCTTTTATTTTCTAAATAAAACTGAGCTGTAACACAGGAGCTGTTACACTGAGCTGGGAAACGGTCTGTCCGAGGGTCCATAGCTTCAAATTGCTGTTGTGATAAGAGAGAACTGAGGAAATTACACACTCCCATGACAAAAGGGCCTTTTTTTTTTTTTTGCAGTTTCCATTATGATGACATGATTGATTGATTAAATCATTGGACAATGGGAATTGAACTCAACCTCAGCCCCTCTCCCCTTCTCAAAGGCTGGAAGTCGAGAGGGATTAGGGTACAAAACTCCAACCCTTTAAAGGGGAACTCAATCCATACACTAAGGGGCTTTGGGAAGTTTGTTAACAATGAACCCAAGTGTGATTGAAGGGGCTTGCCATGGGTAACAAAAGATGCTTTGTCACCTTTCTTGCCCCATTCCAGAGCTATTTCAAAATCTAGGGATGAAAACCAAATATCAAAACAAAAGGTGCCCCTATCTCTGTCACCCTTAGGAAATTACAAGGGTTTTAGGATCTCTGGACAGGAGGTGGGAGTGAAGACTGAGAAATGAAATATTTCCTGCCATATCAGTAAACAAAGGATGTCACAGTCATCAGCAATTGCAGCCACCATGGAAGGTGAGCTGGTGAGCCCTGAGTGGACGCAGGAAGGAAGGAATACCTGTGATCTAGCAGCCATCAGGCAGCAGCCACTCCCCTGGGGAAGCTCAGGATGTGAAAACACATCTCATTCCAGATAGCTGAGATGCATACCAAAGGAATGATTTCAGTATGCCCAGAGTCTTGTATCTTCCCATACACAGAAAAGCCCTAAATTCCTTAACTTGAGACACCTGGTTTTCTTTAATTAACAATAATCTTTTGATGTTCAGACTATGTGCTCTTTGTGGAAAAATTTCTATATAACCTGGCTCCTCCCTTCACCTCTTCAGAGCAGTTCTCTCAGGGTCGCTTGAGACGTTGCCTCCTGGGCTTGAAGTTCTAAAAACTCCCGCTAACTAAAATGTAATTCTCAGCTTTCAGGCTGTGAATAATTTTTTAAGTGGACAAGATTGAAGTACATATTTCTCATTATTTCATAATATCACATGCATCTAATGTATAGGTACTGTTTGAAAGATAGTGATAAAGGACACATATATCTACCCAAAATTTAATAAACAGAACAGTGCCAGTACTTTGATTTTTTTCAGTATTGCTTCATAATTCATTTCCCAATTTTTCTCAAAGGTAATTGCTGTCCTAAATTTTGTTTACCATTAATTTTCCTTTCTTCACATTTTACCACATATGTATATGTATATATGCATCACAGACAAGAGATATGAATTTTTCAAAATTCATATAAATGGGTTCTTAACACCCTATGTGTTTTTATTTGAGTTACTCTTTTCTCCTCAACATAATATTTTTACATCCATCACATGGATGTTCAGGACTACATAGGATTCATTATCATATTCAATTTTTTATATTAATTTAACTTTTTCCTTGCATCCAGTTTTTTGCTATGATAAATCATGCTAGAACCATTCTTCCATATGAGTTCTATTAGACAAGTGCAAGGGTTTCTCTAAGGAACATGAGCTAGGGGTGGAGTTGCTGGTTATTTTATGTTTTCATGTTCACATTTATTAAGTCATTTCACAAGGCTTTCCAAAATGATTGCATCAATTTGCACTTTGAGAGCAGAGCTTAAAAATTTCTATTCCGCTAAAATCTCACCAGACTTTGGTGCTTTAAATTCATGCCATGTGGCCAATGTGAAATGGTATTTCAGGGTGGTTTTAATTTGGTTACTAATGAGACTGAGCCTTTGTTGATGGGTCTTTTGTGTTTCCTCTTCTGGGAAATGCCCTTTAATGTGCTTTTCTAAGTTTTCAGTTGGGTTGTTTATGGTTTTCCTATTAATTTTTGGAGTTCGTGAATTCTGGATATTGATCTGACAATTTTAAGTCTTAAAAATAACCTATTATCCATTTGGCAGATTCTTGTAGTGTGGCATTCTTATTATAGTGTCTTTTTTAACAAACAGAGATATTAATTAGAAGATACTTGAGTTTACAAATATTTTCCTGGTGATGTACATTGCCCTCATTAAAAAAAAAACTCCAAGATCTGGGTTATAAAGTTCAGTTCAGTCACTTAGTCATGTCCAGCTATTTACGACCCCATGGACTTCAGCATGCCAGGATTCCCTGTCCATCACCAACTCCTGGAATTTACTCAAACTAATGTCCATTGAGTCTGTGATGCCATCCAAACACCTCATCCTCTGTCGACCCCTTTGCCTCTGGGCTTCAATCTTTCCCAGCATCAGGGTCTTTTCAAATGAGTCAGTTCTTCCCATCAAGTGGCCAAAGTATTGGAGTTTCAGCTTCAGCATCAGTTGTTCCAATAAATATTCAGGACTGATTTCCTTTAGGATGGACTGGTTGGATCTCCTTGCAATCCAAGGGACTCTCAAGAGTCTTCTCTAAAACCACAGTTCAAGGGCATCAATTCTTCTGTACTCAGCTTTCTTTGTAGTCCAACTGTCACATTCATACATGACTACTGGAAAAACCATAGCTTTGACTAGACAGACCTCTGTTGGCAAAGTAATGTCTCTGCTTTTTAATATGCTGTCTAGGTTGGTCATAACTTTCCTTCCAAGGAGCAAGCGTCTTTTAATTTTATGGCTACAGGCACCATCTGCAGTGATTTTGGAGCCCCAAAAGGTAAAGTCTGTCATTGTTTCCATTGTTTCCCCATCTATTTCCCATGAAGTGAAGTGGATTTTAGTTTTCTGAATGTTGAGCTTTAAGTCAACTTTTTCACTCTCCTCTTTCACTTTCATCAAGAGGCTTTTGAGTTCCTCTTCACTTTCTGCCATAAGGATGGTGTCATCTGCATATCTGAGGTTACTGATATTTCTCCCAGCAATCTTGATTCCAGCTTGTGCTTCATCCAGTCCAGTATTTATCATGATGTACTCTGCATAGAAGTTAAACAAACAGAGTGACAATATACAGCCTTGACGTACTCCTTTCCCGATTTGGAACCAGTCTGTTGTTCGTGTCCAGTTCTAACTGTTGCTTCCTGACCTGCGTACAGATTTCTCAGAAGGCAGGTCAGGTGGTCTGGTATTTCCATTTCTTTAAGAATTTTCCACAGTTTGTTGTGATCCACACAATCAAAGGCTTTGGTGTAGTCAATAAAGCAGAAGTAGATGTTTTTCTGGAACTCTCTTGCTTTTTCGATAATCCAACAGATGTTGGCAATTTGATCTCTGGTTCCTCTGCTTTTTATAAAACCAGCTTGAACATCTGGAAGTTCATAGTTCCTGTATGTTAAAGCCTGGCTTGGAGAATTTTGAGCATTACTTTGCTAGTGTGTGAGATGAGTGCAATTGCGCCTTAGTTTGAGCATTCTTTGGCATTGCCTTTCTTTGGAATTGGAATGAAAACTGACTTTTTCCAGTCCTGTGGCCACTGCAGAGCTTTCAAAAATTGATGGCATATTGAGTGCAATACTTTCACAGCATCATCTTTTAGGATTTGAAATGGCTCAACTGGAATTCCATCACCTTCACTAGCTTTGTTCATAGTGATGCTTCCTAAGGCTCACTTGACTTTGCATTCCAGGATGTCTGGCTCTAAGTGAGTGATCACACCATCGTGATTATCTGGGCCATGAAGATCTTTTTCTTTGTATAGTTCTGTGTATTCTTGCCACCTCTTCTTAATATCTTCTGCTTCTTTTAGGCTCATACCATTTCTGTCCTTTATTGTGCCCATCTTTGCATGAAATGTTCCCTTGGGATCTCTAATTTTCTTGAAGAGATCTCTAGTCTTTCCCATTCTATTGTTTTCCTCTATTTCTTTTCACTGATCACTGAGGAAGTCTTTCTTATCTCTCCTTGCTATTCTTTGGAACTCTGCATTCAAATGGGTATATCTTTCCTTGTCTCCTTTGCCTTTCACTTCTCTTCTTTTCACAGCTATTTGTGAGGCTTCCTCAGACAACCATTTTGCCTTTTTGCATTTCTCTTTCTTGAGGATGGTCTTGATCCCTGCCTCCTGTATAATATCACGAACCTTTGTCCATAGTTCTTCAGGCACTCTTCTATAAGATCTAATCCCTTATATCTATTTGTCACTTCCACTGTATAAGTGTAAGGGATTTGAGTTAGGTCATACCCAAATGGTCTAGTGGTTTTCCCTACTTTCTTCAATTTAAGTCTGAATTTGGTAATAAGGAGTTCATGATCTGAGCCACAGTCAGCTCCCAGTCTTGTTTTTGCTGACTGTATAGAGCATCTCCATCTTTGGTTGCAAAGAATATAATCAATCTGCTTTCAGTATTGACTGTCTGGTGATGTCCATGTGTAGCATCTTCTCTTGTGTTGTTGGAAGAGGGTGTTTGCTATGATCAGTGCATTCTCTTGGAAAAACTCTATTAGCCTTTGCCCTGCTTCATTCTGTACTCCAAGACCAAATTTGTCTGTTACTCCATGTATCTCTTGACTTCCTACTTTTGCATTCCAGTCCCCCATAATGAAAAGGACATCTTTTGGGGGTATTAGTTCTAGAAGGTCTTGTAAGTCTTCATAGAATTGTTCAACTTCAGCTTCTTCAGCATTACTGGTCCGGGCATAGACTTGGATTACTGTGATATTGAATCGTTTGCGTTGGAAAGGAACAGAGATCATTCTGTTGTATTTGAGATTGCATTCAAATACTGCATTTCGGACTCTTTTGTTGACTATGAGGGCTACTCCATTTCTACTAAGGGATTCTTGCCCACAGTAGTAGATATAATGGTCATCTGAGTTAAATTCACCCATTCCAGTCCATTTTAGTTCACTGATTCCTAAAATGTCAACGTTCACTCTTGCCATTTCCTGTTTGACCACTTCCAACCTGCCTTGATTCATGGGCCTAACATTCCAGGTTCCTATGCAGTATTGCTCTTTACAGCATTGGACTTTACTTCCATCACCAGTCACAACCACCACTCGGTGTTATTTTTGCTTTGGCTCCATCTCTTCGTTCTTTCTGGAGTTTTTTCTCCACTGATCTCCAGTAGCATATTGGGTTATAAAGAGATTTTCTTAAGTTTTCTCTCACTAAATAACTCTGCCTCAGTACTACTTAATGAGCATATTTCCTTTCTTAACTGAATTGTGACACCAGCTCTGTAGATATCAAAGTTCAACATATATGCACATCTGTTTCTGGATTTCCTATTCTGTTCTGTTGACTTTATATGTCAGTGCACCAACATCACACTGACTTGATTACCAGTTATTTATTTCTAGAAAGCCAAATTTCTTTCTACCCCGGCTATCATCTTCTAATTCCCATTAAAGAATATATTGACTCTTTGGAGGTCTTTGCTTTTCCATATAAACAGAATCAACTTATCAAGTTCCATGAAAAATCCTACTGGAATTATGCTTGGAAATTTCATTGATTCAGTTTATCAGTTTGGGGAGAATTAACATCTTTCAATATTGAGTCTTACCATCAGTGACAAGGAAATGTCCTCAAATGTAAATTCCAAGTGCTTCAGTGGTTAAGAACCTACCTGCCAATGCAGGAGATGCAGGAGACATGAGTTTGATTCCTGGTCAGGAAGATTCCCTGGAGGAGTAAATAGCAACTTGCTCCAGTATTCTTGCCTGGAGAATCTCATAGACAGAGGAGCCTGGTGGACTATGGTCCATGGGATTGCAAAGAATCAGACACAACTGAAGTTTCTTAGCATGCACCACATTCTTTTTAACTGCTCACAAACCTTCTGTTTAATTATCATTTTAAAAGTTGTATGTTAAAGTCAAAGCTATGATTTTTCCAATAGTCATGTATGGACATGAGAGTTGGACCATAAAGAAGGCCAAGCACCAAAGAATTGATGCTTTTGAATTGTGGTGCTTGAGACTTAAACTTAAAAAAAATTTATTTACTTGACTGCACAAGATCTTAGTTGTAGCACAAGGAATCTTTAGTTGCAGCATTCAGGATCTAGTTCCCTGACCAGGAATTGAACCCAGGCCCCTTGCATTAGAAGCTTGGAGTCTTAGCCACTGGACCACAAGGGAAGTCTCTTAACTTTTTATTTTATATTGGCGGCTAGCTGATTAACAATGTTGTGATAGTTTCAGGTTACTGTGCTTGATTTTATGAAATAAATTAGGATAAGCTTTGGACATTATCCTGGGAAAAGTGAAATCCAAGCAGGCTTCTAAGCGAGAAAAGGTCAGGAGGAAGAGGAATGCCAGACTTTCATCTTGGCTATTTGAGGGCCCAGGGGAGATCCCCTGGGAAAGCTAGTGCCACTGCAGTAGCTCAGGGGTACAGTCCTGGACTTGAATCTGAGTGTATGGAGTCAGAACTGGAAGAGAAGATGGAGTATTGCAAGTGTTTGTACACTTAGTGTCAAGTCTAAGAAATGGGGAGAAAAATGATTTTACTTTCTTCACCTGGTTCTTCTCCTTTGACAGCTTGGACACACAATCTTGATCCCCTTTGTAAGAGTAACAACAACTGACACTGGTACAGTGTTTACTCATTTTGATATACTTTCAAAAACATTTTGAGGAAACTCAACAATGGTTGCTTCCCTCAATCTTTAATGATAATAAAATGAGATTCACATAAATTTAGGGATTCACCCCAAGAACTATAGCCAGTCAGTAGCTAAGTTGGGACAAGACACAGGTCTTCTTATTCTCCATGTGTTGCTGCTGTTTTAACTTCACAACAGAGCATTCCACGATGAGTTAGGACAGAAGTCTAAGCATGATTTGACCAGATGCTGGCAAAGTCACAGGCTGATTTATGGCAGAGCTCTGTGTGGCAAGCACAGCAGGGCAGGAACAAAGGGGTGACACAGGACAACATATACGGACAGAATATGACGTATGGGTAAGCCTCAACTTCTGTGTTTCCAGAAAGAGGCCAACTTTCCCCTCAAAATTAATATCTACACTGAAGCCATGGCAAAGTGGCCCTGGAACCTTCAAAACTAACAATGTCAAGACTCCAAAGGAAGTTTTCTGTTTTAAATAAATATGGTTTATTATTTTAGACAATCCCATAGAAGGACCTCTTGGTATGAATCAGGATTTTTTTTTTTTGGCCAAGGGGCAGCATGCAAGATCTCAGTTCCCTGGCCAGGGATGGAACCCCCACTCCCTGAAATGGAAGCCCAAAATCCTAACCGCTGGACCACAGGGATGTCCCTCCAAAGGAAATTTTACATCCTGTGTTCTCAAGGAACCTAACTGTCTTCTTACTTAGATTATACTGAGAAAAGCTCTCCTTTAATCACTCACTTTTGTGCTAATCTGTGCATGTTGATCACCAGCCTTCACCAGTGGTAACAATCATAGATGCAATCTGCACCCAAGTGGAAAATTGTAGCCCTTGAGGTTATCATGTCATTGTCCCTGTCTGAAGGCAGGCTTGCTGGAGGGCCAGGCCAGGCACACTGAGAGGCCAGACATTTACACTTCATTATCTTGAGCAGCAGGAATTCTAAATTCTCTCTTAAAAAATAGGTCAGTGTTGGAGGCATAGGAGGGCAGTAAAGCTGAAACCATCTGGCTAGTGATAAGGAAAAATAGCTGTGTTATCAGTGAAGGCACAGCACCAAACGTGGGTAGTTAATAATTTTAACACATTGGCATTTATACATAGTGAAATATCTAGCCATGATGAGTTTTGAAATTTTACTTTATAATTTGCCTACAGGGAAATTTGCCTTGTTGGGATATGAGTCTGTGTGATTTGACTCCAAGCATAACCAAGACAGAAAAGTTCTCTCACCTTCAAACATCCCCATGTATTTCTCATTTGTAGGTAAACATCTCCCAACCCCTCACCCACCAGCGACCTTATCATGTTTCTACTTTTCCCAGGATGGCATATAAATGTGATAATGCAGTAAGTAGTTTTTCAGCCTGGTTGCTTTCTTTTAGTAAAGTTAGTGGCCATTTAAACAACTCTCAAGCAATAAAACAATTCCTAGACTTTGAGAACTAAGTGTTACCCTGCTTCACACCTTATGCAGGAGTAAGCTGAGCTGCAAAATTGGTGGTAAGAATGGATGTCATCTGGTTCCTTGGCCCACACTGTCCTCTCTCAGGGCTGGAGGCAGCTCGGGGCCATCTGCTTTCCCTCTTCATCTTAGAGTTGAGGGAGCTGTGGTCCTGGGAGAGGCAGGGATGCAGACCTCTCCTGGCAAAATTGGCGCAAGAATTCTTGTATCTGAATTCCACATGATCCTCTTTTGACTCTACTTCTAGCTACACACAGTGAAAAGCTTCTCTTAAAATAAAAATCAAATACAGGATAAGCTGTATATAATGTATTTATCCTGTCTGCTTCCTCTTAAATTTCAACCTCAAATAAAAATAAATCATTCAAAATGAAAAATAATCCAAACCCTGGTGTGATCTGTCTCTAATCTTATAGTATGCTTCAGTTCAGTTCAGTTCAGTTGCTCGGTTGTGTCCGACTCTTTGAGATCCCATGGACTGCAGCATGCCAGGCCTCCCTGTCCATCACCAACTCCCAGAGTTTATTCAAATTCATGTCCATTGAGTCAGGGATGCCATCCAACCATCTCATACTCTGTCATCCCCTTCTCCTCCCATCTTCAGTCTTTCCCAGTGTCAGGGTCTTCTTCAATGAGTCAGTTCATTGTCCAGTGAATCAGTTCATAGTATGCTTACTTAATGGTTTAGCCCATTCTGACAGAAAATCATAGATGAGGTGCCTTATAAACAGAAATTTACTTCTCACAGTTATTAAGGCTGAGAGGTCAAGGTCAAAGTGCCTGCAGATTCAGAGTCTGGAAAGGGTGGGCTTCCTTGTTTGGAAGACCGCTGTGTGCTCACATGGTAGAAGGGGCCATGGAGCCCTCCGGGGGGATCTTTTATAAGAATAGCAGTCAGAAGCCTCATGACCTCATGGCCTCCCAGCAGCCCCTTCCCCAAATACCATTACATTGGGAGCAAGGACTTCACATATGAATTTTAGGGGACACAATTGAAAAAACTAAGATAATGGTATCTGGTCCCATCACTTCACAATAAATAGAGGGGGTAAAGTGGAAGCAGTGACATATTTTCTTTTCTTGAACTTCAAAGTCACTGTGGATGGTGATTGCAGCCATGAAATTAAAAGGCGTTTGTTCCTTGGAAGGAAAGCTATGACAAACCTAGACAGTGTGTTAAAAAACAGAGACATTTCTTTGTGGACAAAGGACAATATAGTCAAAGCTATGGTTTTTCCAGTAGTCATGAATAGATGTGAGAGTTGGACCATAAAGAAGACTGAGCATTGAAGAATTGATCTTTTTGAATTGTGGTGCTGGAGAAGACTCTTGAGAGGCCTTGGACAGCAAGGAGGTCAAACCAGTTAATCTTAAAAGAAATCAACCCTGAATATTTATTGGAAAGACTGATGCTGAAGCGCCAATATTTTGGCCACGTGATGTGAACAGCTGACTCATTGGAAAAGACTCTGATGCTGGGAAAGATTGAGGGCAGGAGAAGAAAGGGTCGATGGAGAATGAGATGGTTGGATGGTGTCACTGACTCAATGGACATGAGTTTGAGCAAACTCCAGAGAGAGTGAAGGATAGGGAAGCCTGGTGTGCTGCAGTCCACAGGGTCACAAAGAGTTGGACATAGCTGAATAACAACAAAACATTTTGTCTATAGCACTTCATATTATACATCACACAAGGTAGGGAACTACCAGAGAATTTGAACAATCCTCCTTTAAAACTTTAAGAAAAACAAAGAAAATTGTGATATAAATAAAGAGCAAAGATGCCCAACCTCTACTCCCCTCGACTCCCTCTCTCTCTCTGCCGTGTGAAGACACAGAGAGAAGATAGCTGTCTTACAAGCCAGGAAGAGTCTCATCAGAAAGCGTATCAGCCAGTACCTTGGCCTTGGATTTCCCAGAGTCCCAAACAGTGAAAAATAGATGTCTGTTGTCTAAGACCCAACCTGTGGTATTTGTAACAGCAGCTGAGCTAATACAAAGCCTCATCCTGATGACCTCATTTAGCCTGAATTACCTCCTTCTAGGCCCCACCTCAAATGCAGTCACATTAGGGGTTAGGACTTCAACATGTTAACCTGGGGGACATACATTCAGTCCACAAGCATAACAGTTTCCACCGGTCCACGCAGTGCCTACACTTGAGCTCTGTTAGGAACGAGGTTCCCAGCTGTCTGGAGGGTATGTGCAGCCTCCTCAGATCTGCACCTGCCCTGACTGCCCACCTCTGCCCACATACCTGGCACAGCCCATCCTGGACCACTCTACATGGGGATTGACAGCTTCAATGGCAAATGACACAAATAAACTTCCTTTCCATAGAGGGAGGGCCCCTGGACTCCCCAAGCAAGAGGTGAGTATGTTATAAAGTGATGTTGTCTCCCCCATTCTTATGTTATTTAATGGCACCAAATTGGGCTTCCCAGGTGGCATCTGTGGTAAAAAAAAAAATCCACCTGCCAATTCAGGAGATGCCAAAAACTTGGGTTCAATCCCTGGGTGGGGAAGATCCCCTGGAGAAGGAAATGGCAACCCACTCCAGTATTCTTGCCTGGAGAATCCTATGGATGGAGGAGCCTGGTGGGCTACAGTCCGTGGGGTCACATAGAGTCAGACATGACTGAGCATGCATACATAAACTGTTACATCCTTGTGTGTGTATGCATGCTTAGCCATGTCTGACTCTTTGCAACCCTATGGATTGTAGTCCACCAGACCCCTCTGTCCATGGGATTCTCCAGGCAAGAATACTGGATTGCCATGCTCTCCTCCAGGGGAATCTTCCCGACCCAGGGATAGAACCCAGATCTCCCACATTGCAGGAGGATTCTTTATCATCTGAGCCACCAGGGAAGCCTATCATTGAAAAAGAGATTAAAACACACCCTCTGAGACTGTTCATTTTATATCTCTTATGTTGTCATTCTGGAAAGGTCTGTAGAGTTGTATTGCTGAGATTCCATTTTAACATCATCTAGTTATTTGAATCCACAAAAGAGGATTCAAATTAATGAGATTAATTTTCTCCTCAAAATCTCAGGAAAAAGGTGGGTGGAAAATGAGTTATTCAGAACCACACTGCTAGTCAAAGAGCACAACTTGATCACCTCAGTGCAATTCTTTGACTTACTACTTTAAACCAATGCTTAATTACCAGTAGTGATGAGGTTACTAATGAGGCATGAGTAATTGGAACTGCAGATTCTTCCAAACATTAACTTAGCAATAGGTTTCTATATCTGTCCCCATGAAAACTTTCAGGGTTTTACATCCATTTCCCAACTTTATCTCTTTTTGTGAAATGTGCCCCAGTAGTGATATGGACAAAATCAAGTTGAAAAATTGGCCTAAAAAAATCTATAAAGATCATAATCAACCCCTTGACATTTGGGAATTAGTTACGGGCACGTTCCTCTCTCACCTTGGTAGCACCATATATTGTAAAGATGTAGAAGGAATTTTAGTGAGAACGCTGAGTTTGGATCAGCCTGAATTAGAATGAAGAATGTTGCATTGCTCTCCTCTTGAGTCTATAATTGTCGCTCAGTCTTTCTTTTTATTGTCCCTAGAGACAGCGCTGTTTGACAGGATCGTTTTGTGCTTCAGACTGAAGTGTCTTAGGTTTTACTGGAACTTTTTATCCTAAGGGGGAGGATGACACTAAGAACTAGAAAGGGACATCGATGAGCAATTCATCAGTAATATTACAATTACTCAGTAATAAACGAAGGGACCGTTTATCATTTCATTTGGGTTCAAAGACCTGACACTAATTTCTCAACTCTTTCTGTCTAAGGAAGGGCCCTCTCTGCTGCTTCCTCCCTGTCCCTCCCATTGTGCTCGATGCCTTGGAGAGGAGAGACAGACTGGAGGCCGGATGAGGGGCTTAGAGCCCACGTGCAAACTAAGGAGAGTGGTAGGTGGGTGAGAGAGCAGGAGGGGTGCTGAGAGCAGAGGGAAAAAGCTGAGAAAATCACTGAATAAAGCGGAGAAATCACAGTGACTAAATGAATAGTAACGGAGGGGAAGAATCAGAGACAGTTCCAATATTTCCATCTGGGAGATGGGAATTCTGTTCTTATTTTTGGAAAAGAATGTCTGAAAAATGTTCAGAAAATATTTCCTACTTCCCAAGTACGCTGGAACTGGAGGGTGGATTTGAGCAGAAAATGGTATTGATGTCAGTTACAAGGTTGGTAAAATGCTGTGGGTGTTTGTGTCTGTGTGTGTGTGTGCTCAGTTGTGTCTGACTCTTTGGGACCCTTTAGACTGTAGCCCTCCAGGCTCCTCTGTCCATGGGATTTCCCAGGCAAGAATACGGGAGTGGGTTACCATTTCCTACTCCAGGGGATCTTCCCAACCTAGGGATGGAACTCCTGTCTTTTGTGTCTCATGCATGGGCAGGTGGATTCTTTATCACTGTGACACCTGGAAGATAAACATAATTCAGAAGTTGGAAGAGCCACCTCTTTTTTCACTCCCCTATAATCCACTCCAGTATTATTGTCTAGAGAATCCCATGGACAGAGAAGCCTGGCGAGCTACAGCCCATGGGGTTGCAAAGAGTTGGACAGGACTAGTGACTAAGCATAGCACATTGCAAAGATTACCAAGGGGATGTTTATTGGCATAAAGTGAAGCTTACATTGCTATGTGATGGAATGGAAAGTGACAAAAGTGACCTCTTCTATTTCTTACTATTTAAAAGTAAATATTTATTTATTTGACTCTGCTGGGTCTTCGTTTCGGCGTGTGGGATCTATTTCCTTGACCAGGAACTGAACCTGAGCCCCTACATTGGTAGCATGGAGTCTTAGCCACTGAACCAGCAGGGAAGTCCCCTATTTCTTACTCTTACTCCCATGATATAGTAAGGAAAATAAAATCAGAATTTGAAATCTGGGACACCATTTTTGAAACAATTCTATAATAAGGAAAAAACTAAATTCAGTTCAGTTCAGTTCAGTTGCTCAGTCATGTCTGACTCTTTGCGATCCCAGGGACCGCAGCATGCCAGGCCTCCCTGTCCTTCACTAACTCCCAGAGTTTAACCAAACTCATGTCCATTGAGTTGGTGATGCCATCCAACCATCTCATCCTCTGTCATCCCCTTCTCCTCCTGCTCTCAATCCTTCCCAGCATCAGAGTCTTTTCGAATGAGTCAGCTCTTCATATCAGGTGGCCAAAGTATTGGAGTTTCAGTTTCAACATCAGTCCTTCCAATGAACACCCAGGACTGATTTCCTTTAGGATGGACTGGTTGGATCTCCTTGCAGTCCAAGGGACTCTTCAAGAGTCTTCTCCAACACCACAGTTCAAAAGCATCAATTCTTTGGTGCTCAGCTTTCTTTATAATTTTCTTTATAATATAAGTTAGGTCAGTCTATTCCTATTCTTATGAACATTTTATTTCGGAGAAAATAAGGCATTGTATAATCTATTTACTGACATGTTGGCTGTGTAAATTAGGGCAAGCTAAAATTTTGAAATTCTGTAAGAGAATGTTCTATATAATTATAACTGACTGTATTTGTTATTGAGGAAAGGTTATGTCAATACATTTAATGAAATAATAACTCCATAAGCTCCCAAAATGATACACAGGGTTTCTCAGACACAGATCATTAAGTGTGGCAAAGGAAGGCATTATTTGGCAAGAGTTCTAGAGTAGAAAATCAAACTTAATTATATTAGATGGTAAATTGCTACTGAGTTACTGGCCATTCTCCCTGAAGCCTGGCAACATGACCCTGCACTCTGATCCCTCGCCATCAATTAATAGTTAAGCAACTGCTTAAGATGAACAATCACAGCATGAGTTAACTTGATTCTGCCTGTGGTTGAAGCATAATCTACCATTCTCCATTACTGTAAAAGCCATAAAACCATATTAGAAAGATCCTATTAAGAGATGGACACAGCGACACTGAGGTGGACTGTGGCTGTAATTCTTGACACATGGGACAGAGTTGTTTTGCCAACTATGATTTTAAAAATCATAATGTTTTTATGTCACACTATTTTATTTCCTCTACAAATTCATCCTTCTTATGTTTCTGCTCCTGTCTTTTCTACTAGAGAATGAGCCTCCTCACATTCAGGAAGTATCTGTCTGTGTGTGTGTGTTTTATTATTATTTATTTGGCTGTGCTGGGTCATAGTTGTGGCCTTCAGGGGCTTCTCTCTAGTTGTAGTGTGTGGGCTTGTCTTGTTTTGCAGAGCACAGGCTCTAGGCCATGCAGGCTTCAGTAGCTGAGGCACACGGGTTCGGTAGTTGTGGCTCCTAGGCTCTAGAGCACAGGCTCAGTAGTTGTGGCACATGGGCTTAGTTGTTCCATGGCTTGTGAGATCTTAGATCCCCAATGAGGGATAGAATCTGCATCCCCTGTATTGGAAGATGGATTCTTAGCCATTGGACCACCAGGGAAGTCCTGTATCCATCTTGTTTTTATTGCTATATTCCCAGTATCCAGAGCATCACCTGGTTGTAACCAGGACCTAATAAATGTTGTCCACTGAAATAAATAAAGCTGTGAAGGGGAATTCAAATGATCTAGCAGGGGTATAATCAGAATTACAGGTTAAAGGTTTATAATGAAATGTTTACATCCTCTAATGGGTCCACTCCTCTGAGTGAAGAGCTAGAAGCCCAGGTTTTGAATTTCTGTGTGACTCAAAGTCTGATTTATCCAGCAGAAGTAAGTGAGGCCCTGATATCAATGCATTGCTCCTGCATTGCCTAGTTTCCTGCCCTCAATACCACACTACACTCATATCTGTGAGTGAAGTACTTATATTTTTGTGATAAATTTCAAGATGGATGCAGCTGATTGCCATTCCACTGCAGCTGATTGCCATTCCACTGCAGTCATCAGGGACCTAATAAAGACCCCGGATACTTAATGAACTTGAACCTACTGAAAGCCAACTCTCTCTTTTTCAGTGTTAGAACTTTCATTCTCTAATATGACTTTTTCACACTTTTCAAAAGTTATTAGCTATACTTCACAAAGTTGAAAATCCCCAATGTTGGGTTTACCTAGCGTTGTCAGCTAAAATATTTCATGTCCACTGTATGAGCCATGTGGAGTCAGATTGCACCTCACTTTTTTCCTGAAAAAAATTTTACACTTTCGGATTGACCTTTAAAAAAAAAATCCCTATACACCAAAATGCACAGATGTAAGAAATTCACTGCAGAGGTGAATCAATCTTGAGATTTTTATTTGTAGCAAAAAAGACATTGCAAGGGTTTCACCCAGGATGGCCCTGCAGGGCAGGCATTACTCAATAATTTGTTCCACAAATATTTCCTTAGTTCCTAAGGTGACCTAAAGGTGCAGGGCTAACAACCTGGACACAAGCTCTTTCTGTCTTCCTACCAAGTGGAGAAGGGAGGGAATTCCCTGGTGATCCAGTGGCTAAGACTCTGTGCTCCCAATGTAAGGGGGCTGGCGTTTGATCCCTGGTCAGGGAGCTAAGATTCCGTATGCCGAAACTAAGAGCCCACATGCTGCACCGAAGATTACCGATCCTGAGTGCTGCAACTAAGACCCGGTGCAGTCAAATAAAATAAATAGTTTAAGAGGAGAGGGATCTTTTGATAAGGCAGTTCAGTGATATGCAAGCAATGTTAAAGGGGAAATAGGAGGTGAGATACTTCTGTGAAGCAGGGGAACTAAAGGACTTCCTTAGCAAAAGACACAAACTGAACAAGTCAGGCAGGGTAAGGGCAGGAAGAAAGAAAAGAGCTCTTAATGATCCTCCCATTTCCTTCAGTATCTAACTGAATCTGGCTCTGAATACACTCCTGCAAACTTGGAGGAAGAAATTTGATGGTCACAGCTGGGGTCAGACATCCACCCTTAGTCCAGTCAGTGTTGAACACTGCAGGGCCACACCCATGGACACAGTCTACACGGGGCCTGTTGCAGATAGAGACACATCCTCCCAGAAGGGATGTGGATGAGGAAGCAGTGCCTGTCTGGCACAGGAAACCCTGTCCTTTTATGTGAAATGTCAAAGACACTCCTGCCAGAGGGAACACTAGCTCCTGAGGATGCTGACTGCTAGAGTGGGTCAGGGGGCCCAGAAGCACCCGGGTTCGACTGTTGACAAGCAGCAGCCACAGGGCTCGACACACAATTGTATTCTGACTAAAATGGATTCCAGAGGAAGAATACAAAGCAGCACCATCAAAGGAAGACATACCTCCGAGGAGTCAGGGGAGACCAGGTGCAGCTTCCTCTCCAAGCGGAGTCACAGAGGCTGTGTCCACATGCGTTTCAATCAGATATGCAGTGTGACAGCTTGTGTGAAATGCTCCGGACCAGGGAAGCTCATCAGAGACTCAGGCTCAGGGTTTCTACTGGGGGGCTGGTCTCATGGGTGCCCCCTATCTAGAATACACCCAAACCTGGACTCCCAGAAGGAAAGCGAATGTTCAACACAAGCCACATTGTTTGTGTAAACAGTTCAGTGGTTCTCACTGAGCCCCTCCTAACTACTGTCATTGAGGGAACGATGGCAATGTTCCTGATAACCAATCTCACTGACACCAGGCAAAGGCCAGCTTTGCCAGTCCGTCTTCAAAGGACAGTTTCCCTGGTGGCTCAGATGGTAAAGAATCTATCTGCAATGTGGGAGATGGGAGTTCGATCCCTGGGTTGGGGAGATCCCCTGGAGAAGAGAATGGCAGCCCGTACTCCAGTATTCTTGCCTGGAGTATTCCATGGACAGAGGAGCCTGGTGGACTATAGTCCACAGAGTCACAAAGAGTCAGACACGACTGAGCGACTAACACTTTCAAAGGATGGGGCAGGCGGGCTATATTAACCCTTCCTCACACACACATACACGGTCTAAGAAAATGCCCTCATTCTGTCCCCAAGAGGAAAGCAATCACAATTGTGTCCATACTCTTGGATGCTGTTTCCATTTAAGTGATGTTTGTGATGAATGGTGCATTTACTGTGTACTGTGCAGTTGGTTCTGCAGCTTAAGCTCGATTCATTTTCCTTGACTATCAAGGATCTTGTTTAACATAAACCACCCCATAAAGCTGGGGCTTCCCAGCTGGCTCAGTGGTAAAGCATCCTCCTGCCAATGCAGGAGATGCAGGTTCAATCCCTGGGTTGGGAAGATTCCATCAAGTAGAAAATGGCAACCCCCTCCAGTATTCTTGCCTGGAGAATCCCAAGGACAGATGAGCCAGGCAGGCTACAATCCATGGGGTCACAAAGAATCAGACAAAACTGAGTACACATGCAGACACAAACTCTTCAGAGCTACCATTTGTCCAGGCAGCTGTAGATCTGCCTGCTTCTTTAACACTTCCAGTTTTTTCTGCTACACCTGCCTGTTGAGAATGACTATATTTTATCATTTACAGGGATCACTGGTCCTTCATATCAGCTTGAAAGGTTAGACAGCAGGAATGTTTGTTGGCTTGAGGAGTGATTTTACAGGATTCTGTGTGTGTCCTTCTGGGTGGTGTCTGCAGTGTCTGGAGGGTCCCACAGACCAGGTCTACTCCCAAGAAAAGATGAGTTGAGCCTGAGCACCCCAAGTCCAGAGGACAGAGTGGAGAGTTTGCTCTCCATCCCAGGATGCATCTCAAAACTCCAGTGGTCCTTTGTCTCTCCACTTTCCTCCTCTTGCCCTCACCTTCACTGGCTTCCCTCTCTTCATTGCTCAGCCCTCTTTTCCAGAGTCTCAGCTCCAGCTTGACAGGGCTCCAGAGAGACCTCCAGTCACGTTGACCATGGAGTTGGATGCGCATAGAAAGTCAGTGGTAGTTCTCAGCACATGCTTGACATCTGCAGCATGGTGGATCCAAGATACGGACAAGCCTGTCATCTGCTGAGGGGTTGGCCTCTTATAGCATAACTCCAGCACTTCATTTGCCAACAAAGACACTGCTCTGCATTCTGTACCCCAAAAGATTTCCTTCCCACTTGAAAAGGGAAAGAAAAAGAGGTGAGTGGGGCAGAGAATTCCTTCCTACCTCCTCTATGTCTTCCCACTTCTTATGCACCCACCATGCTTACTCCACCCTTTGCCCCAGAAGTAGCCCCTTTCGATAAAATGAAGTTTGTCCTCTTGGCACTGTGTAGAGGACCAGCTTGATTTCTGCACAAGAAGGCAGGGCTCCAGCCTTGATTACCCCTGATTTCATCTTGATGTCTTCCTCTAGTGTTAGAGACATGGCCTCACTTGAGGAACTTGGGAAGTGACTTCATTTGAAACAAGACTGATTAAATTTCAATTGCAGTGAGGCCTTCCTGAATGCTTGTGGAATTACTTTCAACGGAAACGCGAATGTGAGCTTCTTTGTACATCCTTCAGAAAAATGAAATCTCTTAACTGCCTCTGCCCTTCCTTTAACTCTCTAGGAGGCTGAATGTCACCGTGTCTGGAAAAATTAGCTAGCGACACTTGAGTAATCATTTCTCAAGTTATCTGGCAAAATTCTTTCAACTGTAAAGAATAGTGTTCCACTTTCCCCAAATTATACTTAATCACACACTGTTGAACAGTGCTTATCCCTAGGGAAAGGATGGACGAGAAGAGGGCTGAGGAGACTGCCACTTTTTACTCCATGTGTTTCTAGATTGTTTGAATAGTTTAAGAGCATATGTATAC
The DNA here is from genome assembly GCF_054371585.1 of Giraffa tippelskirchi. Taxonomy (NCBI): domain Eukaryota; kingdom Metazoa; phylum Chordata; class Mammalia; order Artiodactyla; family Giraffidae; genus Giraffa; species Giraffa tippelskirchi. Next base: position 53,939,766 of record NC_137280.1, read on the forward strand.
GTATTGTGTATTACTTATGTATATTAACATAAAATATCTTAAAAATCACTGCCGCCTGCCCAAAATCAGGATGACTGCTGCCTGAATAGCATCAGGACCACTGCTGCCTCACCAGCACCTCGTGATGATGCTCCTTTGATGGTCCTTTGATCTTATAGAGAAGGCAATAACAACTGTATATTTGTTCTGAAAGTTAAACTATCAAACATATGTAAACAGCATTTTTGTACATTGAAGAGCCTTACAGTGAATGTATGATATTGCTATTGCTATTAAGATTCACGAGCATGTTCTTTAGGTGTCATTATGACTAGTCCCAGAGCCTGAGCTAGTCTGCAGGGCCACAAGATGGAACTTAGACTTCAGCGTCCTTGCACCCTCGCAGTTACCCAGGATCCTGTGTGCAAAGCCTTGTGTTAGATGCTCTAGATGTGTCCTTCTTGTTCTTTAGTAAAATCCTTTGTTCCATATTGTATTTCCCTCAATTGGCCGGTTACACATTTTTAAAGATTTTATTACTTTGTTTGGAAATTAAGGCAAATTTTAAGCAAAGCACACTGTCACAAAACCGTTTTGAACAAAGCAAACCATTTAGTTTTCATGTGGAAGAATAGGAGAAGAAAAAACCAAAGAGTTATCAGGGCCTAGATGAGTCTTTTTATTCTTTGCAGTTCGGAAAAATGGGCAAGAAACCATGTAGTGGTGGGAAAACAGGTTCGTTTTTGCACAGAAACCAGGTGGAAGAAGGAGAGATTCATTATCTCAGAGATCAGGAAATTGTCTGCGGTGGGGGCTCAGAGGAAGCCAGCAGACACCAGGGTGCCCACTGCACATTTGACACCGCAAAGGAAAACAAGGATGCGACAGTAATTTTAGAAAGGCACAAGCAGTATGAAAGCAAATAATGAATAATTGCCATAATCCAATTTTCCCAGGTCTCCTCTCTCTCTCTTCTTTTAAATGTGCATTGTCTACTGCTGACAGAGTACATTTTTCAGTTTCTTTTTTTAACACTTCAACTTTAACATATCTTTGGGTTTGTAAAAAACCAGAACAGCCAAAGAATGAGACTATAAAGCTGCTCAAGTTATTTTATTAAACAATTTTTTTTATCTTAAATATAAAGAACCTAGCCTGATCACTTCAGTGATGTGCTCTGTCTGAGGTTTCCCTCATTTGCAAATAAAACTGCATTTTGTTCTACCTTTTAAGTTTCATGTTTCCCCTCCTCCTCACCCCAAGAAAGCTGTTTAGTTCTGCAGCTTCTATTATGTGTTGGATAAATATCAGAAAAATCCATCTATAATCTTTGTTTTATCATTAAAATTCTTATCCATCTCCATTTTCTTTTCTTTTGAAATAAAATTGTGGTTCAGATTATGATCTTATTGGCAAGGTATATGTAGTGGAAAATATGTTGAAAAGGGGAAAACGTAGAGTAATTAAATATGCCCCCACTGACAGTGAGGTTATTTCTCTTCGTTGAGAAATTCAGCAGTTGTGCCTCACCCAAGGATAATGCGATTTATCCGTGTTGTGTGACTTGTTCTTTTGTGTGTTTTAGTAATAGTTGTTTTATTAATAATTGTTAATAATAAATGGAAATGGGTTTGGGCTCCTGGGCTTCATGGTTTGGGCATTGATTGACTTTCTTGGCATCTTCTTGTGTTGCTTAACCACCAATTATGATAAAACTCAAAAGGTCCAGTAGGTTCTAAAGAAATCATGGGAAGTAAACACCATGACTTAGAGATATAGAGTTTTAATAATGTAATATAAGATGGATAGATAAAGAACTTGATTTATCTGGTTAATTATCTAGATAATTAACTTTATAAAGACATAATGTCAAGTTGTTATAATATACCTGAGTGATGAATAGTAAAGATTTGTAAATGAAAAGCAAAGAGATGCAACTTATCTTAATTTTCCTCAGCATATGGAGTCTTTCCAAAATAGTACACACAATGTATTTTCCACAATGTAAAGAGGAACGTGAAAGTCTGAAGAACATCTTTGTAAAAAGTAGCAAAATTTGGAAAGGATGGGCCAAATAAACTATGAAAATGTGGTAAACAAATGAGAAGTTCCACCGCCCTGGAGAATTGGGGTGTGTGTGTGTGTGTGTGTGTGTGTGTGTGTGTGTGTGTGTGTGTGTGTCTGGCACTAATTCAAATATTTGAGGTTGTTTCTCTTCTGCCTCTTGGCTTAACCATCACTGGCCTTGAGGCCCATTCTGCTCTGTCAGGGGGAATTTTAAAAACCTTGAACTTGCTGACTTCTAATTCTAGTAAGTGGGCTCCTATCTTTTTCTCAGGGTTTTGCTTATAAACTCAAATGGCAGCTTTTATGCCTATAAACTCAGATAATACAATATGTTGCTGTTGTTCAGTCTCTAAGTCATAGCCGACTCTTTGCAACTCCATGGACTGCAACATGAGAGGCTTCCTTGTCCTTCATTATCTCCCCAAGTTTGCTCAAACTCCTATCCATTGAGTTGGTGATGCCATCCAACCATCTTATCCTCTACCACCTCCTTCTCCTCCTGCCCTCAATCTTCCCCAGCATCAGGGCCTTTTCCAATGAGCAAGCTCTTTGCATCAAGTGGCCAAAGTATTAGAGCTTCAGCTTCAGCATTAGTTCTTCCAATGAATATTCAGGGTTGATTTCCTTTAGGATTGATTGGTTGTTCAAGGGATCCCAAAAGTCTTCTCTAGCAACACAAATATGATATGCACAATATATAACAACTCATATGATAGTATAAATCAATAATGTTACATGATATGCAAGCCAAAACTAAACATACACACTTCTTGCTCCGATTATGATGAAGTAATCTGAATTAAATAGACTCCTGCCACAGAAATAGACTGGCTCTAATAAACCTGATGGCTCAGTGGATAAAGAACCAACATGCCAATGCAGGAGACATAGGTTCCATCCCTGGGTTGGGAAGATCCCCTGGAGAAGCAAATGGCAACCCACTCCAGTATTCTCGCCTGGGAAGACAAGAGGGATGGTAGGCTATAGTCCATGGGGTCGCAAAGAGTCAGACACAACTGAGGAGTGACTGAGCACACACTGAGTGCAATAAACCCCAAGCTTGTTCTTTATCTACCTTCCAGAGAAACACTTAACCACTTTAGAAGCCCCCAAAACACATTTCAGAACATTTACCAAATTTAATATGTAATATCTAGCCTCCAATCAAAAATTACAAAGCACACTACCAAGCAGGAGAGAAGAACCAAACACCAACAATATTTTCCCAGCTTAGGACTTCTAGTAAGCCTGCCTGGGAGGGATGCACCTGGGCCGATGCTTCAGAGAGGACTGAAAACTTGGGGGGCAGGCAGGGATCTAGGGACCAGCACATACAAAGTCTGGAGAGCACAAAATGACACAGCGTGCACAGGGAACCCTCATCAGTTCCAGGAGTGTCACCAGTGGGCAAAACAGGTGAGTGAATCAGGAGGTGGCCAGGATGGGACAGATTCTGGGCCTGAGGTGTGTGCTCTTGCTGGAAGTCCAGGCTCTCAAGCTGTTTTAACCCATTTATCTTCAATGAAATCCTTGATGCATGTCACAAAACAGATGAAGAGGACTTTTCACATTAAAGGAAGAAATGTTTCATGAAAGCTGAGGCACCAGCAGTCCCCAGGAGCTACCCCCACACTCCAATTCTTTCCCATCCCGAGAAGTTCCTCCACAGAATCCCGTAAGTTTCAAACAGTTTGAGGAGTGATTCTGCGAATGACACATACATCAAAGAGACTTAGTAGATGAATAACATCAGCCACATTTCTGCTTTGGACAATAAACCTGGGAACTGAGTGGAGATGAATTTGAGATGATCATAATGGCAAAAGGGAAGATAGACATGTCGGGGGTTATTACAATTGTTCAGGTGAAACATTATAGCCGTGGTGGGAGAGATGGAGCAGAGGTGGGGTGAGAGAAACATTTTTAGATGGTAAATTGGGACAACCCAGTGATGGATTGGATGTGGAGTGACAGTATTGTCTATTTTAAAGAAAAGTTTCTCCAAAATGAATGACCATGGGCTCAGGACCTGGCTCGGGAAGGGGCAGGTGGGGAAGGGATACTCTAAAGAGGGAGACTGAGTAAAACATCCTGCATTTGGAAATGTTTTAGGAGGACTGGATGGCAGGAGTGTATGTATGTGGGGAGTGGGGGTAGGTAGGGGATGAAATGAGAGGAAGGAGAGATTGTTTGGGCTGGCATTCAGGATCCAAATAGATGTAACCAGAGACATTAAGAAGAAATTGTTCAAACATAAATTTAAAAAGAAAGAAAAAGAAAACACACAAAAAAACAAACAAACAAAAAACCCCCCACAAATAAACAAATAAAACATGAAAAAAAGAAGAAGAAGAAACTGTTCACTGGAAACAACCCAAAGCATTTAGAGATGATAATAATTCATGAAAAATATGTAATTGAGAACAACCATGTCTCAACTAAAATAAATAAGCTTTTGTAAAGGTTATTTAATGGCTCAGGGTCCAAGGCTTTCCAGACCATGGTTTATCAACTACAGAAATAAATCATTTCATAAGCAAATAATCACCTTAATTTTCAAGGAAGACAAGATACAACACTATCTCCAGGAAGATGTAGTGTTTGCACTTACATTAAGTACTCTGTTTTACAACAGACCAAGAAAATGGAAATGGTCCAACAGAATTTTCATTAGGTACATTTCCACTACTTTGGCTGAGCTGAAAAATTTCCTTTTAATTATGGAAGAAATGGGGGGGGTTATCAGACTATACACATTATCCTTGAAAGTTATTTTGATTTCAGCAAACATTTCAGATAGTATTCTTTTTGTTGTGGGGAGATTTGTCTGTCTGCAAGGATGGAGCCCTCTAATCTTGTAGGAACATTGTGGAAATATTTAAAGTGAGAATTTGTCACTTAGAATTGTGCTCTATCATGCTCAGTCACTCAGTTGTGTTTCATTCTTTGAGATCCCATGCCTACCAGGCTCCTCTCTTCATGGGATTCTCCAGGCAAAAATACTGGAGTGAGTTGCCATTTCCTTCTCCGGGGGATCTTTCTGACCCAGGGATTGACTATCTCCAGTGTTGGCAGGCAGATTCTTTACCTCTGAGCCACCTGGGAAGACTCCACTTAGAATTGCACTCTATCTTTAAAACCCTTAAACCCAACAATGAGCATCACAACAAACATACCTCTGGCTCCTACAGAATGGGATCACAGTCAATGTTTAGTGGACCAACTAGTTCTTTGTGTCCTTCGCTTCTAATTTTGCTTCTCCTGTTGAGACCAGGAGGTGATCTTGGATGATCAACGTGGTGAAGTGAGGAGGGTTAGGGCTCCAGCCTAGGTTCCTCTCTTGTAACTGGGCAGAGATCACCAGGGCAGAGGGTTGGTGTGAAGAGTGGATGTGAAAATATGGCCAGGCGTTCCCACTGGGCCTGGCCTGGAGTGGCTGTTCAGGATTTAATCTCTCCTTCTGCCTTTTTCTTAGAATGAGTCTCAATGCCATAACTGGTTCTAAGCAAAACTGTGAAAGAGGAGAGGTTAGCATTATTCTGAGCATCTTTCTCTCCTTTGATGCTCCCATTTTTCCTGGGGATTGGGGACAACAGTACCATCACTATCGGATGACTTTACAGTTTACTGAACTTAACATAAGCAGTGCATTGCACACAGACATATCTCCTACATGTGTCCAACTGTTTGTGACCCCGTCAACTGTAGCCCACCAGCCTCCTCTGTCCATGGGAATTCTCCAGTCAAGAATACTGGAGTGGGTTGCCATGCCCTCCTTCAGAGCATCTTCCCAACCCAGGGATCAAACCAGTGTCTCCTATGCCTCCTGCATTGCAGGTGGATTCTTTACCCACTGAGCCACTTGGGAAGCCTGGATGGCTTCTAGAGCTGATAGAGATAAATGCGAGGTTGGCTAGGGCTGCTGTAACAGACACCACAAATTGATGGCTTAAGTGAAATAAATTGATTATCCCATTGTTCTGGAGGCTGGAAGTCTGTGATAACACAACAGGCAGGCCTGGGCTCCCTTCAAAGGCACCAAGAAGGCTCTCTTTCAGCTCTTTCTCCTTCTGATGGTTCCCTGGCTTTTGGAAGCATAACTGCAGTCCTCACATGGCTTCTCCGTGTGTGTGTGTGTGTATGTCTGCATCCAGATTTCCTTTTTATAAGGACACAGTCATATTGGAGAAGGGCCCATCCAATGACCTCATCTTAACTTGCAGGGAAAGACTGAAGGCAAAAGGAGAAGGGGTCAGCACAGGATGAAATGGTTAGATAACATCACTGACTTTCAATGAACATGAATTTGAGCAAAATCTGGGAGATGGTGAAGGACAAGGAAGCCTGGCATGATGCAGTCCATGGGGTCATAAGGAGTCAGACGTAGCGACTGAACAACCACAATGACCACTGACATTCTATTCCAAAATAAGCTCACATTCTGAGGTCATGATAGTCAGCACTTCAATATACTGCCTTTTGTTGGGGGAAGAGGGTGGTTGGGTTACAGAATCAGCCCATAACAACAAGGACATAGACTCTCCCCCAGAGCCTCCATAGAGAAACACAGCCCTGCTGACTTCTTGATTTCAGCCCAGTGAGCCTCAATGTGGACTTCTGACCTGCAGAACCATAAGATAATAAGTGTGAGTTGTTTTAAGCCATTTAATGTGTACTAATTTGATTTTGGCCATAATGAAAAAGCTAATATATCTTCTAAAAGCAATAAAAAAAAAACCCACCAGAATGCTAAATGATGAGATAATGATGACAACCCCTTTCCCCTCCCACAAAATCTTAGAAATATCTACAAAGGATGAGCTACCACCATTGACCACTCACGATGTCCCAGGGGCCACCTCTCACTTGTCCATGCTTCAGAAGGGGAATTACTCAGCAAACAGAAGTCAGCGCTTTCTTCTTTTCTGGATGTAGCCACTAATCAGGGACATGGGCTATGGGCAAGCTGATGCTACACAGGCTTCCTCCTCTTCCACGATGTTATCACATTAACTTCCTCTGCTCCAGCAGAGCTGGCCACCCGGCGCTAAGCTAATGGAAAATGTGTGTGAAATGAAATTAGTGACTGATCTGATCCATGTTGCCTTGAAACCAATTTTTTAAAGCAAGAAGCAAAACAGCAACAAAACAGAACCCCCACCCCCCAAAAAAAATCTAAGTAAATTTCAAAGTTTGTTCAAACGACAAACTCAGAATATAGGAAACTGACCAGATGGGCATTTTTCCATTCCAGAAATCTGAGATGCTTTCAGAGGCTTGGGGACTAGAGCTCTTGACTTCAGAACTCCTCCAAGCTTGAGACACACTGTCTCAGTTAACACAGAGGACAGGAGTGAGAATTATGTAAGGAAAACCATTCCTTATGCAATTAGGAGCAGCCTTTGGGCAAAGAGTTATTTGATTTTATTTTTTTAAGGAAATGTTTTGTGACAATTTCTCCCAGGGACTGAGAGTCAAGGGCTTTGCCAAGAGTGGCAGCAGGGTCCAGTGCAGGAGTGGGCAGGAGTGTGGCAACACGCTGATATTCACCCATGGTTCACAAGTCTTGTGCTGGGTGCTACACAGACCTCGAGGAGAAGCAAGGTCCATCCCTGCTCTCAGGAACTCCAGGCTAGTTACAGACTCAATCCTAATTCCTAAGAGGATGCATAAGGGGAATTCGTGGCGGGACCATCAATGCTGGGCTAGAGGTGGAAGACTTAGAGGAAGGATGCCCAGCTAGTCCTGAAACCCCAGTGAGAACAGCCAAGTGCAGAGAAGAGGAGGCTGGGGAGGCTGCCAGGCCAAGGGCGGGAGTGGGCAAAGACCCCAAGGAGTGAGAGCAGACAGGCTGGGAGCCTGCGAGTGGCCTGGGGGGGGGGGTGAAGGCTGGAAGCTCTTGCCAAGGCCAGCTCATTGAGGGCTTTACTTTCTGACTTTTCCTGTGGTCAGGGGAAGCTACATTCTCCATCATATGTAAAATAGATAGCCAGTGAGAGTTTGCTGTATAACTCAGGGAACTCAAACTGGGTCTCTGTAACAACCTGGAGGCTTGGGTTGGGAGGTAGGAGATAGGTTCAAGATGGAGGCAGCATACCTATGGCTGATTCATGTTGGTGTTTGGCAGAAACCAACACAATATTGTAAAGCAATTATCCTTCAATTAAAAATAAATAATTTTTTTAAAAAGAAAAAGATAAACAACTGTATGCGGAATCATAGAGCATTTGCCTTCACGACTTGCACCCGAAAATGAGAGCAGGAAGCTGGTGATTAGAGACCATTGAAGTAGATATCCCGAGAAAGCCAGCACCCAGAGAGGTTGAATGACTCTGGGTCACACAGGGAAGTGGTGGCAATGCATAGCTTGTTTACAAGGTTTTATTTTTTCCTATTTTCTATTTCTATTTATATTATATTTATATACTTATATTATATATATTATATTTATATTTATATTAAAATTTTCCCAGAAGCAGTCAACTTATGAACAAAATGAGTAATTAGTAATACCATCTGCAGTGTAATTTCTGGATGAAAGTGAAATGAATCAGACTTGAAGGAGGACATTTACAGAAGCAGCTAAAGGGAGAAGCCTCATTGTCGGTCAGACCCAGCAGGGCAGCTGGGCTCTCATACTTCTTCCCAGCCATCCTGTCTTGTAAAGAGGCATCTTTGCATTCGGGATGGTTGAGACACTGCACATTTCACATCCACGTGCCTGACACCAGTGAACACCAATTGCTTATCAATAATAGTGACATTGGCAATGACAGTGTGGAATATTTAAGTCCCCTTCATACAAGGGCTTCCCAGGTGTCCCTAGTGGTAAAGAATCTGCCTGTCAATGCAGGAGACATAAGAGATGCTGGTTCGATCCCTGGGTCAGGAAGATCCCCTGGAGGAGGGCATGGCAACCCGCTCCAATTTTCTTGCCTGGAGAATTTCATAGACAGAAGAGCCTGGTGGGCTACATGACTGAAGAGACTTAGCATGCATTCCTACATACAAACTTTCAAGTTGTGAAGTTTCAAAGATGCCGATGTGCGTTCACATGTCCATCACATAAGTTAATTCTTTGAGTCTTGTGTGCATTGTCACTTACATGCATCCACTACAAGTGGTTGTGCTCTTGTGTACTTTACTGTACAGTACTGTATAGAGTACAGTAGTGCAGTGTCTTCATTTCAAGTTCAAGATGTCCAGAAGCAAGCATGAAAGCAGCAGTGATGTAGCTGGTATCACTCTAATTTTCAAAGTGGTGGTGGTTTAGTCGCTAAGTCTTGTTGGACTCTTGTGACCCCATGGACTGTAGCCTGTCAGGTTGCTCTGTCCATGGGATTTTCCAGGCAGGAATACTGGAGTGGGTTGCCATTCAGTTCAGTTCAGTTCCGTGGCTCAGTTGTGTCTGACTCTTTGTAACCCCATGGACTGCAGCACGCTAGGGCTCCCTGTCCATCATCAACTCCTGGAGTTTACCCAAACTCATGTCCATTGAGTCAGTGATGCCATCCAACCATCTCCTCCTCTGTCGTCCCCTTCTTCTCCCATCTTCAATCTTTCCCAACATCAGGGTCTTTTCAAATGAGTCAACTCTTCGCATCAGGTGGCCAAAGTATTGGAATTTCAGCTTCAACATCAGTCCTTCCAATGAACATTCAGGGCTGATCTCCTTTAGGATGGACTGGTTGGATCTCCTTGCAGTCCAAGGGACTCTCAAGAGTCTTCTCCAACACCACAATGACCATGGGTTGCCATTACTGTACTGTAAAATTAGAAATGTTCTCTTTATTTTTCGTTTGTTTTATATGCATTATTTGTGTGAAAAGTATTATAAATCTATTAGAGTCCAGTACTAGATAGTTGATTGTGTTAATTGGGTACCTAGTCTAACTTTGTTGGACTTACGAACAAATTGGACTTACAAAGGTGCTCTTGGGGCGGAACTTGTTTGTATCATAGGGGACTGACTGTACTACTGTACTAAAAGGAGTGAGAGTTCCCAGATGTGTCCTTGGAGATGGCTACTCAGGATTTATAGCCTTCATATGAGGGCTTACACGGCCAGCCTCTCTGTGCCTTACAGACTAGGAGAGTTGTTCTGAGAGCGGTGGGAATGTCAGGAAAGGCTCTTTGCAAACTTGTTTCTCAAAGAGCTTTACACAGGGCAGGGAAGGGACTTGTTATAACTGTAGAAGGCAGGACAAACAGATGAGGACTGTCTGCTGGTGGAAACAAGGACTCTGCTTTATTATTTTTCTTTCATTTATGTGTTTATATATTAACAACTGAGTACAGTCTTACTTTCTCCAGGGGATCAGTTTCCCTGCCAGTGTGTCCCTGTGACTCATGGTTCCAGCTCTGAGAGTGACTCATGTACTCGGGCTCTGCTCAGATCCTGAATGTGGAGAAATACATGATTTCATAGCAAGGCTCAGCCACAGGGGAGAAGAAAAACCTGGCCTTTTTCTTTTTTTTTTCTTAATATATATATTATTGAAGTTTAGTTGACTTAGAATGTTTCAGGTGCACAGCAAGGTGATTCACTTATACATACACACATATATTATTTTTTTTGAAATTATCTTCCATTATAGGTTATTACAAGATATTGACTATAGTTTCCTGTGCTATATAGTAAACCTTTGTTGCTTGTTGCATATGTATTTTTAAATTAGAAATCTAAGTCAAACAAGTAAGCCTGGCCTTTTTCTATACAGTTTAACTTGGGGATTTTGCAAAGACATGAAGAAACCTTTAAATACTGTTTTGATTAAATTGAAAAATGGCATGAAACTGTGTTTCAATTGTTAAGAGACTGATAGCAATGAAGTAGGAGTGAAAAATAAATGCATGAGTTTTTATGAGAAACTGAGAAAAAAAGGACTTTGCAGATGTGATTAAGTTAAGGATCTTGAGATAGAGAGGTTATTCTAGATTATCCACGCGGCCTAAATGGGAGACATCTGTGTAAGAGGGAAGCCAAGGAAAAGTGACACAGACAAGAGGAAGAAAAGTAAAGTTGTCTATTTTCACTGCTCTTATTCAAATTAATACTGGAAATCCTAGTCACTACAGTAAGGCAAGAAAAAAATCCTACAAATTGGAATGGAAGAAATAAAATATCTCTATTTATCAACTGCATGATTACCTATATAGAAAATTTCAAAGAGGCTACATTTTAAAAAACACTTTCAGAAATGATAAATGAGTTTAACAAGTTTTCAGGATGTGAGATCAACACACAAAAGTCAATTGCATTTCTACATACTACAATGAACATGTGGAAATCAAAATCAAAAGATGGTACCATTTATAATCATGGCAAAGAAAATAAAATATACTCAGTTGAAAATCTGATAAAATGTATATAAGATGCATGTCCTGTATGACAAAAACCACAAAACTGATGAAAGAAATCAAAGAAGATCTAAAGAAATGAAGAGACACATCATATTCATGAATAAGAAGGCTCAGCATAGTAAAGATGCAAGCTCTCCTCAAACTCATCTATAGGCTTAGTATCACTCCTTTCAAAAATCCAGCAAGAATTTTTTATAGCCGTAAACAAATTTAACCTAAAATGCATATGAGAGGCACAGATCTTAGAGTAACTAAAGCAATCTTGAAAAAGATGAGTGAAGTTATAGGACCTGGTAAAAGTTCTACTATATAGCTATAGTAATTAAGACAATGTAGGTGGAGGGAAAGACACATAGATCAATGAAACAAAATTAACAAGAAATAGTACACAATCAGCATATGTACTTTGCAGTTTGGATCTAGCAATCTCAATTCTTCAAGATTATCAAGTCCTTTTCTGTTTCTGCTGATTCTCACTCATAGAATTTCCTCTTCTACCTTACTTTATTTGAAATATAATTTACAGAAACAATTTGAGGTTTAAACTGATAATATTTCTTCTCTGGAGAAGATTTGAATTAGCTTTTTTTGCTTGCAGATTGGGTCCACTATAAACCAAGGTGAAGGCTTAAAAGTGATAGATTTGACCTTGGCTATAATTCCTGTGGTCTGCTGCACTTCTGGCTCCTTAATCTTGGAGAATCCTGGAGAATAGAGGATCTTATATTGCTATAAGAAAGACTTCTCTTGCCCTGTCCACCTTGTTTCCTGTCCTACTCTATCATTAGTTCAGTTCAGTTGCTCAGTCGTGTCCGACTCTTTGTGACCCCATGGACTGCAGCACCCCAGGCCTCCCTGTCCATCACCAACTCCCAGAGTCCACCCAAACTCACGTCCATTGAGTTGGTGATGGAATCCAACCAATCTCATTCTCTGTTGTCCCCTTCTTCTCCTGCCTTCAATCTTTCCCAGCATCAGGGTCTTTTCAAATGAGTCAGCTCTTTGCATCAGGTGGCCAAAGTATTGGAGTTTCAGCTTCAACATCAGTCCTTCCACTGAACACCCAGGACTGATCTCCTTTAGGATGGACTGGTTGGATCTCCTTGCAGTCCAAGGGACTCTCAAGAGTCTTCTCCAACACCACAGTTCAAAAGCATCAATTCTTCAGCACTCAGTTTTCTTTATAGTCCAACTCTCACATCCATACATGACTACTGGAAAAACCATAGCTTTGACTAAATGGACCTTTGTTGGCGAAGTAATGTCTCTGCTTTTTAATATGCTGTCTAGGTTGGTCATAACCTTCCTTCCAAGGAGTAAGTGTCTTTTAATTTCATGGCTGCAATCACCATCTGCAGTGATTTGGGAGCCCAAAAAATAAAGTCTGCCACTGTTTCCACTGTTTCCCCATCTATTTCCCATGAAGTGATGGGACCAGATGCCATGATCTTAGTTTTTTGAATGTTGAGCTTTAAGCCAACTTTTTCACTCTCCTCTTTCACTTTCATCAAGAGGCTCTTTAGTTCTTCTTCACTTTCTGCCATAAGGAAGGTGTCATCTGCATATCTGAGGTTATTGATATTTCTCCCGGCAATCTTGATTCCAGCTTGTGCATTCTCCAGCCCAGCGTTTCTCATGATGTACTCTGCATATAAATTAAATAAGCAGGGTGACAATATGCAGCCTTGATGTACTCCTTTTCCTATTTGGAACCAGTCTGTTGTTCCATGTTCAGTTCTGACTATTGCTTTCTGACCTGCATACAGATTTCTCAAGAGGCAGGTCAGGTGGTCTGGTATTCCAATCTCTTTAAGAATTTTCCACAGTTTATTGTGATCCACACAGTCAAAGGCTTTGGCATAGTCAATAAAGCAAACATAAATGTTTTTCTGGAACTCTCTTGCTTTTTCCATCGAAAATAGTCTGCATAATTTTCAATTAGACTTAAATTATAATGTTTATGGATGTTTGCAGAATGTAAACTAACTAGCTTAGTCACTCAAGTTGTTGACTAGATTAAAAATGATACCTTCAAAACTTATTATTTTCCAGCAGATGTTGGCAATTTGATCTCTGGTTCCTCTGCCTTTTCTAAAACCAGCTTGAACATCTGGAAGTTCACAGTTCACGTATTGCTGAAGCCTGGCTTGGAGAATTTTGAGCATTGCTTTACTAGCTTGTGAGATGAGTTCAATTGTGCAGTAGTTTGAGCATTCTTCGGCATTGCCTTTCTTAGAGACTGGAATGAAAACTGACCTTTTCTAGTCCTGTGGCTACTGCTGAGTTTTCCAAATTTGCTGACATATTGAATGCAACACTTTCACAGCATCATCTTTGAGGATTTGAAATAGCTCAACTGGAATTCCATCACCTCCACTAGCTTTGCTAGTACTGATACTTCCTAAGGCCCACTTGACTTCACATTCCAGGATGTCTGGCTCTAGGTGAGTGATCACACCATCGTGATTATCTGGGTCATGAAGATCTTTTTTGTACAGTTCTTACTCTACCATAGGTTGTTAAATGTTCTGCTAATACCCTTGTGGTGAGTGTGTGCTTTGTCGCTTAGTCATGTCCAACTCTTCGTGACCCTATGGACTATAGCCTGCCAGGCTCTTCTGTCCATGGAATTCTCCAGACAAGAATATTGGATTGGGATGCCATGCCCTCCTCCAGAGGATCTTCCCAATTCAGGGATAGAACCCAGGTTTCCCACATTGCAGGTGGATTCTTTACCATCTGAGCCATCAGGGAAGTCCAAGAATACTGGAGTGGATCGCTTATCCCTTCTCCAGCAGATCTTCCCAATCCAGGAATCGAACTGGGGTCCCCTGAATTGCAGGTGAGTTCTTTACAGTCTGAGCTACCAGGGAAGCCCATAGGCTGTTAAATGTTCTACTAATCCCTACCCCCATTTGAAATGCCCTCAGGGTTAAAGCTTTTGTGTACCTTCAGTTCTCTCCGTTCTATTTTATTCCACTCTCTTTTTCCCTCTCTCTATTGTAATTCCTTCTTTTATCAAATATTCACTGTCTCCATGAAAATTTTTAAATAAATATTTTATTCTTATTTTTCAATTTGTTTTATAGGATAGGATTGATCTACATTATCTATTATCCTATTATCTAATGAGAATAGAAAGTTACAGATCTTTTTTTTAATTAAGAAGGAATGAATACTTTTATGAAAACTCAGAAAGTTTTGAAGGTATCATTTTTAATCTAGTCAACAACTTGAGTGACTAAGCTAGTTAGTTTACATTCTGCAAACATCCATAAACATTATAATTTAAGTCTAATTGAAAATTATGCAGACTATTTCCATGTGCCCAAAGAGAACACGTTGCTCATTACAATTTTAAATTATACCAATGATATGTGACGGAAACTTACTAATTTTTGAAAATAAATTAGTAAATTAAAAAGAATTGAGTCAAAGTTACTATAACTGAAAGGATATTTTTAAGTTACTTTGATAATTTAAAATATACTGATCATGTCATTTAGCACACTTATGAATACTGATGACATAAACACTGAGGGATATTGTTGAATTCACTTAAAGAGGGTTATGAGGAGGAGGCATCTCATTGTTTCCAGCTTCTTGATTTTCTAGTTAGTAAAAATAAGCTATAACAGCTTAATACTCTTCCTAGAGAACTTTTCATGCCCAACTTCAGTGGTTTCTAAGCTCCTGAGTTTCTAACTCTCCTGGTAATCATCACATCTCATCTGCTGGATGCTACAAGTAGAATCAAAGTTTTCAGTTTTGTAGATGACCTAAGGTAGATGCCTGAGTCATATTTGTCAGGTGGTCTGTTAAAAAATAAGTAGAATCTAAAGAATCACAAGCTGGAATCAAGATTGCCAGAAGAAATACAAACAACTTCAGATATGCAGATGATACCACTTTAATGGCAGAAAGAGAAGAGAAACTAAAGAGCCTCTCCATGAGACTGAGAGAGTGAAAAAGCTGGCTTAAAACTCAACATTTTAAAAAAACTAAGATCATGGCATCCGGTCCCATCACTTCACGGCAAATAGATGGGAAAAATGTGGAAACAGTGACAGACTATTTTCTTGGGCTCTGAAATCATTGCGACAGTCACTGCAGCCATGAAATTAAAACACACTTGCTCCTTGGAAGCAAAGATACGACAAACCTAGAGAGCATACTAAAAAGTAGAGACATCACTTTGCTGACAAAGGTCTGTATAGTCAAAGCTATGGTGTTTCCAGTAGTCAGGTACAGATGTGAGAACTGGATCATAAAGAAGGCTGAGTGCTGAACGACTGATGGCTTTTGAACTGTGGAGTTGGAGAGGACTCTCGGGAGCCAAGAGATCAAGCTAGTCAATCCTAAAGGAAATCAACCCTGAATATTCATTGGAAGGACTGATGCTAAAGCTGAAGTTTCAATCCTTTGGCAACCTTATGCAAAGAGCTGACTCACTGAAAAAAACCCTGATGCTAGGAAAGACTGAAGGCAAAAGAAGGGGGCAGAAGTTGAGGAGATGGTTAGATATCATCACTCACTCAATAGACATGAATCTGAGCAAACTCTGGGAGATAGTGAAGGATAGAGGAGCCTGGCATTCTGCAGTCCATGGGGTCACAGAGTCAGACATGAGTTAGGGACTGAACAACAACAGCAAAAGTCTAAGACTATGTCTGCAGGGCTTGAACTGCTTACCTCTCAACAACCAAGGGAGTCCTTTCCATGCTTGGTAGATGAGCCAAATTCCATAATACGGGGAACAATCACAAAAGAGTAAAATAAACTGTATTTAGAGTTTACAAAATGCTTTCATGCACATTGTACTGTTTGATTGCTACAACAGTTGGATGCCTTAAGTTCAAAAAAGAAAGCAACACTAGCCTTATTCAAGATAACTTGATATCTCTGCCCAGCCTTCCTTACGGTTACTACTCATTCTAACAACTGTGTGGTGGAATTGCAATGGTGATTCAAGCAAAAGCCATGAATTCCTTTAGAGACTCTCTGACAAAGAGAGAACCACTTTCTAAAGGGATTCATGGCTTTTGCTTGAATGTATATACACTTATATGTGTGTGTGTGTGTGTGTGTGTGTGTGTGTGTGCTTCCCTGGTGGCTCAGATGGTAAAGAATCTGCCTGGAATGCAGGAGACCCAGGTTTGGTCCCTGGGTTGGGTCCCTGGGTCAGGAAGATTACCTGGAGAAGAGCATGGCAACCCACTCCAGTATTCTTGCCTGGAGAATCCCATGGAGAGAGGAACCTGGTGGGCTACAGTCCATGGGGTTGCAAAGAGTTGCACAGGACTGAGTGACCAACCACTCCACTCATATATATGTCATATCTATCTATCTAATCTCATAACTTTCTCTAATATCTTTCCCCCACAGGTAATATATTTCTCTTTCATTTTCCTTACATTTGTTTAATTTTTCCAACTCATATTTCTCCATCAATTCCTTATATTCCGTTCCACTCAGTGCCTTTTTTATTTGAAATTTTATGCAACCAGGTCATAGTTAGCATTTAAGAAAACTGACTATTGAGAGTCAAAATAAGGTGAAGCTGACATTTAAGTCTAAAAGAACAAATACTCTTGTAGAACAGGTTTTAAGATTTAAAACAGATAATTCTGAACTCTATCTCTTTGGGGAGCATTTTGATTTACAGAAAATGCTAAACAACATAGATAATATATTTTGAAAACAGCAGGTCTGCCCACAGAATTTTTAAGATAAACAAGTGATTTTTTTCTTCCTGAGCAATATCCAGACCAGAGCCTCATATGAGAGCACCAAACAGTTGCAATGTTTATCGTCACTTAATAAAGGCGGAATTGCTTTCCATGACAGATATCCACCCTCAGCTTTACTCCTAGATAAGAAAGGTCAGGTTGAAATTAAATATACATTTTGTGCTTCAAATAAGGTAAATAATGAAATTTCCTTAAGATGGTGCCTGATAAAGAAATCAGCTTGTTATTTCATTGGGACATATAAACAGGCTGCAGTTTCCAGAAGGCATGAAGTATTGTTCAGTTGCTCAGTTGCTCAGTCGTGTCCAACTCTTTGCAACCCCATGACTGCAGCATGCCAGGCTTCCCTGTCCTTCACTATCTCCCAGAGTTTGCTCAAACTCATGTCCATCGAATCAGTGACACCACCCAATCATCTCATTCTCTGTCACCCCCTTCTCTTTTTGCCTTCAATCTTTCTTAGCATCAGGGTCTTTTCCAATTCAAAGGCAGGAAATATAGAACAGCATGAATAAGAGATTTATAGGAAATGGCACCAGCTTGAGAAAGCACGACTCTTCCTGTCCCAAGACACAGGGCTGAGAGATGGGCAAGAGGAAATTTGGCAGGTTTAATAGTCAGTGAATTACATTTATAACCTTCTGAGAATATTCTATGATGGCAGCTTCTGCCCACTGAATCGTGTAAATGACTTGGATGTCTTACTTTGAGAGATCAGTAGAGGGTGAAATAAGGAAAAGTAACTCTTCTCCTAAACAGACTTCAGATAGCCACAAAACATGTGTTAAATCAGCCAACCTGAAGAACAGTGCATTGGCTATGGACTGCCATGAAGATGGTCTAATTCTATATACCATTTACCAATTCTCAACATGCATTCTACTTCTCAGAATCTTTTCTTCTGCACGAAGAGACTTAACATCTCTTTTGCATAGTCTCTCTCTCTAAATGACTAAATGTGATACCTCTGCTTGAATCATAAACAGCAGATAATGGTGATGAGGTGGGGGCAGAACCTTCCTGTCTTATGAGGATATCTCATAGTCTTTTATTTCTTTTTCCTGACCCTGAGTCACAGAGTGGTGATGGAACATCAGAGTTGGATGAATCCTTAATAACCATCCAGTACAGCTTTTCCCAATGCATGAAAGTGTACTGCTATTTTAAAATTACTAGAGTTTCATAGTGAAAAACATAACTCCCTTTGCAATTCTCTCTTAATCTTCCTCATAAGATAAAAGAAAAATTGTGCTTGTACTAGCCTGTCCTTCACATCACTCCCCCAATTTGTAAATTGTCTTTTTCATAAAGAGAAATCAGGTTTTCTGCTCAGAGCTTTTGTCAGACAAGAGATACTAACTAGAATTGATGGACACTGCCTGTTTGAAAATATTTATTTTGCAGTTGCCATCTGTTTATAAGATATTGTACTGGTTACACATTTCTAAAGCCATTAAAATTGTATTAAGAGTATACTAAAGCAGAGCGGACTAATACAAAGAAAGTTTTTCAGTAAATAATACTATAGGTGAAATGTAACTCTGGCAAAAAGCATGAAAATAGTGGGGACTCAAGACATTTGGGGTTTGGGAAACATTCCACTAGCATCTCCCTCTTTTCAAGCAGATGAGAGAATTAAGAATAAGGGACCTTTAGTGACCGGCCCAGGTTTACCAGGAAGTCGAAGCCAGACTCATAAGGAAGACCTATGTCTATTTTCTCCCCATATGGTGCATGTTCTGAAAATCACATGCCTTTCCACTGATGCAGGAGACCAAGCTGAGTTAGTTTCTCCCATAGGAAGGGAAAATTTATTGAAAACATAGCCCACATCTTCACTGTTACATGAAACATTAATTTCAGGGATTAAGAGAAGGTTTTTATAAAAATACTGAGTCATGAAGGGTCTAATGTCATTTTCAAGATAAATAAAAATAAGATACGAAAGCTCATGTTTGGGAATTTATCCAAGTGCCACTTGCAGAGGCTGTTTGTCTAATTTGAAACAGTCCATGTCTATACTGACAAGAGAGGATCACTTATGTGTGCCCTTTAGTTGGTATAGAAGTACTCAGTTATAGGGACTGGTAGTCCAGTGGCTAAGACTCTGCACGCCCAAGGCAGGAGGCCCAGGTTCCATCCCTGGTCAGGGAACTAGATTCCACATGCCACAACAACAACAACAAAAAATTCCCACGTGCCACAATATCGATGAAAGATCCTGCCACAACTAAGACCTAGCACAGCTAAATAAATATTTTAAAAGAAGAAGTACTCAGTTACAGTGTGTGTGTGTGTGTGTGTGTGTGTGTGTCTGTGTGTGATCCTGAAGACATTTTGTCTTGCCTCTGTATGTGTGTGTCTTCCTAAGGGTCTCTGAGCCCACCCAATAATACCAATATGTTTTGATTCTAGTCAACAAAAGATTTTGAAGATTAATTTTATCATATAAGTCTATTTTTATCTTAGGAGGCAAAAATCTCAAATTTACTTTTTTGTTTTTATTGAAATATAGTTGATTTACAATGTCATGTTAGTTTCTGATGTACAGCAAAGTGATTCAGCTGTATTAATACATACATACATATATATATATATATATATATATATATACACACACCTTCTTTTTCATTCTTTTCTATTATGATTTACCACAAGATATTGAGTATAATTCCCTGCGGTATACAATAGGATCCTGTTGTTTATCTATTCTATGTATAACAATTTTCATCTGCTAGACTCAGACTTTCAATTCATCTCTTCTCCGCATCTCCTCCCCCTTAGCAAACACAAGTCCGTTCTCTATGTCAGTGAGTGTGTCTCTGTTTGCATATAAGTTCATTTGTGTTCATTTGTGTCATTGTGTTCATTTTAGATTCCACATATAAGTGATATCATACAGTATTTGCCTTTCTCTTTCTAACTTCCTTTTCTTACTATGATAATCTCTAGGCCCATTCAAGTAGTTGCAGATAGCATAAAATGCCAAATTTATTTATCCTAAACTGTAAAGGTGGAGAAGAAAATGGCAACCCACTCCAGTATTCTTGCCTGGAAAATCCCTTGGACAGAGGAACCTGGCAGGGATACAGTCCATGGGGCTGCAAAAGGGTCAGACACAATTTAGTGACTAACAAACTGTAAATGGCATTTATTCTCAAATCTGTTGTGAATTAAAATCACCTGGGAACTTGTATCTATGAAATATTTTTGATTATAGTAAAATAAACACAATATAGAATTTACTATTTTAACAATTATTAGGGATACAGTTTCAAAGAATTAAGTACATTTACATTATCATGCTACCATCACAACCGAAAAAACTTCAGAACTTTTTCTGTCTTCCCAAGCTGAAACTCTATGCACATTAAACAATAAACCCTACCCTTGAGTCCTTTTCTCTCCCACCCTCTGGCAACTACCAACCTATTTTTTGTCTCTATGAATCTGACCACTCTACATACCTCATTTGAGTGGAATCATATAACATCTTTTCTTTGGTGACTGGCTTTTTTCACTTCAGCATTATATCTTCAAGGTTCATCTATGTTGTATCACACATCATAATTTCATTTCTTCTTAAGGCTGAATGATATTCTGTTGTATGTATTTACCACATTTTGTTTGTCCATTCATCCATTGATAGATAATTGGTTGTTTTCACTTTTTTGCTATTGTGAATAATGCTGCTTTTCTAACATTAAACTATCCTTCCACTCCTAGAATAAACTATATGATTTATATCACAAGCTAGGAGAGACTGGAGAAGACTACTGACAGTCCCTTGGTCAGCAGGGAGATCAAACCAGTCAATCATAAAGGAAATCAACCCTGAATATTCATTGGAAAGACTGATGCTGAGGCTCCAATACTTTGGCCACCTGGTGCAAAGAGCCAACTCACTGGTAAAGACCTTGATGCTGGGAAAGATTGAAGGCAAAAGGAGATGAGGGTGACAGAGGATGAAATGGTTGGTTGACATCACCAACACAATGGAAATGAGTTTGAGCAAACTCCGAGAGATAGTGAAGGACAGGGAAGCCTAGCGTGCTGCAGTTCATGGGATCACAAAGAGTCAGACATGACTGAGTGACTGAACAACAACAAGGAGAGTCAAACAAATAAAAGAAAAATGATTGACAGATCTTCACCTCTTTAAGATTTATTCTTAGTACAGTCTTTTCTGTCCAGCATCAGTGAATACAGAGATAACACATGGTCAGCAGAGTACAAGATCTTCTGGCAGGTTGGCAAAGACACACACATTCACGTGTGTCTTCCTGTTCAAAGACTCTGCTTCACTGAAAATCTAAAAGTTTTATCCTTTTCTTTCCCCATCTCAGCATGCACATGGAACATAAAATTCTTAATTGCTACCAAGACTTGGAAAAGAAAGAAAGTGAAAGCATTAGTCGTTCACTCGTGTCCGACTCTCTGCTACCCCATGGACTGTAGGCTCCTCTGTCCATGGAATTTTCCAGGCAAGACTACTGGAGTGAGTTGCCATTTCCTCCTCCAGGGGATCTTCCTGACCCAGGGATAGAACCCGGATCTCCTGCATTGCAGGTAGAGTCTTTACCATCTAAGCCACCAGGGAAGACTTGAAAACAGAATTGCAAATGTCAATAGTCTCTCCCTGGCCAGACAAATAGGTTTTGCAAACTTCTAAAATGCAGCCAACTTAAATAAGCTGAAAAATTAATTTATTCTTTCACAAAACTATAAAGCTGAAACTGCACAATTTGTAAAAAAGACACAAAAGTCTTTTATGTCTTTATGAAAGAAGAAAGTTTACTCATAAGCTTACATTTAGTTACTTTAAAAATATCTGGGTGCTTAGCATGTTCCAGAACTTTATCAGGCATCTGGCATATTGACCATGTCACTTCCTAATGAGAGTTAATAAAGCAGGATAAATGAGTACCGATACTCTGTGTGAAGTCATTAACTTTGCTGACGGTGAATGCAATTCTGAAACTAGAAAACAAAGCGATGCCTTTCACTTTCATTTATATTTATGGAAGAACCAGTGCTTTTCAAATGATTATCACTTGAAATCGCAAAGACAACAAAGGCAAGAATACCCAGAGGCATATTCAAATGATACAGTGATTTTGCAATTTCCATATGTTTGTACATAGGCATGAATATTTGTTAGTAATAGCTCCTGCATCTGATTCAGAATTCCCAGGGTAGATTTCTAAAATGCATTTTAATTATTTTTCTTTTACTTTGCCCACAAATCATATTCATCATTTATAATAAATTAGTTTTTATGGTTGTAAAATACTCTGTGTTTTGTATAGTAATTTCCTCTGCATGCCTCTTATACACTCATATTTAATAGTATTTATTTTAAATGACTCCAGGAAGCTAAAATGCTTGAGAGCAAAATAATTATTTTGAAAATAAAGAACAAGGAAGTGTGATTTAAATTCATAAAATCCAATATTAATAAGTAATGCACGCAAGTAGTAAGAAAAATATTCACTGCCCTTTTCAGCAAAGATGAATTTCATTCTTTAAAAATATTTTTGTAAGAACACTGGGTTAGGAAATGCTTCCAGTGAACCTTTAAAATGAAAAAGAATGCATCCAGGTTTTCACATGTCCTATTTGCATAAAGCATTTCTTCTGCTAACCTTGACTCACCAAAGCATGAATTCCTTCTAACATAGAAGAAATTAGGTGGCCTCATCTTGTTCAATGTCTAAAGGCCAGATTTCTAGTTAATGTGAAAAACAGCAGGAGTAGAACAACAGAGCCATAAAACTGCTCTTGCAGCAAATGGGAGAGACAACGTATGATCAGAGCAATTCAGACTGCCCCACATCTCTGGGAGCTGCATTCCTTTGCTTGTTGCTGGAAAGATCTTAAGAGATTATTCACTGAGGTCTTGTTTTAAATATGACTCAGGGTTTCTCTTTTAATTTTTTTCTTACAAGATATCAGGATTATGATTCTCTCTGAGTTTATTATGCAGCTATGAGAACCTATGGTTTTTCCAGTGGTCATGTATGGATATGAGAGTTGGACTATAAAGAAAGCTGAGTGCAGAAGAATTGATGCTTTTGAACTGTGGTGTTGGAGAAGACTCTTGAGAGTCCCTTGGACTGCAAGGAGGTCCAACCAGTCCATCCTGAGGGAAATCAGTTCTCAGTGTTCATTGGAAGGACTGATGTTGAAGCTGAAGCTCCAATATTTTGGCCACCTGATGCAAAGGGCTGACTCATTTGAAAAGACCCTGATGCTGGGAAAGATTGAGGGTGGGAGGAGAAGGGGACGACGGAGGATGAGATGGTTGGATGGCATCACCGACTCAATGGACATGAGTTTGGATGGACTCCAGTAGCTGGTGATGGACAGGGAGGCCTGGCATGCTGCAGTCCATGGGGTCGCAAAGAGTCAGACATGACTGAGCGATTGAACTGACTGACTGATGATAGCCTGGGGTAACATGTGCAGTGCGCTTCGCTGCTCAATCGTGTCGGACTGTTTGCGACCACATGTACTGTAGCCTACCAGGCTCCTCTGTCCATGGCATTCTCCAGGCAAGCATATTGGAATGGGTTGCCATGCCCTCCTCCAGGGTATCTTCTCAACCCAGGGATCGAACCCAGGTCTCCCGCATTGCAGGTGGATTCTTTACCACCTGAGCCACCAGGGAACCCCAATGAATTCTAAGGTCTGAGAAAAGTAGCCTTCTGTTTTCTTGGTACTCCATTCCTATGGAATCCTTCATTTCTGGATGAGGCTTGACAAAGTGGGTGCTAGGATGCACTTGATGGAATCTGTGATGATGGGCACCTCCCAGGTGTCCCTTAGGGCCCAGAGAGTCCTCAGTTCAGTTCAGTTCAGTCGCTCAGTCGTGTCCGACTCTCTGCGACCCCATGAATTGCAACACGCCAGGCCTCTCTGTCCATCACCAACTCCCGGAGTCTACCCAAACCCATGTTCATCGAGTTGGTGATGCCATCCAACCATCTCATCCTCTGTCGTCCCCTTCTCCTCCTGCCCCCAATCCTACCCAGCATTAGGGTCTTTTCCAATGAGTCAACTCTTCGCATGAGGTGCCCAAAGTATTGGAGCTTCAGCTTCAACATCAGACCTTCCAATGAACACCCAGGATTGATCTCTTTTAGGATGGATTGATTGGATCTCCTTGCAGTCCAAGGGACTCTCAAGAGTCTTCTCCAACACCACAGTTCAAAAGCATCAATTCTGCGGCGCTCAGCTTTCTTCACCGTCCAACTCTCACATCCATACATGACCACTGGAAAAACCATAGCCTTGACTAGACGGACTTTTGTTGGCAAAGTAATGTCTCTGCTTTTAAACATGCTATCTAGGTTGGCCATAACCTTCCTTCCAAGGAGTAAGCGTCTTTTAATTTGTGTATCAAACTATGGTCAGGGAAGTGATTCTATCATAATTTAAGAACTGTTTCCTAGTTTTCATAACCAAAAGATAGTTTCACATTTTTCAGATTCAGTAGTGATAAAATAAAAGTCCTTATTGCTATAAATAGAAGGAAAAAATAAAACTACATCACCCCCTGAAGTTTCCTTATGCCTTTTGTAATCCTGCCCTATAATACCCTTCTCTGCCTCTCCCACGGCACTCTGTTTTTTCCACCTTAGCATAATGATTTTGAGACTCATTCATGTTGTTGCATCCATTAGTAGTTTATTACTTTGTATCACCAAATAATATTTCATTGTATTGATTTCTCCTACAAATGAAAAATTCTCCTACAATTGAAATACATTTGCATTTCCCTTGAATAAACACCTAGGAGTCAAATGCCTGGATCATATCATAGGTATATGATAGATTGCCGAACTGTTTTCCAAAATGTATGTCTTACATTCCTACCAGCATCCTATGAGAGTTCTTGTTCCTCGACAACCTCAACCGTAATTATTCATTTAGTCATTCTAATCAAAGTGTGGTGTGTTCAATTGTGACTTTAATTTGCTTTTCCTTGATGACTAAGTACTGTTTAGCATCTTTTCATGTTTTCCTTTGCAGCCTTCTTTGCTGAATTATATCATCTCTGTTAATGCATTTGTTCAAATATTTTGGCCCTTTTTATTGGGCTGTTTGCTTTGAATTATGAAGTTTTAGAGTTCTTTATGTGTTGTACACAAACTTCTTTCACATATGTAACTTGCAAATGACTTCTCCCAGTTTGTGTCTGCTTTCCTATTATCTTAGCAGTATTTGTTTTGAGGCGTACAAGCTCTTAAATTTGATGACAGTCAGTTGGTCAACTTACTCTTTCATGTTTCACACTTCTGATATTATATCCATGAAATGTTTTCTCAAAGTAACTAAGATTTTTCTTTTATTTTGTTCTAGAAATCTTATCACTTTAGGTTTACACTTAGATTTATGGTCCATTTTGTATTAATTTTTTAAGTGGTATGAGATATGATTTCAAGTTTTTTCTTTTTTTCATAAGAATGTTTTTGTTAAAAACATTATCATTTCTTCATTCAGTTGCATTGTCACTTTTATCAAAAATCAGCCATCAACATATGTATAGATTCAGTTCTGGGCTCCCTATTCTATTCCACTGATCTATCAAAGCATTGTTTACCTGAATGCTAGTACCACATGGTCTTGAATACCATACCTTATAATACATCTTGAAAGTAGACAGTGTCGATCTTCCAAATTTGTTCTTTTTCAAAATTATTTTGTCTGTCTTAGGTCTTCTCATTTTCTTACCAATTTTAGATTCAGCTTATTTTCTACAAAACATTGGCTGTTATTTAACTGGGATTGAACTGAACCTCCAAATCAGTTTAGGGAGTACTGACATCTTATGACTGCTGAGTCTTCAGGTACATGACCACAGTATGCATCTCCATTTATTTAGGTCTTCTTTAGTTTCTCTCAGCAACATTTTGCATTTAAAAAGTACAGGTCTTGTCCATATTTTGTCAGATTTACCACTAAGCATTACATATTTCATGATATTGCAGTATTTTTTCCTTCAATGTCCAAATGACCATTCTTAGCACACAAAAAAATGCAATTTACTGTCCTTGTATTCTTCAACTTTACTAAACCTACTTATTAGTTCTAGAAGCTTCTTTGTAGATTCCATCATGTTTTCTACATACACAATCATTCTATCGTCAAATAAAGATAATTTTACTTCTTCCTCTCTGATATGGATGCTCGATATAATACTGTATTGAATATTCTTTCTGATTCCATTGTATCTCCTTTTCTGGTTCATTAGTTACACTGTCACATTGTTATCTTGGTGGTTGCATTTAGCATTTCTGTTACACAGCGAGAGTTGGCAATACTTTTCTAAAAAGGCCCAAATAATAAATATTTTAGATTTGTGGGCTGCATATGTTCTTTGTTACATATTCAATTTTCTGTAATTTAAAAAAAAATATAAAATCATTCTTAGCTTACACAGCATGCAGAAACAGGCTGTAAGCCAGGTTGATCTGTGAAATGTAGTTCACCAGCTGGTGGTACGCATTTTATCACTCTCCCTTCAAGTAATAGTATACCATTTCATTGTAAAAGGTGCTTTCAGGAGTATACTTCCATTTCTTCCCTTCTGGCTTTTGTGCTATTATAATCCTACATTTTACTGCCATGTATGTTATCAGCCCCACAATTCACGATTACTTTTGTTTAAACAATTATCTTTGAAATAGATTGAAAGTATAGGAAAACATGAACTTCCCTGGTGGCTCAGGGGTAAAGAATCTGCCTGCTGATACAGGAGATGCAGGTTCAATCTCTGGATTGGGAAGATCCCCTGGAAGAGGAAATGGTAACCCACTCCAGTATTCTTGCCTGGAAAATCCCATGGACAGAGGAGGCTGGCGGGCTACAGTCCATGGGGTTGCAAAAGAGTCGGACAGGACTCAGCAACTAAATAAAACAAATAGGAGAAAACATTTGATACACAATGTAGTTGCCATTCCCTGTGCTATCATTCTTGTGTGAGCATCCAGACTGCTGTCTGGTATTACTACCTGGCATCATTTCTACCTGAAAGATTTCTTTTAATACTTTTTTAAAATTTATTTTTTATTGAAGGATAATTGCTTTACAGAATTTTGTTGTTTTCTGTCAAACCTCAACATGAATCAGCCATAGGTATACATATATCCCCTCCCTTTTGAACGTGCCTCCCATCTCCCTCCCTGTCCCACCCATCTAGATTGATATAGAGCCCCTGTTTGAGTTTGCTGAGCCAAACAGCAAATTCCCATTGGCTATCTATTTTACATATGGTAATGTAAGTTTCCGTGTTACTCTTTCCATACATCTCACCCTCTCCTCCCCTCTCCGAGTCCATAAGTCTATTCCCTATGTCTGTTTCTCCATTGCTGCTCTGTAAATGAATTCTTCAGTACTATTTTTCTAGATTCTGTATATGTATGTTCAGTTCAGTTCAGTCGCTCAGTTGTGTCCGACTCTTTGCAACCTCATGAATCGCAGCACACCAGGCCTCCCTGTCCATCACCAATTCCCAGAGTCTACCCAAACTCATGTTCATTGAGTCGGTGATGCCATCCAACAATCTCATCCTCTGTTGTCCCCTTCTCTTCCTGCCCTCAATCTTTCCCAGCATCGAGGTCTTTTCAAATGAATCAGCTCTTCGCATGAGGTGGCCAAAGTATTGGAGTTTCAGCTTCAACATCAGTTCTTCCAATGAAAACCCAGGACTGATCTCCTTTAGGATGGACTGGTTGGATCTTCTTGAAGTCCAAGGGACTCTCAAGAGTTTTCTCCAACACCACAGTTCAAAATCATCGATTCTGTACTCAGCTTTCTTCACAGTCCAACTCTCACATCCATACATGACTACTGGAAAAACCGTGGGAAATCACTTCATGGGAAATAGATGGGGAAACAGTGGAAACAGTGTCAGACTTTATTTTTTTGGGCTCCAAAATCACTGCTGATGATGATTGCAGCCATGAAGTTAAAAGACACTTACTCCTTGGAAGGAAGGTTATGGCCAACCTCGATAGCATATTTAAAAGCAGAGACATTACTTTGCCAACAAAAGTCCATCTAGTCAAGGCTATGGTTTTTCCAGTGGTCATGTATGGATGTGAGAGTTGGATGGTGAAGAAAGCTGAGCACTGCAGAATTGATGCTTTTGAACTGTGGTGTTGGAGAAGACTCTTGAGAGTCCCTTGGACTGCAAGGAGATCCAATCAATCCACCCTAAAGGAGACCAATCCTGGGTATTTACTGGAAGGACTGATGTTGAAGCTGAAACTCCAATGCTTTGGCCACCTCATGCGAAGAGTTGACTCATTGGAAAAGACCCTAATGCTGGGAAGGATTAGGGGCAGGAGGAGAAGGGGATGACAGAGGATGAGATGGTTGGATGGCATCACTGACTCGATGGACATGGGTTTGGGTAGACTCTGGGAGTTGGTGATGGACAGAGAGGCCTGGCGTGCTGCAATTCATGGGGTTGCAAAGAGTCAGACACAACTGAGCGACTGAACTGAACTGAATAGATGGACCTTTATTGGCAAAGAAATGTTTCTGCTTTTTAATATACTGTCTAGGTTGGTCATAACTTTCCTTCCAAGGAGTAAGCGTCTTTTAATTGCATGGCTGTAATCACCATCTGCAGTGACTTGGGAGCCCAAAAAATAAAGTCTGCCACTGTTTCCACAGTTTCCCCACCCATTTCCCATGAAGTGATGGGACCAGATGCCATGATCTTAGTTTTCTGAATGTTAAGCTTTAAGCCAACTTTTCCACTCTCCTCTTTCACTTTCATCAGGAGGCGCTTTAGGTTTTCTTCACTTTCTGCCATATGGGTGGTGTCATCTGCATATCTGAGGTTATTGATATTTCTCCTGACAATCTTCATTCCAGCTTGTGCTTCATCCAGCCCAGAATTTCTCATGATGTACTCGGAATAAAAGTTAAATAAGCAGGGTGACAATTTACAGCCTTGACGTACTCCTTTTCCCATTTGGAACCAGTCTGTTGTTCCATGTCCAGTTCTAACTGTTGCTTCCTGACTTGCATACAGATTTCTCAAGAGGCAGGTCAGGTGGTCTGGTATTCCCATCTCTTTCAGAATTTTCCACAGTTTATTGTGATCCACACAGTCAAAGGCTTTGGCATAGTCAATAAAGCAAAAGTAGATGTTTTTTCTGGAACTCTCTCGCTTTTTTGATGATTCAGTGGATGTTGGCAATTTGATCTCTGGTTCCTCTGCCTTTTCTAAAACCAGCGTGAACATCTGGAAGATCACGTTTCATGTATTGCTGAAGCCTGGCTTGGAGAATTTTGAGCATTACTTTATTAGCGTGTGAGATGAGTTAGAATACAATATTTATCTTTCTCTCAAACTCACTTCACTCTGTATAATAGGTTCTAGCTTCATCCACCTCATCAGAACTGACTCAAATGTATTCCTTTTCATGGCTGAGTAATATTCTATTGTGTATATAAACCACAACTTCTTTATCCATTCATCGATCAATGAACATCTAGGTTGCTTCCATGTTCTAGCTATTGTGAATTGTGCTGCAGTGAACAATGGGATACATGTGTCTTTTTCAACCATGGTTTCCTTGGGATATATACCTAGGAGTGGGATTCCTGGGTCATATGGTGGTTTTATTCCTAGTTTTTAAAGGAATCTCCATACCGTCTTCCATAGTGGCTGTATCAATTTACATTCCCACCAACCGCACAAGAGCGTTCCCTTTTCTCCACACCCTCTCCAGCATTTATTGTTTATAGACTTTTTGATGATGGCCATTCTGACCAGTGTGAGGTGATATCTCATTGTGGTTTTGATTTGCATTTCTCTAATAATGAGCAACGCTGAGCATCTTTTCATGTGTTTGTTAGCCATCTGTATGTCTTCTTTGGAGAAATGTCTGTTTAGGTCTTTTTCTCCACTTTTTGATTGGGTTGTTTTTTTTTTCTGATATTGAGTTATATAAGCAGCTTATATATTTTGGAAATTAATCCTTTGTCAGTTGTTTCATTTGCTATTATTTTCTCCCATTCTGAGAGTTGTCTTTTCACCTTGCTTATAGTTTCCTTTGCTGTGCAAAAGCTTTTAAGTTTAATCAGGTCCCACTTGTTTACTTTTGTTTTTATTTCCATTACTCTAGGAGATGGGTCATAGAGGATCTTGCTATGATTTATGAAAATGACTGTTCTACCTATGTTTTCCTCTAAGAGTTTTATAGTTTCTAGTCTTACATTTAGGTCTTTAATCAATTTTGAGTTTATCTTTGTGTATGGTGTTAGGAAGTGTTCCAATTTCATTCTTTTACATGTAGCTGTCCAGTTTTCCCAGCACCATTTATTGAAAGGCTGTCTTTGCCCCTATTGTATATTTTGGACTCCTTTGTCAAAAATAAGGTACCCATAGGTGCATGGGCTTACTTCTGGGCTTTCTATCTTGTTCCATTAGTCTATACGTCTGTTTTTGTGCCAGTACCATACTGTCTTGATGACTGTATCTTTGTAGTATAATCTGAAGTCAGGAAGGTTGATTCCTCCAGTTCCATTCTTCTTTCTTAAGACTGCTTTGGCTCTTCAGGGTCTTCTGTGTTTCCATATGAATTGTGAAACTTTTTGTTCTAGTTTTGTGAAAAATGCCATTCGTAATTGGATAGGTAATGCATTGAATCTGTAGATTGCCTTTGGTATAGTCATTTTCACAATATTGATTCTTCCTACCCAGGAACATGGAATATCTCTCCATCTGTTTTATGTCATCTTTGATTTTTTTCATCAGTGTCTTATAATTTTCTGTGTACAGGTCTTTTGTCTCCTTAGGTAAGTTTATTTCTAGATATTTAATTCTTTCTGTTGCAATGGTGAATGAGATTGATTCCTTCATTTCTCTTTCTGAGTTTTCATTGTTACTATATAGAAATACAAGTGATTTCTGTGTATTGATTTTGTATCCTGCAATCTTGCTAAATTCACTGATTACCTCTAGTAATTTTCTAGTACTATCTTTACAGTTTTCTATGTACAAAAATAAACAAATGGGACCTAATTAAACTTAAAAGCTTTTGCACAACGAAGGAAACTATAAGCAAGGTGAAAAGACAGTCTTCAGAATGGGAGAAAATAATACCAAACGAAGCAATGGACAAAGAATTAATCTCAAAAATATACAAGCAACTCCTGCAGCTCAGTTCCAGAAAAATAAACGACCCAATCAAAAAATGGGCCAAAGAACTAGACAGACATTTCTCCAAAGAAGACATACAGATGGCTAACAAACACATGAAAAGATGCTCAACATCACTCATTATCAGAGAAATGCAAATCAAAACCACAGTGAGGTACCATTTCATGCCAGTCAGAATGGCTGCTATCCAGAAGTCTATGTACAATATCATGTCAGCTGCAAACAGTGAGAGCTTTACTTCCTTTCCAATCTGGATTCCTTTTATTTCTTTTTCTTCTCTGATTGCTATAGCTAGGAATTCCAGAACTATGTTGAATAATAGTGGCGAAAGTGGCCACCCTTGTCTTGTTCCTGATCTTAGGGGGAATGCTTTCAGTTTTTCACCATTAAGAAAAATGTTTACTGTAGGCTTATCATATATGACCTTTACTATGTTGAGGTAGGTTCCTTCTACGCCCGTCTTTTGAAGAGTTTTAATCATAAATTTGTGCTGAATTTTGTCAAAGGCTTTTCCTGCATCTACTGAGATTATCATATGGTTTTTATCTTTCAGTTTGTTAATATGGTGTATCACATTGATTGATTTGTGTATATTAAAGAATCCTTGCATCCCTGGAATAAACCCAACTTTATCATGGTGGATGAGCTTTTTGATGTGTTGCTGAAGTCTGTTTGCTAAAATTTTGTTGAAGATTTTTGCATCTATGTTCATCAGTGATATAGGCCTGTAGTTTTCTTTTTTTGTGTTGTCTTTTTCTCTTTTTTTTGGTGGGAGGGGGGCTTCCCTGGTGGCTCAGACAGTTAACTGTCTGCCTGCAATGTGGGAGACCTGGGTTCAATCCCTGGGTCGGGAAGATCCCCTGGAGAAGGACATGGCAACCCACTCCAGTACTCTTGACTGGAAAATTCCATGGATTGAGGAGCCTGGTAAGCTACAGTCCATGGGGTCACAAAGAGTCGGACACGACTGAGCGACTTCACTTCTTCTTCTTGTCTGGTTTTCATATCAGGGTGATGGTGGCCTCGTAAAATGAGTTTGGAAGTGTTTCTTCCTCTGCAATTTTTTGAAAGGGTTTTAGAAGGATAGGCATTAGCTCTTCTCTAAATGCTTGACAGAATTCTCCTGTGAAGCCATCTGGTCCTAGGCTTTTGCTTTTTTGGGAGGTTTTTGATCACAGCTTCAATTTCAGTGCTTGTAACTTGATTGTTCATTATCTCTATTTCTTTCTGGTTCAGTCTTGGAAGATTGAACTTTTCTAAGAACCTGTCCATTTCGTCCAGGTTATCCATTTTATTGCCATATAGTTGTTCATAATAGTCTCTTTTAATCCTTTGTATTTCTGCATTGTCTGTTGTAACCTCTCCTTTTTCATTTCTAATTTTGTTGATTTGATTTTTCTGTTTTTTTCTTGATGAGTCTGACTAAAGGTTTGTCAATTTTGTTTATCTTCTCAAAGAACCAGCTTTTAATTTTCTTAATCTTTACTATTGTTTCTTTCATTTCTTTTTCATTTATTTCTGCTTGGGTCGTTATGATTTCTTTCCTTCTACTAATTTTGGGGGTTTTTTTGGTTCTGCTTTTTTCCAGTTGTTTTAGGTGTAAAGTTACATTGTCTATTTGATGTTTTTCTTGTTTCTTGAGGTAGGATTGTATTGCTATAAACTTCTGTCTTAGTGCTGCTTTTTCTCCATCCCATAGGTTTTGGGTTGCTGTGTTTTCATTGTCATTTGTTTCTAGAATTTTTTTGATTTCCCTTTTGATTTCTTCAGTAACCTGTTGGTTATTTAGAACCAACTTTGTGTTGTTTAATCTCCATGTGCTTGTGATTCTTACTGTTTTTATCTTGTAATTGATACCTAGTCTCATAGTGTTGTGATCATAGAAGATCCTTGATATGATTTCAGTTATCTTAAGTTTACTGAGGTTTGATTCGTGACCCAAGATGTGGTCTATCCTGGAGAATGTTCCATGTGCACTTGAGAAGAGGTGTATTCCTCTGCATTTGGATGTAATGTCTTGAAGATATCAATGAAATCCATCTCATCTAATGTGAGACTTGTATTAAGGCTTGTGTTTCCTTATTAATTTTCTGTTTTGATGATCTGTCCATTGGTGTGAGTGGGGTGTTAAAGTCTCCTACTATTATTTTGTTAGTGTCAATTTCTCCTTTTATGTCTGTTAGTGTTTGTCTTATGTATTGAGGTGCTCCTATGTTGGGTGCATAGATATTTACAATTGTTATATCTTCCTCTTGGGTTGATCCCTTGATCATTATGCAGTGTCTTTCCTTATCTCTTGTAATCTTCTTTATTTTAAGGTCTGTTTTGTCTGATGTGAGGATTGCTACTCCAGATTTCTTTTGCTTCCCATTTCCATGGAATATATTTTTCCATCCTCTCACTTTCAGTCTATATGTGTCTTGAGGTCTGAAGTGGGTTTCTTGCAGAGAGCATATACACGGGTCCTGTTTTTGTATCCATTCATCCAGTCTGTGTCTTTTGGTTGGATCATTTAATCCATTTACATTTAAAGTAATTATTGATATATATGCTCCTACTGCTATTTTCTTAATTGTTTGGGGTTGATTTTGTAGATCTTTTTTCTTCTCTTGTATTTCTTGACTGTATAAGTCCCTTTAACATTTGTTGTAAAGCTGGTTTGGTGGTACTGAATTCTCTTAACTTTTGCTTATCTGAAAAACTTTTTTATTTCTCCATCAATTTTGAATGAGATCCTTGCCAGTTACAGTAATCTTGGTTATAGATGTTTCCCTTTCAGTACTTTAAGTATATCCTGCCATTCCCTTCTGGCCTGCAGAGTTTCTGCTGAAAGATCAGCTGTTAAGCATATGGGGTTTCCCTTGTATGATACTTGTTGCTTCTCCCTTGCTGCTTTTAATATTCTTTCTTTGTGTTTAGTCTTTGTTAGTTTGATTAGTATGTGTCTACTTGGGTTTATCCTGTAAGGGACTCTTTGCGCCTCTTGGACTTGATCAACTTTTCTTTTCCATGTTGGGGAAATTTTCAACTATAATCTCCTCAAAAATTTTCTCATACCCTTTCTCTGTCTCTTCTTCTGGGACCCCTATAATTCAAATGTTGGTGCATTTGATATTGTCTGAGAGGTCTCTGAGACTATCCTTCATTCTTTTCATTCTTTTTATTTTATTCTGCTCTTCAGAAGTTATTTTCAACATTTTATCTTCCAGCTCACTGATTTGTTCTTCTGCTTCAGATATTCTGCTATTGATTCCTTCTAGCATACCTTTAATTTCAGTAACTGTGTTGTTTGTCTCTGCATGTTTATTCTTTAATTTTTCTAGGTTTTTGTTAATTGATTCTTGCATCTTCTCCATTTTGCTTTCAAGGTTTTTGATCATCTTTACTATTATTATTCTGAATTCTTTTTCAAGTAGTTTGCCTATTTCCTCCTCATTTATTTGAACTTCTGTGTTTCTAATTTGTTTCTTCATTTGTGTAGTATTTCTCTGCCATTTCGTTCTTTTTTTTTTTTTAACTTATTGTGTTTGAGGTTTCCTTTTGCCAGTCTTCAAGGTTGAATTCTTTCTTCCTTTTGGTTTCTGCCCTCCTAAAGTTGGTCCAGTGGTTTGTGTGAGTTTCTAATAGGGTGAAATTTGTGCTGAGTTTTTGTTTGTTTGTTTGTTTTTCTTGTGATGAGCAAGGCTGAGTGAGGTGGTAATACTGTATGCCAATGATTGAGTTTGTATTTTTGTTTTGTTTGTTGTTTAGATGAGGCATCCTGCACAGGGTGCTATAGGTGGTTGGGTGATGCCAGATCTTGTATTCCAGTGGTTTCCTTTGTGTGAGTTCTCACTATTTGATACTCCCTAGGGTTAGTTCTCTGGTAGTCTAGGGTCTTGGAGTCAGTGCTCCCACTCCAAAGGCTCAGGTCTTGATTGCTGGTCGGGAACAAAGATTTCACAAGTGGTTTGTTATGGCATTAAGTGAGATTAAAATAAACATCAAAAAACTAGAAGCTGCCAAAGATGAATCCCAGACAAATGGCAGTTACAAAATCAAGCAAATAATAATTAAAATAATGGAATATACACATATACATATACACCCATGAGCAAAGTCAAACAGACCTACAAAAATAAAGTACAATAGATTGAACAGATGAACAAAGAAAATCAAAAATTGTATTTACCACCTAAGAACAAAGCTAATTAAAGCACAAACTGGAAAACAAAACTAAAGCAAGGTGCCAAGTGGGGAATAAAGCAATGGAAACAAAACTAACAAATATGTTGAAAGGAAAGGAAAGAAAGAATAGGTATTCAAAGTTAAATAGAGGTAGATGAAGAAGATTTATATACATTAAAGATTAACTGCAAGGGGAAAAGAGCAGTAGGAAAGGAATAAATTTAGAAAAAATATACTAGGTCTAAAAAAATTAAAAGTTAAAATTATAAAAAGGAGAAAAGAAGAAAAATGGAAGAAGAATGAAAAAAAAAAAAGAAAAAAGGAAAACTCCACAGAACTGCAAAAGCCCAATGTAGATGCAGAGATTTTAACAGCAATAAAAAGTGTGACTGAATATGCACACATACATATATACCCAGAAGAAAAATCAAAACAGTCCAACAAAAATACAGTACAATAGATTGACCTGGCAAACAAAGGAAACCAAAAATTATATTTACCAGAACAAAACTAACTAAAGCACAAACTGGAAATAAAACTAAAGTAAGGTGCCAATTGGGGATTAAAGCAATCAAAATAAAACTAACAAATATGTTGAGAGGAAAGGAAAGAAAGAAAAGAAAGAATAGATATGTAAAGTTAAACACAGGTAGATGAAGAAGATTTATATACATTAAAGATTAACTGCCGGGGGCGGGGAACAGAAAGAAAGGCAAACAAGAAATAAATGTAGAAAAAATATAATAGGTTTAAAAAAATTAAAAGTTAAAATTATAAAAAAGAAGAAGAAGAAAGAGAAAAGGAAAAAAATGAAAAACTCCTCAGAACTGCAAAGGCCCAATGTAGAGGCAGAGGTTTATAACAACAATAGAAAGTGTGACTGAACATATACATATACATATACATATACATATATACCCATAAGCAAATTCAAAACAATCCAACAAAAATAAAGTACAATAGATTGACTTGGCAAACAAAAGAATTAAAAAGTATGTCTACAAGAACAAAACTAACTAAAGCACACACTGGAAAACAAAACTAAAGCAAGGTGCCAATTGGGGAATAAAGCAATGAAAATAAAACTAACAAATATGTTGAGACTAAAAGAAAGAGTAGATAGCAAAGTTAAATAGAGGTAGATAGAGAAGATTTATATACATTAAAGATTAACTACAAG
Organism: Giraffa tippelskirchi; assembly: GCF_054371585.1. Taxonomy (NCBI): domain Eukaryota; kingdom Metazoa; phylum Chordata; class Mammalia; order Artiodactyla; family Giraffidae; genus Giraffa; species Giraffa tippelskirchi. The sequence goes on from NC_137280.1 coordinate 53,976,457, forward strand.
AAAAAAAATAGTAGGAAAAGCAAACAAAGGAATAAATGTAGAAAAACTAATAATCGGTTTAAAAAATTAAAATTAAAAAAAGAGAAAAGAAAAACAACAACAACAACAACAAAAAACTCCCCAGAACTGCGAAAGCCCAACATAGAGGCAGAAGCTTATAACAGTAAAAAATGCGACTGAGAGAAAAACAGAAAGAAAAAAAAAGCTCAAAAGCTTAATTAGATTTCATAGTGCCAATAAAATCGACAACTACAACAAAGGGGGAAAAAGGGGAAAAAAAAGAAAAAACATCCAAAGAATCTACAGAACAAGTCAAAACATAAGAATAATAAATGTTTTTCTTGAGTCACTGCTGTCAGAGTCCTTTCCCTCACTGGGCAGTCACAGTCCATTTCATCTCCCTAAGATGCCCTCCAACACTGTGCTGATCTCTGGACCTGCTGCTGGGGCAGCTAAGATTCTAATATGGTCCTACTCCTCTGTGTTCTTGCCTCCAATGTCCACAGCTATCAGAACTAGTGCGTTTTCTTTTGTGGGAGCTCTCAATGACCTTTTATATATTCCACAGATACAGAGTCTGCCTAGTTGATCGTGTGGATTTAATCTGAAGCTTGTACAGCTAGTGGGAGGGTTTGGGATCTTCTTCCTTAGTCACACTGCTCCTGGGTTTCAATTGTGGTTTTATTTCCACCTCTGCATGTGAGTCGTCCACTGGAGTTTGCTCCTGAGGCTGCCCTGTAGGACTTGGGTTTGCCCCTGTGAGGGCCAGGTGTGGAGGTGGTGCAGTTGCTTGGGTCACAGGGGTTCTGGCAGCACCAGGTATTCAGGGGAGTTGGTGGCTAGGACAGCAGGAAATATAGTGCTCTAGAAGGGTAAGGCAATCAGTATTGGCCAAAACACTCCAGAATTGTTGCCTGGAGAAACACTTCTCTGACAGAGAAGCCTGGCAGGCCATAGTCTACTGGGTTGCAAAGAGTCGGACACTACCGAAGCGACCCTGTGTGCATAGGCACAAGACGTTTTTTGCCTGTGGCAGCTCTGCCCCAGTGAGAATTGAGCATGAAGGTGATGCAACTACTTGGCTTGTGGGGACCCTGGCTGCAACAAGTGTGCAGGGACACGGACTGCCTCCACCCCAGGAGTTATGGCCCTAACAGAGTCTTTTTTCAAGCCTCTTGTAGCTGGCAATCAGAAGGCCTCTTTGGCCAGTCTTTCTCCGTAGGTCCGCCCATTCAGGTACTTAGAGGACTTCCTTGCCTGGGGTCCTTCTCTGTTGTTCAGCACATTAGGCACATAAACGCCCCCGGCCGGGGTCCTACTCTGTAGTTCAGTGTGTCAGGCATTTGATGGGCCAGCCTCTCTATTGTTCAGCTGCCAATGCTGGAGTGTGGGGGTAGAGAGGCTATGGTGATGGCTCCACCCCCTATGCATGACTCAGCAATATTGCCTTGCTTCCATGGCTGCCCAGCTTTCCTCCACAGGCATTTCCCACCACATTCTCCTCCCTCACATCCCCTTGATCTGTCTCTCCACAGTCAACAGCAGCCCTCGCCCGGGGATTGCTCCACAATCCCTAAACTCCAACTCCCAGCCACTGCGCCATCTGGGCTATGTATGGCTGCCACAAGACTGGTTGAGTCTCATTCCATTTAGGCTGCCACAGATCAGCTGTTTCACTCTCAGCCTTAAATGTTTCCTCTGACTCAGACAATTGCCCCAATGTGGGGATTGGACCCCTGCTTCAGTTCCCCCACCCGCCAAGGGCAGGTCCAGTCCTACTAACACTCCTATTTTTCCCCCTAGTTCCTTCCTCCTACCGAGTTTTGCCTGGGTCTATATATTCTTTTCTGCTGGTCAGGTACTCCTGTCTGCTCTTAGCTGGTGTCCTACATGCACTTCAGCATCTGAAGGTGTATTGCTGATGTATCCATGGAGAGAGATGTACTCCACGTCCACCTACTCCTCCACCATCTTGTTCCTCTTTTAATATTTTTTGTATTGCAGTTTGTATTATGTTGCTGGTGTTAAATTCTTTCTTGTATCACAATTTTCCTGTTGATGATTTCTTTCAGGTTTTGCAGATCTGAAATGTCTCTATTTTGCCTTTTCTCTTTAAATATAATTCTGCCAAGTTCAGATTCTAGGTTGGCAGCTTTTAGTTTCTTGGTTTATGTTTTGTGGGCCCTTGACAGAATGCGTATTCTGCTGCTGTTCTATAAATGTTCAGATTCTGTTGTTGGATGCTGTTGTTGAGTTCTATCCCCCTGCTGCTTTTATGTCTGACTACTCCTTTTGTTGCTGAGAGAGCGGTGTTGAAGTCTCTGTAACTGTGTTTTTTTTTCTTATTTCTCCTGTTGGCTTTTTCAGCCTGTGCTTCACATATCTTGCAGCTTTGTTGTTGGAATGCATAGATCTGTGGGACTGCAAAGTCTCTGTGGTGGATTGGCACTTTTATCATTATATAATGTCCCCTCTGTCCCTGGCAGTTTTCTTGCTCTGATGTCTATAAATGGGATGTGATATTAATATAGCTCCTAGGATTTCTTTTTAAATTATTGCTTGCTTGGTAAGCTTTTTTCCATCTTTTTACTTTCAGCCTAGAATTCTATTTGAAATGACTTTCTTGTAGACAACGTTGGGTTGGGTCATGTTCTTTTTATCCACTTTGACAATATCTCTCTTTTAATTGGTTCCTTTAGACCACTTTTTATTTCACGTAATTATTGAAATGTTAAAAGCTAAGTCTACCATTTTACTTCTTGCTTTCTGTTTCCTCTCTGTGTTTCTGCTTTCTCTGTTTTATATCCATTTTTTTCTTGAGTTACATAAACAGTTTTTCTGTTTATGTATTCCATTTTATTTATAGTACTTTTGAATGTATCTCATCCGATAGATCTTTTGGCGGTTTCTTCAGGGGATCTTCCTGACCCAGGGATCTAATCAATGACTCCTGCATCTCCTGCATTGCAGGCGGAGTCTTTATCACTTCACTGCCTGGAAAACCCTTCTCTAGGTATACATTATAAATATTCATAACATCAAAGCTTTTCATTGTTGATATTTTACCCATTTGAATAAAGCATAGAAACCTTATCTTCATTTATGTCCCCTTCCCACTTATATTTCTTGTATATAATTTGGCTAAAACTGTCAAACACAATTAGAAAATTCAAGAGAAGTCTATTTATTCTTATTTTTTTCTCTTTCCAGATTTTCATCCTTCTTGACTCAAAATTTCTTTTTATCATTTCATCTCTTTCGTAGAGACTTTCCTTCAACCATTGTTTTAGTGTGAGAATACCAGCAATCAATTCCTCTGAAAATATCTTGAAAGTGAAAGTGTTAGTTGCTCAGTCAAGTCCAGCTCTTTACGACCCATTGGACTGTAGCCTGCCAGGCTCCTCATTCCATGGAGTTCTCCAGGCAAGAATACTGGAGTGGATTGCCATTTCCTTCTCTGGTGAATCTTCCCCACCCAGGGACCGAACCCAAGTCTCCTGCATTGCAGGCAGACTCTTAACCACCTGAGCCACCAGGAACTTTCTATTTTTGATGAAGGCAAATTATATTCTAGATCAATTCATTCCATCAGGATCATATGGTCTATTAACAGTAGGATTTACCACTAAAGTCTCCAGAAACACAGTCTCAATACTTTCTGAGCAGGATTTTAGGACTTTAGGGGAAAAAAAAAATGAAATGAAGATTTGTCCATTCTCTCTGACCAGGAGTTAGGATACGAATTAGAAGAGGGGATAACAAATAGCTCTTATAGAAAAGGACTCTCCTTGGAGTGGCATAGAGATGTATATCTGGAAATTAATCAACAATAAACTATTCTATTGAACAAGTTTAATCTCTGCTATAACCAAACCATTATTGTGGTTTAATTTATGGGTCCTGTTACTACCCCTAATGAAACTGTCTTAAAGTATACCCAAGTTATTTTGGAAGAATTATTTCATTAAAGATGCCTTCTTTTAAAGAAGAAAGTAAGTAGAAATAGTTGAAATAAATTTTCAGTGAAATAGGAGATTTTAATTTGCTTCAACATTATAAGCAGACATTTTTCCCAACTGTGTTTATGTAAAGTAGAACGATTTGACTTAAATCTATTATATTCTCAAGGAGTCTCCAAGCCAGCGATATGTAGGTAAATGATTAACCACTGACTCTTGGGATGGAGACTGATTTTTAGTTTTTGCCCTTTTTTTTAGTGTAAATATTCCCACCATGTTCAATTTTCAAGTTACTGACCCAACACCAGTTGGTTCGAGAAATTCTTGAAAATTTAACAGTCAGCTCTCACAGGGCGCTATGAACCAGTGCCTTTCCTATCCTAAAGGAAGGGAAAAGCTTCTCTGACTCAAGACACATTCTCTTTAAGAAAATTTCACTAGTCATTTTGCAGGCACCTGGACATACACTAGTATAAGATGAGACTTGTGTCCTATAAAGGCTTAAAATCTAACTGGGAAGCAAGACTGTCAAAAAAATACAAATCACATGAAGCAAACAATTTCCAAATATCTTGTGCTGGAAACAAAGGCTAAGAGATTCCAGCTAGGTTCCACATAACCAACAATTTATAAGTTAAAATGTGATTGTATTCCCTAGACTTTTGGCATAACATCACCTTTGTTTGATTTTTAAAGTGTTGAACATTTGGTCAAAAACATAATATTGAGAGAAGAGCCCATGCAGCAGCAAAGACCCAGCACAGCAATAAATAAATACATACACAAATAAACATTTTTAAAAGGTCTAATTCCAATAAAAAAAATTGGAATGTGAGATTGAGAACATTGATGATCCTGTGTTCCTTGACTGGCCTGGCCTCAAGTTTAGGACAAAACATACACATCCTTAGGGTCTCCTTTTCCACATTAATTAATTCACTAATTAATTAATTTTTCTACTCCTATGTCACAAACATGTTTGTTGTTTTTCATTGTTCAGTCACTAAGTTGTGTCTGACTCTGCGACTCAATGGACTGCATCCCACCAGGCTCCTCGGTCCATGGGGTTTCCCAAACAAGAATACTGGAATGGGTTGTCATTTCATCCTCCAGGGGATCTTCCTGATCCAGGGGTAGAACTTAGTGGCTCAAAACAACAGAGATTTACTGTCTAACAGACCTTGAAGGCAGAAGCTTGGAACGTCTCACTGAGTTCAAGTTGAGGAGTCAGCAGTACTGCACTCCTTAGAAGCTTCGGAGAGAAGCCCTTTCCTTGTCTTTTCCTTGCCTATTCTGTCTATCAAAAGTCCTTATCTTAAGGGAATTCAAAGTGTGACTTTTTAAAAATATATATATACTTTACTTATTTATTGGCCATGTTTTGCAGCACTCAGGATCTTCAATCTTCGTTGCAGCATGAGGGATCTTTAGTTGCAGCATGTGGGATCTAATTTCCTGACCCATGGATCAAAACGTGGGCCCCCTGTATTGGGAGCTCAGAGTCTTAGCCACTTGACCACCAGGGAAGTCCCGGTAACTCCTTTTAAATACATATTGAGTTTTATGCTTCTGAAGTCTTCTTATATATCAGCAACTGATTAATATCCTCTGATAAGCTATAGGGTAAAAATATATTAGTGTATTATCTGTAGAGGAAATTAAAGGGCAACTTTGATTTCTTGCAAAGACGATAACAGCTATTCTCTGGGGACTAGAACATACATCAGACAGCCTCCATGCTCACCATTTCTTAGCCACTGGACCATCAAGAATGTTCCAAAGTGTTACTTTTCTAAATCAGACACATAAACATCCTCCTCATCCCTAAGAGTTGATAATCCCTTGAGATCCCCTCCATCCATCCACTCACCCATGAATGGTCTCAGCTGCCTTCTCTCTGAGCAGCTCCTAATTCTATGCAGACTTTTCCTCTGTTGAACACAGCATCTCATAGGCAATTACCCCACTCATATACCATCTATATAGTGAACACACTGACAGCAAGCCTGCTCCTTCCATATTCCCTAGTTCAGTCATCACCACCTTTCCAGGTGGTGCAGTGGTAAAGAGTCCTCCTGCCAATGTAGGAGATGCAGGAGACATGGGTTTGATCCGTGGGTTGGGAAGATCCCCTGGAGGAGGAAATGGCTACCCTGTATTCTTGCCTGGAAATCCCATGGACAGAGGAGCCCGGTGGGCTACAGTCCATGGGGTCGCAAAGTGTCAAACATGACTAAGCAGGCATGAAAACACCACCAGGCAAGTTGGGGGAATTCAGGGGTGGAGATGGTCAGCCTCAGTTCCTCCTTTCTCATTGCCCATCCTAAATAAACCTCTAACCCATACTCTTTTATCTTTACTACTCCTCAAATTAGCTGATTTTCCACAGCCTTCACAGTGCAGTATGCAAAGGGCAAGGTCGACTTCTTTGGCTTCCCTCCCAAGCATGATGCAGCTTTATCCCCTGTGCCTTTGCTTGGTAGCCTGTGGTGTCAGAGTGCTTCTCCCACCTTGGCCTGACTGGCCCTGACTCATCCCCCAGACTGGGCTAGGTTTCTGCCTCAGAGCTCCCAAAATACCCCGTGACTATGCCATTGCAAATATCTCCTTGTCCTACGGTGACTGCATTGATTACCCCCTCTTACAAACCAGGAGAAGTGCCTCAAAAAGAGGAACTGACTCAGTTATCACTTTTCCCTTTACTGCAGCACAAGATTGGGGTGTAATAGACCCTCAAAACACATCCATTCTAAAAATATTAAATAGATGAATAGCTGATGTCTGGGAGGCCAACAAAAACTTAGAATTCTTTTGTATTTAGATGCTGCAAGTATTTAGCATTTCCAAACCCATAAAGCATTTGAGCTCACTGGTAATAGTAGAGAACTTTAAAGTTCTAGTAATAATAAATGAAAGGTTAAAAAAAAGTTGAACACCAAAGAATTGATGCTTTCAAATTGTGGTGCTGGAGAAGCCTCTTGGGATTCTCTTGGACTGCAAGATCAAACCAATCGTAAGGAAGTCAGTCAATCTTAAAGGAAATCAATCCTGAATATTCACTGGAAGGACTGATGCAGAAGCTGAAGCTCCAAAACTTTGGCCACCTCCCCCCATCCCATTCCTAAAGGTCATCACAGAGCTTTGTAGTTCTATCTTAATATGTTATACACATGGACTATCACATGGTGAGTGATTCAGTTCAGTTCAGTTCAGTCGCTCAGTCGTGTCCAACTCTTTGCGACCCCATGAATGTTATACACATGGACTATCACATGGTGAGCGATTAGCTTTCCAATATTATTCATCAGATTCAGATTATTGTTAAATAGACTTAAGTAAGATGAACTAGCTAAGCTAAGTGATGAAACAGTTACTAAATAATCAAATAGATGACTAAATAATTTGCTTAAATATATAATTAATACTATTTCTTAATGACACATCTTGTTCTTTAATATTTAGATAATTACAAGAACTACAAGGCCAGATTACACTGAACATAAAAAAATCAAACTGCAAGTGCCTTTATGAGTTTGTTAACATTTTCTTAGAATGGCCAGATTTCTCCTGGAAAACAGTTGCTTGAGAAATAGCACTATTCTCAGATGAGGATTATGGCCATGACTCAGGATGCAGACTGTCCTGGAAAACAGAAAAAGTCAGCCTTTCACGCTAAGGTGCCAACTGAACGAATTAGTAAGAACTTACTGCTAACCTGACATTGAACACGTGGGTAGTCACTGTTTCAACCAACTGGGGATTGACTAAGAAGCAGATGTGCTTTGAATTGAGCTGAAAAATAGACTGCAATTGAGATTGCTCATTTTTATTTTATTTTGTCTGCTGTGTTGTGTTCAGTTCTCAAAGGCATATTTTATGAAGGTTATAGGCAAATAAAGATGTGCCCAAAGGCAGATGGCAGGAGCCTGAATCATGTCACAAAGAACGTGAGATCTCCCTGGGTTTGTCTAGCCTAAGGATGAGAAAAGCAGAGAAAACACATCATCCATGTCCAAATATTTGAAGAATGTTTCATTCAGTTTCAAGTATCTCTAAGAAACAAATCAAGGTATAGGGAATGTGAGAAGTGTTAACAAATGTTGCCAGCAATTGAGCCATCCAAGGAAAATGGTAGTGAGTTTCCTATTGTAGAAAATGAGGAAGTCTTTGTCCTATTGCCAACTTTCAACAAATTACTTATTAATACCTAATCTGTAAAGTGAGGTTGGCCATAACCTTCCTTCCAAGGAGTAAGCGTCCTTTAATTTCATGGCTGCAATCACCATCAGCCGTGATTTTGGAGCCCCCAAAAATAAAATCTGACACTGTTTCCACTGTTTCCCTATCTATTTCCCATGAAGTGATGGGACCAGATGCCATGATCTCAGTTTTCTGAACGTTGAGCTTTAAGCCAACTTTTTCACTCTCCTCTTTCACCTTCATCAAGAGGCTCTTTAGTTCTTCTTCACTTTCTGTCATAAGGGTGGTGTCATCTGTATATCTGAGGTTATTGATATTTCTCCCAGCAATCTTGATTCCAGCTTGTGTTTCTTCCAGCCCAGCATTTCTCACGATGTACTCTGCATTTAAGTTAAATAAGCAGGGTGACAATATACAGCCTTGACGGACTCCTTTTCCTATTTGGAACCAGTCTGTTGTTCCATGTCCAGTTCTAACTGTTGCTTCCTGACCTGCATACAGGTTTCTCAAGAGACAGGTCAGATGGTCTGGTATTCCCATCTCTTTCAGAATTTTCCACAGTTTATTGTGATCCACACAGTCAAAGGCTTTGGCATAGTCAATAAAGCAGAAATAGATGTTTTTCTGGAACTCTCTTGCTTTTTCGATGATCCAGCGGATATTGGCAATTTGATCTCTGGTTCCTCTGCCTTTTCTAAAACCAGCTTGAACATCTTGAATTTCACAGTTCACGTATTGCTGAAGATTGGCTTGGAGAATTTTGATCATTACTTTACTAGCATGTGAGATGAGTGCAATTGTGCGGTAGTTTGAGCATTCTTTGGCATTGCCTTTCTTTGGGATTGGAACGAAAACTGACATTTTCCAGTCCTGTGGCCACTGCTGAGTTTTCCAAATTTGCTGGCATATCGAGTGAAGCACTTTCACAGCATCACCTTTGAGGATTTGAAAGAGTTCAACTGGAATTCCGTCACCTAGATAGCGTATTTAAAAACAGAGACATTACTTTGCCAACAAAAGTCCGTCTAGTCAAGGCTATGGTTTTTCCAGTGGTCATGTATGGATGTGAGAGTTGGACGGTGAAGAAAGCTGAGCGCTGCAGAATTGATACTTTTGAAGTGTACTGTTGGAGAAGACTCTTGAGAATCCCTTGGACTGCAAGGAGATCCAATCAATCTATCCTAAAAGAAATCAATCCTGGGAGTTCTTTGGAAGGAATGATGTTGAAGCTGAAACTCCAATACTTTGGCCACCTCATGCGAAGAGTTGACTCATTGGAAAAGACCCTAATGCTTGGTAGGATTGGAGGCAGGAGGAAAAGGGGACGACAGAGGATGAGATGGTTGGATGGCATCACTGACTCGATGGACATGGATTTGGGTAGACTCCGGGAGTTGGTGATGGGCAGAGAGGCCTGGAGTGCTGCAATTCATGGGGTCGCAAAGAGTCGGACACGACTGAGCGACTGAACTGAACTGAACTGTAAAGTGAGGATCATGGCATTTATCCCTGCTCCAGGGAATCTTCCTGACCCAGAAATCAAACCAGAGTCTCCTGCATTGCAGGCAGATTCTTTACCAGCTGAGATACCAGGGAAGCCCTTATTTATTAATTTACACACAGTAATGATTGACTGACTATTTCAGCCACATGATGCGAAGAACTGACTCATTGGAAAAGACCCTGATGCTCGGAAATATTGAAGACAGAAGTAGAAGGGAACAACAGAGGATGAGATGGTTGGACGGCATCACTGTCTCTATGGACATGAGTTTGAGTAAGCTCCGGGAGTTGGTGATGGACAGGGAAGCCTGGTGTGCTGCAGTCCATGGGGATGCAAACAGTTGGACATGACTGAGTGACTGAACTGAACTAACTGAATGATTGATTGGATAAAGTAAAAATTAGGGGAAGACACTGCATAAATTCAGGTGGCATAACACTTTTCTCTACTCATTGTTTGGCTAAAATGTCCACACAGGTTAATCACCGATAGAACTTTGGCCCCTTATAATGTAACAACTATTTTGAAACACCACAAATAGCCAGTTAATAAGTATCACATCATCCATCTGGCTCTCAAGGCCCTTGGCATGTCATTCTTTTCTCTCCTCCGTGTCTTTGAGAACAAGCACAGTAGGCTCAATGCCATGGTCAGTACAGGTTGTAACTGGTGTCTGGCTAGCTTCACAGTGAACATTTTTTGAATAATCCTTTATATTTTTGAAATTAGAATATAAAGAGTCTGCACTTGATAATCACAAAAACTCAATAGAACCTGAAGTATTTGACTAAACAGTTGAGAGAAAAGTTGTTGATCACTTTCCTTTTGTAACTCAGATATGTGTGATGGAATGAGTCTGTAATCAGCCTGCTCAGTCTCTTCATGGAAGTGAGTTTATCTCAGATGACACATCTAACTCGGATATCTTGTGTGATGGATGATAACTATCCCTCTGTCCTTAATTTGGGGGCAGTGAACAGCAGATATGGAAGTAGAATCTTTAGATCTTGATACCTCAAAACAACGTTCTTTGTTTATGACTGCAACAAGGAATTTTCCAATTTGGTAGACCTGCAGGTGTCAACAGTTGATATCAACATGGACTAGGGTGTGGTCTGAGGTCCATGAAAGCTCTTGTCCATTGGAAGACTGTGGTCCTGCCATCACTCAAGCCCCTCCTGGATTACTAAAAAGTCTCCGACCTGCCTGCCTCCTTAGTACTGCCCAAACCAGCTCCAGCCCTGCTACATAAGTGACTATGCTAAAACCACAAAAATATAACCATGTTATTTCTCAGCTTTAAACTAACATCTCATAGTGCTTTCTGGCCGAAATCCTAACTTATTAGCATGGCATTAGCCCTTCGTGTTCTAGTCCTTTCTTTGCCCTCCAATCTCACTTCTTACCACCCAACATGTCATATCTCCATACATCCAGCCCACCATGCACTAGACATGCTGGTTCTGCACCTATTGTTTCCTCTGCCTACATCTCCACTCCCATCCTTTCTCCACCTCAGCCAGACCAACTCCTAATCACTCTTCAGAGCATACTCTGCTATTCTCTTCCAGAAGACACCTTATTTGCTTTAATTCCTTAACTGTGTACCTTTCCATGTGTCTGTACCCTTTAACTTTCCTTTTTCCAAAAAAGAGCCCCTTAGAGATAAAATCCACAAACCAAAAAACTTCACCCACTTACGATGTAAAATTTAATGGATTCTAATGCATTCACAGAGTTGGGCAACTATCGTGAGCCCAAAAGAAGACCCCATGCCCAATGACCATTACACCTCTACCCCTACCCTGCCTAGCCCTAGGTAACCACTAGTCCGCTTCCTGTCCCAATTTATTAGTCTATTCTGAACATTTCATAAAAATGGATTATAAAGTACATGGCCATCGGTGAGAGGTTGAGGATGGAGTGAGACATCAGAGGAAGACTTGACTTTTCTATTTTTAATAGTTCCCTGTTATTTAGATCTTTTCAGTGAGATACATTCACTTTCAGGACTAAAAATAAATAAGATAGAATAGTAGTCAATAGTCTTCCTCATATAAGACACAGTCAATATTCTTGAGTCTTCTCAGGGAAAATGGGTAAAGCAGAGTTTCCAAGCATTGGTGAATAATAAAGAGGTTGAATATTGTAGAATTTTCAAGTGGTAAAGCTTAACATTTCATGTGTTAAGAAATGTTTGGCAAAAGTCAAACTACTAGCTGGTTTTCATTGTGTTCTACAATATACTTTTTTGATTTAGTATGTATATATTACAACTAATACTTTAAATGTAAGAAGCCATACTCAGTATACATGTCAACCCTCTGCAAGTAAATCCAGCCAGTTATTTGGAAGTGTTCTTTGTGAAGTGAGAAACAGAACCACCACTCCCAATGACATGTTCCTAAAAGGATGTGATGATCTGTTGTTTTATTGGCTCTCAGTAGTCAGTATCTTCAAGTTTGTCAAATAAAACCTCAAAGAAAACATATGCTTTGTTTAGTCCAGCACATTCTTGACTGAAACAAACTAAGTGTTCTCTCAGTGATCGTAATTTTAAAGACAAAGATTAATTTGACATACAAGGAAGAAGATACACTACAGCTTGAAAATGAGAAAATGAAATTCATTTTAGCTAAGGAAGAAAGTTCAGGCTGAACACTGGTCTCATAACTCATTTAAGGCAAGTCTTTTTCCTCAAGTTTTTTCTTATAAATTAGAAAGTAACACAATGTTTTCCACTAAATGCTTCTAAAAGAAAAATCGTGTTCCTTAAACCAGTGTTGAGAGACTTGAAAAATAGAGGCTGGAGATTCAGAACAAGGGACAGGGTGATTAAAACCCCTTCAAATCCAAGTCCAGACTGGAGTGAGAGAATGTTATCATCAAGCTCTTTGAAGTTTTAAGTTACAGTGTTTCTGTGGATTTCTCCTATGAGTTGAAGAAACTAAAGATTTTGTAAGTAAAATACCTTGGCACAGCCATCTGGCTGTCTGGTGGTCAGCACTCATCACAAGTGAGTGCTCAATCATGTCCGACTATTTCTGACCGCATGAACCGTAGCCCGCCAGGCTCCTTTGTCCATGTGTTTTCCCAGGCAAGAATACTGGAGTGGGTTGCCATTTCCTTCTCCAGGGTATCTTCCCATCCCAGGGATGGAACCTGCATCTCTTGCGTCTCGTGCACAGCAGGTGGGTTCTTTACCACTAGCATCACCTGGGAAGCCCCAGTGGGTTGAATGCTGGTCCCCAAAAGATATGTCCACCCACACATGCAGCCTCAAGCCAAGGAACATCTGCATCCCCAGAAGCTGGAAGAGACAAGGAAGGAGTCCCCTTGGAGCCCCCCTAGGGACCACAGCCCTATCTCCATCTTGTTTCAGACCTATGGCCTGAATTGTGAGGGAATTAGTTTTTGTTGCTTTAAGCCAAGTTTATAGCAATTTGTTATGTCAGTCCCAGAAGATTACTATACATGAGAATGTGTGATATATGAAATACAACTCTTCGTAAAATATGGAAGTTATGAAACAGTACCTAACACTGAATACCATTTCTATGGAAAGTACAAAATCCACATACACAAATCGTGCACAGGAAAAAAAAAATCATGCATTTTAAAACTAAATGGAGAGAAGTGAAGTGTAGAGCCAGGCTGGGAGCTGTCAGTCAGTGTGGTGCAGAGTCCTCATGGTGGCAAGACCTAATCAGGCGTCATGTGTGGCTCAGGGCCTCTCGGGCTCCATGGTCCAGAGGGCGTCATGGACAACAAGGAGTTAATTGAATACTTTAAGTCTCAGATAAAAGAAGATCCTGATATGGCCTCAGGAGTAGTTGCCATCCAGACTTTGCTGGAGTGCTTTAGAAGAGATACAGGGGAGACAACTCAGGGCCTGAGGGTGAATCTCACCAGGGCCATAGAAACCCTGTGCGGCGGGGACTCTTCAGTGGCTGTGTCGTCTGGCTGGGAGCTCTTCCTGTGCTTCCTCAGCCTTACCTCCCTGGAATACTCTGATTACTTCAAATGTAAAAAGATCATGATGAGCCGGGAGAGATTTTCCTCAGGAGAATATCACTGTCAAGAAATAAAATTGCAGATCTGTGCCATACTTTGATCAAAGATGGGGCAAGAATATTAACACACACCTACTCCAGAGTGGTCCTGAGAGTCTTGGAAGCTGCCCTGGTGCCAAGAAGCGTTTCAGTGTGTACATTGCAGAGTTACATCCTGACTTATCAGGTAAGAAAATGGTCAAAGCCGTCTGCCACCTCAATGTCCCCTTCACTGTGGTCCTTGATGCTGCAGTTGGCTACATCATGGAGAAAGTGGATCTTGTCATAGTTGGTACTGAGGGAGTTGTTGAAAATGGAGGAATCATTAACAAGGTAGGAGCATTGGTTCTGAACAGGTCGTTGCTCACAGTGTGGAGCTCCACAGATGACCTCAGACACCCAACCACATTGTGTATTATGGTTCGTTCCTCTAACCCTATTTAGCTTCAGGACTCTACCATCACAACCAGTGCTTTCCCAGTTACCCTGAGCCACTGCAGTGGGGTCAGTCAAATTCTGGTCGTATTTCTTTCTGCTTTGGAAATTGATCTGTGTAGATTCAGTTCAGTTCAGTCGCTCACTCATGTCTGACTCTTTGGACCCCATGGACTGCAGCATGCCAGGCCTCCCTGTCCATCACCAAATCCCAGAGTTTATTCAAACTCATGTCCATTGAGTCAGTGATGCCATCCAACGATCTCATCCTCTGTCATCCCCTTCTCTTCCTGCCCTCAATCTTTCCCAGCATCAGAGTCTTTTCAAATGAGTCAGCTCTTCACATCAGGTGGCCGAAGTATTGGAATTCCAGCTTCAACATCAGTCCTTTCAGTGAACATCTAGGACCGATCTCTTTTAGGATGGATTGGTTGGATCTCCTTGCAGTTCAAGGGACTATCAAGAGTCTTCTCCAAAAACACAGTTAAAAAGCATCAATTCTTTAGTGCTCAGCTTTCTTTACAGTCCAACTCTCACATCCATACATGACGACTGGAAAAACCATAGCCTTGACAAGATGGACCTTTGTTGGCAAAGTAATGTCTCTGCTTTTTAATATGCTGTCTAGGTTGGTCATAACTTTTCCTCCAAGGACTAAGCATCTTTTTATTTCATGGCTGCAGTCACCATCTGCAGTGATTTTGGAGCCCTAAAAAATAGTCAGCCACTGTTTCCACTATTTCCCCATCTATTTGCCATGAAATGATGAGACTGGATACCATGATCTTAGCTTTCTGAATGTTGAGCTTTAAGCCAACTTTTTCACTCTCCTCTTTCATTTTCATCAAGAGGCGTCTCAGTTCTTCTTCACTTTCTGCCATAAGGGTGGTGTCAACTGCATATCTGAGGTTATTGATATTTCTCCCGGCAATCTTGATTCCAGCTTGTGCTTCATCCAGCCCAGCGTTTCTCATGATGTACTTTGCATGTAAGTTAAATAAGCAGGGTGACAATATACAGCCTTGATGTACCCCTTTTCCTATTTGGAACCAGTCTGGTGTTCCATGTCCAGTTCTAACTGTTGCTTTCTGACATGCATACAGATTTCTTAAGAGGCAAGTCAGGTGGTCTGGTATTCCCATTTCTGTCAGAATTTTCCACAGTTTATTGTGATCCACACAGTCAGAGGCTTTGACATAGTCAATAAAGCAAAAGTAGATGTTTTTCTGGAATTCTCTTGCTTTTTCGATGATCCGGCAGATGTTGGCAATCTGATCTCTGGCTCCTCTGCTTTTTCTGAAACCAGCTTGAACATCTGGATGTTCACAGTTCATGTATTGCTGAAGCCTGGCTTGGAGAATTTTGAGCATTACTTTACTTGTGTGTGAGATGAGTTCAATTATGCGGTAGTTTGAACATTCTTTGGCATTGCCTTTCTTTGGAATTGGAATGAAAACTGACCTTTTCCAGTCCCTTGGCCACTGCTGAGTTTTCCAAATTTGCTGGCATATTGAGTGCAGCACTTTCACAGCATCATCTTTGAGGATTTGAAATAGCTCAACTGGAATTCCATCACCTCCACTAGCTTTGTTCATAGTGATGCTTTCTAAGGCCGACTTCACTTCACATACCAGGATGTCTGGATCTAGGTGAGTGATCACACCATGGTGATTATCTGGGTGATGAAGATCTTTTTTGTATAGTTCTTCCGTGTGTTCTTGCCACCTCTTCTTAATATCTTCTGTTTCTGTTAGGTCCCTACCATTTCTGTCCTTTATTGTGCCCATCTTTTCACGAAATGTTCCTTTGAGATCTCTAATTTTCTTGAAGAGATCTCTAGTCTTTCCCACTCTATTGTTTCCCTCTATTTCTTTGCACTGATCACTGAGGAAGGCTTTCTTATCTCTCCTTGCTATTCTTTGGAACCCTGCATTCAAATGGGTATATCTTTCCTTTTCTCCTTTGCCTTTTATGTCTTTTCTTTTCTCAGCTATTTGTAAGGCCTCCTCAGACAGCCATTTTGCTTTTTACATATCTTTTTCTTGGGGATGGCCTTGCTCTCTGTCTCCTATACAATGTCACGAACCTCTGCCCATAGTTCATCAGGCACTCTGTCTCTCAGATCTAGTCCCTTAAATCTATTTCTCATTTCCACTGTATAATCATAAGGGATTTGATTTAGGTCATACCTGAATGGTCTTGTGGTTTTCCCTACTTTCTTCAATTTAAGTCTGAATTTGGCAATAAAGATTTCATGATCTGAGCCACAGTCAGCTCCCTGTCTTGTTTTTGCTGACGGTATAGGGCTTCTCCATCTTTGGCTGCAAAGAATATAATCATTTGGAGAACATATTTATAATTATCAAAACATGGTTTACTTGGAATTGGGTTTTTTCTTTTTAATGGAGCATATTTGACATCAATACAGTGTTTAAAATTTATCTGTTGCCTCACATGGAAAGATTTCATGATAGTTTATTGTGTTTGATAAAGTATGTATAACGTAAAATTTGCCATCATAATCGTTTTTAAGTGTACAGTTCAGTGGCATTAATTCTGCTCTCACATTGTTGTGCAGCCATAACCATTGTCTGTCTTCAAAGCCTTTCCATCACCCAAAAAACTCACCTTTAAACAAAACTCCTTACTTTTCTCTCCCCCAACCCCTAAGCTATTTTCTGTCTTCGTGATTTTTGCCCTTCCTAGGTACCTTAGGTAAGTGGAATCACACAGTATCTGTCTCTTTTTTTTTGAGTCTGGTTTATTTCACTTAGCATGATGTTTTCAAAGCTCACCTGTACTGTATGTGTGTCAGTGCTTCATTCCTTTTTATGGCTGCATAATATACCATTGTATGGTTGGACCACACTTGTCTATTCATCTATTGATGAATACTTTTTGACTGTTATGACTACTGCTGCTAATAACATAGATGTATAATTAACTTATTTGAGTTTCTGTGTTCTATTCTTTGCTGTATATACCTAAGAGTGGAAGAAAAAGTAAATGGATACTACTTGCTCTTGAAAATTCTGGAAAAGTCCCATGAGTTGTTGGAAGGATCTTTCATGGTTTAAGGGAGAAAAATAATTGCAAGTAAGTTTCAAATAGAAAAAGAATCTGAGGACCATAATGTACCAAACTTTAAACTGTTAGTAAAAGGCATGATCATTTTCTTGGTGACCTAGAGACTAACTCAGGAATCAACTTTAATAGTTTATGGAAATTAAGTTGCTTTGTCCCTACCTAAAACACTTCAACAGTTATACCCCCTACTAAAGCATTGCTTTCTTATCCAGACAGAATTAAATATGACTTTACCTCTTAAAATTCTAATAAAGTGCTATAAATTCAAGAACTGCTGTGACCACTGCTCATCTCTTGCTTTTCTATCAGAGACAGCATGCAGAGTTCCTCCAGTTTTAGTGCTAGGTACTGGTGGCTCAGTGGTAAAGAATATGCCTGCCATGCAGGAGACACGGGTTCGATCCCTGGATCAGAAAGATCCCCTGGAGGAGGGAATGGCTACCCACTCCAATATTCCTGCCTGGAGAATCCCGTGGACAGAGGACCCTGGCAGGTCATAGTCCACAGGGTTGCACAGAGTCAGACACAACTGAAGTGACTTAGCATGCATGCACTATGTTCTAGGCTTTGTGCTAAGCATTTTGAATATATTGTTTCATTGAATCCTTACAACATCTCAGCAAAGTAGAAATAAGATCTGTAGGAAAACTGTAAAAAGTGTACATACGCATAATGAGAATACCTTAAGGAAAAAAGAGAAAGAAATAGAAGTAATATTTGAAGCAATAATGACTGAGAATTTTCCAAAATTAACATCAGACACCAAACTACAGAACAAGAAAGATAAGAGAATAGAAAACAGAGTAAATGCAGATAAAACTACAGTGGAAGCTATCATATTCAAACTGCAGAAAATCAAAGATAAAGTACCAAATCTTGAAAGAAACCTGAGAAAAAAAATCACATCACATATAGAGGAGCAAAGATAAAAATTATCGTATCAACAACTTCTCCTTAGAAACCATCAAGCCAGAGAAGAGTGAGTGAAATAAGTGTAGAGAAAAAAATCCCCACCAACCTAAAAATTCTGTACTTTTGAAATTATCCTTCAAAAGTGAAGAAGAAATAAAATTTTTCAGGTAAACAAACATTGAAAAAATCCATAACCAGGAGACCTGGCTTGCAAGAAATGTTTTAAAAAATTCTTTAGAGAGAAAGAAAATGATGTAGGTCAGAAATTCAGATCCACATAAAGAAAGGAAGAGTATCAAAGAAAGAATAAGTCGAGGTAAACAAAAAGTTTTATTTTCCCTATAGTAGATGGACCTGTTTGTTCAAAATAACACCATGTATTTGATTATGTATACATACATATATATCAATATGTATATTTATGTATATATATATTGGATGGTTGGATGGCATCACTGACTCAATGGACATGAGTTTGAACAAATTCCTGGAGATAGTGAAGGACAGAGGAGCCTGGCATGATGCAGTTCATGGAGTTGCAAAAAGTCGGATACCACTTGGCGACTGAACAACAATATATATACACATATAAATATACTTACACATTGCTGTTGTTATTCAGTCACTAAGTCATGTCTGACTCTTTGTGACCCATGGACTGCAGCACGCCAGACTCCTCTGTCCTTCACTATCTCCAGGAGTTTGCTCTAATTTGTGTCCATTGAGTAGCTGATGCCATCCAACTATTTCATTCTCTGCTGCCTCCTTCTCCTTCTGCCTTCAATCTTTTCCTGATTCTGGGAAAGATTCATACTGCTCATGAAGCAATACAGTGTTATTTGAAAGTGGACTTGGAGTACTGGTAAACATATATTGCGAACTACTCTAGGGCAACCACTAGAAATGTAAAATAAAGTAGTATTCGAACTCCTGGGAAAATGTAGACATGACCAGAGTTAGTTGCAAAAAAAAATTTGGGTAGGTATACGTATCTGGAATTTCTTCCTCAATTTAAGTTGCTAAAAGAGAACCTGCTTTTCCCCATAAGAGTTCTTTTTTGAAAGCTGGCAAAACAATCCTGTGGGGAAAAGGAGAATATTCATGTAAAAGAAAGCAGTTAGGGCTTCCCTGGTGGCTCAGTGGTAAAGAATCTGCCTGCCAATGTGGAGACATGGGTTTGATTCCTGATCCAGGAAGATCCCACATGCTGCAGGGCTACTAATCCATGCTCCACAACTATTGAGCCTATGTTCTAGAGCCTGGAAGCTGCAACTACTGAGCCCATGAGCCACAACTACTGAAGCTTGCATACCTTGAGCCCATGCTCTGCAACAAGACAAGCCAACACAATGAGAAGCCAGCCCACTGCAACTAGAGAGTAGCCCCTGTTCGCCGAAAATAGAGAATAGCCTGCAGGCAGCAACAAAGACCCAGGACAGCCAAAAATAAATAAGTAAATAAATAAAAATAACCATTCAAAAATCAAATAAAGAAAGAAGTCATTTAAAATTATATGTAGTGTATATTTCTAAGATAAAACCTAAATGACTTTCTTGTCTTAGCCACAACAGGTGAGATAGGCCAGGTGCAGCACATGGACTCCTGAGCAGCGCATCATGCTGATGATGGGGTCTTTATCAATGTCTCCCAACACATAATGGTCCCTGCACTAGATTGAAGAGCATGCACTCAAAAATCACAGCTACCCAGAGTCTGTGAATGCAGCTTTATTTGGAAACGGGGTCTTGGCAGGTGTCACCAGGTTCAGACGAGGTCATATTGCAGTTTTTGTTGTTGTTCAGTTGCTCAGTCGTGTCCGACTCTTTGCAACCCTGTAGACTGCAAGCTTTCCTGTCCGTCACTATCTCTTGGAGTTTGCTTAAACTCATGTCCATAGAGTCAGTGATGCCATCCAACCATCTCATCCTTTGTTGCTCATTTCTCGTCCTGCCCTAAATCTTTCCCAGCATCAGAGTCTTTTCCAAAGAGTCAGTTCTTTGCATCAGGTGGCCAAAGTATTGGAACTTCAGCCTCAGCATTAGTCCTTCCGATGAATACTCAGGGTTGATTTCCTTTAGGATTGACTAGTTTGATCTCCTTGCAGTCCAAGGGATTCTCAAGTGTCTTCTCCAGCATCACAGTTCAAAAGCATCAATTCTTCAGCACTCAGCCTTCCTTACTGCAGTAATATGGCTTTAAATCACATATGACAGACATCCCCATGAAAGAAGGAAATTTGGGCACCAGCACACACAGAGAGTGGATTGCCACATACATCTACAGAGTGGTGTGTCTAGAAGCCAAGATACCCAAAGACTGCCAAAGACCACTAGACGCTGGGAGGGAGGATGGAACAGATTCTCCCAGAAGCCCCAGGAAAGTATCAATCCTGCCTTGTTTATATGTGCTTTATATATGCCTTGTTTTCAGATTCCTGGCCTCCAGAACTGTGAGACAGTAAATTTCGTAAGCCACCCAGCTTGTTGTACTTTGTTACAGCAGTCCTAGGTAACTAATAAAATCTCTCACTTGAGTTTTATAAAAACATTCAAACTGGCCTGTGGAGTTCTCCTTCTCATCCTCTTTAATTAAAATTGGAAGAACTCATGGCAAGGTGTGCCCGCACACAGCCATTCCTGGGGTATGCATTCACCTTCCACCCTACTCTCCCACCTCCACCATTTAACTTGCCTGGGGCACAGTTCACTGGGATTTCAGACAGCCTGGTGGCTCAGATGGTAAAAAATCTTTCTGCAAGGCAGGAGACCCAGGTTCAATCCCTGGGATGGGAAGATCCCCTGGAGAAGGGAATGGCTACCCACTCCAGTATTCTTGCTGGAGAATACCATGGACAGAGGAGCCTGGTGGGGAACAGTCCATAGGATTGCAAAGAGTCAAACACGACTGAGCAACTAACACTTAGAGCTTAGAGCTTCAGACAGCCAGGGATGTGTGTGTGTATGTGCGCGCACGCGCGTGCACTAAAGCTCTCATCCATCTCAAGGTGGGAGGTTGGAGCTTGTTATGGAATTAAACTTGGACAAAGGAAGCTCCCTGGTGGTTAGCTCACAGAAAAAGGACTTGCATTATGTTGAAGCCACCTCTTTGCTAACATCTGAGAGACATTATTTTTTTGTTTGTTTGGTTTCTCTTAACTGAACCAATCACAGAATGGTGATCTCACCAGCACAGGAGACCTACATGCAATACACTCTTCTTGCTGACCATGATCCTGAAGAACTTAAGCATTTAAAGCCCAGAGGCTTCAGACACTGCAGAACAGGAAGGTCTTGGCAGAAGCACAAGGCTGGTGCTCCATCTGCCCAGGAGGAGCCTGCAGGAGAGTTGGTTCATGATGACACAACTCAGGGATCCTCTGCTCCCATCTGAGGGAAAGTGCTCCAGCATGTGGGGTCAGAAGAAATGTTTTCAAGGAAATTTTGGAAAGAGAAGTTTATGAGTCAGGATATAGTCTCAAAACAATCAAAACCATTTGTTTTGCATTTTCTTCAGCCTGAAAAGATATGACACTGAAGCCGAAAGAGCTGGAAAATCTCCTGCAAACATCCTGCAGACCTTGGGAGAGCCATACTTATGCAATGATGCTTCTGGGAAGTCAAGGAAAGATGTGCACATTTACATTTAGAAGACAGAATAATTACTCTATTAGTATTATTCATATAACAATGCTCCAAGGAGAAATCTCAATTAACAGAAATAGTAAATGATATCATATTTAGTATTACTCATCAAATAGTAAATATGATATCATTTACTATTAGATAATTAAGAGATTTTGAGAATGGATGGCACATTTTTCTTTGGGTATTTTCTCAACAACTTCACATGGGAGAGAGGGAACAGGGAGAGACTCTGAGTATTTTTCAGCATTACTTATAGATATTTCAAATCTGTGGTGAAATAAAGGCAAAGAAGGAAGGAAGGATGGGAAAGGGAGGAATGGTAGGAGGGAGGGAAGGAGGGAAGAAAGAAATTACTCAGTAAATAAGAAGTGTGCATACTTGCTAAGTAGCTTCAGTCATGTCTGACTTTGCAACTCCATGGACTGTAGTGTTCCAGGCTCCTTTGTCCTTGGGATTCTCCAGGCAAAAATACTGAAGTGGATTGTCATGCCCTCCTCCCGGAGATCTTCCTGACCCCAGATCGAACCCAAGTCTCTTATGTCTTCTGCATTGGTAGGCATGTTCTTTACCACTAGTACCACCTGGAAAGCAAATAAAAGGTACTAGAAACCACATGTTGGTAGATTATGAAGCCCACATCAGAAGCAGTTGGTCTTCTATGAAAACAGAAAGACAAAGCCACTTGCTGTTTTGATTACTAAAAGATGGGATCCCAGAGAAAATGAACATCTTTTGTCATGACCACATCTTTTTAAGTAAAATTTTCAAATTATTTTTTGTCTGAAAATAAATGAGCCATTGTTGATCAAGGAGATAAAAAAATCTACAAACTAAATAGAAATATCTGGTAAAGACTAACGATGTAAGTTACAAAATTAATAGCAAGAAATATAATGTAGAGGTTAAGAATTTTTTTGTTTGTTTGTTGTTTTCTGATTCATGATGTTGTGTGTGTTGGGGTGTGTGATACACACAAATGCCTATGGGGCAGAATCCACAGAAGATTCTGGGGGCTCAAGACTTATTTATTCAGGCTCACAAGAACACTGCTGGGGCTCTGCATGAGAAAACTGGAGGAAAATCTTTCACTCACAGGGCAAGAGGAACTGACAGGTCCCTAATGGTGTTATTTTACGTAAAAAACATAATCAGAGGTAGCGTTAGAACCACAGCTGACGACGGACGGTGGACAACGTGATTCTAGTCCTTATTCAACACCTGTTCCCCACAGGCCACCCTGTCTCCTGGGGACCATCAGTACTTACAGGTGCATCAGAAACCACAGAAATTCTGAAACAGATCTAAAACGTGAGGAGCAAAATGTTCTTAATTTCTCAAGAACACAAATAAACAATAGAGTTTATTCACTCCCTTTAGGTACCTGAAAGACATTGTTATTGTTAAATAACCTGACAAATTGTGTGTGTGTGTGTGTGTGTGTATGTGTGTGTGTGAGTGTAATATTTATTGAATGTGATATGCAGTGGCTAAAAAGAAAAGCAAACAAACAAAAAAATGATTCCATTTAGCTTGCTTGCACTGCAGCTTTGTGAGAAATCCAGTATTAAATAGAAGGCATGACATCCCTCTTCCATTCATTTTCTCCATTTAATTTTATTTGATTGAAAATGTTGAAACAATCCATTTCTCTAATGTCTATGGTTAGTTTTGAAAACACATAACAGATACATTTAATTTTTAATTTTTTTTAGGTTTTAATTGGAGGGTAATCCCTTTACAATGTTGTGTTAATTTCTGCAGTACAATAAAGTGTACATGTATACGAATATCCCCTTCCTCTTGAACCTCCCTCCCACCCCCCATCCCACCTCTTGAGGTCATCACAGAGCACCAGGCTGAGCTCCCTATCGTATACAACAGCTTCTCAGTAGCTATGTATTTTCCACATGGTAATGTATATATTTTAATGCTACTCTCTCAATTCGTCCCCCTCTCTCTTTTCCCAGCTGTGTCCACCAGGCTCTTCTCTATGTCTATGTCTCTGTTCTTGCCCTGAAGATAGGCTCATCTGTACCATTCTTCTAGGTTTCACATACATGCTTTGATATACGATATTTGTTTTTTCTCTTTCTGACTTATGTCACTCTGTATGACATAAGGCCTCATTCTCTCTTTTTAGACCTAAAGTCTGCAAGATCTTTTTAAAAAGTAGTTAAATGTTATCTACTCTCAGTCACGTTTCCATAAAGAAAAAGATGAGGCCTGTTGGCACCTGTAATGTCACCACAAATAGCCTAAAGGGAATGGACTTGCAATAAAAAAAATTATAAGAGGACAAGCTATTGTGAGCATCTGTGGTGCCTCTGGATATTCTGTTGTTACATTTAAGAACATCCTTTACTTGTTCTTCCCTATTTGCTCCGTGTAGTTCACTGAGATTAGTCAAATGGGCTTCTCCTAGACATTATGGACCTTTCTTGCAAATCCATAAAGTTCAGAAAGCTGCACGTGTAACTTCTCAGGAATGTGGGAAACTGGGAGCCAAACAGGTCTACTTATACATCCTCCAAGAACTGGAAAATACCCTCAACTATGACAAAAAAACATTTTCCATTTAAGACTTTCCTCTTCATTTTTGGGGGTGATGCTACCAAATTTCACATACCCATCACTATAATATGTGTGCAGGACTTATATTTGAATTTCCATTCCACTCCCTTATTTCCCTTTCAAATTAGCTCCAAATTATGAATAATGAGGATGGAAGGATTTCTGTGTTTAAAGTCCTAGAAGTAAAGGTTTCAATAGTCAATGTTCTAAAAAGCAGTTGACTTCTCTGCATTCTGAGCAAGATTCAGTGACAACTGGTTGGCAGCCAGGTGGGCTAAAAGAGATGTTTAAAATATCATGGAAATGAAATGAATGTAGTCTCTGTTAATCAGGTTCCTCCTAGACAACTGGAAGATACTAGCTTGTCTTGGACACTGCACTTGAGTGGGGAAAAAAATATTCCAATGGATAGTTTTCTGACAGGATCAGAAAGTCCCAACTTGACCCACTAGCCTCTCGGAGACTGGTCACCTGACAGTCACCTGAATGGACCAATGCACAGACAGCATTCTGAAGTCAAATGGTACCTAGCAAGTTCACCCATGGTCCACTGAAGCTAACATCGTCAATAAATTTTCCAAGAAGTTGTGAGTTCAAGGGAAAAAAGAACTGAAGAGAAAAAGAAATACAAACTATTTTGCAGATATGAAAGATGAAAAATATAAATACATATATTTTGAATAATACTTTCTGATAGTATCCATGTAAGTCATCCCATCCTCCTTGTGTTTGGGGAAGACTCTCTGGTTCTAGTGACATAAAAACAGGCATGAAAGAATGTTTCAAATACAATTATAAAGTAATCTTCAGCTCTAGAATTAAACCATCTATTTTAAACACTGCTATTGTTGTTGCTTAGTCGCTAAGTCATGTCTGACTCTTTTGTGACCCCATGGACTGTAACCTGCCAGGCTCCTCTGTCCATGGGATCTCTCAGGCAAGAATACTGGAATGGGTTGTCATGTCCTTCTCCAGGGGATCTTCCCAGCCCAGGAATCGAACTGCATTGGCCGGAGGAGTCTTTACCACTGAGACACCAGGGAAGCCCCTCCAAAGGGCAAAATGTTGTTAATCAAGAGACAAGCAGCCAGGAAACCACCTGAGTCAAGATTAAAGGGACAAGAGAGACTCATCAAAATTAGGAGACCAGACCACTTGAGACCCTGAACAAATCCTAATCCTTATCAGCAACCCCATCCTTGAGCCATTGCTATAAAACTCTTCACCAAGTCCTCCTGGGTTTGGACACACAATGTTGAGAGGCACAAGCCTGCCATGGCCTCCTTTATTAGGCAAAGCAATAAAGCTATCCTTTTCTACTTCACCCAAAAACAAATTCATTTTTACTGCAGCTGATGCACAATAAGGAAAGAGGGAAAATCTAGGTACCTAGCAAAATCAACCTCATATATCTTTGCAATATCAACTCACTTTGACCCTCACAGCTAAATTCATAACAACAATATTAAACACACTTAGCTTATATTCTCTTCCACTTTCATGTAACACTTTGAAAGCTGGGTTCAGTGCCCCGATTCCCCTTTAGAACTATCTCCTGTAGTTTTTTCAAGAAAGTTGCAGTCCTCTATGTTTTTGACATGTATTGATGTCCGTAATGCTAGTGAATATCCAATTTCTTATATTGTCACCCTGCTTATTTAACTTATATGGAGAGTACATCATGAGAAACGCTGAGCTGGATGAAGCACAAGCTGGAATCAAGATTGCTGGGAGAAATATCAATAACTTCAGATATGCAGATGACACCACCCTTATGGCAGAAAGTGAAGAAGAACTAAAGAGCCTCTTAATGAAAGTGAAAGAAGAGAGTGAAAATGTTGGCTTAAAGCTCAACATTCAGAAAACTAAGATCATGGCATCTGGTCCCAACACTTCATGTCAGATAGATGGGGATACAGTAGAAACAGTGGCTGGCTTTATTTTTCT
This sequence comes from Giraffa tippelskirchi, assembly GCF_054371585.1. Taxonomy (NCBI): domain Eukaryota; kingdom Metazoa; phylum Chordata; class Mammalia; order Artiodactyla; family Giraffidae; genus Giraffa; species Giraffa tippelskirchi. The sequence continues at coordinate 54,002,768 of NC_137280.1, forward strand.
GGGCTCCAAAATCACTGCAGATGTTGATTGCAGCCATGAAATTAAAAGACGCTTACTCCTTGGAAGGGAAGTTATGACCAACCTAGACAGCATATTGAAAAGCAGAGACATTACTTTGTCAACAAAGGTTAGTCTAGTCAAGGCTATAGTTTTTCCAGTGGTCATGTATGGATGTGAGAGTTGGACTGTAAAGAAAGCTGAGCGCATAAGAATTGATGCTTTTGAACTGTGGTGTTGGAGAAGACTCTTGAAAGTCCCTTGGACTGCAAGGAGATCCAACCAGTCCAACCTAAAGGAGATCAGTCCTGGGTGTTCTATGGTAGGACTGATGTTGAAGCTGAAACTCCAATACTTTGGCCACTGGATGTGAAGAGCTGACTCATTTGAAAAGACCCTGATGCTGAGAAAGATTGAGGGCTGGAGGAGAAGGGGATGACAGAGGATGAGATGGTTGGATGGCATCACTGACTCAATGGACATGGGTTTGGGTGGACTCTGGGAGTTGGTGATGGACAAGGAGGCTTGGCATGCTGCGGTTCATGGGGTCGCAAAGAGTCAGACACAACTGAGCAGCTGAATTGAATTGAAATTGAATGTGAAAAAAAAAATTGGGCTTTACTAGTGGCTTAGCTGGTAAAGAATCCGCCTGCAATGAGGGAGAGCTGGGTTTGATCCCTGGATTGGGAAGATCCCCTGGAGAAGGGAACAGCTACCCACTACAGCATTCTGGCCTGGAGAAGTCCATGGACTGTGTAGTCCAGGGGGTCACAAAAAGTTAGACGCGACTGAGTAACTTTCACTTTCATATTAAAAACTCAGAGAAGGCAGACTCAGAAACAGTGAAGTGTTTTCAACAAAATATGATTTAAAACTAACAAATTTATGAAAGTTATTATAAAACACAAACAGGAAGAAAAATAATTGATGTTGCTGGTATATGATACACTTGAAAGTTATCCCACAGTGCGTATGCCTCTCTCAAAGAAAGTTTTCCAACTGATTCTGTTCTTATTTTGAAAAGGAAATACTACCCTTGAGTATAATACATTAGCTACTTTTACATAAAGTGAAAGAGTTAGTCACTCAGTTGTGTCTGACTCTTTGCGAACCCATGAACTGTAGCTCACCACACTGTTGCTCACCAGGCTCCACTGTCCATGGAATTTCCCAGGCAAGAATTCGGGAGTGGGTTACCATCGCCTTCTCCAGAGGGTCTTTCTGACCCAGGGATTGAACCCAGGTCTTCCCTCATCGCAGGCACTTTCATTACCTCTCTACCATCTGAGCCACCAGGGAAGCCCTTTCACAAAACCCAAACTCTAACTACAACAAACAGTTTCTCTCTGATACTACAATTAATTCTAAAGTCACTAACATCTTTGTTTTCTTTTTGATTCAGATTTAATCCATCAGAAAGCTACGACTTTCTCTAATCTCATGTCCACGGGACAATGTATATTCAGTTCGGTTCAGTTCGGTCACTCATCGTGACTGACTCTTTGAGATCCCATGGACTGCAGCATGCCAGGCCTCCCTGTCCATCACCAACTCCTAGAGTTTCTCAAACTCATGTCGATCGAGTCGGCGATGCCATCCAACTGTCTCATCCTCTGTTGTCCCCTTCTTTTCCTGCCTTCAATCTTTCCCAGCATTAGGGTATCTTCCAATGAGTCAGTTCTTCACATCAGGTGGCCAAAGTAATGGAGTTTCCGCTTCAGCATCAGTCCTTCCAATGAATATTCAGGACTGATTTCCTTTAGGATGGACTGGTTGGATCTCCTTGCAGTCCAAGGGACTCTCAAGAGTCTTATCCACTACCACAGTTCAAAAGCATCAATTCTTGGACACTCAGCTTTCTTTATAGTCCAACTCTCACATCCATACATGACTACTGGAAAAACCATGGCTTTGAATAGGTGGACCTTTGTCGGCAAAGTAATATCTCTGCTTTTTAATATGCTATCTAGTTTGGTCATAACTTTTCTTCCAAGGAGTAAGCGTCTTTTCATTTCATGACTGCAGTCACCATCTGCAGTGATTTTGGAGCCCCCCAAACTAAAGTCTGTCCCTGTTTCCATTGTTTCCCAATCTATTTCCCAATCTATGAAGTGATGGGACCAGATGTCATGATCTTAGTTTTCTGAATGTTGAGTTTTAAGACAACTTTTTCATTCTCCTCATTCACTTCTATCAAGAGGCTCTTTAGTTCTTCTTCACTTTCTCCCATGAAGGTGGTGTCATCTGCATATCTGAGGTTATTGATATTTCTCCCAGCAATCTTGATTCCAGCTCGTGCTTCATCCAGCCCAGCGTTTCTCATGATGTACTCTGCATAGCAGTTAAATAAGCAGGGTGACAATTTACAGCCTTGACATGCTCCTTTCCTGATTTGGAACCAGTCTGTTGCTCCATGTCCAGTTCTAACTGTTGATTCCTGATCTGCATACAGATTTCTCAGGAGGCAGGTCAGGTGGTCTGGTATTTCCATCTCTTGAAAAATTTTCCACACTTTGTTATGATCTACACAGTCAAAGGCTTTGATGTAGTCAATCAAGCAAAAGTAGATGCTTTTCTGGAACTCCCTAGCTTTTTTGATGATCCAACGGATGTTGGTAATTTGATCTCTGGTTCCTCTGCCTTTTCTAAAACCAGCTTGAACATCTGGAAGTTCATGGTTCACGTACTGTTGAAGCCTGACTTGATGAATTTTGAACATTACTTTGCTAGCATATGAGATGAGTGCAATTGTGTGGTAGTTTGAACATTCTTTGGCATTGCCTTTCTTTGGGATTGGAATGAAAACTGACATTTTCCAGTCTGTGTCCACTGCTGAGTTTTCAAAATTTGATGGCATATCGAGTGCAGCACTTACACAGCATCATCTTTTAGGACTTTAAATAACTCAGGTGAAATTCCACCACCTCCACTAGCTTTGTTCATAGTGATGCTTCCTAAGGCCCACTTGATTTCACATTCCCGGATGTCTGGCTCTAGGTGAGTGATCACACCATCATGGTTATCTGGGTCATGAAGATCTTTTTTGTATAGTTCTTCTGTGTATTCTTGCCACCTCTTCTTAGTATCTTCTGCTTCTTTTAGGCTCATACCATTTCTGTCCTTTATTGTGCCCATCTTTTCACGAAATGTTCCTTTGAGATCTCTAATTTTCTTGACGAGATCTCTAGTCTTTCCCACTCTATTGTTTCCCTCTATTTCTTTGCACTGATCACTGAGGAAGGCTTTCTTATCTCTCCTTGCTATTCTTTGGAACCTTGCATTCAAATGGGTATATCTTTCCTTTTCTTCTTTGCCTTTCATGTCTTTTCTTTTCTCATCTATTTGTAAGGCTTCCTCAGGCAACCATTTTGCCTTTTTCCATTTCTTTTTTTCTTGGGGATGGTCGCAATCCCTGCCTCCTGTACAATGTCATGAACCTCCATCCATAGTTCTTCAGGCACTCTATCAGATCTAATCCCTTGAATCTATGTGTCACTTCCACTGTATAATCATAAGGGATTTGGTTTAGGTCAAATCAAACTAGTTTTGCCTACTTTCAGTAGTTTTTCCTACTTCCTTCAGTTTAAGCCTGGATTTTGCAATAAGGAGTTCATAATCTGAGCTACACTCAGTTCCCGGTCTTGTTTTTTTTTTTTTTTTATAAATTTATTTATTTTAGTTGGGGGCTAATTACTTTACAATATTGTAATAGTTTTTGCCATACATTGACATGAATCAGCCACGGGTTTACATGTGTTCCCCTTCCTGGACCCCCCCACCCACCTCCCTCCCCATCCCATCCCTCTGGGTCATCCCATTGCCCCGGCCCTGAGCCCTTGTCACATGCATCGAACATGGAATGGTGTTCTGTTTCACATATGATAATATACATGTTTCATTGCTATTCTCCCAGAACGTCCCACCCTCACCTTCTCCCTCAGAGTCCATAAAATTGTTCTATGCATCTGTGTCTCTTATTCTGTCTCGCATATAGGGTTATCGTTACCATCTTTCAAATTCCATATATATGCATTAGTATACTGTATTGTTGTTTTTCTTTCTGGCTTACTTCACTCTGTATAATGGGCTCCAGTTTCATCCATCTCAGTAGAACCGATTCAAATGTATTTTTTTTAATGGCTGAGTAATATTCCATTGTGTATATGTACCACAGCTTCCTTATCCATTCGTCTGCTGATGGACATCTAGGTTGCTTCCATGTCCTGGCTATTGTAAACAGTGCTGCGATGAACATTGGGGTACACGCGTCTCTTTCAATTCTGGTTTCCTCGGTGTATATGCCCAGCAGTGGGATTGCTGGGTCATATGGCAGTTCTATTCCCAGTTTTTTAAGGAATCTCCACACTGTTCTCCATAGTGGCTGTACTAGTTTGCATTCCCACCAACAGTGTAAGAGGGTTCCCTTTTCTCCACACCCTCTCCAGCATTTATTGCTTGTAGACTTTTGGATAGCAGCCATTCTGACTGGTGTGAAATGATACCTCATTGTGGTTTTGATTTGCATTTCTCTAATAATGAGTGATGTTGAGCATCTTTTCATGTGTTTGTTAGCCATCTGTATGTCTTCTTTGGAGAAATGTCTGTTTAGTTCTTTGGCCCATTTTTTGATTGGGTCGTTTATTTTTCTGGAATTCAGCTGCAGAAGTTGCTTGTATATTTTTGAGATTAATTGTTTGTCTGTTGTTGTTTTTGCTGACAGTATAGAGTTTCTCCATCTTTGGCTGCAAAGAATATAATCAATCTGATTTTGGTATTGACCATTTATTGATGTCCATTTTTAGAGTCTTCTCTTGCATTGTTGGAAGAGGGTGTTTGCTGTGACCAGTGTGTTCTCTTGGCAAAACTCTGTTAGCCTTTGACCTGCTTCATTTTGTACTCCAACGCCAAATTTGCCTGTTACTCCATGTATCTCTTACCTTCCTACTTTTGCATTCCAGTCCCCTATGATGAAATGGACATCTTTTTTAGGTGTTATTTCTAGAAGATTTTGTAGGTCTTCACAGAACTGTTCAACTTCAGCTTCTTCAGCATTTCTGGTTGGGGCATAGACTTGGATTACTGTGATAATGAATGGTTTGCCTTGGAAACAAACAAAACCTTGTGCACACTAGGACCCAGGAAAAATGAGCAATGACCCCACAAGAGACTGACCCAAACTTGCCCATGAATGTCCAGGAGTCTCTGGCGGAGGCATGGGTTGGTGGTGGCCTGCTTCACAGTTGGGGGCACTGAGTGCAACAGTGCCCCCATGGGACCTTTTGAAGGAGGTTGCCATTATCTTCATTACCTCCACCATATTTGGCCTCAGGTTAAACAACAGGGAGGGAACACAGCTCTGCCCATCAACAGAAAATTGAAATAAAGATTTACTGAGCATGGCTCTGCCCATCAGAACAAGACCCAGTTTCCCCCTCAGTCAGTCTCTCCCATCAGGAAGCTTCCATAAGCCTCTTATCCTTCTCCATCAGAGGGCAGACAGAATGAAAACCACAGTCACAGAAAACTAACCAATCTGATCACAAGGACCACAGCCTTGCATAACTCAATGAAACTATGAGCCATGCCCGTGTAGGGCCACCCAAGATGGATAAGCCATGGTGGAGAGTTCTGACAAAACGTGACCCACTGGAGAAGGGAAAGGCAAACCACTTCAGTATTCTTGCCTTGAGAACCCCATGAATAGCGTTAAAAGGCAAAAAGATAGGACAGTGAAAGATGAACTCCCAAGATAGGTAAGGGGCCCGATATGCTACTGGAGAAGCGTGGGGAAATAACTCTAGAAAGAATAAAGAGATGGAGACAAAGCAAAAACAACACCTAGTTGTGGATGTGACTGGTGATGGAAGTAAAGTCTGATGCTATAAAGAACAATATTGCATGGGAACCTAGAATGTTAGATCCATGAATCAAGGTAAATTCAGTTCAGTTCAGTTCAGTTCAGTCGCTCAGTCGTGTCCAACTCTTTGCGACCTCATGATTCGCACACGCCAGGCCTCCCTGTCCATCACCAACTCCTGGAGTCTACCCAAACCCATGTTCATTGAGTCGGTGATGCCATCCAGCCATCTCATCCTCTGTCAACCCCTTCTCCTCCTGCCCCCAATCCTTCCCAGCATCAGGGTCTTTTCCAATGAGTCAACTCTTTGCATGAGGTGGCCAAAGTATTGGAGTTTCAGCTTCAACATCAGTCCTTCCAATGAACAACCAGGACTGATCTCCTTTAGGTTGGACTGGTTGGATCTCCTTGAAGTCCAAAGGACTCTCACGAGTCTTCTCCAACACCACAGTTCAAAAGCATCAATTCTTCAGCGCTCAGCTTTCTTCACTGTCCAACTCTCACATCCATACATGACCACTGGAAACACCATAGCCTTGACTAGATGGATCTTTGCTGGCAGAGTAATGTCTCTGCTTTTAAATATGGTATCTAGGTTGGTCATAACCTTCCTTCCAAGGAGTAAGCATCTTTTAATTTCATGGCTGCAATCACCATTAGCAGTGATTTTGGAGCCCAAAAAAATAAAGTCTGACACTGTTTCCACTCTTTCCCCATCTACTTTCCATGAAGTGATGGGACCAGATGCCATGATCTTAGTTTTCTGAATATTGAGCTTTAAGCCAACTTTTTCACTCTCCTCTTTCACTTTCATCAAGAGGCTCTTTAGTTCTTCTTCACTTTCTGCCATAAGGGTGGTGTCATCTGCATATCTGAGGTTATTGATATTTCTCCTGGCAATCTTGATTCCAGCTTGTGTTTCTTCCAGCCCAGCATTTCTCATGATGTACTCTGCATATAAGTTAAATAAGCAGGGTGACAATATACAGCCTTGATGTACTCCTTTTCCTATTTGGAACCAGTCTGTTGTTCCATGTCCAGTTCTAACTGTTGCTTCCTGATCTGCATACAGGTTTCTCAAGAGTCAGGTCAGATGGTCTGGTATTCCCATCTCTTTCAGAATTTTCTACAGTTTATTGTGATCCACACAGTCAAAGGCTTTGGCATACTCAATAAAGCAGAAATAGATGTTTTTCTGGACTCGCTTGCTTTTTTGATGATCCAGCGGATGTTGGCAAGGTAAATTGGAAGTGGCCAAACGGGAGATAGCAAGAGTGAACATAGACATTTTAGAATCCGTGAACTAAAATGGACTGGAATGGGTGAATTTAACTCAGATAACCATTATATCTACTACTGTGGGCAAGAATCTCTTAGAAGAAATGGACTAGCCCTCATAGTCAACAAAAGAGTCCGAAATGCAGTAGCTGGATGCAATCTCAAAAATGACAGAATGATCTCTGTTCATTTCCAAGGCAAACCATTCAATATTACAGTAACCCAATGTATATTAATTACATGGAAACTTTGGACTTTTCTATCACACTGTTCTTATTTGTCCAGAGTCATTGTGACAGCCTTTGTGACAGACTCAGGTTGATATTAATGCCAAAAAGACATACCCTATCATCTGGGGGGATGTTAGAAAATTCCAGCAGTGAGAGCCAAATTCACAAAGGTATATGCACAGTGACTCCTTCCTTCCACTGCCCATAACTGCTGCCTGCTCAGGAGAGCTCCGAACAGAGGCAACCTTGCTCATGTGTTATTGCAGCGAGAAACAGAACACGTATTCAGGCCCTTTACAGGAATCTTTCTCTGGGGCTTGGCGCCAATGAACCACCACAAGCCAACATTGTTTGGGTCTTTGAGTCCTTGGTTCTCAAAGAGGGGGTGCCCAGTATTTCCTGGCTCCTGCTCTCGGAGACTTGGCCCTCCGCTTGTAGAAGAATCGGATTGCAGAGGGAAAGCAGCCTCTGGGGATGCCTGGAGAGTCAAGGCAGTTTCCATCCTGGTGGCAGACAGGATACCAGGGGATTAGCTGTAGCGGACTTGCTGCTGGACCCAGTCGGCTCAGGCCTTGTCCCCAGGCCTCCAGCCAGACAGGAAGGCTGCTTTGCTGGGGAAAGCATCGTCGTTTCAAGTAGGCCTCTCTTACCTCCATGTGACCTTGTGGAGAGAAAATAACAATCACACCCATTCCAGCAGCTCCCAGAAAATGGTATTCTGACTCTCCATATATGACCCTCACTCTCAGGAATCTCATATTGTGCCAAATACCACAACTCACAAACCTAAAGGCGTAAAAATCTTCCACCTTTTTCATTATGTGATGACGCACATTGGCCTCTCCGTGACAAAGGGGCTGATTCAAGTTCACAAAAAGTGCAGTCCATAGTCGTGCCAAAAATAAAACTCAAGATCTGAGGACCTGGAGGTGTAAGCTTGTCTTGCACATATATTATTTCCTCATGCAGTGGAAGGTTCCGGTTGATTGAGTCACTGAATGATCTTAACTGGACCCCATGTTTCCATGTTCCCCAACTGCAAACCCAAGGCAGTCCACAGAACTCCCAGAATAGCCCTCCCCAAATGGAAATCAGAGGATATTCATCCCTCTCCATACACACACACACACACACACACACACACGACACCCCAGAGGCTACACATTGCACTTAGAAGGAAACCCCAGTGCCTCACCTTGACTCACTGGGTCTTCTGACCCTGACTGCCAGCCTTCTCTTTGGCGTCTTTTTCTCACTACCTCCCTCGCCCCCTGCTCTCGGGTACCCCCTCCTTCCTCCTCTTCCTTGAGAGGTGGGCTCTGTCCTACCTGGGAACCTTTTACTCTCTCCTCTTCTGCCTGGAGCACTGTCTGTCTCACACCTCCACGTTTCTCACCCCTTTCCATCCCCCTGTCCTGCTTCACTTCTCTTTGACACTCTCTGCCCAGGGAATTCAGTATCTCAGGTGCATTGCCCGTCTGCCCCACTGGAAGGAAGGCAGGGGTGTCATCTTGTATGGACTCATCCCAGCCAGTCTGACATAGCAGAGGAGGTGCGCAGCTAAAGCATGGGGGATAAACAAATAAGAAAGCCTGGATAAGGTTCTGCATGCTGCATGGGTAGCAGGCAGCTCTTGGTGGACCAAGACTTCATCAATCAGCAGTTAATGGTCACGCACAGACTCCAAAATTGGTCACTTTGCACCAATTCAGTCCACCATCTCAGTGACGCTCCATGGCTATATTAAACTCTGTGAAAATATAAAGTCCACTTCTATTCACTGTATTTTTCCAGCCACTAATCAAGACCACAGGGTAGAGGAAATAAGATCATGTACAGTCATGGTGGCTAATACAACTTTCGACCCCATCCAAGCTGTGTGATTTTAGGGGTGCTGTTAAACCTCTCTGGTCTCTAGTTCCTGTTCTAGGGCAAACTGTGTTCCCTCAAAGAAGTCCAGATGTTGAAGTCCTCATGGCCAGTACCTCAGAATGTAATCAATTGTGTAAACAGGTCTGTTCAGAGATAACTGGATTAAAATGAGGTTATTCATGTGGTCCCTGATCCAACATGGGGCGTCCCTGGTGGCTCAGAAGGTAAAGAATCTACCTGCAATGCAAGAGACACAGGTTCAATCCCTGGGTGGAGCAGATAACCTGGAGAAGGGAATGGCACTCCACTATAGTATGTTTGCCTGGGAAATCCCATGGAGAGAAGAGCCTGGCGGACTACAGTCCATGGGGTTGCAGAGTTGGACACTACTGGATAAGCACACAAGTGTGTGACTCTGTGGTCAGACTGTGATGGCTCCAGTCCCAGTCTTGTACATGTGACCCAAGTTCATGAATCTTTAGTTTCCACACTTGTTCCACATTTATACATCCACACCTAGCACACTGTGGAGCTCTAAGGATTAAATACCAATGTAAGAAAAAAATAAAAGGAAAGAACTTACCATATCTTCACTATAGAAAACAGGAATAGAGCTTTACACACCACAATAAACTGAGTAATTTGGAATTTCAGAGCCACCGCCACTGTTCTCCCATTCCACAGTTTTAATATAAAGCTTGGAATTTTCTTAGCACTCTGCAGGTTTTTTCATTCTCACAGTCATTGGTAACCACTTGGGAGTGACTCCACACAGCCCGCACGCCCAGACAGCACAATTATAGGGACCAAGAGGAAAAGAGAGCATTGCCAATGTGCTCAGCACCCCCAACAACAGCCCATTACCTACACCTCCCAATGTGTGGTAAGACTGGGAGACAGGGCAGGGTGTCTTAATTTGTCTAAGGTACCCAGGATGCCCCCTCCTCAAAATTTTTTTTTTCCATTTTAACATGTATTAAAGAAGAAGGGCATGCATACCTGCAAAATAGAGAACTGTTGCAACTTGTAGACCAACTTGTGTGAATTTGATTAATAAAATAACAGAAAAGAAAAATACGTAAAGTTAAAAACACCTTTCTGGAAATGAAAAAATTTCTCCTAGTTTATCAGCTACCTGAGTCTGTGGAGTAACCAGACTCCGTTGCTGCAAAACAGGACCCCCTATCTGCAAATTTATCTGTGCCCCTTGGGCACTAATTTGAGCAAGCTCTGAATTTAGAAACTCTCTGCCTGTGGTTTAATATATCAAACTGAATGTGAAAGACATATAATATATGATCCTGACTGCTAAATAATTGATGCTATTTATATACATGGTACATTTGGATTTAAGATCAACCACTATTCATATGTTGAAAACAAGATATTTAAATGTCATGCTCTATTGATGTTCTTAATTTCATTTCAAGTTGTATTATAGTTCTTCCATAAAATGTAAATATGGTCCCATAAAACTTAAATACCACCCTTTGTAATTATTACAAAATCCAATAAAGAATCTGGAGTCATCAGATTACTTGCTGGATTGAGAACTTTGTGACGTGTGCTGAGGTCGGTGTGAACACTTCTTTGTGTCGGTAACGACACCCTGGAGTTTTGGCTCCATTGCCTCCATAGTGATTCTCAGTACAGTCTCTATTTGACTCCATTTTCTTTGCTGATGGCAGGTAGTTTACACTCTCAAAATGTCCCATGCATGCACCTTAGTGACTCAGAAGATGACAGTTGTAAAGTACTAAAATTACCTTTAAAGAGTACAGATTGTCCAAATGGAATATTACTCAGCCATTAAAAAAATACATTTGAATCGGTTCTACTGAGGTGTATGAAACTGGAGCCCATTATACAGAGTGAAGTAAGCCAGAAAGAAAAACAACAATACAGTATACTAATGCATATATATGGAATTTGAAAGATGGTAACAATAACCCTATATGCGAGACAGAATAAGAGACACAGATGCATAGAACAATTTTATGGACTCTGAGGGAGAAGGTGAGGGTGGGACGTTCTGGGAGAATAGCATTGAAACATGTATATTATCATATGTGAAACAGAACACCATTCCATGTTCGATGCATGAGACAAGGGCTCAGGGCCGGGGCAATGGGATGACCCAGAGGGATGGGATGGGGAGGGAGGTGGGTGGGGGGTCCAGGAAGGGGAACACACGTAAACCCATGGCTGATTCATGTCAGTGTATGGCAAAAACTATTACAATATTGTAAAGTAATTAGCCCCCAACTAAAATAAATAAATTTATAAAAAAAAAAAAAAAAGAATCCAGAATGAGTGAAAAGAGAGAGAGACTGTAGAAAGGAATAAAGAAATAGTCCATCATATGCCAGAAGGAGAACATCACGATAAAATGTGCCAAAGACATGAGGCTGATGGATGGAGATTAAAACACAGAAAGCTTCTTAGACACAAAAATGTAAATAAACCTGCAAGAGACTTTGTAATCATTAGTTAAATCACAATCCTTTTTTTTTTAATTTGTAGTACTATACTTGATTTCTGACCTTTACTTAATGCCTTGATTAAATTTCCCCCATTAAAATTTATAGGCAAACTGATTTCCAGCCAGAGTGTTTACAAACATCCTTGCTCAAATTTCTCATCCTTTGACGTATTGAAAACCAGCATCACATTGGACACAAAGGCTAAGGCTCAGGATAAAACCATGTCTTTATTAGTAAACTTCTCTATATAACCTTGGGAATCTTTCGCTAATGAATTGTTGCAATAATCAAAACATTTTTATCTAAACTTTCCTCATCCACCTATCTCCTTAAAGACCAATTTCATCCATGTGAGATAATGAGAGACACATACCAGTTAATATCTATTCTTTTATAAGAAGTATGGTAAGAAGCTGAGGTACAGAAGATGTTATTTCTTGCTCAAAGTCAGACGATGATAGAAACAGCACCATACATTGGGTTTCTTGCTTCCTTGCTCCTTTTATGAGACCAAACTGCCTTCCTAGCTAATACCGCTTCACAGAAGGATCCAAGCAGAGAAATAAAAGCATTTTGTTAGAGAATTCAATGGATAAAATTTAGATAAAGTTTAAATAATAATGATACAATTCTTTATAACATTCTGGTAAGTATGAATAAAAGTAAAATGAGACGCCTTCTCAAAGAATTCTCTCATTTCTAAAAATGTACACCTGATCTCAACTTTGTCACAAAAAGTAAGGCTGACATCTCAGAAGAAAAGTTCCAAATGTCTTCTGAAAAATGATGTCTTCAATGTGGCAAAATCTTTTTTTCTTCCCAACTCATTGATACTTTTTGACTCACCTCAGTGTTCTATGTGTGACAAGTGATTTGATAGTTGAGCCAAACAATCAGTGTAGACAATTTACTGTAATTGCAATGGTCTAAAAAGGAAAGAGCCAACAGAATCCTTTGGTCAGAGACATAGCTCATGGAACAGATTCGCCCATCTCTGTGGACTGTGGGAACCTCAGGACAGAACCTGGGTGTTCCTGGGGCCTCAGAGCTGGGCTGTGTACCTAGTATGCTCCCATGAGTTATAAAGGGATACAAATGTTTCTCCACCTCAGGAAATATTACCTCTTCCTCTGGTTTCATTGTAATCTATCAGCCTGCTTGTGATAAACTTTGAACTCTGGAGTGCCTTAGTTAGGTTTTCCTACTAAAATCCTAGCCGCTCTTCTGCGCTATAACTCAATATCACCTCCTTCACAAACCTTGTCATACAGTTGGGTTTAATCTTGCCTACCACTCTGCTCCCTACAGTCTGGTTTCTTTCCCCACAAAGAGGTTCTGCCTCATTCACAGAAATAACTTCTGTAATGTATAGTGTTGAACAGTTTTATCAAGGGCACTTCAACAGAGAACTGACCAAGAAAATTCTCATCCATTCTGGGTGATGGAAAGGAATCGTGATTCATTTTCATCAGGGTGTAACAAGACAATCTTGGCAATCTTGATGAGAGAAGAGACTCAAAATTTATGGCTAGCCAAGAGGCTCTGATTAAGAAGTTTCAGGTAGAGATGAAAGGACAAAACTTTTCTTTCCCATTTTTGCTTTAACCAGACCCAAGCAACTTCTGAAGTTACTAAAAGTGCAAGAAAAAATTTGGTGAGATGATTGTTGGAAACCCCTCAAAAGCAAACATTCACTTAAAGTCCTGAGGAGAGTCCACCAGTTACACAGACTCTTTGTCAATGAAGAAGGGAGAGTCCTATTTTTAATTTTAGCTCAAATAAAACATTACCTAAATGAGCGGTCATAATTCCACCCCCAGACTGTTAGACCACATGCCATTCTATTTAGAAATATCTGAACACTATGCCCATTTATCCTCTTTGCTTCATTTCTTAAAACTTTTTAATATAAAAATAATAAAGGCTGTTCTGTATCATTTACATACAGTTTTCCTCAGTTTCTGAGAGCTAGGGTCACCCCATCTTTGTAGCCTTTTGTGTCCTTCTCAGCAATTTTACCCCCAAAGTCCAGCCACTGCATGTATGAGCAGCACGAGACTAGGACTGCACTGAGTTGTAAATTTGTTCTCTGTTTTGCCTCTAATGCATCCTTCCAGAGTAGGCTGACTGAAAATGCAATTAAAATATCAACCTGCATCCACTTATGATGATAAAATTTGTCATCATATAGTGTAATATTCTGTGCATGAGTTATTTAGGCAAAAAAAAAAAATCACTCCATATTGCTTCTCTTTCATTGTCCAGTGAGTAAAAGACAATTATGAAAATACACTGGTGAGGTCTGCACAGAGCTAATCTTGCCTGAAAGGAAACACCCCGTGATTACAGCCATTGTGTGGAGGCAGAGGATCGGTCATTACGGCTGCAGGAATGGAATAGCTGAGCGCGCGCGCGCACACACACACACACACACACACAATGTTTTAGAGTTGCTGTGCTAAAACCCATCCAGAGTGGTTGTTTACATCAGAGGTCACTGGACGTCAGTCCCCATCCCCAAGTCTCTGATTCTGGAGGTGTGATGTGAGCTCAATAATTTGCATTTCTAACAAGTTTCAGGTTGTGTTGATGTGCTGGTTCAAAGTCCACACTTTGAGAATCATGGTAGTAGAGAAAGAGAAAAGAAAGAAGCCATTCCCTTCTCCAGGGAATCTTCCCAACCCAGGGATCAAACCCTGGTCTCCTGCATTGCAGGCAGATTTTTTACCATTTGAGCCACAAAGGCTCCAGGGAAGATGTTACCTTATTTTCCAATCTTTAATTTTTTAGTTAAATTTTTTTTCCTTTCATACCTCTTTCCCGGTGGAGGAGCGAGCTGCAAGGGAGGGAGAGGGGACAGTAGTAGTTTTACACTGGTGGATTTTCCTCCTCTGAAGGGAAACCTCAGGAGTGGGCAGTAAGGGTTCCCTTCAACAGCTTGTTCCTAAGCTTTTTGCCTATTGTCCTTCAGCTGTGGCACCACTAGGAAGGAGCCAGCCCCATGAAGAGGGCAAAAGCCACAGAGGGAACTGGTAGGATGAGGCACCAGCCTCAAGTCAATAAAGAGACGAGAACCAAACACAGAAGAACATTTGTTGAACACATGTGATATGTGGGAGACTCTTGGAAATAATAAGAGTGAAAAGCAAGCCACACAATCCCAAAGAAATGTAGGTGAGAACCACGGCCCAGGAAATTTGAGCATTAACTTTATCTGATGTGATTTGAGAACATAGACTGGTGGTATATTTGAGTTACAATAAAATATGAATGTCCAATGTCTTTTGTTATTTATAAGATGACAATCTCTTTCTAGGACAGAGAATATATTTTAGAACTGTTTTATTTTTGTAGACCAATCCCCATGCTCTATTGGTGCAGGCTCATCTTTACTGACTTCATCTTTCCCAGACATTAAATTGGCAGTGCTCTTTTTTTTCCCTTTCTTGGCAATAGCCATGGCATGCAGGATCTTAGTTCCACAACCAGCTATCGAACCCATGTCCCTGCACTAGGAGCACTGAAGCCTTAACCACTGGACCACCAGGGAAGTCCTGGTCATGGTAGTTTGCAATGTAAATTTTCCTGTAGTTTTCTTTTGCTATAGAATAATTTCCAAGTCCCTTCAGATGCTTGCAAGGTATCACTTTATCTTAGACCCTAGACACTGCCTTACACAATTGTCTTGAACAACCATCAGCATCAACTTGCTAGAAAAGCAAATTCCTGAATCTAACTCCAAACCTAGTATGTCACAATCTACATTTTAACAAGATCCCTTCAGCTAATTTCTGTGCCCATGGCAATTTCACAAGCAGAGGAACCAGAGATCAAATTGCCAATATCCGCTGGATCATTGAAAATGCAAGAGAGTTCCAGAAAAACATCTATTTTTGCTTTATTGACTATGCCAAATCCTTTGACTGGATCACAATAAACTGTGGAAAACTCTGAAAGAGATGGAAATACCAGACCACCTGACCTGCCTCTTGAGAAATCTGTATACAGGTCAGGAAGCAACAGTTAGAACTGGACATGGAACACCAGACTGGTTCCAAATAGGAAAAGGAGTATGTCAAGGCTGTATATTGTCACTCTGTTTATTTAACTTCTATGCAGAGTACATCATGAGAAACACTGGGCTGGATGAAGCACAAGCTGGAATCAACATTGCCAGGAGAAATATCAATAACCTCAGATATGCAGTTGACACCACCCTTATGGCAGAAAGTGAAGAACTAAAGAGCCTCTTGATGAAAGTGAAAGAGGAGAGTGAAAAAGTTGGCTTAAACCTCAACATTTATAAAACTAAGATCATGGCATCTGGGCCCATCACTTCATGGTAAATAGATGGGGAAACAATGGAAACAGTAGCTGACTTTATTTTGGGGGGCTCCAAAATCGCTGCAGATGGTGACTGCAGCCATGAAATTAAAAGATCCTTACTCCTTGGAAGGAAAGTTATGACCAACCTAGACAGCATATTAAAAAGCAGAGACATTACTTTGCCAACAAAGGTCTGTCTCATCAAGGCTATGGTTTTTCCAGTAGTCATGTATGGATGTGAGAGTTGGACTACAAAGAAAGCTGAGCACTGAAGAATTGATGCTTTTGAACTCTGGTGTTGGAGAAGATTCTTGAGAGTCCCTTGGACTGCAAGGAGATCCAACCAGTCCATCCTAAAGGAGATCAGTCCTGGGTGTTCATTGGAAGGACTGATGGTGGAGCTGAAATTCCAATATTTGGCCACCTGATGCGAAGAACTGACTCATTTGAAAAGACCCTGATGCTGGGAAAGATTGACGGCAGGAGGAGAAGGGGATGACAGAGGAGGAGATGGTTGGATGGCATCACTGACTCAATGGGGATGAGTTTGAGTAAACTCCAGGAGTTGGTGATGGACAAGGAAGCCTGGCGTGCTGTGGTCCCTGGGGTCGCAGAGTCAGACACAACTGAGCAACTGAACTGAACTGAACTGAACTCTAAACTACTGGCCACATTCCTTTCTCCTTGGTGGTCTTTTACCTATAACTGGTTGGCACAATCCTATCTGATCACAGACTCTGATGACAGATAAGATGGTAGATCTTGACTATTATACTTCAGAACCAAAGGCAATTCTCAAAAATGTCTGCACCTTTTCTAAGTTATCAGCACCCTCTGGCCCTTTATGAAAGGCCCAGAGAGAAGCACTGTTGGAAGGCAGAATGAGAACATGGCTCTTGCTCAGTAATAATAACAGTCATAATCAGAGGTGCCATTCCCCAGTCCCTAGTTTGGACACCTGTGTCTCAGGGCCTCTGTTACTCCAGCTAGCCATTCACTGAATATTGATTTCATCCAACTGCCAGCAACGGTTCTTTGCCTTTACATAAGACAGTGCTTAGAAGAAAGTACAGCTGTAAATTCTACCACCTGCTACTGAATGTAGTGATGATATTGAATACGGAATAAAAACACTGTTATAAGTACATTAGACTCTGCTGTTGAATTATTTATACTCTGTTGCACTTGCAAAAGAAAGACATTCTTCTAGTTGACTTACAATGGAGCATTGTGGTGAAGGGCATATATATCTGAAAGACCATAGGCTCCAGGGGAAAAAAGTGAATTGTTAGTCACGTCCAACTCTTTGCAGCTCTGTGGACTCTAGCCCACCAGGTTCCTCTGTCCAGGGAATTCCCTGGGCAAGAATACTGGAGTGGGTAGCCATTCCCTTCTCCAGGGGATCTTCCTGACCCAGGGATCAAACCCTGGGTCTCCTACATTGCAGGCAGATTTTTTACCATCTGAGCTACAGAGGCTCCTGGGAAGATGTGATCTATTTTCTAATCTTTAATTTTTTTAGCTAAGTGAATTAAATGATTATCAAGGAAAGTTTTAGAGGTGAAAAACTGCAGAAGTGTAATACATAGTCTGACAGAACTGTGTGTGTGCGTGTGTGTGTTTCTAAGCATATTATTCTTTTTTGTTGCTTTAGTGTATTGGTTAGATGATGTGGAATGTGAGTATCTCTTTGCTTCGCCAGCTAGTGGGCACAGGTGGGACCCCGTAAAAGCAGTAACTAACTGGTTTTACCCTATCTGCCAAAGTGATCTCAAATGGATGCATAGTGACCCCTTGGTATTGTTGAAACTCACAGAGGGTTCACATGTATGTTTACAGCATATTTGCTCCCACTGATGCTGATGCTGCTCCATAGGACCCCAGGGTTCTACTAGGTCCCAGATCTTGCCACATGCACAACCTAGGATGCAAGGATTCTCTCATAGCAGTGACTTTGATGGAGAAGGTGCCGCTGTCGAGTTTTCACTGAGACTGCTGCCTTCCGTTTGTGCTTGCTTGTTTCCCATAGAATCCAGTCTGGGATTTGGGAGACAAATCCAGTTGACAGATACCATACAAACTCAGAAGTTCTCTCTCCCCTTCCATTACTGAAAACATTGTAATAGGCTTGGACTTACTGAGGCTGACTCCTTCCTTCACTGTTCTCTCTTGGGATGCTGTTTGGTCTCATGTGCAAAGACACATCTGGGTGGTCCACACAAACATGCCCAGATGCACCTTTAAACCTATCTGGCTTTGGACTAAAATGCCAGTTACATTAGTGTTGCCTTCGGGCATTCAATTCCTTTTTGGAAATGAATGGTAGTGGCCAGAGCTAAGTTCACTCTACTATAAGGACAACTTGGAAAGAGACCACTAATGAGGAGATGGAAATCGCCAGTGTTAGATCAAAGCAAAATTTCTGTTATACTTTTCATAAAAAACATAATTTTCAAGCCAGAAATCAAAATTGCTTTGAAAATCTTTTTGTTTACCATAAATTATTAAAAAGTCACAACATGCTATCTTGTCACAGACATTGTACATCTTTTTCATATGAAGATAAAGATAGCAATAAAGAAACAATGTGACAAAATTCCCAAAAGAACACAGCATCATTAATATCATCATGAAAATTTACTGTGTGGCTTGTTGTTCATAAAATTGCATTTACTGTGTGAACTTTAAGCCTGGTGAGTCTACTGACCGGAACACATGGAGAAAAATCATCAAGAACATCCAAATTATGCTTGCTTAAAAATCAGACTTTTAATAAAGGTGGTTTCAATTAGATGGGGGAAAATTAAAGCTGCCATACTGAGTAAATTGAGAACTAATGATTAGGGAAACGCCATTTTAAAAACCAGATAGAGAGAAAAAACGAAAATGAGCAATTAAGAAGGGTTGATGCAGATGGTGGTGACATTGTCCACTCATTGATCTGTCAAGAAAACTGAAAGAAAAATATGCTTGCAGATTTAATATTCAAATTGGGTGGCCTATGTTCAGTTTCCTTGGAGCACAAATGAAATAAAAAGTTAGAGGATGAGAAAAAAAGCAAGGGATGAAGAGCTGTGTGGATTACAGAGGAGGCAACATCTATCACATCATATTTTACAAAGGACGCAAGTACTCCAGGGAAGAAAAGATTTAGGCTGGAATAGCATATCATGTGGGGCTTCCCTCATGGCTCAGATGGTAAAGAATCTGCCTACAATGCAGGAGACCTGGGTTCGATCCCTGGGTTGGGAAGATCTCCTGGAGGTGGTCATGGCAACCCACTCCAGCTTTCTTGCCTGGAGATTTCACATGGACAGAGGAGCCTGTTGGGCTAAAGTCCATAAGGTCGCAGAGACACGACTGAGTGACTAAGCACAGCAAATCATGTGTTTTCCCAGATAAATAATGCTATTTTTAAGAGATATTTGTGGAGACAGGAGGTAGTGTCTTCCACTGGGATATATCCAGAATCTAACCAGTTTCTCTTTGTCATTAATCATTAATGATAAACACCTTTTCAAAAGTTAAGTTGCCCAAACTTCATTATAAATTTATATCTACTAAACCAGAAATAATAGCAGAAGTATTTCTGTTAAAGATAATTTTATTGCTATTGCTCTATAGAGCTTCTTTCTAATGAATGGAGAAAAAAGCAGAGCATTTTTACCGTCTTTTAGATTTCACATAAGAATGATATCATATGATATTTGTCTTTCTCTGTCTGATTTATTTCACTCAGTATGACAATCTCTAGGTCCATATGTGTTGCTGCAAATGACATTATTTCATTCTTTTTAAAAAATAGACAACTAACAAGAACCTACTGTACAGCACAGGGAACTCTACTCAATACTCTGTAATGACCTATATGGGAAAAAAAGAGGGGATATATGCATATGTATAACTGGCTCACTTTGCTGTACAACAGAAACTAACACAACGTTATGAATTAACTATATGGCAATAAAAATTTAAAAAAACACTTTATACGTAGTAAATTATTGCTTAGAACCACAAAAACATGAAAAGACTGCGCCATCACCTCCCCTCACTTCTTAGAGAAATGGTTTTTTTGAGTTTCTTGAAAATACATTATTAAAGTCACAAAAGATCTTTTACTTTTAGCATTTGTTAGAAGGATAAAAAGAACTAAGAGTACCAGTGGGAGAAAGGAGGAGGGAGCTCCATGAAGCCCTCACCCCTTCATTTCAGGAACAAAGAACTTTCATAATTTATAACAGTAGTTGGCTCTGAAATAGAGAAAAATGTCCCAAATCCATTCATTTCTCTTACAGCATTTATTGCTTTATTTTTCTCATATTTTTGTCAATCCTTTTGTCTTGAGTGCAACAGGCAATTACAGGATAGTTTAGGGCTTTTTCAAGAAGAGTTTGTCAGTGTCTCCAGATACGTACCACCTGTTTCTTGGGCCATGATAGCTCCATCGATTCTCAGTGTACCGCTGAGCACGGCTTAGCCCAAAGGAGCTTCAAGTGAATTATGCTGATAACGAGGTCTGTTCGATTCAAATACTCTACCAGGGTTAGTTACTTCAACTTGAAAAATGGTTTCCCATTTACTGATTCCAAGTACATTAGTCATCTGTCCTTCTGAGTCAAATATTAAGAGAGAAAATTTTTTTGGTTGTTGAGTTTCTGTAGTCTTAAAGAGCAACATTGCATTTCTTCGTCATATATATTTGCTCATGACTTTTTAAAGGATAAAGACATAAATTGGCAAGGGTCAGGTAAATGTAAGTTAGATAAGCAGTCAGTCCAGCTTCCACATACTGTTTTTTTGTTGTTGTTGTTTAATCGTTGCTCTATTTTAAGGGGTGGGTAGGTGAGTGGTTAAGGCTGCATACATAACTAGATTTTTATACCCCTCAGCCACCAAATCTTTACTTCACTTTGGTTCCTATAAACCTATATTGACATCAAAGAATCAACAGATTTTAATAAAACATGCACCTGGAATATTAATCACCACATACTGAAAGACAGCTGAGTCCATAGTAGTGACTGCTAGAGCCACTGAAAAGAAAAGTTGCTTTTCCTCTACATAAGGCTGTTATCTGGGTTCTTACAAGTCCCTTCCATGAGCACGGAGTCCACATCACACCCTCAAATGAAGTACAGTGGTGTTGTCAAGGTCAAGTGTGTGCTTCTGAGTTTATTCCTAATCAACCAGCACAAGCTTGAAGTGAAAGTGACAGTGTTAGTCACTAGTCGTGTTCAACTCCTTGCAACCCCGTGGACTGTAGCTCACCAGGCTCCTCTGTCCATGGAATTCTCCAGGCAAGAATACTGGAGTGGGTAACTGTTCCCTTTTCCAGGGGATCTTTTTGATTCAGGGATCAAACCCGGGTCTCATCACAAGCTTAGACGTGATTAAATGGGAGCCTAAAACCTTCTTCCTTTTAGCTTATTTAGAAAAGGGCTCACTTGTTTAAATTGAGCTGTACATTTTAAGAAATTATGAGCTTAGTTTCCTATGTCATGTACTAAATTCATGTTTTTACATAAAATGCAACAAATCAGACAGATATTTTGAATTTCTGAAGCAATTTTGTTGAAAATCGCCATTACCAACTGAGCCACCGTGGCTTCCTGGTGGCTCAGTCAGTAAAGAATCTGCTTGCAGTGCAGGAGACCCATGTTCAATCCCTGAGTTGGGAAGATCCCCTGGAGAAGGAAATGGCAACCCACTCCAGTATTCTTGCCTGGGAAATCCCATGGACATAGAAGCCTGACGGGCTACAGTCCATGGGATCACAAGAGTTGGACACGACCTAGTGACTAAACCACCAACCTCTGATTTTAAAAAATCCCAATGAAAAAAGAAATTCTGTTTGGAAAATAAAGAAGTGAATAAATGTTCATTTGTTCGGAAACGAAGGAGAGTGGAACTTTGAGTAATTCCTTTTCTTTTCTTATTTTCCAATTTTGTGCATGATTTATCTAATAAAAAAGCATTTATAGTAGCTGTTTGCTTTAGAGATAGCAAAGGCAGAAAGTGTTTCATTCATTACAATCCAGAAACGATGACATTTTGGTT
Organism: Giraffa tippelskirchi; assembly: GCF_054371585.1. Classification (NCBI taxonomy): domain Eukaryota; kingdom Metazoa; phylum Chordata; class Mammalia; order Artiodactyla; family Giraffidae; genus Giraffa; species Giraffa tippelskirchi. Next base: position 54,024,868 of record NC_137280.1, read on the forward strand.
CCAGTGTAATAAAAGTATACTCTAATAAAACATTATATTGGAAAATGAAACCTTTTCTCAAAAATATGAGGTTTGGATTTATGTGAAATAACCTGTGTTTCAAGAGCATGTTGAAAAAAATCTAGCACTGCCTAGTTAGGTGGCACTAAAATGAAAGTTTTATTGAGTTCTGGCCTGGGCACTGGGCCTGGAAGTTCAGTTCAGTTCAGTTCAGTCACTCAGTCGTGTCCAACTCTTTGTGACCCCATGGACTACAGCACACCAGGCTTCCCTGTCCATCACCAACTCCCGGAGCTTGCTCAAACTCTCGTCCATCGAGTTGGTGATGCCATCCAACCATCTCATCCTCTATCATCCCCTTCTCCTCCAGCCGTCAATCTTTCCCATTTTCAGGGTCTTTTCCAATGAGTCAGTGCTTCGCATCAGGTGGCCTAGAAATATAATGTCATTATACCAAACCTAAGGACAAAGAGAGGTGACCCAGGGGTAGTACTAAGACAAAGAGAGCTTAAACAAAATCATCACTCATGAAAATTTTGCACCACATACGTGTGAAATGATTTCTGAAAAGATCTTAAACCCATTTTCCATTTAAAAAAAGAATATGAACAAAGAAGTAAAGGCTTTAACTCAATCTCCCCACTGTAAATGTGTCCACCCTATGACCTCTGAAAGGTGCCCTCCTAGTGACCCTTTCAGCTTCTCTTGTTCATCTGGTGCTTCAGTGAGAATACCTCTGTGGGTGATAATCATGGAAAAATATTTGCTTAACCCTCAATGAAAATGGATCTAAAACCTAATTTTTTAAAAAATGTAGTTCCCTGGTGACCCACGAGTAAAGAACCTGCCTGCCAATGCACAAGATGCAGGTTTGATCCCTGGGTCAAGAAGATCCTTGGAGAAGAAAATGGCAAGCCACTCCAGTATTCGTACCTGGGAAATCCCATGGACAGAGGAACCTGGTGGGCTACGGTCCATGGGGTCAAAAAAAGAATCGGACATGACTTAGCAACTAAACAACACCAACAACCTGTGCTAAAATTAAGTGGATAAAGGAGAAAGAGAGAGAGAGAAGAGTAAAGTAAAGTGGCCAGAGTAGGGTGGGCATGTTTCTACTATGGACTCTGGAGGGATAGAAAATAACAGCAATTTACGACCAATGAATTTATGTATGGTATACTTCTCTTTTTTTTTTTGCTTAACACTGTTGAGCCTACATCAAAAATTCAGGGTATTTATAAAAGTGGCCTGGGGTGTTTAAAACAGTGATAAGTATTCAATGCAGAGAATTTAGAAAATACAAACGTATAAAAAAGAAAATTAAAACCATTCATAATCCCCACTGAACAGACATAAACAATGAACATTTGGATCTGTCTGAATGGGTGTGTATCCAGAGCAAAGCAGGGAGATTGTGTGTGTCTGTGTGTGTGTGTGTGTGTGTGTGTGTGTGTGAACTGTGTGTATGCTATCCACTCATGCCTTCTCCCTTTTGTATCTGTAAATGCTTCTTGTATAAACGGTATAAACACTAACCTTATTTTTAATGGTAATTTGTTATATTTATTTCATTTTCTCTGTTTCACAAAGAATGCACATTTGTTATAGAAAAGTTAGAAAATACACACAAAAAAGTTTTAAAAAAGCAAACCCAGTGATAATTGGTCACATCACTTTAATTTGCAGGCCTTCAGTCTGTTTTTTTCTTTTCAACTATAGCAGATAAATATGAGTTTATTGTTCCTTTCTTTTTATTTTTCAAATATCCCATCATACCCTATATTATGACATATAACTTTTTAAAACTTGATAATGTACATAATGATTTATCATAGTAAATAGAACAAATTTCTCTAAGTGGCCTCAAGAAATATTGTAGCAATTCCAAGTCCCACCAAGAGTCTGTTTTTCCACATTAACAGGAACTCTGAGTATTACCATTCCTTCTAAAAATCTCTCAATCTAAGAGGTGAAAGATGTTTTTTCTGAAAGATGAATTTGCAATTATTTGGTTAGCAAAAGTTGAACATTTTATATATTCCATGACCATTTTCACATCTTAAATTTTCAAATCACTTTACAAATATATTTTACTCATTTTCTCTAGAGATTTATATAAACTACAGATATAGACATATACACACATATACTATTAATTCATAGGGTTCATGTTCACTGCAAATCTCTTCCAGCTTATTTTTTGTCTTTTAAGTTTGTTCTGATGTCTTCCATCATACGGTAGTTTTTAACGTAGGAGTAATTATTAGTCTTTCCTCTGTTACTGTGTCCTGTTTAAGAAATGTTCTCTATTTTTGACTTTGCCTCTATCGTTTCCATGATCTTAGTTGCTGCATCCAAACAGTTCTCCTGCTACAGTTTTTTACTGAAACTATTGTTGGACTCGAGGTTAAGGATGACTTGGATCCTATTAGGTTAATTTCATTTCCTGAGGGATTAGGCATTAAGAGGAAAAAATTACACTGTCTGATCAGTCATGGCTAATATTTCTCACATCTGATTCGAATATAGAATTCAAAGTCTTCACTTGAAAAAGGCTAAAGTATTCGACAATGATGCCCATGGATTGTGTAAGTATCGGCTTTCCTACATTTGAAAAACTCCTTGCGAAGGTGAAGATACTGCAGATCAGACGCACCATGAAGATTAGAACTCAGCCCTAATCCCATAACTGATGAAGACACGGAGATTCAAGACAGTTAAATTGTTGCTCAGCATCGTGTAGCTAGCCAGTACCAAGGTTGTCACAAAATTCAAATCAGTGTTCCCAGTCCAAAGTTGCTTTAGACACCCAGGCAATGCAGTACTTTGTTCTCTCTCAAAATTTAGCCAAGAGGTATAAGCCATGTCCTTAAATATTAAGAAGGCTGTTGCATCATTATGCAAACACTAGATTACAAAAATGATAGCCTTCTTGTCTCCAGTGATTCCTCTAAGAAATTAAACTCAGGATATAATAAAAGATAAAAGGACTGACTCCTTATTTAGCAGTACAGTCAGTTTGATTGAAATTTATTTTCTCAAAAGAAGATGTCCTCGGAGGCTTCAGCATTCATGCTGGCAATTCAATGTTAATTCTTTTGTTCCAAGACTTTCTACCTGTCAGAAGATGCAATTTTAAATTTCCCTTTTTAATAAGAACAATCTGTTACACATATAAAAGTGGGATTTTTCCAAAGCTTAAGTCAAATAGATAGTGTTAGAATTAAAAATTGGATCCTGTGAAAATACTGCAAGTGAATCAAAGCATTGCTAAGCCAAAGCCTCCTGGCTAGTAAAGAGTATTGAGTAAGAGTAAAGAGTATCTTTCATTAAGACTCCAGCCCAAGTTTGGTTCAGGTTTCTTTCTTCTGCACAACTATACAAGTCAAATCTGCTCTTATTTTTAGAAATATTGCCTGACTCTGTATTAAAAGAAGAGGAGGTTGGAATTTTTCCATTAAAACACTCCTTTCCCCTTTATGTTTCCCAGAAATAAAATAAGAGCCTCTTTCAAACTAGTCTTTTTTTCTAAATGAAGGAAATCAAAGCCCCAATATATTAATTACCTTCTCCAAATTTCTAACCCAAAACAAGCAACAGAAACAGGAAACAATTTTTTAAAATAACTTTTAAAAAATAGCCAAGTATTTTCCCTTCTGTTAACAATAAAATTTATGTCAATTCAGGCTTACAATGATCACACTTAAAGTTAGGATTGAAACGCTAAACATATAAAAATGAAATCAACCCAACAGCTCAGATTTTAGAATCTTCCTGCTTTGAAAGGGAATTTACCCAATCTATGGTTGGATTATGAAGAAATTATATCATTTAACCAAAGCATATACAAGAGTTGAAAGAGAATGTTTGCATTTTCCTCAAGGTTACTTCTAGACACACAGAACTAATTTTAGAAATTATTTATCTGGAGACTTCCCTGGCAGCCCAATAGTTAAGACTTCACCTTCCAATGCTGGGGGTGAGGGTTGATCCCTGGTAGGGGAGCTAGAATCTCACATGCCTAATGGCCAAAACAAACAAACAAACAATCAAAAGAGAAGCAATATTGTGACAAATTCAATAAATACTCAAGAAAAAAATGATCTACAGTAAAAAAAAAACTTTAAAAAAGAAATTAATTATCTGAATCCAGAAAGCAATCATCTGGATTAGTAAAACTAAAAGTAAATGTTTGATCCACTTACCAGTGTCCGTCAGTGGAAATGTCTGAATCATGTGTATGCTTGTGCCAACTTGCAACGTTGTCTGGATGGGTTGATACAAAAAACCAGCCAGAGCAAAAAAGTGACAATTGTGTTTTTTCATTCATTTCCACAAACACACTCATTTGAAAATAAAGTGAGAGACCCTGTAGGAATCAAATGCTGAGAAATACAAAGTGGAACTACTCCTCATTTGATTATAATGCTAGATACAAAGTAAGAGGCAAAAAGTAACGGCATTAAGGTTACAAAATAAGTAAGTCCTGGGGATATAACATGGTGACTGTAGTTAATAAGACTGTGTCGCATATTTGAAGGTGGCTAAGGGAGGAGATCTTAAAAGCTCTTAACTCAGAAAAAAAGATTTTTACTATGCCTGTAAGGTGACAAGTGCCTAGTCTTATTGTGGTGATCTAAATGTGGTGATCATTTAGTAGTAAAAATATACACATATTGAAGCATTAAGTTGTATATCTGAAACTAATATACTGTTATATGTCAGTTATACCCACATTTTAAAAATCTTTTAAAAAATTATAAATACATAAATATTTTTACATTAAAAAAAATACACATAGCCCCCAATATCCATGGAAGATAAAGACAAATTTATCCTAGACAGATTTCAACAGACAAGACTCCAGGTATAAGACAAGCTCTGCTTAATAAAGAGATTGATATTTAAGCTTTGCTCTTTTTTGAAGCAGATTTTATATTTACTTTCATGTCCCTTACAGTTTATAGTATGACTCCTCATTACAAAACCTGAAAGACAACTTAGATCAAACCAGGAATTAAATATGCTGGAGGTTTAGGAATAAAATGTGTGTCCATCTTGGAAATGTTGTTAACACTCTCTTCATTTATTTTCAGAGGTTTCTAAAGCTATTCAGAGTGTTTTATAATAACTCAAAGTATTCAGTTGAGCTTTACACTCATGTAAACGTAGGGCTAAGTCCCAGCATCATCTATGCACTAACATATGTAGAAAGCAAACAATATGCACTTCTAGCCTAGCTGTGCACTGAATTTTACCTCCTAACTGTTTAGGAAAGTATTGAGAATTTTTTGTAGTTTTAACTCGAGGCTTCAGCATTAAGAATTGCAGACCTGATGAATTAGCCTTTTCAGTGAGATAACTGCTACGCTTTATTCAGAGATGAAGAGTTTATCTTGGAGGAATTTTTCCTTTAATATCCTGCAGAGTGGGTCAGGAAGTCGTATGAAAATACGCTTTCTTGTGAGATGACAGTCTTCACAGGCAATCTGAAATGAATCACCCAAGATTTGCTTTTTTTGCTAACCATAATTCATCTTTCCTCTCCAACTCCCACCTATCCTCCTCCATGCCCACCTATCCTAGAGGGTTGCTTTGGGAACAAGAGAGAAAAGTCATCACACAACCATCTAACAGAGTTTCCCAATTAGTGAGCTATTTCCAGGGATCACATCAGTCACCTTTGGGTTACATTACTCGACTAATGTCCATGGACCAGAGCTGTAGTTTCCAAAGGTGAATGACACATTTATATTTCCCACTGGGAAGAGCAGGAAAGAAATATACTACTGTTTTGGAAGTCTAATCTAGTAAGCCAATATAATGACAACAGGGACAGTTAAATTAAAATTAGCAAAACTCTCTTTCCGTAAACTTGATGATGAAAGTCAAGTGGCCTCACTGTAGAATAAAGTTTCACACATAAGGTCACTCGGCAAAAAAAAAAAAAAAATTTCCTCGGATCTCTGACATTAGGCAAGTTATTTGTCTTTTCTGAACTTGTTTGCTTTTGATATAATGTAAATAATCATTGCATGTACCACTAACCTCTAAGAATCAAATTAAATAATAAGTCTGAAGGTACATAGGTAACCACAAGCACCATCTAAACATGACAAAGTATTAAGAAATCTCATTAAAATGTATGAATCAGTGCAATGTGGATCTTGTCTGTAATGAAATGTTTTCAAGCCACTTAATCTACACTGATCATTGGTACAGTGACCTTCTCAACTTGGGTTCCTCAAAGATCATACCTTTATCAAAGGACTTGGGGACAGGTAGTTAGGAGGTAACCTTAGGGAGCACAAAGAAGGAAGTGGGGAAGGCATGAAAGAGAGAAATTTCAATGAAGTGTTTGTGCACAAGTTGGTTACCATTGTGGGCAACTAGTGTTCTGTCTATTGGGGACCATCCAGAGACCTTATGGAAAATCCCTCAGATTCAGCCCTTCAAGGATGGAAGGGGTGTCCCAGTGGATGTTATTCCCTCCCTTGATCATTATCACTACCATTCAGGTTGGTTGTTTGAGATGGTGCTTGAGGGAGACTGTGTTCGGAGAAAACACCCTCCCTGCTTGACGTGGAAAGTGGTCAACATGCTAGAACCAGCCTTGAAGCTTCACGGAGCCTCAGGGGGTGCAGGTCTGCAGCAAGGTGTCAGGAATTTTCTTTCTTTCTGTTTTCCACACTCCTTTTTGGCAAAATCTAACTTTCTTATTCTGTAATCCAGTGGTCCAGTTTCTACCGAACAGGAAGGTAACGTGCAAACACCTGGTTGACAGCCCTACCCTTCCCTTTTATACAATTATTCCATACACAGGACAGTACATATCACTGCCTCCTGGAAAGAAAAACATAGAACGCACCCAATAGCTTTTGTATGTGCTCCTAAAGAAACAGCAAATTCGGGAAAGAAATAATTTTGAAATGAAGCTACCCTTCTATTTGCCTTCAGCACTGCTATTACTATGACATAATTATTTTGTTATAATTTGCCTTTTTGTCACGTTAATGGTGGCAACAGGTAATAAGTGAATTGGGTTCCTAAGTATGTCTAACTACTAAAGACAAAGTGCCATGGAAAGAAAAGCAAGATATGAGGAAGAATCTTGGGATGTCCCTAGAGGAGACTACAGATCTAGCCATGATCATGAACACTGTTACTAAGCAGACAATTCAATATACTGCATGAATACTAAAAAGGATGGATTGGGACTTACCTGGTGGTCCAGTGGTTAAGACTCTGTGCTCCCAATGCAGGCGGCCCAGGGAACTAGATCTCACATGCCACAACTAAGACCCGGTGCAGCCAAATAAATAAATAAATATTAAAATTAATAAATAAAAGCAAATCTTAAAAAAGGATGGATTGACAAGGGGAAGCAAAATTATGTGAATTAGTCACATTTTAGATTATTTTTATGTTTTTGTCATTGGTCCTCTTAAAAACAAAAATCACATAAACCGGAGCTGTGGAACATATTTTGCTAACGGGTGTCAGCAATGCCTTAATCACTTATTGCTCACTAAGTAGAACAACCAGATGTTCAGATCTTAAGGACATTCCACCCACTTCTAAAACTCCCAGTACAGTTCTAATTACCCACTTAGAGCTACTTGTTTCTTTCCTTGTGGTTGAAAACATTGTAAAACTGGCACCAAAGTGCTATGTGAATAAAGCGTGTTAGCAAGTCTTGCACGTAATTAGTAGCTCTCTTGAAAAAGCAGCGTGGAAATTTCGCAGCCCATACTGGACACAAAAACTTCCAAAAAGATGCCTTCTTAAAAGTGAGGTTCACAGATGGACCCATACTGAATGAAGCAAGTCAGACAAAGAAGGAGAAATATATGACATCCCTTATATACAATCTAAAAAGAAATGATACAAAACAAACTCGCTTACAAAACAGAAAGAGACTCCCAAACTTAGAGAAAGAACTTATGGTCCCTGGGGGGAACGAGATAGTTAGGGAGTTTGCATGGTCATGTTCACACGGCTGTACTTAAAATGGATAACCAACAAGGACCTACTGTATAGCACACGGAATAACACATGGAACTCTGCTTAATGCTATGTGGCAGCCTGGATGGGAGGGGGGTCTGGGGGAGAATGGATACATGTATATGTATGGCTGAGTCTGTTTGCTGTTCAAGTGAAACTATCACAACATTGTTAATTGGTTCTACCCCAATACAAAATAAAAAGGTTTTTTTGATAAGAAAAGATGTATTCTAAGGACTACCCTGGTGATCCACTGGCTAAAGACTCCACACTCCCAATGCAGGGGTCCCAGGTTTGATCCCTGTTCAGGAAAATACATCCCATATGCCTCAACTAAGAGTTTATAGTCCTCTACCAAAGATTCTTCATGCTGCAAAAGAGAAGACTGAAGGTCCCACATGCCACAATTAAGACCCAAAGCAGCCAAAAGAAATATATAAAAATAAAGATCTTTCTTTTTTAAGTGAGATGCAGTTTAATAGGAAGAAGACTGTTCTTGTAATTAGAACAGCTATTCAAGCCCTAGTTCAGCCACTTATTCATGAGAAACCCTGAGTCACCCACAGATTTCTCTGCAGAGAAAGAATGATGATATTTCTCCCAAAGCACTTTTGCTCTGACTCGGGAAGCAGAAATGAATCGATACATACAGCAATGCTACTAAACTGTCAACACCCACAGTATCATATAAATTGTATGTAGGAGCTATGAAAGCATTGTGTGTTTTGAATACAAAACAGAAGAATGTATTTGAATGATGCTTCAGATACAGATGATAAAGAAAATGACAGCGTGAGCTCAACAAACAACACACGAAACAACCTGTGTCTGACCATATAATTTATAAGCCTGGAGCAAAATGAAAATGTGAGGCCCCTTATTCCGAAAGCAGGAAAGAAGGGAAAAGAGGCTTCCATGGTGAGATGTCTTCACTTGTCATGATGGTTTCTGTTTGCTGTTTAAGGTCATGCTGATTGGGCAGGAGGTATTCACAAGGTGTGTGGAACAGAGGGTATGACTCCGTCCTCTGAGTGTCCAGTCCCCAGTCTGGTGGGAAGAGCAGCAGCGTTCAGTAGGCAGTGACAGGGATCACCCATCCCAAGGAGGCAAAGAGGTTCCAAGTCCCCAGAGACCACTCTGTTACCCATCACTTTCCACTTACAAAACACAAACCCAAAGATAAAACGATTAAGAATTCTGAGATGGAGATTGTTGAGCCATAAATCTCAAACACAGGCTTCCTTCAGAGCATGCGGTCCTCAGTGACTGCACTGGTCCTATGACCGTGAATGCCTCCCTGGCGCCGCCTGTGACTGTGCGCATGCTCAGTCGTGTCTGACCGCGAAAACATGAACTGTAGACCACCAGGCGGCTCCTCTGTGCATGGGATTCTCCAAGCAAGAATACTGGAGTGGGTTGCTATTTCCTACTCTAGGAGATCTTCCTGACCTGGGGATTGAACCCTGGGTCTCTTTCGTCTCCTGCATTGGCAGGTGGGTTCTTTACCACTAGCACCGCCTGGGAAGCCCATTCTATTTATATGTTACACCGAAAACAAAAAAAAAGTTGAGGCCGGATGAGTTGCTAGAACTTTGATCTCTTTAAAAGATAGGTACAAGCAACCGTGGCAAGTATTTTTAGTGTTTCTACGTTGTCTTTTAAATAGATATGAATTCTTAATCTAACAGCTATCTTTCTCCGTCATGTATTCCCACATCTCCTACCTGATCTGTTTTTCTCTACATACCCACGAGGCAGAGTCTTTATTCCATCAAGTTTGGTAGAAAGTTACCTCCTCCTACCACTTTTTTTCTTGTTTTGCCTTTTTCCCTTTTTTAATGCTGTTTTGTCCCTTCATTCAACCATAATCAACATTTCCTCCAAGACTTCTATTTTTCAAGAGAAACTTTTCTAATGTATTGACTTACTCAGCGTTTGCTATCATATTTTAAATTTCTCTTTTGTTGATAAATTGTAGATGACGAATTGCAGACCTGTAAACATTTCTGCAAAATGGCCTCAGTAGTCCAAATAAAAGACAGAGATCTTTGGACAAATATTTTTAAAGCATAAGTATTTTGCTTTCAGGAAACACATTTAAAATTAAGTTTACAGATCAGGTAAAGATTTTAAAGATGAAAAATATATGCAGAGGAAAACACTAGCCAAAAGAAAGATTATGTAGTTATTTAAATATTAAACAAAAAGGAAATGGCAACCCACTCCAGTATTCCTGCCTGGAAAATCCCATGGACAGAGGAGGCTGGTGGGCTACAGTCCATGGGGTCACAAAGAGTCACACACGACTGAGCAACTGAGCACTCATGCATGCACACACCCTTTACCTGATTGAGAGTGAAAATAAGGGTACAGAATGGGTGCGTGGGGAAGTCATTTGCAATTTCTATAACTAGCAAAGCTAATATCCAAAATATAACTATCAGAAATGACAAATTAATTAGAAAAAGACCAGAAACCTAATAAAGAAAGTGAGCTAGAGATTTGAACAGGCTCTTTATAAAAGATGATATTCAAATGCCAATAAATATATGAAAAGATACTCAACCTCGTTAGTCATCATGGAAATTCCCATGAAAACCTCAGTGAGACACTTCTACATACTCATCAGAAGACTTTAGGTTAAAAGTCTGACAATGCCAAGGGTTAGCAAGGAAGGATATGATGCAAGCTCTCATTCTCAACTAGTGGAATTATAAGTTGGTCCACTACCTTTGGAAATGCTTGGCACCATTTTCAAGATTTGAACACAAACATAACCTACAATCTAGCAATTCTGGCCACCTGCTTATGCACCCAACAAAAATTTCCTCATGTGTACACCAAAAGACCTGTATATAAAAGTTCATGGCATTGTAATTCACAACAGCTAGTAACCAAAATGCCTACCAGCAGTATGCTGTATATGTAAATGTTTGGAAAAGACCCTGATGCTGGGAAGGATTGAAGGCAGGAGGAGACAAGGATGACAGAAGATGAGGTGGTTGGATGGCATCATTGACTCAATGAACATGAATTTTGAGCAAACTCCAGGAGATAGTGAAGGACAGGGAAGCATGGCATGCTGCAGGTCCATGGGGTCCCAAAGACTTGGACACAACTTAACAACTGAGCAACAATGACAAAATGTTTGTATATTCATACACAGTCATACAAATGAATGAAATGGATGAATCTCCTAAATATAACACTGAGTGACAAACACTAGACACAAACAACTGCATATAATATAATTTCAGTTATTTATGGTCCAAAACAGGCAAAACTGTTGTCGTTTTCAGTTGTGTCCGACACTTTGCGACCCCATGGACTGCAGCACGCCAGGTTTCCCTGTTGTTCCCTGTCCCTGACAGTTCACTGTCTCCTGGAGCTGGCTCAGATTTATGTCTATTGAGCCAATGATGCCATCCAACCATCTCATCCTCTGTTGTCCCCTTCTCCTTCTGCCTTTCAATCCAAGATAGTGTTTTGTTTTGTTTGTTTGTTTGTTTTTGAAGAAAAGAAACTGTATTAGGTATAAGGGGACAAAAGATGTAAAAGATCTGATCTCTTTCTCAAGAATCTCGGAGTCTAACGAGATCATGTAGGTAAAAAAGCATTATGAGCCAAAAACATAAACCATTATAATGTTATTATTTAGGATAGCAATATCTGGATAAACTGATACATAACTACAGATAAATAAGCTAATATTTACTTTTTTTCCTGATGTTTTATCAATCAGTTGACAAATAACATCTCATTAGCTGAAACTCACTAAGCAGGATAAGGGCTGTGTTTTTATGCAGAATATTTGGCAGATGAAATGAAATGAATCTTTATTGGATCTCATATCTCTTCAGCCTGCTCCCATCAGCAGGCAAGGATTATCCAGTCACTCAGATAATGTACCCTAGATGTGTTTACTTAATCATTGTTCATGCTCTTTGGGAAAGAATTCAAGCAGATTGCAGCCATCATTTTCTCCCTGGTTTTCTCCCAGGAAAACCCATGATTTGTCTTAAAAAATAATAATAATAATAAAAACTGCAGCAACAGGAGCTTCAACAATAATAATGCCCTTAACAACAAGCTTGCCAGCTCGTGTCCCATTAGTAAAATAAATATCCATACAAAATTATACTGCCACTAATAAGAAATTATGCTTACTTACCACAAGAGAGAAAAGTAAAATTAGAAATTTGAAAATTGCAACTTTAGCAAATACTCCATTTGTAGCACAAAAGTGATAAATTATCCATAAATGCAACATGATTTTACTTTATGTTTTAATCTCCTTTAAAGTTATCTGATATTTTTTATACAGATCACTTTATCTCTTTATTTTTAAAAGTGTGCTGTCTATATTATTTCTGCTACATTTATTCCAGGACCAGAAGGAGAAGGGAATGACAGAGGATGAGATGGTTGGATGCCATCACTGACTCAATGGACATGAATTTGAGCAAGTTCCGGGAGTTGGTGATGAATAGGGAAACCTGGCATGCTGCAGTCCATGGGGTCGCAAAGAGTCAGACATGACTGAGTGACTGAACTGATACCAGGGTCAGAAAAGAATGTATTCTCTTTCATATGCAGTTGACCTAAAATTTTACTAAATTGGGTAACTGGGCTCAGGGGGTGAAGATGGGTGAAAAAAATAGTGTTTCATGTTTCTCTGTCCTTAAAGATGAATATTGTTTGCCTAGAAACAAAAAAGGTGAATCAATTAGTCTGGAATATATAGTAATCAACATCGAGGAAGAAACCCATTTAATTTTCAGTCGTTTGGTATCTTTTGTATTTCATACTCTTTTTTAAAAAAATCAACAAGCTGATCAACAATGCTGTGATACTTTCAGGTGAACAGTGAAGGGACTTAGCCATACGGGTACAGGTATCAATTCTCCCCCAAACTCTCCTCTCATCCAAGCTGTCACATAATATTGAGCAAAGTTCCCTGTGCTGTACAGTAGGGCTTCATTGGTTACCCATTTTAAATACAGCACAGTGTACATGCCCATTCCAAACTTCCAAACTATCCCTTCCCCATATCCTACACCTTGGCAACCATAAGTTTGTTCTAAGTCTGCAAGTTTCTGTTTTGTAAGTAAGTTTATTTGTGTATTTCATATTCTTTTTAATCTTCAAACACTTGAACTTCCAACTCTTCTATTTAAATCTTCTTTTAACGATTTCATTTTCTTCATTGCTGCAAAGACCTAAGGATTCATCAGTTCAGTCATTCATCAGTCTTCTGTCATGTCCGACTCTTGGAAACCCCATGGACTGTAGCATACCAGGCTTCCCTGTCCATCACCAACTCCTGGAGTTTGCTCAAACTCATGTCCGTCAAGTCGGTGATACCATCCAACCATCTCATCCTCTGTCGTCCCCTTCTCCTCCTGCCTTCAATCTTTCCCAGCATCAGGGTCTTTTCCAATGAAACAGTTCTTCACATCAGGTGGCCAAAGTATTAGAGTTTCAGCTTCAACATCAGTCCTTCGAATGAACACTCAGGACTGATCTCCTTTAGGATGAACTAGTTGGATCTCCTTGCAGTCCAAGGGACTCTCAAGAGTCTTCTCCAACACCACGGTTCAAAAGCATCAATTCTTTGGCACTCAGCTTTCTTTGTAGTCCAACTCTCACATTCATACATGACTACTGGAAAAACCATAGCTTTGACTGGATGGACATTTGTTGGCAAAGTAATGTCTCTGCTTTTTAATATGCTGTCTAGTTTGGTCATAACTTTTCTTCCAAGGAGCAAGTGTCTTTTAATTTCATGGCTGTAATCACCATCTGTAGTGATTTTGGAGCCCCACAAAATAAAGTCTTTCCCTATTTCCATTGTTCCCCATCTATTTGCCATGAAGTGATGGGACCGGATACCATGATCTTAGTTTTATGAATGTTGAGTTTTAAGCCAACTTTTTCACTCTCCACTTTTATCAAGAGGCTCTTTAGTTCCTCTTCACTTTCTGCCATAAGGGTGGTGTCATCTGCATATCTGAGGTTATTGATATTTCTCCTGGCAGTCTTCATTCCAGTTTGTGCTTCATCCAGCCTGGCATTTCACATAATGTACTCTGCATATAAGTTAAATAAGCAGGGTTGACAATCCACAGCTTTGATGTACTCCTTTCCTGATTTGGAACCAGTCTGTTGTTCCATGTCCAGTTCTAACTATTGCTTCTTGACCTGCATACCGGTTTCTCAGGAGGCAGGTCAATGGTCTGGTATTTCCATCTTTTTAAGAATTTTCCACAGTTTGTTATGATCCACAGAGTCAAAGGCTTTAGCATAGTAAATAAAGCAAGAGTAGATGTTTTTCTGGACTCTCTTGCTTTTTCTATGATCCAGAAGATGTTGGCAATTTGATCTCTGGTTCCTCTGCCTTTTCTAAATCCAGCTTGACCATCTGGAAGTTCATGGTTCACGTACTATTGAAGCCGGGTTTAGAGAATTTTGAGCATTACTTTGCTAGCATGTGAGATGAGTGCAATTGTGCAGTAGTATGAACATTCTTTGGCATTGCCTTTCTTTGGGATTGGAATAAAAACTGACCTTTTCCAGTCCTGTGGCCACTGCTGAGTTTTCCATATTTGCTGGCATATTGATTGCAGCACTTTCACAGTATCATCTTTTAGGACTTTAAATAACTCAGCTTGAATTCCATCACCCTCACTAGCTTTGTTCGTAGTGATGCTTCCTAAGGCCCACTTGACTTCGTATTCTAGGATGTCTGGCTCAAGGTGAGTGATCACACCATCGTGATTATCTGGGTCGTGAAGATCTTTTTTGTATAGTTCTTCTGTGTATTCTTGCCACCTCTTCTTAATATCTTCTGCTTCTGTTAGGTCCCTACTATTTCTGTCCTTTATTGTGCCCATCTTTGCATGAACTATTCCCTTGGGATCCCTAATTTTCCTGAAGAGATCTCTAGTCTTTCCCATTCTGTTGTTTTCCTCTATTTCTTTGCACTGATCACTGAGGAGGACTTTCTTATCTTTCCTTGCTGTTCTTTGGAACTCTGCAGTCAAATAGGTGTATCTTTCCTTTTCTCCCTTACCTTTAGCTTCTCTTCTTTGCACAGCTATTTGTAAGGCTTCCTCAGACAACCATTTTGCCTTTTTCCATTTCTTCTTCTTCAGGATGGTCTTGACCCCTGCCTCCTGTGCAATGTCACAAACCTCCATCCATAGCTCTTCAGGCACTCTATCAGATCTAATCCCTGGAATCTATTTGTCACATCTACTGTATAATCATAAGGGATTTGATTTAGGTCATACCTGAATGGTCTAGTGGTTTTCTCTACTTTCTTCAATTTAAGTCTGAATTTGGCAGTAAGGAGTTCATGATTTGAGCCACAGTCAGCTCTCGGTCTTGCTTTTGCTTTCTGTATAGAGCTTCTCCATCTTGGCAGCAAAGAATATAATCAGTCTGATTTCGGTATTGACCATCTGGTGATGTCCATGTTTAGAGTCTTCTTTTGTGTTGTTGGAAGAGGGTGTTTGCTATGACCAGTGCATTCTCTTGGCAAAACTATTAGCCTGAACTCTAAGGCCAAATTTGCCTGTTACTCCAGGTATCTCTTGACTTCCTAATTTGCATTCCAGTCCCCTATGATGAAAAGGACATCTTTTTTGGGTGTTAGTTCTAGCAGGTCTTGTAGATCTTCATAGAGCCATTCAACTTCAGCTTCTTCAGCATTGCTGGTTGGGGCACAGACTTGGATTACTGTGATATTGAATAGCTTGCCTTGGAAATGAGCAGATCATTCTGTCATTTTTGAGATTGCACCCAAGTACTGCATTTGGACTCTTTTGCTGACTATGAAGGCTACTCTATTTCTTCGAAGGGATTCTTGCCCACAGTAATAGATATAATGGTCATCTGAGTTAAATTCACTCATTCCATTCCATTTTATTTCACTGATTCCTAAAATGTCAGTGTTATCTCTTGCCATCTCCTGTTTGACCACTTCTAATTTACCTTGATTCAAAGACCTAACATTCCAGGTTCCTATGCACTATTTTTCTTTACAGCATCAGACTTTACCTCCATCACCAGTCACATCCACAACTAGGTGTTGTTTTTTCTTTGGCTTCATCTCTTCATTCTTTCTGGAGTTATTTCTCTACTCTTCTCCAGTACCATATTGGGCACCTACCGACCTGGGGAGTTCAACTTTAAATGTCATATCTTTTTGCCTTTTCATGTTGTTCATGGGGTTCTCAAGGCATGAATACTGAAGTGGCTTACCATTCCCTTTTCCAGTGGGCCCTGGTATAGCCAAGGCAGGGGGGGACTCTTCTTTTGGAAGTTGCAAGTCTAATGTAAACAGTAATGCTAAGCATGGTCTTCTGTACATTTTAGTGGGGTATTTGTGTAAGAGCAGAATTCCAGGTTTAAATACTTGGATGTTTTATGAACTGTAGCAGGCAGCACCAAACTAATTCAGAGTGCCCAACTCAATTTACTCTCAACAGATCTATTTCAAGTATTTTTATTTTGATGTTTTTATAAATGGTATACATCATTAAAATTTTATTTTATGTGTTGCTAGTATATAGAAGATATAACAATTATAAATACATATGCACCCAACATAGGAGCACCTCAATATGTAAGACAAATGCTAACAAGTATGAAAGGGGAAATTAACAGTAACACAGTAATAATTGGAGACTTTAATACCCCACACATCTACGGGTATATCAACCAAACACAAAATTAGCAAGGAAACACAAACTTTAAATGATACAATCAACCATTTAGATCTAATTAATATCCATAGGACATTTCACCCCAAAACAATAAATTTCACCTTTTTCTCAAGTGCACACAGAACATTCTCCAGGATAGATCACATCCTGGGTCATCTTGCCTAGTAAACTCAAAAAAATTGAAATCATTTCAAGCATCTTTTCTGATCACAATTTGGTAAGATTAGATGTCAATCACAGGAAAAAAACTATTAAAAATTCAAACATATGGAGGCTAAACAACACACTTCTAAATAACCAATAAATCACAGAAGAAATCAAAAAGGAAATCAAATATGCATAGAAACAAATGAAAATGAAAACACGACAACCCAAAACCTATGGGATTCAGCAATAGCAGTGCTAAGAGGAAGGTTCATAGCAATACAAGCTTACCTCAAGAAACAAGAGAAAAATCTAATAAATAACCTAACTTTATACCTAAAGCAACTAGAAAAAGAAGAAATTAAGAACCCCAGGGTTAGTAGTAAGAAAGAAATAATAAAAATTAGGGCATAAATAAATGAAAAAGAAAGAAAGAAGACTAAAGTAAAAATCATCAAAACTAAAAGCTGGTTCTTCGAGAAGATAAATAAAATAGACAAACCATTAGCAAGACTCATTAAGAAAAAAAGGGAGAAGAATCAAATCAACAAAATCAGAAATTAAAATGGAGAAATCACAACAGACAACACAGAAATACAAAGGATCATAAGAGACTACTATCAGCAACTATATGCCAATGAAATGGACAACTTGGAAGAAATGGACGAATTCTTAGAAAACTATAACCTTTCAACACTGAACCAGGAAGAAATAGAAAATCTTAACAGACCCATGACAAGCACAGAAATCAAAACTGTAATCAAAAATCATCCAACAAACAAAAGCCCAGGACCAGATGGCTTCACAGGTGAATTCTTCCAGAAATTTAGAGAAGAGCTAACACCTATCCTACTCAAACTCTTTCAGAAAATTGCAGAAGAAGGTAAACTGCGAAACTCATTCTATGAGGCCACCATCACCCTAATACCAAAGCCAGACAAAGATCCCACAAAAGAAGAAAACTACAGGCCAGTATCACTGATGAACATAGATGCAAAAATCCTCAACAAAATTCTAGCAAACAGAATCCAACAACATATTTAAAAGATCATACATCATGACCAAGTGGGCTTTATCCCAGGGATCCAAGGATTCTTCAATATTTGCAAATCAATCAATGTGATGCACCATATTAACAAATTGAAAGATAAAAACCGTATGATTATCTCAATAGATGCAGAGAAAGACTTTGACAAAATTCAACACTCATTTATGATGATAACTCTCCAGAAAGCAGGCATAGAAAGATATACCTCAATATAATAAAAGCCATATATGATAAACCCAAAGCAAACATTATCCTAAATGGCAAAAAGTTGAAAGCATTTCCCCTAAAGTCAGGAACAAGACAAGGACGCCCACTCTCATCACTACTATTCAACATAGTTTTGGAAATTTTAGTCACAGCAATCAGAGAAGAAAAAGAAATAAAAGGAATCCAGATTGGAAAAGAAGTAAAACTCTCACTGTTTGCAGACAACATGATCTCCTACATAGAAAACCCTAAAGACACCACTAGAAAATTACTAGAGCTAGTTGATTAATATAGTGAAGTGGCAGGATATAAAAGTAACACACAGAAATCCCTTGCATTCCTATACACTAACTATGAGAAAACAGAAAGAGAAATTAAGGAAACAATCCCATTCACCAATGTTACTAAAAGAATAAAATATTAGGAATAAATCTACCTAAAGAAACAAAAGACCTTTATATAGAAAACTATAAAACCCTGATGAAAGAAATCAAAATGACACAAATAGATGGAGAAACATACCATGTTCATGGATCAGAAGAATCAATATAGTGAAAATGAGTATACTACCCAAAACAATCTATAGATTCAGTGCAATCCCTATCAATCCCATTTTTCACAGGACTAGAACAAATAATTTCACAATTTGTATGGAAATACAAAGAACCTTGAATAGCCAAAACAATCTTGAGAAAGAAGAATGGAACTGGAGGAATCAACCTGCCTGACTTCAGACCATGTTACAAAGCTACAGTCATCAAGACAGTATGGTACTGGCATAAAGACAGAAATATAGATCAATGGAACAAAATAGAAAGCCCAGAGATAAATTCACACACCTATGGATTCATTATTTTTGACAAAAGAGACAAAAATATACAATGGAGAAAAGACAATCTCTTTAACAAGTGGTGCTAGGAAAACTGGTCAGCCACCTGCAAAAGAATGAAACTAGAACACTTTCTAATACCATACACAAAAATAAACTAAAAATGGATTAAAGATCTAAGTGTAAGACCAGAAACTATGAAACTCCTAGAGGAAAACATCAGCAAAACACTCTCTGACATAAATCACAGCAAGATCCTCTATGACCCACCTCCAAGAGTAGTGGAAATAAAAGCAAAAAAAAAAAGGGGGGGGGGACCTAATTAAACTTAAAAGCTTTTGCACAACGAAGGAAACTATAAGCAAGGTGAAAAGACAGCCTTCAGGATGGGAGTAAATAATAGCAAATGAAGCAATGGACAAAGAATTAATCTCAAAAATATACAAGCAACTCCTGCAGCTCAATACCAGAAAAATAAATGACCCAATCAAAAAATTGGCCAAAGAACTAAACAGATATTTCTCCAAAGAAGACATACATATGGCTAACAAACACATGAAAAGATGCTCAACATCACTCATTATCAGAGAAATGCAAATCAAAACCATCACCATCTCATGCCGGTCAGAATGGCTGCTATCCAAAACTCTGCAAACAATAAATGCTGGAGAGGGTGCAGAGAAAAGAGAACCCTCTTACACTGTTGGTGGGAGTGCAAACTAGTACAACCACTATGGAGAACAGTGTGGAGATTTCTTAACAAACTGGAAATAGAACTGCCATATGACCCAGCAACCCCACTGCTGGGCATACACACCGAGGAAACCAGAACTGAAAGAGACACGTGTACCCCAATGTTCATCGCAGCACTGTTTAAAATAGCTAGGACATGGAAGCAACCTAGATGTCCATCAGCAGACGAATGGATAAGAAAGCTGTGGTACATAAACACAATGGAATATTACTCAGCTATTAAAAAGAGCTTATTTGAATCAGTTCTAATGAGGTGGATGAAAGTGGAGCCTATTATACAGAGTGAAGTAAGTCAGAAAGAATAACACCAATGCAGTATATTAATGCATATTTATGGAATTCAGAAAGATGATGATGACAACCCTATACATGAGACAGCAAAAGAGACACAGATATAAAGAACAGACTTTTGGACTCTGAGGGAGGTGAGGGTGGGATGATTTGAGGGAATAGCATTGAAACATGAATATAACCATATGTGAAATAGATGACCAGTCCAAGTTTGAAGCATGAAACAGGGCAATCCAATCCAGTGCACTGGGACAACTCAGAGGGATGGGATGGGGAGAGAGGTGGGAGGGGGGTTTGGGATGGGGGACACATGTACACCCATGGCTGATTCATATCAATGTATGGCAAAAACCACCACAATATTGTAAAGCAATTAGCCTCCAATTAAAATAAATTAATTAATTAAAAAAAATAAATGCTGTTGATTTTTGTATATTGACCTTATACTCCTTGCTAAATTTGCTGATTAAGTCTATGTTATCTGTAAATTTTCAATGTATTTTCATATACATAATCATGTTGCTGTTACTCTTCACTGTCAAAGTCTTGTCCGACTCTTGGTGACCCCATGGACTGTAGCCTGTCAGGCTCCTCTGTCCTCCACTATCTCCCAGAGTTTGCTCAAATTCATGTCCATTGAGTTGGTGATACAATCTAACAATCTTATCCTCTGCCGCCCTCTTCTCCTTTTGCCTTCAATCTTTCCCAGCATCACTTGCTTCCCTAGTGGCTCAGTGGTAAAGAATATGCCTGTAGTGCAGGAGACATAGGAGGTGTGAGTTGAGTCCTTGGGTTGGGAAGATCCCCCTGGAGGAAGAAACAGCAATCCATTACAGTATTCTTGCTGAGAAAACCCCATGGACAGAGGATCCTGGTGGGCTATAGTCAACGGGGTCACAAAGAGTCAGACACGACTGAACATGCACGCCTTTCCCAGTTTCAGGGTCTTTTCCAGTGAGCTGGTTCTTCACATCAGGTGGCCAAAGTATTGGAGCTTCAGCTTCAGCATCAATCCTTCCAATGAATATTCAGGGTTGATTTCCTTTAGGATTGACAATACATGCTGCTTGCTGCTGCTGTTAAGTCGCTTCAGTCCTGTCCGACTCTGTGCAACCCCATAGACGGCAGCCCACCAGGCTCCACCGTCCCTGGGATTCTTCAGGCAAGAACACTGGAGTGGGTTGCCATTTCCTTCGCCAATGCATGAAAGTGAAAAGTGAAAGTGAAGTCGCTCAGTCGTGTCCAACTCTTAGCGACCCCATGGACTGCAACCTACCAGGCTCCTCCATCCATGGGATTTTCCAGGCAAGAGTACTGGAGTGGGGTGCCATTGCCTTCTCCAACATGCTGCTTAGGAGTCAGTAATTTTCTCAAAGGGAAAAGTGAAGCAAAGTATCTTCTCAGTGCACTTCTTTGACTTAGTCGCACAAGGTCTGACCTTCTTGGTTGACATCAATGCCTTCAGACAACTGTGGAGTTTTCTTAACTTATATTTTACGTAGCATTTATGGTTGTTCTTGATGACATAGCTGGTAGGGTAGTTCGACAGGTTGATAGATAACAAGCTACTCTATCAAAGTTGACAATAGAAGTTCTGGTCATTCTCTTATAAAACATACTCCAAAAAAAAAAAAACATACTTCAAAAAGTGACCTTCAGAGGTGAATGATAGAGAAATGATAGCTGGCAGTCTGGTTATTTTTCTCTGTTAAGTAAAAACTTAACTAGAGCAATTCATAGCAGAAATCAAATGAAAAAGAAGAAAAACTCTATATGTGTGTCTGTGTTCCACAGGGGAGGAATGGGTCTTGTAAATTTTTACATTTTAATTGAATTCCTGATGTCTTCTGGCATTAGATTTAGTGGGGCCACTGAAGCTGAAATAAATATTTAGGCTACATCAATAAAGTTGCCTTGAAATGGGGGATTTCTGTATAATGTTATTTTATATTCATGCTTCTCTTTCACTCAGATACATTGAGCTGTTATTTGCATTTAAACTGCATAGTCCTCAGAAATGGAAGTTTTCCAATAACACAAAATGGTTCCTTAAGCTGTAGGGGTTTTTTTGCACTGAGAATGGGTGGAGGTAAATTAGTTGAATAAGGCTTATTCTTTTTACACTTTGAGGAAATGGAGGTCCAGGTTACACTGACAATTTTAGAGAAAGTAATCAGCAGAATGTGACATCTTTTCCTGAACATTGATCTTCTCATTTGAAATGAAAATACTTTCTCAAGAATTAGCTTTTAGTACACAATATCTCAACTGCCTCTTGGGCCATCTGTGGTCAAAATCTTTCCCTCCATCCACTTTATGTCCTTCATTGATCCCAGAGCCAGGCAATTTTCTCACTCACTCACTGTGGATAACATCCACCCACCAGGTTCCTCTTGGACGTTCCCTCAGTTCTTTGACTCCTTTGGTCACCATCTAAAAGAGGTAATCAACAACGTACACCCCAAATTCTCAGGGAAATGGAACAGACATAGAAGTATATAAGCCTTTCTTAAAAAAGCCAAAGTCAAAACCCTCTGACATTTGAGGGAAAAAGAAGAAAGACAAATCAGAAAAAGTACTCCAGAGTGAATAAATGGGTTTGAAGTAATTGCAGTGCTATTTATTCATTAAATCCTTAGAGTAGAGACACTAAAGACGCTTTTGCAGCTGGTATACGAAGCAGAGTGCTAAGTAGAAATAAAGAAGCTTTCTTTAAGAGTCTACTGATTACAAATTCAGAGCACTGGAACACTGCCACTGTGATCTGTAGAAGCTTTGGAGAAGGCTAAAAAACAAGCACACAGTAAAGAGCCACTGGCCTGGCCAAAATTTGAAATCCCCCAAATTTTAGCTAATGTGTTGTGATTTAAGCAGCTGGGTTTTTCTTGGACATAATTACTGAACCACATGATCAACTCAGTTCAGTTCAGTCACTCAGTCATGTCCAACTCTTTGCAACCCCATGAACTTCAGCATCTCAGGCTTCCCTGTCTATCACCAACTCCTGGACCTTACTCAAACTCATGTCCATCAAGTCGGCAATGCCATCCAACCATCTCATCCTCTGTCGTCCCCTTTTCCTCCTGCCTTCAATCTTTCCCAGCATCAGGGTCTTTTCCAGTGAGTCAGTTCTTGCATCAGGTGGTCAAATTATTGGAGCTTCAGCTTCAGCATCAGTCCTTCCAATGAATATTCAAGGGACTATCAAAGGGACTCTCAAGAGTCTTCTCCAACACCAAGTTCAAAAGCATCAATTTTTGACACTCAGCTTTCTTTATGGTCCAACTGTCACATCCATACATGACTACTGAAAAAAACCATAGCTTTGACTAGGTGGACCTTTGTTGGCAAAGTAATGTCTCTGCTTTTTAACATGCTATCTAAGTTGGTCATAGCTTTTCCTCCAAGGAGCAAGTGTCTTTTAATTTCATGGCTGCAGTCACCATCTGTAGCGATTTTGGAGCCTCAAAATATAAAGTCTCTATTGATTGTTTCCATTGATTCCCCATCTATTTGCCATGAAGGGATGGGACTGGATGCCATGATCTTAGTTTTCTGAATGTTGAAAACTTTCGGCAGAGGCATGGGTCGACTGTGGCCTGGTGCAGGATTGGGGGCACTGAGTGTGGCAGTGAGTGCATGGGACCTTTTGAAGGAGGTCACCATTATCTTCATTATCTTCACCATGCTTTAACCTCAGATCAAACAACAGGGAGGGAACACAGACCCGCCCATCAACAGAAAATTGTATTAAAGATTTACTGAGCATGGCTCTGCCCATCAGCCAGTACTCTGATATGTCAGCTGCAAACATTTTCTCTCCATTTTTTCTTAATATTATATATGATATTTATGGCTCTGCACTTTTTTAAAGGATGCATTAGGGGGCTGACAGTTGTTCCTCTATAGATTTCAACTTTCTCAATGAATAGGGTTTTCTCTGTTCTAAAGCTATACAAAAATTTACGTAAATTTGATTCTAATGCTTTTTACTGGGATTTATTTATGTGGTAAGAAGTAGGATTCTAAATTTATTTTCTTCCAATTGAAAAGCCAGTTTTCTGAACATGAGTTATTGAAGAATTTTCTTTCTCCATTGATTTGCGACATAACCTTTAACGACTATTGTTTCCATATACGTTTGGATATCTCTCTGGAGTGACCCATTAATTTATTATTCTGTTGGTACCATACATTTTTTGTGCCCTAGAGCCTTGCTCAGCAGCAACAGAAGCCATTGCATTGAGAAGCCTGAGCACAGCTAGAAAGTGGCCCCCACTCACAGCAACTAGGGAAAGCTCAAATGCAACAATAAAGACCCAGCACTGCCAAAAATAAATAAATAAAATTATTTAAAAACTTTTTCTGTTTATCTATTTTACTTTCGATCTTTTTCATCATTGAGAAATTATGCTGAAATTCTATTAAAGGCTATTCCGATAAAATGTTTTAATAATTTCATATTTTCCAATAGTTTGCTAATATGAGGATGATCCTGATAAAACAGTAACAGTTGACTATCTCAAATATTAGCTTTATGGTCCATTTTTAATATTCTGTTTGAGTTTGTTTGCAAATATTTATTTAGAAATTTCCCACATTTGTAAGTAAAATAGGCCTACAATTTCCATTTTTGAATATCCTATGTTTATTAGATTTTGCTATAGGAACTATTTGTACCTTGAGAAGTAAATAAAAGCTGGCTTAAAACCAGGTTTTAAAATCTTTTCAAATCTTTTTTTAAATTTATTTATTGGTCTGCTCCAAGATCAGATCTTAAGAGCCCATGGTGGCCATGTTCAAACTGTTTAAAGTCTAGGATTAGCAGAGGAATTAGATACCTGGAGTCTCTTTTCTTCATCTCCTTTATACAGCACCATTCTAATGCAAGGTCTACCTTGCCACTAATTCCTGATTATACTACCGACTCTCCAAACTACCAACTCATATTATTCTTCTACTTTTTCCAGTATTATGTTGCTAGATTGTACTACATTATTTTTCACATATGTGTATCATCTTCCCAAAGAGATTACTGTCAGTATAATTGTATTCACGAGGCAAAATTGCTTGCAAAATATTGTCACCATATGTTCTGTAAATGCTTTGCTGAATTGAAAAAAATAGTAATTAAACAGAAAAATGTTGTGCTTGCTATTCTATTAATATCAAACCATCTTTCTGAGCAGTATTTCATTTTAGTTCTTCCAATATCATTTTTCAAATGTATCTAGTGACATTTATTATATTATTTTGTAATTGAAGGTATGTGTGTCTCTTTGTCAAATTCAAGTATGAGGCCCAAGATTTGTTTATCTTTCTGTCCTCCACACTCAGCACAGCATCTGATACATAATGGGTGCACAATCAATGATAATTATGTGAATTAGTAAATTATCTCTACATCTCGCAGTAGTCAGTTCATTCATCAAGCTATAATCAATTCATTAATCAGTTGAAAGAGCCGGTGTGTTTGAATACAGTGGAAATCATTTACTTGAAATAATGACTCTGCAACTGATGGTATGAGCCCTGCACCCAAGACTCGTCCAGAAACTGTTCAAGTTCAGCACCAAATCCCTCTCTGAGTAAAGCAAACATTATCCACCTCAAGATAGCATTCAGGAAATATTCTAGTAAGATTAAGTTTGTTGACTTCTCATAAAAATGTATTTGAATATAAAGGAATTAGGAATGTTTGATGTTATCTTAGAACCTCCTTGAAGAGTATTATTCTGCGTTTATCAATAGATATGCCGACTAGCCAGGACTTCCCTGGTGGCTCTGATAGTAAGAATCTGCCTGCGATACAGGAGACCTAGGTTGGATCCGTGGGTAAGGAAGAGCCCCTGGAGTATTCTTGCCTGGGAAATCCCATGGACAAAGAAGCCTGATGAGCTACAGTCCATGGGGTCACAGAGAGTTGGACATGACTGAAGCGACTTAGCATGTGTGCACTCGTGCAGACTATCACTTGAAGTGTGCTTTATTAGCAAAATGAAACAAGTTTAAAAGACACAGTAATGCAGACACACTGACTGTTTCCAACTGGAGAATTTATCAAATAATTAGTTTTCAAATATTAAGTGATAGAGTCCACTATGATAGTTTTGTCATAACAAACGTTAATTCTAATGACAAATCTGGGGCCTCTTTTTCCAAAAGTGTAATTATTAAAAATAAAATTGTAGCTCATTTGTACGGGAGATCCCAAATTTGAAGTTCCATGTAGAGTCCCTCACAAGATGTGAATAAAGCATTAGTAGGAGCTAAAGAAAAAAATCAAAAAACACAGAAGCATAGTTTTTGTCTTTCTTCTAAACAAGAGTTAAGCAAGCAGGGTAAAATTAGCAGATTTTTAAAAAAATGACTGTATTTAAAAAACAATATTAATATACGTTAATATACAAACAAGGACAAGTGACAAGAGGACACACAATAAGGACAATATTTTTTGAGAAAACACAAGGAGAAGGAGTGAAATGAGTATGCAGGGGTCGCTTTGCCCACTGCATACCTGAGCATCACAGAGGGGCCTGAAAGAGTTAACCTTTGAGCACGTGGTCTGGAGCTTTTAGCAGCATCACTAGGAAAGCTGTGGTCTACCCCACCCACTACGTGACCAGGGACCAGAACACGCTGGAAATACAGAGTGATAGAACCTTGGCTCCAGACCTGTCCTGCAAGCTCAGCTTTTAAATCTGAAGGAGTGACCACCCTCCTTTGGTCTTGGCGTGAACAGGGGCTTGGTCCAAGTCTTTGGAGCGTGGCTGTGACATACAAGAATCAGTGCAACAGCGCTCACAGTTTGGGGAACAACTGGCAAGGTTGATGCTGTTGTTCCATTGCTGAGTCATGTCTGACTCTTTGTGATCCCATGAACTGCAGCACATCAGCCTTCCCTGTCCTTCACTGTCTCCCAGAGTTTACTCAAACTCATGTCTATCGAGTTGGTGATGCTCATCCACTGTCGCCCTCTTCTCCTTTTGCCTTCAATCTTTCCCATCATCAGGGGCCTTTTCCAATGAGTCAGCACTTTGCAACAAGTGGCCAAAGTATTGGAGCTTCAGCTTCACCTTGAGGACAGAGGTCCAAACTTGAGGTTGTCCAGGATTGATCGCCAAGGCGCATAGCCAGGTTCAGTGATACTTGCAGAAAACCTCTTCTGAAATGTTAGACCATAGACAAGCAGACTCAGAGCATTCAACCTTGACTCTCAACTTTAAATTTGATATCTGTAGTTCAAAATTCTTGCTGGCGATTTTTTTTTCTTCTCTTTGTAATTTACTTAGATTCCTTTGGGGCCTATGTGTGTTTGTCTTGTTAAAATTAAATGGCATTTGAAAAAGAAATTAATTCTCCAGTTTCAGCATATAAACTGGATGGATGTACTGTGTGTGATCATCCTTAATAATTATGCTATTATAATTCACAGCCTTATTTATTTTTTGACTGCTTAATCTTTATGAGATGAAAAATTAAATATTCTAACTACTACATTTTCTTGGCGATGTTCTTTGTATACTTTCTAATTTTAAATGCTTTGTCATTAATAAGAAGTGAACATTAGCTCTTCATTTGGGTTTGTTTGTACATATTATTTTCAGCATTCTTGTTTCAAATTAGTAATTTGTATCTTTAAAAGCCATTCTGAGATTCTATTTTCTAGATGCTTTATTTACATTTTTAGTATTATAGTTTGACTTTAATTCTGTAAATTTATTTTATGGTATAAATTCTTGATTGTATTACTTCTATGTTCCTATTATAGTTGCAGTATCTTCAACGTGTTCTTTTGTTTTTTTTTCATGTATTTCTGTGTGTGGTTTATCATTATGATAATTTGGAAGGCTTATAATTACTTTTGCTCCTATTTGTATATTTTTTTAAATAGCGGCACTACATGAACTGTTTCTTTTCAGTAATTAAAAAGTAACTTAAATAATTTACCTAAATCTCTCTGTGATGATTTATTAAACTTAGAAAGCATCTATGTCCTCCCAACTACAAAAATGAGGATGTGAGGGCACTTTGGGGGGCTTCCTATGTGGCTCAGTGGTAAAGAATCTGCCTGCCAAAGCAGGAGATGCAGGACATGTGAGTTTGAATGGCAACCCACTCCAATATTCCTGCTTGGAAAATCCCATGGACAGAGGAGCCTGGCAGACTATAGTCCCTGGGGTCGAAAAGAGTTGGATATAACTGAGTGACTGAGCATGCACGCTAAGCAAAAATACTACTGATTCTCCTAAAAGTTTTCTTCATATAACATGGGATATAATATCATCTTATATCATGTAATTACAAGGTCCACAATTCCTTGGCCTTTTTCTATTAGTGCTCCATTCTCTCCTGGAAATGACCACTGCTGTGGAAAAGCCAGTGGTCTGCAAAGTTTAGACCACTGAGATGGCTTTTTTCCAATCATGACATCACAGCAACCTGTGTTATGTTGGTGATGAAGTTCACTGATGTTCCAAGAATATATTTTATTCTCTGCAGTTTTTCCAGGAATAGGTTTCAATGAACGGATTTAGTTCTATATTTTAGAAACTTCTTCCTCAATTATATTGCTCAATGTTTTTTAGTTATATTCTCGTTTCTCATTTTCAGGAATACTGTTCTTTTCATGAGAGTCTCTGTTTTCTGTGTTTCATCTTTTCTCTGAGCACTTTTTCCTTTTGCTCTTTTCCATCTTCTTTTATGTATCATTTTAAGTCTCTCTTCTGTGTTTCTCACTCTGCTTTCAGCAATGCCCTAGGTTTTTCTTTCCCTCTTTGATCATAGCTTTTGATTCTGATAGTTTTACTGCTAAATCCCAATTCTTCCTTAAAGTCTGCCAGCTTACTTTTCAACTCTTGACATGGGCTTTTCTTATTTTACCTTTAGCTTATACCTTACCTTTAATGGATTGTTTTTACAGTTCTTGTTTCTTTAAAAAATTTTTGTAATATAGAGAAAGTATTTTTCATGAATGTATTTCTGTGTCCTGGAGTAATTCTTCTAATGTACATTCTTTATCTATTTTTCATTCCTTTATGCTCCTTCTTAATTATTTTTTCCAGATTACATCTATGCAGAGCTTTCATATGGATCTTTTGTACTTCTCATTTAAACAAAAATTTTTTTTCAGATTTTTTTTTTAATGTGGGCCATTTTTTAAGTCTTTATTGAATTTGTTACAACTTTGCTTCTGTTTTATGTGTTGAGTCTTGGCCCCAAACAATGTGAGATCCCCAACCAGGGATCGAACGTACCCTCCCCTGAAGTGGAAGTCAAAGCCTTAACCACTGGACTGCCAGGGAAGTCATCTTACTTATCATTTTTAAACTAAGACCACCCCTTTTGCCCTTGGTATTTATTCAAACCTGGGGTAGGGGATTTGAATGGAGGGGAGATTTGAGCTAAAATCTCAGGGGAGAGAATCTGAAAATTTTTAAATTTTTTTTGTGCCTGAAGACACCTCATCTGTCACACCTTCTGGCTGCCTGCATCTCTCTTCAAGGGTGTCACATGTCCCATTTTGGGGTAAGCATGTCACTCAGGGAAGTCTAAGCAGCCCCAGTGATATAGAGATCCGTACCTGCAGCAAACATCAGCAGTTCTTCCTCCATCCCACGAGGAGGCTGATCTGCAGAAGATTGAGAATATATGCCCTTTCTCCCATTCCTCCTTAAGAACAGCCCCTGCTGCTTCTCTGCCCTCTGGATCTTTGCCTCCTCCACCCCCACCCACCAAAGATGCACCTAGCTTTTTCTGCAGCCTGTCTGCCTTCTCCAAATGGTAGTTAAAAACCTGAACTGTATGTACTGGCTCTCGGTGTTTCCTCTCCATTTGTCCAAGTTTCCCCACATTTGGCTCTATTCTTCCAAAGCTGTACTTTGGAGTTTCAGCCAATTCTTGATCTCACTGAAGATGTGAGTTTTGCAGTTCTTGTTCTCTTGTTGATAACTCTGAATTTCAGAAAAAGGAATAGAGGGGAAAACATGCTCTTTCTTACCAGAAGCTTTAACAGTTTTGTTTTGCTTTTTAGGTAATAAATCATTGTCATTATGATGGACTTCACTCCTAATCTCTGAGAGGTTATTTGAGAACTTGGCAACCAGAGCTTCTTTCTTCTTTCAACATCTTGCCCCAACCTGATCCCTATGTGCCCGGTTCACCCTGTGTGGTACTTGATTGAGTCACTTAGAAGTCACTCTAACTACCCATGGCTTCCAAAGGGCACAGATAGTCAAGAAGAAATCTAAGGGGGACTTACTGAATAGAAGGAGGAAAATACATTGACATTGAGGTAGAAATAAAATGAATTGTTAATAAGTTAAGGAAATGTATACAGGTCAACAAGACCTTAGGACAAAGACAAAAGAAGATGGAAACAGAAGAATATGCATAATTTTTTCTGCCACAAAGATACGGTGATCCACTTGAAAATATGTAAAGTTATTTTCAAATATCTTTTGATATTGATTCCTAACATAATTCCACAGCATTAAGAGAACAGGCTCTGTATGATTTCAATACCTTTAGACCATGAAATTTTTGCACCTTGCTTTATGCCCTGGTGGCTCAGACAGTAAAGCATCTGCCTATAATGTGGGTAGACCCAGGTTCAATCCATGGGTTGGGAAGATCCCCTGGAGAAGGAAATGGCAACCCACTCCAGTACTCTTGCTTGAAATATCCCATGGATGGAGGAGCCTAGCAGGCCACAGTCCATAGGGTCGCAAAGAATCGGACACGACTGAGCGACTTCACTTTCTTTACGCCCCTGGATATGTTCCAGTGTCTCCCGGTTTATAGTCTACGGGAATTTGAATAGAATTTGTACCCTGCTATTGTGTGAAAATTGTATAAATCTTAATTATGTTTAATTGGCCCATGGTGATTTTCAGTATAGCTTTCTACTTTTCTGTCAAATCATTCCATTAATTTTTGAGAGTTTGATATTGAAACTCCAACTAAAATCTTAATTTATCTAATTTAGAATTGTAATATATAGTGGAACTATATGTAACTTTGTTCTGTATTTTCCAAGTCTCCCATAACTGTGTTATCATACTTTCATAATTTAAAAAGAAAGTAAGGTGACCCAAGGACAAATTTGGAGGTTTCACCAGATAAAGCAACATGTCCAGGTGAGAATGAATTATGCGCTCCCAAACAGACTTGGTTGCCTTAACAACACGACTTCTCAAATGCTAAATATTAAAAAGAGAAAATTGACATGTACAGTGGGTAGATAATAAATTGGAGTTGAGACATTCACAGTCTAGCCAAGTCAAGGATGATTCCCTGGGAAGGATGAGCCGTGTTTAAATGGATGGAGTTGAGTCTGTACACGCAGGTGCATCAGGACACTAAGACTGTGCAGCTGCCTCAGGTTAGAGCAAAGATGAAAGCCTGTGGTCCGGAGGGTTCTCTGTCCTTTCTGAAAATATCAACCTGCTCCACGGAGAAAGAAGGAGTAGAACAGGACGTCACAGAAAACGTTTATCCCCCCTAAGTGGCTAATACTAGCCCAGAGTGGCAATGAATGCATTTGGAAGAGAAAATTATACTTTAGAAATGCAAAATGATTTTATATTTTATTGAATACAGTACATTACATGTTTTACAACTAAAAATGCTTGATTATCAAGAATCAGATAATTTCTACACAAGACATGCCTAAACTAAGAGATGTCATTTTTTTCCAAGTTAGTAAACTTTTTTGAGATCTAAAATCTGTAAAATAAAACTCAACTAGTAAGTCATATGGGAGGTAAAAGGACAATGAATAGTGATATTCAAATGCAAATATTTACTGAAAATAGGCAAATAAATACATCCTTGACCCGATTATATGAAAAACTACTTTCTACATGTGGGATTTTAATATTAGCAATTTTCTAAAGAGCAATAATCCTGATGAATCATTAGGCATGAAGTGTACATTAAATCCTCAATATCTGGTAGGGTAGGCATTATAAATCAAATTTCAATTGTTTATTGTTAATTTTTACAGAAATATAGGGTCCTCCTGGAGCTTCCCTGGTGGTTCAGGGATAATCTGCCTGCCAACGCAGGAGACGCAGCAGGAGATACAAGAGATGCAGGTTCAATCCCTTGGTCAGGAAGATTCCCTGGATAAGGAAGTGGCAACCTACTCTAGTATTCTTGCCTGGGAAATCCCATGGACAGAGGAGTCTGGCAGGCTACAGTCAATAGGGATGCAAAGAATCAGACAGGACTGAGCACACACACATACACATACACTCATGAAAAGCTAGATTTTAGAGTTAGAAAATTTAACGCTTTGAAGGTTGTTTCCAAGATATACTTTTTAAAAAGTATTTGTTTTTATTTATTTGGATGTGCCAGATCTTAGTTGCAGCATACGGGATCTAGTTCCCTGACCAGCGATCCAGCCTTGGCCATTCTGCATTGGGAGCGTGAGGTCTCAGCTACTGGACCACCAGAGAAGCCCCAAGATACACTTTTAAGACAAACAAGAACACCAAATGCAGAATAGTTAAGTGGGAAAATATGTTGTTTTTGTTCAGTCATTAAGTTGTGTCCGACTCTTTGGGATTCCATGGACGGCAGCACGCCAGGCTCTCCTGTCTTTCACTGTCTCCTGGAGTTTGCTCAAATTCATGTCCATTGAATCAATAATGCTATCTAACCATCTCATCCTCTGTCACCCACTTTCCTCCTGCCCTCAATCTTTCCCAGCATCAGGGTCTTTTCCAATGAGTCGGCTCTTCACATCAGGTGGTCAAACTATTGGAGCTTTAGCATGAATCCTTCCAGTGAATATTCCGGGTTGATTTCTTTTAGCATTGACTGGGAAAATATAGTGGTTCATAAACTGTGTCCATTTGAGTATAAAACCACCACCACCAATGCAGACAAAGCCACGAGGGCTGAAAGATGAAGCAGAATAGACTACATTCTCCAACTAAGGCATTTGCGATGGCAGTTAAGCCCCACTCACATTCGAAAGAGATTTACATGCTATTTTTGCTCTGCCAAAAAAAAAGTCATAGCAGGTCTTCTGTGCTAGATGGAAATGAAAGTACTGGACCTCTGCCACATGCAAGGGTAAATTACTTTGAAGCTGTACTCAGAGATGTTATCTGAAAGCTAATGTCTCGATTAATGGAACTAGAAAATAATAACACCATCAAACGTGTGTGCATGCTAAGTCGCTTCAGGCATGTCCTACTCTTTGCAACCCCAAGGACTGTAGCCAGCCAGGCTTCTCTGTCCATGGGAGTCTTCAGGCAAGAATACTGGAGTGGGTTGCCAAGCCCTCCTCCAGGGAATCTTCCAGACCCAGAGATTAAACTTGTGTCTCTTATGTCTCCTGCATTGGCCAGAGAGTTCTTTAACCACTAGCGCCACCTGGGAAGCCCAAATAATAACACCATCAAACACAGTTGCTCACATTTTATGATATAATTGCCCCTATATTGTCTCAGATTACTATACTTCACAATTTCTGTAGAAAAGGATGTTAAAAAAAAAACATGGAAAAAAGTTTTAAATCACGTTGTATTTGATGCTAAGTTCTTTGAGATTTCTCTAGGAAACCTCTGAAACAATGATCCGTATTATCTTCAGAATCTGTACTGGGTCCAATACTAAGGGTCAAAACTGTAGACATAAAAAATAAATCCACAACTGTTTATGTCTTTAACAATTCTGAAATTATGCTGCCTTCTCTGGGAGTTTGGATATGGGATTTCTACATGATTATTTTGTGTAGAAATAATCAAAATAATGATACTGGGTCCTATGTTAGAGGGTGAATGGAGCATCTTCCTTGCAAACTAAATCCATCCAAATGGTCTATTTCTGTTATTCTAAACGATTTTCTTCATCTGGGGCACATTAGAGGAAAGTGAACTTATTTAGGGAATCATTGCCTCAGGTTTTTTTTTCCAAGAGAAATACTCAACTTATTGTAAAAATCTATTTCCACATATAAGTTTGGAATCCTTTAATACTGACAGAAGTCTGATTCCCAAACACTTTGAAAAAATAAGACAGTAGGAGACAACCTTCTTCTTTAATTTTTTTCAGGAATAATTTCATTCAAAAGGCACAGGTGAATAATTGAATCTCAACTTTTTGGTCTTAGTAAAGAAAAAAGATTTCTTCCTCATCCACTTTTAAAGGTAATCAGCTGGAGTTATACAGAATAAACAAGTGGGAAGAAATACAGCCATTGTCCAATTTTAGAAAACAGCTGCAATTAATTTTATCTGTGACAAATGATAAAGTGGGAGTACTTCATAAAGGGAAACAAATGGAATTGAGCTCACAATCAGAGAAAATTTATCAGTCAGATGACTGCAAATATCTCCTAAGACAAGGACTGAAATGTCTTAGTGAAAGGTCAAGCGTGAGGAAAGGTTTCTTTAAGAGCTGTTTTAACTTCCATGCAGGCAGAGTTCTCAGATCATGTGGACACAAGGCAAGAAGACACACAAACCCTGTGACCCGACCCGAGACACTGAACATGTTCTGCATACAACAAATGGGGTTCTAGCTCCAGCCTCCTCCGCCTGGTGGAGTTTTTGACAGTATATTTATGCCCTGGGTACCTTTAGCTCAGCCTGCAAGGGGAGGGCGAGGAGCACACGGAACCCCACATGTGCCAAGCACACCCCTGGGCTATCTCCAGCTTTCTAGACTGGACTCGAAGTTTTAAAAAGAACGGATGGAAATGTGTGTTTATTGAGTGGGTACCCACCATGGAGCCAAGCACTCTTTTGGTCATAACTGACTTAATCTTCTCAAAAATCCAATGTCCTGGAATCATCTTCAATCTTCTACTTCTAAGGCATAAACATTTCCCAAAGATCATACAATTATGGGTAAATAAAATCAAGCTCCAAAAGCTTGTTGTCTTTATCCAGAGGATGAAGTCAGAGAAAATGGCAAACAGACATGTGGAATCAATTTTATGTGTTCCAGCATCAATGAAAAATAACAAAGATTTCTACAAATCAGAGATCTTAGGAAGGAAATCCTGGGACAGAGGGACCAATATTCCATCCATTTGTTGTTCACACAATTTTTTTAAATTTTTATTTATTTATTTGGTTGCTGGGTCTTGGTTGCAGCACACAGGATCTTTAGTTTTGGCATGTGAGATCTAGTTCCCTGATCAGAGATTGAACCCAGGCCCCCTGCATTGGGAGCCCAGAGTCTTAGCCACTGGACTGCCAGGGAAGTCCCTGGAAATTTTACACAATTTAAAGCCTAGAAAAGCCATTTCTCTCTTCCCCTCCTTCACTCACCCTCACCATCTCACACACACACACACACACACACATGCACACAGTTCTCCACTCTTGTACCCTGTGACCATCATCCTGAGTAAGGGACTTTTATCTCAGTGGGGCTGGAAGCATTTTCCGTTTCACGGGTGGGTGTAATGAAATGTCCCAAGTTCCATTTTTATAGAAAGACCAGGAAGCTTGCTCGATCATACATCTCTTCTGACTTCATTTTCTTTTCAATCATTGTGCTATAGAAGCAGAAATGGTTTAATCTTCAAGTAAAAGCTCATTTATCTGCCAGAGACCTACTGGGAGTGTTGGCACTAAATAATATAAAAACCACTTAACAGATCTTCAAGCGGCTGTTTGTGTAATATGCTTACTAGACTGTTAACCATTCAAACCACTGAAATTGGTTTTCTGATAGGGAAAAGCAAAATCAGATCCCAGGACTTTCTTTAAAAATCATTCATTTCTTTTCACCTTCTTTCCAGATTAGTTTCAGGCTGGAGTTTTCATGACTTAAACAATATTGCACCAGCCACCGTGCATTTTCTCCGAAAAAGAGAGTCTTACTGGATTTGCAAGTGAAAGAAGAATCCCACGTCTCTCACTTTAAATCAAAAGCTAGAAATGATTAAACTCAGTGAAGAAGGCACATTCAAGCTGAGACAGACTGAACTTGGACTCTTGTGCCAAACAGTTAACTAAAATATGAAGGCAAAGATAAAGTTCCTGAAGGAAATTTAAAGTACTATGCCAATGAACACAAGAATGGTAAGAAAGTGAACCTGCCTTATTGTTGATATAAAGAAAATTTTAGTGGTCTAGATAGAAAATCAAACCAGACACAACATTCCCTTAAGCCAAAGCCTAGTCCAGAGCAAGGCTCTAACTCTAATCGAGTCTATAAAGGCTGAGAGAGGAGAGGAAGATGCAGAAAAAAATTGAAGATAGCAGAGGTTGTCTTATGATGTTTAAGGAAAGAAACCATCTCTATAGCATAAAAGTGCTATGTGAAGCAGCAAGTTCTGATGCAGAAACTTCAGCAAGTGATCCAGAAGATCTAGTTCAGATAACCATGAGCATGGTTACACTGAACAGCAGATTTTCGGTGTAGAAGAAACAGTCTTAATATTGAAAGATGCCATCTCAGACTTTTCTAGCTGGAGGGAAAAAGTCACTTTCTGGCTTCAAGGTTGATTCTCTTGTTAGGGGCTAATGTGACTTTAAGTTGAAGCTAATAGTCATTTATTATTTTGAAAATCTTAGAGTCCTTATGAATTATGCTAAATCTCCTCTGCCTATACTCTACAGATGGAACAACAAAGCCTGGATGACAGCACATGTGTTGACAACATGGCCACTGAATATCTTAAGCCCACTGTTAAGACCTACTGCTCAGAAAAAAAAAAAAAAAAGATCTCTTTCAAAGCATTACTGTTTATTGATAATGTTCACTGTTTCTTATTTTAAGAAATTGCCACAGCCACCCCAGCCTCAGCAACCACCACCCTGTTCCATCAGCAGCTGTCCACATTAAAGCAAACCCTCCAGTAGCAAAATATGATTCACAAAGGGCTCAGATAACAGTTACTGTTTTTCAGCATTATTTTTAATTAAGCTAAGTACATTGGTTTATTAGACATAAGTTTGTGGCATACTTAATAGGCTACAGTATAGTGTAAACTTTTGTATGTGTTATGAAACCAAACATTTGTGTGACTTGATTTATTGTGATATTTGCTTCAAATTATGTTGGTCTGGATGGAATCACGCTGTCTCCAAAGTGTGCTTGCACCAACTTGTGATCTTGTTGGTTCTCACTATTTAATGTTTAGTTCTTCCTTCTACTTTATTTGAGTTTATTAGATTATTTTCTCTTCCTTCCTTTTCTTCTTATATAAAATTCAAGCCTAGGGAATTCTCTGGTGTCCACTGGTTGGGACTCAGCACTACAAGGGGTCCCTGGTTGGGGAACTAAGAACTGCAAGCTGCAAAACACAGACAAAAAATAAAATAAATTCCCCTTTAAATATAAATTTTCTTCATTTTGCACCTTTATGAAGTATCATCTTTATGGTTCAGTTTGCAGTTTTTAACTTCATTTTTGGTTTCTTCTTTCAATTACAATTATATAGATTTATGTCTTTGAATTTCAAAAGGACCTTTTGATCCTTGATTAATAATTTAAATTTCTCCATAGTAAAACACCACATTCTAAAATACCACATTGATTAAAAAAAAAATCCATTGTGATTTGCTTCACAGACTCATTATATTGTCATTTTTATTAAATGTTTTTGTGCTCTTGACAAGGGTGCATAGTCTCATATTGTCAGGCCTATGGTACTATATGTGCAAAAAACTGTGTATTGTATTGTTCCAATAATCCACACCTCTAGCATATTGGTAGCCATCAGTGAACATTCTGGTCTATTATTTCCTGGAATAGCTATTTCAAAAATGAAACTCATTCCCCTCCACAGTGAAAAATGCAGTTAGGTGAGTAGAAAAAAACAAAATCCCTAAACTTCAATCTTTTCCGTAGCACTAAAGACACAAGATCTGGGGAAAACGATGCCTATCACCATCATCATTATTAAATTATGCTTATAAATGCAAAGGCTAAGACAAACTGGAATAGAGCTGGAGTAGGAGGTATGGGGGCAAAGAAAGGGTTCAGGACATTCAGGATGACTAGTGTTAATGATAAATGATGAGAAATGAAAAGAAAGTGTTCCCTGCTTCTTTGGGCTAAAGAATTCCTGAGATGTGAGCAGTAGCTGCTATATAGATATGAAGCTATTAATTCAAGGTGTACAGTAACTTCTCTAAAGAGGAAAAATATTTATTTTCCCTCTTCACTAGTAGGTAAACAATAGCTTATGCATGCATGCTCAGTTGTGTCCTACTCTTTGCAACCCCATGGACTGTAGCTCACCGGGCTCCTCTGTCCGTGGGATTTCCCAGGCAAGAATACTGGAGTGAGTTGCCCAAACAATAGCTGATACTGACATATAAATGTCCCAAAAAGGGACTTTATGCCATTTAGGGCAAGGTAGCTTTTATAGGCATGTCATTAAAAAAAAAAATCTGTCCTAGAATCTTTGTCTCTCATTAAGTAAGTGAAATTCACTCAGTCGTGTACGACTCTTTGAGATTCCATGGACTATACAGTCCTTGGAAATCTCCAAGTCAGAATACTGGAGTAAGTAGCCATTCCCTTCTCCAGGATCATTAAGTAAAGCTCTGAATAAAAGTAAATCTCAGAGTTCGTAGGCTAACTCTGGGTTATATGATTTCCCCTCTTTTGGGTGTTTGTATATATTATCCCTTTATGGGCTACAATCCATAGGGTCTCAAAGAGTAGGACATGAGTGAGCGACTGAGCACACACACATAAATAACTGTAATTTTACTTAGAGTCTTAGCATCTAACCATAACTCAGACATGGATTAAATCTCAAGTTATGCATTTCAAGAAAAACATATTACCATCATAATTGTCTTCTAACATTTAAAATATTTTCCTTATTTGCTTTTTGTGTTTAAATAGATCAGTTGCAGGAGAAGTGTGCCTGAGAATTAAATTGTTAGACTGGGAAACTTGGTCATTGTAATTAAAATGCCTAACAGATAAACTGGGTGCTCTTACAAAGACTGTAGAAGAGAAATGGGAGCCTTTAAACTGAGTTCCTGTTTTCTGTCCTTATCACTCAGCCACAAGTTTCCTGAGATGCCCACAATTCATCACTAATGCAGATAAGTAAAGAATGACATGTACAGAGCAGGAAGGTACGTGTGAATGCAGCAGTTAATTAGAAATTTGGATCCCATTTAAGTAAGTGAACTACAGCTAAGAAAATAAAAAACAGCAATAATAAAAGCAGCAATGTTCTGTTATGATGCATCCAGTACATGTGATCAAGTTCACTATATGACTGCGTGATAAATGTTCCCTTTTGTATTGGAAACACATAGAAAACAATAAGTTAGTTTGAACTTAGGGGAAAAAAAGAGTGCTGATGAAACAGAAACACTTTCCACCATGGTGAAGAGTGACGCCTTGTTTGTTTCTCTTCATAAGTTTTTTGTTGACCGTCTATACAGAAGAAAAATCCCATCCAGGTTCTTCAAACTACAAAATGATAAGCTCATAGAGTTTATAAAAATTTTGTAAAAATCTGCTTAGGTTTCTTTCATTATGGTATGCCATAGAGAAAATTTTGTGTTTTTCCCCTTCCTTCCTTTTCTAGGAATAAAATTTCATTTTCTTTTAATAACCAAACCATCTCCAACCTCCATACATGCAATCCAGTGAAAACTGACACCATACCCTAGAGCCACATATGGTTGAGGATATAAGCTTGGCTAATAGGAATTGAATCAGATAATATATGCAGTAATTAGGTCTCTAGTAATTGAATCAGGGGTGGTCACATGACTCAAACAGGGCTTATCAGAATCACCAGAATCTTGACTAGAGCCATCAGGAAAGAGATGCAAACATTTATCTGGGGTTTAACAAGCGACAAACACTAATACCTTAGCTCCTGATGGTCCTCTCTCCCACTACATAGAAAGCTGACCTCATAGTGCACTCAACACTATGCATGTAGGAACAAGATAGAAAAATGGTCATCTTGACAAGACATCATTTGAACTCTAATTCAAACCATGCTTGAAGACATCAGATCCACCTCTTTCTTTTCAGTTATCTGAATCAGAAAAAAATCCCTTTTTCTTAAAAAATTTTCAGGCAGAAATAGAGATACAGACACAAAGAGCGGATATGTGGACAGAGTAGGGGGAAAGGAAGGAGGGAACGAATTGGGAGAGTAGCATTGCTGTGTTCTGAAATTATCCTTAAACTTGGCTTCATAATCATGCATAATTTAACACTTATTAAATTATAATGAAATCTCTTCTAATTATTATTTAGAAATTCACATCAGGAAAATAATCTTTTTCTTCAAAGATTAATGAATATAATTTGATAAACACAGTGTTCCACAGACTTATTTGGAATAATACAGTAATAGATTAAATCAAGGTTTCCTGAAGCAATTGATACACACCTACCTGACATTTATTAAATTAATTTAATAATGCACTAGAACAGTTTATATAAAGTTTATGTAAAAGTGATAATCACATGTTTGAAAGTCACTCCATGTAGAAATATAGTTTACACAGATTGTTCGAAACCATGAAGTTCACTTTCAAAATCAATCACAACTTTCATTCCATTTAATAATTGCACAGTATCCAGTGTTTTATTTTTAAATGTCTGTAATTCAGTTTGAACTAAATAAGATTCAATATTTAGGCACACATGTTTTATTTAAAAATCCTCAGGAAGCTAAGTATAAAAACTAATGTACTTAGATTATTGAAGTTTTCATAAATAAGTATGCTAAACATATATAGCATCATACATTATTCATTATTATAGGTATGAGAGCTATATCTGCTCAAGGCATTGAATGAACAGAGTATCCCTCCATGATCTTTAGTCTACCTTGTATTTTCAGATCATCAGGAGATAATGTCCTATACTTGATGCAACAAAATTTCAATTAGCTAGTAGGCTCAGGTTTTTCTAGTTAAGTGAATAGTCTGTTTTGACTCAGTTTAACAAGAAAATATTTATGTTTTAAATGTAGTCTCAAAATACTTTAACAATGTGTAAACTGATCTTGACTCTCGCACCTAATAATAGCTCCTTGTTACCTTATGCAGTAACTAACATGGTGATACATAGCTACAGATATACATATTTGTAGATAGAAATAGAGATGGAGGTGGAAGTGGAGATGGAAGTAGAGGTGGAGATGGAGATGGAGACAGAAGCGGAGAGGTCTCCTGAGTCCTCGCCTAACGATCAGCACGTCGTCCATCCCTTGCCAATGTTCATCTTTGCCTCCCATTTAATATGACTTAGAAGAAAGAAAAGGACTCAGCCATACAAAGAAGGGATTCTATGGAAAGGAAACAATGCATGCAGAGCATCCAGGGTGAGAAAGGCCTTTGGTTTGAGAAGGTGACTGCAGGCCTGTGTAACCAAGGGATGAAGGATGTGAGAGACAATGGACAGGTAAGAGCCAAGTATTGTAGTCCAGGAAAATGTTTTGATTTTTTCCAAGAGCAATGGAAATCTACTAAAAGATTTTAGGAGGAGGAGCAACATGACCTAATTCATTTGTTAAAGTGGTTCTGTGTGACGGTGGCTTTGCAGGAGCAAGAGGGAAGCAGAAAGAGTAAAGAGTAGCATCCAGGTGAACAGCCACCAACCTGAAGGAGGAGGTGGCCGTGCCACCACGAGAAGTGGACAGCGTGACATATTTTCTGCTATTTGGCTACGATGGACAAACGGCAAGGAGAGAAGGCTGACTTGGAGATTTCTGGCTGGAAAAACCTGATAGATGGTGTTGTTTGCTGATATGCAACAGCAGCCTGAGAGGCACAGACAGGGTGATGGAGAACTAAAATTA
Organism: Giraffa tippelskirchi; assembly: GCF_054371585.1. NCBI lineage: Eukaryota > Metazoa > Chordata > Mammalia > Artiodactyla > Giraffidae > Giraffa > Giraffa tippelskirchi. Next base: position 54,066,645 of record NC_137280.1, read on the forward strand.
CATTTAGTCTAATCCTCCTGTGAGGCACTGAAGTATTATCATTTGTCTCTCGATCACCTGGTCATGCATGCATGCATGCTCAGCTGTGTCTGACTCTTTGCAACCCTGTGGACTGTAGCCTTCCAGTCTCCTCTGTTCATGGGATTTCCCAGGCAAGAATACTGGAGTGGCAGCTGTTTCCTTCTCCAGGAGATCTTCCCAACCCATGGATCAAACTCGGGTCTCCTGCACTGCAGGTGGATTCTTTACCACTGAGCCACCTGGGAAGCCTTAAAGTATTATATTAAATGTCAAATAGTCAATTGGACATGAGTATCTAAAACTGCTATATTAGGAAAGATATTAATGCAATTTAGAAACCTGTTTTAGTCTTAGAATATATATGTGTGTGTTTGTGTACTTTAACTACATACAGTTAAGTGATGTGTTAGCTTTCTTTTAAAGAAATTTGAGTCCTCTGATAAATTGTCATGTGTATTTTATATAAAAAATAAAGAGTTCAAAGTCACAAACTCTAATATAAGATTTCAAGATAATTTTTGAAGCAAAATCCTTCATTTAATTTTAACCACATAGAGGAATCACTAACATAATCTAAGATAATAGGAGCTTTTTAGATGGAGATTAAAAAGGAAGTATATTTCATTGTAATTAACCAGCTAGAATAGGTTAGGATTTTAATTGTATTCTTCATCATTTTGTCTATTAAATATCATTCCTGATATCTTGGAATAAGTCAGGGAAGAAATGAGACAGCATTCTTTGGTACTGTTATAAATAATGTTGTTTTGCAAGAAGCATTCATTCTTGACAGCTGCTAATTTTTCTGGAAGATTCTTAACTTTAAATAGAATCTACACAGTATGCACGTTTATTTTAGGGAGAATTAAATATGACAATCAACATTAACATTTTTAATGAGGGGACTTTTGATTTGAACAATTAAATGAAAAAATCATTCAGAAATATTAATTGGTAAGTCAGGAAGCAAAGACAGATGAATTAAACTCAATCATTTTTGTTCAGTGACAATTTTAAGATCATCAACGTTCTTCGATTTCTTGACAGTTTAATTTTATGCTAACATCAAATTATCAGAAAGTACAATGGTGAAAAACTGTTCTACTGTGCTTGAAGAAGGTGGGAACAATCCATAAAAATGTTCAAGCTCATTCAAATAAGCATGGAGGTAAACATTACAGAAAAATGGAAGTTAATTATTTTTCTCTTGAAAAATAATGCTATAGGAATAATTAGCTTTGATAATAAATAAAACTCACACCTTTTCTAAAAGAAAAGCATGTATTGTATAAGAATAAAACAGTTGCACAAAACAATTACACAAAACAAACTGATAATAGAATGCTTGCTGCTAAGTCGCTTCAGTCGTGTCCGACTCTGTGAGACCCTATAGACGGCAGCCCACCAGGCTCCGCCGTCCCTGGGATTCTCCAGGCAAAAATACTGGAGTGGGTTGCCATTTCCTTCTCTAGTGCATGAAAGGGACAAGTGAAAGTGAAGTCGCTCAGTCGTGTCTGACTCTTAGCGACCCCATGGACTGTGGCCTACCAGGCTCCTCCGTCCATGGGATTTTCCAGGCAAGAGTACTGGAGTGGGGTGCCATTGCCTTCTCCAGATAATAGAATACAAATTACATATTTATTGTGTAATACGTGTATATGTGTATGCTCGTCATGTCTGACTCTTTGTAACCCTATGAACTGTAGCCCACCAGGCTTCTCTGTCCATGGGATTCTCCAGGCAAGAATACTGAAGTGGTTTGCCATTTCTTTCTCCAGGGGATCTTCCCAACCCAAGGTTCGACACACGTCTTTTCCGTCTCCTGCACTGGCAGGCCAATTCTTTACCACTGTGTCACCTGGGAAGCCTCAAATATATACATATGTGTGTATATATGCAAACATATTTACACATGATTTGTTTCATATATGTCTATTCATTCAATAAATTTATTTAAGAAAGGTATTGAGGGTTCCTATATGCCAGGGCACAGGTAGACAATGTATATAGTGATTTACTTATTTATCTTTCAATTCATTTTTTAAATTTAATAACTGTTTTTAAAAAATGGTATTAGTTATCTATTTTATGCACAGTAGTGTATAAATGTCAATCCCAATCTCCCAATTTATCCCACCCCTCTTTCCTCCTTGATATTCATACATTTCTTCTCTGTATCTGTGTCTCTATTCCTGTTTTGCCAATAAGTTCATCTATACCATTTTTCTAGATTCTACATATATGCGTTAATACTCACTATTTATCTCTTTCTGACTTACTTCACTCTGTATGAGTTTTTTTAGAAAAGAAAGAAAAACCCAATTCCTGCCCTCAAGGAGATTAAACTCTAGTGGGTGAAGGCAGCCACAGAACAAGCAAGCATCATTCAATATGATAAGGGAGTGAGTAGAGAAGAGGGAGGGGACCAGGAATGGCAAAGCTTGCTTGTTTCGGTACCAAGACTGATCTGTAAACAGCTCTAGGATGGAAACCTAGAGAAAGTCTGATTTGTGTCCTGGAATCACATCAGGTGGTCTCCTCTGGCCAGTCTTCCCCTGTAAGTTACCCCTCTGCACAGCCTTTCATCCAACTACACTGGCCTTGGGCGAGGCTGAGGAGGAGGCTTGGTACCCACACTGATTGTTACAGTCTCTTTGCCCTTTATTACTCTTCTCTATCATCAGATAAAGATGGAGTTTAGTCATTTCTGCTTCACTGCAAATGAGAGACTTAGGCACCTAACCAGTGCTTTATCTCTCTCTGTCTCTGACTGTATTTTTACAAATGGCTTCCCTCTCTCTGCAGAGAATGGGCAGATTTTCCCAGGCTATGCACACCCACTTGTGAGACCTTCTCTGCCACGTGAAAACTATCCTCCCATATGCCTGCTGAAACTGACAATAAACACACACACACACACAAACACACATACATACACACCAGTTTCTGACCTTACCAGATACACACATAAGAAAAACAAATTCCACGTGATGAAAAGCTTCAACTAAATGTGACAATTTGGAGCCCACTTCAGACTGAGATGAACAGAGAGACAATGCAGTATGCTCAGTATGTTGTTATTTTTTCCTCTGAGGCACAGGACAGCTAGGTCTACAAGGTACCAAATTTCAGTCGCACATGGGGACTTCCCTGGTGGTCCAGTGGTTAAGACTCTGCACTTCCGCAGAGGGGCACAGGTTCCATCCCTGGTCAGGGAAATAAGATTCCTGCATGCCATGCTGCGGCCAGAAAAGTAAAGTTTACCAGGTACACAATGAATCCAAAATGGTAACAATGAGCAGGGTTCCTTTAGGAATCTATAGGATTTTAGTAAACATGTGTGAATGGGTCCTTTCTTACTAATCATTTTTTTAAAATATCAGCTTTGCATGCATGTGTGCTAAGTTGCCTCAGTTCAGTTCAGTTCAGTTGCTCAGTCATGTCTGACTCTTTGAGACTCCATGAACCACAGCACGCCAGGCCTCCCTGTCCATCACCAACTCCCAGAGTCTACCCAAACTCATGTCCATTGAGTCGGTGATGCCATCCAACCCATCTCATCCTCTGTCATCCCCTTCTCCAGCCCTCAATCTTTCCCAGCATCAGGGTCTTGTCCAATGAGTCAGCTCTTCGCATCAGGTGGTCAAAGTATTGGAGTTTCAGCTTCAACATCAGTCCTTCCAATAAACACCCAGGACTGATCTCCTTTAGGATGGACTGGTTGGATCTCCTTGCAATCCAAAGGACTCTCAAGAGTCTTCTCCAACACCACAGTTCAAAAGCATCAATTCTTTGGTGCTCAGCTTTCTTTACAGTCCAACTCTCACATCCGTACATGACTACTGGAAAAACAATAGCCTTGACTAGATGGACATTTGCTGGCAAAGTAATGTGTCTGCTTTTTAATATTCTGTCTAGGTTGGTCATAACTTTTCTTCCAAGGAGTAAGTGTCTTTTAATTTCATGGCTGCAATCACCATCAGCAGTGATTTTGGAGCCCCCCAAAAATAAAGTCTGACACTGTTTCCACCGTTTCCCCATCTATTTGCCATGAAGTGACAGGACCAGATGCCATGATCTTAGTTTTCTGAACGTTGAGCTTTAAGCCAACTTTTTCACTCTCCTCTTTCACTTTCAGTCAAGTCCAACTCTTTGTGACTCCATGGACTGCAGCCTGCCAGGCTCCTCTGTCCATGGGATTCTCCAGGCAAGAATCCTGGGATGGATTGCCATGCCCTCTTCCAGGGGATCTTTCCAACCAAGGGATTGAACCCATGTCGCTTATGTCTCTTGCATTAGCACGTGTGTTCTTTACCACTAGCATCACCTGGGAAGCCCCAAATCAACTTTACTGAAGTATAATTTATACACAGTAAACACATGAATTTTGAAAATTAGTGGATCCTGAAACCAGTGACAAAATCAGACACAGAACATTCCCATCACCCCACAGCTTACATCTGTGTCTTTATTTCTGCTTTGCTAATGAGATCATCTAGATTCTAGATTCTACATATATCAAGCCAATGGACTTTGATATTGAATAATTTGAACTTGTCACTTGTTAAATGTCAATAGGTAAGGTAATATATTTAGCTGTAGAATTGCAAATCCTGAGACAGAGACCCACTGTTATGCCAGATCTTTTATCCTTCACGCCTAAATGAGTTTCATGTTCCTGATACCCCTTGTCCAAGGTAAGGAGCAACAGCTGCACTTTGCTGGAGCAGCCGTGAAGAGATACCCCACGTCTAAGGTAAGAGAAACCCAAGTAAGATGGTAGGTGTTCCGAGAGGGCATCAGAGGGCAGACACACTGAAACTATAATCACAGAAAACTAGCCAATCTGATCACACAGACCACAGCCTTGTCTATCTCAATGAAACTAAGCCATGCCATGTGGGGCCACCCAAGACAGATGGGTCATGGTGGAGAGGTCTGACAGAATGTGGTCCGCTGGAGAAGGGCATGGCAAACCACTTCAGTATTCTTGCCTTGAGAACCCCATGAACAATATGAAAAGGCAAAAAGATAGGACACTGAAAGATGAAATCCCCAGGTCGGTAGGTGCCCAATATGCTACTGGAGATCAGTGGAGAAATAACTCCAGAAAGAATGAAGGGATGGAGCCAAAGCAAAAACAATACACAGCTGTGGATGTGACTGGTGATAGAAGCAAAGTCCGATGTTGTAAAGAGCAATATTGCATAGTAACCTGGAATGTTAGGTCCATGAATCAAGGCAAATTGGAAGTGGTCAAACAGGAGATGGCAAGAGTGAATGTCAACGTTCTAGGAATCAGCGAACTAAGATGGACTGGAATGGGTGAATTTAACTCAGATGACCATTATATCTACTGCTGTGGGCAGGAATCCCTTAGAAGAAATGGAGTAGCCATCATGGTCAACAAAAAAGCCGAAATGCAGTACTTGGATGCAATCTCAAAAACGACAGAATGATCTCTGTTCGTTTCCAAGGCAAATCATTCAATACCACGGTAATCCAAGTCTATGCCCGACCAGTAATGCTGAAGAAGCTGAACTTGAAAGGTTCTATGAAGACCTAAAAGACTTTTTAGAACTAACACCCAAGAAAGATGTCCTTTTCATTATAGGGGACTGGAATGCAAAAGTAGGAAATCAGGAAACACCTGGCATAACAGGCAAATTTGGCCTTGGAGTACAGAATGAAAAAGGGCAAAGGCTAATAGAGTTTTGCCAAGAGAACGCACTGGTCATAACAAACACCCTCTTCCAATAACACAAGAGAAGACTCTACCCATGGACATCACCAGATGGTCAACACCGAAATCAGATTGATTATATTCTTTGCAGCCAAAGATGGAGAAGCCCTAAAGAGTCAGCAAAAACAAGACTGGGAGCTGACTGTGGGTGAGATCATGAACTCCTTATTGCCAAATTCAGACTTAAATTGAAGAAAGTAGGGAAAACCACTAGACCATTCATGTATGACCTAAATCAAATCCCTTATGACTATACAATGGAAGTGAGAAATAGATTTAAGGGACTAGATCTGATAGACAGAGTGCCTGATGAACTATGGACAGAGGTTCATGACATTGTACAGGAAGGAGACAGGGATCAAGACCATCTCCATGGAAAAGAAATGCAAAAAAGAAAAATGGCTGTCTGAGAAGGCCTTAGAAAGAGCTGGGAAAATAAGAGAAGCAAAAAGCAAAGGAGAAAAGGAAAGATATTCCCAACTGAATGCAGAGTTCCAAAGAATAGCAAGGAGAGATAAGAAAGCCTTCCTCAGCGATCAATGCAAAGAAATAGAGGAAAACAACAGAATGGGAAAGACTAGAGATCTCTTCAAGAAAATTAGAGATACCAAGGGAACATTTCATGCAAAGAAGGGCTCGATAAAGGACAGAAATGATATGGACCTAACAGAAGCAGAAGATATTAAGAAGAGGTAGCAAGAATACACAGAAGAACTGTACAAAAAAGATCTTCACAACCCAGATAATCATGATGGTGTGATCTCTCACCTAGAGCCAGACATCCTGGAATGTGAAGTCAAGTGGGCCCTAGGAAGCATCACTACGAACAAAGCTAGTGGAGGTGATGGAATTCCAGTTGAGCTATTTCAAATCCTGAAAGATGATGCTGTGAAAGTGTTGCACTCAATATGCCAGCAAATTTTGAAAACTCAGCAGTAGCCACAGGACTGGAAAAGGTCAGTTTTCATTCCGATCCCAAAGAAAGGCAATGCCAAAGAATGCTCAAACTACCACACAATTGCACTCATCACACACTAGTAAAGTAATGCTCAAAATTCTCCAAGCCAGGCTTCAAGAGTACGTGAACCATGAACTTCCAGATGTTCAAGCTGGTTTTAGAAAAGGCAGAGGAACCAGAGATCAAATTGCCAACATTCGTTGGATCATCGGAAAAGCAAGAGAGCTCCAGAAAAACATCAATTTCTGCTTTATTGACTATGCCAAAGCTTTTGACTGTGTGGATCACAACAAACTGTGGAAAATTCTTAAAGAGAAGGGAATACCAGGCCACCTGACCTGCCTCTTGAGAAACCTGTATGCAGATCAGGAAGAAACAGTTAGAACTGGACATGGAACAACAGACTGGTTCCAAATCAGGAAAGGAGTACGTCAAGGCTGTATATTGTCACCCTACTTATTTAACTTCTATGCAGAATACATCATGAGAAACTCTGGGCTGCATGAAGCACAAGCTGGAATCAAGATTGCTGGGAGAAATATCAATAACCTCAGATATGCCGATGACACCACCCTTATGGCAGAAAGTGAAGAAGAACTAAAGAGCCTCTTGATGAAAGTGAAAGAGGAGAGTGAAAAAGTTGGCTTAAACCTCAACGTTCAGAAAACTAAGATCATGGCATCTGGTCCCATCACTTCATGGGAAACAGATGGGGAAAGAGTGGAAACAGTGTCAGACTTTATTTTTTTGGGCTCCAAAATCACTGCTGATGGTGATTGCAGCCATGAAATTAAAAGACGCTTACTCCTTGGAAGGAAGGTTATAACCAACCTAGATAGCATATTGAAAAGCAGAGACATTACTTCACCAACAAAGGTCCGTCTAGTCAAGGCTATGGTTTTTCCAGTGGTCATGTATGGATGTGAGAGTTGGAAGGTGAAGAAAGCTGAGCGCTGAAGAACTGATGCTTTTGAACTGTGGTGTTGGAGAGGACTCTTGAGAATCCCTTGGGCTGCAAGGAGATCCAACCAGTCCATCCTAAAGGAGATCAGTCCTGGGTGTTCATTGGAAGGACTGATATTGGAGCTAAAACTCCAATACTTTGGCCACTTCATGCAAAGAGTTGACTCACTGGAAAAGACCCTAATGCTGGGTAGGATTGGGGCAGGAGGAGAAGGGGACGACAGGCGATGAGATGATTGGATGGCATCACCGACTAAATGGACATGGGTTTGGGTAGACTCAGGGAGTTGGTGATGGACAGGGAGGCCTGGCATGCTGCGATTCATGGGGTCACAAAGAGTCGGACACGAGTGACCGACTGAACTGAACTGATTCTAAGGAGCACACCACACACAGATGCAAACCTGTACAAGGGAGTGCGTCTGGCCATATCACTGTCTCTTGGGTGTATAGACACTTTGTGAACCCATTGCTAACCAACTGCCTCCATCCTGTATAACTCAGACCACAGTGAAGAAACATTTATGGAGCTTTTAACACAACCAGTTATAAACAAACTGGCATATTATTGATTGTGGACTTGGCAGGCCTTCTGCAGTGAGCAGCATGCAGCATGCTGCTTGTACTTCTCCTCACTAACTTTCTTCCTTGGTGATGAGAATAAAATAATAGCTGGAGTTAGAGGGAATAGGTCTGAACAAGTTTATTACCCAGATGCTGAGAGTCAGGATGCAGAGTCATCAGACAACGTCAAGTCTTTTGATTAAATCATCTTAGATATGTTTCTTTTGTACCGCAGGGGTGGTTTCAAGGGGCTATACTTTAAAAAACTGCATTGGGACTTCCGTAATGGTCTAGTGGTTAAGAATCCACCAGCTAAAAAAAAAACAAAAACAAACAAAAAAAAGAATCCACCAGCTAACGTTAGGGTCACAGGTTTGATCCCTGATCTGGGAAGATCCCACATGCCGCAAGGCAACTAAGCCTGTGTGCCACAACTTGGAGGCCCGCATTCCCTAGAGCCTGTGCTCCCCAGCAAGAGAAGCCACCGCAATGAGAAACCTGTGCACCGCAGCTGGAGAGTAGCCCCTGCTCACTGCAACTAGAGAAAGCCCATGCTCAGCAGTGAAGACCCAGCTCAGCCAAAACTAAATTTTTTAAAATAGAAATGCATTGACTGAAGCTGCTGTTATATAATGCATATTAAATAAACTATATTAAAATAAATGTAAGACTGTTTCAAATGAGCATCTAGTTACCAAAAAATAATCTTCTTCTTGTCCAGTCTATCAGTCATATCCAACTCTCTTTGACCCCTTGGACTGCAGCACACCAGGCTTCCCTGTCCTTCAACATCTCCCAGAGCCTGCTCAAACTCCTGTTCATTGAGTCAGTGATGCCATCCAATTATCTCGTCCTCTGTCGTCCCCTTCTCTTCCTACCCTCTATCTTTCCAGGCATCAGGGTCTTTTCTAACAATTCAGCTCTTTGCATAAGGTGGCCAGAGTATAGAAGCTTCAGCTTCAGCATCAGTCCTTTCAGTGAAAAATAATCTAGGTGTTGTTATTTAACTGTTAATTATATTGCTGCCAGTTATCTTTAAAGGTCATGAGTACAGGGTGATGTATATACAAGTTTTCAGTTTTAAAAAGTATAAGTTCTGAGGATCTAATGTACAGCATGGTGACTATGATTAATAATAGGGTACTGAATATTTGAAAGTTGCTGAGAGGAGGTCTTAAATATTCTCATCAACAAAAAAGAGTTGACTACATGAGGTGATGGATGTGTTAATTATCTTGATCTTGGTAATTATTCCACAGTGTATGTGTACATCAGATCATTATGTTACTGAATATATTCTCCAAAGGAAAAGTAACAATTGGATATCATTATGTGAATAAGAAAAGGACATGAGCAATAGCGATATTTTACCCACATAAATTGTTTTATATACCTTTATGCAGATGAGCCAAGTTCAAGTGGTCCCGATACACCTGCTATGGATGTGTCTTCAGAGCCAACAGTGTCCTCAATTCTACCACCTCCATTCCATAGAAACTCCATCTGACAAGGAGATTTTGAATCTCTCCATTCTTAACTTTTTACTATTTATCACGGCTTACTTCTCAGAGTAATTAAACCTTGAAGTCCATGATGCAGACTTACGTGATTCACTTTCATCTCTCTGCAACTTCTTCATTTCATCTTGTGTTAAGTGCACACTGGTTCATCTCTCACTCCCCACCCAGGGGTCCAGAACTCACTTTGCTCAGACACTTCTTTTGAGAATAGACGCTATCTACTTCCATAGGTCAACTACCATTGGCTTTCAAATAGCACACTTTGTCATTCTTCCCCTAAATGTTTTTTCCATGGGCTCATATAACATCAGTCAGTTCAGTCTCTCAGTCATTTCCAGCTCTTTGTGACCCCGTGGACCACAGCGCACCTGGTTTCCCTGTCCTTCACTATCTTCCAGAGCTTGCTCAAACTCATGTCTATTGAGTCGGTGATGCCATCCAACCATCTCATCCTCTGTCACCCCCTTCTCCTCCTGCCTTCAATCTTTCCCAGCATCAGGGTCTTTTCCAGCGAGTCAGTTATTTGCATCAGGTGGCAAAACTATTGGAGTTTCAGCTTCAGCATCAGTCCTTCCAGTGAATATTCAGAGCTGATTTCCTGCAGGATTGACTGGTTGGATCTCCTTGCAGTCCAAGGGACTCTCAAGGGTCTTCTCCAACATCACAGTTCAAAAGCATCAGTTCTTCAGTGCTCAACCTTTATGGTCCAACTCTCACATCCAGGCATGACTACTGGAAAAACCATAGCTTTGAATAGACAGACCTTTGTTGACAAATTAATGTCTCTGCTTTTTTTTTTTTTTTTTTTAATAAATTTATTTATTTTAGTTGGGGGCTAATTACTTTACAATATTGTAATAGTTTTTGCCATACATTGACATGAATCAGCCATGGGTTTACATGTGTTCCCCTTCCCGGACCCCCCACCCACCTCCCTCCCCATCCCATCCTTCTGGATCATCCCATTGCCCCGGCCCTGAGCCCTTGTCACATGCATCGAACATGGAATGGTGCTCTGTTTCACATATGACAATACACATGTCTCAATGCCATTCTCCCAGAACGTCCCACCCTCACCTTCTCCCTCAGAGTCCATAAAATTGTTCCATGCGTCTGTGTCTCTTATTCTGTCTCGCATATAGTGTTATCGTTACCATCTTTCAAATTCCATATATATGCATTAGTATACTGTATTGTTGTTTTTCTTTCTGGCTTACTTCACTCTGTATAATGGGCTCCAGTTTCATCCATCTCAGTAGAACCGATTCAAATGTATTTTTTTTAATGGCTGAGTAATATTCCATTGTGTATATGTACCACAGCTTCCTTATCCATTCGTCTGCTGATGGACATCTAGGTTGCTTCCATGTCCTGGCTATTGTAAACAGTGCTGCGATGAACATTGGGGTACACGCGTTTCTTTCAATTCTGGTCTCCTCGGTGTATATGCCCAGCAGTGGGATTGCTGGGTCATATGGCAGTTCTATTCCCAGTTTTTTAAGGAATCTCCACACTGTTCTCCATAGTGGCTGTACTAGTTTGCATTCCCACCAACAGTGTAAGAGGGTTCCCTTTTCTCCACACCCTCTCCAGCATTTATTTGTCTCTGCTTTTTAATATTCTGTCTAAGTTTTTCATAGCTTTTTTCCAAGGAGCAAGCATCTTTTAACTTCAAGGCTGCAGTCACCATCTGCAGTGATTTTGGAGCCCAAGAGAATAAAGTCTGTCACTGTTTCCATTGTTTCCCCATTTATTTGCCCAGGGACTGGATGTGTGGTGGGACCAAATGCCTTGATCTTTTAACATACTACTCTGTTATTCAAAGAAAATATCAGCACCATCCAGATGCTTTCTTAAAATTTATTGTTACATTTTTATCTTATGTTTTCTTTGGCCATGCCCAACCAGGGATTGAACCTGTGCTCTCTGCATTGAAAGCTCAGAGTTGTAACCACTGGACCACTTGGGAAGTCCTCAAATGCTGTTTGGAAGATCTACTATGAACAGTTTCTAGTTGCCTTCACATTTGAAGTATGTATGGTGTATCAAAAGGTTTACATATGTTCTCATGAAATAACATCCAAACTAACCAAAATCTAGTTTTAAATATGTCCTCTAAAAAGAATCATCTTATCCTGCCATGACGTAGATCTCTTTTCTTCTTGGCCAACTCCTTCTATGCTTTTCACTTCATCCAAACCAAAACCAACTCATAATTCACAAATTATTTTTGCTCTTCAGGGGATTTTAGGTCCTAAGCTCTACGAGTACTTATTTTGTATTTTTGTTTTACCTGCATTTATCCACCCCTTTCCCTGGTGGCTCAGAGGGTAAAACGTCTGCCTGCGATGCAGGAGACCCAGGTTCGATCCCTGGGTCGGGAAGATCCCCTGGAGAAGGAAATGGCAACCCACTCCAGTACTCTTGCCTGGAGAATCCCATGGACAGAGTATCCTGGTAGGCTACAGTCCGCAGGGTTGCAAAGAGTCAGACACAACTAAGCGACTTCACTTTCACTTTATCCACCCCCAAAATAATGCCAGTGTCAATATAAAGTTATGAGGTTAGAAGTCAATACAGTGTATATGTTGTGTGGTTAGAAAGGGGCTGAGGGTAGGGTTCTGGGACACGGTTATGTTTAGTTTCCTGATATGGACACTAATGGATGTGTATTTTCTGTTTGGCTTCTCCCGGTGGCTCAGATGGTAAGGAATCCACCTACAATTTGGGAGACCCAGGTTTGATCCCTGGAGAAGGAAATGGCAACCCACTCCAATATTCTTGCCTGGTAAATCCCATAAACAGAGGAGTCTGCCAGGCTACAGTCTGTAGGGGTTGCAAAGAGTTGGACACAAATGAGTGACTAAAACTTTCACTTATCATTTCCTGTTTGTGAAATTTGTCAAGATGTTTGACTATAATTGATTAATGTCAAAACAGTTAAAAGAGAAAATCAGTCCATTTATATTATCCCCAAATCTGAGTTTACTCTGCTTCTCCTCTCAGCCTGTTTTTCCATTCTACTCACAAATGTACCACCACAGTGAGTTTCCTTGTTATATTCTACAAATAACGAGCATAGTGAGTTCATTATGAAAGATCTAAAGCAATGATAACTTTTGACATCACTGATTTATTCTATCTCTGCCATCACAGTTATGTTTCTATCCAGATAGACAGTATTAATATTTTTTAGACAAAAGTAATTTATTCTCAAGCTCTTCTCATTGATCAACTTGCTGACATCCTACCCACGTCACATGGTCTAATTAGGTGGCAGAAATCATCTGATGGGGCTATGCTTGAATTTGTGCTGTGGATGACAGAGAGCAGAGCCCCAGAGCATCGTGCAAGAGTGTGGTAATGCCTCTGTAATTAATACAATTCAAAGAACTCACATGGGAAGACTCATGTCTTCCTGTCTATCTTGATTAATAGACCTCAGCCTCTGGAGCCTGTTCATCCTGGTACTTCTTCATATCAGATAGAAATGGAAATATAAGTAAAGATTTAATAAACCCGCATGTGTTTACTATGCCTCAATGTATCTACAAACACACACACCACATGTACACATTTGCACAGTGTCTTCCTTGGAAAAAGATAGTATTTCAAGTAGCTGGAGTAATCCATGTGAAGAGCAGAGGAAAATGGATAAAAGAATCAAAATGAGTAAAGTGTTATTAAGTCCTAAATAACCAATTTTGGTATGGCATATTCTCCTTCTACTTCAAATGTATTCAGATTAAGAGGAAATATCCAGGGACTTCCCTGGTGGTCCAGTGGCTAAGACTCTGCACTCCCAATGCAGAGGGCCTGGGTTCGATCCTTGGTCAGGGAACTAGATCCCACATGCTGCAACTGAGAGTTCATATAGCACAACTAAAGAACCCATGTATAACTAAGATCCGGTACAGCTAAATAAATAAACACTTTTTTAAAAAAGAGGGAATATCCAGGCCACGTCTAGCATCACCCAAAGGTAGCTCCACTGGTAAAGAATCTGCCTGCAATGTAAGAAATCCCGCTTAAATCCCTGGGTCTGGAAGATCCTCTGGGGAAGGGATAGGCTACCCACTCCAGTATTCTTGGGCTTCCCTGGTGGCTCAGACTGTAAAGAATCTGCTTGCAATGCAGGAGACCTGGGTTCAATCCCTGGGTTGGGAAGATCCCCTGGAGAAGGGAAAGGCTGCCCACTCGAGTATTCTGGCCTGGATAATTCCATGGACTGTATAGTTCATGGGGTTGCAAAGAGCCATACATGACTGAGCAATTTTTACTTTCAAAGAATCAGTCAGAATAGAATATATGAGCAATAAAAAAAGACCCATCATGTTTTTCTCCACAGTACAGATGGGCTCGATTTACCAAAGTTAGCATTCATTGAGTACTTACTGCAGGCCAGGCCTCGCACTAGATCTACCCAAGAGAAACTAACAGGAGTAAGATGCATTTCATGCGCAGGACATGACAGAAGATGTAATTAAGACAAGGGTGTTGAGAGGAAATTGTCCTGACTGTCCAGCTTGGCCCCAAATGCATCACATGTATTTTAGAAGACAGATAGATGGAAGAGGAGACAGACAGAGAAGGCTATCTCTCTCTCTTTTGAAGACAGAAGAGCGAGATGCAGCCAAAAGCCGGGCACCCTGCCGGCCACCGGGAGCCAGAAGAGGCAAGAAAGGAACTATTCTCAGAGCCTCCAAGGCGCATCCAGTCCTGTTGACACCTTGATTCCCACTCAAGGAAACTGACTTCAGACTCAGGTTTTCAGAACTGTCAGAGGATAGATTTCTGCTTTTTAAGTTCACCCAGTTGTGGTCATTTGTTACAGTGACAGGGAACAATACCCTGGATTAGATTAAAATGTGAAAAGTAAATGTCTATTTACTTAGTAGAAATCCACTGCATTTAAAGTTCCTCCATGTGTGCAATAGTAAAAAAATAAATTTATATAATTTTACATTATTATTCTGAAATGTGAAGCAAAGTTGCAACTAAGGACCATCACTGGTAGAACTGATTTTTCTTTCCTCTTGGATAACTGCATATTATTAACATAAAAGTAAGGACACACATTCTATGTGTTGTGTATAAGGTAACAAATTGGAATGAAAATCAGGTTTCTCTGAGGAAGGCTTTATATTGATGTCAATTAATATTTAATATCATTTAATCTGAAAATAATTAGGTATCACATTATTTTTTAAAATAATGCCACAATATTTTGTTAACATGCATCACTTGAGGATTTTTTTTTTTTTATAAATTTATTTACTTTAGTTGGGGGCTAATTGCTTTACAATATTGTAATAGTTTTTGCCATACATTGACATGAATCAGCCATGGGTTTACATGTGTTCCCCTTCCTGGACCCCCCACCCACCTCCCTCCCCATCCCATCCCTCTGGGTCATCCCATTGCCCCGGCCCTGAGCCCTTGTCTCATGCATCGAACATGGAGTGGTGTTCTGTTTCACATATGATAATATACATGTTTCAATGCTATTCTCCCAGAACGTCCCACCCTCACCTTCTCCCTCAGAGTCCATAAAATTGTTCTATGCATCTGTGTCTCTTATTCTGTCTCGCATATAGGGTTATCGTTACCATCTTTCAAATTCCATATATATGCATTAGTATACTGTATTGGTGTTTTTCTTTCTGGCTTACTTCACTCTGTATAATGGGCTCCAGTTTCATCCATCTCAGTAGAACCGATTCAAATGTATTTTTTTTTAATGGCTGAGGAATATTCCATTGTGTATATGTACCACAGCTTCCTTATCCATTCGTCTGCTGATGGACATCTAGGTTGCTTCCATGTCCTGGCTATTGTAAACAGTGCTGCGATGAACATTGGGGTACACGCGTCTCTTTCAATTCTGGTTTCCTCGGTGTATATGCCCAGCAGTGGGATTGCTGGGTCATATGGCAGTTCTATTCCCAGTTTTTTAAGGAATCTCCACACTGTTCTCCATAGTGGCTGTACTAGTTTGCATTCCCACCAACAGTGTAAGAGGGTTCCCTTTTCTCCACACCCTCTCCAGCATTTATTGCTTGTAGACTTTTGGACAGCAGCCATTCTGACTGGTGTGAAATGATACCTCATTGTGGTTTTGATTTGCATTTCTCTAATAATGAGTGATGTTGAGCATCTTTTCATGTGTTTGTTAGCCATCTGTATGTCTTCTTTGGAGAAATGTCTGTTTAGTTCTTTGGCCCATTTTTTGATTGGGTCGTTTATTTTTCTGGAATTCAGCTGCAGAAGTTGCTTGTATATTTTTGAGATTAATTGTTTGTCTGTTGCTTCGTTTGCTATTATTTTCTCCCATTCTGAAGGCTGTCTTTTCACCTTGCTTATAGTTTCCTTTGTTGTGCAAAAGCTTTTAATTTTAATTAGGTCCCATTTGTTTATTTTTGCTTTTATTTCCAATATTCTGGGAGGTGGGTCATGGAGGATCCTGCTGTGATTTATGTCGGAGAGTGTTTTGCCTATGTTTTCCTCTAGGAGTTTTATAGTTTCTGGTCTTACGTTTAGATATTTAATCCATTTTGAGTTTATTTTTGTGTATGGTGTTAGGAAGTGTTCTAGTTTCATTCTTTTACAAGTGGTTGACCAGTTTTCCCAGCACCACTTGTTAAAGAGATTGTCTTTTCTCCATTGTATATTCTTGCCTCCTTTGTCGAAGATAAGGTGTCCATAGGTGCGTGGGTTTAACTCTGGGCTTTCTATTTTCTTCCATTGATCTATATTTCTATCTTTGTGCCAGTACCATACTGTCTTGATGACTGTGGCTTTGTAGTAGAGCCTGAAGTCAGGCAGGTTGATTACTCCAGTTCCATTCTTCTTCCTCAAGATTGCTTTGGCTATTCGAGTTTTCTTATATTTCCATACAAATTGTGAGATGATTTGTTCTAGTTCTGTGAAAAATACCATTGGTAGCTTGATAGGGACTGCATTGAATCTATAGATTGCTTTGGGTAGTATACTCATTTTCACTATATTAATTCTTCCAATCCATGAACACGGTATATTTCTCCATCTGGTTGTGTCCTCTTTGATTTCTTTCATCAGTGTTTTATAGTTTTCTATATATAAGTCTTTTGTTTCTTTAGGTAGATATATTCCTAAGTATTTTATTCTTTTTGTTGCAATGGTGAATGGTATTGTTTCCTTAATTTCTCTTTCTGTTTTCTCATTATTGGAGTATAGAAATGCAAGGGATTTCTGTGTGTTAATTTTATATCCTGCAACTTTACTATATTCATTGATTAACTCTAGTAATTTTCTAGTAGAGTCTTTAGGGTTTTCTATGTAGAGGATCATGTCATCTGCAAACAGTGAGAGTTTTACTTCTTCTTTTCCTATCTGTATTCCTTTTATTTCTTTTTCAGCTCTGATTGCTGTGGCCAAAACTTCCAAAACTATGTTGAATAGTAGTGGTGAAAGTGGGCATCCTTGCCTTGTTCCTGACTTTAGGGGAAATGCTTTCAATTTTTCACCATTGAGGATAATGTTTGCTGTGGGTTTGTCATATATAGCTTTTATTATGTTGAGATATGTTCCTTCTATTCCTGCTTTCTGGAGGGTTTTTATCATAAATGGATGCTGAATTTTGTCAAAGGCTTTTTCTGCATCTATTGAGATAACCATATGTTTTTTTCTTTCAATTTGTTAATGTGGTGTATTACATTGATTGATTTGCGGATGTTAAAAAAACCTTGCATTCCTGGGATAAAGCCCACTTGGTCGTGATGTATGATCTTTTTAATATGATGTTGGATTCTGTTTGCTAGAATTTTATTAAGAATTTTTGCATCTATGTTCATCAGTGATATTGGCCTGTAGTTTTCCTTTTTTGTGACATCTTTGTCTGGTTTTGGGATTAGGGTGATGGTGGCCTCATAGAATGAGTTTGGAAGTTTACCATCTTCTGCAATTTTCTGGAAGAGTTTGAGTAGGATAGGTGTTAGCTCTTCTCTAAATTTTTGGTAGAATTCCGCTGTGAAGCCGTCTGGTCCTGGGCTTGTGTTTGCTGGAAGATTTCTGATTACAGTTTCGATTTCTGTGCTTGTGATGGGTCCGTTAAGATCTTCTATTTCTTCCTGGTTCAGTTTTGGAAAGTTATACTTTTCTAAGAATTTGTCCATTTCTTCCAAGTTGTCCATTTTATTGGCATATAGCTGTTGGTAGTAGTTTCTTATGATCCTTTGTATTTCTGTGGAGTCTGTTGTGATCTCTTCTTTTTCATTTCTAATTTTGTTGATCTGATTCTTCTCCCTTTGTTTCTTGATGAGTCTGGCTAATGGCTTGTCAATTTTGTTTATCTTCTCGAAAAACCAGCTTTTAGTTTTGTTGATTTTTGCTATGGTCTCTTTTGTTTCTTTTGCATTTATTTCTGCCCTAATTTTTAAGATTTCTTTCCTTCTACTGACCCTGGGGTTCTTCATTTCTTCCTTCTCTAGTTGCTTTAGGTGTAGAGTTAGTTGATTTATTTGATTTTTTTCTTGTTTCTTGAGGTACGCCTGTATTGCTATGAACCTTCCCCTTAGTATTGCTTTTACAGTGTCCCACAGGTTTTGGGTTGTTGTGTTTTCATTTTCATTCGTTTCTATGCATAATTTGATTTCTTTTTTGATTTCTTCTGTGATTTGTTGGTTATTCAGAACCGTGTTGTTTAGCCTCCATATGTTGGAATTTTTAATAGTTTTTTTCCTGTGATTGAGGTCTAATCTTACTGCATTGTGGTCAGAGAAGATGGCTGGGATGATTTCAATTTTTTTGAATTTACCAAGGCTAGATTTATGGCCCAGGATGTGATCTATCCTGGAGAAAGTTCCATGTGCACTTGAGAAAAAGGTAAAATTGATTGTTTTGGGGCGGAAAGTCCTGTAAATATCAATTAAATCTAATTTGTCTATTGTATCATTTAAAGTTTGTGTTTCTTTGTTAATTTTCTGTTTAGTTGATCTATCCATATGCGTGAGTGGAGTATTAAAGTCTCCCACTATTATTGTGTTATTGTTAATTTCCCCTTTCATACTTGTTAGTATTTGCCTTATATATTGTGGTGCTCCTATGTTGGGTGCATATATATTTATGCTTGTTACGTCTTCTTCTTGGATTGATCCTTTGATCTTTATGTAGTGTCCTTCTTTGTCCCTTTTCACATCCTTTATTTTAAAGTCTATTTTATCTGAAATGAGTATTGCGACTCCTGCTTTCTTTTGGTCTCCGTTTGCATGAAATATGTTTTTCCATCCCTTCACTTTCAGCCTGTGTGTGTCCCTAGTTTTGAGGTGGGTCTCTTGTATACAGCATATATAGGGGTCTTGTTTTTGTATCCATTCAGCAAGCCTTTGTCTTTTGGTTGGGGCATTCAACCCATTTACATTTAAGGTAATTATTGATAAGTATGATCCCGTTGCCATTTACTTTGTTGTTTTGAGTTCGTGTTGAAACATCCTTTCTGTGTTTCCTGTTTAGAGAAGATCCTTTAGCATTTGTTGGAAAGCTGGTTTGGTGGTGCTGAATTCCCTCAGCTCTTGCTTGTCTGTAAAGCTTTTGAATTCTCCTTCATATCTGAATGAGATCCTTGCTGGGTACAGTAATCTGGGTTGTAGATTATTCTCTTTCATTACTTTAAGTATGTCCTGCCATTCCCTTCTAGCCTGAAGGGTTTCTATTGAAAGATCAGCTGTTATCCTTATGGGGATCCCCTTGTGTGTTATTTGTTGTTTTTCCCTTGCTGCTTTTAATATTTGTTCTTTGTGTTTGATCTTTGTTAATTTGATTAATATGTGTCTTGGGGTGTTTCGCCTTGGGTTTATCCTGTTTGGAACTCTCTGGGTTTCTTGGACTTCTGTGACTATTTCTTTCCTCATTTTAGGGAAATTTTCAACTATTATCTCCTCGAGTATTTTTTCATGGCCTTTCCTTTTATCTTCTTCTTCTGGGACTCCTATGATTTGAATGTTGGGGCGTTTCATATTGTCCCAGAAGTCCCTGAGGTTTTCCTCATTTCTTTTGATTCTTTTTTCTTTTTTCCTCTCTGCTTCGTTTATTTCCATCATTCTATCTTCTACCTCACTTATCCTATCTTCTGCCTCCGTTATTCTACTGTTGGTTCCCTCCAGAGTGTCTTTTATCTCCTTTATTTCATTATTCATTCTATATTGACTCCTTTTTATTTCTTCTAAGTCCTTGATAAACATTTCTTGCATCTTCTCAATCCTTGTCTCCAGGCTATTTATCTGTTACTCCATTTTGCTTTCAAGATTTTGGATCATTTTTATTATCATTATTCTAAATTCTTTTTCAGATAGATTCCCTATCTCCTCCTCTTTTGTTTGGTTTTGTGGGCATTTCTCATTTTCCTTTACTTGCTGAGTATTTCTCTGCCTTTTCATCTTGTTTAGATTGCTGTGTTAGGCGTGGCCCTTCTGTATTCTGGTAGTATGAAGTTCCTCTTTATTGTGGAGGTTCCTCACTGTGAATGGGGTTGGACAGGTGGCTTGTCAAGGCTTCCTGGTTGGGGGAGCTTGTGTCGGTGTTCTGGTGGGTGAAGCTGGATTTCTGCTCTCTAGAGTGCAATGGAGTGACCAGTATTAATTTTTGAGATGTCTATGGATTTGGTGTGCCTCTGGGCAGCCTGTATATTGATGCTCAGGGCTATGTTCCTGCGTTGCTGGAGAATTTGCGTGGTATGTCTTGCTCTGGAACTTATTGGCTCTTGGGTGGAGCTTGGTTTCAGTGTATATATGGAAGCTATTGGATGGTCTCTTATTAATTAATGTCTCTCCTGGCTTTCAGTCTTATTCTTGCAGTAGCCTCAAGACTTCTCCTTCCATACAGCCTCAATAATAAAACTTTTAGGTTAATGGTGAAAAGATTCTCCACAGTGAGGGCTACCCAGAAAGGTTCACTGAGTTACATGGAGAGATGAGGTGGGGGGGGGGGGTTTGAGGTGACCAGGAGGGGAAGAGGGGAATTCAAATGTGGAGAGAGCAGTCTAGCCAGTAAGCACTTCCCTCTGTGCTTTCCACAGTTTGGAACCCTCAGAGTGGTTCACAGAGATACATAGAGAGGGGGGAGGAAGGTAATAAGAGGTGAGCATGAGTAGAAAGGGAGGAATCAAGAGGGGAGAGAGAGATCTGGGCAGTATCCTGTTCCTGAAGTGTTCTCCGGTACCCAGAACACCCACAGAGATTCACAGAATTGGGTTGAGAAGAGAAGGAGGAGGGTGGGAGATAGAGGTTCCCTGGGGGAGAAGAAAGAGCATCAATAGGGGGAGAGAGTAATCAGGCCAGTGATCACACTCCTGAGTAAAAATGGGTCCTAAAGATTGGGTTCTTAAATGTACAAAATTGATATCAAATATGTAAAACAAAGATTAAAAATCTAGAGTAGAGGTTAGACTCTTATAAAACTTACAATATGAAAAAAAAAGGAAAAAGGAAACAGTGTAAAAAGAAAAAAAACAGTAAAACAGTAAAAAAAAGAAACAGTAAAAAAAGTAAAACAGGAAAAAAACAGTAAAAAAAGAAAACACAAAAGGTATAAGATATATGTATGCAGTTTGCTTCAAAAATAGGGTTTTTTTTTTTGCAAGTTAATATTGGGTTATGAAAATGAAAGTTAAAGGTGTAATAGAGGACTTGAAGAAAAAGGAAAGAAGAGAAAAAAAATTTTTTTAATTTAAAAAAAAATTAAAAAAAAAATCATAATAGTAAAAAATATATATATCCCGGACTATCTCTGGAGCTGTTGTGAGCAGTGTGGGGTCTGCTCAGTTTCAGATAGATTCTTGTTCCTGCTTATACTTTTCAAGATCTATAGGTCCTTTTCAATGCAGTCGGTATTAACTACAGGGATTTTAATCTGTTGGCCTGTCCCTTCCAAATCGCTTCCCTCTGTTTATTTGGCTTCTGTTTGGAGATCTCTTCAGTATCTAATTTCCGCCCTGCAACAAAGGGGTGGAGGTGGTCTCTTTAGGTTCACTTGTTCAATCGTGCTGTGGGGAGGAAGGAACACTGCAAACCTGGCGTGTGTGTGGTGAGCTCGCAGTGTCTCGGCCGCACTGGGTTCGCCCCCGCTCACGGCGTGTGTGCTTTCCCCGTCTACCCTGCTCAGGCTTCAGGTTACTCGGCCGGGGAGTGGGCCGGGGAGTGGGCCCTGAGATGCGTGCACTTCCCAGTTCTAAGCCGCTCAGGTTCAGGCTCACGGTTACTCCACAAAGGCGCAGACTCGGTTTCGCCCGCGGCTTGTGCCGTTCCCGGTCGGAGCTGCTCAGGCGGCCAGGAGTTTGGCGAGCGCGCTCTCCCCTGTTGGGGCGGTGCGGCTTATCACCTCCCTGGTCCCCGCCTCGGTTTACGGGCGCGCCCGGCTCCGGTGTGCTTTGTGTCGGTTCTGGGGAGCTGGTCTCTGGCTGCGACCCTCCCAGCGGCTGTCGACCCTCCGGGATCTCAGGCAGTCTTTGCTTAGAAACTGGGAGCCTGTTTGCAGTTTGGTAGGGGGTGCCCTCTCTGGAGCCGAGTTTGCCCCTTTCCGGCTCTGGCGGGCCCCGCCTGCCCGCTGTGTCCGGCGGGGGATGGGGCGGTCCGCAGCCGGCTAGCTCTCCTCTGGTATCGCTCAGTCCTTTGTTCTGTGAGTGGGCCGGCAGTGCCTTAGAGTTGGGCTTTTCGCGGGATAGTTCTCTCTCTCTGGCTGTCCCACAGTTTAGGTTACTATCTCATGTTAGCTCCCTCAGATTGCCCTCAGGGCACTCGGGCCCGGTCCTTACCCTAGGCAGTGCCGCCCGCTCCTCTCCGTTCAGCCCCCACTCGCTGGTGGCGGATGATGCGAGCGTCTGGGGTTCTTTGCTGGGAGTTGCTTTAGGCACGTAATCTGTGGGTTTTATTTATTTTTTCCTCCCAGTTACGTTGCCCTCGAGATAAGAAATCTTTCCCCACACCCGCCGGTGAGAGGGTTTCCTGGTGCTTGGAAATTTCTCCTCTTTTACGACTCCCTCCCCGGGACGGGTCTCCGTCCCTAACTCTTCTGTCTCTCTGTTTATCTTTTATAATTTCTCCTACCTCTTTTGAAGATAATGCGCTGTCTTTGTGGAAGCCTGACGTCCTCTGCCAGCCTTCAGAAGTAGTTTTGTGAAGTTTGCTCAGTGTTCAGATGTTCTTTCGATAAATTTGTGGAGGAGAGCGTGGTCTCCCCATCCTATTCCTCCGCCATCTTAGCCCCGCCCCCCCTTGAGGATGTTTTAAATGCTATAAATGATGGAGAATAAGCAATTAAGATATATCCTCCATTTCCTTAACTAGTAGCTTATTGTTGAAAAGGATTTTGTCAAGCAGTAAAACTCTGTCATTCACTAAATCATTCAATCCAATATATTAATTGAACTTATACTATAGGACCCTAACCCCAGAACTTTGGAGAACTCTTAGAATATGGTCTTCTGTCTCTTCTTCTTTTTAATCTAAAATATCTGTCTCTGGAGGCAGTTTATCTCTGCCAAGTTAATGTGAGTTCCATGACATAGTCACTTTTTTCCCCCCAGGTCAACTATTAATAATAGTCACAATCATGATAACAGCAGCAGTTCTGATCACAATTTACTCAGCATATATTAAGAACACAAATACCGCCAAGGCAACCAAGAATTTATCAGACATTATGCTACTTGTAGAGGATCTGCAACTCTTGGTACTGGCTCATTTTATCTCTGTCAGCTATATAACTAATAAAGATAGCATGTCCACCCTGCATGGGAGACGGGAGAATCTCTAAGTTGAAATTTCTACCTGACTAGGGTTTTTGATATACCCCTTCTCAATAAAACTTGTCTCTTCTTTCCTCCAAGGCTATTCAAACACCAGACACTATGATCCCATCTTGGAAAGTATGGCCTTCCATCATGGCTGTGCCTCCTGGATTCTTACAGAGGAACAGAGCAGGGTTATTACAGACTCACCAGCTGTGTGATGTTTGAAATCCTCCTCTTCTCATCTTCACTTTCCTCATCTTTAAAATGCAAATTATAATGCTTCCTGATTTCCTCTGAGAACTATCAAAGATGAAATGTGATGATAATGTATGTAAAAGATGTTTGAATATAAAAAGCTCTACCAACATAATCTACTGCTGTTTTCTTCTCTTAATAAGTATTTGCACTCAAGCATCATCTCTAAGTTTCAATGACTTTAGTTATTATATTCAATTCTATGTGTTTATTACCTGCACTTTGTATATTGGCCTGCATGCTTATGTGCTAAGTTGCTTCAGTTGTGTCCAATTCTGTGTGACCCTATGGAATATATATAGCCCATCAGGCTCCTTTGTCCATGGGATTCTCCAGGCAAGAATACTAGAGTGGGTTGCCATGCCCTACTCCAGGGGATCTTCCTGACCCAAGGATGGAACCCACATCTTCTACATTCCAGGCAGATTCTTTACCACTAGCGCCACCTGGGGAGCCTGTATATGTGTGTGTGTGTGTATGTGCGTGCACGTGCACACATATGTGTGTATGATAGTCTCTCAGTCCTAGTATATTGGTCTATATGAATAGTCTGTTAGTCTATATGAATAGCCAATATTGACTATATGAATAGTCAATAGTCTATATGAATAGTTCAATGAATAATCTGTTAACTGCCTTTCTTGTTATTTTCACTTTAAATTTACTAGAAAGTCCTCTGCTATCATTGCTTTGTCCGTATCATTTGTTTTAATTCAAAGGATACAGATTTTCCAAGATAACAGCTATCTTGTACCAATACTAGTTCCTTCCAAACAAATTCTGTTGAGATGCATAAGTCCAATATGCATATACTCTAAGTGTAATGTGTGGTCTGTCCCTTTAAGAAACATTAGCCAAATAAAAAGACAAGAATCACTCTCTGAAAAAGAATAATTTTTTAAACACTTATTCCCAGCATTCTAAGGGACATCCTATTCCTTGCCATTCCCAAAATGGTGATCCGGCAATTCCACAAGGGGTGTCAAAAGGAAGAACCCCAAGTGCTATACATCTGTTGATGTTCTATAAGGAAGCTGTGGTACATATACACAATGGAATATTACTCAGCCATTAAAAAGAATAATTTGAATCAGTTCTATTGAGATGGATGAAACTGGAGCCCATTATACAGAGTGAAGTAAGCCAGAAAGAAAAACACCAATACAGTATACTAATGTATATATATGGAATTTGAAAGACGGTAACGATAACCCTATATGCGAGACAAAATAAGAGACACAGATGCATAAACAGTCTTATGGACTCTGAGGGAGAAGGTGAGGGTGGGACGTTCTGGGAGAATACCATTGAAACATGTAAATTATTATATGTGAAACAGAAGACCATTCCAGGTTCGATGCATGAAACAAATGCTCAGGGCTGGGGCAATGGGATGACCCAGAGGGATGGGATGGGGAGGGAGGTGGGAGGGGGGTTCAGGATGGGGAACACATGTAAACCCATGGCTGATTCATATCAATGTATGGCAAAAACCACTACAATATTGTAAAGTAATTAGCCCCCAACTAAAATAAATTAATTAATTAAAAAAAAATAAAAGAATTCACATCAGGGTCAGGACCTAGGGCCTTTGTCTCATTTTTTAAAACTAGATTTTACTTTTAGAGTTGTTTTAGGTTTATAGCAAAATTAAGCGGAAGGTAGAGAGATTTCCCACTTAAACTCTGCCCCCCACACACACACATACACATTGCATTATTATCAACATGCCCCACCAGGAAGTACATTCCTTACAGTTGAGGAACCTACATCGTTTTCTCCAAGAGTCCATGGTTTACATTGCTGCTAAGTCCGACTCTGTGCGACCCCATAGATGGCAGCCCATCAGGATCCCCCGTCCCTGGGATTCTCCAGGCAAGAACACTGGAGTGGGTTGCCATTTCCTTCTCCAATGCGTGAAAGTGAAGTCACTCAGTCGTGTCCGACTCTTAGCGACCCCATGGACTGCAGCCTACTGGGCTCCTCTGTCCATGGGATTTTCCAGGCAAGAGTACTGGAGTGGGGTGCCATTGCCTTCTCCAATGGTTTACATTAGAGTTCACTCTTTTTTGTTTGTTTGTATGCACCGTACAGTATGTGGGATCCTAGTTCCACGACCAAGGATCAAACCCATGCCCTCTGCAGTGAGGGTGAAGTTTCAACCATTGGATCACCCAGAAGTCCCCTAGAGTTTACTCTTGATGTTGTACATTCTATTGGCTTGGACAAAGATATTTTAAAAAAGAGCAGAGAAGGGAGAGATTCATGTATCAAGTCTCAACCTTTCTTCTTCCCTAGTTTAGAGTGCTCAGTCGCTCAGTCATGTCTGACTCTTTGCAACTCTGTGGACTGTAGCCCACCAGGCTCCCCTGTTCATGAGATTTCCTGGACAAGAAGACTGGAATGGTTTGCCATTTCCTTCTCCAGGGGATCTTTCCTTCCCAGGGATCCAACTCGCATCTCCTGCATTGCAGGCAAATCGTTTACCACTGAGCCACTGGAGAAGCCCTTCAAATTCTACCTTCTCATTCAGAGCATTAGAAAACTTTGAAAACGGAAACAAATGCACTGTTCCCATTTATTTCTCAGTTACATAAAACTGTTCATTTGATAGCACATAAAATTCTAAAAAAAATTATGTTCAATCTTGTATAAATCTCATCACTCATATAAAACTCTACAATTTCACTTTAAATTAAAGGCATGATTCTTGCACCAAAGGGAAGATTTCCATGACAAACTAAAATAAATATGATAGTCATTTCACTATGTGGAAATGTAATTTTCATTTTGTTACTTTGCAAAAGTTTGAAGATATGAATTAAATAATACAAATTGAAAGTCTGTCATTTATAATTTATTCAGATGCAATTCAGCTATGAAGTTATTTATCTATGCTATAGTAACTTCCAACTTGAGAAAAATATAGCAATTTCAGTCAACTGATTTCAGGTAATTACTATGCTACTTCAAAAAATAGACTTTTCACTAATTTATATCAAATCATGTTTGCTGTTCACATTTTACTGGTTTCTTGGGAGGATGTATCTCATAAGTATGTTACTAGAGTGTCATTAACATAATTGTTACTACTAATAATTATTGTTCTAGAATGAATTAATTTTGAAGATGAATGCATGAACAATGTGAATATGCCAAATTTCCTTTATTGGTAAATATATACTAAGCATTTTACCAAGTTATAATTTTAACCAGTAAAGAAACTATACTTGTTTTTCTAATGGAATAAGAGAGCCTGGGCACTTGTGCTGAGAATTCAGATGCTTTTGAAGAATGAATGATAAGGAATTTCGATTTCTTTTGCAAACAAAGCAGCACATGTGTTCTCTCCATGTTTTCTTAGCACATTGCTTCTTGATAGACAAAATACCCATAAACTCGTTTAAAATTATTGAAATTCTTATGACCCTCAAAATCTTTTAATTGATGTTAGGTTAGAAATGAGGAGAAATTATTCTAATAATGAGAACAGTCAGTGGAGCTGAGATAATGTATTTTATTAATATTTATAATCTCTCTACTCCCTTGTATCCCGCAAAATTATCTAATCTGTGCCTGGGTTATTTCTTGATTCTTCATTAAACAAAATATTTATGGTTTATGCCATCGTGAGGTGTTCAAACTTGATTCACTGAAACAGTGGAAGGTTTATGCAGGGATCAATGGTATAACCAGATACATATTTTGAAAGAATAGCTGTAAATACCTTGGAGAATAAGTTTAAGTAGAAATACATAGGCAAGCTGCTTCATACTCTTTCCAAAAGAAAACTTTTAAAAGAATAATAGATTCATTCATTAACTCAAAAAAACATTTGGTGAGTAGCTATCCCAATATATCACCAATTGGTTTTCCTTGAAGAAAGTCCTGGTATTTAACGATGGTTGTCTTTTTAGAAAGAATAAAGATAAACTTGTTATTTTAGGTAACAAATCAGTACAAGCTTTACTGTGCTCTTGGCATGGAGCCACATAATATAAAGGACTAAACTACATCCAACAATAGATGATGAGCGTTTAAAGTGAGAGTGAAGGCAATGAAATTGAGAATAAAGGAAATGTGCATAAGTACTTCTCTTCCGCATCCAGGGAGGATCCATGACAAGAAGAGTAGGGGACTTCTGCTTCCTGAGATTTGAGTCTACTGGTCTACCTGGGATACCCCAGATGTGCCACCAACTTCAAATGTATGTTCTTCAAAAGGAGAGGACTGGGCTTCCCTGGTTGACTAGTGATTAAGAATCCACCTGCCAATGCAGAGGACATGGGTTCAATCCCTGGTCTGGGAAGATCCCACATGACCAGGGACAGCGAAGCCCATGGGCTGCAACTACTGAGCCCATGTACCTAGGGCCTGTGCTCCGCAGCAAGAGAAGTCACGGCAACGAGAAGCCTGAGCCCCACAACGAAGAGCAGCCCCTGCTCCCTGCAACTAGAGAAAGCCCAAACGCAGCAACAAAGACTCAGCTCAGCCAAAAATAAGTAAATAAATAAGGACAAGACAGGACTAAACTCTAACTTCCCTATTATCTCTAAAGACTCAACTTTATCTTAGTTAAGAACACACCGTATCATATAAAAAAGTCAAAGAATCAGAGAATTAATCTCAATTCACGTGGGAGAAAAATCTGTCATTTTTATAGCCATCAGCTCCAATGTTCAGATATCCTTGTGATCTTGTTTATAACAGGGAACTAAAGTAAGCTCATGGTGCTGCATGCAGAATTTATGCAAAACTTCACTCCTATTTTAAATAAATCAGAGGTAATTTTCCAACATAATTTGAAGTCTTAATGAGAAGACGCAATTTTATTCATGAAATTTCCTTTAATTTTGGTTATAACCTAACAAACAACTAAGGATAGACGCATATCATTTGTTGTGGGTACTTTTTTTAGATTGGCCTCTCACTGAAGTCCTATTCTTTTCTCAAATCCAGATGGACAGTTCATAAGAGGAGTTATTGTTCTTTGATAATTACTCAGTGGCTCTCCGTATAGTATAGCCTCTGTGTCATGTGGTTTAGCAATTTTTAAAAAGGAATTCTTTTAAGTAGGAATACCAAATAAGCCTAGGTGGGGAATTTCTACACATAAAATCTGCCGATTTGTAACTCAGAAGGGCAATTTATACAACACATTAATATTTCCGTTGAACATGGATGAAAAATTAACACTAGTGATCTAAAGCATTGTTTTTTAAAAGAAAACAGCAAATTATTCTTCTCCTTTAGAGCCAGGAGACCACCACCTCCCTGTGGCAACAATAAGTAATGCAGTAGTTAATGTTTCCCTATCTTGGGACTAGGTAACAGACCCAATAACTCAATACCCAAGAGGGAGGATTAAAAAGCGAAGAGAAAATTTCCTGGCAATCCAGTGGTTAGGACTTTGTGCTTCCGTTGAAAGGGGCATGGGTTCGATTGAGGTCCAGAACTGAGATTCCCACAAGCCACAAAGCCAAAACAAACAAATGAAGAGAAGGAAGTCAGGCAGTGCAGTAGGGACAAGAGTGGCTAAAATCAGATTGAAAAGAGGAAAATTATCCCTTAATAATCTGTATGGGGCAGAAATCATGGTTTTGGTTTTTTACCCTATAAAACTAACTTATGTTCCTTTTATGATTATCTGTAAGCTCATTTGGGCTTCCCTTGTGGCCAGGATGGTAAAGAATCTGCCTGCAATGCAGGAGATATGGGTTCGATCCCAGGGTCAGGAAGATCCCCTGGAGAAGGAAATGGCAACCCACTCCAGTATTCTTGTCTGGAAAATCCCATGGACAGTGGAGCCTAGCTGGTTAATCGTCCAAGGAGCTAAGCGACTAACACTTTCACTTTCAATCTCATTTGCCCAGGAACTTTGTTTCACATAGGAAGAATGAAGAATGGCCTTTGTTTTCAATCACTTATAAATTTACAGAACAAATAGGGTAAGCTGTGGGGGGCGGGGGGATGTGGGCGGTAGAGAAGGCAAGGGGATTACCAGCACTTCCAATTTGGTCTCATAATCATTTAAACCCTGAGTAAATCTGATGATGATGTGCAGTGAAGAAAACTCTACCCTCTAAGTGCTCTCTGCCTATGAAAGTAACCTGATTCACAATGACTACGGGCAAAATTGCAGTTTTTCATGTTCTCTTTTTCTCAGATACGGTTTTGAGGGAGTTCAGCTCTGGATCTTTAAGTTCAAATCCTCTGTGGAAGAACAAAGATAACATGAAAAGACCGGTCATTGGTCAAGCTCTGTGTGGCTGCAGGAGCTGACCCAGCAGAAATTCATAAACCGTGGAACCAAGAGAGAAGCTTACCAGTCAAACAAAATTAATGCCCAAAGAGACTCACCGAAGCACTACGAAAAGGTCAGAAGTCTCTATCAAATACCACAGAGGAGAGAATTGTATTTGGTTTTTTCCATTTCACTCCACAAGAATAAAAGGATGGTCCTAGTCAGCGGTAGGTGCCAGTTAGTACTCACAGCCATGGAAAGACAAGTCCCCAGTCAGGACTGAAGCAAATGTGACCCCAGGCAAATTACCTGTGTGGAGCACAAAGGCTACCTATATACCTTCGGATCCAGACATTGCCTAGAGAATGGACAGGAGTCGTTATGTCCCATCGACTTATGCAGCTTTGTCTGAGAGTCAGGAGAGGTAGGGTGTCTTCCCATGGAGACCCTTCATCATGTAAAAAAGATCTAGCAAACCTCCATAGAGCATAGACTAGAAGTAAAGAGTTAGAAGGTAAACCACACACAGAGAGACGCACAGGCAATCTGGGCAGTTCTGCCACCCTTACCGGCTGCCAGCCTCCCCTCATTTTCATTTTCTGTGCTGGACTTTGGTGCCAAATGGATCTTGGTTTCAACCCAGCCACAATATTTATGAGGCATGAAGTTCAAGATAAGTCAACCTCAGATCTTCATTTTCCTCATCTGTTACACTCGTGTCATCTAGAGCTCTATTAGCTTTTTATTTTTAATTATCAAAGAGTATAACTGTATGCTATTGAGAAGTATAGAACAAATTACAATTATTGGAGGACAACTGCTCTAGAATATCGTGTTGGCCTCTGCCACACATCAGTGTGAATCAGCCACAGGTATACGTACGTCCCCTCCCTCCCACATCCCTCCCCATCGCACCCCTCTAGGTTGTCACAGAACACCGGGTTGAGCTCCCTTGTTTACACAGCCAATTCTCACTTGCTGTCTGTTTTACTTATGGTAATGAGTATGTTTCAATGGTACTCTCTCAATTCGTCCCATTCTCTCCTTCCCCCACTGTGTCCACAAGTTTGTTCTCTATGTCTGCATCTCCTTTGCTGCCCTGCAGATAGGTTCATCAGTACCTTCCTTCTAGATTCCTTATGCATGTGTTGAATATACAATATTTGTCTTTCTCTTTCTGACTTACTTCACTTGGTATAATAGGCTCTAGGTTCATCTACCTCGTTAGGATTGATGCTATTAGTTTAATTTATTAAATAACTTACCAGGGAGCCCAGCCTACAGAAGCAAGAACCATAGTGTTTGCTGTTTACTTCAGACTCTAAAATTCCTATCTTACCTGTTTGTCACTGGTCTCAGGGTTTTGTTGTTTAGATATGCTCTCTCCTGTATTTAAAACTCAGCTTTCTTGAGGGAAGTTTGATTGCATACAAATCTCTTCTGTACTTCAAATTTGGTTTTTCCCCAATGAACTTTAGGTCACCAGGGCTTGTTTGTTTTTGTTTATTTGGTAAGTAACCTTTGCTATCCTCTGAAGACAGGAGGAGAAGGGGACGACAGGATGAGATGGTTGGATGGCATCACCGACTCAATGGACATAAGTTTGAGTAAACTCCAGGAGGTGCTGATGGACAGGGAGGCCTGGCATGCAGCAGTCATGAGGTTGCAAAGAGTTGGACACAAATGAGTGACTAAACTGAACTGAAGGAACCACACCCTGACCTAACCACACGGCTAATAAAAAGTAACTTAGATCAAAATAACAGAGCTCAAACAAGAATTAACATTCTAAGTAATGCAAAAATCCACCCAAGGTAGCTAAGCTTTCACTGAAATTTCAAATATCTGGTTGCATTGGACAGGCCTTCTCTCAGATCCATGCAACTTCTAGGAACTTCAACCCAAAATGAGAAAGTTTCATCTATTTTGATTCTATCTTTTAACTGAGACTCTATTGCCTTTACTGTCTTTCTCCTGTGGCTTCATTCTCATTTTATGCAATTAACTTTACACTTCACAGCCCTCACGGGGTTCTTCCTTCTTGAACACCCCAGGTTCCATATCCTGCTCACAGAGAGAGATGAGTGTCTTAGTTAAGGTTCCTGTGCAAGAGTTCTCTGAGACTCAGAAGAGTTGGTGTTCATTAAAATAATTAAGTGGATTATAAACCCTACTATTAATATGATTCAGAAAAGATAAAACCTAGTTTAAAACCTGGCAATCTTTTCACTAATACTTAATACTTGCTCTAATTTTTATTCCAATCCTATGTTTATGTAAAGAAATTACTCAACTTTTTAAAAATATATATAATTACCCCTGAGAGAGAAAAGAGAAATAAAAGCACAAAAAATAAAATTAATAGCAGTTAAGTGTGGTGTCTCTCATCAAGCTAGATTGTCTGGTGCTTCCTGGTACATCAGTCTAGCAAGGAAGTAGCCAAGGTGCAAGACAAGAGAATCCATTCCTACAAATATCATATGATATCACTTACATGTGGAATCTAAAACTTTGGTACAAATGGACCTATTTACAAAACAGAAAATGAGTTACAGATATAGAAAATAAACTTAAGGTTACCAACAGGGAAGAGGAGAGGGATAAATTGGGAGATTGGGATTGATGTACATATACTACTGTATGTAAAATAAATAACTAAAAAGGACCTGCTGTATGGGGTTCCCTGGTGGCTCAGAAGATAAAGAATTGGCCTGCAATACAGGAGACCTGGATTTAACCCCTGGGTCAGGAGGATCCCCAGGAGGAGGGCATGGCAAAGCCACTCCTTCCCTGGGCTGAGTGCCGCAGCTTTGAGGGGAAAAGTAAGATACTGGGCACCCAGAGCTGCCCCGAGCCCAGAGCATCTGCTTCAGCAGGGCCACGTCTCAGCTCCCTGGATCCAGGTCCCCACAGCAATGACACCCCTCAGCAATCTTCCCTGATGCCTGCTCACCCTCTCTCTCAGGCCCCTCCCTCTGCTATAATATTCATCTCCTGGACACGGTGTTATGGGATTTTTTTTGTTTGATGTCAGTTCTCCCAACTCAAAGTGTCCAGCTTTTTCAGCACGTTCCTGCCACCTCCCCAGGACCCCCGGCAGCACCCGGCTCACAGAGGGCGCTCTATCCATATTGGTTAAGGGATTCATGCTCTATCCATACTGGTTAAGCGATTCATCTCAAGGTGTCCCATGTAATCATAACACCCTTGATTTCTATTTCTACTTCTAGGGGAAGATGTGATGGTTTTACAAGAAATATCAGAACCTTTTGAACTCAAAGGGAAATGATTCTTCTCTTAAAAAAAAAAAACTTATTATATTATATGGATATATAAGCAATGGCAACCCACTCCAGTCCTCTTGCCTGGAAAATCCCATGGATGGAGGAGCCTGGTAGGCTGCAGTCCATGGGGTCGCTAGGAGTCGGACACGACTGACCGAGCGATTTCACTTTCACTTTTCACTTCCATGCACTGGAGAAGGAAAAGGCAACCCACTCCAGTACTCTTGCCTGGAGAATCCCAGGGACAGGGGAGTCTGGTGGGCGGCCGTCTCTGGGGTCGCACAGAGTCGGACACGACTGAAGCAACTTAGCAGCAGCAGCAGCAGCAGTAGCAGCAGTAGCAGCATAAGTATTAAATAGATTTACAGATTATATTATGCTGTTGTTTAGTCCCTCAGTTGTATCTGACTCTTTGTGACCCCATGGAATGGAGCCCTCCAGGAAGTCCATGGGATTTCCCAGGCAAGAATCCTGGAGTGGGTTGCCATTTCCTTCTCCAGATTACATTACATGGATCCATAAATCTGTCTCTTGAGCAAAGCACACTGACAGTCGATAAGGACCAGAGAACAGAGCAGGAGTGTGTGTGCGTGCTCAGTCACTTCAGTCGTGTCTGACTCTGTGCAACCTCATGGACTGTAGCTGGCCAGGCTCCTCTGTCCATGGGATTTTCTAGGAAAGAATATTGGAGTGGATTGCCATGCACTTCTCCATCAGATCTTCTTAACCCATGGGTTGAACCCGTGTCTCATATGTCTCCTGCACTGGCAGGCGAGTTCTTTACCATTGGTGCCACCTGGGAAATCCAGAGTGGGAGACCCCAACATGAAAAATGTACCTGCAGGAGCTGTGCAACGCCTCGTTGCTGTCCTACTACACGGCTTACTGGAGAAAAGGCAAGTTTTTCATATTAATCAATTGGAAAGAACCAGCCTGTGGAAAAGCCTAAAACAAAAGAAGTTTTCTGGAGCCCAAAGCCCTGAAAGATCAGAGTTTAGGAGCTCACTCAATGGAGCAGAGGATGTGGGGACTCAGAGAAGAATTCAGACTGCCTGGAGCCAACAGGAATCCAATTGGAGCTCTTATATTTCTCTCTTGAGAAAAAAAAAATCTCATTTTAAACAACAGAAGCAGAAAAATCTGTCAATCAATACCTGAAAAGTGACTGGGGAGACCAGACCGAAGCAGGTAAGGAAGAGGGGAATTAAGTCCCTAACATGACACCCTATAATTGTAATTCATCTCTGCTTCTTACCTCTGAGCCCCGTCTGCCCACTGTGGTATTCATCCCAGGGCAAGGAACCTATTTTTGGCTCCCTATTTCCCAGAAGAAAAAATAAGCTTTTTAAAAATTTGAGGGAAAATTTAGCAACATAAGTGAAGAGAAAACATTTTTAAATGTGAAATTAAATGAGAAGGAATCCAGGCATTAGGAAAAATATGCTAATTACCTGAGGTCCTGTAATTAATAGTGCTCTGGATGACTTCCCTGGTGGCTCAGATGGTAAAGAATCTGCCTGTAATGCAGAAGACACGAGTTCGATCCCTAGGTCAGGAAGATCCCCTGTAGAAGGGAATGGCAACCCACTCCAGTATTCTTGCCTGGAGAATCCTATGGACGGAGGAGCCTGAGGGGTTCCAGTCCATGGAGTCACAAAGAGTTGGATACAACTGACTGACTAAAGCTTCACTTCTGGATGGCCTAACCCTTTGAGAAACTCCATATATTAGATATTGTCCCCTAAAGATGAGCTATTCTCAATGTCTTCCGAGCATGTTATTATTGAAAACCGAATGATTGCACACAACACCCATTGTTATTACCCATTTGTGTTGCACATTTGAGTGGACAGAAAGTCATCCTACTCACCCACTGTGAAATAATTTTCTTGCTTATTGTCCTTACATGGCTTCATTTCCAGAAGATGTACCAACAACATTGCACCTCTGAGAATATTAATCATAAAATTCTCAGTACAGATTTTTCAGAACAAAGCAATATCTTGTGTCTTAAAGAAAATGAGAAGTGGTAACCATCTTTTTACTGCAGTGAGTGCTAAATAAAGGGGGAGATAGAAGGACTAAGTCTTCAAAGATTTAGAGTATATTCATGCAGCCAGCACTTGTGAAGCAAAGAGTTGGGAACTGAGGGTTGGAAGATGAATAAAATATAGTCTCTGTTCCTTAAGAAAAAAAGACTTTTAAAAAAATTTCCACCTGTTTGCTCTCTGTCAGACTCAGAACATAAGTCTGTCCTGCAGATAAATAAAAACAGACTGGTGGAAAGTGAAGACCCAGCCCTGATTCCCACTGTGCCTCACGGTAACTGGAGAAAGTACAATATTTCAGAGATATCTCAGTGTATCCAGGCATCAACTGACCACTGGAAAAAAAACCTTTATTTGGTCATATCAGTTTTGATACTTCTCAACATTTCCCCTGAAGAACAAGACTTGAACCCCAGATCTTTTGGAAGATAAGTAACACCACAGTGGTCCCTTCTATTCTGTGGGGAGAAACTATTACAATGGCCACAGAAGAGTTCTGAGCTCCAAGCACCTCTCCATTATGACTAGTGACCATCATCAATGACTTACTGAGGACTGAACACATGAGGATAGCAGGGTCCCGGGTTACGAGGCGTGGTGGGAGCAGGCAGACACAGATGGGTGGCACTTGTAGAAACTTCTCTAAGATCCACGTGTCATCAACCCTCGGGGAAACTGCCGACAACTGAATGTGAATCCAGAAGGCTGAGGAGTCCTTTCTGGAACTGGAATATAAAGTGTCTCCAGTCAGAAGTCAGGGAACCAGAAAAAATGTGAGAAGAGACTTCTTTGATACAATGGTACCAGCTAAGACAAATGACTGGTGTAAAGCATGCCCACCCTCCCCAAAATGGTGCCATAGATTCACATCCTGACGTAATCCCAGGGCATCCTAGGTTGGAAACAAGTGTGCTTTTTCAAGCCCATAGTGTGTGCTTTTTAAGCCCATCCTTAAACCACATCAAAGGTATTCCCACACAAGAGGGTGGCATACCTCTTCTGACAGTTCTTAAATGTCTGTCTAGACTGATAATATTGAGGTACTAACTCTGAATGTGATGACCAGATTCTCCTAAAGGGAAAAAAGGAGCTTCCCTGAGCAGAACTTCAAGCCCAAGAAGCAACCTTCAGTGGCTCATGCATGTTTTGGAAGCTGGAATCTCACAGATTTGAGCTTTAATCTCACTATGGCAGGTACTTGTTGAATGACCTCAAGTAAAGGAATTAAACTCTCTGAGTCTTGATCCTCTCACCTTTAGCATGTCAGTAGTATTAGTATTTGTCTCAAATAGTTTGGAGACAATTAAGACAGTGTTTGTGCAATAGGGAAGAATAAATCTGACGTCATATTGGATCTGTCTCTCTAACTTTAATTTTTGTGTTCTATTGCTTTTGCTACAAGTTAATTACAAAGAGGATTTTGCCTATAAGCTTACATTATTCATATTGGGAATCTTGCCTCCCATGTAATGAACGTTAAGCAAAAATACCTTTGTTTAGCTCACAGGAAACATCCAGACAAGGCTCACCTATGAAAGTAAAAGTGTAGTCGCTCAGTCATGTCTGACTCTTTGCGACCCCATGGACAGTAGCCTGACAGGTTTCTCTAGGATTTCTAGGCAATCCTAGATGGATTTCTCTAGGCAAGAATATTGGAGTGGATTGCCATTTTGCTTCTACAAGGGATCTTCCCAACCCAGGGATTGAACCTGGGTCTCCCACATTTCAGGCAGATTCTTTACTGTCTGAGCCACAAGGGAAGCCTGTGAAAGGCTGTAGGAAGGGAAAAAATGAACACATACCCTCTGGACCCTGACTAGAACCAAGACTTTACTCCTTCCCTCTTAAGTGTAAAAGAAGCTTAAATTCTCACTCAGAGAAGACAACTCTTTGGGATCCCAGTCCACCATCTTCTCTATCTGTTAGCTTTCCAAATACAGTTGCTACTTTTTACCTCAACAACTCATTTCTCACTTTATTGGCCTATCTTGTGGCAAACAGAACAAGTTTGTACTCAGTAACACTTGTAAAGCTCTTATTTCAATGTCAGGCCAGAAGTACACTCATAAACATTTTATAACCAGAGTCTAGATTGATTTTTAAAAACTCTGCTTATGGGAGTTTGGGATTAGCAGATGTAAATTTTATCTGTGGGGAGACAAACTTTGTTTGTCCGTTAGCAGAATGGACAAACAACAAGGTCCTACTGTAGAACACAGGGAACTATATTCAGTATCCTGTGATAAACCATAATGGAAAAAGAATATTTTGAAAAAATGTATGCATGTGTATAACTGAATCACTTTGCTGTACAGCAGAAATTAACACAACATTGTAAAACAACTATGAAAGTGAAAGTGTTAGTCACTCAGTCATGTCCAACTCTTTGTGACCCCATGGACTGTAGCCCACTATGCTCCTCTGTCCATGGAATTTCCCAGGCAAGAATACTGGAGTGGGTAGCCATTCCTTTCTCCAGGGGATCTCCCCAACCCAGAGATCAAACTTGGGTCTTCTGCATTGTGGGCAGATTCTTTATCATCTGAGCCACCAGGGAAGCCCCACTATACTTCAATTAAAAAAAAAAAAACCAACCAGCTCAATATTTAACCAATTTTTTCATCCTGCAAAGATACTTTGTTCTCTTTTTTTCTTAACCCTTGATACTATAGAAGAAAACATACAAAATATTGGCTAGGGTAACCTAGCTTTGATTACAAGTTGAATATAGAAGTTAACTTTCAAAGGGATATTTTTTCGAATACAACAAAATATGTTCTTTTTTAAGCTTATAGGCAACATCCTTTTTGTAATGAACTTGTAGCAAAAGCAATAGAATACAAAAGTTAAAGTTAGAGAGACAGATCCAATATAGCATCAGATTTATTCTTCCCTATTACACAGACACTGTCTTCAGTTCAGTTCAGTTGCTCAGTCATGTCTGACTCTTTGCAACCCCATGAATCGCAGCACGCCAGGCCTCCCTGTCCATCACCAACTCCCGGAGTTTACCCAAACCCATGTCCATCGAGTCGGTGATGCCATCCAACCATCTCCTCATCCTCTGTCGTCCCCTTCTCCTCCCGCCCCCAATCCTTCCCAGCATTAGGGTCTTTTCCAATAAGTCAACTCTTCGCATGAGGTGGCCAAAGTATTGGAGTTTCAGCTTCAACATCAGTCCTTCCAATGAACACCCACAACTGATCTCCGTTAGGATGGACTGGTTGGATCTTCTTGCAGTCCAAAGGACTCTCAAGAGTCTTCTCCAACACCACAGTTCAAAAGCATCAATTCTTTGGCACTCAGCTTTCTTCACCATCCAACTCTCACATCCATACATGACCACTGGAAAAACCACAGCCTTGACTAGATGGACCTTTGTTGGCAAAGTAATGTCTCTGCTTTTCAATATGCTATCTAGGTTGGTCATAACCTTCCTTCCAAGGAGTAAGCGTCTTTTAATTTCATGGCTGCAGTCACCATCTGCAGTGATTTTGGAGCCCCAAAAATAAAGTCTGACACTGTTTCCACCGTTTCTCCATTTCCCATGAAGTAATGGGACCAGATGCCATGATCTTAGTTTTCTGAATGTTGAGCTTTAAGCCAACTTTTTCACTCTCCTCTTTCACTTTCATCAAGAGCCTCTTTAGTTCTTCTTGGCTTTCTGCCATAAGAGTGGTGTCATCTGCATATCTGAGGTTATTGATATTTCTCCCAGCAAACTTGATTCCATCTTGTATTTCTTCCAGCCCAGCGTTTCTCATGATGTACTCTGCATAGAAGTTAAATAAGCAGGGTGACAATATACAGCCTTGATGTACTCCTTTTCCTATTTGGAACCAGTCTTTGTTCCATGTCCAGTTCTAACTGTTGATTCCTGACCTGCATACAGGCTTCTCAAGAGACAGGTCAGATGGTCTGGTATTCCCATCTCTTTCAGAATTTTCCACAGTTTAATATGATCCACACAGTCAAAGGCTTTGGCATAGTCAATAAAGCAGAAATAGATGTTTTTCTGGAGCTCTCTTGCTTTTTGGATGATCCAGCAGATGTTGGCAATTTGATCTCTGGTTCCTCTCCCTTTTCTAAAACCAGCTTGAACATCTGGAAGTTCACAGTTCATGTATTGCTGAAGCCTGGCTTGGAGAGTTTTGAGCATTACTTTACTGGCCTGTGAGATGAGTGCAATTGTGCGGTAGTTTGAGTATTCTTTGGCATTGCCTTTCTTTGGGATTGGAATGAAAACTGACCTTTTCCAGTCTTGTGGCCACTGCTGAGTTTTCAAAATTTGCTGGCATATTGAGTGCAGCACTTTCACAGCATCATCTTTGAGGATTTGAAATAGCTCAACTGGAATTCCATCACCTCCACTAGCTTTGTTTGTAGTGATGCTTTCTAAGGCCCACTTGACTTCACATTCCAGGATGTCTGGCTCTAGGTGAGTGATCACACCATCGTGATTATCTAGGTCATGAAGATCTTTTTTGTACAGTTCTTCTGTGTATTCTTGCCACCTCTTCTTAATATCTTCTGCTTCTGTTAGGTCCATACCATTTCTGTCCTTTATCGAGCCCATCTTTGCATGAAATGTTCCTTTGGTATCTCTAATTTTCTTGAAGAGATCTCTAGTCTTTCCCATTCTGTTGTTTTCCTCTATTTCTTTGCATTGATTGCTGAGGAAGGCTTTCTTATCTCTCCTTGCTATTCTTTAGAACTCTGCATTGTCTTAATTGTCCCCAAACTATTTGAGACAAATACTACTACTGCTTTTTTCTGGTGTTCTATCAGTCACTTTTTGTATTTCTTCCTTCTCTTTTCCACCCCCCTCTGGAAAGGCAGGCTCTCACTAAATCATTTACTGTCCATGGGGCTCTCATTCTTACTAGAGCTATTTGTAATTGCCCTCCTCTCTTTCTCAGTAGCATATTGACCACCTTCCTAGCTGGGGTGTTCATATTTTGGCCACCTGATGTAAAGAGCTGACTGACATGTTTCCCTGGTGGCTCAGACAGTACAGAATCTGCCTGCAATATGGGAAACCCTGGTTCAAATCCTAGGTGGGGAAGATCCCCTGGAGAAGGGAATGGCTACCCACTCCAGTATTCTTGCCTAGAGAATTCCATGGACAGAAAAGCCAGGCAGGCTACAGTCCATGGGGTTGCAAAGAATCAGACACAACTGAGCAACTAACACACACATTGGAAAAGACTCATTGGAAAATGCTGGGAAAGAGTGAAGGCAAAAGAATAGGGCAGCAGAGGATGAGATGGTTAGATAGCAGCACCAACTCAATGAACCTGAATTTGAGCAAACTCTGTGAGATAGTG
Organism: Giraffa tippelskirchi; assembly: GCF_054371585.1. Classification (NCBI taxonomy): domain Eukaryota; kingdom Metazoa; phylum Chordata; class Mammalia; order Artiodactyla; family Giraffidae; genus Giraffa; species Giraffa tippelskirchi. The sequence continues at coordinate 54,107,334 of NC_137280.1, forward strand.
GAGAACAGAGGAGGCTGGCATGCTGCAGTCCTGGGGTCACTGAGTTGGATAAGACTTAGCAACTGAACAACAACAGCAAAGTCATGTCCATTAGGTTACTAGGGCACTCAAAGAGATATTAATGTGCACATTAGCCTCTCGAGTCTAATATAAAATTTCACTATTTTATTTTAATATGTTGTAATATAATTCTTGAATATAAGAATGAAATCTATATGCTCTGTGACAATCCCTTTGTTCTCTCAATTTTAGTTAGAGACACAAACAGCATTTTCTCATTCATTCCTGCTACAGTAACCTCCTTTTAAGTATTCTCTCTTCAAAGTGCTTGGTTTGTTTACCTCCCTGGAGAAGCAGCTCTTGTGATTGTGTGGCATCTAAATTGTTTCCATAAGAAGAACATCAATTTTGTGGTTATTATTCAGTCGCTAATGCTATCTAACCATCTCATCCTCTGCTCCGCCCCCCTTCTTCTTTTGCCTTCAATCTCTCCTAGCATTAGGGTCTTTTCCAATCAGTCAGCTCTTTGCATCAAACGGCCAAAGTATCGGAGCTTCAGCTACAGCATCAGTCCTCCCAATGAATATTCAGGACTAATTTCCTTAAAGATTGACTGATCTGATCTCCTTGCAATCCAAGGGACTCTCAAGAGTCTTCTCCAGCACCACAATTCTAAAGCATCGATTCTTCTTTTGATGTTCAGTCTTCTCTATGGTCCAGTTCTCACATCCATACATGATTACTGGAAAAACTATAGCTTTAACTGTACAGAACTTTGTCAGCAAATTAATGTTTCTGTTTTTTAACATGCTGTCTAGGTTTGTCATCCCTTCTCCAGGGGATCTTCCCAACCCAGGAATCAAACCCTGGTCTTCTGCATTGCAGACAGGTAGTTTACCATCTGAGCCACCAAGGAAGTCCAAAACTACTGGAGTGGGTTGCCTATCCCTTCTCCAGGGGATCTTCCCAACCCAGGGATCGAACTGGGGTCTCCTGCATTGCAAGCAGATTCTTTACCAGCTAGGCTTACCAAGGAAGCCCCAGGTCTGTCATAGCTTTCCTTCCAAGGAGTCTTTTAATTTCACAGAACATCAATGAGGGGCTTAAATAGTTGAGAGAGGCTTAGTTGTAAAAACCAGTTCAGGATCAATCCTCTAGTCAAATAAGGATCAAGGACAGCCAAAACAAGATTATTTTTCTTTAAGGAAAAGATAATCTACATCAAATAACTCAATGACACGTGTGAAAATAAACCGGGAAAGCAAACAAGTAAATTTAAACATGTATAATGTGCAAACAAAAAAGTCTTTCTATGGCATAAAGAAGGCTGAGGGTCAAAAATAGAAATGATGCTTTGGAGTTGTGGTGCTGGAGAAGACTTTTGAGAGTCCCTTGGACTGCAAGGAGATCAAATCAGTCAATCCTAAAGGAAATTAACCCCGAATATTTGTTGGAAATACTGATGCTGAAGCTTCTCTGGTGGCTCAGATGGTAAAGAACACACCTGCAATGTGGGAGAACTGGGTTCAACCCCTGGCTTGGGAAGATCCCCTAGACAAGGGAATGGCTACCTACTCCAGTATTCTAGCCTGGAGAATTCCATGGACAGAGGAAGCTGGTGGGCTACAGTCTATGTGATTGCAAAGAGTTGGACAGGACTGAGAGACTGTCCCTTCACAGCATTAAATTAAGACTTTACTTCTAAGAAGCTGTTTACATCCTAAGTGTGGGTTTGCATTACAAATTTTGGTGTAGGAAAAAAAATACAATACGGCAAACCTGACCCTCCAGGGAAGCTGCTGTCTCGGCCACAGTCAGACTCGGGGGATCAGGTGCTATTGGTGCATCCCAGGAAGCTGCCCACAGGTTGGTAGCTCAAGAACTCCAGGATGGTACTGATAGACCAGAACAAGAAGAAATTGGATGGTCCATATCAGTCTCACATCATCTATGGTACTAGTACCTGACCCTGGGGATGCCCACTCACATGAAAGTTACCAATACCTCCAGGACCTTTTTGCCAGCAACAAGAGAGGATGGAGCAAATATACAGTCAGGCTTTATTCCAGCCTCCCAACACTGAAGGAGGGCATGTGATTGTTGAATACCTGGAGCCTTAGCTGCAGGAGAATCTGAAAGAATTGGGTGTAGTACAGGAAGACAGACAAAGACAGGCACAGCAGGCTGATGCAGGCCAGTCCCCCATATCCTCCACACTTACCATTCTATCCCTTATAGGGCTAACCAGTACCTCTCCTCTCGTGTAAATAGTGTCCAGATTGTTGGTGGAATAAACACAGGATGACTGAAGGAGGTCTTCCCAGGGTCCTTCCAAAGGAATCAAGAATGGAACTTGTTGGAACATAATACCATTTGAAATACTTTGATTATCCATTTTTTGTCACTAAAATTACTGAGGATCAAGTTAGTTCTTTCACTGAACAGAATCAATTCTTAGGGACTTCTCTGGGGGTCCAGTGGTTAAGAATCCTCCTGCCAGTACAGGGGAGACAGGTTTGATTCCTGATCCGGGAAGATCCCACTGCCAGAGGCAACTAAGCCCATGTGCCACAACTAGTGAGCCTGCAGTCTAAAGCCTGGGAGCTGCAACTACTGAGCCCACGTGGGCCATTATTGAAGTCTATGTGTCCTAGAACCTGAGCTCTGCAACAAGAGAAGCCACTGCAAAGAGAAACCCATGCACTACAATGAAGAGTGGCCTGGGCTCGCCACAACTTGAGAAAGCCCATGTACAGCAATGAAGACCCAGTGCAGCCAAAAGTAAAATAAATAATTTTTAAAAAACCAGTTACTAAATGCAGTGCTTATTGCTCTGTTTATATAACAAGGGGACAGATGTCAGTGGCCCAGCTAGGATCCATGGTGACAGAGAAGGGGGTGCATGAAACAACCCGACCCAATGCAGGAAACAGCTGCGTTCTGATCAGTGTGATGCTTTCTGCTTGTGCTCTGCTTCCCTTTGATTGTGGGCAGCCAGTACTAATATCCTACAGGCCTTCCCCAAGGACAGACTGTGCAAGGATCCCACATCAGTCAGGGCTTCCTTTGGGTAAGAAACCAGATTGCTCTTTTGTTGGGAAGATCAGTGGTGAAGGAGTGACTCAATCACCACGAGACACACGGCACCTCCTCTGGCTCACGGAGGTCTTCTGGGAAAGCAGTTTCACAACCTCTACTGATAACCTGTTCTATTCTTAACCTCCTGCTGTGGGAGTGGGGTCCTGGTTACAGTGGGGCTGGTTACAGCCAGCTAAACAGATTTATCGTCTGATGGTAAAATGGAAACTTTCCTGTTAATCCTAAACATGATAAATGCACTGGCTTTAAAATTTCTAAATTTGAGAAGAAAAGCTCACGACATAATTTTTCTCTAGGTAAAGTACTTAGTACTTAATTTGCATAACTAATAGCTTGATTCCTAGACAAAAATTTGAGATAGAAACAGGCCAAAATAACCCACAAAGATCCACAAGTAGCCTTTATTTTTCTATGAGATAATTGACATACTCCTTAAAGTTATCTTTCTGGTTGTATGTTTTTGTTAACCTTTTTATTTTGTATTGGAATATAACCCATTAACAATGTTGTGATAGTTTCAGGTGGACAGCAAAGGGACCCAGTCATACATATATACATGTATCCATTCTCCCCAAAACTCCCCTCCATCCAGACTGTATGGTTTTTAACAACCATTTTATTTTCTTTTGAAATTTTTTTGAAGTATAGGTGATTTAAAATGTTGTGTTAGTTTCTGCTGTACAGCAAAGTTAATTAGCTATACATTTACATATATCCACTCTTTTTTAGATTCTTTTCCCATATAGGCTATTATAGAGTATTGAGTAGAGTTCCCTGTGCTATACAGTAGGCTCTTATTAGTTATCTGTTTGATATATAGTAGTGTGTAGAGCAGTGTGTATGTCAATGCTAATCTCCCAGTTTATCCCTCCCCTACCCCTTACCCCTGGTAACCATAGCTTGTATTCCACATCTATAATTCTAGTTCTGTTAACAAATATTTTAAAACCTGTTGTGAGGTTTGATGAAAAGGTGTTAAAAACCAATGAACAAAATATGTATCTAGCACTTGTCTGGAATGGGAACCAACACAGAGACCCAATGCCTACCTTAACTTCAAGGTCCTGGATCCCCTCATGCCAGTCATGACCTTCACTGGATCTAGGGAGATGGAGGCGGGTCCCAGGTAAGGGACAGAAGACCAGACAGTGACGGGTCACTTGGGGGATCGAGACTGAGGTCGATTTCCTACAGATAGAATAGTATCTGGATGTTTTAACAGCCTGTTTGTCTGTACCAGCTGAGTATCGACACCAAGCCACTCAGCATTCTTCCTATACTTGCAAAGAGAGGTATTAACTACAAAGACAGTCTCACACAGACCCAACTTAACCTTCCCTAAAGGGTTAACCCACCACAGAATTCGACCAGATATTTCCCCATGGCCCTGTGGATCAACTTGTTCTTTTTCTGCATAGGTACATCATTATAAGAATTTATTAGATCTAGAAAATGGGCCTATAGACAGAGGGCTTCCCAGGTGGTGCTAGTGGTAAAGAACCTGTCTACCAATGCAGGACACATAAGAGATGCAGATTTGATCCCTAGGTCGGGAAGATCCCCTAGAGGAGGGCATGGCAACCCACTCCAGTGTTCTTGCCTGGAGAATCCCCTGGACAGAGGAGCCTGGTGGGCTACAGTCCATGGGGTCTCAAAGAGTCAGACATGACTGAAGCTACTTACACACACATACAGAAAATGGGCCAGGGCTCTACCTCAAGAGTTTCCTAATTCTGTATGCAAGCTTAAGGGAATACCATTAAAGATTCTTTGGTAGAAGCCATTGTAGGGCCATGAGTTGTTCTAAATGGATCCTGTCACTTTCTCTGAAGACAGTGGCATCTCTCAGCCATCTGACACCTGGGAAAGGATGGCTATTTCCACTGAGGTGACCACATGAGGGGCAGTTGGTGGCTTATACACAGCTGACACTAACTCAGGGACTGGAGGGAAGAGCTAAAAAGAATTTGTGCTGTGCATGTATGGGACAGCTCAGGATCTCCAGAAAAGGAGATTAGCTGAGGACCTGCAAATCAGAGAGACCAGCTAGCAAAATTTGGATGTTGAATACTATTGTGACTTCATTGGCACCTTTGGGCTGGTGGGGCCTAGGGAAGTTCAGATGTATACATAGGCTGTCCAACAAGCACACGTCCTGCTCTTTCCCTCAGTGCTGGAGATGCCTTCTCTCATTCTCTCCACCTAAATAAACACTGCACAGCTGCTCGGATCCAGTCCAGATCTTACCTCCTCCACGAAGCCTTCCCTGATGCCCTGAAACAGCATAGAAGGCTCCTATGACTCATCTCCCATAGCAATGATCCTGTGGTCAGCACAGCTTAGCCCTCAATTCTATACTGAGCTGTTGTTCATTCTCATGCGTGGCGCCTGGCAAGAGCTGAGGGAGGGCAGGGACCACGCCACATGCCTTCACCATCCTGTCCACCTGAGACTGAGCACACAGCAGGTGCTTAAAAACATCCAGGGCTTCCTTTGGTGGCTCAGTGGTAAAGAATCTGCCTGCAAATGCAGGGGACATGGGTTCAATCCCGGTCCTAGAAGATCCTACATGCCTCAGAACAACTAAGCCCATGCACTACAACTATTGAGCCTGTGCTTTAGAGCTTGGGAACCACAACTATTGAGCCCACGAGCTGCAACGACTGAATACCGGGTGCCCTAGAGCCTGTGCTCTGTGACAAGAGAAGCTACCGCAATGAGAAGGGCATGCACACCACAGCTACAGAGTAGCCCCCCACCGCCGCAACTGGCAAAAAGCCCACGCAGCAAAGAAGACCCAGCACAGCCAAAAGTAACAAATAAAATTATTTTTTTAAATACCATATAGTCTGGAACGATATATAAGCCTCAAAATGTCAATGTCATCACTGTCTTGAAAAATGACAGTATCATCATAGACCCAAAATGGATCTAATTTTCTGAAGAATGACTATCGGATACTATTACAAAAGCCACTTGCAAGATATTCAGTTTCTTGCCTTCAGAGAGCAGCAAAGGCAAGTCACCAAATTATGGCAAATAACAGACATATCATATCGATAGCTATAAAACACCCTCCATCATATGATCAGAAAATCTCTAAAAGATCTATATGGTGAAAGAAACTCTACAGAGAATTTTTACAAACTTATGCTGCCTGTTGTGCCTAGAATTTACCCAAGGAAATGACTTTAAATTCAACTGTTTAAAAATTCTGTGAGTATTGTGTAAACAAATTCACAGTAATGTTTTAATAATTTCTAATAATTAATTGCTAAATGCACTAAACAAGTCCTTTAGTTAGCATTCACATACATTCTTCAGTATGCTACATTAAAAAAGCCATAGATAGTATACCTTAGAATAATCAATGAGCATTAATAAAGATACACAGTCATAGTCCAAGCTCACTCTGCTCGCCTCATGACAGTCTAATGAATCCAAGAGACAAAGTTTTGAGGCAAAGAAAACGACTATTCGTAAAGCCAGTTGATCGAGAAGATGGCAGGTTAGCGACTCAAAATAACCACCTTATGGGATCTGGTTACCAGGCTCTTTTGTAGATCAGAGATGGAGGGCAGTGAGGAAGTAAAGCAAAAGGGCCATTAATCTTGCAAACATCTCCCAGAATGGCTAGCCTCAGGCAGGGGATGTGTTAATTTCTTCCTTCCTTTTATCCCCAGGTGGACAGGGTTCTGAATAAAGGCACTTTAGTTTAAACAGTCAGACAGAGGCACAGGATTTTCTGAGACAGGCCATTCTATATGATTACAAGAACAAGAGTAATGAAAAACAAGTCAAAGAAACAGTTCCAACATGGAGTCAGAATTGGCTTCTTCTCTGTAACAATAGCATACTCTCCAGCAGTCACCACAGGCTACTTAATTTTATCCCTTGCTTTCAAGGTGATAGATTTTTCTTTGTGCTATTTGATAAAGCCATCTTCAATCTGGGGATTGATTATTTCTAGGGATTGAAATAAATACAACTGATCCAGTTCAAATCAGGACACAGAGATCTGCCCTAGGGTTTTATACATCTGTGAGCCAGGGTCCTTGATTCCAAATGAAATGAGAATTGCTACAATTTTTATTTCTAGTTTACTGACTTCTTTCACAAAGGCATAACAACAACCTGGCCCTAACTAGCAGTCTGGGGCTGACTCCGAGGTATCTATTTAGATGAACAGAGTCTTGCAACATTTTGAAATGGTTACAACCCACTAAGGAGCCTGAAATAGGGATTTTTGTGAACATTAGGATGGCAGATTGTTTTCTCCTTGTAACACACACAGTACACATTTTATCATTGACTTCATGCTGTAAGATTTTTTGTTACTGAGAGTCTCAAAGATATACAAAAATGAACAGAAGAATATAATAACCCCCTCTGTGTAACTACCACCAACTGCAACAATTATTAATCCATAGCCAATCTTGATTCAACTTCATCCCCATTCACTTTCTCCCTCCCATATTATTTTGAAGCAAATTCCATCCATTCCATAATTCTATCTGTAATTTTTTCAGTATGCATTTTGTCTGTTAAATATATTCAGCTATATTTTTCTTAAAATAAGACAACTCATTTAAAATGACCGCAATATCATGAGCATAATGAAAAATCAAAGTGGCTATTATTCTTTAATATCATCAAATATCCACTGTTCAAATTTCTAATTGTCTCAAAAAATCCTATTTTTAGAGTTTATTTAGAGTTAGAATCTAAATAACATCTTCAGTTTATGCTCCTCAAGTCTCTTGTCTAAAATTCCTCCCTTCATTTTTCTTTGTCCCTTGCTATTTGTCAGACTGTGGGTCTTTTGAATGTCCCACTGTCTAGATTTTGCTGATTGTACCCCAAAATATTATTTAACATGCTCCTTTCTCCACTCTACTTTCTATAAATTGGAAGTTGGACCGACAGCCTTTACTGAAATTCAATCATTGGTTTGTTGTTTCCCAAGAACGCAGATCTGTTGTGGAGTTTTCTCACAACAGGAGGAGCATAATGTCTGATTGTTTCTCTTTTTATGAACTTAGCAGCAGGGTTGATGGTCAGTGTCTAGATCTACTAATACATTAGGCATGTAAAATCATGCTACTTTGATCCTAGCATTTCTTAATTTCTCAGATGGACTACTTTTATGACTCTTCATTATAATGCAGCTTTGGGAGTTCTGAACAATGAAAATCTTTTCATTTACTTAAATGAACACTATTATCTGATGATGGAATTTTTAAAGGCTAATTTGAAATTCAAGAGCTGAAATTAAAATGCAGAACTCATCACCTGCCCTTCCTTTCCCTTTAACCCCAAGGTCTAGCCTTCACAGAGCAGACAAGCTTCTAGTAGGAAACAGAATAACAGGTGACTGCAGAGGGGAAAATACATTGCATGAAATTCTAAAACTTTATCCCACACATTTATATTCAGTTGAGGAAACTGGAACATTTCTTTGGGCCTTCTAAGTAACTTAGCATCCTAGATAGGCTGCTTCCCTGGTGGCTCAGTGGTAAAGAATGTGCCTGTCAATGCAGAAGACATGGGTTTGATCCCTGAGTCAGGAGGATCCCCTGGGAAACCCACTCCAGTATTCTCACCTGGCAAATCCCATGGACAGAGAACCTGGTGGCTACAGTCCACTTGGCTGCAGAGAGTCAGACATGACTTAGAGACTAAAGAGCAAACAATCCTGGATAAGAGATGCATGCTGTGGGTCTGTGAAGCTCAGTGTCCATAGCAGAGCTGGCTCTGCTACAGGAGAAAGTCAGAATGACTTGTTTATCATTTATTAGGATCAGACACAGGTATTCAGTCCAGTAAAGCATCTTTTTATTTTCCAAAATTAAAAAAAAAGATGGTTTATTTTGTCCCCATCTCTCCCTCTAGCTGGGATCTGACTGGAAACACATGATTCGGTGTCAGTTTCAAGGGGAAGCTTGTTTCGGTGGGCTGAGCCGTGAGCAACCCTGATGTGATGTGGGTGTCTGTGGGGCTCTCCCGTCATCCCTCCAGAGCATCCGCCCACCCTCCCCGGACTGGGGTCCCACCTCCCAGTGCCCTGTATTTAGCATACTGAGTCAGCAGGAGGTTCCTAAGGGAGGGCTGGGAGTTAATTGCTGGCAGCTGGAGGGCCCCACCAGCCTTGGGGAAAATGAGGAGCTTTTCAGAAAGGAAACATAACATGTTTTGGAAGAAAGCTAAGGGCTACCCATGCACTTGGCTTAAATATGGTAGATTCAACTCCATCCCCTCAGGTCTTGGCCAGAGTCCCAGGGCACTGCACTGAGATGACCAAGAAGGGCTCATAGCCATCTTGCTCCCTGGGCAGATGACCACACGGCACTGAGATCCCCTCATTTTATGCACTTTGGAACACAAGGTCTGATAAAGAGCATTTTTTCCAACATGTGTAAAAGAACACAAGTATTTTATCTATTCGTTTAATCATCTTGATCGATAAAAGCAGAATTAATGAAGGCAGAACCATGACAGAAATGCTGGAGGCAGGCACATCTGAACAGCACTGAAGTCTCGCCAGGACCTCTGGTATCACTGCTCCATAAGCATCAGCTCTGGGTCAGGAAGACCGACCTGCCAGCATCAGATCTCACCCCTCACTTATTCACAGACCCCCATGGAGGATAAGTCAAGCAGCAAGCAGCTTGCCCACAGCCATGGTCTTATCTGTAGTCGTTCTTCCTGCCATTCCCTCTGGTCTCCAACAGCCTCCCTGGACTCTGCCAGTCCCGGAGCAGACAGGAGTGCACCAGGACTGGCAGAGGCTCCCCTGCGCACCCCCATCACAGCCCCTTGCATCACCAGATTGTGGACCAATCACTAGGGGCCAGCAGAGCTTTCACATCCTTCATCTGCACCCTTTTCAAAAGACTTAAGAATTCTGTCCTCTTCAAAGACTAGATTTGGAGAGCCAAAGACATGCTGAGAGGTATAAAATGTCCTGCCCAGACTCACAAAAGCACAGGCATGATTGTTACATTAGCTGGAAGAGTAGAGCTCACCTGGTCGACATCCCCTCACTTTAGGGGGAGGACTTTGTGGTGTGGTGATGATTACCATTTACCTGGACAGTGAAAGCTACAGACTTTCAACTCTATGCTTCGATAAAATTAAAAAAAAAAAAAACTGAAGTATGTGGCGGGCTTCCTTGGTGGCTCAGATGATAAAGAATCCACCTACCAATGCAGGACACACGGGTTCAATCCCTGGGTTGGGAAGATCCCCTAGAGAAGGAAATGGCAAGGACAGCCCCTCTCCTTCACCACTCCCTTTCTCTCCCCCTCTTTCATTTTGCCTCCCACTCCCATTCCTCTGTGCCTCCCCAACAGCAATTATAGAAGCATAATGTCTTCTATGAAAAAGAACACCCAGGAATCACACAATAAATACATATTATGGAGGGGCTTGCCAGGTAGCTCAGTGGTAAAGAATCTGCCTGCCGATGCAGGAGACTTGAGTTCAATCCCTGGGTCGAGAAGATCCCCTGGAGAAGGAAATGGAAACCCACTCCAGTATTCTTGCCTGGAGAATCCCAAGGACAGAAGAGCCTGGGGGGCTGCAGTTTATAGAGTCGCAAAAAAAAATTAGATGCAACTGAGTGACTGAACACGCACACCCTGTGGATCTAAATTGTATGTAAACAATCAGAACTCACAATTGGCCATCATTTCTTCTTCATCCTAAGAATGTGTGACCCATTCAGTTATTCAAAATGACCAGATTTTCACTATTTCAAAACCATGGAAAGAGTTTTGCAATTTTGCGACATCCTGGGTAGATTCCAAATGAAAACTGTACCTTCTTTGTAAAGGGTCCAAATGACATCAAGATATTTCTTTCTTTTCCTTTTTTATGCTCATCATTCTGTCTGGGGAACAGATCTCTAACGCTACTGCCTTTTGCGCTGGACTTCTTCGGAAGAAAAAAATGCCACTTGCTTTTAAGTGGAGCAAATTATTTAGTCCTTTCATTCATCCTTAGACTTGGCATTTGGGAGAACTACTTGATTCTGAGTAACAGACTAGGGCTAAATCCTGGAACATCTTGAATACTCAGCTAAGGAGCTCTTCAGGCTGAATTAACATACAGAAATTTGTGAAGCTTATAAAATTACTTAAGAAACAATTTTGAATGCCCCAGGAGCAGTCCTCTTGGTAGGAATATAGCCACAAGCACAAACATAACAGCCCTTGTCTTTGTGGATCTTCTGGTCTAGTGGTCATGCCTTTGAAAGATGTAAATGTATGGGATGGATTGAAGGTATAAGATGAGGAAACAAGCAAGAGGGACTTCACAAACTACAGGCTGTACGGATGCACAAGAATGAACAAAGATGTGGCCAGCATCACAGATGCTGAGTCTGAAGAACCAGATAACTTGTACTATTATTAACAGAAAGATGGAGTCTTGAAAAAAAATGGCAGAGAAAGTTGATAACTGGGATTTTGGATATGCTCAGCTTGAGGAAATACGTAAAAATCCACTTGGAGTGTCCAACCAGCAATGAAACTCCTGGACCTGAAGTTTGGGAAAGAATCATGGGAGAATCCACTGAACAAAGATGCAGCAGGTACTGTAGAAGCATCTGGCATGACCAGAAGGATGGACAAAAGAAGGGGACCATGGCATTAACCTTGTCTCTGTGTTCCAACAGGGAACAAAAATATTCGGTATGACTTAGGATTTCCTATCATGTGTGTTTACACCCACAGCTGTAATGCCCATGAAATATCATGATGAGGGCAGAGAGGAAATCTATAACTCAGTGTGTCCTGTCCTCTTCATATGAAAGGATGTCAGATGCATGCACACCCTAGAAGGGAAAGCACTGGTGAGCATTTATTCTTGGGTCAGCTATTCTCTAGAGCTCTTCCTGGTCTGGAATCTTCCAGAACGGCAGGGCCCAAGCTCCCTGTGCCTTTCATTAACAAGAGAGAGCACAATGTTCCAGCCTAGGTAGTCTGTGAGAGAGATGAGATTAGACAGCCACTGAGTGTATTCCAAGGAAGGAATTATGAGAGCAGATGCCCTATCCAGACATTCAATTACCACTGCAAATCTCACGGAAGGGGGAGATTTGCTGAAGTGGAGAGCAGTATTTATCAGGACCATGGAAACAGCAAACGGCAGCTGTCCTCTAGAACACTGTCCAAAACAGGGAACAGATCAGAAACAGCAGATCGATAAATATTTAGAATCCAAAATAGATCGTTGGGGAGCTCCAGGAGAATATACTATGCAAAGATCAGCTTCTAACCAGGTGGAGTGCTGTGTTATGGTTAGAGTGAGGCAGGAAAGATTTCGGTCACCTGTTTTAAGATTGTTGGATGAAGACTAGTAATGTGCTAACCTTTAGTTGTGCTCCTCAGCCATCACACACCATAGGCTTTTGATTGAAAAAAATATGAGAAGGAGGACATTTGTTCAAACCAATATCATGAGTGGGGAAACGGAGAATTGAGTGAATTTGAATAAGTCAAACACTCTGACAGTGTCAATTGCCGACAGATTTAGTAAACATTGGGACATACGAAAGTAAAGAGACAAAGACATTTGAAGGCATCATGTGAATCAGTATTATGCAATGGTGTTACCAATTATTGATAGTGGGTTCAGTCTCCATGACAAACTGTGACAGTTCTATTCCAACCCTAACCTGGTCAGAGTGCTGCCGGACTCCCAGACAGTTTTGAGTGCCCCACCAGAAAGTTTTCAGAAGAAAACAAACACAATAACAAACAAATCAAAAGTTATGCAATGGCAGAACAAATCAATGAGGTTTAGATGTTTCAGTTCAGTTCAGTCGCTCAGTCGTGTCCGACTCTTTGCGAGCCCATGAATTGAAGCACACCAGGCCTCTCTGTCCATCACCAACTCCCAGAGTCTACCCAAACCCATGTCCATTGAGTTGGTGATGCCATCCAACCATCTCATCCTCTGTCGTCCCCTTCTCCTCCTGCCCCCAATCCTTCCCAGCATTGGGATCTTTTCCAATGAGTCAACTCTTCACATGAGGTGGCCAAAGAATTGGAGTTTCAGCTTCAACATCAGTCCTTCCAATGAACACCCAGGATTGATCTCCTTTAGGATGGATTCATTGGATCTCCTTGCAGTCCAAGGGACTCTCAAGAGTCTTCTCCAAACACCACACTTCAAAAGCATCAATTTTGCGGCGCTCAGCTTTCTTCACCGTCCAACTCTCACATCCATACATGACCACTGGAAAAACCACAGCCTTGACTAGACGGACTTTTATTGGCAAAGTAATCTATCTGCTTTTAAATATGCTATCTAGGTTGGCCATAACCTTCCTTCCAAGCAGTAGGCGTCTTTTAAATGCATGGCTGCAATCACCATCAGCGGTGATTTTGGAGCCCAAAAAAATAAAGTCTGACACTGTTTCCACTGTTTCCCCATCTGTTTCCCATGAAGTGATGGGACCAGATGCCATGATCTTAGTTTTCTGAACGTTGAGCTTTAAGCCAACTTTTTCACTCTCCTCTTTCACTTTCATCAAGAAGCTCTTTAGTTCTTCTTCACTTTCTGCCATAAGGGTGGTGTCATCCGCATATCTGAGGTTGTTGATATTTCTCCCGGCAATCTTGATTCCAGCTTGTGTTTCTTCCAGCCCAGCGTTTCTCATGATGTACTCTGCGTATAAGTTAAATAAGCAGGGTGACACTATACAGCCTTGACGTACTCCTTTTCCTATTTGGAACTAGTCTTTGTTCCATGTCCAGTTCTAACTGTTGCTTCCTTACCTGCACACACGTTTCTCAAGAGACAGGTCAGATGGTCTGGTATTCCCATCTCTTTCAGAACTATCCACAGTTTATTGTGATCCACAGTCAAAGGCTTTGGCATAGACAATAAAGCAGAAATAGATGTTTTTCTGGAACTCTCTTGCTTTTTCGATGATCCAGTGGATGTTGGCAATCTGATCTCTGGTTCCTCTCCCTTTTCTAAAACCAGCTTGAACATCTGGAAGTTCACGGTTCACGTATTGCTGAAGCTTGGCTTAGAGAATTTTGAGCATTACTTTACTGGCCTGTGAGATGAGTGCAATTGTGCGGTAGTTTGAGCATTCTTTGGCATTGCTTTTCTTAGGGATTGGAATGAAAACTGACCTTTTCCAGTCCTGTGGCCACTGCTGAGTTTTCAAAATTTGCTGGCATATCGAGTGCAGCACTTTCACAGCATCACCTTTGAGGATTTGAAATAGCTCAACTGGAATTCCATCACCTCCACTAGCTTTGTTTGTAGTGATGCTTTCTAAGGCCCACTGGACTTCACATTCCAGGATGTCTGGCTCTAGGTGAGTGATCACACCATCATGATTATCTAGGTCATGAAGATCTTTTTTGTACAGTTCTTCTGTGTATTCTTGCCACCTCTTCTTAATATCTTCTGCTTCTGTCAGGTCCATAGCATTTCTGTCCTTTATCGAGCCTATCTTTGCATGAAATGTTCCTTTGGTATCTCTAATTTTCTTGAAGAGATCTCTAGTTTTCCCATTCTGTTGTTTTCCTCTATTTCTTTGCATTGATCGCTGAGGAAGGCTTTCTTATCTCTCCTTGCTATTCTTTGGAACTCTGCATTCAGATGGGAATATCTTTCCTTTTCTCCTTTGCTTTTCGCTTCTGTTCTCTTCCCAGCTATCTATAAGGCCTCCTCAGACAGCCATTTTGCTTTTTTGCATTTCTTTTCCATGGGGATTGTCTTGATCCCTGTCTCCTGTACAATGTCACGAACCTCTGTCCATAGTTCATCAGGACTCTGTCTATCAGATCTAGTCCCGTAAATATATTTGTCACTTCTACTGTATGCTCATAAGGGATTTGATCTAGGTCATACCTGAATGGACTAGTGGTTTTCCCTACTTTCTTCAATTTAAGTCTGAATTTGGCAATAAGGAGTTCATGATCTGAGCCACAGTCTGCTCCCGGTCTTGCTTTTGCTGACTGTATAGAGCTTCTCCATCTTTGGCTGCAAAGAATATAATCAATCTGATTTCGGTGTTGACCATCTGGTGATGTCCACGTGTAGAGTCTTCTCTTGTGTTGTTGGAATAGGGTGTTTGCTATTACCAGTGCGTTCTCTTGGCAAAACTCTATTAGCCTTTGTCCTGCTTCATTCTGTACTCCAAGGCCAAATTTTCCTGTTACACCAGGTGTTTCTTGACTTCCTACTTTTGCATTTCAGTCCCCTATAATGAAAAGGACATCTTTTTTGGGTGTTCATTCTAGAAGGTCTTGTAGGTCTTCATAGAACCGTTCAACGTCAGCTTCTTCGGCATTATTGGTCGGGGCATAGACTTAGATTACTGTGATATTGAATGGTT
The DNA here is from genome assembly GCF_054371585.1 of Giraffa tippelskirchi. Taxonomy (NCBI): domain Eukaryota; kingdom Metazoa; phylum Chordata; class Mammalia; order Artiodactyla; family Giraffidae; genus Giraffa; species Giraffa tippelskirchi. The sequence continues at coordinate 54,122,797 of NC_137280.1, forward strand.
TGCCTTGGAAACGAACAGAGATCATTCTATCGTTTTTGAGATTGCATCCAAGTACTGCACTTTGGACTCTTTTGTTGACCATGATGGCTACTCCATTTCTTTTAGATGTTTACCTAGGGCAAAAAATAAGATTTCATGGGAGAATGGCATTTTATTTCAGTTTTTATTTCTATTGGTGTATCGTTGATTTATAATGCTGTGCTTTCTTGCTTTCTGCTGTACAGTAAAGTGAACCAGCCATACGTATACACACATCCCCTGTTTTTTGGGTTTCTTTCCCATTAAGGTCACCACAGAGCACTGAGTAGAGTTCCCTGTGCTATACAGCATGTTGTCCTTAGTTATGTAGAGAATGGTACTTTAAAGGGTTGTACTTATTCTATAGGGCTTCCCAGGTGGCACAGTGGTAAAGAATTCACCTGCAATGCAGGAGACACAAGAGACGCAAGTCCAATCCTTGAATAGGAAGGATCCCCTGGAGTAGGAAATGGCAACCCACTCCAGTATTCCTGTCTGGGAAATCCTGGGCTATAATCCATGGGTTGCAAAGTGTTGGCTATGACTTAGCACACATGCACATGGCAATTGCCACAGAGATTTTATGGCCTCTTAAGCCTAAGATATTCACTATCTGGTAAAAACAGAAAATAAGAAAACTATAGATTCTGAGATTGTATCAAAAGCACACACTGGTCATAAATAAGTTTATATGCGAATCAATGAGGATAGTAATTACAATGAATTAAAATTTACTAAATATAATTTAAGTAAACCTATAGGTTCATAGTTATACTTGAAAATGCACTGGTTGTCTTTCAAAGATTCATTATTATTCATTATTTTGAAACCTGGTTAAGGAAAAGTTTCTCTTTATAGAAGATTTGTAGCTAATAAATGAAGAGTGAATTTAAAAATTAGAATTTTTTGTTGTTTTTGCTTGAAAAATGAAAACTTTACCATTCTGCAAATCTAAGTAATAGATCAAGGCAATACTCATCAACAGCTGGTCACCTGACAAGAAGACAGACAACTCTGACCTTACACACCTCCTAATGAGGGTAGACACCACCGCCTGGGAGGAAGTCTTGTTTAAAAAAAAAAAAATCAAATCTGAGTCTGATTAAGCTTCTAGAAACAATTACCAATGTACAGAAAATACCAGAAGCTAAAGAATATATGTAACACTACCATAGGTATGAAATCCACAAACATACAGACCTTGGAGAAACTCCACAACACAAATAATCTCATTACTTCCATTTTTAAAATTAACAAGTAAACAGATGAAGGGAGAACCTACAGATTATTGAAAAAAATTAAGAAATATCTCACCACATCAGTATATGGATCTTATTTCAATCCTATCCAAACATATCTGTAAAAACTAATTTATTAGAGACGTGACTATTAAGTAGATGCTTGACTATATTAATAAATTATTATTAAAGTTCTAGATGTAATAATGGTATCAAAGCTTTTTTTAGATGTGATAATTGTATCAAAGCTTTTTTTGGATGTAATAATTGTATCAAAGATTTTTTTAAAGATCCTCACCTTTTAGGAATATATAATGAAATGTGTAGAAATGAAACATTATGATGTATGGGTTTTATTTCAAAGCAATCCTTGTCAAGGAGTTGTGGGCAGATGAAAAAGAAGACATATGTGGACAGCCATAGAAAGTGAACACTGGTGTACCCAGTTCATTGTACCACTGTCTTTATTTTTGTATATGATGGAAATTTTTCAAAAAGTTATCATTTTCCTTTTCATCTAGGTCATATAGAAGTGTAGTGATTAGAATTACAATTAGACAAAAGTGTATTTCAGAATTTTACCGATGGAAATGCATTTGGAAGTCAATTCTCTAGCTTGGGAAGAAGCAACGAAGTGTCTATTCTGTACCGTACAAAGTGCATGATAAAAGCAAACCGAGGCTTTGTTCTCCTTTGTGCTGGACCCAGAAGGGCTCATGCAACTCCATCTTGAGTTCTTTCCTCCACAATTATTTGAAGTGGGGCTGAAGAGGTAGGAAGAGGAGGGCTGACTGACGTTATTAACATCAAAGGGGCTTGCTCCTCCCGTTGCTCAGGAGACTTCTGTGTAACCTCAGCCGGTTTAAAGAGAAGGGAACCAAAAGAGAAGGGAATAAATAGTGTTGCTGCTTTGTTTCTTTTACAGAGAAAGTTGTCTCAATTTCTAGAAGTTCATAATTCTGATGCCATTGATATTTGAAAGAACAGGTGAGTTTTTTGTTTTGTTTCGTTTTATTTTATTCTATATCACTCAGTGAAGTGTCTGGTATTACAGGAACCTGGTACTTATTTATCCAGCCGGCATCTATTAATCACCCATTAAGTGTCAGAATCCATGCTGGGAGCGGGAAGCATTTACTGAACGGAAACAAGGAATGGGTCTGTGTGAACCTGTCTCTCCGAATGCCAGCAGTTTCCAATTATTCATGCCCAGGCAGAGGAGTGAGTGGCCCAGGGACAGGCATTCTAAGATTTTATTCACCACGTGTCTGTTCCCATCATGCTCCTTGGAGGCAAATGGTGAAGACTTCCTTTCAACAGAATCCAAGGGACCAGAGCATTACTCTCCTGTCATCTATGTGAAGGACAGGTTTCCTGTCCTTCACTGTCTCCCGGAGTCTGCTCAAATTCATGTCCATTGAGTCGGTGATGCTATTTAACCATCTCATTCTCTTCCACCCCCTTCTCCTCCTGCCTTCCATCTTTCCCAGCATCAGGGTCTTTTCCAATGAGTTGGCTCTTTGCATCAAGTGGTCAAAGTATTGGAGCTTCAGCTTCAGCATCAGTCCTTCCAATGAATATTCAGGGCTGATTTCCTTTAAGATGGATTGATTTGATCTCCTTGCTGTCCAAGGGACTCTGAAGTCTTCAAAAGCATCAAATGTCTCTCGGTGTGTTTCAGTGTCCCCTAGTTTGTAGCTTATGGGAACTTGGATAGAATCTATATTCTGCTGTCGTGTGAAAATTGTATGCATCTTAGTTATGTTGAAATGGTTCATAGTGTTTTTCAGGTCTACTATATCCTTCCACTTTTCTGTTTATTCATCCTATTAATGTTTGAGAGTTTGATATGGAAACTCCAACTAAAGATCTTAATTTATTTAGTAAAAAAGTAACTGCAATATATAGTGGAACTATATGCAACTTTGTGCTGTATTTTCCAAGTCTCCTGTAAATGTGTTATCATACCTTTATAATTTAAAAATAATTTTAAAAAAGCAAAAGAAAATAACTGATTCCAATAATCAATTATTTCTGTTATTTTTTTTGAATAACAAGGTAAAAATAACTTTCAAAGAATTAAAATTCCTACAGAAAAAAGAATTATGTACTTGATTTCAAAATTTATCAAGATGGACATTATTTTTAAAGAATTTGGTTTGGAAAATTCTAGGTCTCAGCTTGTTTTCATTCTCAATGTTCAAAAGAAGCTAAATGCATGATTTCTATAACACAGGAACCAAATATGCTTTATTTAACTATCATCCCATATGCCTTCCCCTTGTTAGAAATAGATCATTTTTATAGGGTCCTGTTTTAAGTCAACTTCATTCTATTCATCAAGTTGACAATCTTAAATAAAAGTCAGTATTCTATTTGATTTCCCACCATCACAATACGCCTTCAGCCACAACCTTCAAATTGCTTTTTCCTAGGGAAGATGGCAATATGATAAGCTCACAGCTGAAATGCCATAATAAATCACTGGCATGGAGAATAAAAGTGAAAAATGCACTCAAAGAGAATGTCAGATCTCATTTATTTTTAATTCTACCCCCTTCGGTCCACATATATCTTTTTAATGTTTTAGACATTATCTCTAAATCATCCATCTAAAAGGGGACTTTCAAATTAATTTAATTTCCATAGCACGTGCAAGCCAACACAGTACACAAATCATGGAAACAAGCTCTCAATGGCCAAATGGTGTTTTTCTCTCTCAATGGAACCCCTGATGGCTGCTTTAACTTCTGTCAGGAACTAATACAGTTTTTCATAACTTGCAGATTTTTCATCTTGTATCAGAATAGCTGGAAGACCTTATTTAGGGACATCACGTCATCAGTTAGGATTCTCCAAGCCAGAAGTCATGGCGAGAGCAGGCAACAGCAGCATCGTTGACTGGGTACCAGTTGGGAAGCAGGCAGCCATCAGGGGTGGCCGGGCTCTCCAATGATGCCATCAGGCACTCAGGGCTCCTCACCCTTGACTATGTGATCCTCAGCATGTGGGCTTGTGTCCTTGAGTTTGTTGCCTTACAGACATCACATGTTCACACAACTGTGCCCAGTGGGAGGAAGTGAAGAAGCCAATGGGGTTATCTCCCTGCCCCTGTCCCTGACCCTATCAAGGAGAGAGATCTTTCCCGGATCTTCCAGCAAAATTCCCACTTGAGCTCACTGGCCAGAACTGGGTCTCATCCACCTTCCGGGATCAACTCTTTGCAAAAGAAATGCAGTTCCTCTAATTAGCCTGTACCGATTACAACTCAATCCCTGAAACCTCAGCTACCCAAACAAAAGGAGGTTTTAGCACTTACTGAATGAATGAAGATGTGAAGAGGCGACCCACTGGAAAAGACCCTGATGCTAGGAAAGATTGAAGGCAAAAAGAGAAAGGGGTGGCAGAGGATAAGATGGTTGGATGGCATCATCGACTCAATGGACATGAATCTGAACAAATTCCAAGAGACAGTGGAGGACATAGGAGCCTGGTGTGCTGCTGTCCATGGGGTAGCAAACAGTCAGACATGACTTAGCAACTAAACAACAACAACAAAGTAAATGAAGGACCACAACCAACAAAAAAGGATGTGTTTATCCCTCAAAGCCGCCCATAATTCCATTTTTAGCAACTTACTTCACTAAACAGGGGCATGAAGTGAAAGATAAGAGCAAAGTAGAAAAGATGCATTAAAGACTAGCCCTAAAGAGTTGAAGCTTTAACAAAAGGATGAGTTTCATTCTTACTTTTAAGATAATCCTAAGTGTCATAGTTACAATAAAGGCTTCATAACTGAAGATGAGAGATTCACCATTTTCCTTTCATGTAGTGAACTGTAACATTTACAAAGTGACATTTGTTTAATTAAGACAAGTCTTCCAGAAAGAAACTTGGAGCTGAGGAGAAGTGTCTACATGTTAATGTTGAAATCCTACCAATAATGTGCATGTCATCTCGGCAGAGCCATCCCGTAATTAAATATGACCTGCTCATCACTGCTGAGCTGGGACATTCCAGATCACATTCTTGTGATGCTGTCAGCAACCATTATTCAGCATTCCATATGAGTGTTTCTCAACCACCTTCTTACCAGTCTATCATCAGCATCATCTATACCTAGATTTATCATCTTGTGCACAAAGATATCGAAAGGGACTTATCAAGTCCTCACCTAAACACAGCTAGAATATTTCCCTGGAGTTGTTGCTGTTTTTGTTTAGTTGCCAAGTTGTGATTGACTCCATGGACCGTGACCTACCAGGTTCCTCTGACCATGGGATTTCGCAGGCAAGAATACTACAGTGCGTTGCCATTTCCTCCTGCAGGGGATCTTCCTGACCCAGGGATCAAATCCATGTCTCCTACACTGTCAGGCGAATTCTTTACCACTGAGCTGCCTGGGAAGCCCACAGTTCCCCAGAGAATTTCCCTGGAGCACCAGTTCACAATTATGACCCAAAGTTTGTTCTGGGAAGATTCTTCCTGAGCAAACTTTACTGACTCCTAGGAATCAACCATTCCTCTCCTAGGTTTTTGCTAACCATTTGTTTGACAATTAACCCACAGTATTGTGATGGGGCTTGGGGAAGGTGGCTCCTAAATATGCCAAGGTGGCATATTGATTATTTTGAATTAAAGTTACCTGAAAAACAGCCACACTAAGAAGAACACTCTGACTTCCTTCATTGCCCTAAAGGCAAGAACCCAAGCTCCCGTGAAACGTTGCCACCCCCTGCTGGGAAGATGGAGGGCACTCTTGTCCCCAGAGACAAGGAATTCAAGACAGGGAAAGATGTAAAAGCAAACTTTCACTACTTCTTCATTAATTGCTACCCCAAGCAAAAGCCCCTTTAATTTGTCAAATCTTCACAAAGAATTGATTCTTTTTCCAAAAAAAGACATAACAACCATCTGCTTTAGTCACTTCTTAGGTCCTTATACCTAAGGGGCCTCTATACATATGAAATTAAGTTTGTTTTTCTCCTATTAATCTGCCTTGGGTCAATTTCATCACCCGAGCAGCCAACAGATCTTGGAGGGAAGAGGACAGCATTTCCTCCCCTACGATCACCTGAGCTCTCTCGTCATCAGTTCACTGGTGGTGCCTCCGGAACCATGTCCATCAGCTTCTCTGGAGAGTCAGCCTCTCTAGTGTTCCTCAAGTACCACAGGCACAGAGATATCGAGGGTGTCCCAGTCTGTTCCTGTCCCCAGATGAAACCTTGTGTGATCTCCCGCACCCTCAGCAATGATGAACAGTCACAAGTCCAACCAACTTCTGCTCTGTGGCTCCAGCTTGGACACTCTGCAGCCCCCTGCTTCCTGCTCCAGCTCCTGACTCTTGCTCATTTTCCAGACTCAGAACTCTCTCATCTCCTCTGTGCTACAAACCAAACCAAAGAAGAAACATCCTTTCAAATGAGTCATCTTCCCTGTGATTGCTGTGGACAGTGACATCACAACTGTTTCTTGAACATTTTTTCCAGAATTCTTAAATTCTTCAATATCCATCTGATTAAGCCTAGAACTCCCTTCCTTGGCAGTATCAGACTCGGAGATGATTCAATGAGGGCTGTTAAGAGCCCAGAGGCTAGAGCCAGATTCCTTGGCTGGGAATTCTGCTTCTTCCAATGACTAAATGTGGAATTTGGGGGCAGCCTCTGGCCTCTATCTAACCAGGTTTCTGTTTTATATAAAATTAGATAAAATATAGATTCCACTCATAGAGATGTTATCATGAGTTAGTACCTATTAAATACTCAGGGAAGTCTCTGACGCTTCGGAAGTACTTCTTAGTGTTTGTCAAATAGGTTTCTAAAAGAAAAAATAAGCTTAAATTATTACAGAACCAAAAGAATCTGAGTTAGTAACACCAGATTTGGGGGTTGTTAGGATGTTGTTGTTGTTTAGTCGCTAAGTCATGTACAACACTTTCACAACCCCATGGACCATAGCCCACCATTCTCCTCTGTCCATGGGATTCTCCAGACAAGAACACTGGTTCAGTTCAGTTCAGTCATTCACTCGTGTCCAACTCTTTGCAACCCCATGGACTGCAGCACAGCAGGCCTCCCTGTCCATCACCAACTCCCAGAGCTTACTCAAACTCATGTCCGTAGAGTCGGTGATGCCACCCAACCATCTCATCCTCTGTCATCCCCTTCTCCTCCTGCCTTTTTTCTTTCCCAGCATCAGGGTCTTTTCGAATGAGTCAGTTCTTCACATCAGGTGGTGAAAGTATTGGAGCTTCAGCTTCAGCATCAGTCCTTCCAGTGAATATTCAGGACTGATTTCCTTTAGGACTGACTGGTTTGATCTCCTTGCAGTCCAAGGGACTCACAAGAGTCTTCTCCTACACCGCAGTTCAAAAGCATCAATTCTTCGGCACTCAGCTTTCTTTATAGTCCAACTCTCACATCCATACATGACTACTGGAAAAACCATAGCTTTGACTAGATGGATGGACCTTTGTTGGCAAAGTAACGTCTCTGCTTTTTAATATGCTGAACACTGGAGAACACTGGAATGGGTTGCCATTTCCTTCTCCAGGGGATCTTCCTCACCCAGGGATGGTCTCCTGGATTGGCAGGTGGATTCTTCACCACTGAGCCACTAGGGAAGCCCTGTTAGGGTGTTACTTTCTGTTATGTGTGGAAGGGAGAATTTGATGTCTTTAGTATAAGGTCAGGCCCTGTGGAGAAGTGAAGGTAGTTACAGATGGACAAAGTGAAGACAAGATTCACGAACAAAGCCCGACTGCTCAGGCGGCTTCAAGGCAGCCAAATAAGAGAGAACGGATACAGAGCAGCCAGAAATCAAAACAGAATAAAAGTCAGAAGGGACAGATGGGTTACTCTGACAATAGTACGATCAGGAAGCATATCTTCCCAAAAGGTTTATATAACCATTCTTGTGCAGTCTCAACTCTTTTTTTTATAGAGTCTGGGTACACATGCAGCTTAATGAGAGGTCATGTTAGCACTTCAGCGGGCAGGGTGAATTCATGATGTCATTAGACATGCCAATACAGCAAGAGAGGTGCTGAGGCCTGCGTTCTGCAAGGAAGCAACAAGTCTGTGCTCCAACCAGCTCAGCTCTGGCTCTTGCTTTGCTGTAAGTCACTTGAATTGTATTTTAATCAGAGCAAGAAAATACAGAGACCAGGGGCTTCCCTGGTGGTCCAGAGGCTAAGACTCCATGCTCCCAATGCAGGTGGCCCAGGTTCCATCCCTGGTCAGGGAACTAAGATCTCACATACCGCAACCAAGAGTTCGCATGCCATAATTAAAAATCCCAAAGGCTGTCATGAAGATCAAAGATACTGAGTGTCACAACTAATAAATATATTAAAAAGAATAAAGTCTACGGGGGTGATACCATAGTCTCCCAAGATTTAAGAGTTCAGTTCAGTTCAGTCGCTCAGTCGTGTCCGACTCTTTGCGACCCCATGAATTGCAGCACGCCAGGCCTCTCTGTCCATCACCAGCTCCCGGAGTCTACCCAAACCCATGTCCATCGAATCAGTGATGCCATCCAACCATCTCATCCTCTGTCGTCCCCTTCTCCTCCTGCCCCCAATCCTACCCAACATTAGGGTCTTTTCCAATGAGTCAACTGATGAACTATGGACAGAGGTTCATGACATTGTACAGGAGACAGGGATCAAGACAATCCCCACGGAAAAGAAATGCAAAAAAGCAAAATGGCTGTCTGAGGAGGACTTACAGATAGCTGGGAAGAGAAGAGAAGCGAAAAGTAAAGGAGAAAAGGAAAGATATTCCCATCTGGATGCAGAGTTCCAAAGAATAGCAAGGAGAGATAAGAAAGCCTTCCTCAGCGATCTATGCAAAGAAATAAAGGAAAACAACAGAATGGGAAAGACTAGGGATCTCTTCAAGATTTAGGAGTATAGGTATTTAAACTTTTTTTTTTAATTTAGACATTAAAAAAAAGTAAAATATGGAGGCCAGGTCTGTCATATTACGATTATACACACACACAGATATATATGTGAAAACTTTGGTAAAAATGAGAAAAAGAATTTTAACTTATGTTTTTCACATTTTATTTACTACTTGTTTTATCTTATTTGAAATTATTTTGGCTAAGTAAAAATGAGTTTTACCAGGGGAACAGTGAATTTTCGTTTCAAGGAAATAAGGAATCCACGCAATCGAACTAAGAGAGCAGTTTATAGCGCAAAAATAAACTCCCGTTTCCTGTGGGCCACCCTGAGCCTTGCTCAGTCAATCAGAATGAAAATTGAACAAGGACACACACAGACAACAGTCCGGCGGGGTTGCCACCGGTACGGGGCGGGGCGTCCGCTAGGGGGCGACACAGGCCGCCTCCTCCCGTCTTCGCGAGATGCTGAGCGCACTCGCTCCCGGCTGACATCCCCCTCCAGGGACTCGAGAGGGTGGACCGTCTGAGGCGTTTGGACCTTGAAAGAGAAGGACAGGGGAGGGCGAGTAATACCGGGCACGGAATCTGTTCAGAGGGGAGGAAAGAACATAAGCCCCCCTTCTCTCATCCTGCTTTGATAAGCCAGAAAGGTAGAATTTTGATCTCTGCTTTCCTGGCTTCTCTGTCTTTTATTCAGGTCTGACTCCTGCCTCTTAGGGCTTCCCTAGTGGCTCAGATGGTAAACAGTCGGCCTGCAAAGCAGGAGACATGGTTCGATCCCTGGGTAGGGAAGATCCCCTGGAGGGAGGAATGCCAACCCACTCTAGAATTCTTGCCTGGAGAATTCCATGGACAGAGGAGCCTGGCAGGCTACAGTCTGTGGGGTCACAGAGACAGACATGACTGACTGAGCACACACATGTATATATATGGCTGATTCCTTTAGCTGTACAGCAGAAACCAATACAACAGTGCAAAGCAATTATACTTCAACAATAATCTTTTTAAAATACTAAAGTCCAATCTCACCGATACTCTGTAAAGTTTACCAGAGTTAACCAAAGGCTAGTGCTCACCTGTTATTTTTTGTTGTTGTTACTCTCACTATTGGTTTTTTTTCTTTCAACACCAATATAATTTAAGATTTTGGAATATTTCAATTACATATCTCAAATATCAGTTATAACTGATTATAACTATTAGATTGAGTAATGTAAAGAAAGTTTTAAAGCTTGGGGATGTTTGGTTTTGGAGGTGCAGAGACACTTTTCCTCCAGCAGCACCAAGGTTGGTGTCAGGGTTTACTCCTCAGGAGCTGGTGTGGTTGCACGATGACCATCCCTGATGGCTGTGACCCCGATGTATGTCACGAACCAAGGTATGGGTGTCACAGACATTGAGTGTGTGCTGTGCTCAGTAACTTCAGTCACGTCTGATTCTTTGCCACCCTATGGACCATCGTCTGCCAGGCTCCTCTGTCCATGGGATTCTCCAGGCAAGAATACTGGAATGGGTTTCCATGTCTTCCTCCAGGGAATCTTCCTAACCCAGAGACCAAACCCACGTCTCTTACATCTCCTGCCTTGGCAGACAAGTTCTTTACCACTAGTGCCACCTGGAAAGCCCATCACAAATATTATTAATACTTAATTTGATTCTCCAAAAATCTTCAGAAACATATTGTTTGCGCCCAGTTCATAGATGAGGTAACAGAGTCTCCAAAGAAGTAACTTGCTCAAATTTATATAATTCACAAGTAGTAGCACCTACATTCAAAGCCAGGTTTTCTGAGACTCCAAAGCAGTTTTCTCTTCTCTTAATTTGATCCGAGGAGTTCAGCACCTTCTGTCGGGGTCTGCCGGCACTCACCGTCGTATGGCGCCCACAGGACTGCAGCTGTGGTCACCGTTCCAATCCACTTCCTCTGCCTGCTTTCCTCATTGTATAAATTTCATCTGCTTCCCTGGATTTGTGTGCAAAATAATAGAAATCAAGTGTGAGATGATGTTGGATGACTCTTCTCTTTTTTGTTGGGTAAGTGGTAACTTCTAATTAGAAGTCATTCTCCTTTACATTTTTCTTTCTTAAATACACATCTCTATACCAGCGGATGCCTCATTATTAGTTCCAAGTTTGTACTCCAAAAAAGATTTGATAATCTATTCATACCTCCCTGTGATAATAGGTAGTCTCCTTTGATTACTTATAAATAAAACAGCCCTATAAAAAACAAAAGGTGAGAAATATAGCCTCCTGGGTTGCTGAAACATTTCGTGTGTTTTATCATCTCTTACCAGGAGATGAGTATTGAAATGGAAAATAGCTATGACTTGAATTTCACATAACAATTCTATCTTGTTGAGTTTGAATCTTAGTTCTTGATCACTGTTAAACACTTACTAACTTACATAATAGCACTGTCACTTAAAACTCAATACAAAACACAAAATTACAACAAAATGCCAATTGAGAATGGAGAAAATGTTTAGGGTACCTATTATCTATGAACTTTCTCTCTGCTAACAAAGGCAACAGTCACAAAACAGAATGATTCAAAAACTATAAAAAATCTTTACCCAGAGGGCAGAAAAGAAACAAACAAAAATCTATTTGCCAAGCCCACCTCATGAAAACCATCAAAGATGTTTAAAAGCATAAATCCATTCAAATAGCATCTTCCCAGAGACTCAGGCAGCTGTGAGGAGGCAGAAACCTGTTGACTTAATCCGCCTTCCTCCACGGCACCCGGTCAATATCACAGAATCTTTATCATTTTAGACTTGGAAGTCACACTGTTCTTATGGGTGATGACTGCAGTTTCTGACACGCAGGCTTCAAAATGCCAGGCTAATGGCTTGGCCAGCTGAACTGGTAACGGAAATTAAGCCCAACTTCCACTTGCAACTCAACCACTAATATGCAACCCTAAATAGTACTGTCTACCAGATGAAGCCAAGATAAGGGCAAAAATAGTCCCTTTTTAACAAGTGATTTATCTCCTGTGCTCACCTGCTTCTTAATGACTGTGAGCCATCCCATCTGAACTGCAAACTTAGCAATGGCTTATTTTAAGGCAGAAAATCCTTTATGCTCTCCAATAACAATGATAATAATTAGTCATTTGGAATCAACCAAGTGTTCTAATCGTTTAGGGAGAATTTTATTGCAGTGACAGCTTACATAGAGTTAGAGACTCAACTACAATGACGAAGAAGTAGAAAATAGTTTAATTCAAGCCTCTTATTAGGCTTTTAAAACCTCGTGTCCAAAATCTATTCAGAGAATTGCAATCAGTTATCTGATCACTCACGGTGCCTTACAGTTTTTGATTAAAAGTATCTGTCTCCACAAAATGGATTCCACCTTCTTGGTGACCTACATGAAAAAAAAAAAAATGTTTTTACAGAGAATGTTAGGATGAAACCAATTTCCAAGGATAATTGAATGATGTGTGAGAGCAGATTCCACGGTTTAGTACTTTAATCTGGTCCTTTGCTTCTCAGACTTTATTCTGAGAGCCTAGGGGTAGAATCTGAAGTAATCTCAAAATTGTTAATTCTGCATGTTTTATATTTAGCACTCATAAAAATGTTCATGACACGACTTACAAACAACAAAGAAAAGCTAGACTTTATGGAGTTCACTCTAGGAGAAGGTTAGCTCTTGGCTTCCTCTAACTGAGAAGGTCTAACAGAGGACTTTGAACTGCAGAGCGGATCTGTGGTCCTCATTCCATGGAGCTCTGAAGCAACAGAAGTCAGAGAAACAATATGAAACTTGCTCAGGAAACAACTGGCTGTGATTCAGTCCTTGGAGTTATCTCCTGAGGTGTCGGGGCTCAGACAACAGGAGTCTGAGATGGATAAGGGTTTGTGAAACTTGGCCCTGGCCTCAGTTGATAAGAAGAAGATTTTTGATGGAAGTTCAGGCAATCCATCCGTTTTCACTACTGTTTATTTAAAAAAAAAAAAAAAAAAAGAAAACCTCCTGGGGCAGAGCCCTTTCATGTGCAGAAACCAGACAGCTTATCTGCAGCCACCACTGGGAGATGCTACAGCGATTTCCATTCTTCTCATAAATATTCGATACAAAACTGCAATTTGAAGTCAGCCCACAGCCATCCCTCCCACCCTCCTGCCTTTCAGAAAACATGGACCATCTTTTCTGGCTTCTCTTCCACTCTCAGTATGTTACACTGGGAAGATTACTTACCTTCTCTGATCCCAGCCACTTTGCTCATTTGAAAAGTATCTGTATTATGGTTGCCAGGAGGAAGGGATAGTTGGGAGTTTAGGATGGACACGTACACACCACTATATTTAGGATGGATAACCAACAAAGACCTACTGTACAGCTCAGAGACTCTGCTCAGTGTTATGTGGCAGCCTGGATGGGAGGGGACTTCTGGGGAGAATGGATACATGTATGGGTATGCCTGAGTCCCTTCACTGTCCTCCTGAAACTATCACCACATTTTTCTCTTAATTGGCTATACAATTAATTTACCCCAATACAAAAATACAATACAAAGTAAAAATTTTTTAAATAAAATCCCCAAAAACCCCCCAAAATCCACACAATTACCTTGATTAGTATCACTTTGAATTCATGATCATAAACCTCACTCTCCTGATGCTCTCTTGCTACCACTCTACATTTCAGTAGCCTTTCATTTTCTACTCTTCTAAAAGTTCATTTAACTTTTTTTCATTTCTCCTCAAACTTCCATCATCTCCTCTTGCATTCTCACTCTTGATTATGATTTTGCTTCCAACTGCACTATGAAAATTGAAGCAATCAGAGGACAACATTAAAAAAGGGTCCTTATTCACACAGGAGTTAGGAGAAAGCTGACAGAACTAGCCCATAGGAAGCCCTGGCAGCCGTGCTTGGTATGAGTGAAGTTCCCAGCGAGGAGCTGTGTTAGTTCCTCCATTCCCAGCTTTCTTTCTGGGTCAGGAGCTCTACACTGTTCTAAAGCACAGGTTTTTACCATTATTCAGGTATAGCAAAGCAAATGGATATAACTGCCATCAAGAAGACAGTGTGTTCCTTTGTAAAATAGGAGATGGTGTTAATCTATCTGTGAGGTAATATGAGGTTTGGACTCTAAGAGACGTTAGATCAAGAAAACACTACAAGTTATTATTTTGTTTTAAAAACTAATTTTCTTTTTTTAACCTCACAATCACCAAGTCTATGTTTCCAGGCTTGGCTAAGTTTGTTGACTAGGGATACATGAGTGTGCATTCCATCAGTCTTAAAAGAGTCATGATATGGGGGCGGGAGAGGGTAGTCTGTAGAAAAACATGAAGGAAGGTAGTAAGAAGTTCATCTGTCATGTTTGTCATTTTACAATGGTGATTAGATAATTTTTGTCTCCCTTTCTTCACCATTGAGCAAACTACTTTTAATAAATGCAAAAAAATAGAAGAGAGGGTGTTATACTCACATATCCCAAGAGGAGGGGCCGCCATGCTGTGGGGGGCCACCAGGAGGGGTAAGAGGCAGAGAGAGGGAGAGGGAAACTGGACAAAAGCCTTTATCACGGTTTCCACAGGGAGAAACAGATGAGGCAGAAGAAACAGGCTCTGGATTGGCTGTTTTCAATCATTTCAGTAGGCTCTAGGACCTAGAGGTCTCCCTGATTTTCTGAGACCTGGCCATGGGGTGATTAGAGCGGGAGACAGTGGGTATACAAAATGCTCTCCCAGAATCTCAGAAAGACCATTTTACAAAACAGCCAACACTGAGCCCCTTCCATATGCTGATCTGGTCCAGGAGCATCTAAGAAAGTGTACAGCACAGTGCTTGCATTCTACACAGAAAGATATAAGATGAGATAAATGTGGTTTCTGATAACCACGATAAAGGCAAGTTTGTGGTAAAACTGCACAGAATGAGCAGGCCATCAGAAGGAGGAAGTTATCCTAGACCGGCGTGGCTCACAAAGCCTTCCTGGGGAATCTGGTCTTTGTCTGGATGTGAGGAATATGTCTAGACAGAGGAGAGGAATTGTGCAGAGGAGAGGAGCACTCCTTGGAGATGCAGCTGGTACAGGAGGTGCGAGGCTCACAGGGTGGGGGGAGGCCAAGGATGAGGCGGATGTGTCCTCAGAGCAGAGGGGCCACAGCTCTGTCACTGCTCCACAGCTGGCAGCGATCCACCTGCTGGGCAAGGTGGGAAGTCACTTCCAAGTGACCGGCTCTTCCTCTAAACCCACAGGACAGGCAGGGCTTCAGCGGGTAGAGAATCCACCTGCAATGCAGGAGATCCAGCAGATGTGGGTTCAATCCCTGGGTGGGGAAGCTTGCCCGAAGGAGGAAAATGGCAACCCACTCCAGTATTCTTGCCTGGGAAATCCCATGGATAGAGGAGCCTGGTGGACTACAGTCCATGGGGTTGAAAAGAGTCGGACACAACTGAGCAACTGAGCGCGCGCACGCGCGCAAACACACACACACACACAGGATGGGCATCCCTGGAGCAATACTTAGTCTATCTGCGGCCAAAGTGGTGAAATGTGCAGAATAATCCCTACATGAACCAATCAAGCAAACCCTTGATCAATTGGTCGCCTTGCTCTCACCAGCTGCCATGGTCACCGAGCCCCGCAGGGCATAGGGGCAGCCCCACTACAGGCCCCTGCCTATCTTTGAGGACAAGAAGGGAAATGACCCGGGTCATGCCAGCACTCTTGAAGCAACTTTGTACAGGAGTCCCTGAGCTGCCACCTCCCCAGAAACCCGGAGACTTAATGGGTCCCCTTTCCTGAGCTCCTCACGGTCACCTAGTCATCCTCACCACATCTGGGCCACATCTGAGTTCTTTCTTTGCAGAGATGCTCCTCTGTCTCCTGTGTATTCTCATCTCCCAGCTGAAATTTTATCTTAAAGGCTGAACATGTGTGTGTGCTTAGTCGCTTCAGTTGTGTCCAACTCTTTCCATCCCATGGACTGTAGCCCTCCAGGCTCCTCTGTCCATGGAATTCTCCAGGTAAGAATACTGGGGTGGGTAGCCATGCCCTCCTCCAGGGAATCTTCCCAACCCAGGGATCAAACTTGTGTCTGCCTTCATCTCCTACATTGCAAGCAGATTCTATACCCACTGGGAAGGCCTAAAGTTGGAACAGTCTGAGGTTAAGTCCATGGGTAATAAACCACCCCATGAAGACCTCACGGTGGGCAGATTCATTTCTGTGACAGATGTAAGGTTAATTTCCTTGCACTTGGAGGTGCCACGCACCCAGTCAGTGTCAAAGGCTTGGTACCTCCATCTGCACGTCTCCATCTCCAGAATTAACACATTCTCTGCCATATGATATGATCTCTAATTAAGTTTTCTGGGGCATTTCTTTTCTTTTTTTCTTTTTGAGTTGAGGTTTTCCCTGGCGATCTAGAAACTGAGTATTTCCTGGCCCTGGTGGTGATACTATTTGAGGCCCACATCACTGCTGGGGTGTGGAGGGGGAAGGCGTGGATTCAGCACCCTGGTCCTCAGAAAACACTCCTGGACTTTGTGAAGCCCATGGACCTCGAGCCCAGGGATTCCATATTTCTCTTCTCTGGGGTCACAAGTGAAACTGCCCCAGCAGACAGAGAAGGCAGTGTCTGAAATCCTCACGCTGCAACTGTGGGTCCCAGCGAAACTTCGCTGAGCGCCCTGCATGCCTGGCACCACACTAAGCCTGCAATGTGTTCTATGAGCCTCATTGCAGTCCTGTGATGCCCATCGCACAGACGGGAAAACCAAGTACCTGAGAGGTTAAGGACTTAGCTGTTCGAGTCATCGTGTGACTCCAGCAGCGTTCTCAGCCCAGGGGACATTTGGCAACATTGGGAGAGGGACTGGTTGAAGGCAAACACCATATCTAGTGGGTAGAGATCTGTTGTTGTTTTGTTATTGTTCAGTCACTCAGTCATGTCCGATTCTCTGCGACCCCATGGACCGCAGCACACCAGGCTTCCCTGTCCTGCACTATCTCCTGGAGCTTGCTCAAACTCATGTCCATTGAGTCGGTGATGCCATCCAACCATCTCATCCTCTGTCATTCCCTTCTCCTCCTGCCCTCAATCTTTCCCAGCATCAGGGACTTTTCCAATAAGTCGGCTGTTCACATCAGATGGCCAAAGTATTGGAGCTTTAGCTTCAGCATCAGTCCTTCCAATGAATATTCAGGATTGATTCCCTTTAGGATTGATGGATCTGATCTCCTTGCAGTCCAAGGGACTCTTGAGAGTCTTCTCCAGCACCACAGTCTGAAAGTGTCAATCCTTCGGCGCTCAGCCGAAGATATGGTCCAACTCTCATATCCGTACGTGACTACTGGAAAAACCATAGCTTTGGCTATATGGACTTTGTCGGCAAAGTGATGTCTCTCCTTTTTGTTAATAATTCACTGTCCAGGTTGTCATAGCTTTTCTTCCAAGGAGCAAATGTCTTTTAATTTCATGACTGCAGTCACCATCCACAGTAGAGGCCTGGGGAACTTCTAAACATTGTGTGTTGCACAGGGCAGCCAACAATGAAGAAGCATCCAAGCCCAAATGTCAGTAGTGTGGAGGTGCAGGAATCTGACTCTGGTGGTTATGCGAGTGACCTGCCTATGGGGAGACAGCAGTGGCATTTTCTGCACAAGGTCCCCTGTCATGATTCTGGTTTCTGTGGAAAAGGGAAGAAGGAACATTTTCCTCATTGTTTACAGTTTGGTGCAGATTCACCTTCTTGGACGTGTTAGATGCCCTGGGAGCAGCATGACCCCACTCCCTATGTACCTTCCTCTCCTCTCAGACCATTCCAGACTGTAGTAAGGGTGATCCTCAGAGATGGGGTCTCCTCCAGTCCAACCCACCCTGATTGCAAATCACAGGGACTGCACAGACCCGCCCCCTGTCCCTAAGCCCAGGATCCACACCCTGGGGTTAGGCTGTTCTCCTGAGAATCCTCCAATTGAACCAAAATATCCTCGACATCTAATCTGTCAAACCAGCTCTTCAACTTCTCAGTATGGATTCCTCTTTTTTTTTTAACTGCAGGATAATTACTTTCCAATGTTGTGATATTTTTCTGCCATCCAACAACTCGAATCAGCCGTAAGTATATACATATATCCCCTACCTCTTGAGCCTCCCTTCACCTCTCATTTCCTGCCCCTCTAGGTCATCATAGAGCACAGAGCTGAGCTCCCTGTTCTACACAGCAGCTTCCCACTAGAGATCTATTTCACACATGGTAGTGTATAGATGTCAATGCTACTTAGCATGGATTCCTAATGCAAAGAAGTCTTCAACACTGGGGTGCGGGGAGCAGAAGATTCAAGGAGGTGACTGCTGACAGGAGAGATGACAGAATTAAGATGCCTTCACACATTTCATGCCTGGGGCGATCCTGCTCAGCTTCTGATCCATCAAAGGAGAAGGATGGATTCCCCAGGATGAGCTAGACTCAGCTGCACACTTGTGTCCTTCTGACTTTCCTTTCTTCTCTGAGAACCCCAGTCCAAATGCCGTGTCCCCATGTCCAGTTCTATTGCATGAGGTCAGGTGGGGAGGGAGGAGGATGAGCCAGCATCTCTCCCCTCCATCTCCCTCTCCACCCCACTCCCAGGCCCTCCAAGGCCAGCCAATCACCTGCTTCAGGGTGCACTGTCCCCATCTCGCAGGATGGCTGGCCTGGGAAGAGATTACTGCTGAGCTGTTTGGCTGTAGAAGTGGCTGCTGGGCTCAAGAGTGAGCATCTCGTCACCGAGACGGCATCTGTTTTGCCTCATGGGAAAAAGAGGAGGACAGTTATTCTTTTTATTGTGAGAACACTAGGCTGCGCCAAGGACATATTCCAGCACTGGGGAATTTCAAAAGCTGCTTTCTTTCCCCCTCCTCGCGTCTCTCCCCCAACTCCTTGTAGAAGGTCTTTTCCCTACGTGAGATCTCCAAGGCCAGTTCCTGGCATAGCAGTTGTGACAAGGATCAAAGTGACCCTTTCTGCTTCATTAATTACGTTTTGGAATTTTTTTATAATAAAGATTCCTACTGGTAGCAGATCGTCGACGGATCTATCACCCTTTTCCATTTCCATGCAGGGAAATGTACGTGAACGTTAGTGTCCGACCATCTGCTGCATATCCGAAACAGAACGCAGTAACCCTCAGGGTGGCCTTTTTCTCTTATTTTGTGCAACTTTAAGGAAAACAGCTTCTCAAATGGGGGCCTTACTAGACACTTGACGGGGGTACGGAAGCCTGTTTTCACACACAGCCCCCACCCTCTCTGTGCACTGCTGGCCCCAGAAGCACGGTGACTTGTGCCCTTCCCGACATGGATGGGGCTGGGCCAGAGGAAGGCACAGCCCAGACTCTGGGCAGGACAGGTAAGGGTGGGCCGGCTGCCCCTCGGAGCCCTTCCGTGCTTGGACTGAACTGAGCTACCTTCCAATGAGGTGAGCAACCAGCATCTGCCGTGTTCATTTTCTGTTGTTGATCTTTCTTACTCTCCATCCACCCCGTTAACCCACTCGATGGCGAGCAGGGGAAAGGCCTGGTAAACCTGCCACTTCACACAATAGCGATGCCTTAAGACAACCCAGGTGGCTCAGCGGTAGAGAATCTGCCTGCTAATGCAGAAGACCCAGGTTCAATCCCTGGGTCTGGAAGATCCCCTGGAGAAGGGCATGGCAACCCACTCCAGAATTCTTGCCTGGAGAATCCCATGGACAGAGAACCTGGCGAGCTGCAGACCATAGGGTTGCAAAGAGTCAGACACAATTGAGTGACTAAACAACAACAACAAAAAGGTTTCCCAGGACCTCCTTCCTTCCCCAGCTTGTCCTGCCCCAAGGGCACCTGGCTGGGGAGAAGTAGGCACTTCTGGGCAATGGTGGCCATGGGCTTAGGTCTGGGGATCAACAGGCCCAGCTGTGCTGTCTGGACCCTTGCTGACCTCCATAGGAGTGGAGAGAGGATACAGATTCTGGTAAATGCTCACACTTCTCACATCTGCTCCTGCACACCTTCCCCCACCCCCCACCCCTGGGCATCTCAAGGTTGGGCTCTCTTTGTCAGTCTGACATCTTTCTGGTGCTGACACCACCCTGCAATGGTTCTCATGGGCACTGGGCATCCCATTCCATGTGCCCTGCAGCCCTTGATAGTGGGGTCATGACACTCTATGCGAGCCTCTTGGGTGCTCACCTAGTGCTTCAACATCAGCCACCTTGTTGGTCTTCTGGGTACGCGAGAACTCCAAGACCCTTCCAGGCCACCCAAGGTCAAAACACTAAAATTAGATGCTTGTGTCTAGGTATGCCGAGCAGCTACTTTCTTTACTCTGATGTGGCTGCAGGATGCTCCCAGGACACCTCCAGTTCCCAGCGGATAAATGGGCTAAGAGTTTGGCTTTCAGCTTCGCTTTCATCCACCCAGCACCCCCTTGTTTCTACACTGTGGGCTCAGCATGGGATTAATGCAGCACTCAGGGGCTTCCAGCTGCCAGCCTCCCCTCCCACAAGCACAAGCCAGAAGGAGGCTATTGAGAAGATTCTTTGTCACAATGTCCCCCGAGCTCCTAAAGGAGCATCTGCCTGTCGCCTTTCCTGAAATCTCAATGACTGATGATGTAGAGTGAGAAAACCAGCTTGCAAGTAAGAGAAAACCCCAAATATTATCCCCATGGTACTTCCTTCGGGCTTTCAGAAAGTATCACAGAGTTGTTGTTGTTGTTATTGTTGCTGGTCAGTAACTCAGTCGTGTTCAACTCTTTCCAACCCCATGGACTGTAGCCTGCCAAGCTTCTCTGTCCATGGGATTCTCCAGGCAAGTATGCTGAAGCTAGTTGCCATTTCCTTCTCCAGGAGATCTTCCCAACCCAGGAATTGAACCTGTGTCTCCTGCATTGGCAAGTGGGTTCTTTACCACTGAACCACCTAGGAAGTCCCAAAGAGTCATTAGTCATTGTAAAGGCAAAAAAGAAACATGGTCTTTCATTTCCATGTCATCACTTGAGTAATCAAACACTGTGATGGGACAGGAATGATTTAGGGGAATTTCTCATAGTGACAAGATACAAGAGCCAGAAGTTCCGAGTGTGAAGACCATTTAGCACATTTCCATTTTTAAGACGAGAAAGTTGCAGTGCTGCCAGGTTAAATGATTTATCCTTGGTCCCAGGTCCAGTGGGAGAGTTAAGAACAGAAACCACATGTGCTTGACCATCTATAAAATCAAATAAAAGCCTTCCCATAATTTCCGGTAGTAAATTGTAGATAAAAGGAAAGACAACACAATAAGCATGTCTGCCCAAGGCAAGGTACAGGCTCAGAAAACCCACTGTCCCAGAACAGGTGCAAACTGAGGGGATCCGGAGGGACCTGGGGTCCCCAGATGATCAGGCACGTCACAGAAAACATCGTGCCATATTGGTCCACTTGTTGAACAGATCCTTACTAACACTGCACTAGGTACCAGGCACCATGGCAAGTCCAGGCCGGGTTGTAGGGAAGAATGAAACAGCTGTTTGTATCATCCAGGTGCCCAGTCCCTCAGCCTCCCAGAGGGAGTTCACTTCCTTCTAAAGATGCTCATTCCACATTTATGACGTTATCCTTCAGAGACCTCTTGTCCAAATTTTACCCTGCAACAAAGCACTGTCCACTGTATACCTATAAGAATTATAAGAGTGATATTATGAATTGTGTAAAATACACATATTTGATCCCAACCTGGACCGTTTTTAAAAACAGTCACATGCTACCCATGCTGAAGCATTATTCACCAAAACAGACATCACTGTGGTCTTTAAGGACAAAAGAAATAAGGCTTAAATAATGCCAACTGATACCCAAAATCCCTCAGCAGATGAGCAATGGGGCTGAAACTAGAACTCACATCTTCTGTTTCCTAGTAACTCTACTCAGTAACATCTCACTGTCAACCAATAGGCCTCCGACTCCTTCCTAAGACCATCTAGACGTCAAATGATGAGACATCTCACAACCAGTGTGCTTCATTCCCCATCGATTTAACTGGAAATGTTGACTGCAAGCAAACCCTAGATTTCAGCATCTTGTCTCTGGGAAAAATCAAATTTAAAAATTCAACAGTCATTTTGATAAAACAAGACAATATCCCCAGCTTGATTCAAAATTAATATGTTGCCAGATTTTTTTTTCACCAAAGAAAACTACAGGAATGTCATAGAATTGATACCTGCATTGGAGGGGAATAAGGAAAAAGGAGAAGTCTTGTCAACTCTTAGAATTTCTGATCTCATCAGTACATTTTTACCTGAATGGTTGTCACGGAGATATAAGCTACCTTGGGCCTCCAAATGAAGCTAGTGAAATAGGTGTTGTTACCTTAAGTATTACAATCTTCTCAGGTGGCACTAGTGGTAAAGAATCTGCCTGCCAATGCAGGAGATATAAGAGACATGGGTTCAATCCCTGGGTCGTGAAGATCCCCTGGAGAAGGAAATGGCAATGCACTCCAGTATTCTTGCTTAGGAAATCCCATGGACAGAGGAGCCTGGCAGGCTACAATCCATAGGATGCAAAGAGTCGGATGCAACTAAAATGACTTAGCACATAGTTCTTATACTTTAATGGGGCTTCCCTGGTAGCTCAGATGGTAAAGAATCCACCTGCAATGCAGGACACCCAGATTTGATTCCTGGGTTGGGAAGATCCCCTGGAGAAGGGAATGACTACCCACTCCAGTGTTCTTGCCTAGAGAATTCCATGGACAGAGGACCCTGATGGGCTACAGCCTATGGGGTCACAAAGAATCAGACACAACTGAGTGACCAACACACACACACACACACACACACACACACACACACTTTAATTTATATATTTACCAGCATCATCATGAATTAGCTTCTTTAAGTCATGAATCTCCTTCCAAAAAACTCTGTGAACAGAAGTTTAACAATTATGAGTTGTACTTAGTTTTGCCCATGATAGTTCCAGAAATTTTCTTCCTAGGCACTTGCTTTCATTTACCACTGATTATCAAATTATTTTAAACTGGAAGTATTTTTAAAGACACTATGTATTCTGTGTCTCGTATATCAGCAAGTGCTTACATTACTCAGAGTTTTTGAGTCATGAGACAGTTAATTACAACAACCTTCATTATTTCTCTGCAACAATAAACATGGACCCTTAAAAATACCATTGGGGGGGATTAACATTTGATGCATGGATAACAATAAGCAGTGATTTTTAAAAATCTTCTGTACTAAATCATATAATTGGACACAAAAGATTCAGGTGCAATTTGTTTTTGTAATTAGTTTCTAAGTGGTATAATTTTTAATTATACACAGAGAGTTCAATGTTCATTTGCTGAATTTTTAAGCTGCAATTTTTTGTTTCTACCTGCAGCTCCTTTGTTCAAGTTTACTTCTCTTTGACATGAAAAGTGAAAGTGAAATTGACTCAGTCGTATCCAACTCTTTGCAACCCCATGGACTATACAGTCTATGGAATTTCCTAGGCCAGAATACTGGAGTGGGTAGCCTTTCCCTTCTCCAGGGAATCTTCCCAACCCAGGGATCGAACCAGGGTCTCCTGCATTGCAGGTGGATACTTTACCAACTGAGCTGTCAGGGAAGTCCATTATTTGTATTCCTAACTCAATAATAGATCCACAGCTTACTCATTTTTTCTTGTGAAATGGTAGGATGAAAATATGTGGCTTCAGAAATACAGCATCCCCCTGGAGATGAAAGTAGGAATAGTTTTCTCTAATTAGAACATTATCTCTAGAACAATTTATGATGGTCCCTTTCTTTCTTCAGGCCAGGAGCAGCTGCCTTTGGCCCCTGATGGAATTATCTGCGTACTTCGTGTGATGGTCACCAGTGATGTTCTTTCTCAAAGGACACTCACACTGTGTTGCCTCCTCCAGCTCTAACTCAGCAGGAAGCCCACAGCCCGGCTGGGGGTGGCGGACTCGACAGCACCATTTCTCTTGTCCT
Organism: Giraffa tippelskirchi; assembly: GCF_054371585.1. Lineage (NCBI taxonomy): Eukaryota > Metazoa > Chordata > Mammalia > Artiodactyla > Giraffidae > Giraffa > Giraffa tippelskirchi. The sequence goes on from NC_137280.1 coordinate 54,146,936, forward strand.
CAGTGTTGGTTTCCCAGACTGAGTCACCTGGAAATATGTCAGCTCATTTACAGAACCCAACTCCACTCGCAACTGACTGATTTGAGTGAAAAACCAACTTACAGCGGGAAATAATACTTTCTAGTATAAATTTTTCTGAGACATGAACATCATGATCCGAAGATGTCTTGAGGAAAAGAGTGATTATTGAAAATAATAACACGTGTGGGTGTTCAGGCATTAAGTTGTGTCCAGCTCTTTGTGACCCCATGGACTACCACACACTAGGCTCCTCTGTCCTCCACTATCACCTGGAGTTTGCTCAAACTCATATCCATTGAGTCAGTGATGCCATCCAACCATCTCATCCTCTGTCTCCCCCTTCTCCTCCTGCCCTTAATCTTTGCCAGCATCAGGGTCTTTTCCAGTGAGCCAGCACTTTGCATCAGGTGGCCCAAGTATTGGAGCTTCAGCATCAGTCCTTCCAATGAATATTCAGAGTTGATTTCCTTTAGGATTGACTGGTTTGATCTCCTTGCTGTCCAAGGGACTCTCAATAATAGCATAGTGGTAGCTGATAACTGACATGAGAGAAAGGAAGAATGGTATCTGACACATGTTAGAACTGTGAACCTAAGAAAGCACTGACCGCTAGTTTCCTCCACATCTTCCATTTTCAGACCTTGAGTGTCCTCACCCCTTCCTCTGATTGTAATAATTATGTTGTTTCCAAAAGACCTGCCTAAACTGCCCTTAGAAAAGAAAAAAGCATGTTATAAAAACAGTTAACGCAAATGTATATGTCACCTTGCTAGTTAAAGCCGTGAAACCTAGAACAGCCTGATACAATGGGAAGATGACAGGCTTCAGTACCAGACCACTCTGCACAGGACGAGACCCTGTTCATCCCTGGCACTGCCAAGCATGAACTGTGCAACCTCAAGACCATTTCTAAACTGGAGAGTGTGGCAAAAACGTCTAGGATTGTTGAAAGAGTTGTGAATAAGTCCATAAAACACCTAGAGCCTGATACTCAAATGGTACTCAGGTTATGATAGTTATTATTATTGTTACTGATAAACTACACTTCAATTTACTCAGTGGAGCAACATGTGGCCATGGAAATAAGGCTCATAAAGAGCATAATAAAATAGAAAGTTTAATGTTCCATTGATCCATGAAAAATCATAAAATAAAATTATTTTATGTGTTAGAAAATAATTGCATAGAAACAAAGACCAGAAAAATATGCCTAATCATTAAATTTGTTTATTTTGGAAGGTGGGACTTTAGCTTTTCTTTTCCTAATCAGTTTTTTTAATTACCAGATTTTCTCTGTTGATTACAGATATGTATTTTCATAGGAAGAGATGTAGGTTTATTGCATTTTAAGAGCCTCCTCACCAGGTTAGCATCATATGATCACTGGTGGCTCTTTATGGCAGGGATTACCTTGCTGAGTCCTTTCTGTGGCACTATGATGCATGTATTATTATTATTCCCATTTTACAGAAAGGTTAAGAAGATCATGAAGCTTGGAAGGAGCAAAGCCAAGACTGAAGCCGGAGAGTGTGATCTGGTGTCCATGTGCGCTGCCCCATCTGGCTGCCACAGGTCAGCTTTGAAAGGGCCGAGGGCACCCATAATCATCCATAATCTAAGCAGAAGGAGTTCCTGAATAATCGTGGATTATCATGACAAGTTACTAAGAGAAGGAGACTTGAACTGGAGACAGTCATGAAGAAGTTTGTGGTCTTCATGATATGGTCTGCAGGATATGCTGCAAAAGGATGCTGATCCTCATGATCTACCGTCCTGAGCTCAGAGCTGCTTCCTCTCTGCTCCTAAATTTCCTGTCTTCTGCCTCCTCCCACAAGCAAAGGCTTTGAAGTAGAATCACAAAAGAAATTATTCCAGTTCCCAGTACAGATTGCAAAGGAAAGTCACATCTCCCGGAGAGAAGAATGAGAAGAGGAACTCCATCAGCTTTCTGCATCAGCTGTTTCCTGCACCAGATTCTACTTTTCAGAGGCTTCGATATCCGTCACCCTGAACTAAAACCACTTAAAACAGATTTATTCCCGGCACATTTCTTTCTGTGCATTTCCTTTCAGTTAAGCACAGAGTGTATAGCTTAGATCCTTTGAACCCAAGAAAGATAAGCCACTTCTGACAGAGGAGCATTTTGAAGACAGATTACCTGGCCCACCATCCACATTTTACAGCCATGTATCTGTGTACTCTGCCTCTTTGCTATTTCATACAACAGCCAAAAACAGCAGTATTGTGAAAAGTGGATTCCACCATATCTCCAAAATCACAATAGCTATTTATTATAAAAAAAGATTCTACAATAAGGTTAGCACAGATGCATTGTTCTAATTTAAATACAAATTTCCCTTCAACATATTTGGTAATATTTTCTAAAATTTTAATATTTTTAACTGTGTTACTGTCAAAGTAACTCTGTGTTTCAAATGTAACTGTTTAGGAAAAAGAAAAAGAAATTTTTTCCAGAAAAGAATGAAATCTTGTGAGTAATAATACTGTCACACTTTGAAACTCAAAGCTCTGCATTTGCTGTATTTCTAACAAAGAAGAAAATGCCACCTTATTTTGAAATGTTCTGAACTTATCAAAAACAGGCAAAGAAATGGCTTCTCTGATATAAAATGAATTCGATTGACAGGCTTTTTCTAGGGAAGGATTATAGCCCTTCAAAATCGTGTGATTTCCAGTGACATATGCACTTCTATTTCACACCTACTTTTAAAATAAGCTTATGCTCATACTCTCGGGTAGAACAAAAGGGAAAGAAGGAAAAATATGTACGCGTATTTTATTATTAGTTAGATGTTAACATTAAAGCCATATTTGGTTCCTGACTGAAAAACAGCTCCCTGAGGAAAAAAATCAACCAACCACAATGAAACAGAAACAGTGCCCTTTTTACACGGTCCAGGACATAAGCTTTGATGGTCAGCTCCCCTACTTGTGAAAATTTTAGTCACTCAGTCATGTCTGACTCTTTGCGACCCCATTCACTGTAGCCTCCCAGGCTTCTCTGTCCATGGAATTCTCCAGGCAAGAATACTGGAGTGGGTTGCCATTTCCTTCTCCAGGGGATCTTTCCAACCCAGGGATCGTACCTGGTCTCCCAAATTGCAGGCACATTCTTTACCGTCTGAGCCACCAGGGAAGCCCCAGCTCCCCTACTTATCCACCTAATGTCAGAATTGAGAGCAGATGTGCCCAATTATTCCCCACAAGAAAGAACCTCTTAGAACAGTAGTCCCCAACCTTTTTTGGCACCAGGGACCAGTTTTGTGGAAGTCACTTTTTCAACCACTAGGATGGGGAGGATGGTGGTTTCAGGATGATGCAAGCTCGTTACGTGTATTGGGCACTTTTTTTTCTGTAATTATTACATCAGCTCCACCTCAGATCATCAGGCATTAGATCTTGGGGGCTGAGAACCCCTATCTTAGAGAAAGGTAATTAGCAAAAGATAAAGCACTCTCTTCCACTGTCACTGAAATCAGTTCACTTACAGGGTGGAAACACCTTAGCCCCTTTGTCGCTGCTGCTCCCTCTGCCGGAAATGCTTGTCCTCTGATTCTCCCCACTTCATGGTCCTTCTCAGGCTTCACAGAGGAGTCCACCTCCTTGGAGAGGCCTTTCCCCATCCCTTCACCTAAAATAAGCCTGAAACAATGTTTTCTCTCCCAGAACCCCATGCCTGTCTCTACTGCTCTCATCACGTCCGTAATTACTTTGTTATCCCATTGATCCCTTGCATGTTATCACCACCCTCAAGAAATTGTGGTCATCCAGAACCCGCAGGGCCTGGCATACCTGGGCAAGTACTCAGCAATCTTCTGCACTTCACCAAAAGGCTGTAGTCTTTTCCCAAGAAGGGAGATCTCAGATGCTCCATTTAAGATTCTATATATTCCTGTGCCCACACTCAGGCCCTTTGCTGTAGGCAGAACCCACGGGGCAGCGAGTGTTTCTCCAGGAGATGAAACAAACAAAAAAATAATGCCTGGCAAAGGCTTCTCATAAAGTGGTCAGTCAGGGACCAAGAAGGGGGCAATCCCAAGAAGAGGAGGAGAAGGCTTCCCTAGTGGCTCAGTGGTAAAGAATCTGCCTGCCAATACAAGAGATGCGAGTTTGATCCCTGGTCTGGGAAGATCCCACGTGCCAGAGCAACAAAGCCTGTGCCTCACAACTACTGAGCCTGTGCTCAATAGAACTGGGAGCCTCCACTACTGGAGCCTGTGCTCCACAACAAGAGAAGCCACAGCAATGAGAAGACCACACACCACAACCAGAGAGTAGCCCACCCTCTCTGAAGCTAGAGAAAAGCCTGCATAGTAACAAAGACCCCGTGCAGCTACAAACAAAGAAATTTAAAAAAATTTTTAAAGAGAAGGGGAACTTTAACAGAGGTCTGCCGTGCATTCCCACTGCTCCACTGGGAGCCAAAGAGAGCTCCCTGAAGAAGGGGTTCCCTCGGAACCCTGTTTCTCCCTCACAGCCTTGAAGGTTTTAGATTCTCATGAACTTCAGGTCCAAGGAGTAAACTCAAGAGAGTAAACACTTCTTTTAGCTTCTGCAAGGGGGTTTATCATTCCCTCCCCAGCCTATTTGGATATCAATACACAATACATCTGGAGAAGGAAAGGCAACCCTCCTCAGTATCCTTGCCTGGAGAATCCCATGGACAGAGGACAGGCTGTCCCATGGACAGGCTACAGTCCGTGGGGTCACAAAGAGTCGGACATGACTGAGTGACTGAGCACACATGCACATGATACATTAATACGAGGCCTCCTCACTGGAGCCCCCCAGGACTCAGACCTCTGGAATTGGGACTTGCTCTTAGGGGAGTGATCCCATCACCAGCACCCACTAACTGACGATTTCCCCAGGGAAATTTCATTCTATTTCAGATGTTTTGCACTTGGAGTGAAAAAGTCCTTAAAGTAAAAGAGACAAAATTACACCATAAATTCAGTAGGAATGTCTTCCTTTTCCTCCAGAAAGAGGAAAAATTATCCAAGGAAGGGGGTGAAAGAGGAGCCCTTCTAAACACCCTGTCTTCGCATGGAAAAAAACAGGAATACAAAAACTGATAACAGCAGAGCCTGCAACTTGACAAGGGTGTGTAGGAGAGGTGGTGAGCAACGCTGAAATTCCTTCAGGTATTTGCAGAACTTCTGAGCTAAAGTCAAAAGCTAAAATTATCAAGAAAAATACAAAGTATTTTTAACTCCACATAAATTAACAATGTGCCTATTTCGATTCTATTGCTTTTGGGATGACTAGGTCCGTTGCAAATTTTTTTAAGTAACTTGAGATTTCCAACATGAATTTACTATTTCAGGAATTGTGGGGTTTGGGTTTTTCTTTTTTCCACTGCAAGATATCTTTTTATGTCACCAGGGGTATTGTTACCAGCCACTGCCAAAGCTTAGTGGAAGTTTCCTATTTTATATTCTAAATGGCTGGATTATTTTTTCTTAATTATATGTATTATCTGCCATTTGTATGGGCAAGATTTCAAAATACCTTGATAAGAAATAAGGAAAATGTGGTTGCCCCAACCATGAGGAACTCCCATTAGCATGGTTCACAGAAGTTGGCTTTAAAGTCCTGTAAAATATTGCTGGATGGGGTGGGGAGGGTAGTGGGAGGGGGGTTCAGGATGGGGGGCACATATGTATATCTACGGCCGATTCATGTTGATGTATGTAAAAGCCATCACAGTATCGTAAAGTAATTATCCTCCAATTACAATAAATAAATAATTTTTTTAAAAATATTGGTGGCTTTGTACTACAACTCCTTGAAAAGTCTTTTTCCATAGATATATTTTTAAAAAGTAAGGCATAAAAACACAAGCCATTTCAAGAAATTTCCCGTTGCTTTAAGTGAAGAGGAATTGAAAAGAAAAGGAGGAGAGGGTTTCAGGCTGAAAGAACATGCATGGGGGTATAGTGCGGACTGAACTGCATGTCCCCCCCAAAATTCGTATATTGAAGACCTAATTCTTTGGGAGGTAATTGGATATAGATGAGGCCAATGAGGATCTGAAGAATGATAAGATCAGTGTCCTTATAAGAACAAGAGATAGGACTCCCCTGGTGATCCAGTAGTTAAGAGTTCAACTTCCAGTGCAGGGGATGCGGTTTGATCCCTGGGCAGGGAACTGGGAAACCAGGGCTTCCCTAGATGGCAATGCCTGCCAGTGCAGGAAACTCAGGACATTCAGGTTTGATCCCTGGGTCAGTAAGATCCCCTGGAGGAAGAAATGGTAACCCACTCCAGTATTCTTGTCTGGAAAATCCCATGGACAGAGGGGCCTGGGGGGCTACAGTCCCTGGGATCACAAAGAGTCGGACATGACTTAGCACACACTCTTAGGGAACTAAGATCTCACAGGCTAAGAGCAATAAGCCCACATTCCGCAGCTACTGCGACTGAACTCTCTAGAGCCTATGCACCACAATTAGAGAAACCCGGGACCCATAACAAGAGAAAGCCCCTATGTACCACAACAAAGACCCAGCACAGCCAAAAAAAGAGAGAGACCAGAGATCTTTCCCCAGGGCACAAAGAGGTCACAGCATGTAACAAGGTTGTAGCTTTCCATAAACCAGGAGGGGACCTCAGCAAGAACAGAATGTACAGGCACCTTGGTCCAGGGCTTCTCGCCTCCAGAACCGTGAGAACTAAGCATCTATTGTTTCAGCCCGTGGTATTCTGTTACAGCAGCTGGAGCTATAAGACAGGAAGTTTGCTGGGAGAGCAGTAACAGCACTTGAAGGAAATGTTAAACACTCCTCAGAAAGCAACAAATAGCTTCAGCCTTGTCACAGAAACAGAATCATCACAATGAAGATTGTCCAGGATCATGCCACCTGGACCCTTCGTATCTCTTCAGGTTAAGCCAGGAGAGGCTCTGGTGTAAAGGGCTGCCTCACCCCAAGGCTACAGAGGAGCCTGGAGAAAGCAGTCCTCTCCCACAGCTGACTTCAGAGCTGACTTTCATTCTAGATGTTATTGCTGTTTAGTTGATTACTCTTTGACTCTGTGACACCATGGACCATAGCCCACCATGCTCTTCTGTCCATAGGATTACCCAGGCAACAATACTGGAGTGCGGTGCCATTTCCTTCTCCAGGGGATCCTCCGGGCCAGGGATTGAACCCTCATTTCCTGTGTTGGCAGGTGGATTCTTTACCACTGAGCCACCAGGTTCCACAAAGTAAGTGGTTAAAACATCTAGAGTTAAATAGAACTTAACCGTGGAGGAGGGCATGGCAACCCACTGTATCCTTGCCTGGAGAATTCCATGGACAGAGGAACCTGGCAGGCTACAGTTCATGGGTCACAAAGAGTCGGACATGACTAAAGTGACTTAGCATGCACATAGTTTAGACATACAATGTACAGGCACTCTGATAGTTCTAGATCTTAAGTAACCCATGAAAAACCTAAGTAAAATATTTTATTAATGTACCATAAAGGGAAATAAACTTATCCAAATCTCTGTCTAGATTATACCTTAATCTATTGATGATGCCTTATATATGACCCCATGGTCCACTGTGTAGACTTAACAGATAATATATTTGCAGAAAAAGAAAATGGATAACAGTTACCACAGTCAGGAAAGGTAGCATGATTGAGCAGATAGTTACTAGTATCTGTGTGTAAAAATTTATTATATTATAATTCCATTGACTTTAGTCCAAGTTTGGTCTTCTGGTCTCAGTAGCCTCCTTCTATAATTGTTGTTGGTATTGTTTAGTCACTCAGTCATGTCTGACTCTTTGAGACCCCATGGACTGTAGCCTACCTGGCTCTTCTGTCCATGGGATTTCCCAGGCAAGAATACTGGAATTGGTTGCCATTTCTTTCTCCAGGGTCTTCTATAGTTAAATCATCACAAATACTGTGGAGATGCTGACAAAACCTCAGAAATATGCTGTGGCATATTCTAATTAAATAAATCTCTTAAACTAAAAAATATATATATATTAAAAAATGAAATCAAGCTGTCTATTTTATTAAAGCCATATTGAGCTGTTAACATCTTACCACTTTGTTAAGAGGGTTATGACTATACCAGAAAGAGGCTGTATATAAATACTAAGGCTAATGTCATCAGCTTAGCATTATCAAATTTCCCGGACAACTGAGATTAATCTTCTGTTATTTTGTGTCGTGTACAATTTCAAATTATCCAAGATTTTTCTAATATTCTCCTCCTCTCCTAGATGCAATAAGCTTTCCTCTCTTTCATCAAATCTTGAGAAATAGTAGCACTAAGAATGCAAACTTGCCGAACTTCCCTGGAGGTCCAGTGGTTAAGACTGTGCTTCCACTGCATGGGGCACAGGTTCAATCCCTGGTCAGGGAACTAAGATCCCATATGCCCTGCAGCCAAAAAAAAAAAAAAAATGCAAAGTTGTTCAAAGAGCACTGAGGCAAAATGCTTATTCCTGTTCCATTTATTCCACAAACACCTGCTCTGTGTCCTTACCTGTCTGAAGTTTCCAGCATACCTATCAAACAAGAACAGTTTGTGTCTGTCCCTTGTGTTTGAGGTATATAATCCAATAACGAGCATGTTGGCAAAGCAGGCCCCTAAAAAATCATCCAATCTGGTCTTGATGACTATTTCTTCTTCTATTTATAGTGGAATCCAGGGCCAGTTAATACTTCCAAGACCACCATATCACTTCCCTTCCAGAGAATGTACAGTTGCTTCCTACTAACTGGTAGCTCCAGCTGCTGGACTAAGGTTCCTGACTCTCCAGAATTCACGGCCCTCCAGTCTCTACTTCTGCTCTGCCACCTGCATCTCCCTGTACTTCTCCAAATGAATTCTAAACTCCAGCCAGGCCAAGCTTCTTACTGTTTTCCCTGCTTGTGCTTTTTCTCATCGACAATGACCTTACCTCAAATGCTCTTTGGTCCTCCCCACTCCCACACACAGCCCAGCTTGGGGGCCATGGACACCTTGAACTTGAACTCAAGGCCTTGAACTTCAGCTCCCCATTTGGTGCCATGGGAACAAAACCAACTCCAATTTCATTGACCTCATTAAAGGAAACAGCAAAAAGTCCCTGGCCAAAGGAGATCCCACTCCCAAGAAACATCGCCCCCACTTTTCCTCCATTTGCCAAAGCTCTGACCATCCTAGAGACTTCCTGGGTAGCTCAGTGGTAGAGAACCCAGATGCAAGTGCAGGAGACACAGGAGACATGGGTTCAACCCTTGAGTCAGGAAGATCCCCTGGAGGAGGATATGGCAACCACTCCAGTATTCTTGCCTGAAAAACCCCATGGACAAAGGAGCCTGACAGGCTAGTCCGTGGCATCACAAACAGTTGGACACAACTGAGCAACTGAACACACATATCCATCCTAAACTTGGAAAGTAATATGCCTTTAGTAATTGTGCTATGACTTGAGATATAGTGAGAATTCTTCTTATGGAATTGTCTTCAGGAATCTGTTAGAAATCCATTCCTCCTTCCAGTCACAGAAAATCAGATGAACAGATGCTTAGCAAGCCACAAGTATATGTTGTTCATGTAACAGGACATCCAGAGACACCCAGTCCAAGGCTGCAATGGTCATTCTGTGATGCTGGCAGGATCCCACCTCTTCTTACTGTTCTGCCCAAACATCCTTAGGATGTGGTTTTTGACCTCAAGCTACCCTCTTGCTTGTAAACTGTTTGATCCTGCCTCCAGAATTCTGGGGCTGTGGGTGGGGAGGGGGATACACAGGCATGGAGGAAGGCCAAAAGGCCAAAAACTTTCTCCACCCAAGGCTTTGCCTTTAGAACAGAGAAGAGAACCCTTCCAGAGGATGTCCTCTTACACAGCATCAGAGGACGGTATTGCCTGGTCACCTAAGCTGCACGTGAAAGCCAGGAGATTGACTATTTCAGCTTCCCAGCCTCTGTAATAAAGGAAGGCAGGATTCCAGGGTGAATGGATATTGAATGTCAACCTCCTGAAACATCTGTCACATCTTCAAAATGAGTTTATAAACCAAAGTTTACCAAAGAATTAGCCCTAACTCTACCCTCAAAACAAATGTGTTGACTGTGGATATTCAAAGGGATGTGTCTTGGATTCTGCAGCAATTCCTAAAGCAGAAAATGAAAACACTCTTTGGACAATAGCAGCAGCTTTGGAATAATTAGACCGTTTCCCAAAGTCATTGGGCTTCCCTGGTGGCTCAGACAGTAAAGAATCTGCCTGCAATGTGGGAGACATGGGTTCAATCCCTGGGTCAGGAAGATCCCCTGGAGGAGGGCATTGCAACCCACTCTGGTATTCTTGCCCGGAGAATCCGCATGGACAGAGGATTCTAGCGGGCTGCAGCCCATGGGGTCGCAAAGAGTCGGACACGGCTGAGTGACTAAGCACACACGCCCCAACTCATTCATTAGTTTAGAGTGGACAGTGTTCATTCAGGTAGATGGTTTCTCATATGATTGGATTTTAACGAAAGTCACCGTGTCACTGTTAAGGGGTATGCTTGCCCTTTAATTCCCAAAGGATGTCACATGTACACGTGTTCTCCCAGAAAGATAGGTGGCTCTTGGAGGTGGCCTGTGTTTTGTGCCTTCTCTCTACCTCAGTTGAGCCCAGCCAAGAGTAGAGTGCACAGCGAAGGGGGCAGCAGAGGATTCCATCACCAGATGATTGGATGGCACCAAGTGGCTGGATGGCATCACCATGTCAGTGGACATGAACTGAAGCAAACTCTGCGAGACAGTGAAGAACAGGGGGAGGCCTGGTGTGCTGCAGTCCATGGGGTCGCATATAGTTGGACATGATTTAGCAACTGAACAACGACAACAAAGTGCATGACAAAATACACAAAGCTGGGAATTCCCTGGTGGTCCAGTGGTTAGGACTCTGCACTTCCACTGCAGAGGGTGCAGGCTCAGTCCCAAGTCAGGGAACTAAGATTCTGAAAGCCATGTGGTATATCCAGATAAAAAATAAATACAAAAATAAAATACACTGAAGTGAATGATGCAGCAAACAGAAGGTGAACAGTGTTACTTTATAAAAGAGACTTTTAGGGCACGGTGACTGGCAGCTGCAAATTTGTGCTGGGCACATTGGAGCACTATAATGTTATCACTGCACTTCACTGACTCCTTCTATGTGATAAGCACACAATAAATCTTTGCTAAGTTGGGTACAGGCCATTTATCTGCCATGGGATAGACAGGTTGACCCCTTTTCTATGAATCTGAGTTGGAGACTACTGTATTCGACCTTCTGACACGTTTTTAAGATTTCTTTTATATGGGCCATTTTTTTAAGTCTTTATTGAATTTGTTACAATATTGCTTCTGTTTTATGATTTGGCATTTTGGTCACGAGGCATGTAAGATCTCAACTTCCCGACCAGGGATCAAACCTGCACCCTCTGCATTGGAAGGCAAAGTTCCAACCACTGGACCATCAGGGAAGTCCCCCTGACCTTTCTTATTCTGTAACTATTTGGTCATCAATTTCTTCCATGAACACATGAGAGAAGGTATGTAAGTAGAAAGTGCAGAAGGATCATACCACTCCAGGGAGCATCGTTCACATGGTAACCAATGGAGCCGAGCAGTGTACACCAAGTGCTGCACTACGTGACAGCCCACTGGGGATCCTCCAAAGTCACAGCTTCTGCAGACACTGTCCTTGTAGAATAAATGGTTGTTGAGAGTAGACCATAATTCCAAGGACTCTGTTGGGATCACTAATTAAATCTGTCTCACATGCCATATGGTGCTTCCCTGGTGGCTCAGTGGTAAAGAATCTGCCTGCCAATGCAGGAGACTCGAGTTCAATCTCTGGGTCAGGAGGACCCCCTGGAGAAGGAAACAGCAACCCACTCTAGTATACTTGCCTGGAGAATCCCAAGGACAGAGGAGCCTGATGGGCTACAGTCCATGGATATGAAGAGTCAGACACAACTTAGCAACTAAAACAAGACATACCACATGAAAAGCAAGTGTTCTTTTGATGACATGGTTAGTATATAAAGCAGGTAAAATTTGACCTTTCTCACTGTGACATCCAGGATCCTGGGCAGGCCAGACAACAGAGCCCAAGGTGATGCCCTGTGATTCAGAGGATGGACTTCAAGTGTGGTTTTGGATTTCACTCAGGGTCTCAGGAAAGTTCAATGACAAGGGAAACCTCAACCCATCCCTAGGTAATTCTGACACACCACCAAAGACCTAGTTTCAGAGAAGCTGAACCTAGCGCCAAGAAGCTTTGGGGAGTCAACTGCAAAATGCTCAGGGTCCTTGCAAGCAAATCCATGTCACAACAGAAAGGTGAAACTGGCCACGTTGAAACTACTCAGACTACAGAAACCCACAAATGCTTCAGATCAGGTCTGTGTTTTAGAGCTGGTTGATCACCACTGTCGAACATACCACTGATCACATATGAAATAGGAAAAAGGCTACAACCTCCAAGGTAGGTAACCAGACCCCACACAGTTCACCATCAGGAAGCCAAGGGTCTCCCAGGATGGCTGTAGAGGAAGTCACCAAGCTCTAGGAAAGAGGTTCAGGTAACAAGTAAGTATGGAGTGTTGACAGCTGTTCTACCCAGTGGTACAGCCCATGGGGATAAAATAGAAGGCTAAAGCCAATCCTCTGACATTGGAAGAGCTCCCGACTGACCCTCCAATCCTAATAATATCAATAACAGTAGAAACTCAATCATCGCGGTGTGTCAGCTGCCCACACCTCACCTATGACATTGGTCTTATTCACCTCATTTTGTAGATGAAGAGACAGAGGCTCAAAGTGGTGGAGCATCCCTCTGCAGCCAAAAGTGGGGAAAGCCAAGACCAGCCCCCAGCAGGCAGACCCCCAGTGACAACACCCACAAAACAAGAGCATGATGGAGTGAGGGCCAGCAGTGGGTAGAGACATCCACACCAGGGCCACCAGCCTGGCAGATCACTGAGGACAGACAGGCTAGGACTCCGGGGAAGGGTGAGAGACATGGGTGGAGGAGAGGGCAGCAATGGCAGCAGAAGAGAGTCCAGAGCTGGTATGTACCTAGAGTATCCCAGGCCTGTGATCCGGGGTTGGCCAGAGCAAAAAGTGTCTGTAACTCAATGACATCACAAAGGTGATGCCTTCTGAGGCATGCATTGAACCTATCTCATGCACATCCCATCATTGTTCAGTCACTAAATTATGTCTGACTCTTTGAGACCCCATGGACTGCAGAATGCCAGGCTTCCCTGTCCTCCACTATCTCCTGGAGCTTGCTCAAACTCATGTCCATCGAGTCAGTGATGCCATCCAACCATCTCATATTCTGTCCTCCCCTTCTTCTCTTGCCTTCAATCTTTCCCAGAATCAGGGTCTTTTTCAATGAGTCGGCTCTTCCCATCAGCTGGCCAAAGTATTGGAGCTTCAGCTTCAGCATGAGTCCTTCCAAAGAATATTCAGCATTGATTTCCTTTAGGATTGACTGATTTGATCTGCTTACAGTCCAAGGAACTCTCAAGTCTTCTCCAGCACCACAGTTCTAAAGCCCATCATATCACTGAAGAATTTATTCTTCCTCAGAAACTCTAAGCCATTCCTCCAAGTCCTCATTCCCCACCATGAACATTAAACTAGACTTCTGTTTTCTCACTGTGCCAAACACATTTTATTGGGCTAATTACTCCATCTCTGATGGTGGCAATTACACTTTGGATCCATGTCATGGTTTAACAGAGGCTGACGGTGCTGGGACTGTAAACTCGAGGCTGCAGTATTGAACAACAGATTAAGTACTAATAAATGGTTTTGTCTCTTCAGTGACTCTGCTGACATCTCATTATCAATGATGATCCTACCTGCTGAGATTCTGAGGGTTGTTTCCTTAGCACTATCGAGTGTTTGCTACCTGGGCTCCATCACGGCAAAGTCTACTACATGAAACTATCTGTAAGCCAAGTTATGTCCTTTGAGAGTACACAGAAAAGCTTTATTGATGTAGTCACTAAGGTGGCTAGCATGCTGCACCCGATGCCCAATGCTAACAAGGGGTACCCCCTGAGTCTGTAGGGCTCAATGGACCAGAGAGAAGGTAGTTGTGAGCCTGTGAGGGGTGGGGGAAGGTGGACAGGAGGGGTTTTCTCAGGCTGCCTTCCTTCGTCTGAGAACAGGGGATTTGGAGAATTATTCAATGAGCTCATTTTTGGAAGTGTTTCTGGACTCAGCTCCACTGAGATGCTGAATTAGGACACAGTATTCCCAGGTTTTGACTTATTAAAGGAGTCACAGGTTAATATGATTGAAGATACTGACCAAAATGGAAGTTCAAGAGTTCTCATTTGAGCATTTTTTAATAATAATGAACACTTAGAAACAGTATTCATGGCCAAAAATAAAGTAATAATCTATTTTATCACAGCAAGTCTTGAAAGATGTCATAATGTGTTAGATGTGAAAAGCAAAATCAAAACTTTATTTTTCCGAATTTTAAAAGTAATTTAAATGTGCATGTTTCTATGTATATCTGTTCACATGTGTGTATATACAATATTATGTATTAATAAAATATATGAATAGTGTAACGTACTTGTAAAGACAAATTTTTATATTATGTTTCACATTAGAAGAGTATATGCAAAATGTTGCTGAAGTTATTTCTGAGTTGTGGGTTTACAAAGGATTTTTCTTTTATTCTTCATATTTTTCACATTTTTAAGTCTCTATAATAAGCATGTATAATTTTATAGTGAAACAGTTAAGAAGCCTCCGGTTAATATGATAATCAGAAACACACTGTATCAAGACATGAATATCTCTTAACTTTTCACTCATTGCTCCTCTAACCAGCTGACTGTGCCTCTTGCACACATTAGTGATCATGGAAGCAGGTCTACCAGTGCAGACCAATATGTGGTCATCCCAGGGCACAAAATCCAAGGCTCCCACGTGCACAGGTGCCCACGTGCTGTGCCCTGTATCACCCAGGGCTGTGGTAGAGACAGAGGTATATGACCGGCTGGGGAGAAGCTGAAATGTCTTTGAATATAAGAACGAAAATGTGTTTGCCCTTTGCTAGGGAATGGGAACTCTTTCATCTCCAAAACACAGAGCAAAGATAGAAAATGCCTGCAGAGAAACACCAGCAACAGAGCCAAGAGTTCCTACAAAACATGGAAATAGGCACAGACATCACTGGGTCTTTCCATGTGACTCTTCCTTCAGCTAAGAAGGAAAATTATGTTCTAGGTTTCCCTGGGGGCTTCCCTGGTGGCTCATCGGTAAAGAATTTGCCTGCAATGCAGGAAGATGTGAGTTCAATCCCTGGGTCGGGAAGATCCCCTGGAGGAGGGCATGGCAACTCACTCTAGTATTCTTGCTTGGAGAATCCCATGGACAGAGGAGCCAGGCAGGCTACCGTCTATGGGGGGTCACAAACTTAGCAGCTAAACAAACAAAAAATGCCATCAGAATTTTTTAATATTAAGTAATGTGTATTGTCAAAAATAGTCTATAGTCAAAATAATCTTTAAATGGTAAAATGCATCTTCCATATTTAAATTTTTGTGGCAGGGACATTTCATCCACTGGAGGAGGGCAGGCCACTGCAGCATCTAATCAAGACACCAGTGCTGCCCAATTTTCACCCATCAGTCCCCTCCAGCGCGGCTGCTGATCCCTGGGAATGGTTCACTGGCAAAATGTTCTGAGTGCCGGCACTGCTTCTTCTAGAAGCGTTTAAAGCTTTGTTTACAAGCATCTGTATCTGAATCACCAGTGGGCCTTTAAAAAAGCTAAGTTTCTGGGCTACAGCTGGTCCTACTGAACCAGTCCTCGGTCCCTCCTGGGTCCCCACCCTGAGGTCTACCTCTTACCTGCTTCTCAGGTGAACCACATGCATGTTCCAGGTTGAGAAACTGCCTGGCTGCCTTAAATGTTGTCAGATTTTGCCTCAGGAGAAATTCTTCCTCAACTTACTGACTCTCCTTTTCTTTCTCCTGTCCCTTCTCCCAGAAAACAAGTTTTTGCACATTAAGAGCCTTGTCTCTTCATGTAGTTTAAACCTCGGATGACGTATTTCATTGGGTCAGAGCAGTTTTCTCACCCTGTCAATTAAAGTGGAGCCTTTGAAAATGTGCTTAAACTGAGACTGTCAAAATGAAGCCTGTCACGGAGTCACCTTGAGTCCCTTTGGGGACGTGAAAGGTGGGTTGGCTGGGAGCAGAGGGCACGATGAGGGAGAGAGCTGAATACCAAGGCACAGAGGAGACCAGGAGGGCATACGGCAGGCTGCTCCAGGAAATCACAGACTTAACAAGCAGATGCTTGTTAAGCTCCTGCTCACCAGAGGCGTGGTGACCTTTCAAAGATGAGCCACAGCCCAGAAGAGGAGAGGGAGCGAGGAAGGACTAGTGGAGCCAAGACTAAGCGAGATGGCTGCAGCATCACAGGCTCCTACCCCCAGAGGCTCACTGCCAGCCCTGTTGTCTGTGCAGACACCACATCAGCCACACCCCAGCAGGGACGGTGGAACCTCTGATGAGGAGAAGGTCCATGCAGAAGCTCTGCTCACCATCAGTCCCCTGGGCTTTTCCGGAATTCTGATCTCTTAAATGGTTCATGTTTCAAATCCTCAAAAGAATTCCAAACTACCCATATCCGCTTCATTTACTAAATCCCTAGAGTTAGATTCTTTTTTTTTTTTTTAATAAATTTATTTATTTTAGTTGGGGGCTAATTACTTTACAATATTGTAATAGTTTTTGCCATACATTGACATGAATCAGCCATGGGTTTACATGTGTTCCCCTTCCTGGACCCCCCACCCACCTCCCTCCCCATCCCATCCCTCTGGGTCATCCCATTGCCCAGGCCCTGAGCCCTTGTCTCATGCATCGAACATGGAATGGTGTTCTGTTAGAGTTAGATTCTTAGCAATGAGATGCCTGGAAATAATGAGACCTTGTGGGTACATCCCATATAAGACTGATATTAAACAATCTTGAATTGATACATAAAAAAGCATAGACTTATAATGTGAGGATTTTTTTTAATTACCTTATAATTTGCATGGCTGGTTTCACAAATAAGTTTGGATACTTTATCAAAGTTGCCAGAAAGGCCGACTGATAACAGAGCATCCAATTGTAGGGCTGATTGGTTCCATCTCAGATATTAACTCCACTTGGGGAAGACAGTGAATAACCAAAATTAGGTTAAGAGGGAAAATAAATACAGCCATAAACCAAGCACTTTCACATGAGCAATAAATACATCATGTGATTATGAAGTTGCTAAAAACAATAAGGAAGCGACAAAGCCTATAGTCCAAACCGGTGCAGTTTTGATAGTGAGAAAGGGTCCTATTAATGGCTATGTCAAAACACCCTAAACTGAGCTGTCCTTACAAATCTAACAATAAAGTGGGTAGAAAGTGGAGGATGTCACATCAAAATAAGCGTGTATAACTGAGAAGAAGCTATGGAAAAGGAAAGAGATCCCATGACAGGAAACAGCATGAGAAGAGTTGTGGCAAAAAGTCCTCACAGAGAAAAGTGAGTTTATGCAGCTGCCTCTAGACAGAGGTGAATTTGAGTGGAAGCTAGTGATGGGGAAACTTCAAGACCCCTTCTCAGATCCTGGAAATGTGTTCATATGTTCCTATCTTTTGTAAAATAAGAAAAAATAAAAACTGTTCGTGCTGTTTTACTGAAAGAAGTACCATCAAGTTGTATAAGCAACAGAGTTCAGGGTTTCTGAGCACAAGCCATTTGTTCTCCTTGCATGCCCTTGCAATAAACCTTTCTTCAAAAAAACAAAAGCAAACAAACAAACAAAATAAAACCCAATTGTATGAGCATCAGAGCCACAGCACCGAGACCTGCAAAGCAGATTCTCCTGCACAGCCAGCTCCAGGCTCCCAGGCATCAATGCCAGGCTGATCCCCTGAAGAAACAAAAGGCTTTTCCAAAACATCAGTGTTCCTCCTCTGAATTCCTAATTTTTCTCAGCCACAATTATCAGGAGAAGTGGGAGCAGCCTGTGAGCCCCCTTCCCAAAGTGGTGGGACCCAAAGTAGACGGTAAATGAGAGAGTCCACCAGCTGGGTTGTACTAAACCAGCCATTTGAACATCACTAAACTGCCCATGGAGAAAGTTACATGCTGAGCTGCAAAGTGAAGGCTACTGGAGCTTTAGATACGTGTGGATCTTGGCCCAATACGAAAGTGAGTTTGCGGGTCTGCTCTGTGGATGAAGCCAGATCATATCTGTTTGCAAACTCTGACAAACTGTGCATGAGAACAGACGCCCCTAGTAGCTAAGTGTCATTTCATGGACTCCGTCCCCTCGGGACATAGCAATCACCCTGTCCCCACCATCCTCTCCATGTGCACACACACACAGAAGCTACAAAGGCTGAAGAGCAAGTGAGCTGACTTTCTAGAACAGGACTCGGGACTCTCCAGAACCCAATGCCAGCCTATGCTGAAGCACATATAAAAGATGCATAATCTGCCTCACTTTCTTGAACTGAACCCATGGAGGGGAGAGAGGAGGTGACAGTTCCTTCCTCAGAACAATGGAAATCTGAGAGCTGAGTGGGAGAAATTAGTGATGATAACAAGATGTCTGTCAACTTTTGAAAAATTAGAGTCAGGAAACCCAAAAGGAAAGTTGAAAGAAGACAAGTTAGGTTATATCAAGATTTGACACATCACTGAATACCTACTAATGAAAAAGATTTTATTTTAGCTTTCTTATTGTCTTTATGAATAATTCTTGTTAAAATCACATAACATTTTCATAAAAGCATCAAGAGCATTAAAAAATAACCTTATTTTCAAGATGGAAGAGAGTGTGACAGGCAGGTTCATTCTCTAAAAGAGGCAGAAGCTCACGCTTGCATCTATTTTCTTTTAATTTTTGAAAGCATTACTGTACATAATTCAGGTGGAAGCAGAGAGAGAAGCTTTAATATGTGCCAATTGTTGATATTCTGTCAGAAGTTTTAAGAAACGGGTTGCAGTAGAGCCGGATAGACACCTTGGGAGCGAAAGTGAGGACAATTTTCTGATTTGAGTATCTTCCTCGAGGGACTGAAATACAATTTGTCAGGATAATAGACCACATCATTTTCTGTGGTCAGCAGATGTGACAAAGCTACATGGCCAAATGGCTTCTTAAACTTGATTGGATATCTAATAATGCTAATGTTGGTGATCATTTGGAGATAACTGGTGATTACGGATAGCCATGAAACCTCCCTAGAGGAGGCATGGCAACCCACTCCAGTATTTTTACCTGGAGAATCCCACGGACTGAGGTGCCTGAAAGGTTACAGTCCATAGGGTCGCAGAGTCAGACACAACCAAAATGACTAAGCACACACATGAAACCTCCACATCCTGGAAGACTTGCTCAAAAATCTTCATTGTTGGTGCATGTTTATATCCAAACCAGGGGCCATAGCTTGGAGTACGGGCCACCAGGAGGCAGCTAGGGTCCAGAGGTCCTGGGTTTCAATTCCATCTCCATCTCTTGCGAATTGTATTACTAAGAGCAATTACATAGCAATTACACGACTTCTCCAGACCTCAGTCTGGTGTGTGATGCTTAATAAAGAAACAAAACACTTAGTGTTGTTGGACTTACCATCTTATAAATCAACTGAGGGAGAATGTCCATATTTACACCATTGAGTTTTCCTATCAAGGCATATAGCTAGTCTTGCCATTTCTCAGTTAAACTGAAAACCTCAATTAAATGTTAAGGGAACTTTAGGGTAATGGCTTCTGGCTTCAGTAGAAAATGTGAGAAGAAGGCTTTCTTATCCAGTTCAGTTCAGTTCAGTCACTCAGTCATGTCTGACTCTTTGCGATCCCATGAACCACAGCACACCAGGCCTCCCTGTCCATCACTAACTCCCTAAGTCCACCCAAATCCATGTCCATCTAGTTGGTGATGCCATTCAGCTGTTTCATCCTCTGTCATCCCCTTCTCTTGCCCTCAATTTTTCCCAGCATCAGAGTCTTTCCCAATGAGTCAGCTCTTTGCATCAGGTGGCCAAAGTATAGGAGTTTCAGCTTCAACATCAGTCCTTCCAATGAACACCCAGGACTGATCTCCTTTAGGATGGACTGGTTGGATCTCCTTCAGTCCAAGGGACTCTCAAGAGTCTTCTCCAACACCACAGTTAAAAAGCATCAATTCTTTGGCACTCAGCTTTCTTTACAGTCCAACTCTCACATCCATACATGACCACTGGAAAAACCATAGCCTTGGCTGGATGGACCTTTGCTGGCAAAGTAATGTCTCTGCTTTTTAATATGCTATCTAGGTTGGTCATAACTTTCCTTCCAAGGAGTAAGTGTCTTTTAATTTCATGGCTGCAGTCACCATCTGCACTGATTTTGGAGCCCAAAAAAATAAAGTCAGCCACTGTTTCCACTGTTTACCCATCTATCTGCCAAGAAGTGATGGGACCGGATGCCATGATCTTAGTTTTCTGAATGTTGAGCTTTAAGCCAACTTTTTCATTTTCCTCTTTCACTTTCATCAAGAGGCTCTTTAGTTCCTCTTCACTTTCTGCCATAAGGCTGGTGTCATCTGCATATATGAGGTTATTGATATTTCTCCCGGCAATCTTGATTCCAGCTTGTGCTTCCTCCAGCCCAGAGTTTCTCATGATGTACTCTGCCTATAAGATAAATAAGCAGGGTGACAATATACAGCCTTGACGTTCTCCTTTTCCTATTTGGAACCAGTCTGTTGTTCCATGTCCAGTTCTAACTATTGATTCCTGACCTGCATACAGGTTTTTCAAGAGGCAGGTCAGGTGGTCTGGTATTCCCATCTCTTTCAGGATTTTCCACAGTTTATTGTGATCCACACAGTCAAAGGCTTTGGCATAGTCAATAAACCAGAAATAGATGTCTTTCTGGAACTTTCTCACTTTTTCGATGATCCAGCAGATGTTGGCAGTTTGATCTCTGGTTCCTCTGCCTTTTCTAACACCAGCTTGAACATCTGGAAGAGTTCACGGTTCACATATTGCTGAAGCCTGGCTTGGAGAATTTTGAGCATTACTTTACTAGTGTGTGAGATGAGTGCAATTGTGCAGTAGTTTGAGCATTCTTTGGCATTGTCTTTCTTTGGGATTGGGATGAAAACTGACCTTTTCCAGTCCTGTGGCCACTGCTGAGTTTTCCAAATTTGCTGACATATTGAGTGCAGCATTTTCACAGCATTATCTTTTAGGATTTGAAATAGCTCAACTGGAATTCCGTCACCTCCACTAGCTTTGTTCGTAGTGATGCTTCTTAAGGCCCACTTGACTTCACATTCCAGGATGTCTGGCTCTAGGTGAGTGATCACACCATCGTGATTAACTGGGTCGTGAAGATCTTTCTTGCACAGTTCTTCTGTGTATTCTTGCCACCTCTTCTTCATATCTTCTGCTTCTGTCAGGTCCCTACCATTTCTGTCCTTTATTCAGCACATCTTTGCATGAAATGTTCCCTTGGTAGCTCTAATTTTCTTGACAAAATCTCTAGTCTTTCCCATTCTATTGTTTTCCTCTATTTCTTTGCATTGACTGCTGAGGAAGGCTTTCTTATCTCTCCTTCCAATTCTTTGGAACTCTGCATTCAAATGAGAATATCTTTCCTTTTCTCCTTTGCTTTTCACTTCTCTTCTTTTCACAGCCATTTGTAAGGCCTTCTCAGACAGCCATTTTGCTTTTTTGCATTTCTTTTCCATGGGTTTGGTCTTGATCCCTGTCTCCTGTATAATGTCACGAATCTCCATCCATAGTTCATCAGGTATTCTGTCTATAAGATCTAGTCCTTTAAATCTATTTCTCACTTCTACTGTATAGTCATAAGGGATTTGATTTAGGTCATACCTGAATGGTCTAGTGGTTTTCTCCACTTTCTTCAATTTCAGTCGGAATTTGGCAATAATGAGTTCATGATCTGATCCACAGTCAGCTCCCAGTCTTGTTTTTGCTGACTGTATAGGGCTTCTCCATCTTTGGCTGCAAAAAATATAATCAATCTGATCTCGATGTTGACCATCTGATGATGTCCATGTGTAGAATCTTCTCTTGTGTTATTAGAAGAGGGTGTTTGCTATGACCAGTGCATTCTCTTGGCAAAACTCTATTAACCTTTGCCCTGCTTCATTCTGTACTCCAAGGCCAAATTTGCCTGTTATTCCAGGTGTTTCTTGACTTCCTACTTTTGCATTCCAGTCCCCTATAATGAAAAGGACATGTTTTTTGGGTGTTAGTTCTAGAAGATCTTGTAGGTCTTCATAGAACTGTTTAACTTCAGCTTCTTTGGCATTACTTCTTATCCAAGTTAAGTCCTTTACTCATCCTTTGTGCTATGCTGGCAAAATAAATCTCTCAAGTTAAATATCTTCATAAACATGTGAGTTCTTGATGCTTAATGGACCAATTATCTCAGCAACTCCCAAATAAGTGAAGCATTGAAATGCTGGCAATTAAGTGATACGTTTCATGGGAACCATAGATACTCCCAGGTCTGAATGCCTGATTGCAAATTATCCAGCTTCCTAGTTTTCCTTTGTCTCCCTCCTGCTCAGTGCTGGGAAATCTGCTCTCTCCACACCTCTACTAGGAGGAGAGCAAATTGAAACAGGAAGAAAGGGTCACCAAACTGACTTCATTCTCTGTGAAATGCTTTTTAAATAGCAATTGAGCTACTCTTGAATGTTGTGTTGCTGATTTGGGCCAAAGTAATAAAATATGAGAAAACAAATTGTGGCATAAGAATTAAAAAGTAAGACATACACGTATGTGATAACATTATATGCATGTGATAGAGTTATACATCTGTAATACTCTTCCTGCAAAAGAAACCAATGGAAAACTACTGCTAACAATAAGACAGTTGAGTGCAATAGTTTTAGATTGATATTTTTTTTAAATAACCTTCACATATAAAACAAAACTCAACTAAGATATATAACAGAAAAGAAGATCTAATTTACACTCAGAAAAAAATTGAGCATAAACTTAACAAGATTAAGAAACATAAAATCTATATAAGGAAAATCATAAAATATTCCTAAACACTACAGAGTTAACTGAAAAATGGAAAGGCCAGCAGTATGCCTCAATAGGAAAACTCAGTCCTGTAAACATGTCAGTTCTCCCTCAGCTGATTTATCACTTAATGCCATCTCTGTAAAATATCAACAGACATTTTTCCTGGAACTAGACAAGGTGGGCATAAAGTTCACATAGAAGAAAAAGCAAGCAAGAATAACTACAAAAACCCTGGGAAAGGAGCACAATAGGTCAGGTAGAGTGGAGAAACTATTTTTGTCATATATCAGACAACATCTTAAATTACCGTTGAGGTATAAATGATAAAGTCTAATTAAAAACAGCATAATGTTGGATCATGAATGTACTGACTAACTGAACAAAACAGAAAATCCACAAATAGACACAGTTGCATGTGAAAATGTAGAATGTACATGGGAAATATAGAATTTCAGATCTGTGGGAAAAGAATATATTTCTTAATAAAGTGATATTGGACTAGTTGAATAGAGATATAGAAAATGATAAAATAGTATCTATTTCTTTTACATTGGACACCAGGAAAATTCCAAACAGTTTAGATGTTTAAATGTAGGAAGTAAAACCACACAAACATAAGACAAAAAAGGGTGAATTTCTTCACTGCCTGAAAATGCACAAAGCTTTCCTAATTGTGATTCAAAACACAGAAGCAACAAGGGAAAATATTGATAAATTTAGCTACCTAAAATTAACACATTTGCAGAACCAAATTATAAGACAAATGACAAAGTAGGGAAATAGATTTACAACACCTGTCACAGACACAGACAGAGTTAATAGATCTAATGCATAAAGAGATTCTAAAAGTAGAGAAGATCAAGAACCTGGGAGACAAATGGGCAAGAGGTAACAATAAAAAAACTTAGAAAAAGAAATGCAGATGATCCTTAAACATAGAGCAAGATGCTCAATCTTGTATATAGAAAATAAATGTAGATTAAAATCTAATCTTCTGGTGGAAAAAAAAGTGAAAGTGAAAGTCACTCAGTCATATCCAGCTCTTTGAAAAAGTCCAAATATTGGACAGTATACCCACCACTACCTTGCCAATAGAGTTTTGGCTAATAGAGTTTTGCCAAGAGAACACACTGGTCATAGCAAACACCCTCTTCCAACAACACAGGAGAAGACTCTACACATGGACATCACCAGATGGCCAACACTGAGATCAGATTGATTATATTCTTTGTAGCCAAAGATGGAGAAGCTCTATACAGTCAGCAAAAACAAGACCGGGAGCTGACTGTGGCTCAGATGATGAACTCCTTATTGCTAAATACAGACTTAAATTGAAGAAAGTGGGGAAAACCAGTAAACCATTCTGGTATGATCTAAATCAAATCCCTTATGATTATACAGTGGAAGTGAGAAATAGATTTAAGGGACCAGATCTGATAGACAGAGTGCCTGATGGACTATAGACAGAGGTTCGGGACATTGTACAGGAGACAGGGATCAAAACCATCCCCAGGAAAAAGAAATGCAAAAAAGCAAAATGGCTGTCTGAGGAGGCCTTACAAATGGCTGTGAAAAGAAGAGAAGTGAAAAGCAAAGGAGGAAAGGAAATATATACCCATTTGAATGCAGAGTTCCAAAGAATTGGAAGGAGAGATAAGAAAGCCTTCCTCAGCAGTCAATGCAAAGAAATAGAGGAAAACAATAGAATGGGAAAGACTAGAGATTTTGTCAAGAAAATTAGAGCTACCAAGGGAACATTTCATGCAATGATGGGCTCAATAAAGGACAGAAATGGTAGGGACCTGACAGAAGCAGAAGATATGAAGAAGAGGTGGCAAGAATACACAGAAGAACTGTGCAAGAAAGATCTTCACGACCCAGTTAATCACGATGGTGTGATCACTCACCTAGAGCCAGACATCCTGGAATGTGAAGTCAAGTGGGCCTTAAGAAGCATCACTACGAACAAAGCTAGTGGAGGTGACGGAATTCCAGTTGAGCTATTTCAAATCCTAAAAGATAATGCTGTGAAAATGCTGCACTCAATATGTCAGCAAATTTGGAAAACTCAGCAGTGGCCACAGGACTGGAAAAGGTCAGTTTTCATCCCAATCCCAAAGAAAGACAATGCCAAAGAATGCTCAAACTACTGCACAATTGCACTCATCTCACACACTAGTAAAGTAATGCTCAAAATTCTCCAAGCCAGGCTTCAGCAATATGTGAACCGTGAACTCTTCCAGATGTTCAAGCTGGTGTTAGAAAAGGCAGAGGAACCAGAGATCAAACTGCCAACATCTGCTGGATCATCGAAAAAGTGAGAAAGTTCCAGAAAGACATCTATTTCTGGTTTATTGACTATGCCAAAGCCTTTGACTGTGTGGATCACAATAAACTGTGGAAAATCCTGAAAGAGATGGGAATACCAGACCACCTGACCTGCCTCTTGAAAAACCTGTATGCAGGTCAGGAATCAATAGTTAGAACTGGACATGGAACAACAGACTGGTTCCAAATAGGAAAAGGAGAACGTCAAGGCTGTATATTGTCACCCTGCTTATTTATCTTATAGGCAGAGTACATCATGAGAAACTCTGGGCTGGAGGAAGCACAAGCTGGAATCAAGATTGCCGGGAGAAATATCAATAACCTCATATATGCAGATGACACCAGCCTTATGGCAGAAAGTGAAGAGGAACTAAAGAGCCTCTTGATGAAAGTGAAAGAGGAGAGTGAAAAAGTTGGCTTAAAGCTCAACATTCAGAAAAGTAAGATCATGGCTTCTGGTCCCATCACCTCATGGCAAATAGATGGAGAAACAGTGGAAACAGTGAAAGACTTTATTTTTTTGGCTCCAAAATCAGTGCAGATGGTGACTGCAGCCATGAAATTAAAAGATACTTACTCCTTGGGAGGAAAGTTATGACCAACCTAGATAGCATATTAAAAAGCAGAGACATTACTTTGCTGACAAAGGTCCATCTAGTCAAGGCTATGGTTTTTCCAGTGGTCATGTATGGATGCGAGAGTTGGACTATAAAGAAATCAGAGCGCCAAAGAATTGATGCTTTTGAACTGTGTTGGAGAAGACTCTTGAGAGTCCCTTGGACTGCAGGAGATCCAACTAGTCCATCCTAATGGATATTAGTCCTGGGTGTTCATCAGAGGGTCTGATGTTGAAGCTGAAACTCTAATACTTTGGCTACCTGATGCCAAGAGCTGACTCATTGGAAAAGACCCTGATGCTGGGAAAGATTGAGGGCAGGAGAAGAAGGGGATGACAGAGGATGAGATGGTTGGATGGCATCACCGACTCAATGGACATGAGTTTGGGTGGGCTCCAGGAGTTAGTGTTGGACAGGGAGGCCTGGCGTGCAGCAGGCCTCCTGGGGTCGCAGCTCATGGGGTCACAAAGAGTCGGACCCGACTGAGTGACTGAATTGAACTGAACTGAACGTTGCCAATATTACATCGGTAGTTATGGCAGGTACAAGAAGAAACAAACAAGGACAAAGATCTAAGGAAATGTTTTAAATGGTTTTTTTTTACATGCAGATGAATGCTTAATTCAAATGAATGCAGAACTGGCCGATTTCAAGCCTGCATTGGTTTCATGAAGTCCTACCCACGGACTGCTCAGTCAATCTTCCCAAGCTTGGTTTGAAAGCTTAGAGAATCCCTGATTAATATTCTTCTGTGGTTGTTTCTTTTTCTTGGCCTTTTCATAACTGAGAATGTTACTGTACATTTCTTGCTTATTCTGGACCTACAACTAGACTTTCTAGTCTCCCTGTGATGGTGTCTCTACCAGTAACCACAAAGTTTAGGGCTCTGTAAACCCTGCCCCCCAAATGGGTCTGTGTTTGGAGCAGAAACATTTTTGACCTATGTCTTGTCTATGCTCCAGTGGCACTATAAAATCACAGAGCTAGCAACAGACATTATGTCCATTTGTCTTTCATCAGACAAGTCAGGTACGGCAGTGGGGGCATATTGCTGACTCTGGTTGAAGGCCCTCCCAGAATGCCTCCTCCTCCATTGCCAAAGGCAAGAGGCATTGTCAACTAAGCACTCAGAAATGGGATAGTACAAAAAGGCAAGAGGAAATGTTTTCACCGTAAACACCCTACCTCAACTGGACAAATCGGGAATGCAAGGGCCATTTCCTGAAATACCCTCTTCTGTCATTCCATCTGGCACACCTAATTGGAGATTTTCAGGATAATTGGCTCTTTGGGATATTTAAAAGCAAAAATAGCCAGTTCTGTTAATGGAAGATCAGGTGTTGGACCTTTCAAAACTATTATTCACAGTCGTTAAGACAGTTCCAGGAAAAGCACCACGGGACAATGTGGTGCCCGTTAGCCCCAGCTGCAAGATCGAACTGACAGCCGTGGCACCACAGGGTCCCCCAGAAGCTGCCACCAGAACCGAGGCTTCCAGAGTCTCTACAGGGCTTTGTACAGAACCCCTGTCCAGGGCTCAGTCTTGGGACCAAGAAAGAGAAAGTGTTTGTCGTTCAGTGGTGACTCTTTTTGACCCCATGGACTGTAGCCCACCAGGCTCCTCTGTCCATGGGATTTTCCTGGCAAGTATATTGGAGTGGGTTGCCATTTCCATCTCCAGGGGATATTCCCAACCCAGGGATTGAACTCTGGTCTCCTGCATTGCAGGCAGATTCTTTACCATCTGAGCCACCAGGGAAGCCCCAGAAAGACAAAGAAGAAGTAAGATTTTATGTGAACTGAGGGATAGTCTGATGGTCCCCAGCTGATGCTGGGAAAGATTGAGGGCACGAGGAGAAAGGGGGCGACAGAAGATGAGATGATTGAATGGAATCACTGACTCAATGGACATGAGTCTGAGCAAACTCTGGGAGATAGTGAAGGACACGGAAGCCTGGCGTGCTGCAGTCTGTGTGGTCGCAAAGAGTCGGACACAACTGAGCACCTGGACAACAACCCCAGCTAGATGTGTTTGTCACTTGAGAATTTCTTCTTTTACCAATCATGGAGTCTTTCAACTGTGTTATCCCCTGGGGGTGGAAGGAGGTAGACTTAAACCCACCTAAACAAAGAGATGTAAGAACAGATTGCCGGATGGCCTCCTGCTTGGCAGCCGAGAATAAAGGGTTTATTGTATTCTCCACTGATCATTATCCACATTTGCTCTTGATCGATCCCAGAGTTTGCCATCTTGACTTATCACTGGGATATTTATTCTCTTCCAAACACCGCCATACACTTCAGCCCATGGCAGTAAGTGAGCAAGTTGTGACTGGAACCCAGGCATCTTGTAGACCTGGAGGCTGATGGCCACAGAAGTAACAGAGAGACAGCAGCCTCGCTCTTCCTCTGGGGAGCAAACACCAGACAGACCCGCAGTGAGGAAAGCCCAAACAAACCTTTCTTCCGAAACACATCTTATTTATTTAAAGATGTAGTTTCAGAACAGTATATAACATATGTTGACAATTGTTCCTGACTTTCCTTATAGGGCTTATTCTAAAGCTTCAGAAATTCCTTTCCAGGGCTTTTGTGCAGCAAGAGGCGAAGCATGTTCACATGAAGAATTGTTGTCACTCTGGGGGTGGAGGGGGAGGAATGCAGGAGTCACTCACAGGGCTACAGACCACAGGTAGTGTAGGTGGTAAAGAATCCTCCTGCCAAGCAGGAGAGGTAGGTTTGATCCCTGGGTCGAAATGGCAACTGTAAGGTATAGTTCGGGCTGAGGCAGAAAAGGAAAGATGACCTCAACAGAAGTAGGTTACCTTTATTCAGGCAAAGAGGGGCGACAGTCGGCCTAACGACCAGGCTGAGCACCAAGAGGGATCAGGGAGGCTCCATATTTATAAGGAAGTTTGTGGAAGCACTAAGGGAAACATTAATCAGGCGGGATGTTTTGGGTATTCTTTAGTTGAGATGGCATTTGTAGTTGGGCAGGGGGTGATAAGTCTTCTGGGCAGATGTAGGGGGTGGAAGGTTTCTGGACAGGGGATGATAAGTCCCAGATAGAAGCAACTGGGCATCAGGGCAGGACCTAAAGTTCTGTTTTGTTTTCTCCGAAGTTAGATGATTCAGCAAGAGCCTTTGAGATTGTTGTTTTCTTTTCTAGGCCCAAAGACTCCTTCAGCAATCCACTCCAGTATTCTTGTTTGGGAAATCCCACAGACAGAAGAACCTAGTGGGCTACAGTCCATGGGGTTGCAAAGAGTCAGACGTGACTGAGCATGCACACACACACACACATCCTCCATGGAAATTCTCAAGTCCTGTCACTTCCATTGATACCACGTCCCTCCTGCCCCACCAGACAGTGTGCGGGGAGGCACACTTCCTTCTGAGCCATAATTATAGCTGTCAGGAATCCAAAGCAATCACTTTGCCTCTAAGGAGCTAGGTTAGTTTTCTTAAAAGTGCAATGGAGCTCTCCTTTCCACTCATGTACATTTTCCCAGCGACATCTATGATCTTTAATTCCTGTTCTTACCTACTTACCATCCCTGGTTTAACTGGAGTGTCCACTGGGGCACTGCTATACAAAAGTTGATTGGGTCTGAACAGATACTGCAATGTGTGTAATATAACAGTTCTATAAGGATGTGCCTGGATTCACATTTGTAACTGATATGAGGAGCAGGAGGCACCAACTGGGTGGAAATTCCACCACATTTAATAATGTGAGAAGCAGATTTAGATGAAAGATAATTCAAGGCGTTGCGCATATTTCTAGCTTTATCTCCAATTTGTTTTCTAGCAATCTTCATATAATCTTATTTGGAGATGCAATATCTATTCCTCTGTCTAGATCCCTTAGTAAGTTTCCTTCTAGAGATATTTTCTCATTTAAAAAGTCAGTGCTTTATCTTTTTATTGAAAGATACACAGTACAAAGAAAAGCTGGCACTAACTCCAGACGTATTCATCGGAAACACAATCAGGCTATTATTTCAAAGACGAAGCTGAAATCCAAATGGATGTTCTACAGACTGACGCTTGCCAAGACGTGTTGAAACTCCTCAGAACATTACTCAGGACTGAAGTAGCAATGCTTGTGCTTGTCAAGATGATAGAAAGTATGTAAAGGTGCATTTTTATTGGATTATTTCCTAAACACAGGTAGTAAAATGATTGTGCTGTGTGCTCAGTCATGTCAGTTGTGTCCGACTCTATGCAACCTCATAGACTGTATCCTGCTAGGCTCCTCAGTCCGTGGGATTCTCCAGGCAAGAATACTGGAGTGGGTTGCCATGCCCTCCTCCAGGGTATCTTCCCAATCCAGGAATCAAACCTGTGTCTCTTGTGTCTCCTGCACTGAGCAGGCAGATTCTTTACCAACTATGCCATCTGGGAAGCCCATTACTTACATGAGACACTGGATATGAGTGCATGAAAGAGGCTTTTAAATCCACCGCCACTCCATGAGCCAGTGCTTCAATCTCATTTTCAGACTTTCTGAGTCATTCATTTCAAGGGAAACAAGCTATGCCATTTAAAAATTCAATTCGCTTTCCTACCATTGCTTTCCTCTGCTGCTTACACATTTTAAATGTTTTATTTGTACCAAACACAAACTCTTAAAAACAGAGTTTACTCTAAGCATCACTTAAGAGTGAGAACCTCAATCATAAAACTACATTTTCTCACTCATTTTGGCAGCTTGATTTCTGGGAAGCGATCTCATCTAGGCTGGCTAATTACATGTCCTTAAGTATCTGGCATAAGATAATTGCTTTTTTCTGATGTGTGGAAGAAAATCTAATCTTTAGGACAGCAGCCTCTCACACTTGCTGTAAGTCTGAATGCCAAGTTTGCTACCAATTCATCTACTCACTCAACACATGCTTACTGAGAGCCTACTGGCTCCCGGGCACAAAAATGGAATTGAGTACCAAGTACTATGACTGAAATACTATGAAGGAAGCTTGATGTGGGGGATACAGTGGGGTTAATCTAAGGCTTCTCTTATCCTGGCTGGCTCTGAACCTCTGCAGCATGTGAGTGCTTCAAAGACAAAGTGAAGGACTTCTCTGGTGGACCAGTGGTTAAGACTCCATGCTTTCCATGCCCAGGAAACGGGTTCTATCTCTGGTCTAGGAAGATCCCACATGCTTCTCAGAGCAACTAAACCCGTGTGCCACAACTACTGAGCCTGCATGCTAGAGCCCGTGCTCCTCAACAAGAGAAGCACTGCAATGAGAAGCCTAAGCAAAACTAGACAGTATCCCCCACTTGCTACAACTAGAGAAAGCCCACGCAGCAACAAAGATCCAGCATAACCAAAAAAAAAGACAAAGTGGGATCCTAGTTAAAGCAGCAAAGTAAAAGTGTTAGTCGCTCAGTCAGGCTCGACCCCTGACTGCGACCCCATGGACTGTAGCACACCAGGTTCCTCTGTTCATGGAATTCTCCAGGCAAGAATACTGGAGTGGGTGGCCATTTCCTTCTCCAGGGGATCTTCCTGACCCAGGGATCAAATCTAGGTCTCCCACATTGCAGGCGGATATTTTACAGTCTGAGCACTTGTATCTATTCTTTTTCAAATTCTTTTCCCATTGATGTTAGTACAGAAAATTGAGTAGAGTTCCCCATGATACACAGTAGGACCTTGTTGGTTACGTATTTTATATTTAGTAATGTATACATGTCAGTCTGTGGGGCTTTCTTAAAAAAAAAATTTTAAGGGAGATTCAGAATCTGCCTCCTCTGCTCTTCAGTGACAGTAGTTTCCGTGAAGGGTGGGGGACGGGCCCCTCCCAATGACCTACACTTTCTTTTTCAGGATTTTAAGAGACTTGGGAAAATATCTTTGTTCTCTAACATATCACTTGATAGTGTTGTCCTTGGGCTTTAAATGAAAAAGCTAAATGCATACATGTATGGTGTGTGGGATGTGTGTGAGTGTCTGTGTGTGACTTTCTAGGTGTCACTCAGAGCAAACCCCACAGCCACACACTCTAACATCTCGAGGTGAGATGATTAGCCAGGCTACATCCATGTGCGTGATGTTCCTGCAGACACCGATTCTCTATAATCTGCTGCACCAGCTGGGGACCTTGTAACTGTGCACTCAGACCATATGCCAGACCGCCACCATCAGACTGTCTGGACAGGGGCTTCGGGAGCTGTGCATTTATGTAACAGGTGTCTCCATTGAGGTTAACATCCTCTTGTGAGAGAGTCACTGCTCTAAGCTATGGTTATACGTATGCATATTCAGTTCAGGTATTTCAATTTTAGATACTGAAGATAAGAAAGGATATAGGCACAGCCAAATTTTCTCCTATGTTTCTTGCATTAACTAAGTAACTGGGGCAAAAAGTCTTATCTTGCACTCCCACTACACACACACACACACACACACACACACAAGTTGCCTTTATGCTCTCAGCTTCTAAATTTGTTTCCAAGTTGACAAGCACATCAAGCCTTACCTAAGGGAGGCTCTGATTCTTTCGTTGAGGTTTGCAATCACATAGCATCTAACAGCTAAGGTTTACTTCGCCTAAATCAAAAACAAACTTTCTTTTCAAATATTGGGAACAGTTAACACATTTCTTTGTAGGCTACCTTGGCTCAGAAACTCTGCAGATAATTATCACCGGTGTTGCAAAGGGAGACTGTCCGAATGTGGGTGCTTTTGACCTAGCAGTTCCTTCAGTGGGTAGTAGTTAGAGGTCTCCAACTGACTCCCATCTCTTGAATACATGTATTTTAAAATTATACAGTCATTTAATTCATTTGAAAATTTATACTATCTTACATTTATGGTAAACTGCATGCACACTTATGGGAATAAACTAGTGAAAGAGAATCAAGATTGAAATCCAGAAAGAGAATAAAAATGAAGTGTACATCTCACTTAGGATCTTCATTTTCTTTTCCTTCCACTAATGATCCACTTCCTATGTCCACATGTAACAATGATGCTCAGGAAAGTGGACCCTTGCCCCATATCACTCCGAAAATATTGCCACTGCCCTTGGGACAGAAGGGTCTTTCCTGGTGGCTAAGATGGTAAAGAATTCACCTGCAATGCAGGAGACCCAGGTTCGATCCCTGAGTCAAGATCCCTTGGAGAACAGCATGGCTACCCACTCCAGTATTCTTGCCTGGAGAATTCCATGGACAGAGGAGCCTGGCGGGTTACAGTCCACGGGGTCGCAAAGATTCGGACACAACTGACCAACTAACTAATGCTTTGGAGAGAAGATCTCTTCCTCCCCGCCTCTCCTACCCTCCACTGCTTCTGCCTTCCCATATGTGTTACCACCACATGGAATGCAGTGAATCCACAGCAGTAATCCATCTGAGAAATAACAAGGGACTGAATAAAGGCAGTGAAGATGGGGAGAGAAGGAGGTGACAAAGTCAGGAAACATCAGAAAGGTGGACCCCCTAGGGTGTAGTGATGAATGGGAATGAGAGATTCAGGAAGATGGAGGGGGTCACAGATAACACATAAGTTTCTGATTTGAATTCCAAGACATCAGAGCTGCAAAGTCATGGTTCCAGGGATCAAGGAGGTAAAACATATTAGTAAAACAGGTGGGGATGGGGTGCACTTCCCGTGGTCCTGTGGTTAAGCCTCCTGGAAGTTTGATCCCTGGTCAGGGAACTAGATCCTGTGTGCTGCAACCAGAATGTATGGCAAAACCACCACAATATTGTAAAGTAATTAGCCTCCAATTAAAATTTTTAAAAAAGATCCAGGACAGCTAAAAAAAAAAAAAGGTGAGAGGTCAGAATGGTGAAAATGATGGGAGAGAAGAGAGGGTACATAAAGGGAGCAGCTTGTTCCAACCAGTTGCTGCCATTGTAGAACCAAGACCAACGCCTTCTACACCTTCCAGTTTTCAAGACAATCCCCAAAATCTCAGTTTTCCTACAAAGAGTCTGAATTTAAAATCATGAAAATTAATTTTTAATCAGTTGTTCATTTTTATTTTAAAATGTGGATTTTTAAAAAAGTTTAGAAATACCATATCAATAAAATAAAATCTAGGTGAGGGGGTGTCTTGATATACCCCAGAGCTTCCAGTTTTGAGCCTCCAAAATAGACGGTGCTGCAACTCACCAAGACAAGTGATGGATTCTAGATACCTCCAATTCTTCTCTTCTGCCTCTAAGACTCCTTGCAAGCGTGAGATCTGACTACTCTGTGATTGTTGTCATGGCCCCGAGCAGCACCAGCTCCCTATACTCTACCTCTGTGTGCAATTCTGTTGCTTTAGGATGAGCCGTTCCCTCTCCTTTTTCTCTTCTTATTAGACTTCTCACTTGAGATAACATAATCTAGGATGTGATTTGACATTTATCTTGTTAAGATGAACAATGAATAATTTGGATGCCAATCAAGTGTAGAAAAAGTCCACATTTTTCAAATCAGTCAGGTAACTGTCAAATCACTTCATTCTATTTTTCAGATATAGTTCAAGCTATGAGAATCCCCAGAGTTTTAAATTCTGAGTGCTTTTTAATGGTCTTTTGAAAACTAAACCAAAATGAACTTGATCTTGAAAGTGATACTCTTATTCAAAAAACTTTTATTGAGGCCTATTAAATGTAAGTCCCTGTGCCTACACATAAGAATTGAACAGTGTGAAGTCACCTGCAAGCTAGGAGTCAAGAAATGCACTATCAATTACAATCTAAGGTAGAATAACATCAGGTTAGAACCTATAAGGGGCTTCCCAGGTGGCTCAGTGGTAAAGAATCTGCCTGCCAGTGGAGGAGACACAGGTTTGATCCCCTGGATTAGGAAGTGGCAATCACTCCAGTATTCTTGCCTGAAAAATTCCATGGACAGAGGAGCCTGGGGGGGCTACAGTCCATGGTGTTGCAGAGTCAGACACTACTGAGCAACTAAAGAGCACAGAACCCAATAAGGTTTGTTCCTCTATGGGAAAAGGATCTTAAAAAGAATGGATATAGAACTGATTCACTAGGCTGTACACTTGAAATTAGCACAACATTTTAAATCAACTATACTCCAATAAAAGTAGAAAATAAAAAGTTTGTTCCTCTTTATTTAAGAAAAATCAAACAACTGGAAAATAGACCATAAAATAATACCATTTGAAAGAGATCAAAATGTATGAAATAAATGGAAAGATATACCAAGCTCATGGACTGAGAGACACAGTTGTTAAGATGTCACTTCTCCCAAAACTAATCTACAGATTTAATCAGTCCAATCCAAATCCCAATACGCTTTTCTGTAGAAATTGATGAACTGATTTTAAAATGTACATGGAAATGCGAAAAACTGTAACGGCTAACACAATTAGAAAAAAGATAAAAAGCTAGAGAATTTGTTTTATTTCAAGATTTAATATAAAGCTACAGTAGTCAAGGCAGTGTGGAATGTTAACACCATACTGATCGGTGGAACAAAGAATAGAACACAGAACTCAGAAATAGAGCCACAATTTTATGTCAATTGATTTTTAACCAAGTTTCCAGAATAATTCAATTGGAAAAGAATAGTCTTTTCAAGAAATAGTGCTGAAACATTGGATATGTAGTTTGAAAACTATTTTACTTGAAACCTTATCATCAGTTCAGTTCAGTTACTCAGTTGTGTCCGACTCTTTACGACCCCATGGACTGCAGCATGCCAGGCCCCTCTGTCCATCACCAACTCCCGGAGTTTACCCAAACTCATGTCCATTGAGTCGATGATGCCATCCAGCCATCCCATCCTCTGTCATCCCCTTCTCCTCCCACATTAAATCTTTCCCAGCATCAGGGTCTTTTCAAATGAGTCAGCTCTTTGCATCAGATGGCCAAAGTATTGGAGTTTCAACTTCAACATCAGTCCTTCCAATGAACACTCGGGACTGATCTCCTTTAGGATGGACTGGTTGGATCTCCTTCAGTCCAAGGGACTCTAAAGAGTCTTCTCCAACACCATGGTTCAATATCCATTAGAATGGATAAATTTAGAATAAAAAAGAATGATTTTAGCTGTCTGCCAGTCACTGAGAGTAAACACAGACGTTTTTAAAATTTAAACTCAAAGTTTAATTTTTTTAATTTAAAATAAAACATTTTTTTAAATCTGCAATGGCAGATTTTTAAAAGAAGAGATAACTAAAGCAACTGATCACATGATAAGTTTGACATTCCTGGAGCACATAAACATTGAGGTACTCACATGTAGACAGAGAAGAAGCCAGAACTGGAGACAGCAACTCAGAAATAACTGATACACAGATAAGAGATAAAGTCCTGCAACTGGATAAGTTTTCCCAAGCAGAGCATGTATCTTGAAAAGAGATGAGATGAAACCCAGAACAAAACTGTAGGGAACATCATCATGTAAGGGACAGATGGAGAAAGAAAAGTCCAGGAGATAGAGTACAAATGCACAAGCAAAACAGGAAGAGGAAAAGTTTTAGGGAGAAATCTTAGAGGGAATGGACAACAGAATCCAATACTGTAGACACAACACATAATATAAGAGCTAAAGAGTTTCTTGGATTTTCATCTAAAAGTAATTACTGACCTTAACAGATATGATTTCATGGGAGTGGTAAGAGCAACAGTAAAATGGCTGTGGAATAAGAAATTCATAGGGATGAGGAAGGGCCATAAAGGAGTCAGACCATTCTTCAACAGTCTTTACTGCCAAGATAGATAGAAATTGAGCATGGAGGAGAATGATTACAGATTTAAGAAAGTGCTCTTTTTAGCACTTCTTTAATATGGTAAAAGTCACATAACATAAAACATACTATTTTAACAATATTCAGCTATACAGTTTAGTGGCACTAAGTACATTCTCATGGCTGTGCAACTCTCACCATATCCATCTCCCAAATTTTTCACCTTCCTAACCTGAAACTTTGTCCCTGTTAAACACTAACTTCTCATTCACCCTCCCCACATCCTCCCCACCCTAGTCCTTGGCATCTACCAATGTACTAAGAAAGTGCTTATTTAAAAAACAAGAAAAATAAGCAAGTTGTTTTTGCTTCCTGAGGCTTCCTGAGGGTTAGGGGGATGCCCCATGCAAAATCAGAGACAATATACATAGAAGAGGCAAGTACATTTGGAAGACACATGGCAAGAAGCTAAAGGAGAACTTGCCTTGGAGAATGTCTGTTAATGAAGCCTGTGTGGTCCTCTAGGGGAATGATGGACTGGGCTAATGATAAGAGATGATCCCAGTGGCTCCCATTCTGTCTTATTCCCACAGCTTCTCTGGGGAGTATGAAGTTAAAAACACAAACATATTCTACATGAGGGACGAAATAATTTCTTCTCACTCCTATCTCTAAGCAGATGTCCTTGGATGATCTAACTACTGAGGGAGCTCACTGTGGGAGTGGGCATGGCAGAGAATGTGGTGGACTCACGGGAGCCAATGCTTGAGCCATCAGGCACATCTGGGTGACCAGCTGCTTCCCTTAGTCCCCTCCAAGAGTGCTTAGGCAACCCCCTTTCTTCCTGCTTCACTCCCACTATCCCTCAGCCTACTCCATCAAGGCTTCCAAAGCAAGTCAATTCCCCATTCACACTGCCTGGCCCTCTGA
This sequence comes from Giraffa tippelskirchi, assembly GCF_054371585.1. NCBI lineage: Eukaryota > Metazoa > Chordata > Mammalia > Artiodactyla > Giraffidae > Giraffa > Giraffa tippelskirchi. The sequence goes on from NC_137280.1 coordinate 54,184,576, forward strand.
CAGTTGTCTCCATCCACGGGCTCCTTCCTCCCTCTCTGCCTTGTTCTTTGACTCTCTCTCCAGCCTTTTCCACTTGTTCGAGGAACCCTGCCCTCCTGGGTAGCCTGTGAGTGTCCCAATCCAAACACTTCTACATCTTACCTCCTCTAATTGGCTTTGCCACACACAGAAGTGTTGAAGATTAATCTACAAAGTCTATCCCAAATAAAACAACAATTGATGACTGTGCATGCCATGCCGAAGTCCTCTTTTCCAGCAATATCTTATAATGCTATGAAGCAGCTTGCTACCTACAGTTATTATAAATTGCTCTATCTCTCCAATTTTTAATTTGGAGCACTACATCCAGGTAGATAAATAGCCCATTTCCTTCAACCATTATCAAAATCTTCACTTATTTTCTTTATCTGAACACTCCACTAAGGCAACCAAATTATAGCTCCAAAAATAAGAAGCCAAGAACATGACAATCCAGAAACTGAGAAGAAGAAAAATAAATTCTACCTCAGAAATTCAATTTAATACAGCAAAACAACAACAAAAAAGGTCATTAATAAAAATTGAATCCCTACACAGTATATGTGTACATACGTACATATTAGTTTTTCATTTAATCCATGCAACAAGCTAGCGTGGTTCATTTTGTTTTCCCCATTGTGCAGATGAGAAAAATAAGGTTTAGAGACTGACTTTCACAAGTTTACACACTCGATAACAAAATGGAAATTAAAATTAGTATTTTGTGAACCTAAACTCTTAACAGCACAATAATTGTTTTCCTGCATGAAATTGTGTATCCTGTTAGGTTCTAGGATTTCCACTGAGGTATTTCTTGGCATTGCCCTTCCACTAAATGTATAATCAGATAACAATCTTAGAGTAGAAAAAAGACATATAATTTGATCTTACTGTTCTCCTCCAATTCCATTTTGTGCCACACAAGATCACTTCTAGACTGATTTTCACGAGGTTCACACACATAAAAATAACATTTTTGTCTAAGCTCTAACATCTGAGAAATGGAGAATTTCCTGCCATATCTGTAAATAAGGATGTCACAGTCATCAGCAGTTCCAGCCCTTCAGGGCACTCAGGGAAGAGAAAAATACCTGGGATCTAACAGCCATCATATTACAGCCACTCCCTATAGTGAGCCCAAGGGAGATCAGGATGTGAAAAAACACAGGATACTGGCCCCAGAGAGCTGAGATGCATATGAAAGGAATGATTTCAGTGAGTCCAGACTCTTGCATCTTCCTATACATAGAAAATTGTTCAATTCCTTAACTTGGGGTATCTGGTTTCCTTTAATTCACAATAATCTCTTGATGTTCAGGCTACCTGCCCTTTGTTGTAAAACTTCTCTGTAACCTGACTCTTCCTATTGCCTCCTCAGAGCAGTTCTCTCGGGATCACATGAGATGCTGTCTCTCAGACCTAAAGTCCTAAAAACTGCCAGTGAATAAAACATAACTCTTAACTTTCAACTTGTGACTATTTTTCAAGTTGACATGTCTATCTACAACAAAGTAGATACCAAGAGAGTAATGTGTGAGAAGTGAGCATCTGCAGGGTTAAGCTCTTTCTCTATAAAATTTTATGACAACAGTTTGACTTCTGATGTCCACCCCATGAGCACATGAACTATGGGCGACGTAGCCACAAGAGGAACAGGTTTTACAAAAACAACTTTCCTGAGGGCCTATCATGTGTAAAGCTTGTGCTGTGGGTTGTGTGCAGTGGGTTCCCTCCAGAAGTGGGAGACCTGGAGCCACAGATTTCACATCAGTGATTTCTTGTTACCCAAAACCTGTTTTGATTTTCTCTTCTAGCATTGCCTCAATGGTGGAAACCGCCTCCTTGGTGGATGTCTTCATTCATTCAATTAATACTTTTGATCGCCTTTTCTTCAGGACCTGCAGGTGGGATCTAGAATTTGATTCTGGAAACCACCCAAAACAAATCAAAGTCAAGTGATTAAATATGGTTTAGGTTCAAAGGGGCAATGCAACTTTTTAATATGACTGGTTCTCTGGAGTGGCTGTTAAATTCCTTCAATGCCAATTCCATTCCAAAGTCATTTCAAAAGTCAAACAGCTCAAAGGATCTGTAGCTCTATCTTCTTTCAATCTGAGTCATAATGTGACTTGTTTTATTCATGGTCTAATTACTTGTGCTTAACACTAAAATGTGGCTTCCCCAGTGGCTCAGTAAGTGAAGAATCCACCTGCAATGCAAGAGACTCAGAAGATCCTGGTTCGATCTCTGAGTTGGGAAGATTGCTTGGAGGAAGAAACAGCAACCCTAAGTATTCTTGCGTGGGAAATCCCAATACTAAAATGTATATTTCCCTTCCTGGCTCTTTTAATGTTTCCTCGTTGTCTTTCTCTTTCTCTGTGATACATTTTCTATTATTTAAACTCAGTTTCACGCAACTCTGTACCAGGTTCCTTTTTCTTCCAAGGGGTTTATTTTGCTTCCTGACTGTTTGAGAGTGAGAATGTGCCAGCATTCATGCTCCTCAGAATGGGGATTTATTACATCACAAATCATTTTCCCAGGAACTCCACTTACTGCCTCTCTGCCAGGATGCTTTGTCTGCTCCAGTCTGAAGAAAATGCTTTAGCAGTGGTCCTTCACAGCAACATGCCCAGCTCACAGAATCCTATCTCACAAAGCCCGCGCTTTACACTGTAACTGAAAAGGGGCAGGTCTGCCCTGCTCTGGTGTGACTCCAAACGTCAGAAGTGTGAGAATATGGTGCTTTTACTCTGAAACATTACACAATCCCCAGAACGAGGAACTTCCCTCTACCCTCTGCTGCTATTTTATTGAACAGAGAGAAGAGCAGAGAAACCAGTTTCCATAATAAAGTATGTGTGTTCGGGTGGTGGGAAGGGGAAGCAAGAAAAAGGATGGGCACCTGGATGATATGGTTCAACTTAAGCATCTTCCATCCCGGAAATGACAGGACACTGAGAGGACATTTTAAAATCCCTCCTTTGGGCTCCCAGAATACATAAGAACTGAGTAAAACACTACTCATCATCAGGATTTTACAAGCCATATTTGTTGGTCTCTAGAATGAATCTCTTCTATCTGATGTCAAGGACCTTAGGATTAGAAGGCAAGGTCTTGATTCTAACCTGGGAATCAGAATTCTCTGGGTTAGCTGCTTTAAGAGAAGGTTCTCTTCTCTTTTTTTGAGTATGATTACAAGGGCAGATTTTCCCCAGAAGATAACTGCAAAAATCTACTAGTTCCTGAAATATTTAAAGGATCATGAAAAGATTAATCCTTTGCAACCCGCTACCAACTGTTCAAATACAAAGAAATGAACACAGAAATATATGACCTGTAGTCCCAGGGTAGACAAGGAAAAGGTGGTAGGAAGAGATCCTGGCTGATTGGTGCACAAAAATAGGCCCACTTGTCCCCACCTCATTCCTTCAGTCAGTCTGTCAATGCACATTTCATTTAGCACCATCTACACCCCAAGTAGCCAGGCAGGTGCTGGGGCATTCAATACCCTGCCCTACTCCTAGGGAATGGCCCTCTCTTTCCTTTCCTCTCTCTCCTGACATTTAAAAAGCCTCAGAGAGGACTTCCCTGGTTGCACAGTGGTTAAGAATCCACCTGCCAGTTTGGGAGGTTCAATCCCTGGTCCCAGAAGATCCCACATGCCTCGCAACAACTACTGAGCCACAATACTATAGCACCTACAGCCCTTGCTCTGCAACAAGAGAAGCCCCGGCTTGTTGCAACTAGAGAAAGCCAGTGCAACCAAAAATACATAAAAATATACATAAACATGCAGATGCACCGAGAGAAACTAACTCAGAGCAAACAGTAATTGTTTCAACTGAAACAAAGCGCGCCTGAGAGGGTGGCGGGATTCTCCCTAGAGACATGTGAGATGATCTGATTCTGCCTGGTTATGTCTGGGTCGGTCATTTGGACGCTCTGAGCCTCGGTTTCTCATCTACAGAGTAAAGGTTGGAATAACTTATCCCCAAGTCCCCTTTCAGTCTTCAGCTGCTACTTTTCCAAGATTCCAGGGGGCCTTTGGGGGAATGCACCACGTGGTGCCGTCACACCAGGGTCTCAGTCTCCAGCCTCCCGTTAGAGTTTCAAGTCTGTTCTGAGTAATCCCTTCTCTTAGGCCCGGATTGTCCGTGTAATCCTTTCTCACTGAGCACTGCTGTGTAGTTGCTGCCTTTCTAAACCCCAGGCAGCAGGGGGAACCCTCGTTCCTACTGGGTGAGTGGCTGGAGACATCACCAGCTTTCCACCACCGTCCCTGTGAAAAGCCTAAAACGTCCTGCTTTTCTGGCTAGTTGTCAGTCTGGCTCCTTCGGGCTGTCTGGGGCATTCTGTCGCCGCAGCCCCGCGCTCCGCTTCCCCGCCCGGTGCGGGGCTGCCCCTGCCCGGGAGGCAGGCGGAGCGCGATGCTGCTCCGCGGGCACTCGTGTGCGTGTCCGCGGCTGGCGACCCTGGACTCTTCCCCAGTACCCAGACCTACGCAGGAGAACGGTGCCCTCTAGTGACCAGAGTGGAAGACGCAACGCCGCCCGAGCTCGGAGGAGCCCTGTGGCGGCTGGTCCACGCAAAGGTCTAAGGGCAGAAGGCGCTTTGGCTGGGAAAGCACTGGGATTCTTTCTCCGTCTGCCAGCTTTGAGACTCTGATTTCCCTCTAAGACCAGGATTGATAGATAGGTACATGGGTGGATGGAAGGATGGATGGATGGAAGATGGATGATGAATGGATGGAAGGATGGATGGTTGATGGATGGATGGATAAGTAAACAGTAAACGAAAGATACGTTAATGACAACCTAAAGGCACATGGATGTCAGGATTAGAAGCACGTTCTAAAGGCTTGCTAAGGCTAAGTGCTTTGGTCCATTATTTCATTTGTGCCTCTCTGGAACCCTATAGATAGCCTCCGGCCCTATTTTGTCCCATTACCTCTGTCCCTATTTTCCAGATGTGGAAACTGACAAGGTAAATGGTTGCATCTTGGCGATTTTACGCAGAGCCAAGACGGCTAGCGGGCCTCAGTTGACAGCCAGCCCGCACCTCCGATTGGCGCTCTGCCCCCTCCCCGCCCAAGCCTAGGTGGGCGCCCCAAGCGCCGGACGCCCTGGACACCGAGTCCTCCCACCTCACTCTCTCGCCACCACAGTCCCAGCAAAAATCTACTAGTTACTGAAATGGATGGTCCTGGGACCATCCCAACCCCGTACCCCCTCTCACTAGCCTAAATCCCCCAGGACACTCTGGTCGGACGGAAAGTCGTTCCCGAAGCGTTGGAACTTGGCAACCGCGTGCGCGCTTGGCAAGGGGGTCTCACTAACGCAAAAAGAGAAAGCGCCCTCCGGAGATTTTAAGATTCCCGGAAACTTTCAGTCATTCCCTTAACCATTAACTGAGCGCCTACTACGCGCCTTGCTGTCAGCAAGAAGTCTAGTGCGTTGGGGACAGACGGGTGGACAAGTGACGACATTCCGGACGGCTGTGCGGATGCCCACCCGGACGGCGGGGGCGCTCCAGGAGAAGGCGGGGGCGGGGGTAATCCCAGCACTTACTCCTATGGTCTCCAGCACATTCTAGAATCTAAATCAGTCTATCTACCCGCTAACAACACCCCCCACACCCTCCCCGGGATCTGATGCTAAATGCGCTCCCCGGGGAGGGCAATTGCGGTGACTTTACACGGGGGAACTTGATCTCATCGCACCCTCTCCCCAACTTTCCTAACTGCCTCGGTGTGTCACCCGGCCGAGGGGTGCGCCGCCACGCGGGTCCCCCCGCCCGGGCCCGGACCCCTCTTCCGGCGGGGGCGGTGCGCGGCCCGCGTAGGGCCTGCGTCAGCGGCAGCCAGCCGGCGATTGGGGCGCGCTCGCTTCCTGCGCTCCGGGGCGAATTATAAAGTGGCTCCTGCCGCAGCAGCCTGGACGGCGAGGGAGGCTGGCGAGGCCGGAGACCCGTCTCTGCGCTGCAGAGCGACGCCGAGGACCGCGACGGTGAGGCCCGCCCGCTTTCCTGGCTCTCTGCCCCCGAGAGTCGCCCCGGACCCGGTTTCCCCGACCGACCTGCGTGCCCCGAACAGCGGCAACGTGAGTGAACTCGGCCGAAGCCCACCTTGCTGCGTGGGTTTGGAGCCCTCAGCCAGCTGCGTTTTATTCCTCGTTGCGTTGCATGGGGTCCCCCAACTTTCTTCCGCTCCTTGTATGTGACCCGGGTCAATGTTGCCACTCCCCGGGCTCCCGGGCTCTAGAATTTGGTCTCCGTAGTCCCCTCCAGAATCCTGCCCTGCAGACAGTCAGTGCCTGGGGCCGCCCCGGGCTCCGGGCCACAGGGACCACTCGGGAACCGCGAAACGATCCGAGCGGTCCCCCCGGCTGGCGGGTTGGAGAGGGCAGGAAAGAGGGTCCCGCGAGCTCTGGTTCGATGAAGCACCCTCACCCCAGTTGCGGCTGCCCGGCTCGGAGTCCTTCCCAGGGCCCCGCTGGGCGCGCGGACAGGCTCGAAGCTCTGTGCGCTCTCCCCGCAGCCCATGGCGCGGTTCCTGGGACTCTGCACTTGGCTGCTGGCGCTTGGCCCCGGGCTCCTGGCGACCGTGCGGGCAGAATGCAGCCAGGACTGCGCCACGTGCAGCTACCGCCTGGCGCGCCCGACCGACCTCAACCCGCTGGTGAGTGTTCCGCGCGGTGCGGGAGCAGCTAACCCGGACCCTGCGCGCACAGCCCGGGCCCGCTGTGCTCACAGTCGGCGCCGACCCCAGGTGACCCAGGTGTCCCGACCGCTCCCCGAACGCTGACTAAGGTCCCGCTTTGGCTCTGAGTTTCGGGTCCCCGCGACTAGGTAGGGACCGAAAGGGCGGCGGTGTTGCCGCGCAAATCTTGTTCGTTTTCACCCCGGGGGGGCGGGCGCCCCGCTGGTGCTCTCTCTCTCTCTCTTCAGGACCTCGGAGAGCACCGGCTGTCCCCTCACCTACCCCAGGGAAGATGCTCATTCACCCACCTGCTCATATAGGCCACCTAGGACCCCTTACGCACACAAGCATCTGCCCATCCTTCCTGCAAATAACAGTGGGGTTTTTTGTGTTTTTTTTTTTTTAGTGATAATCCCGCCGTCTTTCTTTGAATTTCATTTCTCTAGCCTTTTTAACCTCAGGTCGGGGGGGGGGCCGGGGGGGTGGCGGGTACGGGACGGTGTGGATAAAGGGAGAGGAGGCAGGGAGAATGCAGTGGACAGGAGCGAGGAGTCGGCGACTCTTCTACAGGTGAGCCCCCCTGGAATTCAACTTCTGTCCTGCCTAGAAGTTACTATTGTTAATAGTACATTTTATTAATTAAACTAGTAAGACAACCGTTTAATTTGGCTGTGAAAGGGGCACAGGAGAGGTGGCCTAGTCCAAAGAGGTGGCCTATGATGCAAAGATGGTGTTGTCAGGGGAAGGGAATCTAAGTTCAAAAGAACTGTCATTCTAATGGTAATCCGATGCTCCTAAATCACTCTTGCTGCCCCCACTGACTCAGAATCGCTGAAGTGGGGGCCCAGGAAGCTTCATTTTAACTAGCACCCCCAAGGGTTCCTTTGCACTGTCTTCTCAATTAGTTGAGATTCTGTGATGACTTAAAAAGTTGAGCAGAGAATATGTGTTAATCCAAAGAGTCAAGTGCCTCTCCAGACCTTCTGAAGCAATTCTGTTGCCTAGATGCACGAAACAGGGACAATCGCTAAAGGAAGGATTCTACAAAACCCAAGACAGTATGTTTCAGGTTAAATGTTTGTTTGTTCCATTTGGATTGCGCCATTCTCTCCATTTGACAAATAGGGCTTCATATTTAAACTCTGAGAAAAAATGTTGCATCTTTAGTAGAGGTGACAATCCCTTGCATCCATATTTTTCTTTCTGATTTGTGTTTTACTGATTGGTTTTCTCTTGGGATTTGCATATAGGATAGTTATTTTGTCTGTGACAAATGGCTTGTTAACCACTATATTGTTAGAATTACAGCAGCTCTGGAATTTTAGCTTGGATGAAAAAGACATTTAAAAAAAACAGAGAGAAAAAGAAAAGATATATGAGAAATAAGCTTGCCTAGCTAGCACTATGTAGTAAAATCAAGTAACAAATATTTGTGGAATTTGCACCATGTGAAAGACTCTTGTACTTCATTCTATGATGGATTTAAAAAAATGAGCAGCTGTGCCATGACTGATGTCCAAACTGGATTTACTCTCCAACACAGAGTATGATAAATAATACAGAAAAATGTATAGATGGCTGTAGGAATATCGGTTTCCCAGGTGGCTCAGTGGATTTACCTTCCCAGTGGCAGGCAAATCGCCTGCCAATGCAGGAGACGCAGTTTCAATCCCTGGGTCAGGAAGATGCCCTGGAGGAGGAAATGGCAACCTACTCCAGTATTCTTGCCTGGGAAATCTCATGGGCAGAGGAGCCTGGCAGGTTACAGTTCATGGGGTTGCGAAGAGTCCAACATGACTAGGCATGAGAGAGAGAGAGGCTGTAAGATATAAATTAATATCACTTCTGTACTAATGACTGTTATTCTAATTATTTGCCATTATTTGTTTTAAGGAATGCCAATATTAAAATAGCCTTTTGGTAATAGTATACCAAATATTCAACATAAATTTTTGGCAAACAGATTGTTTAAATTTCACTTTAGGAGGGAAATAGTCTTGAAACCTGAACATCTTAAATTTTTAATAATGGTTAGCTTTCTTAATCGGAGATCAAAAATAAAACAGGACCATTATTTTTATTAGATCTGTATATTTTTATATGTGCGTGTATTTAATTTTCTTAGACACAAAACTTAAATAATTAGTAAGAGCTGATTAACTAGATACCAGAATTTTGTTGCACTAATAAAATGCTTCTTTTCATTGTAAAAAATAATATGTATATATTTAATATTAAGTAATACACCAATATATTTTAAATCTCAAGAAAGAGCCTAGTTTTTATGTCTAAATCAAGGGCTAGTAACTGAGTTCTATAAATAGAACCATAAAAAACTGAAATGCTAAGAAAAATATAGGTTAAAATTGAGTGGGAAAATATCTTTACAATATTGCAATAGTACAGCATATACAATCTGTTAAAATTCAAAGACAAATTCTAATTTGATTCAGTTAGTTCTCCACAATCTCCCTTTCTGATTTTCCTTCTATCTGCCTGTTCAATACAACAAAAAGTTATAAGAAAAATGAGATTATTAAGTGGGAGTTTCTTCATCAAAGCAAGCATAGAATGGCCCGGCGGGGAGGGCGGTGGGGGGTGAAAATGTGTTTACTGAATGAAATCAGAAGAGCCTCTTCTGTCATTAAATCAGATTCTTCCCCCAGGCTTGCACTCTGGAATGTGAGGGGAAACTGCCTTCTCTCAAGACCTGGGAAACCTGCAAGGAGCTTCTGCAGCTGACCAAACTAGAGCTTCCTCCGGATGCCACCAGCGCCCTCAGCAAACAGGAGGAGAGCCACCTGCTTGCCAAGAAGTACGGGGGCTTCATGAAGCGGTATGGAGGCTTCATGAAGAAAATGGATGAGCTGTACCCCCTGGAAGCGGAGGAAGAGGCAAATGGAGGTGAGGTCATTGGCAAGAGATACGGGGGCTTCATGAAGAAGGATGCAGAGGAAGATGACGGCCTGGGCAACTCCTCCGACCTGCTCAAGGAGCTGCTGGGAGCTGGGGACCAGCGAGAGGGGAGCCTCCACCAGGAGGGCAGTGATGCTGAAGACGTGAGCAAGAGATACGGGGGCTTCATGAGAGGCTTAAAGAGAAGCCCCCACCTGGAAGACGAAACCAAAGAGCTGCAGAAGCGATACGGGGGTTTCATGAGAAGAGTGGGTCGTCCGGAGTGGTGGATGGACTACCAGAAAAGGTACGGTGGCTTCCTCAAGCGCTTCGCCGAGCCCCTACCCTCTGAGGAAGAAGGCGAAAGTTACTCCAAGGAAGTTCCTGAAATGGAGAAAAGATACGGAGGATTCATGAGATTTTAAGCCCCTTTCCCATCAGTGACCTGAAGCCCCAGCAAGCCTTCCTTCACCCCCAGTGAGAGACTGCTGCCCTGGTGTGTTGTATTGTCCTGTGTCGCTTGCATTAGATAGTTGACTTCAGAGTCCAGATAATTAACTATACAACCTGAAAGCTGTGATTCCAGGTTCTGTGTTCTGAGAATCTTTAAGCTTTTAAATATTGATCTGTTGCAATGTGTCTTATTTTCATGCTCAGTTTTTGTTATCACTTTGTCCTTTATTTTTGACACAATGCCAATAAATGCCTACTTGTGTGTAGATATAATAAACCCATTACCCCAACTGCATAACATTCTTAAGTTTCTTCTCCTTCAGAGGTCTCATTTGCCCTTCAGTTTCCCCAGCAAATCGCAAACTCAGAGACAGTGAAACCATCTGATTTTGACAGAAGCGTTACTGGTCCCCTCCTCTTCCTACAGCCTCTAAAAACATTTTTCATTTGATTCCTTATATATGAAATGTTGGGCTTACCTGGTGATTCAGCAGTAAAGAACCCACCTGCCAGTGCGGGAGATGTGGGTTCGATCCCTGGATCGGGAAGATCCCCTGCAAGAGGAAATGGCAACCCACTCAGTATTCTTGCCTGGGAAATCCAATGAATAGAGGAGCCTGGTGGGCTACAGTCCTTGGGGTCACAAAGAGTCGGACACAACTTAGCAACTGAAACAACAACAACAATATGAAATCATAGATGAATGAACACATTAAAGCAAAACACAATGTATTTCGACTCTCATTTCTGGAATTCACATCCATAAAGAAAACCAAAGCCTAACCAACTATGCCCTTATGTATAAGAAAATCTACATTTTACATTCAGATGTGTATGTCTCTTTTCTTCAGCAAAGTATATTAGAAGTTAATAAAAAAAAAATCATAGATAATTTAGCCCCATTTTACAGATAAGAAAAGTGGAGCCCAGAAAGACCTAGTCGTTGGCCCAATATTACCTAGGAGTTGAAGGACAGAAATGGAATTAAGACCCCAAACTTCTTGCTCCCAAGCAATGTCCTCTCCACTCCAGTTCCATATCTCTCATCCAGATCACCACAAGACTCCGAAGAACTGGAGACGCTATCTTGGTCACTGCTGTCCACTCCTACATCACAACCACCATGGGTCTTCCGACATCTGATGAATGGATAGATGAGTGAATGGAGGGATTTGGTGACCAGATCCCTGGGAAAGGTACTATGAATGTTTTGGAAGGCAAATTCTCATCACATAAGGGGTTTATGACTACTTCATTAATTAAACCATTTGGGACAACATTCAGGTACCAAAAAATGTAACATGTCTTTGTGTTTCTAATTAAAACCACCTGCAGCTAAACTCCCATCCACTGAGTCATTTTCCCAGGACCCTCACTCATCCTTTCCTTTGAGTTCTTCCCCGCAAGATCAGAGTTTAGCCACTGAGGGAGACAGAAGAGCAGCCTCTGCTCTTCAGGCCAGTGCTGTGCAAGACCGCAGGCTTCAATCCAGTGGGGCCATCGTGCTCTGCATCCAGCCCCACCGGGTTCCTGGGACATCCCCACAGCCATGCACTGTCCTCCCAGTCGGTGGAAAGGTTTGCAGGTCCCTGACACTCACTGAGTGCGCCCGCTCCTGCCCGCCATCTATCTCCCTCATCCTTAACAGACTAACTTTGAGCCTGGTAAAAAATCTGCCTGCAATGCAGCAGACCTGGGTTCAATACCTGGGTCGGGAAGATCCCCTGGAGAAGGAAATGGCAGCCCACTCCAGTATCCTTGCCTGGAGAATCCCATGGATAGAAGAGCCTGGCGGGCTACAGTCCATGGTGTGGAAGAGTCAGACATGACTGAACAAGCATGCACACCCCTGCTCCCCAAGGTATCCCTCTCCTGAATTCTATAACCACAGATTAATTTGCATATTTTTAAACTTTACATCTATGTGGCTAGAGTTATATTTATGGAATTCAGTCATCCTGTTGCATAGAGCCATCATTGGTATATTATTTTTATTGCCATATGGTATTCCATTGCCTGAAAATACCACCAGTCCCATTGTATTATTAATGGGGGCTCAGGCTGTTTCCAGTTTGGAGTTATTGCAAATACTGCTGTGACCTCATCACAGCACTCATCACAGTGAGATAGTTCTCTTGGGAATATAACCAAGAGTAGATCTGCCAGATATTAGGATGTGCATATGTTCAAATGTAGCTTGTCACACCAGTTTTTAAAGAGTTTGTATAATTTGGAATCCTAACAGCAGTGTATGTCCCACCAATTCTTCATATTTTCTTTTTGTAAATTTTAGCCACTTTTTTTTAATTTACATTTTCCTAATTACTAATGAGATCGAGCATCATTTTATGTGCTTATTGACCACTCGGGTATTCTAAGTTACGCTTTTGCTTTTTAAATGTATTTATTTTTCAAGTGAAGCATCCTAACTATTTTCTGCTCTGTGGTGAATGGCCTTACACCACAAAATAAATGCAGGCATTTTTTTTAAACTATAAAATGCCTTTAGGAGACTTCCTTGGTGATCCAGTGGCTGAGACTCCAGGCTCCCAATGCAGGGGGCCTGAGTTCGATCCCTGGTCTGGGAACTAGATCCCACATGTCGAAATTAAGACCAGGCACAGCCAAATAAATAAATACATATTTTTAAAAATATAAATGACTTCTCAGGGGACAGTTTTTATCTCCCTGTTTCAATCTCCACAGTATGCCCATAACCCTGCCTGTAGACAGACTCCAGGACATTGTGGCAGCATACCTGATATGTCTCAAGCTGTACTCCACGTGCTCTTCCACGTTCGGAACACAAGATGGAGTGTCTGCTACAGCAGTGCCCTCCCCACCGGGTGCCTGTCCGTCTCTGCTGTTTCCCCACAGGCTCCCTGCCATTTACAGTAGAAGGTCCTCAGCCAGATGAGGAGGACAGACCGCTTTGTAGGGGAGTCACCGGTTTTGATGGGAGAGCTGTTTCAAGGAGCCCCTTCACTGAAGGGATAGGCACACCCTCTTCCAACAACAGAAAAGATGGCTCTACACATGGACATCACCCAGTGGTCAGTCAGCACCAAAATTAGATTGATTTTATTCTTTACAGCTGAACATGGAGAAGCTCTATACAGTCAGCAAAACCCAGACTGGGAGCTGACTGTGGCTCAGCTTATGAGCCTCCTTATTGCAAGATTCAGACTTAAATGGAAGAAAGTAGGGAAAACCATTAGGCAATTCAGGTAGGGCCTCAATCAAATTTCTTATGATTATACAGTGGAGGTGACAGATTACAGAGACATCCTCTCCCATCATCACTGGGTGCTCGCTTCGCACCCAGGCTGAGAGACATGAGACTCCACTGCTCTCTTCCCTGGAGAACCCCAGACAATTCAAGGGTATCTGTCTCCCCATGTCAGGGAACTGATCTACAAAAGAAATCGGAATGGGGGGTTGCAGACAGGAACCAAAAGAGCCAACCTTCTGCAAGTCCTCCTTCAATTTCTCATTCTTGTAAGAGGCTAGATCGTCTATGGACAGAAAAAGTGCTAAGACTAGAGGAGAGCCTGTGAGGAAATTCACACTTTGAAATCAGCATTTAAGGGACTTTATCCGGTGGTCCACTAGTTAGGACTCCATGCAGGGGGCACGAGTTCGATCCTTGGTTGAGGAAGTAGGATCCCACATGCCTGTGTGGGCACAGCCAAAAAAAAAAAGAAAAAAAAAATCAGCATTAAGATGATAGAGATTCAACTCTAGCTAAGGAATTGCTAGATGCCAGGAGCTTAGGTGAATTTAGGGGGGAAACAGAGAATTTACCCAGCAAGATATTTTTTTTTCCTTTTCATTGCTCAAGTTATTCATTCATAAGTATTTATGGAGCATATTCTACAGTGTACACAGTATTCTAGGCCCAGGAGCTATAGAAAGTAAGAGGTCATCTACTTCTCTGCTTTCTCAAAACTTATATTCTAATGTGTAGAGTGAGACAATCAACCACAAAAAAAGAAAAGGGGAAATTTCAGGTAGTTCTAAGTGTGACAAGTCCTTTGTAAGAAAATTCAAGCAAATGCAGAACTGTACAATATTAAAAGTGAAATTCTTCTTTCACCTCCTATAACTCGCATAACTTTTAACTGCTTTTAAAAGTTCTATGTTTACCCTAAGTAAACATTTTTTTCATTAATGAGTATACACACACACATGCATGGACATACACAAGTTTGTTTTTTTTTTTAACTTAGTATTAACAAAATAATTCTTTATGTATCCCACCACCTTTTTTTCACTTACTATATTTGGCAGTGTTTCTACATCAACACGTAAATCTTTTCTTTACTATATAATATTATATAACATGTACATTTTGCTCTCTTTTAACAACTCCACTAGAAATTTAATTTTTCACATTGGAACAAATGCTGCAGTTAACACTCATATATTCATGCACTGTCTGTCCTATACTATGTGAAAAACATGTATACATGTGTGCATGTAGTAGTAACCCTCTAATATAGCACCCTGCCACTCCAGGGCAAGGTTTGAAACACTTCTGCCTGCTCTGTCTTGAATCCACCTGCAGTTTAGGAGACATGGGTTCGACTCCTGGGTTGTTTCATTTTATAACTATTTGTTAATTTGTGTGGTTGATTTTTGTCTCAACAAGTAGACAATTATCCCTAGGAAAGTGGAAACTGTTTCTGTTTTTCTTGCCAGAGGCATTCACAAAAAATTAATATGAGCCTATGCTCCCATCTAAACACATTGAGTGTATGCTTGCATACTAAGTCGCTTCAGTCGTGTCCTACTGTTTTTGATCCCATGGACTGTAGCCACCAGGCTCCTCTTTCCCTGGGATTCTCCAGGCAAGAATACTGGAGTGGGTTGCTGTGCTCTCCTGCAAGAGATCTTCCTGACCTAGGGATCAAACCCATGTCCCTTAAGTCTCCTGTATTGGCAGGTGGGTTTTTTACCAGTAGCGCCACCCGGGAAGCCCAAACTCATTGCAAAGATATGTAAATCGTTTAATTTAAATACATAATTATGTTCAGAAAATTATGAGCCTGTATGTAACCTAGAACCATATTAGAGACACTGCACGAAGTGGGAGCTGAAAACTGAGCTCCCAGGCTCCGAGTCTGGAGTCTAGTGGAGGCAGCCTCCTCTTTATCTCATGATAACTGGGGCTAGGAGGGGAGTGTGAGAGCCAGGTCCATTGCAAGGACCTCAGTAGGGGCAGGTCTCTCCCATCTATTGAAGATGGCCAAAAAAAAAAACAGTCAAGACTGCTGACCAGGACTCCTGGATAGTTGGAGTGGAAAGGGCAAATAGATAGAGTGGAAGAACCAGTATCTGGGCAAAGCCACCTATTTATTGCAATAAGATTGACTTCATGGTGGAGAAGTGGTTCAAACCTCCAATGTAAATTCTCTTTCTGAATCAAAACTGTTAAACAAGTAAGAATAAGGAAAGAGAGTGAAACAAATACTTTGGTTTGACATGAGTAGCACTGTAAAATTCTATAGTATATAAAGAAAATAACATTAAGAAAGCCAACATGCGTATATCAAGAGCTGATTCATGTTGGTATATAGCAGAAACCAACTCAATATTGTAAAGCAATTATCCTCCAATTAAAAATAAATATCTTTAAAAAAGAAAAAGAAAGCCAGCAAATGCAACTATTATGACTTCACTCTCAATGAAAAGCAAATATTAAGACCACCTGAAAAGGAATTTTACAACAAGCATTTCAAGATTTTCAAGGAGATAAAGGCAGGAAGGTCTTCCATAAAAAAGGAGCAAGAAATTTTGAAATTAAAATATATTAGCAATAAATGAGGCATATTGTTATTAGGAAAAAACTAATTAAACAGGATAGATACTAGACTAGATACAATTAAAGATTGCTTTATATAACAGAAAGTTAACAATGAGGAATTCATCCACAACAAAACACAGAAATTTTTTGAAAAAATTGAAAATGAAATTAACTGACAATAGATTAAATGCATATAGCTGATTCACTTAACTATACAGTAGAAACCAACACAACATTGTAAAGTAACTATACTCCAATAAAAATTAATTTAAAAAAAAGATGATACTGCATAGCATGACAAAGAAAAAATAGTAGCCCTTTATTCTCACTGTAATGGCTATAATAATTTTTTTTTTTAAAAGATAGTTAATAACAAGTGTTCTTAAGGATAAGGAAGAGTTGGAACCCTCACACACTGATGGAAAACAGTTTGGAAATTCCTCAAAAAGTTAACATACAGTTACCATATGACCCAACATTTCTACTCATAGGTACATGCACAAGAGAACTGAAAACATATGACTACACAAAAAACAGGAACACAAATGTTTATACCAACATTATCCATAATAGCCAAAAAAGTGAAAACAACCCAAATACCATCAGCTGATGAGTAGGTTAAACAAAATGTGGTCTCTATACAATGGAATATTATTCAGCCTTAAAAGTGAATGCCACACAGATGCATGCTACAACATGGATGAACCTTGAAAACATTAGGCTAAGTGACAGAAGCAAAACACAAAAGGTCCCATATTGTATAATTCCATTTGTATTAAATATCCAGAAGAGATGAGTCCATAGAGACAGCAAGCAGATTAGTGTTTGCTAAGGGCTGGGGAGAGAGGGGAATGAATGGGGAGTGATTATTAATAGGTCTGAGGTTCATTTTCCAGTTGATAAAAGTGTCCCAGAATTAAATAGTAAGGTGGCTACACAACTTGGTAACATACAGAAAATGATTGAACTATACACTTAAAAATGAATTTTATGGCTTGTCAATTATATCTCAATTAAGATGTTCTTTAAAAATACAATGGCTGCAGATTTCATGGGATTGAAGAAAGATTTTAATCCAAAAATAGAAAACATGAAGGTGGTGCCAACAAGGTTACATAAAAGTAAATCCATATCTAACTACACCATGGTGAAACCTATAACATCATCAGTAAAAAGAAATCTTAAAAAACTACCACAGGAAAAGGAGAATTATCTACAAAGGAATAACAGGCAGATTGAAGGTTCTATATAAGACATAGTATATGCTAGGAGACATCAGAAAATAACTTTTAAAAACTACCGGCAGTGTTGGGGAAGGATTGAAGAAATTCAAATCAAAACTCTATATTTAATTAAATTAATATTAAGAGTATGAAACTGAGACATTTTGACTAACATAAATATTAATAAAAATAGTGAAAGCTTTTTTGGCATATAATTGATAACAATAAACTGAACGTGTTTAAGGAGTTTTAAAGATATCGCTTCACAGTGCTCAGGACACATGTTATTACAGGAAGGATGCTTCTGCTGCTGCTGCTCAGTCTTGTCCGATCTGGGATGAAGACTGAGAGAAGTACCAGGGAAGGTTTGGAGCCTGTAGATGATGCTGTTAGCATTGAAAATGAAAGTGTTAGTTGCTCAGTCATGGCCGACTCTGTGACCCCATGGACTGTAGCCTGCCAGGCTCCTCTGTCCATGGATTTCTCCAGGCAAGAATACTGGAGTGGGTTGCCATTCCCTTCCCCAAGGTATCTTCCCCACCCAGGGATCTGACCCAGGATTTAAACCCTGTTCTCCTGCATTGTAGGTGGATTCTTTACCATCTGAACCACCAGAGAAGCCAAGACACTGTGAATGTTTCAGGAAGCACAGGACAGAGCCTTGGAAAGCGTGCTTATGCATTATGGTCACATTTCCCTTCCAAGGTATGTTGGGAAAGAAACATACCCAAGGCAAAGAAGAGAAGCAGGGAGCAGCTGATTTCCACAGCTATACTAGATGTGATCTGTGTTCTATTTTGCTGTGAATAAAAGAAATCGCAAACCTTGGAAGTGGACCACCTAGGTTAGAATGATCATATTCCAATGACTAAATCTGTGTCCTCTTGGCAAGTTACCTACCATTAAGTGCTATAAAGGGCGTGATAATATTGCCTAACTTGAATGTCCTTTATGAGAGAAAGCAAGATAATATAGGTTCAGTGCTTAACAGAGATAAAATCCTGAAAAAAACCCCAGTGAACTGTGGGACAACTTCAAAGAGACAGATGTATGTTTGTTTGGAGTTTCCAAAGAAAGATGGGGGATGGGGGGATGGGGATGATCATAATAAAATATTTGAAGAAACACTGGCCCAAAATGGTCTTGCTCTGGTGAAAACTATCAACCCATAGGTTCACTGAATGCGACAAATGCCAATCACAAGAAAAACACCAAAATACATGGAGGTCAAATGAAAGGTAGGAAGAGGAAAAAAGATATATTCAGAAGAAAGATAAGGGTGCCAGTATACTTATTGTATGGAGGAAGAAATGGCAACTCACTCCAGTATCCTTGCCTGGAGTATCCTGTGGACAGAGGAGCCTGGCGGGCTTCTAGGAAGAGCTGAAAGAAGAGCAGGAGTGTTGCTCAGCCCATGACCCATCCCCCCACCAAGTCAACTCTAGGCTTTTCCTCCAGTTCATTACCATGAACAAACTAAATCTTGTATGAGAAAATGTGAGGATTCTGTGTTACAATCCATATCTGCCTCCTTCTTTCTTAAGACACATTTCAACATTTGTCCCACTTGGAAAGTTCAGAAAGGAGATTCTGTCTGGAACAAGAAAGTATGAATGAAAAAAAGGTCTCAAAATGTATAGGAAAGAGTTCAATATCAGCCACAGCAACATCTTCCACACAAAGATATTAACATAATTGCTACACTGAAAATGGGCTTCTGAAAGTGGGAATCTGGGGAAGTAGGCAAAAAATCTTAATAGAGAAAAAAAAAGAGTAGAAAAGCCAATGTTTCTAGGACTTCAGTCTTCTCAAGTGCATCCTGCCCAGAAGTGATCGCTTGCCACCCAATCAAGACAGGGACAGAATAAAAACATACAACCCAAAGGAAGCAGGACCAATGACAACGAAGGAAGAAACTGAGTTACAAGAACCAAGAGTGCTGATCAGAGTGACAGGCTAAGCAGAGGATTAGTCAAGACATGACTAAGCTGGTTATGCCCACTCATTTCTTTAACAAATGCTTATTACATACTCTTCTAAGTTGTGCCTACTTGAAGAGGAGTTCAAAGTGCTAGCACAAGGGTGCAAAACTAAAACTATGCTTGCTCAACAGATATGGGGATGGTAGGGCAAAGGGATATTCAGAAGCTGGAACTGAGGCAGAGCAAAGTGTCTCAGAGTTCAGAAGCCATTCTGTTGAAACATCAAGCTTTGCCCAATCTGATGGTCACAATTTGCATGTCTTCAAATTGCCAGGTATTGCTGCGGGTATGTGGCTGACTGTGTTACTAAGTCACTGAACAAGAGATGAGGTGTTGAGGCAAGGAATACGACTATATTCAGAGAGCCTGCACATCGAGGAGAAGGAAGACTAACATCTCAAAACAGCCATCTTCTGGGGTCTGGATGCCTGGTTCTTTTATAGATCAGAGCTGGGGGTTGGGGGGATGGGGAGGAAACAAAGTAAAAAGGCCATTTAATCTTGCAAGTCTCTCCTAGAATGGCAAGCCTCAGGCAGGGGGATGTGTTAATTTCTTCGTTCCTGCCACATACAGGTGGACAGGGTTCTGAACAAAGGCACTTCAGTTCAACAGTCAGGCAGAGTTCTCTGCAACAGGCCATTATGTGTAATTATAATAACAAAAGCAATGGAAAGCAAGTCAAAGAAACAGTCCCAGCACGGAGTCAGAATTGACTTCTCCCTGCATCAACTGTCTGATAAACATCCTCTATGCTTGCTGTTTCCCCTTCCCCTCCATCTTCTCCACTCTGGAGGCCAGCTGAATGGATTCCTTCCTTCCCTGTGAGGCATTGCTCCCTGGCTTCCTTCTGGGCTTCACCAGCAGAAACATCTGGTGATGAGAGTAAGAGGTGGATGATTCACACCTCCAGCTTCCTTCCTTCCTCAGGCTAAGGGTCTCAGATGGCAAAACTCAGCCCTCTCCCATGGTCTCTGCCTCCTGTCCTGGTAACCTCCCTCCCTCGCTCCTTCAGATCTCAGGGTACAAAGTGCCTGCTGCTTGCAACCACTGAACTCTGCACTCTCCCACATGGTTTTCTCAAGCCCTGTCCAAATCTCTGTAAACAGGCTTTTTATTCAACTCCCCTTGAATTATTCTAATTTTGAGCATTTCCTGCTGGGACTTGAACCATGCAGTTGCTGGTACCCAGGATGCAAAGATGTGAAAATAGAAATCCCTGATAAACAAAAATAAATGTGACAAAAAAGGAAAATGAAGTAATACGTTTTTTTAAAAAAAACAGAAGGAAGAAGTGGGGAAAGGGAAGACTGGAGGAGATGGGGGACGGAAGGGGAGGAAGGAAGAAATCCAGAGACTGCAGAGAAAAGACGACACAGAAGCAGCACTCATGACAGGACTGGCACTGCAGTAAGAACAAATCAATCTGTATGACTCTATGGTTCGCCATCTCCATAGCTGTGCTAATCAGGCACTTGGAAAAACTGTGACTGTGAGATGACTGTGGGGTCAGAGGAGATTTGAAATTCGTCCCACACTCAGAATCTTCCAGTGGCTCGGCAGTAAAGAATCCACCTGCCAATGTCGGAGACAAGGGTTCAATACCTGGGTGGAAAAGATTCCCTGAAGAAGGAAATGGCAACCCACTCCAGTATTCTTGACAGAGGAGCCTGGTGGGCTTCAGTCCACAGGGCTGCAAAGAGTCGGACATGACTGAGTGACTCAGAAACCCACTCTGGTCAATTCTCAGGTTCTTAGAAGGCATCAAAATAAACAACAGGGAGGAGTAGCCAACTCTAGGAAAGAGATCCTATTTTCTGAATAAAAACACACATGCGGTCATTTTAGTAGATTATTTTAATGAAACAACTCTCAAATGCCCTAAAGCTCCAGGTTTCTTATGGTCCATTAGGGATGGATGGCAGCAATCAGACTCATTTTGAACATTCTTACACTAACGTCTTCATTTTAGTTCCACTTGCTCCTCCTTGTACTCTGCATAAAATGGGATCCTGTGTAAATGCAAAATCTAGCATTCTGATAAGGGAGAATTCCTTTGTAAATTGTTTAAAATGGGTCAGGTGTATATTTCTATTGTCAGCTAAAAAATGCTTCTTGAAATTGAGTTGTTGAAATTGTCTGCTGTCACTGTCAGTTTATTTTAACTTGAGCAAAATACATTTGTTATAATTAATTTTGTTTTAAGAATTTCAGAAATGACTTGTGCATTCATGAAAATTACGCAGCTTCCTCAAATGCTGAGTGTTCTGCCAAGACTTCTATGTTTTTCTTTGTATGTGATGCTGACTATTGAACTTTAACCTGATTTTTCAAACTTGTGGCAAAAAATCAAATATCTTCAAAAGATCAACCTCTGTCCTATAATTCCAGTTAGAATCACAGGACGTATTTCAGTGAATTCCTGAAGGCAAAAGCATATCACACATTCACATATACTAAACTTTCAAGTATAAGAAATTCTCAAAGTGTTTATCTTCAAATCTATGATCATTTTTTTCTCTATTTATCAACAAGAATCAGGTTTTCCATGCTTTATGGATGATACAAACTCTGATCCACTCATTAATCAATTTATAAAGAGCTATTAATACTATCATGTGAAAGATGTTACAGTAAACAAAGTACATAAATATTACCAGGGAAGATCTGTTTTAGAGTTTCTGAATATCATGCCTCTTTCCTCTGTCGCATTTAATTATTTTTGCTCAATTCATGTTGTTTCCCTATTTGACTTCCACTCAACTGCCAAGAAAATATAATGCTTGGTGCTTTGATTTAACTGTATCTGAGAGCCTACACTTTCATACAGTACAATTGCACTCATCTCACACGCTAGTAAAGTAATGCTCAAAATTCTCCAAGCCAGGCTTCAGCAATACGTGAACCGTGAAC
Organism: Giraffa tippelskirchi; assembly: GCF_054371585.1. Taxonomy (NCBI): domain Eukaryota; kingdom Metazoa; phylum Chordata; class Mammalia; order Artiodactyla; family Giraffidae; genus Giraffa; species Giraffa tippelskirchi. Next base: position 54,206,563 of record NC_137280.1, read on the forward strand.
TTCCAGATGTTCAAGCTGGTTTTAGAAAAGGCAGAGGAACCAGAGATCAAATCGCCAACATCCGCTGGATCATCAAAAAAGCAAGAGAGTTCCAGAAAAACATCTATTTCTGCTTTATTGACTATGCCAAAGCCTTTGACTGTGTGGATCACAATAAACTGTGGACAATTGTGAAAGACATGGGAATACCAGACCATCTTACCTGTCTCTTGAGAAACCTGTATGCAGATCAGGAAGCAACAGTTAGAACTGGACATGGAACAACAGACTGGTTCCAAATAGGAAAAGGAGTACGTCAAGGCTGTATATTGTCACCCTGCTTATTTAACTTAGATGCAGAGTACATCATGAGAAACGCTGGGCTGGAAGAAACACAAGCTGGAATCAAGATTGCCAGGAGAAATATCAATCACCTCAGATATGCAGATGACACCACCTTTATGGCAGAAAGTGAAGAAGAACTAAAGAGCCTCTTGATGAAAGTGAAAGAGGAGAGTGAAAAAGTTGGCTGAAAGCTCAACATTCAGAAAACTAAGATCATGGCATCTAGTCCCATCACTTCATGGGAAATAGATGGGGAAACAGTGGAAACAGTGTCAGACTTTATTTTTTTGGGCTCCAAAATCACTGCTGATGGTGAGTGCAGCCATGAAATTAAAGGACACTTACTCCTTGGAAGGAAGGTTATGGCCAACCTAGATAGCATATTTAAAAGCAGAGACATTACTTTGCCAACAAAGGTCCATCTAGTCAAGGCTATGGTTTTTCCAGTGGTCATGTATGGATGTGAGAGTTGGACGGTGAAGAAAGCTGAGTGCCAAAGAATTGATGCTTTTGAACTGTGGTGTTGGAGAAGACTCTTGAGAGTCCCTTGGACTGCAAGGAGATCCAACCAGTCCATCCTAAAGGAGATCAGTCCTGGGTGTTTATTGGAAGGACTGATGTTGAAGCTGAAACTCAAATACTTTGGCCACCTGATGCCAAGAGCTGACTCATTGGAAAAGACCCTAATGCTGGAAGGATTGGGGGCAGGAGGAGAAGGGGACGACAGAGGATGAGATGGTTGGATGGCATCACCGACTTGATGGGCATGGGTTTGGGTAAACTCCGGGAGTTGGTGATGGACAGGGAGGCCAGGCGTGCTGTGTGTGATTCATGGGATCACAAAGAGTCAGACATGACTGAGCGACTGAACTGAACTGAGAGCCTACACACAGGTCTCAAACAAATAGGTGTTTGAAAATACTCATTGAATAAATAAATGACTTACAAATTAGTTGGGAGGATGTTGACCACTTATATTTAGTGTTAATTGTCAATACAAAGGGGGAAGTGAGGGGCTCAGACAACAATTCAGAAAAATAGGCATCACCATGGGCTGAATGAGGGAGATGGAACCTGAGTTGTGATTGGACAGAGGTCCTACCTATCCTGGGATGTGGGTTGGGGGGCAGTCAGGGTGGCTGCTGGTGAGAGAATCTGGCCTGGATCTCATGTAACTAAGTCTTAAGTATATTCAGTCATATAGGTCCACCCTAACTTCTGGAAGAAGATTATGCTTATTACAGGACACATCACCCAAACAGTACCGAGAACTGGTATTTTTTAATAAGTTCAGTATTTATGTCATTATCAAAATTGTACTTCAGTGTGTCTTCTGGGTTATAAAGATGACCCTTTAAGTGCAATTTTGAAGCCACAGTTTGGGTTTAAGTGTGGGATGGCACATAGACATCAGCCCAGGTGTCAAGTGTGATTAATATCTAATGAGGGTTGGGACTTCACCTTCCAGTGCAGAAAAACCAAAGCATATTGTAACAAACTCAATAAAGACTTTAAAAAAAAATGGTCCACATTTAAAAAAAAAAACAAAAAACCTAGTAAGGATTGAAAAGATCTAGGCCATACCAGGGTTCAGTACTACTGGATAGTGATACCTGTCATGCGTGTGGGTTGGGGGAATGGCTACCAGGCACCTCTTATTTATTTATTTCAAATCTCAGATTTCTTTTATTTATTTTTTAGTTGCGGCATGTGGGATCTAATTCCTGACCAGAGATTGAACCTTGGCCCCCTGTATTGGGAGTATGGGATCTTAGGCAATGGACCCCCAGGAAGTCCTAGGACCCCTAATTTAGATCAGAGGCAAGCTTGCACAGGTGAGGAATGTTGGCAAATCACCCAGTGGAATGGGAAGGCACAGACAGCAGGAACAAGACAATAATGCCCACTAGTGCCACCACCATTTACCCTTGTCCTGGAGGCAGCAGTCAGCACATTTGACAAGAGAAATCACAAGTGTGAGGATTGAAAAGAAAGAGACAAAACTACTCCTATCTACAGATGATAGAAATGCAAGGGACTTTCCTGGTGGTCCAGTGGTTGGGAATTCACCTTGCAACGCAAGGGACACGGATCTGACCCCTGGTCGGGGAACTAAGATCCCACATTCATTGGGTTAACTAAGAGAGAAGCTCACATGCCTCAAAGAAGATCCTGTGTGTCAAAATCAAGACCCAACATAGCCAAATGAGCAAATATTATTTAAAAAAAAAAAAAGAAAAAGAAATGCACGGATGTCAACTGAAAAGCAACAGGAAAGTCACTAAGAAAAAAGGATATAAAATTAATGTAGAGAAATTTATACTATAATATAAAATCTGTTAGAAGATATCACTAAGAGAATACAGGCTTCACACAGGAAAACTAGACATCCCAGCTGTTCCACAGCGGGGCAAGGACAGGGGACTTATTCCAGTGCAAGGTTATGACTTTATTGATGGTGGCACCATCACAAAGAATCAGCCTGGCCCGCTGAGTTGCCTGACCCACCTAGGTCTTTGCAAGAGTGATAGACAGGTCTTGGCTGTATTTTTGTGACTAAGCTGTAGGGCTTACTTTTTTTCATAGTACAGCCTAACTTTTTATATTCACGGTAAGTTCAGTTCAGTCACTCAGTCATGTCTGACTCTTTGCGACCTCATGGACTACAGCACGCCAGGCTTCCCTGTCCATCACCAACTCCTAGAGCTTGCTCAAACTCATGTTCACTGAGTTGGTGATGCCATCCAACCATCTCATCCTCTGTTGCTCTGTTCTCCTTCCGCCTTCAATCTTCCCCAATATCAGTCTTTTCCAATGAGTTAGTTCTTCACATCAGGTGGCCAAAGTATTGGAGCTTCAGCTTTAGCATCAGTCTTTTCAATGAATATTTAGGGTTTCAATCAATATTCAGAATTTCAACTGAATATTCAGGAATATTCAATCATTCATTCATGATTTCCTTTAGTATTGACTGGTTTGATCTCCTTGAAGGCCAAGGGACTCTCAAGAGTCTTCTCCAACACCACAGTTCAAAAGCATCAATTCTTTAGCACTCAGCAATCTTTATGATTCAACTCTCACATCCATACAGGACTACTGGAAAAACCATAGCTTTGACTAGATGAACCTTTGTTGGCAAAGTAATGTCTCTGCTTTTTAATATGCTGTCTAGGTTGGCCGTAACTTTTATTCCAAGGAGCAAGTGTCTTTTAATTTCATGCAAAAAATAGATTAAAAAGTGAGTAATCTGTATTAGGAAACTTTCAAATATTGTTGAGAGACACAAAAGTCGACCTGAACATCATGAAAGAAACACTGGTTTTCTGAATAAGAAGTTGTGAAGACGTCAATTCTTCTGTGATTGTACCCATTTCATCCTAAGACAAATATCAACCATCTTTCTTTCTGGAACTAAACACATTGACTCTGCATTTTAAAGGAAAAAATAAATAAGAAAACAGTGGATGGAACTAGAACCTGTCATACAGAGTGAAGTAAGTCAGAAAGAGAAAAAACAAATATTGTATATTAACTAATACGTGTGGACCTAGAAAAATGGTACTGATGAACCTGTTTGCAGGGCAGGAATGGAGGCACAGAGGTAGAGAACGGACTTGCAGACACAGCAGGGGAAGAAGAGGGTGGGACGAACTGAGAGAGTAGCATTGACATACACACTACCATGTGTAAAATAGATGCTAGTGGGAAGCTGCATATAGCACAGGAAGCTGAGCTTGGCGCTCTGTGATGACCTAGAGGAGGGGGATGAGGGAGAGAGAAGCCTCAAGAGGGAAGGGCTATATGTATACATATAGCTGATTCACTTTGTTGTACAGCAGAAACTACATTGTAAGCAAGTACGCCTGCATGCTAAGTCCCTTCTGTTGTGTTTGACTCTTTGCGACCCCATGGACTGTAGCCCACCCAGCTTCTCTGTCCATGGGATTCTCCAGAAAGAAAACACCACAGTTGGTTGCCATGCCCTCCTCCAGGTGATCTTCCTGACCCAGGGATCAAACCCCAGTCTCCTGCATTGCAGGCAGATTCTTTACCACTGAGTCACCAGGGGAGCACCTGTAAAGCATGTATCAGTTCAGTTCAGTCGTTCACTCATGTCTGACTCTTTGCAACCCCATGGACTGCAGCAAATCCAGCTTCCCTGTCCATCACCAACTCCCAGAGCTTTCTCAAACTCATGTTCACTGAGTCGGTGATGCCATCCAACTATCTCATCCTCTGTCGTCCCTTTCTCCTCCTGCCTTCAATTTTGCCCAGCATTAGGGTCTTTTCTAATGAGTCAGTTCTTCACATTAGGTGGCCGAAGCATTGGAGTTCAGCTTCAGCATCAGTCCTTCCAATGAATATTCAGGACTGATTTCCTTTAGGATTGACTTGTTTGAACTTGAAGTCCAAGGGACTCTCAAGAGTCTTCTCCAATACCACAGTTCAAAAGCATCAATTCTTCAGTACTCACCTATCTTTATGGTTCCACTCTCATATCTATACAGGACTACTGGAAAAACCATAGCTTTGAATAGATGGACCTTTGTCGGCAAAGTAAAATCTCTGCTTTTTAATATGCTGTCTAGGTTGGCCATAACTTTTCTTCCAAGGAGCAAGCGTCTTTTAATTTCATGGCTGCAGTCAATATCTGCAGTGATTTTGGAGCCCCCCAAAATAAAGTCTGTCACTGTTTCCATTGTTTCTCCATCTATTTGCCATGAAGTGATGGAACCAGGTGCCATGATCTTTGTTCTTTGAATGTTGAGTCTTAAGCCAGCTTTTCCACTCTCCTCTTTCACTTTCATCAAGAGGCTCTTTAGTTCTTCTTCACTTTCTGTCATAAGGGTGGTGTCATCTACATATCTGAGGTTATTGCTATTTCTCCCGCTAATCTTAATTCCAACTTGTGTTTCATCCAGCCCAGCATTTCACATGATGTACTCTGCATAGAATTTAAATAAGCAGGGTGATAATATACAGCCTTGACATACACTTTTCCCAATTTGGAACTAGTCGTTGTTTCATGTCTGGTTCTAACTGTTGCTTCTTGACCTTCATACAGATTTCTCAGAAGGCAGGTAAGGTGGTCTGGTATTCCCATCTGTTGAAGAATTTCCCAGTTTGTTGTGATCCACACAGTCAAAGGCTTTGGCATAGTCAATAAAGCAGTATATGTTTTTCTGTAATTATCTTGCTTTTTCTATGATCCAATGGATTTCGGCAATTTGATCTCTGGTTCCTCTGACTTTTCTAAATCCATCTTGAGCATCTGGAAGTCCTAGATTCACACAATGGTGAAGCTTTACTTGGAGAACTTTGAGCATTACTTTGCTAGCGTGTGAAATGAGTGCAATTGTGTGGTAGTTTGAACATTCTTAGGCATTGTCTTTCTTTAGGATTGGAATGAAAACTGACCTTTTCCAATCCTGTGACCACTGCTGAGTTTTCCAAATTTGCTGGCATATTGAGTGCAGCACTTTCACCACATCATCTTTTAGGATTTGAAATAGCTCAACTGGAATTCCATCACTTCCACTATCTTTGTTTGTAGTGATGCTTCCTAAGGCCCACTTGACTTCACATTCCAGGATGTCTGGTTCTAGGTGAGTGATCACAGTATCGTGGTTATCTGGGTCATTATGATCTTTTTTGTATAGTTCTTCTGTGTATTCTAGGCACCTCTTCTTAATATCTTCTGCTTCTGTTAGGTCCATATCATTTCTGTCATTTATCATGCTCATCTTTGCATGAAATGTTCCCTTGAGATCTCTAATTTTCTTGAAGAGATTGCTAGTCTTTCGCATTCTATTGTTTTCCTCTATTTGTTTGCACTAATCACTGAGGAAGGCTTTCTTATCTCTCCTTGCTATTCTTTGAACTCTGCATTCAAATGGGTATAACTTTTCTTTTCTCCTTTGCCTTTTGCTTCTCTTCTTTTCTCAGCTATTTGTAAGGCCTCCTCAGACAACCATTTTGCTTTTCTTTTTCTTGGGGGTGGTTTCGATCATGGCCTTCTGTACAATGTCATGAACCTCCATCCATAATTCTTCAGGCACTCTGTCGATCAGATCTAATCCCTTGAATCTATTTGTCACTTCCACTGTATAAACATAAGGGATTTGATTTAAGTCATACCTGAATGGTCTAGTGATTTTTCCTTACTTTCTTCAATTTAAGTCTGAATTTGCAATAAGGAGTTTACGATCTGAGCCACAGTCAGCTTCTGGTCTTGTTTTTGCTGACTGCATAGAGCTTCTCCGTCTTTGGAGACATCCTTCAAAAGGACTTATGCCAGCACTTTTGTATTCTTGGAGGGCACAAACAAATCCTTGTGTACACCAGGACCCAGGAGAAAGGAGCAGTGACCCCATAAGAAGAGACTGAGCCAGACTTGCCTGTGAGTGTCCAGGAGTCTTTGGTGGAGGTGTGGGTCAACAGTGGCCTGCAGTGGGATCAGGGGCACTGAATAAAACAGTGCTGGCATAAAGCAAGTATACTTTTATGAAAAAGAAAAAAACAGTGGAGGAGAGGTGTGCCCACCAGACATGGAGCAGGGTGGGTGCTGGGTAAGTGGAGTCTGTACTATGGCCAGCAGAGGCTAGGGCAGCCCCCTCCCTCTGAGTACTGGTTGCAGCACCAACATGAGGGCAGTTGTTGAGAGGGCCTCAGGGAACCCCGCCTGGCCTAGCCCTGCTCCCTAGCTCCCTCCCCACAGCCTACAGGGTCACAGCTGAGGTTCCTGGCTCAGAGCCCTGTCCTCCCCAGCAAAAAAGAGAGAGAAAGAGAACTAGGGTCAGCATAGGAGCTTTCTGTCTATGTCTCAGCTGTGGCAAGATTGTAACCTGCTGCCTGAAAGAATCCCTGAAAACCACCCTTGTGAGGATCAAGGAAGGGATGAATACTGGTTTATACAACCACCGTTGCATATATCCTGAAAATAATACTTTTCATTTAAAAAAAGAAAAAACAAGAAGAGCTTGAACACTTTCTCTGCTCCAGGAGCTTGAATTTACCTGCCAAAAATAAAAAGTAAACTCTTGGTTGGGGGGTGGGGAAAGGAAAGGAAGGAAAACAGTGGAAAAGGAGAGTGAATACTGAAGAGTGGCCTTTCTGTTGTTGTTCAGTTGCCAAGTCGTGTCCAACTCTTTGCAACCCCATGGCCTTGCTGCTGCTACTAAGCCACTTCAGTCGTGTCCAACTCGGTGCGACCCCATGGCCTTACCAGATAGTAACTCAGAGATAGAAAGTATCACGGCCCAGAAGCAAACAAAGAAACCAAGAAGCAAAGTAAAAAGTTAGAAACACACAAACATACTTGAGAATTTAGAATATGATAAGGCATAATTTCAACTGATTCCATTAAAATGGACTTCAGAAAGAAATGCTATGGGTATGACAAGTATGTGTGTTAGTTGCTCAGTCATGTCCAACTCTTTGTGACCACATGGACTATAGCCCGCTAGGCTCCTCTATCCATGGAATTCTCCATGCAAGAATACTGGAGTGGGTTGTCATTTCCTTCTCCAGTGGGTTTAACTGCTAATCATTTAAAAAGGTAAAACTGAACCCACACTGCACGCCATGAATATAAACTGGAGATTGTGGAGCCGAAGTGACTTTTCGAGTGGCGCTAGTGGTAAAGAACCCGTCTGCCTGGTAAAGAACCTGCAGGAGGTGTAAGAGATAAGGGTTCAATCCGTGGGTTGGGAAGATCCCCTGAAGGAGGGCGCTGCAACCCACGCCAGTATTCTTGCCTGGAGAATTCCATAGACAGAGGAGCCTGCCGGGCTATAGTCCACGGAGTCACATAGAGTCAGACATGCTGAAGCAACAAGCACACTCTATGCACGCATGCTAAGTGTGGTTAGATACTGCTGAGTTCTAAGCTGGAGGGGTCCTATCACTTGATCCAAGTAATCAAAGATCTAAAAGTAAACAATAAAACTATATACCATGAGAAGAAAACACGTGTGAATTCCTTCAGTTTTAAGGTTGGACTGTGACAGGCCCTTCTAACTATGACTCAAATTCAGAAACCATGAAAGGAAACATAGATAAATTCAACTATTTTTTTTAAAGTATGTATGGCCAAAAAAAATCACAAACAATCATAAGGCAAAAAGAGAACTGAGAGAAAATATTGAGTACATTTGTCACATTTAAAGGGTGAATCTGACTAGTATCTATATGCGTACATATGTATGCATATATGCTAGTAGAAATCAGAAAGAAAAATCAATATCCTAGAAAAATAGTCAAAAAGCATAAATTACAATTCACAAAAAAGAATTATAAATGATGCTTGAACAAATGATAAAATACCCGACTCATTATTAGAAAAAGGAAAATTAAAACTACTCCTGAAACCTGGTTTTCATTCATCATATTTTTTAAAACCCCTAAAGTTAACAACAGAGAGTGTTGGCCACCCCGAGAGCTGCACCTTTATACAGAGAACAAAAAGAGAGCACATGTAGTGACAGGAGCTTGGCATTAGCCAAGTTATTCAGTCCATTTCTTCTTTGACCTATTAAACCCATATCTAATCATCTCTCCTCCAGGTAGCCTGCAAGATATACACTGAAATTCATTCCATTAATTTCATCATTGTTTGGAATAACAAAAGGCTGCAAACCATCCACACCACTGAACACTATGCAGAGTGAAAAACAAACAAAGAAGAGCAAGGTCTCTGTGCTAATATAAAAGTATCATCAGGATATATTTCTAAAGGAAAAAAAAAATCAAAGCACCAAACATTATATACAGTGTTATTTCTGTGTGTGGAACAAGTGAGAATTCAGAATATGAATATATAAAAACACAGGCACATACAAATATTAGTATTTGTAAAAATGAGCACCAGATCGAGATAAAAGAAAGTACTAAAAATTTATATTTATAAGTATATATGTGTGTGTATAACATATGTATATATGTGTGTTTGTGTGTGTGTAAAGAGAAAGCAGACAAAATGGGGGAGAAGTAAGCAGAGCTTCAGTGGACAGGGGACACAAAGAGGATTTTGGAGGACTGGTAATTTCTTTTTCCTGACCTTAACTTTGATTCCTTTGGAAGACCCACTGAACTATATGTTTATGATGTGCACTTTTGGTAATAATAGCTTGTGTGTGTGTATGCTCAGTCACTCAGTCATGTCCAACTCTTTGCAACTCTATGGACTGTAGCCCGCCAGGCTCCTCTGTCCATGGGATTTCCCAGGCAAGAATACTGGAGTGGGTTGCCATTTCCTCCTCCAGGGAATCTTCCCAACCCAGGGATAGAACTCATGTCTCCTGCATTGAAGGTAGATTCTTTACCACTGAGCTATCGGGGAAGCCCCAATGACAGCATACTTTAATAAATAAATTTATTGTTTTAAAATATTTGGGCCATAGAAAAAGTTTTTAGGAACCAGTTGGAAAGTGACCCCATACATCAAAGTTGTGACAATGTCAGCCTTAAAAATATTAATGGACTTAATTGATTCAAGTGCATTTAATCAATGAAAATTTAAGACTTAATAATAATTCCCCCAAATAACAGAATGTGAACGATTGATGCATTTGACAAATTGGATGAATTACGCTAAGTGAAAAAAAGACAGTCCCCAAATATTACCTACTGTATGACTTTCTTGATAAGACATATTTGAAATGCTAGCATTCTAGAAATGGAGACCAGAGGAGTGGTTGTCATGGGTGGATGATCAGGAGCAGGGGACGAGGTGTGGGACTGTGGAGGGTGTGGTTACAAAAAAGGCAATTTCAAGGGATCCTGGGCTGTGGTGTAAATATATGTGAGGAAACTATATAAAACAAAACAACACAGCAACTTGCCTGGTGGTCCAGTGGCCAAAACTCTGCTCCCAAAGCAGGAGGACTGGGTTCAGTCCCTGGTCAGGGTACTAGATCCCACATGCTACAGCTAAAATCTAGCACAGCCAAAATTAATTAATTAATTTTTAAAAATAGATACACACACACACACTCACAACTGAATACAAGCAAAATTCACAGAATCTAATAGGAGGTTGACTGTATTAATGTCAATATCTCAACTACAATATTGTACTGTAGTTTTTATGGTTGTAAACTCAGTAAAGGATACTCAGGATTCCCTCTGTATTATTTATTATAACTGAATATGAACCTACCATTGTCTCAATCAAAAATAAATTTCAAAAAATTGGTAACTAAAGAGAAATAATTCTCTTTAATGCTTCATTTTTTAAGCATTTCCAACAGGCTCTGTATTTCAGGGAAACCAGATGAAGACAGATCTTTGCAGAAAAAGCTAGTAACAATTTAGAAGGAATGATCGAATTAGAAAATCATCATTGGTAACATCTAACAAGATTACTGACTCATACCAAAATGATGCCAATATTAAACATATTAGGTGTGTTTTAACTACTTGTAAGTGGGAAAATGTAACTGTCTAATGAAGTAATCAGAGGTTTATTTCACTAATGACCAGACCATCACAGATATTTACATTTCCCGATGTGATACAATACAAATTGCACACTTCCTATCATTTGTCTAGATAAAAATGTCTTTGCATATGTCCTGTGAGATAACAGAAAACATGTATTGGTCGCTTCCCCCAGTGCCTGGCACAGAGCTCCTGAAACTGTTGTAATTTCCCAAACGATAAGAGCAGGAAGTACACCTTTGGTTCTGTGATGGTGGCTCTGGGTGGGCTCCTGGATGAGAGTTGATCGCCAGAAAGACTGAGCCAGGATGAGAAGAGTGGGATTTTCAGCCCCACCCCCATCCTCCAGAGAGGGGAGAGGGGCTGGAAATGGGTTATTGATAATCATTGTTTATACCTATGTGAGGAAGCCTCCATAAAATCCTAAAATATCAAGTTCAGGGAAATTCCAGGTGGATTAACACATCCCAGGTGAGTACTTAGTCATGTCCCAGGTAGGTACTTACTAAGTCCCAGTCTCAGTCATGTCCTACTATTTGCCACCCCAAGAACTGTAGCCTGCCAGGCTCCTCTGTCCATGGGATTCTCCAGGCAAGAATACTGGAGTGGGTTGCCATTCCCTTCTCCAGGGAGAGTGATACACTACAATGTCTGCACTCAGGACCCTCCCAGACCTCACTCTGTCTCTTCATCTTCCGCATCCTTTATTATATCCTTTCTCTTAAGAACATCATAGTCTAATGGAAGACAGAAATGTGTTAATCAGCAATTATGGCATGATAAATAGTCTGAAAGATATGACAAACACTGAGCTTCTGTAGTTATAAGATCTCAAAATATATCTCTTCTGCCATAATACCTTTCTTTCATGTCATTTTCTATTTTCCAAGACCTTGACAATACACTGAGAGATTATTGACTACAGTCATAATAACATTTGAAGCACACTATTCAATTCAATTCAACAAATAATTACTGAGTACTTGTTGTATGCCAGGCATTGGTCTAGGTTTTACGGGGGAAACAAAAAAATGAAGGGATAACAATTAATCTTCATGCAGCTTTCTGAGTCCCAAAGGGGCACAAAGCATGCTAAAGTTAGATGAGCAAGAGAGTCATTCTTTTCTTTAGATTCCCCACTGTGAGAGATTTTATTTTTTTTTAAATGGCAACACTTTTCCTGTTACAGAAAAAGGCTATCTAATAAATGTGGTAAGGATGCTAAATTAGGAATTTACCATTTTTCAAGCTCCAGTATAATCACTGATTCAGGCAAGGGTCATGGGTGGATGTTAAAATTACTGAATGCACCCACACCTACTTGAGTGGCTAAGATGCAGACACTGACAACACTCAGTACTAACAAAGATGAGGAGCAACAGGAATTCTTATTCATTGCTGATAGGGATGCAAAATGGTATAGTCCTGCAGTTTCTCACAAAACTGAACATACTTTTACCATACAATCCAGCAATCACACTGCTTGGTGTTTACCCATAGGAGCTGAAAGTTTATGTTCACAGAAAAACTTTCACACAGATGTTTTTAGCAGCATCACTCATATTTGCCAACTAAGGTGCAACTCAGGTGTCCTTCAATGAGTAAATGGATAAATAAATTGTGGTATACCCGGACAATGGAATGTTATTCTGCAATAAAAAGAAATGGGAAAAGAATTTGAAAAAGAATAGATACATGTCTATGTATAAATGAATCACTTTGCTGTACACCTGAAACTGACACAGCATCATTAATCAACTATGCTCCAATATAAAGTTTAAAACTTTCATAAAATAATCTTAAAAAAGAAGTGTGCTCTCAAGCCACACACACACACACACAAAGAGAAGACTCAAATGCAAACTACTAAGTAAAAGAAGTTAATCTGAAAAGACTACAGACTGTATGATTTCAACTATATGACATTTTGGAAAAGGCAAAACTATGAATACAATGAAAAGATCAGAGGTTGGAAAAGGGAGGGATGAATACAGAGGATTTTTAGGACAGTAAAACTACTCCAGATGGCACTGTAATGGTGGATACACGTCATTATACATCCGTCAAGACCCAAGAATAGAATGAACCCTAAAGTAAATTATGGACTTGGGGTGATGATGACATGTCAATGTAGCCTCATCAATTGTAACCAACGTACTACCTAGTGCGGGTGTTGATAGTGATAGGGAAATGAGTAGATGGAAACTTTCTGTGTTTTCTGCTCAATTTTTCTATTATCCAAAAACTGCTCTGGAAAAATAAAATCTACATATTTTTAAAATCATTAAGTGAAAGATTGTTGGGAGCAATATAGTCCCAGGTTGTCCAGGTGCCCCACCTAGATCACTAGGAATTGTAAAGGGGAAAGGTGCTTTTTCTGTGGAGAAAGTTTGTGGGTCCACCCTCTCCAAGGGACCAAATTTAGCATCTCTGGTGGTGAAACAGTCTGACACTAGACATTATGCCAGTTGCAGTAGAATGTGCTCAACAGTAGGTATGATATTTCCTTACCAAAAATACTTAAACTATATATAATCAAGGCTCTAAATCTAACTGGGTGGCATCATATACATGAGTTTAAGTAAGCTTCGGGAGTTGGTGATGGACAGGGAAGCCTGGCGTGCTGCAGTCTATGGGGTCACAAAGAGTCAGACACGACTGAGTGACTGAACTGAACTGAACTCTAACTTAATATCTGCAAAGGGACTTCCCTGGCAGTCTAGTGGTTAAGATTTCGGCTTTCAATGCAGGGGATATGGGTTAGATCCCCAGTCAGGGAGCTCAGATCCCACGTGACTCACAGCCCAATAAACCAAAACATAAAGCAGAAGCAACATTGTAATGAATTCAGTGAAGACTTTGAAATGGTCCACATCAAAATCTTTTTAAAAAAATAAAATAAAATTTGCAAAAGAAAAAATAAAACAGGGGATAGAAGTCAAGTTAAATGACACCAAGAGAAAAGACAGACAAATAGGGAATTATAGGACCTTCTAGAAAACATGACAATGCATGACATTTAATTGGATCTCTGGGAGGAGGAAATGTCAACCCACTCCAGTATTCTTGCCTGGAGAATTCTATGGACAGAGGAGCTTGGTGAGCTACAGTCCATGGGGTTGCAAAGATTCGGACATGACTGAGCAACTAAGCCCTGGGACAAGCGGAAAAATTTAAATATAGATCAGTGCTAGAGGATGCTTAGAATTAACATTAATCTCATGAAGTGTGATCATTTTACTGTGGTTTTGCATAACTTCCTCTTCAGGAGATGAGTGCAAGATACTTGTAGTGAAGGTTCATATCTACAATGTACCTTGAAAGAACTCAACTACAGAGTGAAAGAAATAAAAAGTAAATATGGTAAAATGTTAAAATTGTTTACATGTAAGTTCTTGGAACACATATGTACTATTCAAGTTTTATTATGTGTTGAAAAACTGTTCCTCTGGTGGTCCAGAGGTTGGGAAGCCTACCTGCCAATGCAGGGGACATGAGTTCAATTCCCGGTCCGAGAAGACCCCATGTGCTGCAGGTCAACTAAGCCTCTTCACCACAACTACTGAGCCCTTGAGCCCTAAAGCCTATCCTCCACAAGAGAAGCCACTACAATGAGAAACCCAGACACCACGACGAACAGTAGTCCCTGCTCACCACAACTAGAGAAAGCCTGCGTATAGCAACAAAGATCCAGTGAAGCCAAAAATGCATAAATTTGCACCCATGGCTGATTTGTGTAGATCTATGGGAAAAACCACCACAATATTGTAAAGCAATTAGCCTCCAATTAAAATAAATTAATTAATTTTCTAGAAAAAGAAACAAACAAACAAAATTGGGGAAAAGGATGTATCCTGATCATCAATATGCTGAGATGAGTTGACCACTGTTTCCTAGTTTTTCCTAACTGACCTAGAAGTAAAATTTCAGGACACCCTCATAAGGGCTTATGCCTGCAAGTCACCTTAAATGTGTGCCTTCACAGGACTTACACCTTGACTCCAGCCCACTGTGGGATTTGAAAGTTTAGGATGTAGGTTGCCCGCTATCCGTAATGTACACACAGGTGAAACACAGTCTCCGTTATCTGACACCCATAAAGACCACAGAAGGTGTGGGAAGACAAGAAAACACAAAGAACAGCTTGTAGCTGTTGACCTGAGCTCTGTTGCTTCATCCTGTGTAAGGGGGACTCCACTGGAATGCAGTATTTCTGCAGAAATGACCTGGGAGCAAATGTTCATATCTGTTGCTCAGAGCCAGCTTCTCTGGACGTAATTTATCTCCCTCACACACACACCTCCAATTAGGGGCTGGGGGTTGTCTGTCATCACCAGGGTCTGTTTGATCTTTTCTGGTTTTGCTTACTTTGGGTGGCTTAAGGGAAGAGGTTCCTCTCTGCCACTGCCCCCGGCCCCCAGCCTGGCCTAGCTCCTCTCGGCCACGCTTCTGCACGGACCCGTTGCAGCCGCCTCGCTTCTGCGCGACCCGTCGCAGCCGCCTCGGGGGTGGCGGCCGAGAGGAGCTAGGCCGGGCGGGGGCAGGGGGGGGGCAGCGAGAGGAGTTACCCCAGGCCCAAGGAGCAGCGGCTGCGTGGGCACAGGAGGGCCGAGAGAAGTTACTCCACGCTCAAGATGAGGAGGGGCCGTTGTGAGTAGATACCCCTTGTCCAAGGTAAGGAGCAATGGCTGCACTTTGCTGGAGCAGCCGAGAAGAAATACCCCACGTCCAAGGTAAGAGAAACCCAAGTAAGACGGTAGGTGTTGTGAGAGGGCATCAGAGGGCAGACACACTGAAACTAAAATTACAGAAACTAGCTAATCTGATCACACAGACCACAGCCTCGTCTAACTCAATGAAACTAAGCCATGCCGTGTGGGGCCACCCAAGACGGATGGGTCATGGTGGAGAGGTCTCACAGAATGTGGTCCACTGGAGAAGGGCATGGCAAACCACTTCAGTATTCTTGCCTTGAGAACCCCATGAACAGTATGAAAAGGTAAAAATATAGGACACTGAAAGATGAACTCCCCGGGTCAGTAGGTGCCCAATATACTAATGGAGATCAGTGAAGAAATAACTCCAGAAAGAATGATGGGATGGAGCCAAAGCAAAAACGATACCCAGCTGTGGATGTGACTGGTGATAGAAGCAAAGTCTGATGCTGTAAAGAGCAATATTGCATAGGAACCTGGAATGTTAGGTCCATGAATCAAGGCAAATTGGAAGTGGTCAAACAGGAGATGGCAAGAGTGAATGTCAACATTCTAGGAATCAGCGAACTAAGATGGACTGGAATGGGTGAATTTAACTCAGATGACCATTATATCTACTACTGTGGGCAAGGATCCCTTAGAAGAAAGGAGTAGCCATCATGGTCAACAAAAGAGTCCAAAATGCAGTGCTTGGATGCAATCTCAAAAACGATAGAATGATCTCTGTTCGTTTCCAAGGCAAACCATTCAATATCACAGGAATCCAAGTCTATGTCCCGACCAGGAACGCCGAACAAGCTGACGTTGAATGGTTCTAGGAAGACTTACAAGACCTTCTAGAACTAACACCCAAAAAAGATGTCCTTTTCATTATAGGAGACTGGAATGCAAAAGTAGGAAGTCAGGAAACACGTGGCGTAACAGGCAAATTTGGCCTTGGAGTACAGAATGAAGCAGGGCAAAGGCTAACACAGTTTTGCCAAGAGAACGCGCTGGTCATAGCAAACACCCTCTTCCAACAACACAAGAGAACACTCTACACGTGGACATCATCAGATGGTCAACACCGAAATCAGATTGATTATATTCTTTGCAGCCGAAGATGGAGAAGCTCTATACAGTCAGCAAAAACAAGACCGGGAGCAGACTGTGGCTCAGATCATGAACTGCTTATTGCCAAATTCAGACTTAAATTGAAGAAAGTAGGGAAAACCACTACTCCGTTCAGGTATGACCTAGATCAAATCTCTTATGAGTATACAGTAGAAGTGACAAACAGATTTAAGGGACTAGATCTGATAGACAGAGTGCCTGATGAACTATGGACAGAGGTTCGTGACATTGTACAGGAGACAGGGATCAAGACCATCCCCATGGAAAAGAAATGCAAAAAAGCAAAATGGCTGTCTGAGAAGGCCTTACAGATAGCTGGGAAGAGAAGAGAAGTGAAAAACAAAGGAGAAAAGGAAAGATATTCCCATCTGAATGCAGAGTTCCAAAGAATAGCAAGGAGAGATAAGACAGCCTTCCTCAGCGATCAATGCAAAGAAATAGAGGAAAACAACAGATTGAGAAAGACTAGAGATCTCTTCAAGAAAATTAGAGATACCAAGGGAACATTTCATGCAAAGATAGGCTCGATAAAGGACAGAAATGGTATGGACCTGACAGAAGCAGAAGATATTAAGAAGAGGTGGCAAAAATACACAGAAGAACTGTACAAAAAAGATCTTCATGACCTAGATAATCACGATGGTGTGATCACTCACCTAGAGCCAGACATCCTGGAATGTGAAGTTAAGTGGGCCTTAGAAAGCATCACTACGAACAATGCTCGTGGAGATGATGGAATTCCAGTTGAGCTATTTCAAATCCTGAAAGATGATGCTGTGAAAGTGCTGCACTCGATATGCCAGAAAATTTGGAAAACTCAGCAGTGGCCACAGGACTGGAAAAGGTCAGTTTTCGTTCCAATCCCATAGAAAGGCAATGCCAAAGAATGCTCAAACTACCACACAACTGCACTCATCTCACATGCTAGTAAAGTAATGCTCAAAATTCTCCAAGCCAGGCTTCAGCAATACGTGAACCGTGAACTTCCAGATGCTCAAGCTGGTTTTAGAAAAGGCAGAGGAACCAGAGATCAAATTGCCAACATCTGCTGGATCATCGAAAAAGCAAGAGAGTTCCAGAAAAACATCTATTTCTGCTTTATTGACTATGCCAAAGCCTTTGACTGTGTGGATCACAATAAACTGTAGAAAATTCTTCAAGAGATGGGAATACCAGACCATCTGACCTGTCTCTTGAGAAAGCTGTATGCAGGTCAGGAAGCAACAGTTAGAACTGGACATGGAACAACAGACTGGTTCCAAATAGGAAAAAGAGTACGTCAAGGCTGTATATTGTCACCCTGCTTATTTAACTTCTATGCAGAGTACATCATGAGAAACGCTGGGCTGGAAGAAACACAAGCTGGAATCAAGATTGCCGGGAGAAATATCAATCACCTCAGATATGCGGATGACACCACCCTTATGGCAGAAAGCGAAGAAGAACTAAAGAGTCTCTTGAGGAACATGAAAGAGGAGAGTGAAAAAGTTGGCTTAAAGCTCAACATTCAGAAAACTAAGATCATGGCATCTGGTCCCATCACTTCATGGGAAATAGATGGGGAAACAGTGGAAACAGTGTCAGACTTTATTTTTGGGGGCTCCAAAATCACTGCTGATGGTGAATGCAGCCATGAAATTAAAAGACCCTTACTCCTTGGAAGGAAGGTTATGGCCAACCTAGATAGCATATTTAAAATCAGAGACATTACTTTGCCAACAAATGTCCATCTAGTCAAGGCTATGGTTTTTCCAGTGGTCATGTATGGATGTGAGAGTTGGACGGTGAAGAAAGCTGAGTGCCAAAGAATTGATGCTTTTGAACTGTGGTGTTGGAGAAGACTCTTGAGAGTCCCTTGGACTGCAAGGAGATCCAATCAATCCATCCTAAAGGAGATCAATCCTGGGTGTTCATTGGAAGGACTGATGTTGAAGCTGAAACTCCAATACTTTGGCCACCTCATGCGACGAGTTGACTCATTGGAAAAGACCCTAATGCTGGAAGGATTGGGGGCAGGAGGAGAAGGGGACGACAGAGGATTAGATGGTTGGATGGCATCACTGACTCAATGGACATGGGTTTGGGTGAACTCCGGGAGTTGGTGATGGACAGGGATGCTTGGCGTGCTGCGATTCATGGGGTCGCAAAGAGTCAAACACGACTGAGGGACTGAACTGAACTGAAGGGAAGAGGTGGTGAAAGGACGTGGGAGAAAGCCAAGAAGGAGTCTAAGAAAGATGCTTGGGGCACCGCTGTGCACACCTGTGAGAGCATGGATTTGACCTTGCAACAGAGCTGACACCAGCATTGCAACTTATCTTAATCCCTGCGCAATCCTGGCTCCCATGCCTCCCTCAGCAATGTCACAATGGAGGCACAGTCTCAACAGCACAGAAAATCTTTCCATTCTGCCTCATTGGACCTCGTTATGGATGCCCAGCTGCAGACTTACTGTCATCACCCAAGATTTGCAGCTGCAAGTGATAAAAATCAGTATTTGCACGACACTTTTGCAGTTTACAGAATGCTTTGTTATATGCGTTCCTTCAATATTTTTAACATTTTGAGAGTCAGCTATTTCTACAAATACATCTTCCATGCTCTCAGCCAACACTCTAATGCAAAGGGCTCAGGAGGGTCTAAAAAAAAAGATCCTTGTGATTCCAAGTCCAGTTTACTGAATGAGAAACTATATGCATGTAGTCAAAGGAGCACAAATCCTGTGCTCAAATCCCACTTCATCTCATGCACTGTGTGCCCCCGAGTGTTGTCACTACCTGAGTCGCATACTCATCCCACAGGACCATTTTGGGACTTATGAAAAACAAGGTAATGGAGAGATGTGATGTGGTTTAAACTTGATAAGTGCTTGCTCACTATAACGCTTCATGATTTTTTCTAACTACCTGGTTGCCGTGACTGCCCAAGCACCACCTGGGAGTGATCATTTTTCTCACCAGTACTTCCTACATCCAGAAGGAAGAATATACTTTACTTGTACTTATTCCCTTTGTTGCCTATTCAATTGCTTTCTGCAGCCAGAGAGTGCAGTCTGTTAGTTAGTTCAAGGAACATTTAAACAATGAATGATTGGAGAAACGCCAAAACTCCTGTCCTCAGAATGGTCCCCAAGTGTAACAATCTGTAGCTGAGTTTTAATAATTTTCAGAGAAATCTACTTGAACTTCAAGATAAATCATCTACTAAGGATAAACTTCCTTCCACAGAAAAAGGATGAGTAAAGTTGAAATCTTGTTCTCCACGCAAGAATTCTGTGACGCAGAACCCCATCTCTGCTCCGTTTGTGTTTATTTGTAATAGATGATAAGATACAATTGCATCTCATGATTGCAATATACTATATGTTGCCAGGGTTGCACCTGAGCCACAAAGTCTATATAAGTTTGGCAAGGAGAGAATTTTCCATAGCTTGATCTCTTTTCTGAATGAACACTTGAAATCTGCATGAACTCTTAGTGAAGGTCAAGGTAAGTAGAAGTCTCTAAATTTTTCCAAGGATGATACCTTTAGGGATATAGTTAGTATTCTTAATAAATCCAAATTGTTAACAGGAAAGACCTAGAATGCCCTTTCTCTTGCTCAGTCTGAAAGGCAGACTTCAAATTGCACTTGAGCAGAGCTCAAATGCAAATGCTTCTGCCCATTTTCTTTTTTTAAAAATAAATTTATTTATTTTAGTTGGGGGCTAATTACTTTATAATATTGTAGTAGTTTTCGCCATACATTGACATGAATCAGCCATGGGTTTACGTGTGTTCCCCATCCTGAACCCCCCTCCCACCTCCCTCCCCATCCCATCCCTCTGGGTCATTCCACTGCCCCAGCCCTGAGCATTTGTCTCATGCATCGAACATGGAATGGTGTTCTGTTTCACATATGATAATATACATGTTTCAATGCTATTCTCCCAGAACGTCCCACCCTCACCTTCTCCCTCAGAGTCCACAAGACTGCTCCATGCATCTGCGTCTCCTATTCTGTCTCACATATAGGGTTATCGTTACCATCCCTCAAACTCCATACATATGCATTAGTATACTGTATTGGTGTTTTTCTTTCTGGCCTACCATTTTCTTATCTTCTACTGAAAACCACATTCCCTGTCCCCAACCCTGGGACCAAGCTTTATCTGCAGCAATTTCACTCTGCAACCCTGTGTTTCTTTGTCATCTCCGAGAACTGGACTCCCTGCTTCTCAGGTCCAGGGATCAAAACTTAGCATCTTTAAAACTCAATGCCTAGAGCCTGTGATAGAGTGAAGTGAGTCAGAAAGAGGAAAACAGATATCATAAAATAATGCATATGTATGGAATCTAGAAAAATGATGAACCTATTTGCAGGGCAGGAATAGAGACGCCAACGTAGAGAACAGACTTGGGGACACAGCAGGGGGAAGGAGAGGGTGAGAGAAATTGAGAGAGTAGCACTGAAACATGTATGTCACCTTATGTAATATAGATACCCAGTGGTAATTTGCTGTTTGATTCAGGGAGCTCAACCCAGTGCTTTGTGACAACCTAGAGGGGTGGGAGGGAGGTTCAAGAGAGAGGCGACATATGCATACTTACAGTTGACTCACATGTGTATGACAGAAACCAACACAACATCATAAACCAATTACTCTCCAATTAAAAAAAAAAAGAGTTTCAGTACATACTTATTGAATTCAACAAAGGCCCTGATGCTTTCCTGGGGACTTTTTTTTTTTGTCCCGTTGGAAACACACACAAATATTTATAACAGTGTTCTGGCAACAATGCTCTTTTCTGTCTTTTCTCAGTGGAAAGTTCTGACTGGCCAGGGCTGACAGCAAGAACTTTGATGAAGCAAGAACAGATGAAGGGAGCCTGGGTCACCCACTCTAGCATCCTCACTTGGGTCCTAGAAAAATCCCAAAATTAATTCCTCAATGACTTGAAGTAGATGTTATGCAAAGATAATTCTTTCCACCAGACTCTTTTTTTTTTTTCTTTACTATACCTCTTAGTGCTTGGAGCTTGGCTGTAAAGTCACTATGTGGGTTCAGATTCCATCTTCGTCATTTTTAACTGTGACAATGGACTAGTTGGCTTAGCCTCTCAGTAACGCTGTTCTCTCAACTGTACGACAGGGTGGCCCTTGGAAGAGTTAATTGAATCAATGCATGCAGAGACTTAGAACTTGCCTGGTGTGTCACAAGATTCCAAATCTATTGCTGCTGCTTTTATGATGATGATGCTACTTCTTGTTCTTTCTTCAAGAAGCTCTGGTCTGGTTTTTTGTTTTGTTTTTTATCAAAATAGTATAGTTGACTTAGTATTATATAGAAGTACAGCACAACTTACTATGTTGTGCTAGTCTCTGCTATACAGCAAAGTGACTCAGTTTTACACATATTCTTTTCTAAATATTCTTTTATGGCTTATCCCAGGAGATCGGATATAGTTTCCTGTGCTATTACAGTAGGACTTTGTTGTGTAGTATCCATTCTAAATATAATAGCTTGCATCTCTAGCCACAGATTCCCAGTCCATCTCTGTGCCTCCCTTGTGCCCCTTGGCAACCACAAGCCTGTTCTCTATGTATGTAAGTCTGTTTCTGTTTCATAGATAGGTTCATTTGTGCCATATTTTAGATTCCACACATAAGTGATATCATATGGTATTTGTCTTTCTCTGTCTGACTTACTTCACTTAGTATGATGATCTCTAGTTGCATCCAGGTTGCATTATTTTGTTCTTTTTTTATAGCTGTGTAGTATTCCATTATATATATGTACCACATTTTCTTTATCCATTCATCTGTCAACAGACATTTCGGTTGTTTCCATTTATTAGCTATTGTGAATACGGCTGCTATGAATATAGAGGTGCATGTATCTTTATGAATTATAGTTTTGTCTGGGAATTTGCCCAGGAGTGGGATTGCTGGATCACATGATAATTCTGTTTAGCTTTCTGAGGAACTTCCAGTCTGTTTTCCATAGTGACTGCACCAACTTTTATTTCCACAAACAGTGTAGGAGCTGTGGTCTGTTTTAATGTGGGTTTTAAGGATGACCACGTTAAGCTTCTACATGAAATAACTGTGTAAGAATGTTCAAGTTTAACAGAAGATGATTATCAAAAATCAAGGACACATCATCAAAAAGCAAAAATGCTCCATTATTTTATTTTTTAAAAGGTAGGCCTGGGCAAAGGGCACATTAGCTCTAGAAAAAGCCTATTTGAATGTTAAAGGTCTGCACTTCATCCAGGACACCTCTGTCCTCAATCTTGACATTTCCTATGTTATTAGCTGGCTGTGTGACATTCAACAAGTCTTGGTGCATGTCCGCTAAGTGCTTCAGTCCTGTCTGACTCTTTGCACCCCATAAACTGTAGTTAGCCAAGCTCCTCTGTCCATGGGGATTCTCCGGGCAAGAATACTGGAGTGGGTCACCATGCCCTCCTCCAGGGGATCTTCCTGACCCAGGAACTGAACCTGTGTCTCTTAGGTCTCCTGCATTGGCAGGCAGGGTTTTCACCTTTAGCTCCACCTGGGAAGCCCTTGAACAAATCTACTCAATCTTTTTTCTCTCAGACCGCTCACTACAAACCAGTAGTAACTGTACCTGGTTTGACTCTGTCAAAGGAATATTATAAGGATTATGAGAAAACATAGAGCTTCCCAGGTGGCGCCAGTGGTAAAGAACCCAAATGCCAATAAAGAAGACTGAAACATGGGTTCGATCCCTGAGTCAGGAAGATCCCCACGAGGAGGGCATGGCAGCCCACTCCAGTATTCTTGCTTGGAGAATCCCATGGACAGGGGAGCCTGGTGGGCTACAGTCCATAGGTCAAAGAGTCGGACACGACTTAAGAGACTTGGCACCCACACATGCATGTGAAAATATAAAAATATTTGTATTGCAAGAAATATTACTTCTATATTAATTTCTATTAGATATAAGATCATGAATTGAGTTCATATAATAGAAAAATGACCAGCTGAGAGTCCAGAGTCTTGGTTTAGGAGTCATGCAATGTTGGGCAAATTGATACTCAAACACCATATGTCTTTCACTATGAAGCTCTCCTAGTAATGAGATCTACCAGTAGATCAAATTAGATTACCTGTAAGGAAATGCCCTGCAAGTTGGAAAGATTCTTGTCAACATAAAATGTTTTCGAGGACGGGGCTAAGATGGCGGAGGAATAGGACGGGGAGACCACTCTCTCCTCCACAAATTTATCGAAAGAACATCTGAACGCTGACCAAACTTCACAAAACTACTTCTGAAGGCTGGCAGAGGACGTCAGGCTTCCACAAAGACAGCGCATTATCTTCAAAAAGAGGTAGGAGAAATTATAAAAGATAAAAAGAGAGACAAAAGAGTTAGGGACGGAGACCCGTCCCGGGGAGGGAGTCGTAAAAGAGGAGGAATTTCCAAGCACCAGGAAACCCTCTCACCGGCGGGTGTGGGGGAAGATTTCTTATCTCAGAGGGCAACGTAACTGGGAGGAAAAAATAAAAAAAATCCACAGATTACGTGCTTAAAGCAACTCCCAGCAAAGAACCCCAGACGCTCACATCATCCGCCACCAGCAAGTGGGGGCTGAACGGAGAGGAGCGGGCGGCACTGCCTAGGGTAAGGACCGGGCCCGAGTGCCCCGAGGGTAACCTGAGGGAGCTAACGTGAGATAGTAACCTAAACTGTGGGACAGCCAGAGAGAGAGAACTATCCCACGAAAAGCCCAACGCTAAGGCACTGCCAGCCCGCTCACAGAACAAAGGACTGAGCGATACCAGAGGAGAGCTAGCCGGCTGCGGACCGCCCCATCCCCCGCCAGACACAGCGGGCAGGCGGGGCCCGCCAGAGCCGGAAAGGGGCAAACTCGGCCCCAGAGAGGGCACCCCCTACCAAACTGCAAACAGGCTCCCAGTTTCTAAACAAAGACTGCCTGAGATCCCGGAGGGTCGACAGCCGCCGGGAGGGTCGCAGCCAGAGACCAGCTCCCCAGAACCGACACAAAGCACACCGGAGCCGGGCGCGGCCGTAAACCGAGGCGGGGACCAGGGAGGTGATAAGCCGCACCGCCCCAACAGGGGGGAGCGCGCTCGCCAAACTCCTGGCCACCTGAGCAGCTCCGACCGGGAACGGCACAAGCCGTGGGCGAAATCGAGTCTGCGCCTTTGTGGAGTAACCGGGAGCCTGAACCTGAGCGGCTTAGAACTGGGAAGTGCACGCATCTCAGGGCCCACTCCCCGGCCCACTCCCCGGCGGAGCAACCTGAAGCCTGAGCAGGGTAGACGGGGAAAGCACACAGGCCGTGAGCGGGGGCGAACCCAGTGCGGCCGAGGCACTGCGAGCTCACCACACACACGCCAGATTTGCAGTGTTCCTTCCTCCCTACAGCACGATTTAACAAGCGAACCTAAAGAGATCACCTCCACCGCTTTGTTGCAGGGCGGAAATTAGATACTGAAGAGATCTCCAAACAGAAGCAAAATAAACAGAGGGAAGCGCTTTGGAAGGGACAGGCCAACAGATTAAAATCCCTGTAGTTAATACCGACTGCATTGAAAAGGGCCTATAGATCTTGAAAAGTATAAGCAGGAATAAGGATCTATCTGAAACTGAGCAGATCCCACACTGCTCACAACAGCTCCAGAGAAAGTCCGGGATATATATTTTTTTACTATTATTATTATTTTTTTTTTAATTTTTTTTAAATTAAAAAATATTTTTTCTCTTCTTTCCTTTTTCTTCAAGTCCTCTATTACATCTTTAACTTTCGTTTTCATAACCCACTATTAACTTGCAAAAAAAAAACCCTATTTTTGAAGCAAACTACGTACATATATCTTATACCTTTTGTGTTTTCTTTTTTTACTGTTTTTTTCCTGTTTTACTTTTTTTTTACTGTTTTACTGGGTTTTTTTTCTTTTTACACTGTTTCCTTTTTTCTTTTTTTTTTATATTGTAAATTTTATAAGAGTCTAACCTCTACTCTAGATTTTTAATCTTTTTTTACATATTTGATATCAATTTTGTACATTTAAGAACCCAATCTTTAGGACCCATTTTTACTCAGGAGTGTGATCACCGGCCTGATTACTCTCTCCCCCTATTGATGCTCTTTCTTCTCCCCCAGGGAACCTCTATCTCCCACCCTCCTCCTTCTCTTCTCAACCCAATTCTGTGAATCTCTGAGGGTGATCTGGGTACCGGAGAACACTTCAGGAACAGGATACTGCCCAGATCTCTCTCTCCCCTCTTGATTCCTCCCTTTCTACTCATGCTCACCTCTATTACCTTCCTCCCCCCTCTCTATGTATCTCTGTGAACCACTCTGAGGGTTCCAAACTGTCGAAAGCACAGAGGGAAGTGCTTACTGGCTAGATTGCTGTCTCCACATTTGAATTCCCCTCTTCCCCTCCTGGTCACCTCAACCCCCCCCCCCCACACCTCATCTCTCCATGTAACTCAGTGAACCTTTCTGGGTAGCCCTCACTGTGGAGAATCTTTTCACCATTAACTTAAAAGTTTTATTATTGAGGCTGTATGGAAGGAGAAGTCTTGAGGCTACTGCAAGAATAAGACTGAAAGCCAGGGGAAACATTAATTAATAAGAGACCATCCAATAGCCTCCATATATACACTGAAACCAAGCTCCACCCAAGAGCCAATAAGTTCCAGAGCAAGACATACCACGCAAATTCTCCAGCAACGCAGGAACATAGACCTGAGCATCAATATACAGGCTGCCCAGAGGCACACCAAATCCATAGACATCTCAAAAATTAATACTGGTCACTCCATTGCACTCTAGAGGGCAGAAATCCAGCTCCACCCACCAGAACACCGACACAAGCTCCCCCAACCAGGAAGCCTTGACAAGCCACCTGTCCAACCCCAACCACAGTGAGGAACCTCCACAATAAAGAGGAACTTCATACTACCAGAATACAGAAGGGCCACGCCTAACACAGCAATCTAAACAAGATGAAAAGGCAGAGAAATACTCAGCAAGTAAAGGAAAATGAGAAACGCCCACAAAACCAAACAAAAGAGGAGGAGATAGGGAATCTATCTGAAAAAGAATTTAGAATAAGGATAATAAAAATGATCCAAAATCTTGAAAGCAAAATGGAGTTACAGATAAATAGCCTGAAGACAAAGATTGAGAAGATGCAAGAAATGTTTATCAAAGACTTAGAAGAAATAAAAGGGAGTCAATATAGAATGAATAATGAAATAAAGGAGATAAAAGACACTCTGGAGGGAACCAACAGTAGAATAACGGAGGCAGAAGATAGGATAAGTGAGGTAGAAGATAGAATGATGGAAATAAACGAAGCAGAGAGGAAAAAAGAAAAAAGAATCAAAAGAAATGAGGAAAACCTCAGGGACCTCTGGGACAATATGAAACGCCCCAACATTCAAATCATAGGAGTCCCAGAAGAAGAAGATAAAAGGAAAGGCCATGAAAAAATACTCGAGGAGATAATAGTTGAGAATTTCCCTAAAATGAGGAAAGAAATAGTCACAGAAGTCCAAGAAACCCAGAGAGTTCCAAACAGGATAAACCCAAGGCGAAACACCCCAAGACACATATTAATCAAATTAACAAAGATCAAACACAAAGAACAAATATTAAAAGCAGCAAGGGAAAAACAACAAATAACACACAAGGGGATCCCCATAAGGATAACAGCTGATCTTTCAATAGAAACCCTTCAGGCTAGAAGGGAATGGCAGGACATACTTAAAGTAATGAAAGAGAATAATCTACAACCCAGATTACTGTACCCAGCAAGGATCTCATTCAGATATGAAGGAGAATTCAAAAGCTTTACAGACAAGCAAGAGCTGAGGGAATTCAGCACCACCAAACCAGCTCTCCAACAAATGCTAAAGGATCTTCTCTAAACAGGAAACACAGAAAGGATGTTTCAACACGAACTCAAAACAACAAAGTAAATGGCAACGGGATCATACTTATCAATAATTACCTTAAATGTAAATGGGTTGAATGCCCCAACCAAAAGACAAAGGCTTGCTGAATGGATACAAAAACAAGACCCCTATATATGCTGTCTACAAGAGACCCACCTCAAAACTAGGGACACACACAGGCTGAAAGTGAAGGGATGGAAAAACATATTTCATGCAAACGGAGACCAAAAGAAAGCAGGAGTCGCAATACTCATTTCAGATAAAATAGACTTTAAAATAAAGGATGTGAAAAGGGACAAAGAAGGACACTACATAAAGATCAAAGGATCAATCCAAGAAGAAGACGTAACAAGCATAAATATATATGCACCCAACATAGGAGCACCACAATATATAAGGCAAATACTAACAAGTATGAAAGGGGAAATGAACAACAACACAATAATAGTGGGAGACTTTAATACTCCACTCACGCATATGGATAGATCAACTAAACAGAAAATTAACAAGGAAACACAAACTTTAAATGATACAATAGACAAATTAGATTTAATTGATATTTACAGGACTTTCCACCCCAAAACAATCAATTTTACCTTTTTCTCAAGTGCACATGGAACTTTCTCCAGAATAGATCACATCCTGGGCCATAAATCTAGCCTTGGTAAATTCAAAAAAATTGAAATCATCCCAGCCATCTTCTCTGACCACAATGCAGTAAGATTAGACCTCAATTACAGGAAAAAAACTATTAAAAATTCCAACATATGGAGGCTAAACAACACGCTTCTGAATAACCAACAAATCACAGAAGAAATCAAAAAAGAAATCAAATTATGCATAGAAACGAATGAAAATGAAAACACAACAACCCAAAACCTATGGGACACTGTAAAAGCAATACTAAGGGGAAGGTTCATAGCAATACAGGCGTACCTCAAGAAACAAGAAAAAAATCAAATAAATCAACTAACTCTACACCTAAAGCAACTAGAGAAGGAAGAAATGAAAAACCCCAGGGTCAGTAGAAGGAAAGAAATCTTAAAAATTAGGGCAGAAATAAATGCAAAAGAAACAAAAGAGACCATAGCAAAAATCAACAAAACTAAAAGCTGGTTTTTCGAGAAGATAAACAAAATTGACAAGCCATTAGCCAGACTCAAGAAACAAAGGGAGAAGAATCAGATCAACAAAATCAGAAATGAAAATGGAGAGATCACGACAGACTCCACAGAAATACAAAGGATCATAAGAGACTACTACCAACAGCTATATGCCAATAAAATGGACAACTTGGAAGAAATGGACAAATTCTTAGAAAAGTATAACTTTCCAAAACGGAACCAGGAAGAAATAGAAGATCTTAACAGACCCATCACAAGCACGGAAATCGAAACTGTAATCAGAAATCTTCCAGCAAACACAAGCCCAGGACCAGACGGCTTCACAGCGGAATTCTACCAAAAATTTAGAGAAGAGCTAACACCTATCCTACTCAAACTCTTCCAGAAAATTGCAGAAGATGGTAAACTTCCAAACTCATTCTATGAGGCCACCATCACCCTAATCCCAAAACCAGACAAAGATGTCACAAAAAAGGAAAACTACAGGCCAATATCACTGATGAACATAGATGCAAAAATCCTTAATAAAATTCTAGCAAACAGAATCCAACATCATATTAAAAAGATCATACATCATGACCAAGTGGGCTTTATCCCAGGAATGCAAGGTTTTTTTAACATCCGCAAATCAATCAATGTAATACACCACATTAACAAATTGAAAGAAAAAAACCATATGGTTATCTCAATAGATGCAGAAAAAGCCTTTGACAAAATTCAGCATCCATTTATGATAAAAACCCTCCAGAAAGCAGGAATAGAAGGAACATATCTCAACATAATAAAAGCTATATATGACAAACCCACAGCAAACATTATCCTCAATGGTGAAAAATTGAAAGCATTTCCCCTAAAGTCAGGAACAAGGCAAGGATGCCCACTTTCACCACTACTATTCAACATAGTTTTGGATCAGCAATCAGAGCTGAAAAAGAAATAAAAGGAATACAGATAGGAAAAGAAGAAGTAAAACTCTCACTGTTTGCAGATGACATGATCCTCTACATAGAAAACCCTAAAGACTCTACTAGAAAATTACTAGAGTTAATCAATGAATATAGTAAAGTTGCAGGATATAAAATTAACACACAGAAATCCCTTGCATTCTTATACTCCAATAATGAGAAAACAGAAAGAGAAATTAAGGAAACAATACCATTCACCATTGCAACAAAAAGAATAAAATACTTAGGAATATATCTACCTAAAGAAACAAAAGACTTATATATAGAAAACTATAAAACACTGATGAAAGAAATCAAAGAGGACACAAACAGATGGAGAAATAAACCGTGTTCATGGATTGGAAGAATTAATATAGTGAAAATGAGTATACTACCCAAAGCAATCTATAGATTCAGTGCAGTCCCTATCAAGCTACCAATGGTATTTTTCACAGAACTAGAACAAATCATCTCACAATTTGTATGGAAATATAAGAAACCTCGAATAGCCAAAGCAATCTTGAGGAAGAAGAATGGAACTGGAGGAATCAACCTGCCTGACTTCAGGCTCTACTACAAAGCCACAGTCATCAAGACAGTATGGTACTGGCACAAAGATAGAAATATAGATCAATGGAAGAAAATAGAAAGCCCAGAGATAAACCCACGCACCTATGGACACCTTATCTTCGACAAAGGAGGCAAGAATATACAATGGAGAAAAGACAATCTCTTTAACAAGTGGTGCTGGGAAAACTGGTCAACCACTTGTAAAACAATGAAACTAGAACACTTCCTAACACCGTACACAAAAATAAACTCAAAATGGATTAAAGATCTAAACGTAAGACCAGAAACTATAAAACTCCTAGAGGAAAACATAGGCAAAACACTCTCCGACATAAATCGCAGCAGGATCCTCCATGACCCACCTCCCAGAATATTGGAAATAAAAGCAAAAATAAACAAATGGGACCTAATTAAAATTAAAGGCTTTTGCACAACAAAGGAAACTATAAGCAAGGTGAAAAGACAGCCTTCAGAATGGGAGAAAATAATAGCAAACGAAGCAACAGACAAACAATTAATCTCAAAAATATACAAGCAACTTC
The DNA here is from genome assembly GCF_054371585.1 of Giraffa tippelskirchi. NCBI lineage: Eukaryota > Metazoa > Chordata > Mammalia > Artiodactyla > Giraffidae > Giraffa > Giraffa tippelskirchi. Next base: position 54,237,277 of record NC_137280.1, read on the forward strand.
TGCAGCTGAATTCCAGAAAAATAAACGACCCAATCAAAAAATGGGCCAAAGAACTAAACAGACATTTCTCCAAAGAAGACATACAGATGGCTAACAAACACATGAAAAGATGCTCAACATCACTCATTATTAGAGAAATGCAAATCAAAACCACAATGAGGTATCATTTCGCACCAGTCAGAATGGCTGCTATCCAAAAGTCTACAAGCAATAAATGCTGGAGAGGGTGTGGAGAAAAGGGAACCCTCTTACACTGTTGGTGGGAATGCAAACTAGTACAGCCACTATGGAGAACAGTGTGGAGATTCCTTAAAAAACTGGGAATAGAACTTCCATATGACCCAGCAATCCCACTGCTGGGCATATACACCAAGGAAACCAGAATTGAAAGAGACGCGTGTACCCCAATGTTCATCGCAGCACTGTTTACAATAGCCAGGACATGGAAGCAACCTAGATGTCCATCAGCAGACGAATGGATAAGGAAGCTGTGGTACATATACACAATGGAATATTCCTCAGCCATTAAAAAAAATACATTTGAATCGGTTCTACTAAGATGGATGAAACTGGAGCCCATTATACAGAGTGAAGTAAGCCAGAAAGAAAAACAACAATACAGTATACTAATGCATATATATGGAATTTGAAAGATGGTAACGATAACCCTATATGCGAGACAGAATAAGAGACACAGATGCATAGAACAATTTTATGGACTCTGAGGGAGAAGGTGAGGGTGGGACGTTCTGGGAGAATAGCATTGAAATATGTATATTATCATATGTGAAAGAGAACACCATTCCATGTTCGATGCATGAGACAAGGGGTCAGGGCCGGGGCAATGGGATGACCCAGAGGGATGGTATGGGGAGGGAGGTGGATGGGGGGTCCAGGAAGGGGAACACATGTAAACCCATGGCTGATTCATGTCAATGTATGGCAAAAACTATTACAATATTGTAAAGTAATTAGCCCCCAACTAAAATAAATAAATTTATAAAAAAAAAACATAAAATGTTTTCATACTCATTACTTATATAATTTAAGCATTCAACAGTGATAGCAGTTGTTGCCAAAATATGTATTTTGAAGAACTGATGTCTCAAAGGTAAATTCCCTTGGACTAAGTGTTTTATGTGTGTTGCAATTGTGATAATGTCATGAATTTATCAGTTACCTTTTTTCCTGATTAGGACGTTCCTTTCTTCAGTGAATCAATATGGATGTGGTTCTCGACACCTCCATGTTTTTGGGAAAATTTCTATATTATTTTTTAGAATCTTTATTTTACAAGATAATTCCCAAGAAGAAAAAGGATGTTACGGGAGAGATTGTCCTTATAACAGGAGCTGCAAGTGGACTTGGGAGGTTATTGGCTATCAAATTTGCCAGGCTTGGAGCCATTTTGGTTCTATGGGACATTAACGAAGAAGGCAACATGGAAACGTGTAGAATGATCAAAGAAAAGCAGGATGTGAAAGTATTTGCCTATACATGCGACTGTAGTAACAGACAAGATATCTACAGAGCTGCTGATCAGGTAAGCTGACGTGTTCTTAGTTCTATGCCCAAGAAAAGGACTGCATCTAATATGTGCTTTTACCAAAAAAAGAGGAGAAAATTCGTCGTACACTTCTTTTCCTATGCCTCTTGCTTGATTCTGCATGTCAGAAATCTGACTTTGTGGGGACTTCCCTGGCAGTCCAGTGGTTAGGACTCCACTTCTAGTGAAGAGGTCATGGGTTCAATCCCTAGTCAGGGAATGAAGATCCCACATGTAGCCAAAAAAAGAAAAGAACCTGAATTTGTGGCCTCCAGAAAAGGAAACAGAAGAAAACAATGCAACTGTGAATTTGATGAGCTTTTTGAGTTGTTGCCAGCTGATTTTCTGGTGACTCATTTGCCACCAGAGGTCAGTAGAAACTAGAACGAACCCTGTCTAGCTACCTGTCCTCTCTGGGTCCTTGTTCCTTTATTAGTAAAATGAAAAGATTGGACCAGATGATCTTCAAGAGGACACAGTTTTAGGTCTCTGTATTGTATAATTCCAGTGTACATCCACTGTCACTGGGTACTGAGGGTAGAAAGTAGGAAGGATGGGGAAGAAGCATATATATTTCTAGACTAAATTTCCTCTTAGATTTAACTTATAGATATTCACTCTAACTTCACACTTGTCGTTGTTGTTCAGTCACTAAGTCATGTCTGACTCTTTGCTACCCCATGGACTTCAGCACGCCAGTCACTAAGTACTGATAAATGCTTTAATTATAATAGGTATTTATAGTGTAATTACCACACCCTCTAACAACAGTCCAGCCCTCATGTGGTGATTTAGCCATATGTCTTGGGTGAGGTGCAGTGAAGATAAACACAGACCGAGAGAGAGAGAGCATAAAGCGTGTCACAGTTCTGTGAGAGTCACAGTTCCCTGGGGGGGACATGGCATGCCGCACAGGGCCTCCAGGGGAAACACTGGGTGGATCAGGGGGCAAGTGAAAGAAAGGGCATGAACCAGAGCCTGCACTGTGGTTTCCACAAGTCGGAATAGGTGAGGCAGGATCAGCCAGTTTAGGATGGATTAAGAGGAACCACGTGGGCAGGACCTGGGGCATAGGAGCTGTTCCTAGCCCTCTGATACCTGATGCTGGGACCATTAGGACAGTGTACATATGGTAGCCTATGGGCTTCCTAGGTGGTTGATAATGATAAAGAACCCACATGCCAATGCAGGAGATGTAAGAAACACAGGCTCGATCCCTGGGTTGGGAAGTTCCCTCATAGGAGGGCATGGCAACCCACTCCAGTAATCATTCTTGCCTGAAGAATCCCATGGACAGAGGAGCCTGGCAGGCTACAGTCCATGGGGTCACAAACAGGCGGGCATGACTGAAGCAACTAAGCACGCACACATGGTAGCCTACAGCAAGAGCCCGGTGAGGTAAGTGCTGGGCGTGTAAGCTTAATGGGCTGATCAAGATGGGCAATGCTCTGGCCTCTAGCCAGAGCCTCAAAACCAAGTGAAGACAGAACAAGACAAAACACTCTATTACAAGTAGCTATTGTTCTGAGCACCTTATGCACATAATAACTCCTTTAACCAACACACAGCCCTCTTGGGAATATGCGGTTGGCATCCTTGCCATTTACAAATGAGGCAACTGAGGAGTAGGAAGGGCGTGCAAGTTGCCCAAGATGCTGAACCTGGTCATGGGCAGAACCAAACATGCCCAGGACGGGAGTGGGACGGTCAAAGTCGTTCTCATCCTCTGCTATGTGACCTGAAAGTGTCCATGCAACTCAGTGTGATGACAGAATCTCTGAGGGGCTGTCCGTCCGTCTGGCAATCTATGTAGACACTTATCTTCTGAACCCTCCTCCTCACTTTTCTGCCTCAAAGTCCTTTTTCAATTGTTCAGTGATTTGTTTATTTTTGGCTACACTGGGTCTTCGTTGCTGTGTGTGGGTTTTCTCCAGTAGCGGCGAGTGAGGACTGCTCTCTTGTGGCAGTGTGTGGGCTTCTCATGGCGGTGGCTTCTCTTAAAGCAGAACATGGGCTCTAGGGCACAGGCTCAGTAGTTGTGACCCATGGGCTTAGTTCCTTCCAGGCATGTGGGATCTTCCCAGACCAGGGATCAAATCTGTGTCCCCTGCATTGGCAGGCATGGATTCTTCACCACTGGACCAGCAGGGAAGTCCTTCGACTTCAGTTACTATTGCCTCCTTCTTTGTTGGGATCCCATAGGATTTGTTCTTTATAATCCATCACCAACTAATGAGGATATAACCTAGGGATTATATATAGATCCCAGGGGTATTGTAGAACAGAACAAGTGAAATCAAAATCAGGTCTTATTTTGCCAAAGCAACATGGCAAGAAAGGTTCACAGATGGAGGTCTTTGGGGCTAGCTCAGGGAAGGAGCCTGTGGGGGAGTGGCGGTCCCAGGACCACCACTAAGTCACAGATCAGGACTCTGAAATTTGTAGTGTCATCATATATAATCTTTTGTTTTCAATTAATTTATTTTGGTTGGAGAATAATTACTTCACAATATTGTGATGATTTTTGCATCATCATGTATGATGCCATACATCAGCATGAATCGGCCACAGATATACATGTGTCCCCTCTATCCTAAACCTCCCTCTCCAATCCCTCCCCACCCCATCCCTCTGGGTTGTCCCAGAACACCAGCTTTGGGTGCCCTGCTTCATCCATCGAACTTGCACTGGTCATCTATTTTCTATATGGTAATGTATATGTTTCAGTGCTATTCTCTCCAACCATCCCACCCTCACCTTCTCCTGCTGAGTCTAAAAGTCTGTTCTTTACATCTGTGTCTCCTTTGCTGCCCTGCGTGTAGGATCGCCAGTACCATCTTTTTAAATTCCATATATATGTGTTAATATACAGTATTTGTCTTTCTCTTTCTGACTTACTTCACTCTGTATAACAGGCTCTGGGTTCATGTATAATCTTTATAGTAAAGTGGACACGATAACATTGTCCACTCTTCTGATGACAGGAAGCCAAGGCATAGAGCACATTAGTGACAGAGTAGAACTGGGGCTCCATCTGCCTGGAATCAAGACACCTGCCACATCCCCAGCAGTGACCCACCAATGTGTCAGCAATAAAGACACCCTCACAGTCCTCTTTCTTCTATCAAAAGCACTGTAATTTCCATCACCCTCAATGAATTTTTCCCTCTTGTTTAAAATTTCCTTGCTGTCTAGTAGAAAATGAGGCCAAAAACTTTAATCAAAAATTGTGTCTTTTCACCATTTGAATGTATCTTAGACTTTTCTTTTCTCACAGTCCTGTAAATAGAATTCTTCTAAGTCAACCATTTTATTAATATCGACTCTTCTGTCTAATTTCAATTACTTACCAACTCCCAAGAAACCCAAATATTAATACTACTGTTAGACTTTATCTACCAGAATGTCAACAAGCCATGGACATTATCCAGACCCCTGAAATTCATAGGAAACTTCAATAACAGCATTCTAAAGAGCTCAGTAATGGGACTTCCCTAGAGGTCAGTGGTTAAGACTCCAGGCTTCCACTGTAGGGAGCTTGGTTTTGATCCCTGGTCAGGAAACCAAGATCACGTATGCCATGGGGCATAGCCAAAAAAACAATGATAATATTAAATTTTTTTAAAATAAAGGGCTCAGTAATTAATTTCCCAAAATTTGACTGAGGTAACTTTCTCATCTCCACCACAGAAACCCAGTATATAAATGAATTGTTTTTGTTAGAATAATCAGCCTCATGCTTTATTCCCAGGTGTCCAGATCCAATCAATTATTTATATTTGTTAGTGTGTCTGTGTACATGTTCACATAAGTGAGATTTGTTTGTTACAGAAGTAATCATTTGGGCCGCAGAGAAGAAAATCTAGGTAAAAAGAGCTTTTACTTTCTTGCATATGTGTTCAAACTGAGTTAGAATCACTGTGATTCTTCTCAAAAGCCAAAAGCTATCCTTTGGCAAAATCTTAACTTCTGAGAACCTCTGTTTCCTCATTTATAAACTGTATCAGAATGCTTTCCTAAACTCTCAGTGAAAATTAAATCCTATTACCTCGATAAAGTTCCTCTTAGCTCTGGGTCCCTAAAGGTCCTCTTAGCTCTGGGTTCCTTTTGGCTCTGAGGGATCTTCTTGGACAGGATGATGGTGACCACTAGGTTTTTCTTAAATATTTAAGAATGCCTTACACCAAAGATTTCCCATCCTCCAGAGGCCCAAGTTCCTCCCCAAGTTGGTCTAAGATCAAGCACTTGCTCACACTGGCTCCCTCATCAAGCCAAAAAGCTCACATCTCTTGGGTGTTTGTCCCTGTACTGCCCCTCTCTAAAGCAGAGGGGACTAATCACTCTGCCCAACATTGGTTCAGCAACAATAACCCTTCCTTTCAGAGCCTGTTCAACTTGATGACATTAGAGGCAGTATTTTCCTAATCTCTCTCCACCATGTGATCTGGAAGCCTCAACAGAGAGCAGTAGGCGGGGCCAGGACAGCCACGTCAAGGCAATAGTGCTTCCTGTTCAGAAAAAGGAACAGATTGTCGTGACAGCACCAAAGATACAGTTCAGGGCAAAAACATCTTCAAATCGTCGTTTTGAACATGTATCACGCTTTACATCATGTTTTGCCCCAGGCCAGCTTTATCAAGGTCACTGCAGTGTTTCCTGGAGCCCAGCTTCCTCCGAGTGGGGCTGGTGGTAGTAGGTTCCGTAAGCAGATGAGGTAACCAATTCAGAAGGAAGGGTGAAGGAAGACCCTCAGGATACAGCCGTGGTAGCACAGCTGGAAACTCAGGGAAATAATTGGGCACAGACAATAATTAGACCTGGGGAGGTCTTTTTGACAGAGGTCACAGGCCCACAGACATCTGTGATCCCACAGGTGGGATCCAACATACCTATGTTTGGGATGTCTTTGTGCTCGAAACAGTGTCAGACTTTATTTTTCTGGGCTCCAAAATCATTGCAGATGGTGACTGCAGCCATGAAATTAAAAGATGCTTACTCCTTGGAAGGAAAGTTATGACCAACCTAGACAGCATATTAAAAAGCAGAGACATTACTTTGCCAACAAAGGTCCATCTAGTCAAGGCTATGGTTTTTCCAGTGGTCATGTATGGATGTGAGAGTTGGACTGTGAAGAAAGCTGAGTGCCAAAGAATTGATGCTTTTGAACTGTAGTGTTGGAGAAGACTCTTGAGAGTCCCTTGGACTGCAAGGAGATCCAACCAGTCCATCCTGAAGGAGATCAGTCCTGGATGTTCATTGGAAGGACTGATGTTGAAGCTGAAACTCCAACACTTTGGCCACCTGATGCGAAAAACTGACTCATTGGAAAAGACCCTAATGCTGGGAAGGATTGAGGGCAGGAGGAGAAGGGGACGACAGAGGATGAGATGGCTGGATGGCATCACCGACTCAATGGACATGGGTTTGGGTAAACTCCGGGAGTTGGTGATGGACAGGGAGGCCTGGTGTGCTACGATTCATGGGGTCGCAAAGAGTTGGACACGACTGAGCAACTGAACTAAACTGTGCTCAGCACTGGCCATGCCCTACAGGGATGGGATGAGCTCCTGCACCTGGCCACAGAGGAGTCAGGAAAAGGGCACCTACAGAAGTAACTGCCGCACACACCGGGTTGAAGAGAGACACAGCCACCATCCAAAGGGAGACATTGAGAGCCAGCACTCTGAGTACCCCTGGCATTCACCTCCAGCAAAAAGGGACAGCAACATGACAAAAACAGGAGGCAGAGAAAATACACTGCAACACCTGGTCATCTCTGCACACACACAAAGATAAGCACAACTGGCAAATCAATGTGTTTTTTTACACAATCAATCATAAAGCTACTTTAAACTTGCTGAATTTCTGTGAGTGAGATAAAATAGCTAGGTTTAAAGAAACTACCTGAATAAAGTAAAAATAATAATAATAATAATAATGGCGTGGAAAAATAAGTATGCAAACGTAAATGAATCATTTGCCTCACTTCTGCACAGGTTAAGAAGGAAGTGGGCAATGTGAGCATCCTCATTAACAACGCAGGGATTGTGACAGGAAGAGAGTTCCTCAAAACTCCAGACCACATGGTGGAAAGATCATTTCTCATCAACGTCATGTCTCACTTCTGGGTAAGTCTTCTTTCTTTTTCATTTTGTTTTGTTGGTGAATATGAGAATTTCATGTAGTTCTATAAGTGAAAGTCACTCAGTCGTGTCCAACTCTTTGCGACCCCATGGACTGTAGTCCATGGAATTCTCCAGGCCAGAATACTGGAGTGGGTAGCCTTTCCCTTCTGCAGGGGATCTTCCCAACCCGGGGATCAAACCCAGATCTCCCACATTGCAGGCGGATTCTTTACCAGCTGAGCCACAAGGGAAGCCTGACAACTAGTCAACCATTTATCTGTTGATAGACCATTTGTGAGTTCCTGTTCATAGACTAAGCAGAACTCTTGGCCTATCCAGAGTTGGAGGCAGAGGTGGCTACGGGCTTGATGGCTGAAACATCCTTTGTTTACAGGTATTGTTGTTCAGTTGCTGAGTCATGTCTAACTCTCTGTGACCCCATGGACTGCAGCACACCAGGCTTCCCTGTACCTCACCATCTCCCAGAGCTTGCTCAGACTCATGTCCACTGAGTTGGTGACGCCATCCAACCATCTCATCCTCTGTCGCCTCCTCTTCCTGCTGCCTTCAATCTTTCCCAGCAACAAGGTCTTTTCCAATGAGTCCATTCTTTGCATCAGATGGTCAAAGTATTGGAGCTTCAGCTGCAGCATCAATCCTTCCAATGAATATTTAGGTTCAATTTCCTTTTGGATTGGCTGGCTTCATCTCCTTGGTGTCCAAGGGTGGCAGGCAACATTCCTTGTCCACACCACAGTCTGCTAGGTGCCTCCATCTTCTGATGTGTGACTTTGCACTTCTTTTAAAATTTTATGGGAAGCCAAATATTTCTTGTAAATTGATCCAACTGAACATTCTTCTAAAGTCTTGAAGTCTTTTAAGTTGACACTACAGAGTAACACAGTTACTGTTGATATTAAAAGGTTGTCCAAAGGTAATTTTTAAAAGTTGCAAAAGGCAATGCAGGTGGAGAAACAAAGTCCAAGTAATTGGCAAACCTGTCCAAAGTTCAAAACTACTAGTTCTTTTTTTTTAACAATAGAGTCATCATTTGTTGAAATTCAACTGAACACATATTTGCTGTCTTCATAACCTGAGCTATTTTATGGAAATAGTGATAACTGATTTAATCTATAACCAGGGGGAAAACATTTAGGAAGTTCAGTCATCGAGCTTTTGCATAAGAAAAATGGAATCTTACAACGAATACAATAAAATAAAGAGAAGCCAATCTGACACTTGTTTGTGTTACACCCCACATGTGATCAAATCAGGGGAAATAGATATACCTATTTATCAAACACATGTCATTATTTCACAGAGTTACCTTGATTGTACATATACGTAAACCTGGATTTGTATGATGTCTCTGCTTAAAATGATGTTCCCTAAGTTTCATTGATATGTTTTTGATGACTAAATGCTTCCTCAACACATACTTGCATTCCTTTCTCTTCCCTTTAATGGTGGAAATCTGTACATCCAGAACAAATAATGTCTTTATAATATAAATTTATCTTCTAGAATGTCTTTAAAAAGCCCTCCACTGACACACAGGGCTAGAAACACAAACAGACCCTTGAAATATCCAGTCACCTTTCCCCTGTGAGGAAAATATTATTTTCAGCTGGAAACAGAAAAATGGTAGCAACATAAGAGATGCCGGTTGGATCCCTGGGCAGGAAGGTCCACTGGAGAAAGGAAATGGCAACCCATTCCACTGTTTCTGCCTGGGAAATCCCATGGACAGAGGAGCCTGGCAGGCTGCAGTCCAAGGGGCCACCAAGAGTCAGACACACAAACACTAGGTGTTAAATAAGTATTTATTAAGTGAGCCTGTAAGTTGATCACATACTCATTGAGCAGAAAGAATAATAAATGAGTACTGAATATTGACACAGTGTGTTTATATCTTCCAGACTTGTAAGGCCTTCCTTCCTGCCATGCTTGAAGCTAACCACGGTCACTTAGTCTGCATTTCAAGTGTAGCAGGAATGACTGGGATCAACGGGCTGTCGGGTGAGTGCTCCACCCATGACTTTGTATCTCCAGCTCACAGTACCCAGAAGTCAGGACTCTTCCAAGGCATGAAGAACTCTTCTGCACCAAGGGGAAGTCTCTAGTACATTTGGCTCTGTTTATAATGCCAGGATTCCTTCCCATTTCCCAAATTTGAATTCCACACATAAGTGATATCATATGGTATTAGTCTTTCTCTGTCTGGCTTACTTCACTTAGTATGACCATCTCTAGGTTCATTCATGTTGCTGCTCCCCTCCTCTATATAAAATAACAGAGGTGGGACTTCCCTGGTGGTCCAATGGTTAAGAATCTGCCTTACAATTCAGGGGATGTGGGTTGTATCCCTGGTCAGGGAACTAAGATTCCGCATGCCACAGAGTAACTAAGCCCATGCACCACAACTAGAGAGTCCACAAGGAAAGATTCTGCATGATGTCACTGGGACCTGAGGCAGCCAAATACATATATTTTAAAATAATAAAATCACTCTCTTCTTAATAAAAAATAATACAAAGAGAAAAAAAGAAGCAATTGGCTTTGTAGTCTTCTTGGGTTAAGAGAAATTGAAATCGTTTTCATTTTGTTGTTGGTATGCTGTATAGAGCTATAGGAGTGGAGTGGCCACAAAAAAATGACTTTAACAGTGATGCTTTCCCTGGTAGCTTAGATAATAAAGAATCTGCCTCCCAATGCAGGAGACAGGTTTGATACCTGGGTCAGAAAGATCCCCTGGAGGAGGGCATGGCAACCCACTCCAGTATTCTTGCATGGAGAATCCCATGGACAGAGCAGCCTGGCAGGCTACAGACCACAGGGTGGCAAAGATTAGGACATGACTGAGTGACTAACACTTTCGGTTTACCCCCAAAATAAGCCAAAGAAAGGGGAGGGAGTTTCCATTTTCAAAATAATTCCATGAATTAACTTGTCAAAGTCTGTTGCTAACAGCTCCTCACTCTGTTTCAGATTACTGTGCCAGCAAGTTTGCAGCTTGTGGCTTTGCAGAGTCTCTCCACTTTGAATTAACACTACTACAAAAAAGTAAAATTAAAACCACCATTATTTGCCCATATTTTATCAAAACTGGAATGTTTGAGGGCTGTTCAACCAAGTAAGTGAAATCTTACAGTAATCTTCACTCTTATGATATCTTCCAATATAGGTAATTATCATCTTTCATTTTGAAGTTTTGAACTATGAAAAGTAAAACAAAAGACATCGGTTGAATGCCTAAGTTAGTCAAAGAAAACATTCAACCTGCATTAAATTAATGAGTTTACTCCATTTAAGGATAATAATATGGTTATGAGCATATGGTGTTATGAAAACATAAACCTAAATTGCTAATCAGAATATTACAATATAACAGAAAAGTTGGTAGTGAGAAGTTATTAAAATCTTTAGCATTGTTGTGTTGAGAAGATAATTTCTTTTCTAAAAAGAATACTGAAGTAAAAATCATCCAAAAGATAAAATATTTTGAAAGATTGATTAATATATTTGGGGAAGTATTGGAGGATAATATAAGTTTATATTTGGTAGACTAGACCAAGGAAGAAACAAGTGAAATACGAAGACTTTTATACAAAGGAGCCAATCAGTAGCGTATATTGAGAAATATAGACATGGTCTAGGGTCAGTGTAGTCATTACAATTGCTAAAAGGGGGATTGACAGGAACCAAACGCTATGAATCAGCTATATCTGTAGGAAAGAGAGACAGCCAACAAAATCCTGTCTAAAAAGCAATGAGGCTATTTAGAGTCTAGGGAAATCATAAAATTAAATTAAAAGTGTCAAAACAGGTGATGGAGTTGACAGTACAGCAGGGAAAATTCTCTCACAAAGAAACATCTACCATGCAAGTCAAAATTAGCAAAGACAATCATTTAAAATCTTTGGAGATTGCCCAAAGAGCATGCAATCCATTGAGAAGTATTTATTTAACAAAACCTACAGAAATTCGGTAAGAACTCTGAGAGGCCTTGGCATTGGAACCAGGAACTACACTCATCCTCCATGCAACAGCTCTGCCTTGCAGAACAACTGTTTCAGGGGCTTGGCAAACCAGTGGTAATTCCCATGTCCCCCAGTCTCTGGAGGGGCTTACCAGGTGGTTTGGTGGTAAAGAACCCGCCTGCCAATGCAAGAGCCACAAGAGACTCAAGTTCGATCCCTGGGTAGGGAAGATCCCCTGGAGGAGGGCATGGCAACCCACTCCAGTATCCTTGCCTGGAGAATCCCATGGACGAAGGAACCTGGCGGGCTACAGTCTGTAGGGTCACAAAAAGCAACTGAGCATGCAGCATGCACACACGCACAGTAGTCCTTGGAGAAGGAGAACGCCTCTGGGTAGTTTGGCAGCAGGTGAACACTGAAAGATCCCAATTTCTGTGGAAGGCCTATAATGAAAGGAGAGACTCAGTCAGACAGTGCTTGTTCCTCCACCTCCAAGGTAGGAAAGACCTGGGGAGAGGCTATTGTTGAAGAAAGCAATTCCCCTTTCCACAGCTCTTTGTTGTTGGAGCAGCAGTCATGTAGCAAAAGACCTATATGCAGTAGACTTACCCGACAGTAAAAATTGGCAGACCCCAACCCCCAGGTTCTGGGTGCTGGAAGATCCATACAGGCTGGTAACAGCAGCTGGGCGGCAGCACTACTTCCTACCATTCCCCCAGACTCTGTTTGATAGCTAAGGTGAGAAACCCAGTGAAGAGTCATTTTCTCATCACCCAACTCCTGCTTCATAACAGAGGTTCTGACAGACAAGGTCACAGTCAGCAGCAAAGACTGGCATCTCTCTCCCTCTGCCATTGGATAAAACCATAAATCAGAGCATTTTCAAAAATGTAGCACCACCAGCTAGCAAACTACAGCATAAGAGGTAAGTGAAGTCTCTTAGTCGTGTCTGACTCTTTGTGAACCCATGGACACCAGGCTCCTCCGTCCATGGGATTTTCTAGGCAAGAGTACTGGAGTGGATTGCCATTTCCTTCTCCAGGGAATCTTCCCGACCCAGAGATCGAACCCAGGTCTCCCGCATTGTAGACAGTCGCTTTACCATCTGAGCCACCAGGGAAGTAGAGGCAGACCAGCTAGAGGCTTAAGAGAAAGAGGCAAAGATTGCCCAGTTAAAACCACAGTTTCCCTGGATGGAGTCCTTCAAGGAATGACATCAGAAGCCACACCTTGGAGGAGAGATAGACCTCGTGGAACTAGTTTCAGCCAAGTGACTGAAGAAATAAACAAGCAAACAATCACAGAGGACAGTTATCCAGAGTAGCTACCATGTATCATCTAAAATGTTCAGTTTTTAATAAAAAAAAAGTATGATATGCAAATACACAGAAAAGTGTGACCCGTACATGAGAAAAACCCATAGGCAATGGAAATTGCTTTGAAAAGGACCCAGATGTTGGACTTAGCAGACAAACTTCAAAGCAGCCATCTTAAATCCATTCAAAGAGCTAAAGAAACCCATATTTTTAGAGTGGAGATGTTTCATCAAATATTAATAAATAAATACAGATTTTTTTAAGAAGCAAATGTAAATTTGGGATTGGAAAAGACGAGTGAATAAAAAGGAAGATGCACTAGAGCAGCTTGACAGTAGATTTGGGCTGGCAGAAAAAAAAAGTGAACCTTAAGACAAATGAACAGAGAATATGCAACCAGAAGGAAGAGAGAACATAAATGGAAAAAAAGGAACAGATCCTCAGAGAAAGCTGGGACACCTTTAATCGCATCAACATATACACAAGGGGAGTAACAAAGAAATAAGAGAAAAGACCAGAAAAAGCATTTAAAGAAATGATGGCTGAAAACCTCCCCAATTAAATGAAAAACATTAATTTACATATAAATGACTACCCACTCCAGTATTCTTGCCTGGAAAATCCCATGGACAGAGGAGCCTGCCAGGCTACAGCCAATGGAGTTGCAAAGAGTTAGACACAACTAAGTGATTGAATATACACAAAAAAAATAGAATTTTTCAGGAGGTGTGGTTCAAGAAACACAGAAGCATAATATAAAAGTATAAAATGTCAAAGTAATGTCTAATGGGAGCTTCATTACATGCTTATCCCATTTCAACTCCAATTGATTTTGCAAACTTCTGAGTTTGCTTACTGTAGTAACAATAGTGTGCCTAAAATAAAGCCACATTATACATGCTCAGGAGCTCTTTCCTTTTGGTAAAATAATTTTGCAGCTCCACTTCTTAAAAGTATACAACTATCTGATGTTTGGGCTAAAAGAGAGAAAAGAAAAATATGAAAAAAAATCTCAAAGCACTTCCTTCCATAGATCTAGACCATCACAGAGGAGAAAATCAATAAAAGCCAGGAATTCACTCCAGGAAATGAAATACGTTAGCTTTTGTTTACTTGCTAAGTCATGTCTGACTCTTGTGACCCCACAGACTGTAGCCCACCAGGCTGCTCCATCCATTACATCTCCCAGGCAAGAATACTGGAGTGAGTGGCCATTTCCTTATCCAGGGGATCTTTGCCACCCAGGGATTGAACATTCATCTCCTGGGGCTCCTGCATTGCCGGCTGATTCTTTGCCTCTGAGCCACCGGGGAAGCTGGAAACGTGTTAGCACTGGTCCCAGTATGATCACAAGAGAAAACACAAGCCTTTTTCTAATATTTACACATGATTTGCATATTTGTAGACATATGTTGATGACTTGACAGCTAAAATTTAATAATTAGTGCTCCCCATGGCAGCAAAAATATGCCACTTTAACGATGTAACTCTTTGTGATGTTTTTAATCCAGGTTTCCACTTTTGATGCCCATGATGAAACAGGAGTATGCTGCCCAAAGTATTTTAAATGCTATTTTAGAGGAGCAGTTTTACTTGATAATACCCAGATTCTTGCGTATTGCATTGTTCCTGAAACAGTAAGTGAATAACAACTTCTCTATCATTTTGGTTGTTTGTGAACAAATTGTTCTCATCATTGCTACCTCTTTTACCAGAAAGCAACCTCGTATCTTTCTTAAGGTTGAAGGAAGAATAATATCTAAATAAAGCCAGGGCAATTTATTGGACTATTTCTAGCTGTGCTTGGTTACTCCAGACATTGAGAAAATTCAGAGACTGTTGGTTCTTACAGAGTACTAAGTACTAAGTTGATCCAGTTGTGTCTAACTGTTTATAACCACACAGATATAGCCTACCAGTCTCCTCTGTCCATGGGATTTTCCAGGCAAGAATTCTGGGGTGAGTTGCCATTCCCTTCTCCAGGGGAATCTTCCTGACCCAGGGACCAAACACGCATCTCTTATGTCTGCATTAGCAGGTGGATTCTTTACCACTAGCGCCACCTGGGAAGCCCTCTTAGAGAATAAAAATTAACTTCAGGAAAAACAAATAGAATCCCAATTATAGGAGGTGAATTCTATCAGTTCAGCTGACATAAAATTCTATTTTGAAAACAAAGGACCAATAAACCCGAGTGCATTGCCAGAAAAATATTAAGGATTTTTGGCAAGTTCTTCACTTCCTCTGGTGAAAGAGGACCTGCAACTTCATGCTAAAAGTTCCAGAGTCTTTGTGAGTGCATTTAGGCCAGGCCCACTATCTTCTATGAACAGAACAGAGAACAACGTGTAAGATTCATCAAGTGTCTACCTGGGCCGGACTCTGCATGACAGCCTCCCGAGGTTTATCACACTTCGAGTAACTGAGGCTTAAAGAGAGTAAGTCATTTTTGCAGGATTAAGCAGCTAATGGGGCTTCCGTGGTGGCTCAGATGGTAAAGAATCTGCCTGCAATGCAGGAGATCCGGGTTCGATCCCTAGGTCAGGAAGATCCCCTGAAGAAGGGTATCCAACCCACTGCCAGTATTCTTGCTGGAGAATCCTATGGATAGAGGAGCCCTCAGGCCACAGTCCAAGAGGTTGCTAAGAGTTGGACACGACTGAACAACCAACACACACTTTGTGGCCTGAGCACTGGGACTGTTCAAAGCTCTGTAGACAGCATTCAGTGCCCATGATGCAACGTTTCCGCGTTCATCCCTCTCAGCAGTGACACATACACAGTGAGGCAAGAGAACTCACATGTAATCTTTACAAAGATATTTCTCTTTTGTTTATTTATTTATTAGTTTAACCGCACTACATGTTATGCGCAATCTTAGTTCCCCCGCCGGGGATAGAATCCACGCCTCCTGCAGTAGAAGCCCAGAGCCCTAACCATTGTGCCGCCAGGGAATTCCCTGAAGATGTCTCTTTGACTCCTTCTAAAGCATTCTTAATTTTTTTCCTCTGCTTTTCTCTAGAATAGTATCTCCAAACATGATGATGACCCTTGCTGAGTACCTTGGAATGGACATTTGCGTGGCTTCATTTATAGAGCGAGAGAAATCAGGGGAAGTTCAGACCAATGCCGAGAGGAAACAACAGTAGCTAAAGCCTCAGATGTGGTAATAAGTGCCGTTAGGAGCGGCCACTGGAAGTCTTGCTCATGCTCAGAGCACTCCAGCCTTCCAGCAATGACCAAGTCTTCCGGAAGTGCTCACCGGGACATAGCTGACACCATCACAATCTCCCTAGGCATTCACATTAGTACTCAACAGTTTCCCGTCACTTTTTAGTTTGATTAAAAAAAAAAAAAAAACACTGCAGCCATTCCAATGTCATAGAACTCAGAGAATACAATGTATTAATAAATGCAATAAAACATATTAATGCAAGTTAACCTTAATTTAATTTTTAAATAAAGTAGATGATACTTTTAGAAAAAGAGTAACTATAAATAGACTTTAAAAATTGCAGTTTTAGGCTGATAATTTTTCAACATTGTATGTAACGAAAATTTTTAGTACAGCAGTTAAGAAAAATAACACTTTTCTATGTGCCTATTAATTCCTACTGGAGCTGGATGACCATATCAAGATCCTTAAGGGGGCACTGAATCTGTTTATTCAACAAAATAAGTCCACAACTAATCATGTTTGTTTGTATCTGAATATGCCGGTAATTCTTAGCTTCTTTATGTGTTATGATGTTTCCAGGTGGCATTAGTGGTAAAGAACCCGTCTGCCAATGCAGGAGACATAAGAGACTCAGGTTCAGTCCCTGGGTTGGGAAGATTCCCTGGAGAAGGGCATGGCAACCAATTCCATGTAGCCCTGGCAGACTACAGTCCATGGGGTCACAAAGAGTCAGACACAATTGAAGTGACTTAGCACACAGCATGCACATGTGCTCAGTCGTGTCTGACTCTTGTGACCCTGTAGACTGTAGCCTGCCAGGCTCCTCTGCCCATGGGATTCTCCAGGCCAGAATACTGGAGTGGGTAGCCATTTCCTTCTCCAGGGGATCTTCCCAACCCAGGGATCGAACTCACATTGGCAGGCAGATTCTTTATCACTAGTGCCAGCTAGGAAGCCCTCTTCTTCTTTACTCCATAAGGGAAAAAAAAAATGTACATATTAGACTATGTACTGCTGGTTTGAAGAAGAGACTTATTTATATAATTCAGTCAATAAATTAGCCTTAACTGTGATGGGTTTGCGTACATGACATGAGCCACCCCTGTTAAAAATGTATATACTAATTCAAATGTGCACCTCATCTGACAGCCCCAGCAAACACTCCTAAGTGACTCTGTGAGTTCAGAAATGTACTTGAGCTGAATCACAGGACAGCCACCTAGCTTTGTCTCTAACAGGTCAAGAGCTAGTGATAACAGCAAAACCAAAAAAAAGAAATATCAAATATATATTTCCCTCATAGCTCAGTTGGTAAAAAATCTGCCTGCAATGCAGAAGACCCCAGTTCGATTCCTAGGTCGGGAAGATCCACTAGCGAAGGGATAGGCTACTCACTCCAGTGTTCTTGGGCTTCTCTTGTGGCTCAGCTGGTAAAGAATCCACCCGCAACGCGGGAGACCTGGGGTGGGAAGATCCCCTGAAGAAGGGAAAGGCTACCCATTCCAGTATTCTGGCCTGGAGAATTCCATGGACTGTATAGTCCATGGGGTCACAAAGAGTCGGACACGACTGAGCAACTTTCACTTTTATTTGTTAACCAAATGTGAGCATTCAATATATAAAATCCATCCTATTATTTGGGGCTTCCCAGGTGGCATTCGTGGTAAAGAATCCACCTGCCAATGCAGGAAACATAAGAGATGTGGGTTTGATCCCTGAGTGGGGAAGATACCCTGGAGGAGGGAATGACAACCCATTCCAGTATTCTCAACTGAAGAATCCCATGGGCAGAGGACCCTAGCAGGTGACAGTCCATAGGGTCGAAAAGAGTCAGACACGACTGAAGAGACTTAGCATGTATGCACATCCTATTATTTGAAACATAGTATTTCTACGTTTATGCAAAGAAAGTTTAATTTGCAATAAACTAGAGGAAATTTTTGAAATAAAGACGAATAAAAATTCCAAAATGCAATAATTTTCAGGAAATGAGTTATCTTTTAACAGTTCTGTAGGAAAAAATCTTTATAAATTTTTGACATCTCGCTGCCTTCTTAAACCAAGTATTCAAACAACTATATATAATGTATATACATTTTTCTTAATTTTCATAAATTTCCATTAATTTTCCTTAATGTCTGAGGAGAAGTAACATATTTCTGTCTATCTGGGCTTTGAATGGCCAGGAGTGGCTTTTGAATGGCCATTTATCTCTAAGTAAACTAGTGCTCCCCACCCACCCACTGGGTATCACCTTCCACTTTACTCAGCCAGGAGGGGTCCTGCTACTTCTAATCAAGCCCCACTTATTTTCAGTTGTCAAGCTTCAGGAGGGTCTTTTATGTGTTCATTTGTTCATTTGTTCTGCCTCGTTTGCTGAGTACCTACTCTGTGCGGCAGGCTTCCCCAGTGGTGCAAAGAACCCGCCTGCCAATGCAGGAGACACAAATTCAATCCCTAGAGAAGAAAATGGCAACTCACTCCAGTATTCTTGCCTGGAAAATTCCGCCAGAGAAGCCTGGCGGGCTACAGTCCATGGGGTCACAAAGAGTCAGATGTGGCTGAGCACACACACACACCCCACATACATTCTGTGTGGCACTAGAAACACAGCAGCAAATGAGGCAGTCACTTAGTGAGGGATGAGATCTTTGTGACAACTTTCAGCCACACAGGGGCTTCGGTTTTGTTTGGTCTTGCCTGTTTCCTAGTTAATGTCGTCCGAACTCTAGCTTCTCATCTTGTAGGCTGACAAGGTTTAGAAAGAGTCTGTTTCTCTGTACTCTTTCATTTGGGTTGTGGGTAAATAAATGCTAACCTATGTTTTGTTTTTCTTCAAGAGACTATTCCCTGAGGTTGACATCCTAGCTCTGTTCTGCTGGTAACCTGGTTAAGAGTTAAATGTCAAATATGTTTCTAAGCAATGTTGCTTATGAGGAAAAGGATCACCAATTGGTAACTTGCAGCAGACTGAGAGGAGCTGTGAATGCATCCTAAGGGGGTGATAGGGAGGGACGACTCCCTGAGGCTGAGTAGGGGAATCTGGTACGTGGGATGCTGTAGGCAATGCCCATGTCGGCTCTGTGGGGCAAAGACCTTGGCAAGTCCTGCACTCGCCCTGTCTGCATCTCCCCACCCCAGAGCTGGCCCCACAAGATTACTGACGTCCGTGCGCAAGGGTGTCTGGACTGGGGGACTGGCATCCCTTTCCCACTCCTCCTCTCAGCCTCAGAGTGGACCCCTGTCCCCTGAGTCTGAAGGTGGAGTTGAACCTAAAAGATTCCCTGAGGGTGTGGGGGGCAGGCACTGAACTTTTTCTTCCTATTTCAGTGCTTTCTGAAACGTGAGAATATATAACAATTGTACATGTAACTATGTTCCATATTTTCACATAGAGCAATGAAATCTGTCCAGTAGAAGCAACAAAACTGAATTGATTATTGAGTATGAAATTTGGTCACATCTATTATTTCCTTCCACCAAGTTCTCAAAAACTGCAGTTACCCTAGCCCTTTTCATGTGACGGCTCCCCTCACCCTTTCCCTGCACTTAAAACACTTCATGAGGATGTTTTGGGAAGTGAAGATTCATGTAAGCATGTTGCCCCCTTCTGATGTCTGTGTCAGAAGCTTTCTCTATCTCTTATAATTTAATAAAACTTTATTACACAAAAGCTCTGTGCGATCAAGCCTCATCACTGACCTCAGATTGAACTCTTCTCCTCTGGAGGCCAAGAATCCTGGTGTCTTTTGTGGTTCAGCAGCAACCTTTCATGTTGGGGGCTCATCCGGGATTCTTCAGGACAAGGTAAGCATGCTTGGAGCTCTAGTTTTTTGTTCTCCTAGCAAACATGTTTTCTGCTGTACTTTACTAACTCTACAGTGTGCTTGTGTGAATGAATGACATGCCCTGCAAGTGAGGGAAGCAAGTGAGGAGCCCTGCTCTGTGGTTCCACAGTGACCTCATTTGGCTTATGGCAGAAATCTTGACAGGGGTTTATACCAACCTGCCAATGGACTTCCCTGGTGGCTCAGATGGTAAAGCATCTGCCTACAATGTGGGAGACCCAGGTTCAATCCCTGGGTTAGGAAGATCTCCTGGGGAAGGAAATGGCAATCCACTCCAGTATTCTTGCCTGGAAAATCCCAGGGACAGAGGAACCTAGTAGGCTACAGTCCATGGGGTTGCAAAGAGTTGGACACGACTGAGCATTTTCTTTCTTTGAGAAGTGAAGATTCATTTTTGCAACAGGAAAATAGTATAATTGATAGTTACTCTCTCCTTGCAAAGTGAAAGTCACCGAGTCATCTGAGACTCCATGAACTGTAGCCTGCCAGGTTCCTCTGTCCATGGGACTCTCCAGACAGAATACTAGAATGGGTTGCCTGCCCTTCTCCAGGGATCTTCTCAACCTAGGGATCAAACCTAGGTCTCCAGCATTACAGGGAGATTCTTTCTTTTTAATTAATTAATTTATTTTAATTGGAGGCTAGTTACTTTACAATATTATGGTGGTTTTTGCCATACATTGACATGAATCAGCCACGGGTATACATGTGTCCCCCCGTCCTGAACCCCCCTCTGACCTCCTTCCCCATCCCATCCCTCTGGTTTGCCCCAGTGTACTGGCTTTGAGTACCCTGTCTCATGCATCGAACCTGGACCAGCGATCCACTTCACATATGATAATATACATGTTTCAAGGCTACCCTCTCAAATCATCCCCCCCTCGCCTTCTCCCACAGAGTCCAAAAGACTGTTCTTTACATCTGTGTCTCTTTTGCTGTCTCGAATATAGGGTCATCGTTACCATCTTTCTAAATTCCATATATATGCGTTAGTATACTGTATTGGTGTTTTTCTTTCTGACTTACTTCACTCTGTATAATAGGCTCCAGTTTCATCCACCTCATTAGAACTGATTCAAATGTGTTCTTTTTAATGGCTGAGTAATATCCCATTGTGTAGATGTACCACAGCTTTCTTATCCATTCGTCTGCTGATGGACATCTAGATTGTTTGTTGTAAACAGTGCTGCAATGAACATTGGGGTACATGTGTCTCTTTCAATTCTGGTTTCCTTGGTGTGTATGCCCAGCAGTGGGATTGCTGGGTCATATGGCAGTTCTATTCCCAGTTTTTTAAGGAATCTCCACACTGTTCTCCATAGTGGCTGTACTAGTTTGCATTCCCACCAACAGTGTAAGAGGGTTCCCTTTTCTCCACACCCTCTCCAGCATTTATTGCTTGTAGACTTTTGGATAGCAGCCATTCTGACTGATGTGAAATGGTACCTCATTGTGGTTTTGATTTGCATTTCTCTAATAATGAGTGATGTTGAGCATCTTTTCATGTGTTTGTTAGCCATCTGTATGTCTTCTTTGGAGAAATGTCTGTTTAGTTCTCTGGCCAATTTTTTGATTGGGTCGTTTATTTTTCTAGTATTGAACTGCTTGAGCTTCTTGTATATTTTTGATATTAATTCTTTGTCAGTTGTTTCATATGCTATTATTTTCACCCATTCTGAAGGCTGTCTTTTCACCTTACTTATAGTTTCCTTCATTGTGCAAAAGCTTTTAACTTTAATTAGGTCCCATTTGTTTATTTTTGCTTTTATTTCCATTACTCTGGGAGATGGGTCATAAAGGATCTTGCTGTGACTTACGTCAGAGAGCGTTCTGCTTATGTTTTCCTCTAGGAGTTTTATAGTTTCTGGTCTTACATTTAGATCTTTAATCCATTTTGAGTTTATTTTTGTGTATGGTGTTAGAAAGTGTTCTAGTTTCATTCTTTTACAGGTGGTTGACCAGTTGACCCAGCACCACTTGTTAAAGAGATTGTCTTTCCTCTATTGTATATTTTTGCCTCCTTTGTCAAAGGTAAGGTGTCCATAGGTGCATGGATTCATCTCTGAGCTATCTATTTTGTTCCATTGATCTATATTTCTGTGTTTGTGCCATGCAGGTGGATTTTTTACCATCTGAGCCATCAAGGAAGAAAAGTTTTCCTAATCCAAGGCAATAAAAATAGTTATGTTAAAATGTTAAAAAGAATATATGAAAACAGTGTTAATTGTGAATTAGCCATTTTTAAATTAAATGCTTGGTGCTTCCCAGATGGCACCAGCAGTAAACAATCCACCTGTCAATGCAGGAGAAATAGGAGACACGAGTTTGATCCCTGGGTGGGGAAGTTCCCCTGGAGGAGGACGTGGCAACCCACTCCAGTATTCTTGCCTGGAGAATCCCATGGACAGAGGAGCCTGGCGGGCTACAGACTATGGGGTCGCAAAGAGTCAGGCATGACTGAAGTGATTTAGCACAGCACAGATCAAATGCTTGAGAAAATTTACAGGCTGAAGAGATGGAAGTTTTGATACTCTAAAATAGATGGCTAGAATCCTCCATGGGTTTGGAAAATGAGAGCATTTTCTTTTGTATAAGTTCATTTTTTAAAGTAGCCATTTATTCTCTTTGATATTGGAAAGGAGGTAGATTTTGACTTAACATAACAAAGAACTTTCTAACAATAACAGCGGATTGAGATAAAAATGACTTCAGTGTGACTCCTGAAAGATGGAGTTTCCCATTTCTGAAAACCAGAGGAAGTTAATGACTAAATTATCTGGATCCTTTCCAATCCTAAAAAAAAAAATCTCTAGTTAGGGCTCATTCTTGTAATTAATCTTTATTGAGACCCTACGTGCAAAGCACAAATATCTGTCAAATTACTCTACATACTTTTGACTCACAATTAAGACTTGATGAGAAAAAGAAAATAAGAGACTCTG
Organism: Giraffa tippelskirchi; assembly: GCF_054371585.1. Lineage (NCBI taxonomy): Eukaryota > Metazoa > Chordata > Mammalia > Artiodactyla > Giraffidae > Giraffa > Giraffa tippelskirchi. The sequence continues at coordinate 54,260,212 of NC_137280.1, forward strand.
AGGGCAAAGAACCCACCTGCAATGCAGGTGACTAGGGTTTGATCCCTGAGTTGGAAAATTCCCCTGGAGGAGGGCCTGGCGACCTGCTCTAGTATTGTTGCCTAGGAAATCCCCTGGACAGAGGAGCGTGGCAGGCTACAGTCCATGGGGTCACAAAGAGTTGGACACAACTGAGAGACTAAAACAACAACAACAAAGACGAGAGTAGTAACACAGCACGTCTCCAAACACTGCTGGAGGAACTGCATTGCAATAACACGTGGAGAGTTCTTAGCACAGTACCTAGCACACAGTTAAGGCTCGGTTAATTCCAGCTCTCCATAGTTTATTACCCACGACGAGACGTAGACACTTTCGTCAAGATAATGGCCCTGTGTGGAGTCTGGCCCTGGTGCCACCGATTGCAACTGTAACTCTGGGCAAGTCACCCTCTTAGGCTGCAGGTGTCCTGTCTGTAATAAAAGTCCTCAATTAATACACGGAAAGATCTTATACAAACACGCAGCAAGTTGCAAGCATTCCATGAGTGTTAGCTTTGAATATCTCTCATTATAATTATTTACTTCTTACAACAACCAGGACAGGTACATGTTATGATGCACATCTTACAGAGAAGAAAACTGAAGTTCCAAAAGGTTCAGCAGCAGCTCACCCAGCATTACACCGCCACGGAGGGGTGGACAGGGGTCTCAGCCTGGCTGTGGCCCTTCTGACTTCAAGGCCCAAACTCAAAACTGCTTACTGTTCCCAAATGAATACAATGCATATCTGACCTTGCTGACTGGATGGTGAGGGGCCCACAGCCCCTAAGTCATATCTGCAAAACCACAAGCAGAAAACTTTTGGATTTAACTGATTTCCAACATCCTTCCCAGCTAGTGTGTTAGTCGCTCAGTCATGTGCAACTCTTTGTGACCCCATGGACTGTATCCCGCCAGTCTCCTCTGTCATGGGATTTCCCAGACAAGAATACTGGAGTGGTTAGCCATTCTCTTCTCCAACGGATCTTCCCCACCCAGGGATCGAACCCGGATCTCCACATCACAGGCAGATTCTTTACCGTGTGAGCCAGCAGGGAAGCCCAACATCCTATAAACCCAGGTCAAAACTGGATAACATCAGTTATGGACTTTTCTGCTAGCAGTTTCCACCATATAGGCTGACATCTCTGAACTGGTCCAGACCGAGGAAACAGATCAACAAACACATGGTGATCTGTGCTGTTGTCACACAATGTCAGTCTCTGTCCACAAGCCACAGGAAGAAGTCAGTTTCCTCCTCTGTTTCTATGGAGCCAGGGTCCAAGGTCACTTATGCCCACTGCTCTGCCCCTTCTCCTTTCCATGCACCCTGGAAACCCCTCCTTGGGAACAGCCATATTGCAGCAGAGGCCAGGCTGGGCTCCTAGTGTACCTGGAAGCGGCCAGTGGCTGGGAACAGAAATAGGATGAAGGAAGGCCCCTTAAGGGTGGGAGAGAAGTCAGGTTCAACGTCATCAGTTGGTCCTCACAGGAGCTGGGATGTCCCCACTCCCCACTCTGGGAGAGAGGGCTCTCCACTTAGTAAACCTAAAGGGGTGCTTCTCCACATTTTAATGTCATTTTTCACATGGTAGAGACAAAATTGTGGCAGCTGATATGCAAAACCCACAAGTATGAATTGGATAACATGGAAGCTGCCTGTGAATGACTTTCTTAAAGAGCATGTGAATCTACTGATAAACTTTCAAGGAGTCAATTAAGCCTAAAGGTGAAATGATTGCCTGTCTTGGAACTTGAAGTTCTGTCTATGTGTGAGGGGTGCACCTGGGAGATGGTGGGAATGGGTGCAGTGGATGGAATGACATGGGGTGTGGGGTGGTGAAAGCCTGTATGTGGAGTGGTCATGTGCCCTGGGTGTGGGTGTGATTAAAGACATCACATGATCAGCTGGGGCTCCCTAGTGCCCCTGCATGGGGGCGCGTCTGTCCACCTCTGGAAGCCAGTGGGCAGTCCCACAGGGAAGGTTCACAGGGTCCCTGCCAAGCACCGGGTTTTGCAATTTGATGAAAAAAATCCTCCTGTGTACCTGGCATTTCAAACTCTGCCTCAGTCCTGCCATAAATAAGAAATACTGCAAGAAACCAAGCACAAGTGAAAGCTTGTGATGTATGATGAGATTCAGAATTCTACCTGCTTCTCAGCGATTTCATCAGCCAAAAAAACTGCAGATTATAAATCCTTAACAAGGTAGAACCTGGTAAAGGATAACACCAAGGTGCGTCTTCTCCACAGGCTAAAGTCTAAAAGCTACTCAGTGGTCCCCAACATTTTTGGCACCAGGGACTGGTTTTATGGAAGACAATTTTTCCACAGACCGGAGACAGGGGGTGATTTCAGGCTAATTCAGGCATAATACATTTACTTTATTTCTATTATCATCAGATCAACTCCACCTCAGATCATTAGGCATTAGATCCCAGAGGTTGGGGACCCCTGATAAGTGACAAAATATTCACCTGAACATTGTCACCATTAGCAGCAGCAATAAAAAGGCAATGAATATATAACATAAAAGAGTTGCCATGGTTTTAGTTGGGTGAAAAAATCACAATGTTTTTTTTTAAGTAAACCTTTTCTTGAAATAGAACATATATTCAGCGAGCTACAGCCAGTGCATATAGCTCGACATATATTTTCATAGTGAATGCACCTGTGTGACCTCCATCCAGATCATGATGTTGTAGACAATAGAGGGCACTCTAGAATCCCCTTCGAGCCATTTCTGTTGTTACTCCAGTTAGGTAACCACCATTCTGACCTTTAGCACCAAAGATAAATATTGCTGGTTTTGACAATACTAAAACGTTAAGAAAGAAAGATTGGTATAAGTCAATGGCCTTCAAACTTGTTTGAACAACCCCTAAAACTTTTAAAGGCTTCCCATTTGGCTCAGTGGTAAAGAATGTGCCTTCCAAGGCAAGATGCAGGAGACTCAGGTTCAATCCCTGGGTCAGGAAGATCCCCTGGAGGAGAGCACAGCAACCCACTCCAGTATTCTTGCCTGAGAATCCCATGGACAGAGGAGCCTGCTGGGTGACAGCCCATGGGGTCCCAAAGAGTCAGACATGACTAAGCAACTCAATAACAACAAAAACTTTTTAAATTATTTACCTTGAGAAGTGGTCAATATGGCACAGTAGTAAGACCCTCCTTACACAGGAGGAGGATCTCACTTCCTCCCATGGGTACACCAAAATTACAACTATTTACAGAGCAACCATCAGGAGCCCAACCTGAAGACTAGCAGAAAAGATCTACAACTAAAGACATAAGGAAGGAACCACAAGGAGGTGGGTAGGAGTGGTGAACATGCAGTATAATTAGAATTATAATTACAGTTGTGGAGGTTCTCCCTATAGAGCGAGAGGTCAGAGTCCTGCCTGCATCAGACTCCCCAGCTCTAGAGTCCTATATCAAGATGAGCCCCTGGAATGTTTGGATTTGAAGGCCAGCAGGGCTTACTTCTGGGAGAGCCAAAGGGTTTGGGAAATAGAGACTCCACTCTTAAAGGGCAAATGTAAAATCTCAGATGCTCCGGGACCCAGGGCAGAAGCAGTCAGTTGAAAGGAGCCTGGGTCAGACTCACTTGTTGATCCTGGAGAGCCTCCTGGACAAGCACGGGGCAACTGCAACTCCCACTGGGGACACAAATTCTGGCAGCAGAGCTCATTCTACCACAAGGACATGGAAGCGAGCAAGCACAATGTTGGAATCCTTCCTCTAGTTCATTACTGCCAGGACAGCTCCCCCCTGCCAGCAGCTTGACAGCAGCTCAGCGACCTCTTGGGCCCCACAGCCAGAGGCCCCAGGATCCAGCCTCACCTATCAGTGGGTGGGCATTGGCCCAGGACTACAGCAGCCCAGCAGCCAGCTATGTCTGGACCCAGCCCACCCATCAGCAGGCCAACGCTAGCTTCAGGACCCATTGCCCCACAGTCGGTCACTCTGGGACTGGCTTCACCAACCAATGGACCAGCACTAGCCCCAGGATGATGCAGGTTTCATAGCAAGTGATCCAGTCCCACCCACTGGTGGACCAGTGGCCTCTGCACTAGTCAGGACATGACAACCAACCAGACCAACACCAACACCTATGAGCATGTTCACAGTAGTCAGCCTGTCACAACAGAAGGGTCCACACAGCCCACACAGAGGGCACCCCTAGAGTATATAGCTCTGATGATCAGAGGGAAATGCACCACTGGGCCCCAAAGGACACCTACATACAGCCACTTCTCCAAGATCAAGGTAACCAACTTACCAAATACAGAGAATTAGGCAAAAGGAGGCAGCAGAGGAATATGTTCCAAGAGAAGGGACAAGATAAAACCACAGAAGAACTAAATGGAGTAAACAATCTACCTGAAAAACAGTTCAAGGTAATGACGGTAAAGGTGCTCAAAGAACTCAGGAGAACAAGGGATGAACAGAGTGAGAAGTTATGTTTCTAACAGAGTTATAAAATAGAGGAACCAAAGATGAAGAATACAATAACTGAAATGAAAAATTCACCAGAAGGAATCAGTAGTGATTGGATGATACAGAGGAATGGATCAACGAACTGGAAGACAGAGTAGTGGAAACCACTCATGTTGAACTAAAAAGAGAGAAAAGAATAAAAAGAAATTACAACAATTTAAAAGACCTCTGGGACAACATCATGCATACTAACATGCACATTACAGAGATCCCAGAAGGAAAGGAAAGAGAGAAAGAGGCAGAGAACATATTTGAAGATGTAATAGCTGAAAACTTATCTAACCTGGGAAGAAAAGAAGACAGACATCCAAGTCCAAGAAGCACAAAGAGTCCCAAAGAAGACCACAACAAGACACATTAATTAAAATGGCAAAAATTAAAAATAAAGACAGGATGTTAAAATCAACAAGGGAAAAAATGAGTTTCATATAAGGGAACTCCCATAAGACTATCAGCTGACTTTTCAGCAAAAATCTGCAGTCCAGAAGGGAGTGACACATAATATTTAAAGTGATGAAAGAAAAAAAAAAAAAAGTGAAGAAAGCGAAAAACCTACAACCAAGAATACTCTCCCTGGCAAGGTTATCATTCAGGTAAATGGGCAGTAAACCTAAACAGATATTTCCCCAAAGAAGACATACAGATGGCCAAGAGGCGTATGAAAAGATGTTCAACATTGCTAATCATTAGAGAAATGCAAATCAAAACTACAATGAGATATCACCTCACTTCAATCAGAATGGGCATAAAAAAAAATCTATAAATAATAAATGCTAGAGAGGGTGTGGAGAAAAGGGAACCCTCCTACACTGATGGTGGGAACATAAATCAGTATGGCCACGATGGAGAACAGTATGGAGTTTCCTCAAAAAACTAAAAATAGAGTTACGATCCTTCAGACTCACTGCTGGACAAATATCTGGAGACAAACATTGTCCAAAATGATACACACACCCCAATGTTCATTGAAGCACTGTTTACCAGAGCTAAGACATGGAAGCAACTTAAATGTCCATCAACAGAGGAATGGATAAAGAAGATGTGATACATATATACAGTGGAATATTATTAAACCATTAAAAAAAAAAAAAGAATGCCATTTGCAGCAACACAGATGGACCTGGAGATTGTTGTTCAGTCACTAAGTCGTGTCTGACTCTTTGCAACCCCATGGACTGCAGCACTCAGGCTTTCCTGTCCTTCACTATCTAACAGAGTTTGCTCCAACTCACATCCATTAGTAATGCCATCCAACTATCTTATCCTCTGTCGCTCCCTTCTCCTCATGCCCTCAATCTTTCCCAACATCAGGGTCTTTTCCAGTGAGTCAGATCTTCACATCAGGGGGCCAAATTATTGGAGCTTCAGCATCAGTCCTTCCAATGAATATTCAAGATTGATTTCCTTTAGGATTGACTGGTTTGATCTCCCTGCTGACTTTCAAGTGTCAGAAGACTCTCAAGAGTCTTCTCCAGTACCACAATTTGAAAGCAAGCCTTCTTTAAGGTCCAACTCTCACATCTGTACATGACTACTGGAAAAGTCATAGCTTTGACTAGATGGAACTTTGTCAGCAAAGTGATGTCTATGCTTTTTACTATGCTGCCTAGGTTTGTCATAGCTTTCCCTCCAAGAAGCAAATGTTTTTTAATTTCATGGCTGTAGTCACCATCTGCAGTGATTTTAGAGCCCAAGAAAATAAAGTCTGTCACTGTTTCCATTGTTTTCTCATCTATTCGCCATGAAGTGATGGGACCAGATGCCATGATCTTTGTTTTTTTGAATATTGAGTTTTCAGCCAGCTTTTCATTCTCCTCTTTCACTCTCATCAAGAGACTCATTAGTTCCTCTTCACTTTCTGCCATAAGAGTGGTATCATCTGCATGTCTGAGGTTGTTGATATTTCTCTTGGTAATCTTGGTTCCACCTGTGATTCATCCAGCCCAACCTTTCATATGATGTACTCTGCAAATGAGTTAAATAAACAGAGTGACAATACACAGCCTTGAAGGGACTTACTTCACTTAGGATGATAATGGAGATTATGATGATAGATGAGCAGAAGCGAGGCGGCTGCGATGGGTCCGCGCAGAAGCGAGGCGGCTGCGACGGGTCCGTGCAGAAGTGTGGCCAAGAGGAGCTAGGCTGGGCTGGGGGCCGGAGCCGGGGGCAGTGGCGAGAGGAGCTAGGCTGAGCCGGGGGCAGGGGCCGGCGGAGAGAGGAGTTACCCCAGGCCCAAGGAGCAGCGGCTGCGTGGGCACAGGAGGGCCGAAAGGAGTTACTCCACATTCAAGGTCAGGAGGGGCTGACGTGAGTAGATACCCCTTGTCCAAGATAAGGAGCAACGGTTGCACTTTGCTGGAGCAGCCGTGAAGAAATACCCAGGTCCAAGGTAAGAGAAACCCAAGTAAGACGGTAAGTGTTGCAAGAGGGCATCAGAGGGCAGACACACTGAAACTAAAATTACAGAAAACTAGCTAATCTGATCACACAGACCACAGCCTCGTCTATCTCAATGAAACTAAGCCATGCCGTGTGGGGCCACCCAAGACGGATGGGTCATGGTGGAGAGGTCTGACAGAATCTGGTCCACTGGAGAAGGGCATGGCAAACCACTTCAGTATTCTTGCCTTGAGAACCCCACGAACAGTATAAAAAGGCAAAAAGATACGACACTGAAAGATGAACTCCCCAGGTCAGTAAGTGCCCAATATGCTACTGGAGATCAGTGGAGAAATAACTCCAGAAATAATGATGGGATGGAGCCAGAGCAAAAATGATTACCCAGCTGTGGATGTGACTGGTGATAGAAGCAAAGTCTGATGCTGTAAAGAGCAATATTGCATAGGAACCTGGAATGTTAGGTCCATGAATCAAGGCAAATTGGAAGTGGTCAAACAGGAGATGGCAAGAGTGAACATCGACAATCTAGGAATCAGCGAACTAAGATGGACTGGAATGGGTGAATTTAACTCAGATGACCATTATATCTACTACTGTGGGCAAGAATCTCTTAGAAGAAATGGAGTAGTCATTATGGTCAACAAAAGAGTCCAAAATGCAGTACTTGGATGCAATCTCAAAAACAATAGAATGATCTCTGTTCGTTTCCAAGGCAAACCATTCAATATCACAGTAACCCAAGTCTATGCCCTGACCAGTAACACCGAAGAAGCTGAATTTGAACGGTTCTATGAAGACCTACAAGACCTTCTAGAACTAACACCCAAAAAAGATGTCCTTTTCATTATAGGGGACTGGATTGCAAAAGTAGGAAGTCAGGAAACACCTGGCGTAACAGGCAAATTTGGCCTTGGAGTACAGAATGAAACAGGGCAATGGCTAATAGAGTTTTGCCAAGAGAACGCACTGGTAATAGCAAACACCCTCTTCCAACAACACAAGAGAAGACTCTACACGTGGACATCATCAGATGGTCAACACCGAAATCAGATTGATCATATTCTTTGCAGCCGAAGACGGAGAAGCTCTATACAGTCAGCAAAAACAAGACCGGGAGCAGACTGTGGCTCAGATCATGAACTGCTTATTGCCAATTCAGACTTAAATTGAAGAAAGTAGGGAAAACCACTAGTCCATTCAGGTATGACCTAGATCAAATCCCTTATGAGTACACAGTAGAAATGACAAATAGATTTAAGGGACTAGATCTGATAGACAGAGTGCGTGATGGACTATGGACAGAGGTTCATGACATTGTACAGGAGACAGGGATCAAGACCATCCTCATGGAAAAGAAATGCAAAAAAGCAAAATGGCTGTCTGAGGAGGCCTTACAGATAGCTGGGAAGAGAAGAGAAGCGAAAAGCAAAGGAGAAAAGGAAAGATATTCCCATCTGAATGCAGAGTTCCAAAGAATAGCAAGGAGAGATAAGAAAGCCTTCCTCAATGATCACTGCAAAGAAATAGAGGAAAACAACAGATTGGGAAAGACTAGAGATCTCTTCAAGAAAATTAGAGATATCAAAGGAACATTTCATGCAACGATAGGCTTGATAAAGGACAGAAATGGTATGGACCTAACAGAAGCAGAAGATATTAAGAAGAGGTGGCAAAAATACACAGAAGAACTGTACAAAAAAGATCTTCACGACCTAGATAATCACGATGGTGTGATGATCACTCACCTAGAGCCAGACATCCTGGAATGTGAAGTCAAGTGGGCCTTAGAAAGCATCATTATGAACAAAGCTAGTAGAGGTGATGGAATTCCAGTTGAGCTATTTCAAATCCTGAAAGATGATGCTGTGCAAGTGCTGCGCTCGATATGCCAAATTTGGAAAACTCAGCAGTGGCCACAGGACTGGAAAAGGTCAGTTTTCATTCCAATCCCAAAGAAAGGCAATGCCAAAGAGTGCTCAAACTACCACACAATTGCACTCATCTCACATGCTAGTAAAGTAATGCTCGAAATTCTCCAAGCCAGGCTTCAGCAATACGTGAACCGTGAACTTCCAGATGCTCAAGCTGGTTTTAGAAAAGGCAGAGGAACCAGAGATCAAATTGCCAATATCCGCTGGATCATCGAAAAAGCAAGAGAGTTCCAGAAAAACATCTATTTCTGCTTTATTGACTATGCCAAAGCCTTTGACTGTGTGGATCACAATAAACTGTGGAAAATTCTGAAAGAGATGGGAATACCAGACCATCTGACCTGTCTCTTGAGAAAGCTGTATGCAGGTCAGGAAGCAACAGTTAGAACTGGACATGGAACAACAGACTGGTTCCAAATAGGAAAGGAGTACATCAAGGCTGTATATTGTCACCCTGATTATTTAACTTCTATGCAGAGTACATCATGAGAAATGCTGGGCTGGAAGAAACACAAGCTGGTATCAAGATTGCCGGGAGAAATATCAATCACCTCAGATATGCAGATGACACCACCTTTATGGCAGAAAGTGAAGAAGAACTAAAGAACCTCTTGAGGAAAGTGAAAGAGGAGAGTGAAAAAGTTGGCTTAAAGCTCAACGTTCAGAAAACTAAGATCATGGCATCTGGTCCCATCACTTCATGGGAAATAGATGGGGAAACAGTGGAAACAGTGTCAGACTTTATTTTTCGGGGGCTCCAAAATCATTGCTGATGGTAATTGCAGCCATGAAATTAAAAGACGCTTACTCCTTGGAAGGAAAGTTATGACCAACCTAGATAGCATATTTAAAAGCAGAGACATTACTTTGCCAACAAATGTCCGTCTAGTCAAGGCTATGGTTTTTCCAGTAGTCATGTATGGATGCGAGAGTTGAATGGTGAAGAAAGCTGAGCACCGAAGAATTGATGCTTTTGAATTGTGGTGTTGGAGAAGACTCTTGAGAGTCCCTTGGACTGCAAGGAGATCCAACCAGTCCATCCTAAAGGAGATCAGTCCTGGGTGTTCATTGGAAGGACTGATGTTGAAGCTGAAACTCCAATACTTTGGCCACTTCATGTGAAGAGTTGACTCATTGGAAAAGACCCTAATGCTGGGAAGGATTCGGGGTGGGAGGAGAAGGGGACAACAGAGGATGAGATGGCTAGATGGCATCACCAACTCGATGGACGTGGGTTTGGGTAAACTCCGGGAGCTGGTGATGGACAGGGAGGCCTGGCGTGCTGTGATTCACAGGGTTGCAAAGAGTTGGACATGACTGATTGACTGAACTGAACTGATAATGATTGGAAAAGATGTGCATTTAAGGAGTTTCTGTTTCTTGCCACTGCAAACAAGCTTCACTGAGAATTCCTTCTGAGCAAGTGTCAATACTCCTATGTGATTGATCCCTAGATGTGAAAGAACAGGGTCAGAGGCATGAAAGCTGCTGCCCAGCTGCCTTCTGGAAAGGATACATCAGCATCTGCCCTCACATCAAATCCATAAGCATACCTGTGTTCCCACACCAGCATCATTTCTGGGTTTTCACCTAACTTTGTAATGTCTCCATACCAAAAGATGAAACCAAAGGATATTCTTTTCCAATGTGCATTTTCCTGAATACTAGTGAAATGTAGCATCTTTTCAGAAGTTTTCAGTCACTTGTACTTATTGTCTATGAGTTTTCTGTGCATATCTTTACCCATTTTTTCTACTGCCTTGCTCAGAGTGGTTTATAGAAAGTCTATAAATTATGGCTAATTGTCAATTCTTTATGTGAAAATATTTTCCCATAGTCTATTGCTTGCTATTTTACTTTGCTTATGGTATTTTTTTACTGTATGATAGTTCATACTCTTTATGGAGTCAGATAAAAAAATTGATGGTTTCTGGTGGTAGAAGTAACAAAACAATGTTTGTATATTTTATTTTAGTACTTTTAGTGCTTTGTTTTTCTTGTTATATCAAGACTCGTACTCCATCTGGATGATCTATATCCTATTTCCACTCTTTGTGTTTATTTACTGGATTGCAGTTACTCGGGGATTTTGTTGGGAAGAATGACTCATTTCTCCAGTGCCTTCCCTGAGTGTTTTAGGTTAAGGTATCTTTTGCTCTGGTTTCTGGAAATGGGATCCATCTGCTTACTGACCTCTAGTCAGTCCTCACTGAGACAGCCTTTCTTTTTTTCTAACACTATTATGTTCAAACTCACTTTAACATCTTCCCCTTCATTTCACAGGAATTTTAGAAGAAAATAGGGATAAATGCCTATACGCATCCTACCATCTTGAATGGAAACATCTGTGTGTGTCTGTTCAAAGAAAAATTTTTACTGTGAAATAAAATCACATAATAAAAAATTTGGAAAATACAAAAGGCACAAAGAAAAAATAAAATCAACCAAAATTCCACTATTCAATAATAATAATAAAAATAATGTTAAGACATTGGTGAATTCACTACCAGCATTTCTAATGCATGTAGATAAAGTTTTCTTAGAAACATAGGATCATATCATATATTGAGTCTTATACTATGATTTTTAAACTTATATCACATGAGTATTTTTCTATATCCTTGAGAATAGGATTTTATTTTTAAAAATGACTATAAAGTACTCCATCTGCACATATTTCTTAGAAATTAAGGATCAATTTATTTTTAGTAATATATGTGTTTCCAGAAAGGGTAATACATTTCCATGAGTCAAACCAGTCAAAATGCTCCTCCCGGTGGCCAGTTTTCCTTCCTGGAGTCAACAGATGATATCCAATTATTTTGTAAAAATTAATGTCATAGATGGAACTGGATGAGAGGTTACATGTATTTCTAGCTCCTGATACATACTTGCTTTCCAGAAATGTTTCATTTACACCACTGCCATATGAAGACATTCTCTCTTTTTTTCAAATATTTGTCAATTTGGAAGGCAAGAAATTATTTAATATGCATTTTTCTAAGAATAAAGTTAGAGCATTTTCTTTCATGTGTTCATCAACGATTCTACATCCAGCATCAGAAACTATCTGTTCCTAGACTTTGCCACAAAGGACCCTTTAAAGGTAATGGTAGTTTTCAGGCTTCCGGTCACCTATGAGTGCTCCCCATACCAAGTCAAACAGAGGCCTTTTCCAAAGGCAGTGCCTGTAGTTCTCTGAAGGGCATCATCAGGGGAGCCCACTGCTTCGCATTCATGTTGTTTTAATGAGCTTTCTAATAATGCTGGAGACTTCTTTCTTGATGTCTACTGTGAGCTCCTGACCAGAAAGAAGAGGGACAGTGCAGAGAAACCATGAAGATGATAGAAGGCTGGTGTTTCCCAATGTCCCCTTGATAGGAACAGAGTAAAGGGACAAAGTAAGTGATCCCACTCATGGACTTCCCTCTAGCTCAAATAGTAAAGAACCTGCCTGTGATGCAGGAGACCAGGGTTCGATCCTTGGGTTGGGCAGTTCCTCTGGAGAAGGGAATGTCAATCCACTCCAGTCTTCCTGCCTGGAGAATTCCATGGACAGAGAAGCCTGGCAGGCTATAGTCTGTGGGGTCGCAAAGAGTCGGACACGACTGAGCGACTAACACACACAAGTGACCCCACTAGGGGACTGGCAGTAGAAAAAACATGGGAGACAGCTGTAAGTTAACGATTACTCAAAAACAGCAGGTTTGTTTAACCACAAAACCAAGCAGGCTTGCTTAGCAACAAAACCATGACACAGAAGCACAGGATGTACCTCCAAACAATAAAACGATGGTGACATGAGCCCCACATCCTGCCCAGTGAGCTCAGTAAGTTAGGACACACTCCCTGCACACATTAAAAAACAATCATTTGTGGCCCTAGCCTGGCCATGTAGGTGCAAGAAATCTTCCCTGCCCAACCTGGAGGAGAAGTTGATGATAGAAGCATGACATCTATTCAAGAAAGTCAAAGAAGTTTTTCCCCCCTCCCTTTTCCTTGGAATATAGAACTGTAGCCCAGTAAGTTCTCAGCCTGATACCTTTTCTCCCACCCACTTGTAAGCCCTCTCAAGCATCCTATTCTAATAAATTGCTTCTTATCTATCACTTTGCCTCCTGCCAAATTCTTTCTGTGCTGAGACATAGAGGACCAAGGGCACTTCAGAGTGCCCTGAAATGCCATCCAATGGTTTTACCCCCATCTGAACTCTTGCAGGCTGGCTATGTGACCTGGAGTCCATCACCCAACTTTTCTGTGCCCTGGTCTGTAAGCCAGAAGGGTTAATTTTGAATTTATGTTGGATCTGTTTCTGTGACCTTTACCCTCATCTTGCCACTTTTGTCATTGTAAGCATACATAATGGCCTGCCTCAGGGAGATAACCTAAGCCACTCACCTGTGAAGGACTGTTAGGAAGTGAAACTAGCACATTCCCCTGCCTGAAGCTTGCCATTCTAGGGGATATTGGCAAGGATTGAATAGTCTTTTTACTTTGTTTCCTCACCCCTCCATCTCTGATCCATAAAAATCCTGGCAACCAAGCCCCAACAAGATGGTTATTTTGAGGCACTAGCCTGCCATCTTCTCAGTCAACTGGCTCCCATATAAAGTCTCTTCCTAGTCCCAACGCCTTGTCTCAGAATCACTGACTTTCCATGCGGCAAGCAGAGCGAGCTTGGACTTGGTAACAGCGCCCTCTCACTCCCCACTGAGTCAGCCCCTAATATGACCCATTCTGTCTCTGAGTCAGGAAGCCTCTTCTGGCCAGCTCCCTCTCCTCATTCAGGCTGAGGGGACCCCTTCTTCCATGCACTTGGGGCACCTCCCTGCCTGTCTCTATCACCTGCACATGTGTACTTCCTGTGTCTCACAGCCCCCCAAAAGCTCTGTGGTTCCCCCAGCCATGTAGAGCCCCCCATAGCACATATCCTTGGGTGACGCTTGCCAACATGAAACCAACTCACACACCTGTCCTATTCACCCTCACACAGAACAGCTCCTCACTGCCTCCGGAACACAGCATTCCCCTCTAAGCGCTGAAAAGGCATTCAAGGCTCTCCCATACACCTACTCCTCCAGGCTTAAACCACCTGTCTGACTCTTCTCACAGCCAAATAAAGAACAAATGTGCAGTTCCTCACATTGTAACCCAGCAGGTCCCTATGAAATCTTCCTGGAACAGGCCTTCCCCCATATCCTCTGCTGTAGCTCCCCTCTGAAGGGCCCAGACAACAGTATTGGATGCCAATTTTCTGAGCTGTTTTGCATTTGTGAAAACCCCCACCAAATAGAAAATGTTAAGTACCTGACCACCATGAGCACACAGCCCCAGGCCTCCTGGAACCCAAGAACTGATCTTACTAACCTTTGTGACACCACCCTGTGACCTCACCATCAGCCCATCAGAGAATTGTGCTCAAGCTGATCATCCTGGGACCTCTCTCCCCACCAGCCCTTATAGAGAGCCAATGGAAACTCAAACTGGGGCTCCACAGTAACCTAGAGGGGTGGGAATGCTGGGAGATGGGAGGGAAATTCAAGAGGGAGGGGACATTTGTACACCTATGGTTAATTCATGTTGATGTGTTAGGTAGTTAGAATAGGAAAAAGGAGTCCAGAAGGGCGGTGGCTAAAAGACAAAGAAGGGGAAAGTCCAGGAAAACAGAACAAAGGAAGGTCGGAGGACTGGAGTGAGAACCTCAGGTAAAACAATCAGCCCTCCTGGCTAGCCCAATTCACACAGGGTAGGCTCAAGGGGAGGAGAAAAGACATAAAAAGAGGAGCCAAAATTGGTCTGGGGGCTTCTCTTCACATCTTTAGGGTTGGCCCACCCTCATGACTCAAGGATGTATTTCCCTTTGCTTTCTAAATAAAACTGAGCTGTAACACGGAGCTATAATGAAGGAGGAAACAGAACAGGCTCTGTCTTAAAAGAAGGACTCCATCTTGGGCCAGACTGTGGACTTTGAGCTATATGCCCAGTATCTATGGAAACGACATACCAACTGGAAAACCAGGCCCCCAAAAGGAAGAGCCCCAGGGCTCATACCTAGACTCTCTGTTGCCTAAAAGAATACCCTAATTATCTGTGTAACAGAATAGAATCATACATTCTATTATGCTTATTGGAGTATGACCACAGGCCTATTGAATTGTCCACTGTTAACTACCTAGGCTTAAGACATATGAATCACAGGGTTAACTTTGATTGTATCTTTCTTTTCAATTGTTCAGACTAGCTTCAGGGAATTTGGGGAGGTGGATTTGGGCACCTACATTTAGGGTATATAAGTTTTTCACAAAAACTGGTCGGGGCTCTTGGCTAAGAGGAGGTTCTGCCCTGGGCCCTCTGGTGTAATAAACTGCACTCCAATATCTGCATTGTCCTTCTGAGTGAGTTTGTTTCCCTGAACGGGTGGCTACAACAGTGACACTGGTCCTTCCAAGGGCAATAACACCAGTCTGTCCATCGCTTCAGTGAGACAGAACCAAAGAAATTACAAACTCCCCCGACAGAAGCATGACAGAAATCAAGCCAATATTGTAAAGCAATCATCAACCAATTAAATATAAATAAATATATATATTAAAAGAAAATTTTTGCCAAACCCCTTCCGGCTGCTGGAACCTTTTCAGGGCCTGAGCCTCCTTATCTCCTTGCAGGGCTCTGCAGTAAACATTTCTCTGCTCCAGACTCCAACTTGACAGTGTGTCTGGCCTCACCGTGCATCCAGCACACGGACTTGAGTTAATCTGACAGCCAGGTTTGTCCCAGATACATGTTGGCTACGCAGCTCTCCTGTGAACCTTGGGCACTCCTGTGTGTCCCACTTAACCCTCATTAAACTCCAAACGCAATCTTGTCCTGACTCCCAGTTCTTCCTTTAGCACCCTATAATCTGATATTCCTCCTCATGCCACCCATGAAACTCCACCCCCACTCATTTCACTGGTGATCTAGTAAATGATGACCAAAGGTTATTCGCTGATTATTATCTCATTTTTTCCCGACAGATGTAGCATTGCTATGTCTCTGGATCTTTGTACACAGACAAAATGTTCAATAAACACCAGTCAGTGTTTGTTAACTTCTCTGACTTCTCCAGGCCCCCTGCCAGTTCCGCACCCACCCGCTTCCCGGGCTGTGCCACGCCCACATGCCAAGGCCCAGGGCGGAATCCGAGCAGCCAAACAGCCCAGTTCTCGCCTCTCTGCTCCGCACTGCAGGCCAAACGGACAGTACCTGGCTCCCTCCCCGCACGGACCCCGCATCTGCCTCCTCAGTGTTCTCCTCTTAAAGGGTCCCAACCTTGATCTGCGTTTATGAAACGCTTGGGGAACTTTTTAATTGTTCTTGCCAGGGCCCCCTGTCAACCCAGCCATTCTGACTTGATAATCCAAGCTGCAGCCATGGGCATCGCAAACGTTAAACGTCCCCGGGGGATGCACTTGCCCGGCATCTAGGTACACGTCGGGTCTGCCAGACAGAATTGCCAGCTTCCAAATCTGGCAGCCTGGGAAGAAAAAAGTAGGAACGCACACGCCCCCGGGGCGCGCAGAGGCCCGCAGGCGCCCCACCCCCGCGCGGGCGCGGCCAGGATAAACCCCGAACCTCACCGGGCTGAAGCCAGAGACGCGGTGCCCACGGCGGACCAGGCGGGCTTCTCTGCGGCAGCTGTCCCGGGTGAGTAGCCGAGGTCTCCGGGAGGCCGGGGTCGTGCGAGGCCAGCCCGGGGCGTTAAGGTTAATGGGGGTGGGCGTGCGCTGAGCGTGAGCGTTTGGGGAGACCTGGCGGCTGGGTGCAGAGTCCCCGAGGCCCCCACTGCGTCAGCGATCCACGCTCCCCGAGCCCCGAGAACCGAGCTGCCAGCCTCCCGCCCCAACCCAGAGCAGGGTGGGATTCCTCCCGGGTGTCCTCGTTTTCTTCCGGGCATTGTGCCCAGGTCCCCCACTCTCTGCTGCTCTGTGCACCCACCTTGGCCTTGGTCTGTCGCTGTCCCTCTCCAGACTACCCCCTACACACATACACACAATTCACCCCGTGCCCCCTTAGCAGGGTAGCAGAGCCCTGGCCTGGGAGGCAGGCCTCATCTGTTTATGCTGCACCAAGTTAGCTCAGCTTTAGGACTAAGTGGGTAAGCCATGGGATGAAGACGCCAAAGAAGTCTTCAGCCTGATGAAATTTAACACATATGTTCCCTGACTTCCTAAGGAGTAGTCTTTACACTAAGAGAGAGTCAGACATTTACCTGGGTTCCTCAGCAAAGTTACTATTAACCTCTTTCTCTGGCATAGCCGAGTATCTGTAATTCATACGCTAGCTGGAACACCAATCACAGCCCTAGCTGGTATTTATTTTGCTGTCACTATGCTCCTGGCACTCTTCTAGCACATAGTAGGTGGGTGTGGATGGGAGATAAACCTGGCAGCACTCAGATCTAGCCCAGCTCCTCTCCTTCCACCCTCACCCTCACCCTCTGCCTCCTGGAGAGGGCTGTGCTCTGTGGCACAATGGGGACCTTTTTTTTCCCTCCAATCTGCTCAGAAGTTTCACGTGGGTTTGTTGTTGTTGTGTAGTCGCCAAGTTGTATCCGTCTCAAGTTGTGTGCCACCCTATGGACTGCAGCACACCAAGCTCCTCTATCCATGGGATGTCCCAGGCAAGAATCCTGGAATGTCAATCAAAAAAAAACCTTAATTGCTAAAAAATGTTAACCATCATCCTAGGCTTCAGCAAGCTATAGTCCTTTTGCTGGTAAAGAATATTGCATTGATGTTGATGGCTGCTGACTGATCAGGGTGATAGCTGCTGAAGGTTGGGGTGGCTGTGGCAATTTCTTAAAATAAGACAACAATGAAGTTTGGGGAAAAAAGAATACTGGAGTGGTTGTCGTTTCCTTTTCCAGAGGATCTTCCCAACCCAGGGATCGAACCTGCATCTCCTGCATTGTAACAGATTATTTTCTGGGGAGCCCTTCATAAGGAGCAGTAGAAATCATATTACACTCCTCAATACCTGTGGTGCTAGTGGTAAAGAACCTGCCTGCCAATGCAAGAAATGTAAGAATCGAGAATTTGATCCCTGGGTCAGGAAGAGCCCCTGGAGGTGGGCATGGCAACCGGCTCCAGTATTCTTGCCTGGATAATCCCATGGACAAGAGGAGCCTGGCAGGCTGCAGTCCATGGGGTCACACAGAGTGAGACATGACTGAAGCGACTTAGCATGAAGCATGCGTTAACCTCATATAACTTCCACACCTTTCAATTTCATACATGTTGGCTTGTACTAATAGAATCCCCCTGTTCAGAGAAGGAAACTGAAACACAAGAGAGGCAGCGGTTCCTACCAAGGATGCAGAGCGGTCAGTGGCAGATCCAGGTTTCCAGCCCACAATCCCGAGACCTCACTGCCTGTGCCGGTACCCCGCAGACACCCTAAACCCCAAATGAGGGGGACCTCAGGAGGCCCAACTCTAGAGAACCTGGGAAGCATCTGCTGGGTTGAGTTAAGAAGTGGCTTGTCCTAGGGCTTGTGTCACACCGGCATGGAGACAAGGGAAAACTGGAGTCTAGAACCCCTGAAACAAATAACTTTCACATCAACCAGGAGACTGGTGAGGCTTCCAGCTATCTTGATGGTGCTGGAGACGCTGAGGAGGGAGGTGGACCATTGTCCCCCTGGTGAGGACGTACATCATGGTGTCCCTGAAAGGAGTTGTGCACAACTGGCAGGTGTGGGTTTTCTCACAGAAGGAGTGTTACATGCACAGCCGGCTGATGTGAGTTTTCTCACGGAAGGAGTATGGATGATGCCAAGGCTGCCGCCTAGGAAGGGTGCCCAAGGCGTGGCAACCCTGTGGGAAGTCTGACCCTCTTCCTTCAGGTCTGAAGGAATCTATCCCCTGTGTGTTTAAAATGAGAATCTGAAGACCACTGTTCACCCATTAAGGTACCTTCTCTCCAAGTCCTGTGGGCCTGGGAGACTCTATCAATCATCCAGAAGCAAAGATGACAGACAGTCTGAGAGCCATTTCATCCAAAGTGTGGTAAAGCTGAGTGCTCCACAGCAGGAAGCACTTGTTGGACCGGCACATCCAGCTCCCCCACCCCCACCAGCATGCCTATTTCCTGGACACGTAAGGCAAACCTACCTCAAGGCTCACACTCTTCCATCCCTGCGCTGGGCAAGCCGCTCCCAAGCCCTCCCTTGCCCCGTACATCATTTGCATGTCCAATCAAAGATCACTTTCCACAGATCTGGCCTGTTCCCTCCTCTGTTGACTCCCATCTAAAGCAGGTCTCCTGGATACTCTCTAGAGTGCCCCCCCCACACACACTTTTCTTTATAACACTGCAGCTCGTAGTGGTGTATTCATTCCTTCATTAGAGTCTTATCTCCCCAGGGCAGAGATTAGGGAAGACTGCCCACCCACTCAGCCCCAGGGCCCAGCATTGTACCTGCACAGGATCCACGCCCAGGAAATGTGACAATGAGCTCACCTGGCCTGCACAAACTAGACAGGGATCCTGGCTAAGCCACACACATATTCTTTCTGGTCCTTGGTCTCATCTACGCATGCGTGCATGCTCACTCAGTCGTGTCCAACTCTTTGCAACCTCATGGACTATAATCTGCCAGCCTCCATCTGTAGAAAGAGCCAAGAAGCAACAGTTTAGTTTGCCACTTCCTAAGGGTCTGACCATGCTTCAAGCTGTCCTTTAATGAATCTGTGAGAACTAGTGTGTCCTCAGCCAAGCTGCAAAGTCAGTGTGGAACTGCTTCACTTCATTAATGAAGTCCCATCTTCTGTCCTCACATCCAACTCTCAGCTGGCTACCCCTTCAGGAAAACCCCCACCCACAGCACAGTATGCCCTTCTCTCCTTGTCTGGAGGAAATAAGACATTTCCCTTCTTTCTCAGGTGCTTATTAGAAAAGCATCTTATAAGCTCATTCTCACTAAAGTGTGAGTGACTGATAGTATGGAGACATTGAGCCCTGTATAAGTTTGCCTTTTATTCATTCAGCAAACCTATTGGGTACCTTCCTGTGGGCAGTGCTGTGAGTCTGAGAAACAAGCTAACATCACAAAGTGCTGGCTGCGAGCCAGCATTGTGGTCATGCATGCGCAAACATTCTCATCCTACTTGCAGATCCACCCTAGACCACAGGACCAGGAGGTGAGGAGACTGAGGCCCAGAGGGGCTGCGTGGCCTGTCACAGGCTCTACAGCCAGACAGGGGTAGGGCCTAGCTATCTCACCCTTCCCAGATGTCGTACATTTGCAGGGCCGAGTAGTAAGGGATGTGGCATGAGGGCCTCAGAGCCTGGGAAACGGGTACCCTGTGCTGACGGCAAGTTGTAGGGGCCGAGGTTTAGAATGTCTAATTACTCCTCTTCAGGTAGATTAATACAAGCAGGATTTCACATTTTCCTCTTGAATCTCAGATTTTAAAGAACAACAGTGCAATGAGAAAACAGAAACCTCAAAGGAAGCAAAAAATAAAACCAGAAGAGAGCAGTTGTGTCATCAACACAATAGGGTCAAGACCTTGAAGGTGAAATCAACCTACAGGACTTATTATGGAGAAAAGCTAGCTATGAGAAAGAGTGAGCTTCTGCTTTGGGTTAAATGTAGCCATGGTTACAATTTCTGGGTAACGAGCATTTCTGTTACCTAGAACACATAACAGGCATGCAGGGATGTGATGAGCTCGGCACTGTGATGCAAGTTGGTCGAGATGGTCCCTGTGGACCCCCTCTCCCCCTTCTCAGTTCAGAGTCTGCTACCAACAGGGATGTTTACATCACAATTCTTAGTTTCTTTCACTTCTGCAAGGAAGTATGGGCCCCATGGAATAAGGTCCTCACATGAGTCCCTCTTGCTTTATAGGTGTCAGCCAAAACATGGCGCTCAAGCTGAAGTCAGCCAAGAAATTGTTCATTTTCTTAGGAAAATCAGCATTGGCTCTTGTGGAGGCTATAGTTTTTGCTATAATCCCAAAGCCACGAAAGAATGTTGCTGGTGAAATCGTACTTATAACAGGCGCTGGAAGTGGACTCGGAAGGCTCCTAGCCCTCAGATTTGCCCAGCTTGGGTCGGTGCTTGTGCTCTGGGATATCAATCAGGAGAGTAATGAGGAGACCTGCAAGATGGCTGGGGAAGCTGGAGCCACGAGGGTCTATGCCTATACCTGTGATTGCGGCCGGAAGGAGGAAGTGTACAGAGTGGCCAATCAGGTAAACCTGTGTGCTTGCTCTTCCTATGTATGGGCAGTAAGGACTGGATGTAATCTCTGACGTCCATCAGTTTCTCTGTTTGCCTTCCTCAGTGCTAATTTGCCTCCCTTTAAAAAATATCAGGGCATGGGAATTAGCATTTTTAAGTTCTTGCTGTGTGCCACACACCATGCTTGGCACCCTCTGAATTATACTCCTATCAAGTCAGGCCTCTTATTATCTCCACTTCACAAGAAAACGGAGACTTAGTGCAGGTGAGTTTCTCAGGTGACTTACCTGAGAAGTGCAGGTAATAAGGAGCAGAGCTGCAGGTGGGATGCGAGTCTCTTGACTCCGAAGAACGCCCTCTAGCCAGCTCATGTGCTCGTTGTCCAGGCCACCTGTTACCGTGTAAGAGAAAGGCCATAGCACCCTTCATGGAGGCATAACAAAAACTGAGAAGCAGGGCTATTAAATCACCTGCTGGGAGTCACAGAGCTAGGGGAGGACCACACCAGGAGGCGAACCCATATCTAGCCTGATGGCAAGGCCAGCTGTTTCCCCCACCCCCAACAGTGATTTCCATTCAACCTGCATTTCTCTCACATGGTCATATGAAAATCGCGTATTTTATTCATCCTAAAGACGCTGCCCCTTTGGTGACGGTAGAGAAGAATGTATAAAGAACACTTTCAGGAGCCCAGAGCTCCAGTGGATTCGCAGAGCCCGAGGAGGCACATGCCCATGTGGTGGCCGCTTCCTCTTCCCTTATAAGGATTTCTCTGCCCACTCGTTGCACGAGCGCTGCACACATCATTCGCCTGGACTAGAAAGCCACTTTTGTGGCTTTCAGAGTTCCCTGGTTTCAGAAGAAAGAAAGTAGATGTGCCTGCTGGAAGGTTCCTGCCCAGCTTGTAGGCTCTAACCCGGCTCTGCTTGCAGCTTCTCATCTGACTCCCCAGTGGACGGGTGTGAGGTCTCTGGCCAGTGAGTTTAAGTTGTGACTTTTGTCTTTACATCTTAGACATCCGGTACCACCACCATCACCAATCGCAGGCTGCCCAGCAAGTCTGGGAATCCAGACCAGACAAGCTGGCATGGGCTTGTGCAGGGACCACCTTTCAAAGTGCAGGGGGTACTGCTGCAGCTACTTTTGCAAACTAAGCTCTTTGCACTTGGAACACGATCTCCTGCCAGGAGACTATGAGCCGACTATGACTTCCCCCGACTATGAGCCACTTCTCTGGCTATGAGGCACTCTTAAAGCAGTGACTGGTTCACATTTAAAGACAGAAGACCTTAAGACAGTCATACTATAAACCAGCCATTTCCACCTCTTGTTATTGACAGAGGAAAGGTAAGCAGGAAATTTTTATCTCATAGAGGAATAATCAAGGTGCAGACTTTTAGAGCTGATATGTCAGTGTTTTATTTCCACAGACCCCAGTAACTTTGAAATCTTGTGTCCCTAGATCATAGCTTGGGACTAAGTTCAGAAAGTCCATCCTTGCCACCTGGCATCCTGGTTGAGTCATTTATTGTTCAGAATCACACAGCCCCATTTAGCGTGTGATTTTGCCCCAGGAAGAGTGCCTTGACTGCTGTTCAGCTTGATTTGACTAAATATTTTATCCACTCTCCACATCAGACTTTAAGTTAGATGGTTCCCAGCACTTCTATCCGAAAACTTCAACATGAAACGTAAGGTTTCCTTGGCCTCCATTGCAATCCTAAGTTTCCCTGAGGCTAGGGATCTCATTGGCCAGTGGATACCGAGCACGTTACCTTCCTTGCTGGGACTCAGGCCTTCTGGGAGAGCACGTAAGGAGAGTGGAAGTGTCGGCTCATCAGTAATCCAGCCTCCCTCTCCCCAGCTGCACTACCCACACAGGCAGGTTCACACCCACATCTGCACACCCACACGAGTGCGCACACAATGCACAGAGCCAGAGACAGATGTAAGTGGTGCTGCAGCCAGGGGTTCCCTCTGATTCGGGGGGAACAGGGCCCCTGCTATGTGATACAAATTACAGGAATGAAATTCAAAACACGAAGGCAAGCCAAGGGATGGCCCCACCGCCTGCCGTCGAGCCTGGAAAGCCCTGTGCTCAAAAAAAAAAAAAAATCTGACAAAGAGCCTGGGTCACTTCCTGAAGGTTTGTTCTAAAGGGAAGGCTCCAGTGGCACTCCCAGGATTTTTATTTCTTAAATGAAAGTTATTAAGTATCCAGTCTGGCCGGTGCCGGGGCGACAGCAACAGATGGGGGCCCCTTTGATCCTCCCTTCACAGATCTTACACCTAAACGTTGGTGTTGGGGAGAAGAGAACCAGCCAAGGGATGAAAACAGGATGGACGGGTTCTGAGCTCCTGTGTGTTTGAAACATTCATATGACTATCATACTCCCTCTGCTCCCTCCCTGCCCCATCCCCGTTGCTACAAGTGCCAGGGCTTGATTTACATGGCACGGTATCATGCCTGATATATCACCACATTCATCAAAAGGCTGTGTGGCTCATGCTTCATTTTAGCATGCGACAAAGTCACTAACCATGTCACTACTGAGTATAAGAATAACTCTCCGTGTAGGAAAGTAGCATTACAGGTTTTGGAACCATCATAAGAAGAGGGGAAGATGAGTAGAACGGCATTAGGCTTAGATCTCTGATGTGCCATGAACTCTGCAAAGGAAATAGACACGCTTTGTTTTAAGAGTGCTTTAGCTCAGTCTGAGTTAACAAGAACAGAAGCATCTAAAACTACAGGAAAATAAATCCAGTTGACGTAAAGAATTATGGGCGTACCTCATTTTATGGAACTTCACAGATGTTGCATTTTTTCTACCATCTGAAGATTTTTTTGAAAATTGAACGTTTGTGGCAATCCTGCCTTGAGCAACTCTTAATGGCACCCTTCTTTCGACAGCATTTGCTCACTTCATGTCTCAGCATCACCTTGTTTCTCACAATCTTCACCCTTTCATTATTATATTTGTTCTAGTGATCTGTCATCAGTGATGTTTGTTACTGCAGATCAGTCAAGGCTTAAATGACGGTTAGCATTTTTAGCAAAAAAGCATTTCTCATTAAGGCGACTTGTTTTTTAAACCTAAAGCTATTGCACACTTAATAGATGACAGTATAGTGTAAACATAACTTTTATATGCACCAGTAAACCGAAACATTTGTATGACTCACTATGTTATGGCGTCAGCTTTACTGCGGAGGGTCTGGAACTGAACCCAGGTATCTCCAAGGTCTGCCTGTGCTGCCCTGGTGGTGCTGATTTCCTTATTCAATTCAGGTGAAGAAAGAAGTTGGTGATGTTTCCATCCTGATCAACAATGCAGGAATCGTAACAGGCAGAAAGTTCATGGACTGCCCAGATGAGCTTATAGAAAAGTCTCTTGACGTGAATTTCAAAGCACATATATGGGTAAGTATTTTTTCTTCTCATTATAAACGTCATTCCCAGGTGGCGCTAGTGGTGAAGAACTCACCTGCCAGTGCAGGAGACATAAGAGATGTGGGTTAGATCCCTGTGTCAGGAAGCTCCCTGAGTCAGGAAGATCCCTGGAGAAGGAAATTGCAACGCACTCCAGGATTCTTGCCTGGAGAATCCCATGGACAGAGGAGCCTGGTGGGCTACAGTCCATGGGGCCTCAAAGAGTTGGGCACGACTGAAGCGACTTAGGCTTCCTCTTGTTCTCTTAACAGTAGTGAAAGTGTTAGTCACTCAGTCATGTCTGACTCTTTGCCAGGCTCCTCTGTCCATGGGATTCTCCAGGCAAGAATACTGGAATGAGTTGCCATTCTCTTCTCCAGGGGATCTTCCTGACCCAGAAATTGAACCCGGGTCTCCTGCATTGCAGGTGGATTCTTTACCATCAGAGTGGACTCTTACAGCAGTACTGGTCTTAAATAAAGTGCAGACTTCTCAGTTCTAGCTCAAGCTGTCCTTTCCTGATCCACCTTAAGCTCTACCTCCCCACACCTCTGCTCAGGGAATCCTGCAAAGACACAGCTGCCCTTGTGTCCTAATCATGTACTGACGGCCAGCATCCTGTCTGGTACTGTCCCAGGCACCTCATGAGTAAGCCTTCAAACAGCCCAGTGAGATAAGGGCTCATAAAAGTTGAAAGTGACCGTGCATAGACATGACCAGGTGACCTCACCATTTGCCTAGGCAGAAACTCCCTTGAAGTGAATGGAGGCATAATTAACAAGCAAACATCCACCAGGTCTGTTTAGGGGCACACTAAGATGCACAGTCAACTTTGTTGTTGCTGTTCATTTGCTAAGTTGTGTCTGACTCTGCAACCCCATGAACCGCAGCACTCCAGGCTTTTCTGTCCTTCATTATCTCCCAGAGTTTGCTTGAACTCATGTCCATTGATTGAGTGATTCCATCCAACCATCTCATCCTCTCTTGCCCCCTTCTCCTCCTGCCTTCAATCTTTCCCAGCATCAGGGTCTTTTCCAGTGAGTCAGCTGTTCACAACAGGTGCCCAAAGTATTGAAACTTCAGCTTCAGCATCAGTCCTTCCAATTCATATTCAGGGTTGATGTCCTTTAGGATTGATTGGATGGATCAAGGACAGCACGGAGATCCTTTAGGACTCTCAAGAGTCTTCTCCAGCACCAGAGTTCAAAAGCATCAATTCTTCAGCCCTCAGCCTTCTTTGTGATCCAGCTCTTACGTCCATACATGCCTACTGGAAAAACCATAGCTTTGGCTATGCAGACCTTTGTTAGCAAAGTGATGTCTCTGCCTTTCAATATGCTGTGTAGGTTTGTCATAGCTTTTCTTCCAGGGACAGCGTGCCCACCAGCAGCCTGATAACTACATGCCTTGAACATTAAAAGGCATGGTCCTGACTCGCAAGGAGAGGTGCCCACACTCAAGTTGCATTGTTCTGGCCTCTGCACAGACCAGTCACATCAGCCTCTCCAGCCATGCACACGCCCTCATTCTGCCCTTCCTGGCTCTTGCTCATAACCACTTCTCCCTGACAGGCCAGTTCAGTTCAGTTCAGTCGCTCAGTCGTGTCCGATTCTTTGCGACCTCATGAACCGCAGCACGCCAGGCCTCTCTGTCCATCACCAACTCCCGGAGTCTACCAAACCCATGTCCATCGAGTCAGTGATGCCATCCAACCATCTCATCCTCTGTCGGCCCTTTCTCCTCCCACCCCCAATCCTACCCAGCATTAGGGTCTTTTCCAATGAGTCAACATTTTTGCATGAGGTGGCCAAAGTATTGGAGTTTCAGCTTCAACATCAGTCCTTCCAATGAATACCCAGGATTGATCTCTTTTAGGATGGATTGATTGGATCTCCTTGCAGTCCAAGGGACTCTCAAGAGTCTTCTCCAACACCACAGTTCAAAAGCATCAATTCTTCGGCGCTCAGCTTTCTTCACCGTCCAACTCTCACATCCATACATGACCACTGGAAAAACCATAGCCTTGACTAGATGGACTTTTGTTGGCAAAGTAATGTCTCTGCTTTTAAATATGCTATCTAGGTTGGCCATAACCTTCCTTCCAAGGAGTAAGCGTCTTTTAATTTCATGGCTGCAGTCACCATCAGCAGTGATTCTGGAGCCCCAAAAAATAAAGTCTGACACTGTTTCCACTGTTTCCCCATCTATTTCCCATGAAGTGATGGGACCAGATGCCATGATCTTAGTTTTCTGAACGTTGAGCTTTAAGCCAACTTTTTCACTCTCCTCTTTCACCTTCATCAAGAGGCTCTTTAGTTCTTCTTCACTTTCTGCCATAAGGATGGTGTCATCTGCATATCTGAGGTTATTGATATTTCTCCCGGCAATCTTGATTCCAGCTTGTGCTTCTTCCAATCCAGTGTTTCTCATGATGTACTCTGCATCTAAGTTAAATAAGCAGGGTGACAATATACAGCCTTGACGTACTCCTTTTCCTCTTTGGAACCAGTCTGTTATTCCATGTCCAGTTCTAACTGTTGCTTCCTGACCTGCATACAGGTTTCTCAAGAGACAGGTCAGATGGTCTGGTATTCCCATCTCTTTCAGAATTTTCCACAGTTTATTGTGATCCACACAGTCAAAGGCTTTGGCATAGTCAATAAAGCAGAAATAGATGTTTTTCTGGAACTCTCTTGCTTTTTCGATGATCCAGCGGATATTGGCAGGCCAGATGAGTTTAAAAACAAAGTGATATTTTTAAACTGAAACCAACAGCCACATGTCCTGTGAACAAAGTTCAGGAAAAATTTGAAACTCAAATATAAGTCAAGGGAGGAAAAAAGGCACCATAAATCTAAATAACCATATCTTTGAGTGATCTAACTGATTTGTGGACTGTGGATACCACAATTAAGATTTTCCTGTACTGTTTCAATTATTGTTTTTGTTGTGTTTTTAAAAGTCAAATATGAGCAAATGTAAGTTTGAGTAAATTATTTTTAATAATTGAAATTCCAATTAAAATACTGGAATAACCACCAGCAAAATATTGATCCACAGTTTAAACAAGTTAAGATGGTTACTTGCCAAATATTTAAGTTTGAATGTCCCATTTCCTTCAGGTATTTTTTTGAACTTGAACAACTTTTTTCAATCATGATGATTATATAAACATCTGAAAAAAATATAATGTGCTATAAAATGTTAAGCATTTTACCTTGATCTTCTTAGACTTATAAAGCCTTTCTACCTGCTATGATTGCTAATGACCATGGACATTTGGTGTGCATTTCAAGTTCAGCTGGATTAATTGGAATAAATGGACTGGCAGGTAAGAGAAATATGGTATTTCACAACCGCAGCTTGAGCAATAGCTCTGAATAATCAGCACTAACTTGGTGCACTAATAACAAATGGTAATAGATGCAGACATATATTCAGTAAGGTAAGTTGTTGAGAACTTGATCATCCGGCAAAACTGCCCAGCTGCTATACTTACATGAAATTGAACTATGCACTTTAGAATCATTAGGTCTTATGCAATTGCTTGGAATTAATAAAAGACCTAGATGGGTGGGATAAGGAAGTGGGAGAGAGGCTCAGGAGGGAGGGAGTATACATATACATATAGCTGATTTATGTTGTTGTACAGCAGAAACTAACACAACATTGTAAAGCAATTATCCTCCAATTTTTTTAAAAAAGAAAGAGACCCTACTTATAAATTCCTTACACAAGTAATTAGCATAGGCACCTTCCCCCAAACTCACCTGGCACTGTAATCGGGGTGTTAAGGAGGACCCTTCTGGGACTTCCTTAATGGTCCAGTGAAGGAGAATCTGCCTTCCAATGCAGGGTGTGTGACCAGGTATCATCCCTGGTCAGGGAACTAAGATCTCATATGCTGTTTAGTCTCTCAGTTGTGTCTGACTCTTCGCGACCCCACGGACCACAGCACACCAGGCTTCCCTGTCTTCCATAATTTCCCAGAGTTTACTCAAACTCATGGCCATTGAACTGGTGATGCCATCCAACCATCTCATCCTCTGTCGCCCCCTCAATCTTTCCCAGCTTCAGGGTCTTTTCCAGTGAGTCAGCTCTTCGCATCATGTGCCCAAAGTATTGGAGTTTCAGCTGCAGCATCAATCCTTCCAATGCATATTTAGGGTTGATTTCCTTTAGTATTGACTGGTTTGATCTCCTTGCTGTCCAAGCAACTCTCAAGAGTCTTTTCAGGGCAACTAAGCCCATGCGCCACAACTACTGAGCCCACAGTCTAGAACCTGTGCTCCACAACTAGAGAAGCCCCTACACACAGCAAGTAGAGAAAGCCTGCACACTACAATGGAGACTCAGCGCAGCCAAAAAAAAGAGAGGACCCTTCTGCTCTATGAATTTTACATTAAGTGGTCTCCCCTGGCTGGGAGCTTGGAGAAAATGTCTTCACCCCAGGAAACCTAAAATTAACTTTCTTTTGCTGTTCCATTCTTTGGAGACTGGCAGGAATTTGTTGTCTCTTCTATGTCCCCTGCAACCGACTTGACATTAGCAGGGGGGAGGGGACAAGACATACAACAAGATCTTTGGTGAAGAGAGCCCACTGGGGAGCTGGCTCTAGGAAGTCCTGTCCTTCCCCGCAGGGTGTCCCCCGGAGGCTCATCCATCAGAACCCTAATTGCAACACTCAGGTAGCAGACCAGCCAGCTGGCTGACTCACAGCTGGTTCCAGATTCACAACACTGGTCTCAGCAAGTACCTCTCAGCTGCCTAGATAGGTTTCCAGAACCACTCATCACCCCAATATTAGCCGTCTGTACACGTCTCCCTGCAGCCTGGGTCTCCCTGCCTCTGTCCTCCTTAGAATCCATCAAGTATTATTATTACCCCCTCTCTCGTACATCTGAGAAGTCACAGGTCCTTGACATACCACAAGTGTATTTACAGCTCCTGTTAATCCTTTAGTTAGACACAGCATCTCTCTCTTCAGACGCAGGTCTCTCCTCCCCAGCTCCCTTAGAAACAAGTACTCTCTGCGTGGGCAGCAACTCCCCAGAATCAGAACCTCTGGGGCTGCTACTTGAAATGCAGGTTCCCTGGCCCTGGGCTGTGCCCACTCATCCCAGTCTCGGGGGTTGAGGAGCTCAGTGAGTTATAGTTCTACCAGATGACTCATATGATCCCAGAGGTGGCTCAGGACCCCTCCTCTCACCTCCCTGCACCCCTCGCCACTTCTTCTGTGTCTTTTCCAGCATCTGAGGCAGTAACTGCCTGATACTCCATGCCTAGCATGAGAAGCCTGGTTCTTGCTGGCTGGAGTAGCTGCTTCCCAGCAGAGCACCAAGGTGTGTGTCTTCTGCTTTGTGAGGCAGAGGGAAGGATAAGTCACCTAAATGCCTTTTCTTCTCCTGACATTTCCATTCAGCAAACTGAATGTCCAGGTTTTGACTTGAAGTGAGTGTAACCGAGGACAGAAAGCTCAAAACTGACCCAGATACCACTTCCCCTGCATTTGAAGATACTCAAGCAGTTGAGGTTGAAGGGGCAGTGTGTTCTTTGCAACCCCATGGACTGTAGCCCACCAGGCTCCTCTGTCCATGGGATTCTCCAGGCAAGAATACTGGAGTAGGGTTGCCATGCCCTCCTCCGGGGGATCTTCCCAACCCAGGGATCAAACCCAGGCCTGCTGCATTGCAGGCGAATTCTTTACTGTCTAAGCCACCAGGGAAGCCCAAATAAGAAAAACTTTGTTTTTTTTCTGGAGGTGGAAGAATTCGAGTTGGAAGAAAACTTGCTCTGACAGATATCATGACCCACACTGATCTCTGCCGCCTAGATTCTCACTTGACTTATTATTAGTATAAGTTTTTTGTTTTTGTTTTTGTTTGCCTGCACTGAGTCTTTGTGGTGGTACTTGGGCTTTTCTCTAGTTTCAGCATGCAGGGGCTTCTCTTGTTGCAGAGTACGGGCTCTAGAGTACATGGGCTCCATAGTTGTGGCTCGTGGCTTAGTGGCCCCGAGACATGTAGGATCTTAGTTCCCTGACCAGGGATCCAACCTGCGTCCTCTGCATTGGAAGGCGGATTCTTGACCACTGGACCACCAGGGAAATCCCTTGACTTATTATTTTAATTCTTCTTCTATGTGTCCTCCTCCCCATTTGGGCCAGAGTTCTTTGGGGCAGAACCAACATCTGGTGCCCCGTGTCAGGGCTGCAGAGTGCATTACCATCACTACCACGGGAGTGAAGTTCAGCTGTGTGACTCCCTGCAGCCCTGCTGTTCCTCAAGCCCACACAGCCGTTGTCATCTGACCTTGAGGTCACCACCGACCTTCCCACTCACCCCTCACCTCTTCCAGGCAGAGCAGACCAAGATCATGCAAAACAAGAACTCTGAAATGGTTTGTCTCTGCCGGTATTCATGTTACGAGGAAATCTTCCTATAATGCCATTTAAAAACTTTACACTATATAATAGTATCATTTGTCTTTTCAGATTACTGTGCAAGTAAATTTGCAGCCAATGGATTTGCTGAAGCGATATTTTTAGAATCATTTGCCAAGGCACAGAAGGGGATCAAAACCACTATCGTGTGTCCATTTTTTATAAAAACCGGAATGTTTGACGGATGTACTACTGGGTAAGCATGTCATTTGATTTCAAAGGAGCTGTATTTTGAAAAATGATTGACTATCGATTTTATTTTGTTCTGGCTAAAGTTGTTTAAAAAGACTTTTCCAGCATTCAGCCTGCTTTATAAATGGTTTCAGAATTTCTTTCCTTAGATGTGTTAGTGATTAAGACACTAGGTTTAATAGTGATGGTTTATCAAGGCTTGGAGAAGGAAATGGCAACCCACTCCAGTATTCTTGCCTGGGAAATCTCATAGAGCAGCCTGGTGGGCTGCAGTCCATGGGGTGGAAAAGAGTCGGATACAACCGACATGAGCGCAGCACACAAACATCAAGGCTACATCCACGTCTGCAAGGCCACCCTGTGGCCTCAACCTGCTCCCCCATCTCCTTGGTGCTCCTGTCTCACACCCCCTTTCTGCCACCAACTCCACCTTGCTCTCATCCCTGATTCCACAGAAGGACGAGAGGTTGTTGAAGGGGCGTAAATACCCAGTCTGCACTCATCAGATGACAGGCAGTTACTTTTCAAAGATGCGCTTTGCAACATTTAGGCCATTTGTTTAATTTGGTTTCACACATGTGCCTATTATGACATCATTGTATTAATTAGAATCCCTGTTTTCCACTTCAAATTCTAGTTATTACTCACCATATTGATAATAAGGGAGTATAGAAAAA
This sequence comes from Giraffa tippelskirchi, assembly GCF_054371585.1. Lineage (NCBI taxonomy): Eukaryota > Metazoa > Chordata > Mammalia > Artiodactyla > Giraffidae > Giraffa > Giraffa tippelskirchi. The sequence goes on from NC_137280.1 coordinate 54,292,041, forward strand.
TATCAAATCTGGAAGGAAAAGAAGCCAATAAATGATAATATCTTGTGTGTGCATGCTTGCTAAGTAGCTTCAGTTGTGTCTGACTCTTTGCGACCCTATGGACCATAGCCTGCCAGACTCCTCTGTCCATGGGATTCTCCAGGCAAGAATACTGGAGTTGCCATTTCCTCCTCCAGCGGATCTTCCCGACCCAGGGATGGAACCCGCGTCTCTTACCGCGTCTCTTATGTCTCCTGCATTGGCAGGCAGGTTCTATACCACGAGCTCCACCTGGGAAGCTTACAACTGTTTTATTGTAATTTTTAAGAATTGCTTTCTCTAATTTCTTTATTTGTTTTTTTTAACCCTCCCCCCCCACCCCCAACCCACCACCAGCTGTCCTTCTCTCTTACCGATTCTGGAGCCAGAATATGCAGTTAGGAAGATAGTAGATGCCATCCTGCAAGAAAACATGTACCTGTATATGCCTAAGTTTATATACTTCATTGTGTTTTTAAAAAGGTAATGTTCGAGGAAAAAAGTAATAAATAAAAAGGTAATGTTTCTGCTCCTATTAATTCTCAACGTGCCAGTCCAGTCAACAGCTTACTCCAGAGCCAACAGAGAGGAACCATTTAAAAGATAACAGGGGCGGGGGGGGGTGGGGGGTGGGGGGGGACAAAAAAGGTAACTTTTTAATTTATTTATTTTATTTTTGTCTGTGCTGGGTCTTCATTGCTGTGTGGGCGTTTCTCTAGTTGCAGCAAGTGGGGACTACTCTGTAGTTGTGGTGAGCAGGCTTCCCACTGCAGTGGCTTTTCCTGTTGTGGAGCAAGGGCTCTAGGATGCATCCTGATTTAAGCATCAGGATGACCACATGGAGAAGATAATGTTTGACCAGAGACCTGAAACTGGGAAGGGCAGGAACCCCCTGGATATCTTGGGCTGCCCCCAGAGGGTCCATGAACCCAGGGCCTTTTTCTTGTCCCCACTCCTGGGACAAGTCTCCAGTTGGCTGACTGTGCCCTTCCTCATCCTGGGGTGTGAACGTCATGATGGACAGGGTCAGAGTGTCAGGAGGGGTGAGTGGGATGCAGAAGATGGATAGTCTTAGTTGGGTCTCGCCAAAGCTCTGAGGAGCTACTGCATGGACTTCTCTCAGTTGTCCAGGATAGAAAGGTCAATAAACCTCTTTGGACAGTGGGAGGAACTTAGTGTCAAGAGCCCAGTAGCACTGTGAGCAACAGAGCAAGGTTGCAAGGCAGGATCAAGACTCCTCAAGGCTGCACGCTTCCTGTCCATCATTACAGAATGTAGTCAGGCCTTGAGACTGACACGGAAGTGAGTGAATAATGTAAATAAAGCAAAGAGAGACACGGAGACATTGGGCCAGTGTCCTCCCACGTGGTGGCCGAGCCCTGAGTTACCACAAGACAGGGACGTTCAGGTGGGCATGAGTGACTGACGTCTTCTACAGCAAGTCAATGGCCCTGCTTTTCAGTGGAGCTCGTAAAGATGTTCCATGAATGATAACCAAGATGTTCCCTCTTGTGTTCTCTTTAGCTTCTTGCCCCTCAAGGTGGGGCTGCTTTGGGGTGAGTACATGGGGGCCTTCAATTTGATGGATGGCTTCACTGGCGCCAGGAAGAAAAACTGAAGACCAATTCTGTGGCTGACATCCCCGGATACCCACAGTTATACAACATCTGTTTCAATGAAGAAGTGTCTTTGTTGACAGAATGTACCTGGAGACCATAGCACTGTCCTTTGTCTGCTGTCTGGACTAGTATTTGCAACCAGTGCCTCTGCAAATAATGTTGCGCTCTGTTTTTCTTTTGAGTTTTTTAAATTAAAAAAAAAAAGTCCATTTTTGTTGTTGGCTTGCAACTGCTGTGGAAGTGAATGTTGTTATTGTTGTCATTGTCGTTTTAGTTAACTAAATCACATCCAAGCTTTTGTGACCCCATGTGTGGAAGTGAGATAATCCTCTCTCTCTTGTGAACTGCCCATCATTTTGCTCAGGTGTCTGTGGCTGAACCTGCATTGGACAGAGGAAGGGAGGGCTGAGAAGCCTGGGTGCTTGCAGAGGTGGGGTGTCCTGAGGACACAGAGTGCTGGGGAGCATCACCTTGTTGTCAGACTTGGCCTTGTTGAAACTGTGCCGTCCGGCATGGAAAGGTCAGCCTCCCATGTCCTCCCCACACAGATGCTCGTCCTCCTCCCTACAAAGATGCTTGTTTCTACAGCCCTGGGTACTCAGCAAGTGCCAGACCTGTGGAAGGCTCCCCAGGGGCACCGTGTCAGGCAGCTTTACTGCACATTCCTGCATAACCAAGGGCCAGTAATACTGCTGTGCGTGCTAAGTCACTTCAGTTGTGTCCGACTCTTTTGCGACCCCATGGACTGTAGCCCACCAGGCTCCTCTGTCCATGGGATTCTCCAGGCAAGAATACTGGAGTGGGTTGCCATGCCCTCCTCCAGGGGATCTTCCTGACCCAGAGATCAAACCCGCATCTCTTACATCTCCTGCATTGGCAGGCTGGTTCTTTACCACTAGCGCCATCTGGGAAGCTCCAGTGATCCTGGACCAAACTTTAAATAGAATCACATTGCTTTCCTAGAAGATACCAAAGAGCGGTTGTTTATGACCCTGAAGAAATGACCTTCTCCAGAGTTAGATGAACTGTTCCCTATTAAACTAGAAACCATTCCTGTGGGTAATTTCAAGTGTTTCATTTAGTAGTTCAAACTGAGGTTCTCGTAAGGTACTTTTTTTTTTACAGAAGGAACAAATTTATCCATTTATATTCATCAGGGCTGCCTTCATTTCAGATGTATTGCATGCTTAGGGTTTAATCGACTGGCCAACTCTTTTCATGCTTTGGAGATTAACTATAAAAGCAAGATTAAAAGAAGTATGTTAATTACCATAGCCCCAGATCTCCTTCCCCGGGTGGGTGGAACCACCTGCCTTGCAAGAGAAACAGCAGCCTTTGTCTCCTGTCTCTGTCACTGGAGAGTGGGTAGTGGGGAGGAGTACCTTGGGAGTCCCTGTGAGAGTCATTTTGGGGGTAAGATGCTCTTAGAGGGGTGGCCATCTCAGGAAATGTGGCATCTAGAATCCATTATGGACTGATTTCTCCTGAGCTGCCTGTAGGATTCTGACAATTCTGCCCCTGTATTTCCTTTCCCTTCAGAAAGCCTTTTTTAAAAACTTGTCTTTCATAAAATTAGCCCACAAAGACATTTGAAAATATGTTTTCTTTTTGCAAAAATGGGTTATTATTTTCAATATTCCAAAACAACTGTATCTTCCTTGTTTAAAATACTTTGGGCTTCCCAGGAGGCACTAGTGGGAAAGAATCCACCTGCCAGTGCAGGAGATGCAAGAGATGTGGATTCAGTCCCTGGGTCAGGAAGATCCCCTGGAGAAAGAAATGGCAACCCACTCCAGTATTCTTGCCTGGGAAATTCCATGGACAGAGGACCCTGGAGGGCTAGAGTCCATGGGATTGCAAAGACTTGGACCCGACTGAGCGCACACACACACATATGTCTGTGGTTATATAAACTGCAGAAGTGCTGGGCTAAAATATTTTGTTTTTTACTGTTTTGTTGGAAAAGAAGAAAATTCTTCAACAAAGTAAAGTATTATTTTGCAAAAATATAGGCCTTAACAATATAGGTATTATGTATTTTTAAAAAACTTATTTTATGATCATAAAAACAATAGCTCATATTTGTTGTGCCTGGCACAAAGCTTGCCACTTTACACACATGATTTCATTAAATGAGAATCATAAAGGTATCTGGTGGATGCTGAAGAAGAAATGGCATTTATTTCACGAGGGTGACATCCTCCTCAACCAGGGACCTGCATTCAGAGGATCAAAGACCCACTTGCATCGACCAACTCCTATGCCAAATCCTTGGCTAACAAAGTTAATTAAGAGTGAGGCACAATATTGCTCCCATATTACGATTCCCAACGCGTAGATTCTAGGGGCCTGTCTCTTTAACTGAAGAATAAAGAAGAGACTCTAAGGGGATTTTGGAGAACAAGAGTCTGGGGGAGAGCAGGCACCCACCACCTCATAACAGCATTAACAGCAATTATTTCTAATTGGAGTGCATCTTGGCTGGACGACTACAGAGGCCCGAAATTCCGTTGTGGTTTTACAGTACCCGTACAATTGTCTAAATGAATTTGGATCTACTCGAAGCACTCAGAGGAGAAGAGAGCACATGTAAATTAGAGAATTCCAGAGGGTGATAAATACCAAGGTGATTTAACACCACCGGGGAACAAGCATCCTCAGAGAGTGTTTCCTGGCAGTTTCCATTTGAAATTTAATCCTAATGAAGCCACGATCAAGAGCCCAACATCCAAAGAGGCCTCAAGACTCAAAAGGCTAGAGACAAGAGCTGTCCCCAGGAGTGGGCACCCTGCCCTCCAGATTGCGTCACCTCACATACTGCAGTCAGCATGCTGCTCAAGAATGAGGAAGAACTCTTGATCTTGGAAGGAGTTTGGCTGGGGAAGATACGTATGACCATGGTTTTGGGACAGCTTTTTGGCTTGTTTTTTTATTATTATTATTTTAATATTTACTTTTATTTTTTATTTGTTTGGCTGTGGTGGATCTTTAGTTGGGACATGTGAGATATAGTTCCCTGACCGAGAATCAAACTCCAGCCCCCTGCACTGGAAGCGTGGAGTCTTAGCCAATGGACCACCAGGGAGGTCCCTGGCTTGGTGTTAATGTTGTGATGCTGTATTAGTCAGCTTAGCTTGGGCCACCATGACAAAACAGCAGAGACTGAAGGGCTTAAATAACAGACATTTATTTTCTCACAGTCCTGGAGGCTGAAAGCCCAAGATCAAGGTGCCAGTGGGTTCAGTTTCTGGTAAAGGCTCTTCCTGCCATGCAGTCAACCCTCTTCTCACTGTCCTCACATGGCCTTCCCCTATGTGTGACCACTGAGAGAGAGAGACCATGCTCTTCCTATAAGGGCACTAATCCTATCATGAGGGCCCCACTCTCACAACCTAATTGATCCTACTTACCTCCCCAAGGCTCCATCTCCACATATCATCACACTAGAAATTAGGGTTTCCAACACCACATGTTATCAGCCAGAAGTAGTCACATGACTGAACTAGCCTGCAACGGAAGCTGAGTGTGGTCTCTGATTTGCACTGCATGAGCCAGCTAAACTTCAGGGGTTATTTCACTATGGAAAAAGATAAAGACACCTGTTGATGTCAACTTACAGCTTTGCCACAGTCTGCTTACTCAAATGACTATTTATCCTCTTCTCAGATGGAAACCACAGACCCACTCTGCCTTCAAGACCTTCCCATTCTGCATCTCAGGCAAAGTACAGGATATCTGGAGCAGGGCAGCACTCTGCATCAGGTCCAGAATTTGCTCTTCTCAGTCTGATCACCAAGAAGATAAAAGGTGATATTAGGCTGCCAGTCTGGATTCTATGGTCTAGAAGACAAGCTTTAATGGAAGCTGCTGGGGAAATTATTAGGACCTTATTTCTGCTAAGGCCACTGTCTGGAATCCACACTTCCCAGGGCTTCTCATCAGACACAGAGGGTGCTGGCTGCTTCAACCATTCCAGGTTCTGCTCTGCAGGTAGATAGGGCCTCCTGGAACAGACTTGCATCCTCTTACACCTCCACTTGCACCGGGGTGCTCTCCGGTCTTCAATTCCAGAAGACTCTGCTGAAAGCAACAAAAACATCCAAGTTGTAGCAAAATTATGAATTTGTCTTAGCTTTCCCCCTCACACTACTGTCTCCCTTAGTGGGTGACAGAACTTTCAAGGTAAAGTAAGGTCAATGTGAACCCAATGTTCCCATATGCCAAACAAGGATCACCAGATTTCTAGTCCATATGATTATGAGCCCTTGCCACCTCCCACCTGAGAACTTGAACTTACATCACATATTTTCATCTCTGCCATATATAGCATTGCTCAACATGGTATTGAGTTATCATTTGTTGTTCAGTTGCTAAGTCATGTCCAACTCTTTGTGACCCCATGGACTGCAGCACACCAGGCTTCCCTGTCCTTCACTCTCTCCCAGAGTTTGCTCAAATTCATGTCCATTGAGTCGGTGATGCTATCCAACCATCTTATTCTCTGTGGTCCCCTTCTCTTCTTGCCCTCAATCTTTCCCAGCATCAGGGTCTTTTCCAATGAGTCAGGTCTTCTCCAATGAGTCGGCTCTTTGCATTAAGTGGACAAAGTATTAGAGCTTCCGTTTCAGCATCAGTCCTTCCAACGAATATTCAGGGTTTATTTCCTTTAGGATTGACTGGTTTGATCTCCCTGCTGTCCAAGAGACTCTTAAGAGTCTTTTCCAACACTAAAATTCAAAAGCATCAGTTCTTCGGCCCTCAGTCTTCTTTAGTCCAACCCTTACATCTGTACATGACTACTGGAAAAACCATAGCTTTGACTAGATGGACATTTGTCAGCAAAATGATGTCTCTGCTTTTTAACTTGCTGTTTAGGTTTGTCATAGCTTTTCCTCCAAGGAGCAAGGTATTGAGATATAGATTAGTTTAAAAATTATATTAGTTTAAAAACAAGGTTCAGTGACCCACAGATCAAACCCACATCTCTTATGTCTCCTGCATTGGCAGGTGGGTTCTTTACCACTAGCACCCCATGGGAAGCCCACTGGAGTGGGTAGCCATTCCTTTCTCCAGGGAATCTTCCTGAACCAGGGATTGAACTCAGGTCTCCTGCATTGCAGGCATATTCTTTACCATCTGAGCCACCAGAGAAGCCTATCAGTGGGTTTAGATAATTCTAAAGTTTGAAAACAAAACCTCTTTGTAAGTCAATTGTTAAATTTTTAGGACTTCAACTTTCGCATTTATTTCCTAGATGCTTTATAAGAAAAAAAATTAAGGGTTGTATTAAGAGAATGAATATAACTCAAACAAGATTATATGTAACAAATAAATTACAAAAAAATTAAAATAAGGTTCAACTGTAACAGTGACTGTAAACAACAGTGAGTTAGGAACTGTAAGTGTATTTTGTCATGGGAAAGTCCAAAGGTAAGTGGAGCATGCCTTCCATGTGGGCTTTGCTCCAAGAAGTTCCAGTGACCTGGGCCACAGACAGCTCCTCACCTGGTCCTGCCCACAGTGTGGCAACCATATCGCCAGCAAGATGGCAGATGTCATAGACCCCTCCAGGCAGCAGATGTAGGAATGGATAAGGATGAAAAGGACACAGGCACAATTTGCCTTGTAAGAATGTTTCTAGAAACAGCCACACAATACACTCTTCAAACATTATTAGTCAGATGCAAGTGAGACTGAGGATTGTTGCCTTTATTATAGCAGCCATGGTTCCACCTAATAACTGCAGAGATTTCTAAACATGGGAAACTGGGCCTCAGTGATCTTGGCCAGAGGTTCTCTCAGATCATAGATGGGAATTCAAATCAGTTGAGTTATGCAACTTACGTCAAGTGATGTGAGCTTTCTGAAACCCTTTTGCAATGCTGCAGATGACTATAATTCCTCATGTGTAATTCCTCATAAAGAGCCTCTTGATAAAAGTGAAAGAGGAGAGAGAGTGAAAAAGTTGGCTTAAAACTCAACATTCAGAAAACTAAGATCATGGCATCCAGTCCCATCACTTAATGGCAAATAGGTGGGGAAACAATGGAAACAGTGAGAGACTTTATTTTGGGAGGTTCCAAAATCACTGCAGATAGTGACTGCAGCCATGAAATTAAAAGACACTTGCTCCTTGGAAGAAAAGCTATGACCAACCTAGATAGCATATTAAAAAGCAGAGACACTACTTTACCAACGAAGGTCCATCTAGTCAAAGATATGGTTTTTCCAGTAGTCATGTATGGATGTGAGAGTTGGACTATAAAGAAAGTTCAGCGCTGAAGAATTGATGCTTTTGAACTCTGGTGTTGGAGAAGACTCTTGAGAGTTCTCTTGGATTTCAAGGAGATCTAACCAGTCAATCCTAGAGGAAATGAACCCTGAATAGCCATTGGAAGGAGTGATGCTGAAACTGAAACTTCAATACTTTGGCCACCTGATGCTAAGAACTGACTCATTGGAAAAGACCTTGATGCTGGGAAAGATTGAAGGTGGGAGAAGGGTTCAACAGAGGATGAGATGGTTGGATGCCATCACTGACTCAACGGACATGAGTTTGAGTAAACTGGGAGATAGTGGAGGCCAGGGAAGCCTGGTATGCTGCAGTCCATGGGGTCATAAGGAGTCGGACACGACTGAGCGACTGAACTGAACTGAATTCCTCATAAGGAGTAAATGAGCTGACACTTATAAAATGCCCAGTGTATGATTTGGTACCTACTAATGCTCAATACTCCAGAATCCTGTGGACAGAGGAGCCTGGCGGGCTACAGTCCATGGGATCGCAAAGAGTCGGACACAACTGAGTGACGAACACACCCACACACAATGCTCAATATACACCAGTTTTTTACTGTGTCCCCTATGTTAATCACAAACACTTAATTTATTGCTTTCAGTTTTCTGATGGGTCAAAGAAAAGTAATTTGTTTTCAGTTTATTCAGATTTTGTTGTTTAAGATTGGAATGACGGCTTCATGTTAGAGATGAAACCTGATGTTTAGAAGATGAAATCTGAAACCAGAAGATGACATCTCATGCTCATGTTTAATATGGTTTTTCATAATATAAAGATCCTTATCATCCTCAGCTTTGTGGCTTCTGCCAGAAGTTCAAGGTATCAAGAAAATGTTCCACTTAAGAGCTTGTAACAGGGGCTTCTCTGGTAGTTCATTGGTAAAGAATCTACCTGCCAATGCAGGAAACACTGGTTTGAGCCCTGATCCAGGAAGATCCCACATGTTGTGGGGCAATTAAGCCCGTGTGCCACAATTGTTGAGCCTATTACTGAGCCCATGTGCCACAACTACTGAAGTGCGTGTGCCCTAGAGCCTGTGCTCCACAACAAGAGAAACCACTGCAATGAAAAGCCCACATACCACAATTAGAGAGTAGCCCTGCTTGCCACTACTGAAGAAAAGCCTGTGCAGCAATGAAGACTCAGCACAGCCAAAAATAAATAAATAAATAATTTTTGTAACAGAGCCTATAGCATATATTTCTTGAAGAGATCTCTAGTCTTTCCTAATCTGTTGTTTTCCTCTATTTCTTTGCATTGATCTCTGAAGAAGGCTTTCTTATTTCTCCTTGCTATTCTTTGGAACTCTGCATTCAGATGGGAATATCTTTCCTTTTCTCCTTTGCTTTTCACTTCTATTCTTTTCCCAGCTATTTGTAAGGTCTCCACAGACAGCCATTCTGCTTTTTTTGCATTTCTTTTCCATGGAAAATTAGAGATACCAAGGGAACATTTCATGCAAAGATGGGCTCGATAAAGGACAGAAATGGTATGGACCTAACAGAAGCAGAAGATGTTAAGAAGAGGTGGCAAGAATACACAGAAGAACTGTACAAAAAAGATTTTCACGACCCAGATAATCATGATGGTGTGATCACTCACCTAGAGCCAGACATCCTGGAATGTGAAGTCAAGTGGGCCTTAGAAAGAGTCACTACGAACAAAGCTAGTGGAGGTGATGGAATTCCAGTTGAGCTATTTCAAACCCTGGAAGATGATGCTGTGAAAGTGCTGCACTCTATATGCCAGCAAATGTGGAAAACTCAGCAGTGGCCACAAGACTGGAAAAGGTCACTTTTCATTCCAAACCCAAAGAAAGGCAATGCCAAAGAATGCTCAAACTACCGCACAACTGCACTCATCTCACACGCTAGTAAAGTAATGCTCAAAATTCTCCAAGCCAGGCTTCAGCAGTATGTGAACCGTGAACTTCCAGATGTTCAAGCTGGTTTTAGAAAAGGCAGAGGAACCAGGGATCAAATTGCCAATATCTGCTGGATCATCGAAAAAGCAAGAGAGTTCCAGAAAAACATCTACTTCTGCTTTATGGACTATGCCAAAGCCTTTGACTGTGTGGATCACAATAAACTGTGGAAAATTCTGAAACAGATGGGAATACCAGACCATCTGACCTGTCTCTTGAGAAACCTGTATGCAGATCAGGAAGCAACAGTTAGAATAGGACGTGGAACAACAGACTGGTTCCAAATAGGAAAAGGAGTATGTCAAGGCTGTATATTGTCACCCTGCTTATTTAACTTCTATGCAGAGTACGTCATGAGAAACGCTGGGCTGGAAGAAACACAAGCTGGAATCAAGATTGCCGGGAGAAATATCAATAACCTCAGATATGCGGATGACACCACCCTTATGGCAGAAAGTGAAGAAGAACTAAAGAGCCTCTTGATGAAGGTGAAAGAGGAGAGTGAAAAAGTTGGCTTAAAGCTCAACGTTCAGAAAACTAAGATCATGGCATCTGGTCCCATCACTTCATGGGAAATAGATGGGGAAACAGTGGAAACAGTGTCAGACTTTATTTTTTTGGGCTCCAGAATCACTGCTGATGGTGACTGCAGCCATGAAATTAAAAGACGCTTACTCCTTGGAAGGAAGGTTATGACCAACCTAGATAGCATATTTAAAAGCAGAGACATTACTTTGCCAACAAAAGTCCGTCTAGTCAAGGCTATGGTTTTTCCAGTGGTCATGTATGGATGTGAGAGTTGGACGGTGAAGAAAGCTGAGCTCCAAAGAATTGATGCTTTTGAACTGTGGTGTTGGAGAAGACTCTTGAGAGTCCCTTGGACTGCAAGGAGATCCAACCAGTCCATCCTAAAGGAGATCAGTCCTGGATGTTCTTTGGAAGGACTGATGATGAAGCTGAAACTCCAATACTTTGGCCACCTCATGCGAAGAGTTGACTCATTGGAAAAGACCCTGATGCTGGGAAGGATTGGGGGCAGGAGGAGAAGGGGATGACAGAGGATTAGATGGTTGGATGGCATCACTGATTCGATGGACATGGGTTTAGGTAAACTCTGGGAGTTGGTGATGGACAGAGAGGCCTGGCGTGCTGCGATTCATGGAGTTGCAAAGAGTCAGACATGACTGAGCGACTGAACTGACCTGAACTAATAGCATATATTTGCACATCTAGTACATATTGTACACATAGTACTTTGCACAGTGACTGAAACAAAATGGACATTCAGGACATATTTTTGAAAGGAATACAGGAAGAGATAGAAAGACAGAAATTAGAAAGGAGAAGGTCAGGAGGAAAGAGGGAACAAATAGGAACCATAACGAGACAGTCAAGATCCAAAGTTTACCCAAAATTATATCAACATAAGTGGCCTACATAGAGTATAATGAATAGTAACACAAGTAAAAACATCAAAGTAGAACATTATGTTTTCTTTGTGTGTGTGTGTGTACTCCAAAAGATAGCAAATTCTTTTAGATTACAAAGAATTAAAAGAATATTCTATACCTAAATGTCCATTGACAAGAGGAATGGATAGAAAAAATGTGGTACATATATACAATGGAATATCACTAAGCCATAAAAATGAATGAAATAATGCCATTTGCAGCATCATGGATGGACCTAGAGTTTTATACTGTGGGAAGTAAGTCAGACAGAGAAGGAGAAATATCACACTACATCCATTATATGTGAAATCTAAAAAGAAATGATACAAATGAACTTACAAAACAGAAAGAGTCTCATAGATTTAGAAAACAAACTAATGGTTGCTGGGGGAAGGGAGAGTTAGGGAGTTTGAGGAAGGTTGGGTACATGCTGCTATATTTAAAATAGATAACCAAAAAGGACCTACTGTATAGCACACGGAACTCTACTCAATATTATGTGGCAGTCTGGATGAGATGGGGGTTGGGGGGAGAGTGGATAAAAGTGTATGTATGGCTGAGTCTCCTTGCTGTTCACCTGAAACTATCACAACATTGTTAATCAGCTATACTCCAATACAAAGTAAAAAGTTAAAAGTTTGTAAAAGAATATTCTGTAGAAATCCATAGCTGTAAATAATTTCACTTTCTGCAATGAAATACTAAAATACCCTTAACATATAGGTTTTAAAATGTCATTGCAAATGTGTTATAAAGAATTTCAAGTGGTACCAGATACATTGCTACAAACTAGAAGTTTAACATATACACACAACCATATAAAATAAATAGCCAGCAAGGATCTACTGTATAGCACAGGGAACTATACTCAATATTTTGTAATAACCTATAAAAGAAAAGCACCCCCAAAAAATACATAGGTAGTTATATATATGTCTCCCTGATGGCTCAGATGGTAAAGAATCTGCCTGCAATGCAGGAGATATGGGTTCAATGCCTCAGTCAGGAAGATCTCCTGGAGAAGAAAATGGCAATCCACTCCAGTATTCTTGCCTGGAAATCCCATGGACAGAGGACCCTGGTGGGCTACAGTCCACAGAGTTGCAAAGAGTCAGACATGACCAAGCAACTAAACAACAACAATGATGATGAACTAGCATGACAACAAGAAACTTTTGAAAACCAAAATCTTAAGGACCCTCACACTTCAATGGGCTTTTTCTCCAGGAATCCCAGAAGGTTCTCACAGTAAAGGTCTGAGAAAGATCTCTTCTTGGCTCTGGGAAGAGGGATCATTGGGAAAGACTTTCACACCAAAAGCCTATTTACTCCCATTCCCAGAACCCAATAAAACATGTTTGGCTTTCAGCCAAAAATTGCAAAGCATGCTTTTTGAAAAAAAACACAGTCTGAAGAGACATAGTAATCATTGAAACCAGACTCACATATGACACAGATATTCACATTACCGGGCAAGAAATTTACAATAAATAGATTAATATATTCAGGGCTCTCATGGAAACAGTAGATAACATGCACAGACAGGTAATTGTGATACTGTGATTTGTATTAAAACATACACATTCCTCTTCCCCAGTGCTGGCACGGAGTTCCTAAAATTCTCGCAACTCTTAAGTGATGAGCGATAAAGATGAAATGGATGTCCTAGTACCCACTTGACAAGTCTCTTTCACTCACACCTGAGTTTAGATTAATAGGGGGACTTTCAGAAAGTCCCTGAGAGTCCAGGCTGGTTGCCAGGGGAACCAATCATGATTACAGGGTTGGAACTTTCAACCTCTTGCAAGGGAAGAGTGGCTGGAGGCTGAATCAGTCACCAATGGCCAATGATGCAATCAATCATGCCTATGTAATGAAGCCTCTGTAAAACCTGAAGGACAGGGTTCAGAAACTGTCCCTGTTGGTGAATGCCTCCCATGGCTGGAGGATGGGCACCCCCAGTCCCATGGGGACAGAAGCTCCTGCACTCAGAACCTTTCCCACCTCTACCCAATTCATCTCTTCATCTGTATCCTTTATAACATCCTTTATAATAAACTTAAACGTGTGTTTCTCTGACTGTAGGGCTTCCCTGGTGGCTCAGGTGGTAAAGAATCTGCCTGCAATGTAGTAGACCCAGGTTCAATCCCTGGGTCGGGAAGATCCTCTGGAGAAGAAAATGGCAACGCACTCCAGTATGCTTGCCTGGAGAATCCCATGGACAGAGGAGTCTGGTGGGCTACAGTCCATGGGGTCTCAAAAGAGTCAAACACAACTGAGCAACTAACACTTTCACTTCACTTTATAATAAACTCATAAATGTAAGTAAATGTTTCTCTGACTTCTGTGAGCCATTCCAACAAATTAATCAAACTGGAAAAAGGAGGCATGTGAACTTCCTATTTCAAGCCAGTAGGTCAGAAACACTGGTGACAACCTGTGCTTACAACTGGCATCTGAAGTGTGGTCAGTCTTATGGGACTGAGCCCTAACCTGTAGAGTCAGATGCTAGCTCCAGGTAGATAGTGTCAGAACTGTGTCCATTTATAAGATACTCAGTCAGTGTCCACTGAGAACTGGAAAACTTCTTTGTGTGGGGATAAAACACATACACACACACACATCTGACGTTGGAAGTGTTATGAGTATGGAAGTCTTCCCAACACAGTTGGTGGTGTTGTAAAATATGCATTAGAGTGATGCAAACAGAAAGCTAGAAACTTTAAGAAAGAATCAAAAAAAAAAACCCATAGAACTTCAAAGCACCATAACAGAAATGAATGTCTTTTATGGGCTCATTAGTAGACTAGATATAACCAAGGAAAGAATCAATGAAATTAAAGATGGATCAATACAACCTAGAGGAGTAAGATGGGGTGGGAGGTGGGAGGGAGTGGACATATGTACACCTATGGCTGATTCATGTTGATGTATGGCAGAAACCAACACAATATGTGAAGCAATTATCTTCCAATTAAAAATAAGTTGATTTTTAAAAGATAGTTCAATGAGAAGTTCCCAAATTGAAATGCAAAGAGGAAAAGATGAGGGGAGTAAACAGAACAGAACATTCAAGAACTGTGGGGCAATTTCAAATGTGTATCATATGCACAACTGGAATACCAGAAGGTAAAGAAAGAGCTTCTTATTCTTAATTTTCCAAAAGTTTCTTTTACTAAGATTAAACACACACAGACTCTCTCTTCTGAACTCCTGCTGAAGCAATCAGAAGGTGTTACATGATAATATGCTTTTGCAATTCCCTTTTGGGCATGGACCCTTTCCCTTCACCTGATATTTATCTGTTTGTGTTACCTGCCTTCCCGCATAAACATGCAAATTTGGATTCTGATGGCATATGTGTATGTCAGTCGCTCAGTCATGTCCGACTCTTTGTGACTTCTTGGACTGTAGCTGGCAAGGCTCCTCTGTCCATGGGATTTTCCAGGAAAGAATACTGGAGTGGGTTGCCATTCCTTTCTCCAGGGGATCTTCCCAACCCAGGGATTGAACCCCGGTTCCCTGCATTGCAGGCAAATTCTTTACCATCTGAGTCACCATATTGCCTGTGAATATAGTCACTTTGCTGTCTTGATGGATGCATCACCAGAGAATGTAACATTCTCTGCACAAACTGTCCATGTCCCACAGATCAGGACCTACCAACCCAGCACCACTGCTCTCTGCTCACCCCGACCAGTGACAGCTGTCAACCTGGATACTCATACAAGCCCTATCCAGACTTTTATTTTTTAAAATAGCACATGAAATCAGAGATGTACTACTTACTCTTAAATTTTTCATCATGATAAGAAGTGTTATGTTTGTATTGCATTAAAAATTATGTTTCTAAAAACTCTTATGATGATTGAGAAGTGCTTCTCACAATTGATCCAGGACTTTAAAACACAGGAAAACGAATTGTGCAGAATCATAACCACATAAAGGAAAACTTAAAACAACTTACAGTCATTTGGAGAAAAGCTTATGTCCATAAGCCTTCACAGGTAATGTGACCAGGGTGATATTTTTTTACTTCTCTTTCCCTGTTTCTCAAATTGTGACGAGGATATCATATTATGCTAGTGGAGTTCACCCAGTCCATCGCTTTTGCCCTGATACATTCACCCTAGCTGTTGCAAGCGATTCCTAGCAGCTGATACTCGGAAACTTCGCCCCAGGCTCCTTCCTGCCTGACTGAGCCAATCCACATCTTCAGGGCCTGGGTTTGTTTGATTCAGGGTAGAAAGAGTGGTGTGTGTGTGCGTACTCAGTCATGTCCAACTGTTTGTTACCCCCATAGACTGTAGTCTGCCAGGCTACTCTGTCCATGGGATTTTTCAGGCAAGAGTACTGGAGTGGGCTATAAAAAGGAATGCATTTGAATCAGTTCTAATGAGGTGGATGAACCTAGAGCCTATTATACATACTGAAGTTAGAAAGAGAAAGACAAATATCATATATTGACATATATATATGGAATCTAGAAAGACGGTACTGACAATCCTATGTGCAAGGCAGCAAAGGAGACACAGACAATAAAGAACAAACTTTTGGATGCAGTAAGGGAAGGAGAGGGTGGGAAGATTTGAGAGAATAACATTGAAATGTACACATTACCATAATCAAAATAGATAGGCAGTGGAAGTTTCATGTATGACGCAGGGAGCTCAAACCCAGTGCTCTGTGACAACCTGGGTGGGGAGGTGGGTAAGAGGGAGTGGACATATGTATACTTATGGTTGTTTCATGTTGATGTATAGGAAAAACCATCATAATATTGTAAAGTAATTATCCTACAATTAAAAAAAAAAAACCTAGTGGGATACCATTCTACAACTATTAAAAAAGAGAATACTGCAATGGGAGAGGGAGAGAGAAAGAGAGAGTGGGGTGGGGGGGCCCCCTGTGTCTGTTCTTAAAAGGGCACTAATCTCATTCATGGCAGCTCCACCCTCATGACCTAGTCACCTCCCAAAGGCCCCACTTCCAACATCATCACATTTGGGAGAAGTCAGAATTTCAACATATGAATTGGGAGCCAGGAGAGACACACTCAGTCCCTAAAACACTATCTCGCTACATGTTGCTATTCTCAGCAGCCCATCTTTAATTCCTTTCTCATTATGACACACACTCCCTAGATGGTCTCCTAAGGGCAAAAGAAACAAAAGAAAAACAAATGGGACCCAATTAACCTAAAAACATTGCACAGCAAAGGAAACCACTGACAAAATGAAAAGTCAACCTACTGAATGGGAGATAATATTTGCAAATTATATGATTGATAAGGGATTAATATGCTCAGTCATTCAGTCATGTCCAACTCTTTATGACCCCATGGACTGTAGCCCACCATGCTCCTCTGTCCATGGGATTCTCCAGGCAAGAATACTGGAGTGGGTTGCCATGCCCTCCTCCAGGGAATTTTCCCCACCCAGGGATTGTAACCGAGTCTCTTCCATCTCTTGCATTGCTGGAGGATTTTTTTTACTGCTGAATCACTAGGGAAGCCCAAGGGATCAATGCCCAAAACACATAAGCCACTTATACAACTCAATATTAAAAAAAAACAAAACTGATTTTAAAAAATGGTTGGAAAACCTAGATAGACATCTTTCCAAAGATTCACAGACGTCCAAGAGGCACATAGAAAAGTGTTCAGCTTCACAAACCACCAGAGAAATGCAAATCAGGACCACAGTGAGATATCACCATATACCTGTCAGAATGGCTATCATCAAAAAGTCACTCTGGGAGTGGGCAAACTGCTATTTTTCTTTGGGGACAGAAGGCCCCTTTAAGGCTAAAAGTCGTGAGTAGATGCTGTATCCTTGTGAGGTGGTTGCAGAAGGAGAGCAAAGCAGCAAAATCACATACATATCGCCACAAAGTAGAACCTCCAGGGAACTTTATATTATCCAGATCACCCTCCAGCATTTGTGAGAAATTGGAAGATTCTCAGCAAAACTCTGAGGCATTACTGCCCAAGAGAATTGTTTTTCTTCCCAAGTGAAGGCAAAAAGGTAATAGGTAGTTTGTCAACTGGATACCTAGGAATGCACTGCATCAATCAGTTACAATAGAGAATTTACTTCTGGTGGGAGCTGTTGTTGTTCAGTCGCTCAGTTGCATCCGACTCCTTGCGACCCATAGACTGCAACACGCCAGACTTCCTTGTCCTTCAACATCTCCCAGAGTTTGCTCAAACTTATATACATTATATCAATGATGCTATCCAACCATCTACTCCTCTGTCTGCCCCTTCTCCCCTTCAGTCAGTTCAGTTCAGTCACTCAGTCATGTCTGACTCTTTGCCATCCCATGAATCCCAGCACGCCAGGCCTCCCTGTCCATCACCAGCTCCCGGAGTTTACCCAAACCCATGTCCATTGAGTCAGTGATGCCATCCAACCATCTCATCCTCTGTCGTCCCCTTCTCCTCCTGCCCCCAATCCTTCCCAGCATCAGGGTCTTTTCCAATGAGTCAACTCTTTGCATGAGGTGGCCAAAGTATTGGAGTTTCAGCTTCAACATCAGTCCTTCCAATGAACACCCACAACTGATCTCCGTTAGGATGGACTGGTTGGATCTCCTTGCAGTCCAAGGGACTCTCAAGAGTCTTCTCCAACACCACAGTTGAGAAGCATCAATTCTTCAGCACTTAGCTTTCTTCACCGTCCAACTCTCACATCCATATATGACCACCGGAAAAACCATAGCCTTGACTAGACAGACCTTTGTTGACAAAGTAATGTTTCTGCTTTTAAATATGCTATCTAGGTTGGTCATAACCTTCCTTCCAAGGAGTAAGTGTCCTTTAATTTCATGGCTGCAATCACCATCAGCAGTGATTTTGGAACCCAAAAAAATAAAGTCTGACACTGTTTCCACTGTTTCCCCATCTATTTCCCATGAAGTGATGGGACCAGATGCCATGATCTTAGTTTTCTGAACGTTGAGCTTTAAGCCAACTTTTTCACTCTCCTCTTTCACTTTCGTCAAGAGGCTCTTTAGTTCTTCTTCGCTTTCTGCCATAAGGGTGGTGTCATCTGCATATCTGAGGATCTTGATATTTCTCCCAGCAATCTTGATTCCAGCTTGTGTTTCTTCCAGCCCAGCGTTTCTCATGATGTACTCTGCATCTAAGTTAAATAAGCAGGGTGACAATATACAACCTTGACGTACTTCTTTTAGCATCAGGGTCTTTTCCAGTGCGTCAGCTCTTTGCATCAGGTGGCCAAAGTATTGGAGCTTCAGCATCAATCCTTCCAGTTGAATATTCAGGGTTGATTTTCTTTTAGAAGTCCAATCTGGTTTTAAGAAAATTAGCTTTGGGGATTTCCAAGGTCCGCATCATGGCCACTGATGTGCTAACCTCCTTTGGTCAGGTAGGTCTGCTTAGTTAGAAATGGGCACAAGGCAGGACTATGGTTTTTAAACATAAAATCAGCTGGAATCCCTGCAGAGGGTAGGTACACTCTCAAACTCTTTAGATAACTAGAATCCCATTTCTCATTTTTTTCCCCCTAGAGTAAAAGAATAATTTTCAAACAATCTAACAGCTCAAACAGTTTACAGCTCAGACACTTCAAACAGTTCAAACATCCCAAACAACCTTCAGGGCTAATAACAGCCAGTTCTAAGGAAACAGCTGGGTCCCAGAGGAACTGAGTCGGGCTTTTCAGGCAGTTCCTATAGGTCAGCTCCTCTTCCAAAGGAACAAATGAACAGCTGAACTGGAATGGTTTTAGTGAAACATACACTACAAAAATCAGACCAGGGACTTCCCAGGTGCGCCAATGGTTAAGAATCTGCCTGCCAATGCAGGGGACACAGGTTGGATCCCTGGTCCAGGATGATCCCACATAACTCAGAGCAACTAAGCTCGTTCGCCATGACTATTGAAGCCGGAGTGTCTTAGAGCCAGCGCTCCAGAACAAGAGAAGCCTCTGCAATGAGAAGCCTGCCAACCACAACTACAGAAAGCCCACGTGCTGCAATGAAGACCCAGCACAGCCAAAACTAAATAATAAAAGAAAACAAAAATCAGACCAAAGTACCAAACAACTACACTCATACAAAAGAAGGATTTCACCCAGGGGAAAAAAAAAAAGGAAAACCAGAACCTTAAAGATCCGAAATTAAGCCCAGAGAGCTTCACACGCAAAGAGGGTGGAGGCTGCAATGGAGGAGAAAGACTTACCTTCAAGCTCCAGAGTCCTTCAGAGAAGCCATGAGCTTGATGGGCTCCACGTGGCTCCCAGACCTTCTTGCTCACCAGCCCGGCACTCTCAGGGGTCTTCTCTGTACCCCACGTGGACCACCAGGATGAAGGCTTGAAGCTGACAGACTGCCCGATGCTTCTCAAGCAGAGGGGCTTATTCGGGACACGCAGAGCCTTGTAACTTGGGGTCGGCAGCCACAGCAAGTCCCTGCAGGCAAGGGGAGGTTTTTTAGAGGGGGAAAGAAGTGGGGAGGGATTCAGTAAGCACATAGCTTGTCTTTGGCTGAGTCCTTCCTGTCTGGCTCTATTGTCACAGGGCGTGAGAGCTCCACCTGCTGGTCTCCTGGCGCTATTTCACTGAGGTTTCTACTCGTCTTACATCTTCATCTGCAGTATGTAGATATTAATAATATTTAGTGTTAGTCACTCAGTCGTGTCTGATTCTTTGCGACCCCATGAACTGCAACCCACCAGGCTTCCCTGTCCTTCACCATCTCCCTGAGTTTGCTCAAACTCATGTCCATTGAGTCAGTGATGCTATCCAACCACCTCATCCTCTGTCGTCTCCTTCTTCTCCAGCCCTTGGTCTTTCCCAGCATCAGGATCTTTTCCAATGAGTCTGCTCTTCACATCAGGTGCCCAGAGTATTGAGCTTCAGCTTCAACATCAGTCCTTCCAATGAATATTCAGGGTTCCTTTAGGACTGACTGGTTTGAACTCCTTGCTGTCCTAGGGACTCTCAAGAGTCTTCTACAGCTCAAAAGCACCAATTCTTCAGCCCTCTGCCTTCTTCATGGTCCAGCTCTCACATCTATACATAACTACTGGAAAAACCATAGCTTTGACTAGGTGGACCTTTGTTGGCAAAGTAATGTTTCTGCTTTTTAAAATGCTGTCTAGGTTTGTCATTGTTTTTCTTCTAAGAGCAAGCATCTTTTACTTTCATGGCTGCAGTCACCATCTGAAGTGATTTTAGAGCCCAAGAAAATAAAATCTGCCACTGTTTCCATTTTCTCCCCATCTATTTGCCATGAAGTGATGGGACCAGATCCCATGATCTTAGTTTTTTGAATGTCAAGTTTTAAGCCACTTTTTTCACTCTCCTCTTTCACCTTCATCAAGAGGCTCTTTAGTTCCTCTTCACTTGCTGCCATTAGGGTGGTATTATCTGCATATCTGACGTTGTTGTTATTTCTTTGGGGAATCTCGATTCCAGCTTGCTGCTACTTGTCACCAACTCCTGGCAATTTGGTGCCCCAGGTATCTCTACATCTACCCCTTCCCACATCCGGACCTTTATCCTTAACTGCCACCACCCTTGGGCAGGCTCTTATCCTCCCAGCTGGAGTTTTATAAGAGCTTTTTGCACTACCTCCCTGTCTCCTGAAATACCATCCTTCCCTCAAGACCACCATGCTGGCTCCTTGAAAAAGCAATTTCAAAACCATTTCAGTCCCTTGCAAAAGCAAACTCAAAAGACAAACAGAACAAAGTAAACCTCTCAAATGGTACCACAGGGACAACAGGGAAAGTTCACACACCTTAGCCAGACACTCAAGGTTTTCCTGATATATTTTGGTGTTTCTCAGATATGACCTCTGACCACTGTTAGCACATTCATTTGAAAACTGTTAAGTTCCCTGTGAGGGGATCTAGGATCTCCATATTTAACAAGCTTCCCAGATGTAAAATAGGAAGCCTCCTGTCTACCCTCCTGAGTCATCATTTTCCATCACTCTCTGAAGCAAAAACAGTGTTTCCCAACCCTGGATGCTTGTTAAAATCACCTGCTGCTGCTGCTGCTGCTAAGTCGCTTCAGTCGTGTCCGACTCTGCTACACCATAGACGGCAGCCCACCAGGCTCCCCCGTCCCTGGGATTCTCCAGGCAAGAACACTGGAGTGGGTTGCCATTTCCTTCTCCAATGCATGAAAGTGAAGTTGCTCAGTCATGTCCAACTCTTAGCAACCCCTTGGACTGCAGCCTACCAGGCTCCTCCATCCATGGGATTTTCCAGGCAAGAGTACTGGAGTGGGTTGCCATTGCTTTCTCCAGTTAAAATCACCTAGGGAAGTTATTTTGTTAAATACCAGCACCTAGGCATCTCCAGATGAATTAAAGAAGACTATCTGGGAATTAGGGGCTTCCCTGGTGGCTCAGTGTTAAAGAATCCAGCTGCCAATCCAGGAGACACAGGTTCAACCCCTGGGTTGGGAAGATCCCCTGGAGAAGGAAATGGCAACCCACTCCAGTATTCTAGCCTGGAAAATCCCACGGACAGAGGAGCCTGGCAGGCTACAGTCCATAGGGTCGCAAAGAGTCAGACGTGACTTAGAAACTGAAGAACAATATCTGAGAATGAAGTCCAGGGATTGTATTTTTTAGAAAGTCCCCAAGTAATCTGATATGGACCCAGGACTAAGAACACTGGTAGCATTTAGGGTTGAGCTGTTTGGAAAAGTACCCTCATATCTATGATGTGTCTCATCTCCATTCCTTCACCCACAACCCTCCTCACCTAGATGGACCTGTGCCCAGACCTGTGCTGAACCAATTCCTCTTTATCCCACAGGACTAGCCATAGGTACTGCTGACAAGCCCAGGCAGCATCCTCACACTCCCTCCCACAGGCTGGATTTAGTCTATTCTCTCTGGGCTCCTATAACATCAAGTAAATATCTCTACTATTGTAGTAAGTTTTGTAGTACACAGTATTATAATAATTCTGTCTCCTCCAAATAAGTTTTGGTGCTCAGTCACTCAGTCGTACCCGACTCTGCAAGCCCATGGACTGTAGCCTCCTAGGTTCCTCTATCCATGGGATTCTCCAGGCAAGAATACTGGAGTGGGTTGTCATTTCTTCCTTCAGAGAATCTTCCCGACCCAGAGATCAAACCTGCGTCTCTTATGTCTCCTGCACTGGCAGGCGGGTTCTTTATCACTAGTGTTACCTAGGAAGTCCAAATAAGTTTTGAGCTAAAGGCAAAGCCCATAAGCCATACATCTTTGCATCCTTCTGAACTTAGCAGTATCTGGCATATTGTTGTTGTTTTGTTTAATCACTAAGTCATATCCAACTCTTTTTCGATACCATGGAGTGTAGCCCACCGGGCTCCTCTATCGATGGAATTTCCCAGGAAGAATACTGGAGTGGGTTGCCATTTCCTTCTCCAGGGGATCTTCCCGACCCAGGGATCACACCTGTGTCATCTTCTGTATTGGCAGGCAGATTCTTTACTGCTGAGCCATCAGGAAAGCCCCTTCTATCATATAGCAGGTACTGAATGAATGATTGTGAATTGAATAAATAAATTAATGGAAAAAATGAAGAGATTGATCTTTTTGATAAAATAATAGGTGAGTCATCTGTCTAGACTAAGAGGCCTAGGGTGAAGTTTCTCTGTCGTGTCTGACTCTTTGTGACCCTATGGAGTATATAGCCCACCAGACTCAGGGTGATAGGACTGTATTTATGTATTTAGCTGAGACCCAAAGAGGACTTAGTTACTGTTGTAATGGACTTGTCAGTCCTTTACACCTTAGTGTAAATAAAAGCTTTGAAGGTAGGAGAAGGGTGCCATCTACCGATAAAATGGAGAATAACAGAGACATGACAACTTCAGTGATTTCTTATCTTTACATTGCTCCTGAGAATTGTCTTACCTAATTTCATACTCTGTCCACTGCATATTTAACTGTCTTTTTCTAGATTATTTTAAGCACATTACTATTTAGGAAAACATTACACCACCTCCATACATACCCCATGACCATTTTTAAATGTTGTTCACATCTCCCTTAAAATTTTAGTGTTTTTTTTTCTAATGTCCTTAATCAAAATTTTTAAAATAGAAATTAGTGGCTAGCACAGCCGCAAAGTCTGAACAGTTATTTATCTTTAACAAACAAACAAAAGATACTACTTATTTTGTTCATAAATTCAGGGGGAAAAAGAATTTTGACCCAAGGCAAGGGCCAGATGTGTTCACCTTATTTAACACAAATGCAAACAATGTGCAGTTAAATGCATCATTGGTGCCTCTGCAGGAAGGTATCCCTGGCCTGGCACTGCAGTCCTCACCGTGCATCCTGGAGGATGCATCCATGCACCGTGCATCGTGAAGCTGATGAGTTCACACGGACAGTGGAGAGACGGTCGCCCAAGACCCACTCTTTAGGTCCTGTACCCATTGTATGGATAATATTCTGTACATCACATAAGGTATTTTCTCAAGAGCCTTCCTCATACACAAGAGACATACTTATTATTCAGAGTGGAGGTAGAACCAAATAGTGAGCCTGTTTCACGACCTTCCTGCTCAGCTCCCCTGAAAGTTCAAATGCAAGTTGTTGTTGCTGCTGTTTAGTTGCTCAATCATGTCTGACTATTTTGCAACCCCATGGTAGCCCGCCAGGCTCCTCTGTCCATCGAACGTCCAAGGCAAGAATACTGGAGTGGGTTGCCATTCCCTTCTCCAGAGGATCTTCCCGACCCAGGGATCAAAGTGACATCTCCTGCATTGGCAGGGGGCTTCTTTGTCACTGATCCACCAGTGAAGCCCTTCAAACATAGGTAGAAATAGCATTTATTGAGCAGTTTCTACATGCCAGTCACTGAGCTTTTTACCTTATAGATGGTGTATTGTTTAATCAGTTGGTCCCCTGGTGGCTCAGACAGTGAAGAATCCACCTGCCAATATAGGAAATGTGGGTTTGATCCCTGGGTTGGGAAGATCCCCTGGAGAAGGAAAAGGCTACTTACTCCAGTATCCTTGCCTGGAGAATCCCACGGACAGACAAACCTGGTGGGCTACTGTCCGTGGGGTCACAAAGACTCGGACACAATTGAACAGCTAACACTTTTAACAACAAAACATTCCTGTGAGGTAGATCTTATACAGAATTTAATGATGGAGGAAAGAGACTAAAGAAACGGAAGCTTACACCAGCTGGTAGGTCGAGTAAGTGGTTGAAATTGCAAAGCCAAGCTCTTTAACCTTCAAATCTATTTCATTTTCTCTCACCAGGGCTGTGAGGAAGACAACGTAGCCAAGATAAATGGTTAGGGGCAACATCAAAAGGGACACTAATTCTTACGTGGGGGAGGCAGAGTGGAGTCAATCCCCACTGGTTTGAATTCTTCACAATTGCTGTAGGAAGTGTTTCTCAAAAGACTTAATTTGTAATCCTAATCTCTGTTGTGCTTCCCTGGAGAAAGGGTGGGGCCCATCCAGCTAGATTAAGGAAAGGCTCTATCTTGTATCTTCTCTTACAAGGGTCACAAAGGTCAGGAGTCTGCAACACATTACTGACTGGAGATATGTCTATTGTTAACAGAATGTTGTTGCCCAGAGACATATCAATATGTTTTAGAGAGTGATACAATTAACATTATGTATTAATATGACTATGGCATGCCACAGTCCATGGGCTTGCAAAGAGTCCGACAAGACTTAGCAACCGAACAACAACACAGCAACTAAACAACAACAACAATTAACTTCACCAGGTAAACTTGCTAGGGCTTAAAACTGATCAAGGGTTCATTAGCCAACTTACGATTATCGTTATCATTCACACTTGCTTGGTTAGGTTTTTGTTCCAACCTTTATGATTGTTCAGCCTCTAAGTCGTGTCCGACTCCTTGCGACCCCATGGACTGCAACAGGCCAGGCTTCCCTGTCCTTTACCATCTTCCGGAGCTTGCTCAAACTCATGGCCATTGAGTCAGTGATGCTATCCAACCATCTTATACTCTGTTGTCCCCTTCTCCTCCTGCCCTGTATATATTATATACATAAAATTTTTTTAAATGACACATCATGAAGTTTTGAGTGAAGATCTTTACAGTGAATTTTATGCAGATACTTCCTCTGATTGTCCAAGTGACATGTATATTAGTGTCTCAGAGGATGATAGTTCTTCAGAATATAGTGTTGATTCAAACGATGTGAATATTAGACCAACAAAAAGGCCAAAAACCTTAGAGACTGATTATGACTTGAAAAATTAAAATGAAACCTATAGTGCTGGAGAATGCTCCTTTGCATCTACAGAAGAGTGTATGGAAGACAACATTTCATGAAAATTTGAAGACTTTACAGGTTTGTTGGGTGTAACTATTGACTGTAATAACTATCAAAGTATTAGTGAAATAACAGAATTAAATTTTGGCCAACCAAAATAAACATCACCAGTCACAGGCACTGGTTTCAGCAAAAATCTCCGTAGTCAATATTTAAGAGCTCTGAGAGGTAAAGAACTCTGTTTAAACTGGCTTATCCAAAGCTTCCTGTCGAATTTTTCTTGCACCTCTTCGAACATCCCAGTGAAAACCAGTTAGAAAGCACCAATGAGGAGTGGACTGGTTGTAAGCAGGGCATGATGTGTGACGTTTATGTTTTTAAATAGGATCTGGCAGTGGGGTTGAAAGAGGGTGATTAGGAAAGGCAGCTAAAACCTGAAATAGGATATTTGGTAGGGGAATTGGGATGGAGAGAGAAAGACAAAAATGGAGAAATATTTAGGAAGTAAAATAAATAAGACTTGAAGATATATTATATAGCAATGGGAAAAATATAATAATAATACATTATTTATTCTAATATTAAATAATTATTACATGATGTTTTCAAACTGTGGTGCTGGAGAAGACTCTTGAGAGTCCTTTGGACAGCAAGGAGATCAAACCAGTCAATCCTAAATGAAATCATCCCTGAATATTCATTGGAAGGACTGATGCTGAAGCTGAAACTCCAGTCCTTTGGGCACCTGATGCAAAGAGCTGACTCGCTGGAAAAGATCCTGATGCTGGGAAAGACTGAAAGCAGAAGAAGAAGAAGGCCACAGAGGTTGAGGTGGTTGGATGGCATCACCAATTCAATGGACATGAAGTTGGGCAAACTTTGGGAGACGGTGAAGGACAGGGAAGGCTGGTGTGCTGCAGTCCGTCGGGTCGCAAAGAGTAAGACAAGACAACTGAACAACAAATTATCAATCTGCAGATTTCTAGTTGTTTGGGTAACTGGATATGAGACAGAGAAACTGGATTAACTTTTTAAATTCAGTGCTTTCTAAATGTATTTACCCCTAATGCTGCTTTTCTTTTTTCCCCCTTGGAGATTTCCAAAAGAACTGGTGGCCTGCAGGACTTGCTTTCAGAAATGTTGCCATGGGTGTTACAGGCATTAGAAAAGAACTGGCCCAGAGAATCTGCTCAACATCAGCCAACCTCTCTGTGGAAAATCCTGAGAAAATTGTTATGGAGACAAATGCATTTTATTGTTGAAATGAATAGCGGGGCCACCATTCCTGTGAAAGAACCTAGAAAGGGAAGTGGGTGAGCCACAGCCCATGTTGAGGAAGGGAAAGAACCTGGGAATGGCATTAAGTAAGTGAAGTCATTTTTGTCGTGTCTGACTCTTTGCGACCCCATGGACTGTATAGCCGACCGGGCTCCTCTGTCCATGGGATCCTCCAGGCAAGAATACTGGAGTGGGTAGCCATTTCCTTCTCCAGGGGATCTTCCTGACTCAGGGACTGAACCCACATCTTTTAAGTCTCCTGCACCGGAAGGCAGGTTCTTTACCACTAACCACCTGGGAATGGTATTGGGAGCAGCCAAACTGCAGTATCCGACCCAGAGCCTGTGCTCCGCTCACTCCCCCACACGCTCTCTCCATGATCTGTTTGGGTGAAAACGATGCCACCGTCTTGCTGGTGGCCCCCCTGTTGTCTCTACAGGCCCCTTTGGCCTTGCTCGGTGTGTGCATCACAACCTCCTTGCTCAAAATGTAACGGAGCAGGACCCCATGGGTTCTTCCCGGGACAAGCCTTCCCCCATATCCTCTGTTGCAGCTCTTCTCTGAAGAACCAAGATAACAGTACTGGACACACATTTCCTGAGTTGCTTTGCAGATGTGAAAACCCTCCATCAAATGGAAGATGTTAACTATTTGAGGACCATGAACACACAGCCCCAGGCCTTCTGGAGCCTAAGAACCGATAGAGGGAACCCCTGTGACCTCACCATCAGCCAATCAGAGAATTGTGCTCAAGCTGATCACGAACTCTGCAACCACACCCTCGCCCCACCTGGCTTTTAAAAATGCTTTGCTGAAACGCTCCAGGGACCTCAGAACTTTTTAGGGCACGAATCACCTGTATCCTTTAAGGGCCCTGCAACAAACCTGTCTCTGCTCCACACTGCAATGTTTCAGCGTGTTTGGATTCACGGTGCATCAGTCACACGAACCTGTACTCACAATAACCCTGGGGACAATACCCTGTGGGACAACCAGCAACACCACTTCTCTCCACTGACTTTCCCATGGTCCCTTTCATTCTTACTCTGAAGCTTGAAAAGAAGCAGGCTTCTTCAAGAAACTCTTTCCAACGTCCTCTCCTGCATCTCAGGATAGTTGCTCTCTGGGGGTCCTTCCAGAAACCTCCAGACATGCCTGAACCTCCAGATGGGTACAGCTCAGGATCTCACTCTGGGATCCTCGCAAATCAAAAGGGCAGAGCCAGACAGAGTGGGTGGAAACAGGATTTCAGGAACACAGTGCTACAGACAGAGGATTTATGGAATACCTAACACTTGCCATAGGGTTCCCCTTGTGGCTCAGTCAGTAAAGAATCTACCTGCAATGCAGGAGACCCGGGTTTAATTCCTGCATCAGGAAGGTCACCTGGAGAAGGAATAGCAACCCACTCCAGTACTCTTGCCTAGAGAATCCCATGGACAGAGGAGCCTGGCAGGCTACAGTCCACAGTGTCGCAACAGTCAGACACGACTTAGTGACTAAACCACTACCACTTGCCACAAACTTAAAGTCCATATTTTAATTATACGATATTAAATACATTCAATAAAATATTTAAGTCTGTATTTTAATTTTAAACATTTGTCTATTTAAAAACCAGACTAGAAAGAAATTCTTGAAAATATGGTAACTAGTACAGCATCAGTGTTGTTAAGTTTAATAGGAATCTGTATTGGATGGTTGGATGAACAGTTGGTTGGTTGGCTATTATTTTTGGTAAAGTTTATGATAAAAAATAATACCAAATATAATATTTATTAAATACTGCATTAAAATCAGTCAGAGTTTTTATTCTCCAAGTTAAAAACTTGTAGTTGATACAAATGCATCACGAAATGAGTATTTACCCCTTCGGTCATGTGTAAACATGACCAACATTACGTTGTTGTTGTTATTTAGCCACCAAGTCATGAACAACTCTCTTGAGACCCCAGGAACTGCAGCCCACCAGGCTTCCCTGTCCTTCACTGTCTCCTGGAGTTTGCTCAAATTCATGTTCATGGAGTTGGTGATGCTATCTAACCATCTCATCCTCTGCTGCCCTCTCCTCCTTTTGCCTTCAATCTTAACCAGCATCAGGGTCTTTTCCAGTATACTGATGGAAAAGAGGAGACAGTAGGAAGGGCACCAAGTTATCTGAGGAGAGGCGAGATGTTGTCCACAGATAAGAAAAGAAAACCAAAAGAACTAAGGAGTTCCTATGCTGCAGAGTGGACCAACAGGCTAAACCTCCGATTTTGCCTGCTATCTGGTGGGCCCGCTGAGGGCGGGTGAATCCGACTCACTGAGGAGGCAGTGCAGCAGTTAACCACCAGATGGCAGCATAGAGCTACTGCCATTTTCACCCTTGGCCCACAT
This sequence comes from Giraffa tippelskirchi, assembly GCF_054371585.1. Classification (NCBI taxonomy): domain Eukaryota; kingdom Metazoa; phylum Chordata; class Mammalia; order Artiodactyla; family Giraffidae; genus Giraffa; species Giraffa tippelskirchi. The sequence goes on from NC_137280.1 coordinate 54,321,260, forward strand.
TGCCGCTTCATGATATTGAACTTTATGTTTTGTTGTTTTTTAGTTGTTCAGTCGAGCCCAACTCTTTGAGACCCCATGGACTGTAGCCCGCCAGGCTCCTCTGTCTATAGGATTTCCCAGTCAAGAATACTGGAGTGCCATCCCCACACACACCCTCTCCCCTCTCTCCTGCATTGCAGGTGGATTCTTTACCACTGAGCCACCAGGGAAGCTCCATTGAACTGTATACAATGTTTCAAAGAAGGACTGGACTCACAGTTATGGAAACAGGAATTATTCTAGCCAGACTCCTTTTATTGCACTACCCAAAACCTGAGCATTGATTCTCCTGAATCCCACTTCCGTTCACGTTTCCTCGTTCCCCCTTTTCTTCTTGCTGTCACTGGGAATGTAGAATAACTAGTAAATCTGATTTATTCCAAAAAAAGAATCACTCTACTTCCAAATTAAAGAATTGCTGAGTCCATTCTGCATAAAGCATTTTTGCTGTTCTTTCTAAACCCATAGTGGTTCAGCTATGGCTAAAAATTTTATTAAAACGAAACACCATTTGCCATGTTTAACAGTTCCACCAGTAAGAGGCAAACCACATTTTAACAAGAGTAGTTCAAAAATAAAGACGCCACAGAAATCCAATTGCTTTTCTGCAGAAAAGTCAAGCTTTCTGCCATCAACATCCTTTAAGATTAATTTCCACATACTTAATAGCTTCTAAATGTGCTCAGTTTTGTCCGACTCTTTGCCACCCCATGGACTGTAGCCCACCAGGCTCCTCTGTCCATGAAATTTTCCGGGCAAGAATACCGATCTTTCCCACCCAGGGACTGAACCCAAGTCTCTTACTTCTGCTTCTAAATGGATTCATACAAATAAAGTATATTGCATCCTCAAACCCAAGGTCTTTATGATTCATTGTTGAACTAAGCAAACAAATCATTTTCCTTTATAGCCATCAATAGAAATAGCATTTCGGTGATCTATCCAATATCAAAATACTGTAGAACCATCAGTCAACCCATTCATTTTAAATTCGGGCCAAGTCATTCAAGGAGAATTTCACACAGATACATGATGTCCCCCAAATGCTATAATTTACATTTGGTGCTTAGATTTTGTCAGCAGATGTGACATAAATATGTATCCAAATGGTTCTCTAGGAACTACACATTATGCAGAAGTTGAAGACACATTATTCTTGCTGATGTCAATGTTTACTTTTACCTGAAAGTTTCCTCTAATTTGCCTTTTTGTTGTGAGAGAGCCCGGCCTGGTAGTGTAGTTATGCTCTCACTCCTTGTTTCTGTGTTGTTGTTCTTTGGTCAGTAAGTCGTGTCCCACCCTTTGCGACCCCATGGACTGTAGCCCGCCAGACTCCTTTGTCCGTGCAATTTCCCAGACCAGAATACTGGAGTAGGTTGCTATTTCCTTTTCCACTGGATCTGCCTATCCCAGGGATCAAACCTGCGTCTGCTGCATGGGCAGGCAGATTCTTTACCACTGAGCCACCGGGGAAGCTTTGAGCCTAAACTTAACGTGGATTAATTGTACGTCTACATTACTTTCTAGCATATTTCCAAAACTACCTATTAATCATGACACTACATTGAGCTGAAGACAACCAAAACATCGACTCATTGAAATATGTAGGCTTGCTGCTAAGTCGCTTCAGTCGTGTCTGACTCTGTGCGACCCCATAGACGGCAGCCCACAAGGCTCCGCCATCCCTGGGATTCTCCAGGCAAGAATACTGGAGTGAGTTGCCATTTCCTTCTCCAATATGTAGGCTTAACCTAAAGTTAATATTACCACTAATTATGTGTCTCCTAGTATCAGGCACTGGAAAAGCCACAATAACTCTTAGATAGGACTCTGTCCAAAAAAAAAAAACCCCACAACCTGAACCTAATCATGAGGAGGTCGAAGATCAGCCAAACTGGGGAACATTCTACAAAACAAATGGCTTGTACTTTTTGAAAATGTCAGTCATGAGAGACAAAAGGAGAAACTGATCCCAATTAAAGAAAATGGAAGAGACATGAAAACCCAATGCAACGTGTAATCCAGGATTCCAGCTTGAACCAGGGGAAAAAAATTGCTAGTTAGGACACTACTGGGAAAATTGGTGAAATTTGCATAAGGTCTATAGATTAGATGGGCTTCTCAGGTGACTCAGTAGTAAAGAATCCGCTATAAATGCAAGAGATGAGGGTTCAATCCCTGGGTCGGGAAGATCCTCTGAAGAAGGAAGTGGCTACCCACCCCAGTATTCTTTCCTGGAAAATCCCATGGACAGAGGAACCTGGCAGGCAACAGTCCATGAGGTGGCAAAAGAGTCGGACAGGACTGAGTGACTGACCTCAGCACAGCACATAGATAATAATGCAATGATGTGAAGTTTCCTGATTTTAATCATTGTACACGTTTGTGTAAGTGGATGTACTTGTTCTTAGGAAATATGCACTTAATGTGTTTAGGGATAAAGGGCAATGTACTCTCAAGAGACTCAGAGAGAACACGTAATTCTCATGTGTAGGGGAAAGAGTGTGCAAACACAGAAAGTGTTAACAACTGGTGGGTCTGAGTGAAGACTAAGTCAGAGTCCTTTGGGCCATTCTTGAAATTTTTCTACTAGTTTGAAATTTTTCAAAATTAAAAGTAACTCGTTAAGAAAAACATGACAGGCAGAAAGTCGTTCCAGACTAAGATCCAGTAAGGCAATTTTTGTTGTTGCTGTTTAGTCGCTAAGTTGTGTCTGACTCTTTGCAGACTCCATGGACTGTAGCCCGCCAGGCTACTGTGTCCATGGGATTTCCCAGGCAAGAATACTGGAGTGGGTAGCTATTTCCTTCTCCAGGGGATCTTCCCAACCCAGGCATGGAACACACGTCTCCTGAGTCTCTTGCATTGCAGGGGGATACTTTACCACTAAGCCACCAGGGAAGCCGAAGACAATTTTTACTTTATTCTTTTCTTAATGAATAACATATACCAAGGTGAAAAAATAGAATATTTACAAAGAAAGTAAAATCACCCTACATCCACCTCCCTAACCTGCAGGTGTTCCCATGACTACAGATTTCCTCCTGTCCTTACTACCCTACATCTCTTGTCCCCTCTCTGTGGTTACATCACCTGTTTACAACCTCCCCTTGAAGGTTGGACCCCCGCCTCTACCTGTCCCCTCCCCACCTAATCTTACCAGAGCAGCTAAGGTGTGCCCTTTTGTGTTTGGTACTTTCCACAAAGTTGTGCACATTCACCAAAAACCAAAATACATTATGTATTTGGGCACATAATGAAGTGAGTGGCTGAATATTTTTGCATTTGAAGACATTCGAGCTTTGTTTAATCCTAGTAAAATCCTCTCACTCATCCCCAGAGTTCATCTTCTACCCAGTTGAAGAAACCAAACACCTCCAACTCCACTTTTGCTATCCCTCCCCGCTGTCTTTATCTCACACTATAAGCATGCACACATGAGCTTTCCAGGTGCTTGATGGTAAAATCTGCCTGCCAGTGCAGGATACGTGGATTTGATCCCTGGGTCAGGAAGATCCCTTGGAGAAGGAATGGCAACCCACTCCAGTATTCTTGCCTGGAGAATCCCATGGACAGAGGAGCCTGGCGGGGTGGGGGGAGGGGTGGGCGCGGGGATTTGGCAAGGAGTGAGATACGTATGGTTTAGTGACTGAGCAGGCACACATACATGCATGACTTTCCACCAGGGCATTGCTGAGGCCAGGTGGTGATGTTCACACCTCTCAGTTGAGATCAGACTGGGCTCTGCCCTCCAAATGAGCCAGAGCCTCCCCAGTCTCACCAAAATCTGCAGGTCAAGTGTTAGGCATCTGCCACTAGCCAGTTGTAGGCCTTTGGCAGACTGTAATCTTTCCTGTTTTCAATTTTCAATTAAGTCAACCAAAGGCTGCTGCTGCTGCTGCTAAATCGCTTCAGTCGTGTCTGACTCTGTGCGACCCCACAGACGGCAGCCCACCAGGCTCCCCCGTCCCTGGGATTCTCCAGGCAAGAACAGTGGAGTGGGTTGCCATTTCCCCCTCCAATGCATGAAAGTGAAAAGTGAAGGTGAAGTCGCTCAGTCGTGTCCGACTCTTAGCGACCCCATGGACTGCAGCCTACCAGGCTCCTCCATCCATGGGATTTTCCAGGCAAGAGTGCTGGAGTGGGTTGCCATTGCCTTCTCCCAACCAAAGACAGGATTAAATAATTTCTAAAAATCACTTTTAGTTCTGAAAGACTATGATCTATGATTCGATAGCCAGGAAAAGTAGAAATAATCAGAAAATCAGAAGCAGAAAAATTATGAACAACGTGGGTTTATCCTAGGACTTAGATGCAGAGGATAGAAAAATCAGATTCTCTTCACACATATTGGTGGAATAGAATTAGCTAATTAGAGACTGGGGGTTTCACAATGAGACAGTTAATAACTTAATAAAACAGTTGACCATGACTTACCACTATGGATGAATGACACATCTCCAAATGCTGTAATTAAATAGATCGGAAATCAAATTCAAGCTATGAGTAAGATTTTCTTCCTTTATACTTTAGTAGCTTGGGAAGAAAAGTAGAATCAGTTTTTTAGGTTATTAAATCAATGGTTCTACAAGTTTAGACCAGAGATAAGAGCATTTCAGACGAGAAGGGAAGGATTGATGACAACAAGCCCGGTGTTTAGTGAGTGCAGAGGGAAAGTAAAGACCAGGCTGGTTGAGTGGCTTGTCGAAGGTCACATAGCATGGAGGTTCACTCCCAAAACGTCTGCTGGGCGGGGTGCCCCACTGTTAAGCATCCTCGTCCATCAAACACTTCTCACCAGCTAGTATCGTGCTGGTCTCTGGGCTCTTATTGAAACCGTCACCTTTGACACTGATTCACACGCTTCACCCCTGTACACACTTCACCCCTGAGGCTGTCAGCTTAGGTAGGCTGTGTACAAGGAGACCTTTTGTAGTGTTGGGAGTCATTCCAGCCCTCTGGGATGGAGTCCAAGATGCACACCTTCTACCTCCCTGCTGTGGGTCCCTCTGGCGACCATCCAGGTGTTTCCAACTCTTGCAACAGCAGTAGGTGAAGGGCTCCACTTGCTCCAAGGGTGTATATCTCATCAGTGTGCTGCCTAGAAATCTGCAAAATTTGAAAGCCCAGTACATGAGCTTCCCTGGTGGCTCAGACAGTAAAGAATCCATCTGCATGGTAAAGAATCCGTCTGCAAGGGACTTCCCTGGCGGTCCAGTGGTTAAGACTTTGCCTTCCATCACAGGGGGTGCAGGTTCAAATCCGGGTCAGAAAGCTAAGATCCTACATGCCTCCTGGCAAAATATATATATATATATATAACAGAAGCAATATTGTAACAAAGCCAATAAGGGCTTTAAAAAACAAGGTCCACGTCAAAAAAAATCTGCCTGCAATGAGGGAGACCCAGGTTCAGTCCCTGGGTCAGGAAGCTCTCCTGGAGAATGGAATGAAAACCCACTCCAATATTCTTGCCTGGAGAATCTCATGGACTGAAGAACTTGGTGGGCTATAGTCCATAGGATTGCAAAGAGTCGGACACGACTAAAACGACTTAGCGTGCTTACATATTATTTAACCACTCAAGTCAAAGGTTTTTCTTCTCTGTGGATGAAGGCTGCTATGACGAATAAATGAGCAAAGAGTGCGGTGAGGACCATGCTGCTTCCTGCTCACCAGGTAGTTATACGATGACTATACTAAAGAGTTTGATTGCCCCATTTCAGATGAAGAGAGAAGAGGAGATGAGTTAGAAAACCAGATGAGTGAAGGCGGAGGTCTTGTTGACTACTATGGTTGTGATTTCTTCCCTGAACACTGGTTTCATATAGTATTTGTGCTGAAAATAGACAAGTGTTTTGTACAAGAGACTTGAAACTAAGGGTTATAATGAGAAGAAGCTAAAAGACAATATTCAGTGTGAAAGTTTTCTAGTTCTTTATAAAGAAGCCTTAGCATCCTACAAGGAAGAAATAGTGCATCAGCTGCCAAGCAATAAACCAGAAGATCTAGAGGATAATACCAATCAGATATTGAAATGGATTGAGCAGTGAGTCAAAGATCCTAGTTCTTGACTTAACAAGAATGCCACTTTACAATCACTCTTGATATCTCTCTGCCATCATCATACAAACTGTTCAATTATCAGTAACATTTTCTTACTGAAACTGTGCTGTTGGACTAGGAGATGGATAGTATAAAGGTTTATGCTTGGGTTTTTTTTCCTCCATGAGAAAGCCAAACTCAAATGTAATGAATAATGCTATTATTAAAGGTTGAGAGTTATAACTGTAATTGCTTAATGATTCAGTTGCTAAAGAAAAAATGTGTTAGTTGCTCAGTCATGTTCGACTCTTTGCAACCCTACGGACTGTAGCCCACCAGGCTCCTCTGTCCATGCGATTCTCCAGGCAAGAATACTGGAGTGGGTTGCCATTCCCTTCTCCAGGGGATCTTCCGGATCCAGGGATTGAACCTGGGTCTCCCGCATTACAGGCAGATTCTTTACCATCTGAGCCACCAAGAAAGCCAGTAAATAAATAAATCTGAACAGTGGGTAGAAAAGAAAAGAATAAATGAGGAGAATATGCAATATATCCACAAAAGTACCTGGCACACACTTGGTGCGTAGTAAGCATTTAAAAAATACTAGTTATTGCTATTAGTGGAAATGCAGTGGCAGCAACGTGGCAGGAGTAACAGCAATATCACTTTATTTGGGAGACAACTTGTAATTAATAACAGTGGAATATCTCTGAAAAATGTTCTTGGCAGAATTCATGTTTCCATCTTTGACTGGAGCTCATTACAAATTACCATCTTCTCTGAACAGAGCAAGAACCTTTGAAAGAATGTCCTGGATGAATTGGGAGGGCACACCATCCAGTAATATGTAGACAGAGAAACATTTTTTTCCCTCCTGAACTGTTCCATTGGACTTATTAAAAACCTTTCTTCAGCTGCTTTAATCGTTGGGATACTAATAAAAACAATAAAAATTCCTGCCAATATTTATAATATAAAAATATTCACTGGCCTCATATTCTGAGCGTCTTAAGCATTTACCTGAAGTCAATTTATTCTCTTGAGGTACCATTATATAAGAGATGTACACTGGATTTTATGTGCTTGTGCTTAGTTGCTCAGTGGTATCCGACTCTTTGCAACCCCATGGACTGTAACCTGCGAGGCCCCTGTCCATGGAATTCTCCAAGTAAGAATACTGGAGTGGGTTGCCATTTTGTTCTCCAGGGGATCTTCCAGACCCAGAGATCGAACCTGGGTCACCTGCATTGGCAGGCAGATTCTTAACTGTCTGAGCCACCACGGAAGACCAAGTTGAAACAAAACCAAACACATTATATGCAAAATACTCCTCCATCATGACCCTGGGCCATCCCTTATTATTTCTTCATTTCTTCCTCTGTCTCCTCATCCATGAAAATAGGAGCCTTAGTGGCTGCCCTGCTGGTCTTCCAAGGTTGTTATTGGAGATGAGATGAGGAAAAACTTGGATCCAATAATTGCAATTGAAGTGGTACAAATTTAAAAGTTGTTCATATTTCAAAATGTGAGCTCACTGTCCTACACAAACACTGGTTCTCAGATTCTATTTGTGCTAACTGAAAAACAAATTCCGTGGTTGGTACATCTGCCCCGCCATTGGGGCCTGAAGCTGGCTCTCGGGAAGGGAAACAGGCCGACTCAGAACTTGCTGGAAGGTGTTGGGATGCTCACCTATCTGTGCTGCAGACAGGGAGGCCACGATGGCAGGAGCCTTTCCCAGACTCCTTGAAGGAATATTACCAGGCTGTCTTGGAGCTGTGCGCAAGCCAGAATATATATTGACATGATAGACCACAATGGATTTAAGTGTTTAAAGTCAAAAATACACTTTTAAAAATAAGTGCTTGAGTTGGCAGCTTGAGCAATACCTGGGTGCTGAAGCAAATTTGTTTAGAATAAACCACGGAGTATACAGTGGCTCAGACGAAGAATCTTCCTGCAATGCAGGAGACCCAGGTTCGATCCCTGGGTCAAGAAGATTCCCTGGAGAAGGAAATGGCAACCCACTTCAGTATTTTTGCCTGGAGAATCCCATGGACAGAGGAGCCTGAAAGGCTACAGTCCATGGGGTCACAAAGAGTCAGACATGATTGAGTGACTAACACACACACATACTTTTTCTTTTTTTTTTTTTTTTGCACTGGGGCAAGGACAATCAAAGGGGAGAAGCACAGTTCCATGGACCACTTCCTCATTTCTGCTTTATGGAACAACTGCAGCTGGTGGCAGAGTTCCATCATGAGGCCAGCAAATCCTGCCAGTCTCTGTAAAACAAGGTTTGACTTCAGATCAACGTGTTTCTATGACCCCAGCTCCGTGTCCTTCTTTCTAACGCTTCACACATGTCCCTTACACTTCCTGTCGCCCTTCTTCTGATGGGCAGAAACTGTGCTGCAAAAGAATCTCCCAAATTTGGGAAAAAACCTGCAAAAATGTCAGCTGCCTCTTTTGCCCTGATGTGCCTGAAGGTGTGCTTCCCAGGTGGCTCCGCGGTAAAAATCTCGCCTGCCAATGCAGGAAACGCAGGAGATGAGGGTTCCATCCCTGAGTCAGGAAGCTCCTCTGGAGGAGGAAATGGCAACCCACTCCAGTGTTCTTGCCTGGGGTGTCCCATGGATAGAGGAGCCTGGCAGGCTACAGTCATGGGGGTCGCAAAGTCAGGCACGACTGAGCACGCATGAGCATTCTGAGGGCGCACAAACTTCTCTCTCTTCCTCTGGTAATGCACAGTTCCCGTGACCCTCCCAGGCTGTCTCCATCCTTTCAGTTCAGGTGTTATATTGTGAAATATTTTGTCTTGAGTGACATCTTGTGTGGGTGGGATAGCCAGGGGTTTTGAAGCACAGAGGGAAGTTTGTCTCATTCACTTGGCTCATTTAGGGAGAGGTAAGGCGGTGACCCTGGGAAGGTCTCGGAATTTGCCACAGGGCCCTCTCTGCTCCACTTCTGACCTGGTTCTGCAGCCCAGGGGTGGGAATTGGGGAGCAGGACCCCACCCTCCAACACAAATGTAGAGCAGTAGGTCAGAGATGGTTGATTCTCCCTTTGGCCTAGAGGGGCCCTCCACAACTGAGACAGATTTATCAGGTTTGCCTGCCTCTGTCAGAGGTGAAGGTCCAATAAATAGTTAGCTCAGCCCCCAGCAGCGGGTAAAGAATCTACCTGTGATGCAGGAGACATAGGAGACACGGGTTCTATCCCTGGGCCGGGAAGATCCCCTGGAGGAGGAAATGGCAACCCACTCCAGTATTCTTGTCTGGAGAATCCCATGGACAGAGGAGCCTGGCAGGCTACAATTCATGAAGTCACAGAGTCAGACATGACTGAGCGACTGAGTATGCACATCAGCAGCCAAGACAGCCTGTTTCCTCCAAAGGAAGGAAGCCTTTCTTCCCTCTACCTTCCATCTATGGGTGACATTCCTCCGACCTCAAGTGAGGGTCCTGCTCATCCTTCACCAGCTCTTGGCCATATCTCCGAGCTTGACCGCACATGCACAGGGCTGCATCCTGGAGGAAAGAGAGAAACCGAGGCAGTTGTGCAGGTGCTGGGGGTCACATCAGCAGACAGTTAACTGCATTCCTCACTTAGGTCTTAGAATCCCCTGTAGGGAGAGATCTTTTTCTTCAAAGGCATTTGGTGCTCTGTAGACGCCAGTTGGAAGTGTCTCTGAATCCCAAACCTTCCTGTAGAGCCTCTGTGTATTCCACAAGGGCACTCACTCCTCGCTGCCCATGGTTTACAAGTTCATGGCGCCCTGTGGGCTTTGGCTGCCCGGGCCCTGGGGAGCTTCGACATTGCTTTTCACCGTGTGTTTCCATCACCTCCATTATCTGTGATCTCCAGGTTCTTAAATGCTTACTCCTGCTCTCCCTGGGTCATTCGTATGACCTCTTTTACTCCCATATTCTAAACCAGGAGACGATCATTAGAAAAACAAGGTCAGAACAGCAAGAAGGAAAGCCACCCATTTGGGTGGTGGCCCCAACTGCTGTCAGAGAAATGAGCTTTGTTGCCCCTGAATCAGTATGTCCAGACTCCCTCCCCACTCCTTGCCCTCTTCTCTTGCTTTTACAGTCCTTTTATTCACAACACTTACAACTTTCTAATAAGCTATCTAATAATAGTTTTTTTATTGTGTTTATTGCTTACTCATTCTCTCTCTCTCCAATCATATAAGTCCCATGAGGGCACAGGTTTTTGCCTATCTTGTTCAGTAATCAATCTTAAGTTCCGAGGACAGTATAGGGCATAGTAAGTACTCAATAAATAGTTGTTGGAAAATAAAAAAGAAGTATTTGCTGTACAAATGAATGAATGCCAAAAGATATACCTCTCTGATGCTCAGGTCATAAAGCATACCCTTCTGAGTGCTGAATCTTTTCCTTGCTTAATTTCCTCATCTCTACGTACAAAGCTTCAGCAAAATTTTAAAACTTGTCCATTCTTTCTTCTACTCTCTTTACCTCCTCTCACAACTGTAAACCAGAACTTTTATTTAATCTAAACACAACCATTTCCTTGGTCCAGTCTGACCCTATTCTCCAAAGAACCCCATGCTTCAGTAAGAAATGTATTCTCTCTGTTGTTCACCCCCTTCTAATTAAATCCACCCCATTATTTGTTTTATTGTTCGGTAAAGTACTCAAAAATTCAGAACCATAAACATTTCTGGAAAAAAAAATCTTCAATATAATTGTCTATCTTTGCAAATATGCTACTGTCTTCTTGAGGATTACTAGTGCCAAATCATACAATCTTACACAGCTGGCCCTCTCCCTTAGAGATACTCAGATAGTAAAATTACTATAATTAGTTTTGCAATCACTCAGCACCAAGGAACTCTTACTCAAGACCGGGATATTGTTTTTGAGATGACAAGGAGTTCAACAATATGGAAGGAAGGGGTACTGATCTAAAGACTATTCTAGTGAAGAAAAAACAAAGTCTAAGATCTCTGATTTTCAAAATGTAATCTCCTGGAATGGAGAGTTCATGGGTATATTTTGCTTTTCCTTCTCCTTAAAAGGGAGGGACATAGAATAAAAATAACTGAGATTTATCAGTGCTTCCTATGGTCCAGTTACTGTGCTAAGCTTTTGACAGCCATCATCTGACTCCTGGCCCACGTTAACTGTAAAATGTTGGCATTTCAGAGTTTCAGAACTGAGGCTTCTGCATCAAAGCAATTATCCAGAGCCCATTGCTTAGGACAGCTAGGAAAAAGTAGGGTTGCCCCTATCTTCAATCACCAGCCGCTCACCCCTCCCATCCTGTCCCTTATTTCCTCTGCTTTCCACATCTTCTCCCCATGCCCATTCCAAAAGGATAAATAAAGGGGCTTCTGAAGAGATACAGTAAGTGACCCAGACACTGCTCTGAGCTCTCTTGTGTTGTGAGGGGCTGGAGCCATGTCCCCGCCAAGAACAAAACTCAGGAGCGGCGACCAGGTGAGGTGGGCTGCTGTTTGCATTGTTGTTGGGTCTTGTTTTCCCAAGAAATGTAGTTTCACAGAGCTTGTGAAAGACATTCTTCAAAAGTGGGAATTACATACAGAAGCTGTCAAGGGTCTGGAATGCGGTTCTACAGGCTATCATCCATGTTTCAAGGGAGACGAGATGACAGCTCCAGCTGCCAAGCCCACGAACTGCAAAGTGGAAACACCCCTACCCCAGCCATGAGTCCCCAAGTTTCTAAGAAGCCTGGGTGTGTGTCAGGAAGCACTCCAGCACACCAGATTGACAAAGTCCACCTTTTTATCCAGGAGAGCCTCCTCTCTCTGGAGATGACCCAGACCTTGGCCTTCCTCTTCCTTGCTCTTCATGACAAAGAGTGTGGTCATCACATTGATGTCATGTCCCGCTGACACCTCTGGAGCAGAAAACACAGGCATGGTGACAGGGTGCCCAGGACCAAGCATTTGGGGAGATTTCTTAGAGGTTTGGTGAAGAGTCAGTCACACACAACTTGTAAATTTATTCGTGTAAATCCTTATTCATTTTTACATCCCATGTGGAAGCCTTTTATTTGTGTAGACTCAGTATTAAATGATGAAATGAATAGTAATTGGTACACGAAGGAGAGTCAGGAGCTGCGAAGAAAATGAAAAATGCTGTGAGGCTGGGTCTATGCGGGGTGAAGTACTTGAAGGTCAGAGACGCACAGCATTTGCATCGAACACAGTTTACAGGGTGCAAATTTTGCTCCTGTATCTGCAACCCAGGAAGACGCCTGGCTTCCCACAGGGTGGGCTGTGAGATTAATAGGACCATGTTTCTGACACTACCTTATAAACTGCAAGGTGCCACACAAACAGAAGTGTCAGGATCGCCTCTGATTCTGTAGTTTTGCACAAGATGTAATGGGGACAACCTAGGTCTACAACCGGGGACAACATGACAAAACATGCATTTAGTTACAGAGTGGACTAGTGTTCCATGGGGGTGCTCGGGCACTGGGAGGGTACAGATGGCAGAGAGTTACTTCTGGAACAGGGCAAGGTCTGGGGTGAAGCAGAGCTGACCCACCACGAGACCAGGGTGACTCCTGAACAGAAAAGAGGATGGCTTTGCAAGAGCAGCAGCAGAATGCTCCCAGCCACGGGCAGAAGGACCTGTCAGTTCTGTTTATGCAGCTCAGGCCCTGAGCACCAAGGCACAGTAAACTTCTTCTGAGTGATATGGTAAATAGCTTGTCCTTATAATAGCTTGTTCCCCCCGCCCCAAAATGAAGTTTTTTACTTGTTCTTATCAGAGGTTTCAAGTATACATGAAGCAAGTAGGATGGGGATGTAGAGTACGAAGCTGAAGCTCCATTACTCTGACCACGTGATCTGCAGAGTCGACTCACTGGAGAAGACCCTGACGCTAGGAAAGATAGAGGGCAGGAGGAGAAGGGGACAACAGAGGATGAGATGGTTGGATGGCATCACCAACTCAAAGGATGTGAATGTGAGCAAACGCCAGGAAATGCTGAAGGACAAGGGAAGCCTGGCATGCTGCAGTCCCTGGTGTCACAGAGTTGGGACACGATTGAGCGACTGAACAAGAGTGTGAGAAGAAGTCTAGAAGGATAACATTCTGGGCCAAATTATATAATAAAACTATAAAAATAAAAGGAGTAAATGAAATAAAGAGTTTGACTTCTCGCAATCTTCTCCAGCAGAGATGGGTTTAGGGGGTCAAGTAAGAAGATCGTTGTAGTCGATATCATAGTTTTCAGAGTATACCAAGAATTAGCCAGGCTTTCACTGATTATCTATAAATCCACTATCTTTTTATCAATACATTTGAAATATTAATAATACATACTTGCATGCCACACATGAAACCTGCTGTAGGACAACCTACAGGAAGTTATGGCATTTTTTAAAGACGTATTCCCAGGACGAAAGGCTTTGAAAGAGGTGGTGGGTTTGCTCAGGTTGTACTGGCAGCAAGTGGCAGAGCCTGAACTCAGTCCTGGGAACTCTGACTCCAAATGCAGTGCCATTTTCACACCAAGTTTGGGTCTGGCTTCTGGGTATTACGTGGGTCTCTGCTGTTGGAAGCTTTATTTTCACTGTGAACAACCTTTTCCCTCAGTGCTCACCACACTGGACAGGTCACTCTCTCCTCCCCCACAACCCCCCCCAACTCCCGTCTCAACACCCTATACTTGCCCCTCCTTCACCCCACCCACCCGAGAGACAGGTAGAGCCCACCCTGATTCTCCTTCTCCAGGATGACAATCAGGACTGGTGGAGGAATCTGACTTCGTATCAAGCTAACTTATCTGTGGTCTCTAAACATAGTAATCAGGGGACTTCCTTGGTGGTCCAGTGGTTAAGAATCTGCTTCCTAATGTGGGGGGCCCAGGTTCGATCCCTGGTTGGGGAACTAGATCTCACATGCCACAACTTAAGATCCCACGTGCCGCATGGTGTGGCCAAAATAAATAAAATTTTGAGAAAAGAAAAAATAAACAGTGATGAAACACAGTGAATCTGAACACATAGCCCAAGGGAATGTTTGTGAGTGGGGCTGGTCTTCATAGGCCAGCAGGTTTGCAGAATGTAAGCCAGGAGGTCTCCTAGAAGCAATCAGGTGTTCAGACGTGAATTTGACACTTGGTTGTGCAACAGCTCCATCCAGGGCAGAGGCAGAGCCTGGTGGCCCTGAGAGTCACCTGCCTGGGGCCAGGGCGCCGCAGCGGCCACCCCACCATCTCAGGCGTCAAGCAAACTTGCTCCTGATGTGGGCGCCTGTCCATGAAAACCGTTTCTGGGGTTTAACTGCAGACCAGAACCAGTTCACCTCATTCAATCTCCTTTTCAGAATAGAGCATTTCACACTATCCTTCTACAAAATACAAAACCAAAAAGGTGAAGTTAAAAGTCGGTTCAGGTGGCACTGGTGGTAAAGAATCTCCTTGCCAATGCAGGTGACGCAAGGGACTTGGGTTTGATCCCTAGGTCAGGAAGATACCCTGGAGAAGGAAATGGCAACCCACTCCAGTATTGTTGCCCGAAAATTTCCATGGGCAGAGGAGCCTGATGGGCTTCAGTCCATGGGGCTGCAAAGGGTCAGACACAACTGGGCATGCACAGGTGACTTTATTTCCCAGGTTCTATCACATCTATGTAAACTCACAAAGTGAGAGCCACCATGGAGTTGGGGGTTGGGGAGTGAGATGGGCTCTGATGAGGTGGTGGGCAGGCTGCAGAGACAGCCAGGTGCTGAAGGTCAGGGGAGATCTGACTGCAGCCAAGGGGGCCGGGGCGCTCGGCTGGGAGGACTAGGTTGCTCAGGGAGCTGCGTGGGTGCAGGAGAACCCGTGTCTGGAAGGAGGCAGGCGTGTACCCGTCTGTCTCCTTCCCTGAAGACTAGGGCCCTTGAGGACAGAGTCTGGGTCTTGTGTGTCCAAAAACACACCCTCCCCACCCTGCTCAAGCCTGCACCCTTTACACATGGCGCTGGATGGCCAGGACTGTGTAAACTGAGGAGGGAATGTGGATGTTTACCCTAAGGTGACGGCAGGTCTCGGGAAGTTCAAGGAGGGGGGTCGCTGGGTTTCTGTGTGGGGAAGGTTCTCTGGGCTGCAGTACTGAGGAAGGCCCGAAGCGGACCAGGATTCCTGCAGGAGACAGCGTAGATAGATAGTAGAAGCGATCTCGGACCATCACCATAACCTTTGACTCAGCATCTCCACAATTACCCTTCTCAACACACAAGTCAAATGTGTTGACTTGACCTTCTTTATCTCAGAACCCTGCAGAGCTTTCCTTTATGTAGAGTCAAGTTTAAGTTCTTGGAACAGCCTTCGAGGCCACACACAATGTGATCCTAAGCCACCTGTCCATAGCCCCTGCCACTGCCTTCATCTACTCTTTCAGCCAATAAGAGGATGTGTCTGTCAAGGCCACTCACCCTCTGGGAAGCTTGCTCCTGCCCTTCCCAGGAGCCCATCCTCCAGGGAGCATCTCAAAGTCTCCTGAGGCCAGTGGTGCCTTGCTCCCCTCAATAGCTACCCCAGTGCTCTGCACACTGTGGGCACTTTGCTAAGGCTTGTGGAGTAGTATCAAACTGCAGTGCTTGCAGCTGGATTCATTTAATATTTATTGAGCAGCAGAAACCATAAGCAAAAAGACTGATCCATTTAATTACCTTAAAATATAAAATACTGCTCTGAAATGAAAATACAAAGTTAAAAGACAAACTGGGAAAAATACATAGAATACATATGACGAAGGGGTATTAATAATTTTCTTACCAAACCAAGCATTCCCCAACTGGTTCACACCAACAATCTAAGAAGGAAAAAAAAAGAAAAATGGGCAAAGGAAATAAATATGCCCATTCCACTTTTCACTCATCAATAAGGATGGAAGTTTTAAAGTGCCCAGCGGGAATGAGGGCCTGAGGAACAAGGAAGGACTCAGGCTTTTCATCCAGGACTGTAAAGGTGTGCTTCCTGGGGGAACGAGTAAGTACAAAATTCAAACTACTGAAACCTTCAGCCTAGAAATTTTACTCTTAGAAATGCAGCATATAGATAAAAACTGAGCAGGCAAAGCACCACAGCTGACATTACTTCTAAGAGGGAAGGAATCCATCTGTGGGAAATGGATCCATGACCTAGTATCTCCCAAGGAAAGACATACAGTGGCCCTGTAACCGGCCGTGCAGAACTAGTTCAAACTACACTGCTCAGTGGAAACGGCCAAGCGCCTCCACTTACGCACTACCATGCTCCTTTTTTGCAAACCAAATAAACAAACAGCTATACTTGCTGTTTAGTCGCTAAGTCGTGTCCAACTCTTTTGCGACCCCACAGACTGTAGGCCTGCCAGGTTCCTCTGTCCATGGGACTTCCCAGGCAAGAATACTGGAGTGGGTTGCCATTTTCTTCTCCAGGGGATCTTCCTGACCCAAGGATTGAACCTGTGCCACTGAGTCACCTGGGAAGCACCAGATGTGCTGTACTTGCATGCAAGACCTTAAAAACCCCTGACATTGGCTGCTTCTGGGCAAATTTATTACATTGTATACCCATTCACAGCATTTGAATCTGCTGTGTTTTCCAATGTGTTCAATTTTAAAAGCCTACCCTCCCCAAACACATACACAGCTCTTGATCATTTATTATATACTAGAAGCTTCCTAGGGAGGTGTTATGGACAGAACTGCTTCTTGGAGTAGTTGACACTGCTACTGTCATTGCTACGTCCATTATAGTGGATGACAAGGCTTCCATCCTTCAGGAGCTTCTGGATAACTACAACCATGCAGCTCTTAGAAGAAACAAAGATGTTAACCTTTCGACTTTTTTGTAGACATGACACCAAAAGCTACAGCAACAACCACAAATCAGACTACATCAAAATGAAAAGCTTCTGTGTTTCAAAAGACACCATGAAGTGCAAACACAACATATTCAGAATGGGTGATAAAATTTACAAACCATATATTTTATCAGGGACATGTATCTAGTGTGTGTAAAGAACTCTGGCAGTGATAAAGATACATAACCCAATTTAAAAATGGGCAAAGGATCTGAGCAAACATTTCTCCAAAGAAGATCTCTAAGTGGCCAATATGCACGTGAAAAGATGCTAAGCATCATCAGCCATCAGGGAAATGCAAATCAAAACCACAATGAGATACCAGCTCAGGCCCTCTAGGATGGCTGTCATCAAAGGCGGGTATTACAATAAATGTTAATGAGCATGTGAACCAATTAGAACTCTCATATATTGTCAAGTGGTGCTGCCACTCTGGAAAACATGTTGGCTCCTCAAAAGACTAAATGTACTTACCATATGACCCAGTATGGTCACACCAGTTCAACTGCTGGGCATATATCCAAAAAGACACTGTCTCCGCAAAAACTTGTACACACAAGTTTCAACCTCATAAAACAGCCAATAACGCAAACAACTCAAATAACTGTCAACTGATGAATGTATAAATAAAATGTGGTATTTCCACACAATGGAAGCTTTGTCAGCAACAAAAGGAATGAAGCACTGATATAAGCGATGGGCCTGAACCTTGAGAACATGAGGTTGAGTGACAGAAGCCAGTCACCAAGATCACAAGGTGCATGGTTCCATTGATGGAAATGTCCAGAGCAGGCAAGTCTAGAGACAGAAAGTAGGTGAGCAGGTGCCTGAGTGCTGGGGACATGAAGTGGGGACCAAGGGTGCTGTGTGTTAGGAGCAGACCAAGAGTGCTAACAGGTACAGGCTTTCTTTTGGGCTGATGCCTCCTAAAATCAATTGTGGGGATGGATGACAATTTTGTCAATATACTATTAATAAAAATCATTGCATTGTACACTTTAAACAAATGATTTACATGGTATACAAATTGCATGTTGATAAACCTGCTATTTAAAAAAACAGCTAGCCCAGGACAAATAAATGTGGATATTGGTATGTACAGTTAAAAAGGTGCATTAAAATTCCACTCTTAAATAAGCCTAGAAACACTGAAATGTTTCTTACACAGTAAGTATTCATTTCTTGTCAGCTCCTATCTAAATCCATCATTTTTACAGCAATCAATACAAATCAAAGAATTTCTGAAACAATTCTACCTTTTATTCAAATAGAATCACATTTGAAAATAAAGGTTCCATCGTTTAAAAACCTCTGACCTGAATTTTGGACTAGGACCAACGAGCTGGACAGTTTGTGCCAGCGGCCGTTGTAATACTCCTGCATCAGGACCAGATGAAGAGAAGGGACACAAACTATCTGTTTTCACTTTCTGTACACATGAAATTTGATCAAATAATGTGTCTTTTACAAAGCAATCCTGTAAATGAAAGATCCTGGATTTTAAAAGGTGGTGAGTTTGAGAGCTGCTTTACAACCCCACCCCAGTCATGATACTGAATATTCTCACTTTTAAATCATAAAATGAAGCTCAGCTCCAGCCTCATCCTGTGTTGCAATCACCTGACGAACCCCAGCCCCTCCTTGTCCATCTCATCCTGCAGGTAGAAACCCCACCTCTGAAAGCATCACCTTTTCCTTAGAAGGCTATCCAGTGATCAGACTTCAGTCACAGAATCCTTTGACTAAGCCCATCCTTATATAAAGAAAACCAGTTCTCTGTATGTCACTTAAAGACACCCGTGCCTCCCCAAGGCTTTTTAAATCAGGGTATATGAGTGAGGTCAGGGCAGAGACCTTAGTAACGTGCCTGGGACTGAGGCCCATTGGGTATCCACCCTGGACTTGCCATCCAGTCTGCTCCCCACCACTCAGTCCCCACCTCCCCTCCAGGGGGACAGTCCACACACTGCTCTCCACACGTGGCTCCAGCCCGCCCTCTGTCGTGCTGTCACGCACATCACTTCCCTTCCTTGGAGACACTGCCCCCCTTTCATCCCCATTAATCCCTCCCTTGTTCACATCTTACTTCTCTCGAGACCCAGCGGAAAAGGTCAACTCTCCACCGAGCTGTTTCTAAGGCCCCCTTGCCTTCAGCAAGTCTTGTGAAGTCAGGGACATGGTAGAGCCAGGGTGGCCCGCTCTCACCGTGGCACTGACAGCAGAAACAGAGGACCCGCGGCTTCCCCCAAGGAATCTGAGATCTGTCTGGGTATGGCCTGAAAGGTCTTATGAAGTCGCAGTAACCACTTATTAAAAATATTTATCTGTTCCTAAGTTAAATAAACAATTTTAATGCAAACACTCAATAGGGCATCTTCCCCATTGCTCCTAAGATCTCATCTCTCTCTGCTGCCGTGGGCATGGGAGGCTTCACTCCGTTCTGTCTTCTCTGGATCATGACAGAGTTCTGCAAGTATGTAGAAATGAGAAGAAACCAGAATCAGTTACATACAAAACGCCAATCAACTGCCAGTAATCGGCTATTGCGTCTTCCAAAACGAAACATAAAAGGGCAGGTTAAAAAAGAAACAGAAAATAAATTCTGGGACTCTAGATGATGCTTTGAGATTATTATCCATTAAACAGAAGTGATTATTCCCTTCATGGTGGTGGTAGTTTAGTTGCCAAGTCCTGTCCGACTGCTTTGCGACCCCATGAACTGTATCCCTCCAGGCTCCTCTGTCCATGGGATTTCCTAGGCAAGAATACTGGAGTGGGTTGCCATTTCCTTCTCCAGGGGATGTTCCTGACCCAGCGATAAAACCCCCATGTCCTGCATTGGAGGTAGGTTCTCTATCACTGTGCCTCCAGGGAAGTCCCATTATTCCCACAGGAATATGTCACCTGTTACTAGGATGGGGATACAGTGTTGAACTACCAGCCCAGGAGCACAGCCCACCAAGAGCTCAGGAACAACTGCCCAAAGGAGCCAACAGGTGACAACAGGTGAGTGAGCAGAGGGAAAGGAAGCCATTGGAGCCAGTGCTCAAAGAAGCAGAAATTACAATGCATATGAGAAAATGGGGACCATGGGCGGCGGTGGGGGAGGAGGCAGAAAAAGAAGCCAGATACACGTGGTGACAGGGTAAGCCTGCCGTTCCATCCACCTCTAGAAAACTAACATGATGGCAAGATACTGATCCATGTAGGACGACCCACCTCAGTTGGAGCTGCATCCTCACACGTAGGAGGGGGTGAGGCAGCCAACGAGAGTGCCCGAGGGTCCTGAGGGCACGCGGGGGATGTGGTCAGAAAGGTGGGCTTCCCACAGCCATCACTAAGGAAGGATGGTGGCTTCTGCCAAACCTCAGGATTCAGACTCATGCATAACAGATGAGTTCTGACAGAGGTGAGCGAGCCAAGCTTACCCAGAACTTCCGGCAGTTCTTATACTTCAAGAAGTGAGAGGAACACATCTCCTTGTCATAGTTGTTTTCGGCCATGCATCTGGTAGACGCATCTGATTCCTTAAATATGTAAGACAGGCAACATTTAGGAGGCAGAGTGGCATCTAAAAAACAGATACACACACTTCTGAAGCTGTGTCCCCCTGAGCAGATAACTGGAGATAGTTTCAAAACAGAATTAGCTTTCCAACTATCCCAGCATCCGTTATTCTCAAGGCCAACACCTTCCTCTTCACAGTTGGGGTCAGTTTTCTCTGCATCTGATTCACAGGAATTTGAGTCAAAGCACTGAATGAGATCAGTCAGTAACCGTTTATCGAGGAGGCTGAGGCAAGGTTCAACTTCGATGTGCTCATTCACGGCTGCAGGGAGCTTTCTGCGGGTCCCCGGGTTAGGGCTCAGCACTTTCATTCCCAGGGGCCTGAGTTTAATCCCTGGTTGGGGAACTAAGGCTGCACAGCGGGGCCAAAAGAAAAAAAAAATTCACTGCTGCACAGCAGAAGCCAAACCCCATCTCCTGACTCAGAGGGCAGGAGGCTCTCCACTCCTCCAAGTTCTCACCCAGACTTGAACGTTTGATGTTAAGGTGGTTTCGAGACCCTAAGTAAATAGCTAATGACTGGTCTACAACAAGGTAAATTAAAGTAACGACATTCATCTCAACGTATGTTTGGCTATCATTCACTCCATTATGCAAGTAAATACACTATTATGCCAGTAATTTTAATAGGTATCAATATCACTTCAAAACTGACGTGAGCCACACAGGGCTACAAGTTCAAAGGAGGGTAGCTGCCATTTGGGAATCAAAGTTTAGCTGTCTGAACTGGAAGTAGATTGGATAACAAACTTCAAAGTGAAAGGCATGATTCTGAGAGGTCATCTAAAGGAAAATTTTAAATTAAGGGCAAGTAGTTTGCTTCACAGATCTGAGAAACATGGTTTATCTAAAGCAACTTAGGAAAACTGCTGAAAACAGATTTCAAGTAGAACAAAGCCAATACTCCACGCCAAATATTTAACAAATGTGTATATTTGGAAAATGCATGTGAATCGGAAAATACAATTTTCATAGCACCAGTCCGATGGCTGCCTTATTCAAGGATGACAATGCCACAAGTTAAGAACTGCTAATTGTACCAAATAAATGCCAATAAAAGCTTACTGTAACAACAAAACATTTTGTTTACATGATATCCTTGTGAAAACCTTCAGGCTTTAAATACTCTAACTCAGTCATCAGCCCTTCACTCTCAGCGAGGTGGTTTCAGGGACATGATGAAATCATTGCTGTCAAAACATAAATTTCAGCAACCATTTAAAAATACCTACTTTCCAACTTTGCATGTTTGGACTCAAGAATTTCCTCAGTGTTGTACATGCTTATCTAGTGTTAAGAGTGACAACTAAAAGCTTGTATGTTCTACAAATTAGGGGAACTTAAAAGAGATGAGTCTTTGTCAGGTAAATGATGAATATCTAAATATGCTCTTGTGAAATAAGGATACGCAGGCCATGAATGTTTCTTGTACAAGAATAACTTTATTCAAGAATTGCAAAAAACCGATGCCCACAAAATCAGAAGACACTTATTTTTCCAACTTAACACCTGTGACAATTCAAAGCCAACCAGCTTACCGACAAGCAAGGGTTTATGTCAGGATCCCTCAGCTTCCGTGTCATCATGGGCATCCTAAGTGTCTTCTCCCTGCAGGCAGAGGTTGGGAAGGGTAACACAGTGGATGACACACAAGTCAGTTAAGCCTCATCAACTCCCCAAGTACAGTACCGGAAAAGTTAACTCTGGCACGAAGATTTCCTAGTGAGGAACTCACGCACTCTCTGTATTTTCAGAATGAAGACTTGGATGTGATTCTCCTCTACACTGACTCATGCCTCAGCACAAAGGCCTTGTTTAAACTGTTTAAGTGCATCTACTGAAATCTGACTACAGTGTTCAGAGAGAAAGATAGCTCCACTAAAATTCAGTTTTAGTTTACTCCTATTTCTAAAGGTCGCTCAGTGGTAAAGAATCCGCCGGCCAATGCAGGAGACAAGAGTTCTATCCCTGGGTTGGAAAGATCTCCTGAAGGTGGTAATGACAACCCACTCCAGTATTCTTGCCTGGAGAATTCCATGGACGGAGGAGCCTGGTGGGCTACAGTCTATGAGGTTGCAGAGTCAGACTGACTTTCAGTGACTAAAAGCCAACAGTATCTATAGACTAAGCAATTAAATGTATTAACAAAATAAAAATACAGCATGCACTCTAATGATTACTTCCTTATTATACACTGATTAGCACACAAAATATGGGTGGAATAATTTAGTAAAACCCAACTTCAGCAAAACTGTCAACTGCTACTGCTGCTACTGCTAAGTCACCTCAGTCGTGTCTGACTCTGTGCGACCCCATAGATGGCAGCCCACCAGGCTCCCCTGTCCCTGGGATTCTCCCGGCAAGAACACTGGAGTGGGTTGCCATTTCCTTCTCCAGTGCACGAAAGTGAAAAGTGAAAGTGAAGTCGCTCAGTCGTGTCCAACTCTTAGTGACCCCATGGACTGCAGCCTACCAGGCTCCTCCATCCATGGGATTTTCCAGGCAAGAGTACTGGAGTGGGGTGCCATTGCCTTCTCAAGTACCTGAATGTCTCCTCTATGGCCTGTCCTGTGTTGGCCAATATACCAAAAAAAAAAAAAAAACACCACCCAAGTTATTAGTCAGTGGACATTTTGAAAAGTTAAAAAAAAAAGAAATCTGCAACTTAACTTCCCAAAGGCATCTTCTATTTAACTGACGCTTCCAGGGATAAAGGAAGTGAGGGAACACCACTGCCGCCCATTCATCTTCTGGCTAAAGCCCTATAGGCATACAGCTCAAGCCTTTATCAATTAAAGATGATCACAGTTCTCTAGGATCCAATTAGGGATTCCAGGTCAAATCATATACTCTTATAACAAGTACCTCTATATCCCAGGACAACTGCCTCTCTAATGAATCTAACTGAAATTGGTATGCCTGTTATCTTCAAAGACACATCATAGAAAGGAACTAGAAGAATTTTTTTAAAAAACTCAAC
The DNA here is from genome assembly GCF_054371585.1 of Giraffa tippelskirchi. Classification (NCBI taxonomy): domain Eukaryota; kingdom Metazoa; phylum Chordata; class Mammalia; order Artiodactyla; family Giraffidae; genus Giraffa; species Giraffa tippelskirchi. The sequence goes on from NC_137280.1 coordinate 54,344,734, forward strand.
TACTTGTTAATTAAACGCAATTCTTTATTTCAACATATTGGCATATTATCAATGAGCCACCCACAAATATTTTTAAATGCTCTGCGCTAACTTTATGGAATTTACTCCTGAATTTCGCTCTAGCTTAACTGTCTTTTACCTAAAGATCAAAGAAGAAGGCAGCAAATAATGTAGGATGACCTAACCAAAACACCAATGAATAAAAAACTGCATCAGTATAACTAGACAGAGCTCTGAACTTTTGTACAAAATGGTTTCTACCTTCCTTCCCCAAGATGGGACCATCAAAAAATATGAGCCATGTTAAAAGAAATAAAGTACGCTCAGGAAAAACAATCTAACCTCCATAAACTCCTGAAAAGTGGAGGTATTCTAGGATCATGAGTCAACTAGTTCCCTTTCTCTTTTACAAGAAATATCAGGATGTCCAAGCTAAAGAAGGGTGGAAAAAAGTCTAACCATTCCGGGTCCTTTCAGTAAGCAATCCTTCTATTTTATGATCTTCATTGACCAATACATGAGTACACCTAGCTAACAGAAACCTCTTGGCAGAAAGAAAATTCAAGATGCTGTTCAACTGTACCTAGAAGCTTCTTCCTCTCCTGAACACAATTCCTTTGCAGGCTTGACTTCTTCCTAAGACAGGTAAGGGCACAAAATGAACTCACGGCTTTCTTGTCTACATGTGTCCCATGCTCTGAGCACAGACCTCTGCTCCGTTGTTCACACTCTTTGGATGTAATCTCAACAACGATCGGACGCAGACTGAACTCAGGTCGCTCCCCTTCCGTGAAAGTGTTCTACTTTTTATCACCATCGTCGGTTAGAAATTCTTTAAAAACCACACCTAGGTAGCATCACATATACCGAATCAGGTTTGCTGTAGGAGTTTATTCATCGTTCCTTTCCTTTCCCTTCCGGGTTCTAAATAGCAGTCAATCTAAGTTTGGATTTCCGACTGTCACCTGCTCTGCACAAATCCACATGTAATGACTGGAAATGAAGAGGAAATGTCAGTTTACAGTGAGGAGCGGGGCTGAAAGCGGGTGTTCCGCTAGGGAGGCCTTATCTACTTACTCTCTGAACGTAACAAATAAACGTGCCTAAGCTCTGTCCGCAGAGGACAGAAAGAAACCAACGATTTGAGGGAGGTCCCTCAAAAAAGCACAGCACGTTTGAGGAAGAACTCTCAACTCTTTTTGCAAAGGGCAAACTGCTTTAACAAGTATTTCTTGACTTTTCATCCAGTGTTTCCACGTCCCCACTCGGAGCAGCTCTGCAAGGGAAGGGAACGCTGCTGACCCGTCCAAGGCCCCCCGCCACCACCACCGCCCCGAGGCTGTCCGAGCCCAGACAGGGCTGCGGGCCTCCCCACCGCAGGAGCAGCCGTCGGGAACCCGCAACGCGTCCGGCGAGGCATTTGAGCCTCCAACGTACGTCTGGGAGCAGGCTGCGGATCAGGAAGTCGGGGTGGCCCTGCGGAGGGGGCGGGGAAGGTGTGAGGAGACCCCGGAGCGAGGCGAGCCCCAAGCCCGCGGCCTCCCGACAGCTGCCCGTCCAAACGCGTGAGCGGTGGGCGCAGGTGAACACACCTTGCTCTCACTTTCGACGGCACCCAGGAAGGCAGGGGGCGAGGAAAACGCAGGAAACTGGGGGCGCGGGGCGGTTACGCTTCAAAAGCTGGGAAGGAAGTGTGAAGGAAGGGCTGGGGGTGCCCGGGAAGGGGGCACCTCCCTCGCCCCCGGCCCGAGAAGACTCCCGTTGCCACGAGAAAGCGCAACGGCAAGAGGCCCGCGCCCAGGCGAGGCCTGGTGGAGGCGGCTTCACGCCGGAGACGCGACTGCGGATCTCGCGGCGGCCCGGGCGCGCCAGTCTCTTCCCGCAGCCCTGCAGCCGCCGCGGAGGGAAAGGCGGGCGGGGGGGAGCGGGGGGTGGGGCGGGGAAACCACTCACCTCGGGCGGCCGCTCCGCCAGCGCCCAGGCCGTCTCCAGCTCCAAACACGTCAATGGCTCACGCAGCTGGGCCTTAAGTAGCGCGCATCCCAACGTGCTGCCCCCGCTCCTCGGCGGCCGCCGACCCAATCAGCGTGCCCCGCCGCCTGACTGACAGCCGAGCGGGGCCCGGCGCGGCGGGGGCGGGCGGGCCTCGCCCCGCCCCCTGTCTGCGGGAGGAGGGCCGAGGCGGGAGGAGTAGGCGGGGCGGCACTCGCGATCCCGCCTCCGCCCCCGCCCCGCCGCGCCCCCGGCGCCGACGCCCGCCTCTTAACACTTCGGCTTGACGGGCGGCTCGACAGGCCAATCGGAGGGCGCGGCTGCGGCGGCGGTGGCACCCAGTGGCCGGCCCCGGGGCGGAGCGCGCGGGGAAGGGCGAGGGGGGGCGGGCGCAGCGGCGGGCGGGGGCAGGGGGCGGGCCGGCGGGAGGCGGGGGCGGCGGCCGAGCGGGTCGGGGGAGGCGGCGGTGGGCGCGACGTCGGCGGCGGCGGCGGCGGCGGCGGCGGCAGCTGCAAGTTGGGCTGCAGGGGCAGCGCATACACTACAATGGCTGCTGGAAAGAGGCGTAAGGAAACAATTTCCAGGCCCGCCGCGTCCAGCCCGAAATATGAGAAAAAAATTATTAGAAATTCCGCGGGCGGTGTAAAGGCGGCGGACGGGCCGGAGGGAGGATGTTAAAGCCCCGCGGTGAGTTCTCCCGGGGTCCGGGGCGGCGGAGAGGCGTTTAGCGGGAGAAATATCAGGGTTATTTAAATTATGGGACTCGCTGAGGGGGCAGAGGAGCCGCGGCGGCGAAAGGAGGAGGAAAAAGTTTGTGCTGCTCTCAGCCCCTGCTCAGGACCCCAGAGAGAAAAATAATAATAAAAAATAAAATAAAAATAATCGGGCGGGGGTGCGGGGACTCCCGAAGTCGCTTCTGACAGGGCAGGGGGCGATGCGGCTGGAGACCCGAAGGTGAGGTCGGTGGGAAAAAAAAAAACCCCTTTATTCAGGGTCTGGAAAGTTTGAAAAGTTTTCCTCCTCCTCCGCCTCCTCTCTGGTGCTGCGAATATTGTGACAGCGGCAGCGGCAGCAGCGAGAGCGGAAGACATTAGAGACCCGAAAAATAAGGGAAAAATTAATATAAATTCGGTTTTGAGAGTAAACTCTCCGCATTTTCTACCAAAACATCCCGGGGGAAGGTGGGTCCCCAAAGGGCCTGGCGGAAACCCGCAGTCGGCAATATTTGGGGGGCACTTGGAGTGACTTGGGGGGAACTTTGCCCCTTTTTTCAAAAGAGGTTTTTCTTTTTTGGAGAAATGCATTTGTTTTCGCCCTTTCCTCAGGTGGGCGAGTCGGGGTCGGGGTGCGGGGTCTGCGAGGAGGTGTGAGCCCCGGGTGTGTGGCTGCGGGGGGGGAGGGGGGTGCTAAATGAAAGCAGGAGATCTGCACAGACCAGGGACAGCTTGTTGTCAGTATCATAAACAACCAAAATGGAGGGAGAACTCAGGCATATAACCAAATAAAAATTTTTTAAAAATCGCAAAAAAATCCCAAAAAATCCGGGATGCTCCCCCTTTTCTCGCTCAAGGTAAAAGGATGAACCGCCTTTCCCCTGAAGTCCATTTTGACTTTGCAGGGACCAAGGAGTTAATATTTATTTATTTTTTCAAAACTTTCGAAGGGCAAAAGCCTTTTATAACTCAACCGACAATGAGAAAACGTGAAAATCCGATGCTCGAGAAGGAGGGGGAGGGGGGGGAGGTGGTAGTGCAGAAACTGCTAAACTTATTGGTAATGTGGGCTGATCTGACATAAGATAAACACTATATTTGCTATTTTATAACTCTGTTTTAATGATCGTTGCGGGGTTTTTTTTTCTCCCCCCCGGTGGAAAAAAAAAAAAAGTGATGCCATTTTCTTAATAGAGTTAATATGTGTGATTGGAAGAATAAACCCTTTCGGCTTTGAATTGCATTTTCGTCGCATTTATGCTTCAGGTTTTGTTGGTGGCTCCCTCCTTTCTTTAAACTAGGCTCTACAGAGGAGGGGTAGAGAGGTGGTGGTGCACACAGAGGCTGGTGTGCAAGACTGGAGCACCTTTTGGGGTGGGGTGGGGAGTTACTGAGCTGCTCGCCTCCTGACACGTTTGCTTCACCTGCTCATCCTCAGGAAAGAATGTCCAGCCGAGGTTTTCTGGTTTTATGTATAGAAAAGGATGGTGCCTCTTGCATCACAGTGAAGTTAATGGGAAAGTGCTGCTGATGTTGGTTTCCACGTGGGATGTGGGACAGAGCAGGGCATTTTAAAGGGACAGCTTCTCTTTTCTTATGATTTTTCATCACCTACACAGAAGCCCTGAGTGAGGACCAGCAGCAGAGGTGCTGGGAGGGTGTGGTGATGGAAGAGCCTCCTCTTTCCATGACTCAAATGCACCCACCTTTAGCAGTGATGGAGGGAAAGGAGGGCTAAAGCAGGCTCAACAGAAGATGGATATTGTGTAGATCAGTTTGTTTCCAAGCTGTTCTTTTGTGTAACAAGCCCTCCCAGGAACTTTGCATGTTACATTGCTGTGCTCTGGAAGCTGATTTTGGAAGGAATTGTGGAAAAATGGAAATAGTTTAAGGTGTGTGGTGTAATGGTATAGCATTATTGAACAGTTATGAATTCTGTGCAGTGAGATCAAAGAGCTGTGTATGCCCATAATATGATTTTACAGCCATTTTGTAAAAGCTGTAAAATACCTAATATTCAATTTGGCTTAAGGTACACTGAGGACTTCTGGTTGAAAACTACAGACAGAGTGGTGGAGATTCTTTTACTCTGTAAGCAGTAGGCATTTCTTTAAGGGAAAAAAAAAGCACATACACCAACACCATGGAAAAGTTTACACATACCCATTTTAAAGCCCCATCCTATACATGTGCAGTAACTCTGTGCCTCTGAAATGAAAAGGTTTTAAAGTCCTGTGATCTACCAGTTGACATCTTTTAAGTTGAATTTATTTGTGTTATTTAACAGGAAATGTTTACTGATCATAAACTACTATTGACTCTGATGGCTTAGATTTTCACAGTATTTTCAAAATTGAAAATATGTAAGTTGTGTGCTGTACTCTATTGGACATTAAGGTTCACCTTGAATAGAATTTACTTGTGTTCTGTTTTCCACGGGTATATGAAGTTTCTGGAATAGATGCCTATTTTCCTTTGTTTTTGTGATTTATAGAAATGGATTAAAGTAAGGACTGGATTTTTAGGCTTCTTATACAGAATATTTTTTCTGGCCATACTGTACAAACAAATTATTATTTTGAAGTCTGGTGTATGTTAACCTGTGTTCACATCTGAACTCTTACCTGCACCTTTCTGTAAATACCTCCATAGTAGCAGTTACATCCCTATAGTGTGGTTTCTGATTTTGGAAGCAATTGCAGCTTTCTAAGAACTCATTAAAAAAATTAATCCCATGAACCACTGTTAAATCAAAATTGATTGGAAAGTGATTAAAGTGTCAGTGGAGAAGGGAAACTACCCCTCCCCCAAATAATCTTTGCAGAAGTTTCATGATGCCATTAATACTTATAAAACCTTTGAAATTTATCTTACATGTTCATTGTAGTTTGGCTGGAGACAGTTACATTGACTGTAAGTAGTCAAATTCAGTATGGATTTAAAATAAGTGAGACTTTTAGATCTTGAATAGTTGCCACTTTGACAAACCAGTTACTAATATCAATAAATTCAGTTTCTATAAATGTGAAGGAAAAGTATTTCTTCCAGTTACATGAGACCATGGAGTTATTCAGTTTGCTTGGACACTTCACATTATGATTAGTTTATTGTCATACTAAATAAAAGTGCTGGTATTGTGATTTTTTTTTTTTTCTATATCACAAAAGGTGGTATGAAACCTTCTTCATGTTTGGGTTTTACACACCTGGCTACTTGTCTGAATCAGAAAATGCACTCAAAGCACACATATATAAAACCTGTAATTCCTTGGAGAGTCTCATTTAGCTGGGACATAGTATAATTACTCATTTGAATTGATTGTACTGAGCTTTTGTAATACCTAAGAAATACTACTGTTGAACATCCTTTTTCTGAAGCTACTATTAAATTGTACCAATTAACAGAAATAAGTTAAGGCTGTTGTATACTCATAATCTTTATTTCAGGTAGAATTAGAGAAGCCTCATAGATGGAGATGCTTATTTGAAATTTATATGCCTAATTTTGCTATTGGACATTCTATAAGGAATTTAGCTGCTATGGAAGATGATTTATAAATATGGGCTAATTCTGATAAAATTCAACATCTGCATATTTATTAAAATCTAAATATTTTAATAAACAGACATTTTATAGCTAAATAAATTAGTGAATATGTTTTTATCAGTGTATTTTCGAAGTTGTAAGGGTACTCTTGGTGTTTTAAAATCATACAAAGGTGTTCTTTTTTTTCCTTTGTTTTTAACATAATCCTGGTTGTCACTATATACATTTTGGTTTGGTATTCTGGAAATTTTCCTTTCTAAGGATTAAATTGTTATTTGCTGAATGAAATATAATGCTGCTATCTTTGAGATTTGAAAAGCTTGAGAACTAAAACATGTATCTATAGCTGTCTTTGAAGTTTTGTTTTGATAATCATTTGCCCCTTGAGCTGTGTAATCAAAATATTGGTTCCTTCCAGGAATGTTTTAATGTTTTTTATTTAGAATCTTGTTCTTTGGAAAATTAATATGTCTGAAAAGTTACCTGTGACACACACATATATACACACAGACACACACCCAAGAAAAAGTTTTACTGAGTAACTTTACTTACACAATCGGGAATACTTGTTCTTTTTGATGTGTTTCCAAATGTATAGGAAATAAATAAAAATTTTCCTCTTTATGTTGATAACATCTTAGATTCTTTAGTTAAGTTATTTGAGTAAGGGAAGAGTTTAAGAAGAAGGCAAGAACAACTGAATGTGTTCAACAAATCCAGGATAGTGAATATGTTCAAGGTAAAAAGGCTAAAAATTGTCCCTTGAGGCATTTTTTAAATGTTTCAAGAACCTGATAAACACCTTATCTGAAACATCAAATACTTGGAAAATATATCAGACACTGCAGAGGAGCAAAAATGGACCCTTAATTTCTTTAATTGTAACAGGAATTAATGTAGGCATCATCTTTAACCAATTAGTAAGTGTTTAGGTAACCTTGGAAAAGTATTTACAAATAAGTTAAATGTGAGGGCAGGGTGCAGTGAATTGATGAACTGAAAGTTAACTATGATTTTAGAATTCATGCAGGGGAATTCTTTCCCATTTTACAATAAGACCACTTTGGAGGTAACTAATTTTTACCTTTGTGTGTATTTCAGTACCTAATTTTGTCTTTTTTTGAAAAAGCCTGAACCTGACATCTGCTGTGTTACTACATTTCTTTTATAACAAGGCAACTTTTATATCTCATTAGCAAATTTAATTTGAGAAATTAAATGCAAAATTTTACATCATAACATTTTCTGAAAGTACTGATGTGTAGTTATTAACATTTGAAGTTGTGAGAAATATACATGTATGAAAGCCTAGTAGACATTATTGCAGGGGCATAATTTGATTTTTAGTTTTAAATCGCTTGGTCTAGTGCCCAGTAGTTTACATTCTACCCTGGGTGTCCACCTGTCTCTGCCTCCTCCCTCCAGGGTAGTATTGACAAGGATGTGGTGATGAGGAACTACCAAGGGTGCTTTGGTATTTTTGCTTTCTGATTTTGTGTATGCACTGACTGCTGTGTGTTATTCAAGTGTTAAGGTTTTCTTTTTTTTTTTCTTAATGCTTATCAGAGAACAAAATCCCAATTTTAGAAAAGAATATCTCATTTTTAAAAAGTGAAGTAGTGTGATACTGCATTAAAATTGTTAGTATTTAAAAGTCCCTGGATGTCTTGTAAACAGAGTTATTGCAGGGACATGGCATTAAAACTAACCACAGTGTGTGGGGGGAATTTGAGATGGCAACACAAGAAATGGGTATGCCTATGTAGAATGAATGAATTTAGGCAGTTGTATCCTAGGTTAATAGGAGGAGCAATTTGCTTGAAGTGTTTCCCTGTGTTTTTTTAAAGTGAAGACTTTTTCCTAATCTAAATACATAGAAAACCTAGAAATATGAATGTGTTAGAAAGCAAAAATGTTGTTTTTGATGTTTTTTTTTTTTCTTAAAAAAAATTGTAAGGAAAAGTGTATTATAAGAACCTAAGTGTGGACTAAAATGTCCAAAGTTAATGGGGAAAGAACTAGGTACATGAGAATATCAGATTTAATCATGGTAAATTTAAAATTTGACTTCTGTGAATAAAGAATAGCTAACTATAAAGCAAATAATAGTAAATTTACTCCCCCAAAATGAGAGTGATAACTGGGGGAATCTGTAAGAGAGTATTTTTAATACAAATTGCTGGTTTATGGTAACCTTTTAAAAATAGATTCCTCCTCAATTTTTCCTCTGTATCTTTAGAGTTGTAGTAACCTAAATTAAACTCTAAGAATAATGTGTAGCGGTTATTTGGAATACTTTATTTTTAAATAAGGAAAAATGATTTTTTGTTATTTTTTTAAAAGAGTAAAGATTATTTCAAATGTGTACCTAAGTGAAGTGTTCTGAAAAATCTTAGAAACTGTTGAAAATTATTTTCTTAATTCTTTATCAGAAACTTTAAAACTTCCCATTAAGTTAATGAAATAAATTTTAAAACCTTAGTCTGAGAACAGTGTACTTTGTGGACTTTTGTTTAGGGCAGTTTAAGTCATTTCTTCCAGACTCAGTAACATTTTAAAAGCTTTTCACAAGGTAAAGATAAGAACACTCACAAACTTTTTGATTTCTGAAGTGTTTTTAGGGGTTGGCTGACAGTTACAGAAATTTTCTTCCCCATTTATTAATTAGCAGTTGATTTTCTGAAGGAGAATCTAGACCTATTACAGTATTGTGTTCGAGGGTGGAATTTTCTTTTAATATTAGAGAATATTTTGAGGGTAAAGGAGGCATCTTTTCTTCAAGAGTCTCAGCAGACTGTGGTTATCTGCCATGGCAGAGCCTTGAGCCCTACCTTTTTTTGAGAGTCAGAGACTCATTTTAGGCTTTCAGATAGTAAATATTTGAATTATTGTCTCAAACCAATGTTGGAATTGCACATTGTTTATTGATTATTTATGATATCCTATCTTTTAGTTTCTGAATATGAAAATGTTGATAGTCAGATGAAATGCTACAACTACAAGGCTGCCAACCTATTTTTTTGAAAAATTTTATCTTTTAAATCAATAGTTTGACATTAGAGCCTTGAGTTTTGAGATACATTTGTGGAGATTGTTCAACTAGAAGTCAGAGAATGAGGAATTTAGTCCCTTTGACTAATAGAATTAGAAAAATGTTCTAATCAATTTTTTTCCGCTTGAAGATATTTTAGTAAAAAGTTGACTGAATTGTTCTTAATCAGAAGAATTTTAAGAAATTGAGCCTGAAAGCTTGAGGTAGTTCAAATGTGCAGGTTCAAAATAGCTCCAGTTGAATTTTAGATTCAGTAGCTTTTCTCAATAACTTTTTATTTCCTTGTATTGCCTTAATGCTGGAATTACATAGAGCCCGCATCACTTTTCATCATATTCTAAAACAGTTACACTAATAGGTTTTATTTTTATTAACTTTAGACAATGAAATGAAAATACTATTTTATATAAGGGTACATTACCTTTTTAAAACTATTTTGTGCATTTCCTAAATTTAATTTCTCTAACTGTTCCATTCCAAGGAAGAGAAACTATCTCCTTTACTTTAAAACTAAATTTGCTCTAAATTTGCAATTTATGGGAGAGTTGTCACTTTATATGTTTCGATAAGATCTATTATAACCTTAAACGTAAATGTTAATATGATTACCATATCTGATTATAAACCATATCTCAAACATGAATTTGCTCCCCTTCTTCTAAAATTGTTTTCTGAATAAAACTGAGAAAATATTTTTCATGTGTTTTTCTCATTTGTTATTGTCTGAAGTAATTTAATTGGGTAAGTTTTCAATTTCAATTATATTCCTCTTCTAATATTAATAGAATTTTACCTAAAATTACTATTCAGATATACAGTGTCTCAGCAGTAAAATAGAACTAGATATATAATAAAATAGTTAATTATACTATGAATGGTGGAAGCAGTCCTAGTAGTTCTTATTTGGAATAGTTTAAAATGGCTCAAACAAACTGCCCATGAGTATAAGGCATACCTCTAACAGCAGTTAGTGATATTTTATAGTTTTCTTTTTGTGCTTCATAAAGTTTGAGCATTCTCAGAACTACTGTCATGCAATAAATAACTGATTTAACTATGCCCCGTGTAAAGTACACATATCAGGTTTAGCTTTTAATATAAGTTGCTTTAGCTTTCTTATAAGAAAACTGAGTAAGACAGATGTCCCTTAGTTATAATTTGGTGGACATCACATCTTAAAAGGTATTATGGGTAAAACATATTATCATAATCACTTACCCAAATCAAAATGAAAGTAAACTATCCAGTAATTGTTTTAATTAGACATAGAATGATGGTTTTAAATATTTAGCTAGATAACTTGATGTACTGCTGAAATATAGGGAATTTTAATTGAAAGTTATTATTGTACCTGAATCTGTTTTTGTATGCCTCAGAAGTTTGTAAACAGAAGTGAACACATGTAAAAGTCTGGTAGTTTACAGATGTTCCTAAACATCTATCCTTTGACAGTTAATGAAAATGTATTTTTTAAATATATGGGCAAAATTATTTCAATAATTATAACATTCAATTATTATACTTATTTTTCAAAGAAAAGTGGAGATGAATGGTTTAGTGTTGCTTATATCTCTATCAGTTGCATATTCATTGCATTTGAAATTTTAATCAATAAAGCATTTGATATTTTAGGGATATTTTAGGCTTTTTTATTTTTTTTTCAGTAGTATAACAATGTTTTCCTTAAAACCCTTTCTTTTTGGACATTATAATCTATTTAAGATAGTTACTTCAAAACTTTAACTACTTTTATTTAATTAGAGAATTTCTGTTCCCTAGATCATGTTATTCTTAAAAGAAGTTCCTATCTTGAAACACTCTTTAATCATAGCTAAGGTTATCTTTTTAAATATATGCTAGAAGCTTTTCTTCTTTCTGGAGTTAGGCATTTATCACTATGAACTTACCTCTCAGAACTGCTTTTGCTGCATCCCATCAATTTTGGTATGTTCCATTTTCATTTTCATTTATCTCAAAGGTTTTTGTTTTTTAATTTCTCTTTTGATATCTTCTTTGACCCTTTGGTTGTTGAGTAGCATTTTGTTTTATCTCCACATATTTAGAAATTTTCTGGTTTTCTTCATGTAATTGTCCTCTTAGTTTCATACCATTGTGGTTCAGAAAAGATATTTGATGTGATTTCGGTTCTCTTAAATTTATTGGCACTTGTTTTGTGACCTAACATATAGTCTGTCTTGGAAAAATGCTTCATGTGCACTTGAGAAGAATGTGTATTCTGTTGCTTTTGGATAGAATGTTCTGCAAATATGCATTAAGTCTACCAGATCTAACATGTCATTTAAGGCTGATATTTCCTTATTTTCTTTCTGGATGATCTAACCATTGGTGTAAGTTGGGTTTTAAAGTTCTGTTCTATTATTGTATTGCTGTCTATTTCTCTCTATGTTTGCTTTATATACTTAGGTGCTCCTATGTTGGGTACATGAATATTCACAGATGTTATATCTTCTTGTTCAAATAAACAACCTAACTTTCAGAGATATTTTAGGAACTAGAAAAAGAGCTCAAGGAACTAGAAAAAGAAAGGACGGAAACATGAAAGATTAGAGAAAAAATGAAATAGAGACTAAAAAGATAATAGAAAAAATCAATGAAGCTAAGAGCTGGTTCTTTGAAAAGGTAAATAAATTGACAACCTTTAGCTAGACTCATCCCTCCAAAAAAGAGGACTAAAATAAAATAAGAAATGGAAGCAAGTAAATTATCATATGTGAAACGCATCGCCAGTCCAGGTTCAATGCATGATGCAGGGTGCTTGGGGCTGGTGCACCGGGATGACCCAGAGGGATGGGATGGGGAGGGAGGTGGAAGGGGGGGTTCTGGAAGGGGAAAACATGTACACCCATGGTGGATTCATGTCAATGTATGGCAAAACAAATACAATATTGTAAAATTAAAAAATAGAAAATAAACGAATTTAATTAAAATAATAATAATGAAAAAAAGAGAGAGATAGTACAACTAATAGCACAAAAATACAAAGCATCCTGAGACTGCTATGAGCAGCTATACACCAACAAATTGGACAACCTAAAAATGGACGGATTTCTAGAAACATAACAACCTACCAAGACCGAATCATGACAAAAGAGAACATCAGAACAAATGAGTTACTGTTAAGGAGATTGAATCAGCAATTAAAACTTCCCAACAATCAGAGGTCTGGGATCAACCAGATGCCTTCACTGGTGAATGCTACCAAACATTAAAGAAGACTAACAGGCATGCCTCATCTTGTTGTGCTCTATAGGTATTGTGTTTCTCACAAATTAAAGGTTTGTGACAATCCTGAATCAAGCAAGTCTGTTTTTGCCATTTTTTCCAACAGCTTGTATTCACTTCTGTGTCACATTTTGGTAGTTCTCACAATATTTCAAACTTTTTCATCATTACTATATTTGTTACGGTGATCTGTCATCAATGATCTTTGATGTTACTATTGCAAAAAAAATGACAACTCATTGAAGGTGTAGATAATGATTAGTATTGTTTAGCAATAAAGTATTTTTTAATTGAATTGTTTTTTAAGACATTCTGTTGCACACTTAATAGACTACAGGATAGTGTGAACATAAATTTTATATGTACTGGGAAAAAAAATCATGTGACTTGCTTTTTGCAATATTTGCTATATTGCAGTGGTCTGGAACCAATCCTGCAATATCTTTGAGGTATGCTTGCAATTTCAATCCTTCTCAAACTCTTCCAAAAAACAGAAGAGGAGGGAACTCTTCCAAACCTATTTTACAAGGCCAGCATTACCCTGATACCAAAACCAGACAGAATGCCGCAAGTAAAGAACCTCATAGACCAGTATCTTTGATGAATGGGCTTCCCAGGTGGCTCAGTAAAGAATCCACCTGCCACTGTGGGAGACTCGGGAGACATGTGTTTGATCCCTGGGTTGGGAAGATCCCCTGGAGTAGGAAACAGCAACCCACTCCAGTATTCTGTCCTGGAAAATTCCATGGACAGAGGAGCCTGGTGGGCTACAGTCCATGGGGTCACAAAAGAGTCAGACACAGCTGAGCAACTGAATAAGCAGGCATGCATCTTTGATGAACATAGATGCAAAAATGCTCAAAAAAGCATTAGCCAACCAAATTCAATAATACGTTAAAAGGACCGTACACCATGATTAAATGGTATTTATTCCAGGGATGCAAGGATGGTTCAACATCCACAAATCAGTGTGATATGTCACATTAACAGATTGAAGGATTAAAATTATATGATCATTTCAATAGGTATAGAATAGGCATTTAACAAAATTTAATATTTATTTATGATAAAAAAAAAAAACTTTCAACAAATCAAGTATAGAGGGAATGTACCTGAACATAGTTATGACCGTATATGGGAAGCTCAGAGCTAACATCATACTCAGTGGTGAGAACCTTTTCTCACTCAAAGGTGAAAACCTTTTCCTTGATGATCAGGAGGAAAAGACGGATACCTACTTTGACCACTTTTATTCAACACAGTATTGGAAGTCCTGGCCAGCCCAGTTAGGCAAGAAAAAGAAATAGAAGGCATCCAAATGGGAAAGGAGGAAATAAAATTGTCACTATTTGCAGATGGCATGATACTTTATATAGAAAACCCTAAAGACTCTCCCCTGACCAAAAAATAAAAAAACTGTTAGAACTAGTAAATGAATTCAGTAAAGTTGCAAGATATAAAATCCGTATAAAAAAAAATCTATATGTTGCATTTCTATATGTTAATAATGAACTATCCAAAAGAGAAATTAAGAAAACCATCCCACTTAAAATTGTGAAAGACCATATGCTGAAAACTGTTAAGACATTGATGAAAGAAATTGAAGAAGTCACAAATAAATTGAAAGATATCCTTTGCTCATGGATTAGAAGAGTTAACATTGTTTAAATGTCCATATTTCCCAAAGCAATCTACAGATTCATTGTAATCACTATCAAAATTCCAAAGGCATTTCTCAGAGAAATAGAACAAACAATCTTAAAATTTATATGAAACCATAAAAGACTTGGAGTACCCAAAGGAATCTTGTGAAAGAAGACCAAGCTGGAGGCTTCACACTTCCTTAGTTTCAAACTATACAAAGCTATAGTAAGAGAATAGTATGGTATCAGAATAAAAACAGACACATAGATCAATGGACCGGAATAGAGAGCTTAGAAATAAACCCATGCATTTTTGGTCAATTAATACATGACGAAGGAGCCAAGAATATACAGTGGGGAAAGGACAGTCTCTTCAATAAATCATGTTGAGAAAACTGGAAGCCATATGCAAGAGAATGGAACTGGACCACAATCTTAAACTATACACAAAAGTTAACTCACAATGAATTAAAGACTTGAACATAGGACCTGAAAACATAAAACTCCTAGAAGCAAACATAGGCAGTAAGCTCCTTGACACAGGTCTTGGCAATGATTATTTTTAATCTGACATCAAAAGCGAAAGCAGTAAAGGCAGAAATCGAAAAGTGACATTACATCAAACTAAAGCTTTCTCCACAGCAAAGGAAATCATCAACAGAATTAACAGACAACTTACTGAATGCGAGAAAATATTTGCACATCATATATCTGATTAGGGACTAATATTCAAAATATATAAAGAAGTCATATAGCTCAAAAGCAAAAAAAAAAAAAAAAATCCAATTAAAAATGGGCAGATCGGAGTAAGCATTTTTCCCAAGAAAACATGCAGATAGCCAACAGGTTCATGAAAAGACGCTCAAGATAGTTAATCGTTAGGGAAATGCAAATCAAAACCACAGTGAGATAATACCTCACAGCTGTTAGGATGGCTGTTAAAAAAAAGCTAGAAATAACAAGTGCTGGCGAGGATATGGAGAAAAGGGAACCCTTGTGAACTGTTGGCGGTGTAAACTGGTGCAGTCACTATAGAAAAAACAGTATAGAGTTTCCTCAAAAGATTAAAAATAGAAATATTGCATGATCCAACAATTCTACTTCTGGGTATTTAGCCAAAGAAAACAAAAATAGTGACTCAAAAAGGTATATGCACCCCCATGTTCATTGCAGCATTATTTACAATTGGCAGGATATGAAAACAATTTAAGTGTCCATTAGTGAATGAAGGGATAAGGAAGATGTCGCATACATGTGCATGTGTGAGATATATATTAGTTCATCCATAAAAGAGAATGATGCCATTGATGACAAAATGGATGGACCTCAGAGGTCTGTGTGAAATAAGTCAGAGATAGGTGCACACCATATGATCTCTCCTATGTGGGATCTAATAAATAATTTTTTAAAAACCCACGCTCACAGATACATAGAGCAGATTGGTGGTTACCAGAGGCAAGGGTGGGAGATGGGAGAAATGGATGAACTGCTTTTGGTTTTGGTTTTGAGTTTAAATAAATTGGAAGCAAAAACAGCAAAAAATATACACTAGAGATCCAATTGGTGTGCTTAAGCATTGGATCTGATGTGGTGCTTCAATTTCATCGTACTCATCTCACCTATTATCAGCCAGTGCAGGAAGAGGAAGAGAAAGCAATTTGTTTTGAGAGAAGGGCAGTTGATCATATTCAGGGGCTGACTCATAAGAGCTTTTCTAAAAGGCATGATACCTCTGCCAGAATTAAAAGGAATTTCTTAATTAAAACCATAATACCCGTGTGTCTAAGAAGTGTTTTCATAATCAGATTTCAGGCACACTTGTGTTCCTGCACTGGCCCTTCCAAGTGTTCTGCTGTTTGCACGTATTTGCTCTCAGTGCTGCCACCCTGTGTATGGCAGTGCCTCTGTCCTGTCTGCACTAATTTTCTGTGTGTGTGTGTGTGTGTGTGTGTGTGTGTGTGTGTGTGTGTGTTGTATGAAGCGATAGTGTCCAAAACTACTTCGGGAGAATGAACAAGCATATTACAATAAATTTTAAAGATATTTTAGTATACCCTACCCTGTGTTTAGTGCTGTACTAAATCTAGACTTTTAAAGGTTACACAATTCAGAAATATGGTATTCAGTTGCCAAAAATGAAATTTGGGGGATGTTTAAAAGACAAATACCTTTATCTGTTTCATCTGTCACTTCACTAAAACAAGGTGGATTACACTAGTAATTTCAAAATAGCTTGAAATTAGTGAAATATGAAAGCAGAGGGTTTGATCCTTTAAAGTTGAGAAATATTATAAGATCTTTTGTTTCAGCCAAGTTTTAGTTAAAAGTTCTTCCTAGCAAAAGCAAAACCAAAAATGAGCACAAAAGAGACTGTTTCTGTTTAAAAGAAAAAGAAACTAAATTTGATTGGTTAAATTATTCCCTGAATCATTAGCCAACATGACTTTTAAATTATATCACCCCAAATATTTTGAGTATTAATACTGTGCATCAGCCATAAAGTAGTTCACCTGGATAGCAATCTCTGTTTTCACCTATATTATCTCATTTAATTTTTACTGCAATCTTGTGAGATAGGAAGTGCAAGCGTAATGTGTATGCAAGGAACAGTAATGACTTTAGAAACTGAAATTATGTTACTTTTTGTGAGCAAGTCTCTAGACTGTACAGGTCATAGAAGCTCAATACATTAATTTGCTAGAGAGTAAACCTGAATTATCTCCATATTGAGGATTTATTTTAAAAATGAATTTGTCCCTCTCCCTTCAAAAAATAAAAAATAAAAATGAATTTGTTATAAAGCTAAAATTTTCAGTTGTAAAGTTGATACTGAGTAACTCCAGTTAGAAAGTGCTGCTTGTCTAGATATTTTTAAAAGTTATAGATGAGGGGGAAATTTTTTTAATGAATTTACCAAGTTAAAGGAGATTTTTAAAGATGTACACCCAAACTTTGTTTTTTAATGACCTTAAATAGGTACAGTTTTACTAATCTTTGCTTTAAAACACATTTATAGCAAAATCTTCTGATATCAGAATAATGAACACCTCTTTTTTAATGTTTGGCTAGTTTTAGTTCATTAAATAATGTAATCATATATCATAATTGAACATACTGTTTAGTTTGGTTAATTTCAGATGTTAAGCTTCCCAGATAGAAACGTCACTGACGATTTTACTACTCAGGAGAATTGAAAGAACATTATGCAATATGTGGTGTCATTCCAACTACTGCAAAATTCCAAGTCAAGTTCAAAATCTCTTTTTTTTAATTTTTGCTGGGAAAAATTGAGGGCAAAGAGAGAAGGGGGTGACAGAGGACGAGTTGGTTGGATGGCATCACTGACTCAACGGACATGAATTTGAGCAAACTCCAGGAGATAATGAAGGACAGGGAAGCCTGGCGTGCTGCAGTCCATAGGGTCACAAAAACAATTGAAATTTAGTTGATTAACAGTGATTCAGGTGTGCAGCAAAGTGATTCAGTTATACATATATATATATATATATTCTCTTTCAGATTCTTGTCCATTATAGGTTATTACAGGATATTTAATATAGTTCCCTGTGCTGTACACTCAGTCCTTGTTGTTTGCCCATCTTATATAAGATAGTCTGTGTCTGTTAATTCCAAATTCCAGATTTTGTTAGCATGTGCTTATCTCCGCAAGTTTAGGGAATTAGAGACACACGCCACCTTTGATGGTGGCCATTTCTTGACTTTGTCCAGTCTCCATGCAATGCTTTTCTCATATACCTGTCCAGCTCTTAGCTGTCCTATTGTTAAGTCTCATCTCAAACCATCTTCTTTTTTTTTTTTTTTTTGACGTTTCTTTATTCTTTCTCCAAATGAGAGCCAGAAGTGGGGAGAGGAGCTCCTGCACCTCTTAGGGTACTGATGTTGGCCTTTCCTTTTTCCTTGTCTTTTTTTTTTTTTTTACCTTTCAGATAATAAGTTGATATATGAAAGAGATGCTACCAAGCAGTATATTTTAAAATGCCAAGTGAATAATGGACCGTAAAAACTAGATCTTCAAGGGACGGGAGAGGTGGCCCTGGAGGTGGACTTTGCACAAGGTGTGATTTGGGAATAGATGGAAGGAGGGAGGCCATTCCGGTGCAGCAAATGGTTTCAGCAGGGTTTAGGAGGCAGAAATGTGCTTGTTGTCATCAGTCTCCAAGAGGACCAGTCCACCTGGAGGGGGTGCCATGGTGGGGAGCAGGGCCAGGTGGAACTGGAAAAGCGCTGGGGCCTGCCGTGAACCACCTCGCCTGCAGCCTGAGGAACCTACAGTCTGCACTGTAGATGGCATTGCAGGTTCTTGAGCAATGGAGGGTATTCGGAAAACGAAGTTGATTCAGAATCCAGAATGAACTGAGCCTACAGGTGTGAGACTAGAGTCACAAAAATGTTAATATGACCCAGATTTGGAGTGGTGATCCACTGCTGTGAGAATGGCTCAGATCTCCATCACCAAGCCCATTCTCACTAGCAAGTTCCAGACCTTCATTCTCAGGGCCACTTGGACATAGCCACCAGGCATTTCAGACTCAGCATCTGTACAACTAGCAACTCAGACCTCAGTCATCTTATTTACGGCCCCACTCTTCTTTCAGGGCCCTGGGCAGGAAACCGTCTTTTCTGCATTGAGTTGGAACTTCTGTTTTAGGTTTAGTACTTCTGTTGTAGAGATACCAAACCAAGTGAAAACGTAAGGGAAGAGTAGGAGGATTCAAGTGGTCCTGGAGCAGGGAGTTTGGGGGTGGGGGGGCGCGTCCAGCCAAGAACAAGGGAATGATGAGGGCTTCGGCCTGCAGTGCCCCCTGGGTGCTGTCCTGGACCTGGGGCCTGGGGCGTGGTGAGTGAGCAGAACACTGGTCAGTGAGGCTGGGAGGGAAGGCTGGGTTCAGGATGGACCGGTCTTCACTGTTACGGAGCGACCCTGTGGTTCAGAGCTGGGACTGCAGTGGCGTGATGCCACGTCTTCCCTGGGTCTCCTTCTCACCCCTCTCCTCAGTCCTCTCATTGTGAACCCCCAGCATCTGGCCTGCTCCAAGCCCCCCCTCCCTCCGTCCCCTCCCCAGGTCACAGAGAAGCTCCCTGCCCGGGGCCTGCCCCGCAGCCTGGTGGGGATGGCCTCAAGTCTGCTGCCCACCCGGGACTCCAGGCCTAGGCCATCTTCACATCCATATCCTTGTACAGGACAGTTTGTTCTGTCTCCTGCTCAGTTCGCAGATTGACAGAGGGCCCACTGTGGGCCAGGGGTCCTGCCAGACTCAGCCAGATGGGAGGCAGGAGCTGGTGAGCAGCCATCTCACCCATGGGCCGCACCCCCCGCCCCACCCCATGCCTGGGCCCTCCTATTGTGTGCAGACAGACCCGTGCCCGCCACCAGCAGGCCAGCCTTGCAGCCAGGCTGCAGAGACAAGCACACGTACCCCAGAGAAGGACAGTCACAGACGACAGGCTTGGGGAGGATGTACACACACGCCCAGCACCAGGGGACCCAGAGTCCCAGAGAGACGCACACCCACAGTGGTCCAGGGGAGACATGTACCCTGGGTGTGCGTCTCCGTGTCTATGACTATCGTCTGTAGTCCTACAGGGAGAGACCAGTGGAGAGGCGGAGGGATGAGAGCACACCCAGCTCAGGCCAGGGAGGGGACAGACACACCGCAGGGAGGGATACACGCTCCCACGGGCTGGGGGTGAGTGACATAGTGACACATGTCCAGAAGACAGATGGGGGGGAGACAGACACCCAGAAAGGGTGATGTACAGACCAAGATGGCATAGGTCACTCACTTGTGGGGACAGGAGACCCACACAGGGGGTGGGGGAGTCACATCCGCAGCAGAGTGTGAAGGGAGACGCCCGCACTAGGGCACAGGGACAGAGAGGCCCCTCCGCACTCAGGAGAAGCTGGACACCCACCCAGGCACCCAGAGCCAGGGGGAGATGGACACCCAGAGGGGAGAGTGGGACACACACCAGGAATGGGAGACAGGTGCTGCACCCCCGATCGGGAGAGGAAGGCAAGCAATGGAGAAGGGAGTTGGCACAGGACACATGTGTCCATACACCACGTGCACAAAATGCATAAAATGTATGTTTACCCCACTGGTTCTGTTTCTCTGCCAGTGGAGATGTTCAGGATGTTTAGGATTCTCCAGGCTGGGCTGTTGGAACCTGGACTCTGCCACCTCCCTCCATCCAGCTGTCCTCTTTGCCTTCAGACCTTCCTGGCCTCACCTCCTTTCTCAAACCTCACCACTTCGGTCTTCCACGTGTGTGAGCAAGTGCGTGCACACGCCCTGCACACAGGCCCACCCCATTGCCAAGCCTGGCAGGTGCTCACCACCCCCCTTCCCTGTGTGATGCTCCCCTGGGTGCCAGTCTATTGACTCGCTCCGTGACCCGGGGCCCATCCCCTGTGGGCAGCCCACCACCTCCATCCCACCGTGTTCAGCCCCTTCCCAGCCAGACACAGTTCTCTGATCTTGCTAGACTGATTTAGCCTTCACTCTTATTACAGTCAAAAATGACCCAGCCATTGTATGCTAAATGATTGTTTGAAAGCCTGAATCATGAAAACCCTCTCTCAGAATATTTATTTGTGGAAAATAATGTACACAGTTGAAAGGCCATGACTAATAAAGGTATTTGTTTCTATTACTTTTACATCCTCTCAAGCTTTGAGCGGTAATTGCCTGGCTTCAGCAGAGCATGTAGAGCGGCTGATTGGCCTGTGACCCTGTGTCAGGGTTTCAGATTTGATCCTGTGAACCCTTTCCTTCACAGAAGTTGTGAGTCAGAAACTGCACATGTATATTATCTTTTCTGACTTCATCATCGTCAGCTGGGTTTTATTGAGCACCCATGGGAGTTTGTACACAAGAGACGCTGGTTTGTTCCCTGGGTCACAAAGATCCCCTGGAGAAGGACATGGCAACCCACTCCAGGATTCTTGCCTGGAGAATGCCATGGACAGAGGAGCCTGGCGAACTACAGTCCATGGGGTGGCAAAGAGTCAGACATGACTGAAACGACTGAGCACACACACACAGCACGTGGAATTTGTAGTACACCCCATACAGAGTTATTGTGGAGGTTAAGTTTAGCACTGCATTTAGAGATGTTTTGTAAAGCTTATTATAGAATATGTCAAAAATGCTGAAAAATCAAAAGTGGAGAGAACAGTAGGATGCATCTTTATCTACCCATGACCAGTTTCAGCAGTTACCACCTCTGTGAGGGGCAGGGTGGTCCTCCTACCCACATCCACCCCTGCTCCTGCCCACTAATTTAGTACAGAATTGTTTCCCATCACTCGTGTAGTTTTGGTAAGTATTTCCAAAACGTACACTCTTTTTAAAGATAGAGTCACAATACAACTGCTGCTGCTGCTAAGTTGCTTCAGTCGTGTCTGACTCTGTGCGACCCCATAGATGGCAGCCCACCAGGCTCCACCATCCCTGGGATTCTCCAGGCAAGAATACTGGAGTGGGTTGCCATCTCCTTCTCCAGTGCATGAAAGGAAAAAGTGAAAGTGAAGTTGCTCAGTCGTGTCCGACTCTTAGCGACCCCATGGACTGTAGCCTACCAGGCTCCTCCGTCCATGGGATTTTCCAGGCAAGAGTACTGACTGTCACACCCCAAAAGAACAGTAATGCTTTAATGTCACCAAATATAGTGTTCCATTCTTCACAATTCTCGTAGGTTTTTTAAAAAATAATTTGCATGATTCAAATCCAATAAGACCTGTTTATATAGTCAGTTGACATAACTATCAAGTCTATTTTGATCTATAGGTTACCTCTTCCTTTTGTTCCCCTTAAAATTTTCTTGAAGAACTGATTTTTTGGGTCTTGAGGTTTTGTTTGATTTTGTCCTGTAGAGTTTCCCACAAGTCTGTATTTTGTTAATTGCAGCCCTGTTGGATGTTACTTAACATGCCTCATTTTCTGTGAGAATCAGGTTCTGCTTTCTGCCTCCAAATACGTTAAAGTCTCCCAGAAAGAAAAGTAGGGAAGGTGGAATGTGGAAGAAGTAAATTTTGAATGAAGTGCTATAAGCAATAAGAATGACACTGATATACGTATAGTAAATTTAGATATGTGATATCTTATTTCTGGTGGAATGTTGATATTCACATCATCAAAAATGATGTTCACCACTAACCTGTGTAATACTTTTGTAAACTGAGTTGGGACCTTCTTCATCTTATATGCTAACACAGTATAAATGTTATTTTCTGCATACTTTTGTGTTACTTCTACATACACCTCAGAAGCTAGGCTCATTTGAAGGAGCATCTTTGAATTCAGAGCATCCTTTGAATGAGCACAGTGTGTACTTAGTCTTCCCTGTGGTCGGCCAGGTAGCTTATGTCTAGTCTTCACTTGATGCAGTGAGGGGTGGTCTTGTGCATAAA
This sequence comes from Giraffa tippelskirchi, assembly GCF_054371585.1. NCBI lineage: Eukaryota > Metazoa > Chordata > Mammalia > Artiodactyla > Giraffidae > Giraffa > Giraffa tippelskirchi. Next base: position 54,367,357 of record NC_137280.1, read on the forward strand.
TCGGTATGTGTGTCTCAGGTTGTTTTCTTCAGGTGAACTCTCAGGTGAAATGAGTGGAGAAAATGGTAAATGACTTCTTTTACTTGGCCATCATGTGGCCAATTTGACTTCTGGAAGTTGCCCATAGTACCTGGGAGTAGTCATTTCCTTAGCTCTGCCCAGCGTGGCCATGACCACAGTCTATGCTTTTTTATTTCTATTGTGTATATTTATGTTTCATATCTTGCCCCTGCTTAGTAGTCCCACTACTGCAGCCGTCATTAATTTGTCTTTGACACCCGAGCCTTCTAATCTTCTCTGCATCAAAAATTTCAGCAACCCAACCTGTTAGGGTTTTGCCTGAGAGGTTGGCCCTGAGTGTGGGAAGGCATAGCACCCGCCTCCACAGTGCGGTGTGTGATGTGCGTGGATGTGGGACACCTTCTTGGGCTGCTGAGGACCTGTGTTCCTCCTTTCTGTCCTCTCCCTTTGTTTTAGATCATTGATGTTTTGGTTTAAATGAAAGATCACTGTGTATTAATACTTCAAGTTCATGGTAGGATTAGGTGGGAGAAACTCACCTGCCAAATTCTGAATTAGAATTTGCAAAGCACATAAATTAAGGGAGTAATTATTCACATTACCCCACAGTTCCTTTTAAAAAAACATAAGGATTCAGATGGGCACCTCTTTTGGTGTCTTGCATTATTAACTATGGAGGGGATGTCAGTTAGAAATCTCAAGTATTAGAAATATTCGAACATCATAATCAAGATACTCTGAAATCACAATACATCCTGGAAATACCTCCCGTTTGCATAATGCTTTGCCACTTGTCGTCATTCCTTGAACTGCTCACCTCTGCGACCAGGTGACTCTGCGGCCACATGTGTAGTGTTGAAGTAACTAACAGCTGAGCCCCAGGCCTTCCCTCACGATGACCTGGTGACATGGTGTGGCCGCTCCTGGCCCTGCCTCGGTCATGTTCCTCCCTCCTGGGTCCCCGCGCAGCCCCTAACTTCTGAAATTCCCCAGGCACAGCAGTCTGGTCTCCTGTGCCCATTCTCAGGTTGGCAAGTTTTTCTCACTGCCCTAAAGGAATCGGTCAGGTTGGGGCTGATGCGAGTTATGTGGAGTTCTTTTGGACTTGAATCTGAGCAAACTCCGGGAAATCATGAAGGACAGGGGAGCCTGGCGTGCTACAGTCCATGGGGTTACCAAGAGTTGGACACAACTTAGCGACTGAACAACAACTTCCCTGGCAGAAGACTTGATCAGTGAGAAGTCCTCCACCCTGAGGCAGAGCTACACCGGGAAGACTGAGGGCCAGGCATAACCACAACATTTAACAAAACCTGCACTGGAATGATGTGAGATGCCACGTCCTCCTTGGGGGTATTCTCCCCTCCTCTGCCCATGTGACCAGTGTCCGCCCCTCCTCGCAACCTGTGCTGGGCTCACTGCTCCGGAGTACCCATAGGGAAAGGGAAGCAGGAGGGGCCATACAGGGGTAGAGGATTAAGAGGTACAAACTATCATGTATAAAATAAGCTACATGTGTGCATGCGGACTCAGTTGCCTCTGACTCTTTGCGACCCAGTGGACTGTAGCCCTCCAGGCTCCTTGGTCCATGAAATTATCCAGGCAAGAATACTGGAGTGGGTTACCATTTCCTTCTCCAGGGGATCTTCCCAACCCAGGGATCAAGCCCACGTCTCTTATGTTTCCTGCGTTGGCAGTTGGGTTCTTTACCACCAGCACCTGGGAAGCCCCACCTTAGTTTCTGCTATACAGCAAAGTGCCTCAGTTACACATATACATGTATCCACTCTTTTAGATTCTTTCCCCATAAAGGTCACTACAGAGTACTCAGTGGAGTTCCCTGTGCCATCCAGGGGGTCCTTACTAGTGATCTGTTGTATATGTAGTCGGGTATGTTTATCCGGAAGTGTGTTTGGACAGCACCTTCCAGGTCCTGTGCAGGTGGGGGCCACTCTCCTCTATTGAGGAGGACGAACGTTCTCGGCATGGCCACCAGGTGGCACAGTGACTGCAGCGTCCCGGTGTCTGGTGAGGGTGGGCCCAGCCAGGAACGATGGCAAGGTGCTCCTGACTGCTGGGCCCCAAGGGAACCCAAGGGAGTTTCATTTAAATGCTCAGCCAGTTCCTCATTGCTCACAAAGGGAAATCAAGTAGAGTGGGCAGCTGTACCCCTACACAAGTCCACGTGGCCAACAGGAGGACAGCTTCCCCCCGCCCCCCTTCCCTTCCTCCTCCTATGCCTTCAGCACATATGTGAGCACCTCCTTGGTGCACCCCCCATTCTAGGTAGCGGGGATGTGGAACAGACGAGAAAAGGCAGGATCTCGGCTCTGAGGGAACTTTCTCTACGGCCTCGCCAGGGACCCCACTGGAGGCTGACCCAAGAATCTCTCTGCTGTCTTTTGTCACCCCCGAAGTCTCCTTTTCCCCTCGCCCCAGCATGGATTGACTTTTTTGTTATCTAAGTGGGCTTCAGTTTAGAAAGCAGAAGGGTCACCCGTCAGTGCACTGCTTTGACACGTTTTTTCTTCACCATGATTTTCTGTGGCCACCTTGACCTTATGTCCTGGTTAGCCCACTCAATCTGGAACTGATTGTGCTCTCTTTACAGTTAAGGATATTTAGGTCCAGAAAGGCCATGAGGCATGTTAATATGGCATGGGTCAGTACACGGAGAAATCCATGCTCAGGTCTCTGGGTCATCAGTCCATTAATGATAGAATCTATGCCAGTAAAGTTTTTTATAACTTATTTTTTTAATTTAATTTATTGAAGTATAATTGATTTACAGTGTTAGTTTCTGCTGTACAGCAAAGTGATTCCATTATATATGTGTGTGTGTATATATATATATATATATATATATATATATTCTTTTTCACATTCTTTTCCATTATGTCTTATCATAGAATGTTGAAAAGTTGCTTGTGCTTTACAGTAGGACCTTGTTATTTGTCCATCCTATATATAATAGTTTGCATCTGCTAATCCCAAACTCCCAATTCATCAATACCAGTAAAGTTTTTGAAAAAAACAAAACAAGCAAGTCCAGGATTGTGGCAGGTGCCTGTAGATAAATTTGGCAAACACTGCATTTGCTGGAGAGAGCTGTTTGACAAGGTCAGCCTGATGTAAATGCATTTAGCTAAAATTACATCTAAACACCAGAGCTTCCCTGGTGACTCAGACAGTAAAGAATCTGCCTTCAATGCAGGAGACCTGGGTTCAATCCCCGGGTGGGGAAGATCCCCTGGAGAAGGGAATGGCAACCCACTCCAATATTCAGCCCAGAGAATCCAATGAACAGGGGAGCCTGGTGGGCTATTGTCCATGGAGTAGCAAAGATGTTTAGAAACATTTCCTCTGCAAAGGATGAGCAGGAGTGTGAGAATAATGCAAATATGATCATTTAGAAACCTCAGAAAACACACGCTGTTTGTTTGAGACCATGGGAAGTTACTGTCCAAGGCTACAGCCATCTTCATTGTGTCAGACTTAGCTGAGGACATATGGGAATGCCGTCTCCTTCCCTCCGTCCCTAATCCCTCCACCAGCCTGGCTCTGCAAGATGGCATTCAGTTCACAAACCCTTGCCAAGCCCACTTCAGTTTCAGGAGGATGTGGGGAGGGGACGAATTCGAGATGCTGTGTGAGCAAGGCATTCCCATGTGACAGTGTTCACGGTGAGGAATTTGGGTTTAGTGTGTACCTGGATAAAGTAGGTGTTTTCTCTGGTTTGTAGTAATCTTACTGTTTTCACAGTTGTGTTATAATCTTTTACTACAGTTAGAAGAGACGATCAAAAGTAAGGTGTTTCAACAGGTATCAGTTTTCATATGCATCTCACACCACACGTGAAGAAACAGTTCTTCACACAGAGTCCTGCCCTGCCTGTCCTTGAGAGATTCTGTTAGCTCTAATTCTATATAGGAGCCTGTGCCAGTGAATAGGGAGAAAAAAAAATGAACCCTTATTTTTAAGCACACATCCAGCTGTTTGGGGTCAGCACTTATTCCTGAGTCACCCACCAAGTAGGGGTCTTTGGGACCTTGAGCCCTGAGAACCCCACTAGAGATCTTAGGTGCATTCCCACGATAATGCTCGCAGGCCCTCATAGTCCCGTCCTTCCCTTAGGAAAGGGTCCAGCAGAATCAGACCCGGTTCTGACTCTCAGAAATTGGGGCCTGTGCATCTGGTCCCCACACTCTTGGCCCTGAACCCAGGTAAGAGTCTGTGTTTCGAGGTCCTCTCCAAGTCAGAGTTCCAAAGGAGCACCGTGAAAACGATGGATTGTCAGACTGCACTGGTCATGGTGACGGAAACACGCAGCCCTGTTCACTCAGTCCTTATCAGAGTGTGTGGGGGCTGGGTGGCCCTCTCCCACGTGTGCAGAAGGAGCCCCCCAGGTCCTGACTGGGGCTTCAGGGGAGAGGACCCTCAGGCCTCACACTGATGGGTGTAAACCCCTTTTTGTTAATTATTGATACCTATCAGCAAACGCTGCAATGGCCTGAGTTTCTAAGTGAGGAAGATCACATTTCTTTAAAAGAAAACATGCTAACCTAAAACAACTGATAGGAAAATCACCACTTAATTCTGTTTCAGAAAGCCACACAAGCACACAGAGGTTGGCTGTTTGTTGAATGATTTAAAACTGTGGCTGGGGATGGGAGTGAGATGGGAGGGAACATGTTATACAGGCACCCACATTTAGGATAGTTTTAAATTGGAATAATTTAAACTGTTCAGCCCCTGTACGGGACTCCTCCACCGTCTCCAGCTTCCTCCTGTCTCTCTCTTGGCTACCAAAAACAACAGATTGCCTGAAGTCACCCAGACGCACCATGCAGTTCCTGACCCTCTGCCTGCCCATGCTTGACTGATAGCCTACTCATTCTTTGATTGTCTTGGCTCAACTGTTACTTTATTATTTTTTTAATTAATCAAAGGCAGGCCTCCCACGCAGCATGACACTTCTTTCTTTTTAAGGCTACCACTAATTAATATATTTTGAAGATCTGTCCCCAGGCTGAATTGCGGCTCTCCACCGAATACTTCCTTTGGTATTTGATAAATGGAACCTGCCCCAGACTATTTATTGTGTGTAGGTCTCAGTTCCAGGCAGAGTGTATTCCTGGAGGCTCTAAATCACCGAGTGTGATGTGCCAGCCAGCGTGCAAGAAACAGGTGAACCTCGCTGGCTTCCTCCAAGGGCGACAGCTGAGAATGTAGCTCTGAAAACTGCCCGGACATCTTATCCTTTCTAGTAAGGACTGAATGTGACTCTAACAGTTAACCCAGGATCCCGCTCATCCTTTTTTTTCTTTTCCCCCCGCTGAATGGGAACGAAGGATTTTAGTCATTTTGAGTCATAATGCTTATGAAGAATTTAGTTGATGAATTTATCATTTCACAGTAAAGTAGAGGTTTTGGGGTTTTTTTTTGCAGACTCCAGCAAATTCATATGATGATTTGTTTCTGAGACACATCAATTTTAAGTTTCTCTCAGTAGGAAAACTTGCCTTTTATTAGCTTTAGGTGGCAGTAGTGGTAAAGAATCCACCTGCTAATGCAGGAGATGCAAGAGACACAGGTTCCATCCCTAGGTCAAGAAGATCCCCTGGAGGAGAAAATGGCAACCCACTCCAGTATTCTTGCCTGGAGAATCCCATGGACAGAGGAGCCTGGCGGGCTACAGTCCATAGGGTCGCAAAGTCGGACACGACTGAGCAACTGAGCAGCAGCAGCAGCACTGAAGTATAATTGGTATCTAGTAAACGGCACGAATATAAGGTGCACGGTTTGCCAGGTGGTGACATCAGGGGTGTAGCTAGCCATGAAACCATCAGCACAGACAACGTAGGGAGCATGACTATCATTCCCAAAGGTTTGCTCATGTCCTTTTGTGAATGCTGCTGCCCCATCCCATCCCGTCCCAGTAACCGCCGAGCTGTTTCCTGTCACTGTAGATGGGCTTGCATTTCCTAGAATGGTGTATAAATGGAATCATGTAACATGCCCCCATTTTTCTGCCTGACTTCTTTGACTCAGCCTAATTATGTTGTGGTTCATCCTGTTATTGTGTGTATCAGTACTATATTCCTTCTCATTGCTGGTGATTAGTTTGTTATTTGAACCTACTACAGCTTGTTTATCCGTTCACACACTCATGGGCATTTGGGTTGTATCTAGTTTTTCACTTTGACAAACAGGACTGCTCTGAATATCCACTTTCAGATCTTCAGACAGACATATGTTTTCTTGTCTCTTGGGTACACACATAGGTGTGAAATGGCTGTGTCACATGCTGGGCACATATTTAACTTTTTAAGAAACTGCCAAACTTGTTAAAAGTGATTGTACATTTTTACCTTCTGGCCAGTGGTGTGAGTCCCATTTGTCTTGCATCCTCACCAGCACTTGATACAGTCAGATGGTCAGTTGTTGTTTTTTTAATTGTAGTCATTCTAGTGTGTAGACAGCAGTGTGTCCTTGTGGTGTGATCTGCATTTCCCTCATGACCCAGCGATGGTGTGCATGTTTTAATGTGCTCATTTGTCATCCATGTGTCTTCATCGCTGAAATGTCCGTTCAAACGTTGCCCATTTTTTTTTATCGGGTTTTGTTATTGTTGAGTTTCAGAAGTTCTCTGTGTATCCTGAACACAGGTTCTTTATTTCTTTATCACAGATATTCTCTGCAGAGTTCTTCCTCCAGTCTTCTCGTGGCTGGTCCTTTCATTATCTTCACATTGTCTTTTGGAAGAGCAGTTTAAAAGTTTGACGGAGTCTGATCAATTTGTTGCTTTATGGGTTGTGCTTTTAGTGTTATAGCCAAAGAATTTTTGACTTACTGAATGTCACAAAAATCTTTACTCTGTTTCCTCACACAATTTGTATAGGTTTAGGTTTTATGTTTGTGTCCATGATCTACTTGTATATGGAATGAGGTATGGATACAAGTTCTTTTTTTTTTTTCCCAGCATTATTTGAAAAAGCTTTTTTTGGTGAGGAGGTAAAATGATTTTTTTCTAATTGTTAAAGTAAGATATTTGTAAAATACAGAAGAACATGCAGTCTATATCTTGCTAATTTTAAAAAAATAACTTCGCAAGGGACATTTAAGGGTATTGTGAGGTGAGTGGGGAGGAGTAGTTTGTGTACTTTACAAAATTAGAATCACCGTGTATTCTGTGTCCTGCTTTAAAAATTCTTAGCATTATATTGGTGCTTAATCATGTAATTAGATTGTTTTTAAGTGCCAGGTTTTTAATGGCTGACTATTTGATCACATAGACATATCCTACTTCACCCCTTTTATTAGACATTACCAATTTATTTTTTTTTTAACTTTTATTCTTAAAATATGCTTCGAATGTGCTTATACTTAAATCTTTGTTTCTCGGTTTTTCTCCTTACATTTTTAGAAATTATCAGAGCAGCGTACGTGGACACTGAAGAGGCTTTGAGTACCTATTTCTACAACATATTCCAGAAAAGTTTCAACAATTTACACTCCCAATAGCTAACAAACTTAATTTTTTAAATTGATCTTTAAATTCTTTTTTGAAGTATAGTTGATTTACAATGTTATGTTAAGGAATACAATTTGTGATTCAATATTTTTATAGATTATAATCCATTTCAGATTATTATAAAATATTGGTTATATTCCCTGTGCTGTCCATCACAACCTTGTATCTTATTTAAGAAATTTAATTTTTTATGGCAGGTTTTGTTTGTTTATATAAAAGCCTCAAGGATGCCTCTGGACACCCCCTTCTTGTCTGCCGAGGCATCACTCTAACCTTGGCCACTGTCGCCAGGCCGGGCACCCTGCTCCTCCCCCATCCGAACCACCCACACCACCCTCTTGCTTGGCTCTGCTGACACGGACCAAGTTAAGCCAGCTCCTCATACCCCTTACCCCTTTTACCAAACAACTTGCCAGGACGAGTGTATGTCTCTCCCAGGACGAGTGTATGTCCCTCCCAGGACGAATGTATGTCTCTCCCACATCTGTAATCGCCTTAGATGAAAACCTCTCTGCTTTCTCAGGCACGGTTTTGCCTTGTCTTCCGTCCCTCCCCTCCCACCTCTCCATCCTCAGCACCTCAGCTCTCTCCTGTCTCTCTTGCCAGGCACCTGACCCCCACCAGCCACCGCCCTACCATTGTTCTCCCCTTCCAGTACAAAGCTCTGAGAGGAAGTCTCTCTTCTCTGGAGGTCACGTCCTGTCCCTCCACTAGCACCCAGATTGAGGGGAGCCCGCTCCTGGGCCCAGTCTCCTCACTCCCTGGTCTACCTTCTTTCTTGCTGAAGCTTGATGCCATCATTCCTAAGTGGTGAACTCTGCACAGGAGTGCAGGGTGGTTCTGGAACTCTTAGCAGTCCTGTCTTTTTGTGGGTTTTGCCACCTTTTCCTTCTCAAAGCTCTGCCTGACCGCGCCCCACCCCAGATGGCCTGGTTTCATCCTATCATTGTGTCAGGTGATTGTCTGTCCACCTTCCATTCATCTCCTGTGTTGATACTGTTGGGCACACAGGTGGCCTCTCTCTGGAAAGGCTGCTTCTTGCTGGTTTTCAGCTCAGTGCTCGTCCAGCACAGTCCTCCGTGGCCCATGGGGCAAGCACTCCCTGCCCCTTCTCCTCCCCCCACCACCTTTGCTCCCCGCATCCACCCCATCTCCCCGGTACTTGTTCTCAGAGCCGTGGACCCCTCACCTGTCTCACACTTGCTTCTCGTCACAGTACATAGGTGTAAGAGCCCCCAGCCTTGGACATCACTGCACTTTTCTCATCTGAACCCTTATGATGTCCATGACTGCACCCCACTCTGGCCTGCACGTACCCTGCGCTGGTGACCCGAGTCCTGGCTTACCGGTGTGCTCCCCACACTCCCTTTCTTCTTCTTTATTTGTACATTCTTTAAGCACAAGTCTGTAGTATTCTTCTCCTTTTCTGACCCTCTGTGTTCCTTGTTTACACCATATAATACTGTCTCTGCTGTCGATCTGTCATGCTAATAGGCCTTACGTATGGTTGCGCGCTGACCCTTGGTCCAGGGGAGTGAAGCAGATGGTTTCTGCATGGAGCTCGTGATGCCTCTTTCCCTGGTAGTCAGCACCATCGACGTAGGTCTCCATCACCTGCACAGTATAACAAAGCTGAGGACAAGATACACAGTAGAGGCTTCAGAGTTCATTTGGGGTTTTCTTTTTGTTGACGATGAACTCGCCACCTGCGAGTTCACCTTAAATCCAGTGACAGCCTCATCTCATCTTGAAGACCAGCTCAGCGGCTGGGTGCCAGTTGTCCTCCTTGTTCGGCCTCCACTTCTGGGGTGCTCTAGGTTTGCACATCGTCCTCAACACCCCCCCACCCCGAGAACACACAGCCCACGAGGAAACACTCATCTGCCAGGATTTCTCCCTCACTTGTTGTTCGGAACAAAATACACACCCCTAAAGGTTTTTCTCAAAAATGTGTTACAGCAAAAATAGTGCATGTGTTTAGAATGTAAGGAAAGAAAATAAGCAGCAATTAGGAGAAACGGCAGTAAACTTGGACTATTTTACTGAATTAAAAACATGAACAACCTAGATAATTTCATGGCGGTTCAAGGGAAAAGTTCATGAGTCAAGGCATATTGATTGGTTTACTTTTCATTTTTCCATGTACTGTAAATATTTTTCTTTGATTCACATTTGTTCCTAACAGATTCTGAGCTAGATTTCCCACTAAAGTATCAAGATATGAATAAGTGGTAATGAATAAGAACAGCAGTGTGGTTCATGTGCCGTTAGCCAAGCTGGTGTGACTTTTGGAACTTGAGACTAACTCTTCTTTTCTTTTTAGGTCGCCTCTTGGTGGTGTGTTGGCCGTATCTGGCACCCAGAATGCCTCACTCTGTGACGGTCTATTAATAAGGTTGCCTTGCTAGACTTGGGAGCAGAGCCCCCGGTAGGTGGCTTTTATCATTATATGGCACGGCTTTCCAAGTGATCGCTTATTCCAGTTTCTTCATAATAGAAGATACGACATTAAAAGCTTTGGAAAGCCTGCCACATAATAAGCGTGCCACTTACTATTCTAAGGTCCATCAAAATGTATCGTGCTCAACAGGACCTCGTTTATAGTTACGGTCTCACAGAAGGATCGGAATCCTGGCAACAAGCAATTTTTCCTCTGTCTCATGCACGAAATGCAGAGCTGCTGTAAAAGCTTATTTGTCCATGTTCTCCAAATAGCCTCCAGATAAACTCTTCCTCCTCCAAGTCTTGCCCAGAGTTTCCACTGTCTCGCTTTCTGTCCACTGGGAAGGGTCTGGGTACCTCTGAGCAGGTGGGAAGAGGGCTGGCCCTGCTAGGTGGAATGTGGCAGATGCTAGAATAAGGACCCCGGTGGAACAGCAGCAGTTCGCTGACCTTGGAAAGAGGACACAGTCAGGCTGCTAGAGTCTGCAGCCTGTAGGGGCAGCTCAGTGGCTCAGATCACGGTGTAGCCATACTTGGAAATCCAGGCACATGTGGATTTGGTACCAGGTAAGTCTGTCAGCAAGACCTTGAATACAGGATGGAGGTTTAGGGGCCCGGACCCTCAGCCCTGGGATGGGAAGGACACAGATGGCCATGCCAAGCACCAGAGGATGGGCTTGAGTCACTGAACTCCACCAACAGCAGGAGGGCCACGCGTGGGAAAGGGGAACACGGCCAGAGGCCGAGGGCCAGGCAGGGTCTCACAGTTCACGGGGAAGGAGCTCTGATCAGATGAAAGGCCCACAAACTGATCTGGCTGAAATGCCCCAATCTCAGCACAAAAATCAAGTCAGAATAAACTTATAGTCGTTCCTATGTTGTAAATATTTTTAGTTATATATAAAGATGGTAATAGTTTTCTAGTGTTATGGGTTATGGATTTTTTTTTCTCTTTCTATTTCATTGTAACTTTTACACTTGCTTTAAATGAAGCTGTTTTGAAAGGAAACATTTTTTCATTTCTTTGCCAACTCCATTCACACAGATTCTCTCCCTTTTCATTTCTGTTAATCTGTAACTAGTCAAAAATTACCTCTGACATTTTCAACGTCATCCCCCCATTGAAGATCACATGAAGAACATCCTCTGTTAAGGGTTTTGAATTTTACTTGGTTCCTTTTTCTTACCCGTAAAACCCAACAGTAAATCATTTCCCACCAGTAAATCACTGTGCTCACGGAGCTATGGAGCTGAACATTCAATGGCAGAAATGTTCTGAAAGTCCAGGCCAACCAAGTGCCACCCGGGGGTGCCTCCCTGCCTGTTGGGTGACCCATGGACCTCGAGGGGATGTGCCCACATCTCCACAGCTTTCCACACCCACGGCTTCCCAGTGGCTGCAGTGCTCACTAGGTCTCCACCCTAGTGCCAGAACTAACATCTTCCTCCTGTGGGGCTTATCTTCTCAGCTTGCTTTGAAACTCAGTTGAAATTTCAGGAACCCCACAGCATGTTCACCTGCTTACTTTGATTCCTGAAATTCCTTTAAGGGACTCAAGTGTGGTCCACGCGTGTTCATCTGGCATTGTGCCAGGGACGTGGAGGGGGTGACCTGTGGTCTCTCCCTGCAGATGAATTTACAGTCCCAGGGGAGAGACAGGTCACTTCAATAAGGACTTGACCCTCCATGTTAGACATAAGAATCTCAGAGATATGGAGTTCTGAAAAACTTCACTCTGAAAAAAGTTCACTCCATCTCAAGTAAAACTGGTCCAGGAATAGAATTATCAGGTCTCTTCTAATCGTGACAGCTGGGGGAGGGCAGGGGTCCTCTGGCAGTGGGGGCAGTGGCCGCCCCTGGCTTAACAGGCTTGCCTGGAATGAATCCCATTCACCTTCAACTAGGTAGGAATCAGTCAAAGTGGTTTTGCCCCCAGACAGTCACATGGACACAACCTGGGGAGGACAGGGTGAGGGCACAGGTGGAAACTTCCTGGGTGTGGGGTCCTTTGTGGTTTCGCTGTCTGGTCACACTTCACAACATCTGTGCCTTACCGTGTACCGCAGCATAAGCCGACATCCACAGCGCCCCCGACTTTGAGATGGCTTACAACTAATTCTCTGCATGAGCTTTTGTAACTTAGTGAAACTCTCTTTCCTTACCCCTTTTGTTTTAATGTGCGCTCTTTTCTGAACATATAGACAGATTCAGTGTGCGTGCTTGGGGAGGTCAGACTCGAAGCCTGGGTGATGCTGTATTTGTTATTTTAATAGCACTAGGCTGGTAACCGTCTATGCACAGAGGCAGCCCTCCAAATGTTCGAGGTCCTTCGGTGTGAACATTTTTATAGTTGGTGTCCAGCATTTTTCTTGTTGCCCTAGGAATTTAAGGGGTCAGTGGTAAGAAAAACAGAGAAACAACTCATCCCAATTTGTGACATGTGCAGTTTTCAGATTGAGCTGACCTGTGATGCCTGCTTTATAATCCTAGCCTGAGCACCAGTATTTTGGGAATGCTTTATGCAAAAAAAAAAAAAGAAAAGAAAACCTCTAGAAATAAAATTGTGATTAAGCAATGTTAAACTCTGTATTCAGGTGTACTTGAGATATTTTGCTCTCTCTCACTCTTTCTCTGGCATCTTTGCTTCTCTTTTGTATCAGTCTGTGCTCATTTCTTGTTTGCAAATACTAATTGTCTAGGTGAAGAAATATGCTCTAATATAGCACCCATCTGTAGTTTTTAGTTGTTTTTTTTTTTTAATTTTGATATGAATATACAACCATTAAAAAAAAAAAAGGGCTTCCCTGGTGGCCAAATGGTAAAGAATCTTCCTGCAGTGCAGGAGACCCAAATTCGATCCCTGAGTGGGGAAGATCCCCTGGAGGAGGGAATGGCCACCCACTCCAGTATTCTTGCGTGGGAAATCCCATGGACAGAGGAGCCTGGTGGGCTACAGTCCATAGGGGTCGCAAAGAGTTGGACACGACTGAGCAACTAAGCACACATACACATACAACCAAATAAATTAACCAAGGAAGACATTTCTGAATTGAAAGATAAAATTTATTTGGATAAGTTTGTTTTATTCATCCAGTTATCTATTTCTTCTGGGGACTCTAGAAAATGAAATAAATAGCCACACTCAAGTTCAAGGTGGCCCCAAAAGAAACATCCTCATTGTGCAGATGATAGAACTGACTTCGGAGTTTGCTGATGCCACTTTGGAATTCGTTGACTTTTTCCTCTTGTTCTTAAGCACAAATAGTATTTCTTTGTTGGCTTTCAGTATTTGTATATTAAATGTAAAAGTCTGTATGGCAAAAACTATTACAATATTGTAAAGTAATTAGCCCCCAACTAAAATAAAAAAAAAAAAATTATTGAGAAAAAAAAAAATGTAAAAGTCTTTCAAAATACTGTAGGGCTATACCGCGTGGTAAATTTCAGAAGGGATGTCCTAGAACTGCTTTTTAATGAATTGCTCAAAAGTTGAAAACATCACATACAGCAATTCCAAAAAGGCGTCCTCATAGTTGACTGATTTTCATTAACGACATCAAAGATAGGAAGATTAGTTCTGTGATTATCAGTATTCCGGGTGTAAAATGAGACATTTGGGTACCTGGTTACAACTTGGCGGGCCAGGTCAGGCGCAGCCCTGCTCACTGCTGTGTCTCCTGCTTCTGGGCATGTGCCCTGCTCCATCCTGTCCTGTGGCATTGCAAATTCTCTAACCGCCTAACCATCTAGCCATCCTTCCTGCTCCATGCCAGGCACGGACGCAGGCTCCAGGCATGTCTTCACTTTAAAAATTTGCTTTAGGAATGAATGGGGACCAAACTGATATTATACACTCATACTAATTGATTCCTTAGCAGTAAAGTCAGTCAGAGAATGCTTGTTCTATGAAACAAAATGAGTATTTCAGACAGGTTTTAACTGCAGTTACTGGGTTCAATCCCTGGGTTGGGAAGATCCTCTGGAGAAGGGAAAGGCTACCCACTCCAGTATTCTGGCCTGGAGAATTCCATGGACTATAGTCCATGAGGTCGCAAAGAGTCGGACACGACTGAGCAACTTTCACTTCACTGTTCACCTTACAAATAGCTGTTTAGAAAGTTCTTTCTAGTGGCTTAAGTTTAGTTTATTGGACCAAATTATATCCACACTGTATTATTTTTTACTTGAACTTAGATACATGCATTCTGTCCTGTGTCTGCTATGGGGGTTGAGCCTGTAAGTTCACTTCCTTGCTGGAAAGCACTTGTCTTGCTTTAATTATTTTCATTCACTCAACAAAAATTTTACTTCCTCTTATGGGAAACAACAGTGAATACAACTAACACAGCTCCTGCCCCATTGCTGCCTACAGTCTATTTTTACTTCTGTTTTAGGTTTTTATACTTACAAGATAAGTTATTATTCTTAATAAGGGATTTTACAGACCTGCAAAAACTGAATGCTGTTAACATTTACGCATTATCATACCATATCAAAGAAGTGTTCCAAGTATGCTGTTGCCCCTCAGAATTGACTTCAATTATGTTATTGTGTTAGTAATTTCACATTATTCAAAGCTTTATCGTGTTTTATACATATAAAGTATTAATTACTAGTAAATTTCCTTTTCCAACCCACCTGTTCACTATACATGAAAAACATGTTTTAAGCAAATGTTGACATTTTCTTAAGTGTTTACTAATGGTGTTTTACGATTAGCATAAAGGAGACTGAAACTTTGATTACGATGGCTTTTGCCCTTAATTAGCAAAGTATATGCTTGACTTCTAGCTTAAATATGAAAAAATTATTGATGCAGGTAAGTCTTGTCAAAATTCATAGCTCTCAGAGAAACGACTATCAGAACTGTGAAACTTAAAGTACAAAGTACAGAAATAGTTTTAATTCAAGCTTTTTCTTTTGTCAGCATCCTCATAGGAATTCATTGTAGTAGACCCTCTGATGTATGATTCATTTCACTTGTTATTTTTCTGCATGAGTCACCATTTCAGCATGTAAAACACAGGGAGATAATAAACCTGTGTGTGTGCACACACACACTATATTCCCTTTAATTATTGTTTTTGTGTATGCAAAGTTGCCCTAGGAAAAATAACATCTGTTCTGGTACCAGCAAAAACTGGGCAGGTATTCTGAAGAGTGTTACTTCATCTTAGAGTAATTTAAAATAGGTATATGTACGTTTTCTACCTCGCTCCATGATTCTTTAGCTCAAGACAAAGAACTTTAAATATTTGGAAAAGCATGGTAACCCATCTTTGATATGTGAAAAAGAAAAACTGTGGAGTGTGAATTTCATTGCAGACTTTTCAGAGGAGTCATAATGCTTCTTTAAAACTTTCTTAACAGTATAAAAGAGAATACACAGGTAATTTTAGTTGACATTTTAGTTAGGAATCTATGAATGGAAACTGTATATTTATGTTTATTATGCCAAGCCAAATAGTTATAAACTCTAAACAGCTTCTAGTTTCCTTTGTTTGAGGAAATAGTTAACCACTCATAAGAACTCAAAATAATTAGGTTGAATTCAGGGAAATTAACTATGACTTTGGAATTATGTTTTGTGATAAAATGAATGAAAATGATGTCTGTTATTTTATTTCAGGCTGTAAAATATGTAAGTGGGGTGATTTGTAGACTATTGTAACATTTCAAATCAAAATAGATGTAATTTTAAGCTGTACTGAATTATTTTGACTCTAAAGGATTTTTTCTTTATTACAAACTCCATTGAACAGTAAGCATAAGTAAAAATTTTATGGATGTATTTGAGATGCAGTAAAATTTATATTGGTCGGGGAAAAAAGGAAAAAAATTAAATTTGTTGTTCACTGGTCTACTTTGGTTTTAGATTTTTGTTTCTACCTAAATCACTATCCACTGAGACAGATATGCTACTTGTTACTTTAACTGCTATTTAAATTACCTTAAATTTACTTTACAAACTGTCATTATTTAAACCCAGCTTTTTCAATCTTAAAGGTGTGTCTGTTTGGGGGTCATATTGGCAGCTCTGATAGAGAAAAGAGGACTATCCCCTCTTCCCTCATGCCTTTTAAGTGTAGTGACAGGATTTATCCGCTTGCACATTGATTGGCCAGCCTGCCCTTCTCCTACAAAGCAGTAGAATAAGACTGTTGACATAATGACATAGGACACTGGCCCCTTCTTGACCACATATATGCTGTCGAGATGTTCAACTTTTCTGGGCCTCTCACTTTAAAATGGACATGGTGATAAAAGCATCTGCCTCAGACCCATTGAGTTACAGGGAGGTAATAGAGATGAAAACACCCTCCACTGTGTAAGGCATTTATATTATTGAATTAGCATAACATGCAACACAGGCTTTCATATTCTTAATTACCCTATCAAAAACCCAGTATGTGCCCTGGGCAAGTAAGTATTCACCAAGTTTATTTTATCATTTTGCAATTTTGAGGTGCAGAATTCAGTTCTTCCATTTATGCATGTTCTGTGCTTTACCAAAAAATGGAGGCTTTGCTTTAACTTTGTTGAGCATCCTTTATTAGTCTAAATTTTTGTTTTCTCTTGTCTTTTAAACTATGAGAATAACCTTTCACATATACCTGTAGTATTTTTGTATTGATGCTTGAATGCCCTCTATTAAATATTGTATCTACAGATCATCAAATTCTTAAAGTATGTGAAAATCTGATTTCGGGGGAAATTAATTAGATGTGTGTTTAGAATGTTAGGGCTTCCCTCATAGCTCAGTTGGTAAAGAATCTGCCTGCCATGAAGGAGACTCAGGTTTGATTCCTGGGCCGGGAAGATCCCCTGGAGAAGGCAGTGGCAACCCACTCCGGTACTCTTGCCTGGAAAATCCCATGGACAGAGGAACCTGGCAGGCTACAGTCCATGGGGTCGCAAGAGTTGGACACAACTGAGTGACTTTCACTTCACTTCACTTAGAATGTTAAGTAAAATTATTGTCATTTAACCTGTCATCGGGGAAGCATATTTTGTTTCAAGTATTTGATTTATATTCTCCTCAGGTTCTCATAATCATGATTTCTGAATTGTTATCTTTAAACCATTTAAGGTTTACTTATTTCTCTGTGCCCTGAACTCTCTATAATAGAGAATTCTACTTTTTTTTCCCCTTCTCTTTGACCATTTCTGCTATTTGTTCTTTTCACATTTACTTGTACAATCAGGAATTATTAGCAGATTTTTTTTATGCGTGTTCTTAGTCTACTAAGGATCTTGCTACTAATAGGCATTTTTAAGATATTTTAAGATTTTTCAACATCAGTCTCTTAAAACACCCCTTCTCCTGTGGCAAACCTATATTTAACTTCCCTTGCATGCTTTTGAAATCTAAGGAGTGCAGGGTTATTGCCACATGTCAGCAGCACTTGCAGCATCCTTGGAAATAAAGTGGGGGCTATTGCAGGTAACACACATGTAGCTTAGAGAAGCCTGTGTTGCACATGCATGGGCAGTGTGAGCTTGGGAGGTGCTCTCCTCAGGGAGCCCACTGTTGTTCTGAGCTCAGGCTGCTGGTGCACTGTCCCCAAGAGAGAACCGAGCTTGTCTGTTCTTGAGTAGTGTTTAGCTTCATGAAAATTTGATCCATTTGGTTTACAGTCACGCTAACAGGCATTTCTCTGAGTAGGCGAGTTAGGATTAAAAAATTGAATTTGGGGAAGAAGTGTGGGGTCATTCAGCATCATGAGATGCCATTTATCTAGGTAATACTGTCTTACTTTTCATTTCTGCCTTAATTTGGTCATGTAAATGTGCTCAGAACTAATAAAGATTTGCAACTGGTAAAAATTAATGCATGACTCTTCAGCCGAGTACTGAATGAAAGCATGTGTCATGAAATCGCCCTTCTCTGATCCCGTATTTTCCATCACTTACGGACTGGTTCCGTTTAGAGTGTAGTCCATGCTTATTTTTTGTTTCATAGGTTGGCCAAAATGGGAAGGACTGGATTCCGCTCTCTTCCACGAAGAGTCAATGGGACTGGCTAAGATCAAGGTCTGAGGCTTCGTCCATCCATCATCAGGTATGCATTGAACAAAAATCACTACAGTTCTGTGCATGTATTTTTGAAGTATTTGGTTGATATGCATATTATGAATTTGGATTTTTATACAATGTTGAGTCACAACTTTATCCTATAGTTTTTAAATGCACTGTAAGTAATTTAAGTTTTGCAATATATTGAGTTAAATGATATTGTTAGCCATGAAAAAATTTCAGCTGGTCTTAGAAAAGTGTAATATTTGAAATACGCAATTCTTCATTGCTCAGTCTGTACATCCAAAGATAACAGAATTCTTGTGTTACTCCATATTGAGTGTCACCAATTTTGATAGGATCAATTGTTTGCTGCATCATGATGCAGTTTTAGTACATTTTTTTCAATAACTTAAAAACTGTTTTTCTCAATTGGAATTCTCTGCCCAATTATGGTTGGGTTCTTCTAACATGATAATGGCAAAATATGACCAGTCTTTGAAATATTTTCAGATATTTAAACATGGGGGTTTAGATACTTTGTATTCCATGTTGACTTAACAGTTGCAAAATTTAACAGTTTGTTTCCCACACCATTCTAAATAGATGCACAAAAGCATCATGTTAGGAAATCAGATAATCAACATTACTCTTTTTTCCTGCTTTGGCAGAATGCTTTATACCAACTAACATTGTCTTTACTGGTTACAGCAGAATAGCTGTTTGGATATTTCTGAGAGAGGGAGAGAAGCTGTGTCTTGAATGAAAATATAACAGGAAAAGAACAAGCCCTTGAGATTCAGAAAAATCTAAAACCAGAGGGAACACATTGTGTTAGCAGTAGTGATGTCAGTTGCATTAATTGTGTTAATGTCACTTAAAAAAAATTTTTTTTTAATTTTTTAAATTATGAAAACTATGATAACACATATACAGGAGACTTGGAAAATACAGAATAGAGTTACGTATAGTTCTAATACATATTACAATTTTTTAGTGGATAAATTAAGATTTTTAGTTGGAGTTTCTCAAAATAGCAAACTCTGAAAAATTAATAGAATGAATACATAGAAAAGTAGAAGGATATAGCCTACCCAAAAAGCACTGTGCACTAATTCAATGTAATCAAGATTTATCCAGTTTTCACACAACAGCTGGGTACAAATGCTTTCTTCTCTGCAATAACCCTCTGTGTTTTTTCAGTCTTTTCACCTTCTTGAGGCTTTTGATGGCCAAGTCTAAGGTCTTTCTCCGTGACGGTCACATTGTACTTGAAAATATGTGGGTTATTTTCAAATATCTTTTGATATTTATTTCTCACATAATTCCACAGTATGTGGGAACTTGAATTTGTACCCTGCTGTTGTGTGAAATTTGTACCCTGCTGTTGTGTGAAAAAAGTGTTAATGTCACTTTTAAACTGCAGAGGAAACTTAGGTGTGAAGGAAAGCCTTGATGTGTCTACCTACCGAAGAAGAAAGGCTATGTGAATCAGACATCGATTAACTCACGCACATGCTTTACACTTTAGTCACATGAGCGGATGATTGCTGTATTTTGCCTGTTTAGGGACAGCCTCTATATTAAAATACAATAGGATCAATTGCAATGTACACTTAATTTTACAAAAATGTAGGTTAACTCCATCCAGTTTTCGTGAGGACAAGTGTCAGTCTGATGCCAAAACACAAGTGATAGAAAGAAACTGGTTTTCATTGTTTTTTGAATATATAATAGGATGAGAAATCCAGTTGATCAGTAGTTGATAACATTTAGCCACCTGCCAATTTTCAATTTAAAATCAGATCTTTTTGAAAGAGGTTGCTGGTATTATCAGTTCTGTGTCTCTTAGAAATATAGTACCTTGCTAAAAACTAGCATTCATGAACCTTGAGGACTCGTTTAACTTTTTAATATCAAATGGATCTTTGGGGAGCTGGTTTCTTCCTCTGAGAAATACAGTTGATAGTATTAACTATCTCTTGTCCACAAATTTTCAAAGGTTTCAATCAACGTAAGTTTTTAAGGAGACATACTCTGCCATACACTATATACATTTCATTCTTTCTTTCTCAAAGCACTGATAATGAATTGAAACTCTGACCCACCTTTTTCAAACTGACACCTCTACACTGATGTACCCCTGCACAAGTATTGTGCTCACCACTCTCACAGGTCACAGATGTGTCAGAGACTAGCCCTCTATATCTGGCTCATCCACTCTCCTTGGGTGCCCAATGAACAGCATCTTCTTCTGTGATGTAAAAGACGGTAGGGAAAATTACTTCAGCCAAATCATTGCTTCCACCCAAGAGACAGGGAGCCATGACCCTCACCTAACATAACACCAAAATGTTTCACCACCTCAAGAATGCATATTTGTCCTGAAGACAAGTCATTTCTACTCTTGAGTCAGAAAGCCCTTTGCGTGTGATGACACTGGTGTAAAGAAGTGATTTTCACCTTGGGCAATGAGTTCAACTCTTTCAGGCCTCTGGTGTCTCTGTCTTGAGAACTTCCCTGGACTGAATGGTTCACAAGGTGCCTAAAAGAGTTTTTGGCTGATTATCTATATTTTTCTATGACACAAATTGTGACTAGAGCTGCCTCGCACAAATTAAGAGGATTTTTTGACATTAAAACATACGTGGAAACATTTTTATGTTCTCAGTGAGATTTACGTTCTCTGGGTCCTTGTAAAAAGTGAAGCTTTAATGATGCTACTTTCAGTGTCACTTCTCGATGATTCCCAAGTGTTCCCTGCTGCTCTCCCTGAGTACGACGTTTGTCAGGTGGGATCTCAGGGGATCTGTGAACTGTTCATTCTGAGCAATGCCTTAATATGTATTTTGACAAATATAAAAGAAGCCTACAGATATTACATTAGACCAGCTGAATCCATTTTATGGTTTCTTCTTTCTTTTTTAATTCAAAAGCATCACATAGCAAGTAAAACTTTAAAAAATTAAATCTAGTTACAAACTAGTTGTTTCTTATTTTTTTTTCCAGTCCCTTTTTGCTTTCTTTTACGACCACATGAAACTTGAGAAGCCACCTAAAGCTAAATCATTTAGTGGAGTTGGGCAGTTCCCAAGTGTCCAACAAGAAGGCCTGCTTTAGGCTGCGATGGCCACTGTCATTCCTGGTGATTTGTCAGAAGTAAGAGATACCCAGAAAGTCCCTTCAGGGAAACGTAAGCGTGGCGAAACCAAACCAAGAAAAAACTTTCCTTGCCAACTGTGTGACAAGGCCTTTAACAGTGTTGAGAAATTAAAGGTGCACTCCTACTCTCACACAGGAGAGAGGCCCTACAAGTGCATACAACAAGACTGCACGAAAGCCTTTGTTTCTAAGTACAAATTACAAAGGTATTAAACTCTATTTGTCTTTCAGATTCTATTTTCTATTATGTTGGCTATTTGAAGCCATTGTTAACGTATATATTTGTATCCACCTCTTTCCGCTGACTTGCAGAGAGAAATGTTTAAGTAGATTAGACGTTTTAGCATTCTAAGTCACAGACGTTTATGTGTTAGTGCTTTTGGATCTTTTTTAATGCAATGCTTAAACGAGAGTAGAATGTCCGTTTGTACAAAGAAATTGCAAGAGAAGGGTATGGACGTTAACGTGAGTATATTCTGTCTTGCTCAGTTGCATTTGCAATCGCTAAAAACCAGCGAGAACTAAAGTGGCGACTTAGATGGTTCCAGGTCTGCGGTGTTTAGGTGTGTTAACTACCCTTTGTAGCAGACGCATAGTGAGTTAGAGAGTGTCCGTGAGTAGGGCAGGTCTGTGTTAGCCTAGCAGCTTAGCTTCCGTTTGAACAGGGAGGCCAGGCCGTTCTTACCATGACGCTGACAGAATATGTCTGTGTTCAAGGCACATGGCTACGCACTCTCCCGAGAAAACCCACAAGTGTAACTATTGCGAGAAAATGTTTCACCGGAAGGACCACCTGAAGAACCACCTGCACACGCACGACCCCAACAAAGAGACGTTCAAGTGCGAAGAGTGCGGCAAGAGCTACAACACCAAGCTGGGCTTCAAGCGGCACCTGGCCCTGCACGCGGCCACGAGCGGCGACCTCACCTGCAAGGTGTGCCTGCAGACGTTCGAGAGCACAGGCGTGCTGCTAGAGCACCTGAAGTCGCACGCGGGCAAGTCGGCGGGCGGCGTGAAGGAGAAGAAGCACCCATGCGAGCACTGCGACCGCCGCTTCTACACGCGCAAGGACGTGCGCCGACACATGGTGGTGCACACGGGAAGGAAGGACTTCCTCTGCCAGTACTGCGCTCAGAGGTTCGGGCGCAAGGATCACCTGACGCGGCACATGAAGAAGAGCCACAACCAGGAGCTCCTGAAGGTCAAGACGGAGCCCGTGGACTTCCTGGACCCCTTCACCTGCAACGTGTCGGTGCCCATCAAGGACGAGCTCCTCCCGGTGATGTCGCTGCCCTCCAGCGAGCTGCTGTCCAAGCCGTTCCCCAGCACGCTGCAGCTGAACCTCTACAACACTCCGTTCCAGTCCGTGCAGAGCTCGGGCTCTGCCCACCAGATGATCACCACCCTGCCTTTGGGCATGACGTGCCCCATAGACATGGATGCTGTCCACCCCTCCCACCACCTTTCCTTCAAGTACCCGTTCAGTTCTACCTCATATGCCATCTCTATTCCCGAAAAAGAACAGCCCTTGAAGGGGGAGATTGAGAGCTACCTGATGGAGCTGCAGGGCGGCATGCCCTCCTCCTCCCAGGACTCTCCAGCGTCCTCGTCCAAACTGGGGTTGGAGCCGCAGCTCGGGTCCCTGGAGGACAGCGCGGGGGACCTCTCCCTGTCCAAAAGCTCCATCTCCATCAGTGACCCCCTGAACACACCAGCATTGGATTTCTCCCAGCTGTTCAATTTCATACCATTAAACGGCCCTCCCTATAACCCGATCTCGGTGGGGAGCCTGGGGATGAGCTACTCCCAGGAGGAGGCCCACTCTTCGGTGTCTCAGCTCCCCCCTCAGAGCCAGGACCTGCCGGATCCTGCCAGCACCATAGGGCTGGGCTCTCTGCACTCGCTGTCCGCAGCCTTCACCAGTAGTCTGAGCACGAGCACAACCCTGCCCCGCTTCCACCAGGCTTTCCAGTAGAGTCCCACAGTGCGCATCCATGGCCGAAACTTACGTGCAGCCCTGCCTTAGCTGACCGTTCTGGTTTTAGTGCCTACTTTAAGACAGTATCACAGTTTCTGCTTCTGTATAGTACCAGTTTTCATTAAGCCAGTATAAAATAGAAACTAGCTTTTTAAATGAGCTTCAGAACCATTTGTGTTCAGCTATGTTTACCTGGGTATTTTGTCCTGATTCACTGCCAACTGTCATATTTTAAGACGATTTCTCATATAGGAAAGCCATTATTAGCAGTCAAGTCTTACAGATCCCATGTTCTGACTTACTGTTAGATCTTAAACTTTGCATTTTTGTCCGAGATCAATGGCTCTACCTTTTGACATTTGGCTCCTTAAAAATATTTTGCTACAGAATGTAAGTTTTCTAAAACGTACATGAATGACCTGAGAGTTTAAAAAAATTTTACTAGCTTCTAAATGGATTAATAAGCAAATGCTTCAAATGAATTTAGAATCCAGTCTGGGGACATAGCATATGTTTCTTAGCTATAACCATAATTTCAGGTCAGTATATTTTGAAGACTTGCTATTGTCTGGCTCAAATGTTTGCTGTCTGTTTTATGCACATATAAGAAAAACAAATCCTAGACACAAAGCGCACCAGTATTTGTAGCAAACAGAGACCCCCCTAGGAAGGTGACACGGCAGTCCATGTTACTTAAGAGTTGGCCTTAAATTAGTACACAGGATGTTTGCCACGTTTTATCCTTGTTGCTGTCTTTCTGTTGCATTCATGCTAATAGTCTATGGCGTCAAGAGTCTTCAGCGTCAGTCTTTAGTTGCGTTTCTTTCATCTTCTCCATCTTACATGGCCAGAGGGTAGGTCGAGGACAGCCAGCCATTTCCCTTGGCTTCTCACTGCACAATTGGTCCAGAGTCCAGAGTTGTTGGGGAACACAGGTGTGCTTATCCCAGAGGTGGGGCTGTCCCATCTTCTAGGGTGAGAGACCCCAGGCAGGGAGACCAATGTGAGGCCTGCCACTCTGCTAGGGACTTGTCTGGGGACCACGTCCCCTGTTGCCAGGGTGGAAATGAAGCAAGTCGTAGCATATCCCTTACATCACTTCTTGCTCCCTTTGATTCAGTTTTCTCTCCCTGAGCACCAAAAGCAGAAAACAGAACAACCCTGCTCGCCAACCACCCCCACGCACCCCCCACACACACACACACACTGTGGTATCTTTCTCATTCAGTGTTAATTCATTTTTCCCTGCTGTTTTTGGACAGAGACTTTAAAGTTAAATGCATTTGAAAACTATTTGAAAAATGATCACAAAATTTAAGTGACTAAAAGCATATATAAGTAAACCCCACTTTTACAAGTCCCTGGGAAAGTGGGAGGAACGTCACAAAGAAGCTGAATTTGCAGAGGGTGGGAGAAGAGCACAGTAAAACAAGCACTGCCTTAGGTGATGTGAAAAATAACAGTCAAGAGCGTGGTGTTCAGTGAATACAGTAGTTATTACAGGCTTTCCTCACTTTAGACAACCAGCACGTTTTCTCAAAGGTCAAACTATTGTTCTCTTTTTCTAATGATCGGTTGGGGCATCAACCTAAGAAACATATCTATTAAGCACTTGTTAACACCTTATTTGGGGACCCTGTCTGTCGGGGTGGGTTTGAGGAGGGAGGGTTTATAGAAGAGTATATATCTCTTAAAAAAAAAAAAAAATTCTGAGCACTCATGAGCCCTGTCTGGAAGCTTCTTTTCCCTTTGACAGGGCCAGCTATCACTGCGGATTTCCATGTTTACCAAGAAGTTCTAAAGATGAGTGCAGATTACTGAATATAATACATTATTTAAACTATTGGGGAGTAGTATAATTTGTGGAGAGATGTAAATTGTAATAATGTAAATGGGGGTTTCACTATATATTATATATATGTACACACACGTGTATCGCACTTCATAGAATCAGAGTTGCTCTCGTACGGAGCTTTGGCTCCAGTATTTTTATCATGCTCCTATTTGTTTTTGTTTTTTTTTAAATCCCAGGAGCAGTAGTTTTTATACGTATGTATTTAAATTTTATTATTAAAAGTTACATTTTATTAAAAAAAAAGTGTGTTCCAAAGGCATTAAAATTATATAATGTTAATAAGGAAATACATTTAAAATTTTTTCAAACTGCTCCTGAGTGTTTGCCTAGGAGACTGTTTGCTCTCAAAGTAGGCTTTTAGCTCTGCTGTGTTGCTGCCCGCTTTAGTTTCTATGAAACAGATTGCTTACTTAAATCATTAGTTGAATGATTAGTGTTCAGTATTGCTTTAATCACCGTCGAGAGGAAAAGAAAAAAGAAAAGAAAAAAAATTTTGGTGACAGAGCACAAATAAATAGAAAACCTGTTTTTAAATAGAAATCACAAATCACAAGTGTGGAAGCACTACTTTATTTTTGCCTAAAATTTGCTTAAAGAGAAGTCAGATGAACGAACTGAGATGTTGGCCTTTTAGTGGGCTGTATTTCACTGCTAATAAAAAAGTAAAAAGGGAGTACCAGGATTTATTAAATAAAGCATTTTGGAAATGGGGAATGGCGCCATGTAGGTGTATATATATATTTTTAGCCTAATTCTCGCCCGGCATACCTTCCAGGGCACCAGGGCTGAAATTGTGGACTCTATTTTCACATGTACACACCCCTTTGCCAGTTGCTTTCCCACAGACTTGAAATCACACTTCCAAGTAAGAGGGAATTCAGCTCATTCATTTTTTAAACTGACTGTAGTGGTCACTAAACCCCCTTTGAGAGAATCTCTATTAAACATGAGGTAGACTCATTTTATTTTAATTGCACAATGGTCTGACAAGGCTGTAACACCGAACTGGCTCTTTTTTTTTTTTTCCCTTAAAAAGAAAATTGACTCTTTTGATGTCAACTGGATGTGATTAAAAATAATGATTGCCAATTCTGTTTTCGTTCTCCAGTGGCCAGAATCATCATCCTTGAAATTTCTAGTAGTGCCTTTGCTTGGGTTTGTTGGTTTTTTTTAAAGGGATTGTTATTAAGTAAAAATATTTCAGTTTAGAATTTGGACCTCAGACAAGATATTGAACCTCACTCAGTTTGACCTTCCACATGTTTGTACAAATTAAGATCACCAGATACTGAAGCACGAGCATGGAAGGATACTGACACTAAAAGCAATATTCTCCACGGATGGACCCAAACATCACCTTGATAGCTACTGGTCACTGCTACAACGTGCATCTTAAAACCCTGTTACCAAGTTCCGTTGTTCATGTCCTGACTGATCACGCGCTACTCTTTGTGCAACTTGTTAATTTCATGTAGGTGTTTCTTCCAAACTATGTATTTTTGCCGATGTGTTGCTTGTGTTTTATTCTTCTTAGTCACTTGTGCAACATAGTGATATATTGTGTTAATTTGGACAGTAGCGGTTTTTAAAAACCATATACTGACTGAAAACATGAGCCAGAGCTGACTGCTTTATTAAGCTAATAATGAATGTTAAAGAGTACATATTTTCAGGATTATTCATCTAGTAAGCAATACACATATATAGGCCAATATTTTTTTAAAAAATAGAGCTTGGTCAACCTCTATACTACACATATTACAAGATATAGCACTTTCAAAACGAATCTAAACCTTTACAGAAAAACTTTCTTATAGGTTATGCCTTTTATTTTAAGACTTATTATAATTTGTTTCAAGTGCCATTAGAGGATAGATATATAGGCCTTTGATATATAATGCTTTGTGTTCAAGAATGGTAGACGGTATTTTAAACAGGTACAGTTTTACAGTGTTTTGTTATCAATTTGCTATATTGCACAGAATCAGTGTGTGTCTTTTCATAAGGTTTTACAATGGTTTATTTTTTTACAAGGTTTACGTGTCTCAAAACACACTGTCTTCCCAGTATGTAAGTTAAAATACAAAAAAAAAAAATTATTCACCCAAGTTGCTTCCAGCCTACTGAGATCCAGATGACATTGGAGGAGATCTTTTAGACATCACATATTCTTCATTAGCAATGGCAGACTGTTACCTCTGAGAAATGAGTGCCTATGTTGAGACCTTGTCTTATTTTTCTCACACTGTGTCAGCAGCGATGTCAATCACACAGATAGTCTGTGGTGATCCCATAGATCCATGTAAGCTGTGTTGTGCAGCTCTGTGCTGAGAACCCACGCAGAGCTCCTTTCTGATCGTATATACATCTAGATGATACACGACCCACAATGGGCAAGGCACGTTCCTATCACCCCCAGCCCTTCTGCAATATTGTCAACCCTCTGAGAACGGAAGGCAGTGTCTTTTGATCAGTTACCTAACTTAGAAAGGACAGAACTATTGCTAATGTGTAAAACACTTCATTGTATAAGCTTCAGTGGTACAGATGACCCAGAATGAATGTGTATCTTCTCAGAAACACTCCTTCAATATTCTGTCGGATCATGCTGCTAATGTAACTTGGGATACAACTCTTCATGGTGCTACAGACTTTTCTGTCTTGTTCAGTCGTATTTTTTTTTATCCATAGGAAAAAAAAAAAAGGACTACATTAGTTGTAAAGGTGTACAATATATTTTTATACTGTGACTTCATTTGTCTTTAACAAGACTTTTACACCACCCACCACAATGTATTCATGTGCACTTGCAAAAGGAAACCTTGGACGTGCAAATGTTATACCAGAACAAACCCAGCTTTGTCCACAAAGGTGACCGTGACTCGGAAAGAAACATGGGCTTTATAATACGGTGTGGAGTGAAGAACGTGCTGTACGTTACTAACAGCCCTTTGAATTTAACAAAAACTGGGCATCCATTTGGAAATGGATTGCATCATGCCTGAACATAAGCTGGACTGCTGAAATTGTATTTTTAGCTGACGAAAAAGTGTTTGGACTAGTACTCTAAAAATGTTCTGATGATAAAGTTTTGAGTCAAAATAGAAAAGAGAAACTGCATTCCAGGCTGCATTTTGTATATTTTTATTGCATTTAAAATTCGCTCTTCTGTGATACCGGGAAATCAAGTGGCTTATCCTGTATATCATGTACTTAAAATGTATTCACAAACTACTGTTGTGTTTGTATAAAATATAGACAAAGATCATATTTTCTGTGTGTGTATAAGCTCTGTAAAATAGCAATCACATTATGAAGCTGCAGCGAGACTACATTTTA
The DNA here is from genome assembly GCF_054371585.1 of Giraffa tippelskirchi. Taxonomy (NCBI): domain Eukaryota; kingdom Metazoa; phylum Chordata; class Mammalia; order Artiodactyla; family Giraffidae; genus Giraffa; species Giraffa tippelskirchi. The sequence continues at coordinate 54,395,705 of NC_137280.1, forward strand.
AACATCCACATCCAAAGAAGCAGGCTATTTATTGTCCAGTTACCCAGTTATAAAATATTCATTTGCTGCTAATTAAACAATAGTACTGCAGCTTGTCATGGCCTACAGTGTTATGTTTGCTGTAAGAAAAAGATATGTGAACTCCACAAAAATATATGAATAAAAATTATAGAATGGCTTTAGATAATGTAGATCTTCCTGAAATTTTAACAGATGATAAATTTCTATTTGGTATAACATTTTTTCCCTTTGAATTTTAAGTATTTTCTCATTTGATAAATATAAGATTCTAATAGCTGCCTCTAGGACAATACTTGGTTGTTGAAATGTAAAGTTCTAGGGTTTCTTTTGTTTTGTTTTAAAACTTTTGTACCTTGAAAGGAAGGATAGAAATTGTAAATAAAAAAGTCAAAATGTTGTGCATCAAAACTTTAATCCAAACAAAACTTGAATTCAAACAAAGAATCTCCCAAAGGCTGTTAGAATGTACAGATCAATCATGTTTCTTATTCATATGAGATTAAATTGGCATTAAGCATTCCTTTGGCACTTACTGTCCATCAGTCCTGTAAATCATCTTTTTAGACGTTCTCTTTGGGCTACTTGTCTAAAACTTTGCTGAAAACCCTCCCTTGACCATTCACCTGGACCAGAGTGATGAGCTCACAGATGTCATTTTGTCTCAAATTCATCAGTTAAACAGTGATGCATCTTTGAAAGAGATTAATTCTGAAAATCCAGTTAATAATCTGGCCAGGAACCAGTTGCAGAAAAAAATTTTTTTTTGGATTTCTCATAGCACCTCTTTCAGTATGATAGGAAAAATTGCTTCTTCACCTTTGACTTTCCTGTCCTAAGGTTCTCTACTTTCAGAGAGGTAAAGAAAATGCACAGTGACTCCCCATTTGGCAGTTCCTCTTTTCACATACTTAATTCCAGCAAATCTAAAAGCATTTCTTTGTTAAATCTTAGCATTAACACTACACACATTTTTATTTAAATTCATGCATATGAAATGTTTCAAGGACTATTTATAGAAGGGAAAATGCTATTGCTTTTTATAGTCAGAATACTCTGAAAAATGTTTGGGGTTAATTCACTTAAGGTGTATTCTCCCTTATGGAAAAGCAATTAGAAGTGCAGTTTAAGCAAAGCATTAAGCATAAGCATTGAACCATAGATCCAGTGGGGCTAAAAGACTTCTTCATTCAGGTTTTTGTCAGATGAAAAGTTCGTACTGATGGTTTATCATTAAGGGGAGGAAAACTTCAGTCTGACTATAGACAGCTTGAGTTTTTACTGCCACTTTTCCTTAAATGAGAATTTCTTAAGCAGAAGGCACCTCTTCATGCAAAGTCCTGGGCTGTTCCCAAGGAGTCAGCTTTATAAAAAGAGGCTGGTTTCCTGATGAAGCTTTGGAATGAAGATGACACCATCATTACAACGGTGGGAAAGTGTAAATGCTGTATTGAGTTGTACCCAGTTACCCTTTTTTGTAGATCAAAAATGATCAAATATTGGCGGTTTCAGGCTGAAACTAAAAACAACCAAGTCCAGAATGTCTCGACTTCACCTGCTTTCTTTTTTTTTTTAATTAATTAATTTATTTTAGTTGGAGGCTAATTACTTTACAGTATTGTAGTGGTTTTTGCCATACATTGATATGAATCAGCCATGGGTTTACATGTGTTCCCCATCCTGAACCCCCCTCCCACCTCCCTCCCCATCCCATCCCTCTGGGTCATCCCAGTGCACCAGCCCTGAGCACCCTGTCTCATGCATCGAAGCTGGACTGGCGATCTGCTTCACATATGATAATATACATGTTTCAATGCTATTCTCTCCAATCATCCCACCCTCGCCTTCTCCCACAGAGTCGAAAAGACTGTTTTATACATCTGTGTCTCTTTTCTGTCTCGCATATAGGGTTATCATTATCATCCTTCTAAATTCCATATATATGTGTTAGTATACTGTATTGGTGTTTTTCTTTCTGGATTACTTTCACTCTGTATAATGGGCTCCAGTTTCATCCACCTCATTAGAACTGATTCAAATGTATTCTTTTTAATGGCTGAGTAATATTCCATTGTGTATATGGACCACAGCTTTGTTATCCATTTGTCTGTTGATGGACATCTAGGTTGCTTCCATGTCCTGGCTATTATAAACAGTGCTGCGATGAACATTGGGGTACACGTGTCTCTTTCAATTCTGGTTTCCTCGGTGTGTATGCCCAGTAGTGGGATTGCTGGGTCATATGGCAATTCTATTTCCAGTTTTTTAAGGAATCTCCACACTGTTCTCCATAGTGGCTGTACCTGCTTTCTATTCAACACAGAGGTCAATAATAAATCTGTCTACTGAAGATGTTTGACTCTTGACTAACATGATGGTTAATTTTATGTGTCCACCCAGCTCAGCTGTGGTACCCAGACTGGATGCCTGGTCTGGTCAAGCACCGGTCTAGCTGTTGCTGTGGAGGTTCTTTGTTAGATGTGATTAACATTTATACTCAGCTGACTCTAAATAAAACAGACTGCCCTCCATAATGTGGATGGGCCTCATCTCATCTCATCAGTTGGAGGCCATAAGAGAAAAAAAGCATTCTCCCAGGAAAAGGGAGGTCTGCCTTCAGATGGCTTCAGATTCGACCTGCAGCATCAGCTCTCCACGGGTCCCCAGCCTCCCTGAGTCTCCAACCTGCTGGCCTGCCCTGCAGATTTCAGACTTGTCAGCCTCCACAGTCATGTGAGCCAATTTCTTATAGTAAATCTCTGTCTCTATTGTGTGCAGTATCCTACGGCTTCAGTTTCTCTGGAAAACACTAACACAGCTAGTTCAACTGCTGTTCTTCAGAGGTGCTGGTTTTACCTCAAAAGAAGTGGGAACGTCTTTCTCTCTGATACACTGTAATAGCAGAGAATGCAAATTCCCAGGTTCTTCTCAGAAAGAGAAAAGTATCATATATTAACGCATATATGTGGAATCTAGAAAAATGGTACAGATGAACCTATTTGCAACGTAGGAACAGAGATGCAGACATAAAGAATGGACATGGACACAGCGGGAAGGGGAGGGTGGGACGAACTGAGACAATGGGATTGATATACATACACATGTGTAAAACAGTGGGAAGCTGCTGTATACCACAGGGAGCTCAGCTCTGTGGAGCTCTAGAAGGGGTGGGGGGGGTGGGGGAGATGGGGCTGGGTGGGATGGAAGGAGGTCCAAGAGGGAGGGGATAGATGTATACTTATAGCTGATGCCCTTTGCTGTACAGCAGAAACTAACACAACATTGTAAAGCAATTATACTAAGAAAGAAAAAAAAAAACTGGTTAAAAAAAAGTTCCCAAGTTCTGACTGCTTTAGAAAAAAGATGAACGGCAGAGTGCCTAATGGAGATTGTACCTATAAAGGAGTCCTCGAGCTCTCCTTTTGCATACTAGTATTTTGATTGCTATGATTTTTTAAAACTTTATTTATTGAAGTACAGTTGATTTGACAATGTGCTAATTTCTTCTGTGCAGCAAAGTGACTCAGATACACATATATATACATTCTTCATATTCTTTTCCACTATGGCTTATCACAGGATACTGAGTATAGTTCCCTGTGCTCTACAGAAGGACTGTGTTATTAGGAACTGCAATTATTTCAGGTGAAATGGTTTTCTCCTAATGAACTAGTTTTCTTTTAAAACACATGTCAGCAGGCTAATCTTGCTTTACCCTGTAGAGACATACTTGACGTATAAACCAATGTTTATCCTAACACACACATGGAAACGTTCATAAGTTGAATCCTTTTGAAAACATGGTCCATTTGTAGTAATACCTCAGTCAAGGTCTTGAGATTCTGGGAGAGATGAAAGTTGGAAATGTAATGGTACCTCTCATAAGCTGTAGAAGATTCCTGTTTTAAGGTGGCAGCATTTTTGCAAAGGTTTAACTTTTGGTTTAGTCTGTAATTAGAGAACTTTCATCTTTTTCTCGGAGCCCCTTTCAGTGTGTTGTTCGTGCTGTTTCTAAAAACACGTAATTGATCTGCTGTTAGTGCCCACACACACCCAGTGACATTTCCAAGGTCGCTCCTGTAACCAGATTTTCATGTCCTAGGAATGTGCATTATGTAAGTAGGTTAACAGCCTAAACCATGCCCTATTTCAGATTTTAAGCTATGTCAGCTTTTCCCACCCCAGAATTACGTAGTGGTGATCAGTGGCTGTAATAAATACACACCCTTAGAAACATCTTGAAGACCATTTTGTTTACAAAATGCAGACAGACCAGTTCAACTCACTCCCAGTTTCCTAAGTTACATTAACTTTCATAGGAGTCAAGTGCACCTACTGTTGTATTTTCTGTCCTGAATCCTTTCATACGCTATTTCTGTAGTTATTCCTAACCTCGACATTTACTGAAAGAGCTTCAGGTTAGTACCAGTCAGTGCTTTAAGGGACCCTGAAAATTCTCTCCCACTCTTGACAGCAGTCTGCCCGTTTCCTCCTCTTTCTTTTTCTGTCATTTTCATGTGAAGTCACTCACTGTTCCTTGTGCTTATCCCTCCCTGGAATTCCAGGGCTTCCCAGGTGGCACAGTTGGTAAAGAATCTGCCTGCAATGCGGAAGACCCAGGTTCCTTTCCTGGGTCAGGAAGATCCCCTGGAGAAGGAAATGGTAACCCACTCCAGTATTCTTGCCGGGGGAATCCCAGCGACAGAGGAGCCTGGCAGGCTACAATCCATGGGGTCACAAAGAGTGGGACACAACAGCATGAGCATGCCTGTGAATTCCACATGCCAGAATCTTAACCATCCTCTGCAGATGGTGACTGCAGCCATGAAATTAAAAGATGCCTGCTCCTTGGAAGAAAAGGACTTGGCTGTGACAAAGAAAAATTATGACAAACCTAGACAGTATATTAAAAAGCAGAGACATTACTTTGCATGTATATTATCATATGTGAAACAGAACACCATTCCATGTTCGATGCATGAGACAAAGGCTCAGGGCCGGGGCAATGGGATGACCCGGAGGGTTGGGATGGGGGTCCAGGAAGGGGAACACATGTAAGCCCATGGCTGATTCATGTCGATGTATGGCAAAAACTATTACAATATTGTAAAGTAATTAGCCCCCAACTAAAATAAATAAATTTATAAAAAAAATAAAAATAAAAGTAAAAACAAAAGTCAAAGCTATGGTTTTTCCAGTAGTCATGTATGGATGTGAGAGTTGGACCATAAAGAAAACTGAGCACTGAAGAATTGATACTTTTGAACTGTGGTGTTGAAGAAGACTCTTAAGAGTCCCTTGGACTGCGAGGAGATCCAACCAATCCATGCTAAAGGAAATCAGTCCTGAATATTCATTGGAAGGACTGATGCTGAAAGTGAAGCTCCAATACTTTGGCCACCTGCTGGAATTCAGAGGCAGGAGCAGAGAAAGCAGGCATTCCAGGGAGGGATAAGCACAAGGAACAGTGAGTGACTTCACATGAAAATGACAGAAAAAGAAAGAGGAGGAAACGGGCAGACTGCTGTCAAGAGTGGGAGAGAATTTTCAGGGTCCCTTAAAGCACTACTGACTGCTCTTTTAGTAAATGTAGAGGTTAGGAATAACTATAGAAATAGCGTATGAGAGGAACCTTTGATGATTCCAATTCTTTTTGTACTTCAAAAGCTCTGTGGAATTGTTACCTCTGTTTAAACTTTCTGGAAGTTGAGTGACTATCTAGAGATAAGTAGGTAGGGTTCTTAAGATGTTATTTCACCAAGTACTATGATAAGTTCTCAAAACAGAAATTATCATTTGGAAATCTCTTTAGATCTTATTCAAATTTTAGTTTGCATTTACCCTCAGCAGTTAGGCCAGTGAGTAAAAAACCACTGAAGGAGAACCTTTTTGTTTGCTTATTCTACACACAATGAGAGTCAATTTGTGCTCAGCTGTGTCTGACTTTTTGCGACCCCATGGACTGTAGCCCACTAGGCTCCTCTGTCCATGGGATTCTCCAGGCAAGAATACTAGAGTGGGTTGCCATTTCCTACTCCAGGGGATCTTCCTGACCCAGAAATTGAACCTGTGTCTCTTGTGTCTCCTGCATTGGTGGGCAGATTCTTTACCCCTGGGCTACCTGGAAATGAGAGAGACTGGTAATCCTTTCAGATCGAGATGGAAAACAATAAGAAAGGACGTAAAATTAAATAATACAATCAAACTTGATGCATATAGTAAATAAAACTTTGTCATTTGAAGGAATACGTCAACAGTCATATGTATGTCCAGGTATTACAAAATCTTTTGTGTGTGTGATCATAAATAAGGTAAACACATTTTCAAAAGGATAAGTGTTAAGGCCATGTCCTATTAATAAAATTAGAAATAAATAAGAATATGACTTCAGGAACTTCCCTGGTGGTCCAGTGGCTAAGACTCTGCTCTCCCAATGCAGGGGACGTGGGTTCAATCCCTACTCAGGGAAGTAGATCCCACATGCTGCAACTAAGAGCTTACATGCCACCACTAAAGATCCTGAATGCCGAAACTAAAACCTAGTGCAGCCAAATAAGTAAGCAAATAAAATACATACATATATATTACAAAAGCACCAACTCCAGGGACTTCCCTGGTGGTCCAAAGGTTAAGACTGCTGCTACTGCAAGAGGCGTGGGTTTGATCCCTGGTCAGGGAGCTAGATCCCATGTGCCTCAAATAAGATCCTGAAACTAAGACCTGGCACAGCCAAAAAAATAAATATACATATATTTTAAAAAGGCTATGACTTTGAAAAATAGGTTAACTACTGGAAAACTAAGAAACATCATCCTAAATATTCCTTAGACGAACAAAAAAATCCAAACTGAAATTACATGGGAAAAAAAGGCCATGAAAAGAAGAATGTGTCATATTAAACCTCTGAAGTCAATGTTTAAGTTATGCTGGGAAAATATTAGGACTTGAAAATTCTTCATTATTGAAAGAGAAAGACAGAAGATAAAAGAATGCTCTCTTTAGCTATGGGGAGACTGGTAGCTAGCCTCCAAATCTACTCCTTTACCACTGTGAAAGAACAGTAGCCGGGCTCATGGCATGTCTAGCTGGGGCCAATTACACTGCATCCCTAAGACCCCCTTGCAGCTCAATTGGCCGTGGAGCTACATTATCACCAATAAAACATAAGTGACAGGGTTACATGCTGCAGGGGACCGACGTCACATTTCCTATCCCCTCCCCACCAGCTGGAATGAGGGCAGGGAAGTGACCCAGTTTTAAAGAAGCACACAGGACATTGCTTTAGAGCTCTGTCAACACACTTTCTGAAAAAGATCAGAGAGGAAATAATTCAGGTTTTGTGGGTCAACTGATTGCTGTCATAACTACTCATTGTGGCTACTGTCACTCAAACGCAGTCATAGACAAAATGTAAACCGATCAGCATTGTTGTGCTGCAGTTAAACTTTATTACCAGAACCAGGCAGAAGGCAGAGTTATCCCTCATGTAAGGACTTACATGGGTGGCTTCCCAGGTGGCTCAGTGGTAAAGAATCCACCTGCCAGTGCAGGAGACACAGGTTCGATCCCTGGGTAGGGAAGATCCCCTGGAGGAGGAAATGGCAACCCACCAGTTTTCTTGCCTGGGAAATCCCTTGGACAGAGGAGCCTGGTAGGCTACAGTCCACAGGGTCGCAAAGAGTTGGACAGGACTTCAGGACTAACAACAACAAAGAACTTAAATGTCCTTAGATATGCTGATGTGATTTCCTATTCAGACCAATATGGTGGATTACATTGTTAGATTTTCAAATACTGAACTATATTTGCATGCCTTGAATCAACATCACTTTGGTCTTGATGTACAGTTTTTTGATATGTAGCTGAATTCTATTTATTAATATTTTGTGAAGGATTTTTTTTGCATTAACTCTTGTGAGGATTATTGGTCTTATAGTTTGCTTTTCTTATAGTGTCTTTGGTTTTCATATTAAAGTAATACTAACTTCATAAAATGAATTGGAACGTGTTCTCTCCTCTTCTGTTTTCTGGAATAGATTTTGTAGAATCTGTGCTTTTTGTGTGTGTGTGTGTTAATTTTTCTTTAAGCCTTTGGGAGAATTCTCCAGTGAAATCATCTGAGCCTCAAGATATCTTTTGGGAGAGTTTTTAAATTTAAATTCAACTTTCTTAATACTTAAAGAGCAATTCAAATTATGTACTTTTTATTGAGTGAATTATGGTCATTTATATTTTTTATTTAATCTAATTTCCCAAATTTATACATATATTAATAGAGTTATTTGTAATATCTTATTTTTTTATGTTTGCAGAGTCTGTAGGAACACTCCTTATTTCAGTCTCAATATTAGGAATTTGTCTTTTCTCTTGATAAATGACAGTGTTGCTAGAGGTTTGTCAATGTTGATCTTTTCAAAGACCTATATTTTGTTCCGGTAATGTTCTCCCTTGCTTACAATCACATTGTTTTTTGATCTCTATTATTTCCTTCCTTAAGCTTCTTTTGGATTTATTTTGCCCTTCTTTTTCTAAGTTCTTGAGGTGAGGGTATAGACTATTGATCTGAGACTTTTCTTTTGTCCTAACATGACAATTTGGGGTTAAAATTTGCCTTCTTAGCACTGAGCTAGCTGTGTCTCACAAATTTTCATATGCTATTTGCATATCAGTTCTATGTTGTTATTGTTTTTAATTTCCTTTGAGATTTCATATTTGATACATGGAATATTTTGAAAAGTGTAATTTAGCTTCCAAGTATTTGGAGATTTTTCCTGTTAGCTTTCTGTTATTCCTTTCTAATTTAATCCCATTGTGATCAGAGAACACACTCTGTTTGGTTTCAATTCTTTTACATTTGCTGTTTTGTGTTGTTTTGTTTTTTTTTTATGGAGGGGCTTTCCTGGCAGCTCAGATGGTAAAGAATCTGCCTACAATGTAGGAAACCCAGTTTCGATCCATGAGTTGGGAAGATCCCCTGGAGAGGGGAATCGCTTATTCTTGTCTGGAGAATTCCATGGACAGAGGAGTCTGGTGGGCTACAGTTCATGGGGTCGAAATTTATGCAGGTGGTCTTCATACGTTTCATAGACAATTGAAGAGAATGTGTTAGGTGGAATATTCTGTCGATGTTAATTTGATATGGTGAATAATGGAGAACAAGGAAACATGCTGAAATATACCCGTAAGTATTTGCTGTTGTTCAGTTGCTCAGTCGCGTCCGACTCTTTGCAACCTCATGGACTGCAGCACAGCAGGCTTCCCCATCCTTCACTATCTCCTGCAGTTTGCTCAAACTCATGTCCATTGAGTCGGTGATGCCATCCAACCATCTCATCCTCTGTCGCCCTCTTCTCCTCCTGCCCTCAATCTTTCCCAGCATCAGGGTCTTTTCCAATGAGGCAGCTCTTTGCATCAGGTGGTCAAAGTATTGGAGCTTCAGCTTTAGCATCAGTCCTTCCAATGAATATTCAGGATTGATTTTCTTTAGGATTCCTGTAAGTATACAATCAGTAAAAATCCAGATAGGGGAACATGTACAGATAAAATGGTCCACATGCATCAACAGATAAATTGTAAAGACAAAGAAGGGATGGAGAGTCAGCCTGTAGATTAAAGGCTTAAAATATACACCAGTGTAAATAATATATGATATTAACCATAGTGTCCAGGGATGGACACATGGGTGATAACACTAAGACACACACAAGGAAGCGATTACTGTCAAGTCAGGGTAGCAGTGACTTCTGGAGAGAGAGGACTGGGATGGAAAATATGGAGGGGTTACCGAGGTGGCTGGCAAGGTTTTCTTTATTAGCTTGTGGTTTTCTTTCTTTCCTTGGGTGGCAGTTACAAGCAGCAGTAGGCTGGTGTGTAACAGCTGACTCTCCAAGGGGGAAAGAAAGCCCTGACTTGTAGGGGGTTCCTGATCTCCATCATGTAAATACTACCACCATGGCCAATTTCAGGCTACCAACATGATGTCATTGTGGAGCTGGGAAGAGATTACACAAACAGCTCTTAGGGGCTGTGTGAGCCGGCGCCAGCGCAACACTGGAAGGGTGTGTTCCTTATAATAATTCACTCCACTCTACGTTTATTTTTTGAATATTTTAAAGTTAAAAAGATTTAAAAAAATTGCACTGGCTAAATGGCCGATTCTAGGACTGGAACAGGAAATATATAAAAGGAGCCTAGAGCATCTTTTTGTGTCAGAAAGTACAGAAGTGTTTAAAATGGAAATAAAGGCCCTGTAGTGATGAGGGTATGTTAAAGGGAAACAGCAGCCAATTCAGTGAGTTTTCACGGCCAAAGCTGGACATAATTTTAGCAAGAAGATAAAGTAGTATTAGATTATAACCTGAAGTATAATATCCATGACTACATATTGATATAAATAAAAGGAGGAAGAAGAGACATATCTCCTGGGCAGAAAAATCCAAATAATCTGTGTATCCACACAGTCATATAATTCCCTGCCCTTAAGTAAGGACTGCACATAAGGACCCCTTTCTAATGAGGACAGTATGGAAAGGGGGTGAAAACAGGGATTTTATAGTAGAGCAACCTGACAAACACAACCTTAGCCAGATGAGCGAGTACAGCGTGAATGAGGGCAAGCTGTGTTGATGTTACACACCCACCACCTGATGCGATGAGAACGGCAGTCGGGTTGTACCATCTTCCTCCCAGAAAGCCATCATCCCCGGGTAAGTATGAGAAAAACACCAGACAAACCCCGAATGGGAGACTCTGTAAAATACTTAACCCAGACTCCTCAGAACTGCCCAGGTCATCAAAAATAAGGACAGTCTGAGGATCTGCCCTAGGCGAGAGGAGCCTGAGAGCGTGTGACAACAACATGCAATGTGTCTGTCCTGTGTGGGATCCTGGGTGTTTGGCAGACATTGGTCTCAAAAGCTGAATGAAGCAAGCTTGTAACGTCCAGAAAGAAACCACTGACAGCATTTGTTGCTTCCAATAAAAATCTGCTTTCAAGAGAAAAGTGAAATTCTGGAAACTTTTATCCACACCTTGATGTGGTGGCTTCTCATTACTTTCTAAAGAGATGAGTGGTGATATCAACGAATGTAATTTTTTGGTATTGTGTAATGAAATGTGTCAACATCTGGAAGGTTTGCATAACTCAGGGAATTTTTTTTTTTCAAATAACCAATGTTACAAATTCATACCTCTGTAAAAGACCCATTCAGTGTTCAAGAGAGACCATTGGATTTTAATGTTATAGAGTACAAAAAGTACATTGTTACAGTTTCAAATTCTACATGGCAACTAACATTTAAGAAACTACCACTTGCCAAGTTTGGATATAGTTTCAAAGTAGAATAGCCACAATTACTTGAAAACACTAATAAAAAAAATGCAGCTGTGCCTATCTCTGTGACACTAATTTCCTTCAGATATTTCATCCACGACAACATATCACAACAGACTGAATTTTCAAACAGGTGTGAGGAGCTGGTTGTTTTTGATTAAGCCCCAACCTATAGTTAAAAGTACTTGCAAAAATGTTAAACGATGTCACTCTTCTGACTAAACTGTCTTGCTTTGCAAAGAGTTGGTTTTTTATTAAACAAATAAAAGCTCTATTCTTGGAGTAGAGACAAAAAAAAAGAAACAAACTATGGATCCATGGGGGGTTGTTTTTTCTTTTTTTTTTTTTTGAGGGGTGGATGTCTTCTTGCAGGTAACGGTAGTCAGGCACTGCTGTTGGGGCACATTGAGAGGAATGCGAGGATAATGGCTGAGCTCCCTCTAGGAAAGTGGACAGACACAGCTGGCTCTTCCAGCATCTTGCCTGGGATGTAGCTGTGATGCTGAGGCTGGCACACCAACTCAACCTTAAGTCCTCTGATAGCTCCCAACCATCTCCTTCTGTATTTCATGTTACATGGAATAACCCCACATCACTTAAACTGATCTTAATGAACTATTCTGTGACCTGTGATAGAAACCATTCCACACTGATACGTGATCTCACATATCTGGGAACAGGGAAGTCACAATCCTGCAAAGGACAGGAATTCTTTTGTTTTTTGGTAGACCTACATTTATTTCTCTTAGCTTTTATTTTGAAAAATTACAGACCTACAGAGAGTTTCCAAGTACAGTGAAGATCCATATAACCTTCACGGAGATTCCCGATTACATCGTCACATGTTATTCCTCTCTCTGGAGAGGACAGGAGTTCTAATGTCGGAGTCACCCAGTTCTGATTGGGTGAACTCCCTTTATCTTTCTTCTCCTTCCTCATCTTAAGACCCCCTCAAAGCTGATGGCCATGGGAGTGATAAGGACTTACAGAGTCAGAAAAGCTAAATTCGGGATTTGCATGCAACAGGACCGTGCCTGAGGGTCCTGTAGCCTTCTCCCCGCACTGTCCCCCTGGCCCCGGGTCCAGGAGCAGAGGTGAGGTGTGCACTGCCGTGTGTGTGACGTCACCACCTTCCTGTGGTGGCTCTCAGTGAAGTTCTGAGTGGTTTAAAAGTTGGGGAGTAATCCTTTTTAAACCACTTATAATTGCTATCAAGTCATAAATTTCCTGTAATTAATAGGACTAAGGACCAGTCGATGGTGGTGGTGTTTTTCAGGGTTAGTCAGTGGAGCAGCACTCACACCTCATGAATCACATGGATGTTTGACAGAATCGGCGTTTTTCCAGGGACAGCCTCATACCTGCTGCACCCACCCTCAGGGACCTAGCTCCTCGATCTTTGTGCTTCTTGTGCTAAAGCAGCCGCTCTAGATAATGGATAGCCCCAATTACTTTTCCATTAACTTCTAAATGTTGGCAAATACCCCAGAAATACCTTAGGGCTTCATTCAAAATTTAGAACTATATATATATACACATATACATATATATACACACCTAGTATGAGTAATATTAGATACATATATGTATAGTTTATACTACATAATACATATTTATATTAATATTACTAGTAATATATACTAATATAAAATGTACATATCGAGTATTACTACTAATATAAACTATATATACTATTATATACTAATATAAACAATAAACCATATATACTATATAAACTATGTATAGTATTACTCAGCCATATAGTATATATATATATATATATTATATATCACTTAGCCATAAAAACAATGAAATTCTGCATTTGTAACAACATGGATGGACTTAGAGATTATTATGCTTAGAGATATGGCAGAGAAAGACAAATGCTCTATGATATCACTTATTTATGGAAGCTAAAAAAGAAAACAAACATATATGCAAAATAGAAACAGACTCACAGATACGGAAAACAAACCAGTGGTTACCAAAGGGGAGAGGGAAGTAGAGAGGGGCACATTAAGGGCATAGGCTTAAGACATATAAACTATTATATATAAAATAGATAAGAAACAAGGATATATTGTACAGCACAGGGAATTATAGTCATTGTCCCTTAATAACTTTTAATGGAGTATGAGCAATAAAAATACTGCATCACACTGCTGTATGCTTGAAATGATTACAATATTATATATCAACTATACTTCAATTTTTTTAATGCCATAATATTGAAACATCCTGGAAGGAGGAAAGCTACCTTTGAGAGCCTCCTGGACTTTCCCTAAATGAGAAGTAAACTTTTTTTCTTAAAAAAAGTGTTTTTAAACCACAGAGGACACTGAAGGCAGTCCTGGCTTTGCCCTCCTCAGCCTTATGTGTTAGTTAATACCTAGTCATCAAGTCCAATACTGAGGACTAACAATGAGGTGCAATGGATTCACCTATTGTAGGCTCCTATTCACTTGTCACTTTCTGATCTTCCTCATCACCACCGTGCAGGCCGAGGGGGATGGATAAAGTCTCTAAGTTTAACACATCCTAGCATCAAATGATCACTCTCTAATGAGATCTCATGAGTCCTAGACTTAATCATCTTCCCTTAGTCAGTCCAGTTGCTCAGTCATGTCCAACTCTTTGTGACGCCATGGACTGCAGCACACCAGGCCTCCCTGTCCATCACCAACTCCTGGAGCTTGCTCAAACTCATGTCCATCAAGTCGGTGATGCCATCTAATCATCTCATTCTCTGTCATCCCCTTCTCCTCCTGCCTTCAATCTTGCCCAACATCAGAGTCTTTTCCAATGAGTCAGTTCTTCGCATCAGGTGGCCAAAGTATTGGAGCTTCAGCTTCAGCATCAGTCCTTCCAATGAAAATTCAGGACTGCTTTCCTTTAGGATTGACTGGTTTGATCTTCTTGCAGTCCAAGGGACTCTCAAGTCTTCTTCAACACCACAGTTCAAAAGCATCAATTCTTCAGCACTCAGTCTTCTTTATGGTCCAACTCTCACATCCATACATGACTACTGGAAAAGCCATAGCTTTGACTAGTAAGCAAAGTAATGTCTTTGTTGGCAAAGTAATGTCTCAGCTTTTCAATATGCTGTCTAGATTGGTCATAGTTTTTCTTCCAAGGAGCAAGTGTCTTAATTTCATGGCTGCAGTCACCATCTGCAGTGATTTTGGAGCCCAAGAAAACAAAGTCTGTCACTGTTTCCATTGTTTCCCCAACTATATGCCATAAAGTGATGGGACCAGAAGCCATAATCTTAGTTTTCTGAATGTTGAGTTTCAAGCCAGCTTTTTTACTCTCCTCTTTCACTTTCATCAAGAGGTTCTTTAGTTCTTCTTCACTTTCTGCCATCAGGGTGGAGTCATCTGTGTATCTGAGGTTATTGATATTTCTCCCAGCAATCTTGATTCCAGTTTGTGCTTCATCCAGCCTGGCATTTCACATGATGTCCTCTGCATATAAGTTAAATAAGCAGGGAGACAATATACAGCCTTGACGTACTCCTTTCCCAATTTGGAACCAGTCTGTTGTTCCATGTCCAGTTCTAACTCTTGCTTCTTGACCTGCATACAGATTTCTCAGGAGGTAGGTAAGGTGGTCTAGTATTCATATCTCTTTAAGAATTTTCCACAGTTTGCTGTGATCCACACAGTCAAAGACTTTGGCGTAGTCAGTAAAGCAGAAGTAGATGTTTTTCTGGAACTCTTTTGCTTTTTCCATGATCCAACAGATGTTGGCAATTTGATCTCTGGTTCCTCTGCCTTTTCTAAATCCAGCTTCAACATCTGGAAGTTCATGGTTCATGTACTGTTGAAGCCTGGCTTGGAGAATTTTGAGCATTACTTTGCTAGGGTATGAGATGAGTGCAGTTGTGCGGTAGTTTGAGCATTCTTTGGCATTGCCCTCCTTTGGGATTAGAATGAAAACTGACCCTTTCCAGTCTTGTGGCCACTGCTGAGTTTTCAAAATTTGCTGGCATATTGAGTGCAGCACTTTCACAGCATCATCTTTTAGGATTTGAAATAGTTCAGCTGGAATTCTATCACCTCCACTAGCTTTGTTCATAGTGATGCTTCCTAAGGCCCACTTGACTTCACATTCCAGGATGTCTGGTTCTAGGTGAGTGTTCACACCATCGTGGTTATCTGAGTCATGAAGATCTTTTTTGTATAGTTTTTCTGTGTATTCTTTCCACCTCTTCTTAATATATTCTGCTTCTGTTAGGTCCATACCATTTCTGTCCTTTATTGTGCCCATCTTTGCATGAAATGTTCCCTTGGTATCTCGAATTTTCTTGAAGAGATCTCTAGTCTTTCCCATTCTGTTGTTTTCCTGTACTTCTTTGCATTGATCATAGAGGAACTTTTGATCACTGAGTACCTCTCTCTGTGCATTGGAGACTGGATAAATGGATTTATATATTGATATTTAAAGGTTCATTTGCATTCACTTAATGTTTTAGAAAAAGTGTTATTTTTTAAAATTATAACTTAAAAAACCAAATTTTGAAGTTGACTGCATTGTTTTCAGATCCAGGGATAAAGGGCTATTAAAAAGAGTATTTATATTGAACTAGTATTCTTGCCTAGAGAATCCCGTAGACAGAGGAGCCTGGTGGGCTGCTGTCCATAGGGTCGCACAGAGTCGGACACGACTGAAGCGACTTAGCATGCATGCATGCATTGGAGAAGGAAATGGCAACCCACTCCAGTATTCTTGCCTGGAGAATCTCAGGGACAGAGGAGCCTCTTGGGCTGCCATCTTTGGGGTCGCACAGAGTCAGACATGACTGAAGTGACTTAGCAGCAGCAGCAGCAGTCAGATGAGAACAAGACCCAGTTTCTCCCACAGTCAGTCTCTCCCATCAGGAAGCTTCCATAAGCCACTTATCCTTATCCGTCAGATGGCAGACAGAATGAAAACCACAATCCAGATAAACTAATCAAACTGATCACATGGACCACAGCCTTGCCTAACTCAAAGAAACTATGAGCCATGCCATGTATGGCCACCCAAGACAGATGTGTCATGGTGGAGAGTTCAACAAAACACGGTCCACTGGAGAAGGGAATGGCAAACCACTTCAGTATTCTTGCCTTGAGAACCCCATGAACAGTATGAAAAGGCAAAAAGATAGGACATGGAAAGATGAATTCCCCAGGTTGGTAGGTGCCCAATAGGCTACTGGAGAAGAGTGGAGAAATAACTCCAGAAGGAATGTGGATATGACTGGTGATGGAAGTAAAGTCCAATGCTGTAAAGAACAATATTGCATAGGAACCTGTAATGTTAGGTCCATGAATAAAGGTAAATTGGAAGTGGTCAAACAGGAGATGGCAAGAATGAACATCAACATTTTGAGAATCAGTGAACTAAAGTGGATTGGAATGGGTGATTTTAATTCAGATGACCATTATACCTACTACTGTGGGCAAGAATCCCTTAGAAGAAATGGAGTAGCCCTCATAGTCAACAAAAGAATCTGAAATGCGGTACCTGGGTGCAGTCTCAAAAATGACAGAATGATCTGTTTGATTCCAAGGCAAACCATTCAGTATCACAATAATCCAAGTCTATGCCCCGACCACTAATGCTGAAGAAGCTGAACAGTTCTATGAAGACCTACAAGACCTTCTAGAACTAACACCAAAAAAAGATGCCCTTTCCATCATAAGGAATGCAAAAGTAGGAAGTCAAGAGATACCTGGAATAACGGGCAAATTTAGCCTTGGAGTACAAAACGAAGCAGGGCAAACGCTAACAGAGTTTTGCCAAGAGAACGTGCTGGTCATAGCAAACACCCTCTTCCAACAACACAAGACGACTCTACACGTGGACATCCCCAGATGGTCAATACCGAAATCAGATTGATTATGTTCTTTGCAACCAAAGAGGGAGAAGCTCTATACAGTCAGCAAAAACAAGACTGGGAGCTGACTGTGGCTCAGGTCATGAATTCCTTATTGCCAAATTCAGGCTCTGGGAAGATCCCACATGCCGTGAAGCAACTAAGCTCATGCTACAACTACTGAGCCTGTGCTCTAGAGGCCAGGAGCCACAACTACTGAGCCCACTGCTGCAGCTACTGAAGACTGCACGCCCTAGAGCCTGTGCTCAGCAACAAGGGAAGCCACCACAATGAGAAGCTCACACACCGCAACTAGAGTGTAGCACCTGCTCACCACAACTAGAGAAAGCCCGCATGCAGCATGGGAGACCCAGTGCAGCCAATAAATAAATAAAAGTGTTTCCTTTACAGTCTCCTTCCATTCCTCAGAACCAGAGATTTTCTGAAGTCAGAGTCCTGGCTCTGGACTCCTGCTCAGCCTCTAAAGCCCCATGGGCATTTGCTTCCAGAACAGGAATAGGCTGGACAGTCAGACCTCTGGCACTGTCCACTAGTCCCATTACCAGGTCACCAATCTTCAAGGGTTGAGAATTGTTCCACTGGGTTCCAGCACTGTTGGGATGCCTCTTCCACTGAGTGAGCAATTGTGGCATCAGCTCCTCAGTGATCTGCATGATCCCTTTGTGAAATTCCAATCTAAGTACATAATCCAGCACTTAAGCCACTGAGACCCAACACTTCCAATCTCCATCATGAGAGATGCTGGGATGCTTCTTATAAAATGAATGCTACCCTCTTAAGAACACCCTCTGTAACTGCCAAGTTGCAGATTTCCTCTGTTTTCCCCACTACTTCCATCGAGTCACCAGCAGCCACTGTGAATGCAGGCATGCATGCTCAGTCTTGTCTGAATCCTTTGCAACCCAATGGACTGTAGCCCACTAGGCTCATCTGTCCATGGGATTTCCCAGGATAGAATACTGGAGTGGGTTGCCATTTTCTTCTCCAGGGGATCTTCCTGACCCAGGGATTGAACCTGGGTCTCCTGCATTGTGGGCAGATTCTTTGTTGTCTGAGCCACCAGGGAAGTCGAAGTCCATGAGAAGTTCTTGCTTCATGCAGAATTAGTCCTAAACACTGGGGTCTTTTTTTTTTTAAGTTTGTCTTATTTATTTGGCTACACTTGGTCTTAGTTGTGGCACATGGGATCTTTGGTTGGAGCAGGTGGGACCTAGTTCCGTGACCAGGGATTGAACCCAGGCCCCCTGCACTGAGAACTCAGAGTCTTAGCCACTGGACCAGCAGGAAAGTCCCCACACATCGTTAACAGCTCCCCATCTCTCTTTTACCAGATCTTTGCTCTGCTTTATTCTGCATTCACTTCTCTCTCAGGTAAGTAGTCTCCTAAAGGTGCTGGTTCTTCACTGATCTAGAAAATTCCCTAAACTGAGACTTATTGAATCAATCATTATGGCCAAGAGAAGGAAAATATGATGATTAGATAGACCTGGAGACCCTAATCAATAAAAATATCCCCTTAACCACTGGAACTTATGGAGAAGTTAGTGTCCAAAATAATTAAACTGTGCTAACACCCCAAGTGGCTCAGACATGCCTGGTGATTACCCTGTGATGGTTTTCCCCTTCCCAAAGGGCCACAAGAATCGAGTCATCACAGTCCTGAAGAAGAAGGAAAGTACCCTGGAAATGTCTGAATGAGTGCAGAGCACAGCTGGAAAGGACTGTTTTCGGGACCTGCAGAGCAGGGTCTTCAGAATCCTCTCCCACAACCCAAAGTCTTCCCTGGTGGCTCAGTGGTAAAGAATCCACCTGCCAATGCAAGAGATGTGGGTTCGGTCTCTGGGTCAGGAAGATTCCCTGGAGGAGGAAATGGCAACCCACTCCAGTATCCTTGCCTGGGAAATCCCATGGACAGAAGAGCCTGGCTGGCTACAGTTCATGGGGCCACAAAGCTTGAGCACACAAGCACAAGCCCACAGCCCAAACGGTAAACATGAAACATCATGAGGGTGCCAGGGGACAGGACAGCATCACAGCTGACCTCAGGATGCAGACGCACTAGGGAAATTTATACTCCAAGTCCCCCTTACTGCCCTGGCTTTGCCAGAGGCAGGTCCCCTGGTGAATGTAGAGGACAACAGTCTCTCCCTGGCTGCATAATATCTAGCACTTCCTAACAACGCCTTGGTTTTCTTTCAAGACATTACTTCTCCCTACAATGTTTCATGGTCTGGTTGAGACAGTATATCCAGGTACCCACTTTCCACAAGGGGAACCAAAGCTTCATGTACTGTCTTTCCCCTCGCTGTGCCACCAGGAAGGGAGAACAGTGGACGAAATAGACCTGCGGGTCACTCCATCCTGAGATGAAAATAATGACCTTGGGACACCCAGTCCAGCAACTGGCATCCTGGCCATACTTTTCTGTCCAGATTGGTTCAGTGGTTTATGTTTCCTGGTTTTGTAGAAAAGTCTCAGTTCTTCTCAGGTGGCGCTAGTGGTAAAGAATCCACCTGCCAATGCAAGAGACATAAGTGACATGGGTTTGATCCCTCGGTCAGGGAGATCCCCTGAAGGAAGAAATGGCATTCCACCCCAGTATTCTTGCCTGGGAAATTCCCTGGGCAGAAGAGCCTGGTGGGCTGCAGTCCATGGGGTCGAAAAGAGTCCGACATGACTGAAGTGACTTAGCATGCATGCATGCTCAGGTCTTGCCCACTTCTGAGTGTATTTCTTCAGGTTCCCAAGTCTGTGATCCTGCAAAATCTCTCCAATAAACTTCTCCTTGCTTAAGTTGGTTTCCACTACTTTGGGGAACCTAAGAATCCTAACTAATACAGTGGTTAACCATGGATTATAGTAAATTGAATGAGGCTGTTCCTGCTGTGTCAATGCTATGCCTTATTTTGTTTCTGTATTGAAAGATTATCCTAAATCCCCCTAATTTTTGTAAGCTTTTATAAATCCAGCTAATGTAGACTTCTTTCCCTGAACACCACTGAAAGCAATGATAATTTGATGTATACACTCCCTAGTTTATGTCATAATGTGGTGCCATGTAATTTAAGCTTATGTCCTACAGTAGATTCAAGTACTATAATGACCCATCACATTGATAATATATTGACGTGCTCATCTGTGCTCAGATGTGTTCGACTCTTTTGTGACCCCATGAACTGCAGCCCACCAGGCAAGAATACTGGAGTGGGTTGCCATTTCCTTCTCCAGGGGATAGTCCCCAACCCAGGGATTGAATCCACATCTCCTGCATTGGCAGGTGGATTCTTTACCACTAGCGCCACCATGGGGTTGTACATACTTGGAAAACAGAGTGTAGGTTATGCAAGAAACAAACCAAATAATAGAAAAGTATAAATTAAAAGTACTGGAAACATAGAATTGAACAGAGGACTACCTAAAACCCGAAGCCATTCAAAATGAAGATTTATAGTAATTTCATATCTTCTACCATGCTTCCTGACCTAAATCAAATCCCTTATGATTATACAGTGGAAGATTGCCGGGAGAAATATCAATAACCTCAGATATGCAGATGACACCACCCTTATGGCAGAAAGTGAAGAAGAACTAAAGAGCCTCTTGATGAAAGTGAAAGAGGAGAGTGAAAAAGTTGGCTTAAAGCTCAGCGTTCAGAACACTAAGATCATGACATCTGGTCCCATCACTTCATGGGAAATAGATGAGGAAACAGTGGAAACAGTGGCAGACTTTATTTTTTGGGGCTCCAAAATCACTGCTGATGGTGATTGCAGCCATGAAATTAAAATACGCTTACTCCTTGGAAAGAAGGTTATGACCAACCTAGATAGCATATTTAAAAGCAGAGACATTACTTTGCCAACAAAATTCCGACTAGTCAAGGCTATGGTTTTTCCAGTGGTCATGTATGGATGTGAGAGTTGGACGGTGAAGAAAGCTGAGCGCCGAAGAATTGATGCTTTTGAGCTGTGGTGTTGGAGAAGACTCTTGAGAGTCCCTTGGACTGCAAGGAGATCCAACCAGTCCATCCTAAAGGAGATCATTCCTGGATGTTCATTGGAAGGACTGATGTTGAAGTTGAAACTCCAATACTTTGGCCACCTGATGTGAAGAGCTGACTCATTGGGAAAGATCCTAATGCTGGGAAAGGGGAGAGAAAGCTCTGATATAAGCTACTGAGAAAGTGGCCCAAACCTCAGTAAACACAGGGAGGGAAATATTGAGAGGAAGCCCTCCAGAAGGTTCTTTCTCCATTTCCTGCCTAAACATGGCCCATTGAGACTGTACCCCAGCTTCCCCATATCAACAAGCCCTAAAGACCTTCTAATAATTGGGCTCCTCCTTCAGATTGGAGGATTGGGGGTCATGGGTTCAATCCCTAGTTTGGGAACTAAGATCCCACATGCTGTGGGGCAACTAAGCCCATGTGGGGCAAGTAGAGAGTCTGTGCACCACAACAACAGATCATGAGCACCCAAGTAAATAAATACTAAAAAAGTAAATAAATAAAATAAAATCCACACTATGGTATCATTTTTTAAAAAACAAACACAAAAACCCCCAAACCAATACTGTCTAATAGATCTTATTGGTATAATCCCATAATACATTTTTATGAGTTTCATAAATAATAATTAGCAGGCCCTGATCTAAGTAATTGGAACTCTCTTAATCTTCACATAAGGGATAGGCATATGATCCCGAGAGAGGCATATGTTCTTCACTTTGCAGATGAGGAAACTTAGGGACAAGAAACCCAGGCCATCTGGCCTGAGAAACTGAATATCCAGTTAAATACTCTTGGGCAGATCAGCAGATGATGGATCTAATGAACTTAGGGTTTGTGAATGGGTAGAGTACCATATTTTCACTATTACCTTATATTTTATGTGAATAATAAAGTCAAACTGTGAAGAATACGTAGTTTACGCTATTTATTATCTTCAAAATAATAAAGATTACATTATAGAAAGTCATCATTTTGCATTATATGTAATGCTAAAGTTAAGGCACTCTACTGCTCTCATTTGGCCAATATTCACAGCATTTCTGATATCATGTAACAGTTTCAGAGCCCTAGAGTATAATTCCAACTACATGACAGCAATGAAATAGATTCTGCAATATAGACTTGTTATAGAGTATAACTGTACTTTCTTAGTTTACGCTATTCACCGTTATCTTTTTTATATTTCAGGTTTGACAATCTGCATTTTTACTGTAATATTTAATAGTTTACTTTTTTTTTAGATTTTTGTTATTACTCCAAATAGTGTTAGTTGCTCAGTCGTTTCTGACTCTTTGTGACCCCATAGACTGTAGCCCACCAGGCTCCTCTGTCCATAAATTCTCCAAGCAAGAATACTGGAGTGGGTTGCCATTCCCTTCTCCAGGGGATCTTCCCAACCCAGGGATCAAATCCTGGTCACTGGCATTGTAGGTAGATTCTTTATTGTCTGAGCCACCAGGGAAGCTCCATTACTCCAGATAGGGCTCCCAAAATTTTGTTCCAAAATTTAGAAGTTTATTTTAATGATTATCCTGATTTCTTAAATAAAAAGAATGAGGCTCAGACAGGTTAAATATTATACATGATATCACATGGTAAGTCATAGAGGTAATATAGAATAGAAATCTTATTCTAGGGTTCGGAAGACTTCCAATGGCTTACGTAAATGGACTGTATATTAACATATCTTCTTGGAACAAATATACTTCAGAAGCATAGATCTATCATCAGAAAAATGTGTTTACACATCACCTATGTGCTCTAAGTGCAGAAATGAAGTCAAGATAGAACTTTACCATTTGATTTTTCAAAAGGTAGATCCTAACATCTTCCTGTGTTTTTTCATGAACAGGGTATTATTGTCGGTTTTTTCCCCAAAGGTACGAAATGAAAACTGTCTTTTTTTTTTTTTTTAATAAAAATTAGAACAGAAGAACTCATAGCTGAACAGCAAGACCCTGGATTTAATTTCAACCTCTGATTTTCCACAGTATAGGGAGGAACAGTATATGACTATGACTTTATTTCTTCAGATTTTTCCTCTCCTAGGATTCTCTCATGTTTGTTATTATTTGACGCTCTGGTTGCGGCTCTGAATCATTTTCATTCTTTTTCCTCCTCTAACTCTGCTTCAAAACTTCTGTAACTTATTTGCTGCGAAGTCGAGAATCTCTTCTGCAAGTGAACTTACTGGGTGCGCCAGACAGCCATGGACCCCAAGGACTGCTAAGAACTCCAATATGTTGCTAAGAAGTCTTGCTAATTTGCTCTATCAGCTGAATGGGGTGTCAGAGAATTTTCCTTTCTCTTATGAACTAAGAGTGTTTGTGCTGTGACCTGTATCAGCGATTCTGTTTGGATCGATCACTTTCAGCTTACCATTTTTCATCCCTCTGTGAACGTTGCACCTAATTTTCCCTGTAATCGGTTCAACAAGTGTCAGCTGTTCGTGTTTCAACTCTTTCTGCCAATAACTGCTGGACGTGATTTAATGCAGCTGGAGAATAAACTGACAATCATTATAGCCTGCAAAGTGTGAAAAAATTTCATTGCACTGTTGTGATCTGAGGACCGATGATGCCCAGCGGATGAGACTTGGGGGTGGGGGGGAGAAGCCTGCTTTATAATAATTAAAGAACTTGTGGAAGAGGGGTGAGTCCTGGGGCAAGTTCAACTGTTTATCCGGTGAACCCTCTCCCGGGGCTTGTTTTATAAGAATTCACTGTAAGTGCCCAAGGGAAATGCCTTCATCTGAATGGGGTTGTGGTGCTGCCTGCGCTCAGATGGTTTCCCCAGCTGATAAAAGTCCTCGCTGAGGAACCGCACAGATGCGGCTCCTTCGGCAGAGGATGAAGGCAGAGGAGACAAACAACAGGGTGGAGCTGAGCGGCAGCAGCCAGTGATGCTTGCAGACCTACGGGGTCCCCTCTTCCAGGCCGGCTCACCTGCGCCCCCGCGGGGTCCGCGCGGCAGGAGAGATGCCCTCGCCCCTCCCGCGGCGCCCTCGCCTGCCCGGTGACCTCTCGCCGTCGTCGGGGGACACGCGGCCCTGCAGCAGCCCCTGCGAGCTCTTGGGGGGCATCCCGCCGCGGGCCCCGCGCCTCCGGCGCCGGCTGGCCTGGTGCTCCATCGACTGGGAGCAGGTGTGTCTGCTACGGAGGCTGGGCGCGGGGGGCTTCGGCTCAGTGTACGAGGCCACCTACCACGGCGTGCGCGTGGCCGTCAAGCAGGTGAGCCGGTGCTCCAAGAACCCGCGGGCATCAAGGCGCAGCTTCTGGGCCGAGCTCAACGCGGCCCGGCTGCGCCATGCCAACATCGTGCGCGTGCTGGCAGCCAGCACGCGCCCGCCCCCTGGTTTCAACAGCCTGGGGACCGTCATCATGGAGTTCGGAGGCAACATCACCTTGCACCAGGTCATCTATGGCCCCACTGGCTGCCCCGGGGACGCCGACGCGCACCTGGGCTTGGAGAGGTGTCTAAAGTACTCCCTAGACGTGGTCAGCGGCCTGCTGTTCCTCCACGCGCAAAGCATCGTGCACTTGGACCTCAAGCCGGCCAACATCCTCATCAGTGAGCAGGACGTCTGCAAGATCGGGGACTTCGGCTGCTCCGCGAGGCTGGAAGACCTGCGGAGCCCGCGGACACCTCACCACCTGGGCGGCACCTACACTCACCGAGCCCCGGAGCTCCTCAAAGGAGAGCCTGTTACGCCCAAGGCCGACATCTACTCCTTCGCCATCACCCTCTGGCAGATGAGCACGCGGGAGGCGCCCTTCTCGGGGGAGCGGCAGCACGTGCTCTACGCCGTGGTGGCCTACCACCTCCGGCCCGCCCTCTGGGCACCCGTCTTCACCGACTCTGTCCCCGGGAAGACGCTGGCGGGCATCGTCCAGCGCTGCTGGGCGGCCCTTGCTCCCGAGAGGCCGAGCGCAGAACTTCTCTTGGGGGACCTCCACGCTTTGAAAGAGGAGCTGGGAGGACTCCAGACTGGATCCAGATAAGCGTCTGTCTTTGTTTCTGATCATTTTTAACGAAGTGAAGATTTAGTGGGGGAAAAAATCATATAGGTAGGATGGATTTTTAGAAAATAAAGTTCCTAAAAAATTCCCTTCATCTCGAATGCTTTTTCTAAGACAAACCGCAGAGCGGTCGTGGTGGTCTTGGTCGTTATTTAGTCGCTAAGTCCTGTCCGACTCTTTTGCCACTTCATGGACTACAGCCGGCCAGGCTCCTCTGTCCATGGGCTTCTCCAGGCAAGAATACTGGAGTGGGTTGCGTGCCCTCCTCCAGGAAGTAACAGGTATTCCTGAATAAATTGTAAAAAATGGTTGTCTGCAACCCCAACAAAGAGGACATCAGCTCATATCTCTTCCTGTTTTCATTAAAATGGCTATTCTTTGTATTTGTTGTTGTTGTTGAGTCGCTAAGTGGTGTCTGACTCTTTGCTGACCCCATGGACTGTAGGCCACCAGGCTCCCATATCCATGGGATTTCCCAGGCAAGAATACTGGAGTGGGTAGTCATTTCCTCCTCCAGGGGATCTTCCTGATCTTCCTGATCCAGGGATGGAATCAGGGTCTCCTGCCTTGGCAGCCAGATTCTTTACTGCTGAGCCACCAGAGAAGCCCTGTGGTGGTTTTAGGACCTACCTTATCTCCTTACAGGGTTATGTTTTGCTTTCACAGCTACTGTGCTTACTGTAACAGCACCATGGTACTGCACTTTTTCAAATTTGTTATTTGTGAAACCAGGTTTTCCAAAACAGAACTGAATTAGAAAATGCCAAAATTTTTGATAAACTCAACATGCTCCATACCCACCACCTAAACTATTAACAGTTAAATTTGTTCCCATACTAAATAAGTAAAAACATTCTTTAAAAAAAAAAAAAAGATTAATTTTTCCTTCCTCGTCCAAAAACCTACTTGCTTGTAATGACCTTCACACATACAACTCTCAAATTGAGATAAATTTAGTTTTGTAGGAATAATATGTTAAATGATTTCTTGTGATATTTTGAACTTGTATAATTTTGCTAAAATACTTCTGAACCGGCTCCCTTTTCCAGTTATCTTCATGAGACAACAAGGAAAGATTATACGATGTGAGAAGAAATAACAACCTTGAGGAATAGTAAAATTTAACATTGGGATGCAGGAAAGCAGACAACGAGAACCAGATTCCCATCCTAGAAATCAAGGCCATGGTTGCTGGTAGATGGATTTAGAAGAATGAGGTGACTGAACCTGGTTTTTAGGACAAAGTTGACTTCTGTTCAGCAACAGCACTTTCAGCAAGGGCTTGAGGTAGGAGCTACTGCTGTTCAGCAGCTAAGTTGGGTCCAACACTTTGCGATCCCATGGACTGCAGCACGCCAGGCTTCCCTGTCCTTCACTATCTCCCAGAGTTCACTCAAACTCATGTCCATTGAGTCAGTGCTGCTATCCACCCATCTCATCCTCTGCCACCCCCTTCTCCTCTTGCCCTCAGTCTTTCCCAGCATCAGGGTCTTTCCCAATGAATTGGCTCTTTGCATCAGATGGCCAACGTATTGGAGCTTCAGCATCCTTCTAATGAATATTCAGAGTTGATTTCCTTTAGGATTGCCTGGTTTGATCTCCTTGCAGTCCAAGGGACTCTCAAGAGTCTTCTCCAACACCACAATTCAAAAGCATCAATTCTTTGGCGCTCAGTCTTCTTTATGGTCCAACTCTTACATCTATACATGACTACTGGGAAAACCATAGCTTTGACTATACGGACCTTTGTCGGCAAAGTGATGTCTCTATGATGTAGGAGCTGTGCTTGGTCTTTAAAGAATGAGGTGACTGGACCAGGTCATTAGGACAAAGTTGCCTTGCCTTTAGCAAAGCACTTTCAGCAACAGCTTCATATAGAAGCTGTGCTTGGATTGTTAAGGCAGAAGGGAAAAGCAGAAACCTTCAGAGGGGGTGAGATGCACAGAAGTGTTTTGAGATTGCTGGTTTGGTTGAGTTTACTTTTAGGATAAAAGAAGTGAGTTTATCTGTGAAAGAAGCAAGAGGAGACAATGATAACTGGTGAAGTTTTAAGAACTTGTGGAAGAAATGAAAAGGAATGCCAGAGGAAAGAGACTGTGATCTTGGAGAGGAAGAACATCTTTTTCTGGATGTGGGCAGAGGGCAGGACAACTGCCACCAAAGATGAGACTTTAAGCGGGAGGAAGAGGGACTGGGGAGGTTCACATCTGTGGACTTCCACTTTCTTCTGTTAAGAGAGATTGAGAGTAGGGGGTCTAGAGGTGATGGGTTAGAACCATTCTCCAGGGAAGCAAAAGGGAGCTGTCTACGACTTCATGGTATTGGTCCAGTGCTATGGGCTCTGTCCACAAAGCTGGGGACAAACCAGCCACAGACTCATACCAACAAAAGCTTCCCTCTGTGCATGGTAGCAACAGGAGTTCATGGTTGGCATGTTTAAAATACAATGGATTGAAGAAATTACAGAGGATCAGTTTGTTATACCAGATATGTTAAAACAAGATTTTAACTATGCTGAATACCTTATTTCAGACAGACAAGCCATGGAAACATACCTGTTAAAAGCATTCTTAAATAAATTCTGGAATTCAGTTCCCCAAATGAACATGGCCACAGCTCATATCCAAACATCTTCCCTGCTCCTGGGAACCACATAGATGACACAGAGAAAAGGGGCTAGGGATCTTATAAACCCCGTGGTCAGGGACACTAAGAGAGAGAGAAAATGTACAGACTCCAAATGTCAGCAGCTTGCCGGGAAAGAAAGCGGGGAGCCATGGAGGGTGGCTCAGGGGAGGACCTTGTCATGGCAGATACCAGAAAGACTGCAAAAATACATGCTCTGAAGAGCAGGTGACCATGTAGAGGGCACAAGTTGAGGATGAAACTCCTGAAAACAGGGCTGAGATCATACAGAGTTAAGCTTACAAGAGTTATGAGAGAGTAAAAGAGAACAGAGAGTGTTGAGGAGGGTCTGTCTATCCACTGCTGAGCTCGGAAAGCAGTTAAATGAGAGGGTCATTGGGTATGGGGTCAGGAAACACAGGACAGGCACAGAAGCCCCCTGATAAGCACAGAGAAATGAATAACTTGCCCAGGGTCACACAGCTAAGCGATTGGGCCAGAACCCATGTCCTTAACCATTCTACTTCATCACCTAGAATGGTGGTAATGTCAGGGAATACCCAACTCTTAGTTTCATGATTTCAAATGTTTAAATGTATTTTATCTAATTCACAAAAGTCAACCAAGAAAATTACTGTTGCAGGCGTTACTTGGTACAACATTAGGATAGTGTCATTGGGGATGGTTTTTAAAGGGAAACAGAAAGGTATCTGACAAAAATAGTATGGTACCCAATGCTGATAGAAGGAGGTAGATATAGAGTATACTTGGGGCTTCCTTGGTGGCTCAGTGGTGAGGAATCCACCTGCCAGTGCAGGAGATGCAGGTTCACTCCCTGAGTTGGGAAGATACCCTGGAGAAGGAAATGGCAACCCACTCCAGTATTCTTGCCTGGAAAATTCCACAGTTAGAGGAGCCTGGTGGGCTACAGTTCATGAGGTTGCAAAGAGTTGAACACGACTTAGCAACTGAGCATGCATGCATTAAATGGGAGCAGACAGTTTATTTCTTTTATAAAAAATCCTTTAATATGAAAGAGGAAAATCAAAAAAACTTTATCCTTAGAGACCTATAAAAGGAGCTATTGGCTACTTGAAAAAAACAAGGTTCTATTTTTTTTTAACCTAGGAAACAGTATAGAGAGCTTTGAAGTTAAAGGTATGGTAATAATACAAATTAAAATTCATTAGGAAAATTGATACATAAAGATAAATGAATTTCTCAGAAACCAGAAGAAAAGCAAAATACATTGAAAATAGCAAGACAAGGCAATGGGAGGCTCAGTCTTAGAAGTCTAATATCCTAATTTTAGAAGTTCTAGGAAGAGAAAAACATGGAAAATAGGATAAAAATATCAACAATTTAGGAAACAAAACTCTCCAGATTGAAAAGATGTAGTATTGATTTCCCAGAAAATGAATGAAAACACACTACAAGAAGGCATATCACCATAAGATTTTGGAACAGTAGGGGCAATGAGAAAGTCCTGAAAACCTCCAGGAATTTTATTAAAAATCCAGATCACATACCAAAGATAAGAATCCTGAAAGATAATAGAGGCTACTACTTACAAAATTCTGAGGGAAAATCATTTCCAACTTAGAATTCTATACCCAGCCAAACTATCACCTGAATGGACAAGGTGACTAAAGACCTCTCCACACATGCAAGGTCTCAAAATTTTACTTCTGTGCACCTTTTCTCAGGAAACTACTTGAGGGTTTACTCCACCAAAAGAGAGTATATAAACCAAAGAAGAAGAAAAAGAAAACATAGGATCCAGGAAACCAGTACAATACAGAGACAAAGGGCAAAGCTGATGGTGAGTAAAGATTACAAGCAGATTAGAGCAGGTCTGAAGACTCAAAGACAATAAAGTAAATGAATATCTGTGTTTGAATGGACTGAAAGAACCATAATTTGAAGAGAGTCTGGATTTAACTTAATGAT
Source organism: Giraffa tippelskirchi (assembly GCF_054371585.1). Classification (NCBI taxonomy): domain Eukaryota; kingdom Metazoa; phylum Chordata; class Mammalia; order Artiodactyla; family Giraffidae; genus Giraffa; species Giraffa tippelskirchi. The sequence continues at coordinate 54,425,539 of NC_137280.1, forward strand.
GAGTACAGAGAAAACAAAGCAAATAGAACAGAAAGTTTATTAGCCTTTGCTGCTGCTGCTGCTGCTAAGTCGCTTCAGTCGTGTCCGACTCTGTGCGACCCCATAGATGGCAGCCCACCAGGCTCCTCCGTCCCTGGGATTCTCCAGGCAAGAACACTGGAGTGGGTTGCCATTTCCTTCTCCAATGCATGAAAGTGAAAAGTGAAAGTGAAGTCACTCAGTCATGTCCAACTCTTCGAAACCCCATGGACTGCAGCCTACCAGGCTCCTCCGTCCATGGGATTGTCCAGGCAAGAGTACTGGAGTGGGGTACCATTGCCTTCTCCGTATTAGCCTTTAGGGAGCATGAAATATTGGGCAACACAAGAAAAGCCAATTTTCATAAAAAATGATTCAATTCAAAATAGCCTTGTAGAGCTCTAATGATGTAATGCAGTATGTTGATCTAATCAGAGCTATAACATAAAAATGATGAAATGAAGAATGGAGAGGAATTATGACTATAGAGAACAGGAATAGGAGTGATCCTAATTTTCCAAAGAGAGAAGTTACTAAACGATAACTGAAACTAAACAAATCAAGAAGAGTCTACATAAGCACACTATTTAGAGGTGCAGACTTAGACAACAAAATTGATAGTAAAAAGTTAAAAGTGGTTGGGAGACTCTAAGAGTTTGTGTGGCATCCTAGAGGGATTTTGGCGGGTAGTAATAATTCTAGTGCAAATATTTGACTCTTTGATGTGCATGTATAACTGATGAAAATCAAGACTAAATTCAAAAATAAAAAGAAATTGAGTGTGTGGCTAGGTCTTAGGAGAAGATGGACGATAGGGACATATTTTTTTCTTTAGGGCATAGCATGAACACAGTCCCCTACTACCACAAATTATGTGATCGAGATTCCCACATTTGGGGAAATTACAGAAGTCAGCACATCAGGAGTGCAATGGATGAGCCTCGCCCTGGGAAAACCACCTTCCTGATCATGGTATCTCTCCTGCCAGGTAAGTATGATAGGGACATATTTTAATGTGGTTTTTCTATGAAAAGAATTTTAAGAAACAAACAATATCAAAGTGACTGAACTAAATATTTTTTGATGTTGATACATGTGCATCAACTCACTATGAGTAATCCATACTTTCTTTATAATAGAGTAATAAAACAGTACTGCTGCTGCTGCTGCTAAGTCGCTTCAGTCGTGTCCGACTCTGTGTGACCCCATAGACGGAAGCCCACCAGGTTCCCTCCTCCCTGGGATTCTCCAGGCAAGAACACTGGAGTGGGTTGCCATTTCCTTCTCCAATGCATGAAAGTGAAAAGTTAAAGTGAAGTCGTTCAGTCGTGTCGACTCTTAGCGACCCCATGGATGGAAAATCTTCCGTCCATGGGATTTTCCAGGCAAGAGTACTGGAGTGAGGTGCCATTGCCTTCTCCGATTAAAACAGTACAGTCTCCCCCAAAAGACTAAAAGAAAAACACAAGCCACCCATTCAGCTAAGGAAAGCAGAAGCAGCCGAGAAGGACTGAACTAAAGCAAGACAGCTTCCGGAACACTGCTGGATAGGGCATCAGATTACAAAAAGGGAAAACCTAAAGGTCTATGGAATAATAGAGTGAAGCCAGATGAAATTTAAAGGGAAAGGAGAAAAAAAAACCTTGACGGAATAATGGCAGCCAATGCCAGAAGCCAGTCCTTGTACAGAGGAGTCGAGTTACAGAATCTCCCTGGCTTCAGAACTGGAAGTAGACCTTGCCCCCTTTAGGAACGGTAAATCATATTAGAACTCACTGTACTGTCCCTCTCACCAAACATTTGTCAAACACTGAGTAATGGTGAAGTCCTTAAGAAATTTCAATTCTGCCACAAGATGAAGAATAAGAATCTTTTTTAAAGACAGAAAAAATAACCCGTTTTCTCCCCTATTTCTCAAGTGAATGTCATGACAAGGGTCACACTGGTCTCCTCTGGGTAGATCACGTGATCATCACCCATTGTCTCCTGGAATGTTTCTTTCCACAATTATTTCTTAATTTCCTGCTATCATGGATTTCCCTGGTGGCTCAGTGGTACAGAATCTGCTTGTCAATGCAGGAGATGCAAGTTCCATCCCTGGGTCGGGAAGATCCCCTGGAGAGGGCAATGGCAACCCACTCCATCATTTTTACCTGGGTAATCCCATGGACAGAAGAGCCTGACAGGCTATAGTCCATGAGTTCACAAAGAGTCGGAGATGACTTAGCATCCAAACAACAACAGGTCTACTATCCAGTATTGGTTTTAATTAGATTTGAGGGAAACTTTTAGATTACATTTATCAGCATTCTTCCCACTCTCCAGATTTTACAGATTTCTCCTTAGGCAACAAAAATCTAATTTTAAAGAAGTTTTTTTTTTCCTCCTAATTCTCTGAAGAGGGTCCCAGAGTGAGATCTTTATTTGGAACTCACAACCGGGCAGGCACCTGATGAGAGTAGAGGGACCCCCATGATTGGTGTTTTATTTGTGAAACTGAAAGTGAAAGTCACTCAGTCGTGTCAGACTCTGCAGCCCCACAGACTATACAGTCCATGGAATTCTCCAGGCCAGAATACTGGAGTGGGTAGCTGTTCCCAACCCAGGGATCGAACCCAAGTCTCCCGCATTGCAGGTGGATTCTCTACCAGCTGAGCCACCAGGGAAGCCTGTACAGAGGCTCAAAGACCTCATAGAAGAGACCACTAAGAAGTTGGGGCTGTTATTAATAGTTGGCTCCCACCCACAATCCCTCTGCCTCTCCCCATCAAAAGGACACAACCACAACCAGGAAAAAAATGACTTCTCCTTAATTGGGGAGGAACTGTTCAAATAGAAAATAAATTTACCCTGAAGAGGATATCAGGGTTGCCCTAGAGAAGGAAGGAGAAAGCTGTTTTGAGGCTCCTTCCAGGAATTTGCCCCTGGAGCGAGTGGAGGCTCTAGGTGGAGTCGAAATGAGAACACTGGAAGGAACGAGGCGCCAGGGGGCGCTGCTGGCTCGCTGCTGGGGTGCGCTGCTCCCTGCCTGCAGTGTGGACAGTCCTCAAGGGACAGAGGGCAGTAGCCTGGAGAGATGTCAGGCACTCACAGGACAGGCAGGCAGTGTCCCTAGCAGAGGGAAGGGGGTACCCACCTCTCCTGACTGTAGCCGTGTTTGGTGATTCTTCCGCCTGGGAAAGTCGAGGAAACCAAAGAGTGAATCAGGCATGCTTCTTGTTTTCAAGGAGCTTTTAGCCTACCACCAACAGTTTTACTAAAACTATATATATATTTTTTTAAATAAATACTTTACATACCACATACCAAAATCACTTCCAGATGGATTAGAGAGCATCTGTAGAACTGGAGGAAAATAGAATTGAATAGTTAATATGAATTTGCAGGAGGAGGAGATTTCCAAGTTTTTATAAAAGCAGTGAAAAAAAAAATTTATAAAGGAGATTGTCAGGTTTAATTATATAAAAATTATAACTTCTGGATATTAAAATGTGAATAAATAAAATATGAACAAAGGACTGAGAAAAATATTTAGCCAAAATGTGACTGGGAAAAAAGGTTAATTTTTTTTTCTATAAAGAACACATCAAAATAAAACTAAAAAATTATCATGCCCTAATAGGGAAACAGAAAAAATTCTTGAAAAGTCAACTCATAATAAAGAAAATACATTTAGGACACAAATATAAAAAAAAAGGAAAATATCTCACAAGTACTGAAGAACAGCAAATTAAAAATACAGTGTCTTAAAAATACATACATGCACAAAATCCTTACTGCTAATGAAGTTGTGGCAAAACAGGATCTTCCATGCATTGCTGGTGGCAGTATAGGATACAATAATTTGGAAAGTACTTGCAGTTTGGCAATGTATATCAAGATACTCCAAAACATTTATATTCACTGATTCAATAATTATGTCTCTGGAAATCCATCTTACCAAATACTAATTAAAACATAAAATAAGCATCTTAATGAACAGAATGTTCACTCAGGGCCATTTATTCTGGAGAAAAATTCAAAACAAGGTAAATATCCAAAATGATTAAATAAATTACAATACACAGTTGATTCAAAATGTTATGATGGTGGTGATAATATGAAAATACTTGTACTACATCATTAAGTGAATGAGGAAGAGTCTAAAACTTTGTATTAGTTTGATTATTACCTTTTAAAAGTCAACATATTTTTCATAAAATATACAGACAAAAAGACTGAAAGAAGTTTTGTTTGTTTGGGGCTGGTTGGCTGGGGAACTATGAATGTTTCTTTTCTTTCTTTTTTAAAACTTTTCTCTTTTTTCCAATTTCTAAAAATTCTTTATAACATAAACATTTAAAAAATGAAAAGTCACAAAAATCACTTGCATTTCTATACATTAACAATGAACAATCTGAAAAGAAAATCAAGAAAACAACTCCACTTGTAATACATCAAAAAGAATAAAATACTTAGGAATAAATCTAACCATCAACATAGAAGACTTATACCCTGATAACTACAAAACGTTGCTGAAAGAAATTAAAGAAGATACAGATAAATAGAAAGACATCTCATGTTCATGGATTGGAAGACTTTAATATTGTTAAAAATGCCTATACTACTCAAAGTGATCTACATATTCAACATAATCCCTATCAAAACCTCGATGGAAATTCTTCAGAAATAGAAAAATTCATCCTTAAATTCATAGGGCATTTCAAGGGACCTCTGATAACCAAAACAATTTTGAAGAAGAACAAATTTGAAAGCCTCACACTTCCTGTTTCAAAACATTACAAAGATCCAGTAAGCAAAAGAGCATGGTACTAGCATAAAGACAGAGAAATAGACCAATAGAATACAATAAAAGAGCCCAGAAATAAGCCCTCACTTACATTGTCAAATGATTTTTGATAAGGGTGGTGAGACCACTTAGTTGGGAAAGGACTGTCTCTTGACCAAATGGTTCTGGGAACTGGATATCCTCATGCAAAAGAATGACATGGGACCCTTATACCATATGCAAAAATTAACTCAAAATGGATTAAAATCTAAACATAAACCCTAAAACTATAAGATTCATAGAAGAAAACATAAGAGGAAATCTTCACGATATTGGACTTGGGAATAATTTCTTGGATATGACACTGAAGGCACAGGCAACAAAAGCAAAAATGAACAAACGGGACTACACCAAACTTCAAAACCTATGCACGTGAAAGGAGACAAAGTGGAAAGGCAACCTACGGAATACAAGGAGTTATTTGCAAGTCCTGTATCTGATAACAGGTTATATTCAGGATATATGACAAACTCCTACAATTCAACAACTAAAATCAAATAACTTGAATTTCAAACGGGCAAAGGAATTCAGACACCCCCAGAGGAAATATACAAAGATATGAAAAGATGCTCATTATCACGAATCGTCACAGAAATGCAAATCAAAACCAAAACAAGGTATCGCCTAACGTCCATTTGGATGACTACTAGCAAAATATCCCAAAATATCAAATGCTGAGGATGTGGAGACATTGAAATGCTTGTGCACTATGGGTGGGACTGTAAAACTATGCAGCAGTCTCTATTGAGTATTCTTTTTAATATTTATTTATTTGGCTGCTTCAGGTCTTGGTTGCAACACTCAGGACACTCAGGATCTTCACTGAGGTGAAGACTCTTTAGTTGTTATGTGTGAGCTTAGCTGCCCCACAGCATGTGGGATCTTAGTTCCCCGACCAGGGATCCAACTTGCATCCCCTGCATTGCAAGGCAGATTCTTAACTACTGGACCACCAGAGAAGTCCCCTCTATTGAGTATTGAAACAGTATTGAGGTTCCTAAAAAAAATGTAAAAAGGAACTACCATGTGATCCAGCAGTCCCACTTCTAACATATATAAAAAGAATTGAAAGACAAACTGTGGTTATTCAGATTGGAGTATTTGGCAGACATTTCCTGGGGAATGAATGAAGTGAGCCCATCAACAAGGAAAACAATCAGTAGTCAATTATCAATAATAAAAATCTGGGCTTCAAGCAAAAATTCGAACTTTGGAAAACTTGCAGCTGCCACCATGAACTTCACAGCATCCCAATACATAACGACTTTACTGTAGTGATGTTAACAGATGTGACATTTTAATATTATATAATGAAACATTTAGACGAGCTGCATAAGCCAGTGAATCAATATTTTCCAAAAGACCAATGCACAATGTTGCAAAATTATGCATGAGTAAAGGTAAAAGATCCATTCAAGGTACTAGTGTGTGTGTGTGTTAGTTGCTCAGTTGTGTTCGACTCTTGGCCACCCCATGGACTGTAGCCGCCAGGCTCCTCCGTCCATGGAATTCTCCAGGCAAGAATACTGGAGTGGGTTGCCATTTCCTTCTCCAGCAAGGTACTAGAGACTGATGTTTTTTAATGTAAGAGAATACAAAAAGGTCAGGGATATGGTTTCAGATTCCGACTGTAATTAATCTTTAAGAAAATATCACTGGGACTTCCCTGGCAGTCCAGTGGTTAGGACTCTGCTCTTCCAAAGCAGGGGTGCGGGATCAATCCCTGGTCAGGGAACGAAGGTCCCACATGGACGAGGTGTGACCAAAAAATAAAATTAAAAAAAAAAAAACCTGAGGGACTGCAATAAAAATTGAGATAAAAGCAGAAATCAATGAATCAGAAGACAAAAATAAAATAAAACTTAAAACGAAGAAACTACCACTCATCCAGCTTTGGTATGTCAAAGACTATCCATGAATATCTGAAAAGATAATTAAAATTATCCTCCTTTTACCAGCTACGTATCTGTGCCTCTACAAAAACAGAGTATTATGACAGACTGGATGCAGAAAGCAGATATGATATTTCTTCCTCTATGATGCCAGACATTAAAGAGATTTGCAAAAATGTAAAAACAGTGCCACTCTTCTCACTGAACTTTTTTGTTACGGAAAATATCCTTACTTTTCATAACAATATGTGGTGCCAAAGAAGCAACTCGGGAAGTTTTTCCTGCATGCCCTAGAAAAGTTTACGGAGTAGTGAGGTAATGGGTGCCTTAAAGATTTGGTAGGATGCATGCTTTTTTGAGAGGTTAACTATAAACTAACTTTTTAACTATATACTTTCTATGGTAGTTGATTTGTCTCAGTCTCTCTTTTCTGGGGTCAGTTTTGGCAATTTAAATGTTCTAGAACAGTGATCCTCAAACTTTTTGGTCTTAGGAACTCTTTATATGCTTAAAAATTATTGAGGATCCCAAAAAGCTTTTGTTTATGTGACTTGTATCTACAGATACTGGCTATGAAAAGTGAAAGTCGCTCAGTCGTGTCCAACTCTTTGCGACCCCATGGACTATACAGTCCATGGAATTCTCCAGGCCAGAACACTAGAGTGGGTAGTCTTTCCCTTGTCCAGGGAATCTTCCCAAATCCAGGGATCAAACCCAGGCCTTCCACATTGCAGGCGGATTCTTTACCAACTGAGCTATAAGGGAAGCCCTATATTTGTGATAATAGAGACCAAAAATTGGGAAATTTAAAAACATTTACTTATTTAAAAATGGTAACAGATTAAAAATATAGCAATGAATAAATTTGTATATTCACAATGTTGTAGTTATCTGTAGATGAACAGAAAAGCTGCCACACAGTGGGCAGATGAAAATAGCACATGGTTACAATCTCACTTCCTGTGGATTGGGAATCCAAGCAGACTCAGAAGGGTTCCTGCTCAGGGTCCCTTGTGAAGGCTGCACTCAAGCTGTAGCCTCCTGCAGGGAGAAGATGGCTCCCAACACCCAGAGTAACTAGCAGCATCTCAGTGCTTTGGGGCTGTTGCCCCGGGAGCCTCAGTTCCTTGCTGGCCACAGGATGCCTTCATTCCCTGCACACACGCCTCTCCATCCAGTGTCTCCCGTGGGGATAACTGCTCCACCAAAGCTAGTGACCGGGGGCCAGCAGGCCAGGGATCAGCATCTTAGTTAACCTAGTCATGGAGGTGACAGCCCAGCACTTTCCCTGAAGAGGAGGGCATGATCACAAGGACAGGAATTGCAGGTGGGACGGTGAGCGTGGGGGTCTCATCAGAGGGCGTCCCCATACAGGAACGATGGGGCACAATTCACCCGTGGTGACAGCCAGGGGCTCCAATCTTCTCACAAAGGAAGGCAAGCTGTAGAAATCTTTTCTAAAAATTGTGGGGACTTCCCTGGTGGTCCAGTGGCAGAGACTGTGCGGGCCCAATGGAGGGGGGCCCAGATTAGATCCCTGGTCAGGCAATTAGATCCCACATGCTGCAACCAAGACCTGGCAAAGACAAAGAAAAAAGTGTACGAATTCTATATAACATGAAAAGCACAAGCCCAGGGAAAAAGTAACTGATAAGATAAACACATCCCTGGCTCTCCTGCAGGACACTGAAGTCACCAGGTGTGGCTATGGAAATCCTCTGCAGGTTACCTGTGAAAGCTAGAAAATGGTGCTGAGTAATTCTTCAGGTTGTAACAAGGGACAGTAGCATCTCTAGGCCTGCAGGCCTAGGAACAGGAGGATTAAAGGGAGGAGGGGTGTACTGAGGCCCAGAGGGCCTGGCATTCAGCCCCACCCCTACAGAGAACTCCCTGAGCTCAGCAGTTCAATATGATTGAAAATTACCAACCCCGAAGCAGGCTGCATATGAACCATTGTCAGTGAAAAGACCTTCTTGCGTCCTTGGTTCTTTTCCACTGCTCGCTTTATGGACCCAATGTTAATGAGCAAATAGAGTTAACTGACTGTGGCTGTCTATGGAATTTCACACTAAAAATTGAAAGAGTTTAAAAAATGAGGATTTTTGGATAAAGATGTTGTACATCATACAATGGAGTATCACTCAGCCATAAAAAGGAATGAAATAATGCCATTTGCAGCAACATGGATGGACCTAGAGATTGTCATACTGAGTGAATTAAGTCAGACAAGACACTTATCATATAATATTTCTTATAAGTGTAATCTTAAAAAAGGTACAAATGAATCTATTTAAAAAACAAATGGACTCACAGATGCAGAAAACAAAGTAGGGGGGAGGGATGAATTAGGAGAGTGAGACTGACATAGACACACTACTATATATAAACTACAGAACTAATAAGGACCCACTATACAGGACAGAGAACTTCACCCAATAATCTGTAATGACCTTCATGGGAAAAGGATCTAAGAGAGTAGATATATGTAAATGTATAATTTATTCACTTTGCTATACAGTGGAAACTAACATTGTAAATCAACTCTACTCCAATACAAAAAAATTTTAAATGTAGATTCCACCTTAAAATGGATCTCTACAAGGAGATCAAACCAGTCAATTCTAAAGGAAATCAATCCTAAATATTCATTGGAAGGACTGATGTTGAAGCTGAAGCTGCAATTACCAGGCCACCTGATGCAAAGAACTGACTCACTGGAAAAGACCCTGAGGCTGGGAAAGATTGAAGGCAGGAGGAGAAGGGGACGACAAAGGATGAGATGGTTGGATGGCATCATGAAGGATCACTGACTTGATGGACATGAGTTTGAGGAAGCTCCGGGAATTGGTGATGGGACAGGGAAGCCTGGCGTGCTGCAGTTCATGCGGTCGCAAAGAGTCGGTCACAACTGAATGACTGAACTGAACTGATCTTAAAATGGACACATATTAGTAGCTGAATGAAATTTCTGACCTCAACTAGAGTGAAGTCTATAAAGCCTCTCTATGTCATTTTCTTTAACATAAGAGGATTTTAACCTCTCAGACATTCTAATGCTACTAGCGATGAAGATTAGACTCACGTACACTGAGAAACAGGGCTTCCCGGGTGCCTGTCAATGCAGGTTACACATAACAACGCAGGTTTGATCCCTGGGTCAGGAAGATCCCCTGGAGGAGAGCAAGGCAACCCACTCCAGTAGTCTTGCCTGGGAAATCCCATGGACAAAGGAGCCTGGTGGGGTACCGTCCATGTGGTCGCACAGAGTCGGACACAAGTGAAGCTACTTGGCATACACGCACAAACAGAAATAGTACAGGACAGTGGCCGAGATGCAGTCTCTGAGGTTCAAACTAGACAGCACAGGTTCAGACAGCAGCTTTTCCTGTGACCTTGGGCAGGTCACCTAAGCTCAGCTTTCTCATATATATAGAACATGAACCCAAGGTTGACGTGAGGATCAAACAAATGGCTATTCACACAGGTAGTCCATTTCCAACAGTGTTGGCTACTATCATGTAGGTGACAGTACACATTAGGTGCTCTGAGCTCACCTGAAATCCTAATAAAGCAGGAGCCTCCTTTCCACACAACATAGGTGGACACGAGATGAAGTTTTTATTCTTTCTCTTTCTGGTTTCTATTCTGAAATTTCAGAGTGAGGAGCTTTCACAGGAATTTTATTTAGATCAAAAATTAAATAAAATAGTATCTAAGCAGAGTCATCCACATTCGACAATGTGTTTTTATTATTTTCTCTCCACACGTACACATGGGTACCATGAACTGAGTCGTTTTGAACTGTTGTTAATTTCCTTTTGGAAATAGTTTGATGACACTGTCATTGCAGCAAAAGACCAGCAGATGGCTGTCCACAAAAACACACAAATACCTGCAGTAAAAAGCTTTACAAGATAGTTTCCAAAGAACTACAAAAATTAGTGCAAGAAAGGTATGGATGTCGATATTGAAAACACAGACTTTGCAACGGTCTTAAGAATACTTTTTAACAGAGTTGGTTGCCAAGGGAGAAGGAGGGTGGGGAGGGATGGACTGGGAGTTTGGGATTAGCAAACTATGATATGTAGACAAATAAACAACGAGGTCCTATTATATAGCATGGGGAATTACAATCAATATCCTGTGATAAACCATAATGGAAAAAAATATGAAAAAGAATATATATGTATACAACTGAATCACTTTGTTATACAGCAGAAATTAACACCACATTCTAAATCAACTATACTCCAATAAAATTTTTTTAAAGACTATTTTTACATTTGAAAATGAGACAAAAATTTAATTCTATTCTTCACACTAAAATCTTCGTCACTCTGCCAGAAGAATATCTATTGGGGCATAACCTTCCCAGAGGGCAATTTACTTAATGCCAAAGTGTTTAAAATTTGCTTATTCTTTGATGAAGCTATCAAGAAAATATATATATACCTGAGCTGAAAAATCTGTCTACAGCAGTGGTTCTCATTTTGGGGTGGTTTTGTCCCATGAGGGACATTTGATGATATCTAGGGATGTGTTTGTCACAACTGGAGGGGAGAGGGTGGGACAGGCATCCAGCAGACAGAGGCCAGGATAACCCTAGACATCCTACAACACACAGGACAGCCCCCCTCAACAGAGACTCATGTGGCCCCAAATATCAACTGTACCGAGATTGAGACACCCTGGACTAGAAGCATGTGCCTCATGTACTGTTTTTGTAAGAGTGAAGCAGTGAAAACAACTTAAGTGTCCAAAACAGAGAACTAGCTGAATAAATGACGAATGACTCTTCCATACCAGACAGTTGTTAAAAGGAATGTTACATAAGTATAATTATTGTGACAAAATATTCTGTGGATAAAGCTTACTGAACTGTATATGCAGTACGAGCCCATGTTTTAAAGGGCTACACACACAGCTGAGGGTGTAAATAGGTGGTCTATCTCTGAATGTGGCATTCTGTATTTTATTATTCTTTGTGCTTATCATTAATCTTTACTTTTTCTCCAATGAACATCTTACTAATATTAGAATATTACAATTTTAATACAAATTTGGATACCACAGCAGTTGATAACTTTTGAGAGAAAAATATATAACAAAATATTTGAAACTAAACCTTATAAACTTCAAAACACTGCTATTTTCATTGCATTCATCTAATATCTCAACCAGCTGTTTCCTTAGTACCAGTCACATCAAATAATTTTTCCCATAAATGCTGGGCCGTATTTTGCCTTTTCCTATACTGAAATTCTTTTTCTGTAGTCAGGAAGTCTAAGAATAGATGTACCACAATCACAAATGTACTTCTCAAGCACTCCACCACTGAATTTTTGGCCGTCTTTTGAGCACTTGTTCGTTCAGTCTCTCTGTAGTGTCCAACTCTTCGCGACCCCATGCACTGCAGCACGCCAGGCTTCCCTGTCCTTCACCGCCTCCCGGAGTTTGCTCAAACTCATGTCTCTTTTGAGCATAGTAAAACCTGAATGCTGCTGTAAGCCTTCTCTGAAGAAGCATACTCAGTACTAATGCAATTGTGGTTGATCACTACCGGGAGAGTTTAGGCAATTGTATTTTTGTCTATTTATGGCTGTTAGCCATGCCCAGGTGGTGCTAGTGGTAAAGAATCCACCTGCCAATGCAGGAGATGCAGGAGACTTTGGTTCAATCCCTGAGTCGGGAAGATCCCCTGGAGAAGGAAATGGCAAACCTGGAGAATTCCGGTATTCTTGCCTGGCGAATCCCATGGACAGAGGAACTTGGTGGGCTACAGTTCACAGGGTCACAAAGAGTCAGACACGACTGAGTCACTGAGCACCAGCCATGCCAAGATGTGAAAGCCCAAAGTTATGAAGCCTCATTTAGGTTACAACTAGTAAAACAAGAAAGCAGGGTTTTGGATTTTCTGCTGCAAATTCTACTAATAAAGTATTTACAGCCAATGGATGACATTTTAAAACAACTGAACAAAAAAATGTCCAAATTTTAACACTTACATTACTTGTTAAATGAAAGCAAAATCTAGAAGATATTCTTTGTGAGCCAAAGATAGCCAGGTATTAGCTGTGCCCGATTATCACGGGAAAAGTCAATGATATTATTCGATCTGTTTCAAGTATAATTTCCCTCCAAGGAACAGAAGAGAAAGGCTCAAGAAAGGCTCCGAACTGGAAGGATCTGATTTGAGTCGGAGCGAATCACGCTTATGCACTCAGGTTCACCTGTAAAATAATACGAGGTTATTGACCCTCACTTCAGCTCTGTATCAAAACTCAACTCACCCATTTCGTCCTACGTAACCACTCCGTCATCTGTAAGAATGGCTACCAGGTCAGCTGATCACTCTCGGGGTGTCCACTGCACTGTCCCATATCTGACTATGAATAGACAGACGCTCAGTATTGGGGAGGTCCTCGGGGATCTCGGCCAACCTCACTTTATCCCGACACAGAAGAGATAACACGCTTTTGAACTGAATCGGGTGGAGGGCCTGGGTGTCCACGCGGGGCCTCGGATGCACGACATGCCCCCAGATAAGCGGGCAGCGCGGGGAGCGTTGGCCCTTAGGTCCGGAGGGAAGAACTTCGCTCGCGTACTTTCTAGAAACAGACTGCAGATGCTTCTGCCTGCCTGGGAAGACAGAAGATGAAACACCACGAAAGGATGTTCCAGGCTATGAAAAATAACTGCTAATTAAAAAAAAAAATGACATGACCAGTTATTTTTCCTGATATCCACATGAGCTGTGCTCAGAAAAGCTACCGCTTCACACAGCACGAGTGATTCGGTTTCTACGGGCAGTGGACTTTGCAGGGTAGAAGCTACAAGCACGGAAAGCCGGCGGTCGGCACACCAAGCGGGGTAGTTTGTGGGGTTTTAGGTCAGGTCGCAGTCTCCCCATCACCTCCGTCAGGTGCCCCCGAGCACCACGCTGCCGGCACTCCACCTCCCGCCGCTCAGACTCCTCCTGGCCGACAGGGGGCGCGCGCAGCCACTCCTAGCCTGCCCCTTCTCGGGAGCCCTACCCTCGGCTCGCGCAACCGCCTTAGAGCCCGCCGGACGATTCCTCTTCCGGGTCAGCGCGGAGAGGCTTACGGGACCCGGATGCAAACGCGAGCGCGGCTATATAAGCGCCCCGCAGGCCTCACGCCTTCCTCTTTGAGGAAGCCGCGGTCGCCGCTGAAGCGGAGCTCCGTGCTGCCCGCTCCTGCTCCTGACTCACCGCTGTTCGCTCTCGCCGAGGAACAAGTCGGTCAGGAAGCCGCACCGCAGCCATGGTGAGTCGGGGGCGTCCGGGTCGCGTCCTGGAGCAACGCTGGGCTAGAGGGAGGGAACGGGACTCGCTTGTCTAGAGAACGGGCTTGTGAGGTGCCGCCAGGAGCTGTGAAGGCTCTGAGCGCTCTGGGTCTCTGGACTTGACAGGCTTTTTAAGGGTTCTCTATTCCCACTTTTGTGGTAACAGGCCTTTAAAGACACCGGCAAGACTCCCGTGGAGCCAGAGGTGGCCATTCACCGGATTAGGATCACCCTCACCAGCCGCAACGTGAAGTCTCTGGAGAAGGGTCAGTGCGGCGAATTCGAGGGTCTCGGGGCTTGTTCCTGAACGAGGTCGGCTCTCGGGGGCCAGCGTCCTCTTTTAAAAGACATAGTTAAGACTGGGTCACACTCGGTGTGTGCCGTGTTGGCGGTGAGGAGAGAATTGCTGTGTTGACTTACGGTGATCGTCTTATACGCTATTCTGAGCCCGCGGCGGTTCGACTTCGAGCCGGCTCTTGTGCGTTAAGGGAACCAACTGAAGCATGCTCTTATTCTCTGCAGTGTGTGCTGACCTGATCAGAGGCGCGAAGGAAAAGAATCTCAAAGTAAAAGGACCAGTTCGGATGCCAACCAAGGTGGGAGAGTGTCCTGGGCAGATGGAAGATGGTAGTTGCATACTAAAAAGAAAGATGGAGAAATTAGAAAACAAAGTGAAATGGGAGCACTGAATATGAAATAGAAAAAATGAAACAAACTAGATTAAAGTAAAAGGTTCTGTTACAATCTAGTAGCTTTTAAACATGGCTGCTCATCTGGAGCTTTGGCAAAAAAAAGCGATACCTGGGCATTTGTATTTTTCAAAAAACTCCAAGATAATTCTGATGTGTATTTGGATATCAGAATGCATTTTTGCCCTTTAGGGTAAGGGATTTGGCTGCCAAAAGATTGTTATGTACTGATGCTAACAATACACACCCAAAGTCAGATGCTGGTAAAATCTGGTTCTTGTTAAAAATGTGCTTTTTGGAAGTAAAACGGTTGAAGGTTTTTGCTACTGGTGTTTGGTGTGCCTTTGTCACAGTACCAAGGGTCCTGTTGTGGCCGAGGGAAAATAGACTTGCTGTTAAAAATTGTCTGTATCTGAAAAGTATTTCTGTAAAGCGGGCTGAGACCCTGGGAAGTTTTCAAATGGAATCTGTACTGATTCTGTAAGTGTTCTAGGGAAGCACAACAGAACATAAATGCTTGGTTCCCATTTTTTTCTTATTGCAGACTCTGAGAATAACTACAAGGAAAACTCCTTGTGGTGAAGGTTCTAAGACTTGGGATCGATTCCAAATGAGGATCCACAAGCGACTCATTGACCTGCACAGCCCTTCTGAAATTGTCAAGCAGATCACGTCCATCAGTATTGAACCAGGAGTCGAGGTGGAAGTCACCATTGCCGATGCCTAAATCAGCCTTTTTAATAAATCGATAATTAGTTGTTAAATCTTGTTGACTTTTATTCTTAATACTGTCAAGTCTTAGGAATAGAGTTGAATTATGGAATTGATTACACCTTTTAAGTAGAATACTAAGAATTAGATGGATAGCCTGTGGTGGTTGATCCTGTTTCCATTGTTTTCCAGGGGCCAGTAAGCTAGTTTGAAAACTGAATTCTGTTAACTGCCACATGACATCTTGCTGTTGATAAATATTGGGATTTTTGAACATGTGTATGGGTTTTACTTTGGAACTGTCAGAGGTTTCTGGCGTGATTCTAATGTGACCAGCTGTGGTTAGAAACCTAGTGTGCTAAAAGGCAAGGAACTCAGAAGCTAGATGTTAAATTCTATCACTGACTCTGCTTGTTTGTCATAACTCTTTTAAATTTCAGTGAGTTTGGGGAACTTTTATAGATACTGGTGCCCTGATTATATTTTAGATGAGCAAATATAATCCTAGTACTAGATTGAGGTTATATCTATAGATACATGTTTTACGTATACTTTTTGGAATCCCTTTCCACCTAATATATATAGGTCATTCAGTTTGAAGCTAAGTTAACTGTTTATATGTTTGGGGCTGAAAAGCACATCTTAGGTCAAATTCCATTTATCCAAACCTCTATTGGCATGATACTGGATTACACTGCCTAGCTGCAGGGCTCTGCTTATACATTGTATTTTCTTCACCATTACCATTGTGCAGACATAGAAATTGCTTTGAGTTTTAATTTGCCCAGTGTTCTGAGCTTTAATAGCACAGCTGAAATATTAAACACATGTATGTCTATTCTACAAAAGTATATGACAGGTATTTAAGCATTTTCCGAATGATAAAGTTTGCTACTCTTAGTACAGTATTGAAATTCTGGCCTTTCCTCCAGGTTGGAGCCCAGTCCACTTTGGATTACCTTGTCCAGTGACTTCAGTTAGCTTGTATGTTTAAACTGTTCAGGTTTCTCTGTATATCCAATTATGTGCCAGATGCCAGAACCTCATAGCTGTAAGTTGACAAGCTCGCACACCTTGTTCTCAACCCATGTCCAACACGTGCCACACAGTCATTCTAATACTGGAATACTCATCCCTAAACAATTTATCCTGCTGCAACATCCGAGTCCTTTTGATTCTATTTTTTTCCTCCTAGCAGGTCTCCGAAACACCAGATTTTGAAAAGGGATTTTAGTAGAACAGAGCCTGGGATGATGTTATGCTAAAGTTTAGCAAAGATGCTATGCTAAGGTAACCTATGCTAACCCACTTAACAACAACGTTGTGCCAGATCAACTTTTAAACTACTTAGCTTGGGAAAACAAGAAAATGAAAATTTCATTGCATAAGAAGATTCTTACAGTTCTATCCCTGAGGCCAGCAGTGATCTAATCTTTCCTAGAGAAGCTGGTGTTCTCAGTTCAACGGAAGAAGTTGGTAAGAAATCAGCCTGGCAGTGAGCTACTGGCTTGTCTTCTAGCCCAATTTTCAGCATTCTCTGCAGTAGGAAGTTCTAAAACTACAGTGGCAGTTAAGATCATTAATGCCCAAAGAGTAGGTTGTTAAGCTAAATGTGCCTTCATCAGAAGATGCAGCTTGCATACAGTTCTGAAATTTAACCAATACATGCCAGGGTGACTGATGGTTTAGCAGTTATCACATGAGAATAACTGCATTTAAGCCATAAGCAATACATAGGGCCTGTAATACAGCTAAAACGTGGCACTTAAAATTCAGGAACTGCTATTAGCTTCAATTCCTTTGTTAAGTCACTAAGTTTTGTGGGACTCTCAACCCATGGACTGCAGCACACCAGGCTTCCCTATCCTAACTGGTTGTAGATAATGTACAAGGGAGATAGCAGTGAACTAACTGGGTTTTTAGTCTTTTTAAGTTGCACAGCTGGTTAGTTATGTGACCTTAAACATGCTTACTAAACCTCTTTGGACATTAATTCTCATCTGCAAGAAGGGAAAGGCTACCACTCCAGTATTCTGGCCTGGAGAATTCCATGAACTGTATAGTTCATGGGGTCACAAAGAGTTGGACACGACTGAGCGACTTTAAATGTAAACTATTTCAGGTAAGATTTTTTTCCCTTTTCCCCAAAGGAAACATTTAACATTTTCCCCCTAAAAGAAATTCTGAGACCTTCAGTAACTCACTTAACATGAATGAACTTCAGTGTTCATCAGCCCACTGCCTTATAAAGGACAAATGAGAAAATACACATAAAAATGTGTTTGTTGTTAAGTTGCTCTGCCATGTCCCACTCTGCAACCCCATGGGGCTGCAGCATGCCAGCCTTCTGTGTCCTTCACCATCTCCCAGAGTATGCTCAAACTCCTGTCCATTGAGTTGGTGTTGCCATCCAACCATCCCATTCTCTGCTGCCCCTTTCTGCCCTCAATCCTTCCCAGCATCAGGGTCTTTTCCAGTGAGTTGGCTCTTCGTATCAGGTGGGCAAACTTGGAGCTTCAGCCTCAGCATCAGTCCTTCCAATGAAAATTCAGGGTTGATCCAACACCATAGTTCAAAAGCATCAGTTCTTCGGCACTGATCTTTCTTTATGGTCCAACTTGCACATCCGTACACTCTAAAACATTCAAAAATAACTATTTTAAAGCTGCTACAGGGCCTTCAAATATTAGTAACAAAATAATGATAGTTTACATAGTGGTATCGATACCAATGAGTCTGGGTTGTAGGCTAGCTTGTATGGATTAGGGAGGCAGAGTGTTAGTCCCTCAGTCATGTCCAACTCTGCAATATGGACTGCAGCCTGCCAGGCTCCTCTGTTCATGGAATCCTCCAGGCAAGAATACTAGGGTAGCCATTCCCTTTCTCCAGGGGATCTTTCCAACCCAAGGATCAAACTTGGGTCTCCCGAGTTGTATGCAGATTATTTACCATCTGAGCCACAAGTTAAGCCCGAGGCAGAGGAAGGTTGAAAATGGGCGGCTCTCCAGTCCTTACCACATTCCCATTAGATTCACAGCTACTTTGTTTTAAACATGCAGCTAAACAGGAGACAATAGCTGTGCATTGCTAGGTCAGATTTTTCCACCTGACGCCCCTAAGTACAAGTGAAATCCTCGGTCGTGTCTGACTCTGCGACTCCATGGACTGTAGCCTACCAGGCTCCTCCGTCCATGGGATTTTCCAGGCAAGAACACGCCCCTAAGGTATGTATTAAATAGGTTCAGGATCTGGGATGTAAGGTAAATGGGCAAGAGAGGAGAAATTCTCGGCCGTGCTGTCAAATCTGTTCCAAACTTAATTACCTGGATATGCAGACTTAGTAAGATACTTCTTTGAGCCTCAATTCTCATGTGCAAAATGAAGGTACTTGTGTCTATCTCAAGGTCATGGTGGGTGTTCTTTGTCTCTCTCGGAGACACTTTCTAACAAAATCAAGACTGGCTTGCTAAGTGCATAGATTTCTCCCATGGCGAACTTGATTCCCACAGGGTGTGGTGCACTGCTGATGAATGGTGTTAGGTGAGATTACTTACAGGGGCATTTGAACCCAGGATAAGGCTTTCCTAACTGCTTCCTCCTTCACCAAACTAGTGAGTACACAGGTCCAACTCCAAAGCAGAACGTGGCAAAGTCAAAATTTAACCTTTAGAAAGTAAAAAAAACTAAGTTAATTCTTCATTCTAGGTAGACTACCTTTCACTTTCATAGCAAATTAAACTTCTAGAACAAGAGAACTTGATCTTTCTCTACGTTTTATCCTATAAAGTGCTTTTTTTTATTCCTTTATATAGAACCCACCCACCCCAAAAGGTATTGTTAATATTGAAATCTTCAGAACTTTTCTTGTAAACACAAGTATATGTGATTTTAATCTATTCAATATCTTCCCTTTAGCCATATAAAATTTACCTCTTTAAAAAATACATATGAGACAATACTAAACATATTGCTCTCTATGTATTCTGATATTAACTGATTATCTGATATGTGACTTGCAAATTCTCCCATTCTGTAAGTTGCCTCTTCATGTCAATTCATTGTGAGTAAATTTTTGTATATGGTATAAGGTGATTTTTGTAGATGGCTTCATTCTTTTGCAGTAGATATCTGTATTTCTCCCAACACCATTGGTTGTAAGAGACTCTTCTTTTCCCCAGTTGCTTGGTCTTGGCACCTTTGTTGTTTAGTTTCTAAGTCGTGTCTGAATCTTTTCAACACTATGGACTGCAGCACTTCCTGTCCATAGGGTTTCCCTGTCCTTCACTATCTCCCAGAGTTTGCTCAAACTCTTTTCCATTGAGTTGGTGATGCCATCCAACTGTCTCATCCCCTTCTCCTGCCCTCAATATTTCCCAGCTTCAGGGTTTTTTCCAATGAGTTGGCTCTTTGCATCAGGTGGCCAAACTATTGGCGCTTCAGCATCAGCCTTTCCAATGAGTATTCAAGATTGATTTCCTTTAGGATTGACTGACTTGATCTCCTTGCAGTTCAAGGGACTCTCAGGAGTGTTCTTCAGCACCACAATTCAAAAGCATCAATTGGCACCTTTACTGAAGATCATTTGACCTTCAGTCAAGGCTGAAGCATCCTTGTGTCCCAGGATAAATCCCACTTGGTCATGGTGTATAATCCTTTTATTGTGCTGTTGAATTTAGTTTGCTAGTATTTTGTTGAGAATTGCCTCAGTATTCATCAGAGATAATGGTGTGAGTTTTTTAAATTGAGGGCTTCCCTGGTGGCTCAGCAGTTAAGAATCCGCCTGCAATGCAGGAGGCTGCCTGAAATGTAGGAGACATGGATTCTGGGTGGGAAAGATTCCCTGCAGGAGAGCAAGGGAACCCACTCCAGTGTTCTTGTCTGAGAAATCCCATGGACACAGGAGACTGGCGGGCTACAGTCCACAGGGTCCCCAGAGTTGGACATGACTTAGTGACTAAACCAAATCACCATAATTGACATATGGCATTATATTAGTTTCAGGTGTACCATGTAATGATTCGATATTTGTATTAATCAGTAGTTTTCTTGTAGTGTTTGGTTTTAGTATTGGAATAATGCTGCCCTCACAGAATGAATTTTGAATTGTTCCCACCTCTTCAGTTTTTTGTAAGAGTTTGAAGAAGATTGATGTTAGTTTTTCTTCACATGTTTGGTAGAATTCCTCAGGGAAGCTGTCTGATCGTGGACTTTTCTTTGTTGTTCTTTGTTAAAGCTACTTCAGTGTCCTTACTAGTTCAGATTTTTTATTTGTTTATGATTCAGTCTTAAGTGGTTCTGTATTTCTAGGAATTTATCCCTTTTTTCTAGGTTATCCCATTTGTTGACATATAAGCATTTATAGTATTCTAATCCTTTTTATTTCTGTGGCATTAGATGTAATGTCTTATATTTCAATTCTGATTTTAGTTAAGTAGTTTTTTCCTAGTTAATCTAGCTAAGGGTTTGTCAATTTTTTTATCTTTTCAAAAATTCAGCTTAGTTTTATTTTCTCTGTTGTTTCCCTAGTCCCTATTTTCTCTGCTCTAATCTTTATTATTTTCTTCCTTCTGCTAACTTTGAGTTTAGTTTGTTCTTTTTTTAGTTCTTTGAGATGTAAAATTAGATTATTTATTTTTCAAGAGTGTATTGTTTAATTTCCACATATTTGAGAATATTCCAATTTTTCCTTTGCTATTGAGCCCTAGTTTCATTCCATTGCAGTCATTTGGTATGTCCATATCTTTCCTCAAGTTTAGAAAAATTCTGGCCATCTTTTTTTTTTTTTTTGGCTATTATTTCTTCAAGTAAGCTCTCTGCATACCCCCGGCCCCTTCTCCTTCTGGAGCTCCTATAATTATTACATTGATCTGCCTGGTGGTGTCCCAGAGCCCCCAAACTGTTTCACTTTTCCATTCTTTATCTTTTCTACTCCTCTGACGATAATTTCAAATGATCATCTTCAGGTCATTTGCTGATTCTTCCTTCTGCTTGATTAAGTCTGCCACTGAATCCTCCTATTGGATTTGTTAATTCAGTTATTGTATTCTTCAGCTCCAGAATTTCTTTTTTTTTTTTTTATAATTTCTCTTTGTTGATATTCTCATTTTGTTCATCCACTGTTTTCCTGATTTTCTTTAGTTGTCTATCTGTGCTCTCTTTTAGCACATTGAGCACCTTTAAAGTAGTTATTTGAATTCTGTGTCTGGTAATTCATAGATCTCTTGTTTCTTTAGGGTTGGTTTCTGGAAATTTATTTTGATCAGTTTATTCAGCTGTGTTTGTTTCCCCCTTTTTTTTCTTGTAAGCCATGTGATCCTGTATTGAAATTTGGGCATGTGAAAAATGGCCATCCCTCCCAGTCTGTTGTTGTTTATTCACAAAGTTGTGCCCGACTCTTGCGACCCCATGGGCTGGACTGTAGCTTACCAGGCTCCTCTGTCCATAGAATTCTTTAGGCAAGAATACCGGAGTGGGTAGCCATTTCCTTCTCCAGGAGATCTTCCTGAGTCAGGGATTGAACTCGCCTCTCCTACGTGGGCAGGCAGATTCTTTACCAGTGAGCCACCAGGGAAGCCCAGTCTATAGGGGAAGTCCAGTCTGTAGGGGAAGTCATCTTGGCTGGAGATTTGAGAAACTCTCAAACCTTTTCTGGGGGTACGTCTTGGCTTGTGAGTATGATTTACTAGAGACAGACTTGCCTGTTTCCTTCTCAGGAGCCTGTAATCTCTTACTCCCTCTGGTGTCTATCTGTGGTACTGCATTCTCCATGGTATTAGTTCAGTCCAGTCGCTCGGTTGTGTCCTAACTCTTTGTGACCCCATGGACTGCAGCATGCCAGGCTTCCCTGTCCATCACCAACTCCCGGAGCATACTCAAACTCATGTCCATTGAGTCTGTGATGCCATCCAACCATCTCATCCTTTGTTGTCCTCTTCTCCTCCCACCTTCAATCTTTCCCAGCATCAGGGTCTTTTCAAATGAGTCAGTTCTTCGCATTAGGTGGCCAAAGTATAACTCCAACTGAACATGACATTGTTCTCAACGACCTCAAGTCCGGCAACCACACAAAATATACTGCTTTCCCATCAGTGCCCTGAGTTCCCGAGACTGAAATTAGTCCCTTAGGCAGCCCCGCAAAAAGCCAGGACTTTGGACTCACGTTCTGCTCTTATCTTCCCTTCCAAGAGAGAAGCTGAGAGTTTTCTTCTGGTCTCTGTCCTGGACTGGGGTGTGGGTGGGACTAGGGCAGGCAAAACACAAGGAGCTTTCTTACCTACTGTGACCCTTCTTGGCTTGGTGCTCACCTCGTGCTGCAGCCTGTTGCCTGGTTCCTGGAGTTGTCACAAAGATACTGTGGTCTGTGTATCACTGTTAGGTTGGTGTCTGTGTTAGAAGAAGTTCTGGGGCTTTCTATTCCTCTGTCTGGCTGGCATCACTCTAACGACTCTTTTTGAAATATAATCAAATATAATAAATAACAATAACCTCTTAATATCCTTAAATATACAGTAGTATTCAAGTTTCTTTGAGTGTTTTTACTGTTTGTTTATTTGAATAAGGATCTGATTGAAGTTTCTCAAATTTTTTTTAATCTAGTGGTTCCCCTTCCATCTAAGAAATTGTTTAGATACAGACAAGCCTCGTTTTGAGCAGTAGCATGGGACCAGAGAAAGTAAACATGCAAGCTGAAAACTTGCAAAATGGCCCTAATAATCAACAGGAAAAATTATGGTTGTTCTGTTACCTATAAGGTTTTACAAAAATTAAGTCTTTGCTTTCAGTTATAAATGTAAAGGAAAATATAAAATGGTAGAACTGATATTCAGTATGTGTGTGCTGTGCTAAGTCGCTTCAGTTGTGTCTGACTGTTTGCAACCCTGTGGACTGACGCCCGCCAGGCTCCCCTGTCCATGGGATTTTCCAGGCAAGAATACTGGAGTGGGTTGCCATGCCCTCCTTCAGGGGATCGTCCCAACCCAGTGATCGAACCCATGTCTCATATGTCCTGCATTGGCAGTCCAGTTCTTTACTACTAGTGCCACCCGGGAAGCCTGATATTTAGTGTATTATCATCTAAAACATTAGTAATATTAAGAAAATATTCTATGTCTTTGTTAGAAAAAAGCAAAAACCCAAGCTCATCGATAGTAGTATGAACAGTGCTTGCTTTCTCATTACATAACTTGAGGCATTTTTTTTTTTGCCTATGCCTTGGTGAGCTGTCATATTTCTGACTTTGGTCATGAACTATTTCTAGTTTCTTTTTAACGTGTAGCTTTTTAACGGTATCCCTCCTCTGGGACATCATCACCCTTTTCATCACAACTGTGCTCCTTCATCTCAGTAAGTCTGTCTTCACTACATCCCTTTGGCTGTGTTTCTCAGTCTCTCAATGTTGCACTGTCAACAGGCCCATGGTCCACTGTTCATTCCACAACCTTATTTACGTTTGATTCAGACTTCACATCCAGCATTTTCATATCGCTTCTTCACTGTTCTTTTGTCTTTGTGTGCCAATTTCCTGTTCTTAAGTCTCCATTTTTGTAAAACATCACCTGGGTTTATGGCTGCATGCTTTACTGTCTCTGCTGCCTCTGTGAGGACTGAATAACACGAGGCATCACCAGACTTTGAGAGAAGTGACGTTGTTATGCGTGTGTTAATGATTTGTAGACTGAAGTGCTCGCCACAGAGTTTATCTTCTCTGCAGCTTCTCGCACAACCGATATACTGTGGCAACTGATGCAGGAACTGCATCGGTGGGGGCCTGGTGGTGTAGGCCTCTACTGTGATAACTGTGATAAAGCTCCTGCTTATCAGAACCTGGCAAAGCGAAGACCACCCATATTTGTCTTGGAATTATCTCTGATTTCGCAGGGGCAACTGTCTATCTTTGGTTTCTTTTATTTGTAGTTAAGAATCATAATTAAGCTTTTCTTTCTGGTACTAGTCTGGATCTTCCCTCTTAGGTAGACAGACCTGCTTCTCTAATAGGCTCTTCTTTACCATTTGAAGGATTTTCAAGGCCTGGAATTCCCTGTAAGGTACACGTATAGGCAGCCGGCTGCTAGACTGGGGACCCTCACAACAGACACCACTTAAATGAAGAGCAACACTCGGTCACGCTTGATGTTTTTATCTCTTCCCGGGGGTTATTCAGGTTATAGACAGGTACAATCTCCCTCTTGTCCTTAGTGAGGCAGAAGCTTGTGGGGCAGGCTGACAGGTATAGGTGTCTCAACAACACACTCTCAGTTTAAAATTAAGCTCCTGTTGGTAGCCTTCTTCTAACCCTGCACCCAGGGGTGCACCAACTCCTCCCTACCCAGAGCCCCAGGAAGGGCAGTTCCCACCACCAGCCCTACCAGGAATGTATTCTAGGGCATGCCTCCTCCATTCTGTCTCTTCTCACACATTCTGAATCCTAGAAAGCTGTTGAACTCAAAAGTCTGTTCCATTCTCTTTCTTGTTATTGATTTAATCCTTTGTTTTCCTCTGCAATAGTTTCAGTGAGGTCTCTAAATAGAGATGAGGCAACTTCCTGGGCTCAGTCTGCAATCCTGAGCTGATTTCTAGCTGATTCTTACCCGTCCAGGACACATCTCCTTAAGAAGAACAGTGGAGTAGTGTAGTAAGGAGAGTAGGCTCCTAGCCAGGCTGTCTGTGCTTGCAGTTCGACTCTACTCTTTTCTAGCTGAGACTTTGAGTTATTTATTCTCTTGTATCTTGCTTTTCTCATCCAGGGTTTCCCTGGTGGCTCAGATGGTTAAAAAAAATCTGCCTGCAATGGCGGAGGAATAGGACGGGGAGACCACTCTCTCCTCCACAAATTTATCGAAAGAACATCTGAACGCTGACCAAACTTCACAAAACTACTTCTGAAGGCTGGCTGAGGACGTCAGGCTTTCACAAAAACTGCGCATTATCTTCAAAAGAGGTAGGAGAAATTATAAAAGATAAAAAGAGAGACAAAAGAGTTAGGGACGGAGACCCGTCCCGGGGAGGGAGTCGTAAAAGAGGAGGAATTTCCAAGCACCAGGAAACCCTCTCACCGGCGGGTGTGGGGGAGGATTTTTATCTCGGAGGGCAACGTAACTGGGAGGAAAAAATAAATAAAATCCACAGATTACGTGCCTAAAGCAACTCCCAGCAAAGAACCCCAGACGCTCGCATCATCCGCCACCAGCAAGTGGGGGCTGAACGGAGAGGAGCGGGCGGCATTGCCTAGGGTAAGGACCGGGCCCGAGTGCCCCGAGGGCAATCTGAGGGAGCTAACGTGAGATAGTAACCTAAACTGTGGGACAGCGAGAGAGAGAGAACTATCCCGCGAAAAGCCCAACTCTAAGGCACTGCCGGCCCGCTCACAGAACAAAGGACTGAGCGATACCAGAGGAGAGCTAGCCGGCTGCGGACCGCGCCATGCCCCGCCGGCCACAGCGGGCAGGCGGGGCCCGCCAGAGCCGGAAAGGGGCAAACTCGGCTCCAGAGAGGGCACCCCCTACCAAACTGCAAACAGGCTCCCAGTTTTTAAGCAAAGACTGCCTGAGATCCCGGAGGGTCGACAGCAGCCGGGAGGGTCGCAGCCAGAGACCAGCTCCCCAGAACCGACACAAAGCACACCGGAGCCGGGCGCGCCCGTAAACCGAGGCGGGGACCAGGGAGGTGATAAGCCGCACCGCCCCAACAGGGGACAGCGCCCTCGCCAAACTCCTGGCCGCCTGGGCAGCTCCGACCGGGAACGGCACAAGCCGCGGGCAAAATCGAGTCTGCGCCTTTGTGGAGTAACCGGGAGCCTGAACCTGAGCGGCTTAGACCTGGGAAGTGCACGCAGCTCAGGGCCCGCTCCCCGGCCGAGTAACCTGAAGCCTGAGCAGGGTAGACGGGGAAAGCACACACGCCGTGAGCGGGGGCGAACCCAGTGCGGCCGAGACACTGCGAGCTTACCACACACACGCCAGAATTGCAGTGTTCCTTCCTCCCCACAGCACGATTGAACAAGCGAACCTAAAGAGGTCACCTCCACCGCTTTGTTGCAGGGCGGAAATTAGATACTGAAGAGATCTCCAAACAGAAGCCAAATAAACAGAGGGAAGTGCTTTGGAAGGGACAGGCCAACAGATTAAGATCCCTGTAGTTAATACCGACTGCATTAAAAAGGACCTACAGATCTTGAAAAGTATAAGCAGGAATAAGGATCTATCTAAAACTGAGCAGATCCCACACTGCTCACAACAGCTCCAGAGAAAGTCCGGGATATATATATTTTTTACTATTATTATCATTTTTTTTTTTTTAATTTTTTTTTTAATTAAAAAAATTTTTTTTTCTCTTCTTTCCTTTTTCTTCAAGTCCTCTATTACACCTTTAACTTTCATTTTCATAACCCACTATTAACTTGCAAAAAAAAAAAACCCTATTTTTGAAGCAAACTACATACATATATCTTATACCTTTTGTGTTTTCTTTTTTTTTAATGTTTTTTTCCTGTTCTACATTTTTTTACTGTTTCTTTTTTTACTGTTTTACTGTTTTTTTTCTTTTTACACTGTTCCCTTTTTTCTTTTTCTTTTTTTTTTTTTTAGATTGTAAGTTTTATAAGAGTCTAACCTCTACTCTAGATTTTTAATCTGTGTTTTACATATTTGATATCAACTTTGTACATTTAAGAACCCAATCTTTAGGACCCATTTTTACTCAGGAGTGTGATCACTGGCCTGATCACTCTCTCCCCCTATTGATGCTCTTTCTTCTCCCCCAGGGAACCTCTATCTCCCACCCTCCTCCTTCTCTTCTCAACCCAATTCTGTGAATCTCTGAGGGTGTTCTGGGTACCGGAGAACACTTCAGGAACAGGATACTGCCCAGATCTCTCTCTCCCCTCTTAATTCCTCCCTTTCTACTCATGCTCACCTCTGTTACCTTCCTCCCCCCTCTCTATGTATCTCTGTGAATCACTCTGAGGGTTCCAAACTGTGGAAAGCACAGAGGGAAGTGCTTACTGGCTAGATTGCTCTCTCCACATTTGAATTCCCCTCTTCCCCTCCTGGTCACCTCAACCCACCCCCCCCACCTCATCTCTCCATGTAACTCAGTGAACCTTTCTGGGTATCCCTCACTGTGGAGAATCTTTTCACCATTAACCTAAAAGTTTTATTATTGAGGCTGTATGGAAGGAGAAGTCTTGAGGCTACTGCAAGAATAAGACTGAAAGCCAGGGGAAACATTAATTAATAAGAGACCATCCAATAGCCTCCATAAATTCACTGAAACCAAGCTCCACCCAAGAGATAATAAGTTCCAGAGCAAGACATACCACGCAAATTCTCCAGCAACGCAGGAACATAGACCTGAGCATCAATATACAGGCTGCCCAGAGGCACACCAAATCCATAGACATCTCAAAAATTAATACTGGTCACTCCATTACACTCAAGAGAGCAGAAATCCAGCTCCACCCACCAGAACACCGACACAAGCTCCCCCAACCAGGAAACCTTGACAAGCCACCTGTCCAACCCCAACCGCAGTGAGGAACCTCCACAACAAAGAGGAACTTCATACTACCAGAATACAGAAGGGCCACGCCTAACACAGCAATCTAAACAAGATGAAAAGGCAGAGAAATACTCAGCAAGTAAAGGAAAATGAGAAATGCCCACAAAGCCAAACAAAAGAGGAGGAGATAGGGAATCTATCCGAAAAAGAATTTAGAATAAGGATAATAAAAATGATCCAAAATCTTGAAAGCAAAATGGAGTTACAGATAAATAGCCTGGAGACAAAGATTGAGAAGATGCAAGAAATGTTTATCAAGGACTTAGAAGAAATAAAAAGGAATCAATATAGAATGAATAATGAAATAAAGGAGATAAAAGACACTCTGGAGGGAACCAACAGTAGAATAACGGAGGCAGAAGATAGGATAAGTGAGGTAGAAGATAGAATGATGGAAATAAACGAAGCAGAGAGGAAAAAAGAAAAAAGAATCAAAAGAAATGAGGAAAACCTCCGGGACCTCTGGGACAATATGAAACGCCCCAACATTCGAATCATAGGAGTCCCAGAAGAAGAAGATAAAGGGAAAGGCCATGAAAAAATACTCGAGGAGATAATAGTTGAGAATTTCCCTAAATTGAGGAAAGAAATAGTCACAGAAGTCCAAGAAACCCAGAGAGTTCCAAACAGGATAAACCCAAGGCGAAACACCCCAAGACACATATTAATCAAATTAACAAAGATCAAACACAAAGAACAAATATTAAAAGCAGCAAGGGAAAAACAACAAATAACACACAAGGGGATCCCCATAAGGATAACAGCTGATCTTTCAATAGAAACCCTTCAGGCTAGAAGGGAATGGCAGGACATACTTAAAGTAATGAAAGAGAATAATCTACAACCCAGATTACTGTACCCAGCAAGGATCTCATTCAGATATGAAGGAGAATTCAAAAGCTTTACAGACAAGCAAGAGCTGAGGGAATTCAGCACCACCAAACCAGCTCTCCAGCAAATGCTAAAGGATCTTCTCTAAACAGGAAACACAGAAAGGATGTTTCAACACGAACTCAAAACAACAAAGTAAATGGCAACGGGATCATACTTATCAATAATTACCTTAAATGTAAATGGGTTGAATGCCCCAACCAAAAGGCAAAGGGTTGCTGAATGGATACAAAAACAAGACCCCTATATATGCTGTCTACAAGAGACCCACCTCAAAACTAGGGACACACACAGGCTGAAAGTGAAAGGATGGAAAAACATATTCCATGCAAACGGAGACCAAAAGAAAGCAGGAGTCGCAATACTCATTTCAGATAAAATAGACTTTAAAATAAAGGATGTGAAAAGGGACAAAGAAGGACACTACATAAAGATCAAAGGATCAATTCAAGAAGAAGACGTAACAATCATAAATATATATGCACCCAACATAAGAGCACCACAATATATAAGGCAAATACTAACAAGTATGAAAGGGGAAATTAACAATAACACAATAATAGTGGGAGACTTTAATACTCCACTCACGCATATGGATAGATCAACTAAACAGAAAATTAACAAGGAAACACAAACTTTAAATGATACAATAGACAAATTAGATTTAATTGATATTTACAGGAGTTTCCACCCCAAAACAATCAATTTTACCTTTTTCTCAAGTGCACATGGAACTTTCTCCAGGATAGATCACATCCTGGGCCATAAATCTAGCCTTGGTAAATTCAAAAAAATTGAAATCATCCCAGCCATCTTCTCTGACCACAATGCAGTAAGATTAGACCTCAATTACAGGAAAAAAACTATTAAAAGTTCCAACATATGGAGGCTAAACAACACGCTTCTGAATAACCAACAAATCACAGAAGAAATCAAAAAAGAAATAAAATTATGCATAGAAACGAATGAAAATGAAAACACAACAACCCAAAACCTATGGGACACTGTAAAAGCAATACTAAGGGGAAGGTTCATAGCAATACAGGCGTACCTCAAGAAACAAGAAAAAAATCAAATAAATCAACTAACTCTACACCTAAAGCAACTAGAGAAGGAAGAAATGAAAAACCCCAGGGTCAGTAGAAGGAAAGAAATCTTAAAAATTAGGGCAGAAATAAATGCAAAAGAAACAAAAGAGACCATAGCAAAAATCAACAAAACTAAAAGCTGGTTTTTCGAGAAGATAAACAAAATTGATAAGCCATTAGCCAGACTCATCAAGAAACAAAGGGAGAAGAATCAGATCAACAAAATTAGAAATGAAAATGGAGAGATCACAACAGATTCCACAGAAATACAAAGGATCATAAGAGACTACTACCAACAGCTATATGCCAATAAAATGGACAACTTGGAAGAAATGGACAAATTCTTAGAAAAGTATAACTTTCCAAAACTGAACCAGGAAGAAATAGAAGATCTTAACAGACCCATCACAAGCACGGAAATCGAAACTGTAATCAGAAATCTTCCAGCAAACAAAAGCCCAGGACCAGACGGCTTCACAGCGGAATTCTACCAAAAATTTAGAGAAGAGCTAACACCTATCCTACTCAAACTCTTCCAGAAAATTGCAGAAGATGGTAAACTTCCAAACTCATTCTATGAGGCCACCATCACCCTAATTCCAAAACTAGACAAAGATGTCACAAAAAAGGAAAACTACAGGCCAATATCACTGATGAACATAGATGCAAAAATCCTTAATAAAATTCTAGCAAACAGAATCCAACATCATATTAAAAAGATCATACATCATGACCAAGTGGGCTTTATCCCAGGAATGCAAGGTTTTTTTAACATCCGCAAATCAATCAATGTAATACACCACATTAACAAATTGAAAGAAAAAAACCATATGGTTATCTCAATAGATGCAGAAAAAGCCTTTGACAAAATACAGCATCCATTTATGATTAAAACCCTCCAGAAAGCAGGAATAGAAGGAACATATCTCAACATAATAAAAGCTATATATGACAAACCCACAGCAAACATTATCCTCAATGGTGAAAAATTGAAAGCATTTCCCCTAAAGTCAGGAACAAGGCAAGGATGCCCACTTTCACCACTACTATTCAACATAGTTTTGGAAGTTTTGGCCACAGCAATCAGAGCTGAAAAAGAAATAAAAGGAATACAGATAGGAAAAGAAGAAGTAAAACTCTCACTGTTTGCAGATGACATGATCCTCTACATAGAAAACCCTAAAGACTCTACTAGAAAATTACTAGAGTTGATCAATGAATATAGTAAAGTTGCAGGATATAAAATTAACACACAGAAATCCCTTGCATTCCTATACTCCAATAATGAGAAAACAGAAAGAGAAATTAAGGAAACAATACCATTCACCATTGCATCAAAAAGAATAAAATACTTAGGAATATATCTACCTAAAGAAACAAAAGACTTATATATAGAAAATTATAAAACACTGATGAAAGAAATCAAAGAGGACACAAACAGATGGAGAAATATACCGTGTTCATGGATTGGAAGAATTAATATAGTGAAAATGAGTATTCTACCCAAAGCAATCTACAGATTCAATGCAATCCCTATCAAGCTACCAATGGTATTTTTCACAGAACTAGAACAAATCATCTCACAATTTGTATGGAAATATAAGAAACCTCGAATAGCCAAAGCAATCTTGAGGAAGAAGAATGGAACTGGAGGAATCAACCTGCCTGACTTCAGGCTCTACTACAAAGCCACAGTCATCAAGACAGTATGGTACTGGCACAAAGATAGAAATATAGATCAATGGAACAAAATAGAAAGCCCAGAGATAAACCCACGCACATATGGACACCTTATCTTCGACAAAGGAGGCAAGAATATACAATGGAGAAAAGACAATCTCTTTAACAAGTGGTGCTGGGAAAACTGGTCAACCACTTGTAAAAGAATGAAACTAGAACACTTCCTAACACCGTACACAAAAATAAACTCAAAATGGATTAAAGATCTAAACGTAAGACCAGAAACAATAAAACTCCTAGAGGAAAACATAGGCAAAACACTCTCCGACATAAATCACAGCAGGATCCTCCATGACCCACCTCCCAGAATATTGGAAATAAAAGCAAAAATAAACAAATGGGACCTAATTAAAATTAAAAGCTTTTGCACAACAAAGGAAACTATAAACAAGGTGAAAAGACAGCCTTCAGAATGGGAGAAAATAATAGCAAATGAAGCAACAGACAAACAATTAATCTCAAAAATATACAAGCAACTTCTGCAGCTGAATTCCCGAAAAATAAACGACCCAATCAAAAAATGGGCCAAAGAACTAAACAGACATTTCTCCAAAGAAGACATACAGATGGCTAACAAACACATGAAAAGATGCTCAACATCACTCATTATTAGAGAAATGCAAATCAAAACCACAATGAGGTATCATTTCACACCAGTCAGAATGGCTGCTATCCAAAAGTCTACAAGCAATAAATGCTGGAGAGGGTGTGGAGAAAAGGGAACCCTCTTACACTGTTGGTGGGAATGCAAACTAGTACAGCCACTATGGAGAAGAGTGTGGAGATTCCTTAAAAAACTGGGAATAGAACTGCCATATGACCCAGCAACCCCACTGCTGGGCATATACACCGAGGAAACCAGAATTGAAAGAGACGCGTGTACCCCAATGTTCATCGCAGCACTGTTTACAATAGCCAGGACATGGAAGCAACCTAGATGTCCATCAGCAGATGAATGGATAAGGAAGCTGTGGTACATATACACAATGGAATATTACTCAGCCATTAAAAAAAATACATTTGAACCGGTTCTACTGAGATGGATGAAACTGGAGCCCATTATACAGAGTGAAGTAAGCCAGAAAGAAAAACAACAATACAGTATACTAATGCATATATATGGAATCTGAAAGATGGTAACGATAACCCTATATGCGAGACAGAATAAGAGACACAGATGCATGGAACAATTTTATGGACTCTGAGGGAGAAGGTGAGGGTGGGACGTTCTGGGAGAATGGCATTGAGACATGTGTATTGTCATATGTGAAACAGAGCACCATTCCATGTTCGATGCATGTGACAAGGGCTCAGGGCCGGGGCAATGGGATGATCCAGAAGGATGAGAGGGGGAGGGAGGTGGGTGGGGGGTTCGGGAAGGGGAACACATGTAAACCCATGGCTGATTCTTGTCAATGTATGGCAAAAACTATTACAATATTGTAAAGTAATTAGCCCCCAACTAAAATAAATAAATTTATTAAAAAAAAAAAAAAAAAATCTGCCTGCAATGCAGGAGACCCAGGTTCGATCTTTGGATCAGGAAGATCCCCTGGAGAAGGGAATGGCAACCCACTCCAGTATTCTTGCCTGGAGAATCCCTGTGGACAGAGAAGCCTGGCAGGCTGCATTCCATGGGGTCACAAAGAGTCAGACACAACTGAGCAACTAACACTTTCCCTTTCTCATCAGTAAAATAAGAAAATGCCTCATGGAATTGTTTGAAAATGAAGTGAGTTAATATTTTTAATGTACTTTGGACAGTGGTTAGCACAGAATAAGAACTATATAAGTATTTGAAAATGAATAGCTTAGAATTTCAAGAAATGAAATGAATCTGAAAATGTGGCCTCTTTAATTTCTTGTCTCCACATCTAGAACAGAGTTCCCTGAATACAAGGCGGCTTAAGAAAAATTTTTTTCCTGCTTAAAAATCACTTAGGTTCAGTGGTGACTGCTTTTGCAGTTAAGTAGGCAGTTCATAAGAAGTAAATGTGTAAGTTTGAAGGACTAAGTGTATCCCAGACAGGACACACAGGCATCAGAGTAGCAACTGAAATGAATTCACCATACAAACAACTAACAGGGAAGAGACACAGCCTGACCAAGGAAGCTCAAAGACAGGATTCCAAACATCTGTTTGCTTCTATTTTTGGTAATCATTGCATCCTCACAATACTTCAGCCAAAGCTCGAGGAAAGCAAAAACGCTACCTATTTAAAGCCCAACAAAAAGACCACAATGAAATATTCAGCAAAAGATCAAGTTCTAACAAAACTGCAATTAAAAAAAAAAAAAAAGAACTGTAGACATTGTTTTCCTATGAGCATTCAACAGGTGTTTTCAATCATTTATCATTTGTTCACTTATGATTGAGCACATTGTACATTATCAAGTCTCAGATGTTTTCATTTCTAAAAGCGTCAACACTGAGCTGAAATCTTTTCCAAATACGAATCCCATTAAACTTTGGTTTAAAGAAAATGATGGAAAACCCACAAGAACAAGAAGTAAATTGTCTCAAAAAAAAAAAAGTAAATTGTCTCTTTAAAACAAGAAGGAGAAATAAACCAGTTACACCACAAACAGGAAGCCTCGTTGATCCCAATTCTTGTTGAGATCCTAAAACTTATTGATCCCCAAACTTGTTGCTGCCATGTCAGAAAATAATGTTGACAAACATATGTTCCTTAAAGATTCTTTCTTTTATTTTTCCTTTGAAACAACCGCAAACTTACATAAAAGCTGCAAGAACAGTACAAAGAATATTTTGTCAACCATTTGGGTAAAAATGATCAACATGACACCATCATTCAAATACTTGCCTGTGTATTTCAGCCCTGCCCCCCCCCCCCCGCCACAACCGTAGTGCAGCCACCAAAATTAGACCAAGGATGCTCACCTTGGTCTAATCTTCATGTCTCATTCAAGTTCTGTCAGCAGACCTAACTCTTTAGAGCACAGTATCAGACCGAGTCAGGCATCGCACTGCATTAAAGTTCTGTTTTGCCTGATTTAGCCCACCCGTTCCTCAGTCTTCCTTTGACCTCCATGACCTTGGCACTTTGGAAGGTTACAGGCATTGTAATTTGGATGCCTGCCTTACCTGCTCAGCCTGCAGCCCCACTCAGGGCTCGCTCCTGCAATCTTGCCCTTCTTCTCCACTGAGCCCTTCCCTCTTGGGCGACGTCCTGGGCTGAGCTGGGCTGCTGGTCCCGCCAACTCCCCCTGCTGGGTGCTGACACACTGCAATGGGGCCACTGCCCTCCCACTCCCTCTGGGGGTGATCACACCCATGGCTGAGATGCTCAGGGAGAGAGGGATAAAGGATAAAGGGGAAAGAAAAGAGAAGGAAGAGCCCCTAACAGTCTAGAGAAATGTGTTTTCGTGTTTGTCTAACTGTGAACTGTAGCAGGTAAAACATTGATCCAGTTGATGATCTGAAGTCATCCTAAGCAGAATCACAGATTTTAAACAAAATGCCTTTCCATTTATGTTATGAATCTCAGAGGAATATTTTGAGGGGTTAGGAAATGGTCATACTTAACTATGATTATTTAAAAAATGCATACAAAGAATTCACACGGTCTTAAACATTTATGTGTGTACCCCAGAATGATATTCAATCTATTTTGGCCACACTGAGCAATGAAATCACTAAATTATTGTATAAAACATTTAAAATAGTTAGAGGTTATTATGAAATGTGGGTTTATGTTCTACAGTGATGTGTTAGGGTTCTCCAGAGAAATAGAATCAATAATATATATGTATGTATGTGGTATGAAATTTATTGAAATATATGAAATTTATTGAAATGTATGAAATTTATTATAAGCCATCTCACATGATTATGAAAGTGAAGTATTAGTTGCACAATCATGTCTGACTTTTTTCAACTCCAAACAACTCTTTGACATTTGTGATGATTAATTTTATGTGTCAGCTTGACTTGGGCATGAGATGCCCAGGTTTTGACCAAACATTTTTCTGGGGGTTTCTGTGAAGTGTTTTTGGGTGAGATTAATATTTAAATCTGCAGACAGTAAAGCAAGTCGCCCTCCCTAAGATAAGCAGGCTTCAGCCAATCAACTGAAGGCCTGAATAGAACACAGAGTCTAACTCACCTGGGAGTAAGAGGGAACTCTTCCTACCTCACTGCCTTTGAGCCTGAACACAGCTTTTTTCTGCCTTCAGCCTTGAGCTGAAACACTGGCTCTTCCTGGCCTCTAGCCTGTTGGCCGTGGGACTAAAATTATTCCATTGATTTCCCTGGTTCCCAGGCCTTTGCACTCAGTCTGGACCTAAACCATCAGTGCTCCTGATCTCCTGCTTGTTGCCTTGTCCTGCAGACCGTGGGGTCTGCCCACATCCATAGGGGCTTCCCTGGTGGCTCAGATGGTAAAGAATGTGCCTGCAATGCAGAGACCTGGGTTCAATCCCTGGGTTAGGAAGATCCCCTGGAGAAGGGTATGGCTACCCACTCCAGTATCCTTGCCTGGAGAATCCCATGGACAGGGGAGCCTGGTGGGTTACAGTCCATGGGGTTGAAAAGAGTCAGACATGACTTAGTGACTAAACAACAACAAAAGTTTAATCCTCTTAATTTCCAAGGCTTTTCTATTATTCGCTCTCAGAGGAACTCTTCTAAAACACTCTATGCTGTTCCCTGCTGTATTAAACAGGGTATACCGATCATCTAGGCTTTATCTGGTAGAGGACCATCTGAACCTCAGGTGCTAGGAGACTGTCTGTCCTCAAGGGCCATGGCACCATGAGGGGCTCTTGAGTTCACTTAAGGATATGCTGCTCTAGTGGTTCTCCTCCTCTTCCAAGAAAGCTCCTCAAGGTTCTCTTTCCCAGTGGCATCATGCTTACTGGAAAAGCTCTTATGGAAAGAGTGAGGAAGGTGCCAGAAGGCTGAGTGGAAATGGACTGGAACACAGCTAGGTCCCTGCTTGGTCCTATCGCCATGTGATTGCATCACTTGCCCTTCCGAGGCTCCAAGAGCCTGTGTGAGGGGCTTGTTTGTTGTTCAGTCACCAAGTCATGTCTGACTCTTGCTGACCCCATGGACTGTGGCTTGCCAGGCTCCTCTGTCCATGGTATTTCCCAGGCAAGAGTACTGGAGTGGGTTGCCATTTCCTACTCCAGGGGATCTTCCTGACCCAGGGGTCAAACTTGAGTCTCCTGCATTGCCAGGCTGATTCTTTACCACCGAGCCTACTAGGAAGCCCAGCATGAGGTGATACACACCCACTGAACTCCAAGCGTGCCCCTGCCCCCCAGAGAGCGTGCCCCTGCCCCCCATCCAAGTCTGGTTATAATGCCTTTCTCAAGTTCTGTGGTATCCTACGGTGAGCTCTTCTTTAACAAAGAGCTCTTTTCTTAGGAGCTTCGGATTGCTAGACATCTGTGGATAGACTTGAGTGAATTCACTTTGAAATTACAGACAATATTTTGCTTGGGCTTATGCCTGACCTTTCTGGAAAGAAGATCCAACAGTGTCATCAGATTCTCAGAAGGAATGAGATGGGCTGAGATCGTACTCCTAAGAAGAGGAAGTGATGAAGCGAGGTCATTAGTCTTCTGAACAGGTTTGGTCTGAGCTGAGCAGGTGTAAACAAACCGATAGAATAAATTGCCAGGGTAACCTTTGTGGAATGAGACCCCAAGGCACCCAGGTGTGTACATGGTACTCAAGTTATAGTGCTGTCTATACAAGGTCCTGCTTTCCTTCACTTAAGTATCATAGACATCATTTTATTTTTGTTTATAGAACTGTTCTAATATTTTAAAAATAATTACATAGGATTCCATTGTATGGCTATACTGCAATTTATTTATCTGGCACCTCATGGATAGATGATTATATTTTTTATTCTAGTTATTTTTGGTCACAAACAGTGCTACCCTGCAGATCTTTGTACATATGATTTTGCACAACATATAACAGCATCTTTTTGCTCATTTCCTTCCAGCACAGGATATTGTGATTATCTTTTGGACGTTTTCCTGAATGAAAGGTGAAAACTATGTCTTTTACTTGTTATTTATTCTCCGGAAGATGTTCATATATTTATGGATTATCTGTACTTGTTCTTCCATGAAATGTATGTTCACATTTGCCCCATAAATACAATCTTTCTAGAGTATGAAGTGTTATAAGTGAGAAGCCAGAGTGCTAGAGGAACAGCCTCTATTTCACCAATGGATGTGTGATTTGATCCTGCTCCAGAATAAATTATCCATGTCTCTCTTTTCTCTTTTCAATGATTTTTTGCTGGATCTGTTAAGGTCAGCTGGAAATCTGATAGAAAAGTTAACTGCCAAAAGACTAACAATGCACTGATGCACTAAATAAAGATTTATTAATACCTGAAATGATATTCCAGGAAATAATAGGAACAGAGCAGATTAATAGGTCAAAAAGTCTATAACATGACCCCAACTTAAGTTGACTATGAACCTACTTAAGGAAATGCTCATAGCAATCATTATAGTTTTGCTTTTTTTTTTTAAGTAAAGAATGCTTTGTTGTAACCATAGATCTCATTATTATCTATAGAAAAATAATTTTATGTCCTGTAATGAAAACTTATAAAACTTCAAATGGGTTGTGATTTTTAAATGCAAACTTTTAAGTTTTATTCCTTGAATAATCTCCCTGCAGGTTTTTGGAAGTTGGTCTATTTCTTTTAATATGTCCTTGATTCTTTAAGAGCATATTAGGAATTTGGCTCCATAAGAGGTGAAGGGTTGAGCTCTGTGTTGAAGGCAAGCCTTGGTAAATCATATGTTTTTCTGTAAATTTCAACATGGTTATGATAAAATCACGGTTTCATCTCAATACATATTTGTTTTATTATCTGCAAAGCTAGATGTTTCACCTAACTCAGATTTTGGAAATAAAGGTCAGAATAAACTAGATTGTGGATGGGTGCCAGAGGTAGGGGGGTCAGGGAGGTACTAAAGAGGACGAGAACAGGTGAAGGAACATTCCAGGAACAAGGACCAGCTCGCAGCTGAGAAAGAGCATGGCATGGTAAAGGGACTGAGCGAAGTCAGGTATCGATGAAATACCCAGTCTGGGGTTCATGTGAGGAGAGACACAGGACTGGCAAGGTAAGAAGGGTTAGGTCATGCTTTACCCTATGCTAAGGAATGTAGCGTTTCTTTTCCAGCAAATGGGGCAACATTGGAGCGTTTGGTCAGAGGCGTAGGATGAGGGGATCTGCTGTTAAGAGGCGGCTGGAGGGAGAGGGAAGCCTGGAGGCTGACCAATGATTGAAAGGGTCCAGTTGAGGCACACACACAGCTTGAACTAAAATAGAGGGACTGGGGATAAAGGAAGTTCTATCACTATGAGAGGTTTCAGAGGAAGATGCTACTGCAGTTGTGAGTAGGTCGAATAGGAGGAAGGGTAAATGAGAGAGGCAGGATCTTGAGCGGTGAACGGCTGACAGAGCGCTTACAGAGGACACTGAAGAAGGGTTGCAGGGCTGGAGCTGACATGTTTGAAGTGGCTGTGTGCCATCCATGTGCACATACTTGGTAAATAGATGGACAGTGTGGAGCTCAAGATTAGGAGAGGAATATTGGGTGGGGAGGTGGACATGGGAACCTCGGCATAAAGATGATAATCGCAACCATAATCATAGATGAGATGGCCCAGGGAGCGCAAGTCCGGTGAGATTAGCTGAGCTGAATGAATGGAGCCCTGAGAAGACTGATCCTGAAAGGAAGGGAACCCGTAAGTCCGATCAAGAAAACCAGCAGACCAGAATGAGGGGGCCACCAAAACAATATTTCAAGAATGAGGGAGGTGTTAACTGGTCCTGATTAGACACAAGTCAAATGAATCCATTAGATTTAGCAAAAATTGATAAAGGACAGTTTCACAAAGGTGA
The DNA here is from genome assembly GCF_054371585.1 of Giraffa tippelskirchi. Lineage (NCBI taxonomy): Eukaryota > Metazoa > Chordata > Mammalia > Artiodactyla > Giraffidae > Giraffa > Giraffa tippelskirchi. Next base: position 54,465,166 of record NC_137280.1, read on the forward strand.
TGGGAATGTGAGGTAGATTACAGAGGAGAGTGAGAGAATGGAGACTTTTTCAGACAAATCTGAAAAGTTAGGCTCTAAAGGAGATAAAATAGACAAAGAGCAAGAGCGCAGCAGCAGCAGCAGCGTGTGGTCCTTAGGGTTTCTCAGATGAGCTTAAAGGACGTTTAAAGGTTGCTGGGAAGGAAGCAGTAGAGAGGCCAGAGCTGAACACACAGGACAAGGCAATGATGATGACATCATCACAGGGGGAGGAGATGGTGGAAACTAATACAAAGTTCTATGTTAATTATATCTCAATAAAAATACTTTTGGAATAAAATCAGTAATTTCAATTAAGCTTTGCATTTCATCAATAGAAAGACTTTAAAATCCTGCCTTCGGGGCTTCCCTGGTGGTCCAATGATTAAGAATCTACCAACCAATCCTGGTTCAATCCCTAATCCAGGAAGATCTCACATGCCTTGAGGCAACTAAGTCCCTGCTGAGCTAAGTCCCACAACTGCTGAGCCTGTGCTCCAGAGCCCGGGAGCCACAACAGTGAGAAGAGAAGCCACCACAGTCAGAAACCCGTGCACTGCAACTAGAGAGTAGCCCCTGCTTGCCTTGCCAACTAGAGATAGCTTGGTCAGCAATGGAGAACAAAAAGAAATAAATAGATCTTAAAAAAAAATAGAATCCTGCCTTCACACACCATATGCCTTGTCTTTATACAGAAAAAGATATACATCCAGCCACAAATATCCGTGTGAGGAAGAAATAGTTATTGACAAATTCTGTTAGAAGAATAAATGGGCTTTTATATTTATAGAGGTGGCAAAGGAAATAACACCTGACGATACCACGGTTTAAAATGGAAAGCTAACCTCTCTGCTGAGCAAGGAAAATAGCTCTCTCTTTTTTTTTTAATTGAAGTATAGTTGATATACATCTATAATTTCTGCTGTACAGCAAAGTGATTCATTTTTATACATTCTTTTTCACTGATAAATAATAATACTGCGGTGGACACTTTAAAACCTGTTAAGAGGGTAGAACTCATGTAGAGTCTTTTTACTGTAATTAATATTACCATGTGATAGACCAAGAAATCCACAAACGAAAGGGAGGATGTGCAACAGAAAAAGACTCTGATTGTTAGGTCCAGTCAGCGTGAAAGGAAGCCAGAGCCCATGATCAGCCTCTCACAGCAGCAAGTGAGTTGTGATTGTGCCTACATGCGAGCCTGCACAAAAGGCGGAGCTGAAAGAGCACAGGACTTAGTACTGGGAGAGATGGGCTTCACTTCTGTTCTTCCTTCTTGTTTGTCCTTGAGCAAGTGGTTCGACCTCTCTGGGACTCGGATGCCTGGTATAAAAAAGTTGAGGCTAAGTGAGATCTCAGCTTTGAACTCTACAATTCTATGATTATGTTAAAGAGAAGTAGTTTTTTCCTAATCATAAACAAATGTGATGCGAGCTTCCTCCCATGACTATATAACATAATTAGTAGGAAAGGTGTTATACTCCATAATTACAAGAGGACTTTCTATTGCTGTAATTCTGACTAAAGATCTGAGAATACTGGCATTGATGTGCTTGGAGAAGTGCCAGGATTTTTGTTTTAAAGTGGCTACAGCAAAGAACCTAGTAACATTCAATAAAACAAGTTTTGTTGTTGCTGTTAGAAAGGAGTTTTAGTAAATAAGAGATGCTAACTTATTTTTCATCTTTAAATAAATGTACATAAATGGGTGCTAAATTGCTTCAATTGTGTCCAACTCTGTGAGACCCCATGGATTATAGCCCACCAGGCTCCTCTGTCCATGGACTTCTCCAGGCAAGAATACTGGAATGGGTTTCATCTCTTACTCCAGGGGATCTTCCCAACCCAGGGATCGAACCCATGTCTCCTATCTCCTGCATTGGTGGGCAGATTCTTTACCATGTTGCCATGTGGGAAGCCTTAAATAAACGTACGCAGTACTGAAAATCCGAGGAGTTGCACAAACTTTCCCCATGTAATTAATGAAACCTCTCCCTTTTACTCCCCAAAATATCCCAGTTTGGATGCTAAGATGGAAGGGCACCCTACTGTTAGTAGATTCTTTTCTGCTTTGCTTAATTCCAAACCCACTTCAAAGATATTCTTCATCTGGTTCTCAAGTGGCTTCAGATGGGCTTTATGAAAATCAATTGCAGCCAGAAGAGTGGGTTTTCCTCTTTCTTTTTCATTTCCTAGCTGCGGGGTTATTAAGAGCCATATTTCCAGCAATCCAACACGCTGATGCAGTTTCTGCTCTGACAGGTAAAGAGCTCAGAAGTCGTCATTCCCTCCTATGATAAGAAAAGCTGACCAACAGAAAATCAAAGAATTTCCCTGTACTCATCTGAGAACTGCAGCCACAGGGCACCCTACCCCGCAACCCCACACCAAATCTAGAGGGTCTATCACAACCAGAAAGGTCCCTGGAGCAGAAACTGGGGATCCCAAGCTGGCAGAAATATTTAAATCAGCCCTCAGGACCCTGTCTGCCCTCCCTCCCCACCCTGCTTCCTGGAGAACGTCCCCTCCATTCTCCACAAGGTTCCAGAATTCACAGCCCAATATATCTTTATGTGTTTTTATTAATTCCAGGGACTCAAGATTGGCATGAAATTTATTACAGCAAATTTAAAGCATTGCACAATTTCACTGCAACTTTGAAGAGATTCCCCAGGGATTTTTTTTACTTGAAAATTTAATCAAATAACCCCTTGGTCATGAATCTGCCTGGCCAGTTGATGGGGAGTTGTGTTCACACCTGCAGTGACGTGTACTCCAGACTCGATTCAATTATAAATCTCGGTGACCTCAACTCACCTACAGATGGCACTGAACGGCATGAAAACGGTTCAGATCTGCTTGCTCTCTATAATTACAGTGACGTATCCAGTTCTGCAAAATCAGTGAACAGTTCCTGAAGCTGCCATACAGCAAAATGGTGCAGAGTTACATGAAAACTGAAATCCCACTTCGCTCAGTCAACAGGGAAAGGCTTGTATCGTCTCTAATTTTCATTTGTTTTTTAATCAACTTATAACGGCTGTAAATGGATGTTTCTTGGAGAAAATTCGACTAAGCTCACTGTCAACTACAAATGGGCACTTGCCATGGGCACTTGCCTCTACAAGGCTGAAATCATGAGCTACTGCAGCTGCTGACCTTCAACACCCCCTGAAAGGAGTTCAGAGTGGAGAGCAGAAATGAGGAACACTGTGCTCAGGTAGAGGGGAAGAGGGAGAAACTGGCAGGACAGGTCTTCAGGTAGTTTGATATTTTCAGGAGCCAATTTTATGAGCCCAATTCTTATATCTCCCCATGTCTAGAAAAGCACTAAAACCCTTCATGGAGACCACTGCTCCATGTAACTAGCAGCAAGTTTCTGGGGAAATTTGTGCTTGATTGCATGTACTCTCCCTTCACCAAAATCACACATATACTGACCTTCTCCCACTGTCTCTTTGGAGTGGTTTCTCAGAGCTATCTGAGGTGCTCTCCCCTGGGCTGCAGTGCTCATTTTGCCCCCAATAAAACTTAACTCACAGTTTCCACATTGTGCATTTTTTAAAGTTGGCGTCACCGCCCCTTTTGCTATTGGGAGTTGCAGGGGTGGGGTGTTCCAGTTGAAATCTCGCTCTCTCCCAAGAACGCGGAGTGCTGCAATCTCTCTTCCTCACTGAGGACCCAGCATCCTTCAAGAGACCATCTTATCACAGCCAAAGACTACTCCTTCCAAGCATCCCGGAGACTTCAGCCTGTTCCTCTTGGAGCTCCAGCCAGTCCTTCTGTATCTGTTGGAGATGATGTTGGTGGTAGCTCTGCCTCTTGGTGCTTTGTCCTAGAAAAGCTGCCTCTCCTCGGCCTCCCTGGGGCTTTCCCATCCTCTCGAAGTCCTGAGACTCTGATGCTAAGAGACCCTTGTATGTGCTTAGTTGCTCAGTTGCGTCCGACTCTTTGCAACCCCGTGGACTGTAGCCCACCAGGCTCCTCTGTTCATGGGATTCTCCAGGCAAGAATACTGGAGTAGGTTGCCATGCCCTCCTCCAGGGGATCTTCCAGACCCAGGGATCAAATCCGGGTCGCCTGCATTGCAAGCAGTTTCTTTACCTTCTGAGCCATCAGGGAAGCCTTTCTATGTCTGTAAATATATATATATATATATATTCTTTCTCAGATTCTTTTCTGTTATGGAAGATGACTTCCTAACCCAAGGACACACATCTTACAGACAAAATCTCTTCAGGGGCCTATGTTAACATGCCTTGGTAGTTAGAAGACTACAAAGAGTGTCAATCAAATTAACAACTGAAGTGATCTTTTTCCATCTATTCTATATGCCAAGTATATAGGAAATTACCGGGGGGGGGGGGAATAAAATTTTGCCATTTATATTCTAGGCAATCTGCTACTTTGGTTCTTTGCAGTTGAAAAGTGCCAGTTATTTCAGCTGTGTTTCTTTTTTTAATGACATATTTTGAAAAAACATTCAGGTTTATAACCAATATATGTTAATTAGTCATTTCAGTTTTTTCCCTTGAGATGTTTTAGACCATAATTGACCTCATTTTTCCTCTTTCATTCTTTATTCTTAATAAAGGTATAACTTTATGAATACAATTTGATATTAATATAAGCATGGACTTATTAAACAAGGGAATTTTATGTAAGTGTTAGGGTAAAGTTAAATAACACACTATTAATATATAGCTTTATGGTTTCTAGAACAGACACTTAGAATTGAGAGATCTCAATTCTGCTATCTTAGAAGACTTAAGTTATTTTGTAACTTTTAAAAGTGGCTCTGTTATTACACTTTTTCATCAGTTTGTATTTCTGATAAGGTCTCTTTCATACACATTATTACTGGACTAAATATTTTAAAATAGAAGTAGGCATTTTATAAACAAAGATTCTAGGCTGAGGTTGTAAGTCAAACCAAGTTATTGCAATTTGATGGCTCAAGCCATTTGGTATTAAAAGGACTTCTGGGGAAGGTGGGGGAAAAGTGCTTCCATTTCATTTTTCTTTCAGTTTTGTATTCGGATGTAAGGTAAGGTATAGCCGATGAAGAAGTAACCAGACCACCTCTGGTTCATTTACGTGACGGAACACTAGATGGCACTGTCTTCCTCGGGAATTGATCAGAATTCTTTTTAAGTCCATTTGTCAGGGATATGTTTCTTTTGTGTTTTCCAGAAATCAGATAAAAATATTCCCTTCACTTTCTGTTCTTAATGAAGTGTTACCTTTGTGAATAAGCATCTACACTTGAAACAAACTGGACTGTTTGAAAAATGTAACTGAGTAAATGACGGGTTGGTAGCTCTTTATGGCTTCTGGGAACCAAGACCCCTGGAACTAGTTTACTTTTTCATGGCTGTTGATGCTAATAAACTTTAGAACAGTTTCAGGTTTCCATAAGCATCTCAGAACTAGTGCAGGGGGCTGCCATGCACTTTGCCTCCAGGTCCCCATCATTGCTCCCTTACTTTAGTGAGGCACACTTGTCACAATTGATGATGTTAACTTACTATTAGCTGAAGTCCAGACTTCATCCAATTTCCTTAGTTGTTACCTCATGTCCTTTTTCTGTCCCAGGATCCCCTCCAGATGACTGCTGTACATGTCGCCACCCTGTCTTCTTAAGCTCCTCATGATGACCTCGAGGTTGCTGACTGGGTGTGTGTCTGGTGCTACTTTGCAGGTCAGGCTGGGTTATGGATTTAGGGGAGGAAGACCACACAGGTGCCGCGTGGCCTGCTTGTCTAGTGTCAGGGTGCACACTGTGCTCAGTCGTGTCCGACTCTGAGAACCCATGGACCGTAGCCCACCAGGTCCATGGGATTTCCCAGCCAAAAATACTGGAGTGGGTTGCCATTTCCTTTTCCAGGGTGCACACTATTTTAAAACTTGGGGAACACATGTAAACCCATGGCTGATTCATGTCAATGTATGGCAAAAACTACTACAATATTGTAAAGTAATTAGCCCCCAACTAAAATAAATAAATTTATTTAAAAAAAAAAAAGATAAAACAGAAGTAAGCATCAGTTTAGCATCCAAAAAAAAAAAACCTTAATTTATTTTTAATTGGAGGATAATTGCTTTACAATATTGTGTTGGTTTCTGCCAAACATCAGCATCAATCAGCCACAGCTATGCCTATGTCCCCTCCCTCTTGAACCTCTTTCCCACCTCCCAACCCATCCCACCCCTCTAGGTTGTCACAGAGCACTGGGTTTGAGCTCCCCAGGTCATACAGCAAATTCCCACTTGCTATCTATTTACATATGATAATGTATATTCTTCCATGCTACTCTCTCAATTCGTAAGTGTCCACAAGTCACAATATTGATGTAACCAATCACTGTGTACGCTGACCTTCGTCTCCCAGCTGAGGGGTGCTTATCGGGTTCCCTGTTTCCTGTTTCCCCACAGTCAAGGTACCTTTTCCCTCCCTTTCTATACTTTTCTCCTTGGAAGGAAGTCACTTTGCACAGTAAGAACTTGAGGGGGTGGGTGTGATGATTCATCTCTTGGAAGGTGAAGTATCTACTACATTAATCATCTGGAATTCTTCTGCGTTGGAAAAATTTCTCTTCTCCATTATTCACTGGTTTATTTATTTATAACAGTGTAGACTCATGAATATTTATTTTACCCTCTGGGTTATAACTCGATACTACTTTATTTATTTTGCTACTCACATTGTTCCAGCTTTGGCCCTTGGGGGATCTCTCAGCTGGCTTCTGTGTACCTTTGACATACCTCCATCAATGTATTTTTTTCTTTTTAAGCAACTTTTAAATAGATTCTGTTCAGTCTACAAATAGGATTTCACACCATTATTCTGTGAGCATGACTCTTTTCCATTACTGGAGTAATATGTTAATAATGAAAACTGAGAGATAGATGAAAGTAGAAAGAAAAAAGCCTTCGTTACTTTGTCAATCTTTGTTACTATTGTTGTGTTCTCTGAAAGTGTTTCTTTTTTCATTATTATTTTGCATACTATTTTTTACATTTCCTCTTTAAAAAACAGGTTTACTCATTCTTTATAAATAATTTCACATCCTGATTGTTTCTATTTAACAATACATCATGGATATTTTCCCCATGTTATTACATACATATTACTTAAAATGTCCTCCATCGAATTAACCTTTCCTTTAGAGCTGAATTGGCTCATAATTATCTTCAGTGTGTAATTCTGGATGCAGAACAGACCTTTAATACATAGGAACTGAATAAATTATCTCTCGAAATTATCTGTTTCAATATTTTAGAATTACAGTGATTAAATGAGTACATTTGAGCCTATAAGTTCTTTAAACACTTTCACCTTATTTCACGTATTTAAGATTGCTAGGAGTTGAGCTAGGTCCAGGAGAGCAGCAATATTTTTGAAGGCCTTGATTCATGTTTGGATTTTACAAAATTGGGCAAGCCCTATGAGGGCAGCCTAGGAAAAGGAAGGGGAAGATGTTGTCCAGACTATGCAAATAAGCCAGGGGTCAACAGTTGAGAAGCTAAGCAAAATGAGCTGCTTAGTAAGAAATAGGCTTTTCATAGAAATGATGTCTAATACAGAGCCTGGGTGCTGCCCTTCTCAGCACAAATTCTTACTCCTTTACTGAGAAATTATGCAACTGACTTAATTCCACATAGTTCAAGAAAATACAGGAGGAGATGACTCCACATCCTGGGTGGTAGTAGTCACCTTATCCCCTCAGGAGCTCTCCTAAGTGGGCATAACAGTGAGAACTTATATTTTTCCCTAAGATTTCTGCTTAATCACATTACCATGCTATCCAAAATATTTATTAAACAGTTAACACAAGTGACTGAAAGCAGAAAACACCAGAGGCTGGACTCTTACACAATTAACCAGAGGTCATACATTAAAAGAATGAAATGCAATTTCTTTCTGTCATTTTTTGTTTTAAAATTATTTTTCTCTCCAAGGAGAGAGTTCAGCCCTCGTTTTGTATTATGTGGCATAATAACACAGAATTTCTTTCTGGGGTTTCACATTCAGGGGTTAAACCTCATGTATATTGTCCACATGTGTCTGGCGGGGAATCCTCCCTGCCCCATTCGCCCCCAATTCTCCAGTGAGGAGCTGGCAGGGTTTTCACTTCATCTTGTCTCAGCTTTGTCCTTGGGGAGCGGGGCGGGGGCGGGGGGGGGCTATTTTCTCATCCACAGCTCTTGTTTCAGAAAATTGTGTATATGTGAATTCTCTTCTCGGAGGACTTCCTTGTTATACTATTGATTGATAAGAAGAAAAATATTTATTTTTATTTGATTCTCTGGAGTTGAGGGTTTTCACCTGATTTTTAAGTTTTTCACACTCGCCTTTTCTTTATTTCCTATTACAGACTGAGCAGCTCTCTGGAATATGATTGGGCTATTTTTAAAGCTGTTGACAGATGGGGAGCTGTTGTTCAGAGAGCTAAGTGACAAATGACTGTGGCTGTGTGTGTGGCGGGGGGGCATCTGTGTTGGGGGGTCCTTAGAACGAAGTGCATTCCAACCAGCCAGCACCCGGCACAGTGCCTGGCACATGGCAAGTGATCCACAACTACCTGTTGATTGAATAAATGAATGAATTGCTAGTATTTTATTGTGATATGATTCCCAAGCTTGAGATTTTGTTGTTGTTGTTCAGTTACTCAGTTGTGTCCAGCTCTTTGCGACCCCATGGACTGCAGCACAGCAGGCTTCCCTGTCCTTCACCATCTCCTGGAGTTTGCTCACGTCCATTGAGTCAGTGATGCCATCCAACCATCTTGTCCTCTGTCACCTCCTTCTCCTCTCTTGGAGCCAAGGGTGGTGGTCCCAGAGAGGGATCCCAAGAAGGAAGATGATGCTCTGTCCCAGAACCAGAAACTCAGGGGTGGGCCAGGCATCTGTGATGAAGAGGCAATTCCAAAGCCTCTAAGATTGAGAGTCGTGCCCTAACTCTACAGTCTGGGGGGCTCTGTCCTTTGATGTCCACCCCCCACTTTGCTGCCCTCCTCCCCCCTTGCTTCAGCCTCTCTCTGAAACCCCCAGCAGCCTTCTCTTCCGCTGCCAGGGCCCTGTCCCTCCTCTAAGCCAATCCTGAAGGTCACTTCTTTACAAAGCCTTTCTGCTGTTTGTCCAGGCCTGTCTTTGTAACCAGCCCCACCACCTCTCCACAGAAAGATCCTCTTCACCTTTTTTTTTTCCCCCTTATAATTGTTTTCCTGCACTTGCATGATCATCACTGCCCTTGTCCCCTTAAAGCCAGCCACCTGAGACTGAGTTCAGTGAAGCACTGTACTGAATGACCACTATTAACTATGGGGATAAAGTTCTTTCAAACTAAATACATTGACAAGAAATTAGGAGTGATGATCCACTTTGGGGAAAAAATGCCTTACAAAGAAGGATTCAAATCCTTTGACAGGGCAAGCTTTTTAACATCTGTCACCTGTACCTGCCTTGCCCACATCAGAGTGACTTCCAGGGCAGTTAGATTTGGGAGTCCACCATCAGGGATCAGAACTGAATGGAACGCCCCCTTGTGGTCTTTCGTGAAAGAGCATCTCCTTTTGTTGGTGGTCTTTGCCCGCTACTGTGCCCTTTACCTATTTCAGCAACCACAGTTCACTGGCATCTCTGTGGTCACTAAAACCACTAGACATTTTTTCCCACTTGAACTTCGAAGTCCCAGGCCTCCCTGAAGTGCATTTGATCAGAGAGTATTTTAATGACTACGTTGCTTCAGGGCTTCCCTGGTGGCTCAGACAGTAAATAATCCACCTGCCAATATAGGAGACCAGGGTTTGATCCCTGGTTTGGGAAGACCCCTTGTAGGAGGAAACAGCAACGCACTTCAGTATTCCTGCCTGAGAATTCCATGGACAGAGGAGCCTGGTGGGCTACAGTTCATGGGGCCACAAAGGGTTGGACACGACTGAGCAATTAATACACACACGTGTTGTTTCAAAGAGATGCATAAATACTTTGCATCTTGCAACATAGCTGCATAAAATAAGTTTTGAGTAGCCACAACCCCCATGTTGGTCAATTTGAACAGGACACTTCACTAACACTAAAAGATCTCACATACTCTTCAAGCTCTCTGGTCCATCGCCCTAGCCCCGGAAGTCCAAAATACCCAAAACCAAGCATTTTTTAAGAAATCATTTGGTGGTAAAACCTGATCTGAAGCTATGTATAGGCTATATTCACTCCACTTCTTATGAACTCAGGCATTTTTCCTACAGAAATGTTTTATTTGTTTAGTGGTTTCTTCTCCAGTGTTCACTGAGAGAAATCCACCAAATATTCAGTGTATTTATTGTATTAGCCTTTCAAATAAAAACAAAAACAAAAAAGCAAACCTTAAATCAGAAACACATCTGACCCTGAGGTTAGCAGATGAGGGCTTAAGAGCTTGTCTGAGCCCCAGCATAAAGTGTAATTTTAAACATTCATGGATTGTTTTGTTTTGTGACATGGTATTGACTCTCAGCACTGTAAATAAAGCCACCTTTGATTCTAGAAGTTCTGTATTAACAGGGCACAATGACCAATCCAGATTATATCTGAAAAATCTTACCAGTGGCCTAGAGATGGAGGCCCAAGCCTGCCCCTATCATTTCCAGATTTAAGGGAAATATTCGAGATCACTTGGTGACCATCTTGGGGACACTGTGACATTTTTGGCGCTTGCTCCTACTCCAAGTATTTAGATTCATAAGAATACAGGAAATTAAACTGGAAGGCTTCCCTCTTACACATTTCTCAGATTAGGACTTTCTGGGATAAATTTTCATCAGTTTAATATAACCTCAATGTCATGAAATGGAGCACAAATGTTATCAAAGCAATTCATTCAAAAGCGTAGTTTCCATAAGTTGTCTTTTTAAAAAGAGTGAATGGTAAGTTAAATACTTGCTTGACTTTTCTCCCCAAATTAGAATTTTTAGAAGAAATTTTCTCTCACATCTGTCTGGACTACAAGTGTGGCATCTTATAAGTAGTTCCTTTGCCTGCTTAGAACATCTAACTGAGTCACAAAGATGACACTGTAAAGGAATTTCACTTGTTTTATTTTGCAAGAAAATATGAAGAGAAACCACTCTATTCCTTTTGTGGCTCTGAATGCAACTGATCTCTCAGCCGTGAATCAGCGATCCTAGCGTCCAGGTATTTCAGAGTGACTGTGTGAGTTCAAGGTAATCTTTTTTTTAAAGTGCCAAAGCACAGAATGGAGAGAATGGTGGGTGTATGGGTATCTTTGTGTATCTATAGTCATTATTGCCATCAGGAAGAAAGTCAAGGTATCCCCAGTTCATCAGAAAACTTCACATCGTCAAAGCGTAGAGATAGAGAACTGATGTCTCATTCAACCAGCAGAAGTAGAAATGCAGGTAAAGAATGGGGGAAAAGGTGGGTGGTGTGAGATGGGAATTAAGCGTGGGCATGGAAAGTGGCTTTAAAATCAGAAGAGTGGGGAGCTGAGCCATAGGATGAGCAATTGTTTTAGTTCAGTTGAATTTATTAGATGCTGGTGCTTCGCTTCCTTTTAGCCGCAACTTCCTTGGATGTAGTTTGAGCAAAAGGAAAGCCTTCAGCACAGGTAAAATGAGAAATGAGCTTACATTTAACTTCAGTGCCCTTGATCTGTCACATTGTGTGAGCAAACAAATATGGCCCCTCCTCTAATCAACCCTCTTCTACACTCCTGGGTGTAGTGTGTACCCTTCTGTGGTGTACTGTGTCCCCTAAAAGCAGCCCCAGACGTGCTTTGCTGGTGGGATTCTGACAGCACCCCGTGAAGCCTTCTGGAGGGCCTATGGAAGCATCAAGTGTCCCCTCCTCCCAGGGACACATGTCAGGGCTATGAGCTCTACTTTAGGTTCAGCAAGCTTCCAGTTAGTAAGAAAGGAAAAAGCCACACTTCCTCCTCTTTCTTCCTCCTCTATGCCTACAGCCACCTTTGGGAAGGCAAGCCATCTAGGGAAAGAGAAGGTCTTCTTTTGAGCAGATCACTTTGCAATACAGGTCAAAGCTGGGACTGACTCTTGAACCTGGGTGTGCATTGTACTCACCTTAGTTTCCTGGGAAGCTTTTCAAGTTCACTGACACCCCCGTATCTCCTCCACCCAGTGCAGAACAACAGAGTCAGGACCTTGGGGATGGGAGTGGGGTGGGCATTCTGTTTTTCAAATTTTCAATAATGACCTGGGACATGAAGATGTAACCAGCCTGCTCACCTCTGTGGACCCCCAGATTAAACAAGTACCTGCCCAGCCCCTGGTTCTGCCAGTCAGGAACCCTAACAGTGCGTGTTGTCTGCCGAGCACCACGTAGTTGGACACAGGTCGAGAACAAGCGAGGAAGCCCAGATGACAGCAGAGATGCTGAAGGCTAAAGAATTCAGACTTGACCTGGGGATAGGGTGGTGGGTGGGGGGACAGTTGAATGTAAAACTGCCAGAGGAAGCAGAATGGAGTAAAACAAGGTGAAGGTGAATTTAGTCATTTTCTAGAGATGTTGTTTTGCTTTAGGGATTCCTTATACTCTCTCTTGATGCTGGGTCATGTGTGAGCTTCTGAAATGGAGTGTGAACAGGTGTGTGTATGTGAAAAATGCAGCGTGGTGAGTCAGGTCACCAGCTGTGCAGACATTAGATGGTGATAATAGTTCACCTTTGTGAAGGTGGCTCTTGTGAGTTGAGAATTTTAGAATACTTTAGAATGGACCTTTAAAAAAGATTATATGGGAAAGGAAGTTAAAATTTAGGGGAAAGCAGAATATTTCATCCTTTTCCAGGCACCCAACACCTAGGCAACACATACAAACTGAAATTGTAATGGTGCTTGATAGATAAGCCTGGCTCCCCTGCTGGCTCAGTGGTAAAGAATCCACCTGCCAGTGCAGGAGACACAGGAGACTGGGGTTTGATCCCTGGGTCAGGAAGATCCCCTGCAGGAGGAAACGGCAACCCAGTCCAGTATTCTTGCCCAGAGAATCCCATGGACAGAAGAGCCTGGTGGGCTACAGTCCATGGGGTTGCAAAGAGTCAGATAGAACTGAGCTACTGAGCACGCATGCATGTACTTTACTAAGCCTATCTGAAAACAAATCCTGTTGGGCCCCCGGCAGAGATGATGGGTGTCCAGGCCACCAACTCCTCAGTTCTCCAATCTGAAAACACTCAAAGGATGGAGGCAGAACTTGTACACATTTTTCAAATGATGTAACCAATGGAATCATCTCCCAAACCCCACTCCCCCACCAGCTGGTACCCATTTTTATATTGATGTCAGTTGGAAATGTTAAACACCAGTGAAAAACTTGAGATGTTACTGGCCCAGGTGTATTAAAATAAGATCAAAAATAGAAATATTAGGTATATACACAAACAGTATAGGTGAAATGTGATGTGATATAGCATTTTCCATTCAAGCTTACAGTAGAAAAATTTAACAAACAAAACTTCCATCTCACTTGCTCCAGTGATTCAGGAAAGCCTCCTCACTCATTTAGTTTCCAGCATGCTGCTAAGTCGCTTCAGTCGTGTCCGACTCTGCGCGACCCCATAGACAGCAGCCCACCAGGCTCCACCGTCCCTGGGATTCTCCAGGCAAGAACACTGGAGTGGGTTGCCATTTCCTTCTCCAGTGCATGAAAGGGAAAAGTGAAAGTGAAGTTGCTCAGTCGTGTCCAACTCCTAGCGACCCCATGGACTGTAGCCTACCAGGCTCCTCTGTCCATGGGATTTTCCAGGCAAGAGTACTGGAGTGGGTTGCTATTTCCTTCTCCAGTTTCCAGCATAGCCTCATATAAATAGACTCACACAGACCACACACAATTTAGAAAAGATTGCTGAATCACAAAAATAGCCACCGAATATGGCAATTTTACTTTCTAGAGTACAACTAAAATGAATATTTGATCAATAAAATAATGTTCAGAATCATTTGAAGCAGTAAGGAAAGCTCTGATGTTTTGTAAGGCCCTAGAAGTTTCTGCAGAGATTACAATCATCTTGTTCATCCAAACTACAAGGTCCAAAGAAGTCTGGATAGAGGAAATTGTGGAATTGAAAAGCTGGACTGTTAAAAAACATTCCTTCTATTGGCAGAGCAGTTCCTGAAGCTCCCTTCCAGGGGAGCTGGGCAAATCTGGGTGGCTGGGGAGCCCGCGTCGCTTAACACGGTGGCCCTGCCTGCTTGCTGATGAGACTTTCAAGGAAAGAGATTCCTCTGCCCAGCTGGGGTTCTGAGTTATCTCCATGGAAAGAAGTGCTGACCAGTCCAGATTTCAGGGGGTGGGAGGTCACAGAAATCTGGGAAGGACATGGAAGTATCTGACTTCACCTGCAAAATCTAACAGGTTGGATTAGTAGATTTTTTTTTGTTTTTTTTTTTTTAACAAATAAACTCAAGCATAGAGAACATACAAGGAAGTGTCATGAAGACATCTGGTTATTTCAGTTGTGCTCCTGTCTGTGATTTACCGAAATGGCCTCCGAACCTCTGTGTCACATGCCCCCTTGTAAACAAGAGGACGATGTGGGTGCATTTTGGTGGGATAGGTGTTTTCTTCTCAGAAACCCATGTCCAAGTGTTGGACTCGCAGAGCCAGTGTGCCTGCTGGGTGCAGGCTGGTGGGCATATTGCCCTTGAGAGGAGAATCCTTTCCCGTGGAAGAAGTCCTTCCTGAGTTTTAGCCTTGTGTGAAGGAAGCAAGGACAGCCGGGGAAGCCAGCCCAGGAAATAACTAGTGACCCGGGATTGTTGTTTTTCCCTTTGGAGGGAGGCGGCGGTCCCGTGCATGGCTTGAGTCCCCGGCGCTAAGGCTGCTGCTGGTACTGGCCCTCGGTGGCAGTGTAGAAGTCATCCAGCACGCTCTGTAGGTAGTCGAACGTCGGCCTCTCCTCTGCCTTTTCCTTCCAGCACATCTTCATGATGTCGTAGAGCTCATCCGGGCAGTTCTCCATGCGGGGCATCCTGTAGCCCTGCGACAGGGCGGTCATCACGTCCGCGTTAGTTCTCCCTGGAGGTGAAAAACCCACAGGTACCGTTTAGAAGCCTGACCAAGGGTCAGGCGATGCAGTGGTACTCAGCTTCTTCATCCCTGGTTGGAGCAAGTGTCGGAGGATGCTGTGGGCTGAACTGTGTTCCCACAGTCCCCGCTCCCCTGGAAATTCCTATACTGAAGACCTAGCCCCCAGGATCTCAGAATGGGACTGTGTTTAGACGTAAGGCCTGTAAAGAGGTGATCAAGCCTTTAGGGCGGGCCCAAACCCCATCTGACTGGTGTCTTTATAAGAAGAGGAGATTAGAACATGGAGATGCAGGGAAAAGCCAGAGAGAAGACAAATGGAGAAGATGTTGTCTCAAGGGCCAAGGACGAGCCTTGGAGAAAGCAATCCTGTCAACACCTTGATCTTGGACTCCCGGCCTGAAGAACTTTGAGAAAATATATTTCTGTTGTATGAGCAATTCAGTTTGTGGTATTTTGTTACAGCAGCTCTCAAAACTGGTAGAGGGGCTAAGGACATTTCTGCAAGCAATGTAATCATATAAAGGAGGTTAGCACAAAGA
This sequence comes from Giraffa tippelskirchi, assembly GCF_054371585.1. Lineage (NCBI taxonomy): Eukaryota > Metazoa > Chordata > Mammalia > Artiodactyla > Giraffidae > Giraffa > Giraffa tippelskirchi. The sequence goes on from NC_137280.1 coordinate 54,480,774, forward strand.
GGATCTAGGCAGCATTCAGCTGCCAAAGTAAAAACCGGTGACTATGATAAGCAGAAGACAGAGCGAGTTCCCTTTAATGACAAAAGGATGTTGGACCTGACAGACCTTGTGAATAAACAAGCCCAAATTCTAACACTTCATCTCACTGTCTTTTGCACTATTTTTTTTTCCCCAGCTTCTACCGGTTATTCAAAAAAAAAAAAAAAAAATCATTTTCTCATCCATTATCTCCTCCCAATACGTTTTCAAAATCAGCTTTTCATTGCAAGTTTATTTAAAGAAGTCAGGATCCTTAAGCGAGCTAGACCAACTGTTTCATTTCCGCTCCTCAAATTGTCCTCAGGACAAGAAGAGGCAGAGCTTGGTGGGCTCTGGCGAGGGAACCAGCGTGCCTGCGTGCTACGCCACTTCAGTTGTGTCTGACTCTTTGCAACTCCATGGACTGTAGCCCGCCAGGCTCCTCTGTCCATGGGGTTCTACAAAATACTGGAGTGCGTTGCCATTTCCTTCTCCACGGGACCTTCCTGACTTAAGGATCCATCCCATGTCTCTTAAACGTCTCCTGCATTGGCAGGAGGGTTCTTTACCACTAGCTCCACCTGAGAAGCCCAGGGCACCCACTATTCCTGCTGGGCTCTGCAGGACTGCTGACTGTGGAGGATGGCTTTTACTATAATCACTTGTCTCAGGGTAGCTCAGACACTGAACTGTCCATCTTTGACACTGAGAAGAGCTTTAAGGGGAAAAAAAAAGGTCATTTTCATAATATTTTTCTCCATCATTAAAATGGAATAATAAAACATGCTCATTCAGCCATTTTAGCAGGCTTCCCTGGTGGATCAGTGGTAAAGAATCTGCCTGCAAGATAGGAGACCTGGGTTTGATGACTCGGTTGGGAAGATCCCCTGGAGAAGGGAATGGCAACCCACTCTAGTATTCTTGCCTGGAGTATCCCATGGACAGAGGAGCCTGGCGGGCTACAGTCCATGGGGTCTCAAAGAGTCGACACGACTGAGTAAATAAACAATAACAACATCAACAACAACAAGGGGCTGGAAGGGGGCAGGTGGATCGGGGAGTTAGGGTCTAATGGGTACAGCATCAGTTTGGGAAGATGAAGACGTTCTGGAAATGAATGGTGGTGATAAGTCCAGCAGGTGAGGGAGAGGTGGCCAGGGTTCCTCAGGAGCTAGTGATGTGGCTCTGGGCCAGAGTCTCCTTCTCCAAGCCCCAGAGCCTCGTCCACACATCACTGTGGAGCATGCAGTACCTAGCACACAACACTTGTGAGGTTGTATGTTTACTGATCAGGTGTCATATATAGGCAGAGTATATAATCTTTCTCTATAGGTTATAGATTATAGATAGATATCTGAGCTGATTCAGAAATACCATCCCCATTTTGCAGTGGTTTTATTCATTAACTTTGGTGTCTAGAGCAGAGCAGCCGTCAAAATATGAAATCTGGCACCAGAGGGTTTCACGGGACCATCAACCCACTGTGTAGGCCCCATCCAAAGGCTTCCCCCTCCCACCAGCCCTCCAGGCCCAGCAGCAGCGAAGGTGACCAGGAGCCTGGAGGCCACATCACTGCTCTGCCCCAAAGCCTCCCATCTCTTGCAAAGTCAGAGGTGAAGCCCCTGGGCGGCCTCTGAGGATCGAATCTGCTCCACGTCAGCCCCACGCCTCCTGCCCCTGCTCGGGACCCTGTGCTCTGACTATTTCCCCCATGGACACCTAGCCCCTGACAGCCCCCTGGGGCTCTCTGTCAAGTCACTGAGTCCCTGCTGCTACCGGATCGCTTTTAGAACCTGCAACCCATCCCCCCACCCCAATCCCTAAACCATCACACCCTCCCCCAAGAGCATACTTCCCATCCTACATACGGTCCTTATGATCAGTGATTATTATAAATGATTGTAGTCAATACTCAACTATTAGCTTTCAAGGGAAGAGCTAGGACTGCTCCATCCGGGAACCTCGGGAATGCTTAGCACCCTCAGGTTTTTGAATAAGGGAATGATTTAAACATTAAAGATTTACTTTTAAATTGACTGTATCCATTGATTTTGTGAAAAGCCCAACATTAACAAGAATGAGAAGGCTTTGGGAAAAGTCCCTCTGCTTGCATGTTCCTGGAAAAGGGAGGGCTGGCAGAATCTGGCTGGGAAGATGTTAGGAATCTGGAAATACTGAATGACGTCCCCACAGCCAGTAAGTTGAGGATCTGAAGAATCATTTGTTTGCAGATAGAGGTGGTTGTTTCTTGAAGTGGCAGAGACTCTGAAGTACATTACACAAATCTCTATTTCAGAGCTGACCAAGAAAGAATCATACAGCCTCATTTCTATGTCCGTTTCCTCCACCATCCGGTGCGAGGCTTGGGAGGAGCCTCGTGTCTAGTCCTCCAACCACGCTGCTTCAGCAATATCTGTGACCGCGCCAGGCACATTCTAGGCTGTTAGGGGTGGAATTCATTAGTGAAGGGAAAGAATATGCACTCAGACAAGAAGGCGGAGAAGTGTCTAAGTATATTTTAGAACACCTTCCACTAAAGACAGTCAAAGTTCTCACACCCTGTCTTTGCTCTGGATATTTGTTCATCTTTTTTATGTCTCATACTACCCGGCTTTTTTCTCATATATATCCTGCAAATGGAAATAGGTAAGTAAGCAGTACCTGGGTAGGGAATTTTCCCATAGGTGACAATTTCATACAGGAGAATTCCAAAGGACCACACGTCAGACTTGATGGTGAAACATCCGAAGTTGATTGCTTCTGGAGCTGTCCACTTAATGGGGAACTTAGCACCTAGGGGAGAAGACACAGGGGCTTTACTTGGGTCTCTGAGCTGAAACAAAATAGTCACAGGCGTGTGACTCTCACACTTTCCTTCTTTGAGGGGAAGGTTTTGATGATTTATTTTGAATGGGTAACACATGCATATCCCAGGTGACTCAGTGATAAAGAACCCGCCCGTCAATGCAGGAGACCCAGGTTCAATCCCTGGGTCGAGAAGATCCCCTGGGGAAGGAAATGGCAGCCCACTCCAGTATTCTCGCCTGGAAATCCCATGGATAGAGGAGCCTGGTGGGCTACAGTCCATGGGATCACAAAGAGTCAGACATGACTGAAGCTACTGAGCGCACACACACACAGGCTTGTTAAATTCTACTAAACCAATGTAATAAATTGATCTCCTGGGTCTGAATCCTGGCTCTCCCACTTACTATATGGCTTCAGAAGCTTCTGAACCTCTCCTTTTTCCTCATATACAAGATGGAAACAATACTACTTATCCTGTAGGGTTATTGTAGAGATAGATGAGATAATGTAAGAAAAGCACTTAGAACAGCAGCTGCCTCACTGCAAAGCGCACTACCTTTTAGATTGTTGTTGTTGTTCAGTCGCTCAGTTGTGTCTGACTATCTGTGACCCCACAGACTGCAGCGCACCAGGTTTCCCTGTCCTTCACTACCTCCCAGAGTTTGCTCAAACTCATGTCCATTGAATAGGTGATGCTATCTAACCATCTTCTCCTTTGTCACTCCCTTCTCCTCCTGCCCTCAATCTTTCTCAGCATTAAGGTCTTTTCCTGTTACCTACTTCTCCTCAAACTGTTTTCCTTGACCTGCCACTTTGCTGAAGGTGATTAAGGCCAAAGATAAATTATAGTCCACCGAAGAGTACCAAAACTTGAGGCAGGAGAACCACTTTAAGCATGACAAATGCAAGAGATGTTTCGCAAATCAAAACAATGTTTTCAGTCTGTTTGTCACATCTGTGAATTCTGTGGGGACCTTCCAGAAATAGCACACATGTTGTTAAATTAATCCTTGTTTAACAAGTCTTAGGAATCTCAAGGAAGTGCTTGACTCTTTCAGAAGAGAAAGCACTGCAAAAAAACCCAAAAAAACAACTCACTGAACTTTCAGGATTGAGACTGTCGGAGTCCTCAGATCACAAGCAACACAGAACAGTCTCCAGCAGGAGAGGCCAGGGCAGGGCCAGACAGGCCTCGGACAGGCCAGGGGCTCGGGGATTTACACTGCTCCGGGTATTCTTTGGTGTCCACGAATAATATGGAATGTGGGGAAATAAAGGAGTGTATTCTTGTAGTGTTACATTTACTTCTGTGCGTGTGTGATAATTTCCATGTTTTAATTTGTATTGGGTTGGCCAGGAGGTTTGTTCGGGTTTTTCCATAAGATGCAATGGAGAAACCTGAATGAAATTTTTGGGCAACCCGACAGTTAAAAGGCCAGAATATAGCCTCGAATAGTATAGTATAGAATTATTGTTACAAATATTTTTTCTATAGTGAAGCGAAGTGTACCTCATTGGGTGAAAAGCTCTGACATGTAATATGAACAAAGAATTACGATTCTGCCAAGCCTCTTCTTGTTTTGCCTTGCTTAATTGAAATACAAATGACAGCATTTGTAAATTTTATAAAAGTATCATATAGAGAAAATCTAAAGAGTCATTTTTTAAAAAGAAAACAATTAGGATATACCACAAACTACAACTATGGTACATTTTGAATATTATACCAAATGAATTCTTTTTTCTTTTTTGATACCTATTGTAATTGCTTTGTTAAAAATAGGCAAAAACAAAACAAAACTAAACAATAACCAGACACCTAAAGATGGCTCTGGGAACATACCTTCTCTGGCCGTGTACTCATTATCTTCAATCACTCGAGCAAGACCAAAGTCTGCGATTTTGCACATGAGAGACTCGGAGACTAACACATTAGCGGCTCGTAGGTCCCGGTGGATGTAGTTCTTCCTCTCAATGTACGCCATTCCCTCGGCGATCTGGAAACAGAACGAGGCTTTCCTTTAGACATTCTACTTAGGCCCAGAGAGGAAAATCAGAAAGCTTCTGAGTTCTTGTATGATATTCTGATGGTTCAAGTTTTTCAAACAGAAGGTAAATTACAATCAAACCCTTGAGTCCTCTCTAAAATAACTGCTCCTCCAAATCTCCAATGATGACAATCACTCTCAACATGATTATTTAAGTTGTCTCAACCTTTCTGAATGTGTGGAGGCCCTTTTGAAGATTCTGTAGATACAAGGATGTCATTGTCCCATCTTTTCAGAAGCGAGAACAGAGCTGGGGGAGTGATGTGCAGACCCAAGAGCAGGCTGTCCTGTCATCGCATATTCATGCAAGAAAAGTTGATTCTAGATTCCATTAGCCAGAGTAGTCTCTGATTTCTTCCTGCTGTTTCAAAATAGAGAAACAGAGCTGGATTTACTGGTGTCCCTGTCACCACATCCCTGCTGTCCAGTTAGTCGACTGCACACAGGACCCAGGCTCCAAGCTCTCTCTGCACAGTCCCTCTAGGATGAGCAGAAAAAGTCACCCAGACACAAAGCTGAGCGACGGCAGGAGAGAAGCAATGAGCCAAAGATAAAACAGGGGAGGTGAAACCACTATGCATCACTTACTGGAAAATCGAGTTAAGGAATTAAAATAGGGTTATTTAGGAAAACATTACCAAATTATTAAGAATCAAGAAGTAAGAAAGGAAGGGAGGACAGGGGGAATGGAGGGAGGGAAAGGAAGGAAGGAGAGAGGGATGAATGAAGGAAGGGAGGGCGGGAGGAAGGGAAGGACCAAGGAGCTGTGTCTGGTGAGCAGTTAGAGGGAAAACTAATTAGGATTACTTCACACAGGAATGAGTGTATTCTGCAGATTCTACCTTGAATTCCAGGCAGTTCAAGGTGGGGGACCTGACTCCCCTCTAACTCCATCCTCAACAGCATCCTCCTTATCACTCATCAAAGACCAGTTCAGCCAGGTGCTGTGGCTCAGCAAAGGCTTAGCTCTTTACTACCTGTGATGCTTCTCCTGACTCCAATGACTACAGACTGGGACTATAGACTTCAATGACTGGACTGGGAACCAGGAAGAGCCGAGGTTTGCTGTGATTCCAACGCAAGCTGGACACTGCATCAGGAACCCTCACCAGACACGCCTCCAGGATGTGACCCACCACTCCGAGGAGCCCAGGGGACATAGGCTGAATCTCTAACCTGGGGCACCAAGGACTCACGTCTCTCTCATTCTCGGTGACGGGTCTGAATGCTCAGCTCATGAAAAGCATCCTGGGAACTTGTTGGTAAGGCTGTTCTTACACACTCACTGAGTTCTGCATTTACACAAGCCTGAATGCAGCTTTAAAAAACACGGTTTTCTGAAATAACAAGAGACTTGCAGCAAGTCCAGCTTATTCTGGCTTTCTTTTTCATCTCAGGGTTCTTTAAGGAGCTCATATTGCAAATTATAATAACGGCACTCACCGAGATGAAGATTTGAAACAACAGTATTCGCCAAGTGGAATAAACAATGGATATGAGAGCATAACAAAAGCTTTCAGATAGGACTTGTTCTGAGGTCACAAAAGACTACAATTCTCTTTTTATATAAAATGTACTATTTCCCTGGTCTGTATGGATTGGTCTTTCTGGGTTTCTTTCTTTCTTTTATACCTTAATCTTTTTTTTTTTTTTTTTGGTTGTTGTATTTACTTTGACTAAAGTAAATCCAGCTCTATTTCCCTATTTTGCAACACCAGGAAGAAATCAGAGACCACTCTGACTAATGGAATCTAGGATCAACTTTCCTTGCATGAATATGTTCTACCTCCTCTGGGCCACTTAATCTAGCACCTGTCAGCATGGAAGAAAGAGCTGTTGCATAAATACATCATCCCCAGGCTCAGCCATCCTCCGGGACTCAAGGTGGGGTGCTCACCTCCCGTTTTCTTTTTAATTAAATTATAGTTCATTTACAATGTTCCAGTCACAATGTACTGCAAAGTGACTCAGTTATACTTATATATTGCGTTGGCCAAAAAGTTCATTCTGGTTTTTCATAAGATCCTATGGAAAAACCTGAATGAACTTTTTGGCCAACTTAATACATGCGTATTCTTTTTCAGATTCTTTTCCATTATAGGTTATTACAAGATATTGAATATAGTTTCCTGTACTCTACAGCAGGTCCTTGGTGTTTATCTATTCTATATATAGTAGCATGGATCTGGGGCTTCCCAGGTGGCTCAGTGGGTACAAAATCTGCCTGCAATGCAGGAAATGGGGAGATGCAGGTTTGATCCCTGGGTCAGGAAGATTCCCTGGAGGAGGGCATGGCAACCCACTCCAGTATTCTTGCCTGGAGAATCCCAAGGACAGAGGAGCCTGGTGGGATATAGTCCATAGGGTCGAAAAGAATCAGACATGACTGAAGTGACTTAATGTGCACGCATGCATGCACACAGCATGTTTCTGTTAATCCCACCAGCTTGGGAAGGGTGAATTGTGAAGGAGTTAGGTGAAGTTGCTCATGTCTGATGAGGACAAATCTGATTCAGGAGATTCCTTTGCACCCAGAGGTATTTTTATTTAGATGACGATGATAATAATAAGGTGGCTTATTGACAGGTAGATAGATAGATATAGAGAGAGATGGTAATAACCACCACTTCTCCCAGCACTAAAGGAGCACTTTTTATGCACTAGACACTGTTTTACCTTCATTAAACCTATTTCACATTTCATCTGAAAAACAAATATATCAGGAAAGTTTTATTTCCACTGTACACGTGTGAATGAGACTTAAAGAGGCGCAGGAACCTCCTGAAAGTCACCGAGGGAGGGAGAGAGCCAGGACTGACACCCAGGAAGGTCGACCTCCAGGTCACATCCCAGAATGTCCCATCAGCAAGAGAGCTCACAACTAGATGCTTCTGGAACTCAAATTTTTCATCAAGAGGATACTAGTTTGCTGAGAAGAGGAAAGAATGCTTTTGATGTTTCCTCTTAGAATTCATTGCTGTTAAGCCCAAATTTCACAGCTCAGAAATGCTATCACAGACCCTCCCCAGGTAGAGTTCAGGAAGGACATACAAGCTGGGACATGCATGGGTTGTCTTTGTCTGGAACAGTGATTCTCAAGCTTTTTTCATTATTACCCCCTAAGGAGAAAAATTGGAGGGCAAGAGGAGAATGGAGTGACAGAGGATAAGATGGTTGGATGGCATCACTGACTCAATGGACATGAGTTTGAGCAAACTCTGGGAGATAGTGGAGGAGAGAGGAGACTGGCATGCTACGGTTCATGGGGACGCAAAGAGTTGGACATGATTTAGCAACTGGACAACAAAAACAAAAATAAATACAAAGAAATAGGATTTCGTCCAGTAGGTCTGAGCTGTGGAGGGCCACAAAAATATCTAAGCTTTCCTCATCCCCCACGTATGAATTCTGACTCCCATGGGGGCAATCTTGCCCCATTTTGAATTCTTGGTCTAGAAGCTAAATTAAGCAAAGAAGGTATAAAGGCCATTTTTCCCTATGACTCAAAAGCGGCAAATAAGATGGATGATGATATATTCTTGGCTTGGATGAGGTTAACACTCTGTCAGAATGAAAATAACCAGGCTAAAATTAAGCAGGAAAATATTCTTTCATTCAAATAGCCCTATATATTGTGAAAAAAGCAATAACTATCTTTCCTTTTGGAAAATTCGACAAGGCTGAAAGGAAATTATTTTCCTAGAGTCATGCCACAGGTTAGCACAATGGTTTGGAAGTGACTTTAATTTCCCTTCTGCTCATTTAGCGGTTAAATTAAGTTTTAACTCTTATGACCATATTTCTTAACTCTAGCTGGCTGTGTCCCTGGGCATCTTATGTTAACCCAGGTCTCACCCTAAACCATCTAAACCTGCATCCCTAAGAGTGAGCCTCCCTGGCTGGTTGTGATGTGCAGTCCAGGTGCAGAACTGCCTTGGTCCTTGTCACTTTCCGGGAGCTTGACTCTGATCCTGATTTATTTAATAACAACCCGGATTTTAATAAGCTCTTTGTTTGCACACTGAACTTGAAGAAGCATTGCATTAGATCCAGTGCTTTTCAACTTCAGCTGTTTTAGGATTTAAAGTTCTAGACAGACTGGAATGAAATCTCAGTCTCAGCCTCATGAATGGATGGACGATCGTCCTCCTAACAATGGGGAAAGGAGGTCCCCACACAACTCAACTGAGGAGAAATAAGGAACAAGATGAGCACAGCTGGCAGGAAAGAGCCCAGGCAGGGAGGCGAGGGTGCCAAACAGGGATGCCAAGCGGGGGCTGACGGCCCAGATGGTGGGCAGCTCAGAACGTGTGTCCTGAGCTTCTGTTTCTTTTGTAACTTAGGGAGAAGAACGCCAGGCTCACAGCTCAGAGGCGGGGAAACTGGAACCTCTTCCTGCAAATCAAGGTTCTGGGGTCAGGCCGTTACTGAGAGGGCTCAGAAAATTGATTTAACCTCTCAGCTTTAAACAGTCGGAGGGGATTCTCTACCTCTTGAACCACGTCAGCATCACACCAGCATCAGGCTCAGTGACGCACGAACATGAGAAACCTTGACTTTCTGAACCGCCTGCCAACACTAAAGAAGAACTAAAAATGTCTCTAGTCTCCATGGGCTAATTTCCAACTCTGTATTAGACTGTCCGTGTGTGAAGCGAGTGGAAATTTGAAGTAAAAAGCTCCCCTATGACCTAAAATGAGAATAATCATACAAGGAGACAAGGTTGGTGATGTGTCTGGACTTTTGGTTTAAAGCTGCCTTGATTGAGGGTCACATGGGCTGGCCATTTCCTGAGGTCAAACAGCGTGGCAGGCATACGTGTCTAGTTCCTCTTTTTCTACCTTCAGTGGAAATACATGGTGATATTTTCTCTCTTTAATGTTTCTGTGTGCAAGTGTGTATGTATGTGTGTGTGTGTGTGTGTGTGTGTGCATGTAAACTGTCCCAAGAAGACAGGTAGGAACCACTTGGAAGTGAACTGCTGGGACCCTCACCTGAGCAGTAACCCAGCAGCTTCTGGTGACCTTTCCCAGGCATCTGGTACCCAGTAAAAGTTCTAGGCACTGAGAAGACATTAAAAATGATGCTTCCTGAGTTAGAGGTCAATCTCATCTTGCATGCTTGCATGCTCAGTCGCTTCAGTCATGTACAACTCTTTGAGACCTCATGGACTGTAACCTGTCAGGTTCCTCTGTCCATGAGATTCTCCAGGCAAGACTACTGGAGCCGGTAGCCATTCTCTTCTCCAGGGGATCTTCCCGACTTGGGGATCGAACCTGGGTCTCCTGCATTGCAGGCGGATTCTGCACCACTGAGCCATCAGGGAAGGTCCAATCTCATCTTGGTGCTAAATAAGCGGACCCCCAGCCTCATGGCTGTTCTCCAGGGAGGCCTTTCAACATGCTGTGAGAAGGAAAAGTGTGACCACTGGGCGAGTGCCAATCAGCTTCCCAGCCAGGACCAGAGAGGGGGCTCTGACCTCAAATACCGGGAAGCCACTGTTCTGAGAAATGGGCAAGTAACAGGCTATCTTGCTTAATGAGTGGTTTGTAAAATTTTAATGAGCAGAGCCCACATGAAACAGAGGGGATGGAATAAAGGAACCTAATCGACAGACTTGATGTGATTTCTCGAGCAAAGCTAAAATCTGCCCCAGGAAATTCCAGCCCAAAAGAAAACTGGAACTGAAAAACCCAGCCTGTCTTCGAATTGGCCAGTTGGAAAACATTTGTCACTTAGATGAGCAGTGAGAGAGAAAGAACAAGAAACCTGCCAGAAAGCAGCAAAGACTAAACTTTGGTTTCCTTGTAGCTCTACCTGTTCCATGAGGCATTGTTTGCCTTACTCTCTAGATACATACTTTCTTCCTACACTTGGGAAAAATAGAATTCAAATAATTAATCACTTCCGAAAACCCTAGGGAGATTACAAAATAATAATAGTGCTAATAGTAATAAGCTGGAACCGAGCCAAAGGGTAAAAGCCTCTCAAGCCTCTCTGAAGGGTTCTCTCCATCACCCCTGGGGTCAATCCTAAATGGATCTGAAAAGACCATTTCATAACAACAGGAAAATAAAATGCAGAGAAAACAGAGAGTTTTCAAAAAGAAAGTTTAAGTAAGAACACATTTCCTTGGTACTCCAAATGGTACAGCATTTGCTTTGTGGCCGGTGATATTTCCTATAGATGTACTTTTCTCTCTATCAATATTCACTGAGCCTCCATACTGGATCCCTGCACTCTTTAATCCATAATTTGGATGAAGGTAGGGATGGCTTAGAGAGCTCATTCCTTGCTATGTTTGAGCATCACATTTCTTAGAAATTATGTTTTAGCTTTATTGGGTTATTACAATATTCTTCTTTATTCCTCTTTTTCCAGCAAAACTTCCAAGAAATAATGGAAGCTATGGCTTTGATGATGATGGTGATGATGATGGTAAGGATGCTGATGGTGATAACAATGGAGATGATGATGAGGATGGTGGGGATAGTGATGGTGATGATGCTAATAGTGATGGTGATGATGACAGCTACCATGTAGTGGCTGCTTACTCTGCCCAGGCACCTTGCCAGGCATTTATAATCCCTAAAATAAGCCTATGAAGTAGCCAATATTCCTAGTAAAGATGAGAAAGCTGAGTCTTGGAGAAGTAAGATTTTCTTCCTAAACAGAGTTGGACTTGAATCCAAAGCTGGCTGGTCCTACCCGCTGTGTCCTTAATTATGCATCTGTACTAGCTTTTTCCTTTTAAAAGGTCTACAAAGAGTAGAATGCTTGCAAGTTGACATCAGGGGAAAGGAGAGAAAGGAGAAACAATAACTAGATCATTTAACAAGTGGCCGCGTTAAAGTGTGCAGTCTGTAATACCTTCATACCTGAAAGATGAGGGCAGAGTTTGACACATACAAACTTAGGGTTGGTGAGGTTCTATGATAGATCAAAATTTAATCAGTTCAGGGACTTCCCTGGTGATCCAGTGGTTAAGAATTTGTTTTCCAGTGAAGGAGACAGGGGTTTGATCCCTGGTCGGGGAACTAATATCACACATGTTATGGGGCAACTAAACAGTCGGACACGACTGAGCTACTAAACACACAGACACACACACACACAAGCCTATATGCCACAACTAGAGAGCCCATGCATTGTAACTAGAGAATTCTTTATGCCACAGTGAAGACCCAGTTTAGCCAAATTAAAAAAAAAAAAAAAAATCAATCCAAAAGCATACAAGGACCCACAAAGCCTCAGGAAGATGCAATTTCCACACAGACAACATCACAAAATAATCATACTTAAATCAGTAACTTTCCATCAAAGATATTTACCTTCATTAGCAGAAAAGAAAGAACCATTTGTCAACTAATTCTCATAGACTTTCTCTTGCAAAAACTTATGGGACCAGCTCACATCCATTAGGATGGCTGTTATGAAAACAGCCAAACAAAAATAGAAAATAAACAGTGTTGAGGAAGTGGAGAAATTAGCTATTGCTGGAGGGAATGTAGAATGGTACAGCCACTGTGGAAACCAGAATGAGCGTTCCTCAAAAAATTCAACATAGGATTACTGCACAATCCATCAATTCCACTACTGGGTATAAAGCACAAAGAACCAAAAGTAGATAGTTAATATTTGTACAATCTCCGACAGATACACCCCTGATCACAGAAGCATTATTCACAATAGCCAAAGGGTAGAAACAGCTCAAGTGTTCATCAGTGGACGAAATTAAAAAAAAAAAAAAAATTGCAGGCTATACAAACAATGGAGTATGATTCAGCCATAAGAAGGAATGGAATTCTAACACAGACTACACATGGATAAACCCTGAGGACAGTAAGCTAAGAGAAATAAATAAGCCAGTCACAGAAGGGCAAGTACTGAATGATTCCACTCAAGCAAGGTACTTAGAGGATCAAATTCACAGAGGCAGAAAGGAGAATGATGGCTGCCAAGGGCTGGCGGGAAGGAGGAGGGGAGTTAATGTTTCACAGGTACACAGTGTCAGTTCTGCAAGATGAAAAGGGTTCTGGAGATAGATGGTGGTGATGTCCACACAGCAGTGGGAATGCCACTGACAACCAGATGCCACTGAACTGTGCATTTAATAATGGATGAAATGGTAAACTTTACATTATGTGTATTTTATCACAATTGAAACATAAAAACAGGGAGCTTCCAGCTGTAGGAAAGCAGGAACAGAAGGCGAAAAGTCTGCTGGATGCAGCAGAGTGGGCCACACCCATCACCCACCCCTGCGCAGTGTGCTGCCAAGGGAACTCTTCAGCAGCTTGTGGTGGCACCCTGGCCAGGGACGCCCACGCACACCTGGGGGGACCAAGTCAAACTGGGCAGTGGTCAGGGCTCCTCCCACACCACTTCCTCCCCAGGCTACTCCTCAGTCTAACCTCAAATAGACCCGGCCGTGGTGTGAATACACAACTAGGGATCAGCAGGAAGTAGACCAACGACACCTCAGAAGATAGTCAGATGGTTGTGACTATGGGTCAGAGACTTACAATGACTCATCTTGGGTTTCATATAAAACAGGGGCAAGTTTCTTCTCAAAATCTCAACTTTTCCACTCTATGAAATGCGGTAAGAATAGCATCACCTGAGACAGTCCAGATGAGACTGAAAAGGAGAATGCAAGACTACTCAATGCAAGATGGAAATTAATGATTCCTAACATTAATATATCCTATTGTATAGCACATGGATCTCTGTTCAGTGCTATGTGGCAGCCTGGATGGGAAGGGAGTTTGGGGGATACTGGATACACATATATGTACGGCTGAGTCCCTCTGCTGTCCACCTGAAATTATCACAATATTGTTAATTGGCTATACTCCAGTATAAAATAAAAAGTTAAAATGGTAAAAAGAAAAAAGAAAGATGAAATGGGACCATAGCAAATAGTAATGATTTCCTTTTTTTAAGCAATTTTTTTTACTGTGAGAAAATGTACATAATGTAAAATTTACTATTTAAACCATAAAAAATATTATTACTACTACTCTTAGTAATCCCTGGAGAAGGGCATGGCAACCCACTCCAGTATTCTTGCCTGGAGAATTCCATGGACAGAGGAGCCTGGCAGGCTACCGTCTGCCAGGTAGGACGGGTCATAAAGAGTCAGATACAACTGACGTGACCGAGCACGCACTGTTAATAAGACCCACATCCAGATCTGGTCGTATTGGTGAATGGGGAGTAGGGCTGATCTCCAAGGGGCAGTGGGCAGAAAGCTGCCCACAGGTGCCCGAGTGCAGCCTCGTGAACACTGCCTCCCCTGCTGAGCATCTGCCACCACCTTTGGGAGGATCTGGAGCTGGACTCCATGTCCACTGATGGGCTCCCTGATATTAGCTACCTGAGGCTGAAAAGGGATGACCTGTCGATGATCACCTCCTCTCAGTCAGGTCAGGGACTCCCCACTCTGTACCCCCAGGAAAGGGCAGTGAATAATCGACAATAAGATCAGAAATCTGATCTTACTTACTTACTGATCTTGTTTACTGTCCCCTCTTCTGCATCAATTTTACTGCTGCTACTGTTATCAAGACAACCTACTCCAACCTGTGGCTAATAAACCGTCCTTATCACCTCGGAAGGAGAAGAAGGAAGCAAAACGTTCTCAACTTATCCCAAGAAAGGAGGAATGAGAGAAAAGCCACTGGTTTTTCTGCCCAAGCTTTTGCAGGAGAGAAGAGGTGTGATGGCTGGATCAATGTTGCCTCTAAGGAGGAATGTGGCCTGACGGGGTTTGCCCCACATACCTCCAGCAGAGGGACAAGTCGTATGATGCAAATGGGCAAATCTGCTCAATGAAAACAAAAACTGTCAAGTGATTCAAAAACATTCCTACTCTGATCTTATTATCTGGCAACTGGGCCATAAGGAAACAGGTGCAGTAAGTAAAGAAAGGTTTTGTTACTTGTATTAATGGAAAAGTGGAGATTCCCCAAATATTCATCTACATGAGCATAAACCAAGGAATGGTAAGGAAATCACGATACAGTTACAGGAATAGAATATTATACTTTAATAGGTACATACATGTTGATGGAGAGTTAAAACTAAAAAAAGGTTTAGTTTATATTTATTTATTTGACTGTGTTGGGTCTTAGCTGCAGCATGTGGGATCTAGTTCCCTGATCAAAGATCAAACCTGGACCCCCTGCACTGAGAGCATGGGGCCCTAGCCATTGAACCATGAGGGAAGTCCCTGGAGAGTTTTTAATAAAATGAAAAACTGTAATATTCAGTTCAATACATATAACATAGCACATATGGTACAAAGCTAATATGAAATGAAAAGAATAATTAGAAAGGATGGATAATGATGAACTAATAACAAAAGAAAATTGGTTAAAAACTTAAAGAATTCCCAGAAAAATAAACTGCAAACAAAGAATAAATATAGGAAAAGATGCATGATCTCATCTATACTAAATAAACACAACCGACAATAAAGAAATAGTGCATGCCTGCTAAGTTGCTTCAGTCATGTCTGACTCTCTTGCAACCCCCTGGACTGTTGCCCGACAGGCTCCTCTGTCCACAGAATTCTCCAGGGAAGAATACTAGAGTGGGGAGCCATGCCCTCCTCCAGGGGATCTTCCCAACCCAGGGATCGAACCCAGGTGTCCTGTATTGTAGGCAGATTCTTTCCTGTCTGAGCCACCAGGGAAGCATCCTGCATTTAGGGTGGGCCCTAAACCAAGCCTGAGGACAGGAGAAGGGGGCGACAGATGATGAGATGGTTGGATAGCATCACAGACTCAATGGACATGAATCTGATCAAACTCCAGGAGATAGTGAAGGATAGGGAAGCCTGGAATGCTGCAGTCCATGAGGTTGCAAAGAGTCAGACATGCCTTAGCAACTGAACAACAACTAAACCAATGAGCAGTGTTGTTTTAAGAGAAGACACAGAGAGAGACACATGGAGAGAAGGTCTGTGAAGAAACAGTGATGCTGCCGCAAGCCAGGGAATTCTAGGAACCACCAGGAGGCAGAAGAGGGAGGAGAATCCTGCACTAGAAGCTCTGGAGCGAAGCGCAGCCCTGCTGACCCACTGATGTAGGATGTCCGGCCTCCAGAATTGTGAGAGGATAAAAATTCCTGATGGTTTAGCTACCCAGTTGGTGGTAATTGGTTACACCAGCCCTAGGAAAATACACAGTGCTCTCAATGAGATCACTCAGGAGGTGAATCTGGAGAAAGAGGAGGTCTGAGGACTGACTTCGGGGACCTTCCAGTGTTTAAATGCTGGGAGCTGAGAAGGAAACTGCCAGTGAAGTGGGAGGGAAACCAGAGAGCAGTGTCCCAGAAGTCAAGTGAATAGGAATGTCTGGGAGGAGAGAGAGACCAAGCACGCCGCTGTGAGTCTGAGGAATGCCCTTGGACTTGTGTCGTGGGGTCACCGAGGATGACTTCTCCAGAGCTGTTTGCTCGAGAGCTAGTGGGCTCGAGAGAGAGCTGGAGGGGAAGAACTGTGAAGAGAGAATATGGTCCTTCAAGGACCTTTGTCGTGATGGGGTGGAGCGAATTGGAGGTAGAGGCAGCTGGAGAGGGGTGTGGAGGAGAAGGGGTGCTGTATCACAGTTCCTATGGGAACGGCACAAAAATGAGGGGGAAACACCAGGGCAGAATTTCGAGGGCAATTTATTGAAAGGAGGGCTTCCCAGGTGGCTCGGTGGTCAAGAATCAGCCTCCAATGCCAGAGATGTGGGTTCGATCCCTGGGTTGGGAAGATCCTCTGGAGAAAGAAATGGCAACCCCACTCCAGTATTTTTGCCTGGAGAATTCCACGGACAGAGGAACGTGGCAGGCTACAGTCCACGGGGTCGCACAGTCAGACATGACTGAAGTGACTAAACGCGCACGCACGTCTTGAAAGGAAGAGGGGACAGGACTTGGTGCCCAGTGCAGGCGGCCGTCAGTCAGGAAGGGGTGAGTGTGCCGGCTTCTCCTTCTCAGGGAGGGACAGCAAGTGACCCAAGAGAGCGGGAGGGGGAGGGGTTTAGGCCTGGGGACACGTGTGTGTGAGTGGGGTCACTAGGCAGCTTGGCCGCTGGTCTAGAAGCAGAAGAGCCAGTGCCTTCCGTCAGCAGTGGTCATGGCTGGTGTGTGCACATGGGGGCCAAACAGCTGAAGGGCTGGGCTTGACCCAGTGTAGGTGATAAAGGAGGGGGCAGGTGGTGCACAGAAGCCAGGTCAGGAGAAAAGAAACATGGAGGGTGGTGCAGAGTATGGGGACAGGGACAGGTGGATGGATGGGAAGGGGTGGAGGGGGCCCACATTGTTGGAGCTGGAGGCCTGGAGCAGGAACCAGGCAGATGGGGCGTGGGAGGGTGACAGCAGGAACGGGGCTCCCGGGGGCAGAGTCTCTGGTCATAACCATGGTGGGGCTCTGGCAGGTGAGAACAGACTCCTGGGGGAGAGGAAGTCAAGAAACAGAAGGGCCTGAGTGTGAGGGGCTACTTGCCTGGATGACCACCAACAATGGCCAGGGCTCTGGGGGATGAATGGGGACGCCTGAGCTAGTGTTGCACCGAGAGGCAGTGCCCAGGGATCCTGGGATGGACGGTGGGCTGGTGGATCTCAAAGCTGGGGGTCTGGAGAGAGGGAGATGGAAGGTGTGGAAATGGTGAAGAAGATCAGCTAAAACACACTGCTGCCAACCTGAGTATATGATGGTTACCAACCAACGTGCAGGTGGTTCTCCAGCTCAGAGCAGCTCAGATAGTTATGTAATAGGTATGAGAGTGTGTGTGTGTGTGTGTGTGTGTGTGTGTGTATAACAGGTAACAAGGGCTGGAAACCCTGGTTGCTAAGAAAAGCCTGCCAGCTCCTTCGCCCCTTGAATTCCAGCCTCAAAGGAATGTGAATGGCACTACAGAGGAAAAACTTGTCCATTTAAAAGTGTTTTCCAGATTAAAAACATCCGCCACTGCTGCCACGTGCAATATTTCATTTATAGTTTCTCATCCCCCTGGCGTTTTTTACTTCACAGAGAGTGGAAACAAGGCAGCTCTTTGTCTTTTCAGAAACGCCCGGCTACTTCTGTTCCACTTCCTTCTTCTTCTCGCGCTGTGATTTCAACCAATCATGTAAGCTTGGTACAGGGAAGTCAGCATGGTCAGAGGGAGGGGAGGAAGAAATTTACCAGGAACATGTTTCATGGGTAAATCCACCTGAAGAGTGACCCAGAAAACACCAGAAACACAGGCTCTTCTAATTACTCATTCAGAGCCGTGCGAACCAGGCTCTGTTGTTTTAAACTGAACGTGGGCAGCTCCTGCGTGGGTCAGTGCAGTCATTCGACAAACATTTATTGCATACCTATTGCATGCAAGGCACTGTGCTAAGTGTCTGGGACATAGAGATAAACCAGAACTGCCCAAATATTCACACTGCAGTACGTGCACTGAAAGAAATAGAAAAGAGAGAGTGGGTGGTCTCCAAGAGTGGGCTTGGGAGAGACATTGAGACAGGAGCCTGGTGGGCTGCAAACCTGAAGAAGTCTGGGGCCATGTGCCCACAGGCCCATCAGGAGTTTTTTGGCTTCCCAGGTGGCTCAGATGGTAAAGAATCTGCCTGCAATGTGGGAGACCCAGGTTTGATCCTTGGGTTGGGAAGATCCCCAGGAGAAGGAAATGGCAACCAACTCCAGTATTCTTGCCAGGAGGGTTTGCTCAAGGATAAGCCCACTGCCACTGAGGTAGGGGGATGGGCGGGACCTATGGGCCCACCATCTGGGGCTACATCCTCAGGCAGGGATCTGGGGGGCCTGAGGCTGGGGAAGGGGTCTCGGTGCAGGAAGGGGGCAAGGCTACAGGGTGGCACCCACGGCAGGGCACCATGTGGCCTTGGGCATCACCTCTCTGCTCTGGCGGCCCTGTGTTTGCAGAGTTGTCCCTCTGGCCCTCGAGCAGGACCCCAGGCTGAAAGTGAAGCTGGGCAAAGTGCCTCCAGCCCCACCTTGACCTCAGAATGAACGCCAAGGACAAAAGACTCCTCTTAAATTGGGGATGGAATGACTTTTGGCAACTCAGTTTTAAGCCTTCTATTGGATTATATGAAGCCAGAGAGCGAGGTAACACAAGTGTCTTAAAGCAGGTATTCCAGGGGTGGGGAAGAAAGGACTCTTCTGTGAAAGGCTATGAAAGCATCTAAAGGTTTTGGGTAAAGGTCATTCGAAGTCATTTTTTTCCCCCATTTTTTTTCTGCATAGAAAAAGTCAATATGAATCTGCTTTTAAAAACAAGGACCAAACAATTCCATTCAAGAAATAACAGGTATCAGTTGTTTGGAGAGCATGAGTGACAGAGGCCAGGAGGAGGGTGGGGTGGGCAGGGGAGGAGGAGCAGCCAGGTCTAGGGAGGAGCCTCTGGAGGCAAAGGAAGGGATTCCAGGAATCAGGGACAGAGGAGGAGACGCCGGAACAGGGAAGAGGACGAGGCCCCAGCTCGGCTTCCACTGACATCATCACTGGAAACCATCCAGCCAGTTAATGGGGGCCTTCCTTGTTGCTGGTGGCACCCAGTCCAGACAATTTTTGGAACTGATCATCTCTGCAGACTGGCGATTCCAGCTCAGAGTTATTACAAGGGATCCCCTGTCTATACCGTTTTCTTGATCAGTAGATACTTCAATGAGGGCAGACTCAGACACTCTAATGTCAAAGACCTTTGTACTAAACAGGCTGAGAATCACATGATCGTAGACTGAGGTATCTGACCTGCCTTGCTCCCCAATTTCCAAGTTAAATGTGGCTTACCCTTTAACACGAGAAGGCAAAATGTATCTTGAGCATAATCACTATGTGACACAAAGACCTGCGTCTTGTGAGATAGAGATTCTTTGGGGAAAAAAAAAAACACTAAAGATATTATTAATTCTGATAATCAAAATTTATAAAAGGGGAAAATACATATCAGCAAAATGTCAGGTGCAGATGACCACAGGGCAACTCTGATCATGAAATTATGGTGGGGTGCAGAGTTTAGAGTCAGAGGAGCCACGATGGAGCCCAGCAATTCTACCACTAGCTGTAACCTTGGACAAGTCCAAGGTCACCCCTCCATCTGTAAAATGTATCAAACAACAATATAAATGCTTTCAAGGTTGTTGGGCTCAAATTAAATGATGGAGGTAGAAGTGTTTTATCATCTAGAAAGAGTTAAAGAAATGTTACTTGCTGCCATGATTATAACAACTTTGATTTTCCCATTTTTACTGCAGTTTCGTTGTTGTTCAGTTGCTAAGTACTGTCTGACTTTTTGTGACCCCCTGGACTGCAGCACGCCACAACTTTGTTATGGCGAAGGGGCTGTGTAACTCAATGAAGCTATGAGCCGAGCCGTTCAGGGCCACCCAAGATGGATGGTTCATAGTGAAGGAAATGGCAACCCACTCCAATATTCCTGCCTGGAAAATCCCATGGACAGTATTGCAGCTTTACTCACACATAACTGTGTGTTGTTTGACTTTTGGTACTTTTTGTACCCCCTAAGCTCAAGAAATGCCTTGATTCTCCTGAATTACAAGATGATTTATCTGACCTCCATATTGCAACTGTGAAGTCCCCACTTCTTTTCTTTCTCTGTTTGATGAGTCTACAAGCCCATTTCCATCTCTGCTGAAGGAAATTCCCACAGATTTCACCCACTCCTCTTTCCAAGTTCATTTTTTTCTCTTACACGAGGCAAGGGCTGGAAGGGAGTTGGACAAAGTCTCTCTGCTTTGAAAGTATCAAACTTCCTTCTTCTGGGTCATTTTTCTACTTCAGCACAAGATGGTTTCAATACAAAAAAAAGCACTGGATACGGCTGACTCAGTTGGGATTTCTTTATCTCCACTAAGTGGAGAGGAAGACGGGTGGCCGGAGAGGTGGGTTGGTCAATGACACTGGGGCTCCGAGGAACCTTTCAGAACTCATCCTGAGACAGGAAGTGATGAAACCAGCTCTCACAACTCACTTCCTATCTTGATGGGCCCTGAAGCAGCGTGCGGAGAGGAGAGGAGCATGGGGAAGTAGCTGGTGGGGAGAGGGAAGAATTGCTGAGAGGAGAGTCTGGGAAAAGTCCCAGCACTGCCCCTCACATGCCCCACCCCCACCACCATTTCCTTATTCTTCTGGGGCTGGGAACCAGTCAACTGGTTTATTTCTGCTCTCAGTCTCCCATTGCAAAAACTACTGAATTTAACCATAGCCTCTTGTGAACACTCAGTTTCCCAGATCTCTGATGCTACTGACAATGCGAATGGAAGAAAGAAAATGTACAAGCACTTTATAGGCTACTGATTGTTGAGTTCAAATACCACTCAGACTCACCAATTCTTCTGCTCTACTCCATTTCCACTTACGGTAGTCAACTGGAGGTCAGGGGAAAGAAGGTTGGATTATTAGGAAACTGGGTGTCCTGTTCACCTTATTGATTGTTGTTGTTTAGTCACTGAGTCGTGTCCGACTTTTTGTGGCCCTGTCGGGCTCCTCTGTCCGTGGGATTTCCCAGGCAAGAATACTGGAATGGGTTGCCATTTCCTTCTCTATGTGTCACCTTGGGCCAGCTTGATGAATATTTACTATTCTCAAGTTATTCACTGTGGGAAAGCGACAATGTTCATTACTGGCACACGATGGAGGGGGAAAAGGAGAAACAATTCAGAGATGACTTTCTTTGTACAGAGATGGTTTCAGAAAGGCCCATGAAGACGGAGGAGTGTGGAGAGCGCCAGTGATAAAGGGAACTGACTATCACAGAGGGATGAGGTGGCTGGCATGGTTGACAGCGATCGGACACGTGCGGTGTAGGATTTCAAACCGAAACTGAGGCATACATGCCCCACCCTCACTGCCAAGGTGCAGGTCCCTCTAATATTATAATAAGAAAAGCCATGAGCAGATGAAATGGATGACAATTAATAACAGACAACAGGAGATCTCAGTAGCTCCCCCTAGAGGGAAGGGCTGGGGGAGAGTTGAGGCGAGCTTTGCCCTGTGAACAAAGATGGCCTCAAGGAGATGGAATTCGGTTGTAAAGACCCTGAGCTTTGTGCTGACCTCAACTGCTAGGGGCTCCCTGGTGCTGCTAACCCTCCATAGACACTCAATTCTCTTGCTCTTAAACTAGACGTGGTACCCGGCAGTCACTGCTGGGAGAGCCAGCCTGAGACGGATGAACAAGAGCATCATCCTGTGAGCTGGATGCAGTATGCTGGCTTGGACGGTGACCAGGGGTATACTTTCGATCACAAAAGCCTCATTGCTCCCTGGCTCCTCCTGGAACCCACAATATCTGAAAGTTAAAGATTAGCGATGGAGGCCTTGACTTGAACCTTAAGAACTATGTCAAGATAAGGTTTTATAAGATAAGCTATACAAAACCAGATACAAAGTACCCTTGTGACAAGATAACTCCTACCCAAACATAGCACACAACCTGATGTGCTAATTTCCACCCTACAGAATGGCACGCATGAATGAGACACCGAGAACCTGGGCAGGGATGACCCTCCAGGCCTCCAGGCCACGTGCCTTCCTCTTTCACAGCCCCCTTCCCCT
Source organism: Giraffa tippelskirchi (assembly GCF_054371585.1). Classification (NCBI taxonomy): domain Eukaryota; kingdom Metazoa; phylum Chordata; class Mammalia; order Artiodactyla; family Giraffidae; genus Giraffa; species Giraffa tippelskirchi. Next base: position 54,503,229 of record NC_137280.1, read on the forward strand.
TCTGAGAAGCGAGTGCACAAGCCCTTATGACAACCCTCAATGCCCGCATCCAACAGGGACTCCCATGTCACCAGCTTTGGCAGGGCTCCCCCGCCTCATATAATGGTGCCGAGAGTGACATGGGCTCATGAGCTTCTGCCTTCTCGGTCTCCTGACTCCTGTCCATGTGGGGTCCAGAGCTGAGCCCAAGTCATCTCTCCTCCCACTGCACAGCAGTGGTTTTCAAAGCATGGGCCTGAGGACTCCCCTGGAGGTCCAGTGGTTAAGACTGTGCCTTCTGATGCAGGGGGTGCAGGTTCAATTCCTGGCCAGGAAGCTAAGATCCCACATGCCTTTCCGCCAAAAAACCAAAACATAAAACAAGCAATGTTGTAACGAAGTCAGTCAAGACTTTAAAAATGATCCACATCAAAAAATCTTAAAAAAAAAACCAAACAAAAACTGTTGGCCTAGAGCCTGGGGGTGCCACAGAGCCTCACAGGGGCAGCTTAGAGAGTTTGAGAAGAGGGTTCAAAAGTCAGGGCTGCCTCCTCAGCCCCCAAAACAACAACTGTACTTCTTTTCCACTCTAGATATTGGAGTTGCAGATGCCGTTTGAATTGCCTATTGGGATAAGGAACCTGTTAAGAGCACCAGCTGTGGAGACCAGGTGAGAGCTAAGCAGGACAACTTCCTCATTTGTCTTTACTGCAGGGAGGGGGACAGTTGCCCCCAGGGTCTCTTCAGTGTCCTCCCGCTGGCTCCGAAGCACCCAGTCCACGCCAGCTCATTTGACTCTACCCTCAACACCTTTCCTTGGAGCAGGAATGACCACGCCCCTTACACAGGTGAAGACACCAACCTAAAGAGGCAAAGGCCTCTTGACAGTGGCCACCGAGTGGCTGAGCATTGGCACCAGCTCAGTCCACGATGCTGGGCTCCAACTCTGCCCCCTGACACTCTGCTGCACAGCGTGTGCTCTGGGCCTTTGCTACTCAAAGTGCTTTATCTGAGGACTAATTTGTTCCTCTGGTCTCATCTTCCCAGAAAGTGAAAAAAAGAAGGTGTTAGTCGCTCAATCATGTCCGACTCTTTGTGACCCCATGGGCTGTAGACCTCCAGGCTCCTCTGTCCATGGGATTCTCCAGGCAAGAATACTGGAGTGGGTTGCCATTCCCTTCTCCAGGAGATCTTCTCGACCCAGGGATTAAACCCACATCTCTTGCATGACAGGCAGATTCTCTACCACTGAGCCACCTAGGCAGCCCAAGGCTAGTACTAGAAGTGTTACAAATGAACATTTCTCAGAATCCTAAAGACACATCCAGCAAGAAGGAGTGAAAGTAGGGTAGAGATGGAAGGAGATAGTTCTTCTGTTTCTCAGAACACTGGGGACTTAAAAGCATCAGAATATAGTAACTTAAACACTACATATGCATCACTGAGAAGATGCCATGCTTACACCACATGGAGTTCATCTCCAGAATGCACAAAAATGATCAGCTCAGTGGTGCTATTTCTATCTTTCATGCAGAAATGAACACAAGTATAAAGAGGTGGACCCAGGTCAGACACAAGAGCATCCGTGTCAACACTCAACACGTGCACACATGTTCCAAGGGAAACACCCATTGCTGCCTCCAAGGACTTGTCCTTCGAAGGTCTACTAGGAAATACAACCCAAATGCCTTCCCCCTGGAAGTACAGTTCCATCCTGAGTCTGAAGCAGGGGGACATTTACAGCACTTTACAGCTGCTTTTTCATATGTCACCTGAGCAGAGAAGTCAATCAGCTTTGGAAGCAGCACCTTGCCCCCCTCATCGCTCTTCAGGAAATCCAGCAAACTGCCTGTTGATGAAGGAAGAGCAAATCAGTGCCGTTCAAACATGCACACAGACAAAGAAATCCAAACAAAATTTAATGATCATTCCTACTGGCAGGGCAGGGAGGAGTGACCAGGTGAAATGACTGCTTTACCATTCTGTGGCGTCACAGTGCCTTTTCCTGACATTGGTCAAACCCAGTCCCCTCTGACCTGTCCCCTTTGACCTGTTGTGAGATGTACACGAGCTCCAGGTAAGAAAGGGTGACTGGTGGACACTCCTTTTCTTGCTACAGAGCATTTGTACCTGCCATCATGGCATGCGTCCTGCAGGGCCTCTCTGGGACAGAAACCAGTCTGTCGTTCCAGCTGGGCTCCCCATGCCCACAGCAGGCACTCGCTGGCCTACTCCCATGCGCGCCCAGCACGGCTCTCAGGCACCACCCAGGTGCCCAGTGAGGATGTGATGAACCAACTGTGCTTTGGAGGAAAGTGAGATCTCACTTAAAAGGGAGCAAGCATGCCCACCAGCATCGTCTCCAGCATCCCTGGACTTCATCTCTAAAACATGCCCTGCTCCTTCTTCTAGAACTTGTAGCACCAACTTGAGGGTGACCTTGGGCAAGTTCCGTACCTCGTCTGAGTCCGTCAAGTGGGCAGTTCCCAGGAAGTCTACCACAGTCCATGGGAGGAGGGGTTTAAAGCACGTGCCAGGGTGATGGCGCTCTCGCTCAATGCATCCATAACACAGAACGGTGGTGCTCAGCCTAGACAGCTGGGAAGATGAGTGCGCTCCTCAGGGAAGACCCCAAGTGCCATCTGGCATATAGTAACTGCTCAATACAAGGTGGGCACTGCTACTGTCTACATTTATGATTAAGAACACTGTTAGTCAATCCCATAGGTATCTATGAACCCCTGCTTAAGTGTCTGATCCTGAGCCTGGTTCCTGAACGGCAGCAACCTAATAGGTAATAGAGCTTTTCCAAAATTTATCTATTTATATTTATGTTCTTGGCTGTGCTGTATGGGCTGCTCTCTAGTTGCAGTACACGGGCTTCTCATGGCAGTGGCTTCTCTTGTTGTGAAGCTTGGGCTATAGGGGCATGGGCTTCATTAGTTGTGGCTCCTGGGCTCCAGAGCACAGGCTCAGTATCTGTGGCACATGGGCTGAGTTGCCCCATGGAATGTGGGATCTTCCAGGATCAGGGATCGAACCTGTGTCTCCTGCACTGGCAGGAGAATTCTTTACCACTGAACCACCAGGGAAGCCCTGGTAGGGCTTAAAAAAATATTCTTTTTTAGAAGGTCTCCGGGGGACATTAATATTCTGAAATATTAACATATATTAAGAAAATGCAATATTCATCTTTCTAACCTATTCAGTTATGGTATCACACTATAATCTCCATTCTCAGGAGGTCCCTGTTAGTTCTGGATGATGGCTTAGGTATCATCTTCGTTCCTTCTGAAGATTCTTTAGAAATCACGGGCAGTTTAATTAGCATTTCTCCTGAGCTGGAGGAAGAAGGATGATGACTTAAGATCCTTGATCTGAAAGGGACAGCAGTGGGAGAAATGATGGCTGCTTGAAACCTCTTCTTCAGGGATTCTGTGATGACGCAGGAGCTTGACCCTGACAAGTTTTTCAAATATTTACATTTTAAAGTGTCATTCTGAACATTTAGATAACGCTGAAGAGGACAAGGAACTGGTTTTCAATTTTGAGAACTCACAACTGGAACCCAAAACAATAATATTCTTATTTGATATCTGTATTTACTTATTTGACAAGTATGTCCGGAGGGCTGTCTAGGTTTGGGGTCCCACTCTTGAGGCCAGTAGGTACATGGAATCAAGTGCACAGAAACTGGGAAGACAACATATTCATTTTATAACAGATGACTTCCAGTGAGGTGGCTTATGAAAGCGCTTTGTTTTCCTGCATTTTCTGATGTTTTTGTAGTAAGCCTGCGTGCTAAGTCGCTTCAGTTGTGCCCGACTCTTTGGGACCCCATGGAATCTAGCCCACCAGGCTCCTCTGTCCATGGGATTCTCCAGGCAAGAATACTGGAGTGAGTTGCCATTTCCTCCTCCAGAGGATCTTCCTGACCGAGGGATCAAACCCACATTTCTTATGTCTCCTATATTGGAAGCGGGCTCTTTACCACTAGTGCCACCTGGGAAGCCCTTGTAGTGAGCCTACTGTTGATAATTTGAATTATCTGAGGAGTCTCTGAATGTCTAAGTGTTCTCCTTTCTGAGGGCTGGGCCGTCACACGCCCGGGTGTCCTTTCTGAGGGCTGGGCCGTCACAAGCCCGGGTGGGGGCGGGCACTCACCCTTCGCCATGTACTCGGTGATGATGTAGATGGGCTCCTCTCTGGTGACCACGGCATACAGCCGCACCAGCTTGTCATGCTGCAGCGTCTTCATGAGGTTGGCCTCCTCCAGGAATGCCTGCACGGACATTGTGCCTGGCTTCAGTGTTTTTACGGCCACTTTGGTGCTGTTGTTATAGTAACCTAGGGAGGGAAAAGAAGGGAGGTTGTGATTCATCAAAAACTTCATGCAGACTTAGAAGAATATTTAGCTATAGACAGAAAAAATTTCTATAAACCCTATAGTGTTAACATTATCTAAGACCTTTAGAGACTTCCCTGGTGGTCCAGTGGCTAAGATGCTGAGCTCCCAATGCAGGGGACCCAGGTTTGATCCCTGGTCAGGGAACTAGATCCCACATGACACAACTAAGAGTTTGCAAGCCTTAACTAAAGATCTCACATGCTCCAACTAAAAAGATCACGCATGCTGCAACGAAGATCTGGTGCGGACAAATAAATAAATGCTTAAAAAATAATAATAAAAAGAAAAACAAAACCTATATCGAGACAGAATAAGAGACACAGATGCATAGAACAATTTTATGGACTCTGAGGGAGAAGGTGAGGGTGGGATGTTCTGGGAGGATAGCATTGAAACATGTATATTATCATATGTGAAACAGAACACCATTCCATGTTCGATGCATGAGACAAGGGCTCAGGGCCGGGGCAATGGGATGACCCAGAGGGATGGGATGGGGAGGGAGGTGGGTGGGGGGTCCAGGAAGGGGAACACATGTAAACCCATGGCTGATTCATGTCAATGTATGGCAAAAACTATTACAATATTGTAAAGTAATTAGCCCCCACCTAAAATAAATAAATTTATAAAAAAAAAAAAAAATCTCCAGAAAAAAAAAACAAAAACCAAAAAAAAAAACCTATATATGTAACATTAGGGGGCTTCCCTGGTAGCAGCATAGCTGGTAAAGAATCTGCCTGCAATGCAGGAGACCCCGGTTCGACTCCTGGGTCGGGAAGTTCCCCTGGAGAAGGGATAGGCTACCCACTTGAGTATTCTTGGGCTTCCCTGGTGGCTCAGACGGCAAAGAATCAGCCTGCAATGCCAGAGATCTGGGTTCAATCCCTGGGTTGGGAAGATCCCCTGGAGAATAAAATGGCAACCCATTCCAGTATCCTTGCCTAGAGAATCCCATGGACAGAGGAGCCTAGTGGGCTATATACAGTCCACAGGGTCGCAAGAGTCGGAAGTGAAATTGATCGCAAAATGACTGAGTGACTAAGCACAGCACAGCACAGCACCTAACATTAGGGGCAACTGAGTAAAGGGTATATGAGAATTCTTTGTATTATCTTTACCAAAAAACTTAAAATTATTCTAAAATCAAAAGGTTTTTATAAAACAATGGTAAAACAAAACTCCATATGCACTGTAACATTTTCTCTGATAAATTTTATTTTCTCTAATTCATTAGAGTTTTTTCTACTTAATAAAAATGTTTTTTATCCCAAGACAAAAAACCCCACACACCATAAGTCTATTAGATACTCTTACACACACATGCACACATACTCTGACAACTGTCTGGAAGAAAATACACCAGAATACACTGAGTACTGGCTTAATTATGAGTGATTTAAGTTTTGCTCACCATACCTTTAACTCTTTACAATGAATATGCATTATTTTTATAATCAGAAAGAAAAGCTTTGCCCTTGAAAAAACTTTACTAACTCTAAAGTACAAAGAATACACAGGAGTCAATAAGTATTTCTCAAAGTTTTCAAAGAGAACTGGACACAGAGATTCTATGCAAAGGAAAGGCTCTGGGTTGAGCCACCTGGGAACCCCTGCCTGCCCCAGGCCATCTCACCCAGGAGATGCAGCAGGAGTGCAGACAGCCCAGCAAGGAAGATGCCCGTCTGGCTTGGTTAACCACAGCATGTCCCATGCTATCTCAACCTCAGAACACATCTTCATGTACATTTTATCTCCCAGAGCACACTTTGGGAAATACCTCCTCCTTAATATAGTTCCCCCAAGGCACTGATTTTCTGGGACCTGCCTCCATGATGTGGTTACTTTTTCTTTCTTTAAGATTATTTTTGATGTGGACCATTTTTAAAGTCTTTATCGAATTTGTTACAATATTGTTTCTGTCTTCTGTTTCGGTTTTTCGGCTGCGAGGCACGTGGCATCTTAGCTCTCTAACCAGGCATCGAACCCGTACCCGCTCCATTGGAAGGTGAAGTCTTGACCATTGGACTGCCAGGGAAGTTCCCAATGATGTGCTTACTTTGAAGCTTGATTTTCTCCTGGAAAAGCCTTTTCTCGGTGGTTTGGAAAGCAGAAACAGAGGTAATCACACGCAGCTTTTCTTTCTGTTTTCATAGTTCTCTTCGAAGGACAGGATGGAATGGCAGATGGTCACCATGAGTCACTCTCAAGGTCACCTCTGCCTGGTGTGTGACAGCCTAATAGCCCCTGCCCCACGACAAACATCTAAGGAACGGTGATGTGAAAACGTCCAGTCCCTTTTCAAGTCACATGATTATCAGTACACACATAGCTTACGCTCAATGAAAACCAACGATGGTGGTCTCCAGAGGACTTCCCTGGTGGTCCAGTGGTTAAGAATCCACCTGCCAATGCAGGGGACATGGGTTCGATTTCTGGTCTCGGAAGATCCCACGTGCCGTGGAGCAACTACGCCGTGTGCCACAACTACTGAGCCTGTGCCCTAGGGCCCTCATGTTTCAACAAGAGTAGCTCCCTCACTGCAATGAGAGAAAGCCCATGTGCAGCAATGAAGACCTAGAGCAGCCAAAAATAAATTAAAAAAAAAAATCTCCAGGAGAAAGAAACCACCACCCAGCAAGACAAAAATGACAAAGTCTGACAATCTTGAGTGCTGGTAGTGCTAGCCCGTTGGCAGGACAGCTGCGGCAATTCCTGCAGGTCCTTTCTGGGCTCTCTTCTGAGCATCGCTGAAACTGAGTTGTAAAGCTTCTATCTTAAACAGCATCCTCAAGGGCCCTGGAAGAATGCTGACAGAGCAGGCTCCTTTCTAGTGCATTTATACCGACCATGAATCTGTGTACGTTGGTGGGGAGGGTGTAACCCAGAACAGCGCTTTAGAAACAAAAACTGCAGCATTTATTGGAGCTGAGGGCTTTCCAGGTGGCTCAAGTGGTCAAGAATTCGATCCCTGGGTCGGGAAGATCCACTGGAGGAGGAAAACTACTCCAGTAATTTTGCCTGGGAAATCCCATGGACAGAGGAGCTTGGCGGGCTACGGTCTGTGGGGTCTCAAAGAGTCAGAAATGACTGAGGGGCTGAGCACTGGAACTGAAGATTCATACACCCGTGATCCAGTAAATCCACCCTGGTCATCTAGAGAAACTCATGCACCCTGGCACCAACCAGTGCAAAAACGTTCACAGTAGCCTTGTTCCTAATAGCCAGAACATAGGAGTAACTCCAATGCCATTGATAAATAGTAGGGTTTCTTTTACATAAAGTTTAAAACCGGGCAAAAGTAAACTACTCTGGGTGCACACAGCCCCATACACAAAAGCAGCAGAACTACAAAGAAAAGTCAGGAAATGATCACAAAAGCCAGAATAGCAGCTGCCTTCAGGGGACAGGTGGGGTTGTGGTCGGGAAGGGGAGAATGGGGGCTTCGGGTGTGATTCAGTGGTCACCACACAGGTTTTCATGATGTCAGTAGCTGTGAAAGCAAACGTTCGTGTGGTAGGCACTTTTCCGTCTGCTTGTTACACTGCATGTTACAGCAACAGAAGCGAAAGAAGCGAGCTAGCTAGTCTCCTTTTGTCATCACAAAAGCCATGGGACTCACTGGGACTTTTCACACAACATGAAGTTATGGGTCAAGGATGAAGAAAAAAAAATGCTCTCCAAGTGCAGGGGAAAAAATCACCAGGAAATACTGCAGCTGCTAAAGATCTTAAAAATGCTGATAAGGAGTTTGAAAAGAGCAGAAATTAAAACAGCTGGGTCAAACCCAGATGTAGGAGGACAGCAGCTTCCATTCATGGCTGCTTAGGGCTGTGACGTTTGCATGACAGGGCAGGTTTCCGTCTATATCAAAGGCATGAGTTTTACTCAGCGCTAAGCATCAAATCATACTTTACTAGTATACTGCCCAGTGTTGGCAGGTTTACACGGGTCACAGAGATGTGGCATGATAGATAGAAATATACACATGCTACTATGTATAAAACAGATGAACAACAAGGACCTACAGGGAACTCTACCTGTAAGGGAAAAGAATCTGAAAAAAGATTCTTATATATATATGAATATATATGTGAATCGCTTTGCTGTACACCTGAAACTACCACAACACTGTAGATCAACTGTACTTGAATAAAAAACAAATGTGTAATAATAAATAAATAAAAGGAAGCTGCAAAAAAATTTTTTTAATCTTTTGAAGGAAGTAAATAATTTCTTGCAGGTGCCGCTCTGCCATAGGTGAAGCAGAGAGTGTACCAATGTGGGTGCCGCTGCCTTGGTACACCACAGGACGAAGGTGGTTTTGTTAATATGAAAGGACGAATGCAGTTGCTTTTAGAAGCTGGTTGGTGAGTGATTCAATGCAGTTGGCTCCCATGAAGATGGATCAAGCAAACTTCAACGCAAAATCAGTTTCCTTTCTTTCCCAAAGTCTCTTCAGAGACCAAGCGGGAACAGGAAATGTCACCCTTTGTATCACTCATGGGTCAGTTCCCTCAGTGTCCAGCAGCCTGAAGAGTAAAACGGGTCCCCGAACCAGACGGCCGAGGATCACACGGACAAGAGGAAACAGCTTGAGGGACAAACTCCTCTCTCTTTTCTCCCCACCCCTGCTCCCCCCAGATCAGGGCATTTCCTAGTATTTGTCCACTGTGCTTTGGACCAAAAGATCCAGACCATAAAGTGTGCCTAGGAGCCTCTGAGCCATTTCTCATGATTCACGATCATATTCACTTACTTGAGTAACAGGGATGCAATTTTTAATCTGCTGTCCTTTTTCTATCCATGAGCAAAGCTAGCCAGCTTATTTATCCCTCGAGAAGTAAAAGCTAATTGCCAGCAGCTCTAAACTGCACAGACAGACCTTGCTTGTACATGGAGCCTTGGTCAGAATGAGACGTGCAGACACACATGGGAGGGGCGCATCCTTTGACCTGATTCGTAGCACATCACTCCCCACTGTTCCTTTGGTTTTATTTCCAGCATTCCCCTGCTAAATGCATTCAACAAATTGACGTAATTTCAGCAGCAAAGGAAGAGCTCCCTGGCTGACAGCCAGGTTCACAGAACCACACTTGCACAAGACCCCAGATCAAAACTATTTTTCTCCTCTTCTTTCTTTTCCTTCCTTCTCTCCCTCCCTCTCTTTCTTTTCTTTCTTTAATACAAAACTAGGGGAAAAGCACCATTTAAAAACAAACAACTTTCAGCATCAACATTCCAGTGGTGATGTTATACCATAGTCTTGCAATATGTTACTTTTGGGAGAAACTGAGTAAAGGCTACATGGGACCTCTCTGTATTATTTCTTTTACATCTACAATAGCTTTATTGAAATATAATTTATATGCCACATCACTTTCCCATTTAAAACATACCATTCATCTGGTTTTGGTATGTTCAGATTTGTGGTACCATCACCACAATCAATTATAAGGACATTTTCATGTCCCCACCCCCCCAAAATGGTACCTATTAACAATTACACTGCCATCCCCCACACCTGAAGCAACCACTCATTTCCTTTGTCTCTACAGAACTGCCTTTTACAGACATTTCACATAAATGGGAGTCATATAACACACGGTCCTTTATCTGATTTCTTTTCTTTATCATCATCTTTTCAAGAATCATCCCTGTACTGTGTGTCAGGGCTTTCTTTTTATTGCCAACTAATGTTCTATTGCAAGGAAACACCACATTTTGTTTATCCGTTCAACAACTGATGGACATTTGGGTTGTTTACACTCTTTGGTTATTATGAATAATGCTCTTACTTATGAACAGTTGTGTAAAAGTGTTTGTGTGAACAGATGTTTTCACTTCTGTATTATTTCAGACAACTGCGTGTGAATCGATAGTTATCTCCAAATAAAAAGTTTAACTGAAAATACCCAAGAAATAGCTCGTGTTGAGGGGGGAAATTCTGGTTAATTTCTCCCCTCTATTTCATAGTCTTTGCTCTAATTTATCATACTACCTTCATAATGTAATTATTTAAAATAATAACAACAGTTCTTAAATGCTGTCAACTATATTAAATGATTACTTGCATCACCTCATCCTGTTTTTACACCATCCCTATTTCATTGTTGCTGAGCCACTTGAGAGTAAGGTGCTGTTGTTCTGTTTGATTTTAAGGAGGTCCTTCAGATTTCTCCATTTTAAACGTACATTTTAATTCCCTATTGTAACTGATGTATTCATTACCTTAGGGGAGATTCTTTAAAATTGTTTAAATATCCAAAAGCGCTTTCCCCAGATGGTTTCAGCATCACGTGCTCATCTGATTCTCATCCCTCTTAGAAGCCATCACCTCTCTAAAAGCTGTAGCAGTCTGTCTTCTGACCTGCCTCCACCCTCCCGCCCCCCCCTCCCCCCGGCCACCCCAAATACGGTTACTCCAGCCTCTGGCTCAGTCTAGGAACTAGGGACTCTGCCCTCCCTCCTTGGCCTGTAGGCAATTTTGGAACCAACTATCATTCTGTGCGCCTGAGGGATGCAGGAAGACATAGCATTGCTCAGTACTTAGATGCTATTCGTGACCCAGGGCATAATCTGGACCAAGTCACGGGAAACATTGGGAAATCCAAATGAGAGACATTCTACAAAAAGACAAACCAGTCATGAAAGATGGAGATGGGCCAAGGGACTCTTCCAGATTCAAGGAGACTACAGACAGGTCAGTTAAAAGCCAACTCCAGATCCCGACAGCCCAGGGGACATCACTGGGACAATGGGGGGAGTTAGGATACCGACTCTACACTAGACTCTGCGGATCAATGCAGAACTTCCTGAATGTGACCACCATGCGTCGTGAGACCACAACCCTCCTCTGAGGAGACGCCTGCATGAGTATTCAGGGGTGCAGGTCATCGTGTCTGCACCTTACTCTCAAATGCTCCCCCAAAATAAAACACGTCTGTGTGTGTATGTATAGAAATGATACAGGAGATACAGGAAATACAGCAAAATATTACCTGGTGAATCTAGGTGAAGAATATACAACATATATTATACCTGCTTCTATTCTGTGGACTTAGAAAAAATACATTAAGAAATAAGTGCAAATATCTCAGGGGAGAAAGACGTGACAATTTTTTAAAAAATGAGTAGATCCTAGTTAAGATAGTTCCTTAAAAAGTTAAGCATAGAATGATGTGACTCAGCAATTTTACTCCTAAGAGAATGTATATCCCCAAGAAAATGAAAACACCTGTCCACACAATAATTTGCATATAAATGTTCAAAGCAGCATTGTTCATAATAGCACAAAGATGGAAACAACCCAAAGGTCCACCAACGGATAAGTAGATAAGCTCTGGCATATCCATACAATGGAATAGTGTTCGATCATAAAAGAAGAAAGAAATTCTGACAAATGTGGGTGAACCTTGAGGACATCATGCTGAGGGAGATAAGCCAGACACGAAAGGACAAATGTGTGTAGGGTCCCACTGACATGAGAGCCCTAGAGTATTACAGTCATACAGACAGGAAGTAGAGTGGTGTCCAGGGGCTGGGGAAGTGGGGGTGGCGGTGAGTGTCTGCATTATGAGTACAGGGCTTCCTTCTGGACTGATGGAAATAATTCTGGAACTAAATAGAAGTGGTGACTGTACAACAACGTGAATGTGAATTGTTCACTTTAAAATGACTGACCTTATGTTACATGAATTTTACTTCAATAAGAAAGGAAAGGTGGACAGAGCAAAGAGGAGGAAGAGGTGATGATTTAGGCAGCAGAGCAGGAACAGAGACACACCTAGAGCAAGATCACGCCCCCGGTCTATGGACCCGACCGGAAACAGAGAGCCAGGTACTCACACAGACCCCAGTGAGCAAGGTGAGGCTGTGTAATTGTGATTTACGCTGATTCCACTATCATGTTCCCAGAGAATTACAGTGCAGTAAGAATTAATTATGGACTTCCCAGGTGGTGCTAGTGGTAAAGAACCTGTCTGCCAACAGAGGAGATGCAAGAGATGCAGGTTCGATCCCTGGGTTGGGAAGATCCTCTGGAGGAGGGCATGGCAACCCACTCCAGTGTTCTTGCCTGGAGAATCCCATGGACAGAGGAACCTGGTGGCCTACGGTCCGTAGGGTCGCAAAGAGTCAGGTTTGACTGAGCGACTGAGCACAGGCACACAATCCAACTGTACCTTTCCCTGAGATGCCTGCACTTAACCGTATGTCCAAAGAATCTGGAGATGAGAGAGTCAAGGAAGAGTAGACAGATAAACCAGGATAAGCCAGGACTATTTACCAGGATAAGCGCCCACTGCCCCTTCCTTGTAAACATTCATCCAACAAGAGAAAGCCTGAGTCTCGAGGAAGATGAAGAGTCTAATCACGAGGACTGTGTAGGCTTGTTCTTGGCACCAGGTGGACAGAGGGAAATGAAAGCATCAATGCTTCTGAGAAAACTGATAGAAATCAGCTGGAGCCCTTATTTCTCCAGAAGGGACTCAGGCTCCAGAGCCACACACTCACCCATCCAGACTTCCCCGAACTGCCCGGCGCCCAGCCTCTTCACCAGCTTGATGGACTCTCGGGGGATCTCCCAGGCATCCTTGTCCCATGGCTTCTGTGGTTTGGGGCTTATGCACGCCTTCTCCAATCTCCGGCACAAGCCATCTGACTGCTCTAATTTCAAAGAGAAAGGAAATGTGGAAAAAGTCGTCCTTTGTATTTTACCAGTATCTACAGAGAAATCTGGAGTATGAGTTTTATCATTTCCAACTCGCCAAGGTCTACAAACTTAAAATGTTTATGGGGGTCTCTTCTGTGTAACCATGACTTGAAATTACTAAATGAAAGACAATTTAAGATGTACTTGATTTGATTCATCAGTAATGCTAATCTGTAAAAATAAAAACAATAAAATGAATAGACAAACACAGGCTGACAGGTTGTCACACTTAACAGACTATAATTTTAATTACTGAGTCCGGATAAACTTCTTCAGGGCACAATGGTGGGAACTTGGTTAGGTCACCAGGGGACCCCCCCTCCCCTCGCCCAGCCTCAGAACAGGGCCAGGGCTCCACAAGTACTCAACACACGCGCAAGATGAATAACTTGATGGGGGTAACAGAGAGGGAAGAAGGACTTACTACTCTAGACTACTTGCTCTTTCCATACTTGGGGACATAAGCAAATTTTATGTGTATTCCCTTAGAGCAGCTTGAAGAAATAAGCAGTAACAACAGCCTCCCACTACAACTGACCTCAAACACAAAGGGAATGAACCTAAAGGCTAGTCATGGGGTCAGCCTAGCAAGGGTGTAGAGCAGACTGGGGACGAAGGACCACTGACTGGCCACTTCTTATTGTTTTGGTGTTATTGCTGTAATTTCTGTTTTCTTTTACCAAGGGTATGTATTACTTATACACACACACACACACACACACGTCTACACTAGGACACAGATCTACAGATCTGCATCCCTAGTCTGGATATTAAAAGATGTGTTGTAAAGTCATGCACTATGTGAAAATAATACTCACTTATAGCTTTGTAATTTTTGAACATTAACTTTTAAACAGCACAAGCTAGATATTCACAAAGATCAAATCTGACTTTGAATGTTTGTGTATGCTCAGCAACTGAGTCGCGTCTGACTCTTTGTGGCCCCATGGACTGTAGCCCGTCAAGCTTCTCAGGGCATGAACTTTCCAAGGCAAGAATATTGGAGTGGGTTGCCATTTCCTCCTCCAGGGGATCTTCCCAACCCAGGAACTGAATCTGTGTCTCTTGTGTCTCCTGCATTGGCAGGTGGATTCTTTACCACTAACACCACTGTTGAATGTATAATTATAGATTTCCTTAGGACCAGTTACAGAATATGATCGTACAACTTTATCCAAAAGAAATATGATGCTTCTTTCTAAAGAGGCTACCAGGAAAACTACTAGAGTTCATCAATGAATTCTGTAAAGTTAAAGGATACAAAAAAATTTTTATATAAGTTTGACATCATATATTTATCACAGCAGATGCATCTTTCTTTTCTTATCGGACCTTGTGTTTTCACTTACTTTGATAATGCTTAATCATGTCGCTGATACAAAGAAAAGTGATTCGTGGGGAGATGTAATAACCCCCATTGTCCAGACTTCTGATTTTGTAGTGCTTAATCACATCACCGTGCACGGGGTCATAGTCTCTGACAGACAGAGAGTAACTTCCTGCAGAGGAAGAAGTACAAGCAAAGATTACACTTATGTTTTGTAAACAAGATTGGCATTACGGGGAGGGAAGTGTTGGGAGTTTGGGATTAGCAGATGCAAACTATGACACATAGGATGGATAAACAACACGGTCCTGCTGTACAGAACAAGGAAGTATATTCAATAACCTGTGATAAACCAGAACAAAGAAGAGTATGAAAAAGACTACATATATGTATAATAGAATCACTTTGCTGAACAGCAGAAATTAACACAACATTGTAAAGAACTACACTTCAATAAAATGAGGTCTGCCTATAATTCTTTTTTAACAGAATTCTAGAATCGTTTCTAAGAACGATTTCCTAAACAGCATTTGATAAGAGGCCTTATGTCACTTCCTACCTTTTAATGTCTCGCTTTCTCTGATAAGGAAAGCTCCAGCGCTGTTCCCTGGGGCCAGAAGCTGCCTTTCTGCATCTTTCCTGGTTATATCCTTGAAAAACCACCTGTGAAGACATATTAACATCCCATGGGTGTTGTAATCCCGGGGAGAAAAAAGATGAAGAAAAAGCAAGAACTCTAGCATGTCACACAGAACCATTCCAGACCACTCCAGGTGAGGACTCACTCTTCAGTTTCCAACGTGTTGACTTTGGCCACATAGTTGCTGGGAATGAAGCCTTCTTTCTTTGTCGAAATGGACCTGGCTTTCCACCACTCTCCGTGCCTGGAATAGAAACCCGCATCAGAAAGGGTTTGTCGGACTTCCCTGGTGGTACAGTGGTTAAGAACCATCTTGTAATGCAAGGGACGTGAATTCAATCCCCTGGTCAGGGAACTAAGATCCCACACGCCATGGGGCAGCCAAGCAAGTGCTTGCGCCTCCAAGAAAGAGCCCATGTGCCACAGCTAAGACTCAACGTGGCCAAAGAAATACATATTATAAAAAGAAAAAAAGGGTTTGTATTCAATGACTCAAGAACTACAAGAGCAGTTGTCTTAAGATGTTTGCCCTGTGGGGTGTGGGACAGTGGGGAAGACCCTGGGACCCCAGAATCCAGGGGAAAAGTTGATGCGTCCTGATGAAATATGAATATGTTTAATGATGGAAGCAAAGGAAAACAGCCTCATGACTGAAGTGTGGGTCTCTGTGTTCAGAGCTGCTGCATAAGAGTTGGTGAAAATAGTTTCCATCTTGCAGGAGCAGAGTTCTTAACTTTCCCGGGGATATCTACAAAATGGGCTTCCCTGGTGACTCAGAGGGTAAAGAATCAGCCTATAATGCAGAAGACCTGGGTTTGATACCTGGGCTGGGAAGATCCCCTGGAGGAGGGCATGGCAAACCACTCCAGTATTCTTGCCTGGAGAATTCCAAGGAGAGAGGAGTCCATGGGGTCACAAAGAGCTGGACACAACTGAACGACTAACACTTTCACTTTTCACACTTACAGAAATGGGAGTCAAGGGAATAAAAGGTCATAGTTCTTATGTTATAAATGCCTTTGTTGAAATAGCTAGTGTCCATAGGCTGATGCCATGGAAAAAAAAAAAATAGAAAACCATAAAACCGTCCCAAGCAGACGAGCCTCATCACCACCTCATGACTCCTGAGAGAGGCATGGAGCCAGGGAAGGGGTTGGGGAGGGAGGAACGGATGGGTCCCCAACGGATGAGCCTCAGCTGTGTTCCCGTCAGGTTCTCACATCCAGACGGGTGTGACCATGTCTCATCCAGCAAGATATGAAGGACAATCACAACTGGCACTAGGCTGTGGGACACTACAAGCCTGTGCCATATTTATAAAACACACACACACACATAAGCCGTTTCTGGCTCACAAGAGAGACACTAAGATATAGAGTTGAAGTAACTTGTCTCGGTCACACAGCGATCACGTGGCAAGGCCAGAATGAGGCTCAAGTTCACACTCAGCCAGTCACGGACAACTTCTCTCAGCCACTCAACACCTTATGCTAAATAACGGTCTCCCTCCTCCAACCAACCAAGGGTCTCCTGTTGGCCGGCCAAGGTGACACTACATGAAGAGTAATAGAATTACTGAAGTTCCTTATTCTCAGTACGGTCCTGAGCCCTGTGAGTCAGTCTGGAGGGGTCAAGAAAACGACGTCCAGGCATCTTCACAGAGGCACTAAGTGCTGAGCAAGGGCTTTCCCCCAGATGACCGCTGCCTTGGCGCCTGGCCTCGATGACTCACACCCAGTTGGACCCATACACTCAGTGTGAATTTGAGGAAAATAACAAAGTAAAAATGGCATTAAAAGAACATGCAGGGACTTCCCTGGTGGTTCAGCGGTTAGGAATCCACCCACCAATGCAGGGGGCACAGTGCGGATCCCGGGTCCAGGAACTTAGATCCCACGTGCCTCGAGGCAACGAAGTGCACACGCCACAACTAGAGAGCCCATGTGCTGCAAATACTGAAGCCCGTTACACTCTAGAGCCCATGCTCTGCAACAAGAGAAGCCACCGCAATAGAAGCCTGTACACTGCAACTAGAGAGTCGCCCCTGCTCACTGCCACTAGAGAAAGCCTGAGAGCAGCAACAAAGACCCAGTGCAGCCAAGGATAAATTTTAAAAACATTTAAAAAACAGAAATGCAAACTCCACATAGATGTAAGCCTCTTAGGCAGCACAGATGGATAAGGAAAGACAATGGTATTTGGTTTCAAAGGAAAAACTCTTGGGAACTGCTCACAGTAAAGCCTAAGAGGAAAATCCCTCTGGCCCTGCTCCTTCTGGCAGCAACAAGGCTGGGGTTCCGTGCTCACCCCCAGAGGGGTGTCTGCCATGCTGTGCTGCTGGCGGCCAAGCCTGGGGAGGGGGGATAGGCTTCGGGACTTGGTGCCATAGAAGAGGGACACCCGGCTGCACTTACTGCTCCAGGACTTTCATCTTTTCCCCTTTCCTGAAGGACAAGTCATCTGGGTGGATGCCATCGTACGGGTACAATGCGATCACGATGTCCCCTTGCTCCTCTGGATCTGAAAATGAAGAAGGCAAGCGAAGACCTTTAAGAATCCATAGCAGAACGTTTAAAATGGATAACCAACAAGGACCGATTGTATGGCACAGGGAACTCTGCTCAATGTCATGTGGCAGCCAGGAGGGGAGGAGAGTTTGGGGGAGAATAGATATATGTTTATGTATGGCTGAGTCATTTCGCTGTTCACCTTCCCTGTTCACAACATTGTTAATCGGCTATACTCCAATACAAAATAAAAAGTTAATACAACACTACAAAATAAAAAGTTAAAAAAAAAAAAAAGAATCCACAGCAGAAATGTTGTAACAGCTTATCATGGGGCACAGAGTGCAGGAATGTACTACAGGCAGCTGGAAAGAAGACCTGTTTTCCTCCCAGAGGGCTCGGGGTCCACGTGGTCCGTGGTTGGCCACATGCTGTACATACTGGTACAAAGTCTATCATCTCAAATCATAGAGACCTATGACCTCAATGACTTCCAGTTCTAGGTTTAAAATATGATACACCTGTGCTCAGAGCAGCATTGTTTACAAAAGCTAAAAGGAGAAAACCATCCGAAGACACTGGGTATACATACCACAGAATAAAGGAAGCAAAATTCTGACACCTGCTACAACATGGATGAATCTTAAAGACATTATGCTAAGTGACATAAATCAGCCACAAAAGGACAAATACCATTTGATTCCACTTAGGCGAGATCCCCAGAGCCGTCAAACTCATAGAGACAGAAAGTAGAATGGTGGGTAGCAGGGGCCGGGAAGATGGGGGGTGGGAGTTTGTGTTTGATGGGCACAGAGTTTGTTTTTGAGATGATGGAAAGTTCATCATCCAAAATGGAGAGATGGATGGATGGAGGTGATGGCTGCACAAAAATGAGTAGGTAGTTAATGCTACCAACCTGAACACTTCCATGGCTAAAATGATAAATTCTATGTTATGTCTATTTTTCCACAATTAAAAAAAATTCGGAGACACATAGTTTTTCAAGGCAGAAGCCTAGTGTGTCTCCCTTTGCCTGGCAAAACAATAAAACTATCCTTTTCTACTTCACCCTGCCACCCGCACCCCCAAAATCAACAAAAACATCCAGGACAACTACTTTACAGAGACTCGAACAGTAAAGAAAAGAAACTACCATGACATTATGAAAACATACCTTTAGCTTGAAACCTCTGTCCTGGTAAAAGCTGAGAGTCTGCAATCTAAGAGAGAATATTTGTTAGAAAAATATTTTCTATGTTTAGTGTTTTATGCTTACATTCACACTGTATGTTATGTCATTTTCGAACAGAAGCAAATAGGGTTTAGATTTGTTAATTTATTAAGCCAGAAAGAAGAGGAGCACAGAGAACAGTCCTGCGGAGCTGTGTTCCAATCCCTGCCCCCCGGCCCGACCATCGAAGGGCTTTTCCTTCTTCAGCAGCCACTGGCCTGGGGGCAACAGGACATGTCCAGGGCTCTGAGCCGCTGCTGATCCAATCGGCACCCTCCCCCTGATTCGGTACCAGAGCCCGAATATCCTTGGGGGTGGCGGTTTGCCCAGCTCCATGGTGATGCTTCCCAATTCTCTAGCCTTCTATGCAGATGGCAAGCAGTTGAGGCTTTGGGATTGGCTTTCTTATTCCCTGGCCGCCTTCTTTCTGCCCAGAAGCAGGTGATGAGCTGGGCTTTCAGCAGCCATGGATATCAGTGACCACAGACCCCAGAGCAAAAGATGGAGAGAAGTCCTGGGGGTCACCCGGGTCCTTGGTGGCCTTGTGGAAGTGCCACGCATGCCAGGACTGCTGATCTTCACTTTTCCCAGACTTGTTTTAAAAGCTGCGGTAAGGGCTTGGTCACTGGCAGCTGAGAACAAGTCCTAACAGATCCAGGCTTCCTGTGGCTGACCCTGATTCCGCTATGGGGACAGATGGCATCCCTGTTATTTTAGCTTGGAGCTGAATGATCAGGAAGGACCTGGTGGTACAAAAGGCCACCCCAGTCACCTTGGAAATCAAATTCCTTTTTCCTCCATTGACATGGGGAGGATGTGTGAGACTTCCCGGGCTTCATCATGTTTCTCTTTGATTAACGTAATCGAATGGAATATGGACCAAAACAGCTTGTACTGAAATTTAAATTTGAAATGGAAGTCAGCCCATCAAATCTCCAGGGGCGGGGGCAGGAGGTGGGGAGCAGGGGATTATGTTTTTCTGGTTCAGAAACTCTTGGCTCCGGATGATCTTTCAATACTTATTTCAAGGAGTTCTATATAGATTTTTAAACTCATTCAGATTTGCATAATTAGAATGTATGATCAATTTTAAAGGAGTGAGAGGAAACAATTAGAAGATGAGAGACTGATTAAATCATTTTGAAAGCAGCAAGCTGATTTTCAAATATCAGAGCCCTTAATTGACAAATGATGGAACACACTCTTCAGAAGGACAAAACACGTGTACAGAACTCATTTGTCACCACTCTTCTCCTCTAAAATGTCTTTTCCTTAGAGTGTTGTTGAATTCGTGTCAGTTCAGCCTTGGTAATCAATCCAGGGGTGTGTTTTGGGCACATCTGGCTGGAACTGAATGTTATCCATGGAATAAGGCCCAACTGCCCAGTTCACAAACCAGGGCACCTGTGACCACAGAAGGCGGAGTGCATTGCGCTCCAGGGGTGCGTGAGGGAACTGAGAGATTTCAAACATGCTTCCTACTTCTGCTTTCTAACTTAACTTTTAACCTCCTTTACTCTTACCAAGAGGAAAAATGGTGCGTATGTTTGTACTGGTCTCCTTTGCTTTTCTGAATGAAGGACATCTTCTTTCATTACATTAAAAAAAAATCTACAGCACATGACACTAGAAAAAGTCAGGTCCTTTTTATGACATCTTTGAAGTCTATAATGAGAAAATTACCTGTGACTCCAAGTCTTTGTATCATTTCATTTTCAGTTAGTCATATTTCCATAGCATAGCTCCACATCTATACCTATTTATGTGATGTGTTTTTGAATATTATATTTATAGGTATTTATAACTAAATTTTAAAAGTTATTAATAATCTTGTACATTTTGAGTTTCTGTATGTAAAATCACAATGTTTTTCAAAATTTTTCTTTATTTTTGGCTGTGCTGGGTCTTCATTGCTGCGCACGGGCTTTCTTTAGTTACAGGGCTACAGTCTAGTGGTAGTGTACAGGCTTCTCATCGCAGTGGCTTCTCTTGAGCGCGGGTTCTAGGACACACAGGCTTAATTGCCCTGTGGCATGGGGGTCCTTCTGGACAGGGGATCAAATCCATGTCCGCTGCATTGGCAGGAGGACTCTTAACCAGTGACCACCAGGGAAGTCCACAACGTTTTTCTCAAATTTCTTTTTTGGTTGTGCACCACAGCCTATGGGATCTTAGTTCCCCAGCTGGGGATCAAACACTTGCCCCCTGCATTGGAAGCATAGAGTCTTAAAACCTGGACTGCCAGAGAAGTCCCTAAAATTATAACATTAATTTATCTGTCTAGAAATATCATGTAGGGAATTAACAGCATAATGTATTCATTCTTCATCTCTACTTTTTTGCAAGAATACCAACACCGACTTACAATCTCAACAATGACATGTGACCTTGACACACACCATACCTTCAGGATAAGGGGGAATGTGGGGGAGGGGGCTGGTAGAGGGTGTGACAACAATAATATACTTCTAGAATGCCAAGGCATTTAAAAACATGTCAGATTAGAGAAACAATGAAAACTCTTAATGAAGGCATTTGGACTAATGTGGAATAAGCTGCTTTCAGCTTAAACGCTGAAACACTGGTTTCCATAAAAACCATGCAATGGGGGATGTACATAATATATACAGTGAGCAAACAGAAAGGACCTAAGATCCGAAGTAAAGTGCATTTAAGGTTGTAATTATCCAAGGCTCTGTTTCTTCCATGAAATGTGGTATTAGTTCTTTGCCAAGCATTTCTCAAATGCATCAGAGACCACATCCATCATGTAAAATTGCTGGTACAGATATTTGTCCTAGGTTAGAAGGCAGAATTAGTTGCCTTTTTCTAAATTTTTTAATTCTCTATAATAAGTCAAGACAATTTCAGTGTTCGTACTAGTTTGGATTAATTGAAGAACAACATGATGGGATAAAGTATGATGGCTACCCTGGTGGCTTAGCGGTAAAAAATATGCCTGCCAACGTGGGAGACGCAGGTTCGATCCCTGGGTCAGGAAGATCCCCTGAAGAAGGAAATGGCAACCCACTCCAGTATTTTTGCCTGGGAAATCTCATGGACAGAGGAGCCTGGTGGGCTACGGTCCATGGGGTCTCAAAGAGCTGGACATGACTGGGAGACTAAACAACAACAACATCTATCAAAGGGCATATTAGCACCTATTTTGGCTTCCGACTTGAATTCAGCATTTCCTTATGCTTCCAGACCACTAATCTTATTGCCCATCCTAAGTCACACAAGCTCATATACATGTCTTTACATGTAAAGAGAGGGTATTTGTACCAGTAACAGGAAAGGTGATAATCGCCACACATAGGAAGGTGACAAAGGCCCCTTTATTGTACATTAAGTGGCCTGGTTGTCTCAAATATATTTATAAACTCTTTAAAGGATTAAATTACAAAGTATATCAAAAATTATTTGAGGCCCAAGTAATTAACATGATTTTTTTTTTTTTTTTTTTTTTGGCATGCACATGGTACAGATTTGGAGTTTAAATTACGCAGCCATGCTTTGATCCTGCCGTGGGAATGCTCCCCTGAGACTATCTACTTACTGGCCTTTGGTGTTTATTGGACGTTGGATCTCTCACATAAATAGTTCGGTCAGTATTACGTACTGGTTGCGTCTTCAAATCTACTCCATCGTCATTCAGATTGTCTTTCCTTTTTGACTTTATACATCCCATAGTTCCTGTTGGAATACAAAAGCAATGGCATCATTTTACCATTTCAGAACTGGCTTCCAGCCACCGAAGTCTCTCCATTAATAAAGAGAACGTGACAGCGACCGACTCAACGACAACAACAAATACACTTCTATTCTTCATCGTTGATGATTTAACCAAGTCAAAAAGGTGAAGACTGTTCACAAGCCAGGTGTTTGTTCATAATCTGTTCACTCATTCATTCAACAACAATTTATTGAGCATCAGTTTTATGTCAGCATAAATTCCTGCCCTGAAGACTCTCTTTTCTTGTGGTGAAGATGCATGAATTAAAATAACAATGCAATGTGGCTGGTCTATGACAGAGGATGCACAGGACACAGGAAAGGACATTGACCTCAGGCAAGAGGAAAAGGATGTGGGCAGGGAAGAGTCCTGATGGAAATGCTTTGAGTCAGAATGGAAGTGATGTCAGCTAGGTGGCAGAGTCAGTAAAGGGATTCCAGGAAAAGAGAACTTCACATGCACAGTACTGGCCCCGGGAACACAGCCCCTTCGGGGAACTAGTTCAAGTCTAATGCTTCAGGGAACAAGTAGGGAAGTCCAGGAGTTGGGCTGGAGGGGGAGGCATGGCTGAAGACGAATGTCACTGTGCAAGGTGAAGTGAGGGGACCTGGGGCTTCAAAGGCAAACAGGATGAAGAGCCAAGAAGCATAAAGGGTAGCTCCAACCTTACGTGGCTTGGGGCCTCAGGCAATGGCGGTGGCCTTCACGGAGACTGGAAATCAAAGAAGAGACACAGGTATGGAGAAAAGATGCTTGTAGGAACATCCACACGATCACATCTGTAGACTTCCCAGTAAGACGTGTGAGTGTGGAAAACAGGAGAGATGTCAGAGCCAGAGGCACAGAGGGTGCCACCAGCCACCCTAAGGCCTCAGGAAAGACCCCTGACAGAAGGGGGCTTGGGCACAACCAGTGAGACAGATGGAACCACCCTTCTAAAGGCTAAACTCTTATCTGTCTATTCAGTTATACTAGGATGTGTAGCTGCTGCTGCTGCTGCTGCTGCTAAGTCGCTTCAGTCGTGTCCGACTCTGTGCGACCCCATAGACGGCAGCCCACCAGGCTCCGCCGTCCCTGGGATTCTCCAGGCAAGAATACTGGAGTGGGTTGCCATTTCCTTCTCCAGTGCATGAAAGGGAAAAGTGAAAGTGAAGTCGCTCAGTTGTCCGACTCTTAGCGACCCCGTGGACTGTAGCCTACCAGGCTCCTCTGTCCATGGGATTTTCCAGGCAAGAGTACTGGAGTGGGGTGCCATTGCCTTCTCCAGGATGTGTAGAGCGCCACCCAAAGCAAACTGGAAACTTTAGATCTAAAAGTGACTTTAAAACTGAAATCGGATATGACTATTCCTCACAGCACAGCCTCACAGTCAAATTTATACATTAAAAACAGAACAAAATCTGTTACGCACTCCACTACAAGGAACCCAAAGGCACACGAGAATTGCCTAGGTTCACAGAGCAGATTCCCTGGACACAGTCCAGAAGTTCTCCCGGGGCACAGAGGGGTGGGTGCTCTGCTGTGACCGTCATTCTCAGGCACTGCCAAAGGGGACCCCTGCCCAGAAAGTCACAGAACAAGGACGGTTTCACGTGGGGAAGGCGGGTGATGGGAGCTTGGAACACCTCCTAGAGGAGGAATGGGTCAAAAAAGCCTCAGGCTTTTGCCCTGGGTTGGCCTGCCTTTGGTCCTACAGGCCTCGGCAACCACCACCTTGTTTATCGTCTCATTGGCTGACGTAGGAAGCCTCTGAGGAAGGTCACGCCTCTTTCTGAAACTAGCGAGCTATAGTTCCCAAAATAAAGGGGAAGCAAGTACTTCTCTGACTCAAAACAGCACGGTATTTTTTTTTTTTCTTTCATACGCTAAAGTTTCTGAAATGGGATGGGTTTTTTAGTTGATCTGTAAATAAATAAGGGAGTTCTTTTTTGACCCGTCCCACCTCCACCCCTACTCCTACTCTCCAAAAAAATGTGTTTTTAACTTATTCACATTAAAGTTGGGCTGCATGAAGGAGGGAAGTCGGTATTGGAAAAGGCCAATGTTAGTGGACCCCAATGGCTCCCTGAGCTGCGAGGGGAGTAGCCTGCTGGGTCCCCAGGACACACGCACCCCTGGTTGTGTGCACCTCTCCCCAAGATGTTTCCTGGGAGCCCACTTTTCTCCCCAGACCCTCCCTGGCTCCAACACACTCCAGTTCTGTCTTTTTTCCAGATCTGGACCCAAATGTTACCTCCTCAACAGGTCTTCTGAAGCAGACAGGCCGGGCTCCCAGCCTGCTTCTTCTCTGAGGTACCACTCAGAGCAGGTGCTCCTGGAGGGTTCGTGGAAAGAAGGGATGGACCAAGCGCTCAGGCTGCTGCACTCTGGGCTTCCAGTGTGCTCATCCCAGCCCCTCCCGCTCCAGACAGGCAAGGAAAGGGAAAGGGGCCATCCCCGCCCCAGCCATTGTTGTTGTATTGGAGACAGAGGCATAGAGACCTGTAGAACTAACTACTAGTTCATAGGAAACACAGGTTAAAGGATCAAAATAATCAGACAGGTCCATGATGTGTCAAAAGGTGGGAACTTCAGAAGTATTCCCTGAATGAGCTTTGAATGAATAGGTGAGTGGGAGAGGACACATGGGTGGATCATTGGAGATATCTGAATACATGTGGACGTGATCCTTGGGAATCATGTGGTTCATTGGTGTGATGATGGTACTGTGGTCATGCAGGAGAAGGTCCACATCTGAGGAGATGCTCGTGAGGCGGGTAGGGATGTGGGCTCAGGGTATCTGCCAACTGTCAACATTTCCACCAAAATGAAAGAGAAAGGGGGGACACGGGAGCAAGAGGAGGGGACAAATGTGGCAAAATAGTTTAAAAAAAAACTAGTGACTCGAGGTGAGGATGTCCTCTGAAGGGGTGATGGTGATCATCTGAGGGCAGTGACCATGGGAAGGAAGACAGAGAATGAAAATTAAAAGCAGGAGGATGTGTGAGGGGGTGGTCTAATCTGAAGATTATTATTTATTTATGCATATTTCATGATTTCCTCCTCCCCCGGCACATGGGCTTCCCTGGTGGCTCAGATGATAAAGAATCCACCTGCAGTGCAGGAGACCTGAGTTCGATCCCTGGGTCGGGACGTTCCCCTGGAGAAGGGAATGGCAACCCACTCCAGTATTCTTGCCTGGAAAATTCCAAGGACAGGGGAGCCTGGCGAGCTACAGTCCATGGCGCCACAAAGAGTCCGATATGACTGAGTGACTTTCACTTTTCATCACATAGATAATTGAGAGCCCCATGTGCACACTGGAGAGGAAGACCCTAACCCACTAGCACTGAGCTTTGAGTTTGGGTTCCTGCAGTTCAAACGTTCCAGCCAAAGAGCTCAGATAGCATCCTGTTGCATCAGAGGATGAACAGCACCAGGTCTTCAATTCTTTTCACTGCGCCACAGTACCAGAAAAACACAAAACCCAGTGCACCCCCAACAAAAACTGAGAGCCCAGTTACGTGTTTGCAAGTGATAGGAGCAATGCTTTATAAGGATTTACACCTTAGTATTTATTTTTCAATTAAAATCTGTAATTTTCTGAGCATCTCATCTAATCCTCGAAGAAACCCCATGACCCAGGTATTATTAATCCCATTTTACAGAGGAGTAGATGGAGGCATGGAGAGATTACATGACTGGCCTCAAACCATCGCACAAGTGAATGGTGGACTCACATAGCTTTCACCTGAAGTATGTGCTTTTTTTTCTTACCCTTTTGCCAAAAAAATGGCTATTTTGAAACATGTGTTTTATCTCGTTATTAATGATGCTGAAGACACTGTTTTTTATAGCCTGCTTCTTTCTCAAAAAGGATTTGAAATGCTTTTACCAAAAAGTGAGTTTAAGAAACTGGAAACAGAAAACTCTAGGTGAGGAAAGGAAGAGAATGCAAATGTGGATCCAGATTTGCAGTTCGAGCTTTCCGGCAGGAAGAGCCAGAGCCGGCATCACAGGGCGCTGTCCTGGGAAAG
Organism: Giraffa tippelskirchi; assembly: GCF_054371585.1. Classification (NCBI taxonomy): domain Eukaryota; kingdom Metazoa; phylum Chordata; class Mammalia; order Artiodactyla; family Giraffidae; genus Giraffa; species Giraffa tippelskirchi. Next base: position 54,529,783 of record NC_137280.1, read on the forward strand.
AGGAAGCTGACCTCGGTCCACGCTGGACGAGGACACACTGGCATAAAATTTCTAAAGTTTCATAGGATGGGCTTCACATAAAGTGCTGTCGGCAATGTCTTCGATATTTCTTTTTTAACAGTAAATGAAAGTACATTTTACATGTGGACTTGGTTGTTGTTCAGTTGCTCAGTCGTGTCTGATTCTTTGTGATCCCATGGACTGCAGTGCACCAGGCCTCCCTGTCCTTCACCATCTCCCGGAGTTTGCTCAAACTCATGTCCATTGAGTCAGTGATGCCATCCAACCATCTCATCCTCTGTTGACCCCTTCTCCTCCTGCTCTCAATCTTTCCCAGCAGATCTGAATTAATCATAATAATACCTGAGGGTCTGACATGCAAATACAACCCTAGGATGTTGTTCATTATAGAAGTTCAAGTAGATGATCTAACCAAACACAGACAGTAGGCGACCCTCTGTCACAAAGGGACCTCCACCAACATATCCAGAAAACAGGATTGGGCGACTTTTCTGTCCAGACGTTCACTGGGGCAAATATCCATTAGCGGTGCCTCATCCTTACTGAAGGGCCTTCGAATACTAAAATCTTTGTTTAAAAAAGAAAAACCCGAAGAAACTCTGGGATAAAAGGCTAATTATGACTCCTCATTTATCACTGGGCTGCTCATGGTCAGACCCACAGTTATCCAGATGCTCAGCAAGGAAGCAGCTGTCCAGCTGGAATTCCACTTCTGAGAGGTTGTTCTTTTTTCTCTCTCTCCAGCTTTTTTTTTTTTTTAACAATCTTATTGATGTATTGGCTTTGCTGGGTTTTCGTTGTGGCATGCGGGACTCTCTAGTTGTGGTGCTTGGGCTTAGTTGCCTTGTGGCATGTGGGATCCTAGCTTCCCGAACGGGGCTCAAACCCCTGTCCTCTGCATTGGAGGGTAGATTCTTTACCAGTGGATCAGCAGGGAAGTCTCTCTCTCCAGCTTTATTGAGATATACTCAACATATATCATTGTATATATTGGTAGGTACAATGTGATGATTTGATATACTTATATATTGTGAAATGATTACCTCAAGACAGTTAACACATTGATCACTTCACATTTTTAGGGGTTTTTGTTGTTGTTTGTTTGTTTTTATGGTGAAAACTTGTAGAGAATTTGTTCTTTAGATATGCTTACACAGAGCACAAGGATGTTCATACTGGTGTTATTTATGTGACAGACACAGACAAACTAGATGTCCATCAATAGGGGTTGTGTTGTGTGTTAGTTGTTCAGTCATGTCTGACTCTTTGTGACCCCATGGACTATAGCCTGCCAGGCTCCTCTGTCTATTTCATTCTCCAGGCAAGAATACTGGAGTGGGTTGCCATTCCCTGCTCCAGGGGATCTTCCCAACCCAGGAATTGAACCCAGGTTTCCTACACTGCAGGCAGATTCTTTACCGTCTAAGCCATCAGGTAAGCCTGATAGGGGAGAATTCATTAAATTAGGCCAAACTAACATATTATATCACATGGATCACAGCCTTGTCTAACTCAGTGAAACTAAGCCATGCCATGTAGGGCCATCCAAGATGGACGGGTCATGGTGGAGAGTTCTGACAAAATGTGGTCCCCTGGAGAAGGGAATGGCAAACCACTTCAGTATTCTTGCCTTGAGAACCCCATGAACAGTATGAAAGCAGGAGGAGAAGGGGACGACAGAAGATGAGATGGTTGGATGGCATTACCGACTCAATGGACATGAGTTTGGGTAAACTCCAGGAGTTGGTGATGGACAGGAAGGCCTGGCATGCTGCAGTCCATGGGGCTGCAAAGAGTTGGACACAACTGAGCGACTGAACTGAACTGAACATATTATAAGAGTGAGGTGGGTTAAAAAGAGAAATTTGCATAACTTGGATGCTCTTGATCACCAATCATTATTAATTGAAAAAACTTCATATATATACATCAATTTATGTAATCAATAAGCACACACACATACATACACACACACACACATACATGCACACACACACACACATCCATGTATATTTAATGTGCACAGAAAAGAATCTGAAAGGACCCCACCATCATGTTGCTTAGGTTCTGAAGTCCACTTGAAAGGTGCAATAGCCCATATAGAAATTTTCTCTTAAAAATGTCTAAAGAAGGGAGTTTCCTGGTGGCCTAGTGGTTAGGATTTGGTGCTGTCACTGTGGTCACCCGAGTTCCATCCCTGGTCCAGGAACTGAGATCCCACAAGCCCCACGGTGCAGCCAAAATATATATATTTTTAAAAATTCCTAAGGAAGACACCACAATTTGCAAAGTATTTTGGAGAAAAGAACTGTGAAGTTATATTGCTAAACTCAAATCCTGCATCCCTCAATTATTAACTGTGTGATCTTGGCAAGCAACTTAACCTCTGCGCTTCAGTTTCCTTCTGAAAACAATGGAGATCACTTCATCTAGCTAATCAGTTTGTTATGAGGGTGATGTCCCTTAAATCAGTAATATTTATCAAGTGCTTAGAAGTGTACGTAAGCAGCACATGCTGCTGCTGCTGCTGCTAAGTCACTTTAGTCGTGTCCGACTCTGTGCGACCCCATAGACAGCAGCCCACCAGGCTCCCCCATTCCTGGGATTCTCCAGGCAAGAACACTGGAGTGGGTAAGCAGCACATAGTAAGAGCTATATACATCTCTGCTAAATAACACAAAAATAAATGCAGCCCAAAGTCTAGGTTTCCCTCCATCACTGGGAGAGAGAGAATCCGTGATGAGAAGCATAAGGAAACCCAGTCTCACCCCAAAGAGGGACCCACAGCAGCACACCTCCCGTCTCAGTTTCGGGCTGGCACATGCCCTACGTACCCCTTCTAAATGGAGCTTTTCTCCCCTCTTCCTCCTCCTCTCTGTTATGCAAGGTACCCTAGACGCCAGGTCACTCTGTTGTCCAGTTTTGTTTTTTTTTTAAATTATTTATTTTTGGCTGTGCTGAGTCTTTGTGGCTGCGTGGGCTTTTCTCTAGCTGCTGGGAGCTGGGGCCAGTCTCTAGTTGCCGGGCTCAGGCTTCTCACTGCGGTGGCTTCTCCTGTTGTGGGCGCTCAGACTTTAGCAGTTGCAGCTTGAGGGCTCAGTAGTTGTAGCTCCTGGGCTCCAGAGCACAGGCTTAATAGTTGTGGTACATGGGCTTAGTAGCTACGCAGCATGTGGGATCTTCCTTGAACAGGGATTGAATCCATGTCTCCTGCATTGGCAGGTAAATCCTTTACCACTGAGCCACCAGGGAAGCCCTGTTGTCCACTTTTATAACATGATGATATGAACATAAATGTGTGTATTCAATTCAGTTCAGTTGTGTCTGACTCTCTGTGACCCCATCGAACGCAGCACACCAGGTTTCCCTATCCATCACCAACTCCTGGAGCTTACTCAAATTCATGTCCATCGAGTCGGTGATGCCATCCAGCCATCTCACCCTCTGTCATCCCCTTCTCCTCCTGCCTTCAATCTTTCTCAGCATCAGAGTCTTTTCCAATGAGTGAGCTCTTGACATCAGATGGCCAAAGTATTGGAGTTTCAGTTTCATCATCAGTCCTTCCAATGAATATTCAGGACTGATTTCCTTTAGGATGGACTGGTTGGATCTCCTTGCAGTCCAAGGGACTCTCCAGAGTGTTCTCCAACACCACAGCTCAAAAGCATCTATTCTTCGGTGCTCAGCTTTCTTTATAGTCCAACTCTCACATCCATATAAGACTACTAGAAAAACCATAGCTTTGACTAGACAGACCTTTGAGGGGAAGGAATTCTGCAGTGAAAGAGGTTCCTGAGCTTGGATTTATATAATATATACTTCAGGTAATATTTTGTTTTTCACCATAAGTTTCACAAGTTTAAAAGATATTCCATCAGGTCTACTTCAGCCTGAAGTTCAAACAAATTCACCTCTCGGCTATAGAAAGATTTTTAAATCACCAATTTCTCCTATTCTGAGAGCTAAAAGAAATAAAAACAGGAAATTGGATTGCCACTTCCCCTGTAAAATCTGAATCCACGTTTTAAGAGCTATTTCACACATTTATGTTCACAATCCTAGATCTTAAAATCGAGAAACAAAGGAATTAGAATTTAACCCCTGAGAACCTAAATTTCTTGCCTTTACAAAGTGCTACCAAAGAAATTGGTTTTTTTGCTTTGTTTTGTTTTTATTATGACTTAGCATTTTCTTTTTATGATGACCGATGTATTTGCTTCCTTTAAAGACCGATGCCTTTATCCCAGCAGTCACACAGAAACCCAACAAAAACTTTTTTTTTTCACTTCACCACAACTTCTCAGACTGAATGTGTACATTTGCACTGCGTTTTCCCAGGAGCTAGTGAATAAGGCATCCAGAGGTTCTAAGTCCCCCTCCTGCCCTCTTTGGCCTGACCTTGCGAAATATAAGTGATCATTCTGGAGTGACCAGAAGCATCTTTAGGGCAGGAGACAGACAGCAAGTGGGAGATGAGAGGAAGATGAGGACTTGCTCGCTCTGTGGCTGGCACAGTGCAGACCAGGAAGACACTACCAGAGATGGACCCATGCCTGGTGATCAAAGGTCCATGTCAAAGTGGACCTGAGCCCAATGGCCTTGGAGCTGCACTTCCAACCACCCAAGGCCTCTTGCCTGACCATGCAGGGAGTTCACCTCCAGAAGAGCTGAGCAAGGGAGCCTCAGAAGAGAAAGGAAGCCCCAGGAACATAGGGATGGGTGCTGACGATCCCAGACAAAAGTGGTTTTGAGCTTCCAAAGCAGGTTGAGCTTGCTTCCAAGGTCATTCACAGGGACTCGTCCCCAAGACAATTCTTATCTGGGCAATCTGGTACTGGTTACGTAGCTTGAGACATGTACCTTGCCCGCCCAGACAGAAACCATTCAGATGACCTTTGACTGTTTTCCTTTTTCCTTTCCTTTCAAGAATGAGACTTTGGAGGCTTTTTTTAGAGATGCAAAGCCCAGGGAGGAGTTGGGATCTTTTCCCCAAACTGCTTATAAGAGAGAAAGAGGTCAGAAAAGCCTCCTGGGTGTCCTGGGGGAGGAAGGGGACAGAAGAGGAGGAAGCATCAGAACTCAACTCCACGACCAGCACCATCAATTCCAACTTAAGTAGTTGTCTTTCTCTACTATAAAGCCCCCCACTAAGGTTTAAATCACTTCAGACCGACATTACCTTTTGAACAAAGGTCCATGTAGTCAAAACTATGGTTTTTCCAGTAGTCATGTACAGATGTGAAAGCTGGACCATAAAGAAGGCTGAGTGCCCAAGAATTGATGTCTTTGAACTATGATGCTGGAGAAGGCACTTGAGAGTCCCTTGGACAGCAAGGAGATCAAACCAGTCAATCCTAAAGGAAATCAACCCTGAATACTCATTGGAAGGACTGATGCTGAAGCTCCAATACTTTGGCCACCTGATGTGAAGAGCCGACTCATAGGAAAAGACCCTGATACTGGGAAAGATTTAGGGCAGGAGGAGAAGGGGATGACAGAGGACAAGATGGTTGGATGGCATCACCGACTCAATGGACATGAGTTTGTGCAAATTCTGGGAGACAGAGAAGGACAGAGGAGCCTGGTGTGCTGCAGTCTATGGGTCGGACATGACTTAGTGACTGAACAACAATAGGAGGCATTTCCATGTGTACTAATATCATCCATTTGCTTGAGGTGGGGGGGGGTGGCTTCTTTCTCCCCAAATAACACAAGAGCAACCTGCATCTATCTACATCTTGGAAGAGAGCAGAAGAAACAAGAAGGATAACTCTTATCTTGAAGGTGTAGAGTCATGATGGAAAAGAGACTGTTTAAAATGGAAATGATTTGACCCCTGTTGGTCAACTTAAGGTTGTTTTCCCACCTGCTGCTCCTCAGAGCACTGGAGAGAGAAGAGTTAGACAATATGAAGGTTTCTATTCCCTCCTTTTTCCTTCCCTCCTTTTTTTTTTTTGCACTGTTGAACTGCAGCATGCAAAATCTGCAAGCCTGTTTCACACAAGATGCATAAGTTTCCGGAATTAGAGGGTGGTGATGGTTTTACAACTCATGAGTATACTAAAAGTGTATCAATTAAAAATTAATTTAAAAAATCCCCTCCCTCTCCCATGCTGAAATGAGAGACCCAGTGCATTACAACTGATTCCCTCTTCATTAACTCTTCTTCAAGCCTTTGTAATCAAAATCTGATCCATTTTAATTTACCTCATGTTTGCTGATATCTTTATCCAGTTTGAAACCATTTCTTTATTTTGTGCTTTAAGACTCAGGTGCGGCCTCAGGAAGACCCAGGGATCGGGCAATGAACTATAACATGAATGTGTGGCATAAAAATGTGAACCTAACCTGACACAGAGATCTTTTGAAACAGCAGTCAAATACGAAAGACAGCAAATTGCGTTTTGGGAACTTTAATAACCTGGTACAATTTTTATCACTACATTAATTAGGGTGTGTCCAGAAAAGAAATGTAAGACAGTTTCAGAGGTGGATGAAGTTCAAACACCTGGAGGTTTGGCGTCCAGCACAGAGAAAGTGGAAGAGAAATCTAGCTCTTGCCTGGAAGAGAGTGGAGAAGTGACAGAGGTGTGGGGAAGTTAGGAATCCGGTGTCTAGCTGCAGGTCTGGCCTGGACGGTCCTGTAGTTATGGACAAGACTAAGCCGATCTCAGGATTCTAATCTCCTCACCAAGAAATGAAATCAGTGGGCATGGCAGGAGAGAGTATGTGACAGTCTTCACCTTGACAGAATGTAACAAGGGCCTTTAAAATGTATCCACTTCTCAACACAACACCCACACCTCTGGCCATAAGAGATTTCTAAGAAAATAACTGGGTAGTTACACAAAACTCTTAAGCAAGGGATTTTTATTGTGAGACTGTTTGTATTATAATACCATCCAATCAGAAATAGACTTGTTTGACATGGAAGAAACCTAAGTGTCCATCAACAGACAAATGAATAAAGATGTGGTACACATGTATATATATATATATATATATACACCATATATATGCAAGTGGAATATTATATGTATACAATAGAATATTACTCAACCATAAAAAGTATGAAATAATGTCATTTACAGCAACATAAATGGACCTAGAGATGATCATACTAAGTGAAGTAAGCCAGGCAGAGACAGAAAAATGTCATACATCATTTATATGTGTAATCTAAAAAAATAACACAAATGAACTTATTTACAAAACAGAAAAAGACAGACATAGAAAACAAACTTTAAGGTTAACAAAGAAGAAAGGTGATGGAGAGACAAATTAGGAGTTTGGGAGTAACATATACACACTACTGTGTATAAAATAGATAATCAATTGGACCTACTGTATAGCATAGGGAACTATACTCAGTATTTTGAAATAACTTATAATGAAAGAGAATGTAAATATAGACTATATAGTCATATGTCGCTGTCATTTAGTTGCTAAGTTGTGTCTGACTGTTTGCGACCTCATGGACTACAGCCCACCAGGCTCCTCAGTCCATGGGATTTTCCAGGCAAGAATACTGGAGTGGGTTGTGGTTTCCATTTGCAGGGTATCTTCCTGACCCAGGGATAGAACCCGTGTCTTCTGCATTGGTAGGTGGATTCTTTGCCACTAAGCCACCAGGCAAGCCCATATATATGTGTGTGTATGTGTGTGTGTAAAACTATATATAACTGAATCATTTTGCTGTACACCTGAAACTAACACAACATGGTAAATTAATTATACTTCAATTAAAAAAATAAATTAAAAAAAAAAGAAAAACAGACTTGTTTGCAGATAATAGGTTATTGGTTAAATAAATGGAGACTAGCTCTTGAGATTCATTTCACCCAAAACCAATTCTCTGAGGATTTTCACCTTACAAGATGATAAATTTACCAAATTTTGTATCTTTTAACTCTTTGTGTATATAATTTCATCTTTGATGTGATGTTTTAACAGCTTAAGTTTATTGCTGGTGGGTGTTAGTATTCAGTAGCTTAAGGGTATAATAATTATTATCCAATGTAATTGTTTTAAAACCTTTTGAAGATTTCTATGAAGCTTTTTTAAAGGAATGTTCTGTTTTTAGAAACTAAGAATTGTCCAGTCTTCTTAGAACTATGTTAGCCTTGTGTGTGCGTGCTCAGTCGTTCAATAGTCTCCGACTCTGCAACCCCATGGACTGTAGCCTACCGGGCTCCTCTGTTCATGGGATTTTCCAGCCAAGAACACTGGAGTGGGCTACCATATTAGCCTTGATTACTAGTAATTGGTAGCCAAATTATTAAGAATAATTATGAGATAACTGGAGAAATTTGATCATTTACTGAATATTTGATAAGGAATTATCATTTTTATGTTTAATAATGGTATTAAATTTATGTTGAAAATGTGATTCTTTATTGTTTAGAGATTAAAATCAAAATATTTATGGATGTAATTTTGGAAACAGTAATTAGCTTAAGTGTAATAGGAGATATCCTGGAGAAGGGAATGGCAACCCACTCCAGTATTCTTGCCTGGAGAACTCCATGGACAGAGGAGTCTGGCGGGCTACAGACCATGGGGTTTCAAAAAGTCGGACATGACTGAGCAACTAACACACAATAGGAGATAAGATTTTTCTGTAGTTTCCTATTTCATTTCTTAACTTTTAGGACAAGTTAATTTTTAAAGATTCTTTTGAACATAGTGGCATGTTTTTTGCTACGTCTGAGGCTCAAGTCTTCTGCTTCTTTCTACAAATTCCTCTATACATCCTCACTTTCTTTCCATAGCTCAAGATTCTTCTATCCTTTCATGTCAACTGATTTTACAAACAGCCGACAGATCAACACAGCCTAACTTATCCTTAGAATCCAGAGATTTAGCATGCCATGTCTGTTGGGAATGTTTTTTTAAGAATATTCATTTATTTATTTGGCTGCACCAGGTCTTAGTTGTGGTATGCAGGATCTTTAGTTGTGGCATGTGGGATCTAGTTCCCAGTCAGGGATCAAACCTGGGCCCCCTGCATTGGGAGTGAGGAGTCTTAGCCACTGGACCACCAGGGAAGTCTCTGTGCTGAGAACGTTTTATCACTTCCAATTACTTTCTGATCCTTCTAAATTTAAAAACTTAAAATTATAAGTTTTTAACTGCACAACTCTCAGAGTTGATATGCCATTTGAAGCACTAGCAGGAGAACATTAAAATGCCTAAAGTTTCTTTAAAAATAGAAATAATATTCAAGTAGTTCAAAGAAGCATGTCTTCTGGTAAATTGGAACATTTGATAACTTCATCAAATTGGCCTTCAGGCAACTGACTTTTGTAAATTGGTCTAGAACATGATACCTCAACAAAAAAGAATACTAGTAGTCATTAAAATATTGCACATTATATCTGTTGACATAAAAAGATACTCACAATATATTTAAGTTAAAAAGCAACACATATAGCCAGATGCCATTTTTTTGTGAGGAGAAATGATGTAAACAGGTAGGAAAAGTGTCTAGGAAGAAATATCCTAAAATATCACAAGGTTCATCTACAGGTGATGAGTTTGCAGGTATTTTGGGGTTTGCCTTTTTCTTCTTGTCATATATGTATATATATTTACATGTATGTGTACGTGTGTGCTAAGTTGCTTCAGTCGTGTCTCTTTGTGACCCCATGGACTGTAGCCCACCAGGTTCCTCTGTCCATGGGGACTCTCTAGGCAGTAATACTGGAGTGGGTTGCCATGCCCTCCTCCAGGGGATTTTCAAGACCCAGGGATGGAACCTGTGTCTCTTATGTCTCCTGCATTGGCAGGCGGGTTCTTTACCACTAGCGCCACCTGGGAAACCCTACGTGTGTGTGCGTGTGTATATATATGGCACATATATAATTTCCTATTCAGATATATATATGTATATATACACACATCAGAGTTTGAAGAACCTTAGGTTATATGTTTAATTACCCTTAATCTAAAATTTTAAAAGATGTTTTTCATTTTGTGTAAGTTATACATACATATACAATGTCTCTATTATATATAAGTATATATATAACATATAGTATGCACACACATACATAAACTTGTACAAAAATGGATGGAAATTTTAAAATAAGAGAATCTGAACCCATAACCTAAGGTCCTTCAAACCCAGAGAATCTGTAGGAGGAAAGAACTTGGGGAGACTTCAGCTGGAGCCACTGTCCTTCTACATTTGCTAAGATCCCTCGGAAATGAAATGTCAATCATGTACACGGTTACAGACATCAGGAAAATGGCTCCGTGTCCACGAGGCACATACTAGCTTGCCCTAGATGGACAGAAGGCGCCTGATGGCTATCTCAGGAGGCGACAAGCACTCAGTTCCTCATGTGGACACAAGAGGTAGGTTTCGTGGATACCTACAAGCCTTCTTCTCTTTGATTCCAAGGCAGTTGGAAGGTCATGGCAAGATCCATGCAGGGAATGAGATAAGAGGTGGGGAAGGAGTGGGTGAGGCTGGGAGAAGGCTGGGGGCTGAGCTACATGAGAGGAGGCCAGGGTCCTGACGCTCTCGTGACAACAAACCCACCAAACATGCCGGTGACAGTTCCCGGGATTGAGTACACAAAGCTGATCCCATTTGCATAACTCTTAGTTGAGCAATTTCACACAGAGGAAGACATGGGGGATTGCTGAAACAAGTGGGGGTTTTGGGTTTCGTTTCTCTTCACAGTAAAAGGGAACACTATGAAAACAAGATGAGCTAATGGAAAGTTAGGTATCACAGGGAAAACGTGTCACTTCAAGGACCAGAAGAGGAAATTCAAAGCAGAGTCTGAATTCTGTATGCACAACCCACCAAGAAGTGGATGGAACATCAACCTTATTTCCAGTCTCGGATTTTTAGAATCAGTGGTCCAGCCACTTCTCTTTAGAAATATATAAAATGATATGTTTAAATTCTACTTTAAGAGTTAGTCAGGTTTTACTGTTCAGCACAGGGAACTCTACTCAATGGTATGTGGCAGCCTGGATGGGAGGGGAGTTTGGGGGAGAATGGACACATGTATGTGTATGGCTGAGTCCCTTCGCTGTTTACCTGAAACTAATACAACATTGTTTGTTAATTGGCTGTACTCCAATAAAAAAAAAGTTTAAGTTGGGATTACATAAATAGATGTAACAAAATAGAAATTATTATGAAAATGAGAAAAAGTGAAACTAAGCCCAAGATAGCTCAAAGCTGAAGGTCATATCTTAAGTGGTCTGCACAATTGTTAGGGGCAGACCAAAAAATCTCCAGAATTTAGGTTTTCTTGAGGCTAAAGCAAGAGGATCACATGCCCACAGATATAAATAAGTCTGCATCTCTGCAACAGGCTTTCTCAGCCTCAGTACTATTGACATTCTGAACGAAAAAATTATATGTTGTAGGGTCTGTCCAGTGCACTATAAGGTCATTAGCAGCATCTTTGGCTTCTACCCACGAGATATCAGTAACACTCCCGCCCACTCCCCATGGCCAGATAGAACAACAAAAATGTCTCCAGACATTTCCAAATGTCCCCCCATGGCAAGAAATCTGATGTTTCAATTACTGGTAATGAGCTTACGTATTGATACGTTCTGTTACAGACTGGGACAGAACAATATGCTTTGTCACTCATCAGAGAAAGGCAGGTCTACTATTCCTTTATAAAATGTAAAGGACATTCATAGCCAAAAATTCTGTCCAACAGATGTCTGCCACTCTGCTTACACACACAGATACAGACTCACAAACACACTCACAGACCTGGTGTTTGTTGGACTAGACCCAGAAACTTTCTATGACAAAATCTCCACCCTGGCTCCACACTTAAATACAATACAAACTAGTCTCATGAGATAAAACTAGAACAGTTGTTGTTCAATCACGTCCAACTCTTTGTGATCCCATGGACTGTAGCACGCCAGCCTTCCCTGTCCTTCACCAACTCCCAGAGTTTGCTCAAACTCGTCTCCATCAAGTCGGTGATGCCATCCAACCATCTCGTTTTCTGTCAAGAACGATCTATTCTACCCACTCCCTCTTATGAAGAAACTAAGGCTCCAAGAAGTCAAGCCAAGAGTAGCTACTGCTGCTGCTGCTGCTAAGTCGCTTCAGTTGTGGCCGACTCTGTGCGACCCCATAGACGGAAGCCCACCAGGCTCCCCCGTCCCTGGGATTCTCCAGGCAAGAACACTGGAGTGGGTTGCAATTTCCTTCTCCAATGCATGAAAGTGAAAAGAGAAAGTGAAGTCACTCAGAAGTGTCCAACTCTCAGCGACCCCATGGACTGCAGCCTACCAGGCTCCTCCGTCCATGGGATTTTCCAGGCAAGAGGACTCGAGTGGGGTGCCATTGCCTTCTCCGAGAGTAGCTACTAATAGATTCTATTTCCACTGAAGGTAACAACAACAGCAAAAAACCCAAACACCTATACTGTAAAAACATAATAAACACTACAACAAACAACCTAAAAACTGTAGTACTATATGTATAAAACTGTATAGATTATAGTGGAAATATCATTTCGAATAGCATAAAAAATTAAAAAAATAAAAGTATAGTAAACAGAATAGACAGCCCAGAAATTGTCAATTTGTCTTTTACAAAGGAGCAAAGGCAATTCAATGGAGAAATGACAGTCTTTTCAATAAGTAGTGCTATAAAAACTGGAGACCCAAATGCAAAAGGAAAAAATTAATCTAGATCCAGATCTTATATCTTCTATAAAAATTAACTCAAAATGCATAACAGAACTAAGTGTAAAATGTAAAGCTATAACCCCCCTGGAAGATGACATAGGAGAAAATCCAGGTGACATTGAGTTTGGCGATGACTTTTTAAATAAAAAAACCAAAAGCATGAGCCATAGAAGAAAAAAATTGATAAAGTTGGACTTTATTCAAGTTAAAAACTTCTGCTCTGCAAAAGAAAATTAAAAGACAAGCATGAGCTGGGAGATCTTTTCAAAACACAAATTAAGGACTGGTGTCTAAAAAAATACACAAGAATTCTTAAAAGTCAATAATACAAAAACAAACAACCCAATCAAAAAATGAGTGTGAGATCTGAACAGACACCTCACCAAAGAAGGCAGAAAGATGGCCACTAAGCCTGTGAAAGATGGTCCACATCATATGTCATGAGGGAGATGTGGATTAAAACAATGAGCTACCACCATGCACCTACAAGAGTAGCAAACATCCAAAACACTGACACCACCCAAGTCTGGACAAAAGGCAGAAGGAGAGGAACTTTCATTCACCACTGGAGAATAAAAAATGGTGCAGCCGCTTCAGAAAACAGTTGGGCAATTTCTTACAAAACTAAATATACTCTTAGTACCTGATTCAGTAATTCTACTACCTGCTATTTACCCAAATGAACTGAAAACTTAAGTTCACACCAAAACATGCATATGGATGTTTATAACAGCTTTACTTATAACTGCCCAAACTTGGACACTACTAAGATATCCTTCAGTGGGTAACTGGAGGAACACACTGTGGTCCAACCAGACAACAAAACATTATTTATCAACAAAAGGAAATGAGCTATCAAGTCATAAAAAGGCATGGAGGATACTTGGATGCATATTGCTAAATGAAAAAGAGCCAGTATGAAAAAACTATATAATGTATAATTCCAACGCTATGACATTCTGGAAGAGGCAAAACTATGGAAACAGTTAAAAGGTCAGTGGTTGCCAGTGGTTCAGAGAGAGGAAGGAATGAATGGGTGGAACACAGGGGATTTTGTGTGTACTGAGCTATTTTGTACAACACCATAATAGTAGACACATGTCATTACACATTTGTCAGACCCACAAAAGGTACAGTCCCAAGAGTGAACCCAATGAAAATGGTGGATCTGCATTCATCACAATGTATTAATATTAATACTGGCTCATCCATTGTAATAAATGCACCACACTACGCAAGATGTTAATAATTAGGGGAAACCGAGAAGGCAATGAGTACCACATGGAAAACCCTCTGTACTTTCCACCCAATGTTTCTGGAAACCTGAAGCTACCCCGAAAAAGTATTAATTCTTTAAAGTATTAAAAGTATTAAAGTATTAATTCTTTAAAAATTTAATAGATTAAAATTTGTGACAGAATGGGCATGGAGCCACATACTACTGAGTTGATATTTCAGAAAAATGTATCCTCAATTTTGAAACGACTGTATTACCTTAAAATATTTCTGCTGAGAAAAGTTGTCCACAGCTACTAGCATGTCCCTTCCTAGCACCCAATAGTCTTTGCAAAGATTGCAATGATCAAGGGCAGGCTGCTCTGCCTTAATCATCATTATGAAAAATACAATAGAATTTTGTTAAATCCTCTTAACTGAATCCCCAAACTTCTACAATGTTAGCTTGGAAAAATAACTGATAAGAGGTAGAAGTTTATTAATGTTTATTAAAGTCATGTTCCTAACGATACGCCTGTAGCCATCTACAATCAACAAAAGATACAACTAAATTAGACAGAAAGACAGAAAGACAGAGACCATCAGATGAGGCAGGCCTGAGTACACACACATATTTGCATAATGAACAGGACTTTTATCAGAAATTAGCAATCCTGAAGAACCACTGCTGTCAACCAATAGTTCAGTAAATTGATTAAGTAAAAATAGGATGGTAGCAGATACCTAAACTATATGGTAGCATTCAAGAGACTCCACCATGGTGTAGAGCTATTGGAATTGAGGATAAGAAAGTGGTTGGATCTGGTGAGTAAAACTGGATGGTGGATGCTAGGAAGGAGGGGTGAGCATCTGATGTTTCAAAGTGTTTCAGTTGTTTTGGTTTTTAAATTATGCACAAGTACTCCTTGAATGATGTGAGCTGGACCATAAGGAAGCCTAAGTGCCAAAGAATTGATGCTTTTAAACTGTAGTGCTGGAGAAGACTCTTGAGAGTCCCTTGGACTGCAAGGAGATCCAACCAGTCCATCCTAAAGGAAATCAGTCTTGAAGAGTCATTGGAAGAACTGATGCTGAAGCTGAAACTCCAATACTTTGGCCACCTGATGCAAAGAATGGACTCATTTGAAAAGACTCTGATGCTGGGGAAGACTGAAGGCAGGAGGAGAAGGGGATGACAGAGGATGAGATGGTTGGATGGCATCACTGACTCAATGGACATGAGTCTGAGCAAACTCTGGGAGATGGTGAAGGACAGGGAAGGCTGTGTGCTGCAGTCCATGGGGTCGCAAAGAGTAGGACACAACTGAGCAACTGGAAAACAACAGCATCTCCTTGAAAGTGACCAGCATCCATTTTTAAGAATGGCTAAAAGAATTCTGTGACTGAATAAAACAATGCTTATAATGTAACAGTTTAACAAAGCAAGATTAAAACTGAATCCACGTTATGATGACATACATAGGAACAAGTCCAGAAAGGACTATTCAAATCAAATGAAATCAGAACGGGAGGGGGAGAGAATCAGTACAACGTAATTATATGTGATGGGTTTTAAAACTACAAGTTGAAAACACTTGGTTATTATTAACACAATAAAATAAACTTTAGAAAAATTTTTGTTTAAATCAAAATTAAAATAAAAACACTTTCACACTTCTATGGTCAGTTTTTATTTTTCTCCCTCTCCACTGCCAAAATGTCTATGACAAGAGACACTGCTTTACTTTCATAGAAGTATGATCTTTTTATTAAAATGGATAACCAACCAGGACCTGTATAGTACAGGAACTCTGCTCAATGTCATGTGGCAGCCTGGATGGGGAGGGGAGTTGGGGAGACTGGATACACATATATGTATGGCTGAGTCCCTTTGCTGTCCACCTGAAACTATCACGACATTGTTAATTGGCTGTTAGTCACTCAGTCGTGACTCTTTGTGACCCCATGGACTGTAGCCCACCAGGTTACTCTGCCCATGGGATTCTCTAGGCAAGAATACTGG
Source organism: Giraffa tippelskirchi (assembly GCF_054371585.1). Lineage (NCBI taxonomy): Eukaryota > Metazoa > Chordata > Mammalia > Artiodactyla > Giraffidae > Giraffa > Giraffa tippelskirchi. The sequence continues at coordinate 54,545,729 of NC_137280.1, forward strand.
AGTGGGTTGCCACGCCTTTCTCCAGGGGATCTTCCTGACCCAGGGATCAAACCTGCATCTCTTATGTCTCTTGCATTGGCAGGTGGGTTCTTTACCGCTAGCACCATTATTATTTTTTTAAATGGTACTGAGTTGTGATAACAAATGCAGATGAAGTGGTTTGGACCTGACTCCCTAGGGAATGGGACTCTGGTGCTTCTGCTCTAGGATTGCTGTGAAAAACTTACTGAGACCCTCAGGGGGTTGTGAACCGAGGGGGTTGGGGATCTGTGAATCTGTAACTTTACACAGTGAGCAGCAGCAGGAGGGGGAAGATACAGCAGGTGGGTGCTGTCAGCTGAAGCAGGCAGGCTGAAAGAGGGTGGAGGGTGGAGCCCCCGGCAGGTGCACGTCGGGGGAGGGGGCTGGTGTGCTGGCGCTGGAAACCTCCCCCGTCACCTTCCAGGCTGCCCACTGTGCTCTAAGCAGAAACCACTGATTCTCAGGGAGTACTGATGCTGGATTAGATGCCCCCTGGTCACTTCTAGAAAATTCTAAATCAATTAAACAGCATGATGGCTATTCTATTGAATTTCCATTATTCGTAGGGCAAATTTCTCATTTTCCCCACCATCCTCGTCACCCAGGATCAAAACCTCTGTCATCTCTGCAGTCCCATTTTATTCTCCCTTGGGCCCTTGTCACTTTCTGTGTAACCTCGCTGGGTTTCTAGGCTTAGGGAAAGGCACGGACAAGGCCAATAGCATCATTCTGATGGTTTTCCCCTACATCAGTCTTCTTTCTCTACCAAACCCTGTGTGCACGCTCAGTCGCTCAGTCGTGGCCCACTCTTTGTGACGTCACTCTCGGCGCCTGCCAGACACCTTTGTCCATGGGATTCTCCAGGCTAGAATACTGGAGTGGGTTGCCATTTCCTTCTCCAGGGAATCTTCTCGACCCAGAGATTGAACCCGCGTCTCCTCTGGGTCTTATTGCAGGCGGATTCTTTACCCACTGAGTCATTGGGGATGCCCCCTACTAAACCTTACATGGTATTTATGACTAAAAGGTCCATTTTCGATGTGACTATTCTGGGTAGTGTGGGTGCCTCCCGGCCAGTCTCTGTAGCATCAGGCTTTTCCTGACTCTGGGCTCAAATTTGTGAATTATCATCTCATCTTTACATTTACATTCAGGATCCATCAGACCCACCTTCTACTCTTCACCTGATGAAATGACTGAATTCTACCTTTACTCAGAGGCAAGCTTCAAAACTGAGATGTGCTCTCATTCATCCCCTCCCTGCCCACCGCTCTGTATTCACATTTCTCCATGGCATGATCACACTAATTTAGCTTACAGGATCTATTTTAGCATCTGTCTTGTCCCTCCTTGGTGATCTGCAAGCCCCGTGTGAGTAGGTATTTTTGTCAGGTCTGTACCCCGTTGGACTGCCAGTCTGGAGAACAAAGCTTGGCACTTGGAAATGCTCATACATATTCATCATGGCACGGAGGACACAGTAGAATAAATGCTTAGGAAGTGTTAAGACACCATGATTACTACTATACCATCATCTCAAATTCTGCTACCAACATCTCTAGTACTGTCAACAGGAGAAAACTGCAAGTGTTCAGCTTGCCCCACACAGCTCCTCACAGCCTGGGACCAGTCTGTCTTGCCACTCAGTGTGACAAGGACAGAAACTTGCATTTATTGACATGGTAGTGCCATTCTGCCTCCCCATGTAGGCCAATCCCACTGATTCTCCAAAGCCTAATTCAGACCGAGTCTTGCCTACATCCTTCTCTCCCTGACCACTTCTCTCCATAATCAATTTGGGATGTAGCCACAGGCCCCAGGACACCGCCAACAGTCCTGTTTAATGTGAGTCTGTAACTCCTGCATCAGCTACTGTTAATGTGTTTGCGTCTCTCTCCTCCATGGAGACTGTAAACTCCTTGACATACTATCTGATCAGCCTCCTTGTACACCACCCTGTTTCCACCACTGAGACACACAGTCTCCTGACCTGGTCACCATGACACAGCAAAACACCTCCGTTGAATTGAAGTTGAACTTAGAAATCCCATGGACTATGCTGGGAAAGATTGAAGGTGGGAGGAGAAGGGGACAACAGAGGATGAGATGGTTGGATGGCATCACCAACTCAATAGACGTGAGTTTGAGTCAACTCCGGGAGTTGGTGATGGACTGGGAGGCCTGGCATGCTGCAGTCCATAGGGTCGCAAAGAGTCAAACACAACTGAGTGACTGAACTGAACTGATACAGTAGTTTGCGGTCAGAAGCAATTCTGTAGGTACATCCCATTATTTTCATTAGCCTATCTGGTTTATAATAGATGATCAACAAATGTTAGTTCCCCAAATCGTTTTAGTTTCAGACAAATCTAGACCATGGCAGCCACCTATTCACTCAGTCTGTGACCATTCAAACAATCTGGGCTGAAATCTCGACTCAGTCATTTCTCCCAAATGAAGGTGCCAAGGGCTTTAGGATGAGGAAATCTGGGTCCAACCTGACTCCTGTATTTATTAAGAGCCATACAAACGTCAGCCAGTTACTTAATTGAACTTCATCCTACTCATCTGTACCACGCAGATAACACTACTCCTTCAAGAGTTATTGTGAGGATTAAATACAAGAGCACATGTTAACCCCTCTGCCTCAAAACAGTGAACAATGCATTACTTCCCATTTTCTCTCCCCATGCCCCTCAAACAGGGAGAGCCAGATTATAGAGAAGAAAGGCTCATGGGACCTTTGGCACAAACAAAACTGCTAAATAAAAATCACTAGGGAGCCTTTACAAGCATTGGTTTCACCAACTAAAGTGTTACAGTTTGCACAGCATCGCAGACGGGCCTCTAAGGCACCCCACCTTCAGCACCATCCCGGACTTTTGCTCCTTTTCCTGAGATGGAAGTGGGCCAGATTACAGAACCCTCCCCACTCACACGGGGCTCCCCTCACTGAACTGCTCAAGCCTCTCACTGTCTTACAGCCCCCACTCACCCATCTGGCAGACAAATGAGCTCTGTACTTACAGATCTTTCTTTTTCAACTGGCTTTGGGTCTCTTCTCTGATTTTGTCACCAAGAGAGTAAAAGCCTGAAGAATTCTATTTTTGGCCTCCAGGTGTGGTTGGCTGAAGGACCCAGAGGACTAAAGGGCAAACAGTGGGGACACAATTCAGTCCCCTGTTCCTTCACTCCCCAGGTTTACATCGAATGAAAAGGCAGCTTAGGTGCTTCAGACCCCAAGGCCCAAGCCTGCAGCCTCAGCCACCATGTTCTGAGTTCCTCCTGCAACGCAGCGATCTCTGTCCATCACCCCTCCACCTCCAGGAAGCCCTCCAGCCAGCCTCACAGTGAGCTAGAGATTCAGACAGGCACAGCAGGCCTTTCAAGCAGCCCCAGGAGGAGGAAGTTTCTTGTTCCCACGGGCCTGGGTTTTTCTCTTTTGGGTCTGTTTTCTCTTTCTGAAACCAGGAAGCTCAATTTGCCTAATGGTTAAACCCAAAAGGATTACAGATTTTTTTCCTGTAAGAACCCGCAGTCCCGTGGTCCATCCCTCCCAGTAAAAATCAATCAGTTTCCAAACCACCCCGACACAGGGGGGCTTTCTGTTCTCCCCAGGGAAGACTCTTTCATGACACTATTTGGATGAAAAGTACAACATTAACAGATCATTCATATTTCTGTTTGCCCCTCTCACCAAAACGCTAAAAATGCAACCACTGAATTACATCTCATTTCCCTGAAGAGATAAAACCCACTCTTTCTTTTCTCCCTGCCTCTATTTCTTTCTCTGCTTTTAACCGAACTGCTTTTAGGTTCAGACTCTCACACTTAGCTCCCTCACATTTCCGTTCATTAGCCCTGAACGCCCAGAGACTTCTGCTTTTCTTGCGGTAATTGAGGTTCTCCTTCTCGCCTATGGTTTTTGTTAAAAATGTTCCCTCCCTTAGTAACACAGCCAAACCTTCAACAATCTTTCCTTGTGCCATCAGCTCCCCTGGTTTTAACCTCCAGGCAAGGGAGTAGGGGGCCTCACCCACAGCCCCCATGTGGCCCCAAGAGGGAACCACGGAGAAGAGGGCGTCACTCAGGATCAGAGAAGTGTAGACGCAGGCTGAATGTATGACTGTTGAGCTACTGGTCGACCTTGGGAAGTCATTTACTTCCCCCATCCTCCGTGGACTTACTGGGAAACCGCGGCCACTGCACCCTACCCCCGGGGCACCTACTTTGGGAGGGCTCTTGTCAACATCACTTATGTGTGCTTACTCACAACTGCCTGATTCTTCCCAAAGAATCCTTTCTACATGTGTCACTCAATTCTTTTTTTTAAAAGAAACTTTTTATTTCGTATTGGAGTATAGCTGATTAACAATACTGTGATAGACTCAAGTGGACAGCGAAGGGACTCAGCCATACATATAATGTATCCGTTCTCCCCCAAACTCCCCTCCCATCCACGCTGCCACATAACACTGAGCAGAGTTCCCTGTGGTGTACGGTAGGTCCCTGTTGGTTACCCATTTTAAATATACTAGTCTGTACATGTCCATCCCAAACTCCCTAACTACCCCTTCCCCTCATCAACCATAAGTGTCACTCAATTCTTTTAAACATAGTTTCAGCTGTGCTGGTGACAGCAGTACACCCTGTGTTTGGTTTATCAATGTGTTTATTAGGCCACAATTCTTTTATTATTATTATTATTATTATTGGAGTTTAGTTGCTTTACAATGTTGTGTTAGTTTCTGTTGTACAGCAAAGTGACTCAGCCATACGTACGCATATATCCTCACTATGTCACCACAGAGCACTGAGTGGAGTTCCCTGTGCTGTACAGCAGGTTCTTGCTATTTATTTTACACACAGCAGTGGATGTGTAAGGCCCAATTAGACCTTGATTCTTAACCTGAGCTAGGCATTGAATATCATGGGGCTTTTAGGGAAAACACCCAAGCTCCGGTTCTACACCAGACCACTTCAATCAGGATCTCGGAGGGTCAGGTCTGGGCATCAGTATTTTTAAATCTCCACAGGTGAACAAGTAACTCCAAAACTTTTTAATCATTCCTTTTTTTAAAAGATTTTCTGGATGCATACCATTTTTGCAGTCTTTATTGAACTTGTTACAATATTGCTTCTGTTTCATGTTTTGGTTTTTTGGCCCCAAGGCATGAGGGATCTTACTGATCCCACCCGGGATGGAACCCGAACCCCAGGCATTGGAAGGCGGAATCTTAACTACTGGACTGCCAGGGGAGTCTCCAACTCTAAGACTTTCAGGTGGTGGTCAGTGTGATGCAGAAAAAGCAGGGTAACAGGAGGTGAGGGATGGGACAGCCGGTGAGCAAGGTCTGGGTGAGAACATGTTCACGGCGAGGACCCCACGGAAGGGAACAGAACTACTGAGTCCCACATGTGGATCAGAGGGCTGGGCTGCCCAGCATCTGAAGTGGGAGGTCTCGAGATGCCCCTGTCCCGAGCACCACAGACGCGCTTACTCAGCCCTTCCTTCCGCTCAGGGTAGTTTTGTGTAAGACCTCAGCTTCCTTCCAATATTTCCTCCTTTCTGCTTATGCTGTGGCCAGAGCAGGTTTCCATGGGAACCCAAAGAACTACTAGTGCCACAGGTTATCTAGTTTAGACTCATCTTATTTGTGGAGCCGTAGCTGACAAATTCCATTCAGGGAATCTGAGGGGAACTGAGTATAGCGCCTACCACTGAGGCTCCCGGATGCACTATTCCTTTACCTGGTCTAGACATCCACTGTCTCCTCATTCACAGTACTCATGGGTCAAACAAAATGTCCATCTTTTCCAGCTCAAATTCTATGCACCTGGGGTCACTGTCACTGTTGAATCTACCGTAAGAGACACAGGAGCTGCAGACACCTTCCAGACATGGGCCTCCCCTCAAGGAGCACTCTTTTCTTCCCTTCTTTCTTCAGTTCATGTCACCAGCTCCCCCTCCTCCACTCTCTCAACTTTACAAGTTTGACACAATATCATTAGCGTATCCAGTGTGTAAAAATGTTTGGAGAGCAACTGCAAAAGAATGACTCTTGCTGATCTCAGCGTGCTCAGTCGCTTCAGTCATGTCTGCCCCTTTGCGACCCCATGAACTGTAGCCTACCAGGCTCCTCTCTCCATGGGATTATCCCGGCAAGAATACTGGAGTGGGGTGTCATTTCCTCCTCCAGGGGAGCTTTCCCACCCAGGGATCAAACCTGCATTTCCTGCATTGACAGGTGGGTTCTTTACCACTGAGTCATCGGGGAAGCCCGTCATCATTCCAAATGAACAGAAACCTGGTCTTTTATTTTTCTGTCTGTATACACACACACATGGGCTTCCCTTGGGGGCTCAGACAGTAAATAGTCTGTTGGCAATGCAGGAAACCTGAGTTGGATCCCTGAGTTGGAAAGATCCCCTGGAGGAGGGCATAGCAACTGACTCCAGTATTCTTGTTTGGAGAATCCCTATGGACAGAGGATCCTGGGGGGCTACAGTCCGTGGGGTTGCAAAGAGTCAGACACAACTGAACGACTAAGCACAGCACGTGCACACACACACACACACACACACACACACACACACACACAGTGTTACCATCCCCACATCTCTAGGTCAGTGTGAGTTTGTCCCTCAGGGGTGGGGCATCATGACATGCAGGACCTGATGAGGGGTTTACACCTTCCTTCACATCTGGTGCTCAGGAATCAGCATCAAGGGCAGGACACTCACCTAGAACCCCTGTTCCCGTGGAACCATCTCCACTGCTCTGGGATCTGTACCCTGCACACACCCTCCCAGACTGGTGTCAGGTCTGCAAATAAGGCATAAACCTTTCAAAATCACCCCTAGTAATCTGACAAAGTCCAGGAGAAGCACAAAATTTAGCCTGAAAAGCACTATTTATATTTTTTATTATTTTTTAACTTTTTATTTTATATTGGAGTATAGCCCTGAATATTCATTGGCAGGACTGATGCTGAAGCTGAAGCTCCAATACTTTGGCCACCTGATGTGAAGAGCTGACTCATTGGAAAAGACCGAAATGCTAGGAAAGATTGAAGGCAGGAGGAGAAGGGGACGACAGAGGACGAGATGGTCGGATGGCGTTACTGATTCAATGGACATACTCTGGGAGACAGAGAAGGACAGGGAAGCCTGGTGTGCTGCAGTTCACAGGGTCGCAAAAAGTTGGACACAACTTAGTGACTGAACAACAAATAGCCGATTAATAGTGTTATGATAGATTCAGGTGAACAGTGAAGGGATTTAGTCATATATATACACGTATACATTCTTCCCTGGGCTTCCCTGGTGGCTCAGCTGGTAAAGAATCCGCCTGCAATGTGGGAGACCTGGGTTCGATTCCTGAGTTGGGAAGATACCCTAAAGAAGGGAAAGGCTACCAACTCCAGTATTCTGACCTGGAGAATTCCATGGACTGTATAGTCCATGCGTCACTAAGAGTCGGACATGACTGAGTGACTTTCACATTCTTCCCTGAACCAGCTGAACTCACCTGAACCCCTGTCCCATCCAGGCTGCCACACAACACTGAGTAGAGTGAAAAGCACTATTTTTAAATAAGAAAACAGCACACCATGGGAAACACAACCTCATCAGTTCCAATTTACTGGTTTCAAAGCCAATATCTATGGAACTCTTACTGTGTACTTGGTACTGTGTCAAGTTCTTTACATGGATTGCTTCATTCAATACTTAGGACAGTCTTTCAGATACTATAATATTATCTCCATTTAAAAGATGAGAAATTTGAGGCTTTGGTAGGTAAAGTAACTCCTCTAAGGTGAGAGAGACAGTAAGCCTTGGAGCCCAAGTTGACTTGCTTGCTCTCAGGTCAGTACCACTTGCCCCCCAAACCCCGAGAGTCCACACCTGAGAGCATGCAGTGCAACTGAGGACCACCGTGCCCCATCACCCACCCAGAACGGCTGCCCTCTGTGGCTGGGTAAGACGGCCCTTGGATGCTGACAGGTAGAGGGTTTCTTAGCAGGTGGGGTGAGCTGTTGGAATAGAAAAACCGGACCACAGGGGTAAGCTTGGCAGAGGGCAGGAGAAGGCAGGAATGATTGCAGAATACACCTCTGAGGGCAGAAATTGGCAGATAGAAACATCTACTTAAGAAACGTGACAAGTCCCCCCACCCCCCCAACCCCCCCACCGACACTTTACAGACAACAGAGTCAACATTTCTGAGCTGGGAAGACTTAAGAAGTCATCTAGACCAGCAACTTCAGCATCTCCTGGGAAATGGGTTACAAACACCAGTTCCCAGCTGGACCTGAGGCATCACTGTCTTGTCGGTAAAACAAGGAGACCGCGCTAGTGAATCAGTGGTTCTGGACCTTACCGCAGGTGTAAGAATTGCTGGAGGTTCTCTCAGACTCAGACTGCTGGTTCCACCCCGAGAGGGGCTGGTTCTTTGGGGGTAGAGGGCAGGGGGTTGGTGTTTCTAACCACCCCATGTCCAGAACTGCAGAACAAAATCATAGAAGATCGAACAAAGGACAGTAAGGGCTGCAGTGGAAAGCAGAGAGCAACCAGTTCTAGAATTCAGAGATCTTGGACCACTGCAATGCATCGCAATGGAAACTGAAATGAGAAGGCAACTTTCAAAGGGAAGAGCAGATAACAGATGAGGCTTCAAGACGAAGCACAGCCTCAGTCATCAACCCCGGGTTAATGTGTGTTATCATAAAATGGATCTTTTACATTTAATTAACAAACCCATCTGGCTTCCCAGGTGGCACAGAGGTAAAGAATCCATCTACCAGTGCAGGAGACACAGGTTCAATCCCTGGGTTGGGAAAATCCTCTGGAGAAGGGAATGAATGGCAACCCACTCCAGTATTCTTGCCTGGGAAATCCCACGGACAGAGGAGCCTGGCAGGCAGGCTATAGTTCATGGAGTTGCAAAGAGTAGGACACAACTTATCGACTGAGAGCACACACACACCCATCTGCACTCCCCGTCTACATGGATGTCATTCATTCATCCTAACTCTAAGCAGGGGAAACCTCGGGCAACAGAGGGTTGAAGCCCCATCCTAGTCTGGCAGCCCAGGATCCCCTGACACCAACCCACTGTCACCTTCTCCACATTTGTTTTAAACCCACATTACAAACACAATGAACAAGGTCGGGGAGTGAAAAAAAAAAACACGCAGCATTTTCCTTGGTCTTTCTCCCTTCACCAAGTAGGTGAATCTACCAGCTTTTGTTCTGAGATGGTGTTTTCTCACGTCTGGAGGGGAAAGTGAGGTGGGTGGGGAGGAGGGAAGAGGAACACAGGTCACACGGAGACGCAGATGTGTGGGTTCCCTGCAGAATCTGGAAGACACCCCAGGGCTTGGGCTGGTGCCTGGGCGCCTCAGCTGGTCCAAGCAGCGCCCAGTCAAGGATGCTGGTTGTGCCAACCCACCTGCAGGGCCCTTCCCGCCCTGAGACCCAAGGGACTGAAGCCTCTCACACATGGAGACTGGAACATTCTGGCTTTTTCTTCTCTACTCTCACTTGAAGGGAACATTCGCTTCCTGAGGTATGGGGTCATCCCAGCAGGTTTCATGTTAATACTTCAGACGCTTCTAGGGAGCAGAGGGCTGGCCTCCCAGGGACACACTGTGCTCTCTATGCCTCTCGGAAGTCGGGCCTGGACCCCCTGACTTACCTTGGGACTCGCAATCCCACCAGAGCTGAGTTTAAAACTCTCCACCCTGGCTTTCAGCCCTCCTGTTTTCCCTCTACCCCCACCCCCAGCCCATACGCCATGCCGCATGGTGCTCTTCCAGTTATCTTTCCAAAAACAACTACAGCTCTCTGCTGTTTCCTCGTTCCTTACACGACAGAGCTTGGCAAGACTCTCGCTTCACAGCACCCTACATTCCTGGTTCCACAAGCCGCTCACCTCACTCCATGCACCCTAAGGACCAGCTCCATGGGAACCCCACACCTGAGGGCCCCATTCTCCTCTAACCATCACACCTGCTCCTTCCTGGAATAACAACCCCCCACCCCCACCCCACCAGCCCATAAGCAACCTCCTCCTTCTGGTTTCAAATGAACCATTTCAAATGCCTCGTCCTGTGTGCAAAGCTCTCCGGAGCTACCAGGCAGAACTGACCGTCCCTCCTGGCTCATGTCTTGTCCATGCAGCACCGTCAGTGTCCAGGATGCTGCCAAGCCCATCAGCAGACATTCAACAAACTCTGGTGAACTGTGTAACTAATGAGACCACTTATGTGCTGTTATTTCTCCTCCAATCTCTCAAAAGGCTCTTTCACTCACACCTTCAAGATAGTTGGAATTCAACAACTGTGTTTTATTTTTTAAATTATTTATTTATGTATTAACTGTGCTGGGTCTCTGCTGCTGCGTGAGGGCTTTCTCTAGTTGTGGCGAGCAGGGGCGACTCTTTGTTACGGTGCCTGGGCTTCTCATCGTGGTGGCTTCTCTTGTTGAGGAGCACGGGCTCTAGGCGTGGACTCAGTAGTTAGTTGTGCATGGGTTAGGTTAACCTGAAGCATGTGAGATCTTCCCGGACCAAGGATGGAACTCTTGTCTCCTGCATTGACAGGTGGATTCTTTACCACTGAGCCACCAGGGAAGTCCTCAATGACTATATTTTAATGCTTTCACTCAAGCCAGTGTTTTCCAGATTTGCCAGCCCATGAAAATGGCTGACGTATTTGTTAAAAATACAGATTCTTGGACCCTGCCCTAGGCAGACCCCTCAATTCAAATCCATGTGAAGCAAGTGAGCATTCATAACAAACATTAAAGGTGATTCTCCTGGTCTGACTTAGGCGACATTCTGTCCCCCACTGGAAGCTAAGCAACTTTGGAAATAGAGCAACAGTAACAAGCCTTATTGACTGTTCATATGGAATTTCTGGTAAAATTGTTGTACTAAAAGATTTACATAGAAGGGGTAAAGAAAAAGACAAAGTCATGGCATATGTCCAGTTTTGACTTTTGCAAAACATTCTGTCTGGATAAGAGGCCATTTTACGTCCAAACCCTCTGTAATAAAAATATTTATTTAATCAAGTGGCTTCACCTTACATAAGAATAAAGTCAAGGAGAATGAACTTTTTACAAAGACCACTTTAAAAGAAATCTTAATATTTGTAGTCCAATTTTTTTTAAAAGAGATGTATCTTTCTAATCAGGAAATGCAATATCACAAATGTGCTTGTATACACTTGTTTTTTCTTTATAAACATAGAAATGAGAAGGCTAAAATTCTCATTCAGGCTAAAATTTCAGAAAATACTTCAGTGTAGCCATGCAGTTAGTCGTAATGTTTATTTAGTTGCCAAGTTGAGCCCGACTCTTTTGTGACCCCATGGACTGTAGCCCACCAGGCTCGACTGTCCCGGCAAGAATGCTGGAGTGGACTGACATTTCTTCCTCCGAGGGACCCTCCCAATCCAGGAATCAAACCCATCTCTCCTGCACTGACAGGTGGATTCTTTACCACTGAGCCACCTGTGAAGCCCAATTGTAACATTTGATATTATAATTACAATGTTTGGTGTAATTGTGATGTTGCATTTTATAAAAGCTGCGACTAAGACACTCCTGCATCCAGTTTATTTTGCCTGTCCTTGGCTGTCCACATAACCACTTCATTCCAAAAACTGTCCTGTTTGTCCTGTTTCATTATGCCTATTGATGGATCCTTAAAGACACATTGCAAAAGAGGCACACAGAAATGTTACCCAATGAACTATTAATAGAAATATTCTGTAGCCCAGTTCCTAGGAAGCACATTTTCTTTTTTCCCCACCATTTCCCTTAGTAGCAGCTTGAAAGTGTGCAAGTGTTAGTCGCTCAGTCATGTCTGACTCTTTGTGTCCCCAAGGACAAAGCCCGCCAGGCTCCTCCGTCCACGGGACTCTCCAGGCAAGAATACTGGAGTGGGTTGCCATTCCCTTCTCTAGGGGATCTAAATGTTTATTTAGAAAATAGCTTGTCCCAGTCACCTGTGTCCTGAACTGCTTTTCTCTATTCCTTTGGAGCAGAGAACACAACAAGATGGGGGATGAGGGAGGAGGAAGGGGAGATAGTTGGAGGAGCGGACCTATACGGACAAGTGGGGGACAATTCACGAAATGTCCATGTCTTCCCGTTTACGTGCCCTTAAACAAGGCTCGTCAGCATCACAACACACATGCTTCCCACCCCATCTTCTCCAGCTCAGTAAAGGGCCTCCCAGGTGCTGGGGTTGGAGACCCAGAAGTCATCCTGTACTCCTCTGTCTCACTCCCCAGATCCAGCTCATCAGCAAATCCTCCCCATGGACATCCACTGCCCATCCTCAGTCTGACCTCCCGGCTCCAACCCCACAGTTTCCCACTGCCAGAGAAAATGCAGGACACCCAGCAACACTGGCATTTCATGAACAGCCAATCATTGTTTAGTATAAGTGTGTCCCAAAATAAAAAATTCATTCATTGCATACCTGAAATTCAAGTGTAACCTGGGCATTTTGTATTTGTTAAATCTGGCAACCCTCTCTAGGGCTTCCCAGATGGTGCCAGTGGTAAAGAACCTGCCTGCCAATGCAAGACACGAGAGACTTTGGTTCAACACCTGGGTTCGGGAGATCCCCTGCAGTAGGAAATGGCAACCCACTGCAGTATTCTTGCCTGGGAAATACCATGGACAGAGGAGCCTGGCTGGCTACAGTCCATGGGATCACAAAGAGTCAGACACAACTCAGCAACTAAACTAAACCACTAAGACATATGCTGATGAATGAATGCATGAGTTTCCCGTCTGTAAAACGAGATTTCCTTACATTGTAAGCAGTCTTCACTGCGGTGTGTCCAACTTTCATAATATTATGTTGATATCCCCAAACAACCTTTTCTGCCTCAACTCAGACTTTTCCCTCTCAAACAGTGAATGCACGTTCCTGCCTGTTGCATGGTGCTATCGCCCACCTTCCAAGTTCAGAGCCACCAGGAGCTCTGTCTTAGTCCCACCAGGTGATAGATGGGGCAGTGTGTTATTCGAGCGTTTCACTGTATTTTAAAGTGGTAATTTAAAAAATGTAGTGGGAAGCTAAAAGTCCAAGGTGTTGCTATGAATGCTAGGAAAAGACACAATGAAAATTACAAGGTAGGTTGAAAGCAAGAACTCTTCAGCCTTAAGCAAGACACGTTTCTGTGTAAGCGGGTCGCATTTTCTTGTGAAGAAAATGCATGCAATTGAGACCATGGACGGAAATGCTGAACACATATTGAAAACTGTGTCTGAACAGGATTATGCAGCTTTGAAATGGTACAAACTGTTCAGCTGTCCAGGAATGGGAGCCCTTATCACACACAACTCTATTTCTGGCTTTGGGGCTCTAGAGAGGAAGAAGGGCCTGCAGGAGACCATCTGTGACTCAGCTGAGAAGCAAGGCGGCCAGGTCGTCCCCACTGCAGCATGCAAAGACCCCTCCTCTTATTTTATAATCCTTCTGATTCATGGCAATTGTTGGAGTTTCTGAAGAAGAAAAACACGAGGTCTTAGTTTGGACTTTTCTGAGCTGCTAGAGGAATGGCATATTTGCAGTGGTCCAGACCCTCTGGGCTGGGTAGATAGGCAACCCGAAGGCGGGCCAGGAAACCGCAGGACAAGGAGAAAGGGAAGTGCTGAAGGCCCCGTGTCGGATGGGAGAGCCTGAGAGTTGACTCCAATAAGAAGGAACAAGAGACATGAACGCACAAGCTAACCAGAAGCAGTGGTTCCAGGAAATCGTGCAAAAGGCTCCCCAGTTCAAGACTCTAAATTCGCACATGGTTTCTTGAACCACTTAACAGATGCAGCACTGTTTTCTCTGAGAAAGCCTTGGAAAGGTACCAGGCTGCGTGCTGACACGAGGACCACTAGACGTTCAGCACACATTCATTGTAGCCTTCCTCACGTGGATGAAGGGGGAGGGTGACGAGCAGGACTATCTCAACCCTTGGGAGCTCTCAGTCAGTGGAGAAGTAGGCAAGTCCATGCTGATGTGGAGGGCACAGGTGTCCAGCAGAACAGTGTCCACCATGCTTGGGAGCCGCAGCAGGAAGCAGATGGTCCTGCGTGTCCGGACGTATGAGGCCAACACCTCGGTTACAGCTGAACTGACCTCACCACAGGACAGCATTTTTAGTGTGCTTTTCTTACTGAGGCAAAATATAGAGAGTCTCCTGGAGACGGATGGTGATGAGGGTTGCAGGACAGTGAATGTTTTTAATGCCACAAGACACTTAACAATGGTTAAGAGGGATGTCCCTGGTGGTTCGCACATGGTTTCTGGTGGTTAGGACTCTGAGCTTTTACTGCCAAGGGAACAGGTTCCAGCCCTGGTCAGGGAACTAAGTAAGACCCTGCAAGTCAAGCCGTGTGGCCAGAAATGTTTTAACTAAAAAAAAGATTTAAATGGTTAAGACAGTAAATGTTGTGTTAGGTATACCACAATAAAAAAAAGAAGAAGAAAAACAAATTGTACTTATTTACCCCCCTACCCCCGCAAATTGTATAGAGCAAAATGCACAGATCTTAAATGCTCTGTGAGATCGTTTTTTTGATAATGTCTCCACCCACAATCCCAGCTTTCAAAGCAAGATGCAAAACAGCCATGTTCTGTGTGGACAGAACCTCAGCCCCCTTGGGTCCACTTCTAAGTCACCTCCTCCCCATGACCACTGTTCGTGACCTTCTGAGAAACAAGATCAGACAGTATGTATTTCTTTCTGTCTATCAACCCTTCACTTAATATGATGTTTTGGAGATTCAACCAGTCATTGTTGGAGCAGTGTCTTTTTTTTTTGGCTTGAGTAGTCCCATTTTATGAATACATCATCCAGCTTTATTGAGTCGCTCTTCTGATAATGAATATTTGTTTTATGTACAGGGTTTTTTGTTTTATGTACATATTATGAAAAGAGATGCTATATACATCACTGTACACACTTTTTTGTGGACATACGTCTTCATCCCTGTTGCATAAATACCCAGAAGTAGAAAGGCTTGCCTGTGAGGCATTTGTATGTGGAATTTTATAAGAAAAAAATGAAGGGCTTCCTGCAGTGGCTGGACCATTTCCACTCCAGTCTCCCCACACACTCGCCTTCGTCAGCATGCTGTGATTGTCAATGTTTTTTTTTTTTAATGGACCCTAATGGCTCATGGAACCAACATGAATGATGCCAGAAAAGGGTAACAGCTTTCAGGCAGGGTACTGGTTTCCCAGAAGTCTGCTCCTTCCCCCTGAACGAGAGGGCTAGCACCTCAGGCTGGAGTTTGAATGGGGTTCCTTTCTTTTCTTTCCTTTTCTTAACAAACCATTTTCACATACTCTTCCAAGCAATCCTGATGAGAAATTCTAACAGATGGTGAAAGAGCAGCTTGGAGATGCGGTAATTCGCCCAGAGCTCACAGGGTAAATCTCACCACAGTGGCCCTCTGCCTGAACAAGCACCCCATCTCTCAGACTTAGGTCAATCTGGATGTTAAAAAAAAAACCAAACTTCTGAACGAGCTACAACGGCACTAGGCTACTTCCTGGCTCCTACATGGACTTCCTTTCTCACTCATGGGTCGCTTTGACAGAGCCTTGCTCTGTAGAGGTCACGAGCGACCCTCAAACCTTGGAGTCCTGGGGAGAGGGGAGTGGTCCCCTAGTGCAAGGGAGATGCTCGGAAGCAGGAGGAGCTCTGTGTACCCACACACCTCACAACACAACCAGGACTTGCTGTGTTGGAGGCTGAGGCTCTCCCAGCAGGTGGGGTGTCCTGCCCCACCCTCAAGCTTCTGGAGTGTGTGGGGGGAGACTGGGGGCCCAGGCCCTCTAAACCCAGGAGACACACCACCCTCCTAACTGGTGCCCAGGGCTGAGAACCACTAGAAAAACCCTATGCTTTTGACTTCATCTGCTCTGAAAAAGACTTTACAATCCAATGGGGTTGGGATCCTTTTATCAGATACTGAACTCCACGTCAGAACTGAAATCATAGCAATAGACATGCTATGTGTGTTGTTGTGTTGTATTCAGTTGCTCAGTCATGTCTGACTCTATGCAACCCTAGCAATGACAGACTTCTCTGTCCATAGGATTCTCCATGCAAGTATACTGGAGTGGGTTGCCATGCCTTCCTCCAGGGATCTTCTCAACCCAGGGATCAAATCCGTATCTCCTGCATTGCAGGTGGATTCTTTATTGCTGAACCACTGGGGAAGCCCAGATGGGCTATGTGAAAGTGAAAGCCGCTCAGTTGTGTCCAACTCTTTGTGACCCCATGGACTGTATAGAATTCTGCTCATGGAATTCTCCAGGGCAGAATACTGGAGTGGGTAGCCATTCCCTTCTCCAGGAGATCTTCCCAACCCAGGGATAGAACCCAGGTCTCCCGCACTGCAGGGGGATTCTTAACCAGTTGAGCCACAAGGGAAGCCCAAGAATACTGGAGTGGGTAGCCTATCCCTTCTTCAGCAGATCTTCCCAACCCAGGAATCGAACCGGGGTCTCCTGCATTGCAGGCAGATTCTGTACCAACTGAGCTATCAGAGAAGCCCAAAGTGAAACTTGATCAGTCATATCCAACTCTTTGCGACCCCTTGGACTATACAGTCCATGGAATTCTCCAGGCTAGAATACTGGAGTGGGTAGCCTTTCCCTTCTCCAGCGGATCTTCCTGACCCAGGTATCGAACCCAGGTCTCCTGCACTGCAGGTGGATTCTTTACCAACTGAGCTATCAGAGAAGCCAAAGCAGGCCATAGATGATTTAATTTCAGATGTCCTGCTGGCTAACTGCTACAAAAACCATCTCATATTGCATTACAATTTCATGCTCTTATGCAAGAGTGGACACTGGAATTTATCCAACACCAATCTAACCCCATACCTGAACTCAAATCAGAAAAAAAAAAAAGCTCAGCATGGAAAAAAAAAAAAAAGCACTGATTAATAAATGGAGCCCACTATTAAAAATTTGCTGGCACAGAAAAATTGACTTTCCTATCACAATTTGTCTTCTATGAACTTTAATTTTTGTTCTAGAAACCTGTGAACTTTTTATTTCATTCTATGAACTTTACTTTGTTCCACTTGGCCCCAGATGGAAAGTTATTTAGTCCTGGATTTGGTTATACTCTAACCATAAAGAAAATGGTAGTATTTGCTAAGTATTAGCTTTGGGGCATATTTTATGAAAAATATTAATTCATGTATACTTATCTCAGATTTATCTACTATAAAACTATCACTATCATTTTCCTTTAGTTCAAGAGTCCTTCTACCTTATAGTTATAATCAATGCTCAGAGAATGAATGTTTATGAAAAGCAGAGCCACTTCAAGTTTCAAACCTCAAGATCTACATAAACAACAAAATAGCTTAAGTTCTATATAAACAAACAATAAACTAATCATCACTTATAAATGATAAAGTCTCAATAAACCCAGTGAATTCAAATCATACTATCAACACAAAAAAAGAAAGAACTTACAGTGAAGACCAGCTTCCTAGGAAATAACTTTTCTCCTGACCTTAAAGGTAAAACTTAGAACAGCAGAAAATTACCAACCAGTTCTTTTCATGAAACATTGGCAGTCAAAAACATCAGAAGCATAGTTGACCCTTGAACAGGGTAGGGCTAAGGGTGCTGTCGCCTTGGAGAGGAAAATCCATGGACACCTCTACAGTCAGCCCTGGTTTACCACATCCGCAGATTCAACCAAGGCAGATCGTAGTACTGTAGTATTTATTAATGAAAGAAATCCAGGTATAAGTGGACACATGCAATTCAAACCCAAGTTGTTCAAGCGTCAACTGTAACTCAATTCATTATTCTTCTCTTATTTGGGTTTAGTTCATGTTTTTCGATTTTACCCCACAGGTCTGGCATACAGGAGCCTAAGTCAATTTCATTGGGAAGCTTTCCTAGTGGCTCAGTGGTAAAGAATCCACCTGACAGTGCAGGAGACAAGGGTTCGATCCCTGGGCCGAAAAGATCCCACATGCTGCAGCGCAGCTAGGCTCATGTACTTCAACTGAGCCTGTGCTCTAGAGCCTGGGAGCCGCAACAAGAGAAGCCACCGAAATGAGAAGCTCACGCACTGCAACTAGAGAGTAGTTGAAACTAGACAGAAAAGCCCGTGCAGCAATAAAACCCAGCAGAGCCAAAAACAAATAATTTTCATTGTTCCCCATAAGCTCACATTGTTCTCTTAAAAACTTGAAAGAAACAGTCAAAGAGGGGCTCTATCTAACATCTGGTCTACCGTTTGCATAAACACAGTGAGACATATTTTAAATGACGACACATCATCACTCACTCATTCAGCTTTTCTCGCCCTAGTCTCAATCCCATGTCTATCCAGGAATGAGTCCATTAGGACCCTGGGGTAGTTTATTACCCAAGTCACAGTCCTAATGCCCTTTCTGGCTCAGGTTCTTCTCATCTGTTTACATTTGGTTGAACCAGGAAGTGCAATTAGACAAAGAACAAGCATGAGTTACTCAGCAAGGAGTTCTCTCCTTTGCACGCAGCCCAGCCTCCAAAAGATCTCAAGCCAAGTGGCTGGTCCTGGACGGAGCAGCGGTTCTACAGCCCAGAGGTTCTTACACGACCAGCAGCGGGTCCAAACTATCAGTCAATTGGGTTTATTTCAGTGTATGACTCATCTTGCTTCTGGATCGGCATCAAAAATATGGACACAAGACTCCTCCAGCTCTACCCTCCTGCTCACAGAAAGCAAGGATGACACACAACCTCTGCCAACGCCTAGCCTTCAGGTACCGTATTTGGGGACTATTGGTCCTGGAAAATCCCCAGAAGTGGTTCCAGTCAGGCCACAAGATAGACCAAAAGAGGATCCTGTAGGGGCCTAAGAATGAACACAAGGACTGACGTGGAGAAAAACAGCAATGTTTATGTTAACGTCAAGGTCAAAACACTTCTGCTTATACTGACTTCACCAAGACCAGAGAAAATTGGGATTTTACTTCAAGAGTCACCTGGTACCCCAGGAATGAAATGAAATCGAGGGATCCTAATACATTTTCCCTTCTAAAGAAAGTTTAAGTCTCATCCACTTTCCTTTTAATTTCTTTTTGGAGAGCAATCATTCAGAAATGGAAACAGTCCATCGAGGAACCATAGACAGACAGCAAGCATGGGGTACCCAAGTGCTGAATGGAGACACTGTCCAGAAGGTTGACACACTTCCCAGGGAACAAATCAGTTTAGCTGAGGCTTAACCATAGATGATCTTGAATTCATCCCTGCAAATGCCACAAGGAACAGAGGAAGGTAGTGAGCCAAGGATGGATGTATGACTCACCAGATCCGTATTCTTTGCCTTTTATCCAGCCCTTTGCCATTAGTAATCTATTAACTACAATGTTAATAACTTTTCAAAGTCCAAGGCTTTGCAGCTGCATTTTAAAGAGCTGTGATAATGTAAGATATTGCTTCATTAGGAAGAAAAACACAAGCTAGATGAGTACTTAGCAAAAGAAAAATGTGAGGGAACTATGAAGAAAAGGCTAATCCAATCATGATTCAATCTTGGCTACAAAATAACTGATTTGCTTTGCTTGGTCAGCAGAGGAAAATCATTTCTTTCCCAACAAATGGTGACCAGGACACTAGAGAGAAATGGAGTCACTAGCTGAAGTTAATGCATATAAAATCACCTGGCTTTATCTTAATCACACTTAAGCTCTTGATTTAATGTTCAGATTTTCAGCTCAATTTCAATATTTCAATTTTATTTTTCTTTGCAAGTTGTGATCATAGTAAGAATGACACCAAACTGTCAGAACTGAGGGCTCTCTCTTGCTTTGGCTGGTTGTGAGTGTCTGGGTTTTTTTCTCCCTCAAGTCAGAGAGGTTGCACCCTGGAATTGTACTGCTGTAGAGATGGCCTTAAAAGTCAGATTTCCAGGATTCAAGTTCGAGCTCCACCCTACAGAGAGGTGACACTGGGCAAGTTAATTAACATTTAATCATCCACAAAAAAAGGGGATGATAACTGTATCAATATCATAAGGTTGCTGTGAGGATTAAGTGAATAAAAACTTAGCAATGTTTAGAATAATGGATGACATACAGTCTGTGCCCAGTAAATGTCCCCGAGCTGTATTTATTATTGACCTCTTAGGAAGAGTTGCATTCCTGTGTTTGAGTTCCAGTTAATGTATAAAGTCAACTTGATAAACTATCCAGGATATTACCTTCCACATATTATAACCATGATTTTTTTAAAAAAAATAACCTTTCAAAGTTAAATAAAACACATCAGCCTGGGAGTCAAGCTGTCTCATATTCCATTTACTTAGTAACCAAACAAGAAAGTGGACTTCCCAGGTGGCTCAGTGGGTAAGGAACACACCTACCAATGCAGGAAACACAGGAGACTGAGTTGGATTCCTGGGTCCAGCAGATTTCCTGGAGAAGGGCATGGCAACCCACTCCAGTACTCTTGCCTGGAGAATCCCATGGACAGAGGAGCCTGGTGGGGTACAGTCCATGGGGTCACAAAGAGTTGGACACGACTGAGTGACTGAGCATGCACACATGTCAAGGAGAAGGTATTTATTCTCTCTAAGCCTTGGTTTCCTTATCAACACCAAGAATATCAATAACAAGCCTTGTAAGGAATGGTCATCTAACAGAGGACACACACTCAATACATGATTGCTCTTTTTATTATATTTTCTGTAAAAGGTAATTATGGCCTGATACAAAAGTCAGGCAAGTAATAACTGTGCTGGCATCATTGTAAGATTCTTCTGGGAAATCCCTGGTGGTCCAGTGGTAAGGACTTGGTATTTTCACTGCCCTGGCACAGGTTCCAGCCCCGGTCAGGAACTAAGATCCTGCAAAAATGTGTGTTACTTGCTCAGTCGTGTCTGCCTCTTTGTGACCCCACGGACTATTACCCAACAGGCTACTCTGTCCATGGGATTCTCCAGGCAAGAATACTGGAGTGGGTTGCCATTCCCTTCACCAGGAGATCTCCCCCACCCAGGGACTGGACCCAGGTCACCTGCACTGCAGGCAGATTCTTTACCATCTGAGCCATCAGGGAAGCCCAAAAGCCTGTGGCCAAAAAGAAAGAAAGAAAATAGAAGATTCTTCCAATTAAGAAGGAAACTGGCTTTCATTTTGCCAATTTAACTACAGTGCCCGAACTAATCACTCCCAGATCCTTTTCTCCTTGGGCCTCGGACATCAGTCTCCTCCACAGAGAGAAAGTTCAGAGTGGATTCCCTGGCTCACCTTGACCTAGTCTTTAGTAACAGAGTCTGAATTTTGGGACCTGCGAACTGGAGAGGCCCTTTAGGTCCCTACAGAGCCCAGGCAGCATGGAAAACATAAGTCATCTGGTGTGGTCCCGCCTCTGTCCATCGCTCATCCAAACATTTTCTCCGTTTCAGCCACACATGGTGTTTCTGAGCTTGAACAAACATTTCCAAATGCACTTCGGGCTCAAGTCCAAGCATGCACCTAAGTTCAGATGACCACAACCCTCTCAAAATCTCTGCAGTCACTTCCATATTGTTGCACAGAATCAGCTCCCTAAAGACTGTCATGGCTAAAAAAAATTATCACTTGAGTGAAAAGAAAAGCAAATATGAAATATTTGTTAGGCCTCTATTATGTTTCAAGTCCATCCATACAAATAAACACAGCTGAACTTCAAAAGACCTTCTGTTATGAACTGTCACCTAACAGATGGCCACAGGGAGACGTGGAGAAGTCAGGTGACTTGCTCGAGATGATACCTCTGACTGGGAGGACTCACACCTGCGAAGGTGGAGCCAGGTCATGTGACCTGTCCTCTGTCTGTCCCGCCCACAGGACATTCCTCCTCTCACAGAGAAGAGGAAGCACTGGCTCAAATGACCCCATTTCCCTTGATGTCAGTGACAGCATGAGAGAGGCAATGGCTATAACTGCTCTCCAGGTGAGGAGCTGGGGCTCATGGACACTGCTGCCCAAAGGAAACCTAGGAGTTAAAAGCAGGGCCATCTCCCCTGAGGCAGCAGTGTTGGGGGAGCAGGCAGCAGAATTTTGTTGTTGTTCAGTTGCTAAGGCATGTCCGATTCTTTGTGACCCCGTGGACTGCAGCACACCAGGCCTCCCTGTCCTTCACCATCTCCTGGAGTTTGCTCAAACTCATGTCCATTGAGTCAGTGATGCCATCCAACCATCTCACCCTCTGTTGCTCCCTTCTCCTCTTGCCTTCAATCTTTCCCAGCATCAGGGTTTTTTTTTTCCAAAGAATCAGCTCTTCACATCAGGTGGCCAAAGTATTGGAACTTCAGCTTCAGTCTTTCCAATGAATATTCAGGGTTGATCTCCTTTAGGATTGACTGGTTTGATCTCTTGCTGTCCAAGAGTCTTCTCCAGCAACACAATTTAAAAGCATCAATTATTTGACACTCAGCCTTCTTCATGGTCCAGCTCTCACATCCGTACAGCAGCAGTGCAAATGCCCAGAGTTCACCCCTAGACTCTATAGCTCAGCTTCCCAAGGTCTGCTCCTTAATAACTTTCATCCAGGTTGAATAACACCGCCCTGTACCATCTTGAAGGATTCTTCTGTAGAGGACCTTTATTTTTTTTAGGTAGGAGATCTAAAAGAAAATAAGTACTACAAGTATCCTTCTGCTCCGCAGACACTTCAAGGTCACCCTGGAACAATACGGTTCTCAGAAGCTTCTAGATTGTTGCCAACCCACACCATAGGTAAGGAAGCTGGCTAAACTGTTTTTCCATCTTTTCTTTTTCTTACTCTCAGCTGAGGAATGCACTTCTTCCCTGGAAGGCTGCCCTGCTCTGGCCAGTCCCCTTGCTAATCCTCCTCTCCCTCCATCCCCACCTTCCCTCCCGGTTCCAATTCCTGTGGCTCATCCAGTGGTGAAAATGCAGATGCCAAACATCAGCAACTGCAGCTGCAGGAAGATGAACCTGGGCCTGGAGCTGTGGGCAGTCCAATTCTGGGCTCAGCGACCGCCCCAGGGCGGGGTCACGTCTGGACCACAACTGTGACTTCTTCGCAGGAAGATGAGTACCTCTGTACTCTGCTACCTGACTGTATTCTTCATATTTCATAGGAAATACAAAGTTACATTCTCCAGCCCACTTTAAAAAACATTTTAACTTCCTGAGCATTTATGGAACAATTCTGCTATTGAAAGGTGATGGATGGGAGGGCAAGTCGTATAAGCCTGCACATTTGTGACCAGGGAGCATCTGAGAAATGTTTCCAAATCATGAACAGATGAAGCATTACTTCATGGGTTAATGCATCCTGCAGGTCAAATGACAGTGCCCTCTCGCCTCCAACCAAAATAAATGTCAAAACTACAAGAAGTGGAACAGTCAGTCAGTCACAAGGGTGCTGTGCTCCTTCACATCAGAAAAATGAGTCCCCTTTTATGAGGACTCTCATAACTGAATTCACAAAGCCAGTTGGCACTTTCAAATGTCTGTGTGCACAGCAGGATGTTTGATTACTTGTCGGTCACTGGAAACCACCCTTATCACACCCACATTTCCACATTTGCATTTATACATTTACTGAGCGATGCAGAGATGGGTAGAAAAACAAGCTATATATGGTGAGTGCTATCTAATTTTACTAACTAATGGTTGGATAAACAGGTATTTAAATAAGGCTCTGATCAAACCCACAGTGTGAGAATTTTGGCAGCTGAATATCCAGGGTATAAAACCTGACCAGGACCTGCCCTCTATCCCACTGAACTGCAGTCATGCCTGTGCCAGCCAAACCCACAGCTTGAAAACTTGTTCATCTGCCAAGCCAAATGGCTTTGTGCTGCTTTTCAGTTTCTTACACTTTATTGTGAGAAAGCCAACATGGGAAACTAAACTAAAACTTGAAGCAGGAAGGCAGATGACTTTGAGGAGAGAAGTATTATGTATCGGGGGAGACACCCAGAGATGTGGTTGTGTGCTTCTTGATCTGGGGTGGGGGGTTACAGGAGGATCTGCTTTCAGCTAGGTTTGCCATTTCCTTCCCCAGGGGAACTTCTAGACCCAGGAATCGAACCCGGGTCTCCTGAATCGCAGGCAGATTCTTTACTATCAGAGCCACCAGGGAAGCCCTAGGTTTGTCTGTGTTTTGGTATTTTGCTCCATATACATTATACTTACATTAAAAGAAAAAAAAAAAACAACCCTATATGCTGGGAAAGTTAAAAAAAAGAAAAAACAACTCTTCACATGTATTAAGAAATCCACTGAAAATATTCTTTCCTATTATGTAATTTGGAATTGAGGGTCTGTGGCTAGAAATAACATAACTATCAAATTAGAAAGTGCCTTTTAGAGCCATCCATTTCACCTTGTCTAAAAGGCCCTGAAAGAAAGTCACTTAGTCTGTGCTTGTGTGTGTTAGTCACTGAGTTATGTCCAACTCTTTGGGACCCAGTGGATTGTGGCCTGCTAGGATCCTCTGTTCATGGAATTCTCCAGGCTAGAATATTGGAATGAGTAGCCATTCCCTTTTCCAGGGATCGAACCCAGGTCTCCCACATTGCAGGCAGATTCTTTACCAGCTGAGTCACCAGGGAAGCCCATGCTTACAAGCTCTAACTTGTTTCCAGACCACCCTCATCTATTAATATTTGTACACAGTTCTGCTTACCAGGGGCTTCCCTGGTGGTTCAAACAGTAAAGAATCTGCCTCCAATGCAGGAGACATGGGTTCAGTCCCCGCGTTGGGAAGACACCCTGGAAAAGGAAACAGCTACTCACTCCAGTACTCCTGCCTGGAGAATTCCATGGACAGAGAAGCCTAGTGGGCTATGGTCTATGGGGTCACAAAAAGTTGGGCACGACTAAGCAACTTTTACTTTTCTGCTTACCAAGTAACATTTTTAAAACTTTTTTTATTTTTAAAAGTCTTTTTATTGAATACTTATTTTTGTTTAGTTTTTTATTGCTTTTTTTTTTCTTTTTTTTTTAATGTTTTGGTTTTAGGGCCATGAGTCATATGGGATCTCAGTTCACTGACCAGGGTCAAACCCACACTCTCTGCATTGGAAGGCAAAGTCTTAACCACTGGATCCCCAGAGAAGTTCTACAACTTTTAGAAAATCATTTCTAAATTGTATTAAAATACATATGACAAAATTCACATCTTAACCATCTTTAATTGTACAAATAAGTGCCTACGCAATCTCGTGTGACCATCACCATGCATCTCCAGAACTCTTCATCTTACAACGCTGAAATTCCAGGTCCATCAAACAACTACTTTTCTCCTTCCCCCAGCCCCTGGCAACCACCATTCTATTTCCTATCTCTATGAATTTGATTTCTGACCAAATCAGTCAGTCCTAAAGGAAATCAACCTTGAATATTCATTGAAAGGACTGATGCTGAAGCTGAAGCTCTAATACTTTGGGCACCTGATGTGAAAAGCCAAGTCACTGGAAAAGACACTGATGCTGGGAAAGATTGAGGGCAGGAGGAGAAGCGGATGGCAAAGGATGAGATGGTTGGATGGCATCACCACCCAACAGACATGAGTTCAATAGACATTAGTTTGAGCAAACTCCAGGAGATAGTGAAGGACACAGAAGCCCAGCAAGCTGCAACTCACAGGGTCGTAAAAAGTTGGACAGGACTTTAGCAAATGAACAACAGCAAAAGGACCTCATAGATGGAATCATACAATATTTGTCCTTTTATTTCTCTTAACTTACTGTTCTCAAGATTCACCCGTGTTGTAGCCTGCATCAGAGTCTCCCTCCTTTTCAAGGCTGTATAATATTTCCTTGTATGTATACACCACATTTTGTTTATCCATTCACCTGTTGATAGACACTTGATTTGCTTCCACCCCCTGGCTATTGTCAATAATGCTGCTATGAATGTGGGTGCACAAGTATCTCCTGGAGACCCCACTTGCAATTCTGGGGGGTCTATACCGACAAGTGGAACTGCTGAATTGAAAGGTAATTCTGTGTTTAATTTTGGGAGTAACTGCCATACTGTTTTCCAAAGGGTCTGCACCATTTTACAGTCCCAACAGCAGTGCAGAAAGATTCCAATTTCTCTATATCCTCACCAACATTTGTTATTTTCTGGATTTTCTTTCTGTCAGTTTGATTTTTTTGGTAGTAACGATCCTAAGCAACTTTCTTTTGTTCATAACATTGGCTACCATTGGCTATGTGCTTCAAATATAGCTAATTCTGAACCTATTACATCCTGGAATCCCTGCAACCAGCCTCTGAGGTTTAAATCTGAGGTCAGCAAAACCAGCACCTTATGCATAGGAAGAGAGAGGCCTAGAATTTGAACCCAAATGTGATTAATTTCACATACTGTGCTCTAAGCACTTCACACACTGCCTTCCTTCTTTACCAGAACTCTTGGTTTCTGTGCACTGATTCAGATGCCTAGGGATTTCCTGAGCAAGGTAACTGTCCCACTCATGACCACAGCAAACTAATTTGTCAGCCTCTGGTGTGTGAACAGCCCAGACAAACTAGAACACAATAAACTCTTTAGGACAGGAAGTTCACACTTATTAAGGTTTATGTTTCCCCCAAGAACCCACCACAATGCCTGACACACAATACTCACTATATATGCTGCTGTTCAGTCACACAGTGGTGTCCGACTCTTTAAGACCCCATGGATTGCAGCACGCCAGGCTCCCTTGTCCTTCACTATCTCCTGGAGTTTGCTCAAACTCATATCCATTGGGTCAGTGATGCCATCCAACCATCTCATCTCTGTCACCCCCTTCTCCTCCTTCCCTCTATCTTTCTCAGCATCAGGGTCTTTTCCAAAGAATCGGCCCTTCAAATCAGGTGGCCAAAGTATTACAGCTTTAGCATCAGTCCTTCCAATGAATTTCTGGGTTGATTTCCTTTAGGATTGACTGGTTTGGTCTCCTTGTTGTCCAAGGGACTCTCAAGAGTCTTCTGCAGCACCACAATTCAAAAGCGTCAATTCTTGGGTGATTAATCTTCTTTACGGTCTAACTCTCACATTCATACATGACTACTGGAAAAACCATGGCTTTGACTATATGGACCTTTGTCAGCAAAGTGATGTCTCTGCTTTTTAATCACTGTCTAGGTTTGTCATAGCTTTTCTTTCAATAAATATACATTTAAAAAATCCATTGTGATTACAGAAGCCCAGTTATCAGCATTAATTCCACACCAGTCTGTGTGACTAGGACAAACATACAGCAGACAACCACACACAGTACACGTCACAAATTAGTGATCAGAATAACTTACACTATCTTCCTTCCAATTTCCACTCTCCTCACTTTCACATATTGTGTTTTATTTCTTTATCTTTGCCCAGGTCTGACTTTCCTTCTCTCCTCTCTCTCCTACACCTTTTCCGTTTGTATCTTAGGACCATCTACGGAGCATCACTTTTTTCACAGATTGCCATCCAACCCAAAGTACAGCACTCATGAACCAATGACTGGTAAGAATTGTAGCATTTGACCAATCAGAGCCAGTTTATAGATGGGGATGTGGAAAACTTCTGCAGAAACTTCCATGGAGAAGCTGGATCTTGACATAATGTGGGGTCTGTTAGAAGAGAGGTGAAGTAATAGTGCTGGGTGGACAGTACAACAGTTATGTCCCTACACATTCCATACTTACAGCCACAGTGGTTGGATAGTCAGTCCAACAGCAGCTGGCTTCAACTGTGTCAGTGTAGAACTAGAACCAACAAGCAGAAACTATAGAAATAAGACATTACAGTACAAGACAAAAAAGCTTTTTAATATCCACAGCTGGACAAAAATGAAATGGGCCACTTTGGCCAACAGGAATATACCTGTCACAGTGCTTCTCACAATGTCACCACCTTTACCACCATTAGAATCACTGGGACAGATGCTAACTTTTGAGACCCAGTGCTCAAGAGAAAGTGACTGCTTGATAAGGCCTACGTTCGAGAAACACCGCCAAGATATCTTCCTCCTCTGAGAGTCTGATTTTCATGTTGGACACCAAGGTAGACAGGTGATGTCCAGAGTCCAGTGGCTGACACTTGATACCAGAGGGGATGAGTCATTTGTTAAATGGGGCTGTGCAGCCCAGCCTTACCTGAAGACAGAACTATAGCAATAAGGTAACATTCGAGTCATTTACCAAACTGCTCAGACATTTTTTCTGTTAAAATTTTGAAAGGTTATCCACAGATATAGGAATTTATGGAAAACGACCATTAATTTCTCATTTAGTGGTTATCTTCACTTGTTTAAAACTTTTAAAATAATTGAAAACCATAAAATAAAAGGTATGTAGACAGTTATGAAACTGAACTTGTTGAATTTTGTTTTTTATGTACACTTGCCATGCATTAAGGTTGAAACAGCTGGAAAAGTCAACATGGTCCAGAGAGACAAAAGCCAACCCTTGGGGTGTGTGTTTAATTATCCTGATGACCATAAACTGTGTATTAGCAACTTATTTGAAGCAGGGAGCACGTCCACTATTGTATTTGTCCATCACTCCTCGGATGATAAAGTCTCTCATTATTTAAGGATGCCTCTCTTTAAGGTCTTCAAGTGGTAAATTCCTTCTCCCCCAACCCTACATAACCAAGCATCATCCCCTCACTGTCACCAAGAGTTCTGTCCTTCTGTTTGCAGAGTGCTGTGTTCACCTGTCTAGGGCAAAACCAATCTCGCTCTGAGAACCACGCTATGGCCCCATGTCCCACTCCTGAGGGCATCTTTGAATGCCAAGAACACTGAGCTCACCCTGTAGCCTCTGGTGATTCCTGGTGCCCCAGGCAGATCAGAAGTTCACCTGACTTCTGATTTGTGTCATCTGGAAGACCATCTTCTTTCCACTACATTACACTATCTCCTCTCAAGGTTAAAACTAATAATTCCTTATGGGCTGCAGTCCATAAGGTCGCAAAGAGTTGGACACAACTGATGCAATTTAGCATGCAACAGGCACTGAATACAGCAGGTATTCAACAGGCCATGTCTGATTATGCAAGGGCATTTTTTGCAGAATTGCCCAATTATCCCATTTTGTCCAACTGTTGCCATTCCTGGTTATGGTGATGTTTTTAAACACACTAATTTGTATATGGTAAGAACAAGGCCAACACCAAGCCGCTGCTGCACAGCAGTCTCCATTTATTTATTTACTTATTTATTGGCACCCTTTGGGAATCTTAGTTCCTCACTAAGGAATTGAGCCCATGCCCCCTGCACTGAGAGCCCAGAGTCCTGACCACTGGACTGCAGGGAAATCCCAACAGTCTGCATTTAAGTCAAATGGAAAATACTGATAACCCTACAGAAACTTAGAACTCAACTCCTTTTTCCCTTCAGCAGTGTGAGTGAAAGAGGGGAGTGAAAAAGTTGGCTTAAAGCTCAACGTTCAGAAAACTAAGATCATGGCATCTGGTCCCATCACTTCATGGGAAATAGATGGAGAAACAGTGGAAACAGTGTCAGACTTAATTTTTGGGGGCTCCAAAATCACTGCTGATGGTGATTGCAGCCATGAAATTAAAAAATGCTTACTCCTTGGAAGGAAGGTTATGATCAACCTAGATAGCATATTTAAAAGCAGAGACATTACTTTGCCAACAAAGGTCCGTCTAGTCAAGGCTATGGTTTTTCCAGTGGTCATGTATGGATGTGAGAGTTGGACGGTGAAGAAAGCTGAGTGACGAAGAATTGATGCTTTTGAACTGTGGTGTTGGAGAAGACTCTTGAGAGTCCCTTGGACTGCAAGGAGATCCAACCAGGCCATCCTAAAGGAGATCAGTCCTGGGTGTTCATTGGAAGCACTGATGTTGAAGCTGAAACTCCAATACTTTGGCCACCTCATGCAAAGAGTTGACTCATTGGAAAAGACTCTAATGCTGGGAAGGATTGGGGGCAGAAGGAGAAGGGGCCGACAGAGGATGAGATGGTTGGATGGCATCACCAACTTGATGGACATGGGTTTGGGTAAACTCCGGGAGTTGGTGATGGACAGGGAGGCCTGGCGTGCTGCTATTCATGGGGTCGCAAAGAGTCGGACACGACTGGGCAACTGAACTGAAGTAAAGTGTTGCCTCATCAGGAAGATTCAGATAAATGTCTGGACAAGGTCATCACCTCCCAGGGGAGTGACCAAGTATCTGCTCGCTAGTGACTACAAACGAGTCTTAGGTCATGTACAAAGGCAATAAATACTACTTTCTAGACCCCAGTTAATCTCTGTGGAAGTCCCCGTTCCTCCCCCTGTTAATCATCCACCTATCAGAGGAGGACACTCACCTATTCAGAGGAGTACACTTAGCCATCACTGAGTGTCTCCCTGTCTCTACATTTTTTGGCAACATCATCAATACTTTGTTACAGAAGAGTCTAGTCAAGAAGGTGATTGTGATGGAGGAAAAAACAGTTCCCCACAAAGACTTTCCACAAGATTCACCTTGGTCTACACAATGAAATCCAACACTGAGTGTCCTGGGGGCACAGGTCCTTCGCGCCTGTGCAAACTGCCTCATCACTGCCTGGCAGCCCAGGGTTGCTGTGTGAACCAGTCTGTTCTCCCCACCCCAGACCCCTTCTCCCCTGTGGGGTTTCCTCCCTGAAACTGGGCCTAACGGATGGTAGGTTCTCAAGAAACTCAGTACTAAATATGAGTAAATATCAGTAGACACTTCTTTAGGAAAATATTATGTCTGCAATGCATGAGTTCCTCCAGGGTGGGTCTGCCTACAGTGATATCCACACAACCATTAAAAGGGCCACTTTTACCCTAAAGTTTCCTGCGGTCACGCCAGCTTATTACGCGTCATCGCTCATTACACCACTGTCCTAAAACCACAAAAGAAAGACGTAAAAAAGAGAAAAGTCACCATTCACCCATGATCCAGAAAAAATCAGTATTGAAAACTTTAGTATAAAAAAATCATCGATATTCATAGTTTATCACTGTGTCAACATAAATATTGTATTTCAGAAATGGTAATACATATTACTGTTCAGCTTGTGTTCAGCTTTTTAAAGAACATCTTTCATACTAGTAAGTATAATTTAATTCTATTTTAAAGATATTTACAAGGTATACCATTCATTGTATGCATGCTAAGTTGCTTCAGTCATATTCGATTCTTTGTGACTCCATGGACTATAGCCTGCCAGGCTTCTCTGTCTATGGGATTCTCCGGGCAAGATTACTGGAGTGGGTGCCATGCACTCCTCCAGGGGATCTTCCCAACCCAGGGATCAAACCTGTATCTCTTATGTCTCCTGCACTGGCAGGCGGGTTCTTTACCACTAGCGCCACATGGAAAGCCAGGTGTATCTTAATTTGTGTTTGTGTAATAAACCTATTGGACAGGAGCTTATAGAATAGCTGGGCTCACCTCTGTGTGTTTTACTTTACTTATGTAGTTATTTGGGGGCCAAGCTGCTTGCTGGATCATAGTTCCCAGACCAAGGACTGAACCCAGGCCACAGTAGTGAAAGCAGAAAGTCCTAACCACCAGGCCACCAGGGATTCCTCACTTCTGTGTATTTTACATCTCACCAAGTTGGCCTCAGAGGACTGCCTGGGGTCACACTCCCCACCCCCTACAAGCTGTGGGGAGGGGCTTTTCACCAAATTTCCTTTCTCTCTTCCTCTTTCTTTGCATACAGATGGATGTGCATTCTGGCACGAGATAAAACATGACGCTTCTTGATATGGATCAAGGTCAAAGAAGTTTGAAAGGTCACTGATATACCCCAAGTATTTAAGAAGAGGCTGGTAGCTCAGATAGTAAAAAATCTGCCTGCAAATGCAGGAGACCCAGGTTTGATTCCTGGGTCAGGAAGATCCCCTAGAGAAGGAAATGGCAACCCTCTCCAGTATTCTTGCCTGGAGAATCCCCTGGACAGAGGAGCTTGGCAGGCTACACCCATGGGTGTCACAAAGAGTTGGCCACGACTGAGAGACTAACACTTAGCGCTTAGAGAATTTTTAAAACAGCACCGAACCACTGTCGTTCAGATTAAGAAATGATTATACTGCCTGAACATTAAATGATTTCAAAACCTCTACTCAGAGTTTTGTAATGATTTCCATGATGGAGAATTTCAAAACGAACATCTTTCTGTGGCTGAACAATCCAGCATGATCATGGGGGTCTCCCCGTCCCAGGAGGCTCTGCACTGAGGACTGGCTTAATTCTGTTCCTCCCTCCCCTCCCCTCCCTTCCGCCTTCTCAAGGACCAACTGAAAAGAAGATGGTAGAAAGAACCCCAACCCAGAGGAAAAAGCAGGGCTGGGTGGTGAGGAAGGTGGGGCTGTAGGCAAATGACGGGCCTGGGCCTTCGAAGCAGAAGGAAGTATCACTTTCTTGCCGCCTCCCGCTGCAGTTCTATGCTCTGTGACCCAGCTTCCCCGTGGAAAGCAGAAGTGGGCCTCCCTCTCCAGACCGTCTCTCTGAGACAAGCTTCTCAGCTGCCCTCGCCCCTGTGTGGGTTAACATTTCCAGGCAGAGTGGAGGCACCCAGAAAGCCCAGCACCTGGGAGACATCTCTACTCTGGCTGGAGGTGGGATGAACCCAGACCTGCCTCACCGTTTCACCAGGGACCCACACCAGCGCTGAAAAGTCACCATAGCTCCCACTAAACACTGGACCAGTGGAGACAGAACAGGGAACTGGAGAGAGCTGACAATGAGCTTCCAACCAGCATGACTCGGTGTCAATACAGAGTGACGTTAGATGCTTACAGAAAGGGGGGAGTGTGCAGCCATTAAAAAGAATGAAATAAGGCTATTTGCAGCAACATGGATGGACCTAAAGAGTCACACCAAGTGAAGTAAGCCAGGCAGAGAAGGAGAAATATCATATGACATCCTTTATATGTGGAGTCTAAAAAAGAAATGATACAAATGAACTTACGAAACAGAAAGAGGCTCACAGACTCAGAAAACGAACTCTTGGTTGCCGAGAAGAAGGGATAGTTAAGGACTTGGGGAAGGTCATGTACACACTGCTATATTTAAAATGGATAACCAACAAAAACCTATTGTATGGCACATGGCACTCTGCTCAATGTTATGTGCCAGTATGGATGGGAGGGATTTTGGGGGAGAATGGATACATGTATATGTAGGGCTGAGTCCCTTTGCTGTTCACCTGAAACTATCACCACATTGTTAATTGGCTATACCCCAATACAAAATGTTTTTGGTGTTAAAAAAATAAAATTAAAAAAAAAAAAGAAAGGGGAGAGTGTGGGCAGGCCCAATAATATCTGACTTTATCTCAAGTGTGAATGGTAAAAAGGAAATGAGACACTTAAAGACCCTCTGAACTTCTCGATAAAGACTTCTTCCCCGAGTCCTACAGCTCATCAAGAGCAGAGCCCACAGCAAGCACCAAGAAACATCCATCCAATGGTCTCTGTTAACATAGCCCGGTTCGTCCTTCATTTTATGGAACATCACTTACACATCTAAGCACAATGAAGAAAGAACACAGTTACATTGAGGTTAACCAATAATGGTCAATTTCTATCAATGCATGGCTTGCAGGATCTGTAGGACAGTGAGAAAGGAGTTGAAGAGGGGAGTTACAGAAGAGAGACTGGACATACGTCGATGGTAAATAAAGCAGAGATAAGTAACCAACACTTTGGAAGTGTTCTATAAAATGAAAATTGTATTCTGATTATAAATACAACTGTCATTAAACAGCTTGGCAGCAAATCAGGAGTGTTGATGCTTAGTCAGTACTAAGATGCAGACAGTGACTGCAGCCATGAAATTAAAAGATGCTTGCTCCTTGTAAGAAAAGCTGTGACCAACCTAGACAGCATACTAAAAAGCAGAGACATTATTTTGCCAACAAAGGTCTGTATAGTCAAAGCTATAGTTTTCCAGTAGTCTTATACGGATGGGAGAGCTAGAGATGGCTGAGTGCCCAAGAATTGATGTTTTTGAACTGTGGTGTTCAGAAGACTCTTGAGAGTCCCTTGGATTGTAAGGAGCTCAAACCAGTCAATCCTAAAGGAAATCAGCCCTAAATATTCACTGGAAGGACTAATGCTGAAGTTCCAATACTTCGGGCACCTGATGCAAAGAGCCAACTCACTGGAAAAGACCCTGATGCCAGGAAAGATTGAAAGCAGGAGGAGAAAAGGGACGACAGAGGAAGAGAGGTTGGATGGCATCACCAACTCAGTGGACCTGAATTTGAGCAAGCTCCAGAAGATGGTGAAGGACAGGGAAGCCTGGGGTGCTGTAGTCCCGTGGGGTCGGGAAGAGTCTGACACAACTGAGCAACTGAACAAGAACAACAACAAGGCAAAGTGAAGGTCAGGACAAGACTGAAGAGAAAGCCCAAGAATAAAGAACCAGGGTGATAATAGCCCCTGCAACCTGCCAGTACGGATGAGACTTTTCCACACATCATCCCAAGTAACTCCTGAAACTTGTTGTTCTGAATGACAAGACAGCCCTTCCAGCCAATGGAGTCAAGGGAATCTGAAAGAAGGTCCAAGTCTTTAAACTGGTGAGTTCCAAAAATTTGAATCCCTCCATGGGCAGGGCTTCCCATGAAGCTCAGTCAGTAAATAATCTGCCTGCAATGCATGAGACCTGGGTTCAATTCCTGGGTGGGGAAGGTCCCTTGGAGAAGGGAATGGCACGGCCACCCACTCCAGTATTCTCACCTCGAAAATCCCATGGACAGAGGAGCCTACAGTCTGTGGGGTCACAAGAGTTGGACAGGACTTAGCAACTAAACCACCACTATGGGCAGATTCCCATACTATCTTCTACCCATGGGCTTCTCCCCCAAATGGGAACTTACTCAAAATAAATGTCAGAAATGATGAGAGAGTGAACTCAAGCTTTCACAATTTAAGTACCAGGAAACCAGGCAGCTGTAAGAAATCTTTCAGTACTTCTGACCAACTTCCTCTTCCTTGTCCTTTTCATCAATCTTAAAAGCTGTGAGGGAATGTCTATCCATTATGGGAGTGTGGACTTAGGAGGAGCCTGGTCCACAACAGGAGCCCAGGAAGGAGGCTGCGTGTTTCCACGTGCATCCCACGGGCCCTGTCTCCTCACCTTGTATGTTCCCCTCGAATGACACCTCTCACTGTTATAACAACCATACAAGGAGGCTTGTAGGGTTTATAAAGAAGCTGGAGGGAACTTTTTCACAAAGTATCACTGAGTACTTCTATACTGTCCCAGGGGCTTCCCAGGTGGCTCAGTGGTAAAGATTACGCCTGCCAATGCAGGAGACTCGGGTTGGATCCCTGGGTCGGGAAGATCCTCTGGAAAAGGAAATGGCAACCCACTCCAGGATTCTTGCCTGGGAAATCCCAAGGATAGAAGAGCCTGGTGGGCTACTGTCCATAGGGTCACAAAAGTGTTGGGCATGACTTAGCGACTAAACAACAACAACATACTGACCCATAAGCACGGAACAGCCCTGAAGGCAGTCACTAGTGCTGCTCTGACAGTGATCAGGACAGATGTCATCTGGGGAGTTATCAGGGCTCCCCCTTCCCTGAGCAGGTAGCAAAGTTGAAAGGCACAGAAACTCAGCTCGACAGAACAGCCTCAGCACCCTGCTCACTGGTCCACCTGCTCATTTACTCTGACAGTCCCTTGGTGCAGACCATCACCATGTGATAGAAGAAGATGACCTTGTGATTCTGTCCTTAAAATGTTTATTAAATGATGAGTTCATTTCTTTACTTTTAAGTAATGGACTACCTACTACAGATCCAAAGGCAGAAAAGTGGGAAAAGCTCTTAGAGCTGGAGTGAGAAAACATACCTACTAGGCCCAACGATGCACTTAACCAGGCCTGTGACCTTGGACATGCCAACCCCCCCCAACTCTTTTTTTGGTCCCTGCCTATCGTGCCGGGTCCTGAGAGATTTGGAGGATATCAGTATTCAGAAGGCTTCAGAGCCCTGGATCGACAAAAATCATCAGCACCACCAATGGCAAAAGGAGCCAAGGAAAGGTCTGAGACTGTCTTTGACATCAACATGTCACTGATCAGCGTTCCAACTAGTGATGCGATGACCTTTCCATGTCAACTCTCCCCATGCCTGAGGACGTGGAGGTCACAGATCAATGGTATGAGTGGGCCACAGCAATGTTCCATGCTGGGGGGCATGTGCTCCCACCTGTGCAGATTTTAAACGAATATGGGTTCGTTTATGGATAAGATGGTTTCACGTTGTAAGTTACAACCCCGTATATTCATTTGAACCAGTTGGCATCTCAAATGTTTTGGTGATTTTTTGGGTTTTTTTTTAATACAAAAATAATGGAACTAAAAGGCTTTGGGAATCATTGAATCACTACTTCGCTGGACCACTTTTCTGCTAAGAGAATGCCAGGGGCAGCATTCAGGTATCACACAAGTACTCTACAAACCTTTCCAACACTGATGATTCTAGGAGGTTGTGTGTCTTTTTGATTGCATAACAGCTTGCCCAGATGTCAGCTTTGTAGGCTGCATCTTACCACTCCAAATCAAGACCTCTCCCAGTGTTACAGCACGGAAACCAGTCCTGAGCGGAGAACTCTAGCGCTGGGATAACTTTTCAGTCAAGTTCCTCCAATTCCCATTTTAGAAGACAGGACTAGAGGGCCAGTGGGCTACAGATGCCTTAGGGGCCAGCCCTGTTCCTCAGACTTGCACAGGGCCAGGCTTGGAGGAGACCCTCCTTCCTTCTTCCAAGCAATCTTGACCATGTGACAGGCGCCAGGGATGATGTTTTGGACAAACCAGACAAAGCTGTTTTCACGGACATTTCATTGCAGTGGTGAAAACAGACATATACACATATGGGCAAATCATAATATAATTCTAATTACCATTGTGAAGGAGATGTTGATGGGATAAATGGTCCAAGGAATTTATCCCAAATCACAGCTCTGGTAAGTGGTGGAAGACACCCAAACTCAGGCTTCCTGGCTCCTGTTTTCTCTCCCTTCACATCAGCTGCCCTCTATCCTTCTTTCAGGAAGAAGCTTACCCCATTCTGCATCCAAAGAGGACCAATCACCAAGAGCCTCTTGTGATCAAATTAAATGTCTTCAAGCCTCAAAACACTGACTTCCAAGAGAGAACTAGAAGCCACCTGAATCCTACCCTTTTCCAGCAGAGCTTACTTTATCAGGACAAATTCTGAGGACTCAGTAAGTGCCTATTCCCCTCCACCCTGCTTTAGAAGGTGCTGGAGAGAAAGACCCAGGCCCGACATCCACCCGGCCCTTCTGAACCCTACAGCCAGCTGGGGGTAGCCAAGAAATCAAAAATAAGTCAAACCTCCTCATTGGCTTGTTCTTAGCCTAAGTCAGACTCCGGGCCCTGCTTTGGGACAGTAAATCACTGGTGTATTTACTATTCAGTGCATCAGTAAGGTCAAGTGGCTAAATTGGATAAGCCGTCTTAGGTTTAAAATCATCAAATTGCAAAGAACCAGGGAGCCTCGTTGTTATGGACAGAATTATTTGCAATAATAACAGCACCGTTTACGGAATGCCTTGTATGTGCTTGGGGCTTTACATGCGATAAATAGCTCAGAAGATAGACAAGGAAACCCTAACCGAGAATTTCAGTAACGGGCCCCAGTTCACACTTTGCTAGGAAACTGAGAAGCCTGGGTTCAACTCGAGTTTCTGAGATGACAAAGAAGTTGAGTGGATTTGGGGTAATTCAAACAGACAGACACACACATACACACACACCCCACGAACACGCTTGCTATTAGATGGAATATAACAAATGCTGAGCATCTCGAAGACAGTACAGTGGCCGAGATAACGCAGGCAAGTGGGAACTGACGCTCACACCCTTCCCCCAAGGCGAAGGAAAGGCAACCCCTGAATTCTTAAAATAACTCTCGCTTCCTCTCGGCCGCAGGGGGCTCGGGGCTGCGGCTCCGCAGGCCGGGAGGCGCCGGGCTCGGCGGGAGGGTGCGCACCGCCTCCGCCGCAGCGCCCGGACGTCAAGCTCCGCCCGGGCCCCGGGGAGGGCAGATGCCCGCGGTTTGCGGGGCCCGGAGGGGAGACCGGACTGTGCAGGCCTGGGGTCCCCCGGATATCCCCGCCGCGCGCGCGCGCGCTCCGCGTGGAGACGGGCTTCCCTGCCCGCGCGGGGACAGCATCCGGCCCTCGGGGCAGCGCCGGAGGGCCCCGCGGTGCGCCCGCCCCGCCCCTGCGCCAGGGGCACCGAGACACCTGCGGAGCCGTCCGCCCCCGCGATCGCGCTCCCGGGGCCAAGTCTCCGCGGGCGGAAGGCATCCGAGCGTTCTCACCGCCCAGCCGCGCGCTCCCCACTCCCGCGCTCCCCCCGCTCCCCCTCCCGGGTCCGGCCCGGGACTCACCAGCTCCGTGTGTGAGTCGCGGGGCGGCGGCGGCGCTCCACTGTGGCTGGGGGTCCGAGCTGGGGCCGCGACGGGGCGGCCCGGCGGGGCGGGACGGGGGGAAGGCGCGCGGGGTGCGGGGTGCGGGCGGGGGCCCGGGTGGCGCGGCCGCCCCGCCTGCCGCGGGCTGGAGGCTGCAGGGCGACCGGCCCGGAGGCGCCACGGCCCGGAGCGAGCGGCGGCGGCGGCCCGGAGCAGCGGCGGAGGAACTGGCCGTCGCCGAGCTCGGCCGGGAGGTCCCAGCTACTTCCTGGTGCTCGGATTTGCATACTGCGCCTGGAGGGCGGGGAAGTGACCGTTTGGCCCCTGCCCAAGCTTTGGGGCGCTGGCGTGGCCGTCGCGCAGCACTTTGAAGGCACAGAGACCTGCGTCCCGGTGCGCAGAGCCCGGGAGCCTGTAAACGGACTGAAGTGTCTTCCAGGAGTTCGCCCGGCGCCTGGCGTCCTGCACAGCGAAGGAACCCCTCGGGTCTCCGTTCCTTCCTACTCCCCAGTGTTAGGAAGCGGGGTGCTCCTGGCAGCAGAGGGGGCGCTCGGATCCCCCAACATTTGGAGTCCTCTGGAAAGAGGATGCTCCGGGTCTCCTTTAGCTCTTAACCCGTAGAGTCTCTCCTTAAGGGTGTACACGGGGGCGTACTGATGGGGGTGGAGGTGGCCGTGGCATTAGATGGTCTGGCAGTTACCTGGT
Organism: Giraffa tippelskirchi; assembly: GCF_054371585.1. Lineage (NCBI taxonomy): Eukaryota > Metazoa > Chordata > Mammalia > Artiodactyla > Giraffidae > Giraffa > Giraffa tippelskirchi. The sequence continues at coordinate 54,584,893 of NC_137280.1, forward strand.
TCCTTAAGACTTCAGTTTTCTCCTGGAAAAATGGAGACAGGGCTGCTGGGAGGTTATAAAGGGCACTGCGCCTTGCACACAGTCATGGTCGCTGTCATCTTTCCCTCCTACCATCTCTGCATCCCCGTGTGCTGCACATGCCTGACCAGTGTTTGTTGAAACAAGACCTCATCTTCAAGCTCATGGTCCAACTGAGTCAATACCACTTACAAACCCAGGGTAGAGGATCAGTGTCTGGCCCTGTGGATACCCACGTGTTCTAAGCAAGATTCCTGCTCCCTGAAATCCCAGTGTTGCACCGCAGCTCAGAATGTACAAGGAAATAATTAGTCCCCTGTAGGAGATTTTGGAGTTTGTGTCAATAGCAGACACCTGCATAGGGCCTATTGGGAGCCAGACATTGGTTTGACAAGCCTAAGCTTGTCAGAGCGATAACCTTTCATTAACAATGTTCTTAGGAGGCTGGCCCCACTGGAGGCTGCAACCACAGTCCTGGGGTCAAGTCTATCATCTTGTAACATAACCCATCGAGTAGTCACTTATTACTGGTACCAGAGGACAAAGGTCTGCAAACCACCGCCTTAACCAACAACACTAAGCAGTGTAGTTTCTACCGATGATGATCGCTGGTATGTAGTCAGTTTCTTGCTGAAGAGGAGAGATTGGGTGACCTGCTGGAAAGTCTTGGATCCTACTGAGTAATTCACTATGTGAGAGCCTGTTTCCTGGACTTTTCTTCAGAATGACCTTACAAATATTTTGGCTTTAATTTAAAATATCTGCTATTACCAGTGAGTCCTTGAGATCTGGCTAAAGGCATCTGGCAGATAAGAACAGCACACAGGATGTTAGGTGTTGGTTAATCCGTCTAGAAGGTCTTGCCAGTTCTTGTTTTTGTTTTTTTTGGTAAAAGGGCTCTTGAAGTAAGAAACAAAACATCATCAGGGAAGGACTTTCCTAGTGGTCCAGTGGTTAAGACTGTGCTCCAAATGCAGGGGGCACAGGGTTTGATCCTTGTTCCGGGAACTTAAAAAATGAATCCATCAGGCAGAGATAGGCTTGCACCAAGCTCTACCATTTCTTCTTTTTTTGGTGATAAAAGTAAAGATCTCCAAAAGAGACCCCAGAAGTGTTATTTATTTATTTTCAATGAAAAGCTGAGTGCCGAAGAATTGATGGTTTTGAACTGTGGTGTTGGAGAAGTCTCCTGAGAGTCCCTTGGACTTCAAGGAGATACAACCAGTCCATCCTAAAGGAAATCAGTCCTGAGGAGTCATTGGAAGGACTGATGTTGAAGCTGAAACTCCAACATTTTGGCCACCTGATGTGAAGAACTGACTCATTTGAAAAGACCCTGATGCTGGGAAAGATTGAAGGCAGGAGGAGAAGGAGACAACAGAGGATGAGTTGGTTGGATGGCATCACCGACTCAATGGACATGAGCTTGAGTAAGCTCCTGGAGTTGGTGATGGACAGGGAGGCCTGGCGTGCTGCGGTTCATGGGGTCGCAAAGAGTCTGACACGACTGAGCGACTGAACTGAACTGACTGAATTTTATTTTTATTGAATGATTCTCTAAATTCTACAGTGCTTTACAGTTTTCAAAAGTTTCACACACATGATATAATATAATCTCTTAATAATCACTTTTTGTTAGTCCCCTGCCCCTAAAATGTCCCTCCTCAAGCTCACCCACTTCTCACTCCCCACACCCAAGTGTCCTGGCTAAGTTCATCTCTCTTCATCCAGAACACATACAGCATGCGATACTCACCCCTGTCACAGTGTGGACTTGCCCTGGTGCCCCTGCTCCTCTCTGGGAGCTGCCCTCCAGGGGTTCAGGCTCCTCAGCGCAACTCTAGGATTATCTGCGGAGGCCCCCCAGGTTGGCTTTGCCTGGAGGGGCAGAGTGGAGGCTAAGACTCTCCATTTGATTCTTGCAGACATAGCCATGGACCTGAGCAATAATGCAGGTCAGTCGTGCTCAACTGAGTGGCACCTGAAAATCACCAGTCCAGGCCTTCCCAGGTCTTCATTTATTTTTTAAAATTTTATTATTTTATTTGTTTGCTTTTGACTGCCATGCACAGCATGCAGGATTTTAATTCCCTGACCAGAAGTCGGACCCGAGCCCCCTGCAATGGAATTGCAAAGCCCTAACCACTGGGCTGCCACAGAATTCCCCTCCCAGGTCTTTAAAGGAACGTCTGGAGGGTGGGATGCAGGGACCCAATTATCAGATTGTTCCAGTGAGTAGCCATGTTGGGGAGCCACTGGGAAAGACCCCCAGCCAATTGTTCCGGGAGAATATGGGGCAAACGTGCAAAACAGATGGGTTTCTGCTTCTCACCAGTGTTTCTAGCAAAGCACACTGGGAGGCCTTTCATCTGATGCATTTAGCACTGATGAATCAAACAAGTTGTTTGAAGTGAGGAAATCATAAAAGTGATGTAAATGTGCCTTAAGCGTTTTACTTGAACTTCAGCTAAATTGCATTCATTCAGGGAATTCCCTGGCAGTCCACGCTTCTACTTCAGGGGGCGTGGATTCAGTCTCTGGTCAGGGAACTAGGATACTATATGCTGTGCAGTGAGGCCAAAAATAGAACAGAATTAATTAAATAGTACATTAATTAAATTAAATAGTACACATTAAAAGTACATTCATTTACCTCAATGTCCCACCAGGGTGTTTCCAAATTCACCTTGCTGAGGTTGCATGTGCTGGACTTGAACCCTAAAATTGCATGTGCTGGAATTGAACTCCGACTAATATCAAAGCTCAGCTCAGACCCTTATATAACAAGGCTGCCTATGAAGTTCAGGCTTCTCAGCCTGAGACACCTCAGACACGGCACAGCAGGACTGGAAGCAAAGAGAGAAATCGAGGCTGAGTCCTCCTAAGTTCCTTTACATTTATAAAGGAAGATCTAAGCTACCTGATTAAGAAACTATTAAAACTGAGCCAAACAGTAATAGTAATAACACCAATAACTAGGACTGGAACCTTATCAAATTTACAACAAAGTTAATTTGTTGCTCAGTGATATGCAAGATTGTTCTACATGGTAATGAGACCAATAATAGTAACTATGTCTAAGAAATTCTCTCCTTGGAATACTATTCAGCCATAAAAAAGAACAAAACAGTGCCATTTGCAGCAACATGGGTAGAACTAGAGATGATCATACTAAGTGAAGTAAGTTGGACAGACAAAGACAAATATCATTGTGGTATCACTTATGTGTGGAATCTAAAATATGACACAAATGAACTTCTCTACGAAACAGAAACAGGCTCACAGATATAGAAAACAGACTAGTGGTTGCCAAGGAGGGCATGGGGGAGGGATGAATTGGGAATTTCATATTAGCAGATGCAAATTAGTACATATATGTATAACTGAATCACTTTGCTATACACCAGAAACTAGCACAATATTGTTAATCCACTAGGAGCTTGGCAGGCTACAGTCCAGGGGTCACAAAGAGTCAGACATGATTGAGCAACTAACACTTTCATACTTTAATAAAATAATTTTTTAAAGAAAGAAATTGTCTCCTATAGTCAGGTTGGGGGTTCTTGGAATCTACCAGGGAAAACCCAAAAGCTAATTGCTTCTGACTTCATTTCTCTGAGGAGGAGGTCACATTGCCAGCTCCCCCTCCTTCCTGCCTTCTGGTCATCAGCAAGGATGCCCAGACCCTCAAATTTAGTTTGTCTCAGGACCCTAGGATCTGCCCTGATCTCATGTTTAGAGGTGCCAAACCCATTTTCTGAGTGCTCCTCTGGTGTCTAGGAACTCCGGTATTTAGCTTTTCCTGATTTCAGACGTAGAGAAAAGTTCCAAAGAGAGCACAAAGGCTCACAGGTGTCTTCTGCCAGATTCTTTGTCCGTGTTTAGCCATCTTTGTGCTCTGTGTCCACTGTAAGTTTCCTATTCTTCATCAGACTTTTCCCCAGACAGCATCCCTTGATGATTCTTGCCTGAATCGATGGTCACTGTGATGGTTGCCAAATGCTCTATCCCATGACTTTTGAACTAAAAAAACTTTCTGAAACTGGATGTGTCAGTTAAAGGAGGTGGGAAGAATTTGGAAAAATAGATGGCAAGGATCAGACAGAAGGGCATAGAACCACTTAATGTTCTTAGCATTTTCACGATGTTGTCTAACCAGAGAGCTTTCTTAAGTCTGGTCCACATTAAGACTCCAGCAGTTTGGAGGGAGATGGAGGGACAAGAGGTCACGTGGTGCTCAGGTCAGTCCTGCCAGTGAAGGAAGATGGGCTTTGTGGGGAGTAAGCCAGTGCAGTGCAGGAAGCAGGGCTGGACCCTGAGGGCAGTGCTGGGGGGAAAGGGCTGCAGAAAGAGACCTTCCCCCAGAACAAACGTGGTCTGCTGCTCCAGGCATCCAGGGGAGCATCATGCAGACCTTAATCTTGAGACCTGGCTGTGCAACGTAATTCCTGCTGGAAAATGCAACTCCACTGGTCACCTGTAATGGTCACAGCAACAAACAAGTCGTTTAACAAAGTGAGACAGTGGATGGGGGGGCGGCCAGTGAACTCCATGGTCAGAGCTGAGCAGGGGTCCCACTGCAGCAGCTGGGCTGGGGCGGTGCCCAGGAATGGACCAGCCTGAGCTCTTCTGCAGCACTGCCAGGCTCTTCTGTTACGTTTTCTACTCCACCTTCTTGAAGGTCTCCTTCAACTGTTCTGTGGGGAAGCATTCCTGGTTACACTGGTTTAGGGATCTCAAGTTGCACCCAGTCTCAAGGCTCCATGTGGGAGCTCCAGGAATGGGCTCTGGTGTGTGTCCCCCCCGTGGACCCGGGTGATGAGTGTGCAGAGAGATGCTCCTGTCGGGGGAGACGCTCCCCGCTGCTAGGGGATGGTGGGGGTCGTGTCTGAGGCCCTGGCATCTCTCATAGACATGATGCAAAGTAGTTAAAATCATGAGCGTGAAAGGGCTACACAGGGATGTCTGCCCTGCATGAAACAAGCCCGCCTCCTTCCCAGAGCTTCATCACTCGATGTCGACAGAATTGTCCATTGCGACCTTTCATGATGAACTGTCAGGGGCCCTTCAGAGTGTGGCTCAGGCCGGCACCCCTCATTCACCCAATGACCCCTTCAGTCAACCTGTGTTTCTTTCCAGGAGTGAGAAATAAGACAGTGTTTTGAACTCGATCCAGAAAAACAGTGTCAGGTGAGATGAGGATTAGGCCAGATGAGGATGTCTCTGCGAAGTTGATGACTTTTCTGATCTTTTTAATCTGCATTGGCCAGTGTTATATCACTTTTTTAATTAATTTTTTTTATTGGAGTATGGTTGATTTATAACGTTGTGTTAGTTTTTGCTATACAACAAAGTGAGTTAGTTATACATATACATATGGTGGTGGTGGTGGTTTAGTAGCTAGGTCATGCAATGGCAACCCACTCCAGCACTCTTGCCTGGAAAATCCCATGGACGGAGGAGCCTGGTAGGCTGCAGTCCATGGGATTGCTAAGAGTCAGACACGACTGAGCAGCTTCACCTTCATTTTTCACTTTCATGTATTGGAGAAGGAAATGGCAACCCACTCCAGTGTTCTTGCCTGGAGAATCCCAGGAACGGGGAAGCCTGGTGGGCTGCCGTCTATGGGATTGCACAGAGTCGGACGTGACTGAAGCGACTTAGCAGCAGCAGCATGTCTGACTATGACCCCATGGACTGTAGCCTGCCAGTCTCCTCTGTCCATGGGATTTTCCAGGCAAGAACACTGGAGTGGGTTTCCATCTCCTTCTACAGAGGACCTTCTCGACCCAGGGATTGAACCCAGGTGTCCTGCATTGCAGGCAGATTCTTTACTGACTGAGCCACTAGGGAATCCCACATATACATATATCCACTCTTTTTTAGACTCTATTCCCTTATTTGTCATTACAAAGTATTGAACAGAATTCCCTGTGCTATGCAGTAAATTCTTAATGTTATATCATTTTTATTCACAGATGTGTGTCTTCAGTCTGATGACCATCTTAGATGTTTCTGTCTACACTGCCTTTGAATGCTCTCAGCCTCAAATGAATTCGGCTTCTGTTGTTTGCTCTGGTAGAAGGCAGCAACTGAATTCCCCCAGATCGCTTCAGAGTCAGCCTGATGACATGATTTGGCTATTAGCACTTCTTTTATACACACGGCCATCTTTGTTGTAAGGAGAGAAGTGTTTCATAGGACTCTCTGGATACTAGCTTTATGTGATGTGTGTTAATATGGGTCCCACGGGCTGGTCTCAGCACCAGTGTTAGGGGAGAGCCCTATGGCTCCTTCGTTATCGTATTCCTTTCCTTACCTCCACTTCCAGAAAAAGTCCAGGGAATGCAGAGTATTCCGCCAAGTCACTCAGGAAAATCTCAACTGCCCTCTAAAGGGTGGATTCACACCAGGGTGGGTTTATGTTTTTCTTGGATTCTGGGTGTATCTTTTTGTCGATCTAAATAGTTTATGTGTGTCTGTTCCTCGGAAGTCCTGTTTACTTTGATTAGTTATTGTTAAGCTTCGAGAACACCGAAGCTTAAAATACAGCTAAAAATACAGCTGTCCTATGAGCTATCTGGCTCCCCTGGTGGCTCAGATGGTAAAGAATTTGCCTGCAGTGCAGGAGACACTGGTTTGATTCCTAGGTCGGGAAGATGTCCTGGAGAAGGGAATGGCAACCCACCCCAGTATTCTTGCCTGGAGAATCCCATGGACAGAGGAGCCTGGTGGGCTACAGTCCATGGGGTCCCAAGAGTTGGACATGACTTCACTACTAAATCACCACCAGCACGTGAGCTAACTGGTGCTTACTGAGGGATTCTTCAGATCTGATTGTAGGTAGGATTTAAAGTTACAAAAGGAAAAAATGTCGCATGAGTAGAGTTAGAACTTAATTCCATCCTGTGGAAAAGTTTCAACAGAAGGAATATGATTTTGAACCTGAATTGCTCATTTTCATGACCCCAGGATCAGAAGAGGCTCCTCAGTGATTACTGGGTAAACTGGGTTTAATGTGACCTTTGTCCGTCTGTAAACTAAGTCACATGTACCTCACACAAGTCCTGTGAAGGCAGTAAGTGACCAGTTTTCCTAATCTCTGCAGGAAGTCGTGATGGCCTGGGGCAATGGGGTGTGGGTGGTGTTGGAACGAGGAACAGAAACCCAGTGAATGCTTTGAGGACATAGGATTCAGAGGTGTTCCTGTGTGGTGTAGGATGCACCAACATATACCTTTATGTCTTTGTGTTCACACTTTCCTTTTCCCTCCATCTTCCCATGGCCAGCTCCTACCCATCCTTCAAGGGCCAGTTCAAGTGCCACCTCCTCCAGGAAGTCTTCTTTAGATTCACTGCCTCTCTTTTTCCTTTGAAATCCTGTAGAGAGTTACCTCTAGCTCTCGTTGCCACTTGTCACTTTCCACCTTTATTCTAATGCTGTTATTTATCTATATGGCACTCTTGTACCAGATGGTGGACTGAAGGGGGATCCAGGTTGTGTCTCTCTCTGGTTTTTTTCTTTTTGTTGTTGTTGTTGATGTTATTCTAAGCTCCAAGCTCAGTACACAGGAGCTGCAGGGACTCAGTGAGTTTGCCAAATGAAGCCTGAGTGTGCAAAGAAGCTGTCACCACATTGTGGGAGCCCAGAGAGGTGATGTTCAGTCTTGGTTCATTGAGCAGACCCACCAGTAGTCCTTATGGGTTGAATTCTTTCCCCTAAAGATACTGATGTCCCAGACTTCCCTGGTTGCCCAGTGGTTAAGAGTCCACCTGCCAATGCAGGGGACATGGGTTCAATCCCTGGTCCAGGAAGATTCCACATGCTGAGGGGCAACTAAGCCTGTGTGCCACAACTACTGAGCCCACGTCCTAGAGCCGGTGCTCCACAACAGGAGAAGCCACCACAATGAGAAGTCCACCACCATAAACAAACTAGAGAGTAGCTTCTGCTGCCCACAACTAGAGTAAGTCTGCATGCAACAACAAAGACCCAGCGCAGCCAATAATAATAGTAAAAAGATACTGAAGTCCTGATCTGTAGTACCTGCAAATGCAGTGTTATTTGAAAATGAAGGCTCTTCAGGTAATCAAGTCAAGAGAGGTCATTAGGGTGGACTGCAATTCCACATGACTCTGTTGCTATGAAAGAGGAAAATCTGGACTCAGGAAGACCTGCCTGCACTCAGGTAGAGGCCTGTAAAGATCTTCATCTTCGCACAGGTCGGAGTGATGCATCTACCAGCCAAGGAATGGCCTGATGTTGCTAGGAAACTATTAGAAGCTGGGAGAGAGGCAAGCAGAGCATTCTTCCTCAGGGCCTTTTGGAGGCACCCAGCCCTGTCAACACCCTGATCTTGTATGTCTGGCCTCTACAACTTCGGGACCGTCAAGTTCTGCTGTTTAAGCCAGCAGTTTGTGGTCCTCTGTTACTACAGCCCTAAGCAAGTAATATAGTTCGTGAATCCCCAGTCTGTTCCAGGAGCTGGGTGCTCACTTACATGCACCATGTGTGTAATTCTCGCAGGCACGTTGGCCACATGTTTGCTGTTCATCCTGTCTTACGGTCGATGAGCTCCTCACGCTACAAATGAGGAAAAGGTGACGTGGAGAAAGGAAGAGGTTTGCTTACAGTCGCAGGACTAGGGAGAGGGGAGTGGGGGTCCACTCAGTGCTTCTGAGCCAGAACCAGACCTTATCCCCCTGTGCCCATGCCGTCCTTCAGTGAAGACCCCCATCATCCTACAGATGCACACGGCATGTGGCCACATCCCCAGGAAGGGCCAGGAGGGTCCTGAGGGATTTTACGTTGAAGATGGTGTCCTGATCACCTTCACTAGCACAGCGCCCACGCACGTGAAGATGCCAGTGCCTGTTTGTTAGATGAACGGATTTTTCAGTGTATCAAAAATTAATTTTAATTTTTTCAATATTTATTTATTTATTTGGCTGTACCAGGTCTTACTTGAGGCAAATAGGATCTTTTAATGGCAGCATGTGGAATCAAGTTCCCTGACTGGGGATCAAACCTGTCCCCAGCATTAGGAGTATGGAGTTTTAGTCACTGGACCACCAGGAAAGTCCTTGAAAGTTAATTTTATATCACAATATCCTGTGATAAACCATAATGGGAAAGAATATGAAAAAGAATACACACACACACACATATAGAGACCACTGGGCTATACAGCAGAAATTAACACGGCATTACAAATCAACTATATTTCAAAAAAATTATTAAAAAATTAATTTTATAAACCAAAAATGTGATGCCTTTTTTCATAAAAAAGACTAAGCTCTCTAGAATGTCAGCTGGCAATAAAAAATAACCTTTCTTTGGTAGAAAGAACATTATCTAGAAATTGTAGGAGCTCAGTTCTGGCCTCAGCTCCACCAATCATGAGCTATGACACCAGCTTTATTTTTTTTTCTCCTTTTTTTTTTATTTATCTATTTTTTAACTTTACAGTGTTGTATTTGTTTTGCCATACATTGACATGAATCCACCATCTCCTCAGCTTTAAACTTAGGGTTTGGTCTGCGTGGCATCTACAGTAACTTCCAGGTGTCAGAATCTGTGCTTCTGACAGCAAGACTTTCTGTGAGGACTTTCATTGCCAATTCAGAGCATTTTACCCAAGAAAATGATTCATTACGCCCTGGAGCAGTTAATTGAGCAGAATAAAGCAGTATTTTTACTTAGACCAATCAGAAGCAGCTTTTTGTTTCAACAAGGAAAATAATTTCAGGGGCATCTACATACAAAAGAAGTGGTAAGAAGATTGTTTGTATTAAGAACTTTAAATCTCACCAGCTATCGTGAAGGTTTATAAACCAACCCAACTAGATACTTCTGTGAAACGGGAAGAAAGAAACCTTACAATGACTAGAAAAACCAACACTAAATCTCCTATGGTGCCTTTACTACGGACCTTTTGCTATCTGAACCTGAAGGTTTAGAATATTGCTGATGTAATCAGCACAGTCTGGTAGAGTGAAAATGGTCATGAGAAGTCATTGTTCATTTTGACTTATTTCTTTGGCAGCACCTGGGTTTCAACCCTAAACATGCTCCAAAAAAAAAAAAAAAAAGGGTCAGGAAATGACAGAGAACTAATTAAGCTGTATCAAACACATTATGCTACAGACAGATTGAGAAAAAAATGTCAATTTTAAGACAAATCATGAAATGAAGTTAAAGAGGCCATTGTTATTGTTTAGTTGCTAAATCATGTCCAACTCTTTTGTGACCCCATGGACTGTAGCCTGCCAGGCTCCTCTGTCCATGGGATTTTCCAGGCAAGAATACTGGAGTGGGTTGTCATTTCCTTCTACCAGGGAATCTTCCTGACCCAGGGACTGAACCCAAGTCTCCAGCATTGGCAGGTGGATTCTTTACCACTGCACCACCAGGGAAGCCCAGAGAAGCCGTAATTGTACATATATATGTATATGTGTATATAGGGCTGTATTATGACACACATGTGACATAAGCTTGGAAACAGAAATAAGAAATAGTGTCACCCTCTTCCCCCACCCCTCAGCTGGTCTTGTCAAACAGCAGGTTTTAAGTCCAAAATGGCCATGGCAGAGCCCCTCTGTTGAGAAGTAGGAGAATTCAAAGATGCAATGAATTTTCTGAAATTGGGTTCTGTTTCCAGCTTTTCCATCAATTAATCCATCCTGGATGCCTTACAATGCTCTCATCAAGAAAACAGTGGCCCAGCCAGCATATGTGATGCTGAGTTGGCTAATACAATAGCTGTAGGATTAATGATAAAATGGAAATGACAGCTATAGTGTTATCAAACCCCTTCTATATGTGCCTAATATTTTCCACATAAAATCTCTTGGATATCAACTATTTTTAATATATGCTTCATATTTACAAAACTGTGATCTATTTTGGGAAACACTTACAGGTTGAAATCATCTATATAGGGTAATAACACTACTTATTTTCTCTCCCCAACAAAAATCTGTAGTTTTGCTGCTATTTTTCACTTTAATGTCACAGAAAAGGATCAGAGAGCCAGGAAAGGAAATATAGGAGCTGCTACCAATAGCCTGGAGGGCCCAGGGGGCTTCACAGGCTGATGTTTGTTTCATCTCAGTACAAGTAGATGGCAGGGGAGAAAAGAGAAACTCATGTCTAACACTGGTGGTGGTGGTGATTCAGTTGCTAAGTCATGTCTGAAACGTGCGACCCCATGGTCTGTAGCCTGCCAGGCTCCTCTGTCCATGGGGATTCTCTAGGCAAGCATACTGGAGTGGGTTGCCAGTTCCTTCACTAGACTAGTATAAAACATCAGTGTTTCCAGGATGGAACCTAGGCTTTTCAACTTCAGCACTTATGGTCCTTCTGCCACCTCACACTCCCTTCATTTTCATTCTGTGCTAAGCAGAACAACAGTGATTTGCTGTTGGGACTGTTAATCCCTAGGTTGCAGGTGAGGAAAGCAAGGCTCAGAGATGCTAAGTAACTTGCCCAATGTCACATAGCCAGTAAAGGGCCAGAAAGAATAATTATTGAAGCCATGTAATACCTTAGTGTAAATATATTAATACCAATAATTAAATGTTGGATCAGTTCGACTCATTACATACTTACCCTGTGGAATGTAACTTGAGTTCTGTTATAACTTGAGTTGAACTATAATTTCTTGGTGAAACATAGGTTAAGAAATTGAAGGACATTTGTGAAAAACTAAATACAGCTTAATTTGTTAATGTTTACTGAGGGTCATTGTTATTAGCTGAAGAAACAATATGTTTTGTTCTTCAAGTAAAACCTAAATAATAATTGGATTAATGTCTTCATTGTTCATCCTTTTCCTACATATTAGGTGATTTTTGTCCTCCTCTCGTGAATCCTCGATTGTTTTAACTGGTGGCCCACTCTGCTGCTGTCTACTTGATTGGGTCATTCTCTCTCCGATCCACTGGAAGAAATACAAAATCATTTCAAAGGAGGTTTGGGAACTCTGTAGAAGGCAGCGTGTCACCAAAACAAAACTATACATCCTTTAGCCTATTTTCAGAGATGTTCCTTGTGTCCCAGTAAAAGAGAAAAACAGCCAAAACCAAGCACCTGACAAGAGTGGGAGTGAGGGGAGAGGAGAACATGATGGAATAAGAATCAACAGAAAAGGGATTTGTGCCCCAAATGAAAATGCATTTTGTAGGGATGTGATCAGATCTGTCCTTATCCAATAGTATCTGTAACATTTTCTGTTTTTTGCATGTAATTGTGACTACAATTATGTTTTAGTATTGGGTTAAAGGGACTCCCCTGGTGGCTCAGACAGTAAAGAGTCTGCCTGCAGTGCAGGAGATGCATGTTTGATCCCTGGGTCAGGAAGATCCCATGGAAATGGGAATGGCTATCCACTCTAGTATTCTTGCCTGGAGAATTCCACAGACAGAGGAGCCTGGTGGGCTACAGTCCATTCGGTCGTGGAGTCGGACATGACTGAGCGGCTAACATACATTGGGTTAAAATGTGGTTGCGTTTGCATCTCATGAGAATCAAGAGAGAGAATGAGAGAGAGAAGGGAGAGGGAAAGAATTAAAACTTGAAAGCATTGGAAAAACTGCTCAGCAACTACAGGATGTCCTGTTACATTTATCTGGTTAGACAGATGCATGAGTCACTATAAAACTTGACACATCGGAAATGGTTTTATTGTACACGGTACTTTACTCCTCATAAATGTGAAACACTTAGATCCGAGGATGACAAGAGAAGTGAGTCCTTATGTGAAGGTATCTGCTGTCATTCTTTTCGAAGTGAAAGAACTTTAACTGTAGACCCGGAGATGATGATAGCTCAGAAAGGACACCAGTGTCAAGTTGAGCTTTCTCTCTGAACTCTCAAAAGCTCTAGTACTTCCTTCTTCTTAAATTGTTGATACTAAGATATCTCTTAATTGAATCTCTATGTTTTACCAACGTTTTGCAAAGCTACGGCAGCTGAACTGAAAAGACTTTTTTTACCCCTTGAACCATACAAAAGTGATGTATTGCAAAAGGAAAATTAAAAAAAAAATAACAACAACAAAAAGAAATGTACTGCAAAAACTCACCAGTAACCTAATAATAATGATGATAATAACAGCTTCCCATTAAAAAGAGATGGCAACACTCTTTCATTGTGACGAAGCAAAACGAATTCCCTGCTTTCAGGTTCATAATTCTTTAGAAAGAAAAGCCGTGACACACAAAGAAACATAAAGATGTCTTTTTCCTCCTTTTTTAAAATTTGCAGTCATTCATACAATCTAATTCAAGTTATTGGAAATGTCTCCTCTGCACAGGGACGTCTCCATAAGAAATGTTGTAGAATTCCTTCTTTCCAGGAAGAAAAGCTTTTATTCGTACATCCAACCAATATTTACCAAGTGGCAGCTATGGGCCAGGCATTGTATTAGGCACTGGGAAGACTGGTGAACACATAAAATAAAGAGCTCTGCATTCTGGGACTGGTATTACAATGCGGGCAGATGAAGAGTGAAAAACTAAGTCAATTATAGAGATTGTTAGAAGGAGAGATACTGCGGAAAGTGCTACCTGAAAAACTGGGCTCGCCTCTTGGTGGATGTGGAGCCAAAAGTCACAACCAAGCCAAAGGTCAGAAGGAAGAAGAATTACTAATAACCTTCAGCAAGTTAGGAGAAGATAGAGGTTTTCCTGAAGACTGCGTGATTGTGTTACTTTAACTGACCTTTCTCCTGCTGCTGCTGTGCTCAGCTGCTCAGCCATGTCTGACTCTTAGTGACCCCATGGACTGTAGCCTGCCAGGCTCCTCTGTCCATGGGGTTTCCCAGGCAACAATACTGGAGTGTGTTGCCACGCCCTCCTCCAGGGCTTCTTCCCAACCCAGGGACTGAATCTGTGTCTCCTGTGTCTTGTGCATTGGCAGGCAGATTCTTTACTACTAAGCCACCTGGGAAGTCCAGACCTTTCTCCTTGGTGTACATTTATTGTCAAATCACATTATTTAAAAAAACAAACAAACCAACAAGTTCCTAGAGCACATGCAACTATATTCAATATCCTGGGATAAACCATAATAGTAAAGAATGTAAAAAAAGAATGTATATATGTGTCTGAGTCACTTAGCTGTACAACAGAACTTAATACAACATTGTAAATCATCTATACTTCATTAAAAAAAATTAACAAAGAAAGAAAATTTCCCTCAGTCCCCTCATTGGAATTGTGAAATGATAAAATGCCCTAATTTTTTCACTCATGTTCAGATACCAGCCTGGTTGTGCCTGTGTGCAGTGTGTGTATGGTAATGCAGACTGTGTGTGTGTGTGTGTGTGTGTGTGTATGTAGAGTATGTATTTAGGGACATGTGTAGAGAAATGGTATTTATATGTGTGTAGGGGTGTGTGTATGGGGGTATGTGTATATACAGATGTATGTGTGAAAGGTGTGAGCATATGTAAAGAAATTTGTGTGTGGGGATATGTATTTGTGCTCAGGGGGCTGTGTGTCAGAGTGTGTTGTGTGTAAGCACGTCTGTGTGTGCTTTCATGGAGGAGTGTGGGTATGCAGGGATGTGTGGGGTGTGTTATATGCATGTGTATATGTTTGTGTACATGTAGACACACATCCTAAGTGTAGGGATGTGTGTGTGTGTGTGTGTGTATGTGTAGGAAGTGTAACATCTGGGGAAGAAGTTTTAAAAAGTGGGTCAGCCATGGAGAGGGGTTGTGGGCAATTTAGATAACAAAGGACAGGGGGGTTGAGGCTGGAGCATGCAGCTTGAATGCTGAGGCTAAGAGAGCTGTGACTTCATTTAATGGATAAGGAGGCACTGCTGCTGTTAGGAGGGGTGGGGAGGAACAAGGTGAAGCTACTCTAGGGAATTCCTGCAGACTGAGGGGCTGGTATTGGAGGGCAGGGGTGCAGGGTGAAGGAAGGGTGACACTAACCACAGCATCTGAGAGGTCACATGTCAGGGCGTTGGATGCTGGCTGCTGGCTGCTCTCTTAGCCAGAACCCAAGCCTGGGGACATTACTGAACTCCCTGGGCCTCAGGTTCTGAATTTTAAAA
Source organism: Giraffa tippelskirchi (assembly GCF_054371585.1). Classification (NCBI taxonomy): domain Eukaryota; kingdom Metazoa; phylum Chordata; class Mammalia; order Artiodactyla; family Giraffidae; genus Giraffa; species Giraffa tippelskirchi. The sequence goes on from NC_137280.1 coordinate 54,599,977, forward strand.
TGGAAAGAACAAGGCTTCATGGGACTGGTGTGAGGATCAAATGAGACACAGCTTGTGAGGGACTTGGCAGGGCCTGGCTCCTGGGAAATTCTCAGTAGATACTATTAACAGAGAAAGAGAAGAAGAGAAACAAGGAAATTCAGGGAAATGCAAAGAACACTTGGTTTCGGTAGAGAAAGAGGAACGATTGTGTTTTCAGCATTTCAAACTCTGCGGCGTCCAATGCAGTGTCAAAGTCTGAGCATCTCCAGGCTGCAAGCCGTGAACCCTCCAGCACAGCTCAGATGGAGGAGGGAAGGGGAGACACCCTGGGAAGAATACAGGGCGCCCCCACTCCCAGACTGCTTCTTACTGCAAAGGCAGGGGAAGGGTGACTCCTGCACGAGATTTAGGGGGGATTGCTAACACATCTGCAAAAAGAAGAGCTGGATTTGAAGACTGGATGTCCATCCAAAGAGCAAGATGCAATGTGAGGAAAGGATGATGGCTTGTGTAATCTGCCATGCTGATCTATCGATACAAAGCTGTGGGCTGGTCATCCACAGGAAATGGGTTGCAGTTCCTCTCATTTTTAATTTAGGCTCTTCTACCAATCAATCAATCCTTCCTCCTATCTATCTATAAATAGGAAGAATAAACCTTGCCTCTTTTCCTACTGCCTTTTTCTTGACGCTTCTCCTAAGCTCATAAATACCTTCGCAGAAGTTTTTGCATCCTTCAGGCAATGTGCTGAAGTATTTGCTCAGTTTATCTCCTTTTAATTCTCCATTTATGCAGCACTAAGTTATTGTTGAGCATCTGCAATGTGTTGGGAGTCTCAATGCTGGCAGCTTTCCCCACTTTACAGCAGGGGAAATGGAATCTCAGCCGGCTCAACGGTCCTGCTCCAAACGACCCAGCTGGAAGGTGATGGAGCCCAGTCTGCTCAGCTACCTTGGAGAACATTCTCTACCCAGAAGCTGCCTTGTTAGAACACTGAAACCAAAGTGGGAGGGAATATTCTCTGGTCTTTTTCAAAGATTGTGCCACATGAAGGAGAAAAGAGAGACCAAGAAGAAAAAGAACACCATCTTTGGTTAACCATGAAACTGAGTTTTCAATTCTTTACAAGATGAAATCACTTTTTTTCCCTCTAAAAATAACTTTTGGTTGATTTTGAGGTTGGTGGCAAGTTTCGGTCCAATGAATACTAAATTTATTTAAAAAAAAAAATGGGGTGGAAGTAAATGAAGGAAGAAATTTGTGTCCGTTCCAATCTAGCTTAGATGTTAACAGAGACAGTGAAGCTTCTGCTTAAACAGAGAATTGACAATGCTGCGAAACAAAGAATGAAGGTTTTGAAGAATAGAAATTTCATAAATTGTGTATGCTTAGCTTGAGGGTCCATCTTAAATAATGAATTTTTAATAATCAACAAATTCTAAAAGGGTATTTTCAGGACATTAAAAATAAAATTAAAATTCTAAATTGAATATAACCATATTCCAAATAATATAGAGAAAACAATCCTGGAGGAAGCCTGGGAATGGCTTTCCCACCAAAGAAGGGAGTTATGATCTTGTTCATTTCTTGAAATCTTTTTTTTGTTTGTTTCAATTGTTTATTAACTGACCAGATTACAAAAATAATCCTGGTAGATACGTTAGTTCATCCTTCTAATAAGCCTGTTGATCTGGTCTTCCCTGTCGCCAGCATCTCCACCTTCTACAAAATGGGTGGTCTTTTTCTTCATTCCACCTCATGGAGAAGACAATTTAAAGGGCCACAGGAAGTTGTTTGCTTCTTTGAAACATTTTCCAATGGTATAGATCTCATGAATCAGATCCTCCATGCAGATGATTCCGTATTTCCCAAGAGATCGAGCAATCAATGCGTTGTCTGTCAGGGCAATTCGCTTCTTGTTGATTTTGCCATAACCACGCTTATAGATCAATTCATTTACAGACTTCAGATTTGGGTACCCCCATGCAATGTATGGTTCCACAATTCTCAGCATGTTAATTGATGCCTTGTTGAGTTTCACAAAGGTGCCATTGAAGACCTGCCGGAGGCGAAGGAGCTGCAGCACCTTTCGAACCTTCGGGCTCACACCGTTGATACCTCTGATTCTGATGACAAATGCCAATTTGGGTTCCGCAGGTACATAGAAGTTGCCGGCTTTTCGTGCCATCCTAGCCATTCGAATTTCAGTTCTGTACATCTGTCTGTATTCCTTGTGGTAATGCTTAGCTTTTTCATAGATAAGCTTCCTCCTTGCCTTTCGAAGCATCTTTTGGGCAAACTTCTTTCTCAGGCGCTTGATCTTAAGCTCTGCGAAATTCTTTCGCTTTTTCTTAAGGGTTTCTGGCATAGCAGGAACCTTCTTTTTCTTCTCTTTGGCAACCTCCATGGTTCCAGCCGGGAAAGCTCTTGAAATCTTTATTACTGCTTGTTTGGTTAAAGCCTGACTTTTCTTGACTTAGAACATATAGACCTCTGCCAAACTGCATGCTGATTTTTCTGATAAATTAATTGTTTTGGGATAAATTGTATTCTGGGTTTCCATGGTGGCTGAGCAATAAAGAATCTGCCTGCCAATGCAGGAGAGGCAGGCTAGATCCCTGGGTCAGGAAGATCATGTGGAGAAGGAAATGACAACCCACTTCAGTATTCTTGCCTGGTAAATCCCGTGGACAGAGGAACCTGGCAGGTTACAGTCCATGGGGTCACATAGAGTTGGACTTGACTTAGCAACTAAACAACAACCAAAAAATTGTATTCTGCCTTCACCCCCATTCATATTTTACATCCCAACCCATAGTTCCTCAGAATGTAGCTGTATATGAAGACATGGCCTTAGAGGTATTTAAATTAAAATGAGGTCCTACAGGTAGGCCTGATCTGATATGACTGGTGTCCTTATAAGAAAAGGAGTTTAGAACATAACACACAGAACAAGGGAAGACCATGTGAGGACATGGGCATAGGAGAGGTCTCAGGAGAAACCACTCTGGTAGACATCTTGTTCAGGCCTCCACAATCGTGAGAAAATAAATTCTGTTATTTAAGTCACCCATCTGGAGTATTTTGTTGTGGCCATCCCAGCAGACCCAAATACCAACCAACAAATGTGTTCAGTCACTAAGTCGTGTCTGACTCTGTGGCCCCATAGACTGTAGCCTTCCAGGATCCTCTGTCCATGGGATTCTTCAGGCAAGAATACTGGAGTGGGTTGCCATTTCCTTCTCCAGGGGATCTTCCTGATCCAGGGATTGAATCTGTATCTCCTGAATTGGCAGACTGGTTCTTTACCACTAGCGCCACCTGGGAAGCCAACAAACGTCAGGAAAAAACCAGGATCCCAAACCTGGGGTCAGCATTGCCCTACGGTCTCCTGCAAAGACAGAATCACATGTTAAGGAGATATGGACAGAGAAATAAATATGAATGTAACGTGTGTGCATGTGTGTCTGCAGTGTGTGTACCTACCAATATTCTCTTATTCTGCTCTCCACTCATGTAACACAGTACTCAACAATGAAAACCTGAAGACCTTTCCTCTAAGATCAAGAACAAGGCAAGGATGCCCACTGTTCCACACTTTTACTCAGCATAGTACTGGAAGTCCTTGCCAGAGCCAGTAAGCAAGAAGAAGAAATAAAAGACATCCAAATCAGGAAGGAAGAAGTGAAACTGTCTCTATTTGCAGATGTCATGGTATTATATATAGAAAACCCTGAAGACTCCACCAAAAAAGTGTTAGAACTGAAAAATGGATTCAGTGAAGTTGAAATATACAAAATCAATACACAAATATCTGTTGCATCTCTATACATGAATAACAACTATCAGAAAGAGAAATCAAAAAAACAATCCCATTTACAATTGCATCAAAAAAGACTAAAATGCCTAGAAATAAATTTAACCAAGGAAGTGAAAAACCTGTATACTGAAAACTATAAGATACTGATGAAAGAAACCGAAGGACAAACAAACAAATGGAAGAATATTCTGTGATCATGGACTGGAAGAAATAATATTGTTAAAATGTCCATGCTACACAACGCAATATAAAGATTCAGTGCAATCCCTAAAATTCCAGTGCCATTTTTCACAGAAACAGAACAAATAATCCTTAACTTTATGGAAAAACAAAAGACCCCAAACAGCCAAAAGGATTTCTTTCTTAAGAAAGAAAAACAAAGCTAGAGGTATCGCACTTCCTGATTTCAAACAGTTTACAGAGCTTTAGTAATGAAAATAGTATGGTACTGGCCTACACATAGATACACAGATCATGGAATAGAGTAAGAGCCCAGAAATAAACCCGCACATATGTGGTCAACCTGGTGGCTCAGACAGTAAAGAATCTTCCTGCAATGCAGGAGACCTGGGTTTGATCCCTCAGTTGGGAAGATCCCCTGGAGGAGGACATGGCAACCCACTCCAGTATTCTTGCCTGGAGAATCCCTATGGACAGAGCAGCCGGGGGAGCTACAGTCCATGGGTTGCAAAGAGTCAGACATGACTGAGAGACTAAGCACAAGTGAAAGTGAAAGTCTCTCAGTCGTGCCTGACTCTTTGCAACCCCATAGACTATACAGTCCATGGAATTCTCCAGGCCAGAATACTGGAGTCGGGTAGCTTTTTCCTTCTCCAGCGGATCTTCCCAACCCAGGGATTGAATTCAGGTCTCCCACATTGGAAGTGGGTTATTTTCCAGCGGGGCCACAAGGGAAGCAAATATGTGGTCAACAGATTTATGAGACAGGAGCCAAGAATGCACAGTGGAAAAGGACTGTCTTGCCAATAAATGATATTGGGAAAACTGAGCAACCACATTTTTGCATGTGTGCACTCCCTTGTGGCTCAGCAGGTAAAAGAATCCACCTGCAATGCGGGAGACCTGGGTTCGATCCCTGGGTTGGGAAGATCCCCGGGAGAAGGGAAAGGCTACCCACTCCAGGATTCTGGCCTGGAGAATCCCATGGACTGTATAGTCAGTGGGGTCGCAAAGAGTAGGACACGACTCAGTGACTTTCACTTTTCACTTTCATGCAAATATGTGAAGAACTCATACAACTCAATAGAAAACAAACCCAATCCAACAGAAAAATAAGTGAAGGTAGGTGAAATGGATGTCTTTGTGTGCTCAGTCATATTCGACTCTTTGCAAGCCCATGAACTATAGCCCGCCAGGCTCCTCTGTCTATGGGATTTTCCAGGCAAAAATACTGGAGTGGGTTGCCATTTCCTTCTCTTCTCTCTGGGCTCTTCCAGACCCAGGGCTGTAATGTGCATCTCCTGCATTAGCAGGCAGATTCTTTACCACTGAGCTACCAGAGAAGCCCAGGTGAAATGGATGAAGACAGTCAAAAAGTACAGACTTCCAATTATGAGCTAAATAAGTCTTGGGGAGGTCATGTACTGCATGGTGACTACAAACATAATCCTGTATTTCATATTTGAAAGTTGCTAAGAGAGATCTTAAAGGGAAAAAATTTTGTATTTCTGTGAGGTGATGTGACTTTGTGTGGTACTCATTTCACGATATATATGTGTATCAGGCCATCACAGTGTACACCTGAAACTGATACAGTACAATGTTCAATGTCAATTATATCAATTTTTTTAAAAAGATGGGCTGTCAGGATGTTAATAAAGAACCTCTTACTTTTGTTACTTTGTTTTTGTGTTTTCTTAAGAATTTTGTGATTTTTCTGCTTTCTGCAAATGGGTAAAGTTATAAGCATAAATATTAGAGTTTTTATCTTCTTGTTTTTAAACCCAAAATCCTCACCTTCCTGATCACTTTGTTTTAACCATATATTAGTAGAAGTGGCCATATTGGGCTTGAAGTCATAAGGTGGTAATTTGATGAGGTTTGTGTAAGTCATTCAGTGTCTCTGACTCTGCTCATTAAAGTGGAAATAATTTTGGCTTCACAAAACAATTGGGAGGAGGACAGTGGAGTGTAGTTGTTAATATATAAAGTCTTAGAGTCTCACCTGTGTTGATAGCCCATGATCTTGCTGAACCTCCTTTGCTTTGACTGTAAGATGGATGTGAGCGCACCGAGGATTGCTGTAGGACTGAGAGCAGCCAACACTGTTCCAGACATTGCTTTGCTTTAAAACATGAGAACTAGCATGAGAATGCTGCTAAGGATGCCAGAGAGCTGTGAAAGCACTAAGTTCAGGCTATTATTGCTACTTCTTCCTAAATAGCTCTTTTAAAAAGGAGGTACCATCCTAGACTTCGACATTCAAGGTAGTTCCAGGGGCACTCCTGAGACAGCCACGGAGCAGGTTCTCCTGGGCAGCACTCGCAGTGGACAGTGCCCAGGTATGCTCATCACGTCGCACCCTCAGGTACAAATGTGAACACAGATTCATCAGTACGTGCTGCTGCTTCTTTAGTTTCACTACCGGAAAAGCCTCCTTGGGTGGAAAGACTTCATTTGCTATGCTTTCTGCCTTTGAGTCTGCTTCGCATAGTAAGCAGGTGTTTTTTCATTCAAAACATGTTGTGGCCCTTGGTGAAAACCATCCTGCATCAAGCAGCCCATTCAATGGGGTGGGGGAATGGGAGGGACGCAATGTGGGGTGGGGTGAGGGGAATCCAGCAATTTCAGATCCGTTACAGGCAGAGTCAGTCTCAAGAAATACTTAACATGAGAAAGCTCCGCTTCTTGCCTGTATACCTTATCTTGCTCACCTGGAGCCAAATGGCCTTCAATTTCCTGGAATTAACCAGAAGGCATGGTGACCATTGGACATTTCTCAGTTAATTCTAGGTTGCAGGTCAGCAAGCTTTACCCCAAGGGGCCAAGTCTGACTCAACACCTTTTTTGGAAGGCCTGTCAGATAAGGATGGTTTTCATGTTTGTAAATGATTTGTTGCTGTTGTTGTGGGAGTTTAAAAAAAATGTACAATGTATATCTACAGTTGTTTATATTTTTTTATTCGTAAATAGTTTTAAAATGGAGAAGGAAATGGCAACCCACTCCAGTATTCCTGCCTGGAGAATTCCGTGGACAGAGGAGCCTGGTGGGCTGTAGTCCATGGAGTCGCAAAGAGTCGGACATGACTGAGTGACTAACACAGTTTTTAAAAAGAAGGAAAGAACGTTATTTTATAACACATGAAAATGAAATTTAAATTCTTGTGTCTGTAAATAAAGTTTTATTGAAACAACACTCACTGACACCGCCTCTGACTGCTTTCCTGTTGGAAGGGCAGAGTGTCACCGTTGGTGGGAGGTTCCCCTTCTACTCAGTTGAACAAACATTAATGAATAAATAAAACAAGACATCCTTTTGTTTTGATATGACAAATTCTGACGATCCAGCAGTGCCACAGGTCAGAATTTAATCTGTAAATATTTAGGAACTGATCCAAACAAAGGGGAAAATCATGACGAAAATAACCTTTATTCTGTAAACCAAGCACCAAGTGGGCACTCCCTAGCCTGTGATTGTCTCTGAAATATTTACTCAAAAAGGGAAGAAACAATTGCTCTAGGGTAAGCCTTAAGCTGAAAAGAATACTAGAAAAATGAAATTAAAGTCTATAGTTAAGTTATTCAAGATTGTAGCAGGAGTTGTTGAAATAATCCCCACAATTCTCCATTTTACTTTGGTGGCAAATCAGGTGAGATTAAGCTAACAGAATTAAACCCCTCCTAGAATCTCAACAAAGGTCCATACAGTCAAAGCTATGGTTTTTCCGGTAGACATGTACGGATGTGAGAGCTGGACCATAAAGAAGGCTGAGTGCCCAAGAATTGATGCTTTTGAATTGTGGTGCTGGAGAAGACTCTTGAGAGTCCCTTAGCCTGTAAGGAGATTAAACCAGTCAGTCCTAAAGGAAATCAACCCTAAATATTCACTGGGAAGTACCGATGCTGAAGCTCCAATGTTTTGGCCACCTGATGCGAAGAGCTGACTCACTAGAAAAGACCCTGATGCTGAGAAAGACTGGAGGTAAAAGGAGAAGGGGGTGACAGAGGATGAGATGGTTAGATAGCATCGCTGACTCAATGGACATGAATCTGAGCAAGCTCTGGCAGATAGTAAAGGACAGAGGAGCCCGGTGTGCTGTACTTTATGGGGTCAGAAAGAGTTGGACATGACAGAGACTGAACAACAACAACAACAACAGGATCTCAAAGGCTTTACTTCCCAAGACTGGATGCTTCCTGAATGGCTCCAGGATCTAGGGATGCATCGGTCTGTACTTTGGCTGCTCCTTCTTTGTCTTGGGTGCCCTGAGGAGGAAACGTGTCGTTGGGGTGTGTGTGTGTGTCTGTGTGTCTTGGGAGAGAATGAGAGAGTGTAAGAGCCACCCAGTTCTGATGACTAACCAGCAGAAGCAAGTCAGGAATGCTATCCCAGGTTCAGAGAGTCTAACACTAAAAACGTCAGAATTCAGGTGAGAAGGAATTGAAAGGCAAAATACAACTCCCAATGTAAATGTTCACTGCAATGCTCTTTTGAGTAAAGATTGAAAACAGCCTAGATATCCAAAAACTGAATTGTTTTTATTTTAATTTTAAATTGGAGGATAATTGTTTTACAATGTTGTGTTGGTTTCTGCCATACGACAACATGAATCAGCCGTAATTATGCATATGTCCCCTCTCTCTTGAACCTCCCTTCCACCCCTCACCCCATTCTACCCCTCTAGCTAATTGTGGTACATGCATGTAGCAAAACACTGCAAGAACTCTGTTGAACTAGAGTAGACACACTACGTGAAGCTCAGTAGAGAAGGGGCTTGTGGCCAAATGGGGTAGACCTGGAACTATTGATCTATGGATCCACTCAGGGGCCCAGTTTAAGGCCCATCTCCACTATAAAGAGTCTTTATGTCTCCATCCACGTCTCCTGCCTCTCAGCATCACTATCTACCTCCCTGATACCACGGCCCCCTGACCTTCAACAGTCTTCACAGCATGGACCCTCCGCATTCCAAAGGAATAAGGAAGGGAGAGAGGGGCAGGATAAAAATAATTGAATTGCCATAAATTTATTTATTTACTGTTTTTCACAACTAGTCATTCATTCCAATGATTATTTGAACTTTTAAACTTGACATGAATATTTGATATAACGTTCCATAGACAGAAAAATAAACCAGGAATTATTGAACTTATTTAACTGGAAGATAACAAACAATTTAAATACCATACATTTTTCAGGCAGTTCATCATCAAAAGAACCAACAAAAGATTTGTGTGTTGGGATCCATCTGAGATTTTGTAAGAAGTCCCTTGTGGCTCATCCCTGGCAACATCTGAACCCCTAGTCTTTGCTGTTTATTTAGTTATTGTCATTATTATTGTTATTGAGAGCTTCCCCGATAGTTCAGCGGCAAAGAATCTGCCTGCAATGCAGAAGCTGCAGGAGATGCTGGCTTGATCTCTGGGTCGGGAAGATCCCCTGGAGGAGGGCATAGCAACCCACTCCAGTATTCTTACCTGGAGAATCCCAGACTGAGGAGCCCCGAGGGCTTCGTCAATAGGGCTGTGAAGAGTCAGACACGACTGAGGGACTGAGCATGCATGCATGCGTAGGCTGAATTGTGTTCTCAAAATCCGTGTGCTGAAGTCCCAGTCCTTGGTACCTTAGAATGTGACTGTATTCAGAGATAGGGTCTTTAAAGAGCTGATTAAGGTAAGACGAGATTATGAGATTGGATCTGAATCCTAAAGGACTAGTGTCCTTAGGAGCAGAGAGAGACTAGGACACAGACACACATCGAGGAAAGACTGCCCGAGGACACACATTGAGGAAAGACCACAAGGAGGACACACACAGCGAGGGAAGACCAAGTGAATACACGTGGAAAGAGTGGCCGCTCACAAGCCAAGGAGAGAGATGTCAGGAGAAATTGCCAACACCCTGAGCCTGGACCTCCAGGCTCCAAAACGCTGAGAAAAATAACTTCTGCTATTTAAGCCCCAGAGTCTGTGGTACGTTGTTGTCAGTCTTAGCAAATTCTCACAGTCACGCACTGGAGACATCTCTTCCAGGCTCTTTAGTCATTTGACAAGAGCACCACTGAAAAGCTTCTGATGTGTTGATGTGTTTTTTTCCCATCTGGATGGTTCTGAGGGCACTTCAACCCAAATCTGTTTAGCTCAGTGTTCTTGTAACTAACTCATCAGATGTTTATTGACTTCACCTATAACAAAATGTGTAACTCGATACTATGAAAAAAGAAGAAGTGAAAAAAGAGAGGGGAAAGTTAGTAGGGAGGAGACATGACATTTCTATGCGAGTGATTCTTTAACTCAATAATTAGGTGAAGATTGAACTAGTGCTGGAAGGAAAGCTTTACCAAGCGATTTTCTTGGACCTAATCTCATGTGCCTGTGTGAGAGTCCCTATGGATTGTAGCCCACCAGGATCCTCTGTCCATGGATTCTCCAGGCAAGAATACTGGCGTGGGTTGCCATTTCCTCTCTTGCATCTCCTGCACTGGGAGGCGGGTTCTTTACCTCTAGCACCACCATGTACTCCTCACAAAGCCTGGGAGAGAAATGCCACCGTTGGCTGCAGGATGCAGATGAGAACGTGGAGCTCAGAATCGGCTTGCAACTTGGGTGACACAGAACCGCAGCAGCAGCCAGGCTCCAGGGCCCAGGGTGATGGACTGGGGCCGGGGCCGGGGCCGGGGAGGGGGCGTACCAGTCCCCTGCGTGGCTGGGCGGCATTCACCAAACTCACCCTCTTTGGAAACCAGGAGGATCTGCAAGCCTTGCCTTTCTCAGCTCAGCCACTTGTAAGATTCAGAACCTTGGACTGGACAGGAGAGGGGGCAGTGCAATTAAAAAGAAAAGCTTTTGTTTGTTTGCTTGATTGTTTGATTCTGGGTGAGGGAACCCAGCCGTGGTGCTGATGCAGTGTACTTACTGCAGGATCTCAAAGGCTTCTCTGAGCAGTTTTTTTCTTTTTCCATTTGCGGTTTTCCGCCCCGGTCAGGGAGGCTGTGCTCTACGCTATGATGCTGAAACGGTCTCACTTCTCCATTCCCCGGGCTTCCTCCTGGCTAACAGCTGGGCCCCTCTCCAGAGACCTGATTTAACTCGCTCCTTCTATGGGGCGGCCGGAGGGCTCCCAGGCCGGCTCTCCTGTGTCCAGCCAGCCTCCCTTGAAGGCTGCAAAGCCCTCTTCTCTCTCCTGAAAAACCCTGTAAACGCAGCGGTAACAGCTGTTCGGGTTACACACCCGAGCGACTGAACATCCCGAGTAAGGAAGAATTTATTTGCTAGGGGAAGGGATTTTCCTTCTCTCCAGTAAGTCAGTTAACTGTTTGGGAAAATGAAAGAAAATTACGTCCTCTGACAGGTACTGAATGAGAGCACTGGCCGCCTCAGGGACACGGACGCCCGAGCGCCAGGCCCCATCCCTGAGGGGGTGGGGGTGGGAGTGGGGAGGCGACGGGAAGGGGATGGGGGGAGACTTGGCTCCTCCCACTTCCTCAAGGCAGAGAAGGTCCAAGTCTTCACCCTTCCCCCAGTCGGGCTGGGTTTGGTTCCTAATTTGAATGAAGCCATTTATGTTATCTTTTTTTTTCCTCTTAATTAATTATTTTTAATTGAAGGATAATTGCAATATCGTGTTGGTTTCTGCCATGCATCAACATGGATCAGCCATAGGACGACTGACAAAGGATTAATTTCCAAATATACAAGCAGCTTATGCAACTCAATAACAGAAAAACAAACAACCCAATCAAAAAGTGGGCCAAAGACCTAAACAGATGTTTATTTAGATAAGACCTACAGATGGCTAATAAACACATGAAAAGATGCTCAACATCGCTCATTATTAGAGAAATACAAATCAAAACTGCAATGAGATATCATCTCATGCTCGTCAGAATGGCCATCATCAAAAAATCTACAAACAATAAATGCTGGAGCTGGTGTGGAGAAAAGGGACCCCTCTTGCACTGTTGGTGGGAATGTAAATTGATGCAGCCACTGTGGAAGACAGTATGGAGAATCCTTAAAAAATTAGCAACAATGACCCAACAATCCCACTACTGGGCATATAACCTGAGAAAAGCATAATTGAAAAAGACACATGTATCCCGGTGTTCATTGCAGTGAAAGTGAAAGTTGCTCAGTCGTGTCCAATTTTTTGTGACCCCATGGACTGTAGCCTGCCAGGCTCCTCTGTCCATGGAATTCTCCAGGCCAGAATACTGGAGTGGGTAGCCTTTCCTTTCTCCAGGGATCTTCCCAACCCAGGGATCGAACCCAGGTCTCCCGCATTGCAGGCGGATTCTTTACCAGCTGAGCCACCAGGGAAGCCCGAGAATACTGCAGTGGGTAGCCTATCCCTTCTCCAGGAGATCTTCCCAATCCAGGAATCAAACCGGGGTCTCCTGCGTTGCAGTTGGATTCTTTACCAACTAAGCTTTCAGGGCAGCTAGGGAAATTCCTGAATTTTAAAGTAAGCTTACCCGTAGAGAAAAGTTGCAGGTACCATGTGTGAGTGTGTGCTAAGTCGCTTCAGTTGTGTCTGACTCTGTGACCCATGGACTGTAGCCCACCAGGCTTTTCTGTCCATGGGATTTCCCAGGCAAGAACAGTGGAGTGGGTTGCCATTTTCTTCTCCAGGGGATCTTCCTGACCCAGGGATCAAACATGAGTCTCTTCTGTCTTCTGTATTGGCAAGCTTTACTACTAGCGCCACCTGGGAAGCCCCACAGGTACTATACAAAGACATTTTTCCTCTAATCTAATCAGTTTAAGAGGAGAGTGAAAAAGTTGGCTTAAACTCAACATTCAGAAAACTAAGATCATGGCATCCTGTCCCATCACTTGATGGCAAGTAGATGGGGAATGGAAACAGTGAGAGACTTTATTTTTCGGGGGCTCCAAAATCACTGCAGATGGTGACAGCAGCCATGAAATTAAAAGAAGTTTGCTCCTTGGAAGAAAAGCTATGACCAACCTAGACAGCATATTAAAAAGCAGAGACATTACTATGCCAACAAAGGTCCCTCTAGTCAAAGCCATGGTTTTCTCAGTAGTCATGTATGGATGTGAGAGTTGGACTATAAAGAAAGCTGAGCACCAAAGAACTGATGCTTTTGACTGTGGTGCTGGAGAAGACTCTTGAGAGTCCCTTGGACAGCAAGGAGATCAACCAGTCAATCCTCAAGGAAATCAGTCCTGAATATTCATTGGAAGGACTGATGCTGAAGCTGAAACTGCAATACTTTGGCCACCTGATGTGAAGAACTGACTCACTGGAAAAGACCCTGATGCTGGGAAAGATTGAAGGCAGGAGGAGAAGGGGACAACAAAGGATGAGATGGTTGGATGGCATCACCAACTCAAAGGACATGAGTTTGAGCAAGCTCTGGGTGTTGGTGATGGACAGGGAAGCCTGGTGTGCTGTAGTCCATGGGGTCGCAAAGAGTTGGACACAACTGAATGACTGAACTGAATCAGTTTAAGCCAAGTTGTTGACCTGTTGTCCCTTCTGTAATAACCAAGTTTTTACATTCTGGGACATCTGAGGCTTTGCTCACCCTAGAGTCTGCCCACCCAGGGTAGCCAGTTCCTAGAGGTATCAGCTTGCCAAGAAGAGGCTTTTCAGTGCAGACCAACCAACCCAGAGTCCACACTCACATCTCTGACGCTCAGGCCCCCGGCCCCTGCCCTAATCACCAGCCAGGGGAGGCCCTGGCCCCAAGCCCTCTGACCGGATTCAAACTGGCACATTACATCTTCCAGTAAGTGTCTTCTTTGCAAACATCACAGAGCTGGTATGTGTATTAGATGAGTTTGTCCAACACAGCACTGAGAGCCCTCTCCACCCACGTGAGCCCCACATTATTCCGTCTTACCATAGTTGGAGTCAGCCACGTGGGGCTGTGTCCCTGCAGAGAGGATATCTTGTGCTGATGGCAAGCGTTTTCTCTGCTTGGCTGCCTGTGATGATCTAGGGCTGGGCTAGCAAATGGCTCTTCCTGCATCCAGGAAGTGATGCAGGTAAGACCATGTTAAATGTTGTTGTTGTTCAGTCTCTAAGTCATGTCCAACTCTTTGAGACCTTGTGGACTGTAGTCCACAGGCTCCTCTGTCTATGGGATTTCCCAGGCAAGAATACTGGAGTGGGTTGCCATTTCCTCCTCCAGGGGATCTTCCCAACCCAGGGAAGAACCTGTGTCTCCTGCATTTGCAGGCAGATTCTCTACCTCTGAGCCACCTGAGAAGCCCTATGACAGAGCAGATGGGACTATACTGGTTGGCTTTGGCTACTTGGGGCCCACTCTGAGAACAGGGATGAGGAATCATCAGCACAAATCATAGCAGAGAAACTCAGACCCTTTAGGAATGACTGGTAGGTTGGCAACCACTAATCATATCCTCTGTGATGAAGCATGGATTATTGACCCCAAACCAAGTGATACTGTACTTCACTGGGCGTTTAGGGAGCATCAAGGCAGAGTTTAAATTGAAACACTCCAAGTCCACCTTGCCCTTAGCACTGATTGACTTGGGTAAGGGTCTTAATTCAAGTACTGACTTGAGACCCTTGACTCCACTTCAGGAACTGACTGTTGGATCTGGGTTTAAAAGACCCAGATTGCAGTTTCTCAGATTCCATTCTACTGCTTCTGCAGAAGGCAGGAATGATGAACAGCCAGCGAAGGAGTGAACTGTTTTACCCTAACAGCCTGGCATGGATGTTACTATTTTTAAATTCTTAACTGATGAGCTATAAACTGTTATCTTAAGGCCGCATTTATTGGTGTGATGATCTCCAAAGTCTTGCAGTACCTGCCACATTTAGTAAATGATAATAAGAATAAATGTAAATGATAATAAGAATAAATGTTATTTCTTCTGTCTGCATACTATTTGTATTTCCTCATGTAAATTAATGTCTACATGCTTTTTTTTTTTTAATTTACTAGAAAATCATTTGAAGAAAATGAAATTGAATGAAGAAAGCCTATGTCTTAAAACAGTGAGTGGTTCTGCTTTCCCTTAGAAGGGGTTTCCCAGAATGCAAGTTCATCCCTCCTGGAATCTGAGCTCTTCATTACCTCCCAGGGAGAGGCTGTCAGGCCTGGAAGAATGCAGATCCATCCAAGCTCCACAGGAAGTCTAGGCTCAGGAAGGAGTGGCTGTTAACAGTTACAACAGAAATCTCCAGCGTATACATTTACCATTTTAAATCTCAGTTATATAATTCTTAATTATTTAAAGGATTAAAAAATTCTAAATATACTTCAGTTGGGCCAATTGAACTAGAACAACCTTAATTTGGACTTGCCGAGTACTGGCTTATCTGAAATACTGTAAAAGACCAATCTCTGTATTTCTAGTTGGAAGGAGGAGGAAGAATTTTTACGGTGTTTCATCCCGTGCTGTAAAATGTAAATCTGGTCATTTCACTTTCCAGCTTGAAGTCCTATGACTGCCTATCACCTAAGAATGAAATCTCAATTCCTAAGCTGGGAAAGCATTTTAGATTTAATTACAAGGGACCAAAAGCCTCAAAATGAAAAAAAAAAGTGTTCTTTTTTGTTCTCCCGAAGTCTAGATCAGCACTATTTAAACGGGAGCCAGTAGCAATCAACAAGTGGCTACCAAATATTTGAACTGTAGCTGATACAAATTGAGATGTACTATAAGTTTAAAGTACACATTGGATGTTCAAAACCTAGTAAGAAAAAAGGTAAAACGCTCCATTACTAATTTTTTAAATATCATTTACAAGTTCATAAAATATTTTCAGTAAAGTTAATTTCACCTGTTTGT
This sequence comes from Giraffa tippelskirchi, assembly GCF_054371585.1. Classification (NCBI taxonomy): domain Eukaryota; kingdom Metazoa; phylum Chordata; class Mammalia; order Artiodactyla; family Giraffidae; genus Giraffa; species Giraffa tippelskirchi. The sequence continues at coordinate 54,615,752 of NC_137280.1, forward strand.
TCCTATCATTAAAGTAGCTACTAGAAAATTTTACAATTACACTTGTGGTTCATATTATTTTTCTGTTGAACAGTGTGGATTTAGATGATTCCCACTGACATTCTTCAGCATTTCCACTAGGCATCCTATTTAGTCCCAGAGTGTCTTCTCCATTTTTTAAAAAAAATTTATTTCACTGTGACGGGTGTCAGTTGCAGCATATGGGATCTTTAGCTATGGCATACAAACTCGTGGTTGCAGCACGTGCAATCTAGTTCCCTGACCAGGGATTGAACCTGAGCCCCCTGCATTGGGAACAGAGAGTCAGTCACTGCACCATCAGTAAAGTCCCACCTTCTCCATTTAAAGCTGGGGATTGACCTGTTCTCCTCTTGCTGAAAAGATGGTTTTGTGTCTGCAGGGACTCTAGATGCTGAGCGCCCACTGAGAAGATGCGGTAAGCAGCTGATGCCCCAGTGGGTTCCGTCTCCCGCACCTCCTGGGTCTGCCTCTCCTCTGGGTCCTCTCACTGCCAGGTGCACATCCCTTGACTGTAGGGGGAAGCTTCCTCCAGGGACCACGGAGAGCATTCGGGTCATCTGTGAACGTAAACAGCAAACAGCAAACAAAAACAAGCTTTTGGCAGTTCCTGTGCTCTGTGGCCAACAGAAATTTAGATGTTCTCATGTCATGGTCTAGTTGCTGCGGCTTCTTGAGATACCATTTACATGGATTGCTGCTTGAAAGCTGCGGTAGCTGGGACCCAGTGTGTAGATAATGCAAGGCCCCCCACTGTTTCTGGGGTACAGCTGGGGCTCCCTTGCTCCACCCAGGATACCAGCTCACGCTTCTGCAGCTCCTCCAGGAGTCTGACATTCACCGAAGCCTAAACATACTTGGCATTCTTTTGCCTTCGTGTCTTCTAACTGCTGATTCCTTGCCTGGAATGTCTTGTCCCAACTTGTTCACCTGGGAAACCACGTGTGTCTTCCCACTGTCCCTAGGGCAGCCTTTCAAGGCACAGCAAACAGGCCAGGTCACACCTGCCAGCTCCTTGGGGACCATAGGACTCTGTTGTGTGTATTTAGTCGCCAAGTTGTGTCCTACTCTTTTGTGACCCCACGGACTGTACCCAACCAGGCTCCTCTGTCTGTGTGATCTCCTAGGCAGGAATACTGCAGTGGGTTGCCATTTCCTTCTCCAGGGGATCTTCCTGACCCAGGGATTGAACTGATGTCTCCTGCACTGGCAGACAGACTCTTTACTACTGAGCCAACAAGGAAGCCCCTGTATCATCTTTGCCACGCACCATTCTGCTGTTTCTCAGAGTGTATACATACCATTTCGGAAGTAAATGGATGCACTTTAAAAATTAATATATAAATTTAAAAGTGATGGTGATTTTTTTCATTTTTGGCAACGTTTGAATTTCTTTTTCAAATAATTTTGTTTTTTAAAATTAGCTAAGTTAATAAAAAAGCTAACAGTACATACTGACACAGACATGGCAGCATTATGATGGTAGCAGACAACTCCCAGAAGGTGAGGAAGCACTGGCTGGGCTTAAGTCTGGCCTGGCGCTGGTCAGGCCGTGACCTTGACTGGTGAGGGCTATGGGGGCATTTCATGTTACCCCTTACATTCCTGTACTATTTCATTCAGAATTGTCTGGGTCTTCTTATAAAGAGCCTGAGATAAGACATTAACATTTAGGAAGATGAATAAACACTGTATGAAAAGTTTTTGTGCTTGTTTTCCAACATTTTTATGACAGAAATTATTAACAAATGAAAAGTTAAAGAATGAAAGAAAGTATGAGCTAATGTACTAACTTTATATCAATAAACCAACATCTAAGTGAACATGTATTTTTCAGGGAATTAAAATTAAACTTATCAAGACACTTAAAAAAAATGTAATAAAAAGATTAATGTTATTTAGGACACAGAAAAAAATAAAATACTTTCCAGAGTATTCTGCCAGAATAGTCTAACTCTGATACCAAAACCAAACAAGGCACATACACACATGAAAAACATAAACAAACCAGAACAAAGTAAACTCTTCAAGTGAAATCCATCAGTGAACTAAGATAATACACTATGATAAAGCAGGAATTAAAGACAAAATGCAGGTATGGTTGAATAATTGGAAATTTCAAAAGTAATTTAGTATTTTATTAAATATGAACAAAAAACTCTAGGAAAGAAAAACAGTATCTTTAATTTTAATGCTACTGCAATAACATTCAGAAAAATGTTTCTAACCTTTCATTGTAAAATAAAAAGCAAGGGAAAAAAACGCCATTATCATGACACTCCTGGTGTCCTAACCAATGCAACAGGAAAAGAATATTAGGAGGCATACATGTCAGCAAAGAGAACAACTCATGTAGATGTCATGATCCCTATTTAGAAAATCAAATTGAAATGACGGAAAAGCTATCAGAACTATCAGAGTTCTAAGGTGACTGGATGTAAGGAAGAAAACAAAAGCACTGTTTCACACACACAATACACTTGTTAGAAAATGTAACAACAAAAAAGATCCTATTCAAAATCAAACAAAAAGTGTGAAGCATCAAGCAATAAACATGGCAAAAAATATAGAAGATTTATACAATTAAAATGACACGTTACTGGAAGACATAAAAGATCAGAATAATGGAGGGACTTTTCATAAGTTTCTGGAGAGAAAGATTCAATGCTGTGAAGGTATCAGTCTTTCTAAACTGAAAATTAAAAATCCCAAAGGTTGGGGTTTTTAAAATAGACCTTGATAAATCCACGTTTATCTAAAAAAGTAAAAATGCTCAAGAAGAGCCAAGAAAAACTTAAGACACTAATAATAGAAGCCAAAACTATCAACACATATAACAAAGACTACAGTAATCAAAAACATATGACACACACACAAAAACATACAGCACCAGAATGGATGAGTGACTGATGGAAAAAAAAATTTTACAAACAGAATATTACACACACACGAAGGTCAAACTTCAAACTGATGGAGAAATGTTAGCTCATTTGATAGTAAATGATTTGGCAATTAGCTATTCATTTGGTGAAAACATTAGATGCCTAACACATGTATTTTAGGTAATAAATAAATGAAAAACTGCTCACACTTACTAGTCATCAGAACATGCAAATGAAAATAACTTTGTTGAGACTGGTGACAGAAGTGAAAATATATGATGTTTTTGAGGCTGTGGGGAAAACCAGTCTGTTTCATGCATAGCTAATGAGAATATACATTTCTGTAGGGCAATCCAACATGATACACTAAATAAAAAAATAACCATGACCTTTGACTTAAAAATTCCACTTCTAGGAACTTACGCTACTTAAAAATAGACACTATAGTACTATCTGCAACTGCAAAAACTGGAAACAATATGAGTTCATAATTGGGTAATGGTTAAAGAAATTCTCATAGATTTGTATTATGTGACTGTTAGAAGACATATATGTAGTTATGTGGAAAAATTTGTAAGACATTAAAAACAAAAATCAATCCAATTCCAACCCCCGCTACTGTGTGAGGACAAGGTTACACTGAACAGAGAAGTGTCTTAAAGGATACACACCAAAGTGTCAACAGTGGTTGCCTTTAGGAACAGGAGTGGAAATGTGAGCAATGGGGATGCAGAGGAAGGGTCAAGGCAGGGGAGGATGGTAGGGTAGGTGTGTTAACTTTGTATTTAAATTGCTGGAATATATATTCACTTTTATAAAAGTATCTTTAAAAAGTTTCACAGTAAGAAGAAAAAACCAAAACGAGTTGGACTAGAACATGATTTGGCTTCTAAGGAAGATTTTATTTGAAAACGAGGTTGCTTGATAAGTTCTTTGGACCACTGGTAATCTATCAGTGAGTCACTTTATAAGTCAGCTATATCTGTGCCATCAGCAGGCAGGCGCATTTTAACCCTGGTTAGGCTTCCTGTTCTATTTGCACACAGTCATGTATGTTCAGTAAGACAAATTAGTTTTAAAATTAACAACATACAAGCATGGAAATGCATTGTGGACAAAGTATATGCATGAAAGGTTAAGTGACAAAAACTAAAAAATAATTGGTGATTTTGGATATCTGCTTTTACCCCTCCCACCTCCCACCCCAAGAGGCCAATAAGCATATTCTAGTGCTAAGGGCCATGTATAGAGCTGTGGATGACCAACGCTGCCATTGTTTAAAAAATAGTGACAGGTTTACGGTATAGACACTAATGCTACCCGATGAAAAAGTAGTAAAAACCTAGACCGCTAACAGATTTTGATGTTGCAGATTAAAAAGAAATTAATTTAATCCTTAATGATCAGTTCAACTGCTACCATACTGTAAGGCAAACAGGAAAACTTCATCAAGTTTCAAGAGACTCAAGTTAGCATTGCTCCATTCTCCAACCCAGTTGCTTTTTATTTATTTTTTTCTAATATTTACTGGAAATTCTCTATTTCAATCCCCTGGCTCCATCCCAGCCAAAGCCATGTTTTGTTTAATGTTTAATTCACCTGTATTATTGGAAGATAAAGATCCCACATCCCCAGTGGCCAGAGAGCCGCATGTCCAGGAATTCTCACCTACTTGTAAAAATGACCTAAACACACTTTTTAGATGAATAATTAAGACACACATATTCTTCCTCTGTTGACTGCCATTTTAATAGAAAAAGAATATAAACTTTTACATTATAAAACATATTTCATTTTTTCCCCATAGAAACTTAAAAAACACTAACTATAAAATAAATGGACGCTTAAAAGCAAATTTCACATAGTACTGCACCAGTGGGGGAAAATGTGTATTTGGGCACAAATACCCACTAGACTCTGGGCACAAAACATTGATGAGCACAGAGAGAAATTCCGGTGAATGATAATCTGACTGCTACATGACCTTTTGGTCTCTGTCCCACCTCATTTATGATTCAGAGGTTGATCTTCGGATCAGGTCCCCAAAATAAGCAGTGATTGTTTTCAATCTATTATTAAGAAAGTTTTGTTCTATTTCCACTTGCCCTCCAGGCCCAGCCAAGGATGCCACCTGAAAATGGAACAGAAGAAAGTCATATGTACATAAGCATGATTTCAAAATAAACCTTCCATTCAGATGCTTTATCAGACAATACCACTCAGGCTTTTAATTTAAGACTTTCTAATAATAAGGCATCTCAAATGTTCACTGTCACTTTCCAGGTGGGTATTAGTGAAGCGTTTGGTGGCAGAAATACTTGTTGTTTCAGACACTTCTGACATTACAGGTAGGATCATAGTACTATGTTATTGTATACGACCTAATCTCTCCAAAGCCAGAAGTTACAGAATTTAGAGGAACAGAAAATCAACATATCCTTCCCGAATATCAGGTTTATTTATTAAGACAGAACACATCAGAGAGCGAGCCAGACCTGGCCATTTCTCACGGGAGCTCCAGCTTCCATGACCTGACCCTTGCTTTCGGGGTGGGCTCTGCGCTGTTCTCCCAGCTTGAATTACCTCCTCCACCTGCTACTCTTGCGTGTGTCTCCCCGCCCCCATTTATTGTGATTAAACATACTGCTCTTTTTGAGGTCTACTCGTATACGGTGACTGACCCCGTTATTGAGAAGCTAAAAGCACCACCATCTCTCTACCTCCGAAGAGTTAACCTCAAAAGGATGCTTCACATGAGCAATGCTTTACTACCCTAAGTCCTTACACAAAGTTTCATTTTAGTCCAGCATCTTTCGTCTAACTTCTCAGGTCTATTACTAGCAAATACACTCCCTTCTAACCATGATTACATCACCAGAGATCAGTTTGTTGAGGGTGGCAGGGGGGTGAATGGAAAGGGAGATGCAGTGGAAGTCTGGGAGTCAGAGACCTGGAGACAGGGAGTCGGAGAGAGAGGGCTCCCGGAGTACCAGGGACCAGTACCAACAGCAGAGGTGCATACGTCTGCAGTCCTGTCCTTGTAACCGTCAACACTGCAGCTGTGTGTTCTGGAAAGAGAGGTGCCGTTTGGAGACAGGGAGTGGGGGAGAGGGGGCTCCTGGAGTACCAGGGACTGGTTTGGAGGTGAGACATCTAATCTCAGTGGTACTACACGTGCTCCACCAGCTTCCAGCGGGAAGGAAGATTTACTGTGTATCATCAATGAGCATGTATTCTAAAGCACTTCAACTTTCTCTTAGAATAACATCACAGATACAGAAATAGGGAAGAAGCAAAGGTCATTCCACGGGTACACACTGAAAGACAAAAAAGAGGTTGTCCCACTAGGAAAGTAACAATGTTGATATCAACCTCTCCCACAGAGGTGCAAAGAGATGGCTGTGTTTTTATCAATACGGATAGATGACAGCAGAAGTCAAACAGTATCTGTTACAATGAGAAGATACATGTATACATCCCACTATTAACTAAAAAGGCATAAAATAATTAAAGTAAAACTAGAAATGAAAAACAGTGAAGTCATTTCGGAGCAGCAATTATTAGGAAGAAAGAAGCGTTTCGTTTTCTATTCTGATATCTTTGTGCCTAGACAGTGTATTAAAAAGCAGAGACATCACTTTGCTGACAAAAGTCTGCATTGTCAAAGATATGGTTTTACCAGTAGTCATGTATGGATGTGTGAGCTGGACAATAAAAAAGACTGAGCGCCAAAGAACTGATGCCTTTGAACTGTGGTGTTGGAGAAGACTCTTGAGAGTCCCTTGGACAGCAAGATCAAACCAGTCAATCCTAAAGGAAATAAACCCTGAATATTCATTGGAAGGACTGATGTTAAAGCTGAAGCTTCAATACCTTAGCCACCTGTTGCAAAGAGCCAACTCATTAGAAAAGACCCTGATGCTGGGAAAGACTGAAGGTAGGAGGAGAAGGGGACGACAGAGGATGAGATGGCTGGATGGCATCGCTGACTCAATGGATGTGAGTTTGAGCAAATTCTGGGAGATGGTGAAGGACAGGGAAGCCTGGCGTGCTGCAGTCCACGGGGTCACAAACAGCTGGACATGACTGAGTGTCTAAACAACAGCAATCTTTGTGCCAGTCTGATTTTTCACATGGAAGGGCAAATGAAGAATTTTGTCTTTAACCAATGAAAGGCATTATCGACTAGCATATTTAAAATGTAACTGTTTCACAGTAATTTATCTATGAATTAAGATATAACTTAAGCACAGTATTTCTCCCATTCCTTTAAATAGTGATTTACATAAAGAAAGTGAGACTGGCAAAGCAGAAGTCTTCTCTGGGTGTAGGGTGGGGATTGAGAGGAAGAGGAAGGGAAGCAGGAGAGATGAGGTGGGTGAAGAGAAGTGGCGCTGAGCTGAAACAGCAGCAAAAAATCTGCTGGAACAGGGAGAGCAGAGCAGCCAGAGGCAAGCGGCCACATCTCAGTTCTACCTATACTTGCTCATCAATGCAGAAAGCCATTAAGATGAGGTTTGGCTTCCTAAATCTAAAAAGCAGGAATATTACCAATCTCCCTGAAAAGAGCACCGTGTAATTCATACACAGAATTACATTAAAATAAATCTGAGAAGGTAGGGTTTCCTGCGCTTGGGGGTTTTGGGTAGAAAAAGGAATGAAGATGTCTTACGTGGGAGTTTTTGAGGTCTATGACAAATTATTTTATTCAACAACTACTGAGTAAATGGCTTAAGGGTTTTTGTTCTAGGCAGTGGTGGTGGTTTGGTGGTTTAGTTGCTAAGTCGTATCCGACTCTTGCGACCTCATGGACTGTAGCCCACCAGGCTCCTCTGTCCATGGGATTTTCCAAGCAAGAATACTGGAGTGGACTGCCATTTCCTTCTCCAGGGGATCTTCTCGACCCAGGAATCGAACCCAGGTCTCCGGCATTGCAGGCAGATTCTTTACCGACTGAGCTATGAGGGAAGCCCTCTAGGCAGTGGAGTGCACCAAAACCAAAGGATGCATTCGGGAATCTCACATTCTAGCCAGGAGACTCAGATGATGGACAACTAAAGCAAGTATCGAAAACACCCATCTAGTGTTTAGAAAGAAATTTAAAACAAAATTGGTATGTTACTTTAAGTGTGTTCTATTTAAAAATGATTTCTAACCTTAGTCTTTTTGTGTTTTTAAAAGATATTTTCACAAGTACTTACGTTTTCAAGGTTAGAATTCTGGAGTTGAAATTATAACTATGTAACTAAAAATTATGTAGTTCAAGGCAATAAACAATATTTTGATTCAAGCAAACTTATTGCCATCAATTTACAGCTGTCTTTATTTTTCACTAGTAGGTTTAACTGACAAAATGTCATCTGGTTCCTTCCCCTTTTTTAAGTTTAATAAATTGAGAGGGGTGGGGGAAGGAGAGGGAGAAGAAGAGGAAGAGGAAGGAGGGAGGGGAAGGGAAGCAAAGAAGTAAATAGATAAAAATCAGCCGTTCCCAATTACAGGCTATATTTTTGGTATTGGACCTAAATACACTATGTTTACCAAAAGAAATGCCAGTCTGTTTGAAAAGGAAGTACAACTAAGAACTGGACTTTCATGAACTCGACTTCATGTCAAGCATGCCACTCTGCTCTTTCTAAATCTTGCAGTACCATCTCTTCTCTCATTTAAAAAATCCTACATGTGGTGTATCTGGGGCTGATTCATGTGGATGTATGGCAGAAACCAACACAACAATGTCAAGCAACCATCTTCCAATTAAAAATACATTCAAAAAGGAAGTTATGAAAATATATTAAACAGATTAAAACTGGAAAAAAAAATCCTATACGTGGATAGATTTTCTTCATTTTAAAAAGAAAAGCTGATTTCCCACAGTAACTTGATCCAAATTCAATACCGGTATAATGCACCTGAAATTTCAAGTGTTTTTTTGATTTTTATTGTTCTCTAGTATCATTACTCCCTCTAGAGGTAGAATATGTGAATGAGCTAGCTACCAACTGCAATTCTGGCAGGTGTGTGAAGTAAACCAAAATGCAAGAAAAAAAGCTCACTTTCTCCTTGGGCAAGCGTTCATTTAACTAGAAAAAATGTACTCACTCGAACTTTCGTGATAGTGAATTTCCTATTGTCATTCAAGTACCCAAATATCCCATCTAATGTGTAATAGAAGGATCATCTAGCCTCCTGTGAGACTAGTTATGATGTACAATAATTTTTTTCTTAAAAATTTTTTTCCCTTTTCTTGATGTGTAATATTTACATGCAAGAAAAACAGAATTATGGAATAGGCTCAGCCTTATCCTGGAATCTAGAACGCAGATCTGAGTCACATGAGTAGCAGATGTTACGTTTACTATTCAATTTGATATAAAAATACATAAAGCCAGGAGAGAGTGCTTTTTATTTCTCCTGTCATAGCACACACTACCTGAGAGACCTGATGTTTAGACACAAAGCTCACCAGTAGATGACAAGCACCAAGATCTAAGATTATCCCCTTAAAACTCAGAGGAAGAGCTCAGACTTGTTCATTCTGTTTCCTCTTCTTTTAACCCAGAGAATCTTACTTCTGGCGGCACATGACAATCACTTGGGGGATTTTAAAAATTCATGTGTGGGCCTCATCCCAGAAAATAAATTGGAGAGAATCTTCCCCAGTAGACTTGAGTATCAGTAGTTTAAAAAAGCCACTCAGTGACAACTGTACAACTCTTAGAAGAAAACTGGAGAAAATCTTCAAGACACTGAATTCGGTAATCATTTCTGGAGATGACATCAAAAGCACAAGCAACAAACAAAAAAATTAGCTAAGTTGAACTTCATCAAAATGAAAACATTTTGTGCATTAGAAGGCACTACTGAGAGAGTAAAGGGACTTCCCTGGTGAGCCAGTCCCTAGGACTCTGCACCCTCACTGCAGGGAGCTCAGGTTCAGTCCCTGGAGGGGGAACTAAGATCCCCCAGGCTGTGCGGTGTAGCCAGAACAACAACAATAAGAGTAACAAAAAACACTTCAGAGGCAACCCATAGGATGAGAAAAAACTGGGAAAGCATATATCCAGTAAAGGGTTAATACCCAGAACACATGTACAAGAAAAGATGCTCAGCATCACTTAGGAAAGCATAAGTTAAAAGCACAGTGAGGTACTGTTCCATACCCACTAGGACAGTTATTACCAAACAAAATAACAAATGTTACTGAGACTGTGGGCAAGTCAGAACTCTTGCGAAACTACTGTTGGGAAGGTAAAATCATTCTGTTGCTATGGAGAACAGTCCAAAACCTAAAAATAGAATCATCACATGTGATCTAGCTGTTCCATTTGTGGATACATAACCAGGAAAGCTGAAAGCAAGGACTTGACCAGACGTGTGTACACCTGTGTTCACAGCAGCATTATCCACAGCAGTCAAAAGGTGGAAACAACCCTGAATGTCCGCAGACAGGTGACAGGACGAACAAAACGTGTGTGCATACAACAGAATGTCATTCAGCCTTAAGAATAAAGGAAGATTCTGACACATGCTACAACATGGATGAACCTTAAGGACATTATACTAAGTGAAAATAGCCAGACACAGAAGGACAAACATTGTGTGACTCCACTTACTGAGGTATGTATGAATAGTCAGATTTACAGACACAGAGGGTAGAAGCTGGGCGTTGGGGGCAGAGGTGGACGGATGTGGAGTCAGTCTGTGCTGGGTACAGAGCTGCAGTGTCAGAAAACAGAAAAGTACTGAGGCATATGGTGCTCACGGCTGTACCACAACATGAATGTATTTAACGTTCCTGGATCGTATGCTTCCGAGTGATTTAGGGTGAATTTTGTCATGAATGTTCTACCACAATTAAAAAAAAAAAAAAGCTACTCAGGTGATTTAATTTGCAGCCAGATCTGAGATCCAGCATTCCAAAGATTAAGCAGATGAAGCAAAGATGGGAAAGCCTAACAAACTAACACAAGAACATGTTCAGTGCATAAGTGTTACTGGTTAGTAGAGGAGAAGAGAAAAATCTACAATCTGGAATGTGTGTTTATAAATTAGATTCTGTCATTTTACAATTTTGGGGGGGTGGTGTTTGTGCCTCATGGTTTGTGGGATCTTAGTTCCTTGATCAGGGATGGAACCCATGCCCTCTGTAGTGAAAGCAGAGTCTTACCACTGGACCACTAGGGAAGTCCCCATTTACAAATATTAAAGATGTCTACTCTCCTCTCTAGAGAAATCATGACATCTTTACCTCTTTCAAATCTTAGTAATGTTTACATTCTTTCCACAATAACTTTATGACAGGATCTTCTGAGTAACAGACACAAGAATTTTTGAACATTTATGGGCTGGAGGGACTGTGAAAAATGCTTTACCTCTTATTTCATTTATTCTTCAAAAAACACATTAGATGGGCTAGAAAGAATTTATATATGTGAGGAATGAAGAATAGACAAAAGTAATCTCCCAGAAGGACAAAGGAGACAAAACACCAGAAGATACAGTTATGGGACATTAACTTTCATGTAATAGATGTCCCAATAAAGGGAAAAAGATGGTAAGAACATAGCTGAATAAATAATGGAGATAATTTCAGAGTAAAACATGATGAACAAAGCTCAATGAGAGTCGGCTCTCAGAGTGCCAAACGGGAAAGAAAGGAAAAACCAACACCCAGCAATGCTGGAGTAAAATTTAAAGATGAAAGACCAAAGATTCTCAACAGCATACTTAGCACAAAGCAGATATGTGATGAAAGTGAAAGTTGCTCAGTTGTGTCCGACTCTTTGCGATCCCATGGACTATACAGTTCATGGAATCCTCCAGGCCAGGACACTGGAGTGATAAGTGCTTACAAAACACATCAATGAAAGCATGAAACCAAGACATCCTCAGATCTCTGTGAAGCAGTTATTATTCTAGGAAAAAAAACAACATGTTTAAAATAAATATTTGTGATAAGAACAGAACAAGGATATGTGAAAGTTAGTCAAGTGCCCTACACCTAAAGACTATAGAAAAAACTGTTGGTCACATTAAGGTTTCATCTGTCTGTGTATTTCCATTGAGGCTGTCATTTTTAGGAATACGTAACACCTATTCTCAAGGCAGGCTTCAGTAAAGATATCTAGGCTATGTCAGGTGTGCAAGATTGGAACACAACACATTCATCCTTTCAGGACATGGAATGAAAAGCCCTGAGTGTTCTGTTTATAGTCATGTACGCCGGGAGCCAAGGAGATGAACGGGATGAAATGGGCATGGGTAGACTTAACTGCTAAGCACTTCCAGTTTTCTAATAATAGAGAAAAAAAAAAAGCCAGGCACTTCTCATAACTATGTTCTCAAGTAAAGAAATACCCTGTATCTTTTTCTGTCCAGTCTCTGTAACAGTCACACCAGAGGTTCATAGAAGATCTTCAGTAACAGCTTACCTGGTCGATATCAGCATTTCTTGGAAGAAAAAAAACGATATTATTAGTGATCTTCTGGGAAAGTCTGAAAATTTCAAAGGTAGACAGTAGTTAAGGAAAAGTAACAAAAACAGCAGTTGATTTCCGATCAGAGTTATGTTCTTCAACTGTTATATCATAACCCAAATGTATTCTGGTATGGAACAGTGCTCTATGTGTGTGTTAGTTGCTCAGTCATGTCCAACTCTGAGACCCCATGGACTGTAGCCCTCCAGGTTCCTCTATCCATGGAATTTTCCAGGCAAGAAAACTGGAGTGGGTTGCTATTCCTTTCTCCAGGGGATCTTCCAGACCCAGGGATCGAACCTGGGTCTCCTGCATTACAGGCAGATTCTTTACCACTGAGCCACCTGAGAAGCCCAACAGTAACCTCTATTGAGACCTAAAAGAGAACAAAGGTCCGTCTAGTCAAAGCTATGGTTCTTCCAGTGGTCACGTATAGATGTGAGAGTTGGACTGTAAAGAAAGTTGAGCGCAGAAGAATTGATGCTTTTGAACTGTGGTGTTGGAGAAGACTCTTGAGAGTCCCTTGGACTGCAAGAAGATCCAACCAGTCCATCCTGAAGGAAATTAGTCCTGAATATTCATTGGAAGGACTGATGATGAAGCTGAAACTCCAATATTCTAGTCACCTGATGTGAAGAACTGACTCATTGGAAAAGACCCTGATGCTGAGAAAGATTGAAGGCAGGAGGAGAAGGGGAAGACAGAGGATGAGATGGTTGGATGGCATCACCGACTCAATGGAGATGAGTTTGTGTAAACTCCAGGAGTTGGTGATGGACACGGAAGCCTGGTGTGCTGCAGTCCATGGGGTCACAGAGTCAGACACGACTGAGCGACTGAACTGACTGAACCGTCTCCAACAGGTCAGGGGTTAGAAGTTTAATCCATGTATTGGATTATCCTAGGGGTAGGAAACCAACAGCTAGAAACACACACTCTTTCTTTCTGCTATTTCCTAGTTTTTGTGAAAACAGGATGAATGGGAAAGCACAATAACCACACCTTTCTAGTAAAGAATAAAGACAAGTAACTCTGTCCACTGTATTTTTCTAAATTTTCATTAGCGATTTAAACCAATTCCTGTTAAGAGCCATAAATGACTCCTCTGGGGAATCGAGATAAAAGGAAAAATAACACATGCTATTCTTCCTGAAATAAGGGGTTTGCTCCAGTAACCTGGAGGAGTTAACAGGCAGAACTTGGAGACACAGAGAACTCAGGTCAGTGTGAGCTGAAGAGAAGTCAGGGGACAGTCACCCAGAGTCCAGGGACAGGTCCTGAGGAAACCCCTGATTTCCAGACAGTAATTCCAAACAATTAATGCCTTTTAGTTCTTGTTTTCTAATGGGACAATTGGAGAGTAACCAATGGAAATAAAACCTCATATTTGCCGTAACTTTTGGAGATCAATCACCAGTTATTTTTTATGCAAAACAAACTGGAATCTATCAAGTGCTATTAGCGAACATCTCTCCTGTTCACTAATTTCACACACACACACACACGTTTCCTCTCCACAACCACCGTTTGAGTGAACTCTAGGACTTCCAAAGGATATCCGTCAGGAGACATCATGGTGCTGATGTTGAAGATCTCGGCAGTGGTGTAGTCTGGTCCTCCCCAAGGCGGGCTGAGAAACACGACGTCGGCCTTTAGACTAGAAGCCAGCTGCAGGAAATCTCCACAGATGAACTCAATCTTGTCCACTACGCCGTAAATTTCTGCATTATTGCGAGCAAGATCGATCTTAACAGGATCAATATCAATGGCAATCACTAAAAACAGGAACAAGAAAGAGGAGTTCAACGATACTGACTGTCAGTTATATGGACGAGCTCATCTTCCGAGCAGTCTGTTTATTTTCTGTGCGTTTAAGTCCCTTTTAAAAAGACTTTTTAAAGAGAGATTTGGCCACAGAAACGAGAGAATTTAATTTAAAATTTTCACCTAAACTAGGAAGATTCACTTGTGCTACATCAAGAAAATGAGACCAAGGACGTGGCCTGCAGAGCTGTCTGACTCAGGCTACTGGGCCAAGGCAAGCAGTGAGGTGGCTACCCAGCATCCCCTGAGCCTAGTCTGTGGTCAGCACCCTGCTCCCACAGTAGACAGCTGAACGGTAGACACTTGGGAAGGTGATGGCTGCACAGACAGCTTAGAAATGCTAAGATTTCAGAGAAAACCAATTTCCTCAAGATGAGGCAATGTCCAAAAGTAGACAGATTTGACAATGTCTACAGAAAGGCAAATAAAACACTTTTTGACAAACCTATGTAGCCAAGTTATGAAGAAGAGATGCAAAAACACCTGCTGGTGATGTTTAATGAGACATTTTAGGTAGAGGGAACAGACATCATGTTTTTACCGCACGGGCTCTCATTTAATTTACTTCAATTTCATAATTAGCAACGCAAACGTAAGTTAATTCCGACTCATTCATGTCTTGCAGTAAATTACTCATGTGCACCTGTGTATGCAACAGGATGTTAGTGGCAATATTTTATGTCTGCAAGGGCGGAGTGCAATCCTGATGCATACACCCTGGTTGTCAAGGAAACAGCTTTATTACAGAAAATGCTGGTTTCAAGGTTTGTTAATGCTTTGGGGAAATAATGCACTTAGTAAATCACTGGAACAATGAATACAGGCAACAGCCCTATGTTGCAAAATCATGCATCCACAACACTATTCTTCTAAATAACATTCATATTTATAAAAGGGGCAAGGTGCTTTTTAGCTGCTTAATCTGCTGAATTGATAGCATGGAGACAGATGCAGAGATACACTGTCAATAGCAAAAATTCAACAGAAAAAAGTGACTTTCAACACCAACTATATTTGGCTAATCGCCCTGTTTTCATCTGTGCTCTCCTGGAAGCCATTTTTGTTTTCAGGCCTAACAAAGCACGAGCAACTCAATCTGGCAGGTGAACGAAGTGCTAACAGGTGCTGGCAGATACTGGGGGAACTGCAATGTCCAGGAATGGTGGCCACTGGCCACCTGTCCAGTCTCATAAAGCCTCCCCCCTCAACCCATCCCAGGAAACAGCACATGTACCACCTACTTGACACAGTTCCTGGCAGATATATAGTAACAGGTTTTCTTTTCTTGGATTCCTAAGTCAAACAACCATGAGGACAGTCTAATATTTAAAAGGTTCTTAGTGTCTTAGGATGTCAAAGCTGAAAGGTATCACAGAGTTCTCTCAATTTAATGTCTCCTTTCCATTAAGATTAAAGGAAGTCCAAAATCATACAGCAGGTGAGGGCAAAGCTGGACCCCACCTCCCCCGCTGCACCATCTACGCTTCTCTTCCAGAGAACAGTCTCCCATTTTAATAGTTTTACTTTCTTATCATGTTATAATCTTGGCACCGCTGAGGTGGGTCTGTGTGATCTTGGGCAAATTATTGCATGTTTTATTTCTCAGTTTATTTGTTAAACACAGAAAGTATCAAAGATACATATCACAAGACTGTTGACTAAATACACTGATATATATTAAACACTTACACCAGTACACAAAGTATAGTCTTAATATATGCTAACTATTATTGTTAAATATTTGGCATTAAATTATCAATGATTATATCTCAGTAAAGATAGGGCTGAAGGAAAATGAAGCATCTGCTGAATAAACTGAAGTTAATTAATGAGTAAACCATTGATGACCAATTACCTCTCTTTCCTGTTAGGGCAAACTGAATGGTATTTCCTCCAACTCCACAGAAGGCGTCCACAATGGTGCCACTCTCCAAGGACTGGCTGACCCTGCCCGCGATATGCTCGGCAATCTTCTCGGGAGTAACTGAAAACCAGCCTTCTGCAAAGGGAGAGGCTTCTGTTAGGACATTCAGTGTCAAGAGGCCAAGCCAGACACAGACACAGCAAACATTGATGTATACTACTGAATAAATACCTAAAAAAAAAACTCAGTTTCTCTTTTCAAAAAATCATATATTATCCAGTTTGAAAGAAAGGTCTACAAATTTTGTTATAAATGGAGCAGTACTATCCCCAGTCCCAATTTCCACATAAACAACCACCTCAATTCTTGCCTGATTCTTTTACAAAACCCCTCCAATAACAGAAAGCAATACTGATTTTTCTGTCTGAAGTAGTAACAACTGACTGCCTATCATGGAAAATAGAAAGGTACCTGTTCTAGCTGATCAACTCCCCCAACTTCACTGAGGCTGTCAATTCATTCCTAGAGGGGAAGTAATGTACCAGATTTGTACCAGACACTTGGCAAAATCTGCAGAAAGCAAGGACGTGACAGCACAACTGTAGGGTTGTCTTCATCTTCAGCAATGAAGTCCTGTGTCCATTCCACAGGAAAAGGACACTGCCCTCCTCCTTCTTGTCCAACAGAAGGAATTTACATTTTTCAGAATGATATTTCTCTGAACAAAATGATGCAGCAGTTTTCCTATTCCCTCCCCTCCTTTTTTAAACCAAAACTTTAAATGGCTCCTCACTGCTAGAAGAAGAAACACATAAACTCCTATTATAGAATTATCAGCTTTTATCCAGTCTTATTTCCCCAACAAACTCTACGTATGCTCCCTGATATACAACATTTTACAAATAATTTTAAGAGGTTCAAGGAACCCCAGAAACTCCACCACAGATCAGTACTTCCTGATTTTGACAGTTAATAAAGACCAATATTTAAGTAGCCCCAACACGAAAATAAGCATCAGTTTGTGGAACTGAGTGTAAGCTAGCTGTTTAAGGTCATGGTAGGAAAGCTGGAGAAAGAATTAAAACTTTCCAGTGTTAACTGATTAACTTACAGCTTTCTGCACATCAGATGTTCTGTTTAATCATCTATCAGTTGTGCTAAAAATACAGAATAAACCTGAGTCTGAGTTTAAAAAACATGTATATATCCAGATTGAGAGACACTGTGAAAGATGACTGGCGGCTCTTCTCCAGAAAATGTCAAAGTCATGAAAGGCAAAAAGGCTGAGGAACTGTCCCAGATTAAAGGAAACTAAAGAAACATAAAAATAAATGTAATATACGATCCTACACTGGAAGGAAAAAAATGCTACAAAGGACATGATTAGGATAACTGATGAAAGGTGAGCACTACTTTGTTGATTATAATATGGTAACAACGTTAAATTTCTAACCTTATCATTTTTACATAAATTGATCATTGTTACATCATTGTTTTTAGAAAATACACACCTAAGTATTACGGGGTAGGGGTACCTGGATCAGAAAACACACACACACAGAATGACAAAGCAAATGTGGCAAAACGGTAGAAAGAGCTCAATCTGAGTAGATGGGATATGCAAGTTTCTCACAATTCTTGTAACTTTTCTATAAATCTGAAATTATTTCAAAACGAAGTTAAAAATTACACATCCACTTTACCTCTGTCTAATTTAATCCCATCATCGAAACGGGAGAAGAGCCGGTACCTCTGAGCCCAGTACTTCACCAGCTCAGGCACGGCAGCGATCTCAGGGGGTAGATTCAGCCCCTTTTTGTTCTTTTTCTTTTTCTTCTTCTTCTTCTTACTTTCAGCTAGAACAAAAGAACAGAACCAATACAGATGCTGACTACAGAAAGAGGAAATCACAGGTGAAGTTATCTAAAGCATGGTTACATCAAAGAACTAGAGTTTGGGGCTGTGCTCCAGAACACGCAGCCCACAGTGGCGTGGTGGCAGACACCAGTCTAACGGCATCGATGGAGGTGCTCAAATAGCTCCCGATGCGAGTTAACTTTTCATTTTACTGTGCTTGTTCAGCCAAGGGGGCTCTGAGTCTGGAGGTGCAGATGAACGTAAGCAATAACGAGGGAAAGGCACAAGGAGAACAATGACCTTCTGCCCGTGACAGTGGAGGTACATTCTCACCTTCAGCCTCTTCCTGGCGAGGGTCCGAAGCAGCCTGGGCCACGCAGCCCTCTGTATCTGTCCCGGGGGCTGCTGGGCTGGTCCCGTCATGCTTCTCTGCTCCTACTTCCCCAGCTGGACACACGGCAGGACACTGTCCAGGTTCTGCCTCACTCGTTTCCACCAGGTCACCCCCCTTCTCAACAGACACTTCTGGTTCCTCTGAGCCACTGCTTGTGCAAGGGTCTTGCACGTTGTTATGAGAAACCGACTCCGGCGATGCTTCCTCATCCATTGGTTCATTAACCCATTTTAGAAATTTTTCTACCTGAAATGTTAAGATATTACAAGCGTAAATTAATTCTCAGTTACAAAGAACATGTCTACCTGCTTTACCTTTTGTGACTTGACAAGCTGTGTCACAGTATTAGCTCAGATATGTACACTACATCATATAAGTTAATGTGAATAAGTAATTCCAACCTAAATACACTGTGTTACCTGGATATACTATGACCTCACTTAAACACAAAATGATGACCTTCCCGTGTGCAATCAACACTAAAAGAATAAATGTCTCTGTTCCAATAACTTTCCATTAGGTCTTCTAAAAACATAACTGTACCATACATTGTCATTACAAATGCACTCACCTATTGTTGAGCCATAACTTTTAGTTTTTCCAACTATACAGAACTTTCTGCAATGGCCCAGGCTATTTGATCTATGTTAAATGGTACTCTGCATCAGAGACGAACTCTACAAAGATTTAGTGTCAATCCGTCTAAAGAAAATGCGAGCTGCCTTCTAATGAAGCAGCAGAGTCAGTAAAGTGATTCCTAAGAAACAGGTTTCTTCTTTGAAATGCAAACAAGGCTCAAGGTCAGACGATGCACACTTCCATGCAATTTTCTAACAACAATATCCTTCATAACAGATCTTCCTGATCTTCCTAAGAGACAGGAGACGAGAATAAGAGTGACAGACAGGCGATGGGCGGAGACCACGACCCAGAACCATCCTTTGGGGGTACCAATCGGATACTAAGGGCATAATAGCCACACTGATTTTACTTCCTCAGCCACACATAGCAGTTATGTTTCAGCTCTTCATCTACGGACAAATGTATGGGACTACCACATTCAACACAGTATGGGAAGATCTGTTAGAATGATCGAACTGGTACTAGAAAATTTGTTCCAGATATAGCCAGGGCCACTCACATAGTAAAATAACACCATAAACCAAGCAATCTGAAATACAGTAAAAATAAAACCAGAGATAAATCTGTAGCATGTTTTGGAAGGATGGTGAAGTTAAGGAAGGATAATGTACCCTAAGGGTAAAACAAAGTCATCATGGGGCTTGAGACTTTGTTTCATTGCTCTACAGAGCTGCTCCAGAGGTGGCAGATACAAAACTGCTCACTGGATGGTGCTCTTTTTCTATAACAGAGAAGGATCACTCATGAAACCAAGCAAAAGCAACTCTAATTACTTTTGTTTCCTAGGTACTCAGAAGGCTGGTACAGCAAAATCCAAGAGAGGGGATGTGTGTGCTCCAGTTAACAATGTGAGTCACTAGATTAGTCTTGGGGCTTATGACATCAGGGTGAACTTGTCAGCGCAAACTTAAGATTGATCACCTCTAGCTGACCTCAAGATTAAGGCTTACAATAGCTGCTGTCAGAAATCAGGCCTCCAGGATGGTACGTAGCCTGAAACAGATGAGATGTCACTGCACACATTAGACAACATCACCTATTTACTGTTCCACACGTTACTACTTTGTAGATTTCAAATATCCCCATCAGACTACCCACAAATTACCCATTCTGCAAATTTCATTCACACAATAAAAGCCTTGAAGCAGCAAACGGAACAGAATTTTTGGTGTCCTGACAACCAGAAGAAGCAGGGTTCTCATTCGCAAATAACAATTAAGCAGCCAGGGTCACAAACTGAGACTGGGTTTGTAAATATAGAGCAAATGTCACACACACCTTACTTAAAGTTCTGCTTTTCTTAAAACCAGTTTTCTCTGACTCTTCAGTGAAGAAGATGTGCTTGTTTTTCATACTGATTTGTCGTCTCATGTCCAAGGACTTTGATTTCCGCTTCATGTTCTTCTGCAGATACCTGACCCGCCGGTGACTGAAGTTTGAAATTCCTCCGTATCTGTGACCAAACCAAAAGCAGTGGACTCAGACATGAGGGTCTACAGATTTGTTTCTTTATATGAAAAGAGAAGAAACTAACAATTTCCACTATTTCCTATTAGAAGTCAATACTTTTATTTCATTTTTTTAAATTATTGAAATTAGGAAATAAAGCTAAACATCCAGAAGACTTTTTAAGGTCTAGCTTGTAGATTAATTCTCAGGGAAATGTGAAACACAGAAGGTGGGAATATCAACATATCTTACCTAAAACAGAAAAGAGAAATTATATTGTAAAATGTAACAAAGAAACAGCAGGAAACTATAACCCCAATGCTCGTTCGGGAAAAGACAATTTTTCTCACAGTGAGGTGATGTCAAAGCTCTTCTAACCCTGTTCTGGATATGTTCAAATTATCTTGAAAGTGGCCACTAGATTCTGAAATCAATATGAATTCACCTAACAAGTAAACCCCCGTTACTAAAGTAACTAGAGAACATCTGCTGATCTAACCATCTGAATTTTTTCAGTCCTAGAAGACAAATGTCCGTTGTGAAGCCTTTGTTGACTCTCTCTCACTAACTGCCTCTCCTACAGATTATTAGGGACCTACAGTGTAACATACAATTCAGCACTTACACTGACGAGTTTGGCTTTAAATGTCAAGTGTATCTTCCACCCATATTATAAACTTAACAAAAAGTGTATCTTACCCTTCTCTTTTAAGTGAAATTGTGTGCTCCAAATAGAAGAACAGTTAAGTTAAATTCCAGGTAACAGAATAAATCTCTGTGAATATATACCAGCAAGAGTTACCTAAGTGATCTCTCAATAAAATTACATGTGGCTAGAAACAAAATTCTGCCAGGAATTTTAAAATGTGGCAGTTACCAGGAAAACCCTTTATATTATTAACTTCCATAAACTCTAGCCTTAAATGATTATATGGCTTGGAGTACAAAGAGACAATTACAATTTTGTAGAATAAAAACACTGGATTGCTGTGAAGTGCAACTGCGTTAATAATGTGAATATATCAAACACACAGTGTTAGATCAACAATTCTTACTAATAAGAGAGGTTAGTGCTTTGACTGTAACACTTCAAATGCCATGAAATATGTAACCACCATTCCCTATCTGAGTATCAGAGAGTTGAGGACTGCTGAGTGGTTAAGATTTCTAGAAGACAACAGTGTTGATGGAACATTACTTTTGCCCTGAGCCATGCTTGAATCCTAGAAGAGAACCATCGTTGTCAAAGTCTGAGTCCGGGTTTTCATCGAGGTCCAGCTCATGACTAAATAAAAAAGCAAACAGTGATAAGCCATTAACTATAGAGCCCACCAGTTCAGGCAAACGTTAAAAGTCAACCCATGTAAACATTCCCATCATAACAATCAACCACAGTTCACAAACCCAAAAAGACAGGAAGAAGGGTAATTCAACCAGGATTTACCAAATGAGATCAATTACCTAGCAGTGCTTGGGACACAGTAACAAGCACTCAAATCTTAAGTCAAGTAATTATCTCTATTCCTGAACATGGTACAAATATAGATTTCTCCATTTTCTTCTGGAAAAACACCAGTTAACCTGTTGCCTTAACTAATCTCCTAGGTGATATCTCTAGAGGTTTTCCTTAAAAGCAAACAAGGAAATATTTGAGAGGTATCAACCCAACCAAAAAAGTTACAGAAGAAAAAATAATGTTAAGAAGGTTCTGATAAAAGTGATATTAAGTAACTCAGTGTTGTTGTTTAGTCGCTAAGTCATGGCCCACTCTTTTTGACCACGTGGACTATTGCCCAGCAGGCTCCTCTGTCCATGGGATTTCCCAGCAAGTGGGTTGCCATTGCCTTCTCCAGGGATCTTCCTGACCCAGGAATGGAACCCATGTCTCCCGCATTGCAGGTGGCTTCTTTAGCACTGAGCCACCATCCCCACCTTTTGTGGAAATCTTCTAGTGATCTCTGCTATGTGGGTGACAGTAACAAATGAAAATGATGAGAAATAACTCTTGTAAATTAAGTTAAGCTCACTGTATGTGTATGTAGAATCTACGAGGTCCCAAGAATATAAGTACACACGAGTACACATATAGTCTCTGCCTCTAAGGACCAGTAGAAACTGAGGAGTTAGCAAGAACATGTGCTGTTTAGAAAGAGCAGGTAGAGGTGTGCTCTCCTGCAGTAAGCTCCTGAGTTCCTAAAGCGTGCTGGTGTGTGCTCGAGAGAAAGGTGGTGAGTGACTCGCCTCCTCTTGAGTTTGCTTCGCTTCTCTTCAGGCGGATCATCTCCACTCTCGTCCCCATCAGTCCCACTGGGGTGGCGTCTGTCTCTGCCTGTATTTGCTTCTGAGGACTCCTGTGAATCTAAAGAGGTGGAGATGTCACAGCGGGTTTCTGTCCCTGGTTTGACAACTCTTCTGTCATTTCCAAAGGCAATCAATATCTTCCAGGGCCTTTCCTGCAAAGAATTGCATGCCAGACCACATCTATTTATTCTGTGTATCCACATACAGAATCCGCAGCTAGGTCTATGAAAGTCTAAAAGTTCCCATGATCTAACTACTTGACACATCAACTCTAAGAAATTCCATGGTGGCCCAGAGGTTAAGATTTGGCACTTTCATGCCTTCACTGCTCTGGCCTGGGTTTTATCCCTGGTTGGGGAACTAATATCCCTCAAGCCAGGGGGAAGCCAAAGTTAAAAAAAAAAAAAAAAGTAAACTGTGTAACTACTTTTCCTCATGGCTGTCCAAATCTATACAAATTAACCCACAAAGTTACCTCTGTGACATCTGTTACTATCACACTTTGATGAAATCCTAATCTAAGGAACTCTAAAGATGGCATGGTTACATTTAATTAAAAACGACTTTTCTTTCTTAAAAAGCAAATACATTTAATGGTCTCTAATACAGCTCTTAGATTAATAACGGAAATAACAAAAAGACAAGCACCAAAAATCTCGGCCAGTCCTACCCTGAGCTGGCTGGTCTGTGCTTCTGCTCCCAGATGAGCTGCTTTCTGTGCTTCCTCCCTGACTCGGTTCACTGTGGCCAGAAGCAGGGCATTCTCTTCTGCTGGGAACTTCACTCAAACACTGACATCCATCACAACTCAGGGAGGGATCTAGTTGTCTCTGTTCTACTTCCTCTGAATTCAGACTTATGTTACTAATTCCATTGAGAATTTCACTCTGATCTTTATCACTTGAACTAGAGCTTTCGCTGCCAACTGATAAAGATGGAGAAAAAAGTTCGTCTGCTTTCATGTGATTTTCGTCTTTCTTGTTGTCAACTTCTATTTTAGACCCACCAGGGTCTGTATCTTGGCTTTGAGAGGCATCAAAAGTCCAGCCCTGAGCTTCCCAGTACTGAAACTGTTCCAGGTAGTACCAATACATCTGACTGTAGTGCAGCTCCCACTCCTCCTTTGTGTCTGGAACATTCCATGGTTCTGGGCACAGGGTCTGATCTGCATGTTTCTCTTGCCAGCTTTGCCACAGCAGTCCTCCACCGTATTCATTCCAGTACTGTTCCCACATCTCTGTAATTTCCAGCTTTGGACCTACTGTGTTTTCAACGGGAAAACTTTCAGCCTCAACGTCTTTTTGGCTTTGAAGTTTGTACTTTCTGGTGTCTTCATTCTCAGATGAAGAAGGATCATACGAAGCTGAAATGTCATCTTCTTCACACAGTCTCCAGCATTCTCTCTTAATTTCATTTAAATACTTCTTTTGGTGTTTTTTCTTGTTCTTTTTCATTATTTTAACTTTGTTTCTAGTATTCATAGATTCCTACAAAAAGAAATAACTTGAATATAAACTGCACTTCAGAAACTATAAGAATAGGTAGAATCTAAATCTATCTTGACATTAAATTAAACAAAATGCCCTTAACCTCACAATCTGGGTTTTAGTGACACAAACAAGTGAATGGTACTATCTGTGTTTCTAAAAAGAGGAATCATCATGCATGAGACATATCACAACCAGAATCATAAGTTATAGTTATCTTATAAATACGTACATACATTTAAAAACAGGTGTATGCGTGTGTGCTAAGTTGCTTCAGTCGTGTCCGACTCTGCGACCCCATGTACTGTAGCCCGCCAGGCTCCTCTGTCCATGGGATTCTCCAGGCAAGAATACTGGAGTGGGTTGCCATGCCCTTCTCCAGGGGATCTTCCCAACCCAGGGATCAAATCAGTGTCTTTTATGTCTCCTGTGTTGGCAAGCTGATTCCTTACCACTAGCGCCACCTGGGAAGTGTCCTAATTCATGAAAGCGTTGGATTTGGGATAAAAAAATTCCGTGTGATATTTTATGAAGAAAATTAAGAAACAATCAAAGTAAACTAATACTTACTTCAAAATTCTTATGTGCGGACATCCTACCGAACTGAAGGGGTAATCCCATACTTCTCATGAGTTCAGCCTCGGAATCTAGTTCACTTTCATCTGGGTCTGGGCCTCTGTTGTCATGGGGCTCTGCAGGGCCCTGGGAATGGCTGCCTTCCTCCTCTTCCGTGGCTTGTTCTCCTACACACAGTGGTTGTTATGTTAGCTTAGTTTCAGAGAAGATTTAAATGCAGGTTTTATCATCCTCATTTTAATGAAAGAGAACTTGAGATCCAGAGTTATTACATGACTTGCTCAAAGTAAAGGTGTGCAAATGTGACAATTTTTAAGGGGAAGAAAAATAAAAGGAAGAAAAAAAGGAATTGATGGGAATGTGGACTAGTGATGGAACAGCCCCCTAGAGCCAGGAGTGCTCGGCGCTGTGCACGGACTAAGGAAGCATGAGGGAACACAGCAGGGAGGCCCTGGGGAAAACAGCCCCATAGCCCCATTTCCATCTGCAGCTCTGCCACACTAGAGCAGCAGGTTTAACATGATGACTTGCGGAGTTATTTTAGGAGCTGGTAATAAGAGAAGTGAGAGGCAGTCTTTAGGCTCTTCACGGGTACTTCATCTCAACTGGGATTTACAGCCTGGGACTCCGTGGGAAAGTTCATTTAATGAAAGGTTTCGCTATTAAAGGTCTCAGATCCGCTGAACTGGAAGATCCTTTCAAGCTCCCTGATTCAGAGGTCTTAGAGAAAACCTGTTTTATCACAACAAAACAGTTTTACTTTATCCTATTATGGTTATCCAAAACTAGATCATAGCACTAACTGGACAAAAGCCACTCAAATGCTCTACTTAAAAAATGTGAGATAAAACACTTAATATGAGCATACTCAATTAGGGCTGAGCCGCACTGCAGCTAAACAATCTTAGGCAACAGAATGGGAATCTTACACTGCACAGATGAAGCCTGAAAAAAGAGATCCTATGGGCAGAAATTCTACTAAAAGCTAAAGGGGGAAAGATACCGATCTAAGTAATGAAGGAGACTCCACTCGCCAGCCCACATAACGAACTCATGGAGGCTCAGGAGAGCAAACAGAGAAGATGGATCAGCTATATATACCATATGCTCCCCTTGGGCTATGAATATTCCCTCATGTTCAGTGGGACCCTAGGGTCTAGAGGAATCTTACTTGTATAGTGTCAGACTGAAACACAACCAAACATTCTACCGGGTGGGTGAGTGATGATGCAATGATGGCTCTGTCACGTGAGAGCTGGGGAATTTCTCAGGTCACGTGACATGCTACTTGTGCTGGTTTTACCTACACCTTGGGCTGTAGTCTTCCCTCTGGGTCTGGAGAAACATAAAGATCCATGTGGAAGGGACAAATGGGGTCCTGACAGGGAAGTCTGACAGAGACGCAGGTGGTTTCTGGGTGAGGCTCAAAGTGTAGACAAGATTCTATTTGTTATGTGGGAGAGTTAATACAGATGGTAGCCCCCTTACTTCAGGCCAGACTGTGGACTTTCACTTGGGAGTTGACCCTAAACCATTTACCATAAAACTGCTAAAGTACTGAAACAAGGAGGCCGTGAGAGGGAGGTGGCTCCAATGCCTGGGTAGCCTAACCCAGCAAACCAAAACCCAAGCCAGAGCCAGGGCACTGGGGTCCGAGGACATGAAACTTCAGCACACCATGCATGAGCAGGCAAGTAAGCTTTCCCAAATAAGGCAAGTGCTTAAACTACGACCAGTCAAATAACCTCCCTGCTTCACTTCCGTATCTTCTCTATACAGTATTATGGCTAATTTTAGTAAAAAAGGGGCTATATGGCTTCATACCATATTACCTGCACTGTTGTCATTGTCTTTAACGTAGTAGCCTTTTAGTCCCAAATTGTACAACTTCCGATCTCTGTGAAGCAAATTAAAGAGTCAATACTGACAAAATTAAACTACAGAAAAGGCAAGATGAAGGCAGCACAGATTAATAAAAAGGTTAAAAAACAGAAAAGCTCTCTGCTAACACATTATTCTTATCTGTAATACAGAGGTTGTAACACATAGCTACAGGGCTCTAACAAGGATTGAGTGTACATGTAAAACATTTGGCATAATCCTGTGCAAGGCACACTATAATGATAACTACTAATTATTAAAGTTAAGTGGCAGCTTTGGATATTGGCGGCAGAATCTGATCCTCCTTGTGATATATAAACAGGGAAATATTCTATAAATTTGCAGTAAGAAGTCAGCATAAATGTCAGAAGATTTATCTTACAGATTTACAAAGCCATGTGCAGACTCTACTCCATCTGCAAATAGGACTAGTAGACAAGACAGTCATGGTCTGAGCTTGTTTTGGAGACTCACATAAAATGAAGTTCTTACTAAACTGAAATATAAATCAAGATTAAACAATTCAGTCTCAGTGAGTTTTTAAAAACAGTAATAGATAAAACTTTTCTTTACACATCTCCTTTTAAATTTTTTCTTTGCTAACTGAGGAATTTCATAACAAAAATAAACCTAGCAGAACACTTAAAACAAAGGGGGAGGGATTTTATTATTATCTTCCTACCAGCAAATAAAGCTGTAATACATTCCATTGTATCTGCCATGAAAGGCCACCTGCAAGAAGAGCTAAAACAACTTTTCTAATGGAGTGACAATAAATCCAACAAAACAAAACTGTTGTACACTTGATGTATTTCATATTCCCCATTTATTTATTTTTTGGTACTTCATGAAATATAACGTAGCTGGTGACTTAGAAGGACAGTGAATGGGGAGGGGATGAAGTGCAATTGGCAATATGCCCTCTGACCCCCAACAACTTGGGGCTCCAGTGGGTGAGAGGGCAGCCACAAAAGGGCATCAGTGGTGTGCCTGTCAAGACCCAAGGACAACGGGGTTCCATGCTGCCCGCAGTGGCAGCCTGCCTGTCTGCCTTCTGGGGGCTAGGGCAGCCTAGCAGGCCCTGCCAGGTCCAGAGGATGGAGAAGACCCCTGTCAGGGGCTGAGGAGCAAGGGAGACAGGTGTCCAAGGTTATCACCAGTCTACCCCAAAGCTACAGATGATCTGAGGCAGAAAGACTATCAGCTCTCATATTTCTATGGAAATTCTTTTTCCCACTTAGGGCAACGTTGAAACATCTCTAAGAGCGCTCATCACCAGGGAAGGTGCATTTCTGATGCTGGGTATTCGAAGAATTTCCTGTTACACCTGCTAAGAGATCTCTACAGAGCAATCTTTGAGTTTGCTAAGTGTAACTCAGTCCACAAAACAGAGTGATTTGGGATGTGTTATCTGGACCTGGTGGGTTTCCCTGGTGACCCAGCTGGTAAAGAATATGCCTGCCATGCCGGAGAGGCAGGGTTGATCCCTGGGTCGGGAAGATCCCCTGGAGAAGGGAATGGCAACCCACTCCAGTATTCTTGCCTGGAGAATCCCATGGACAGAGGAGCCTGGTGGGCTACAGTACACAGGATCACAACGGGACACAACTGAGCGAGTAAGCACATACACACATACAGCTGGACTTGCCACATGATAAAGACCAAGTGAACTGTAACTGCTGAACTGAATTGTAAGGCTGGAGACCAGACCTGCAGCGGAGCGATGCCAGGAAGACATTGCCCTCTAAGAGGCCTGGCCAAGAAGCTCATCATCATACCTTGAATACAACGACCATCAGTACCGTTTCTGAGTCGGCTTTTTCTCACAGCACCAGACACGTGGGTGGTCAAAATACACGCAGAGTAAATGACTCTTGGAAATCTCTGAAGTGGAAGTAGCCATTTCTCTATTGTAAAGGGACCGTGCATTCATTTCAAGTAGTCAAAAGGAAAGAGAATCCTTTCTGAAAGGGCTGAAAGGGGAGCACAAAGATGTTTTGACTCGGCCACGTCCCACACAGCTCATTTGTGGCAGAGCTGGAATGTGAAACCAGATATTCTGTCTCTAAGGACAGTGCTCTTAAATTCTGGCTTGGGAATGTGTTGTGGGGGAAAATATCCAAGGGAAATGACTTTGTTATGCTTTGTATGAAATCCTAGAGATCACCACCAGACAACATCACATGGGTGTAATTCCAGAAAGTATATTTCACTTTCTTCAGTTTCCAGTGAAAGTGTTAGTCGCTCAGTCCTGTCTGACTCTTTGCGACCTCATGGACTGTAGCCCGCCAGACTCCTCCGCCCATGCAATTCTCCAGGCAAGAATATTGGGAGTGGGTTGCCATTTCCTTCTCCAGGGGATTTTCCAGACCCAGGGATCGAACCCGGGTCACCTGCATTGTAGGTGGATTCTTTACCATTTGAGCCACCAGGGAAGCCCAACAGTTTTTTTTAAAAAGACGTTAACCAAAAGTCAGTCATCTTCAAACCTTCACCCTGTGATGTCATATCCCAGATCAATTTCATTCGCATTTCATTCCCCTCCCTTGTAACCGTCCTCTCAGGTGGCGAGTGTAAAATAACAACCACCGGCCACCACGTTTTCACCTAACAGCCCAGAAAGCAGGTTTCCTCCTTCCTTCATTTCAGGGACGCAGGCGAGCACCCCCTGAAGCCCGAGGACGTTTTCCCCTTTTTCGTAAGCATCACGGTACCCGAGGGTCGGACGCGCTGGCCGCGGTTCCAGGGCTCCATCACCACGGGTCCGCAGCCCAAGCCCCACAGGTCGGGGACAGAACTGCCCGTGTCCGACTTACTCCACAAACGCCCGCGAGCAGAGGCAGAGGATGCGCGAGCCCTCCCGCAGGTCTTCGAGGAAGAGACACATCTCCGCCACAGGCCTCCACCTCTCGCAATACATCGCAGCGCCTCAGAGGAGGCGGCCACGCTGCAAACAGCGCGGGAAGGCCACCCCGCCGCGGTTCGGCTGCCGGGGGCCGAGGGGAGAACACAGTGAACACCCCTGGCTGCAGGGCACGAACAGGCCCGGGACTGCTCAAGCGGGTGGCAAGCGAGCAGCAGCCGCCGGAAGTGGTTCGGGGGGGCGGTACAGGAAGGGGCGGGACGATGAGAGGCGTAGCACACAAAACTGTCCGTGATGCAGCCGGCGCTTGGCTTTTTCCTCCCGCGTCGCTCGGGGAGAACGGCCGCTCGAGTGTGTCCGCTTCCCCGGGCGAGCCACTGAGGAGCTCCCGCCGCTGCTCCAGGGTGAGGGGAGAGCAGAGCCGCCTCTGCCTTTCGCTCTAGGTGCGTCGTCCCCGCCTGGGCTTCCTCGAACCCTGGGCTCCTCGGCCCCCGGCCAGTCTCCCAGGCCGCGGCGCTAAGGCCGCGCGTCTGGTCTCAACGGGGCCCCGCGGAGTCCCCAGGCTCCCCCTGGACTCGGGGTTCGGCTCGGGCCCCGGAGTGGCCGGGAGGGGAGGCCCTGCCTGGGTGACAACGAGCCCGTTCACCTTGGCCTGCATCTCCCCCCCCCACGCCTCAACACTGCAGTTCGGCGGGTGTGGCCTCCACTTGGGCGGGGGGCGAGGTGTCTCCGCTCCCTGCCGGCCTCCGGGGCCGCTCTGATGGGGATGCGAGTGAAACCCCTTTGTGTGGTGTTGGGAAGGGGGCCGCGTCCACGTGCGTCCGGCTCGGAGGGAGTCCTGGTCAATGCCCTTCATACCACCTTCGTGACCAGGGCGGGCCACTTGACCCCCCAAGCCTGGCTGTGAGATTCTGTAAATAGGGGTGATGAGTAGCACCTGCTTCGTAGGGCGGCTGGGAAGGATGGAAGAGAACCATGGGCATCAGAACTCTAACCAGTGCTGTTAATAGTCTGGGTGGGCACCTACTCTGGAGGCGCCTGGCACTGTCTCGGTCTCTGAGGTTTGCAGCCTGTAAGACAAGTCTGCTGATCAATACTTAAAGATACGTGTGTCCACACCAGGATGTGGAAAACTGGATCAGCTCTGCTGGGTTTGAAAAAAGCTGTGCTTGGCATTGGTTGAGATCGCCCAGACAACTTCCTCCTGGAAGCACGTTCATACTTGAAGCTTGTGGAGCACTTAGGACTTGGTTTGTGCTCTGGGTCCTGAAGTTGGTTTGGTATTCCTTCCTACTCCAGGGGATCTTCCCAACCCAGGTATCGACCCCCCCATCTCTTGGGTCTCCTGCATTGGTAAGCGGATTTTTTATCACTGAGCCACCAGGGAAGCCCAGAATAAGTAAGAGCTGAGATAAAATCCAGAGGTTTAGAATGGCCCCTCATGTTCTGGCCACTTTTACTGGTCGGTGGAAGTAGAAGTTTAATGTTCAAATGAAGTGTTTATTTCCGGATCCTTTGTTGTGGTTCAGTTGCGTCCACCTCTTTGCGACCCCATGGACTGCAGAATGCCAGGCTCCTCTGTCCTCCATTATCTCCCTCAGTTTGCTCAAATGCATGCCCATGCATCCTTATTGTTTTCTTACTCATGTTAGTGACTCAAGAAGATAAGAGTGCTGCACAATTATAGATACTCCAGTACGGATGTGTTACATTTGGGGGATAAGGGCAGTTAAGAAAATAAGGGTAGAACAGCAATTATCAAACAGAGTGGAATTGAAGGACATTTTAGGAATGAAAAAGAAAAAAACATCTTGGAAGTGAATTCGGATCAGAACTTAAGAGTCTGCAGCTTGAAAGCCAAAAGATAAGATGATTGATTTTGCCAGATAGCGTAACTGAAATATTAGATAAACTTCTGCTTTATTGATGGTTTGAAGTAGAATGCTTATTCACTGAAACTGAATGTGAGAGCCTGTTAAACCATTATGAAATACACAAGAAGAAAAAGGGAAAATTAATTAGTGTTTCAGTGAGTATTTCTTGTAACTGGCATTTTCAACATATCTGCAATTTGGCTCCTCTACTAAAAATAAGAAATGAATCTGCTACCATCCATGGTGGTGAAAGTACTGGTAATGATTTAAAAAAAAAAAGAATAGATTTATTGCCTGAAGCTTTTGTAGGAAACAAAAAAGCCCTCTGTTTTACTGGTTTTTGAAATATTCTCATTTTAACATCTACAAAGTCAGTTATTGTAAATGTTCCTCATCATCAACATTGACATGCTGATATTTCAACTTGGCAGCTTTTCCTCACAAGTTACATGAATTCCAGATGGGAAAGTATATGATGCATAGGAGTGTGTCTAGTTGGAGAGTTTTTTGGGGGGATGGGGCTTAGGAAATACTCTGGAATCTTGGTAACTAAATATGTCTCCTCCAAAACATCTTTTAAACAGTGATAGTTTTTATTAGATGAAAATAAAGTAGTAGGGAGTCATGTACAGCCTGTGGTAAATTGGAGGGGGCAAAGGGCCAGGCAGAAATAGAGGGAAGAGAAATTGCAATGTTAATATTTTTAGCCTTTCTGTCAGAGAGGGAGTGAGACTTAAAAAGTATAATGAAAATCAAAGTAGGAAGTAGGAGGACTGGGTTTTAATTTTGACTCAGTTTTTCACTGAATTTAGTAACTGGGTAAGTCTACTTGGCTTTCTGTTTTTAACTTTTCTGCACAATTAAGAGGTGGTATTCATTGAGATCTAAAGCTATTTTCTCATTTTCTTATGAGTATTCTATCAACTCAAAAGCTTGTTATTTAAATTCCTCCGATAGTTCTCTCGCGAAAGGTTTTAGGACTTTATCTTGGTCCATATTTTTGTCAAAGATTTGGATGAACAAATTCACCTCTATCTGTATTTAGTTAGCCAGCATTGCTTAGGTGACTAGCATGTCCTGGGCATATTATTCTAAGTACTTTTACATGTCTTTTCTCATGTAACCATCTATTTTGTTTACTGATACATTCCTGTGTTTAGAATAGTGCCCAGCACAAACTACATACTTGCTTGATGACTATCGAATACATGAATTCATAATCAGTGATGTAAGTCTTCTTTGTGCCACCCTCTTTCTTGTACGCTGTATTCTATCCCCTCTGGCCTGGGCCTCAGCAATTATCTTCTCTCTTGATCATCCCTTTCTCATTCTCCCATTGACACATCATTGGTATTAAAAACTGCAGTAGTTTCGTTCACGGTGAGACAACAACAAACTTGACCCACATTCCCTTCTAGACACCAACCTGTTTTTCTGTGCCTTTACGCAACAGCATTCCTCTGAATATTTTCTGTTTCCAGTTCATTCCCTCCCATTCTTTCTTGAACCTACTTCACCTTTTATCCCCCACTGTATCAAAACTGTTCTTACAGGGCTGGCCAGTGCCTCTGTGTTGTGAAATCCAAGGATCACTTATCATTCCTCATCTTACTAGACCTCCCAGCATCATTGAGGATTCCTCCTTTCTTACTCTGACGTCCAAGATGCCACTCCTGGAAGGAGGATGC
The DNA here is from genome assembly GCF_054371585.1 of Giraffa tippelskirchi. Classification (NCBI taxonomy): domain Eukaryota; kingdom Metazoa; phylum Chordata; class Mammalia; order Artiodactyla; family Giraffidae; genus Giraffa; species Giraffa tippelskirchi. Next base: position 54,648,828 of record NC_137280.1, read on the forward strand.
TAGTTGCTCATTGGCTTCCCAGCTGCTAAAATGTTGAGGGCCCCAAGGCTCAGTCATGGAAGATTTTTTATTTTATGTTCACTCCCTAGAAGGATATTCTTTAGTTTTCCAGTTTTCAATATTGGTCTATATGTCATTGACTCCCAGATATATTACTCTAACCCTGACCTTCCTGTGAAACTCTGCTGTGTCCAGCTGCCTATTGAACATCTTCACTTGGATGTCCAGTACAACCTGGACGTGTTCAAACCTGAATTCCTGATGGCCAGGTTTTCCTGGGATGCCTAAACCTGTTCTTCCAGCAGCTCCCTCTTTTTACAAGCAAGCTGATGATAGTCATGTTTGTTCAGTGCTTTTCTGGCGGAAGGCACTCTTCTAAGCTTTGTTCACAACAGTCTTACTCAGTTCAGTTCAGTCGCTCAGTCAGGTCCTACTGTTTGGACCCCACGGACTACAGCATGCCAGGCTTCCCTGTCCATCTCCAACACCCGGAGCTTGCTCAAACTCATGTCCATTGAGTCAGTGATGCTATCCAACCATCTCATCCTCTGTTGTCCCCTTCTCCTCCTGCCTTCAATCTTTCCCAGCATCAGGGTTTTTCCAATGAGTCAGTACTTTGCATCAGGTGGCCAAAGTATTGGAGCGTCATTTTCAGCATCAATTCTTCCAGTTAATAATCAGGACTGATTTCCTTTAGGATTGACTGGTCTGATCTCCTTGCAGTCCAAGGGACTCTCAAGAATCTTCTCCAACACCACAATTCGAAAGAATCAATTCTTCAGCGGTCAGCTTTCTTTATGGTCCAACTCTCACACCTGTACATGACTACTGGATAAACCATGCTGCTGCTATTGCTAAGTCGCTTTAGTCGTGTCCGACTCTGTGCGACCCCGTAGACGGCAGCCCACCAGGCTCCGCCGTCCCTGGGATTCTCCGGGCAAGAAGACTGGAGTGGGTTGCCATTTCCTTCTCCAACGCATGAAAGTGAAAAGTGAAAGTGAAGTCGCTCAGTCGTGTCTGACTCTTCGCGACCCCATGGACTGCAGCCCACCAGGCTCCTCCATCCATGGGATTTTCCAGGCAAGAGTACTGGAGTGGGTTGCCATTGCCTTCTCCATAGGATAAACCATAGATTTGACTATTTGGATCTTTGTCACAAAGTAAGTCTCTATGCTGTCTAGGTTTGTCATAGCTCTTCTTCTAAGGAGCAAGAGTCTTTTAATTTCATTTTTGTAGTCACCGTCTGCAGTGATTTTGGAGCCCAAGAACATAAAGTCTGTCACTGTTTCCATTGTTTCCCCATCTGTTTGCCATGAAATGATGGCACCAGCTGCCATGAATATTGAGTTTTAAGCCAGCTTTTCCACTCTCCTTCGCGTTCATCAAGAGGCTTCCTCTTCGCTTTCTGCCATAGGGGTGGTGTCATCTGCATATCTGAGGTTATTGATATTTCTCCTGGAAATCTTGATTCCAGCTTGTGCTTCATCCAGCCCAGCGTTTCTCATGATGTACTCTGCATATAAGTTAAATAAGCAGGGTGACAATATACAGCCTTGACGTGCTCCTTTCTTGATTTGGAACCAGTCTGTTGTTCCATGTCCAGTTCTAACTGTTGCTTTTTGATCTGCATACAGATTTCTCAAGAGGCAGGTAAGGTGGTCTGGTATTCCCATCTCTGGAAGAATTTTCCACAGTTTGTTGTGATCCATGCAGTCAAAGGCTTTGGCATAGTCAATAAAGCAGAAGTAGATGTTTTTCTGGAGCTCTCTTGGTCCAATGGATGTTGGCAATTTGGTCTCTGTTTTCCTCGGCCTTTTCTAAATCCAGCGTGAACATCTGGAAGTTCTCTATTCACATACTGTTGAAGCCTAGTGTGGAGAGTTTTGAGCATTACTTTACTAGTGTGTGAGATGACTGTAGTTGTGCTGTAGTTTGAACATTCTTTGGCATTGCCTTTCTTTGGGATTGGAATGAAAACTGACCTTTTCCACTCAGTTGTGTGGCCACTGCTGAGTTTCCCAAATTTGCTGGCATATTGAGTGCAGCACTTTCACAGTATTATCCTTTAGGATTTGAAATAGCTCAGCTGGAAGTCCATCACCTCCGCTAGCTTTGTTCATGGAGATGCTTCCTAAGGCCCACTTGACTTTGCATTCCAGGATGTCTGGCTCTACCTGAGTGTGATCACACCATTGTGGTTATCTGGGTCATTAAGATCTTTCTTGTGTAGTTCTGTGTATTCTTGCCACCTCTTCTTAATATCTTCTGCTTCTGTTAGGTTCATACTGTTTCTGTCCTTTATTGTGCCCATCTTTGCATGAAATGTTCCCTTGGTATCTCTAATTTTCTTGAAGCGATCTCTAGTCTTTCCCATTCTGTTCTTTTTCTCTATTTCTTTGCATTGAAGAATGAGAAGATGAGTGCACGTTCTTCTACTCCGCCATCTTGGACTTCAAGACAGTCTTATTAGGTTGATACTATTATCCTCATTTGTAGATGGAGAAACTGAGGCAGAGAGATACTATGTAACTTGTCTTGGGTTCCACAATAAAGGACGAGCCCTGCCTTATACCCACCAATGTTGCCTGAAAACATGTGGCCATCCAGACTTCTCTTATTCACGTCCTACATTCATTCACCAGTGCATCCTATTGGCTTTATCCTCAAAATATATCCAGAAGTTGACCGGCTGTTATAGCCTTCCCTCTGCACACTTGTCCTGCCACCTTCATGAGTCATCTTGGTGACCGCAGTAATTTCCTATTGCCCCCTGTGCACTGTATTCCCAGCATAGCTGTCATTGAGAACCGAAGTTGGGAATCTCATCCTTCTGACACTTTTTCCCTCTCATTTAGGTAAAAGCTAGCCCACAAAATTCTACAGTGCTTCCTGTTTCCAACTGCCCACCCCACCCCTCTTCCTCAGCCTGCCTGCTTTTCTGCTACTCATTCCACCCCAAAGTGCATATCGCTTGTGCTTACCATTCTTTCAGCCAGGAATTCTTTTCCAAAGACGCACGTGGTTTGCTTCCTCACGTCCTCAGGTCTTTGCTCAAACAGGTGGCACAGTGGTAAAGAATCTGCCTGCTAATGCAGGAGATGTAGGAGACACAGATTCAGTCGATCCCTGGGTCAGGAATATCCCCTGGAGTAGGAGATGGCAACCCACTCCAGTATTCTTGCCTGGAAAATTCCATGGACAGAGGAACCTGGTGGGCTGCAGTTCATGGGGTCGTAAAGAGTTGAACATGACTGAGCACAAGCACAGACCTTTGAAGGTGGAACAGGCACCTTTTGAGTTTTCTGTTCTGGAATGTTTTAAATCGAAGGGTTGACCATTTGTGGAAGAGGTTCTTGTGTGTGGTACAGTACATGGGGTTAACAGGTGGCTGGATCTTGTGCTGGGTCCTCGTAGCCTCTGTCCCCGGGAGTCTACCTGTGCACTGTCCCTCTCCCCTCTACTGTGTGTGTGAAGTTTGTGTAATAAGTCAGAATGTGACCAAGGGAAGAGATCTATTACCAATTTGGGTGGAGGGAGGTACTAAAGGTTTTAAAATCACAAGATTTTAGAATCCTATTAAAAATTGAAAATGAGACTAGATTATTGGGGCAGTTCTATTAAGCAGTAAGGGTCAGCTCACCAAAATGATTGGTTTTCAGGCCTGGGAAAAGCTTCTTTTAACATATTAGAGAGGCTATAATAAATTTTAATGTATTAACAATATTCGAAAGCTCTCTCTGTTGAAATATAATTCATCATAATATTCACCATTTTAAAAATGTGCCACTCGGTGGTTTATAGTATATTCACAAGGTCGTACAGCCATCACTACCATCCAGTTCCAGGACATTTTTATTGTCCCTCAAAGACACCTCTGTTTCCATTGGCAGTCACTTGTCATTGCCCTGCCGCCAGCCCCTGGCAGCCACTAACCTTTGTGTCTGTGTGGATTAGCCTGTTCTGGGTGTTTTCATAGAAATGAAATCATGTAAGATGTGGCTTTCAGTATTTCACTTTTTTTTTTTTTACTTAGTATAATGTTTTCCGGGTTCACTTATATTGTGGTATGAACTAGTACTTCATTTCTTTTTGTGCCTGAATAATTTTTTTTCTGGCTATAGCATATTTTTAGCCATCAGCTGATGGATATTTGAGTTGTTTCCATTTTTTTGGCTATCATGACTTAATGTTGCTTGTCAACATCTGTATGCAGATTTTTCTGTGAATATGTTTTCAGTTCTCTTGGGTGTATACTTAGGATAAGAATTACTAGGTCCAATGGTAACTCTATATTTAACTTTTTGAGGACTGCCAAACTGATTTCCACAGTGACTGCACTATTTTATATTCCCACTAGCAATGTACAAAGGTTCTCATTTTGCCATATCATCAATATCCCTTGTTATTTTCTTCTTTTTATTTTTTTGATGATAGCCACCCTAGTGAGGAAGGCTCTTATTTTAAAAAGAAGTAAGTTTTGCTGTGTTGTTTTACTCTGAATGCTCAAACACTGATAAATTTTAGTGGTTTGACTCTGTGTGTGTTTATGTTTAGTCATTCAGTTGTGCCCACTCTCTGTGACCCCATGGACTGTAGCACACTAGACTCCTCTGTCCGTGGAATTCTTGAGGCAGGAATACTGGAGTGGGTTGCCATTTCCTTCTGGTTGACTCTTTTGATGGGTTGGTTAAAATGTGATGTAAATAAAACACAGATTGTGGGCTCAATGTGTGCTGTGTCCACCTTCTGTTACCACCACAGGCCCAGATTTCTCATAGATAAGTGCTAATGGTTACCAGGAAATCGGACACATCCTCCATCCCTGCAAGAATAAGTCAATTCTGTGTGTTGCCAACATGCTAGTTTATTAGCAAGATAATCTTGGCTTCAAGACCTCTCGTGATTGCTCTTGTATACATCTGTCTCCTTCTCTCCATCTCTTTCTTGCAAGTTTTTCCTTCCCGCCTCATCCACGAAGGATTTGAGATGATTTTCATTAAGGTTGCATGGTATGAAATAATGATAAAATATCTCTAAGAATAGAATCAGAAGCAGAGAAAATAGTAATGGAAGAAGGAAATCTTATGTAGGAGATTGTAATCATGAGGGCTAATACAGTTGTGTCATCAAATATCATGTTTGACCATCAGCTTATCAAGAAGTTACTAAAAAGAGACATTGCCTGTTACACATCCTAACTTCATATTTTTTCTCTAAAGAAGCACAGTTTTCTGTAACTCTGAATTCAAAAACGTCTTAGGTGATGTGGGGCCGGGTGCAGGTTTAGAGTACAGAGGCTTCCCAGGTGGCTCAGTGGTAAAGAATCTGCCTGCAATGCAGGAGATGCGGGTTGATCCCTGGTTCAGGAAGATCCCCTGGAGGAGAAAATGGCAACCTACTCCAGTATTCTTGCCTGGGAAAGCCCATGAACAGAGGAACCTTTTAACATAGAGCTAAAACAGTATATAGAGGTCCTCACTAAAAGCTTTGGTAGCATGAGTATCATTTTGAATTGTGATACACTGGTGTAGGGCAGGAAGCACGTTTGTCACACATTGTGTTTATGTCTCTTGCCATTTATTTTATGGAAATTCTGTCTCTAGGTATTAATGGTTATCTTTTTTTAAATCATATTTTTCTTCCATTTGTATATGGTGTTTTCCAGAATACAGACATTGAAGCTTGGGACAAAATATTTATCTAATTTCTTTTAAATTAAGTGAATGCTTTAGGGAGTGACATAAAATAATTGTATGCTCTGTTTCTTCAGTCATTTAAGATACAAGAGAAATTTTAGTGACATATAAGATAAAAACTATGCTGATAAATTTTTATTATTGTATAACATAAAAGGAACAGAGAGCTTTTCTAAATAAACCTGCTTGTAAAAGATAATACCCAAAAACATATGTCATCATTTCCTAAAGAATTGGGTTACTTTTATTGAATCAGATATTGATGTTTTCTTCTGTGAAGAATAGTTATCTCAACATAACTCAGTTTAAGATACAAATGCTCAGTATGATCCACTTAAGATATAGTCAAATTATTCAAATCAAGCTGCAGTTTCATTCATCGGCTTTGTTTTCCTCTCGTAACTGTAGCTTGTGAGTTATTTTCAGAAGCTAAGCCCAGCACGCTTCACGAGTGGACAGAGGATACCCATTTCACATTTAAATCTGCAACGAAGTTAAGAGTCAACAACCGACTCATTTTTGGTATTAAGAAATGACTCTGCACCATGTTTTTACGTAGACCAAAACATTTAACCTCTCAGCTGCGAAGAGAATCACGCTGGATTATTTTTCCCTTCTAGTGGCTAAGTTGAAGACCTGCCATGACGATGAAGAAAGAGACTGCATTTGCTGTTTCCACCTAAAGAAAAATGACCAACAAGAACCGAAGCTGTGGTGTGGGACAGGACTCCATGTCCTCCATGACTTGTCTCATCCATGTCCTTGAAGCGTGGTTTGGTGTGGAGCACTTGGAGGACTACTGGAATTTTGCAAACTACCTCTTGTGGGTTTTCACACCACTCCTCCTTTTAATACTCCCTTACTTCACCATCTTTCTGCTCTACCTTACTATCATTTTCTTACACATTTATAAGAGGAAGAATGTGCTAAAAGAAGCCTACTCCCATAATCTGTGGGATGGCGCGAGGAAGACGGTGGCGACCCTGTGGGACGGACACGCGGCTGTCTGGCATGGTAAGCAGATCGCTTTGTGCTCTGGGCTCCTGCTGGTGTGGGTGCACTGATACCCCATCATCATCCCTGTGGTTGACTGAAGAGATGTTGAAAAATATGATGGAGGGGAGAGTTACTGTATCCTGTTATCTGTTTGCATGTGTGGTGCACATGTATGTCTTTATTAAAGTGATTTTCTTCTAAGCACATTCGTTTCCATTAAAGAACCATATAGCTGTGTAGAATATGACAATAAGCTAAAATTAAAAAGTGAATATTTAACATCTAAAAGAGTAAGAGACGAATTAAAACAGTACAGAAAACTGTTTTGAAAATGCTTTAATTATTTAGTGTTTACTTCCATTTTGTTCAAAATAAGTTTGACTTTCCCAGTGTCGAGACTTTTAAACAGTGAAATGTTAAGTAATACTATTTTTAAATTAAATACAATCTATACACCAAAATTTACCCATTTTCTGTTTGCCTCATTTCGGAAGTCATTGTGTGACTTACTAAGCTAACGTTTTGTCACTTTAAATCTACATATGCCTGCAAGTCATTTTTGAGCACTTGACCATGCCATCTGGTGTCAAATGCTTAACATGCATCAGTTCTTATAACACAGTAGATGGAGCCCATGTATTATCTCCATTTTACAGTTTTCTCATAAGGAAACTGAAGAACAGGGAGGTTGTCATTTGCCCAAGGCCGCTAGGACACCAGCAAGAAGAGCCAGGACGCAGCCCCTGGTTTCTGGGTCTCGGCCTGTGCGTCTCTGACCCGTGCTGTGCAGCGGGTCTGTCCCTGGCTGGGGGCTCAGCCTCCCAGCAGTGGTCGTCAGCAGGTATGCAGACAGGAAACACATGCTACTGATGTGGTGAATTTACTATTTACCCGCTGATACGAATGCCCTTGCCATTCAGCATAGCCCTCACACCCTCTGGTGGGTGTTCACTAACCACCGTGGGATGGTGTTTCCGCATTCCATGACCAGAGCCTGCATCTGTGTAGACGGCTATTGTTCATTGTCTATACAGCAGTGAGACAGAAATGCAGAGGCCTGGTTTATAGGACTCAGGAGTCTATGTCCTCCTCCCACTTGTAACCCCCTGTATTTCAGGGGGTTACAATAATGCATATTGTAAGGAAGCTGAATTTATTTATATTTCAGGAGACATGATTTAAGTTCTATAAATTCAAGTGTTGAACTTATTTTGTAAGTGAGTATGTAATTTTGAAGTACTTATTCTTTATTTTTCTGAGGTATTTCAAAATATGCCCCTATGGCTCAGAGGAAGTAAAGTATAGATTACTTCTTACCCTGTTTTAATGTTCTGTTATGATAATTTAACATTATATTTTATTGGGATAAGTGATGCTTTTTAAAATGGTTTTCGCCACTCGTTTAGTGACATACACAATAGGCATTTGTGTGCACATTCAGATTTTATATTGATCCGTTTTAATTGATGCTTTGTAAAGAATCTTCAGAGAAGTTTTTAACTAATAAAAATGTTCACTGTAGAAAATGTGGCAAGTAAAAATAAATATGGAGAAGAAAATAACAGTCACCTAAAATTTGCAATGCCATTGAATTCTGGTTTGTTTATTGCTTTTTTATTTGTGTGGCAGACTAGTATCTTCATGTCACTGAGCCTTCTTACATGACTAGTAATGACTGTATAGACTCTGTAAATCCTATAGCTAATTTAGTTACCCATTACACTGTCGTTTGTTTGTAATTGGCTTACTATAAGTATCTTTATACAAGAATCTATCCAGTGTTTCATGAGAAACGCTGGGCTGGAAGAAACACAAGCTGAAATCAAGATTGCCGGGAGAAATATCAATAACCTCAGATATGCAGATGACACCACCCTTATGGCAGAAAGTGAAGAAGAACTAAAGAGCCTCTTGATGAAAGTGAAAGAGGAGAGTGAAAAAGTTGGCTTAAAGCTCAACGTTCAGAAAACTAAGATCATGGCATCTGGTCCCATCACTTCATGGGAAGTAGATGGGGAAACAGCGGAAACAGTGTCAGACTTTATTTTTTGGGGCTCCAAAATCACTGCAGGTGGTGAGTGCAGCCATGAAATTAAAAGACTTACTCCTTGGAAGGAAGGTTATGACCAACCTAGATAGCATATTTAAAAGCAGAGACATTACTTTGCCAACAAAGGTCCGTCTAGTCAAGGCTATGGTTTTTCCAGTGGTCATATATGGATGTGAGAGTTGGCTGGTGAAGAAAGCTGAGTGCCAAAGAATTTATGCTTTTGAACTGTGGTGTTGGAGAAGACTGTTGAGAGTCCCTTGGACTGCAAGGAGATCCAACCAGTCCATCCTCAAGGAGATCAGTCCTGGTTGTTCATTGGAAGGACTGATGTTGAAGCTGAAACTCCAACACTTTGGCCACCTCATGCGAAGAGTTGACTCATTGGAAAAGACCCTGATGCTGGGTAGGATTGGGGGCAGGAGGAGAAGGGGACGACAGAGGATGAGATGGTTGGATGGCATCACCGACTCGATGGACATGGGTTTGGGTAAACTCCGGGAGTTGGTGATGGACAAGGAGGCCTGGCGTGCTGCTATTCATGGGGTCGCAAAGAGTCAGACACGACTGAGCGACTGAACTGATCCAGTGTTTCCTTTTTGAACTTAAATTTTACCCTCTACTGTATATTATGTAAGTGCTCTGGCATTTTGCAAACCATTCTCTGATTCTACTACATCAAGTAACAGGAATCTGATATTTCTTTAAATATCTGTATTTTTAGGTAGTCTGTCAATGAGGTCCCTACCTTCAAGTTGCTTACAGCCTTTAAACTAGAGCAATTTTGACTTTTTTACTTCACATTTACTATTATTTTTTAAAAACATGGACATATTTTATTCACTAAAAGTGTCCTCCAAGTTAAATCACAGGTAGCCGAGTTTTTTTTTCCTTTTTTTTTTTGATATATATATATTTAAATTTATTTATTTTTTAATTGAAGGATAACTGCTTTACAGAATTGTAGCAGAGTTTTTTACGGAAAATTAAATTGGGGTTTCAAGAGAACACTCCCGCTCTCCTTCAAGTGGCCTTCAGGTGGGTTAGAGTTTCCTTTCACCTCCCATGTCTTACACAGGGAAGGACGCCTGGGTCCACTGGCTAGAGCTCAAACCAGCCACTCCCCAGTCACAGCTGGGTGACCTCAGGCAGATTACCTCACTTCCTTTGCCTTTTCTCCCTTCTCCCTCTTCCTCCTCCCTTCCTGTTTCAACAATTAAGACCTTTTTTTAGCTTCATTTAAAAAAAATTTTAGAATTACAGAAAAGTTGCAAAAATAGTACAATAGTACAGAGTTCCTGCTGATTTTCACTCAGTTTCCCCTAATGTTAGCATCTTACATAACCCTGTGTACAGTTATCAGATTAACAGTGGTACAACACTATCAACCAAACTACAGATGTTACTTGAATCTTAACCAGGTTCCCTGCCAGAGTCCTTATACCAGGATCCCATCCTGCATTTAGTTGTCTTATCTTCTCCAATTTAAGACGGGTTTTTCGTCTTTTATGACCTTCACACTTTTGCAGAGTACTGCTCAGTGATTTTGTGGACTATCTCTTAATTGAGGTATAATGTTTTCCATAATTAGATTGAAGTTGTGCATTTTTGACCAGAATCCCACTGATGGTGCATTCTCAGTACATTGTATCCGAGGTGCCTGATGTTAACATGTTATTACCGGTGATGGTAACTTTGATCATGTGGTTGAGGAGGTGTCTGCTAGGTTTCTCCATCACAAAGTTGCTAGTTTTTACTTTTAAATTGATAAATGTCTCGGAAGAGCTCCTTTAAAGCTATGTAAATAACCTTTCTCTTCAAACAAGATACTAAACTTTTCTGAACTTCATTTTCCTCTTCTGTAAAATAGGTTGTTTTAAGGATTCATTGGATCTTGATATAAAGTACTTAGAATAATTTCTATTATGTAATAAAAATTCAACAAATGTTAGCTCTCTTAATTATAGAGCATCTTGCTCCGATAATTTGGAAAGCACTAAAATACATTAGTTGCCTCTTGGTCATTATTAAGTTCAACTTCACACACCTACTGTGTTCAAGATTTCTAGTATTTTCAAGGCACATTTTTAGGCTGTCAAGGTTTTGACTCGTTGCCAGCAAGAAATGTATTCTGCCACCCAGTGTATACACACAAGTGTATCTACCTCATCAAGTGTGTAGAGACTGTCTTCATGTGATCTCTCTGTTTTCTATCCTGCTCTCTCTTATTTAAAAAGAAAAATGCTGACAGTAACTCACAAAAGTGATTGTGCAATCCAGTGAGTGGATGGCCACAAGCATTTGACAATCTCAGGTGCAAGTTAGCCTGGGCACACCTCTGGTAGGAGGTATGGTGAGGGGCAAGGACACAGGCGCCCTCCCCCACGCCCCTCCCCCCTACTGTGTGACCTTGAGTAGTTGGTTATGTGGGTTTTGCCTCCTTGGGTTTCCTCATCAGTGCAGGGATTCTGTGAGGACCATATGACATAATTACTGTGGGTCCAATACAGTGCCTGGCAGGTGAATACTCAATAAGTGTCCATTCTTGTTTCTCTGGGACAAAAGTGAAAGCACTATTCATGGAGGAAGTAGCTTTTAAACAAGGTTTTAAAGAATGAGTGGGGAAATAACTGAGTAACTGTTTCGCAGAATCCACCTGCAATGCAGGAGACCCTGGTTCGATTCCCAGCTCAGGAAGGTCTGCTGGAGAAGGGACAGGCTACCCACTCCAGCATTCTGGCCTGGAGAATTCCGTGGACTGTATAGTCCATGAGGTTGCAAAGAGTCAGACATGACTGAGCAACTTTCACTTCACCTCACTTCACTTCACACCATTATATTAAAAATTAAATACACAGTTTTTTTTAAGGAAAAGAGAAATGATCAAAATTGGTTCAAGGAGAGAGAAACAGAGCAGACCAATAATCATACAATAAATATTGAAACAGTAGTCAAAGTCTCTACCCTCCTCTCTTCACAAAGGGCTGAGAGCCCACAAGTTACGCTAAACTTTTAATGAACAGATAATGCCCCTCTTAAAGTGAGAGTGTAGGAAAAAGTGGAGTTAAACAGTTTATTTTGCAAGGATAGCAGAACTTTGCTATTGAAACTAAGGAGAACACACAAGGGAGATTTGTAGGTCAGTCTCAAAGTAGTTTTATAAAATTCAGTACTTATGATAAAAAAAACTTAGTGAAGACTAAAGGTACTAGTTTAATAAAGGGGAATGTTCCAGAAATATTCAACAAAAGTGATCCGCATTAGAAAAGTGGTGAAAGCAATTCCCATGAGTAGGAAATAGGACAAGGATGCTCTCAAATTCTACTATTTAATTCTCTTGGAGCTCCTGGAAATAAGTAAAGAGATGAGAAAAGAGGCCTGAAAGAACAAAGTAAATCCACTTACTAGTACTGATAAGTTTGCTTAAACACAAAATCATATACTACCAATAATCATTTTTAAAATGGAAATAAAACATTTTATTTGAGACTAAATCTAACAAAAAACATGTAAGAACTTGAAGGAGAAACTATATGCTTTACAGATGGAATTCAAAAAAGTTGAAGTGGATACAAAGTCTCAATGTAATATAGATGTCCCTTCTACAGTCCACACTCCCAGTTCATTTACTAATTCAATATAACTGATTTTTCATCAACTAAAATTCATATAGAAGAGTAAAGAATAACCAAGGCAAATTGGAAATAAAAGAGTGCATTTCTCCCTATCATATCAAAAGCATCAACATTTATGATTAAAATTACAGAGTTGGTACAGGGAAAGGATTATCACAAGTAGATCAAACAGATTAAAAAGTTAGAAGCATGAATGTAGTACGTGATAAAAGTGGTGTTTGAGGTCAGCACGAAAAGACAGGAAAATACTTGACCTTCAAGTATGGAAGATCTTAAAGAAGATGCAAAACAAAAGCTATTGAGAATAACTAAAAGTTGTGTCAAAAGATGGGGCAGATCAGGGTAGGTCATTTACAGCATAACTTAGAAAATAGTAAAAAAATCCAATTTAAATGGTCTAAACATGTGGTCTGAAAATGACCTAAATATAAATGCCAACAATTATAACAGATTCACAAGCCCCTTAGTAATTAGGAAAGTGCAAATTAAAACTTATGCTAAGATACCATTTTTACTCAAAAGATTGACAAAAATTAGTTTGTTGACATTAAAGAGTGAGAATGTGGAGACAGGGACTCTCAGTGCCTTTAAGAAATTACTGTAGTGCAGCCAGTCAGGAGGACCATTTGGTAGCTTCTGTTATAATTTAAAATGGGTGTATAATATGATCAGTTGCCCTTGCTATCCAGTTGTCTCAGTATCCAGTCTAGTGGTGAACTCCCACAGTGTACAGGATGCATATAAATGAATATTCATTGCAGCAATATTTGTGAAAAACTGGAAACAGTCCAGTGTCCCTAAATAGGGAAATGGCTCAATGAACTGTGATAGGAATTCATTATGGAATACTTTATAGCCATTAAAAAATCATCAATAAGAAATCACTACATGTGTCTATCAAGTAGATGTCCAAGATACACTGTTACACACAAAAAAACTAAGATTCGTTATTATAATCACAGTAGGAAACCACCTGTGTTCAAACATGCAGACACCCCGGTACTGAGTAAAATGCAGGGTGTATTCAGGATCAAAAGAGGACTCATTCTTGTTCTTGGGTGAGAAGTATGTGGAAGGATGAACCTGGAATGGTAGACTGAAATTAAGTTGTGAGGCAATTGAATGCTGTGCCCAGCCAGGAGTTTGCCTTTCTTTTGTAGGTACTTTTTAGGTCCACTTGCTTTCCTGAGAGGAGAAGGCAGTGGCACCCCACTCCAGTACTCTTGCCTGGAAAATCCCATGGACGGAGGAGCCTGGTAGGCTACAGTCCAAGGGGTCGCTAAGAGTCGGACACGACTGAGCGGCTTCCCTTTCACTTTCCCTTTCATGCACTGGAGAAGGAAATGGCAACCCACTCCAGTATTCTTGCCTGGAGAATCCCAGGGACGGGGGAGCCCGGTGGGCTGCCGCCTATGGGGTCGCACAGTCGGACACGACTGCAGCGACTTAGCAGCAGCAGCAGCAGCTTTCCTGAGGAAGACCCAAAAAGATGGTATTGTAATTTTAGCATAGTGTGTAGGTGTACAGCCTTAAAAATGGGTTTTTGGTGTCACATTTAGAAGGGATCATCTCTTAGGAAATTAGCCTTATCTGAAATTATGGTGCATGCTTGCCTGCTCAGTCGCTTCAGTCATGTCCCACTCTTCAACCCCATGGACAGTAGCCTGCCAGGCTCCTCTGTCTATGAGATTCTCGAGGCAGGAATATTGGAGTGGGTTACCATTTCCTCCTCCAGGGGATCTTCCCCACCTGTGTCTCCTGCGTTGAAAGGGGGATTCTTTACCACTAGGACACCTGGGAAGCAAGGTGATAGGCTGTTATCTCATTTATTACATAATAAATAAATCCCTGCGGGTGAAGCTCTGGGGGAAACCAAAGAATCTGGAAAGTTCTTAAGATCAGGGCGCAGAGAGGGGAGGTAAATAAGTATGCATTTCACGGCATAAAACTAGACAGCCACATTCGTCACAGAGCAGGGCTGTTCTTGGTGAAGGGACCCAGACCACTGGAAATGTGCACAAACGTGCATACGTCCAGGCCCCTCCCTGAACAGCGGCGGGATGGACGTTGGCAACAGCCATCTTGGAGAGTGACGTCTTTCTCTGAGCCCTGGTACCCATCACCCCCCAGGGCTGGAGTCCTGTAGGCACACAGGGTTGCACTTCAAAACCCCCGTCCGGGAGAGGGAGTGATATACTTAAGAGAGTGGAGGTAAACACACACAACGTGGTGACCAAGAAATAGAGTCCGAGGGAGGAGCAGGTAAAGCGCCCCAGCATTTCTATGAACGCGTGACAGGAAGTGCTCCTATAGAGGTGGTCACGTGGGCAGCGTGGAGGTGGGAGGCGCCCTGGTCCATGTGACACAGGAAAGAATGTGACATCACTTGATGGGCCTTTCTGGGGTCTGAAAGGCCTTGACAGTGTTTGATCAGTGTGACCATCCGCTGGTGCTTTCTGAGCAAGGGGCGGTATGACCACATCCGTGCTTCACGATCAGTGCGGTTGAATATTGGGGCTTAAGGCTTAGTGGAAAGATGGTAAACTCTAGTTGTCGATAGTGAACTGATGAATTGAATTTTTCTGCTTTCAACCTGGTGATTTGGTAATATGGAAGCAGCTCAATTAATTGGCAATTCTTTTAAAAGAAAATTATTCTGGAAAACAAAGGGGAAGCTAAGGAATAGTCTGTATAGAATCCCTTAAAGAAGTATTCTTTTTTTCTTAGAATGTTTGTCTTCTAGGACCATCTATCCTTTTGATAATTTAAGGCAACTTCAGTGACTGATTCTAAGTAAATTGAATTATTTGAACTAAAATTAGGTAATTGGGAAGAAATGTTTAAAGTACAGAAACACAATTTTGAAATATCATTAAATTTAATTTTTAAAACCGTTCTGTTGAGTCTATTTGATATATTACCAAATAATTTATTTCTTCAATACTAGAATCAGTTACCACACTTAATCTGTTTGGTGAAGATATTATGTGGTTGCTTAGTCACTAAGTCATGTGCGACTCTTTTGTGATCCCATGGACTGTAGCCTGCCAGGCTCCTCTGTCCATGGGATTTCCCTGGCAAGAATAGTGGAGTGGGTTGCCATTCCCTTCTCCAGGGGATCTTCCTGACCCAAGAATAAAACCCGAGTCTCCTGCATTGGCAGGTGGATTTTTTACCACTGAGTCACCTGGGAAGCCCGAAGATATTATAAACTACTTTAAAAATGAATCTCTTAAAGTTTACACCTAAATCTTTATAATTTAAATGTCTGTTTCTTAGCAAATCTAACAAGGGATAAGCTGAAGGAAAGAAGCACACTGATAGTTTCAGATTTCCGTATTCTGGATGTCGTGTCCTTCCTGTGTGAGTTGCAATTTAAATGTCTGTTTCTTAGCAAATCTAACAAGGGATAAACTGAAGGAAAGAAGCACACTGGTAGTTTCAGATTTCTGTATTCTGGACGTCGTGTCCTATTCTGGACGTCGTGTCCTTCCTGTGTGAGTTGCATTCTTGGGTCAGCAGTTCTGTGTGGGAGAGTCTGGATACAGGAACTTGCTTTTCCATCTCCCCTTTAGTCACTGAAGACTTCCTTCCTTTTTCTTTGGGCTTCATTGCCCTTGGCTGTGGCCTCTGGATGCTCCCATTTTCTATTTGCCAGGTCCAGCTGAGGCTCTGGTCTATAACACCCCCCCTGATGGGAGGCAAAAGCAGGTCTTAGACCAGGGCCAGGATCACATGCCTTCTCCTGCACAGTGCCATTTCCCACCTCCTGGGGTGAAACATGCAGGGTAGTTTTTACTGACACATGTGTGGAGCTTACCTCAACCTTTTATATGTATTTCCCACAGTCCACCCACAGCACAGAGTGGTGGGAGGAGAGGTGAGGGCTGGCATGTCTTTAGTCCCACTCATACTACAGGAGAGAGATTTTCTTGACATTCGGTTCAAATCTCTCATCACATTTTTTTTTTCTCTACATGTAGTAGTTAGATCCTATAGAGTCATCTTTGTTTTGAATGAATAAAATGGGAAGAATTTGTGAAGAATGATGTGTATGTATATATTTGTTTTTGTTCAGTCGCTAAGTTGTGTCCAACTTTGTGACCCCATGGACTGTAGCAAGCCAGTCTCCTCTGTCCATGAGATTCTCTAGGCAAGAATACTGGAGTGGGTTGCCATGTCCTCCTCCAGGGGATCTTCCTGACTCATGGATCAAACCTGGGTCTCCTGCATTGCAAGCAGATTCTTTACCATCTGAGCCACCAGAGAAGACTTAGTATAAAAAGACTAATGTTAAATACGTTTTAAGTGTCTGTGCTTTGTTTTTCTAACAGGTTATGAAGTTCATGGGATGGAAAAAATACCAGAAGAAGGACCAGCACTGATCATTTTTTATCACGGAGCTATTCCCATAGACTTTTACTACTTCATGGCTAAAATCTTTATCCATAAAGGCAGAACTTGCCGAGTAGTAGCGGATCACTTTGTCTTTAAAATTCCAGGTAAACTTTCACTGTAGCTGGTGATAGAAGAATATTTAACGGACACGACCAAATTATGTGACAGTCTGTGTATCTTTGAGTTCTCTATTAATAGTATTACATGGAAAATCTTTTTGCCTTTTTAGGGTAGCACACTTGGAACTCCAATTTGGGAGTATCTGTTTTAGGTAATATATCTAAATATAAAAACATTATGGCCAAAAATATTATCTAATTTCTTTCTTTATTAATAAATATTTAGTCATTTTTTTCAAAGTTAAATCCTAAAATAAACTGTAACTTTTGCCAAACAATTAATATATATTTTGGTAT
Organism: Giraffa tippelskirchi; assembly: GCF_054371585.1. Lineage (NCBI taxonomy): Eukaryota > Metazoa > Chordata > Mammalia > Artiodactyla > Giraffidae > Giraffa > Giraffa tippelskirchi. Next base: position 54,666,016 of record NC_137280.1, read on the forward strand.
AGAAGGTAGTTAACTTTTCATACGGTGAATTTTTCCGTGAGGTATTGATTTGCGAGTTTACTTTTACAGTAATCAGGGTTTGATTACTGTCAGTTGGATAGCAAATGAAAATTAGTGAAATAAGCTAGCCAAGATATATTTTGTCTTTACATAGTAACATAATATTGCCTCAAAAATCCTAATCTATATAGCCTATTATGTCTCTTATCATATTTGACTTGCTTGGTAGAATTAAAACTCTTGAGATTGAGTACTACATTCTTTTTAATATTCATGTTCCTAAAGGCTTTGTGCCTTTTAAAAAAGATTAATAGGGGGACTTCTCTAGTGGTCTAGTGGTTAAGACTCCATGCTTCCACTGCAGGGGGAACAGGTTTGATCCCTGGTCAGGAAACTAAGACCCTGCATGCTGTGTGGTGTGGCCCCCCGAAACACAATAAAATAAAAATAAAAAGATTAATAGGAAATTCCATGGCGGTCCAGTGGTTAGGACTCTGTGCTTTCACTGCTGAAGGCACAGGTTCAGTTCTGGTTGGGGAACTAAGATCCCACAGGCCATATGGTACAGCCAAAAAAGAAAGAAAAAAAAAAAAACTGAATGGTTTCAAACATGATAAGAGTTTTTAAAAGATCATTCTAAAGTAAACTCCCTGAGATTTTCTTCTGTCACTAAATTACTGGGAACAAGCCAAGAAAATTTATAGCATGTTTTCTGGATTAATAAAAGCAAAAGCCAACCATCAGCCAGCTAAGCCCCAGACAGAGTATGAAATAACAGTTCACTTAGTGCCTTTCACAGACATGGTTAATGCTTCCAGTATCCCTGTGTCACTACAAAGCCATCTGTACTTTGTGTGTAAAGTAAATTGGCTATAAAAGGTATTTCTTTAGAAAGTAACATGATCACTTTATAATAAACTTGGAAACTAGAGGAAATAACATCATTACGTGGTCTTATCACGGTAACATGTACCCAGTTATCATTTTGATGTGTTTTGCTTCATTTTTAATTTGTACTTTTTCATTTTATGTAAACTATTTTGTGTTCTTTAAAAAAATTAATGCAACATTAACATTTTTCCATGTTTTATATAAAGAACATTTTTAATATATGACTAAAATATTTACTTGTTTTCTCTTAGAAACATTAGGTTGCTTCCATTTTTTAAATATACATAATAGAATGTGAGGGGCTTCCCTGGTGGCTCAGCAGTAAAGAATCCACCTGCAATACAGGAGCTGTAGAAGATGTGGGTTTGATCCCTGGGTCAGGAAGATCCCCTGGAGGAGGAAATGGCAACCCACTCCAGTACTGCAAAGAGTCAGACACGACTGAAGCGACTTAGCACACATGCAATAGAATGTGAATATTTTTATTTAACATTTGACTCTAAAGTTTTCCCCCTTTATAATCTTAATGATCTTGTAATTTATTAAACCTTCCCTATTTATTCATTTACCTTGAGAGTGCATCAGGTGAAATCAGTGAGCTTTTAATAGAAGATAAAAATTATTTCTTCTCAATAATACTGATAATCTTGCCTCAGACCTTTATACCTAAGAGCAGTTTGGCTATTCTGCACAGTTTTCACTCTCCATCCGCACATTTCCCAGTCTCACGAGACTATGTTATGAACATCAGTCGTCTAAACTTTCAGTTTAGAGTTTGGTTAAAATATTTAATTACTGATAGGATTATTTCTTTTGTCCATAAGTAGTTGTAATTTGAAAAACTGTATCATATTAAGACTGGAATGAATTGTTCCCAAGCCAAACACTAACATTATTAAAAGTTCTTAGTGATATTGCTATTATTATTTATTTAAAAAATCTTATAGTGGAATTAGCTGTATGTAACTTTTAATTTGGGGGGCCTCCATGGTGACTCATAGGGTAAAGTGTCTGCCTGCAATGTGGGAGACCCAGGTTCGATCCCTAGATTAGGAAGATCCCCTGGAGAAGGAAATGGCAACCCATTGCAGTACTCTTGCCTGGAAAATTCCGTGGATAGAGGAACCTGGCAGACTACAATCCATGGGGTTGCTTTTAATTTGGATAGATTTAACTGTGGCCTGCCAGTTTGGGTAGGTCCAGGTCAGTTAGATTCACGTTCTCCTCAGTGACTCTCTCGTGGGATTAACGGAAGGTCAGATGGGTGGTTGCTGACCCCTCTCGTAAATACTGTGGACAGTGTTTGCCTATGACATGCACTGGAAGAGCTTTAGACTAGACACACCTGGACCGGAATCTCTGCCCTGCCATTTGCCAGATGTGTGCCTTTGAGCAAGCCTCTCAGCTCTCTGAGCCAACTTTCCTCCTCGGCAAAATGGAGATAAAAATCCCTATTTTCCCAGGTTCTTGGGGGTTTTAATTGAGAATTTGAATATGCAGCCAGAGTTGTAGGTGATCATGAAGGAGGTGATCAGTAAGACATTGCTATTAATTTACCAGCGATATTGATCTTAGGTTACCCTTAGGAGTTCCTGTTGGTTTAAAAAAAGTAAAAAAAGAACTTACTGATTTAAGTATAGAGACTACATTATGTAGGTTGTGAAAACTTTTGTTCTCAAAGAAGTGGACAAGAAATTCTTAAGATGTATCTTCATGCTAATATATCTTACAGGGTTTAGCTTATTACTTGATGTATTTTGTGCTATTCATGGACCAAGAGAAAAATGTGTTGAAATCCTGCAGAGTGGTCACTTGCTAGCTATCTCACCAGGTGGTGTTCGGGAAGCACTGATGAGTGACGAGACCTACAACATTGTGTGGGGTAATCGGAAAGGCTTCGCTCAGGTTGCCATCGATGCAAAAGTGGTGAGTTGTATAAAACTGATTATTAAAGGAAAGCTAGGTCAACTTTAAAATAAATGCTTAAGTAGCCAAAGTATATCAGAATTTAGATCCTGTCTTTGCACTACTTTAAAAAGTAGTGTCTGTAACTCATAACAATAGAGAAATGGTCCTTGTGCATGGGAAGCCATCTACAAAAATTCAGTCTGGGAATTTGCAAATACCTAGAAAAGCTTTATTTTACACTTCAAAATCCAGCTTCTTGTATTCAGATTTATGAAATTTTTGTATTCCTTCAGTTATACTCTTTTTCATGAGTATAATCAGTCCATAGTTGAATCCTTTGAGCTGACATATTTCAGTGATGGCTGTTAGTTGGTTTCATTATAATCCTTGTGTCTGTGATCAATTTATAACAACAGAACTCAAATAATATATGACTCCTACCATTTTTCATCAGCAAATGTGATCGGCTATCTAATAGTATGAATAAAGATGAGAAATAGATATTGGTGTAATTTAGAGCTTTTAAAAAAAAATGAATTTGTCAATAAAGTGACGATTCCTCTGGGAGTCTATGTAATTATTCTTAGTAAACTGGAGAATCTAAATGTCATCTTGTCCTTTTCTTTTGCTTTAGAAAGTATTTCTCAGCTTTTTGGTCTCTGTATTGTACTTTGTCCTATGAAACACTTAACTACTTATGGGATATTTCTTCTTTGTTTTCTCTTTATTTTCATTTTAGATTGTCTATCAGAAAAAGAAATCGTGGCACTTGCCAGGTGGTTTTCTTTTTCCAGGCCAGTTAGAGACTGCTACCCATACTTTCACATTTTTGTTTTTTGTGTGTGTGTTTCCATTGCTGTCATATAGACACCAGTTTAGACCCTTAACTTGACTGTTTATCTTGCAAATACAGACCTTTGATTAAAAAGGAAAGGATTATGGATATCTCCTTCTAACCCAAAAGCAGCATTTAAGAAGAATGGACATTTTTCCTTTGTTTTTTTAAATCGCAGAGTTACAATAAAATATAATACATTGCGCTCTATTCTCTACTGTACATACTTACATATGTAACTCCTAGAAGATAGTGCTTTATCAGTGTGATCTTGGTGTAAGTTAATGTACTTGGCCAAGTGTTCAATAATGGACAACATAAAATTTTAAACACTATTGTCCTACAGTAGGTTATACATTTCCTTAGGACAAAGCCATCTTTTTATAGTCTGAGTTCTGAGTGCAATGATTAGCACTTAGGCTCTGTGTATTTGTTGAACTGATTTTGTAAACACAATATTAAACACTACAAGAAAGGAGCTTTTTGAATTTAAGTCTAGGTTAATAGTATTACTGATACAGGAAATTAATTTATAGCCTATTTTCCAAAAAATCTTATGTATTAAGATAGAAAACAAAACTTTAGACTTTATGAATACTGTGGATACAAGATGATATATGCACGGTTGTTCAGAAATTAAGGCTAATCAGTATAAATGTACATTGAACCAATGATAAAAGCTAAAAACCTAGTTCAATTTTCAGGTTTATATTTTGAGAGAATTATTTCTTCCAAGGTGTAAGATAAAAATGATGAAAATAGATTTGGAATCATCCAGATTTATCACAGGACTCTAATTCCTCATCCTTAAGTAACAGTTTTAAGGACCGTTGCCTGGAAGAAGGCTTGATAGAAAGAAATTACATAGAGAAAGAAACCCTTTCATCAATCCTTGAGTTTCTAGATAAATAAGATAACCTAGACCATTTAAAGTTTTGCTACAAAACTTGAGAAAATTGAATGAATAGTCCTTTACAAGTTAATCAACAAAAATCTTTAACATTGCTGGCTTACATCATAGCACTGTATTGTTGATAAGTCTTGCATCACCCCCAGCCTTTCTTAGCACTGATAAAGGCTTTGCGTTGGTACCCTGCACAGTGAGTAGGTGACGTATGTGATTATTCCAATGTTGCAGATGAGGAAACTCAGGCACAGAGAGATGGAGGGGCCGAAGCAGAGCTTGCAGTTCAGGACCGCAGGCAGCCAGTGCACCTCACAGTGAGTCCGCCCACCCTGAGCTTAGAAGTCCTTCCAGCTCCAAGAGGGAAGCCTTTTAGTCGCATGTGGACATAGCTGTAAATGGCACCAGTAACTTATTTAGGAAAGCCTTTGCTAGGTCTCACAGAATTACCGTAAACTTTGAGTCAGAATTTAAGACAGTTGTTGCAGGGTTAGCTGCATTTAAATTGTATAATAACAGAGTAATGGAAATTCAAATGAAAAAAATCTAGATTGTCAATGCAAGTTCACAGAATATTGGTAGCAAATATTTAAGGTTCATGTGAAAATTATAGGCTTTTTGATATAATCTAAATCACTCTTGTTTTGTGAATTCCTGAGACTTCTGACTTGGTTGAGAATTTTTAGGTAACATTATACCTAAATAAGTTGGGATAAAAATGAGCCTGTGTACTCTAATTGGAAAACAGGTAGCAGATGTAAAAGAAGATAGCATTTGTTTCAGTAATATTGTTTATGTGTATTATCTTAATCTATAAAAAACCTTGAGATGGGATAATTCTTATTATTGTCCCCGTTTCATACATGAAGAAACTGAGGTGTAATGAGTGACTTGTCCAGTGGTTCCCACTTACATTTTTGTGGCAAAGACTTCAAGACCACTGTATTCCCTAAGAGGAGTTTTAACAAAATACTCAGTCTCTCCCTCTCACATACATGTACACGTTAACAATCTGATTCTAGGTTACTGATGCAACTACCTTGTTATACAAAGCGTGCACAAAGAAAGAAATGAACTACAGTACATAGTTGTAATAACGGTAATGCTTGTAGCTGTAAGGCAGCAAGCTTGAAACATGAATTTAGAAACCACAGACCCAGGGTACAGCCTGGAGTACTAAGTTTGTAGGGTAAGCTTTCTTCCTGTTTAGTGTCTTCTAGAAATGCCCAGCCTCTGGAAAGTTAGCCATTAAAGGATGATAATGCAACTTAAAGAGCCTTTTGATGAGAGTGAAAGAGGAGAGTAAAAACGCTGGCTTGAAACTCAATGTGAAAAAAACAAAGATCATAGCATCTGGTCCCATCACTTCATAGAAGGGAAAAAAGTGGAAGCAGTGACAGATTTTATTTTCTTGGCTCTGAAATCATTATGGATGGTGACTGCAGCCATGAAATTAAAAGATGCTTGTTCCTTGAAAGGAATGCTATGACACACCCAGTACCTGTGTTCTAAGTTGCCTCAGTCGTGTCTGACTCTTTGTGATGCTATGGACTGTACCTCACAAGGCTCCTCTGTCCATGGGATTCTCCAGGCAAGAATACTGGAGTGGGTTGCCATTCCCTTCTCTAGGGGATCTTCCTGACACACGGATTGCATCCACGTCTCTTATGTCTCTTGCATTGGCAGGTGGGTTTTTTACCGCTAGCACCACTTGGGAAGCCCCATGACAAGCATAGACAGTATATTAAGAAGCAGAGACATCATTTAGCTGACAAGGGTCCGTATAGTCAAAGCTGTGGTTTTTCTAGTAGTCAAGTACAATGTGAGACTTGCACCATAAAGAAGGATGAACACTGAAGAATTGATGATTTTGAATTGTGGTGCTGGAGAAGACTCTTGAGAGTCCCTTGGACTGCAAGGAGATCAAATCAGTCAATCTTAAAGGAAAGTAACCCTGAATATTCATTGGAAGGACTGATGCTGAAGCTGAAGCTCCAATATTTTGGCCACCTGATGCGAAGAGCCCACACATTGGAGAAAACCCTGATGCTGGGAAAGATTGAGGGTAGGAGGAGAAGGGGGTGACAGAGGATGAGATGGCTGGATGGCATCACCAACTCAATGGATGAGAATTTGAGCAAAGTCCAGGAGATAGTGGAGGACAGGGGAGTCTGGTGCACTGTGGTCTATGAGGTCACAAAGACTCAGGCATGACTTAGTGACTGAACAACAACTACAAATGCATCCTGAAGAGTCTGTATAAAGTACACCCTTCAATACAAACTTTGGGGTTAATGCCAGTCAGTAGATGTAAATCTGGCAGAACTGGTTGGAGAAGGCAAAGTGGTATATATATGAGCTGGAAGTTTTCTGTTCCTTCTTGGGCATCTTACGTTCTCAACTCTGAAGATATTGTACAACTATTTAAAACATTAGGATTCTAGTCATCGCTTTATTCTACAAAACTAGTGGTGGTTTTAGAAAAATCATAATCTGAATTTTTTTACAGAAGAGTCAGTCTACTTTCTGAGCGACTTCACTTTCACTTTTCCCTTTCATGCATTGGAGAAGGAAATGGCAACCCACTCCAGTGTTCTTGCCTGGAGAATCCCAGGGACGGGGGAGCCTGGTGGGCTGCCGTCTGTGGGGTCGCACAGGGTTGGACACGACTGAAGTGACTTAGCAGCAGCAGTCTACTTTCTCTTAGGTGTTAGCTTTGTGAATGAACTCCATCAGATTTTAAATTCTTCCTCTGACTGCTTTTCTTTACATGACTTTTCTCTATCCTAACTGGTTTTTAAAATGCCTGCTGCCTGTTTCCTACCCTTTGTCTTCAGAGAACACAAGTGAATTCCTCAGAATTTTCTTTCTGTTCTGTCTATTCATTCCTTCTGTGGTTCATCCATTACACTGTCTGTTAGCACCTACTTTTTCTGGGCAGTGTTCCAGGTGCTGGGGATCCAACTGTGAATGAAACAAAGTCTCTGCTGTTGGTTACAGAGATAATAAATAAGTGATCAGTTAGGTATATGTGAGGGAGTAAGTTTTATGAAGAAAGCTGTGCCTGCAGTCTTTTTCCTTCAGCCCACCACACTTGACTGCTTTCCAAAGCTGAAAAGGAACAGCTTTTTAAATGTCAGCTTATGTAAATGTTTCAAGCCCTGATCACTAAGGCAGGTCACTCTGATTTAGCAAATGCTGATGATAAACTGTAAGTGAAATGACACTTGCCCTTCCCCACCAATTTTATCTATTCTAAACATCATTTAATTCAGTATGTTTTGTGTACATTTTAAAGTATTTTATTCAATTTTTTATCTACTTCAGTTTCACCATGGCATAATCTTACATGGTCCTTTGCTACTTAATCCATTATTTTATAATTAGACAAGGCCTCCATTTTAAGTGAGTAAAGTCGCTCAGTCATGTCTGACTCTGCAACCCGTGGACTGTAGCCTGCCAAGCTCCTCCATCCATGGGATTTTCCAGGCAAGAATACTGGAGTGGGTTGCCATTTCCTTTTCCAGGGGATCTTCCTGACCTAGGGATCGAACCTGAGTCTCCCACATTGCAGGCAGACTGTTTATCATCTGAGCCATTAGGGAATCATATTTAATCATTGATATTCATGGAAAAATAAAAACCATGAACTGTGAACAGATATCCTCTGAAATTAATGATATGAAGAGTTTATATATACACACACACATACACGCATATGCTTTTCCTGTTTTTTTGGTGTTGAGTCTTAATGCATGGGTTTCCCTGGTGGCTCAGCAGTAAAGAATATGCCTGCCAGTGCAGGAGATGGGGGTTCGATCCCTGGTCTGGCAGATCACCTGGAGAAGGAAATGGCAACCCACTCCAGTATTCTTGCCTGGAGAATCCCATGGACAGAGGAGCCTGATGGGCTACAGTCTATGGGGTCGCAAAAAGAGTCAGACACAGCTTAGCGACTTAACAACAATTTATACAGTTTTCATTGATATTTAACATTTTCAAATTTAATAAGCTCACACAAAAAAATGATGTTTCACTAATTTCAGGACAGCATCTTGCCAAAACTTGTTATGTAAAATTATATAAATTTCCCCATAGAGAGAATTTCTGTCTTGTAACTTTTTCTTCAGTGAGCATACTATTCAGTACCCCACTAAAACCAGTTTAAGTATCAGGTTCATTTTACTCAATGACATTGATGATTACTTTAATCCTTGAATTTCAGTTCTTGTAGAATGATCGCAAAGTTGGTAAATGAAATATTGCATATTACCACTAGAGGGTAGTGTTTCCAATTTATATATATATATATTTATAAATACCATGTTAATTTTAGTTGATAAATCACACTAGTGATAACAGTATCTTTTTATTTTTTAAAATACCTTAGTTTTGTGACTTAAACAGGCCCTTAAAATTTTGCAATAGTGACTTAATGGAGGCATCAAATGGATTAATGTATTTACTTTTTAATTCAAATTCTCTCTTTAGCCCATTATTCCTATGTTTACACAAAATATTCGAGAAGGATTTAGATCACTTGGAGGAACAAGTAAGTTCTGATTAATACAGTTTTTCTAAGTATAACTGTAATATTTAGAATGTAATATTTTAAATATTTGGACTTTTAAACACTATGCAGAAACCTTTTGAATTTATTTTAGAAAATGCATATGCTATTTAGGTGTTTTTCTTTTTAAATCTGAGTGATAACTGGTTCTAAGTGATGGCAGTTCTAGGTGTTAAATTTTTATTGAGTCTCATATATACTGAAGATTGTTTACCATGGGCTTTTAAAAATTGCACAGTGAATTGTCTAATTTTGTGTTGAACCATATTGTTGAGGTTTAGAACAGACTTATGTTTTACACAGACTACCTTCCTAACTCATTCCTGAAGTAGTTACAGCTTTAAAAATGGATGACAACAAAATACTGAATTAAGATTAGCAACCTGAGGAGATACCATTTGCTTTTGTTTATTGCTGTTACTTCTTGTTCTTTTTATTTTTTTGAACCATGATAAACTTAAATCAAAGAGTTCTTTTTGCCTACCTTTAATTTTTGATAAAAATAGCTTTGAACCTAGCTATAGGAAGGATGGCAATTAGATGTGCTTTCTCTTTGGAGTTTGTTGTTGGCTTATTTGTTTTTATGAAATTCTTTTGGTTTGTTTGTACCCTGTGGTTTCTGTATTTGATTATATTTTGTATCTGTAGCACTATATTGTTAGTGTTCCTATCTGTATATAAATCCCATCCTGAAAACCCTAAGCTTCTGTTGTTCCTTTTATGTCTAATGTTGGTGTATAGTTGATATTATATTATGTTTTCTTAGGTCTTTTTTTTTTCAAATGTGAAACAGAAAAAGGCAGGTTAATGTGATGTTTAACTTTCGTTATATAATTCTTCCTTCTAATTTTCTTTCAGGTCATTTCTTTAGAATTTAAGTTGCATACCAGCAATCATTCCTAATATTGTTCCTTTAACTATAAAGTGGTTTTAAAATTTTTTGACTGCCTTTTTTACTTTAAAGTTGAATATCTCAAAAATTGATGTGTAGTAATATATTGTTTCGAGTACTACTCTGGGTCTTATGGTATATTCTGTGATTCCACATTTAAACAGTGTTTTAAACTTTCAGTACAATTCATAATTGTGTATTCCACGTACCTTGCCTTTTGTGGATTGTTTTGTAAACTTACACAGTCTTAGCCCATCAGTTTATTTTACATTACTACCACTTTTCATCTTGCTAAATTTCACACTTGGTCCTTAGCACTAATAATTCTTTTTCCTAATTTATAATATTTTTAGTCTTACTTAGTTTTTCAGTGTATTTTGGTCTCATGTTTATTTGAATTTATTTTATGGCTCCATTTTTTCTTTTATTCACATAAGGAACATATTTATGAGCCTCTAGACTGTTTAGCCTCTAACTTTTTGTTGCAGTCTTTATCCTATTTTGCAATGATAGTAATTAGTTTGCCTTTTAAAATTCTTACTTTTTGAAAGCTCATCTCCACCTCTACCCCCCATTAATAGACCGTATTTATTGGGCATTTTTAGGTTGACAGAACAATAGAGCAGAAGGCACAGAGGGGACCCACACCTCACCACTCCCCAGTTTCTTCTGTTGCTGACATCGTGCATTAGTGTGGGACATTGTTACCATCAGCGAAAAGGTCCCCTTTAAAAAAAAAAACTATTAATTGCCAGGAGATGATACTGGTTGCCACCTTCCTCGAAATCTTACATAATTCATTTGAAAGATTACAATTATATGCTCAGAATATGTAACAATTAAAATGATTCCATTTCCTTTAAAACAGGGCTGTTCAGGTGGCTTTATGAAAAGTTCCGCTATCCATTTGCCCCCATGTACGGAGGTTTTCCTGTGAAGTTGCGCACCTACTTAGGTGATCCCATTCCATACGACCCAAAGATCACAGCAGAAGAACTAGCCGAAAAGGTAAATTATTCTTACTTTACTTTTAGGACATATTTGTACTTTCACTGAAAATGAACTCATTAGTTCTACAAATGTGTTCTGGATCAGCGGTGACTTTTCCCGCAAGGGACGTCTGCCTGTGTCTGGGGACATTTTTATTGTCTCAATGGACAGAACTCAGGAGGTGGTTGGTGTCCTTGGTGTCCCGTGGGTAGAGGTCAAGGATGCTGGTAGGTATTCTGTGGTGGGCAGGGCAGCCCCCACAGCGAAGAGCTGTTCTTTCTAAAATGTCAGTACGGTTGAGGTTGAAGTTCTTGGCCCTGATAGTTAAAAAGTTTTGTAAGTGATGTTTAGAAGAAGAAAGCTTTGACCTCCATGAAAAGAAAGAAATTGTCTTTGCCTGGTAGAAGTACCTTGGGAGGAAAATGGAATCTTGTTTGTGAGTTATGGAGTCAGGTTGTCCCCATGCTGCTGTTTGTTCTGTGACTCAGGCAGGCCCCACCACCCTCCTCTATTCTAGGGGAGAGAAACGGAGCCCACTCACGTTGTTACCCAGAGGGTCACAGGCGACTGATCACGTTCATTGTTGAAAACAGTGTCTGCCACCCAGTAAGTGCTCCGTGGATGCTGGCTACTGTTGTGATCCTAGGAACATACAGCCCCATGTAGAAGGTCAATAACTAAACTAATGTTTTTGAGGTGATATGTTAATACAAGGGGGCTTCTCAGGTGATTCAGTGGTTAAAGAATACACCTGTCAATGCAGGAGACGTGAGTTCAATCCCTGGGTTGGGAAGATCCCCTGGAGAAGGAAATGGCAACCCTCTCCAGTATTCTTGCCTGGGAAATCTCATGACAGAGGAGCCTGGTGGGCTATAGTCCATGGGGTCGCAAAGAGTTGGACACAACTGAGCAACTGAGCATGCATGTAAGCACGTTAGCACAGTTCTGTGCTTGTGGCTTGATTTCTCAACCCAAGCACCAGTGACATTTTGTTGTGGGCATCTGTAAAGGGGTGAAACTTCCATGAGCCCGCCAGAAAACTTCCTACTACTTTTTTCCTTCTGATTTTTTTTCCCCTTCAGTTCTTTTTAGTGTTTACTGTGTGCAGGGCATTGCTGTGCGCAATGCTAGAAAAATGCTAAGGTGTATCTTAAGGTGTAAAAAGTTGCCATGTGGACAATATCTGTAATTCAACTGTAATAAAGTGAATGTAGGCAATATAGCTGACTAATATTCCATTGTATATATGTACCACAGCTTCTTTATCCATTCATCTGTTGTTTAACATTTAGGTTGTTCACATGTCCTGGCTATTATAAACAGTGCTGCAATGAACACTGGGGTACATGTGTTCTTTTGACTTACGGTTTTCTTAGGGTATGTGCCCAGTAGGATTGCTGGGTCATATGGGGGAGGGGTTGGAAAGGAGGCTCAAGAGGAAGGGGGTATATGTATACATATAGGTGATTCACTTTGTTATACAGCCAGAAACTAACACAGCATTGTAAAGCAATGATACTCCAAATAAATAAATAAATAAAAATTAAAGAAATATGCTATGTACCTTGAAGAGTCACTGCATGAATGAAAGTTCAAGAACCTTCTGTACTAAACACAATTTGCAACATTTTGTTATTTTTTGTATGTTCATAATGCTGAAAGGCTTTTGAAGTTAAATAGTATTACATTAAAAAATGAAAGAAATATGCTGTGGGTGTACTGAGAAAGAAGTCATTCATTCTGAGGATTCATAGATGCTAAGTTCGGGAAGACTTCTTTAAAGTACTAGTATATTAAAATCCTTACAAACTAAATATCTACATTGAGAACTAAAAGAATAATGACTTTTCTTTTGCTTTCTCTATAGACGAAGGATGCTGTTCAAGCTCTGATTGATAAGCACCAAAGAATACCTGGAAACATAATGAGCGCTTTGCTAGAACGTTTTCGTAACAAACAAAAGATCAACCAGAAGACTCTTTAATACATTTATATTAATCTGTTTGTATCTACAGAACTGTATTCTGGATTTTATAGGTTCTATAGTTAGTATTTTTTTTTTAAAAATCATGTCAAGAAGCATCTTTCATTGAACTTGTTTGCTTAAAATTATGTTGTCAATTTTGTTTCTGCAATCAGTTGTGTCAAATTTAAATAATAACTCACTACATGTGTCATAATTCAGAAAATGATCATGGTTCTTTTTATAATTTCTTAATCATGTATCATAAACATAGATCCTTAAAGCTATGGGCTTCCCTGGTAGCTCAGCTGGTGAAGAATCTGCCTGTAATGCAGGAGACCTGGGTTTGATCCCTGGGTTGGGAAGATCCCCTGGAGAGGGGAATGGCTACCCACTCCATGCCTCATAATTTGGAAAATGATCATGGTTCTTTTTATAGTTGCCTAATCATGTATCCTACACATAGATCCTTAAAGTTAAGTTTATCAATGACAGCAGTGGAGGTTTAAAAAGCATTCCTAAATAATGCATCTAGTTTCTGCATCTCTTGCACTGAGCTAGTTTTGCAAGGTGGCATAACCTAGGGTTTTAGTACAGATGCTTAAGTTGGAGAAAAACAAGCTCTTTCCTCTGCCTCTCATTCCTTTCATGACCTTGGGCAAATCGTATATTTTTGTGCCTCTACAATTCACTTTTTAAAAACATGTTAATCCTTTGATAAGGAATATTGTTTTAACTCTTTATATTTGCTGTGATTGATATCCATAGAATGGAAATTATGACTGTATAAACTAAACAATACCAAGATCTTTTAGAAGTTTGTGTGTTTATTTTGTCCATAGGATGTTTAAATCATTCCTTCAGTTATGATGTCAAGTTGCCAAGCAACAATGAAAAAGATGTACTGTTTTTCAAAATGAGTTAAACAGAAATTAGGGAAAGTAAAATTTCTAATTATTGTGATTATTCTTTTTAGTATTATATTTTTAATGAGAATCTGTAGACAAACCATACAAGGAATGCTCTGCGTCATCTGCCCTGTAATATGGCATTTAATAGTGTCAAGTTAGAAATCACAGTCATGCCCTGCATCTCATATGTTAGAAGCTGATTCTAGGCTGATGACAGCCCCAGGAGAAAGCTCTGCTTTACTCAACATCCTGGCTCATTTCAGCTTGACTCTGCATCCAGACAGATAGTTTATTGTTTCAATAAAAATATACTTGAATGATGAATTTATGTGAACATAGGGCTCTCTGAAAAATTAATGGCTTTCGATTTGTTGTCTCTTTGAAATCTGAATTTAAAAGTATTTAAACAGAATAGTACCAGGAATCAAATGCAGTATGTCCCTCTCCCTTTTTAAGATATTAAATTACTTGGATTTTTGTATAAACTTTTGTATAACAAGTATGTATGTATGATAGGTGTAATGTATGTAAAATTAAGAAAAATAAAAGTAAAGCTGAATTACATTTCCTTTTCTTGTGAGATTACATAGGTGACATTTTTTAAATTTAAACTGATTTTTTACTATTTATGCTTTTCTCACCTTTAGTCATATTCATCAATCTCAGCCATAATGAATAAACCTGACTTTTCAATGTAATAAATATATTTTAATTTCAGTGAAAAGTATCAACTAATTTGCAGCTTTTTTTCCCTCTTGAATAATGAGCAGTGTTTGTTTAAAATTCATCAATATTTCCAGAATAAAGGAATAAATGGTCATAATATGAATGAGAATAATAGTTTTTTGGCAACTATTGGGTTTTAAAAACTGAAGAAAGAACAACATTCATTGCTAATGTAGCAAAAGCCATTTTTTTTACAGTATTTAAGTTTTACTGCTTTACTTAAAACTTTTTTCTTCTCTGATACTCAGAGAGTATTAACAAGAAGGCTGTCTCATTTAATACAAAGTCTTTATCTATGCTATTTGAATTTAAATGCCATTTAGAAGAATGAGGGGGCTTCCCTGGTGGCTACCATGGTGGTAAAGAATCTGCCTGCAATGCAGGAGGGCCAGATCTGATCCCTGAGTTAGGGAGATCCCCTAGAGAAGGGAATGGCTACCCACTCCAGTATTCTTGCCTGGAGAAGCCCATGGACAGAGGAGCCTGGTGAGCTACAGTCCATGGGATTGCAAAGAGACACAACTGAACTACTGTCACTTTCACTAGAAGATTGAAGGAATGTGACTAAATATTGAGACATCAGTAATATTATTATTATTAACATTATTGCATAATAATAATAGATCTAAATATGAGACCCTCTGAAGTTAATGACATTTATGAACCATTGAAATAATAGATGTTTACAGGGATAAGTTGGGTGTGTTTTGTATTTGTGTATATGATTACTATTTTTAAAATACATTTTTTTCTTAATATATATTTTTTATTGAAGTACAGTTGACTTACACTGTCTCAGGTGCACAGCAAAGTGATTCAGTTGTACATGTACACATATATTATTTTTGAAATTATTTTCCATTATAAGTTATTACAAAATATTGACTGTGGTTTCCTGTGCTATACAGTAAACCTTTGTTGCTTGTTGCATATCTGTTTTTTAAATTAGTAGTCTAGCATTCTAGTCATACTAAGTGGATGACATCTTTAAAGAAGCCCTGAATGCAGAACTCTAAGGCACACCTATGGTCTTTCCTTAGAATGCACTGTGTGTGTGTGTGCACGCTCAGTTGTGTCTGACTCTTTGTGACACCATGGACTGAAGCCCTCCACTCTCCTCTGTCCATGGGATTTCCCAGGCAAGAATACTGGAGTGGGTTGCCATTTCCTTCTTCCGATAAAATATACTTTTGTTACTTCTTTGTTGTGGCAAAATATACACACCCAAATTTACAGTTTGTTAAGTCCGATTCTTCACTCAGGATGTCTCATCTCCCCAGGAAACTAAGCGTTAAGTTAATTAAGATGACAATTCTGTGTTTCTGGTCTGCATTTAGATCAACTTCTGTGTTATTAGAGGCTTCCCAGGTGGCTCAGTGGTAAGGAATCCCATCTGCCAATACCGGAGACAAAGGAGATACGGGTTTGATCCTTGGGTCGGGAAGATCCCCTGGAGGAGGAAATGACAACCCACTCCAGTGTTCTTGCCTGGGAAATCCCATGGACAGAGGAGCCTGGCAGACTACAGTCTGTGGGGTCACAAAGAGTCAGACACAGCTGAGCAACTGAGCTTCTACACCCATGTTCTTAACAAGAGTGACAAGTAAGCTTACATGTTACTACTCTCCCTTTTTCCCTCTTCCAGTCACTTGATTTTAGTCATACACGTTTTGTTTTGTTTTTAGTTTTTCTGCACCTCGCCCCCACTTTTCCTCTGCATAGGCACACAATGCCCTCAACTCCTCCAACTTCCCTGGGCTAACACTTGTTCAGCTAAAACACCTGGTCCATGATAGTCTTCTCTGTCCCTCTGCAGGTTTGGGTGCCTTAGGTTTCCTTTGTTGTTCATTTGCCTCACTTGTAATCGAGTAGACATTATATAACGGAAGCATGGTAGAGCACTGTGGTTGAGAGCTTGGGCTCCAGACATAGCCAAACTGGGTTTGAATGTCACCTCGTCCACATCTTAGTAGGAAGAGTGTGGTTAACTCACATCACCTCTTCAAACGAACACCAGATGTAACTTAACTTGGCACAGTGCTGGCATAGATACTGATACATGTCATATTGCGTGCATGCTCAGTCGTGTCTGACTCTTTGCGACCCCATGGATTGTAGCCTGCCAGGCTCCTCTGTCCATGGGATTCTCCAGGCAAGAATACTGGATGTGGGTAGCCATTTCTTTCCCCAGGGGATCTTCTCAACCCAGGGACTGAACCTGCATCTCCTGCATTAGCAGGAGGATTCTTTACCACTGCAACTATATATATATATATATATATATATATATATATATATATATATATATATAATATATATACATAGTATTTATTTGGCTGCATTGGGTCTTAATTGTAGTATGTGCAATCTTTAGCTACAGCATGTAAACAGTTAGTTGAGGCATGTGGGATCTGGTTCTCTGACCAGGGATCGAACCCAGGTTCCCTGCTTTGGGAGCATGGAGTCTTAGCCACTGGATCACCAGTTAACTCCCATCATTATCAGTATCAAGAATCAGCAAATTAAGAGTCGTATCACCGACTGTTGAGTCCTTGGTTCCTTGAAGAATACTTAGCATATTATAAACAGTTACTGAATAAATGAGTATATGAGAAGACTAAAATATTTTCTTGGGATAAAAAAATCGTTTGACTTTATATAAAAAAGCAATTTAATTGATTTGTAGAAAATGCACCATTGTATTTAAATCCCAAGCAAGAAGTTCTACTAGCTAAGAAATTAGAATCAGTTCAAAAATAGTTTGCTTTATCGATAAATCAAAAAAATCTTGATTCCCCTAAAGATCAATGTCCAGGACTACACAAAAGCTAGAATGTAGACAGCAAATAAATCCTCTGTGTAAAATGTATTGTATTGAGTTTCCTGCAAATCGAATCTAGGAGTTGTTCGTTTCATTGATTGGTGCTGCCATCATGAAATGCTATAAGGAGGGGTCTTTCAAGTGTTCCAGCAAACAATTATATGGATTTTGTGAAACCTGTGTGGGATAACTTTGAGAAATGAACAGTGTTTTCTGTGTGTGTTCAAGACTGCAAAAGAATAATTGGCCTTAAATTTAGGCAAGTGTGGTATTGATTAAGTTTCTTGAGCCTCAAGCTGATGAAGTACTGTAATAGGCTGCACAGGGAGATTGTGAATCGCAGAAAAGTTTTTTTTTTTTTTTTTTTTAAAGATAATACTACATAAAAGACACATTCCATCCATTTCCTCCTGGAAAAAACTTTATTTTCCCTCCTCCACCTGGGTCACATTTGAGTGTGTATTCATTCGTTCTTTCCTACTAACATGGTCGATGTTAATTTTTATGAAAAAGATGGTTGACAAGATTTCCTTTTCACATTATGTCATATTTATCTTATTTTCATTTATTTGGCTGCACTGGGCCTTCGTTGTGGCACTCGGAATTTTCAGTTGTGACATGCCAACCCTTAGTTGTGGCATGTGGGATCTAGTTCTCTGACTAGGGATCAAATCCAGGCCTTCTGCATTGGGACTGAAGCGTCTTAGCCACTGGACCACCAGGCACGTCCTTATAGGTTCACTCCCTGGTTAGGGAGCTAAGATCCCATATGCCTCACATACAAAAAACCAAAATAAGAAACAGAAACAGTGCTGTGACAAGCTCAGTGAAGATTTTAAAAGTATTCCACATCAAAAAAATATTTTTTAAAAGAGAAAAGAGCCTTGATTCATAAGTGAATCCAGTGGCCTGAGCATATTGATTAAGCTTGAACTCCACACGAGAGAGTCCATTGGTATCTTTGCTCTAGAGATTTTCTTTATTTTTAAAATTTTTTCACTTTTATTTTTTCCTTTACTAGACTGCGGCTCAAAATAAACATAACTTTATTTTTTCTTATAATGAAAATAACACGTTAGTAGAAATAAATCCAGACAATACAAAAAGGTGTAAAGTAAAAATGAAAATTACCACCACCCAGAGAGAAATCTTATTAACATTTTGATGTGTGCCTTTTCATATTTTTTCTATGCATATAAAAATGTGATTATATTACAATGCTGTTTCGTAATCTTTTTATTAAGCATTACATATCAGGAACATTTTTCTTTATAATGAATATTGATCTTCATGATTGCTTTTGAATCAATCATAACAATAGCCATGCATTGGCTGAACCATGATGTATTTAATGAGTTCCCTATTGAGAATTGAGAAAACACGCTTTTCACTTTTTCACTATTATGAATAACAGCATGATGAACATATCTGTACATGTAACTTTGTATGCCTTACTAGTTCTTTCCTTGGGATAAATTCAGAGGTAAGATGGCTAGGTAAAGGATATGCATATTAAAAAACTGATTACATCTTGCCAAATTACTCTCTAGGGAAGTTGATTTTATTTACATTACTGAGATGTTGGCATGGGAATATGCTGCTATTCATATTACAAATACCAGCTCATAGTAATCTTGAAATTTTGTCAATCTACATAAATACACTACCACATGTAAAATAGCTAGCTAGTGGGAAGCTGCTTATAGCACAGGGAACCCAGCTCAGTGCTTTGTGATGATCTAGGGGGGGTGGGATGAGAGCAGGTAGAGTGGGAGGAAGGATCAAGAGGGAGGGGATATCTGTATATATATATGGCTGATTCACTTCGTTGTACAGCAGAAACTACTCAACATTGTAAAACAATTCTACCACAATAAAAAAATTAAAATTTTCAAAAATCTCCTCCCCTGCCGCCCAAAATTTGTCAATCTGTTAGGCAAAAATTATTCTTCTTGTTTAATTATTTTGCTTACTCAATGGGGAAAGTATTGATCAAATTCTGGACATCACTAGGGTTCGGTCCCACACAGAGAAAGTAACCAGTGACCTGACTCTGATAAAGGCCAGCGTGATAGCCTGCTGACTTCTTTTGTGTTTTTTTAACTCGTCTACTCCTGAAGTCTATACAGGTTAAATTACCGACTGTATTGATTTTCAGTTCCCTCTTTTGTCCCAAATCTCCAAAAATAAATTGGGAAGAATTTGGGAGGATCTTGAAAAGTTGATATATTACCCGTGTATTCCCCTCACTTCAGTGTGAGATAATGAAGCAGGTCTGACCCTTCTTCACCCCTGCAACCCCATCACTTTTCTTTGTGTCTTCACATTGTCTGCTTGAAATTTTTTTTTTTTTCCTCAAAAACATTCTTTCTCATCTAACAGTGACTTGCTCATCCTCCCCCCCAATCCACTGTTCTTTTGTTTTAATTGAATACCCACACGACACACATGTAACTGTTAGCTATTTTACACTGTACAATTAAATGGTCTTTGGCACGCTCACAATGTGGGTCAACCATCACCTCTATGTAATTTCAAGAACTTTTCATCATCCCAAAAGGAAGCCCTGTGCCCTTTGAAGCAGTCGCTCCCCACTGCCTCGTGTGGGAGGCCCTTGCCAGCCTGACGAGGGAGCTAAGACAGAGGCCCTCAAAAGAAAAGCAGCTGAACATCACACGTGTTTCTGGTGGGGTGTGAATCTCAGTCAGGAACGCAAAAATGACCTTCTCCCTTGAGCTGCTGTTCTTGTTAAGGAGAAAACAGTGTGTTATCCTTTTGTCAGAACTGGATTGAATCTGATCTGTTGAAAATGGAACTTATGATGCTAATGCTAGAAATCTCTTAAGTTGGAATTTGAGTAGTATGTAATATGATATTATGGAAATATGTTCAAAAAGTATCTATTTCCTTCTAGATTTTGTCCACATTGGCTGTAGAACTTTGTAAAAAACTGTTGACTGGATTCTTCTCAGGGAACAAAAGCACTTCAAATAGTAAATAATACTATCACCTATTTATATTCTATTTAATGTCCATTTTATTAATATTATGATTTATTTCAACTTCCTTCATATATGAAACATAAATGATTGATATTTCTCTAAGTATTTAGATGTGGCTGATGATGAATAAATCAAAACTTACACATTTAACAAATTAAGTTATCTAAACGCTTAAGCATTGATTGCAAACTAATTTTATCAAACTCTTCTAAACATCAAATAAAATCATGGATTTCACTCACCTAATGCTTCAGATACTTTAAGAAGCAGAAAAAAATGCACAGAAGTATATTGATGGTTACTGAATGGATTACACTTGCTAATACCAGTTTCAAATGTGCTAATACCATGTGAAAGTTGCTCAGTTGTGTCCGACTCTTTGTGACTCCATGGACTGTACAGTCCATGGAATTCTCCAGGCCAGAATACTGGAGTGGGTAGCTGTTACCTTCTCCAGGGGATCTTCCCAACCTAAGGATCAAACCCAGGTCTCCCGTAATGCAGGCAGATTCTTTAGCAGCTGAGCCACCAGGGAAGCCCATGGTTCCAAGCTAATATCGTGGATTGATTGATTACTTCTTATATTTTCCTGAAATTGTCTTCCTAGAGTTGTAGAGAGTTTTAAGAATTCTAAGAGGAAAAGAATACCTCCTTGGACTAGCTGAGTCTGCAGGATTTGATTGTCAAGCAACTGACTCCTGGTCAAGACCCAGCAACCATTGTGAGGTCCCGGACTTTTAAATGTGAGCTTCTGCAAAAAGACCAGGTCTTTTTCTGTAATTCAATTTTTCTTTTACATCAGGAGGACTTCTAAGTCTGTCTTTTAGGAGGCTTTTAGTTCTTGAAGCTTCATGTATTTCCAAGAAATAATAAATTTTCTAACGTTCACATGGTCTGCATTATCAAGCTTATTTTGCCATTATGACCCAGTTTCTTAGTGTTACTGGAAACTCATGGATTGTATGCATTATATTTAATAAAGTTATTCAGAGGTTTTGTCTATAGGTGAATGAGGGGCAATTTCATCTTTGGGACATCTGGCTAAGTGATTATCTCGGAACAGTTTTATGTCTGACCACTAGCATGGATGGTCTGCTTTCACCTGAGAGTTCCCTCAGGTTCCCTCATAGTTCCCTGAGGTTCTGTTCATTTTTTAAAATATACATTTTATCTTTTTGCTTTTCTCAACATATTGGAAGATATTAATTTTTATATCTTTTTTAATTCTGACATTCCCAATCAGTTCTTAAGCTTATCCAATGAATTTTTAATTTCAAGTATTAAACTTTTCAGTCACAGAATTTTGATTTGGTTATTTTTTAGGGTTTCCATTTCCTGCTAAGAATTTTTTCTCTTTGCATTGTTTTCTGTTGTGTGCTGCTACATAGTCTTAATAACTGCTTTAAAATCTTTCTCAGTTAATCCCAACTTCTGGACCATTTCAGAGTTAGTATCTACTGATTGTCTTTTCTTTTAAGTATGGGTCATGTTTTCCTGTTCCTTTGTATGTCAAATAATTTTGAAAGGTGTCCTGAATGTTATGATATACCATGCAGATCGGGATTCTGCCATGTTACTACAAAGAGTGTTGGTATTTTGTTTGGGCAGATAAGTGACTTGTTGAATTCAAGCCACAAGCTTCATACTCCCTTTTTCACTCTCCCTAGAGTGGGCTTGTGCATGTGTGATTTTGAGGTTGGCAAGGGGTCTGGGCCATGTTTATATACAGAATTTGTTCTCTGGCTCTCTCATTTCTGAGATTTTCTTCCTCATTTTCCAGCTGCTAGTTCTATCCAGTCTCAGTTCTCTTATTCTTCAAGCAAATAAGGCTTCAAAAAATTATTTCTTTAGTCTCAAGTGGAGGCAGGTGGTACAGACTGGGACCTACCCTCTGGTTAAAAGCCATAAAAATGGAAAATTCATCCGGAGCCTTCCCTCATTCCTTGTGTTAATCTTCTTCCTGCTCTTGTCTGTTCTCTAGTGTCTTCAGCTAGTTGTTTTTTAATTTTATCCAGAGTTTATATTTGTGGAAGGATTAGTCCAACAAGACTATACAATTTGAAGCATCATGCTGCCAGTTTGGTCATGTGGACTGCAGTAGCAGAAAGGGAGGGAAAAAATGGTGGGGACTTTCCACTGGGCATCCCTCACCCCAGAGCTCCAGCTTTATGAGTTTAGGAAGAAAAATATTTTTATTTTTGAAATATTTAAAAATATTTTAGAAGTGTTAATATATATATTGTCCAGGGACAGCATATTCCCTGGAGTTTCCATGCCTCCAGGATTTTAGGTGGGAAGGGATGGAGTCAGATAAGAAATACCATGAGGCTACCCTATACAGGTGCCATACTCTATCAGTGAGCATGTGGTTCATGCCTACATGTCTCTGATGATAATTAATAACTCCAGGGGTGGGGTCTAAAGTAAGCCACAAGGGAGGATGATCAAGTTGATTATTCTGGCTATTGTGTTCTGCTTTTCCAGATTTTAGGGAAGTTACTTAAAAGACTCAACGGACATGCGTGCATGCTAAGTCGCTTCAATCATGTCTGACTCTTTGCAACCCCTCGGACTATAGCCCCCCAGGCTCCTCTGTCCATGGGATTCTCCAGGCAAGAATACTGGAGTGGGTTGCCATTTCCTTCTCCAGGGGATCTTCGCAACCCAGGGATCAAACCTGCGTCTCTTGGCAGGAGGGTTGTTTACCACTAGCGCCACCTAAGTAGCTAAGACTCAACAACTCAGAAGACTCAATGGACATGAGTTCGAGCAAACTTGGGGAGAGAATTAAGGACAGGGAAGCCTGGTGTGCCCCAGTCCATGGGGTTGCAGAGAGTCAGACATGACTGAGCAACTGAACAACAAACAACAACACCTCAGAAGAGACAGAAAAGGAGACAATTTGAAGTCCACCCTTTATTGCCTGTGTCTGGGCTTTGCAGAGATGTGCACAGAGCTGGGAGGGTCAATGAGAAGAGAGGTTGAAGAGTCTCAGCAGGGGTCTCACAGGTCTCCTCTGGTCAGGTTCCCTCAGGTAGGAAGATCCCAGCTGTAACCCTCATGTTAGCAGTTCCACTGTCTTGAGAGAACAGATGGATATTCAGAGTGTTGGTACCTCTCTTCGTTCATGCTCCTGCCGGGAAATCTGGAAAACTCACCCCAGTGCTGTGGTTTGAAAACATGATGTTCCAGTTCTCAGGAAAGATCTTGATAAGAAAACTCAGGCAATTGAAGTCAAATTCTTTCCTCCAAGGAACCACAAAGTCTGTTCCAGGGGGATGTTCCTGCAAGGGCTGCCCTGGTGGCCTGGGGCTCCCAATGTGTCTGTGGTCCCTGTCTGTTCTTGTGCTCAGGGTTCTTGTGGGAGGTCGGCTTGCCTCCTGCCCACATGATCTCCCCTCCCTGCTTCCCTGCAGGTTCTGAGCCTCAGAAGATCTAGAGCCTGTCGTAGAAATCTGCCTCTTTGACAAGGTGGAAAATTTCAGATGCATGGCTAAGGGAATGCCACAGGCATGGTATAGATAGGTCACACATGTTTGATGGCAACATCATATTTTAAATATCTTGACACTACATTTACACTAATATAAACAAGAGAAAGTTGAAGAGAATAAATGTGATGAACTCTATTAAGAAATCAATTGTTTGTTGGTAGCTCTATTATGGTTGTATTAGTAGCTCAGTTGTGTCTGATTCTTTGCGACTGTAGCCTGCCAGGTTGTCTGTCCATGGAACTTCCCAGGCAAGACTATTAAAGTGGGTTGCCATTCCCTTTTCCAGGGGATCTTTCCGACCTAGGGATCGAATCTGGTTAATGTTTTTTTTTAAAAAAGATTGTAACCTCTTGATGGCTCTGAAAAATACAATATAAATACAGGGTTCAGGACAAGTGGTGTTAGTATACAAGTCAGAGGATCTGGCAGTTCCATACTGTGTACTTTTTACATGTACCCTGGAAGATAGTAAAGGGCAGGGAAGCCTGGCGTGCTGCAGTCCATGGGGTTGCAAAGAATCTGACATGACTTAGTGACTGAACAACAACAACAACACTTACATGTCCAGTGTGGTTATTACTTTTTGAGAGAGCTCTTTATGAATTGAAGTCCATCATTAAAAGGATGACCAGAATTAGAATGGGGTAGAAACCATCAGCTGAAATCAACACCTCCAAAATGTTCAGCGTTCTGCAGCAAAGGAGTTGGATTTATTCTGTACAGACACAAGGCATAGAACTCAAACCCACTGGGAAGTTCATGGAGAAGTGGATTTTCCCTTTATATGAGGAAGCTCTTTCTAATAATGAGTGTTGTTCATAAATGGAGTGAATTTTCTTGAATCACAGAAAGTATTCAAACAGAATAAATAACACAAGTTGGAGATGTCGTAGATGAAATTTCTAAATTAAGAAGACATTCAAACTCACTTCAAAGATATTTCCTCATTCTAAAATTCAAAGCCAATTTTTAATCCTTTGTGGGACAGTAATTTTCTCATAAGTAAGATAGTATACACTTCATAGAGTTTTATTGATATATAAAGATTCTTTTTATTATAAAAATATAAGACTATTTCAAGTGACTAGATTCTTTTTCTTCAATCATGATGATACTGTTTCTTTGGAAAGAGGAGCAAGAATCTGTATGATTGCACAGGGTAAATCAGATTTCCACCCTGATGCTAGTGTCAAATACGGAATGGTCAGCTTCTTGCTACTTATTCCCAGCCTTGGGACATCTGGCTTGGCCTCAGTGGTCAGTTTCATCCCATCAGCGGGCTCTCTGTTTTGTAAATGTGAGCAGTGAGAATAGGGGTTGAAGAGAAGGAGGTAGAATAAGGCTTTCCAATTTTACTGCTGACTTTTTCTGTTTGAAGACCTTCAATCAAAGCCTCTGCTACTTTGCTGCTTAGTTCGCTAAGTAGTCTGACACTTTTGCGACCCCAAGGACTGTAGCCCACCAGGCTCCCCTGTTCATGGGATTTTCCCAGTAAGAATACTAGAGTGAGTTGCCATTCCTCCCCCAGGGGATCTTCCTGACCCAGGGATCGAACCTGCATCTCTTACATTTTCTGCTTTGGCAGGTGGAATTCTTTACCACTGCATCACCTGGGAACTTTGGACACACCACCTTTATTTGTCTGATAATGCTTTCCTCATTATCATAGTTAATTAAACACTAAACTTATTTAAAAGCCTGATGAATACTTCCTGCCACCTGAATTCCTCAAGGTCTATTATAATTGATGGCTATTTTGTTTATTCATAATAAATCCATTGGAGGGTTTTCTCTGGATGGACTCAGGAGAATTCTTCTATATTCTCTTTAAAACTTTTGCAACTTTTTTCCTAGGCAAAGAAAACAGATAAAATAAGAGCTACTGTGGCAGGAGTGTTGGGTTGAATCTGGGACCCCAACTTTCTGGCTCTTCTCTTTCACGTGATTCCACTTTAGAACACATTGGTCTGTCCTATATTTAAGCAGGAAAAGTCTTTATTCCGCTAAACTACTGACTCACTTCGAACATTTCACCTAATGATAGCAGTAGTTCCTGACAACTGCTAGATTTTCTCAAGCTAGTAAGTGACCTTTGAGAACTTATTTTATTATTGATTGCTGTTATGGAGAAATAGGTGAGGGCCTAGATTGTTCACCATTTTTGCTCCCTTTGATTTTGGACAGACACTAGTCAGAATAGGTCACGAGGACTGACCCTGTATCTTGGTCACTGATGTGCACACGTAACTTGTATTTAATACTATTGTGAGATTCAAAATCAGCTGGAGAGATAGTCTCCTCAGAGGTTAGGTGAGTATACATAGTTTAAGAGAGGAATATATTTAGCTTTCCTTTTACACCCTTTGTAGAACATATAGATTCATGATTTGAGCCGCTTTCAGACTCATTAGGATGGTACCCCTCTGGTCCTATTTGCCAAAGATATGGGTTTATAGTCACAAGCAGAAGTAGTCTCAGGAGTGATTTGGCTGTATAAGTACTATCAGAAAGAATGGTTTAAAACCAACTGCAAGAATGGTTTAAAACCAACTGCTCTAAAATCTTTTAGATCAACATTTGGGAAATGCCCTCAAAATCTAATTGTTAACAATTTTGTGTAGTTGGATCAACTCAGATGCTCAGGAGTATTTTTTCCAACTCATTTTGCCCTGGAGGTTTTCCAGGACACTGTTTAAAATTAATTATTTGATGGGTGCATGTTTGAGGGTAATTTTTATGGCAAAGGTGAGAAGTCTGTAAAATGCCATGAATAATGTTTTCCAGGACTTCCCTGGAGGTCCAGTGGTTAAGACTTCAATCCCAATCCTGGGGGCCCAGGTTCAATCCCTGGTCAGGGAACGAGATCTCACATGCTGCAACTAAAAAAAAAGCAGAAAGTGGAGCACATCTTATACTCAGATCCTTGGTTCAGGTATAGAAGAGAGCCCAAAGGATACGGGATTTGGCTTGGCTCTCTCTGCTCTGCTCCAGGTGTTCATCTGCCCAGTCTAACTCAGCTTTCAGCTGAGGTGGCCCTGTTCTCCGAGCTCAAGACAAGATGAAAACAGACTCATCTCACATCCCCGTGAAACCCAACATCCTCCCTGACTTCTCCTTGGATTCCTGGCCCAAAGTTCCTACTTTGTGGGTTCTGGAACACCTACCATCTCTCCTCTTGGGCTGTTCTTTTCTCTTTGGGCTGTGCTGACCCAAAGTGTAACACAGTTGCCTCTTGTGTGTGGGAGGTTTTAGGAGGGTTTGGGGAGACAGAGACTCTTTAGAGGAAGAATCTCAAACCACTTAGTGCTGATCATTGGGCGCTCCTGTCCCTACAGGTCCTCAGGCTGCCCTGCTCAGGACGCTGCTCGATGGCCAGGGGCCAGGCTCATGTCTCAGCTCCTTGCCCTGCTCCCCACCCAGGGGTTACATAACTGAAAATTGGGCGTTGGAGATGTGGCGTGAGGATGGAGAGCTTTAAGGTCATCCACTTTAAGACCATAAATGTGTAGGGCAACTGCTGTGCCGGAGGAGGCCCCCTGTGGTCCAGGTGATCTGCTTCCTTCCCCACTCCCCTTTCATAATAACCCCTGTCCTGCTCACTGAAGGAAGGTGCCACTCTCCCCCATTCCCAAATCTTGTTATAGCATTGCTCTGGAATGTTAAAACTTCCATGCAAAGGGATCCTTTGAAATACTGATGTGGGTCTAAGAAAGAGATAACCCTAGTGGGCGGGTAGCTATTCCTTTCTGAATCAGATGGTTTCCAATTCTTGGCTTCCAACAAAATTGAAGGAGAACTTGACGGAGTTGTCAGTTGACAGACCATTGAAAAATACATTTTGAGGATACAAAATTGTGCTGATTTGGGGAAACAGAACTCTGAGAGAATTCAGCTGTTGAGTGATGTTGTAGCCCATTCCCATCTACTTGTTTAGATGATTAAGGAATTTTCAGCATTTTCATTAAAAAAAAAGAAAAGTCAGGATGAAATTAAATGCTGTTCCCTGTGTCATTTTAGCAATAAGTCGTCATCATCTAAGAAGATAGGAAAGCATCAGGAAAAAAGGACTGTGCAAAATCTGTTCAGATGAAGACTTCCAACTTTTCTTTTACTTTTCACATATTTGATCATTCTCCTCAGTGGTGTACTGATCATTTGACTGATAATTCGATCCACACATTTTACAACATTTCAAACTTTAGACTCATGGGAAATAAACAACCAACTTCAAATTGTAAGTTTCATTCATTTAGGGTAAACAATAAAAAAGCTTTCAAATATAAAAATACATTAAATTTGAATAAAATCCTATGATAGTAATGGAATGGGGATCCATATTTAAGGGTAAAATAAACATTAACAACGAATAAGATAAACAGAAGTGTGAAAATAAATAAATAGTGTCCTAGTGTTTTTTTTCCCCCCAGTAACTCACACAGGACTTAGTGTAAAGGTTCCCAAACCACGTGGAGGTGATGGTGGGTGGGTGGGAGGGGTGACCAGTGGACGCACCTTCTGCGCACGCGTGAGGGGCAGGGTGGGGGTATTGTGTGTGGCGGGCCTGTGGGGCTGATTCATGATTCTTCTGCAGAGTCAGCGCCGTGGGCTGGGTGTTCTCTGTGCTCTTGACCTTGTAGTTACTACTTTGTTTTTCTGTTTTCAGTATACTTACTCTGCACTGAAAAACAAAAGGCTTTACAAATACTACCTAGTAAAAACCATCTTATCTCTTTCTCCCAGATGGTGCAATAAAAACCTAAAAATATCTAGGAATTTTCTGAAATGTTACAACTAAGTGGAAGAAAGGGGAAGCATCCTGATTCTCGGGTCCTCATTCCCGGGTTATTAGACGGTGATTTGTGACCTTAGGTGTGAGGGAAGTCACATGGCTGGGGGAATTTCACATCATGGTTTAGAGTGATTTGTTAAAACTCTGCTGCATACCAAGCTCTTTCCTTTGACATTTCCTGAAATTGCCTTTTGAATCAGGACCGATCAAGCTTGTTCCTGCGGGGTCTCCTGCACCCAGTTCCTCTGGTGGTAACATCTCAGGTAACTACAGAGCAATATCCAAGTCAGGACACGGGCGGCTAAATAGCAGAAGAGATTCTCCTGGGTTGTCTGGCTACTCCTTCACCTCTTGGAGCTCAGGTAAGGTGAAGGTGAGGACACCACGGAGGAAGTTCGGGAAGGTGGGTGGGGTGAGGGGAGGGATATGCCAGGAGGGGGAGGGAACTGTTGGGGAGACACCTTTGCTGATTCAGATGATGCGATGGTTCCCAGGGCACGGAGCCCATGGAAATTTGGGGGCAGCCTCTGTCCTCCCCAAGAGGGACAGTTAAGGGCACACCCATGTGGCCCCACCCAGACAGGAAGGAATCTGTGATTCTGAGGGGCTGGAGTGGGATGGGGCTTGGCAAGTGATGCCATCTCTGATTTTTTTTCCCCTTGAAATGCAATTCAGATACCAGAAAATTCCCTCTTTTAAAGTATACAATTCAGTGGATTTTAGTATCTTCAGAGCTGTGCAACCATCACCATTGTCCCATTCTGGAATATTTCACAGCTCAAAAACAAGCTTCAAGCCCATTGGCTATAACTCCCTATCCTATCTGCTCCCTCATTCCCCCCCCCCCATCAGCCCCAGGCAACCATTTCTATCTCTTAATTTGTGTGTTTCTAATGGACATTTTATATAAGTAGAATCACACACTGTATGAGCTTTGGGTTTGGCTTCTTTCACTCAGCTCAAGGTTCTTCCATGTCTCAGTCCATCAGGCCTTTTAATGGCAGAATAATATTTCACTGAATGGATCTAGTACCATCTGTTCATCTGCTCATCAAGTGATGGGCATTTGGGTTTTTTCCACTTTTTGGCTATCCCAGATCATGCTGCTATGAACATCTGTTCAGTTCAGTTCAGTCGCTCAGTCAAGCTTGACTCTTTGCAACCCCATGGACTGCAGCATGCCAGACTTCCCTGTCCATCTCCAACTCCTGGAGCTTGCTCAAACTCATGTCCATTGAGTCAGTGATGCCATCCAACCATCTTATCCTCTGTCATCCCCATTTCCTCTTGCCTTCAATCTTTCCCAGCATCAGGGTCTTTTCCAGTGAGTCAGTTCTTCGTATAAGTTTAATATTTTTAAAGTGCATGTTACTGAGAGCTCATTTTAGTTGAACAATGCTGATAGACTCGTCAGGATTCATTTCCACTAGACTTTACATTTGGCTGATCCAGAAGCCATTGTGAATTTATTACCAAAAGTGGGATCTGGCTGCTCGCTGCTCAAAAGCCAATAAAGAGGCAAGGTTGGTGGAAATGAAAGTTTGCTTTATTTTGGATGTTGGCAACCAGAGGAGGTGCAGTGGTCTTTTTCCAAAGACCACCCCCTCCCCCACAGTGACAATCAGTGGGTAGGAGCTTTTAAAGGCTGAGGGAGGGGGCTACACGCAGAAACAACATGGTCAGCTCTGACAGTCACCTTGAATTTTGTCATTCGGTGGTCTTACCAGCATCATCTTGACTGTTTTAAGTACAGTTAATATTCAGTTCCAGGGTCCATTTATTGCCATTTCCTTGAGGCCAATTCTCAGAATTATGGCAGCTTATGTCATGGTTATAGTCTGGTCATCACATAGCCAACTTCATCACCTGGCGGGGGTTTCAGTATATACAAGACAGCTCACAGGATATGGCCTAGAATACAGTTTACAGCCCTTGAGAAGGAACAAAAAGTCTTTGACTTTGTTTAGTGACTAAACTTACTATTTTGTTCTGTTTGACTGTTTTCCTTTGCTTCTGTATTTTCTCACTTCTGTGATTAAATTTATTTTTTGGCTAGAGGTTTTCCGCAAAGGCAGGCTGAGGACCTGGGGGGATGGACCATAGGGTCCTGTTACATTTCAAATTAAGAGAAAGAAAGGAAATCATCTCTATTTACTTCACTATGCACCCAAGATGTGAAGAGAAAATGTTATTTGCTTGTCTCATCTACCTGTTGAATATTTTCAAGTCTCCTTTAGAAATTTAGTTCAAAGGTTTTGGTTGGTTGTATCTTCATTTTCATGGCTTTGTCACATTTGTATTTCAGAAAGGTATCCTATGTGTTTCATGGTTTGAGTTCACCCTATTCACCAGCCCAGCGTCTCCCAAACAGTGCTGAGGTGCCTTTATGTACCACAAGAAAATTGTGGAGGTACTGCAGGAATTTCTGAAATGTTCATGTTCAGGATGCTCAAAACTCGGTACTACTATTAAAAGCTAAGGATAGGTTACAGTTTCAACATCAAACAGTGGCACATTCTGTTGGAGTAATATCTTTGTGGAGCTGGGATTTTGGTGGTAGCTTGATAAAAAGAAAGCACTGCATGAAAATCATTGTGCAACAGGAAGCAGGGTGGTGATGTCCAATCTGGTTTCAAAATCTGATAAGTTATTCAGTAACCAACTGATGTACACATCTCCCAAATAAGTAATTGCAGTTATTTAAGACTGAGATAAAAATATGCCTTTCCTTTATTGCATCTTAATGTTATGTGAACTCAACTGCTTAATAAATAAAACGTTTAAAAATTTCTTTTGGCTTCAGGTGTGCCATGGAAAAATTACTGAAAAACACAGGTTTTAATACAAGAAGAAGTTTGGGAATCTTTGGTCTAGTCTTTTTCCCCTTAATTTCTAATCTTTATTATGTTGAATTCTTATTATTTTAAAAATATATCCTGCTCTTTCACAAGTTCATGTGTCTCTTTAACTTGTTGTTCCTGCCTTCTTTCCATTCTTCCTTTCCCTGTAAAAAATTTCTTTTGTTTTTATACTTCAAGACTCAGTTCAAATACCCTCTCCTTTGGGAAGCGTTCCTGGACTTCTCCAGGCGTAACTGGTTGCTAAATCTTCAGGGATTTCACAACATCCGGTCCATCCTTCCATTCCAGTGCCCACAGAAGGTCACTGGGCTGTAGTTTGCCTGGATTACTTGGCTTCTCCCAATCTCAGTTCCACAATCACAGAAACCACGTCTTAGCACCTCCGTGTCCCAAACCTGGTGCCCTGTGTGTTGTGAGTGACTGGCTAGCCGTCTGGATGGACTGAAGGATAATGCAAGACATCTATCAAGCTACCGCCACGTCTCCTTCAGGATTCACATTTTTCATTGGAAGCAATTTACTGTGGCGCTGCTGGAGAGGACTGTGAATAATCATGATTACAGTGCCAATAAAGCTTTATAATCAATCAGAGAGACCACTGGCATACTGAGTGTGACCACTTCAAAGGTAATTTCCTGATTACCCCCTCAAAGTACACGTCAAACACAAAAGTTGTGACATCCTAGATCTCCGTTTTAAACCATAGAGTTTACTGCAAGTTCAGCCTGAATTGGGCTTAAATGAAATGAAATTGATAGCAGATGAAAGCTCAACAGGTTCCAGAATAATTATATACTTGTTATGATGTTCTCACTAATTGGAGCACCAGCTCAGTGAACCTCAGCTTCTGGAACTGCTCCTGGGGAAACTGGCAGACACATCTGTTTGGGACAAATCTGCATATTTGCTCATTTGCCAAAAATGTAAAGCAGAACCCTGAATTAGTCTCAGTTCGCTTCATCACTGCCAAGCTTAAGAATCAGCTGATATATTACAGCATTTCTCCCTCCCCTCCACATGCCAGATTTCATCCATAAGTGAACATTCAAAAAAGCCCATTTAAAAGCAGGTTGTCTGGAATGGCATTGCCCGGAGATGCAAACCTCCTTTGGACGCATGTATGTAGCTCTCATTAATATAAATAGGAGCTGAGCACTCACACCGCAGAGGAATCGGATGAAAAGAAACATTGCCGAAGCTCTTATTTCCAAGAGTAGAATGAAGCTTGCATTTTCTTACAGGAAAACCCCTTTAATTCACATTCCATTCCCTGTGGCAACGTGTGTATTGATAGATAAATATTGGCTTCAGGTCTTCAGAAGTTGGACTTCTCGTGGAATTAAAAACTAACCTTCATTAGTCCCAGAGGTATTTTCACTAAAATAACTTCTATCACAGCCCTTGAAGGCCATGTTCATTTTACTTTATCACGGTTCTTAAATTATAGTAATCCCCCACCTCTTCAACTTGATATAAAGCAATTTCATATTTATATTGTCCTTAGGCAACTCAAGTTATCTTCGAGTGTTCTACAAAAATATGACTATCAGCTCCCAGAACTGTAGCCACCCCATGGAGGTGAAATGAGAGATAAGAAATGGCTTCACTTCCAACTCACAAAGTCCGACCATTAGAATGAAGTCTCACTTTGCTCCTCTTGGTTAATATTTACAGAAGCTTTATTCCGAGTGTGAGCAGCAAGGAGTGACTGAGCCATGTTTGGGGTAGAAATTCACCGATGGAGAACGTAAGGTGAGGACCCACTAGGCCAGCTCCATGTGCTGATGCGGGGTCCTGAAACTCCTCCTCTCCAAGCCCTCGCCTGTTTCCTTGAAGTGATGTGTGATTCCAGGATCCACTGGATCCCACCATGGATACTCTCGTGGGTGCTGCATGTCCAGCAGTGAAGAGAGACAATCTGTCTGCCTCCAGGAGTTTACAGTCTAATAGGAGACAGACTGAAAGCAACAGAACCCATAAACAGCAAGATCAGAATAGAATGATAATATGGATGATTGGGTGGTGGGAAGGGAATAATTTCTAGATACAAGGGGAGTGCTGGTGCTCAGAGGAGGGTCTTGAGAGGAGGCAGCATCTAAGATGAAGCCAAGGATGAGAGGGAATTGGCCTTGAAGAGAC
The DNA here is from genome assembly GCF_054371585.1 of Giraffa tippelskirchi. NCBI lineage: Eukaryota > Metazoa > Chordata > Mammalia > Artiodactyla > Giraffidae > Giraffa > Giraffa tippelskirchi. The sequence goes on from NC_137280.1 coordinate 54,699,712, forward strand.
CCTGGGGAAAGGCCATCGCAGGTCTAGGGAGCATAAGTGTAGACCCCTGAGGACTGGGTCATCGAGTCCCTGTCCCTCCTCCCCATCCTCTTCCCGGCCTCCCACCAGCACCCCATGCTTTGTTTCATATATGTCAACGGACCAAAGATTCCATCTGATAGATGCCCTGCATGGGGCCAAAGGTTTTGGTGACCCCCCCAAAGCCAGCCATACCTAATACCCAGAAGGCAGGGGTCTTAATAAATTATAGGAACTAATATTTAAAACCGTGAAAGCAAAAAACATAGAGCTTTCCTAAAAGATAGTTTTTCTTTTGAACTCTTCATTTTGTGTTGGGGTATAGCCAATTAACAACGTTGTGATAGTTCCAGGTGAACAGCGAAGGGCCTCAGCCGTGTATATACTAGCAGACAGTTTTGTGGAGGGTGGCTGTGTGTTTTATCAGGGAAACTTACAGACCCTGTTCTAACATTCGGTGAAGTCTACTTACCCATAACTTCTGGACAGAGATGAGGAGTTGCTATTTTGCTTGTTCTGTCTCTGAAAGCTTGCTCTCCCTTGGGATTCTTTTTAGGTACAGGTGTCTGAACCAGGCAGACCCGGCCAGCACTGATGGCTTTGCCCCACCTGTGGCCATCAGGCATTCCCGGGCTGTGGGGGCCCCCAGCATCTCCCAGTGATGTCATCTGAAGTCATCACATTGTTGGTCTTTCCTGCTCCCAGAGGATATTTCCACCGAGGACAGATAAGATAAGCACCAAGGGTGACAGTGCCACTGGACGAGCTGTTGCCACCTGCCTGGGGTTAAGAAGCAGAACACAGAGATGGGACAGCTTTGCTTGCTGGGAGGGGCTAGGGTAAGGGCTGATGATACCCTTCTAGGAGCCTAAAGAATTCCTGCCATTGTACAAGACCAGCCCAGATGACTCTGAAATTTTGCCTGATCACTCCTATTCCCAGCCTGGAGGTCACCATTACTCTGCATGGTCTCTCTGCACCCAGAAATCTTTGTATTTGCTCATCCCAGTGAATCAGGGTCTGACTCCTTGTGACCCTCTATCATGGGATTCTCCATTCAAGAATACTTCAGTGGGTTGCCATATCCTCCTGCAGGGGATCTTCCTGACCCAGGGATCAAACCTTATCTCCTGCGTCTCCTGAATTGGTAGGCAGATACTTTACCACTGAGCCAACTGGGAAACCTGAATCAGAGTATATCTTGCTGTAAACCTTGATCCCTATTTGGACTGTGAGCTGGTAGGTATTTTGTTCATTTAGCTCACTCCAGAGTGCCTACTCCAAAGATGTTTTTTGTGAATAAGTCAGTAAGTGCATGATATGTAATACGTACAGCTATACCGAAGCGATATCAGAAATGTCTGCTGCAAACCTGTTGCAGAGCCCTGCACACTGTGAAAACTGGAGGAAGAGGGATTCTTCCACAGCAGAAGCCCCCTCCTTGTGAAATAGGCACCATCACCCAGTTAGGATTGCCCTTTTTTCATCCATGTAGACATCTGCTTTGCCACTGCTCTGGAAAATAGTGGGCAGAAGATGGAGGACTGAGATGTTTTGATGAAATCATCTCATTACTTAATGGGTTGGCCTGGGCCCTATTTTTGTTGCTGGCCAGTCTGCCAAGATGTGTTTCAGCCTCTGTCTTAGTAACCTAGTAAGTGCTAGCTTCTGAGCAAAATGGAATCTTTCTTTGCAGGTTGAAGCTGTTGTAATGCCCTGAGGCTGTCATAACATCCAGACCCCTGCCTTGGTTTCTTCTGGAAAATGTACAGGAAATACAGCCAAGTCTTCACTGACCCCAGGGCATGACTGGCACAGTAAATTTTTGAATAAATCTGGAAATAATCTGGTTTCCTTATGACCCATACGTTTCTTTCCAAAGTCATAAGCTATAAAAAATTCGGATGGGTTTATGTCTCTGGTTAATCAAGGTTTACTGTCTGTTTCAAGCTTAGTGCCAAGTGACACCCAGTAATCATTCTTTGTTTGGAGCGTCCCAGCAGCAGAGAAGTCAGATTCATCACCAAGTGACAGTTGCACTCACATACCAGAAGAGAGACAATTCATAAACCTCTCATCTTTATTTATTTTTCTTTTACCCCCATCAGGGAAGCTTCTAGCTTGATGCTATGAGTAGACAGAGCATGACCTTGCACACTACTGTAATATTTCTTCCGTTGGTGTGCTTAGTAAGAAGTCTCTGGAAAAAAATGGATATGGAGAAAGCAGGATGTATAATTTCTGCCTTCCTTGAATATGTCACAGTGATAAGTGGGTGATGAATGCTGACGAGCACTGACTGCTTCCTCAATCAAGCCCTGAGGGTGTGTGTGTGTGTGTGTGTGTGTGTATGTGGTTTGCAGCTGCTGTCTAGACTATACTCTCTATTACTAAACCATCAGGATGATCACAAATAATCAAGGGGAAAAAATGAAATGACATCAGATGAATCATTGTGAAAAGAAGAGAAGCGAAAGGCAAAGGAGAAAAGGAAAGATATACCCATTTGGATGCAGAGTTCTAAAGAATAGCAAGTAGAGGTAAGAAACCCTTCCTCAGTGATCAATGCAAAGATATAGAGGAAAACAATGGAATGGGAAAGACTAGAGATCTCTTTAAGAAAATTAGAGATACCAAGGGAAAATTTCATGCGAAGATGAGAACAATAAAGGACAGAAATGATATGGACCTAACAGAAGCAGAAGATATTAAGAAGAGGTGGCAAGAATACACAGAAGAACTATACAAAAAAGATCTTCACGATCCAGAATATCATGATGGTGTGATCACTAACCTAGAGCCAGACATCCTGGAATGCAAAGTCAAGTGGGCCTTAGGAAGCATCTCCACGAACAAAGCTAGTAGAGGTGATGGAATTCCAGCTGAACTATTTCAAATCCTAAAAGATGATGCTGTGAAAGTGCTGCACTCAATATGCCAGCAAATTTGGAAAACTCAACAGTGGCCACAGGACTGGAAAAGGTCAGTTTTCATTCCAATCCCAAAGAAAGGCAATGCCAAAGAATGCTCAAACTACTGCACAATTGCACTCATCTCACACCCTAGCAAAGTAATGCTCAAAATTCTTCAAGCTAGGCTTCAGCAGTACATGAACCGTGAACTTCCAGATGTTCAAGTTGGATTTATAAAAGGCAGACGAACCAGGTGTCAAATTGCCAACATCCACTGGATCATCGAAAAAGCAAGAGAGTTCCAGAAAAACATCTATTTCTGCTTTATTGACTATGCCAAAGCCTTTGACTGTGTGGATCACAACAAACTGTGGAAAATTCTTCAAGAGATGGGAATATCAGACCACCTGACCTGTCGCCTGAGAAATCTGTATGCAGGTCAGGAAGCAACAGTTAGAACTGGACAAGGAACAACAGACTGGTTCCAAATAGGAAAAGAAGTACATCAAGGCTGATATTGTCACCCTGCTTATTTAACTTATATACAGAGTACATCATGAGAAATGCTGGGCTGGAAGAAGCACAAGCTGGAATCAAGATTGCCAGAAGTATCAATAACTTCAGATATGCAGATGACACCACCTTTATGGCAGAAAATGAAGAACTAAAGAGCCTCTTGATGAAAGTGAAAGAGGAGAGTGAAAAAGTTGGCTTAAAACTCAACATTCAGAAAACGAAGATCATGGCATCTGGTCCCATCACTTCATGGCAAATAGATGGGGAAGCAATAGAAACAGGGAGAGAGTATTTTTGGGGGCTCCAAAATCACTGCAGATGGTTACTGCAGCCATGAAATTAAAAGACGCTTGCTCCTTGGAAGAAAAGTTATGACCAACCTAGATAGCGTATTAAAAAGCAGAGATATTACTTTGCCAACAAAGGTCCGTCTAGTGTAAGCTATGGTTTTTCCAATAGTCATGTATGAATGTGAGGGTTAGACTATAAAGAAAGCTGAGTGCCGAAGAATTGATGCTTTTGAACTGTGGTGTTGGAGAAGATTCTTGAGAGTCCCTTGGACTGCAAGGAGATCCAATCAGTCAATCCTAAAGGAAATCAGTCCTGAATATTTATTGGAAGGACTGATGCTGAAGCTGAAGCTCCAATACTTGGGCCACCTGATGCGAAGAACTGACTCATTTGAAAAGACCCTGATGCTGAGAAAGATTGAAGGCAGGAGGAGAAGGGAATGACAGAGGTTGAGATGGTTGGATGGCATCACTGTCTTAGTGGATATGAGTTTGAGTAAACTTCGGGAGTTGGTGATGGACAGTGAGGCCAGGTGTGCTGCAGTCCATGAGGTTACAAAGAGTCGGACATGACTGAGTGACTGAACTGAACTGAACAATATTAACCATGTGGCTTAATAAAATGCTCCTGGAACACATTTTTTCCTTAAGAATGTATTGGTGGCAATAACTACAGAGAATTTCTGATATCTCACTCAAGAACCATATGTGGACGTGGATTTATGAATTTAAGTGTAACAGTAATTCTTTTGATAGAGGGTATACAGTGTAAGGGGTTTCATTTGATGATGGCTCCTTTTTAGATCATCTACCTGTGAAGATACAAGGACCTGGATCAAACACCTGCTGCCAGGGTACTTTGGTCAGGTTCTTAATCCCCCTAAACCTTGAAACCTGACTCAAGGGCTGTTGGGAGGAGAAGGCTGCAGAGGAAGGGTGTCCCTGAAGGACACAGGCCTTGGGTTCTGACCACCAAGCTTCACTTCTCAGCACCTGAGTTACATTGGTCCAGCTGCCTACCTTTTCTGAGTTCTATTTCCTCATTTAAAAGCGAAAGTGTTCCCGCCAGGTTCCTCTGTCCATGGGATTCTCCAGGCAAGAATACTGGAGTGGGCTGCCATTCCCTTCTCCAGGGGATCTTCCTGACCCAGGGATCAAACCCTGGTCTCTGCATTGCAGGCAGATTCTTTACAGCTTGAACCACCCACCAGGGAGATCCCGTTTCTTCATTTAATGGATAACAATGTACTCCTCACAGGACTGCTGTGAGGAATCAGATGAAGATATTCCAAGTTAAACACCTGGAATATATCAGACGTTCCTCAGGTGTACAGGCTGTTCAGTCTCCTAATAAGCCTGTTGTTCAGTCGCTCAGTCGTGTCCGACTCTTTGTGACCCCATAAATTGCAGCCTGCCAGGCTACCCTGTCTTTCACTACCTCCCGCAGTTTGCTCAAACTCATGTCTGTTGAGTCCGAGATGCCTTCCAACCATCTCACCCTCTGTCATCCCCTTTTCCTACTGCCTTCAATCTTTCCCAGCATCAGCGTCTTTTCAATGAGTCAGCTCTTTGCATCAGGTGGCCCAAGTATTGGAGCTTCCGTCTGAAGAAACCCTATTCCTTCTATAAGTCTCAGATCAACCGATGCAAATCTTATTACTCAACACAATCAATAAATACTGAGTAATGAAAAACAAAGTGAAAGCACTCTGCCAGTATTCATTATTATTAATAGCAAAATTTAATAATCAAGAGCCTTTCTTTCCCACTAAAATGTTTCAAACTGGATACAACATACAAGGCAAGTCTTTTCAGATTCTGGACAATGGGCTAAACTGCCTGGTGTCAATGTCTGAATACTTAAGTCATATATTAATGCTTGGCCTTTAATTATTTCAGCTGAGTTGATAAATTCAGTCCATGTTACTCCATTGTGGCTGGACGTGGAGGACTGCCAGTGGTCTGTAATGTGTTAAAGATACTGTTAGCTCAGTTGGTAAAGAATCCACCTACAATTGAACCAGGAGACCCTGGTTCAACTCCTGGGAGAGGAAGATACACTGGAAAAGGGATAGGCTCCAGTATTCTTGGGTTTCCTTTGTGGCTCAGCTGGTAAAGAATCCGTCTGCAATGCAGGAAACCTGGGTTTGATCCCTGGGTTGGGAAGATCCCCTGGAGACAGGAAAGGCTAGCCACTCCATTATTGTGGCCTGGAGAATTCCATGAACTGTGTAGTCCATAGGGTCACAAAGAATCAGGCATGACTGAGTGACTTTCACTTTCACTTTTTTCACTAGAAGAGTAATAATAAGAAGCATAGCTAAAAAGCCAGCACAATATTAAATATTAAAGAATATTAAAAATTATTTGATACAGACAGAGGAACCAAAAACATGAAAAAAGTAGAAAACAAACCAAGAGATGGTAGGCTAACACCCAACCATATTAATAATTAGATTAAATGTTATTTTTTTTCTTGTTTTAAATTTATTTTTGACTGTGCTGGGTCATCATTGCGGTGCGTGGGCTTCTCATTGTGGTGGCTTCTCTTGCTGCAGAGCATGGACTCTAGATGCGTGGGCTTAAGTAGCTGTGGCTCCTGGGCTTAGTTGCTCTGTGGCATGTGGAATCTTCCTGGACCAGGGATCAAACCCATGTCCCCTGCGTTGGCAGGTGGATTCCTAACCACTGTACCACCAGGGAAGTCCTAAGTGTAATTACTAATCACAAACATTCCACTTAAAGACAGACTGGATGAAATGAAGATTATGATTTACACAAAGCTGCTCTACCAGATCCTCTTCACGGAGGGCTTGTTGCTCGCCTGCCCAGTGTGGTCACATCCAATCACTGGCTGAGGCAAGAGCGCAAGGACCCGACCTTTTCAGCCCAGGGTCTCATGACTCAGACAAGCCCCGTATGCACCAGAGTTTCCTGCAGGGTTGGCTGAGGCACAGTTAAGACTTCAGTGCTGTTTGACTTCTTCTGCCCCACCCTGCTTACTCACCACCCATCCCTCCCCTCATCCCACAGTTGCTGACCCCAACACTAACTCTGCACAGCAAACTCCAGCTTAGCATCTGCTTTTGGAGAATCTAACCTATGACAAAAATCCAATTATATGCTGTCCATGAGAGGTGGACTTTAAATATAAAGACAAATAGATCAAATAAAAGGTCAAGTGAAAGGAACCATTGTGAAAAGGCCACATGCTGTAGGATTCCCACTTCTGGCAAAGACAAAACTGTGATGACAGTAAAAAGATCAGTAGTTGCAGGAGTGGGTGCAGAGGGAGGGGTGAATTGGTTGTACACAGAAGAGTTTTAAGGCAGTGAAAATACTCTGGTACCATAGTGATGGGTACATGTCATTATACATTTGTCCAAGGCCATAGAATGCATAACACCAAGAGTGAACCCTTATGTAAACTATGGACCCTTGGTGATAATTATGTTTCAATATAGGTTTGTCAGTTGTAACACATGTACCATCTGATGGGAGATGTTCACAGGCGTGGGAAAGCCATGCACGTGTGGGAGCAGGGGATTTATGGGAAATCCATACCCCCCTCCTATACCTATAGACTTCCCTATACCTATAGACTTCCCTGATAGCTCAGTTGGTAAAGAATCCGTCTGCAATGCCGCAGACCCCGGTTTGATTCATGGGTGGGGAAGATCTGCTGGAGAAGGGATAGGCTACCCACTCCAGTAAACTTGGGCTTCCCGTGTGGCTCTGCTGGTAAAGAATGTGTGGCTCTGCAATGTGGGAGACCTGGGTTCAATCCCTGGGTTGGGAAGATCTGGAGAAGAGAAAGACTACCCACTCCAGTATTCTGACCTGGAGAATTCCATGGACTGTATAGTCCATGGGGTCACAGAGTTGGACACGACTGAACGACTTTCACTTCATACCCTCCTCAGTTTTGCTGGGACCTAAAACTGCCCAAAATAATTGTCTTAATAAAAAAAAAAGAAAGAAAAACAGGTCACATGGTTTATTTAATCAATTAACAAACACAAGGCAAGAAAAAGCAGAGAAAAGAGCCATAGGGTATTCGGCACACTTTGGAGAGCAGGCAGGCAGGTAGAAGAGCTGAATCCTGGGCTCTGCTGTGTTCCTCTGTCCTGCTGTCCATCTGCCTCATCTGCTGGCCCCGTTGATGATGTGGTTACGAGGACAAGAGTTGAGGTTTGAGCCAGGGGGCTCACTGGAGTGATGTAGCTGTGGTAAAACGTGGCCACAGCTGTTGATTGTTATTTGCTTGTTCAACAGGCTTGGGTTTTGTTTCTCTTGAGGCCAAAATGAATGTCACCAATGATGGTGAATATTGAGTGCCCATGAATATGTACTGTAACCTGAATATTTTGAGCTTCTTATATATTTAGTACCATACATGCCTCATAAATGTTAATTAATCCTGAATATTTAGTACCTCCAGGTATCTAGTGTATCATGAATATTTAGAATCTGGATGCTGCATAAATATTAGGTATTTTTGCTCCTTCTACCCTTTTTATCTATGTTTAGCACACACATGCTCTACTTTGTAAATCTTATCTTTGCTTAACACATTTTACAAATGTTAACATTTTGTGAATTGCTTATTTGCACGAAGATTTTGCTTATGAAGTTATCTGTACTTAAAACACTTAAAAGTTTTTGCCAGTGTTTTACAAACTACAGACATTTTCATCTTTTATAATAAAATTGAATATTTTCAAGATAAATGTACGTTACATGTGCAAGGCCTCTACAGTGAAATTATAAAGCATTGCTGGGAGTAATTTAAACAGGCTGACATAAACAAAGAGATACACCATGTTCATTTTTTTGAAAATTCATTATTGATGAGATATCAAATCTCTCCACATCGATTCATAGATTCAACACAGTTTCAATTTTTAAAAATTCCAGGAGGCTTTCTTTGGCGAGTGAGGTGAGTAGAAATTCACAAATTGATTTTAAAATCTACATGGGGATGCAAAATGATTTTTGAGAAAGGAAAACAAAATTGAAGGACCTAAACTACTTGGTTTCAGGACTTCCTTCAAGACAGTGAGCTGTTGGATACACGTGTAGAATAGAGCACAGAAAGAGCGCACTGATTTTCAACAAGAGTTTCAAAGTAATTCAGTGGGGATAAGATAATATTCTCAACAGTTGAAGGTGGTGTAACTGGATGAAAAAATGCACTGTAACCTATACCTCACACTATGTGTAAAAATTGATTTGTTGCCAAAGGGGTGGGGGTGTGCAGGATGGGGAAGGGATGGAGTGGGAGCTTGGGTGTAGCAGATGCAAGCTATTATAAAATGGATACACAGCGAAGTCCTACTCTATAGCACAGGGAGCTACATTCAACATTCTGTAATAAATCATAATGGAAAAGAATATGAAGAATACTATATATATCCATACATTCACACATATATACATATATAATTACAGCAAAGTGATTGTGTATATGAATCACTTTGCTGTACCCCAGAAACTAGTACAACACTGTAAATCAACCACGTGTACATGCACGCTCACTAGTGTCTGACTCTTCGAGACCCCATGGATTGTAGCCCACCAAGTTCCTCTGTCTATGGGATTTCCCAAGCAAGAATACTGGAGCGGGTTGCCATGCCCTTCTGCAGGGGATCTCCCTGACTCAAGGATGGAAACTGTATCTCCTGTGTCTCCTGCATTGGCAGGCAGATTCTTTACCTGCTGAGCCATTGGGGAAATCCCCCCAAACTATACTTTGATAAAGAATTGGAAAAACTAATTTGACATGTATCATTACCCTAAAGGTAGATGATAAAAAGCAGAAAAAAGTAGGAAAAAATATTCGTTGTGGTAGACAAATATTTCTTAGACACAAAATGCACATGAAACTTGCTAGTCCTCTTGTTTTTTCCTTATCCCAAAAAGCCAGGGATCACCCTTGACTCATCCACTCCCCCAGAGATGGTCCCCCAGAGGGGTTGCTGGCCTCCATCAGAGCTCCATAAGGACTGGGCATGCCTGTGCTCATGGAGGGTCCAGGGGGCAGGTGGGGCATGGAGCCCCTGGTCCACTGGCTTATGCAGCTGTAGCTATGAGTAGGTACAAGCATGGACCTCACTACCTGTTTATTTCAGGAGAGATCCTGAGATTCATAACAAAGGAATTACACAGGAAAAGAAATATGGTAACCAGGAAAATAATTTAGTTTCAGTAAAAGGTTAACAGCTCATTCTTAGCTTTTTGGAGATGAGAATAAATAGGATGAAGGGGAGAAAATTGCCCTAATAGGGGAAGTGGTTAATTCAATTTCCCTCTTATTGCCTCGTAGACATGGTTCATGGATTTCCAAACTAATCCAGGAAAAAAAAATAGGTTGTCTTCTTAGGGAAATATCATCTTGCCTTAGTCCATTCATCACTTGAAGGCAACAGAGTGAAACCACGTCTGCCTAAGCATCAAAGAGAGTTAGAGAGACTGCAGTTACAGAAAAAAAACTGTGAGTGTTTATAACCATGGTGTGAAGGAAGTCCATCTGGTCAAGAATGGACATGAAGAACAACTTGAGACACACATGGGATGCTTATGAAAGACAAAAGAACGGTGCAGAAGGAAGCCTGAGAGAGAATGAGTTAGAGCTCAGAGAAACAAAGCATGAATATTGCAAAAACTGTCTCCATAAGGAATTTTCAAATCACTGAACACAGATAGATAAAAAGTAGCATGTCTTCACAAGAGTGGTTTTCAAGGGCTTATTTCAGATGATAAAGCAATGCAATCATGCAACTACAGCAATGCGATGGTTCCTTTGCATTTGTTTGAGAAAAAGGACAGAGAATGAAGATGGACCTCAGATCAAAACCTTACTGTTTTCCAGCATCTATGAAAACAGAACTAAGCAATGTTCAGAGATAACAAAGCCACTGATGCGAAAGGAAGCACATTGTCCTGTTTCCATTTTCTTCTGACTGTGGGTCTGAGAGCAAAGAATTGGTGAGTTCTTTACAGATAGGGCTAGGTATGAAACTAAATGTTGGCTCATGAATTTTAGTTCTGGCCTTGTTACTGGAGAGGTCCTTGATCTTGGATAAACATTCTGCTCGGTGTCTCATTGTTTTAAGCCTACCTGTTGAGATTGTTTGCTTTCTTCTGCAAGCATTTCTGAGGCCCCCATTGTGTGCTGGCTGCATGGTGCCTGTACTGATGGGAGAGGCTGTTTTAGTTCTCATTCCTCACTTAGAAGACAGTGTAAACTGAGACTCAGAGAGGTGAATACATCAGTTAACATGTGTCAGCCGGCACAGAGCTGGGGTGAGAGTCTGGTGCCTGCTGCCTGGCAGCCCTGCCCTACTGTGGGCTGCAGTGAAGGCTAAGTGCAGGGTGCTTCCTGAGAAACGGAGAGTTCCAGTTAATGTGGAGGGAACGTTCCTTTACTTCATCTGGTAGGAAAATATTATCAGGCTTGGGGGAGTGGTGGGATGAACTGGGAGATTGGGATTGACACATACACACGTTGATACCATTTATAACATAGATAATTAATGAGAACCTACTGTATAGTTCAGGCTTCCCAATATAATGGAATATTACTCACCTCTAAAGAGGAACAAAACTGGGTCACTTGTAGATACATGGGTGTGCGGCTTCCCAGGTAGTGCTAGTGGTAAAGAATCTGTCTGCCAGTTCAGGAGACATAGGAGACATGGGTTGGATCCCTGAGTCAGGAAGATACCCTGGAGGAAGAAATGGCAACCCTCTCCAGTATTCTTGCCTGGAGAATAGCATAGACAGAGGAGCCTGGCAGGCTATCGTCCGTAGGGTCACAAAGAGTTGGGCACGATTGAAGTGACTGAGCACGCATTATTTGTAACTATATGCACATCTGTATGTGGATTTGTTTCTCGACTCTCTTTTCTATTCCAATTGCCTCATTTATCTACAATACCAGTCCTGTTCTGTTAATTATTATAGCTTTATAACATACTAAAACTTTTTGGAAGACTAGATTTCCCTATTCTTGTTTTTAGAGGAGTTTTCCCCATTGTTTTTGTTTGTTCATTCTGCAGTTACTTCTTAAAACTTAATTTTATACCAGCGACATTGATGTGTATACATTAAACTAATTGATAACTTCACTTTGGGCTTCTGGACCCAAAGACCTGTGAACTGCCTTCAGACTGTAACCTGATGGTAGGTAGAAATGATGCTGTGCTTTGTACTGTCTGGTGCAGAGCACAGAGCAGTTAACCAAAGAAGGAGAAATTAGAAGGAGAGATACAGAGTTAGAGGGTAACCTACAATTGCCAGAGATTCAAGAATATTAGGTGTGGAAGTTGGCTTAAAGCTCAACATTCAGAAAACTAAGATCATGGCATCTGGTCTCATCACCTCATGGGAAATATATGGGGAAACAGTGGAAACAGTGTCAGACTTTATTTTTTTGGGCTCCAAAATCACTGCTGATGGTGATTGCAGCCACGAAATAAAAAGACGCTTATTCCTTGGAAGGAAGGTTATGACCAACCGAGATAGCATATTGAAAAGCAGAGACATTACTCTGCCAACAAAGGTCCGTCTAGTCAAGGCTATGGTTTTTCCAGTGGTCATATATGGATGTGAGAGTTGGACGGTGAAGAAAGCTGAGCACTGAAGAATTGATGCTTTTGAACTGTGGTGTTGGAGAAGACTCTTGAGAGTCCCTTGGACTGCAAGGAGATCCAACCAGTCCATCCTAAAGGAGATCAGTCCTGGGTGTTCATTGGAAGGACTGATGTTGAAGCTGAAACTCCAATACTTTGGCCACCTCATGTGAAGAGTTGACTCATTGGAAAAGACTCTAATGCTGGGAAGGATTGGGGGCAGGAGGAGAAAGGGATGACAGAGGATGAGATGGCTGGATGGCATCACCGACTCGATGGACATGGGTTTGGGTAGACTCCGGGAGTTGGTGATGGACAGGGAGGGCTGGCATGCTGCGATTCATGAGCAACTGAAGTGGAAAAAAAGTGAAAATCGCTCAGTCGTGTCCGACTCTTTGCGACCCCATGGACTATAGCCTGCCAGGCTCCTCTGTCCATGCAATTCTCCAGGCAAGAATACTGGAGTGGGTAGCCTTTCCTTTCTCCAGGGGATCTTCCCAACCCAGGAATTGAACCCAGGTCTCAGGCATTGCAGGTGGATTCTTAACCATCTGAGCCACCAGGGAAGCCTAGTCATACTGGAGTGAGTAGCCTATCCCTTCTCCAGTGGATCTTCCTGACCCAGGAATCGAAACGGGGTCTCCTGCATTGCAAGCTTCATAGATGAGGCAACTGTTTTTGTTTGTTTGTTTGTTTGTTTTTTAATTTAAGTGACTTGGCTAAGATCATACAATTAGTTGGTGGCAAAATCCAGGCTAGGGTGGCCCAGGATACCATCAGTCTACTGAATATTCTTTCTGCTTATCCCTTCTAGAATCATAAGCAGAGGATTAAAAATTTTTTTTTATTGTGGTAAAAGTCACATAATACAAAACTATCTTAATCGTGTTTAACTGTGTGTTCAGTGGCACTAACTACATTCACATTGTTGTGTAACTCTCACCATCATCCAGCTCCCGAACTTTTCACCTTCCTAAACTGAAACTCTGTCCCCATTACACACTAACTCCCCATTCCCCCTCCCCAACTTGTCACTGCAACCCCTAGCCCATGGCATCTACCAGTGAACTTTCTGAATCTATGAATTTGATTATTCTAGGTACCTGCTGTAAGTGGAATCAAAAAGTTCTGCACCTAGTATGTTTTTTTGTTTGTCTTGAATGTGCTTAGTTGCATCCAACTCTCTGTTGTTCCCATGGACTGTAGCCTGCCAGGCTCCTCTGTCCATAGGATTTTCTAGGCAAGAATACTGGAATGGGTTACCATTTCCTCCTCCAGAGCATCTTCCTGACCCAGGGATCGAACCTGCATCTCCTGCATTGGCAGGCAAATTCTTTACCACTGAGCCACGTGGGTACCTGGTTCAAGTGGAATACAAAAGTATTTGTCTACATGTAATGTGTATTCCAATGTATTTTTTAAGGTTAACTTAATATATGTCCTACAAACAGATCGTACCTTCTTTCCCTGCCCTGAGCTATAAGAGGGTTTTTGTTTTTGAAATGAAAGTGTGGGCGACTTCAGTTCTTCCTAGTCCCTGCCTTTTAAACTTTCCACGGAAGGTACACATGAAAAGAAAATGTACTAGTTCCGAAAAGTCCACGATATTGCCATTTATAGACTGCTTAGTTGAGTTAGCAAGAGTTGAAGCATAGAATTGAGACTGTAGAATGTTTTTCTCTTTGCCCACATTAGTAAGGGTACTGCATACTTTTGATATGAAGGGAACACATCTTTACTGCTGCTTTTCATTTTCCTGTTGATAAAATACCCTAAGCCATCTGGAGAGAGCTGGAGTTTGGCTTCATTTCTGTTTAGTAGCAATCTGGGCAGTGAGGGGAGGGGAGTGAAACACCACCCCTGGAGTAATTGTGTCCCCAGCCAGCCGCTGCCAGGTCTAGAGATAGCTTGATATTTTCCCCTGCAGTGGTGGAGCTGGAGTTTGCAAATATTTGCTTGGGGAGAAGACCTCTCAAATGCATACTCACTTTACAGGAAAAAAAATTTGAATGATGTCTTCAGACAGCTCACAGGAAGCAGGTACTTTCTAAATTAACATTGACAAAGTGTGATTCCGTGTGCAGTTCATCTTCCTTGGTTTATCTTCTAGGGTTAAATGTGGATAAGAAGGTTGATCTCTACATGTCATGTCATGCCGATGACTTGGGTGCTATATATTTGTGTTAATTATTTTCTATTTATATGAAAAGCAGTTTAAAATGTGCTAAGATGTAGACTGGATGCATCCAGCTTTCCCTTGTCTGAGCTGTTTTTTTTTTTTTTCTAATGTCCCATTTTCCAATAATACATCTTATTCCAGGAAGAAACGGAGACTCTTGGCCGGAATTAAGAATATTGGATATTAACAGTCTGTGGGTTGCACGTGGCTATTTATAAAATGCTCTATTTTTGCCATCTGTTCATATTCCCTGGTCTCTTTATGTCCTTCTTTTCCTAAAAATGTTAGCTATGGCTTCTAAATTAATTTCCAAGTCTTTTTTTGGAGTCTAGGATTCCTTTTTAATATTTGATATTATTCAATATTATTCAGAATTTTTCTAATGAAATGTCCTTCATTCTGCTCAACCCCAGATTTTGTATGGTGTTTTTGTCCTTCCTTCTGCTCAGAAAGTTGTGCAGCATCCTCTCTTTGTGTCCCTTAGGCCCAGGGTGGACGGGAGACTCTGGAGGGCACAAGAGGTCCCTCGCACAGCTGGTGAGCCCTGAGGACAGGTAGTCCTCCTGTTCCTGGCCCCAGCTTGGGCCTCACTGCTTCTTGCTGCAGCCAAATGCTGCTCCTCAGAATAGCTTCTTTCATCAGACCTGAATCCATTTTTAAATCACTGCATTTTATTTTTTTAGTTTTTATTTTATATTGGAGTATAGTTGATTAACAGTGTTGTGTTAGTTTCAGATGTACAGCAGAGTGATTCAGTTATACATATACACAGTGCTATTCTTTTTCAAATTCGTTTCCCATTTAGGTTATTAGAGTATTGAGCAGAGTTCCCTGTGCTATGCAATGTGTCCTTGTTGATTGTTGTTGTTGAGCCACTAAGTTGTGTCTGACTCTGTTCGACCCCATGGACTGCATGCAGCATGCCAGGCTTCCCTGTCCTTCACTGTATCTTGGAGTTTGCTCAGACTCATGTCCATTGAGTTGGTGATGCCATCCAAACGCTCATCCTCTGTCATCCCCTTCTCCTCTTGCCTTCAGTCTTTCCCAGCAAGTGTATATGTTAATCCCAAACTCCCAATCTATCCCTCTTCCCAACCCTCCCTGCTTCTGGTAACCATAAATTTGTTCTCTAAGTCTGTGTGTCTGTTTACGTTTTTTTAAATAAGTTCATTTGTATCATTTTTTTTTTTTTTTAGATTTCACATATAAGCAATATCCGGAGAAGGCAATGGCACCCCACTCCAGTACTCTTGCCTGGAAAATCCCATGGACGGAGGAGCCTGGTAGGCTGTAGTCCATGGGGTCACTGAGTCGGACACGACTGAGCGACTTCACTTTCACTTTTCACTTTCATGCATTGGAGAAGGAAATGGCAACCCACTCCAGTGTTACTGCCTGGAGAATCCCAGGGATGGCGGAGCCTGGTGGGCTGCTGTCTATGGGGTCGCACAGAGTCGGACACGACTGAAGCGACTTAGTAGTAGTAGTGTAGTAGTAGTATAAGCAATATCATATGTTATTTGTCTTGGTCTGACTTACTTCACTTAGTACGACAATCTGTAGGTCCAGCCATGTTGTTGCAAATGACTGAGTAACATTCCATTGTATATAAGTACCACATTTTCTTTATCCTTCCTCTGTTGATGGACATACAGATTGCTTCCGTGTCTTGGCTATTGTTAACAGCCCTGCAGTGAACTCTGGGGTGCATGTGTGCTTTCGAATCATGTCTTTCTCCATGTATACACCTAGGAATGGGATTGCTGGGTAATATGGAAGCTCTACTTTCAGTTTCTTAAGGAACCTCTGTGCTATTCTTCAAAATGACTGCACCAATTACCATTCCAACCAACAATATTGGGCTTCCCTGGTGGCTCAGACGTCAAAGAATCTGCCTGCAATGTGGGAGACCAGGGTTTGATCCCTGGGTTCAAGAGATCCCCTGGAGGAGGACATGCCAACCCACTCCAGTATTCTTGCCTGGAGAATCCCCATGGACAGAGGAGCTGGGAGGGCTACAGTCTATGGGGTCGCAAAGAATCAGACATGCCTGAGCAACTAAGCACAGCACACAGCACCAACAATATAAAAGGCTTCCTTTCCCTCCACACCCTCTCCAGCATTCATTGTCTGTGACTTTAAAACACAGATCTTAGATGACCATGATTTTCTTAGAAATTTCAAATTTAGTCTCCCCTTTTTGTGGATGTGGAAACTGAAACTCAGAGCAGCAAGTGGCTTGCAGAAGGGTCCATGAGTGTTGGTAGAGGAGAATAATTTCATTAGTAGAGTGTTACCCATGTTTATGACAGATTTAGAACACATAAGTAAGAAGCAAAATTAACAAATCCTACAAATGAAATAGTACTGTCAAACCCACAAACCCTTTTGAGCTCTCATGACAACCTTGTATACCAGTTAGCTGGGGGTGTCACAACAGAATGCTGCAGACCGGGTGCCTTTAACAACAGAGCTTTATAATCTCACAGTCCTAGAGGCTAGAGGTCCAGCATGAAGGTGTGGGCAGAGCTGGTTCCTCCTGAGGTCTTTCTCCTTGGCCTGAAGATGGCCATCTTCTTCCTGTGTCCTCATATGGCCTCTCCGCTGTGTGCTTTTCCCTGGTGTCCCTCATATGTCCAAATTTCTTCTTTTTATTTTATAAGGACACCAGTCAGATTGGATTCAGGGCACACCTACATTTAAATTAATTAATTTGGCCGCATCGGGTCTTAGTTGTAGCACACAGGATCTTTCATTGCAGTGCATGGACTCTCTAGGCTCAGTAGTTGTGGAACACAGGCTTAGTTGTTCCAAGGCATGTGGGATCTTCCTGGAGCAGGGCTCAAACCTGAGTCCCTTGCATGGCAGGGCAGATTCTTAACCACTGAACCTTCCTGGGGCCCACCTTAATGGCTCATTTTGACTTAATGATCTCTTAAAAGGTCCTGTTCCAAGTATAGTAACAGGCTGAGTAAGTCAAGGCTGTATTTTATCACTCTGCTTATTTAACTTATATACAGAGTATATCATGTGAAATGCCCAGCTGGCTGGATGAAGCACAAGCTAGAATCAAGATTGCCGGGAGAAATATCAATAACTTCACATATGCAGATGACATCACCTTTATGGCAGAAAGAGAAGAGGAACTAAAGAGCCTCTTGATGAAAGTGAAAGAGGAGAGTGAAAAAGCTGGCTTAAAACTGAACAATTCATAAAACTAAGATCATGGCATCTGGCCCCATCACTTCATGGCAAATAGAAGGGGAAGCAATGGAAACAGTGACAGACTTTTTATTTTGGGCTCCAAAATCACTGCAGATGGTGACTGGAGTCATGAAATTAAAAGACGCTCCTTGGAAGAAAAGCTATGACCAACCTAGATAGCATATTAAAAAGCAGAGACGTTACTTTGCCAACAAAGGCCTGTCTAGTTAAAGCTGTGGTTTTTCCAGTAGTTATGTATGGATGTGAGAACTGGACCATAAAGAAAGCTGAGCACTGAAGAATTGATGCTTTTGAACTGTGGTGTTGAAGAAGACTCTTGAGAGTCGCTTAGATTGCAAGGAGATCAAACCAGTCAATCCTAAAGAAAATCAGTCCTGAATATTCATTGAAAGGACTGATGCTAAAGCTGAAATTCCAACACTTTGGCCACGTGATGCAAAGAACCGACTCACTGGAAAAGACCCTCATGCTGGGAAAGATTGAAGGCAGGAGGAGAGGGGACGACAGAGGATGAGATGATTGGATGGCATCACCAACTCGATGGACATGAGTTTGAGCAAGGTCCAGGAGCTGTTGATGTACAGGGAAGCCTGGTGTGCTGCAGTCCATGGGGTTGCACAGAGTTGAACATGACTGAGCGACTGAACTGAACTGAACTGAGGTGCCTGAGATTAAGGTTTCAACACATGAATTTTGAGGGGAACAGTTTATCCCAAAACAACATGTGAGGTCAGGATTATTAATATCCCCATTAACTGATGATGGAAGAATAACACAGAGATGTTAAATGACTTGCCCAAGGTTGCTCAGCAAATAAATAAATGGTAGAGCCAGGTTCCCTGGTGGCTCAGACTATAAAGAATCTGCCTGCAATGCAGGAGACCTGGGTTTCATCCCTGAGTCAGGAAGATCTCCTGGAGAAGGAAATGGCAACCCACTCCAGTATTCTTGCCTGGAGAATTCCATGGTCAGAGGAGCCTGAAGGGCTACAGTCCACAGGATCACAAAGAGTGGGATACGACTGAGTGACTCACATACACACACACACAGGATGTGAACACACTCCAGCCTCAGAAAATCTGCTGAGAAAGTTGCTTGGAGCTCAGAGTCCTGCTTAGAAATGTTTCATAATGACACTATTATAATGTTAAAAATCTTCCTTGAATAATTTGCACTAAATAAAGATTTTTTTTTATTATTATTAGAAAGGGCAGTTTTTGTTCATTTGCCATGACTTTTTCAGGTCCATTTGATAGAATTTTGCTATAGTCTATGTATTATAAGAAATGGAAATGCTTCTGTAATAGTCCTACAATCTGGAGGAAATTTCCCAAGGAAATTCAATAACACAACCAAAGAGGTGAACATCTAGGAAAGAATGATTTTCTATCTTGGAAGTTGTAAGTTCATCATCATTTCTGGTCATCCTGTGGTCTAATGTAGCAGTAAGCCTGTCAACTCTCTTCTTAATTGTAACTTTAACACATTGAGGACAAAAATAGCTGTCCTCACTTCCATAGATCTTCTAAGGGAAAAATGAGCTGCCCAGGCTCTGCTGTTATAAAATTTTCATGGTCCCTGTCAGCACCAGTGAAACACTCAGAAGGAAGAACCCAGGTCTTTTTCTCAGTGAAAGGAGGGTCTGAAATTTAACTTCTGCTTAACTCTTGTGTTTGGAACAAGATGAAATCGTGTGCACGAATTTACACAGCAACAGCAGAAAGTTCATATAATATTAAAGTATTTTTCAGTCTTAAATATCAAATCTCTCAGTGAATCAATAAGCAAATGCATTTATCTGTGCATTAAAATTTTAATCCCTTTACCTCCCAACTTCAACCACTAACTGCAACATCACAAAATAAAATGTGAGCCTTTGTTATGGGAAAACCCCATGACAGTAGAACAGATGCTAAGAGACTCAGTAATAACTGTGTTTCTAAAATAAAGCTGAGCATGAGTAAATGCAGTGTCTGTCTCAGTGTTAATGACTAAGATCTAGAACAATTAGTTGTAATCTCTTTTTCTCTGTGGCTCTCAGTGGTTGGCTTCTGGTTCTTTGAAAGCCGCCTCAGTACCTTCAAACAGACACTATCGCATAACCTTAAGGAGAAAAGAGTCAAATTTCTGATTTGTTTATGAGGAATTTTAGATCCAGACAAGTGTCATCTGTTTAAATCATGAAGCTGATGCTATATGCTGGAGCCAGGACTAAAATCCAGGTCTCCAGACTCCTTGTCAACCTTATAGCCACCCTTGTCTTTATGGAAAGATGATACTGGAAAACTTTCCCCGACATTGAGAACCTTATAGGGTCTTTGTTGTTGTTGTTCAGTCGCCAAGTCGTGTCCACCTCTTTGCGACCCCACGGACTACAGCACGTCAGGCTTCCCTGTCCTTCACTATCTCCTGGAGTTTACTCAAATTCATGGCCATTGAGTTGATGCCATTCAACCATCTCATCCTCTGTCGTCCCCCTTTTCTCCTGTCCTCAATCTTTCCCAGCATCAGGGTCTTTTCCAAAGAGTTGGCTCTTCTTTTCAAATCAGATGGCCAAAGTATTGGAGCTTCAGCTTCAGCATCAATCCTTCCAGTGAATATTCAGGGTTGATTTCCTTTAGGACTGACTGGTTTGATCTCTTTGCTGTCCAAGGGACTCTCAAGAGTCTTCTTTAGCACCATGACTCGAAAGCATCAATTCTTTGGCACTCAGCCTTTTTAACCTTAGAGAAATTATGATCCTTTTACTAAGGACAGTTTTATTAAAGGTAATGATATCATTGGCTTCCCTGGTGACTTAGCAATAAAGAACCCGCCTGACATTGCAGGAGATCCGGGTTCAATCCCTGGGTCAGGAAGATCCCCTGGAGGAGAAAATAGAAACTTACTCTCCAGTAATCTTGCCTGGAACATTCCATAGACAGAGGAGCCTAGTGGTCTACACTCCATGAGGTCTCAAAGAGTTGGACATGACTTAACTACTAAACAATAACAATAGTTATCTCATCTAGGTATTTTTATTAAACCCAAATATATTTTCCCTTGTTTCTAAAACCACATTCACTATAATAGTTACACAGCTAAACCAGGTGCAGCTTTTAGACCCTATGCCATAATTAAGTATGGGAAGCAATCTGAAAAATCCCAAAGCATGCAGGCTTTACTGCAGCTGCAAACTTGTAAATCTAGTGAGTGAATACTTACAAACAATTGCAGCTGATTAGTGAGAAATGCCAGCACACTTCTTCCCAAAAAGAATTTGAAGAGCAAACACATACCTGCCTGTGTAGAAACTTCTACAGAAAAGAAGTCATTTTTTATGTTCGGAAAATGATGTCTTTAGGGATACAAAAACCTCAGGTAGGTTGGGGTTCTCCAGAGAACAGGATAACTTTACAAAAATGAGCTCCAGACACAAAACACTGCAGTGTACCGGTAATTTGGGGTTGACGTGATGGTCTTGTGGTTGGGCTGTAAATCCCAATTGCAGGATTGCAGAGACCAGGGCAAGCCTTTAGACTTTCTCCTGAAGTCTGCACAGACTGAGATGCTTGGTGAGAATGGATAAGCCTTGCCAGTGAGGCTCCTCGGCTCCCTGGTGAGATGGACTCATGTGCAGTTATGCGCCGTCATTCAAATTATTTGAATTCAGAAGAAAAGTCATGGGAGGGCTGAGGAAGTGTTTGCATAGGTGGAGCCTGTCCTGAAGGAGAAATCTGAAGTGTTCAACCAGGCAGAGCAGAGATATTGAAAGAAGAGTGAAGGTCTCCCCAGGAATGAGCACATTAAGTCACCAATGTGTCAGAGGGCAGACCCCGGTCAGGTCAGGAGTCCTGGGAGGAGAATATATGAACAAGAAGTGGACAAGAAGGCTGACCATGGCCAGCTGACAGGTCATAGTGCATTAGTGGGCCAGCACCCCCAAATGATTCTGTTCGGGATGTTTTTACTCTGGTTTCAAGGCTTCACTGCCTTCTGGTTGAGCATCTGTCCTTTCTAGCTGTAAATTTGGAGCCTGTCAGTCATCTTACCAAGAGTTGTTCAGACATCTCGAACCAAAGTTGTGCCCAAAGTAGAAAATTAGTTACCACTGTGCTTTGTACCTCACGGGATGTAGTGCTTAGTCTTCTGCAGAATGTACCTCCTTTCAAGTCAAGGAGATACATTGTCTTGGAGCTCTTGGCTTAGTCTTGGAACGTTGAGCAAGGAAACCAGTCCTCTAATTCCTTCCCCTTCTCCAGTGGGGCACATAGCACATAATCTAATCAGAACCAAGCAGCAGAGTATGGTACATTCAAGGAAAAGCTTCTTTTTGTTGGGACAAGTGATACCACCGGGGGCACCTTCTGTGACACCTCTGTGTTTAGAAATGTGTTAGACATCAGCTGTTGGCATGTTTCTGTCTCCATCTAACGCAACATTAGTGTTGGTGTGTGAGCTTCTAGCAGTGCAGTAACTTTTTATTTATATCTGTGGTTTTCATACCATGCAATGGTGGAGGGTTTAGGAGCATGAGGCAAGTTTTTGGCATCTGAATAGAATTTTCTTTGATTGAAAAGTTCCAAGGGAAAAAAAAGAAAGGAAAATACTGCTTTAAATCAACCAAAGCCTATAACCAAGCACATTATTGGCAATTAAGCAAGCAGAGTTTTTGGAAAGGGAAGGGATCCTGGTCTATAAATAAGAACCATCAGCAATAAATTAATGTCAATGCTAAATTAAGAATAAATGGCTTTATTCTTAAAGTTTAAAACCTTACTGAACTACTCAAAGCCAATTCTTTTCCATCTGTCAAAATCCTACCCTTTTTCTTGTTTGTTTGTTTTGGTTTAAAACAACACAAATTTATTTTCTTACAGTTCAGGAGTTAGAAGTTGAAAATGGGTTGGCAAGTTCCTTTGCGACTGGTCCTTCTGGAAGCTTCTTTAAAAAAATTCATTAATTTTTATTGGAGTATAGTTGCTTCACAATATTGTGTTAGCTTTTATATTTATTGTTGAAATTTATGTAGTTTTAATGTTGAGCTTTAACACTTTCTTAATTGGTGGCTGCCTTGTTATACATATACATATGTGCTTCCATATGGTAAAGAATCCAGCTGCAATGCATGAGACCTGAGTTGGATCCCTTGATGGGGAAGATTGCCTGGAGAAAGGAATGGCTACCCACTCCAGTATTCTTGAATGGGAAATCCTGTGGACAGAGGAGCCTGTGGACATATACATACATCCCTCCCTTTTGGACTTCCTTCTCATTCAGGTCACCACAACGCACTAAGTAGAGTTCCTGGGCTATACAGTAAGTTCTTGTCAATTGTCTATTTTATACATAGAATCCTACTCTTTTTAAAAGATAATTTTTACACCTAAGTCCTCGTTGCAACTTTTCTCTTCCAACAGAGCATCCCAGATCCTCAAGACATTAATCTCTTCCTTCCCAGTCCTTCTGAAGCCTTTGTTAATATCTGCATTGCTTGCAGGTCACAGTGAGCCCTGCATTCAGCTTTCAGAGTCTGTGTTTCTCTTTCCCAGGACTCTGACCCTCCTGCAGGGCTCTTGTTCATCTGCACAGCCCTCCTTGCACCTGTGTAAGGATGGAAATTAGTAGAGAGAAAATCTTAAATAAATGTGTGTTCCCCTGAATTCTCAAAAGTCATAATTTTCACATTATTTCAGAACTTTTCATTATTGTTATATCTGTTACGGTGATCTGTGATCAATGATTTTGATGTTACTATTGTAATTGTTTTGGATGCCAGTGCTCCCATTGGTTGTTGACATTGTTTAGTCACTCAATCATGTCTGACTCTTTGTGACCCCATGGACGGTAGCCTGCCAGGCTCCTCCGTCCATGGGATTTCACAGGCAAGAATACTGGAGTAGGTTGCTGTTTCCTTCTCCAGAGCATCTTCCTGATCCAGGGATCAAACCTGTGTCTCCTGCATTGGCAGGTGGATTCTTTACTACTGAGCCACCTCGGAAGACTAGTGCTCCCACAAAACATGGCAAATTTAATTGATAAATGTTATGTGTGTTCTAACTGCTCCACTCATGGGCCACTCTTCCATCTCCATACATGTCCTCTGGCCTCCTTACTCTCTGAGGCACAAAAATATTGAAATCAGGCCAGATGAGAGGAAGAGTCCCATTATAACATTGCATGCCTAGAAAAGTCTTTCATGAAAGGAGAAATTGACTGATGGGGCAAAGTCCATTATTGTCTTATTTTAAGAAATTGCCATAGCCACCCCAGCCTTCAGCAACTACCACCCTGATCCATCAGCAGCAGTCCACATTGAGGCAAGATGCTCCACCAGGAAAAAGATTAGGACTCAGTGAAGGCTCAGAATGATGGTTACTGTTCTTTTAGCAATAAAGTATTTTTTATATAATTGTTATTTATCTATTTGTTTATTTTTGGCTGAACTGTATCTTCATTGCTATGTGGGCTTTTCTCTAGTTGCGGTCAGCAGGGGCTACTCTCTAGTAGTGGTGCTCAGGCTTCTCATTGCAGTGGCTTCTCTTGTTGCAGAGCAGGGGCTCTAGGGCACCCAGGCTTTAGTGGTTGTGGCTCCTGGGATCTAGAGCACAGGCTCAATAGTTGTGGTGCATGGGCTTTGTTTCTCTGTGTGTGGGATCTTCCTGGATCAGGATGGAACCCGCACCTCAAATATTGGCAGGCAGAGTCTTTACCACTGAGCCACCAGGGAAGCTCAATGAAGTATTTTTTAATTAAGATATGTGTGTTGATTTTTAGACATAATGTGATACACTCTTCATAGAGCATGATATAATGTAAACACAACCTTCATACGCATTAGGAAGTTAAAAATTCATGTGACTCAATTTCTTTTGGTATTTGCTTCATGGAGGTGGACTGGAAAGAACCCACAATTTCTCCGAGGTGTGCCTGAATGTATATAGAATTCCCCATCACTTTTCCCTAAAGTAAGCTCTTAGGGAAAAGCCTAGGAAAATGGAAGCATGCGAATACAGGAAGTTTCATCTTCCTTTCAAAGCCCAGAGGCACACAGGAAGTAGAGACGCTGAGCGAGTGAGAAGAGAGCCTCTGTGTGCATCCTTGCCTGTGCCTCTTGTGTCCATCCTTGTCTGGATCCCTCTGTGTGCATCCTTGTCTGCACCTCTGTGTGCATCCTTGTCTGGATCCCTCCTTCCATTTGGCTTCCTGTGTCCTGGATGTGGATGCTCCAGCCATTGCTGGAAAACTGTTTGGTGCTAATTAGAAGCTTTCCTCCTGAAATAATTATAAACTTCTTGGTTAGAATGGTTGACATCATCGCAGGATCAGATGGGGGCAGTCTGACATTTTCTGCAGGGACTGCATTTTATTTAGACTGAGGACACAATGAACACAGATTCCAGATTTAATCAAGTTAGTGCATAGAATTAGACATTTATTGTAAGTGGAAGTTGACTGTTGAGTGTGGCCAGTATGAATTCATTCCACAAGGCTGGAATGAAAGGAAATGAATAGTTTTTTAAACATATTTTTATTTTATTTGTATTATTTATTTATTTTGGCCATGCTGGGGATATTCACCTGGCTCCCCAATAGGCTCCCAAGTGAAAGAGAGACTTCTCTCTTTGTCAAGTAATATGTGCTTTCCCTCCCCCAAATCAGTGTCCTAAGAAAAGCTGTGACCAACCTAGACAGCATAGTAAAAAGCAGAGACATCACTTTGCCAACAAAGGTCTGTATAGTCAAAGTTATAGTTTTTCCAGTAGTCATGTATGAATGTGAGAGTTGGACCATAAAGAAGGCTGAGTGCTGAAGAATTGATTCTTTTGAAATGTGGTGTTGGAGAAGACTCTTGAGAGTCTCTTGCACAGCAAGGAGAGCAAACCAATCAATCCTAAAGGAAATCAACCCTGAATATTCATTGGAAGGACTGATGCTGAAGCTGAAACTCCAATACTTTGGCCACCTGATTCGAAGAGGCGACTCAGTGAAAAAGACCCTGATGCTGGGAAAGATTGAGGGCAAGAGAAGGGGGTGACAGAGGATGAGATGGTTGGATGGCATCACCAACTCAGTGGACATAAATTTGAGGAAACTCTGGGAGATGGTGAAGCACAGGGAAGCCTGGTGTGCTTCAGTCCATGGGGTCTCAAAGAGTTGAACATGACTGAGGGACTGAACAACAAAATGGATCAGTTGATATAATCAACTCTCCAATATTTTTGACCAATGGTGGATGCGTGGGAAGAACCAAGGAGGAGTAATCTGAGTGTATGCTTTACAGTCCGACAACCCCGACTTGATGTTGAGTTCTTGAATTCTGCTATTGCTTATCTGTCTGGTCTTGGTCAAGCTGCTGAACCTCCATGGGTCTGTGGTTCACCGTTTGAAAATGTTTTTAACAGTATCTTCCCTTTAGGGTTTTAATGTAAAGTAAATGAAATGGCATAAATAGAACCACCTTCCTGCCCTCCTACCCTCTCCCCACTGCCTTCCTTTCCCTCTCAGCTTGTCACTCACTGACTGGTACTGTAGCTGAGCAGGACCCAGGGACCTTCCTGGGACAGGCCTTCCCAGTTATCCTCCACTTTAGCTCCTCCCTGAAGGACCTAGATAATAGTATTGGATGTACATTTCCTGAGTTTTGTAGATGTAAAAACCCTCAGCAAATGGAAGATGTTAACTACTTGAGGACCATAGGCACACAGCCCCAGGCCTCCTGGAGCTTAAGGACTGACAATGTGAACCCCTGTGACACCACCCTGTGACCTCACCACCAGCCCATCAGAGAATTGTGTCCAAACTGATCACAGACACTGCGACCCAGCTCAGGGTTTTTAAAGTGTGAACCACCTATCTCTTTGCAAGGCCCTGGAATAAAACTTTCTCTGCTCCGAACTCAGACATTTCAGCTTGTTTGGCCTCACTGTGCGTTGGGCACACAGACTTGGGCCAACAGTATTAAGAATTCTAGGAAAGCAAATGCAGGTTTTGAGAAGACATATCATGCTATCAAAGTGTGGACAGCGAGCATGAAGCATCTGCGAATTCTGGTTAAAACAGTTTTAATCTTAGAGGGGAAAAAGAATTTTAAAAACAGCTTATTGTTAGAATCTCAGTCAAGCCAAGAACAGCGTTCTCTATTAACAAATTAAAAGTGCAAAAACACAAAATGAAAATAATGTGTCTTCAAAGCTTATATGTGCTGATTTGGGATGATTAAGTATTCCCCTACATTAAGTACTCTGTGCCTTTCTTATAAATCGTTGGCAAGTAAGTTAAAATTGGAAGGATATCCAAGAACCACTCATGTGAAAGAAAAGACTTATTTTGGTATGGAAAACAGCACAATGGTCAATTTAGATTTTATTTTAGTTTTTACTGAAGAATAAACTGGTAAGATTTTATGCTCAATCTTCTTTTGAAGCTGATAATTGGATAATGCAAAGGGTGTTCAAGATCCAAGAGACATAGTAGACATACATTAGTATGACTGCTTGAAATGAAGAGTTATTTTGGAGGGACCACTTCTATAAAGTGGTTTGTCCAGGTTCTCCTAGAACTGTGTAGTCAGGCAACCCTGTATCTTGCATATATTCCACTCTATTACTGCTTGGGTAGATTTAAGAACTCTAACTGTTACAGAGTTAGTTTCTTCTTCACATTTAGACTTGTATTTTCCTGAACTCCTTTTGAGAGTATATGTTTTTCTCATCACTGATTTTTTTTCAAACTGGAGTGGTTCCTAATTAAACAATCACTAAACTATATATGGGGTTATGTTGTGAACAGCTGAAACTCAAAATGAAAGGAGAGTATCTAATCAAAAATATTTTAGAAAATTTAGGGAAGGAGGAATCTCATGATGTGCCTGAAGCTCATATCTTTGTTTCTCACATATCCGAGTCATTGGTTTTCTATTATATAACCTGCCTTATTCGGTACAGTACTTAGTATTTTTTAATGTGATGCATTAATATTAATGAATTCCATGTACATTGATTGATTAAAAATTATTTATTTCACCTGAATTGTGAATTATGCCCGCACATTTTACTTACTGTCTTATTCCAGTTTGCAGATTGTTATGGCTTGAATGTTTGGGTCTTTTACAAATTTATTAAGTTGAAACTTTAACCCCCACTGTGACGGTATTGGGAGCTAGAACCTTTGGGAAGTGATCTGGGTTAGATGAGGTCATGAGGGTGGGATGCCATGATGGGGTTGGTGTCCTTGTAAGAAGAGGAAGAGATGGGCACCCGCCTTCTACCACCATATAAGGACACAATGAGAAGGTGGTTTCTACAACCAGAAAGAGGCTCTTACCAGGAATTGAATCAGTCCACATGGATCTTGGAATTCCCAGCCTCCAAAACTGAGAAATACATGTCTGTTGGGTAAGCCATGTAGTCTATGATATTTTGTTACTGCAGCTGGTTAAGACACAGGCTTTCTCTTCTTTTAAAGGAAACCTGGATTGGCTCAGCTCTTTGTTAACCCTTCCTGATACTTGAAGTGCAGCTGAAAAACAGGGGAAGATGTTAGTCAGTTAATGAAGCTGTCCAGTCAGGCAGAAAGGGGAGCAGGGGGATAACACACCCCGGTGAACATTTGAGAAGGATGATGACGTGGGTGGTGTGAACTTCTCTGGAAAAAAACTGAACAATGATCCAGAAATGGCATATCAAAAAAACACAGTATTTTTTTTCTTAGAATTAATGAATCATCCCCTTTTTGGGGATTATAGCCATGATCATTTCAGTATCTTTCTATAATTGAAAGTATTGTTAATTAATGTCATAATTTTGCATGTAAATTTTAAAAAATTATTATATTTGATACACTAAAAAACTTCCAAACGGGAACATCTGTTGTTTTCCTGTTATTCACAAATTTTGTTAATCTTAAAAATAGAGCTATAAAATTTGTTGGAGACAGGTTATTAATTTTCTGAACTCATGACATTATTTTCTTATTATTTCAGTTGCAGTCCTCAGGCCCCAGGGAATTAAATCATGGAAGTAGAGAGCTCCTGCTCTTTCTACACACCCCAATCTCCCTTTCTTGTCATTATTACCACGGGACCAGTGGGGCATTGCAGGTGGTGCTCGAGGTAAAAAACCCTCCTGCCAATTTAGGAGAAATGAGACTCGGATTCGATCCCTGGATCGGGAAGTTCCCCTGAAGGAGGAAATGACAACACACTCCAGTATTCTTGCCTGGAGAATCCCATGGACAGAGGAGCTTGGTGGGCTTCAGTCTATAGGATCACAGAGTTGGATACAACTGAAGTAACTTAGTACGCATGTACCACAGGACCAGTAAGATTCAGGGTCAGCAATATTGAACTCCCTTATAAATTTGAAGGGGACATATTGATTTCAGCAGTCTAGAAATCCATCTTAAAAATGGAAATAAGGCATGAAGGATAATTATTAAATAGTCAATAAGGCTGTTCCCTTGGATAGGGAACAGGGAAAAATCCCCTTTGCCTTACTGCAGAATTTGCCTCTTAATATTGTAAGTTTGTATTGATGAATAACCTCAGCCCAATATTTTCCTTTTTTTGATTCAAGCAGTTATCCCTGAAGGGATGAACTATGGGTGAGGAAGTTCCTTCCAATCACAATTTCCTAAATATGAAATTTTAGCAGAAACCATAATTTGGGCAAGAGCGACATCAACCACAAATAGGATGTACCCTCAGGATTTGAGAGTGAAATGAAAATGGGAAAATCACCTTCAAAGATAATTTGTTACTGATGAGACTAGAAAGAAAGCCTTTTAAATCATCTGAAAAAATTCTCAAGGAAGTAATATGAATATAATTTAATAAACTTGGTCTAATTAATGATGACATTTATTATTGTCAAGACAGGAGGGTGATATTCTGCATGGAGATTGGTTGGAAAAGAAATAAGGAAGAGTAAGACTTTTTCAATATTTCTTGAGTACAGTACAGTTTCAGGGGACTTAGGAAGAAATATTTTCCCCAGAGCAGAGGAAAAAAAATTATTAGGAAACATATAATATCTTGCCAGTTGCATTGTCATTGTAAACTCATAATTTTGGCCTTTTGGCTTACAGGTATGAATCTTGGTGTATTAATCAGAATCTTCTTGTGAGTAAGTAGCAGAAATCAACTCAGACTAGATTATGCAGAAGTGGTTATGGTCATATTCTGAGTCTTCCTGCACCTAGTATGACTCACCTGTTGTAACCAAGCTGGAGCCTACAGGGCCCTCCCGAGACAGGCCTTCCCCAGTTTCCTTCACTCTGAAGTGAAATGAAGTGTTAAGTCACTCAGTCGTGTTCGACTTTGCAACCCCGTGGACAGTAGCCTGCTGGGCTCCTCTGTCCATGGGATTCTCTAGGCAAGAATACTGGAGTGGGTTGCCATTTGCTTCTCCAGGGGATCTTCCCAATC
Source organism: Giraffa tippelskirchi (assembly GCF_054371585.1). NCBI lineage: Eukaryota > Metazoa > Chordata > Mammalia > Artiodactyla > Giraffidae > Giraffa > Giraffa tippelskirchi. The sequence continues at coordinate 54,729,891 of NC_137280.1, forward strand.
CAGAGACTGAACGCAGGTCTCCCACATTGCAGGTGGCTTCTTTACCGTCTGAGCCACCAAGGAAGCCCTTCTTCGCTTCAGCTCCTCTCTGAAGGATCTATATAATAGTATTTAAGCACATTTCCTGAGTTGTTTTGCAGATGTAAAAACCCCCCAGCAAATGGAAGATGTTAACTACTTGAGGACTGTGAGCACACGGGCCCAGGCCTCATGAAGCCTAAGGACTGACAATGTGAACCCCAGTGACACTACCCTGTGACCTCAGCATTGGCCAATCAGAGAATTGTGCAGGAGCTTATCAAACACACTGCCACCCACCCCTCATCCCCCCACCCCATCCTCTCCACCTGCCTTTTAAAAATGCTTTGCAGAAACCCTTTAAGGAGCTTAAGGCTTTTTAGGACAAGTCACCGTCTCCTTGCGGGGCCCTGCAATGAACCTTTCTCTGCTCCAAACTTTTGTTTGGCCTCACTCTGCTTCAGGCACACAAAATTGTGTTAACACTGAATTAATTCATATAGTTGACATTTGAAAGTACAGAGTTTGACAGGGACCCCACCCTGCTGTGACCTAAGGAGATGCAAATGTTCTCAGTGCCCCAGCCTGAGGGAACTTCACGGCAAGCCCTCTCTTATAAAGAGAACAAATGTAAGTCTGCTTACATTTAGAGTTGCCCCAAAATCATGCCCAGGGGACTCTCAGATGCGTAATTTCGCATTCATCCTCCCTCCTAGTCTTTTCTTTGCTTATCAGCAGATGTGTCTCGGGTTCTAGGAGCAAGTCCTAGGACCTGAAGCTTACCTGGGGGAGGAAAATCTGCAACCTGGAAACCTTATTTGTTGTTTGCTTTTTAGTTGCTAAGTCCGACTCTGCAACCCCATGAATCGTAGCCTGCCAGGCTCCTCTGTCCATGGAATTTTCCAGGCAAGAATACTGCAGTGGGTTGCCATTTCCTCCTCCAGGTGATCTTCCTAGCCCTGAGATGGAACCCATGTCTCTTGCGTCTCCTGCCATTGGCAGGCAGATTCTTTACCACTGAGCCACCTGGGAAGCCCCGAAACCTTATTAAAACTGCTTAAAACTGTCTAGGAAGTCCACAGCAGGGGAACAAAAATCGACAGAGTGCTTTTTCTTCCCTTCCTCCCTTCCTCTCTCTCTCTCAGGTCTTCTACAGCCTCTCTTTTACATCAAAAAGCTTTGGGGTTCCCCTTGCTCCCTTTATCGCAGTGTTACCTGAAGATCCCTGAGCCTGCTGGTCCTTACACCCTGGTGCCTGTGCACACCCTGCCACCTCTGCTTGTAGTGAAGTGGATCCATGAGAACTGGTTGAAAACAAACTACTTGAAAGCTTTTCAATAGAAAAAAATAGGACAAAGTGTTCAGTATTGCCGTGGAATTAGAATAAACATACTGTGCTAGCTTGCTGAAACTCCTATAACAATGCACCACTATGTGACTTAAACAAAAGAAACTTACTGCCTCAGTTTTGGAGGCTACAAGTCCAAGGTGTTGGCAGGTGTGGTTTCTCCGAGGCTGCTCTGCTTGGCCTGCTGGTGGCTACTTTCGCACCATGTCCTCACAGGGTGTCCTCACTGTGTCTTTTGTGTGCGTGTGTCCCCAGGGTCTCTTTGAGTCCAAACTTCTTCTTCTTATATATTGGATTCCCATCTATCCTGAAGACTTCATTTTAGCTTATCGCCTCTGTAAAGGCTTTCTCTCTGAGTACAGACACATTCTGAGGCTCTATGGTTGGGACTTCAACATAGGAATTGGAGGGGACATGACTTATCTAGTTGGGGCTCACTTCCCTGGGGCTCAGTGATAAAGAATCCATCTGCCAATGAAGGAGACACAGGTTCGATCCCTTGGGAAGGAAATGGCACCCCACTCCAGTATTCTTGCCTGGGAAATCCCACAGACAGAAGAGCCTGGTGGGCTACAGTCCATGGGGTTGCAAATGAGTTGGACATGACTTATTGACTACATAACAATGATTCAGCCAATAACATATATCAACGAAACAGAGTTGGCAGTGGGAGCTGGAGGATGAAGGAAGACGAGAGAGAGACAAGATTGAACCAGATACTGGGTATTTCTTGTCTTTCTTGTCTTTTCACTATCAATCTTCCCCCAACCCCCACCCCACTGTCCCCACCTTCAATTTGTTTGGACTACCCTCACCACACCAAGTGGTGTGGTGCCTGGAGAGATAGGCATAAAAGTTCCAAGAAGCACAGAATTCTCAGTTGAGCAGCAGCATTAACAGGACAGGTCTGTCCACCCTCAAGAGGAGGATGTTTGGTAAGACTGGGAGGAGGCTGGCAGGTGCTTTATTTGGATAGAGATCAGGTGTCTTCCCAAAGGTGTTGTACTAATACCTTGGGGCTCCTCCCATGGAATGCTGGGAAACTCTCCTGTGCAATTTCATCATTAGAAATCATCACACACACACACACACAATTGTTATTGCAAACCATAGCACCCACTCAGTTTTCAGCCTTGGCTCCTGCTCCTCGCCTCCCAGGCACTTCTTCCAATTTTGCTTCATGTGAAGAATGGCAGGAATCAGCAGCCATCTTCTCTAAGTCCAATTTGAATATATTTTCCAAAATATCCTTGACTATCTGGTTCTGCTGAAAACAATCATGAGAGTCAACTTATACACAGTGTGAAAGAACTGCTCTTTGCCTCGTGTGGCTGCATACACTAAGACACTGAAACTCACATGTTCTGGGGGTGGAAAAAACTAGAGAAAAACACCTATGTGGATCAGTAACTCCAAAACACAGAACCTGTACTTGTTATGACATTTCCAGGGCACTCTTACCTGCTTAAAAAAAAATCATTTGCTGCATTTGGCAAAGACTTAATTACATCCTAATTGCCCTAAATCTCTTTTCTTGTTAAAGGCAAGTTTAAAAGTTGAATTCATTATCGCAGAAATTAACAAAGACTGTAGTTTTTTAGCAACTGCCCATCACCACAGTGCTCCTGAGGAAGCATTCATTCAAAGAAATCTGTAAAAATGTTATGTATTTAAGAAGTTCAGTTAAAAGAATAAAATTTCAGATTTGGGGATGGAAGGCTGTTACAGATTGCTATGGACTGAATTATGGGTCCCTCAAAATTTATATGGTGAAGCCCTAATCCTGAATGTGGTGAGACCTTTGGGAGTTAATTGGTTTTAGGTAAGCTCATGAGGGTGGGGTCCTCAAGACGGGATCAGAGCCCTTGGAAGAAGAGACAGTGAGCCTCCCCTCTTTCTCTCTTTGACCGAGGAAAGCCTTGAGAGCCCCCGGCAAGTGGGCAGCCATCGAGGAGCGGGAAATGGGTTCTTACCAGGAACCCAACTGCCAGCTGCCAGAACTGAGAGGAATAATGGTCTGTTGTTCAAGCCACCTGGTCTACAGGATTCTCTTCTAGCAGACTGAGCTGACCAAGATGCAAATACTCACCCACAGGGAGCATCTTCGAGGTCACTCTCAGCTCCAAGCTTTCTGAACTGGAGAAGGTGTCAGAACTGTTGGAAACAACTGAAAGCATTTCTTTGTGGCTAGAACACAGCCAGGAAAGAGAGTCACAAGAGATGAACCTGACAGAGTTACCCACATCTAGACTATGCAGGGCCTTCTTTTCCCTTATAGGTTCTTACAAAATATTGGGTATACTTTCCTGTGCTACACAATAGATGCTTGTTGGTTATCTATTTTATATATAGTAGTATATACATATTAATCCAAAACTCTTAATTTATCCCTTCCTCAGTTTCCCAATATAGCTAGTTAATACAGTAAATTTACTTTCAGAGTATTTATTATTTTTAGTTATGAGAGGGTGTCACATTATAAGAATGTACTGTAGTTTATTTCTTGTTGTTTGCTTTTCAGTTATTTCCAATTTTCCCTCTTATGAATATCATTGCATATACATTGTAGGTTATTTGTCCAATCTTCTAGGTTCAAGACTTCAGTTGATTTTTGGACATTTGTATTTCTCCTTCAAGGGAAATAATGGAGATCAGTCTATCACCTATTTATCTGTATCTCTGTAGCCTACTTTCATATTAATTATAAACTCTATCTCTCTATCTCAGTTGGAATAAAACTTAGAAAATATTTCCCACCTCAAGTGATACTAATATAGTAGTTTTGTCATTGTGGTTTTCTACAACTGTATCTTTAATCTGTACGGTCTGATTTTTGGGTAGGAGATGTCCCTAGTGGTGAGCTGGTTATCTTAAGACCATCTATTGAAAAGACCATCCTTTTTCTCATTTTTGATTATGCATTCAATTTATTTATATTATATGTACAGATTCTGTTTTTGGACTTAAAAGTGTGTTCTTTCATTGGTGGTGGTTGTTTAGTCACTAAGTCATGTCTGACTCTTTTGTAATCCCATGGACTGTAGCCTGCCAGACTCCTCTGACCATGGGATTTTCCAGGCAAGTATACTGGGATGCGTTGCCATTTCCTTCTCATTTTTCATTTGTAGTAAACTCTTACGGTTATTGCAACTTCTGATAGATTGGGTGGGAAAACCTTCATCCATATTCATTTAAAAACAAGCTTTTAGGTTATTCTAGTGTTTTTATTCCTCCACATAAACTTTATAGTCATTTTGTCAAGTTTTATAAAATATCTTTTGGGCTTTGTTGCATAATGTTTCTGGGTTAATTAGAGGCAAATTGCATTCCTTACCAAATTAAGTTTTCTAACTCAGGAGTATGGTGTACTTTTCTTTCTTTTTTTTTAAATCTCCCCTTAAATATAAATTTCATTTGTTTGCAGATTATAGTAACAGCACTCGTTCATTGTAGAGAATATGAAAAAAAACAGATACATAACTATTTCTTTTTCTCCTTGATTTTGGGCCACAGGTAGGGAGAGTTGAATTAATTGTACTAATGGTGAGGGCTTCCTTGTTGGTTCAGACAGTAAAGAACTCGCCTGCAATGCAGGAGACCTGGGTTTGATTCCTGGGTTGGGAAGATCCCCTGGAGAAGGAAATGGCAACCCACTTCAATATTCTTGCCTGGAGAATCCCATGGACAGAGGAACCTGGTGGGCTACCATCCTTGGGGTCACAAAGAGTCAGACATGACTGAGCGACTAACACTTTCACTTTTTCACTTTGTACAATGATGTACAACTACTTGTACATCACTGGACCATGGAACGCTCCATAAAAGCAGAAAGTAACAAACAACCCCAAATATCAGTCGCTTAACCCAGTGGAAGTGTATCTTTTGCTGGTGTCCAATGTGGTTCAGCTGGGGGTGGGGGTGCAGTGGGGCCTCTGCTCCATCCACTCATTCAGAGCCTCAGATTCCTTTCATGGTGTGGCTCCCCCACCTCCACTCCTACAGGGCGTATTAGAAACTCCCATTAAGAGCCCGTGCCCGTCTCTTGCTTTTACCACCAGATAATACAACTACTAACATATCTGCACTCTTTGTGTTTTATTCATATTTATGACTGCATATGGTGCATGTCAAGTGGTTGTGATGTTCAAAACCACTTTTAAAAATCACAATGTAAAAAATATATAAATGCTTCCAAAATGACTGGAAAGAGCCTTTCCAGTATTTTTAAAATACTGGATGGGCTTCCAGTATTTTTACATTTAACATGTGTTACTATTAGGAAAAAAGAAAGCTCTGATAAATTTCTCTAAAAGAGAAACAAGTGAATTCTTGATATTTCAATTCTTTGTTCCTTCTACTAGTTTTAAAATTTGTTCCATCTGTTATGTATAGCAGTTTCTCTACATAGAGCTGATGCTTCAGCACCTTTTAAATATTCTACAAAGAAAGGCTACAATGAACCAGTAGAACACTTACCTAACTGTGTAGAAACTGGAACATTTCTTTAAAAAATTAAAATATTTTAAGAAAAACAATTATGTAGAGCATAAACCCTAATTTCATAGAAAAATCAGGCACTTAGAAACATTGTCCTTTTAAAAAGTACTCTTGTTCATTGACAATGTTTCCTTTTATTAATGTTTAAACCAATTATTCACATTTTTAAGCCTCTTTGTGAACTGAAACATCTCTTTGCTTTTGTAGTGGTTTTAGAGAAACATCACTTTTTACGACTAGAATGTGTAAATGAAACGTATCTTAGAAATTGACATAATTTAATTTTAAATTTATTTCAGATTCAACAGAACTCAACTCTGCAAGTGTCAGTCACATTGTTGGGAGACTCTGCCCGTGAATACAGCTTTCTCTTACCTTCTCATCTTTGATCCACAATGTCCTGCTCTCTTCATAGACTTAGAAAGAATCAGGAACTCAGACTTCTGTTAAAATGACCACAGTGTACTTTATTTAATGATTTTGGTACCTTGTGTTGCAATAAAATAAAAAAAAAAATCTACAAAATCCAAATATAGAAAATTTCAAGTTTTCTTTTAAAGTTTTACAAGAAAAATCATGTAACCAAGGAAATCTGTTCATTATGAAGCACTACTTTCCACTTCATTTCATCACAAATTGCAACTTACTCAACAAACCGAAATGACGATGGTACTGCAGTACAGCAAATATTCCACACACTGTGCTTTCAACTACAGCAGGTGGAGACCGTGCTGGGAAGCAACAGCATCCAACCAATAAAGACACTCTTACAATCCAAACGCTAAAGGAATGTTTGTATACCTGGAATTTGAATATATATATTTACAGGAAGAAAAAAAATTTAATAAGTAGTTTACTTCTTCATTTCAAATAAAATCCCAAATACATTTGTACAGTGTTTACAAAGTAAAGCACAAGAACTGCCAAGGTTATCACTCGGGTCCAGGCACTGTGCTTGTACTGGGGGTGGCGATGGGGCTGGGGAATGTCAACTCCATTCCCTAAACACACACACACACACACACACACACACACACACACACACACACACACGGGGTCTCTCAGACCTAATTTCAGTGTTATTCACAGGGTGGGCAGGGGAGAGGGAAACACGGGAATGGGCATTCCTCACACTTGGAAGGTCATGCAGAGAGAGTTGACAACAGAGAACTGAGAAATGATGGTCCATTCTCATCGCTGGCTGTTCCCCTCCCACCTGGTATATGTTCTTCTTAAAGATAAATTTAAAAGAACAACAGCAACAACAAAAGATCGAACTGGGAAAGGAGCACAGAATGTTTAAGGCAAATCAAGCAAATATAGAGCAGCTTCTCTTGGTGTTGAGTGGAAATGAGGATTTCACTCCCAATGGAACTTAGAAACAAAATGTAGGACAACCTCTTGAGGTTGGGTTGCTTATATCATGTACAAATTTTTTTGAAAATTGCTTTGCACCAAGTGTATCCTTTTGGAATTTTAAATGAAAAACTGGTTGGTTACAAAGTGCATGGTTTCACGTTTTGAAATAAAACAGTAGCTGAGGTAGTTTGATGTGAAAATTATTTACTTAAAATAATTGGAGGATGAAGAACAAATGTCAGCAGCAAAAATCCTTGCTGTGAGGAAGCCGGTTTCAATTATGCAGTGGTTTAATGCTGAGCAAAATGCTTCTATTTTCCTTTCACATATTATTAATTAAACTGGAATATTAGTAGTCTGCTTGGTAGGATGTCAGTACAGAAGTCTATAGCCCCAGCAAATTTTATAATTCATGCTTTCCCAATTTCTGCACTGAAGCTATAACATAAAATGGCACTAGTTATCATTCCTAGAAATTTTGAACTAAACTGTAAAAAGAGTTTAGTAAAGACAGAGAGACAAATCAGTAGGAAGGATGTTTTCACTCTTACTTGGAGGACATTTTTGTCTTTAGCCCTGAATTCAAAGTACCATTTTTTTAAATTAATTTATTTTGTATTGAAGGATATTTGCTTTACAGAATTTTGCTGTTTTCTGTCAAACCTCATGATGAATCAGCCATAGGTATACATAGGGGGAGGAACCTCCTGGCTTATCTGCTGCTCAACTTGTTCTGAGAATGGGAAATCCTACTTTGTACCTTTATCCTCTCTCCAAGCTGGTGAGCTGTCCGCTAGCTGAGAAGAGCAGAGAGTATTCTGTAGGAGCAAGGTTCTCGCTCAACATCCTGCCTAAAGAGGGGTTCAGGTGGGCCCTTCAAAAAGTAGTTGACTGAAAGTTTCATTTTTCAGTGATCTCATACCACCTAGATATGAAAGGAGTTTTGTGATAATAACATGCTAGGGATAGGAAGGGATATAAACAAGGTGGGAGACATTCTTTTTGAGCAAAACAGAATTTTCCATGTGTTTTCTACTCTTACAGGATAGAATGTTAACCAGAAATAGCCATGGAAGTTGAAGACTGCATTTAAAAAGTGTCACGTGTGATGAGGACATGACTGGTCCACAATCATATGATCAGATTTATCTTTGTTAAAAACCTGCTTTTCTGAAAGAGTATCTTATTTTCAGGAAGGATATTGGAAAGTTTTACATGGGCTGAAAAGTCTTAAAAAGACTGAAATGTTTGGGGCGTTCAAATCCACCTTTTCCCACTGATCAGATTTACAGCCTACATGTGATAACACTTTGACTCCACTTTTTTCAAGTTTAGAATTTAGATTCTAGCATTTTGAAGAACGGTCTAGCTCTTACCCCTTCGGATTCCGTTTTGTACCCTTGGGGAGAAATCTCCCAAGGACATATTCTGCCCACTGACCTCCTTCTCTCCTCCCAGCAAATCCGCCTGAGAAGTTGCTTCAGCCCTCGCATCTCCAGGTCCTTGCACCAAGGCCACTCAACCTCAGTTTTCTTGTGCAAAAACAAAGATACAGGTATTTCCCTTCACAGCAACAAGGATAGTCTGCTGCACTTTGGGTTGAAAAAGTCTTGATGCTAGGAACTGGGGAAAAAAACCCAGAGAAGTTCAAATTATTTTGACTCACTTATTACTACAATCATATTTTGAGTCTCAAAATCCTACAAAACCCAATCCAAAACAACAGTAAAATGATACTTAAGTCTGATGTGGCAACATAATTTTTTTTTGATGGGTCAGATAATCACCTAGGTTAAATTCATGCTTCTGGAAACTTAATACCATGCATTAGACATGTTTATCCAGTCTGAAGTTTTAAGCCTTGGTTGTATCACTAGCAACAAGATTTTTAGAATCCAGAAGAGACTCTGTTGAATATGTACGTTATGCCAGCTGCAGACCCACTTATCTAGTAAACATTCTGAAGCCCTATTTCATAGTTTTAAGAGCATGCAATCTTTTTTTGCAAAGGATATAGTTATTAAATAAGGGCACAATGATAATATTTATGTACAACAACTTCGCCTCATGAAGTCACATCATGAAAACATTCTCTGCATTGTTAGTATAGTTTCACGGGTATATTCCCATGAATAATATTCTATGAATACCATATCACCTCCCTGACTCAAAAATGACAAATCATATTACTTAGCACTAGCTCTTCTCAGGACTAAATATTTGAGAGGCAACATGTTGCTTTGGCAGGAAGTAAGTCACACAAGCTGCTCTTCTTGGCGAGGCCTCCCCCACCACCTCCTCTGTCCTGGAGCAGAACTCAGATCTGTGTAAGTACAGATGTGGATCCATGTACGGCTGAAGCCCTTGCGTAAACAAACACTTCTCTGAAATATTTAAAATATATTTATACTCTGAAAATAAATCAACTCAGGAATTGGGGAAGAAATAAGGCTCTGGTTTCTTTTATTGGATCATAAAGGAGACATGTGTCCATGTAGGGGTGAGAAAGAATCTCATTGTAAACAAGAAGAAATCTAACCTCAGTAACAAATTCTCCCTCCCAGTAGTGGGTTTCAGAGTACCACCTGCCAGCATTAGTACTGAATCGGGTATCATGCAAGTATTCTGGAAAACGTAGCTTGGGATCAGGCATGAAAACTTTTCAGGCATCAAAAGAAGCCACCTTTTCTGGGTACATTTAATAAATATTTAGTAACATTCAGTTTCGCTAAGAGGAAAATTGTCATTCTCAGTGTTTGAATGAAAGGAGTTAAATTTCTCATTAAAATGTTGATAATTTAAAAGAATTTCTCCATAGACCTTTGAAGAACAAGTTACGCTTTGATCAAGAATCATCAGAGTCTTGGCTGGCTGAGTGACTGCTTTTCCATCCCTAACCTTCTTCCCTAGCCTGCTCCCTCCCAACCCCGAGTTCTTCTCTGTGCAAACACTAGTCACCCGGTGTCAAAGCACTTTTCCAACTCACGTTAATCTTCCCAACACCCCTGTGAGGTAGGTAGATGAATATTCTCTCTTTCATGTGTGCGAAAAATGTGGTCAAGGATGGGGACCATGGGCATTCACGTTCCCTCACCTTGTGTCGCCATCACTGGACCAGCCCCTCCACGTCCTTGTTCCCAAAAGGGAAATAGTTTAACTATTTTTATGCTTCAAAGATCTAAGAAATCCTTGAAAGCAAAACTTCCTATTTGAAGAATAAAACACTCACACATTTGTATTTCCCTTGAACGATTCTGTCAAGTAGACTCTGTGAAGGATTAAAAGTGTGTGAGCAGCAGAGTAGCAACTAGAAAATTCTAAAAGATGGGAAACAGCTGAATAGTAAGTTTCCTTGCCAGGCAAGGCCCCAGAGGCAAGCCTCTGGAACTGTCACCCTGCAGGAAGTCTGTTCCACAATCACCTCCCAGGACCCCAGGACCGCCTCCCACATTTCTCCCATTCATGTTTGCTGAAAGTAAATAAAAATCAGATAGCGTTGACTCTGCATTACTTATTTCTCTTTGCACAACAAAGAGATCTTTAGCAGCAGAATATCGCCAGCAATAGATTAATGCACAAGAAAGTTTAGTTCTATTACCTACAACACCTGAGCATTTTCTGTCTATCTAGATAACACCAGACAAGCAGAAAGAACACAAGGATTCAAACATCTGGATTTTCCCAACGCTCCAGATGTTTGACATCACAAATGCCAAATTCGCTCCTGGAGTGACTCACTTCATTACTGTTTCTTGGGATATTTACATTCTTGTAGGACAATCTTTTAATTTTTTTAATAATACCATGCTGTCTACTTCTGTTTTTGAAGATGAGTTGGCAATCATTTGGAAAATTCAGATGCTGAAAGGCCTCAAATGAAAAGAAACATAGTCATGAGGAAAAATCAAGCTTTTAGGGCTGCTGGTGGTCCAGAGGTTTTGTCTCCTTTGAAAAATTTCTTCATTGTCCACCTTTCTTCACTTCTATTATTCTGAAATTCTCCCAAGAATTGTTTTTGCTATCCGGGGACAAAGATGCAGCCTAGGTGATGACAGAATCAAGGTCCAAAATATGTTGAAATGGTTCATGTAATAAGCTTGTTGACCTGGTTTAGTGGATTTGAACACAGAAGTTCTTGGGATGTCATGATGTATTTATAATGGGATGATCGAATAGGGTCGTGGTCACCCTGAATTTCACTGTTGTTAAAACAAAGGATAATTCAATGGTCATGTTTTACAAGCAAGAGTACTTACTATACCTTCAAATATCTCAGTTTATAACCCATCAGAAGCCCTCAGCACAGAGTTAGCTAGGAGGAAACAGGCCAATGACCAAGGGAAACTGTCAAGCGGGAGAGTCCCCTTAAGGACAGAGTTAGTCTCAGACACAGAGCCACCAAGGTCATCTCTGTCCTCCTTGTCCAGCCATGCCCTGGCCTTTCATAAGCAGATGCGTCTATTGTCATCACCACAGAGTAGCAGGGTCCACAGCGACCTCTGCTCTACAAAAGGCAAATATTCCTGATGAACCACTGACAAGTTTCCTCCTCGGTCTCCACACCTGCACATTTATAGTAGTAGGAAACTTATATCCCAACATCTGTTGTAGTCACTCCTACTCAAAAGCCTTGTTTTAGAGGATCATTTCTTGTTACTATGTGACAACAGCCAACCAACTTATTGGGCAAGATAGAGGATATTTGTGCCCTTTTTGGCTTTAGAGATTGAGAAAATTGACATTTTCTTCAACTTCTTAGTTTTCATTGCCTTGCAATTGAAAGTTGAATGGTGGCAGGCTACCGTTTCACCATTTCACTTCAGCACTTGTGCTCAGACCTAGATTTGCCGAAGTACAGGACAACCCTGGAGTCTAGAACTGGGACTCTCACTTGGTACCTCTTGGTACATCTTGGAGACCGTCACCAAGATGGTCATTGAGGAGGGAGAAACACCTTTGGAAGAGGTACAAAAAGGACCACAGCATCGTCTACTTTTTCTGTTAGATTGTTTATCAGATATATCTGAAGACTTTAACTCATTCTTCTAGTGTTAATGTCTGAAGCTGTTCTACTGAGAGGTTAGATAGAAAACTATGTAACAACATATGGCTGTCTGACTCTCTTGCAAACTTTGATCTGAAGTACATTTATCCTTATCTTGCAGCTCAAACCTTTCCTTAAAAAGGGAAGCAGGTGGGAACCAACCATGATTTTCAATTAAGAGATCACCTGTTTATTTTTCAGTGAACACTCAAGCACTCAGAATGTCAGGTTGGTGATCTCAGAGCTGGTAACCAAGGTTACACAGGGTTGGAGAAGCAATGGGAGAGCCAAGTCCACACACAAAAGTATTTCAGTTTGAAACTGGCAATGTCACCACTTAGGAAGGCAGGAATCAAATGATTCCATAGCTACAGCCATGCGGATTTTACCTCCAAAACTGAATTATAAATTCAATTTTATAAATTGGTTATTACAATGCTGACAACAGAACTCTCAAGAAATGAAGAACAGCAACTGTACTCAGATCAATCATTAAACAGATGACAATGACTTTTTCCCCTCATTTCCAAACACAAATAGATTTGTATCCTTTTAAAGTGAGTCTTCATAAACCAGTGCACTGAGCTATGTAAGCCCCCAGGAATCCATTCACTTTTTTCTCTTTTTTCAAAGTCGTTATTGTTTAGTCACTATGTTGTGTCCAACTCTTTGAGACCCCATGGACTGCAACCCACCAGGTTCCTCTGTCCATGGGATTCTTCAGGCAAGAATACTGGAGTGGATTGCCATTTCCTTCTCCAGGGGATCTTCCCAACCCAGGGATCAAACCCAGGTCTCCTGTGTCTCCTGCATTGGCAGGCAGATTCTTTACCACTGAGCGGCTAGGGGAAAGCCTTTCAAAGCTGTGCAAATGAAGGCAAAAACAAATGAAGAAGGTGGAAGTTCATTGCCTGAGTGAGAAGCAGGGAGCAGGGATTCTGGAGCACCCTACTTCACAGAGGTCTTTCTCTCCAGGCCTGCAGACCTCACCATGCTGAATGAGCGCTCCTTCCTACTAACTGACTCATTTCCCCTTGCAGTAGCTTGATTGCAATCTCACAAGTCAAGAATTCGCAAGATTAAAGGGTCTGTTGAATTAATTAACGCAAATCACCTTCAGTAAATCTTGACAAGTTCCAAGGTGTTTCTGTAAAAAAAGAAAAGGGAATCAATAGCATCAGCAGTGTGAGGCTTTGTGCAGTGGAAGCTTGTGTTTCTGGTGTGGCTAGTTCATCTTCAGCTCCCTTCCCCTTCCTCCAGGCAGGAGAGACTGCTGTCTTTTCATAGAGCTCCAAAACTCTGGTTCAGACCAAAGAAGACATTTCACCCCAGGCTTTCAAGACACACTTGAGAGATGTCTTTCTTTTTCTAGGTACAATACCTTAGAAAGGTTAATAAGGGGAGTTGAATATCTTAGTTCTTTGAAAGAAGGATATGAAATGACAATTCTTGACTAACCGACAGATCTCCGTTGATTATAGGATGATGTGATATTGCTCCCAATTTGAATAGAAGAACTCTCAGCAACACAGATGGAAAGCCACAGGTGGAAGGTTAATTGCCGACTTATCATAGTGGTACCCAACTGCCAGAACCACAATGGACGGAAATGCCAGTGTTGATTACAACCCATTCTACTGGCTTGCAATCAAAACAGGAATTTCTTACAGTGATAGAAACCCAACATGTATTTCCAACACACTTAAGGGTGTTTTAGAACTTCCTGATAGATGAATTAATTTGAAACAATTAAGAGTGTTGATTTGATACAACTTGATACAGACTGCCACTAGAACAGCTCAATTAAGTTAGCTTAAACATAACATCTTCATTTATTAATATTTGTAGCTCTCAAATGAAGTAAGAATTTGATTAGTTCCATTTGAATGCAAATCAATCAACATAGAGAGCGGATGGCCACCAGCTGAATTTGGTAGATGGAAGTAAAATAAAAACAATAAACCTAACATTTTCTGAAATTCTAATAACAGAGTAGGTGACAGGCTTCAATATTAGCATGAGAGAAAATTTTGTGTTGGTACTGTGCTGGTAGTATTTGCTTATCAAGTTGATTATTAGTTCTGACGTTGATCTGTAGTGTTAAATGTGATGTTTCTCTGCAAACATCAGTGAGTGTACTCGCCTTGTCTGGTACCACCCCTGAGACACAGGCATTCGTTGTAATGAACCACTCATGGTGGCAGGACCCGAAACACTGGGACTCTGACTTAGCACTATTATTAGGTCAGCTGTTTTGCTGAAGGGATTCTTGGTGTTGTTCTGGGCTCATAAAAATGACTATGCTTTCTTTTCTCTTCCCTTTTATTCCACAGAGGATCTATGAGTTTATAGCCTTCCCTAACCAGAATTATTTAACTGAGAGGAAATTAGTTATGTACATTAATAGTTATCTTTAAATAAGACGCTCTTTACATCTGTGGGAAGCCAATCACTGCAGGCCATATTGAAGGAGAGGCTTGGAATGGGTACCATGCCAGCATGTGTCCACACAGGGTGGGGCTGGCAGTCTTCACTCCTGAAATGTGATGCAGGTCACTGCTTCTCATCTGGGCACGGGGTTTCAGAACATCCTCTCAGGTTGCAATAACTGAGGTTTATGTCTGGAAATTTGTTCTTCCTAAATAACATGTATGCTGCAGAATGTATTCTGGGGAAACCTACTGGGACATCTAACTTTTGTGTACAGAGAGATATTTTTTTGCAATGAAGTTCTACTGATGATGGGAAAGGGAGATCTTTGACAAGCTTGCATGTCCCATGTTCACTTTTATAAACACATGTGCCCCTTGTCCAGAGGGGGTTTCTGACTCCCTCACAACATACCCCTCATTCTGTCTTAACTGATGGTCCCTCTTCCATTCCTCTGTGGCCAGCCAGAACCCCATTAAAAACCAGAATTGGGGGCTTCCCTGGTAGTCCAGTAGTTAAGACTCTGAGCTTCCACTGCATGGGGTGCTGGTGTGATCCCTGGTCAGGGAACTAAGATCCCACATGCAGCATGATGTGGCCAAAAAAAGAAAACCAAAAAATCCCCAGAATGGTGACTGGGACAAAAAGGTATCATAAGTGCTCATCAAAGATGCTTCCTAAAGATCAGAGAAGTGCTGTCTCAGAAGCATCCTGATTTCACATCTTTTCTTAAAACTAAATTCTTAGGAATATCTTCAAAGCTGATTCGAAGATGATTGGTTTGAGTCAAATGTCCATGTGTGCATGCTAAGTCACTTCAGTCGTGTCCAACTCTGTGTGACCCTATGGACTCTAGCCTGCCAGGCTCCTCTGTCCATGGAATTCTCCAGGCAAGAATACTGGAGTGGGTTGCCATGCCCTTCTCCAGGGCATCTTCCCGACCCAAGGATCAAACCTGCGTCTCTTGTGTCTCCCGCCTTGCAGGTAGGATCTTTACCACTAGCACCACCTGAGAAAACTTTGAGTCAAATACTTGATGCCAAAGAGTGTCTCAAAATTTATTTTTGCTTTGTGGTCTTGACTTAAAAATATCTAGTGTTGGAGAGACATAGAGCAAATTACAAAACTACTTTTCTCTTTATCAGCAGTCATCTATTTTTGATTTATCTTTATATTTATACTGTAACCTTATGTTTGCCACTCTGCAGGCTAACTGTGTATTGCCAGGCTTATGTAACACAATCTTGGAAAAACTTATGTTTCTTTATTGCTCTGGTATGGAATTAAATGTAAACATTAAGAAGAGAAGCAGTGTGATAGGATAGAAAGAACTATAGCTGAAGTCAGAAGACTCATCTGCTACCAAAGACCAAAGTGTGAGCTGCTGGAATATGGAATTCCTTCCGTGTGTGACTGTGTATTGCCTGGCAATGCCAGGCATATAGATCACGCTTGATAGATGGATGGCTGAAGGAATTCTGATAATGAAAAATGCCTGATCCCTTTGGATCCCAGCCGTGCTCATTTCTAAAAGAAGTGTTCTCAAGTAATGTTGAGATCTCGTTTAGATGCTATTCTCTATGAAAATTCATGACGCCTAATTTAACCTAACTTCATAAAGATCTGTTTAAATCATATCAAAGTCAGAAGTCAGATTGCTTGTATATTTAACACGTTACATTCAGACTGATGGCTGCATCTATTTTTTAAAATAAACACCAGGATTGAGAACATTTTTGGTTTATTGCTGTGGCCACCTTTTTAGCATGAATGCAGCCCCCACTCACTACTTTCTATACAACAGAATCATTGAATGGGTCACTACTCTGTCATCCTGTGGATCCCAGACACATTATGTCTGAGTTGAGGATGGAGAAGACACATATGTTATTTTATAATCCAACTCCACAAATATTTGGTAAATGCTATATTCTTTATGTGTAAACTTTCCATTTAAGAGGAAATTTCCAGATTTATATGATGGTTCAACTGGTGGTATAGTAATCTGTGTACATATTAAAGTTTGTGACCTGCAAGATATTAAATGAAATTTAGGGCAAATTATGGCAGTGGAATAGAGCTATTTTATAATAAGAAAAAAATGGTGGCTCAGACACGCCAGTATTCTTGCCTAGAGAATCCCAGGGATGGTGGAGCCTGGTGGGCTGCTGTCTATGGGGTCGCACAGAGTTGGACACAACTGAAGCGACTTAGCAGGGGCAGCAGCAGACAGTAAAGGATCAGCCTGCAAAGCAGAAAACCTGGGTTCGATCCCTGGGTCGGGAAGATCCCCAGGAAAAGAGAATGGCAAGCCAATGTAGTATTCTTGTCTGGGGAATCCCATGAACAGAGGAGCTTGGTGAGCTACAGTCCATGGGGGTCACAAAGAGCCAGACACAATGGAGTGACTAAAACATACACACACACACACACACACACAATGTCACTCAAAAATTTGTTAGATTCATCTTTCCTTCTTCCTTTCCCCACCCCCATCTCTCTTTTTTTCCCCAGTCTGAAGGTCAAGGCAAGTAGTTGGGTGTGGCTGTCTTTCTGTTTACCCAACTGGAAGACAGTAGCATACATGTAGAGAATACAAGAAAAGAAACATCAGCCTAATTTATATTTATCACTTATTTTAGTGCAAAGTAGAGCCGTGGAAAGAGGGAGAGACAGTTGTTTGGAATGAAATACAAGCATTTATCTGCCTACTCTGCATTAGGAGGTCTCAGTAAAATTCAATGACAAGCGATAAAAACTTCTGTTTCTCATCACTGACTTTTTTATTTTTAACTTCTCATCTTGAAGGACCTCTTTGACTTTTAAATGAAATTCGCTCGAAAAATTGGATCGTCAGACCATGTTTCTGTTTCTCCTGAGATCTTGCCAAGAATGGAAGTGATTTTGATGGGAAAACATTCCTTGGTTTTCTAGAAGGATTTGTGGTTGTGAGAAGTCATGACAAGTTGTGTTCATCTCTCAGCTCCAGTGTTTCCAGCTATGGGACCCTTGCCTAATTTAGTGTCTGTGAGCTTAAGTTTTGTCTGTAAATGGAACTTAACACATAGATGGCAGAGAGGATGGAATGAGATCATGGAGATAAAGCTGGCTAACACTTGATGGTCTTGGGCTCATTCCATTTCCATTTATACAGGGAAATGAACAGTGTAAGTCTTAGAGGGGTGGGGCAGGGGAATAATCAAAGCAAAAATTTGATTCAGTCAGCGTTTCTGACTTACATTGGTATATTATGGAAATGATATTAGCAAAGCAGCTAGATATTTCAGGGACATTAACTGACCCTTATTTAGCAGAATATAGACCCAGAAAGGGGGCTTCCCAGGTGGCTCAGTGGTAAAGAATCCACCTGCCAATGCAAGAGACACAGGTTCGATCCCTGGGTTGGAAAGATCTCCCGGAGAGGGAAATGGCAGCCCACTCCAGTATTCTTGCCTGAAAAATCCCATGGACAGAGGAGTCTGGCTGGCTATAGGGTCACAAAGAGTCGGGCACAACTTAGCAACTGAGCAACAACAACAACATATCCAGAAAAAGTTAAAGGTTTGATTTCTTGGCTAGATCATTACATGCAATATTACAGAAGTTTTGATTCTTTTTCCTTATGGAATCTAGAGAAAGAGCTTCAGATGGATGGTGAAACAACATGATGCCTCAAACTCTCAAGGGAGAACTTCCGAACCCCTCATTTCTGTGGGTAAACGGCTGTTTGCCACGTCTTCCATTTGGCTTTCTGCTGTGTGAGAGCTTGCCTAATTGCTACAATTAGCAAAATTAAATGGCTCATTGTGTTTTTACACAATTCCACCCACATGCCACAGAGTTTCACTTTGGAAGCTGTTGATCACAGACACTTACTGCATCTTTCCACGAGCTCATTTTTAGGATAGCCCCTGGACAAGACACATGTCCACAGAGAGTGCTTTGTGGGAGACAGTGCAGCCTGCCCAGTGGAGGAGAGGAGGTGCTTCCTCAATGTCCAGATGGTCGGATACCAGTGGGGACCAGAAACTTAGAAACGGAGGGGTGGGTTGGGGGTGATGGAGAGGAATGGCCCATCCTTAGCCAGTTTAAAAGTCTCCTGCTTCAGATGGGTAGAAGCGGGGAAGGGGGGTTGGTTATGAGTCACAAGCTGGCAGAAGCCAGCAATTTGATTGTTTTCAAATGTGACTCTGGGTTGCTGAAGATAAACGAACATGAGTTGATTTGCGCCCATCACTGAAATTAGAGAAATGACCACCTCAGTCCTGCTGTGTTTGCACCGCACACGTCAACCATTCTCTGAGTTGTTTTTCTGAAAGACAGCCTGAGCTATTTTTTTAAAAGGCTTTAAAAACATCAAAATGCAGGCACCTCATCCAAGCTTTATATGGAAACAGCAACTGCTAAGGGCAAAGACTCAAGAGAATGCCGGGGAATATATATGTAATCTCGGAAATGGTTCATCAGATTAAAAAAATCTCTGATTCTTGTCCAAACATTGTGTCAGAACTTGTTTCCCTCAATGGTATTTGGTACACTGAAAGGCAAATATGTAACCTTACATAATCCTGCTAAGGACACCAGATGTTTTCTTTACTCCTTTCAATATGTTCAGAGAAAGAATCTTTGAAATGACTCAAAATTATTCTCATCTCTCTAAAGATGAGCTCCTTGAGGAGTGGGAAAACTCATACAAGCTAAAAATGCTAAATTATATCTAGATATTTCCAACTGAAGAAGATTCTTGAGAGTTCCTTGGACTGCAAAGAGATCAAACCAGACAATCCTAAAGGAAATCAACCCTGAATATTCATTGAAAGGACTGATGCTGAAGCTGAAGCTCCAATACTTTGGCCACCTGATGCAAAGCTGATTCATTGGAAAGACCCTGATGCTGGGAAAGATTGAAGGCAAAAGGAGAAGAGGGTGGCAGAGGATGAGATGGTTAGATAGCATCACTGACTCAATGGACATGAGTTTGAGCAAACCATAGGAGATGGTGAAGGACAGGGAAGTCTGGTGGGCTGCATTTCATGGGGTCATAAAAAGTCAGACATCACTTAGCAACCGAACAGCAACATTTCCAACCCAAGTTCAAGTGTGTTGATGTCTTACAGACATGGACTCTACACTTGAGCTGATACTGAAAAGGAGTGGAAAAAACTTTTTATCTAAAAGTTTATGTGTCAATAACATACATTTACATGCATTAACAACAGTATATATTTTACTCTTTTCCTCCATGAGTTGTGTGTGTGCATATATTATATGTAATATGTGTGTTATCCACACTAAACACACGTCTATACAATATCATTTTTAAAAAGTCATTGAGATTTCAATTATTCCTATTCACTTTTAATTGGTCAGTGCTATTACTTCATTTATTCACAGAGCCAAAGAAATGGGCCATTTAGAAATTAAGTATAAATACATCTTCAGATCATCTCTGTATTTTTCTGTTGCTAATACTTGAATTGCATATTCTTGCCATGTCGGTAGGAGAATTTATTTCATTTGTTGGGTTCACAGCAATATCATAAAAGAAGAGTAACAAAGTGTCTACAAAGTCCACGTTACTGAACTAGATAGTACATAGTTAATAAGGACAATAGGAATGGGAGAAGATTTAAAGGACATAGTCATTTTGAGGGACCAAACTTTGACTTACATTGAAAAATATTTTTTTTTCTTCCACACAAATACTTAAAGTCTCAGTGTGGTTAGGATACATAGAGTCCTCATCTTAAGTTAAGTTTCATTGAGAAATGTTCATTTAAAAGTCAAGAAAATTTATAATATTTTCTTTTAGAAAACTCATGGTCCTATGCAAAATTAAGTACTAAGGACAGACCCTTCACCCACCCCCCAAGTGACCCAACAGACCCAGCACAGGAGGTTGGAGCTACGGATAAAGAATCCAGTGTTTCCGATTTGTATGCTAACAAATTTGTAGGTTCCAATTTGTAAGGCTTGTTCCTCTTGGATTCTTGAGCTACTCTCTGTGGAGAATTTAGTGGTCAACTGAAAATAAAATCTTAGGGTTTATGCTAAAGTATAAATATGAAAATCAAACTTTGTTCCTTTGTACGTTGACAATGTCTCTTTAAATCCTAATACTGGAAATGCTCTGTTATCAGTGTATCTGAAACAAATACATGCTTGATGGCCGCGTAGTGCCTCCTGAATCATGGAAGCAAGATTAAGCCATGATTCTCCTTGGACTAACGTTTGTTGCCATGTTGTTGTTCTTGTCTGTAATCTTGAGAAGTCTTGTTATTTATAACATGGTGGAGATGTCATTTCCTTAACAAGCATTTTTGACTAAACCCTCATCTTTTAAGTATGTTGGATAACAGAGTATTTACAGTATTTGGTAAAATCACTGAAAATTTCAAACTTCTTGCACTCTCCTGACTGCATTCTCACTTTGAAGACAAAGCACAGTAGAGCATTTTTTTAGTCACACAGCACTCATTCCGATTCTTCACCTGTTAAACGAAGGATCAAGTTGAGAAATAACTTAGGATTTACATGATCAAAGAGTGATGGGACCTGTTGTGTTTGTTGACTGACATTATCATCTGCGATTTACTCATGGAATCAAAAGGATAGTTCAACTGAGCGATTCTGTTTCCAAAAGATCATTAGTTAACGAACCTAATGACCCACGGGCCGGCACCAAAGTGAAGAATTTGCCAATAATCATTTTTCCCTTCTAGGGTGGGGAGTGGAATGTTTCCACCAATTGCTGGCAGGAAGAGCATCTTTCTGGGCCTTTCCTGGTGACTACATAATGTTTTCACATCCAAACCAGAGGTTATTATTTTTTAGCGGACTGCTGCTTGGAGGATCCATCATGGAGTACTAGGAAAATATGCCTACTGATAAAAATCATCTACTTTTTAAACACTGCCTTTGGACTTAGTACCAAAAGAAGTCCTAGTTCGAGCCCTCTGTCACTTGCTGTGGGTGTCGTCATAGGGATGGCCACCTCTGAACGACACAGTCATGACAGGTAGTGGCTCTAGAACTTGACTGTTTAAGTGAATTGGACAGTCCAAATAACTGAATAATTAAGTTAAACTGACATTTTTTTTTTTTTTAAAGTGACTTGACTAATATTTAGTGCATCAGTTGGGTAGATAGAAAACCGGGAAAGGACGTCCAAGACATTGCCCACTGTGGTCAGGTTTGCCATAAGAGATGGAAGAGTCATCACTTCCATCTTTGGTTTCCTGGGAAACATTGGCCAGTCTTGACAAGCCCTTT
This sequence comes from Giraffa tippelskirchi, assembly GCF_054371585.1. NCBI lineage: Eukaryota > Metazoa > Chordata > Mammalia > Artiodactyla > Giraffidae > Giraffa > Giraffa tippelskirchi. Next base: position 54,751,859 of record NC_137280.1, read on the forward strand.
CTAGTTAAGCTGATTCTCTCGTCCCCTGATATTCTGATAGCACCCCTGGCCAGGTTCCTGGGGGCACCGACATGGCAAAGGAGGATGATCTTGCAAGTGACATGTGTTCTTGATCTGCTGAGGCAGGCAGATGGGATCTGTGGACCAGTTTCTACATCCCAAGTAATTACGATGCTTAAAGTATTTTAAACGATCCCAGGTCTATAAAAAAAGTGATGATGCCTATATGTATACCCTATATTTTTTATTACAAAAATATTGAAATAATCCATGAGTTATTCCACTCTGCACCAACTATAAAAAAATACTATCAAATTTTGACCGGCACTTTTAATGCAACAAAAAGCACCATGACTGGGGGTGGGGGGACACGGGGGAACAGAAAGTGGGGAATGTTTACTTGCTGGACAGAGGTATTTAAAACCCAGAAGCTTGTTGTAAGAGTGGGACTTTACAAAATGACTGAAATACAGATCTTAGCTGGATCTAGTGATAAGCCCTCAACCAGTTCAGAAGGGTTTTCTCACAGCATATTCATTGCACCTGTGGGCTCATACTTACAAAACTGTGTCCCAAAGCCTCTAAAAGACACATCATTTTGACCTTGGGTGGGGGAGGGGGTCCTTTACACAGGGAGGACTTGACTGTTCGAGCACTCTTCTGCTTTGGTGGGGCTCACGCCACCCACGCTCAGCCGTTCAGGGCTTTCCCGTCAGTCCTCTGTTGGACAGACTTTGGCACTAGAAGGGTGTGGCATGACGTATTCTGAAATCCTGCCTGCCCGCCATCACATAGGACCTCCATTCCTGCACTGAGCTCTGGCCATTTCTCCCGTCGCTCCGTCCTGACCTTCCTGTGTGAGCTGCACAGGCCAGGAAATCAGACACTCATTCTGCCTTTTGCTCCCGCTTCCTCTCCATGGTTTTATTACATTTTTTGGCAACTGAATACTGCATCCTGATTATCACTGAACTTACATCACTAAGGTATCAAGCTCCTTGGTTTTGTCAGAAGCCATCCATGGGCTGCATAGGATTTCTGTAATAGGAGATGTTCTCAACTGAAAATTTAAAATGAAAAAAAAAAATCCTGACGTGTGTTGAAAACGAACCATTTCATCAATTCTAATACATGTGTAAACACACTTGGGTTTTCTGTCCATTGGGTAGGGTTTTCACATGAGGATGGTTTATGAATTCTTTCTAAGCTTCACTAGATTTGTTTGTTTGTTTGTTTTTTGTTTTTCTGGAGTCTTGAGGGATGTTTTCTCTCTCTTTGTTTTCATATTCCTGCAGGAATCACAGCTTTGCATCAAGAGAAATCATCTAAACTATTTTGATGGAGGATTGGTGTGTGTGTTAGTGTGTGTGTATTCATGTGTGTATGTGTGATTCAGTATATTTTTATGCAAAGATCAGTTAACTCCCTCCAAACACCCTACTGATTGGAGGCAGTATTTCCCATCACAACAGTACCCTTGGATGGATGTGCTGAAGATTGGGCTGGAGGGATTGGCGGCAACAAGGAGTCCCTCTGAGCTGGCCTGTTCCCTTCAGATGGAGTAGGAGGGTCTTGGGGCTGCTCTTTGAAAAGAGGCCAGCAGCAGGCACTCCGCTGATGGAGGGTCAGACACGTATCCGATGAGGGTCAAACTGGGAGCCTCGCAGCCCACCGCCCTGCTCTAGGGGAGAGTTTCCTTATTGCCACAGCCCTGCTGTCACCCCTTTGTCTGGAGGTCGTGGCGCCTCCAAGTCCTCTCGTTTTATAAAGTGGTCTCATACTCCAGCCGCTCCTGAATGAGAGCATCGTCTTTGTACTGCAGCCTCGGAGGAGACGGCGAACATTCAAAGGCTAAGATGGCCTTTCGGAGGCTTCGGTCCAAAACGTGTCTCTCCCACGCTGGGTACCTATTCCTGAACAGGTCAATCTTAATGACGGATTCTTCAATCCGTGGTGGGCGAGAGGATGGGGTGGAGGGGGCCATGGGCCTCACCTGAAAGACAGGGACACACCCATCTCGCTCTGCGAACTTCTGGTCGCGGTCGCCGGCGACACTGCGGTTGTTGGAGATGGACCGCAAGGTGCTCGTGGCCACGTCTGGAGGCAGAGTGAAGGCAGCAGAGGGGTCCTCGCAAGCACAGCTTGGTGACTGCCCAAATCGGGGTCCGTTGGGGTGAAAGAAGGCATAATACATCAGCATAAAAACCACGCCGGTTAAGAAGCTGCTGAAGACCACGCACAGCGCCGGGATGGCAAACGCATCCGCGATCTGGGGAGCCTTGTAGAGGTACCAGAGGGCACTCAAGGCTGTGTTTTCCAGAAGGATCACGAAATAGTAAATGAAGAGCCTGCAGCGTGTCCTGCCTTCCTTGACATTAAACCAGCTGAAGATGTAGATAATCCCCACCACCATGTCAAACACAATCTCCTCCCACTTGGTGATGCAGAACTCCGTCTCACAGTGGACGATCCAGAAGGTCATGATGCACCAGTGAAGGACGATGAAGATCCCGAAGTAGAGCTGGAAAACCGAGGCGAAGAGGGCGAAGGTGATGACCCTGGCCGCGATGGTGAAGAAGTGCCAGCAGAACTGGATGACCACGGCCATGTAGCTGATGGGCTTCTTGTCATCACGAGAGTCCCGGAGGGCCTTCTGGTAGGAGGCCAAGGCCCAAGCCAGGGATACCAAGGAGGCTGCCGCTGTGAAACCTACAAAGGCAAGCAGGAAGACAAGCTGTCAAAGGTGCAATACACTGGAAAGGAGTCAGGTGGGGCTGGGGGCTTGGGACAGGCTAGCTTCCACCGCAGCAAAGCTCTTCATTTCTCTGAGTTTTAGCTGGACTGTAGATGGGACTCCTAGGATCTATCCTCCACGGGCCCCCACCATATGGAGAAGACATGGAGCTGATGAGAATGCTACTCAGGATGAGAGTGGGGTGTGGGGGCTGAAAACGGGGAGAGGTGTTAGCTTTCCGTATATTCAGCAAAAATAGATTCTGGAGGTCATTTTGTTTGGTGGGAATATAACCACGGACTGCATCTTGATAGAACTGGGTGGCTGTTTCAACTTTGCCACTGATGACCTCCATGACTTTGGACAATGATTTAACTCTGCATCCTCATTTAGAAGGTGGATGATCTCCAAGGCTCCTTGTCAGCTCTGGGATGCTGTGATTGAAGGGAACTAATAATCACAAGAAAGGCGAGGGGCTAGTTGGTTACCTTTCTGGTTCTAAACAGGAATAAATGTAGCTCAGTCCCCAAAGAAAGTTAATTATTTCTTGAAAATAAGGCAAGGAGTCCGTGGGCTCTCCCTGGCCATGTTTCTTGTGGCACCTGGTGTGCTCTCTGCCCTCATGTGATCTGAGACTCTTTCTACAGCTTCTTTCTGCTTCAAAGAAGAAACGTCTGCTCACTGTCACTCATCTTGTAATCTTTCACAGATTAAACATTGTACAGAAATCACTTACCAACCGCTTCTTATCAGGCAGTGAGCTTGTTTAGTTAGTATTCCCCCTAAAATATGTTTCCAGATAAAAAAATAAATATTCTTACTGCTTCCCTCCACTCCTGCTCCACCTACTACACCTGAAACATCACCTTTGTGGTCCTGATGTGGAGAAGGCTCTTCTAAATTCCAGTTTGTCACTGAAAGGTCAGATCAGTCTGCCCTGCAGCTGGTTTATTAATAATGAGCTGTAGCACGAGTTGTAACAACACTTATGTATATGTGTGTGCCCAGTCTTATCCGACTCTTTGTGACCCCATGGACTGCAGTCCGACAGGCTCCTCTGTCCATGGGCTTCTCCAGGCAAACATACTAGAGTGGGTTGCCATGCCCTTCTCCAGGGGATCTTCCTGACCCAGAGACTGAATCCAGGTCTCTTGCATTGCAGGCAGATTCTTTACCATCCAAGCCACCTGAGAAGCCCAAACAGTGGAAAACCAGGTTTGACCACTTGGGCTTGTCCATTTAATTTTCTCTAATCTAGAATGTTTCCACAGGCTTTCTTTGTCTTTTATCACTGGACAGTTTTTGAAGAGTACATTACCTAAAGAAAAGAAAGAGAGACGAAAGGAAGGAAGGAAGGAAGGCTTCTAAATACAGTCAGAACCACAGAAAGAGATACGCAAAAATTTTGCAGCATTCTTCATTGCTTTCCTCTTCTGCTTTTGCAATTTTAGTCTGAGCTGCAAATGACAAAACATTGTGAAATAAAATCTGTTCTCCCGTTGTGTGGTTTGTGGCCTGGGCATAAACAAGAATTCTTGGAAAAACCCAGAGAATGCTTTATGTGGATTTATAGCCTAATTCCCTAGATGCAGGACATTCATGGAATTGAACCATGCACTCTAAACAGAGTGAGACTCTTTCCCTCTCCTTAAGGAGTACAGAACGAACGGCAGCTCTCCTCGCCCCCTCAACCCCACCACAGGCCAGCCAAGGGCTGGTCTCAGGGTTAGGACGCATGTTCACAACCAAACTGCAGCTAGTGAGAAAGGGCTTTTTTAAAAAGTTGTTATTGTGTAAAATTCCAAGCATATACAATAGTAGAAAGAATAACAGAACAGATAAACCCTGCATGCAGTCAACTCAAGGGCCCGAGTTCTAAAATTCTTCCCTAGGGAAGCGTGAGTTTTGGCCGGCAGGGGGCGCCTCTTGACAGCGCCTCGACGGGCGCCTGCCTGAATCTTCCTGATGCTTTGTCTCCCTTTACTGGGAGACAGAAGACCTGTGCTGGGACCTGATGTTTTCTCCATTCTTCCCGGGAAGCACGGCCTGGCGGCTCTCGGCCCGACTTCCTCTGGTTAACTCGGTCCCCCAACCACCCTTCCAGGTTCCCCTCTCCCAGGAAGACAGAAAACGCTGTGCTGCTCAAACTTGAAAAAGCCACCTCTCAGTGAGAATTTAAGCATCATTCCTTTCCCTAGGGAAGCCAGTCCCCACCCCTAATCTGAGTCTAGCCGCTTCCTCCCCGCTCCCCCGCCCGCCAAGTGCACACCACACCCTGCACTCTGCAGACTTTGAAGCACTCAGGGAAACAGAGACCCAAAGGGAGGCTAAATAACTTGCTAAGCTGATGTGACTAACAAAGTAGAGCAGACATCCAAATTCATAGATTCCCAACTGTGCACCACGACCACAGACTGGGATCGGACTGGGATCGGACTGGGATCCACGACAGGTGAGGAGAGGTACAGACTAGTGTGTGAGGTGTAGAGCTCCAGGGCTAACAACCCTGAGGGATGAAGGTGACCGCGGAGCGATGCCGCCTCCCAGGTTCTGACTCTGAGGGCTCCTATCACACCTGCTCCTTCAGGCTCGCCTTGAACATGCTTGTTCCCAGGTCAAGGGAACAATCCCATTCTGTTTTTTTTTCACAAAACTGACCAGAAGCACAAGCTCCTAGAAGGAAAACCAGGCCTTTTTCATCATCTCATTTCCTGGACTAAAACAGTCCTCCTAGTTTTCCTGATTTTTTTTTTTTTTGGCTGTACTGTGGGGCTTGTGGGATATTAGTTCCTCTCCCAGGGATCGAACTCAGGCACTGGGCAGTGAAAGCATGGATTTCTAACCACTGGACCTGGATTTTTTATCTGTGGAAAAATGTTGCCCAATTCAAGCTGATTATGAAGCAAAGAGTAGCAGGTCATGAAACTAGAATGGTTCTCCATTTCTTCAGCATGCTTAGAGCTTGTCTCTTAGTTACAGATATAAAAGCCGGAGATCCACTTGGCTGGACTCTATCGAATTCACCTAGTTGAAAGAGTATAATAATTAAAAAAAAACATAAAACCGCCTATGCTGTGATCTTTGTGGAATGAGGTGAAGCAAAGAAAAGTCATATGAGCTCCACTGGGTCTAAGATGTTCGAAATCTCCTTGCATAGAAACCATTTTATCTCTTTTTTAAACCTTGTAATAGTTCTGATTAAAAATATTTAAATGCTTTAATATGTTTAATTTTGGTAGGGATACACATTCTCCTTGTAATCCATCCCAAGGAGTTCAGCTTCTTTGCAAGGCAAATTGTAAGGCTGCTAAGGAGGTGATAAGAGAAATATTGAATGGAAATTTAAAAAAATATTTTACTATGAAAGCAGTTGAAGAAAGTTGTGGGAAGAAGCAAAGTGTGTTCTTCTCTTTAAGACATGTGAAAAGGAATTTTCTTTCCCTTTTAAAATATTTAATTGGGAGATAATTGCTTTACAATATCATGTTGTTTCAGCCATACGTCAACATGAACCAGCCATATATATGTATGTGTGTGTGTGTGTATATATATAGTCCCCTCTGTCTTGAAACTCCCTCCCACCTCCCACCCCATCCCACCTCTCTAGGTTGTCACAGAGCACTGGGTTGAGTGCCCTGTATCACACAGCAAACTCCCACTATCTGTTTTACATATGGTAACGTACATGTATCCATGCTACTCTCTCAACTGGGATTTCCTTCTGAATGGAAAAAACACAAGTTAGGTGATCTCACGTAGCTGCAGCCCATTTCAATTTTTAAATTATCTTTAGATTAAAAAAAAAATTCCCAAGAAGGCAAATATTCTGTGTGTAAGAATTTGAAAACATCTAATGCTGTTTCTCTAGGGAAAAAACATTCCATACTTTGGAGAAAGTGAGGCGTCACCCTTCTCTGTACAGTATTATGAACTTCAACCTATATTTATATTGAACATAAAGAGATGATAGAAATGACTACTCAAAAGACATAAAATAGGGCTTCCCTGGTGACTCAGTGGTAAAGAATCTGCTTGCCAAAGCAGGAGACACGGGTTCGATCCCTGGTCTAGGAGGATCCCACATGTGGCAGAGCAGCTAAGCCCATGTGCCACAACTACTAAGTCCATGTGTGGCAACAACTGAAGCCCAGATGCCTAGAGCCCATGCTCTGCAACCAAAGAAACCACGGAAATGAGAAGCCCACAAATACAACTAGAGAGTAGCCCCCTCTCGTCACAACTAGAAAAAAGTCTGAGCAGCAATGAAGACCCAGCGCAGCCAAAAATAAATAAATGAATATTAATAAAAAAGAAATATCCAATGCAGATGTTTAAAAAAGACATAAAATAAGTAATCTGAGATCCCCAGTAGAGTTAAATTTTCCTTTAGAGTCAGTTTATTTTCCACACCATTTATTTTTTCACCATCACTCTCTTTTTTTCCTTGACAATTTTCTCTGTTGGATGGTAGGGGGCTTAGTGGGAGCAAAATGAAGAGAAATAAAGAGGAGGAGACAGGGACAGCACCAGGTGACCTTCTCTTACCTGCAAAAAGAGATACGGATGGACAAGAGCAAAATGAAAATAATAATTTAAAAAATCCTGATATGTACCAAACACTGCTCTGTGGCTGGCCTTCCACACTCATTACTGCATTTATTCCTCAGCAGCACTTCCTCAATGTAAATATCATTGCCCATTTTACAGATGAGGAAACTGAGGCTCAGAGAGTGAAATCTTCTCACCAAGGGGCAGCAAACATTTCTGTAAACATAAAAAATACTTCGGGTTTTGCAGGCCCTGGCTCTCTGTCAGAAGCATTCAGCTTTGCCCTTGTAGGGAGAAAACAGCCATGGAAGAAAAAGCAGGCGGTGGGCTGAATTTGGTCCAGGGGCCTTCATTTTCCAACCCCTCAGCTGACCTGGGGACACATTTTGAACAAGGAGCAAGGTTAGGATTTATACCCACATTTTTTCTGACCTTAAACTCCTCACACTCTTCCCTACACTCACTGAAACATTATGGGCCACTGATGAAAGCTGGTCCCTTTGGGGACCCTTTCTGAGGGTGCTCACTGTCTGAATGAAAGCCGGAGGCCCTGTCACCATCCACCCAAGCAAAGAAACAAGCAAAAGTCGCTCAGTCGTGTCCAACTCTTTGCGACCCCACGGACTATACAGTCCATGGAATTCTCCAGGCCAGAATACTAGAGTGGGTAGCCTATCCCTTCTCCAGGGGATCTTCCCAACCCAGGGATTGAACCAAGGTCTCCTGCATTGCAGGTGGATTCTTTACCAGCTGAGCCACAAGGGAAGCTGAAAGAAACAAACCCACAGGTAAGTGTGATTGTGGCCTGTCCTGTGCACAGGATGACATCTGTGCATGAACACACCCACTGAAGGTCGGCTGTGAAGTCATCCAAGAAGGAGCACAAGTGCCACGCCTCCACAGGCTTGCTCATTTTCAGGGAAGCAGGCTGCTATTCAGCTGCTAAGCCATGTCCGACTGTTTGAGACCCCATGGACTGCATCATGCCAGGCTCCTCTGTCCTCCACCATCTCCTGGAGTTTGCTCAAACTCATGTCCATTGAGGTGGTGATGCTCTCTCACCTATGCAGCCCCCTTCTCCCTTTGTCTTCAATCTTTCCCAGCATCAGGGTCTTAAGCAAGCAGCCATTCACAAGGGCAAGATGGCACCGTGGTCCAGGCTGGCCCCCACCCATGAAAACGCCAGCTCCTGCACCTGGCCAGGCCTCGGCCACACCATCTGAAGCATCTGAGACAGAGTCTGTGGCGGTTTCTCTTCCCTTGTGTCTCAAGGTACTTCTGCAGCCTGCCAAGCGTGTAAATGTGATAGCCACAAATCACCTGCCAGTGTCACCAGTATTGACAGTCACTGGCCTATTTAGAAGGATCTGTGATCAGGGCATCTGTGGGAGAGTGACAGAGTCTGGGTCCCTGGGGTTTATAATCAAGTGTTAATTCTAATGAAGGCTACTGTCTACTCACCCGCATTCCGAGTTATTCATGCTTAGAGGACTTGGAAGGGGGCCCAGAGGATGCAAAAATGGTGACACTAACCCAGGGTAAATAAAATGAAGAAGAATGAGGTGTGCCTGGGGGTGGCAGGTGGCCGTGTTGGGTGGGTGGCGTGGTTGCAGCACAGCCAAGGATCTATCAGGGGAGGGGCACTGGCATGTGATGTTCACGATGACATAAGTTGGCATTAATATTTGTGCTGATGGACCCTAAGAGCCAAGCTCTTTTCTGGTAGGAGACTCTGCCTGTATGGGGTAGAAGGAGATGAAAAGAATGCCCCTGATGGAAGAGGGTCCCAAGGGGAGACCTGGGAGGACACATCAGTCAGCCTGGGTGTGAACACATGTGCTTGGTGCCATCGTCCAAAGATAAAAGGATAACAGGTTTGCAACCTGCATCCCAGAGCCAGGAGCTCCCCTGCTTCCCTCCTGTGTCTCCCTCCACTCCCTCCTCATACAAGCATTGACACTTATCAAGTGCCAGGTGCTGAGGACACAAATGCAGGTCCCTAAGGGATGGCAGGTCAGTGTGGGAAGCAGACGCTGCTCCAACCTGTGAGTGGAGCGTGGAGGAGAAACAGCTTGTGCCCTGGGGGAGGCAGCCCAGCCACAAACCAGAGGGGAAGGTGCAGCTGAGGCTGAAGTTGGGGTGTCTGGGGAGTGCAGAGCTGGCCAGGGAAGTCAGCAGACTGTGGACATGACATACCAGACAGGAGGACGTGGGCCTCACTGGGAGTCAGGGACACCTTCAGTACCCTCGTGGCCAGGTACCTGCGGGCCTTGAGTGGTGGGGTGACATACCCGGCTGAGGTGGGTGACTTGGCAACACTATCCTGGAGGGGCGGTGGTGAAAATGGGGGAAATTCTCCACCCGTTGGCCCTGGATCTCTGGGCCAGTTGCTCATTACACCTGTTCTTCACAGGTTTGAGTGAGAGTCAGTGAACTGGAGTTCCTTCAAATATTTTGAGAACAGAAAACATTCTATATAAATATGATTAGCTGTTCCAAGGCTTAGCTTTCCTCTTAATTTTTCTCCCTTTTGCCTCCTCCCCAGGAGCTCTTTCACACCCTGGACTCAAAGGAGATCTCCCTGGAGGAAGGAGAATAAGAGGTACGATCTATATGATAAAGACTTTTTTTTTCTCTTTACAGATATGAAAGCAATTCTTTTGATAGGATATTATTTCTAAAAGTCACTTGAGAATAGGAGGAAAAATAGTTGGCATTATTTACATAGATGGAATATGTACTCCATTTTATTCAGATTAAAAGCCGATAATGATACAGGGTGCTCAGGGCTGGTGCACCAGGATGACCCGGAGGGATGGGATGGGGAGGGAGGTGGGAGGGGGGTTCTGGAAGGGGAAAATATGTACAGCCATAGTGGATTCACGTCAATGTATGGCAAAACAAATACAATATTGTAAAGTTAAAAAATAGATAAATAAACTAATTAAAAATAAAAAAAATAAAATTTTGATACATTAAAAAAAAAGCCGATAAAATAAAAGCTACTCAGTTGAAGGAAGGAGGGGAGGTGGAAATATGGTGTCAGGGATGAAGGAATGTCTGGGGCAGGATCAGGTTTCTGTGGCCGAGTCTTGGAAAAACCCAGGTGACAGGGACAGGGCTGGTCAGAGCATTTCCCTGAAATGTGTACAAGAAAGGAGCCTTCCTGAAGGAGGGAGGGCTCGGCCCTGAGCCAGGCAGGCCCTCCCAAGGATGGAGAGGAGGTGGGGGAGGGAAAGATGCTGGGCTTCCTGAGAAAGACCAGGACTAGGAGGGGGGCACATCGCAGCCCCCAGACCCAGCCGAGGCCCTCAGAAGGACACCCAACACTTCATTTATCTGCTTTCGATTGCTGATTGCTTTTATCCCCTGCCTTCATTCCCCTAACAATTTCTGGCAGAAACGAATGCCCTTTAAAATAAAAGGCCTTTTACTGTAAGCTGTAGATTTCTCTAAAGATCACCAGCATCCATTTGTGGGGTTCCCGCAGGCTTCAAGGAAAAGGGCTGCCTTTTCGGCAGGTGGGGGTGGGGGCTGGAACCCCCAGCTTCTGCCCTCACTTCCCGGTGCCCTGCCCTTTGGGTTGCCTCAGTTTTTCTCTGTCACTGCAAAGGCCACACCTTGTGCTGGAACCGTTTGATAATGCAGCAATAAATGCAAGCTGGATGAGGCCTTTCTGGGTGATTTACAAAAAAAATGCCTCAATACTCCGAGGACACCGATGTGCAGCATTATCCATTATCTATTCTCATGGCTGGACTGACTGGGAGAAAGCCCACCCACTGGGACCCGAGGGGCTCAGAGGAGTGCAAAGCCTGGGAGCCCACACCTCACAGTCTCAGTATCGCTCAGCCTCTCGGGGATCACGGTCCTCCCTGCTGGCCAGCGGTGGGACTCTCCGTGCTTCTGCGTATGTGTGTATCTGTGTTCAGTCCCTAAACCGTGTCGGACTTTTTACACCCCAAGAACTGTAGCCCGCCAGGCTCCTCTGTCCATGGAATTCTCCAGGCAAGAATACTGGAGTGGGTTGCCATTTCCTTCTCCAGGGGCTCTTCCCTTCTCAGAGATGGAACCCATATCTCCTGCATTGGCAAGTGGATTCTTTACCACTGAGCCACCCACTAGGCTCAAGTTGAGAACCCTCAGGGAGATCCCAGTCCACCTGTCTTGAATCCTTTGAGTTTCTGACCCACGTCTGGGCCCGGACCTCCATCAGGATTCCCCCATGGACTGCTCTGCGATGCCTCCCTAAACTACTTGCTTTGGAAAGCCCGTCCTGCCTCTCCCCACGGGTTACAAGCTCCACTTCTGTGCTCCATTTCTGCCTAGCATACAGCTTGATTTTGATTTTTGAGTTGTTTACTAATCTTTATCTTTTTGTGAGATCGGTGAAGGTAGAGACTGAGTCCTATTCCTTGTTATACTCCCAGAGACTTTGAAAATGCCTAGCACACTTGAAAATTACTTGATAAATTGCACTGAATTGAATTGAACTGAACCTGGAGATGCTCTAAATTGGGGTATGGCGTGGTTGCCGTTCTTGACTGTAAGGAAGAGACACAAATGACCTGGATCTGGGGCTGTTTCTTAGCGTTCTGGGGCTGAACTTACCCTGAGGCACAGACTAAGGCACAGAATCATTGAGATTGCAGTGTGCATTCCCTCCCTAAACAAGGCAGATCCCTAATAGAGCAGAAGTAAATTAAATGCATGCTATAACCAGGTGTAAAAGTTTTTCAATTAGGATTTTGTATGCTAGCAAGCAAGAAAAGAACAATTTCCCTAGACAGAGACTTTTAAATAGAAATGGCCAATTCCAGATTCAAGGCTTTCTCTAAATCTTCTAAAATTGGCCAGAAGAAATAATTTTAAACTTTCTAAAACACTTAGAGGGGTGATTTTGATTGTATTGAAGATACTTAAGTCTGAGTTCTCAGCAAAAACTCTGGGATTATACATGTCTCAGAATTTGTCAACTAGTACAATACAAAGAACCATGCAATTTGGAGATACTGATATGTAAGTGGTCTGATATTCATGACATTTACAAGATCACTCTGAAAAAACCAATTTTGGTTTGAGTGATAAACTCGTAAAAAAGACTTGAAACAGATAGTTATAAAATAAACATAACTAAGTAAATGACTAATAGTGAATAAGAGAAAAGAGTGACACCACAACCCTAGGCTAATATTATTATTATAATAGAGCACTTAAATTTATCTCTGAGCCTCCAAGATGCCAAAGTAAAAAAAGTGAGTTAAATAATTTAAAATATGAGTTATAATTAATTATCAATTAATTATAATATTAATTATAAAATATACTCGATAATATTAATTAATAGTTAAAGAATTCTCACTGCTGGAGAAAAGGAAGTAGTATTTGTCCTGGTAAAATATTCTAAAAGTGGGGAACCACTGCCCTTTTCATGGGTTTCCATTACAAGCTTTGCAGACATCTAAGACAGCTTAAATACACAGTAGGCCTCTTCTGCATGGATTTCTCCCCTTAGGAAAGGAGAAAGGGCAGAATGGATCTAAGATCTGAATCAAGAGGGGCATGAAGCCAGCTTTTATCAGACATTAGTAGGGAAAGGGGATGGAAATCATTGACTGATAATGAAGCAGTGTGTATGGAATATGGTCTCTACTTTGCCAAAAAGATGGGATTTTTAAACAAAATCAGTGTTCTCTGCAAGGTGGAAGACAGGGGGTTGGCCTTTCTGAGGTTGGAACAGGGTTATTGATCGGACACTGACAGAAGGCAGGCAGACAAGAAGAGCCTGCTGCAGCTGCTGAGGGTAGTGATTGAACAAGGCCTTGCAGAACAGACCTACTGTGCATGTGTGACTCTTAGCTGTTCCTTCCGACTGAGGTCCCGAGTGAGGACACTTGCAGCTGGTATGTGATTTCCACTGTGAGCCCTTCAGGCCTATCTATTTGGTCTTCAGACAGCAGAGACCCCACACCAGCTCAGCAGTCCTTCCTCTGCATTACCTACTTTCCTAAGCCCCCAGGATGCCCTGTGGTTTGGCAGAATTGCATCTGCATTTTATGTATTCATAGCAGGGGGAACATGAAAACTCTTATTAGGATACAGCTATGCTTTGGGAAGCCAATTGTATTTTGCCCTTATATTGTCCCAGGGTTATGAAAGGGCCTGCTGGTCTGTTGAAAGCAAATATCAGTTGGACAAATCCATATTGGATAGTGTACACTCTTCATGACCAAATAATATGATAGCCTTGGAAACAGTTGCTTAAAAAGATTCTGACACAAAACAATCCTGTGAGAGCTAATTGAACAAAGTTGGAGGATACAAAATCAACAGGTAAAACTCAGTTGCCTTTCTCTACACTAACAATGTATCACCTGAAAAGGGCAGGAGGGTTGCTGAGTTATTGTACAGAGTTTCCATTTGGGAAGATGAGAAAGTTCTGGGGAAGGAAGGTGGGGATGGTTGCACAACAGTGTGAATGGACTTAATACCATTGAAACAAACACTTAAAAGTGGTTACCATGGTACATTTCATGTTTTGTGGCTTTTATCACAATAAAAACAATCAGGTGCTGTTCTAAGCTAAACTTAATAGTTAAAGCAGAAGTTGCATGGAATACCCTGAGTGTTACACCTTGTCTGTTTCACTTAACTCATTACCTGTCAGGACCTAAGAGTTAACTGGGTTGGAGACTCATGTAATTCCACCTTGCCAGCACAGCCTGTGGGGTGAATAGCTGTTCCTGGCTACCTGTAGGAATGTGCAGTAGAATGGCAAAGAATTGGGTTTGGGACCTCTGTTTAGACTAAAAATTGAATGCTAGATCAGTCCTCATGAACCCTACAGCATGTGAAGCTTCAGTTTTCTTAAAAATAGGGTTAACAACTAATTTCATAGGGCTTTGGGCAGGTTGGGGCCTTCCCTGTGGCCCATAGGTAAAGAATCTGCCTGCAATGCAGAAGACATGGAGATACAGGTTCAATCCCAGAGTCGGGAAGATCCCTGGAGAAGGAAATGGCTACCCACTCTAGTGTTCTTGCTCTGAAAATCCCACGGAAAGAGGAGCCTAGTGGGCTACAGTCCACGAGGTCTCAAAGAATCAGACTGAACGACAGCAGCAACAACTTGGGCGGGTTAGATGAGGTTGTAAATACAAATGCAGCTGGTGCCTGTGGGCACCAGAGGGTGCAGCAAACGTTTGTGTCCTTCTTCTGTTTCATAAGTGATGAATCTTCCCATGTGAGGGAATGATGCCCCTGCCACACAATTTGCACAGGTTAGTAGTGGAAGAAGACAGGAGAGTGGTTTTGGTGGTTTGCATAATGGTGTCCTATGGTTAGCTAAACTGTACAGTCCTGGATGACAAGGACTGGCTGTCTTTGTCTTTCATCTAAGACATGCTGCTTAGTACACACTTAGAGGATAATGCGTGGATTTTGTCAACGTGGCAGAAATAAGCATCAAAATGGTATTCACCAAGCTTTGATGACAGGGAGAAAAAAATAGGTCATCTGGACCCTTAGGAATAGAATATGACTTTCAGTACTGGGGAAGATAAGGCTTTAGGCTTGCAGAAATCTGGAGAAAAATTAAAGCTAGGAAAAAAGGGAGCTCAAGGATTAAGAACTTATTCATTTTTTCCCTCTTGCTGCAATGTTTCCATTTCTTCTAGTGCTTTGGCCCAATTTTCAGGAGCAGATGCTTTTCCCAGAGCCTCTGACCAACTTGCTCCGAAGTGGTCCCTTCCTCCCTGGACCTCGGAGCCTTCAGGGCTTACATTTTGAGTGGTCACAGCTTTTCTTCTCACCTTGAATCTCAAATTCTAGATGGAAGAACTGAAAAAAGAAAATGAATGCTATCAAATATTTGATGCTGGCTATTATAATTTTTTTTTCTTCCTTCTTCCTTTCAAGAGATACGCACGCTCTATTTCCTATAGAGGTGAAGAAGGCACAGGCATGGATAAACTAAAAAACTGGAGGAAGGTCTCTGGGCTCCATCTGGATTCTAGCGGTAGTCCAAAGAAAACAAACTCAGAAGGAAGACCTGTACTCTGGAGATGGAGAACAGCTGGATATTCAGCCAATCACTGTGTCAATACGTAATTAGAGTCTAAATTAGTGCCATTAGTGCAGGATGGCTCTCTCTGCCACCACTGCCATCAGTCATTTCGAATGAGCCCCATCACCTTCGCAGGTCTCAGCATCTGGCCTGCTGGGTCCTGGGGGGCTCATCCTACAATAGGTCACTGCAAACACAGAGGGTGAGCTCTCTCTACTTGTTAACTGACCACCTGTCTAGAACACTTTCCAAGTTCTTGTAAATTTGTAAAAAAACAAAACAAAACAAAACAAAAACTGAACAAAGTTATTTTACCATTATATTCTTACCTGGAGAATCCCATGGACAGAGGAGCCTGGCAGGCTACAGTCTGTGGGGTTGCAAGAGTTGGACAAGACTTAGTGACTAAACTACCACATTTTTTCAAAGATGAAGCCCTCTGGAGCTGAAAAACTCTGCTCCTAGAGTGCAAAGGACTAACCAGTGCACGACTCCTGCTAGGCAGGAAATGCTTTTCAGAGAGCAAGAAGGACCATAATTGAGAGAAGGTTGCCTTAATTTAAGGAACATGCTAATAACTCATTTCTTTAATGAACCTCTACACTCCAGGCATTTGAAATAATGATAATGACTCCTTGATCTCAAGTAATAGTATTTTCAGTGTTTTTTTTTTTTTTTTAATATGTTAGTGCAGACTGTGGTTTGATATTTTTTACATGTGGTGTTTAACCTTTGTGCCTGTAGTTTCTATAAGATGACTATCTAGAAATCAATCAACACCTCTCTGGGTTCTGAAGATACTAAAGTTTTCCTATCTAAACAGAAGATGACCAAATGAAAAAAAAAAGATGGTATTTTATCTTATGTTTGATTCAAATATCAGCAGATAAATTTGCGGAGGCTTATTCATGGCCAGTGAAGTCTTTCTCAGGCTAAGTTTTGCCACCTGGGAAGGCGGTTCTGAGCAAGGTCTCGTAGGCACTCTGCCTGGACTGAATCCTGGTGCTGAGACCTTAGCAAGTCACCTCCCATCTCTGAGCCTCTATTTTCTCGTCTACAAAATGGGCATTCAGTTATTCAGCACATTTTCACAAATATCTACTTGCAAGTTTCCTAGTGTTGGGATGGAGCAGTGAGCAAACGGAGCATACTCTGCTTTCCTAGAACTTAGGATTTATGGGGGGAGGATGCCACACATACAGAATCACGACGGTGAACGTGTTCTGAAGAAAAGTAAGCCGGGGAAGAGGGATGGGGAAGGATGGATGGGGAGGCTGGTTCTCCGTCGTGAGTGGGAAGCCCCATCCACGCCCCCCACATCCTGCCCCCAGAATGACATTTGGCAGAGCCCCTGGAGACATCTGGGCTTCCCAGTTGGCGCTAGTGGTAAAGAATCCGCCTGTCAATGCAGGAGACAAAAGAGACAAGGGTTCCATCCCTGGGTCTGGGCGATCCCCTGGAGGAGGAAATGGCAACCCATTCCAGTATTCTTGCTTGGAGAATCCGACTTAGCACGCTTCGAGATGTCGGGACGAGCCCTGCCGAGTCTAGGGGCAACTGTGCCGGGGAGGAAACGGTCTTTGCAGAGGGCTGAGACGGAAACTCAAACTGCCTGCCTGTCAGAGGAACAGCAAGGAGGCCGGCAGGGCGACGGGGCCCCGCGCAAAGTGAAAACGGGAGTGGGGAGCGTCACCCAGGGGTCTTCACCACCCCGCCGAAGGCCTGAGAGCCTGAGGCTGCGGACTCCCGTCGCCGGGAGCGCGCTGGGCTGGGCGCGTGCTGGTGCCAGAGCCTGGAAGTGCTGGGGGCGCTTGGCCACTCGGGGCTCCCCTTGCCTCAGCCAGGTCCCCGCCGGGATCCGGGCGGCGGGGGAGCGCGGTCTTTCGGAGGATCCAGCGGGCTGCGGTGTCACAGGTCTTCGCTTACCCGACACCCACCCATTCCGAGATAAAATCGTGAACAGCAGCGCCCCGAGCGTTAAACCCCAAGCTGGGGCCCTTCGGAGCCCGCCGGCTCCCGGGCTTGGTGGGCGGGGCGGCCCGGGAGGGGGAGTGGCTGGAGGAGTGAGTTGTGGGGGCACGCGCGAGGGGTCGGGAGGAGGGGACCCCGGCCTCGGCCTCGGCCTCGGCCTGGCGGGGCTTGCGGGCCAGCATGGAACTTCGGGGTTCAGTATGCGTGGGGCGGGAAGGTATGGGAGGGTCTCGAGCAGATGGTGACACGGTCTGTCCTGCTTGTTTGTAAAAATGTGTGGTCCCTGCCGGAGGAGGAGGAAGCCTGAGCCGCGTCGGAGAAGGGCGCCACCAGAACAAGCCAGGTGTCCTGCATAGAAACGTAAAATTCCTCATTTTCAACTTGTTAATAGTTTGGATGTGGTGTGGGAATGAGCCTGAAGAATCAGTGAAAAGTGTTAGTCATTCAGTAGTGTCCAACCCTTTGGGATCCCACGGACTGTAGCCCCATGGACTGCAGCCCACCAGGATCCTCTGTCCATGGGATTCTCCAGGCAAGAGTACTGGAGTGGGTTGCCATGCCCTCCTCCAGGGTATCTTCCCGACCCAGGGATTGAACCCAGGTCTCCTGCATTGTAGGCAGATTCTTCGCCATCTGAGCCACCAGGGAAGTCCTGAGAAGAATCGGGGATGATGCTAAAGTTTGAGGCTGAAGACCTAGAATGATGGAGTTCATGTTTTCTGAAATGGGGTCTTCTTGGGATGGAAATAAAGATAGTGATGGGACCTACTTCACTGGATTGTTTTGAGGGTGGAAAGTAAAAGTGTTAGTTGCTCAGTGGTGCCTGACTCTCTGCGACCCCATGGACTGTAGCCCACCAGTCTCCTCTGTCCATGAGATTCTCCAGGCAAGGATACTGGAGTGGGTTGTCCTTTCCTTCTCCAGGGGATCTTCCTGACTCAGGATGGAACTCGGGTCCCCAGCATTGGCAGGCGGATTCTTTACTATCTGAGCCACTAGGAAGCTGACATATAATAAATGTTCCATAAATATTAGTTCCTTTTCTCCCCAAAGCAAAACCACATTTTAAAAAACCCAGAAGGTTAGATAAACTCCATTTCTGTTACTAGGGTATATTTTAAAAATATTAATATGATAAAAACGAATAAGCAAACAATCCGCCCACAGCAGTTTTGTAAAGCTAGCATCAGGGCCATTCTCATAATTATATTTTGATTGGCACATACACACTTATAGTTAATCTTTTATGTGACTTTCAGTGTTCAGATATAGTCCTAAAAATAATAAGGAAAGGAAAATGTGATAAATGGGCATCTGGGAGATACTGCTCAGCACTGTGATTTTCGAGCTCAAAAATATTTTTTTACTGATCACTGAAGAGAAGGGAGATGACTTCATGGACAAAACTGCACTGATAAGTCAAACTCCTTATCCTGATTCCATGCAAAAGTGTTTATTTAACTTTTAGGTGTGGGGTTGGACAAGCTCTTACAGGCTTCATTTTTTAGGTGGAGGTTACTGCTGAAGGAAGATTGGGTAGACTGGCATGAAATTTTGATTTAATTTTTTGTGTTTCAACTATTCAGATCTACTGAATAAATCCTGATGTATCAAATACTACTTTATGATGATGGGATCATAATTTATGAAAATATTTCAAACATTTGAGACACATCACATGAGGGAAACTAATGTCTCACTTCATCCAGAATTATGTATTTAGTTTTTGTTTGAGGTGTATTTGTCCTATGGATGACACATAGATATTCAAATTCAAAATCACATTCAAAAGCCAAATTGACTACTTTTGGGAGTCTAGCTTTCAGTTTTAGTTTTTAAAGAGAATAATTGATCCGGAGTTGCCTGTATTTTTGGGTTGGTTTTATAATAATATAATAATATACATTACTGACGTGAATACTCTGCAAACTTGAAACATTATTGTCAATGTCCTGAATTTTTAGAAGAGCCACCTGAAGCTTGAGAAACTGTTTTAACATCCATTGTCTAAGGCACAGGATCAGAATTTGAACCCAGATTTTTGGCTGGCTCAAAGGTGAAAGCAAGAGTGTTAGTCGCTCAGTCCTGTTGACTTTTTGCGACCCCATGAACTTCAGCCCACCAGGCTTCTCTGTCCATGGGATTCTCCAAGCAAGAATACTGGAGTGGGTTGCCATTCCTTCTCCAGAGGACTATCCAACCCAGGGATCAAATCCGGGGTCTCCTGCATTGCAGGCAGATTCTTTACTGTCTGAGCCACCAGGGAAGTCCCAAGGCTTTTATAATGACAATAGTATTTTATTTGGGTGGGAGGGGCTTCCCTTTAAAAAGATATTCATGTCATCAGTTCCTGGTCCAGGAATTGGCTGAGATGCCGAATAAGACATAGTGATTCTCTTGGTTGTGGAAAAGTTTCCAGAGTCTTAATCTCTATCCATTAAGCGTTATTTCTTAGAAAAGTTCTCTTTAACTTGAACAGCTCCATCCACTCAGGACAGCAAGTCCTTCCTGCCCTCATTGCTATTAATTATCATATATCAAATGTCTACCAATGCCCTGGTTTCCTTACAGATGTTATTTCAAAGGCCCCCCGTGCCAGTCTGGAGAAGGAACTGGCAACCCACTCCAGTATTCTTGCCTGGAGAATCCCGTGGACAGAGGAGCCTGGTGGACTATAGTCCATGGGGTCGCAAGAGTCAGACACAGCTTAGCGACTAAACCACCACCACCACCACCAGTGCCACTCAGGCTCTCAGAGGGTCAGCAGGAGAGCCTTCCTTGAGAAGATGAATTAATTTTTTAATTGAAGTATAGTTGACTTGGAATGATGTGCCAATCTCTTCTGTGCAACAAAGTGACACAGTTTTACACATACATGCATTCTTTGTTAAAAAATATTCTTTTCCATTATGGTTTAGCCCCAGAGACTGGATACAGTTCCCTGTGCTATAGAGTAGGACTTTGTTGTTTATACATTATAAATGTAATAGCTTGCATCTACCAACCCCAAATTGGAGGGTCCATCCCTGTCCTTCCCCCCTCCCCCTTGGCAGCCCCAAGTCCGATATTTCTATCTGTGAGTCTATGACAAACTGAATTAATTTGTAAGCAAACATTCTTGAGTTTGTGTTCTCAAGTTAGTTTGACCTCTTTGTTATGCCTGAGGCCATTTTTCTAAAATAGTTCTGATATGGTGCTTTTGAGGTGTGTGGATATATGCATTTGGTAAAGAACTTCCTTTACTGTGAATGGACAGATACAAAGGTTATTAACTTACACAGTGTTCGGGGACCACAAGCAATTAATATCACAGTGAGCAGGAAATCAATACAATCTTTGTTTTATCTGACCCTGAATGGGAGAATGAGAACTGTGTGGGTGGGGAGAGTTACGGGGTAAAAGGCAGAGTCACCTTTTTCTCTGTAGGTCAACCAGATTTTCATTCTATTGTTTTCATTTCATTCAATTATTTACTAACTAATAATGACCACCTGATGCGAAGAGCTGACTCATTTGAAAAGATTCTGATGCTGGGAAAGGTTGAAGGCAGGAGGAAAAGTGGACGACAGAGGATGAGATGGTTGGATGGCATCACTGACTCAATGGACATGAGTTTGGGTAAACTCCAGGAGTTGGTGATGGACAAGAGGCCAGGTGTGCTGCAGTCCATGGGGTTGCAAAGTGTTGGACACAAGTGAGCGACTGAACTTAACTAAATAATGACCAAACTCCTGTGAATTTCTTATATGCCAGACACTTTTCTAAGAGCTTTATCAACTATAGCTCCTTTAATTCTTGCAACAACCCTATGAAGTACTTACTGTTATCACGATTTTATGGATAGGCAGACTGAACCTTGGCTTCCTAGGTGGCTCAGTGGTAAAGAATCCCTCTGCCAGTGCAGGAGACACAGGTTCGATCCCTGGGTCAGGAAGATCCCCTGGAGGAGGAAATGGCAACCCACTCCAGTATTCTTGCCTGGAGAATCCCATGGACATAGGAGCCTGGCGGGCTACAGTTTGTAGGGTCGCAAAGAGTCACGACTGAAGCAAGTTAGCACGCACAGTGCGTATACATGTCACTGCTACTCTCTCAGTTCATCCCACCCTTAGTCTGTTCTCTACATCTGCTTCTCTATTCCTACCCTCCAAATAAGTTAATCAGTGCCATTTTTATAGGTTCCATATATATATATATGTTAATACATGATATTTGTTTATCTCTATCTTACTTCACTTTGTATAACAGGCTCTAGGTTCATTCACCTCACTAAGACAGTTTTACCACTTGAGCAAGTTTACAAAACTTCGACAGATTACTGAGTACTCAGTTTTCCCTCTTTCCATTAACAGCTAGAAGTCTGGACAAAGTATATCAGATGACTGATTCAGATGATGGACAACAGGTAGCACAAACCTGCATTCTAGATAGAAAGGAAACAAATCAGGTGAGATGGACGGTTAATGTGCCTTTTTGCCTGGGAACATTTTCTAAGCTATTAATATGGTACAGGAAGGGAAATTCAAGTGAAGGGCTGCTCTGAAAGACAGACATTGGTATTCAGGAAAGCTTGGATGAATGAAATTTGTGGGGAAAGGACAAGAGAGAAGGAATGATGCAGGGAAAGAGCTCTAGAAATCTGTATTAGCATCCCTTTGAATTTTTTGCTGACTACCAAGCTGTATGTGCATAAGCCAGGCAAAAAAAAAAAAACAAAAAAAAAACCACACACAAAAAAAACTACTGGTGCTGAACAATTCCCAGAGCTCACATGGGGCTGGAAGACTGTAAATTCTGATCAGTCAGGTGTACAGAACTGGATGGAACACCTGCAGCACTCAGAAAAGAACCTGGAAAGAACACACCTTAAAAAATAGGCCCAAGCTAGCCTCAGAGTATCTGGTACTCCAGACCTGGCTTACTGCTTAAAAACAAGTTCATCTGAAGTAAATTAATTGCCTGCCAGGGAAAAATTCAACTCTCTTCTACAGAAAACAAGAAAATTCAGATTCATGATACCAATAAAAAACCACTGGCCATGGAAAGATACAAAAGAATGCGGCCCATAACCAAGAGGAAAAACATCCAACAGAAGCAGAAGCTGAGAAGACAGAGATGATGGAATTAGCAGGCAAAAATTGCCTGCTATAAATTTGTAAAAATTGCTATTATAAATTCTCTTGAGAATGTATAAAAATTAGAGAACTTGAGTTCTTAGCAATAGAAATCATCTAAACTTTCACTTTTCACTTCCATGCATTGGAGAAGGACATGGCAACCCACTCCAGTGTTCTTGCCTGGAGAATCCCAGGGATGGCAGAGCCTGGTGGGCTGCCGTCTATGGGGTCGCACAGAGTTGGACACGACTGAAGCGACTTAGCAGCAGCAGCAGCAAACTGAAGCATAAAGATAAAAAAGATTGGAAAAAAAAAGCTTTGAGCTGCAGTTACCTATGAAACAATAGAAAGCTGTCATATGTGTAATTGGAGTGTTAGAGGAGATCAGGAAGCAGAAAAATATTAGAAAGTACAATGGCTGAAAAATGTCCAAGTTTGATTAAACTATAAACTCTTAATAAGACCTCAACAAACTACAGGCAGGAAACACACACACAGACACACACACACACACACCATACACATTCACCAAAGCACTTCATGGCCAAATTACTGAAAGCTGTCGGAGATAAAAGACTTGTTACAGGCCCCAGAACAGAAACTGGAAACACAAGTCAGGAGAAAATGTAATAACACCTCTAAAGTCCTAAAAGAAACAAAGCACCTGATGAACTGGAATTCTATACCCAGAACAAATGTTCTTCCAAAATGAAGGCAAAATAGAAACATTTCAAACAAAGGAGACTGAGAGAGACTCTGTCACCAGTAGAGCGGCACTACAAGAAATGTTAAAGAAAGTTTAAATTGTAGAGAAATTATATCAGATGCAAATTTTGATCTACACAAAATAATGAAGAGTGCTAGAAATGGTCAAAGGTTGAGTAAATAATCTCATTCAAAATTTGTTTAAAGATAACCAACTGTTTAGGCAAAATGATTACAGTGTATTGTGGAATTTATAGTGCATGTGGAAGTAAATGTATTATGACGATAGCACAGAGAGTGGGGGTGGCAGATGAAAGTACACTCTTGTGAGAATTTTGCACATAGAGTGGTATAATCTGAAGGCAGGTTATGGTAAGTTAAAGATGCCTCTGTAACCAGTTTAATGTGTAATTCATTTTGACTTGCTTTTTATGCAGAGAACAGAAGTTTATGCAGTTAAAAAAACCATAGATCATTGTATTTATAAAAGATATACTTCTAGGAATTATTTGAAAAATTCTGAATATGTTGGATCCGTGATATACTTAACAAAGAAATCGAATATATTAAATGCACAGATCTAGTTTAAAGTATTTGATGCATCACCCACTCTCTTATTTTTTCTTTTCTTTTAAAAAAAGTGTTAGACGGAGGTTTAGTGAAGTTGATTCACTTACCTAAATTTATACAAAATGAAGAACCAAGACTTCATCTTTTCACTTCTTGTTTTATTTTTAAACATAACTAACTCTCCAGGCCTTTTTATTGCAAAAATGTCTCCATGCCTTTATTATAAATGTTATTCTTAATAGATAATCAGTATTTGAACCCCTCTTTTGTGGAAAAATCAGTAAGTAGCCTTTGAGAGGGTTGTAGTTAAAATTAAGTTATACTTTTTAAAAAATTAACAGATATATATTATTTTCTAGAGCAGTTTTAGGTTTATAGAAAAATTGAGTGGAAAGTATAGGGAGTTCCCATCACCAACAACTCTGGCCTTTACATGTTTCCCTTGTTATTAATATTAACATCTTGTAGAAGTATGGACATTTGTTACAATGGATAAGCCAATATTGATACATTATTATTAACTTAAGTCCATAGTTTACATTATGATTCACCCTTGGTTTTGTATATTCTATGAATTGTAGCAAATGTACATGGGCATGTATCCACTATTGCAGCATCAAATGTAATAGTTCCACTGCTCTAAAAATCTTTACTCTGCCTATTCATCTCCACCTCTCTTTGTCCCCCACTGCCCCCATCCATAGTCACTGATCTTTCCATTGTCTTCATAGTTTTGCCTTTTTGAGTTGTCATATAGTTGGAATCAAACAGTTTGCAGCCTTTTCAGATTGGCTTCTTTCACATAGTAATATTCATTTAAGCTTCCTGCATATCTTTTCATGGTTTGATGGCTCATTTATTTTTAGCGCTGAATAATATTCTATTGTCTGGATGTACCACAGTTATTTATCCTTTCACCTACTGAAGGTTACTGCCAAGTTTTGGCAATTATGAATAAAACTGCTATAAACATTTGTGTATAAACAGGTCTTTGTGCAGACATAAATTTTCAGTCAATGTGGGTAAAATACCTAGAAGCCTGATTGTTGGAACCTTTGATGAGACTGTGTTTAGCTTTGTAATAACTGGCAAACCATCTTCCAAGGTGGCGGGACCATTTTGCATTCCCAGCAATGATAAATGGGACTTCTTGCTGCTCCATGTTCTTGTCAGCCTTTGGCATCATTGTTCTTCTGGATTTTGACAGTTCTAATAAACATGTCAGGCTAACTCATTTTATGTAGTCTTTTAAATGTTATTTACTTTCCTTTTTTTTTTTTTTGGTGCTCAGTCGTGTCTGACTCTGTGACCCCATGGATTATAGCCCGCCAGGCTCCTCTGTCCATGGGCTTTTCCAGGCAAGAATACTGGAATAGATTGCCATTCCCTTCTCTAGGGAATCTTTCCAACCCAGGGATCAAACTTGTGTCTCTTGCATTTCCTGCATTGACAGGTGGATTCTTTATCACTAGCACAACCTGGGAAGCCTGTTATTCACTTATATGTTATAAACTGTGCAACAGGATCATATTCCTGAGTTGTTACTGCAGGTTAATAGCTCTTACCTCACGTCCCAGAGGCAGGATTGCTGCAGAAGAATAATGGAAATTCAAAGGAAAGGGCCAAGCACCTTGTGCTGGCAGGGTTGTGCTTAGTGAGAGTGAAGGTCTCTTGGTCTTGGAGAAAGGGGTGTGAGAAGACAGTGAGAAAATCCCCTGAAAGTCCCTCTTCTGTCTGTTCAGGCCCACTGGCACAGAATCCTGGGCCAGATGGGTTTGCATTTGTTGTTCAGTCACTCAGTCATGTCCAGCTCTGCAACCCCAGGGCCTTCAGCACTCCAGGCTTCCCTGTCCTCTATCTCCCTGAGTTTGCTCACACTCTTGTCATCCAACCATCTCATCCTCTGTTGCTCCCTTCTCCTCCTGCCTTCGATCTTTCCCAGCATCAGGGTCTTTCCCTATCAGTCAGCTCTTCACATCAGGTGGTCAAAGTATTGGAGCTTTGGCTTCAGCATCAGTCCTTCCAATGAATATTCAGGACTGATTTCCTTTAGGATTGACTGGTTTGATCTCCTTGGAAAATAGGCCATTTCCCTTTCTCCTCTTTGCAGCTTCTTTCCCCCACCCTTTCTAAAATATCTATTTTTGCTTGGAGGACAATTGCTTTACAATGTTGTGTTGGTTTCTGCTGTACAATAACATCAAACAGGAATCAGCTATATGTACACATGTATCCCCTCCCTCTTGAACCTCCCTCCCATCTCTCCCCTCTAGGTTGTCACAGAGCACTGGGTTGACCTCCCTGTGCTATACAGCAACTTCCCATGAGCTGTCTATTTTGCATATGGTAGTGTAAGTGTCAAAGAGTTTGGTTTCTAGACTGTATGGCAAGAGTGCGTAGTTTTAAGAGAAGCTGGCAAACTGTCTTCCAAAGTGCCTGCACCATGTTGCATTCTCACCAGCAGTGAATGAGAGTCCTTGTTGCTTCACACCCTCACCAGCATTTGGGGCTCTCAGTGTCTAGGATTCTGGCCATTCTAATAGGAGTACTGCAGACAACCCACTCCAGTATTCTTGACTGAAGAATCCCAAGGATAGCGGTCCATAGGGTCGCAAAGAGTCAGACACAACTGAAGCGACTGAGCACAGCACACAGCACATATCTTCTTTGGTGAAGTGTCCTCTAAAATGTTTTGTCTACTTTTAGTATGGTTGTTTGTTGTCCTATTTTTGAGTTTTGAAATTTCTTTACATATTTTACAGTCCTTTATCAGATATATCCTTTCTGGATATTTTCTCTTAGTCCATGGCTTGTCTTCTCTCTTGACATTGTTTTTCACAGAGCAGAAGTTTTAAATTTTAATGAAGTCCAGCTTATCAATTATTTCTTCCTAGGGCCTACTTTTGGTGTTGAAGACACAGTTTTGAGAGAACGATAAATTCAATTCTGTGCTTGTTAGACCATGTGCCCTTTGGATGTTTGTGAGGAGGCCCCCTTGGGGGCCTCTGCATTCAGGAGGAAGAGCTTGGCCAGTTCATTGGGACCCTGCTTCCCCTTGTTCTCCTCCCCAGCACTCACACACCTGGGTCAAGCTCATTCCTCCCAAGCGTGCTATAGCTCACGAACCGTGTCTCTCACAGGCCAGTTTTCAGTCTGCCATCAGGCAGCAAGGCTTTCTCTATGCACTCTTCTCAGGGGAGATCTTGGCCTCACACCAGGAGATTCTGGGCTGTGGATTCCTGAATAAGGTCTGGGAAATCTGATTTTCAGCTGCAAGATGGCACATGAGAGGGAATGGTTTAATTTGGATTTTCAAGGGACTGGGGCTCAGAGGTGCCTATGGATTTTCAACCAGAAAAAGGGGAGATGGCAGCACGTGATAAGGCAGGAGGACATAATGAAGGACTTTAGCCCCCCAGGACACCCACAAGAGGATAACGTTTGTCTTTCTGCCTAGAACTAGGGGAAGAGGTGGTGTCCCACTCCAGTCACACGGAGTATGCCTGGCCATGCAGTGGCTAGGCCCAGTTTGTGTTATCAGTTCTCTGGCCTCTGGATGGGGGTTTGTCTGAATCTCAGAAACTGTCAGTAGCAATGCCACTCAGGCTGTAGTCTTGGATCAATGCATCGCTAATGCTTAGAGGTGAAGTGGAAAGAGACTCTGTAATTAACCACCTGAACAAAAGCGTTTTCCCCAGTACCTGCGCAAAGCTAGGTATTGACCCTAGAAGCTGAGATTCCCTCCTGGGAGGAGCCTGTGTGCCTGTGCATGCTCAGTCATATCTGATTCTTTGCGACTGTGGCCTGCCAGGCTCTTCTGTCCATGGAAATTTCCAGGCAAGAATACTGGAGTGGGTTGCCATTCCCTGTCCCAAGGGATCTTCCCAACCCAGGGATCGAATCCGTGTCTCTTGTTGTTGTTGTTGCTGGGTCTCTTGAGTTTGCCCTAACATTTATCCCAAAGAGACCAAGTCATAAAACAAGAAGAACTGAGTTACCATAAAGACTGGGGTAAAGATTTCTTATTTCTCTCTTCCCTAGTCCTTAATGTAAATCACTGCTCCAGGGCAAATTAAGACTCAGAAAACAAAGTTCTGTTTCTGCAAACTGATGTGGTGTGTGAGAGTTTGCATCTTCTATACAGGTCCCTGAGTCACTGCTGGAACATGCCACTCTTTCTTTGGACTTTCTTGGGGTCCATACTGTTTAATCACAGCATCCTTTCCTAACTTTATCCATCCTTCCCTAGCTTTGCTGCTATGACAGCCAGTCCAACCCCAGCCCCTAGTAAGGGTCTGCTGAGCTTGTTCCCTGACAGCATCTCTAGTCGTTTCAAGGCATTTCAGTATCTGTGCTGGCCTCTTGTGCCTGCCTTTAACCTAAGAGTCCTTGACTTGTTAAATCTCCACTCACCGTGGCCACTTCAGTCATGTCCAGCTCTTTGCAACCCCATGGACTGTAGCCGTCCAGGCTCCTCTCTTCATGGGAGTCCCTAGGCAAGAATACTCTAGTAGGTTGCTATTTCCTTCTCCAGGGGATCTTCCTGAACCCTCATCTCTTAGGTCTCCTGCATTGGGAGGCAAGTTCTTTCCCACTAGTACCACCTGGGAAGCCCGCCAAAGGTCTAACCTCCCTCCTATCTTTTCTTTCTCCTGTTTGGGAAAATATTTCCTTGTTTGTAAGGTTAGTTTATTCATTTCCACAAATGCTGTTTTTTTTTCCCCCCACATTTTTAATTTCATCCTCTTTTCCACAACCATCTTCAGTATCTTTCTTTCCAGATGCCTTTCTTTCTGCCAACAAACTTGCCAGGTCTCTCTTACTTGTGTGTTTGAATTTTTTTTTTAAATAAAAAACTTAAATCTGTGCCATCACCAAGGCATCTCTCGGAGCATTCTTGGGAGGTGCCATCTTGTCCGACTCCATGTTATCCTGCAACTCGTTCCTGAAAATTTTAATTAAAAGTTTTCTCACTTGCTCTCACTGTCTCATCAATGTACATGCTGTTCCCCTTCTCTAGCTTTGTGTATCAATTCCAGTGTGTCTCGTTTCTCCCAGTATTTCATCTTCTATCCCCGGTCTGCAGTGATCCACACTTACACTTCTTTCTAGAGTTTATCCACATTGTCCATTCCCTAAAGTGTATTGATTGACATTCTCGAGATTTCCTTCTTTTCAGGTGCCGACCATCCGACCATCCGTCTCGCCTTCCTGCTCCTCCAGGCGCTGTGTTCCCAGGGCATGCAGGCTGCCTCTCTTTCCAAGAACTGTATCAAACCTCTGCATGATCTCGGAGCTCTCCTTCAACTGGGGATTTCTAACTCACTCTGAAAGTCTGCCTGTTGTTGAGAAGTTCAGCTAATGTATTTTTAAAACCTTCCCTTGAGCCTTCATCTTTGACCCATTTTGAAGTGTGTTGTTGTTTAGTTTCCAGCTGGCCTCCACTGATGTAGGAGAGAAGGGATCAGCTCAGCTTTTATTTTTTAATAATCTTTATTTATTTGTTTATTTTTGGATGTGTTGGGTCCTTGCTGCTATGTGGGTTTTCTCTAGTTGCGGTGAGTGGGGGCTACTCTCTAGTTGTGTGCGTGGGTTTCTCATTGTGGTGGCTTCTCTTGTTGTGGAGCACAGGTTCTAGGCCCCCGGGCTTCAGCAGATGTGACTCCCCAGCTCTAGAGCATTGGCTCAGTAGTTGTGGTGCACAGACTCAGTTGCTCCGTGATATGCTGGATATTCCTGGACCAGGGATAGAAACTGTGTCTCCTGCACTGGCACGAGGATGCTTTACTGAACCACCAGAGAAACCCCAATTTTTAAATTTAAATTTATTTTTCTATTGAAGTGTACTTGAATTACAATGTTGTGTTAATTACTGCTGTACAGCAAAGAGACTGTGTTATATATACTGTCAGTTCAGTTCAGTCGCTCAGTCGTGTCCGACTCTTTGCGACCCCATGAATCGCAGCACGCCAGCCCTCCCTTTCCATCACCAACTCCCAGAGTCTACCCAAACCCATGTCCATCGAACTGGTGATGCCATATACATTTTTTCATGTTCTTTTCTGTTATGGTTTATCACAGGATATCGAATATAGTTCCTTATGCTCTAGAGTAGGACCCTGTTTAATCATTTTTTAAAGTCCTTCAGTTTGGCTCAGTCTCTTTTACAGCCCCCTTTCCTGTTACTGCTTGCAATAGAAACCCTATTTCCAGTCTAAGTTAATGTCCCACACCACTCTCTGAATAATACCTTGGGTCTTGCTGGCTTTGTAATGTTTGCTTATATTTAGAATTCTTTGACAAAGAGTTGTTTTGTTTGTTTTGTTTTTAGGTTTCCCAAATAATGGTTGCAAATTCATTTTAAGGCTATTATATTTCTTAGAATAAAATTTATTTGAATAAAATTGTATTTGAAGTTATGGAAATTTAATAAAGAGTGATGATTCCAAGAGAAAAAATACAGACAAAAATAAAAAGAATGATGAGGTTGGTGTCCACAGTTTGGGTTTCTGACCACGGACCCAAGTGGTCCGCAGCCACACCTGGAGAATATGTGATAAATGTCTGTGGTGGTCTCAGTGAATGACACCATGGTCAGTTCTCACTCATGTTCATTTGCTTTGAGAATGTGAGTAAATTTTTTTCATGTTTTCTGAGTTTCTTTTGAACAGGGCTAATAATGATTCAATTGCAAAATGCCTGTGGAAAGAAGATCTCATATCTGCAAAGGTTTTTCTTTTTTCTTTTTTGTTTTTAAGAAAGATAATTAATAACAGCCTGGCATGAGGTTTCACAGAATATTATTACAGTATTTAATCTGAGAGAACAAATACATCTAATTGAGGCTTATTAAATACAGAAGAACAAAAACTTCTTTTTTTTGGAAACCAAAATACATTCAATGAAAATTATTAGGTTGCAAATTTAATGCAAACAATTCCATTTTATTATAGCCCTTTGAATTTACATTGTACTCCTTTCTAAATTCATAGAATTTAATTGATTTGTTTTTTACAGAACCAACATATAATCATCCAGTAAAATCTACTGGTTAGTTTTAGGTTGGTGCAAAAGTAATTGTGGTTTTCTGTTGTTGAACTTTGCCATTTGATATTGGAATACATTCTTAAATAAATGTGGTTATGTAGTGCATCATTTTAATGCACATTTGTTGCTTTTTTTTTTTTGCTAATGACAAGACACTACTTGTTTATTTTATATTTATTTTAGACTATAGAAATGATGTTAGACAAAAAACAAATTTGAGCGATCTTTTTATTCAGGTTCAAAATGGGTTGTAAAGCAGTGCAGACAACTCACAACATCAACAACACATTTGGCCCAGGAATTGCTAACGAATGTACAGTGCAGTGGTGGTTCGAGAAGTTTTGCAAAGGAGAGGAGAGCCTTGTAGGTGAGGAGTGAAGTGGCTGGCCGTTGGATGTTGACAACGACCAACTGAGAGCCATCACTGAAGCTGATCCTCTTTCAACTACCTGAGAAATTGCTGAAGAACTCAATGTTGACCATTCTATGGTCATTTGGCACTTGAAGCAAATTGGAAAGGTGAAAAAGCTCGGTAAGTGGATGCCTCATGAGCTGACCGGAAAAAAAAAATCGTTGTTTTGAAATGTCGTCTTCTCTTATTCTATGTAACAACAACAAGCCATTTCTCCATCAGATTGTGATGTGTGATGAAAAGTGGATTTTATATGACAACTGACAAGCTCAGTGGTTGAGAAGAAATTCCAAAGCACTTCCCAAAGCCAGACTTGCACCAAAAAAGAGTCATGATCAGCTGCTGGTCTGATCCACTATAGCTTTCTGAATCCTGGCAAAACCATTACATCTGAGAAGTATGCTCAGCAAATTGATGAGATGTACTGAAAATTGCAATGCCTGCAGCCGGTGCTGGTCAACAGAAAGGGCTCAATTCTTCTTATGACAACGCCCGACCACACGTCACACAACCAACGCTTCAAAAGTTGAACAAATTGGGCTATGAGGTTTTGCCTCATCTGCCATATTCACCTGACCTTTCACCAATCAACTACCACTTCTTCAAGCATCTTGACAATTTTCTGCAGGGAAAATGCTCCCACAACCAGCAGGATGCATAAAACGTTTTCCAAGAGTTCACTGAATCCTGAAGCCTGAATTTTTATGCTACAGGGAAAAAAACTTATTTTGTTGGTGAAAATGTGTTGATTGTAATGGTTTCTGTTTTGATTAATAAAAATGTGTTTGAGCCTAGTTATATTGATTTAAAATTCATGGTCCAAATCCACAATTACTTTTGTACCCACCTAATAAATGAATCATAGAATAATACTTATCTTTATTAGGTTTGTATATGTGTTCATAATTTGTAACATGAAATTTCACCAGTTAAAATGCTACCTATTTCTTGCTTTGAGGGCATTTTGACCTTTGGAGGGATCATTCCAGAATTCCAGTCCCTTTCTCTGTACCACTTTTTTTTTAAGTTTTATGCCACAGTTTATTCACCTGCAAAGTGGGATCAAAAGGTATTTTAAATAAGATGATTATGGCAAATTTCTTAGCACAGTGCTTGGCAAACAGGAAGCACTAGAAAACTGCATAGATGTCTGTACCGCTTACTCATGGTGTTTGGGAAGACCTGTTGCTGACTTCCCTCTTAGTCCGCAGGCAGCTAGTGTCTGGTGAAAGCCCTTGGTGGTGGGCCTCACACTGGGGTCATTGAACTCCCTCTGTCCTTGGGAGACTTGTGAAAATGCATTTTTCTGGGCTCTACTCCCCCGCCCCCACCCCCAGCCACAGAAGCAGAATATACCAGAGTGATTCTGAAATCTCTTCTTGAGAAAACCACTCTAAGTAAAATCAGAGCTTATTAAAATTCATGAATCATTGGTCTGACAATCCGTATTCTCAAGGATGTGATTTCTGTGTGCCTGGCATGATTTGGTTCACCTGCCGCTATCCCTGGGGTATTGAAAGCAGCATGGCTATAATTCTATTAATGTCACTCTCTGTGTCTGGGTGCCCTACAGCTACTGCAGACACAGGAAAGTATTTATGTCTTCCTCTTATCAGAAGTCATCCTCTTTTCCTACTGTGTATCTGTGTACTGTTGTGTATGATTGCTTATCTGGTGTCTCAGAGGACTTCTCTGTGGCTCAGTGGTAAGGAACCTGCCTGCATTGCAGAAGACTCAGGTTCGACCCTTGGGTTGGGAAGATCCCCTGGAGGAGGGCATGGCAACCCACTCCAATATTCTTGCCTGGAGAATTCCATGGACAGAGGAGTCTGGAGGGCTGTAGTCCATGGAGTTGCAAGAGTCGGACATGACTGAGAGACTTACACTTTCACACTTTTCACTTTTTCACAGGTTCTTAGGTTATTGTTTTGACTTGCAGAACTTGTGTGAGTATGTTTTGCTTCCCTTACCAGATTTTAAATTCTTTGAAGATAGAGCGAATGGCTTGTTTCTTTAATATTCTGAACCAGTGCCTTGTTCAGAGCTCTGAGGCCAGTAGGTGTCATTAAGTGCATTTTAACAGACTGGTTTCCTCATTCACATACCCAGTTTTGGAAGAGCGAGAATGCCCTGGGAGCTCTGCGGTAATGCAGGGACTGGATGTCCCTGTATAGATTACCTAACGAAACATGTGGACACAGCACTGAATGCACAGCTCAGCCAGCCCTTTTGCAGGGAAGGGGCCATGCTGGTGGGACCTTATTAGCATCCAGAGGAGACTGTGATTAATTAAAAATGTTAGTGATCATCAGTGCCTGCGAGTCAGGGGAGATGGTTACTCAGCAGCTTCTCTAATTATAACTGAAATGCACCCCCCCCCAATTTGCCTATATTCCAATCACCTCAATGTATGGTTATTTCAGGAACATCTTAGAATAATAGATGACATTTTGCTCAAGCCAATTAGCATTTCTTTCCTAAAAATCCAAGGATGCTTTAGTTTTATCTGCTTAAAAATATTATATTCTTTTTTCTTAAGATGGTAGAATGCATGTGTGTGTGTGTGTATGTGTGTGTGTGTATGTGTGTGTGTGTGTGTTGTGTGTTTAGTGTGTATACAAGTGTGTGGACCTTAGCAAGGCTACCAGATTTTTAGCACTAATGAAGGGGGAGCATAGTCCATTATTATGTGCTAATTAGTGCATAGCGTTTAGCTACAATGATGAAAACTGAAATCCTGTTCAAGACGTAAGGTTTTATATCTTTATGGTAACTGCCTGTCAGTGATCAGTAAATTAGTATGTTTGCTTGTGTTGAAGTTAGTTTTTCACAAAATGTTTAATATGAAGTTTTGCTGAAGGAAAGCATTGGAAGCTGCCATATGAGATCTTGCACTACCTTTGTTTACAGAAATGCCCTCTCTGAAGATGTGGGTATGCAGTTTCATTTAGAACTTAGGCAAGGAGGGGATTCTGGCTTCTCTGAGAAACTGGCACTCTTATTCCTCCATGAAAATAGGAACTGCATAATTGACGGTGTCTGCCTCTTTGTTTGGTTGCCAAAAACTCAGAGCTAAATTTACAGCTGAGCTGTTCCAATTATGTGGAGACTTAACAGCTGAATATCTGTGTTCTTTTATCACCTAGTCTTGACATTCTTCTCTTATTTTTTCAGACTCCCCTACCTGGAGTCCTTCATGGAAAAATGTGGAATGAATACATTAATGACACAAATAAAATAGGATAGTTGCATTGTCATGAAGAACAAGAAGATATTGAACAAATCATAGGACCTCAATTTTCATCTGCAGGATAAGCACCATAATATTTTCCTACCTACTTCCCAGGAGGGCATTGCAGATTGATTTAGGGCAACTCAACTGTAGGGAACAATACTTGTGGTATTTTTGTAGAGAAGGTCCAAACTTTAAAGCCTGAGCTGTATTTGCTTTGAGAATTCAGGCATGTCATTAGGGTATGTGGGACAGGACAAGAGGATGAGCAGGATAAGAAGAAGATCAGAAAAGAAGCCATCCTCAGTGATGGGAGGATTAAGGTGAGCTCAGTTGTTGTCTGGGATCAGTGGCTCCCCATCAGCTGGTGGGATGATCTCATTTATGTATGCTAGCCCTTTCATGCCATCCTTATGGCAGTACCCTGGGGAGAGAAAGTACAAGAACGGTTTTCACCAAAATCTCTGTAAGATACAGAGAATATAAGGGACCCTTTTGTATCCAAGGAGCAGTGCAAAACATAAATCTACCCTCACTGCCCCATTTCATCATCTCCTATTTCTGTTTCAGCCAGCTCACTCTCTTTTGTTGATTTGCCAGATTGTCCCTGGTTGCTGCTCTACAGAAATACTTTGCTAAGTTCCATGATGGCCTCCTACAAGCCAAGTCCATAGTCTTCTCTTTCTGGCCTCTGGGATATGACAGTGCTCTTGACTTCCTCTTAGAAATTCTCCCTGTCAACTTCCGGGGACACCATTCTGTACCCCTCCGACCATCTCTCCTCCCTTCTTTCTGGTTCCCCTGATGAAGCCCACACTCCAGGATCAGAGAGAAAGGGAGTCAGCCCTGAAACCTGTCTCCTTTCCACGGAACACTAGTTAGGATTGTGTGTATCCTGTTTGACACGTTCTACACATGGTGATTCGGAATAACAAAGTAGGTTAATTCTTTATTTTTTAAAAATAGAATATACTCATATCTAATAGACCAAATTTTCACTTTGAGATGCCTCAGTCAATAGAGAAAAAAGCACCTAGCGTGTGGAGCATTGCACCCAAATCTAGATACTCCCCTCAGCATTTACAAACACATATAGAAGTACCATTTTTGTAGACCTATCCAGTTATCCATTCCTGGCTAACATACCACTGAAATTTTGATGACTCTCAATCTGCATCGCCATTCCAGTACTTTCTCCTGAGTTCTAGACTGGTACTCCCAACCAGATCATAATGATTGAATATCCCTCCAGAACTCAAACTCAGGCTGCTTACCTTTTTTCCCTGTGAATATGCTTCTTCTTCCATCCTCCCCCACCCATCTGAGTTGGCCTAGATTTGTTCTCCCTCTGTATACTCCACGCTCAGCCAGAGTTGCTTGTATTTCTATACACATTTTAGAGATCTGTCCCTTCCTCTAAATCAATGATTGTCACCCTTTGGTGAGTATCAAAATCCCCTTCAGGGCTTGTCACAGAGTAGATGGCTGGGTGTCACTCTCAGAATTTCTGATTCAGTGTGTCCGGGATGTGCTGAGCATCTACATTTTTAGCAAGTTCCCAGAGATCCAGTGTTGATGTGGGATGGACTGGGAGTGTGCAAGTCACACTTGGAGAATCTCTGGCTTACATCTCTGCTAATTTGTGCGTTCGTCTTCTCTGATCCTTTCTTACCCATCCTGGGTGGTGATCCCCTGCTCTTCATTTCCCATCTCACAAAGCTCCAGGGTATCCTCTGTACCCGTGCTGTCCAGTAAGACTTTCTGTAAGGACAGGAACTTCACCCTGTGTCATCCCTACAGTAGTCATTAGTCACATGTGGCTTCTGAGCACTTGAGAGGTGCCTACTGCAACTGAGGGACAGAGTTTTTAATTATTAAATTATTATTAATTTTCAATGTGTGTAGCAGTTACTGGATTGGACACTGCAACTTTATACTGTTGCAACTTTATACTCTTCCAAGACAAGAATCCAATCATAATTCTTCTTCAAATACTTGGATGGTCCATATTGTCCACAGACTAAAGACAGATTATAGTGTAATCCAACCATGTTCAGCTCTGAAACCAAGAGGACCTGATTCAAACATTGACTCCAATACTTAATAGCTATATTACTTCAGGCAAGTGAGTTAACCTTTGATTCTAGCGATCATAGCAAGTGATCAATAAATAGAACCAATTAATTATAATGAGAAATTGATAATCATTAATAAAAAATGGTAGTAACAAACACCATTGTCCCAAACTCCTTTATAAGGTATTACAAGTCCCTTTACAATTTAGAGCTTGCTTGCTTTTAATTTTAATTTTGATGTGCCTTATCTTTTACTTTAACTTCCAGACTCTCTAAATTGTTTTCATTTTCCCAAATGCTTTTATCTAATCCATGCTTTTGTGCCTTTGCTTGCATTGGTTCCTTGCTAGCCTACGTTGGTGTACACAACTTTTCTTTTTCTCTTAAGCCTCAGGGGTTATCTTATCTCTGAAATCCTTCCACTTTGCCCTGTCACATCAGGGTGTGCTGACTACCCCTTCTTTTGTGTCTGAACAATGCATAGCTTCTATCACAGCACCTGTCAGCTTGAGTACACAGATCTGTCCCCACATATCTCCTCCTCCTCTGCTGTGTTTCTAGAAAGCATTTCATTTCCACATTCCCGGGACCTGGCAAATCACCCACTGAAGGCACTAAAAATTCAGTCCTGAGCAGCTGTGTTACCTTAGTGAGATGTGTCACTTTTCTGATCTTTTTAAGTGGGAGACTGGAGTCCCAAAGGTTGGAATCCTACATCTCTAACACACCCAACCTCCAGGGTCTTCTGTACCTATGTTTTATCTTAAAATTCTGCTGCATTTCACTGATATGTGTGTGTGTGTTAGTTGCTCAGTTGTGTCCAACTCTTTGTGACCCCATGGACTGTAGCCCGCCAGGCTCCTCTGTCCATGGGATTTTCCAGGAAAGAACACTGGAGTGGGTTGCCATTTCCTTCTCCAGGGGATCTTCCTGTCCCAGGGATCAAACCCTTGGCTCTTGTGTCTTCTGCACTGGCAGTGATTCTTTACTATGAGCACCACCGATACGAAATCTATTTTTTGTTTTTTGGCCCCAAGAAAGAAATACTGAGCTTTTTTGGAATGAGGATAAAGATTAAAAATGATGACTTTTGCCCCTTGTTTTAGCTCAAGTGGATACCTCAGACGTTTACAGAAATTTTAAACACTGAAAATAAGAATTCAAAATTAAACCAAAAAGGCAAGGACATAGCAAAATATTCAGGAAGTACTCAGGAAATTGCAAGGTCCTGGGCACGAGCAGAGGAAAGGCTTGGGAACCCAGGCTGGCCATAGTATGTGTAGTAGGGCTACACTGCCAGACTGTATAGTCTGTTCTTAATTCATTAGACAATATGAAGCTACAGGAACGTCACTGTGGCTGCAGTGTTTTGGATTACTCACTTCAGAACAAATAAAGAAGAGAAATATTTTTCAACATTAGATCCTGAAATGACATGCCAGGAGACTGAACTGATATATTGGAAGGAATTTTTTTTTTACTTTTTTATTATCTATTTTTGAATATATTTTATCATTTACCTGCTTTAATTTTTTAAAATTTATTTATTTTAATTGGAGGCTA
Organism: Giraffa tippelskirchi; assembly: GCF_054371585.1. Taxonomy (NCBI): domain Eukaryota; kingdom Metazoa; phylum Chordata; class Mammalia; order Artiodactyla; family Giraffidae; genus Giraffa; species Giraffa tippelskirchi. The sequence goes on from NC_137280.1 coordinate 54,789,895, forward strand.
ATTACTTTACAATATTGCGGTGGTTTTTGCCATACATTGACATGAATCAGCCATGGGTGTACATGTGTTCCCCATTCTGAATCCCCCTCCCACCTCTCTCTGGAAAGAATTGATTGTCAGGCGGATTCTTTACCACTGAGCCACCAGGGAAGCCCCATGGAAAGAATTAAAAGAAGGTTGAGAAGACAAATATTGCAACAGACAAATATTCTGGCCTGGGATACTGATTAAATATGGAGGGGAGAGAAAGATGATGAAAAAAGAGCTTTATTTCAAGTTTGCAAACTGAGAAGGAGAGTGGTACCAATTCCAGGAATGTGAAAGCCACAAAGTTTGACAGGGACTTTGAAATAATAATAAGATGTTTTGCAAGAATGCATAGTAGGTTTCTGGAAATTAAAAGAGGGAAGCAGCTGAAGGCAAGACTTTTGACTGAGAGTTTGAAAGGGCCAAATAAAAGATGTAAAGAGAAAACCTTGAGTTGAACACCAAGTAGAATCCAAGTGTTAGATTTGAGTAGGACCTCAGAGATCAGCAGACTATATAGACTCTGCCTTCAACACGGGACACCTGGGTTAGATCCCTGGGTCAGGAAGATCTCCTGGAGAAGGGAATGGCTACCCACTCCAGTATTCCTGCCTGGAGAATTCCATGGATACAGGAGCCTGGCAGGCTATAGTCCGTGGGGTCACAAAGAGTTGGACACGACTGAACGGCTAATGCTTTCACTTTCAGAGATCAGCTAGATTAACTTTCTCATTTTCTAGACAAGGAAATTTAATACCCAGACTTCAAGGAAGGCTTAAGGAACTTACTTAGATCCTTATATTATGATTTACTCATCTATAAATGGAGGAGGGTCTTGAGGCTTCTTTTTTAGCAGATAAATCATAAAGTGATTTTGTTTCTGCCAAGGAAACATTTCATCATTATCTTTTTAATTCAACAAGGATAGGTGATTTCACCTAAAAGGCATACTTTCTTGGTTATTTAAAGTGATTTCTTTTTCTTCTTCTTTTTTCTTTTAATAAGACTATTTTTAGGTCCCAGGTTAAAGTGAAACTAATGACTGTAACATGAAATTAGTGCTTAGGGATGGGCTAAAACTCAAGACCAAGACTAAACACTTTGGAAAAAATCTGATCTCATCCTCAGTTTCTTTTCAAATACTCAGAGCTATGATTTAGTAGCCCAAAGACTAGAAATGAAAAAAACAAAAACAAAAACCGACACCCGGTGTCCTGAACTGTTAGCGGAACAATGTGGTCTACTCCCCTGGGCCAACATTTGGGAGAAAGATGCATCACGGGTCTGGCTGGGCACCTTAGGTTAAGAATTGGTTTATGTACAACTAGAAGGAAATGGCAACCCACTCCAGTACTCTTGCCTAGAGAATTCCGTGGACAGAGGAGCCTGGTGGGCTGCTGTCCATGGGGTCGCACAGAGTCAGACATGACTGAAGCAACTTAGCATGCATGCATGTATTGGAGAAGGAAACGGCAACCCACTCCAGTATTCTTGCCTGGAGAATCCCAGGGACAGAGGAGCCTGGTGGGCTCCTCTATGGGGTCGCACAGAGTCGGGCACGACTGAAGTGACTTAGTAGCAGCAGCAGCAGCAGCAGCAGAAGTCTGATAGGCAGTGCGTTATTGGCAACTTCAGCTTTGTGCACAATTCATTCAGTCTAGAGTGCTTAAGTGTCATCTGAGATAGAAACTGGAAATTCCAACGGATTCCTTTACATCTCTATTCTTAGAAATTAAAACACAAGAAAACATGTTAGAGAATAAAATAACACAGGAAGAAACCATGAACAATTAGTGGTTTGTGGGTCTGATTATGAAAGTGAAGCTTTTTTTTTTTTTTTTTTTTTTTGGCATGAAGCAAAGCACTGTATTCAAGTTGAAAAGAAAATACATCAGGAGAAAATACTTGCTATGTGGGCTGTTAGTAGTTAATGTTCTTGACATTCAAAATGGGATGACAAAGGGATCAATAACAGAAAATTAGCCCTAGAGAAAAACAATGAAGCATATAGATAGATAGACTGCAAAGACAGAGTAAAAACTACCAAAGACCATAATAATCTTAATATGAATCAAAAATGCAAGATTTGTTCTCTTATTGCTGCATCCTGTCCAAGGGTCTGAGCTAGTAATATCTGGTAAAGATGAAGAATAATTATAATATCCAAGGTTGGGGAAACAGGCATGTTGTGAAGTGGGGATGGGGTGAGAATAAGCATTCTTCAGAAAATTTAGCAATTTAAATCATAATCTTTTTTTTTTAGGCACACTATAGCCTTTATTAACTGGTTTCCATTTTCATATTTTACAAGCAAATATCCTTGTGTTGTTTAGTTGCTAAGTCATGTATGACTCTTTGTGACCCCATAGACTATAGCCCACCAGGCTCCTCTATCCATGGGATTCTCCAGGCAAGAATACTGGAGTGGGTTGCCATGCTCTTCTTCAGGGAATCTTCCTGACCCAGGGATCAAACCTGTGTCTCCTGCATTGGCAGGTAGATTCTTTACCACTGAGCCACCAGGGAAGCCCTTGAGTCACAATCTTAACAAATGTGAAATCTCTTTGTGACAGGCGAATTTCTAACAGCACCCCCCCCCCATTTTCTGTCTGCCTGGGGTACAGATCTGTACAGTCCCACCCCTTGAGTGAGGGTGGGGCTGTCAGTATGATATGCGAGCACACTTGGGATTAGGTTATGGTAGTTGACAAAGGTGAAAAGATTTTGCAGAGGTAATGAAGGTTGCCAGTCAGTTGGCTTTGAATTAACCAAAGGGAGATTATTCTCAATGGGCCTGACCTAGTCAGGTGAGCCATTTGTTTAAAGGTCCAGAGGTAAGTGGTGAGAAGCAACTGCAGATGCCCTCCTGCTGGCCTTGAGGAAGCAAACTGTCATACTGTGTCACCCACCACATGACAGAGAATGGCGGCTGGCCTCTAGTTGCTGCAAGTCAGTCTTACAACCACAAGGAACTGGACTCCACCAGCAGCCTTGAACTTGGAAAGGACCCTGCACCCCAGATGAGATTGTAGTCTTGGTTGACACCTTGAAAATTGTTGTGATAGTGATAGTCGCTTAGTCGTGTCTGACTCTTTGTGATCCCATGGACTGTAGCCCACCAGGCTCTCATGGAATTCTCCAGGCAAGAAGACTGGAGTGGGTAGCCATTCCCTTCTCCAGGGGATCTTCCAGAGTCAGGGTTCGAACTCTGGTCTCCCTCTTGGTAGGCAGATTCTTTACCAAGGAAGTCTGCAAACCCTGAGCAGAGAATCCAGTTGCTCAGACCCTCGGCCTACAGAAACTGTGAGATAATACATGCGTTTTTTGAAGCTACAGAGTTAATGATTCCACAGTAACAGAAGAGTTATACAGAAATAGAAGAGTAATAGATACTTTGAGAAACTAAGTCTGACTTTGGGGATTTATCCTGAGATAGTAATCAGATATTCAAACAAAAGCATACATATAAGGATGTTTGTTTTAGCACTATCTATTGGTGAAAGACAAACAACCTAAAAATCCAGCAACAGTGGACAGAGCTACGGGATTTGGACTCACTTTTTTCTCCCCCTCTCCCCCACAGTTGAGTCAGCCCCCTCTGGTACCAAAGCAGATGGTTTCCATTTCCAGCCGAAGGCTGATAACACCCATGTTCTCACTTTCTGAACTGGGAGGAAGGATGGGGACAGTTGGTGTGAAGGAGGTCACAGACGCCCACTGCCCTTGCCTGGAGCTCAGAAAATTTTCAAGTATAAATTCATTTCAATTTGCTGTCTGCCTTTAGTCAGTTTCCAGAATCCTAAAGTGTTTTTACAGCTTTATACTTTCTGTTTCCTTGAGTGGATTTGCTGAGCTCTTAACCTCACCATGGCTGGAAGTTCAAGTCATCTCTTATTTATATAATACACAAATCATAAAAAGAGATTTTAGGGCTGTTGGAAGAGCTTAATGTAAGGCCTAATATAAAGTTTCAGGTCTGTAAGACCCTTGCTCAGAGTCACATGTGATGGTGTATCCTTGCATGGCCACTCTCTGATTTCTTGATTTTTCTGATTTTCTGTGTACAAGACTGTCCTGGCTGGTTCACTGTGGTCCCTTATAATGTCATGAGGAATATATAACATTCATGTTTGGTCTCCAGCTCATCCCTGTTCTAGGAAGCTAAGTTCTGGCTGACTAGACTGACTGCCTTGCATTCCAGCTGACTGTCATTGTATAGTTCATATGAAAGATCTTCAGTGGTGGAGAAGGATGGTGGGCAAGTAACCAGAAAACCAAGAATTAAACTCATTTCATTAAAAAGAAGATTCCCAACAAGGGAAAAATAAATAAAGTGTGCTAGTTAGTAAGCCCCACCTGGAGCCTGTTCCCTAAAACCATTATCTCCCTGCTGATTAAAAGCATCTCACATATGAGTTAGAGGATACTTGGATGAGTAGATTTTGGTTTAATTAATCAAACTCCAGTAGCATGTTTGCCCAGATTTATGTGGATTGCAAAGATCCATTCAATCAGAAACTTACAAAAGAAATGTTTAGATCTTCCAGCTTAAGTTTTATTTTGCCTGAGATGGTTTATGTTTCATTGATTGTTCATTGTATGCACTGTATCTTCTTCTCTGGCTAGGAGTCCAGGTGTTTGCGAACAAGAGCCCTTCACTGAGTCACCCTTCTCCCGAGCCATGTCTATTTTCTATGAATAAAATGAAGTTTAATACATCATCTGGTAATGCCAGGCTTATGAATAGGAATATATAAAGCATAGAAAAGAAAACTGATTCCTGCCAACCTAAAAATACACTGAAAAAAGAAAGGAACTGCAAGATTGTACAAGCTTGGCTGTTCCTACTTTTACTGTTCTTTTTAGCAAAATTGACAGGCACCTCACCCATCAGGGAGCTTTGTCCCAGCAGCCAACTCAGTCTCAGAAGTGAGGGTGGCAGCTCAGTGGGGTTCTCTTCCTGATGCTCTGATATCCTATCAAGGGGATTTGACAGACAGGCACTGTTTACTGCGAGGGGCTAATGTTACCCTCCTTCCAAATAAATAGTTTAATAAACTAGCATCCAAATGGTGTTTAGGAAGACTCAAATCCTCCAGTCTCAAACTCCAATTTTTCCACTAGAGAGAAAAACACAGATGGAAATTTAAGGAGAGTATTGGCTATTTCTTAAAATCCTACAGGTTAAAAAAAAGTCTTAAGGAAAAAAATCTTGATTCTTCATATACACATTAATGATATTAGTTTTCCTCTTTCTGACTTACTTCACTCTGTATGACAGGCTCAAGGTCCGTCAAAGTGTCTACAAATGATCCTATTTTGTTCCTTTTTATGGCCGAGTTATATTCCATTGTATATATGAACCACATCTTCTTTATCCGTTCCTTTGTTGAGGGACATCTTATTTGCATGGGAGAAATAGAAACACAGACAGAGAATAAATGTATGGGGATACCAACAGGGAAGGGACGGGGTGGGAAGAATTGGGAGATTAGGATTGACACATATATACTATTGATGTGTGTGTGAGTGCTTAGTCACTCAGTCGTGGCCAACTCTTTGTGACCCCATGGGCTGTAGCCCACCAGCTCCTCTGTCCATGGGATTCTCTAGGCAAGAATATTTGGGTGGGTTGCCAGTTCCTTCTCCAGGGAATCCTTCTGACTCAGAGATCAAACCTGTCTCTGACATTGCAGGCTGATTCTTTACCATCTGAGCCACCAGGAAGTCCAGTATGTATAAAACAGATAGCTAACAAGAACCTACTGTGTAGCACAGGGAATTCTATTTAGTGTACTGTGATGACCTGAATGGGAGGGAAGTCCTAAAGGGGGCAATATACATATATGTATGGCTGATTAACTTTGCTGTACAGCAGAAACTAACACCACATTGTAAAGCAACTATACTTCAATAAAAATCAATTTTAAAAAATCTTGCCTGAATTTTATTGCATGCTGCACAATGTGGTGTTGGAGAAGACTCTTGAGAGTCCCTTGGACTGCAAGGAGATCCAACCAGTCCATCCTAAAGGAGATCAGTCCTGGGTGTTCATTGGAAGGACTGATGTTGAAGCTGAAACTCCAATACTTTGGCCACTTCATGCGAAGAGTTGACTCACTGGAAAAGATCCTAATGCTGGGAAGGATTCGGGGCAGGAGGAGAAGGGGATGGACGACAGAGGATGAGATGGTTGGATGGCATCACCGGCTCGATGGACATGTGTTTGGGTAAACTCCGGGAGTTGGTGATGGACAGTGAGGCCTGGCGTGCTGCAATTCATGGGGTCGCAAAGAGTTGGACATGACTGAGCGACTGAACTGAAGTGAACTGCACAATGATTGCTGGTGATGAGCAGTTTCTCTTCTGTGAAGGGAAGACTATGAGGTTGTCTTTTAGACAGTAGAGGACAGATGCTGTTTCTCAGCATTTAACAAACTTGCAATGAGAGAATAATGACCATGGTAGATAGTGATACTAACCTAAGTGTAAGCAATGATGCCATGAGTCTTGTCGAGCAGAGTCTTTTCTTCCAGCCCTGCTATTACCCTTGCTCTTTCCTTTCTTTCTTGGCCAATCTTCTTGGAAAACTGGTTTATATTTGCTATTTATGCTTCTTTCCCTCTCAATGCATAACGAGAGCACTGGTGGTAAGAATACACCATTTATTTTCCACAATTTCAACCTTGGAATAATACACAGAGTTGGTTTTCACTGTGTATCTGCCTTAAGTTATGCCCCTTTTACACTCCTGCCACATGAAATGCTTTCTAATCTCCCATGCTCTCTGGCCTTTCAACTACTAACACGTTCCTATTAATAGATTAGCTTTGATTGTCTCCTAACTGGCAGGTCATACAGATTCTGTCCAAGTAAATTTACAAGTAAGTAAATATAGATCCTGTCCAGGTAAATATAGTTCTCCATCTCTGTATTTTCATTAGGGACTTTATTCCCCACTTCAGCCCTCACTTTGTGGGTTTTATTTTTCCAACCAGATTGTCTATACCATTATTTCAAAAAATTGGGTGATAGAGAAGGCTCAGTTTCTTCTCTGAGGTAAATGGAAATTAGATTTCCCCCCCTGATTTTTCACATAACAGGGGCTGAGGTTTTTGACAATAACATGCAAATGGGAATCACAGTATCCTTTTCTGGGAGGGTCTGCTCCCTGGAGACTCACTGTCTCTGACTTTGTAGGTGTCCTTCCATCCAAGCATGGGGGCATTTTGTTGGCTGGTTGGAGGACTCCCTTCCAGAAGGACTATCTGGACATGAGCTTGGTTTTCACTGAACAGATGCTGGTTTGATGGTGGATACAGCTTTTGGGGGCAAGTTCATTGCAATGGAAGTATACTATTACTGATTCTTGCTGAAGTTTGTGAGTTAAAGCAGACCTGTTTCAGTCTACTTCTTGGATAACCTCTCAGTGCCAAAATCCTGGAGGAGCTACCAAGCCTGCTAAGATTGGGCCCCACCACCCCACTAGACCGTGCAGACCTGGGTCCCCAGGGTAGTTTACAGTGACACAGGTATCTCCTGTGATGGGTGAGTTGGACCTGCAGCGTACCTGACCTATGCCATCCTGAGGATAAAGCTGCAGATGTGGGATGGGGGCCGAGCCTGGTGTTGGGGTAGGGAGATTCAGGGGGACACAGTCCAGGAGCACAGGGGCTACAGGTCAAGGACAGTAGTTTGCTGTTTGACTGGATCAGTCAATCCTTCACACAGAAATGGTTCAGAACCCCAGGCAGCCGAAGGAGACTTTCCTCTAGAAGATTTTCATGGGCATTCAGGTGGGGCATCTTCTGTGAGAGGATCTGAGCTTCTGCAGCTAGCACTGTGCACACAGAACGGCAGCCTGTTTAGCAAGGCTCTATACAGAACATCTATGCACCCAGAAGAATGCCTGGAATAGCACTGCTGCAGTTACTGTAGGGACAGTTAGCTTTGGTAATTGTTTTTCTTACTTGTCAGGAGGATGCTGGGGGTGCAACAGACCACATCTTCTGATTTGATTGGGGCACTCATGCCTAGTCAGCAGGCTCGGCGGGAAGCCACCCAATCACAGCTTCCTCCCCAAACAGTACATGCTCTGAGGAACAACTTTAATTCTGTTCCATGGTCCAAAAACACACCCTAGATGATATAATTTCAGGCCAGACAGTTGAATCCATGATTTCTGTGCTCTTTTCTTTCAGGGAAGACATATTTGGCAAGTCTTCTTTAGTTGAGTGAGGGTCTCAATTCATGGGGCAAAGTATTTATATGTTCTTATGGTCACCTTTTGAAAGGCACCACTGGGATTCGAACCCAGGATCCCCTGTTTACTAGACAGGCTCTTTAACCAACTAACCCAAGGGACAAAAAATGCCATTTGGGCTTCCGTTGTGGCCCAGCTGGTAAAGAATCCATCTGCAATGCAGGAGACCTGGATTTGATCTCTGGGTTGGAAAGATCTCCTGGAGAAGGGAAAGGCTACCCACTCCAGTATTCTGGCCTAGAGAATTCCATGGACTGTATATCCATGGGGGTGGCAAAGAATCTGACATGACTGAGTGACTTTCACTTTCACTTTCATAGTCACTTTATGCAAAAAATGAAATATGTGCCATCCTGGATGGAAGAGGGGTTTGGGGGAGAATGGATACATGTATATGTATGGCTGAGCCCCTTCACTGTTCACCTGAAACTATCACAACACTGTTAATTGGCTATATCCCAATACAAAATAAAAAGTTAAATAAAATTTACTTATGTTAATATAGCTGTAGTGTACTCATTGTATTCATGGCAGTATAGGTTTCCATGGTGATTATACTCCATTTATAATGATTGTTATTTTCAATATATTTATATTTATCATGTAACTTATGCTTTATAGTTTCCCCTAAATTTTGCCATTTGAGCAGAGTTCCAAAGACGAGCAAGGAAAGATAATAAAGTCTTCCTCAGTGATCAATGCAAAGAAATAGAAGAAAACAATAGAATGGGAAGACTAGAGAACTCTTCAAGAAAATTAGAGATACCAAGGGAACATTTCATGCAAAGATGGGCACAATAAAGAACAGAAATGGTATGGACTTAACAGAAGCAGAAGGTATTAAGAAGAGGTGGCAAGAATACACAGAAGAACTATACAAAAAAGATCTTCATGAGCCAGATAACCATGATAGTGTGATCACTCACCTAGAGCCAGACATCCTGGAATGCAAAGTCAAGTGGGCCTTAGGAAGCATCACTACAAAGTTGGTGACTGCTGCTGCTGCCGCCACTAAGTCGCTTCAGTCGTGTCCGACTCTGTGCGACCCCATAGATGGCAGCCCACCAGGCTCCTCCGTCCCTGGGATTCTCCAGGCAAGAATACTGGAGTGGGTTGCCATTTCCTTCTCCAATGCACGAAGGTGAAAAGTGAAAGTGAAGTCGCTCAGTCGTGTCTGACTCTTTGTGACCCCATGGACTGCAGCCTACCAGGCTCCTCCGTCCATAGGATTTTCCAGGCAAAAGCTGGTGGAGGTGATGGAATTCCAGTTCAGCTATTTCAAACCCTAAAAGATGTTGCTGTGAAAGTGCTGCACTCAATATGCCAGCAAATTTGGAAAACTCAGCAGCAGCCACAGGACTGCAAAAGGTCAGTTTTCAATCCAGTCCCAAAGAAGGCAATGCCAAAGAAAGCTCAAACTACAGCAAAATTGCATTCATCTCACACGCTAGCAAAGTAATGCTCAAAATTCTCCAAGTCAGGTATCAATAGTACATGAACCATGAAATTCCAGATGTTCAAGCTGAGTTTAGAAAAGACAGAGGAACCAGAGATCAAATTGCCAAGGAGTACATCAAGGCTATATATTGTCATCCTGCTTATTTAACTTATTTGCAGAGTACATCATGTGAAATGCTGGGCTGGATGAAGCACAAACTGGAATCCAGTTGGATCACTGAAAAAGCAAGAGAGTTCCAGGAAAACATCGACTTCTGCTTTATTGACTATGCCAAAGCCTTTTACTGTGTGGATCACAACAAACTGTGAAAAATTCTTCAAGAGATGGGAATACCAGAGAAATCTGTGTGCAGGTCAATTATAACTGGACATGAAACAATGGACTGGTTCCAAAATGGTAAAGGAGTATGTCAAGCCTGTATATTGTCACCTTGCTTATTTAACTTCTATGCAGAGTGCATCATGTGAAATGTCAGGCTGGATGAAGCACAAGCTGGAATCAAGATTACAGGGAGAAATATCAATAACCTCAGTTATGCAGATGACACCACCTTTATGGCAGAAAGTGAAGAGGAACTAAAGAGCCTCTTGATGACAGTGAAAGAGGAGAGTGAAAAAGCTGGCTTAAAACTCAACATTCAAAAAACTAAGATCATGGCAGCTGGTCCCATCACTTCATGGCAAATAGACGGGGAGACAGTGAGAGACTTTACTGTCATGGGCTCCAAAATCATTGCAGATGGTGTCTGTAGCCATGAAATTAAAAGACTCTTGCTCCTTGGAAGAAAATCTACCACAAACCTAGACAGTACATTGAAAAGCAGAGACATTACTTTGCCAACAAAGGTCCGTTTAGTCAAAGCTATGGTTTTTCCAGTGGTCATGTATGGATGTGAGAGTTGGACCATAAAGAAAACTGAGCACTGTAGAATTGATGCTCTTGAACTGTGGTGTTGGAGAAGATTCTTGAGAGTCCCTTGGACTGCAAGGAGATCCAGCCAGTCAATCCTAAAGGAAATCAGTCCTGAATATTCATTGGAAGGACTGATGTTGAAGCTGAAACTCCAATACTTTGGCCATCTGGCGTGAAGAGCTGACTCCTTAGAAACGACCCTGGTGCTAGGAAAGATTGAGAGCAGGAGGAGAAGGGGACGGCAGAGAATGAGATGGCTGAATGGTATCACCGACTTGATGGACATGATTTTGAGCAAGCTCCAGGAGTTGGTGATGGACAGGGAAGCCTGGCATGCTGCAGTCCATGGGATTGCAAAGAGTCAGACATGACTGAGCAACTGAACTGACTGACTGATTCTCCTCCAAATCCCACTCCCATCCAGGCTGGAACATAACATTGAGCAGAGTTTCCTGTGCTATAGAGTAGGTCCTTGTCGGATATCTGTTTTAAATATAGCAGTGTGTACATGTCCATCCCAAAGTCTCTAACTTTACCTACCCCCCAGCAACCATAAGTTTGTTTTCTGAGAGTCTCTTTCTGTTTTATAAGTAAGTTCATTTGTATCATTTGTTTTTAGATTCCACATATAAGGGATGTCGAACGATATTTCACCTTCTCTGACTTACTTCACTCAGTGTGATACTCTCTAGATCCATCCATGTTGCTCCAAATCTAGCCCTTCTGTTAAAACATAATTTTATTTGATATATACTTCTAGGTTGATTTTTTTTTTTCTCTCTCCACAGTTTGAACATGTTATTCTAACATTGTCTGACTTCCATTTCTGTTCTTGAGAGCTGGGCTGTTAGTCTAAAACTAATAATCTGTCTTTGTTCTCCTTCCTCCCACTCCATGAGTCTTCTTATATTCTCTATTCATCTTTGTTTCTTTGGTGTCATAGAGCTTCACTATGTCTCTGTGTTGAATTAGGAGTTTGCTTTTATTTTTTCTGTTCATGATTTATTTTTAGGCTTCTTGACTATGAAGATATGCCTATTTAATCAAATCTGGAAAATTCTCAGCCATTGCATCTTCAAATATTGCTATCTCTAAACCCAAATAATTCTTACCCTTTAGCTGATTTCTTTGGAACTACAATTAAGTATATGGTAGCCCCTTTAAATTCCATCTTCTATACATTTTAACATTTAAAAAACACTTTCTGTGTCTTTGTTTTCTTGTATTACATTTCTTCAGATTTCTCTTCCAATTCAACAATTATCTTTGGTTGTATCTCACCTGCTGTTTAATCCATCCATTGAGCTTTTAATTTTGAATTCTTAATGTTTCACTTCTAGACATTTTATTTGGTCTGATTCCACCTGATTGCCTCTTATTTTTGCACCACACTTTAAGTTTCTGAAATACTAAACATATTTTATATTTTGACTTGTTGTTCTAATATCCTCTGACTTAGCAGATCTGTTTCTGGGGTCTTCTGACTCTCCCTCTTGGTGGCTTGTTCCCTTGCGTGTTTAGAGAATTATGGCTGGGAGAGAGTTCATGTCCCTTGAGATTTTGTATGTGGGCATTATGTGCGGCACAGATTCAGTGTGCATTTGTGTATCCTTCTGACAAGTGCTTGGGGGAAAAATCAATCCATGGCACTTTCAATTAAATTTTTAGGATTTTCCAGCCCCACAGGTAATGTGAATTTAAGGCACATGTCCAGGACATTTTAATCATATTTGCTTCTCTGCTCAGAGTCTAGGATGAGCCATTCAAGTTCCCCCATGCAGAGTAATTCCTTCCACCTCCCACCACTTCTTTGAGCTGGTTTCCCCATATTTGGAGGCTCTGGTTTGCATGGGGGGTCTCTGCTTGGCCCTCTTCAGTGCTTGGGCTCATTAAAACCTGGGGATGAGTAGACACTTTCAGTCGGCTGGCTTCAAACTCACTCTCCTGGGTTATGCTTTCTTGTTCCTGTAAATTCTCCTGTCCTTACCTTTTTGCCAACTCAGCCATGCTCAATATTTTAAAATTTATTATATCAAACATTTTATGAGTTTTTGTTCCAGAGGGTTTTCTTTATCAAGGTACTAGGCCACACTGCCTGGCATAGAAGACCACTGATTCCTTCTTTAAATTAATTTGGGCAAACTTATTTCTCAGCTTCTTCTTTTATTAGCCTCTGTCTTTTTTTACCCTCTCTTTGGGTTTTGCTTCCTATTTCCATATTTTATTCACCTTCAGGCCAGGAAGGAGGCCATTCTGAGTCACCGCTCACTGAACACGCAAGGCTATTTTAGTACATTGCTTTAGGTGTTCCCCTTTGAATTGTGTTCAGACCTAAGTTAACTTTCTTCATCAGGTAATGTGCCCCTGGTGTCCACTCACCGAGCCATGCTGGATCCAGCCTCTCTCTACTCTTCAGCTGCTCTAGTTATCACATCTTCTCTCATGAGTATACTCTGAACTTTTCCAGTTTGAATCCATTCATCTTGTTTCTGCCCCGTCCTAGTTTCTTTAAAGGAGGTCCCATGATTCTTCACATTTATGTGTCTTGCTCTTTGTAACTCACTTAACATTTCCTTTCTAAAATTTCTCACTCGTGTAGTTCAATCTAAATTGCCAGTTGGGCCTATTTGTAAACCACATGCAAAACAATTCTTGCTCAGTCATGAATTTTACTAAACACAGACATCTTGTTTGCTAACTTTACTTGAGTATCTTCTTTGAATCTTGCTTTAATCACTGTAGAGTTTGTAGTAACTCCCCTACATATGAACATTCAAGTTGTGAACTTTCAAAGATACGAACGTGTGTTCACATGTCCAATCATGTAAGTTAGTTCACATGTCTGGCGTACACTGTCATGTGTGTACATCCTCTACAAGTGGCTGTGCTTTTGTATACTTTACTGTACAGTACTGTATACAGCACAGTATGTTTATTGCAAGCCCAGGATGTCTGGAAGTAAGAGATAGTTAAAATTGAATCCAGCAAGGAACCAGAAACCGAGCCATCAAACTCAGGTGTGAGTGGCATCACAGCTTACCCTCCATCTCTTATTGCTGACGATCCTTCAGCTCTACCATCTCCCACCTCCTCTCCCTCCTCTAGTCAGTAACTCTTCTTGCCTGTTCACTCGGTCCCAGCCCTCGTATGCCAGCTGTTGTACTGTACTACTGTACTTTCCAAGGTACAATACTGAGAGATTAAAAATGCTTCCTTTACTTTTGTTTGCTTTTTATGTATTATTTGTGTAAGAAGTATTATAAGCCTATTACAGCATGGTACTATATAGCAGATTGTGTTAGTTGGGTACTTAGGCTAACTTTGTTGGACTTACTAAGAAATTGGACTCTCAGAATACAGCTCGTTCTTATGTAAAGGACTTAACTGTCTCTCATTTAATCCTCTCAATCCTCTCCTAAGAAGCAGGTATTATTTAAAATCCCCATTTTATAGAAGAGGAAGTTGAAGCATACACAGATTAACTATCATGCCTACATTTTCTTGATAGTGAATAACAGATTTGACCTAGACAGCTGATTTCAGAGCCCACATCTTTACCTGTATGACACTGTATTTCAATAAATAAAACAATGTATGTATAGTAACTAGCCCAGTCTGTGTCACATAATACGTTGTTCATATCCTCAGATATGTATGATTTAGGGGGACTTGTGCGATTTCTGGGAGAGTCCCAGGTGGTTCTAGTGGTAAAGAACCCACCTGACACCGCAAGAGAATAAGAGATGTGGGTTTGATCCCTGCATTGGGAAGATACCCTGGAGGAGGGCATGGCAACTGGCTTCAGTATTCTTGCCTGAAGAATCCCAAGGACAGAGGAGCCTTGTGGGTTACAGTCCATAGGGTTGCAAAGAGTTGGACACGACTGAAGTGACTTAGCACACATGCCCATGAGATCTCTTTATAGCAAAAAAAAAAAAAAAAATGGACTGGATGAAGTAAAAGCTGGAATCAAGATTACAGGGAGAAATATCAATAACCTCAGATATGCAGATGACACCACCCTTATGGCAGAAAGTGAAGAGGAACTAAAAAGCCTCTTGATGAAAGTAAAAGAGGAGAGTGAAAAAGCTGGCTTAAAACTCAACATTCAAAAAACAAAGATCATGGCAGCTGGTCCTATCACTTCATGGCAAATAGTTGGAGAAACAACGGAAACAGTGAGAGACTTTACTTTCTTGGGCTCCAAAAGCACTTCAGATGATAACTGCAGCCATGAAATTAAAAGACATTTGCTCCTTGGAAGAAAAGCTATTATAAGCTTAGACGCATATTAAAAAGCAGAGAAATTACTTTACCAACAAAGGTCCATTTAGTCAAAGCTATGCTTTTTCCAGTAGTCACGTGTGGATGTGAGAGTTGGACCATAAAGAAAACTGAGCACTGTAGAATTGATGCTTTTGAACTGTGGTGCTGGAGAAGATTCTTGAGAGTCTCTTGGATAGCAAGAAGATCCAACCAGTCAATCCTAAAGGAAATCATTCCTGAATATTCATTGGAAGGACTGATCCTGAGCTGAAACTCCAGTACTTTGGCCACCTGATGTGAAGCATCAACTGATAGGAAAAGACCCTGATGCTGGGAAAGATTGAAGGCAGGAGGAGAAGGGGATGACAGAGGATGAGATGGTTGGGTGGCATCACTGACTCAATGGACATGAGTTTGAGCAAGCTCAGTGAGTTGGTGAAGGACAGGGAAGCCTGGTGTGCTACAGTCCACGGGGTTGCAAAGAGTCGGACACAACTGAGTGACTGAACTGAACTGAAAATTGACCATGTAGTAGCTGGAAACCTAATTACAATAAGAGAAACTTTGGGCTTATGTTATAAACTCTTGAAATTAGATCAGAATCCTTAGACCATCCTCCTTATGGCTACTTAATACTGATTCCAAAACCACATGTAAACTTCCAAATCTGATTGGGGCTAGAAACCTCCCTTTTTAATATAGCAAACTGAATAACCCGCTTGCTAAAACCATATCTTGATTCAGGTTGGATATCAGAATCCTGCTATCATTACTGCTATGCACAACTTACTTCCTTTATAGAATTTTTTTTTACCATGAAGAACACGTATTTAATAGTTAATCTCTGTGTTGAACTCTGAGCAGAAGCAGCGAATTCCATAATTTTTGAAATACAGATTTTTTTTTCTTTGTTTAGAAACCTAGGTATGGCAGAAAGAGCAGTGAAAGTAATGAGAGCCTCTGTGTTTCTGAGAGCTCTCTGTGGGGCACAGACCCTGGTCTCAGGTGCGCTACAGTGGGACCAGGGTATCTGGATCTATCAGCTCCTGTACCTTGAAAGGCCCTTGAAGACAGTTAAGTCCAACAACTTTACTTTGCAGGGGGAAGTGAAGCTCAGAGAAGAAAAGTTGTGTGCCATCACAGAAGCGTGGGTCTGAACCATTTCTCTCTCTCTTTCTGTGGTTCAGAACAGAGGAACTTTATTTGGCTTAATTGTTTCTTACCAATAGTTTTGCAACTGAATGTGACAGCATCACAAACTGTCTGTTATTTCTATTTGTTTTGTTAAGTCTGCACATACTTTTCTATTCTCCTGCAGGATGAAGGCCCACAAGAGATGGAGGGTTTAGCCCTACAAGTGGAGACTCAGTTTGGCCAGTTTTCAGATTCTGTGATTATGAATTTATGAATGACAAGTTACAAGATGAACTGCCCACTTGCCTGCAGTTCAGAAAGCTCAGGAGGAGAGTCAGTGGGGGCCAGAAACATGGGTGTTTTCTGATACTGAGTCATCCCAGGCATTCTGCTTCATGCTGGTGCTTTAGCAGTGTTCCCTGTTACAGAGGTCTGGAATAGCTGCTGAAATCTAAAACCAAAAATTTGACCCATTATATGTGTCTAACTCTTAACAGTGCTGTAGTTTATTACTTAGTGGAAGTGAAAATGTTAGTCACTCAGTCTTGTCCAAGTCTTTGCAACCTCATGGACTGTAGCCCACCAGGCTCCTCTGTTCACGGGATTCTCCAGGCAAGAATACTGGAGTGGGTAGCCATTTCCTTCTCCAGGGAATCTTCCCAATCCAATGATCAAACCCGGGTCTCCTGCATTGCAGGTGGATTCTTTACCATCTGAGCCATGAGGGAAGTCCCAGTTTATTACCTAATCTTATATGAAAACAATTGTTATAACTATGCAGAATTACCTATTTGGCATTTAGGGAAAAAAAAAAAAAGTTTTGGGACTTCCCTGGTGGTCCAGTGGTTTAGACTCTGTGCTGCCACTGTAGGGGGCATGGGTTCAGTCCCTGTTTGGGGGCTAAGATCCCACATGGTACACAGCTTGGCTAAAATATCTTGAAAAGAAAAAGTTTCCTTTCCACATGTGCAGCCGTAGTAAGAATATGAGTTATGCTAAGGAATGGCCATTTCTGACAACATGAACTTGACAACAACTTGGCCATGTGGAAGGTTAGAGGTCAAAGACCATAAGGAGAAAAGTCTTCTTTGAGTTATAACTCAAAGAAACAGTGTGGCCCAGAGAATTTCAGATAGCTTTCCAAAGTCATGGACAAAGACTTCGGAGGTCAAATCCGAACTCATCTCAGGAATTTTCCAGGATACACTTCAACTTCTATGCAACACCATTCTAATTTGGTTGTGGTAAATATAGGCTTCTGATCAGCAACTTGTCAAATACATTTATTTTTAAATCCCTCTTTACTTAAAAGCACATCTGCAGACTATTCTTAGCAGAGCAGTAACATCAGTGACGCTCATTTCTAACCGACTGCGACAATGAAGGGCTCTCAGGGGTTAAATTTTGGCTGGCTAAATTGTGTCATTGAAAATAGAAACTCTGCACAGTAAAGTGCCTCGGCCTCCATGGGCATCAGGAACCTGCCCTTTTGTCTTAATAAGAAAAATGTTTATGATCAAACATATTCTGTGGCTCCTTTTAAAACCCAATCTGTAAAACAGCTTGTATATTAAAGGCAGATAATGCATTTGCATGAGTAAGGAAAGTGGTGTACTTCATAAATACATTGTTGTTCAGTTGCTCAGTGGTGTCCGACTCTTTGCAACCCCATGGACTGCAGCACCCCAGGCTTCCTGGTCCTTCACCATCTCCTAAAGTTTGCTCAAACTCAGGTCCATTGAGTTGGTGATGCCATCCAACCATCTTGTCCTCTGTCGTCCCCTTCTCCTGCCTGCCATCCTTCCCAGCATCAGGGTCTTTTCCAGTGATAAATACATAACTTCTGAGAAAAATATACTGTCCTGAAAGGTGATTTGTAAGAGGGCAGCTTGTTGGAATTAAGCTGTCCTTCCACGGGACAAACGGAAAAGCAGTTCAATGTGCAAAAAAATTTGCAGAGCGTTTGTCTTTTTGCTTCAGACAGAGCACAAGCAGCCCTTTGAGGATCAGCTAGAACCTTTCAGGGGCAGCTAACTTATTTCTAAGTTTGTATTTTAAGTGGATTGAAAAGTTAGAATGCCTGTTAGTTCTAGCCATGGGCATGGCTATGAAATGGACCAAATTTGCCTATAAATTCCTTTCCTCCCACTGCCATCATATGCAGCGGCTGAATGCTGCTCTTTGCCCACTCCCTGGGGGCCTCAGAGGGCCCCTGAAATGCCCTAAGCTTCCAGTTTGTCTCCTTCCCTCCACTGTATTCCATTCTAAGGAAGGAGACCACTCCTCTGACACAATGGGTAATATTTTTGTTGTTTTCTTTTGAACTTTTATTTTGTATTAGGGTATAGCTGATTAACAATGTTGTGATAGTTGCAGGTGAACAGTGAAGGGACTCAGCCATACATATACATTTATCTCTTCTCCCCCAACTCCCTCCTCACCATCCAGGCTGCCACATAATATCAAGCAGATTTCCCTGTGCTATACAGTAGGTCCTTGTTGGTTATCCATTTTAAACATAGCAGTGTATACATGTCCATCCCAAACTCCCTAACTATCCCTTCCCCCTCATCCTTCCCCTCCATCCCCAGCAACCACATGTTAGTTCTCCAAGTCTGTGATTCTCCTTCTGTTTTGTAAGTAAGTTCATTTGTATCAGTACAACGGGTAGCATTGAGTCAGTCTTCAAACTGATCATGGTTAGTGTGTCGTTGAACCAATATGTTAACCCTGTGAATGGACTGAATGTTTTATCCCAGATAAAATGCGTGCATCTTCTGAAAACCCCGAGCAAGTGGCGCTGATGTTGGGATGGGCACATCCTCTGGTTGTTTGAGCAGCTAAGACTTCTGGTCTCACTACGAACATGTGAGGGGCCCTGTTTTCAAAAGCATGACTATTCTTTAGACTTAGAAGCACCTGTATGCATGCTTAGGTGTGTGTATAGCAAACACATGGGTTTTTTGTGGGATGAGGAGTTGTGTGATGGGCATCTGGTTTAACTCCACTTTTCATGTCAAGAAAGAAATGGCCAGGTGGCCCCCCAGATAGTCTTAAAAGCCAGGCAAGGGACAGCCCTGGGGCTTAAGTATGCAGGCACAGTGTAACTTCACGAAGACTTTCCGAATTCAACTGTCTTTTGATTGAACAAATAAAAAAGTGGTCAAGTCGAAGCACAGTGGGATTTACCTTCACCACACTGAGTGGGTGGAAATCCCATTACCATGAACAGATTTACACATGTAAGTTCGACTTATCCACAGGGAACTGTTTGCAAACTTTGTATGATGAATAATAATGATTAAAGTAAAGTCTTAGGACTGAATATTCTGTGCATATTAATGGGAAGTAGCTTCAGTTTTCATATCACCAATCTCAGAGTGAAATCTCATTTTCATTCTGGCTCCCACACTGTGCTTGGATTTTATTCAGTTAACTAATACTTAAACAGGCTTCAAGGCCATTTGTCCATAAATATTCTGACAAAACTTAGTATCAAGCAAAATACCCCAAATAAAGGTCTTCAAATACACATTATGTTATTTCATCTTGTTGTTGTTGTTCAGTTGCTCAGTTGTGTCCAACTCTTTGCAACTTCATGGTATGTTTATATATATATACATAAGAAAGTAAGTAAACTAAAGAAAAAGTTAGATTTTTCTCTGGTGGTAGCTGGTTATTTTAAGAACTGGACACTGTCCACTAACAGATGAATGGATAAAAATGATGTGGTATGTATATAGAGTTAAATAGTACTCAAAATGATACAAATGAACTGACAAAACAGAATTCAAATGAATTCACAAACATAGAAAATAAACTATGGTTACCAAAAGGGAAAAGACAAAGGGATAAATTAGGAGTTTGGGATTAACATATACATACTACTATATATAGAAGGAATAATCAACAAGGCCCTACTGTAGAGCACAGGGAAATCTATTCCATACCTTGTAGCAACCCATAATGGAAAAGAATATATATGTACATATACATAACTGAATCACTTTGCTGCACACCTGAAATTAATACTTTATAAATTAACTATGCTTGAAAAAAAGAAGTGGGCCCTTGCTCCATTCCATTTGTCATTTAAAAAACCTTTATGGGATTTTATTCATTTAAGGAAGTATTTTCCTTTTGTAGAGAAGACAATGCCTTTTTTTTCTGGGTTGAAATACTGACTCACAGAAACTCAAACTTCTTTTCATTTATGAATGATCATCAATAGACCCATAAAAAGGGAGAACTTCACTCAAATCTGTAGTCTTGAAAAAAGAGTAAAAAATTTAAATAAAGCTTGAGTTAATGGGTTTCCTATTATTGTCTGTTCCTATGTTAGCTGTCCTTCAGTCACAGTTATGGTACAAGCCACTCCTGGATCCTTTGAAATACCATCATTTAGTGAATTCTGTATAGATTTGCTATTCAATTCAGTTCAGTTCAGTTGCTCAGTTGTGTCCAACTCTTTGCGACCCTGTGGACAGCAGCACGCCAGGCCTCCCTGTCCATCATTAACTCCTGGAGCTTACTCAAACTCATGTCCGTTGAGTCAGTGATGCCATCCAACCATCTCATGCTCTGTCGTCCCCTTCTCCTCTCACCTTCAATCTTTCCCAGCATCAGGATCTTTTCAAATGAGTCAGTTTTTCACATCAGGTGGCCAAAGTATTGGAGTTTCAGCTTCAGCATCAGTCCTTCCAATGAATATTCAGACTGATTTCCTTTAGGATGGACTAGTTGGATCTCCTTGCAGTCCAAGGGCCTCCCAAGAATCTTCTCCAACACAACAGTTCAAAAGCATCAATTCTTCAGTGCTCAGTTTTTTTTATAGTCCAACTCTCAATCCATACATGACTACTGGAAAAGCTTTGACTAGACAGACCTTTGTTGGCAAAGTTATGTTTCTGCTTTTTAATATGCTGTCTAGTTTGGTCATGACTTTTCTTCCAAGGAGCAAGCATCTTTTAACTCATGGCTGCAGTACCCATCTGTAGTGATTTTGGAGCCCCCCAAAATAAAGTCTGTCATTGTTTGCATTGTTTCCCCATCTATTTGCCATGAAGTGATGGGACCAGATGCCATGATCTTAGTTTTCTGAATGTTGAGTTTTAGGCCAAATTTGTTACTCTCCTCTTTCCCTTTCATCAAGAGGCTCTTTAGTTCCTCCTCACGTTCTGCCATAAAGTGTGGTGTCATCAGCATATATGAAGTTATTGATATTTCTCCCAGCAATCTTGATTCCAGCTAGTGCTTCATCCAGCCCAGCACTTCTCATGATGTCCTCTGCATATAAGTTAAATAAGCAGAGTGACAATATACAGCCTTGACATACTCCTTTCCCGATTTGGAACCAGTCTGTTGTTCCATGTCCAGTTCTAACTGTTGCTTCTTGACCTTCATACAGATTTCTCATGAGGCAGGTAAGGTGGTCTGCGATTCCCATCTCTTGAAGAATTTTCCACAGTTTGTTGTGATCCACACAGTCAAAGGCTTTGGCATAGTCAATAAAGCAGAAATAGATGTTTTTCTGGAGCTCTCTTGCTTTTTCAATGATCCAGTGGATGTTGGCAGTTTGATCTCTGGTTCCTCTGACTTTTCTAAATCCAGCTTGAACATCTGGAATTTCATGGTTCGTGTACAGTTGAAGCCTAGCTTGAAGAATTTTGAGCATTACTTTACTAGCATGTGAGATGAGTGCAATTTTGCAGTAGTTTGAGCATTCTTTGGCATTGCCTTCCTTGGGATTGGAATGAAAACTGGCCTTTTGCAGTCCTATGGCCACTGCTGAGTTTTCCAAATTTGCTGGCATATTGAGTGCAGCACTTTCACAGCAACATCTTTTAGGATTTGTAATAGTTCAGCTAGAATTCCATCACCTCAACTGGCTTTGTCCGTAGTGATGCTTCCTAAGGCCCACTTGACTTTGCATTCCAGGATGTCTGGCTCTAGGTGAGTGATCATACCGTCATGATTATATGGGTCATGAAGAGCTTTTTTGTACAGTTCTTCTGTGTATTCTTGCCACCTCTTAATACCTTCTGCTTCTGTTAGGTCCATACAATTTCTGTCCTTTATCGTGCCCATTTTTGTATGAAATGTTCCCTTGGCATCTCTAAGTTTCTTGAAGAGATCTTTAGTGTTTCCCATTCTATTGCTTTCCTCTATTTCTTTGCACTGATTGCTGAAGAAGGCTTTCTTAATTCTCTTTGCTATTCTTTGGAACTCTGCATTCAAATAGGTATAGCTTTCCTTTTCTCCTTTGCCTTTCACTTCTCTTCTTTTCACAGCTATTTGTAAGGATTCCTCAGACAATCATTTTGCGCTTTTGCATTTCTTTTTCTTGGGGATGGTCTTGATCACTGCCTCCTGTACAATGTCCATAGTTCTTCAGGCACTCTATCTATCGGATCTAATCCCTTGAATCTATTTGTGAGCATGAGTAGAAAGGGAGGAATTAAGAGAGGAGAGAGAGATCTGGGCAGTATCCTGTTCCTGAAGTGTTCTCCGGTACCCAGAACACCCTCAGAGATTCACAGAATTGGGTTGAGAAGAGAAGGAGGAGGGTGGGAGATAGAGGTTCCCTGAGGGAGAAGAAAGAGCATCAATAGGTGGAGAGAGTGATCAGGCCAGTGATCACACTCCTGAGTAAAAGTGGGTCCTAAAGATTGGGTTCTTAAATGTACAAAGTTGATATCAAATATGTAAAACAAAGATTAAAAATCTAGAGTAGAGGTTAGACTCTTATTAAACTTACAATCTAAAAAAAAAAAAAGAAAAGAAAAAAGGAAACAGTGTAAAAAGAAAAAAAAACAGTAAAACAGTAAAAAAAGAAACAGTAAAAAAATGTAGAACAGGAAAAAAACATTAAAAAAAGAAAACACAAAAGGTATAAGATATATGTATGTATGTAGTTTGCTTCAAAAATAGGGTTTTTTTTTTTTGCAAGTTAATAGTGGGTTATAAAAATGAAAGTTAAAGGTGTAATAGAGGACTTGAAGAAAAAGGAAAGAAGAGAAAAAAAAAATTTTTTTTTAATTAAAAAAAAAAAGAAATTAAAAAAAAAAATAGTAAAAAATATATATATCCCGGACTTTCTCTGGAGCTGTTGTGAGCAGTGTGGGATCTGCTCAGTTTTAGATAGATCCTTATTCCTGCTTATACTTTTCAAGATCTATAGGTCCTTTTCAATGCAGTCGGTGTTAACTACAGGGATCTTAATCTGTTGGCCTGTCCCTTCCAAAGCGCTTCCCTCTGTTTATTTGGCTTCTGTTTGGAGATCTCTTCAGTATCTAATTTCCGCCCTGCAACAAAGCGGTGGAGGTGATCTCTTTAGGTTCGCTTGTTCAATCGTGCTGTGGGGAGGAAGGAACACTGCAATTCTGGCGTGCGTGTGGTAAGCTCGCAGTGTCTCGGCCGCACTGGGTTCGCCCCCGCTCACGGCGTGTGTGCTTTCCCCGTCTACCCTGCTCAGGCTTCAGGTTACTCGGCCGGGGAGCGGGCCCTGAGCTGCGTGCACTTCCCAGGTCTAAGCCGCTCAGGTTCAGGCTCCCGGTTACTCCACAAAGGCGCAGACTCGGTTTCGCCCGCGGCTTGTGCCGTTCCCGGTCGGAGCTGCCCAGGCGGCCAGGAGTTTGGCGAGGGCGCTGTCCCCTGTTGGGGCGGTGCGGCTTATCACCTCCCTGGTCCCCGCCTCGGTTTACGGGCGCGCCCGGCTCCGGTGTGCTTTGTGTCGGTTCTGGGGAGCTGGTCTCTGGCTGCGACCCTCCCGGCGGCTGTCGACCCTCCGGGATCTCAGGCAGTCTTTGCTTAGAAACTGGGAGCCTGTTTGCAGTTTGGTAGGGGGTGCCCTCTCTCCCTTGAATCTATTTGTCACTTCCACTGTATAATCGTAAGGGATTTGATTTAGGTCATATCCAAATGGTCTAGTGGTTTTCCCTACTTTCTTCAGTTTAAGTCTGAATTTGGCAATAAGGAGCTCATGATCTGAGCCACAGTCAGCTCCCAGTCTTGTTTTTGCTGACTGTATAGAGCTTCTCCATCTTTGGCTGCAAAGAATATAATCAATCTGATTTCAGTATTCACCATCTGGTGATGTCTATGTGTAGAGTCTTCTCTTGTGTTGTTGGAAGAAGGTGTTTGCTGTGACCAGTCATTTTCTTGGCACAACTCTATTAACCTATACCCTCCTTCATTCTGTACACCAAGGTCAAATTTGTCTGTTACTCCAGGTATTTCTTGACTTCCTACTTTTGCATTCCAGTATCCTTTAATGAAAAGGACATCTTTTTTGGGTGTTAGTTCTAGAAGGTCTTGTAGGTCTTCATAGAACTGTTCAACTTCAGCTTCGTCAGCATTACTGGTCAGCGCATAGACTTGGATTACTGTGATACTGAATGATTTGCCTTGGAAACAAGCAGAGATCATTCTGTCATTTTTGAGATTGCATCCAAGTACTGCATTGTGGACTCTTTTGTTGACCATGATGGCTACTCCATTTCTTCTAAGGGATTCTTGCCCACAGTAGTAGATATAATGGTCATCTGCGTTAAATTCACCCATTCCAGTCCGTTTTAGTTCACTGATTCCTAAAATGTCAATGTTCACTCTTGCCATCTCCTGTTTGGCCACTTCCAATTTGCCTTGATTCATGGACCTAACATTCCAGGTTCCTATGAAATATTGCTCTTTACAGCATCGGGCTTTACTTCCACCACCAGTCAGTCCACAACTCGGTGTTGTTTTTGCTTCGGCTCCATCTCTTCATTCTTTCTGGAGTTATTTCTCCACTGATCTCCAGTAGCATATTGGGCACCTACTGATCTGGGGAGTTCATCTTTCAGTGTCCTATCTTTTTGCCTTTTCATACTGTTCGTGGGGTTCTCAAGGCAAGAATACTGAAGTGGTTTGCCATGCCCTTCTCCAGTGGACCACATTTTGTCAGAAAAGTCCACCATGACCCGTCTGTCTTGGGTGTCCCTACACAGCATGGCTCATAGTTTCATTGAGTTAGACAAGGCTGTGGTCCATGTGAGTTTCCCCCTCAGTCAGTCTCTCCCATCAGGAAGCTTCCATAAGCCTTTTATCTTTCTCCATCAGAGGGCAGACAGATTCACTATTATCTATGACATTAATGAAAAAAATCCCCTCTATGATGTTATAATTCCAAGGCAAAGTTTGTGAACTAATTTTTAAGAAATTATAAGCCAATTGCATTTATAGTTTTTTAGCTCTTTTCCTTTGTCATATAGCTTTGTCTCAATATTTTGAATAGAAAAAAACAATTATTTGGTGGCTTAGATGGTAAAGAATGTGCCCACAATGCAGGAGACCTGGGTTCATTCCCTGAGTTGGGAAGATCCCCTGAAGTAGGCAATGGTAACCCACTCCAGTATGCTTGCCTGAAGAATTCCATGGACATAGGAGCCTGGCGGGCTCCAGCCCATGGTGTCACAGAGTCAGACATGATTGGGTGACTGACACTTTCACTACTGCAACAAAAGTGCCATATATACTTAGAAAAATATATCTGTATTTTAAATTTAAATTGTGAATATTTTAAGTAAACTGAAAAGCAATGCTTCTTTAAGAGCCAGGTTTTCTCCTTGAAGACTGGACACAGAGGGCTGGGGGTGACCAGTGGTTGAATGGAAACCAGGAAAAGGAAAAGTGGGTGCCAGCTGAGAGGGGCCACGGGGGAAACCATGGGATGATCCAGACTGAAACATGTCCCCTGACCTTCCTTTTCTTTGCCTTCCTCTGATGATAAGAGGGAGATTAAGTCAAGGAGAGAAGGAGCTTAGACCTAAGTGGGCCAAGTATGGACTTTTCATGGAAAAGCTGATAAAAATAAGGTCAAGGGAGGCAGTTAGATAAGAAGACTTTCCAGAAGAAAGAGTAATAGTAAGGATGAAAGTAACATAATTTCTCTGATATGCAGAATTTTCTGAGAACTTCAGATTTCCCTCCACAAATGTTTTCATGTCTTTAAACTATATAAATATATATAGGTATCAAATGACCTGTCACTTAATTTACTTAAAAATCACTGCCAGGACCAGTGTAGCCTCCATACCCTGCCCCAACTGCTGCCACCGTTGTCTGTCTTTTTAAAAATATATTTATTTTATTTATTTATTCGGCTGTGTTGGGTCTTAGTTGTGGCATGTGGGCTGCCAAGGCATGTGAGATCTTAGTTCCCTGACCAAAGACTGAACCTATGTCCCCTGCATTGCAAATAGGATTCTTAACCACTGGACGACCAGGGAAGTCCCTGCCCTTTTCTAATTGGAGAAAAAGCCAGACTGAGTACCAGGACGATACAAGGAGTAGGTCATTTACAACAGATTAAGGATGAAAGAAAATGTACTTATGTTGCTTTCTTAGTGCAAGCACTGCTTTAAAATGTTTACAAATGTGTAATCTTCACCAACCTCCTAGGAAGTAGGTACTATGATTATCTTGATTTTACAAATGAAGAAACTGTGGTTCAGAGAGGTTAGACTAGTTACCCTGAGTCACACAGCAAAGAGATGGTGGAGACAGTTCAAGCACTTAGGCAGGCTCCGGAGCTCAAGCTTGTGATTACTAACCTTTGCAAAGACAATCCTGCCCCTGGCACCCACCACACTCATGTCCATGTTTAGATTGCAGTAAGCCTCTTCCTGGATAATATGCAGAATTACAACCACAGGAGATGGCATTTTAAAACACAGAAAGACCCAAATGCTACAATCTATAGTATTATGTGGGCATGATTGGGTTAACCGTCCCCGTCCACCAAGAATCAGATGTCAGCATAGTTCAGTTGAACTGAAGTACTTATCTGATAAGAGTGAATTTTCCTTGAGTAGTTCATCAGCTTTTCTAAGAAGACAGTTAAGGAAAAGATATAGAAGGAAGTAAGTATATGATGCTGAATGCTCCCCCGGTGGCTCTGTGGTAAAGAATCCGCCAGCCAATGCAGAAGACTCAAGAGATGTGGCTTTGGTCCCTAGGTTGGGAAGATCCCCTAGAGGAGGAAATGGCAACCCACTCCAGTATGCTTGCCTGGAGAATTCCACGGACAAAGGAGCCTGGTGGGCTAGAGTCCATAGAGTCGCTAAGTGTTGGATAGGAATGAAGTGACTAAGCAGATGAACAAACAATGATGAAGAAAATTTAGTACAAAAAGTGTTGATGCCAGGAACTGAAATATACAATTTCAGATTAGCTGTATGTGGTAACAGTGTTTGCAATTATTTATTCATAGGGTTAAGGATCTGCAAACACCATGTATAGATCAGAGGCTTTTGATAAATACCAACAAAGAATTCACTTTTATGATGTAGGCAAAAACATGCATACTTTATGCTCAAAATAATAAGAGCAACTGGAGGTGTTCTCAAGCTAATAAAGAGCCTACATTCCTGAAATCTCAGCAGGCCAAGGTAATTGATCTTCAGTTATAGTTACTGATATTATTAAATACCAAAACTTTAGAGTATTTTGAACTTTGATTCTGCGTTCCTTTTAACTTGAAGTGAATTCACATTCAATCTATATGTAGCATTACCCTTCTAATGATGTTTCAGGATTAAAGAAATTCTGTCGATTAAAATCATGAAAAGGCTTCTCTCTCTAGATAAAGCAAACAGAGATACTTAGATATCCTTTCCCTCTTCTGATAAACTTTGCTTTATTGCAGGAAGACAAAACTTCAGTGTGAGCAGCCCTAATTGCTTCTCCACTTAATCAACGTCCAGTTACTTCCACTGTCTTTGACTTGCTCTTTCATCAAACATTTCTATGCTTACTTCTCATTTTGAGATAATTATAAGTTGATATGCAGTTGGAAGAGACAACACACAAAGATCCCATGGCATCTTTACTCTGATTTCCCCCAATGGTAACATCAATTTAAGCACAAAATTGCAACCAAGATGTTGACACCATGAAGATGCAGAACAATTCCATCAACATTGGGTCCTCTTGAATTTCCATTTTAGAGTTATGCTCACTTCCCTCTGTCTCTGTCCCCTCCTTCACCCTGTCCTTCACTAGTACCATCTTGTTATTTCAAGGGTGTTAAATAAATTGAAACATACATTTATTTAGCCATTCACAGGTTGGAAGAAACCTGAGTTGTTTCCAGTGTCTAAGTATTATGAATAAAGCTACTGTGAACATTTTTCTATAGCTTTTTATGTGAACATGATTTTTCTTTTCTCTAGGATGAATACCTAGATGTGCAATTGCTGGGTCATTTGAGATTTACATAATTAGTTCTTTAAGGACTTCCCAGGTGGTGCTAGTGATAAAGAACCTGCCTACTAATGTAGGAGACAGGAAAGGCAGGTTTGATCTCTGTCTTGGGAAGATCCCCTGGAGGAGGGCAAGGCAATCCATTCCAGTACTCTTGCCTGGGAAATCCCATGGACAGAGGAGCCTGGTGGGCTACAGTTCAGTTCAGTTCAGTCGCTCAGTCATGTCCGACTCTTTGGGACCCCATGGACTGCAGCACTCCAGGCATTCCTGTCCATCACTGTCTCTTGAAGCTTGCTCAAACTC
This sequence comes from Giraffa tippelskirchi, assembly GCF_054371585.1. Classification (NCBI taxonomy): domain Eukaryota; kingdom Metazoa; phylum Chordata; class Mammalia; order Artiodactyla; family Giraffidae; genus Giraffa; species Giraffa tippelskirchi. Next base: position 54,818,505 of record NC_137280.1, read on the forward strand.
ATGTCCATCAAGTTGGTGATGCCATCCAACCATCTCATCCTCTGTCGGCCCCTTTTCCTCCCGCCTTCAAGCTTTGCCAGCATCAGGGTCTTTTCTAATGAGTCAGTTCTGCGCATCAGGTGGCCAAAGTATTGGGGTTTCAGCTTCAGCATCAGTCCTTCCAATGAATATTCAGGACTGACTTCCTTTAGGATTGACTGGTTGGATCTCCTTGCAGTCCAGGGGCCTCTCAAGAATCTTCTCCAACACCACAGTTCAAAAGCATCAATTCTTCGGTGCTCAGCTTTCTTTATGTCCAACTCGCACATCCATACAGGACTACTGGAAAAACCATAGCTTTGACTAGATGGATCTTTGTGGGCAAAGTAATGTCTCTGCTTTTTAATATGCTGTCTAGGTTGGTCATAGCTTTTCTTCCAACGAGCAAGCATCTTTTAATTTCATGGCTACAGTTACCATCTGGAGTGATTTGGGAGCCCAAGAAAGTAAAGTTTCTCATTGTTTCCACTATTTCCCCATCTATGTGCCATGAAGTGATGGGACTGGATGCTGTGATCTTTGTTTTCTGAATGTTGAGTTTTAAGCCAACTTTTTCACTCTCCTCTTTCACTTTCATCAAGAGGCTCTTTAGTTCTTCTTCACTTTCTGTCATAAGGGTGGTGTCATCTGCGTATCTGAGGTTATTGATATTTCTCCCAGCAATCTTGATTCCAGCTAGTGCTTCATCCATCCCGACATTTCTCATGATTTACTCTGCGTATAGGTTTAATAAGCAGGGTGACAATATACAGCCTTGACGTACTCCTTTTCCTATTTGGAACCAGTCTGTTGTTTCATGTCCAGTTCTAACTGTTGCTTCTTGACCTTCATACAGATTTCTCAGGAGGCAGGTAAGGTAGTCTGGTATTCCCATCTCTTGAAGAATTTTCCACAGTTTGTTGTGATCCACACAGTCAAAGGCTTTGGCATAGTCAATAAAGCAGAAGTAGATGTTTTTCTGGAACTCTCTTGCTTTTTCAATGATCCAAGGGATGTTGGCAATATGATCTCTGGTTCCTCTGCCTTTTCTGAATACAACTTGAACATCTGGAATTTCATGGTTCATGTACAGTTGAAGCCTGACTTGGAGAATTTTGAACATTATTTTGCTAACATGTGAGATGAGTGCAATTGTGCGGTAGTTTGAACAGTTTTTGGCAAAGCCTTTCTTTGGGATTGGAATGAAAACTGACCTTTTGCAGTCCTGTGGCCACTGCTGAGTTTTCCAAATTTGCTGGCATGTTGAGTGCAGCACTTTCACAGCATCATCTTTTAGGATTTGAAATAGCTCAGCTGGAATTCCATCACCTCCACTAGCTTTGTTCGTAGTGATGCTTCTTAAGGCCCACATGACTTCGCATTCCAGGATGTCTGGCTCTAGGTGAGTGATCACACCAGTTCATGGAGTTGCAAAGGGTCAGACATGACTTAGTGACTAAGCAACAACAGCTTCCACTTATTGAATGTCTATTTTATACATGATGGAACATTGTTTATAACTGTTTTAAGATAACCATTGAAAGATGAAATTCAATAATGCTGCTATTCCCCAAATGTATGTTCATGTGAATGCAAAATAAATTTTACAGTAATAATTTAAAATATAAAATATTTTATATGGCATGCTGACCTAATTTACTTTTACTATCTGGAGATTTTGATAAATAATTGGCTGTGAATATTGTCTGTTGGCACTGGTAAGAAATACTATTACATCATCTATGAATTTGCAGAAAATCAGGCAATATTTAAAAAATTAATGTATCTCTTTGATAGAGGACACTATTCCTTTGCCTACAGACATGTGGACACAAAGAAAATGTATGTAAATGCTTAACCTGGTAGCACAGTTTGGGCTGATGGTGGAAGTGGTTACAAATGTCATTGGATTTCAAACTAGTAGTTTGAGTTTCTTTCAGCTTAGTTTATCATAAATAGCTTTTTAGTATCTGATACATATTTACATTTTCTGGCATCATCATTGGTTTGCTCATTCATTCATTCATTTAGGAGTTTTCAACCACTTTGTGCATGGTTCTGGGACTCAAAGAAGAAAAATACACAATCTTTTCCTTTAAGCATGTATAGGGAAATGTAAATGTAGAAAGATAATTAAAATATGACATTAAGTTCCATAGTAAATGTATTGATAGATCCTTAGGGGAACAGACATGAAGGGTACCAAATCTAGCCTGTGTATTGTGACTATATGTTTGAAAGAGAGAGAGAGAGAGAGAGAGATGGGGGTGAAGGATGCTATGAGTTTTAGGAAAGGTTTCTGGGAGAAGTTTCATGGGTAAAATCTTAAATATTGAGAAGCAATTAGCCAGGAAAAGCAATTGAGTTGTCTTTACAGAAGCAAAAGAAGCTCTCCAAGTTGTCCATATTAAACCTTAAAAAATCAAGTTCTTTTTGACTAAATAGTAGACTTCCATTTTCATGTTGAAAAACAAACCTCTTTACTCAGCCATAAAAAAGAATGACATAATGCCATTTGCAGCAACATGGATGGACTAGAGATTATCATACTTAGTGAAAGAAGTCAGAGAAAGACAGATATCATATGATATCAATTGTATATAGAATCTAAAAAAATGGTACAAATGAACTTCTGTACAAAACAAAAATAGACTCACAGGCATAGAAAACAAACTTATGGTCACCAAATAGGAAATGGGGGAGGGATAAATTAGGAATATGGGATGGACAGATACATACTACTATATATAAAATAGACAAACAACAGGACCTACTGGATAGCACAGGGAATTCTACTCAGTTTCTTGTGATGACATATAATGGAAAAGAATCTGAAAAGGAATACATATATGTATAAAAATTTGTTCGTTGCTCAGTCATGTCTGACTCTTTGCAACCCAATGGACTGTAGCCCTCCTCTGTGCATGGGATTTCCCAGGTGAGAATATTGGGGTGAGTTGCCATTTCCTCCTCCAGGGGATCTTCCCAGCCCAGGGATCAAACCCAGGTCTTCTGCATTGCAAACAGATTCTTTACCATCTGAGCCACCAGGGAAGCCCATTTATGTATGTATACACACACACACACACACACACACACACACACACACACATATATATGTATATGTATAACTGAAGTATATGAATCACTCTGCTGTATACTTGAATCATTGTAAATCAACTATACCTCAACTTAAAAAAAAATCCTCTTACTTACAAATGTCTGTACCTATTTATGTTCCCATTCTCCCAGCAATCACTCCAGCCATTCACCTCCTGGTTATCCAGGGAACTTGAAGCCATTTGGTGTTGCTGAGGAACCAAGAGGGAAGAAAAATGGGGTGGAGATTCACTCGGGAGATGGGGTGGGGGCGGAGGGCACTGAACACTGAGGCCTCTCTGCTGGCTCGAAGGGGAAAGGTAAGTCAGGTATGAGTGTTAAGAGCTGGGGTTACTTAATTACATTTAATTTTTAGCTTGATCACTGATGTTTCTGTGCTGGGTGGCCTTGGAGAAGCCTTGGGCAGGAGAACAGCTATTACAGATGATCAGTTAAGAGCTATGAAGGTCAAACTAGTACGTGGCGGACTGGATGGAGGAGAGAAACGGGAGTGGGAAACATTTAAGAACTAGTCATCCGGTCCCAGTGAACGTGATAAGATGAGTGGAGGAAGTCGTGGATACCCCGATTTCTGGCGAGGGTGACTAAGAGGATGCCACCAATACATGGAGACTGGAGAGGAGTAGAGTAAGAATGAAGAAATCTAGAAATTTGTGTAAAATATTCCACTTTTAAAGTCTTCACAGCTAATTAAAATCTAAAACTCTATGCAAGGGCCAAGGGGAGGATAACAGTGTCTGTGGTCTGCCACATCAAGCTCTCTGCAGTTGGCGACTTAAGCTGGAATGACCGAGGGTGATTCCAAGGATTAGGAAGTGGTGACGTCTCATCCATGAGACTGAATTCCATCAGTAAGTGCTCACTCCCTTCATGCCTGATCTGGGCCAGGTTCAGGGGATTTAGTAGTAATAAGAGTCAAAAGTCCTGAAAAGCGAATTACATATAAGGAGATTTTTCCCCCCTCTGTGGTTATTTATTCTCTTTGTGATATTGACACATGGTTGAAACAAACCCCAGTGCTTATGATGTACTCAGCTGCTGGTATCAGCTGGGTTCCTATTTACCTTATCAGATGCCATGGATGTAGCTCTGCAGCTATTAGAAACAGACCCTGGAAAGGTTCTTGAATTTTCTGTGCTTGTTTTCTTGCCTGTAAATGTGCATAATGATACAGCCAGTGTACAGAATTACTGTGAGAATGAAGTGAGATGGTGCCCATGACGTGGTCAGTCCATGTTCTGTCTCCTATTAGCCAAGCAAAAGCTGGCTGTATTAATGATTATGATGTTCAACTTGGCACCCTGCCCATAGGTCTACAACAGTGATTTTATGAGTCTTACAGGAGAAGGGCTGTTGCTGAAGCTGAAGCTCCAATACTTTGGCCACCTGATTTGAAGAGATAACTCATTGGAAAAGACCCTGATGCTGGGAAAGACTGAAGGCAAAAAGGAGAAGGGGATGACAGAGGATGAGATGGTTAGATAGCGTCACCTACTCAATGGACATGAATTTGAGCAAAGTGGGAGATGGTGAAGGATAGAGGGGCCTGGCGTGCTGCAGTCCATGGGGTCACAAAAAGTTAGATGTGACTTAGCAACTGAACAACAACAGCAACAATTGAATGGTGAGCATCAGGCCAGATACAATATGGCTAAAAGCAGTTGATGCAAGCAAGGTGATTGCCCTGACTGGCTGCTCCCATGATGACAGCCCCTCCTGTTACCCCCTGTTCATTGTCTTCCAGTCTTGATTACGAGCCGGAGGAATAAACCAGGTCCTACTGCTGCCCTGTACAATCTGAGCCAGGTCACTTCCAGCATTTTACTGTTAATGACTTTCTATCTTCAAAATTGATCTCAGTTAGGTCATTTACAGTAGGATCCTTGAGTGCTCCGCAGTTGATTCCAGCAATGAAAGCTGTGAAGCTATGGTCCATGCAGGTCATGGAATTATTAATAGCATGTAATTCAAACCCACAACAAAAATGTCTTTGAAAGAAGCTGATGTTAATTCAGAAGCTTCTTGTATACATAATCTAATGGAAATGAGTAAGAACCCATCCTTTCTACATCCTTAGAGTCCTTCACAGCTTTTCTTTTCCATACTCTTTGGTTCTATTTGATCCCTGGGTTGAGAAGATCCCCTGGAGGAGGACATGGCAACCCACTCCAGTATTCTTGCATGAAGAATCCCATGGATTGAGGAGCCTGGCAGGCTATAGTCCATGGGGTCACAAAGAGTCAGACGTGACTGAAGTGACTTAGTATGCAGCAGACGTAGCTCTATTTCTTTTGGGCTGTTCTCATTGGCCCGGTTCTCCAGCCGTTTAATCACTTGCAGGGGACGCCTCCAGAGAGCTCTCCTAGTTCCACATGTTCCTTTTACCTGCAGAGTTCCAGCCAGACCTTTAATTACAAATTTTAAAATGATGGCGGAAGTGGAAACACGACCTCATATTGCTTGTGCTGTGCTTGCCCCTCAGACAATATCAAGTTTTTTCTGTTACATTAGCTCTGTTTCCACATCATTCTAAGCCACCAGGTTATAATTCTCTTTATATGGGATTATTATTGTAATAATGTTGACTTCTACTTACTGCACAGCTACTCTATTCCAAGTAGAGCTCAACAGGATTTTCAAGTGTCACATTAGTTAAGTATTACAACTCTGTGCATTGAAGTCTATGTCTGAGGTCAGTTTATAACTTGAAAGGCCAAGGTTAAACCTAGGTCTCTCTGACTCCATAATCTGTGTTATCTCCTCATTATCACTCTGTCCTTACAAAAGTTTTCTAATGAGGTTTTAATTGTTTGAAAATTGGAAAATTAAAATGTAGTGGACCAGGAATTCTTCTGTAATAGGACCCTTCAAAGGAGTCTGATGGTTTCCAAACACAAAAGAGGATATCGGTTTTCTATAGCAATCAGTTGTTGATGTATATTCAGACTTTTTTCCTTCTGCTTCATTCCTGGATTCAGAACCTGACCTGTAATAGGAACTCAATCTAATATAATGCTTGCTGAATCCAAAGCAAGGGCTAAGAATCTATTTCTTTTCTCACATTACATGCAGATAACCTAGATGTCATGCATTTAATTTCTGATGTTTTCATGACTTTTTACAACCGTGTGTTTTCTGACCTGTTAATATGTCCTTTTTTCTAACTCCTTCTCCTGCATCATGTGCAGACCTGGCCCTCCCCCATCCCCTGCCCTCCACATTCACACAAACGTAACAGGGCGATCAGAAAGGGTAAAACTCCCCTTGTTCCTGATCTGAGTAATCTGAGATAAAGTCGTGACTTTGAAAAGGCAGTACACATGGTCTTCTGGTATTTCTTTGTTAATCTGTCTTTAAGATTTCAGTTCTTTTTCTTGTGGTCACAGACTATTCTTAGCTATGCAAGATTCACTCTGTGTGTTTTGACAGGACAAAACATTCTGAACAAGAAACAAGGAGAAGAGATGGGTCAAGTTCTCCTGCACACCTTGGCTCCCTGTCTTGGGGGCACTTAAACACCACATTACTTTCCAGCACCTACCTCAAGATGACTGGAACAAACAAACCTTATGATTTCTTAATAACATATAGAAAAGACAATAAGACACATAGAAGGTTTTTCCTCTTTCCAACATTCTTATTAGGCTTCTGATTCAAGATGGGGTTTGAAAATTGACTGGGTAACTCCAGACACAACAATATTTAATAGGAAAGAAGAGCATTTGTGGTTGGCAGCCTCTGAGGTGGTCCCAATGATCATCACCTTCACATGCTTGTGTAATGCCCTATCCTTGGAGGTGGGCTGGACTTAGTGAATAGGATACTTCACATTGAGATTAGCTTATAGAAAAGCTATGGCTACCATCTTGGGTGCTGTTTCTTAGACCATTTTTCACAGAGGAAGCCAGTTTTCATATCACATGGCGGCACCACAGAGAGGCCCAGGGGGCAGGGACTGAGGCTGGGCAACAACCACATCAGTGAGTTTGGAAACAGAGACTCCCTCCCCACCTCACCTCAGCTGAGACTTCAGGTGACACTGTGGCCAAAGGTGACATCTGACTGTAAGCTCAGAAGAGACCTTGAGACCCAGGAACTGAGCTCAGCCACACCCAGATTCCTGTACAGTAGTAACTATGAGATAACAAACATGTTGTTTTAAGCCTCTAAGTTTTGGGATAATTTATGGAGCAACAATAAATAAATAATATAAAACGAAAGATGCAAAAGTTTTTCTTCTACTAAACTCCAGTTGTGTTTTCTGCCTCTTGTCCTTTGTGACAAAATGCTAACACATTCACTTGTGACAATTACCTTTTAAAATCTTTATTATAGGTACATGTCATTTTCTCCTGTTTGTCTATAAATTTCTAGAGAATAGAAACTCATTGCTATTGAGTTTTGAATTCTTCTGGGTCGCAGAAATGAGCATCACACACAGCAAATGCTGAATGAATATCTGACTAGTAAATATGTGGGAAAAAGTCCTGCCTTTAAGGACCAGCTGGGTAACTGGATGTTAGACAAGGCTTCCATTTGACCTGCTAATCATTTCCTGATTCTTCACACATCTTAATATATTAATAGCTGACTTTCATGCATGATCTCTGCTGAGGTTTCTCTTTCTACTGTAGAAAACACAATTAAGCCTTGAGTAAATGACGTGGTATCATTATTACTTTATGATGTAGGGGAACTGTAACATGCAATGATAAATCAAGGCATAATCTCTATTTCTACTTTCAGAAAGCCACAGTGTATGTAGAGATGAGTAATCATTTGAAGGTACGTAGGGAATTAGCTTGTGTTCATCAGCAATGCATACAGCCATTACTAATTAGCAGCAAAGTAATACTTTCACCTAAAATATATTCTTATATTCTCATTCTGTATTAGTTTGTTACTATTATCTTTTCATACAAAACATAACTGGTAGAGGAAGGAGAAGAGGGTCACTGAGACTGATGAGAGAAGCGGAAACTGTGGGGCTGGGATACACAGATGTCACTTGTGTAACAGAGCACGCTGCTCTGGTGATTATGCAAATTGATAGAAATCAGACTGAGTTTTGAAGGATCTGAACAGAGTTTTCAAAAAGTTGTTTATATTAATAAGGACATTTAAAGGGTGCTGTTCTGCTGGCATCACAAAAGGAAATAACAAGGGAAAGAAACTTTAGGGGAAGATTGTCAAGAGAAAGTGAAGATACATTATTGTCCTAGGATCAATATAGCATCTGGCTTTTTCATCCCTGTTTTGTCTTACATAAAGAAAAAAATCTGTAAAACGCTGCCATATATATGATTATATACATGTGTATGTATATATATACGATTTTACATAGGCTTATATACATATGATTTTGGACTAAATACTACTAACGAAAGGAGCAGGAGGTGTCGATAGAATTACCCAGGGTGAATCTGGTTTAGTTTGTCTTCTGATTTCCATCTCTGGATTGACCATCACTGTCAAAGATTTTGTCATCTGACTCAAATGTGAGGGTGGTTCTGCTGCTGACATTAATTATTTTCTCATCAAAGCCACTTGGGACAGTCTCAGAAATTTCTTCTTTGCCTCCTAGGGAACCTTAAAAGACAAGTCATTTTCTCCCTCAGTTGCTCGTCAGAATGGCAGAAAATCATTTGATTTCTACACCTTCCATCAGGTTCTTCAGGAGCAGTGAGTGCACGGTGGGGGGTGGGAAGGGGGTGTATGGAGGCATTCCCCACGTCTTCTCACATCCTGAACTCTACCTGATTGGCTCTTCCTGAGCCAAGAGTCTCTGATTCAAATCAGGCTGACTGACAAGAAGGAACTTGATGACTCTTTGTCTCAATTGTTTCATATTATCTTTATATAAGTGAGTTTTTTGAGGGCTTAAAATGTCTCAGTTTCCTCGGTGTCATATAACCTCTTGTGACTGAAGGAAAGAGACAGTGTGCATTGGGTGAGCCAAAGGCACCTGGTATAAAAGTGATAGACAGATGAGTATTGGATCAGGGATCAGGGCCCTGCATAGTTATGCTTGGCTCTGCCATTAACCCTGGGTCAGGAAGATCCCCTGGAGAAGGAAGTGGCAACCCACTCCAGTATTCTTGCTTGGGAAATCCCACAGACAGAGGAGCTTGACGGGCTACAGTCCATGGCGTCGCAAAGAGTCGGACACGACTGAGCACCGCCGTTATAACTTCCCGGATTTTCCACTTTTTGGAATAAGAGAGGTTGTTACTTTCTTTTCTACTTATCTGAGAACTAGGGACTTATTTTGTTCACAGTTTACAGAAAGACAACTTAGTCGTCTAATCCCCTCCTCCTTCCTCACATTTGTAGAGGGGTGGGTTCTCATTTCCATGGTTTATCAGTGGATGCCAGAGCTTGAGACAGAGCTTGTCCAGGACACAGCCCACAAACCAGCAGCCTTTGCTTCACTTCTTTCTTACTTTCTCTTGGTGACTGGTCACAGAATCCATGTACAACTCCAAGTTAGTCAGCACCTACCCAGCTGCCAGCCACAGGTTTGAGAGTACCCTATGTCTGGAGCCCTGTGACATTTTTTAAGGAGTTGAAATGTGATGCCATATTTCTCTGAGTAGTTTCACTGCCTGATCTGGGGAGATAAATTTGAATCTCCTAAACTGAGCATCTTCCAGGGAAGCAGGCTTGTCAGGGAAGCCACTTCCGTGTCTGTGAACTGCTGCCGTCCTTCATGGCTGAGTGCAGCCTGGGAGTCGCCAGGCAGTTCTGAGCCTGCGGACCTGGATCCCCACTGTGACTGATCACGACTGCACCTGGGCCACTTCCCTACACTGGGTGGCTGTCCCCTTTATCCAACTCCATTTCACTCGGCTGGAAGACAGACGCTGATTGTCAGTGACAAGGAGGGAGCTGACCCACTTCTCCAAGCTGGCCTCAGGCCCACAGCACCGAAGGGCTTGGTCTCCCATTTCTAGCCTGCTTTTCCGTTTTGGGTTTTGAGCATCAGTGGTGGATAGGCGAGCAGTCAATTGACCAAGAACTAGCAGACACGTTCTAACCCCACGCTGTTCCCAGATAGTCTGTATGTGACACGGAGTCATGTCTTATCTCTGTTCTGTTAATAAAACAAGAGCCTGTAGGTTTTTAAAAATTCTGTTTCTCAATGGAGGAACAGATGCCTTTCTTTATTTTGGTGGGGATTGGGACTTGTGGCTTTAAAAAATATCACTTTTGAGTAGGATATATTTTTTGTTTATATTTTTAGAATTCTCCACAGCAACATTTAAGACCCAGGTTTTAAGAATGCTTCCTTGGAAGAATTCAACTTGTTAAAAAAATCATGTGTGTTTTCCAGTGCTCCAGGGGCACGTATGCTAAGTCGCTTCAGTCGTGTCTGACTCTTTGCAATTCCATGCATTATAGCCCACCAGGCTCCTCTGTCCATGGGGATTTCGCAGTCAAGAACACTGCAGTGGGTTGCCACGCCCTCCTCCAGGGAATCTTCTCAACCCAAGGATCGAACCTCAATCTCTTACATCTCTTGCATTGGCAGGCGGATTCTTTACCACTAGAGCCACCTGGGAAGCCCACTCCAGGTACAAAACCAAATAATAATAATAATGAAGAATCAAAGCTCACACTTACGAGCCTGTGTTATAGACCAGGCTCTGTGCTAAGCACTTGGCATATGTGATGCTATTCAGTCCTCATGAGACTCTGATGACAGAAGGTCAGTTATGAGCCTCACTGCGCACCATCAGGACAGGGAAGTGAGAGCGAGTGGGTCACCTCCCAGCAACCCAGAGCTCATAGTGCTGGCCTCAGATTTCAGGCCCCGGTGTCCTTTTCCAGGGCCTGGCCCCTTAACCAACACCTAGGAATCAGGAACTGTACAGCATTCTTGGGGACGGCACTCCACAAATTTCAGAATCATGAGGGATGCAAACAACCAACTTTAGTAAGAGACAAATTTAAACAGTCATTAGAGAGTGCTGAGAGCAGTATGATATGGGAGCACATGGAAGAAAAAGTGGTTTTTAGCTCAGGCGCTGCTGGCTAAGGCCTCGGCAAAGGATAAATGAGAAAAGAGGACGGGGGTAGGGGGAGCTGCATCTCAGGTCCACGGGGCTCGGCCAGCTGGGAGCCCGTGCCCTGAGGAGGACTCGTATAGGAGAACAGCTTGGAATGCAGTTTGGAACAGTCATGAGTGAGTCCAAATCAATGGTGTGGATTTTCTTCTGTAGGCAAAAGTCACCAACTTCAGATCTTAGACATGGATGCTGTGAGCTGCTCTGTGATTTAGGGAGATCACTTTGAGGTTGTTAGGTGGATTCATGCAGGAAAGATGGAAGCCTGTCAGGGTCCAGGTGGAGGTGGAAGATGTCCAAGTAAAGCAGGGACAAGTGAGGATGGGCAGGAGGAGTAGAGACGTGGAGCCAGAAGCTGGTGACAGTTCACCTGTGCAGGGGAAGAGCCCTGGTTACCAGTCTGGATGGCGGAGAGGCTGGAGCAAGAGAGGGTGACCCAGGCAAAGAGACCATGCGAGGTACTACAAAGCTGAGGATTCTAACCCCTGAGACAGGCCCCATTTCTGTGACCCCATAAGAACCCTGCAGGATGCCTCTGCAGAGCCCAGAGTGGACTCTCAGAGCCCAGGAAGAGAACAGGGCTGCAGTGACTGGTATAGATGTGCCTGGAAACATCCCACGGTGGGTGGATGGTCGAGGAAGGTGGAGGAGGAGAGGGTTGAGCGCCTACCCTGGCAAGCAGCAGAAGAGGACTGGGGGAGACAACCTCTGAAAGATGCAGTGAGAAGGAGGGTGAGTCCAGCGATGGAAGAGAAGCCTTCAAGGAAGAGAAAGAACTTTTTTCTCCATTTCAAAAGGCCCTACTTATTTTTTTTCCCAAGGCAAATGATAGAGAGGAATCGACTTCCTGTGGTAAACAGACATAGAGCAATTCGCCATCATCTCCCAGCTCCAGTCAGACTGTTCCACACAATTTATTTCAAACAGGTGAAGATGTGCGTCAGCGTAGCCGGGAGCAGTCAATTAGAGGGATTAAAGGCAGGAACGCTTCTGCGGCAAAAGTATTTAAGTTTTAGTTCTTGTACAGCTGTGTTTTCTCTGCTTCTCGGCGATCAGAAGAATTCCCTCACCCAGTGCTCTTCCTGGATGTTGGAACTGAATGGAAGATGCTTCTTTTTCTATTACAGGTTTTTTCAAGTGGCCCTAGGGTCACGGATTTCCAGCATTTATGTATTTTCGGTATTTATGTTATGTATATGGTCTAAGCGTAGGAGGGCTTTATTTGGTCTAAATTACCTTAGATGCCTAAAGGACTCATTGCCTGTATCCCCAGTTTGTAGCTGAGCAAATCACTATTGGACCAGAAAGATGGCTGAGCACTGAAAAATTGATGCTTTCAAACTGTGGTGTTAGAGAAGAATCTTGAGAGTCCCTTGGACAGCAAGGAGATCAAACCAGTCAATCCTGAAGGAAATAAACCCTGAATATTCAGTGGAAGGACTGATGCTGAAGCTGAAGCTCCAATACTTTGGCCACCTGATAGGAAGAGACACTCTTTGAAAAACCCTGATGCTGGGAAAGGTTGATGGCAGGAGGAGAAGGGGGTGGAGGAGGATGAGATGGTTGGATGGCATCACTGACTCAGTGGGCATGAATCTGAGCAAACTCTGGGAGATGGTAAAGGACAGAGGAACACAGCTTGCATGCTGTAGTCCATGGAGTCGCAAAGAGTGGGACATGACTTAGAGACTGAACAGCAACAAATCAATGTTAAAGGTTTTCCTAAAATTAATCACTGTAGGTTAGGCAGCATCAAGAAATGTTTTGTCCCAACTGAAGACTCTTTTTTTTTTTAACCATTCATATTCTTCAGCATATCACCTGCTTTCTCCCTGTGCAAAAACACCACATGGAACATAATGGACTGACATTTCTTAGCTGAAATAGATGACAAGAAGGAAGAGCCTGTGTAGGGCTTGGTGTCCACTGACACTTCTTCGGAGCTTCTTGAGCATCCACTGGAACATGGCCTTCTTATCTATTCCTGGCAAAAGCCCTGGAGGAGGACACTTTAAAACTCAATTTGCAAAAAAGGGAAGCTTAGTTTCAGAAAAACTGATTAACTTCCCTGGTGACACAGGAAGGGAGTGATGGAGCTGGGTTTTAAGCTCAGGTGCATTTGACCTGGGCTTCCCAGGTGGTGCTTGTGGTAAAGTACCTGCCTGCCAATGCAGGTGACAATAAGAGATGCAGATTGGATCCCTGAGTTGGAAAGATCCCCTGAAGGAGGGCATGGCAACCCACTCCATATTCTTGCCTGGAGAATCCCATGGACAGAGGAGGCTTGTGGGCTACAGTCCATGGGGTCGCAAAGAGTCAGACACGACTTAGCTACTAAACAACAACAACAATATAAAATCTACATATATTTTTAGGATGGTTTAGCATCATACAGCCTTGATGATATTCATTACTGTGGTGTCCAGATGTTGCTTCGTCCTGCATGTAAACAGAAGGACTTAGAAAGAAGGACCCAGGTACTTAGTCATGGAGGCTAGCTTCCACTGGACAGCAGAGGCCCTCAGCACACACTCTGTAAGTGGCCGCAGTGAAATTATTATTATAAAACTACTTTGGGGTAAGTCATAACCTTTATGGACTCAGAGTGTGCTTCTGAAGGAAACTCCTTGTCCAGAAACTCTGGAGGGAACCAGATTCCAAGATTAAAAGATTAGAGGAAGTGAAAAGCATCAAGAATGTATGTACATCATGTGGATTACACACTGGCTCATCAGGGCTACTGAGGTTTCCTCAGAGTCAAGTGCCATTCCGATCGTGACTTGTAATGTTTTTCCCTCTCAACTTGTTGCTTTATAACCGAGAGCATCTTGGAAGCTCAGAGGTGATAACAGGCTGGCATCGCTCCGCTCTCCTCACCACAAACAAGGTGATGGGATTTTTGAAGTTTCACAAAGCCAGCAATAAAATCAGCTAGCTCTGCTCTCTAGATGACAGCTTGCATCAGGGCCATAGTTTAAGGTTTTTTAGGGAGCAAATCCCCAAATGTGGACAGTAGCTTTGCACTCGGCTGTTATTAAGAGTTCCTTGTCCTTTCTCCTGCCCACTTTCTGCATGCCCATCCAGGCTGTCACACCTAATTCTTTGCTTCACCTGTCTAATCTGACCATTACACCTCTGACTGCTTGACTTCAAAAGATGTGAGCTCTGGTCGGAAGAGTCTTAGGAGAACCAGACCATCACTGGTATTTCAGCTGAACAGGTCTTCACTCTTCACGCAGCAGAGAAACACTTTAAAACAAATGTCTAAATCACCTGATGTATTAAGGCATCAAATTCTTGCACAAATTGTAACAGACATTTTTTTCGTTGTGGAGAGACAGATTTTGCAAAGATGTCAAATCACATAAGGCACAGCACAGCACAGCCTCAAAGACATCATCTCTGCTGTCACCTTGTGAGGCAGGAAGCCAAGCAGGCATTCACCCACCCTTGAATGAAGTGTATCCAAACAAAGTTTACACTGCTGCTGTGATGGCCAGGTGAACGCCTTGCAAGAGTTACCATTCTCTCTGCCCCTAGATATCTATTTTCTTCTTTTCATTTAAAAGGCAATCGGCAAGACGGGCAGAAAATAAGAGCTGTATGCATTAAGGCTGTGAGAGACCGGTGTGCTGAGCACAAGCCATGCAGGTTTGTACAAGTGTCGTTCTGGTCATGTACTGATCATGAACGTTAAAGTATCAATAGGGCCAGGAAGATGAGTGGACATGAGGGCATTTCTGTTGTTAGCATGGAAGGGGATGTTTGTTTACCTGATCTTTCTTCAGACAGAGAACTCTGCGGAAAGGATTCTCCCCTAGCCTCTAAACACGTAAGACACAAGACAACAGGCTTGCTGCTCATCACGATAGCTGCATATGACCTCAGGTTAGATTTTCTGGTCCCTAATCCACCTGCAATGCAGAAGATGTGAGTTCCATCCCTCGGTCTGGAAGATCCTCTGGTGGAGGAAATGGCAACCGGCTCAAGTATTCTTGTCTTGAAAATTCCATGGACAGAGGAGCCTTGTGGGCTGCAGTCCATAGGGTCACAAAGAGTCGGAAACGACTGAACAGCTCACCACACACACACTACACAACCATGGAAGGAAGGTATTGTATTCTAAATACCTATCTATTGCTTCTATCTATCTATCTATTAATCATCATTTCTACACACACACAGTTTAACTTTCCTAATGTTAACAGATACAAATAGAAGCAGAGTCAATATTTTGAAATAATATAAGGATACTATAAAACAGAGTTTAAGGTAATCAAATATGTATATACTTATAGACAGAACACACACATACAGACAGATATATATATATATGGATTTCCCTGGTGGCTCAGACGGTAAAGAAATCTGCCTGCAATGCAGGAGACCTAGGTTCAATCCCTGGATTGGGAAGATCTCCTGCAGAAGAAAATGGCAACCCACTCCAGTATTCTTGCATGGAGAATTGCATGGACAGAGGAACCTGGCGGGCTACAATCATGGGGTCACAAAGAGTGGTATATGACTGACACTAACAACTTTCACTGTTAGAGCTACTAACACTTTCACTTTTCATATATATAGCTAGCTAGCTATTATATGTATGGGCTTCCCTGGTGGCTCAGACAGTAAAGAACCCGCCTGCCATGCATATGTGCGTACACACACACACACACTCTCTCTCTCAATTTCAGAAATGACTCCTGGGACTGCTCTCTGCTTTTCTCTTTCTCCAAGGTGGTAGCTGGCTGGTTGAGGGGATAAATGGGTCCTGGAAGAGTAAACGGAACAGGCTGATGTTGTCAAACCATGAGGGGACAGCAGCTGTGCTCAGGGCACTCTATGAACTTTTGAGGTGTGACACCGGCCTGGTCTCAGCCATGAACACCTTAAAGCTCTTCATCGGGGAAAAACCAGAATTCCTAACTATGTATGGGTTCTTACTACATGTTTATTAAATGAAGGAGGGAGCACAGCAGTGGAAGAAAAACAGATAGAGGATGAAGGGGAGAGGCAGACAGAGTCTGCTTGGAGCCCTCAGAAGGCCGATCATGTTCAACTGTCTCAACAAACAATTTGGTTTCCACAGTTTTGTTTATGAGACACTCAGTACAGACTATCCTGATGAATACATGGTGATGAGATCAGTGGAAACACGACATTGTAATTACTTAACTGCTACACATCAAGTGAAAGCTGACTGCCAAAAGGCTAACGCTTGTCTGCCAGCAAGTGACATTTTTCTAAAGTCTATGTATCTGTCCTTCATGGGCAGTTGTTCATAGTGTGAATAAGTTACTTCTAATTTACGTATTTTGGGCTTCCTTGGAGGCTCAGTGGTAAAGAATCTGCCTGCCAATGCAGGAAATGTATGTTCCGTGGTTCGATCCCTAGGTTGGGAAGATCCCCTGGAGGAGGAAATGGCAATCCACTCCAGTATTCTTGCCTGGGAAATCCCATGGACAGCAGAACCTGGCGGGCTACAGTCCATAGTTTCACAAAAGAGTTGGACACCACTTAGTGATTAAATGACAACAAACGAAAATTTACTTATCTTACTTAAACTATCAATTATTCCCACACAAGTAGTCTAGCTGTAAAGGGAGAAAATGTTAAAAAAAAAATTGGGAAAACTATTAAAAGCTGAAGTAATAGATAAGAGATCACTTTGGTCCCTACAGGCAAAATTTGCGAAGTTAATGGAAACCGTAGTTCAAAAAAGATGTACATAGAAACCTTCAAAGGCTCAAAGCTGACATGAACTATTATTTTTAAAAAAATCAATAACATTGTGCTGCTGATAAAGTTGACCCTAAATACATAATATCTTGTTACAGAAATGGTGTTAGATGCATTCTGTAGGGACACCATATGGCATCAGGTGGGGCGATCAGCAAAGCAGAACCCCAACATCCGAGAAGCTGCTTGTTTTAGAATGAGAGCCAAACCCTGGCCTACACTTGTCCTTCCTGGCTCTGGTCTACGGTGTTGCTGACCTTGAGCTGAGCTGACGGGAGTCTATTTTCCTGACAGCAGTTCAGTAGTCAGGCTCTGGTGGGTGGATGTGGCGCTGCCTTTCCCCACCAGGTTCTCATCTCTGTTCATCTCACTCTAGCTTGTTAACCTGACCTTGGCTTCAGTCTGATTCCCTTGCTCGCAGATTCAGTTTGACGATCATTATCTGGAATGCTACCCTGACTGCTCAACCCCATTGAAGGGGAAAATCAGGCGGTGCCCACACTCTGCTCCAGGACATACAAAGGTCCACGTGTTCACACTGAAAATAAGAAACAGCACTTGGTAGTAAACACGCCTCTCACCTTCTGAACACATGCTGTGGAAGTCGATACGCCACTCATGGCCAACTATGTGTGGTAGGGGAAGAGAGTGTGTGACTTCCTGGGTTGTGGCAACCCCCATTCCTGACATCCGACCTTGCAGGCACCATAAGAAGGACAAAGTTACTCTTTGGGGCCCACATTGGTAAATGAGAAACCCTCTTATCCTCATAGGAAGCCTCAACCCTGAGACCCTCACAGTAGTGTTTCTAAGACTAACTTGCACAGCAGTTCCTGGTTGGGGCCCCTGCTTTGGTGAGGAGGTTTCCAAGCAAACACAGCCAGGGGACCCGCACAGGGCAGACCCAACCTCCACTGACACAGGTTTGTGGGCCCCAGAGCGGTGAACTCAAAGTGGGATCTGGAGACCCTCAGGGTCTCTGACACTCTTCTTGGGGGTCTCTGGGGTAAAAATTCTTTTCAAAATCATACTATGACCTTTTTTACTCATGAGTTATCCAGCGAAATTTGTAAAGGCTGTATGATGATACTTCAACAGATTGAATGCAGAAGATACAAGAATCTTCTTTTATCTATACATTAAGAAGATATGCAAAGATGTAAAACAACACTGTGCTCAGTAATTTTGTTTTGAACAGTCATTTTTCATAAGATGGGATATTTTTAATATGTCATTTTAATTTTATTACTGTGCATTTAAAGCCAATGATCAGGACTTCGCTGGTGGTCCAGTGGTTAAGAAGCCACCCGCCAATGCCAGGGACATGAGTTCAATCCCTGATCTGGGAAGATCTCACATGCCACAGTGCAACTGAGCCCATGCAGCACCACTACTGAAGTGGGGGCTCTCTAGGGCTCCAGCTCGGTGACAAGAGAAACCACCACACAGAGGAGCATGCACATTGCAACTAGAGAGTAGCCCCCAGTTGCAGTAACTAGAGAAAGCCTGGCACAGCAACTAAGACCTAGCGCGGCCAAAAATAAATAAATTCAATGAGTTAGTAAATGCATATTTCCAGTTTTTCTCAGTTTTAATATCTTAGATAGTAAATATTGATATAGTTCATCAACACAAGCAAAGGTCTTTGGAGGGGTCCTTAACAACCTTTGAGAGAGTAAAGTGTCCTACCCACGAAAAGCATATGAAGCAGTGGTGCCTGCAGCCAGCCCTCAGGTCCCTCAGCTACTGGCTGGCAGGAGACTGACTGTATCTGCCCCTCGGTCCTTGGCCTGGCTTGAGGAGGAGGCTGCTTTTGGTGAACTTGAAGGACCTGCATCACTCCTGTAGACTCCTCTCCTCTTCATCCGTCATCTCCTGAAGATTCAGGATAATTAAAACGCCTCCTGGTCTCTCTGTGCTCCAGATGGCAGGAGCTGGACCATTTCACTCACGAAGGGAGCCGCCCTCAGGACAGTGCTAGGAACCGTCAGCTCGGCTGGGGCATCCTTTTTGGTTACAGGTGGACCAAGTGGAGCGCAAAGCACCTGACTGGCATCCACTCAACACTGAAGCAGGGTGTCCACAGCAAATCACTCTTCCTCTGCCTCTCCGTCTGCCACTGACCCTCGGCTGCTCCATACAGACACCGTGCTATCCCTGGGCAGGTGCTAATCAAGTGACCTGTCCTATGGAAGACAGGCAGCCTGGACCTGCCAGGTGGGAGCTGCGTGAGGGAGGCTGAGTTGATGCACAGCCCACCTGTGTTCCTTGCACTGCCTGTCTTTAAGGCTCTGACCTCAAGGTCTTTCTCTGAGTGACGGTGGAGAGAAAGTCTCAGTCTGAATTAGATATTTTTGGCCTTTCTTGGAGAGGTAGATCACTACGGTAGGAAAGAAGTAAGATGATGTTGGTGGAATCCAGGGAGGGGAATCGGAGGCAGCCTGTCCTAGGCTGGAGAATTTTAGATGTAGGAAGCCTCTCTGCTCCTCCTGGTGGTTTCCTCAGGATTTGAAACTTGCAAAGGATCTATGATTTGGGAAGCTGGCATCTGTGTTGGCTGGTGGTTTTCTCTTCATTTTCCTTCAGTGTCTTTCTCTGGGGGACTGCATGTGGCACTCGAGGTCAAGATGTGAGCTTTTATGAGAGAGCAGCATACACTTGGCATGCTGAGGACAATGGGGAAAATCCAACAGGTTAGGAGTGGACTGGGAGGCCTCCAGGCCTCTTGAAGCCCCCTCCCCTGCAGTGCCCTAACTCCCTGCTTCTGTGTCTGCTCCATCATCCCAGCCTCACCATGACTGCATCAGGCTCACCCTCTCTCTTCTGTTCTTGAGTTTGCTCTGCTCACCCCGACCTTCCGCCCAGGAAGAAGGTACGGCACCGTGGGTTCTTCTGTCTGGCCTGAGGCTGTTGACCAGCCAGCTCCACCCTTCCTGGCCACCTGACCAGCAGGAGCACCAGGTCATGTTGAGAACTGTGTGAACGGTCTCCTTCTCAAGATTACCTATTGAGACTCCTGTCTGTGCCCTTAGTCTAAGATCTCAAAGTCTCTTGGGCATTTCTACATACTTTAAGGGCGGGGATGGGGATAGAACCATGCATTTTAAACACTAGCAAGAATGGTTTAATAAAATCAAATATTACAAGGGTCATTCTACTCACACAGAGAACAGGTAACTTACGAGCTGTCACTGTCTGGTGATGGTCAGTCGTGTCTGAATCTTTGAGACCCCGTGGACTGTAGCCCACCAGGCTCCTCTGTCCATGGGATTCTACAGGCAAGAATACTGGATGTGGGTAGCCATTTTCTTCTCCAGGGGATCTTCCCAACTTAGGGACTGAACGTGGGTCTCCTGCATTTCAGGCAGATTCTTTACCATCTGAGCCACTGCCTTGATGCATAATAAAACCTTACATTTCAGACATTATGGAATTCAACAGGCATATGAACTTTGTGGAAAACTGTTGCTGTCGCTACAAAGCCTCAAATAATTAATTTTTTTCTGAATAAAATAAATGTTTAAGCAAAACAGTACTTTTTCAGATCTTAATATCCTGAAGGCAACAAGAATTTTAAAGGGTGTGAGAAGGTCACCTGGCTGCTTTTGTAATGAATTTGCCAACATGTTTTATTTGGCTGTAAATTTTTAAATATGCACATCCTCAGGGTGCCATCAACCTCATTTCCTTTCAACCTTGTCTTTTCAGTCCTTTCTAACTCCTTCTTGTCTCCTGATGGTTATGAATCTGATGCTGGATGGTGTTTTTTCAATGTCTTCATTTTAAAGATGAAGACCCAAGGAAGTGAAAGGTTTTGCCTAATGCCGCATCTTTTCAGATGGCATCACTGACTCAGTGGACATGAGTTTGAGCAAACTCTAAGAGATGGTGAAGGACAGGGAAGCCTGGCATGCTGCAGTCTATGGGATTGCAAAGAGTCAGAAACAACTTAGTGACTGAATATCTTTTCAGATGCTGGAAAATACTCTCAGAGGGGTTTCTCAGCAGATTTTAGGCTTTATTGTAAATGACACGAATACGACTCAGCCAACTGCGACAGTTGGAAAATCAAAGGGAATCCACGTATGTTTCTTTTGAGCGAAATTTTCGTTCTTGGAGTGCGGGTAAACCTCACTAATTTATTCCAAAAAGTCTGGGCTGGAATGGGATGTGAACACACATATGTGCCTATAGGAGAGATTCTTCCAAGACATCACGAGATAACATTTGCAGTTCTGCTTCTCTTGTTCACCCTGAAGTCAGCATCCAAGAGTGAGCAGTGAAGAGATTCAGAGGAGAGGCCACCTTCTGTGGGGCAGGAAGGAGGGTGCAGGCTTTCCCAAGTTCTTCTACGGTTCAGTCTCTGCCAGCCTCGGGGACTCCAGTGACATTACTATCCTTCCTTCCACTGCAGATGCTCTCCATCTGGCCCCCCAGAAGCCCTGAATTTTCCACGACATCAATTTTATCCCTTACCATAGATCTTCCCCACGCCCTTCATCCCAACAGAACTTTTGTGGGAACCTGCCAAGCCTGAGTGGCAAACCACTAAAAACACCATGCAGGTTTACTGTGTTGAATGTTCTCCAGCCAAACAACAACTTGCATTTCAAAGGGGGCCCGAGTCCCAGAAGGATTGAGTGACATAAAAATCAGCAGCATTATTTCAGGGTCAGGGGGACAATGTTTTGGGAAGAGCAGTTTTCTCCACTGCCCTCAGACCATCTCTCCTGGGTGCTGCAACCCCAGACCTCAGGGGGCAGTGTGGACCCAACCATGTAAAAACCCTCACTTTTCACTTCTTCAGCCTATTCATCCTGCCCATTGCACTGAGGCCACTGTGCCCTCAGCCACCTTGCCTGGTTCCCCATCACTGACCAAAGGAGTCCTGTTTTCTAGACGTCCTGTGGGACGTTCTGCCCATTGTGCCTCTTGTTTGATGAACTCCAGCAGGAATCCCTGCCCCTCAAGGCATCACCCTGCTTTCCACTTCTCAGCACCTCCAGTTTCCTACTTCATGGTCATGCCTGGCCTCCACTAGAGGGATTGTCTCCTTCTTTAGCCTCCACTTGGGAACTACCAAATCCTCATTTCCAGGTTTACTTGGTTTACTCACTTGCTCTGTCTCCATGGAAACCCAGCCTTAAAGGCTCAATGTACCACACTCTTCCTCAGGTTCTCCATGGAGTGGAAGACTTGTCATAGTTATTGGAGGAAACGTCTCAAATGATTCCTATCCTGGATCATTTCATAAAGCTCCTCCAGTTATACGATACCTGCTAGAGGAGGGGGCGCTGCCCGTGACAGCTCTGACGCATAGAGGAGGGCTCATCAGCTGAGTGCTGGCTTGAACTCTTCCACTTCACCAAGAAGGAAAAAGTTCTAATAAACTGACTACTTCCACAATTAGCGCCCTCCATCATGCCTCCCAGAGTGACTGGCAACTATTTTTGCTTGTCTCTCTTTGTCAGTCTTGCTGGGTTTGGCTGACAAAATGCGAAGTGATAATGAAGTAAAGGTGAAGATATATGGAATTAGGACTTCCTTGATGGTCCAGTGGCTAAGACTCCCCACTTTTTATGTAGGGGTTGAAGGTTCAATGCCTGGTTGGGGAACTAAGATCCCACATGCTGTGGGGCACAGTCAAAAAAGGGAAAAAAAGGAAGGGAAAAAATGGGAAAAGTACATAAATAAAAAGGAAAATACACAGAATTTCATCAAGTTCATGAACCTGATGCTAGTTAGAGTTAGTTGCTCAGTCGTGTCTGACTCTTTGCCACCCCACAGAATGTAACCTGCCAGACTCCTCTG
Organism: Giraffa tippelskirchi; assembly: GCF_054371585.1. Classification (NCBI taxonomy): domain Eukaryota; kingdom Metazoa; phylum Chordata; class Mammalia; order Artiodactyla; family Giraffidae; genus Giraffa; species Giraffa tippelskirchi. The sequence goes on from NC_137280.1 coordinate 54,841,259, forward strand.
TCCATGGGATTCTCCAGGCAAGAATATTGGAGTGGGTAGCCATTCCCTTCTCCAGGGGGATCTTTCTGGGATTGAACCTGCATCTCCTGCATTGGCAGGCAGATTCTTTACCGTCTGAGCCACCAGGGAAGCCTGAAACTGATGCTGGGGAACCCTAAATCACAAGCAAAATAAATGGGTATTGGCCAAGAAAGACTAGATAGTTGAAGAAGAGAAATTAAAAAAATGATAGTTGCTGACGCGATAGGTGCTTCTGAAGAGAACAACTTGAAGAGAACTGATTAAGAGCTGCTTATGGGTAAGCTGATAAAATGTGTGTGTGTATGCTTAAATAATTCTCTTTATTATCCTGCTGTCAGAGTCAAACAAGGAATGAAGGTATTATATTATACAATTATACAATTTGTTGGTAAGATTACGCCCATACCCTCCATCAACATGTGTAACTCTGTTTTATGAATCTGTGCATGGTGTAGTATAAACTATGTCTTATTAAATACAATAATGCAAATCTATTTTCACTATGTTTAGCTTCACATTTTAAAGATAAAGATTCAATAAATGTTTTTTAGACCTCATTTCTTTCAGTGAAGTTTCGACCTTTATTTATGAGAGCTATTTTAACTTGATCTTTTCTGATTTCAATTTTCTTCAAATACTGCGTGTGTGCTCAGTTGCTTAGGCATGTCTGACTCTTTTGAGACCCCAAGGTCTGTGACCTGCCAGGCCCTCTGTCCATGGGATTCTCCAGGCAAGAATACTGGAGTGGGTTGCTTCCTCCCCCAGGGGATCTTCCTGACCTAGGGATTGAACCCGTATCTCTTATGTCTCCTGGATTGGCAGCCACTAGTTCCACCTGGGAAGCCAGTGATGCTTTAGAATTCTCTGCTTGATTCCTTGTGGTGTTATTTAACTTGGTGAGATTTTTCTTACATTCTGGAGAGGAAGTGGTGCTGAGTCCTTCACGTTGCTCCATTTAGGAGGATACACAAGGTCTTGGTGTGTACTTCCTATGAAGCTCAAACAGTCTGGTTTCTATGTTGTGACTTTCTCTATTGACCTATTCTCACATGGCTTCATCCATTAACAATCCTTACTGAATCCATGATTTCCTTTGGAGTTTCAAAATTATGACCTCTCTCTATCATTCTTTCCAGAGTTATTAACTGAAATTCTTTTTGAATAAGAACCCATTGTGTTTTCCCCACATATACACCCATGGTGGATTCATGTCAATATATGGCAAAACAAATACAATATTGTAAAGTTAAAAAATAGAAAATAAACTAATTAAAAAAAAGAACCCATTGTGTAGCTATTTCATTTTTTTTTAATTATATAAGATTTTTTATTTCTTATTTGGAGGTAAAATTTACCTACAGGGAAATTTCTCTTAAATGTACAATTCAATGAGTTTTGATAAATGTAAATGCTTTTCTAACCAATACATCAAGGTAACTAACAGCCTAATCAAGATAAAGAACACTTCCATTACTCTAGAAGTATCCTTTCTCCTTCTCTCCAGACAATCCCTACCTCCTTTAGGCAACCACTGCTCTGATTCTTATTACCATAGACTATGCTATAATTTGTTTATTCATTTTTTGTTTGATTTTTTAAAAAAACATTTATTTTCAACTGGTCCTTATTAATAGACATTTGGGATGATTCCAATGTTTATTATTATAAGTAATGCTGTAATGAATGAACCATTAAACATTTTTTCATACTCTTTTAAAGATTTTTTTGATGTGAACCATTTTTAAAGTCTTTATTGGACTTGCTACAATATTACTTGCATTTATGTTTTGTTACTTTGGCCATAAAGCATGTGGGATCTTAATTCCCCAACCAAGGATCGAACCCACACCCCTCACGTTGGAAGTGAACCCACACCCCCCACATTGGGAGTGAAGTCTTAACCACTGGACCAGCAGTGAAGTTCCTGTTTTATATTTTGAAAGCATATCTCCAAGATAATTCTAAGAAGTGGATTTGCTGGGTTGAGAACAGAATAAACTTACATATTGTTCAATCATTGTACGCCCATAATTGACACATGAGGGCTCCTGACTCTTCTCCACAGCTTCCCCAACAGGAAACATTGTCAAATATTTGGATTCTTGTCAGTATCATAGGAAAGAATGTCTCAGTGTTGTTACTCTTACTGTAAGGGAGACAAGCCATTTTTGCATGTTTCATATGCCAGCAGAGAGTGTTGTCAAACTTTGGGGTGTTTTAGAGTAAAGCACTTAATCAAATTCACCATGTAACCTGCCAATTTGGGAACTCAAATGTATTTTTAGATTTAAAAATTTGGTAGCAGGAAAAGAAAAAGATGAGAAAGACTTCCGAGTTCCTTTTTCTCCATAATCTACTGGGGGGCTCCATGGATAATTAAATTCCTCAGTGCACCTGGCAACACACGGGAGCCAACTCTTTGTCAAGGTCAATGCTATGGCCCTGGAGAAGCAGTCACCTTCAGGTGACTTAGGGCCAGAAATTGGTGTGTGGAGAAGATCAGCAGGAGAAAGCAAAACAGTGTGTTGAAAATCAGTATGTGGGCAGGTGATTTAAGCAATAACTTGTGTGCAGGGCACATAGGCTTAGTGAAAATGGAGTTTCCTCCCCACCCCCATACTCTAGACTTATTCAAATAGGAGAAAGTTCCAAAGATTCAATTTTATGACATCAGGCTCTCCTATATATGGAGGAAAATAACCACCTGATGCAAACTTTAATGTATGTTGGGTTTCCCATGTGGTTCAGTGGTAAAGAATCCACCTGCCGATGCAGGAGACAGAGGAGATGCAGATTTGATTCCTGTGTCAGGAAGATCCCCTGGAGTAGGACATGGCAACCCACTCCAGTATTCTCGCCTGGGAAATCCCATGGACAGAGAAGCCTGGTGGGCTCCGTGGGGTTGCAGAGTCTGACACGACTGAACATGCATGCATAATCTATTTCAATGGAACAAAAATGCAGTGCTTTCTTTGATAAGAACCCTTTTCAGAATTTTCTAACTAGGCAGCACATGAGAGATGACAAAGACTAATTTCTTTTTGATATGAAAATTAAATTTATTATTAAGGCGTATATTGCTAGTCATAAACTTTATGTTGAAATTGACACGATACTACTTAGCTAACTCCCTCAGTTTTTCCGTGTGATTCACAAAAACAGTAGAAGTCCAAGTTCAAGGAGTTAACTAGAGGTAAAAAGATTTTTCTCTTTGTTTTTAAATATGCCTTAGCCAGAAACTTCAACAGGCTCACAAATGAATGGTTAAATTTATCTCCTGACCTGTGGGCAACCTCACTGGAGATTGAGATAACCACAGGACAGTTTCCATTTGTCAGAATTTGGTTCTTTTCCTTAGCATTTTACCCTGGGTTCAGGGGTTACTGCAGAGGCCTGGTTCAACTTGAACATAATAATTAGAGCATGGAAGCCAGCCCCTGGCAGGGACTCTGACAGGGAGCCTTAGGCAGATGGGGAGAAAGAGAGATATTAGATGTAAGGTTTCAAGCAGTCTCCGGCAACCTGAGGGCAAGGATGTGTTTCCAGGTAACTGGAAGGAGCAGTAACTACGCAGGTTGCCAAGGACTCAAAGATAGGCTCGTGGCTTCACTTTGCTTCAAAAGATATTTAACATTAAGTACTGGGAGGAGAAGAGCCTGGCAAACTAGAGGTGCTCAATAAATATTTGTTAAATGAATAAATGATTGTGAAACCCTGGAGCAGATGCCACAGGAGATAAAATCTAGCACTGAATTTCTGTTTCTCACTTGTATGGTGCATTCATGTTCTTTCTTTACTACTTGCCAGTTGGTTTTTTGCATTTTTTCCCTTGGAAGCTTCATATGAAAAGGCATTTCGTCCAACACATTTTCTCTTGGATTCTAGGAGACAGACGTCATTAGCTACTATGAAATCTTCTTCTATAGCTCCTTATTTTATTTTTTTAAAATTAATTTTTATTGCAATATAGTTGACTGCACTGGTGTGTTAGTTTGAGGTGTACAGCAAAGTGAATCAGTTATACACATACATATATCCATTCTTTTTAAGATTCTTTTCATATTGGTCATTAGCAGGGCTTTGGACTGAAGGGCTTTTATCAGTAACATCTGTCTGTTTATAATAATCACTTTTTGCTTGACCCTACAGCATATTGCAAATATAGATTACCCTTCTTTAGTACACTGAATTCTGTAGTTTTTTAAAAAACATTTTCCAAAAATCACTCCTACTCTCAAAGAAAAAAAGTACTATTTGTTTTATTGTTGTTGTTCAGTCACTAAGTCATGTCTGACTCTCTGTGACCACATGAACTGAAGCCCACCAGACCCCCCAGTCACTCACTATCTCCTGGAGTTTGCTCAGATTCATACCCCCTAAGTCAGTGATGCTATCTAACCATCTCATCCTCTGGGACTGGATACCACAATGGCAATCCCCAAGGAGTTCCTGGTGTATTTTTAGCCATGACGCTAATTCACCACACTTACCCGCAGAATCTGTTTTGGAGGTGACAATAATTATTTGGAATTCGTACAGCAGGCGAATTTGCCAAAGAATCAGGCTTCCTACCTTATGAACACATCTTGTGCGGGCTGAGGATGCTTTCAGAGGCTCCTTGCAGTCACTCTGTTATTGGCTTCAACCGAGTTTCTTGACAGCCTGTATTTACTGTCATTACACCTAATTCCCTGTTTACTAATTTGTAGGTAAATGTCTCCAAGGTGTTCTGCCGCCTCCATGTTTTCAAGGATCATTTTCCTCCAGTTGGAATAAATGCAACCATTCTATGCAATGGTTCAGTTAAAAACAAAGTAAAATATCCAGAGTCCTCACCTGGAGTTGCCGTTTCTTATCCTATCTTTTAGTTATTATTTTCTCCCTTGGTAAAGATAATTCTGCAGTCAAATTGTAAGTTACAAGGCTGCTATTTCTAGGACTTGTTTGCTCTGACCCTGCGGCCCTTCTTGCTCTAACCATGACCCGACAAGGTAAACCAAGCCAATGAAATAATGTAAAATAACACATTTGACATCTTACCCAGTTTTCCCTGAGTGTGTTTCTTCTTTCCCCAGAGAAATGAAGAAATATTTTCCCTAAATGGTTTTTCTGCCTAACATCTGACTTCTAGTGGTGCTTCCAAGCTCAGCCCACAATTTCCCATCAACAGCTCTGCTGGTCACCACCAGGCACACATAACAAGTTGATGCTCCCAGAACATGCCCTCCTACCCTGCCCTGTACTCTGCCATAAGCAGTTTCTTCTCTTGAAAGTCTTCCCTTTCCCAAGTTACACTTTCTGCAACCGCATTCTATGTGCTCAAATGATATGGGAACACTAATGACGATTTGCAAGAGAGACTTGTGGAATAAGACTCAGGATTCTAACTTGACTTCTCCCCTCTCTAAATATACATCAAAATATGAGACAGATGAGTGACAATGGTGAATACAGTTTGTAATATAGAGGAGCAGATATGTGTGCTATTTCTGCAGTCAGATTGCCTGTGTTTCAATCATGGTTCTGCCCTTTTTTTCCTATGACCTCAGACAAGTTATTTTTCTGCAGCTCTATTTCCTTTTGAGTGACTTTGGGATAATAAAGTTCCTCCCCAATCTTCTCATCACACTCTTAGGTAAAATGGGGATAATACTAGAACTTTTAAAGACCACTGAGGGAGGGGTTAAGTGAAATTCATGCCTAAACAATGAAGACTTTGTTCTAATTAGCAGGAAAATGGGAATCATTTCAGAAATGTGAACTACTTAATACTTCTCATCTTAGCAAATTCTAAATCATGATACCAATTCACCTAAAATAATAATCAGTTCAGTTCAGTAGCTCAGTCGTGTCTGACTCTTTGCAACTCCATGAACCACAGCACGCCAGGCCTCCCTGTCCATCACCAACTCCCAGAGTTTACCCAAACTCATATCCATTGAATCAGTGATGCCATCTAACCATCTCATCCTCTGTCATCCCCTTCTCCTCCTGCCTTCAATCTTTCCCAACATCAGAGTCTTTTCAAATGAGTCAGCTCTTTGCATCAGGTGGCCAAAATGTTGGAGTTTCAGCTTCAACATCAGTCCTTCCAGTGAACACTCAGGACTGATCTCCTTTAGGATGGACTGGTTGGATCTTCTTGCAGTCCAAGGGATTCTCAAGAGTATTCTCCAACACCACAGTTCAAAAGCATCAATTCTTCGGCACTCAGCTTTCTTTATGGTCACATCCATACATGGCTTTATTCTCACATCCATACATGACTACTAGAAAAACCATAGCTTTGGCTAGACAGATCTTTGTGGGCAAAGTAATGTCTCTGCATTTTAATATGCTGTCTAGGTTGGTCATAACTTTCCTTCCAAGGAGTAAGCATCTTTTACTTTCATGGCTGCAGTCACCATCTGCAGTGATTTTGGAGCCCCTAAAAATAAAGTCAGCCACTGTTTCCACTGTTTCCCCATCTATTTGCCATGAAGTGATGGGACCAGATGCCATGATCTTAGTTTTCTGAATGTTGAGCTTTAAGCCAACTTTTTCACTCTCCTCTTTTACTTTCATCAAGAAGCTCTTCAGCTCTTCTTCGCTTTCTGCCATAAGGGTGGTGTCATCTGCATATCTGAGGTTATTGATATTTCTCCCGGCAAACTTGATTCTAGCTTGTGCTTCATCCAGCAAAATAATAATAAGTCACACCAAAAAACAAAAAAAATTCCAACCAAAAATTCCTTCTCAATCAAATGCCTCAACTAAGGTGTTTCAGTGGTTTCCTTTACACTTGACTAAGTGGTTTACTCTCCTCCTTGGCTCTTAAGCAGTTCCTGTAGCTTTTTCTGAGTGTACTGAAGATCAAAAAGTATGAGAGATGTATTTTGAGATATGTAAGAACCTCTTGAGATCAGAAGTGCAATTAGGCAGATCAGAGCTGGGGGAAAGCAGTTTCTTTCAGTCCGCTTAAGTTTGAGCATCTGACATTCACTTACCCCCTCAATAAAAGTGGTGTCTAACATCTACACATCTGACTCTCCCCACCATCACCCAGGCCACCCTCCTCAGTATTTTGGGAATTAATGAGCCCAGGTTCCTAATGTCCTGAGTGATAAAAGAAGAGATGCTACAAAAACAGCAAGCATCAGTTAATGGCATTTCCCTCCAGAAAACCAACTGAGGAATCTCGGTATATTAGCAGGTTACCCACCCAACCTTCTGTAACAGAAAAAAATTTTTTTTTTTTTTTACAAATAAATTTTCCACCTTTAGGCTGCTGTAAGTGTCAATGCAATCAATACCTAATAGAAATCTTCCAGAATCGAAGCTCTGACCTTCCCAATGCCCTCCCGTTCTCCTCCCTTTAATAGCTTCACTGCAGTCTCTTGGCAACATTAAGCACCACCTGATTACCTTTATTGCTACAAACTCTAAAACACACCACCTCAGCCACCTCAGCCTAAATATATCATCTCTCAGTAACTCAGTATTGTATTTTATTCTGCTTCTCAAAACCTAGTAGCTAGCATTTTATTCTTTGGCATATATTCACAGCAGCTTTTAAAAAGCAGTTCACTAAAAATAAATGCTTCCACTTTGTGTAATCGTGTCATGTTCAGAGTAATCTCGTTCCAGGTCAGTGATCACTTCCATTCATGACTGCATATTCTTGTTGTAATAGAGGTAAATACAAGTCACATTTTGCATTCTTCTACTAGAATATCAAACCTCAGCATCAGAAAAATAATTATTGCCTTTCTTGGCCATTTAGGATGAGAAAAGTTGAGAAAGGCATCTCCAGTTGAAATGTTACAAATATTTAAAGAAAAAAAATCTCTTCTTTAGTATCAATATTTAGAATTTGCATAATATTTAATTTTTTTGGATGAAACACAATATAAATGGAAGACAAGACACAAGTCTCTTTCTGACTCAGATCTGATATCTTTTCTTAGTCCTAGAGTTTGACCTCTTGGATCTTTGCTCCCCATTTGGAAAATAAGAATAAGAAGAAAAATTTCACTGTGGGGAGAGGAAGAGATGTGATGGGGGTGGAAGTGCTTTGATGAAATAATGCCATGTAAAATGTTTATGGGGCTTCCCTGGTGGCTCAGCAGTAAAGAATCTGCCTGCTAATGCAGGAAACACAGGTTCAACCACTGGGTCTGAAAGATCTCCTAGAGGAGGGCATGGCAACTCACTTGAGTATTCTTGCCTGGAGAATCCCCATGGACAGAGGATCCTGGCGGTCTAAAGTCCATGGGGTCACAAAGAATTGAACACGACTGAGCAACTAACAACAAATACATTTTTATGTATTTTGAGCCTTAGATTTAGAGATGATCAAGTTGGGCCATTTCATCGAAGGCATAAATCACCTCTATTCTGTTGAGAGTAATTATGTTAATAAATAGTAGGTACCATGTGCAGAGCAGACACTAGAGACACCAAGGATCCCTCTGCAGAAGCAGCAGAGGGATGTTCTGGGAGCCCCAGGGTGGGGGTTTGGGGCCTGGGTTCTCTTCTGGGTGATGACTTGGTGGGCAAAGCCCAGCCTGTGCTTGCACGTCCTGCCCCACAAGAAATCACTTGTTGGTTCTCGAAACAGATCGAAACTATTAAAAATAACTGGGAATGAAGAAAATGAGAGAAAAACAGCAGCTGAGAATTCATCTAAATTGTATGTTTTTGTACTATCTGGATGTTTGCAGAAGCAGAACAATGTCATAGGGCTCAGATTTAATTTCTTGGAGGGTTTCCCTTTTCCATTTCCATTTAGAAAGGAACATGTCTTTTCTCAATTGTGTTGATTATTGTAGAAATGGCTTTTACCCTTTTACATGTTATCACAGAAGTTTTGCGCACATTTCTTATTCATCCCACACTGAACTCCTATTGAAGGAGGTTGGAGTAAGGACAGTGGCCAGGTCACCTCCAAACTAGTCTGTCGATGACATCCGTCTTTCGTTTTTGCTTCCCAGGATGCCACATCACATTTGGTGTTCATCCCTGCCGCCCTGAACTTCAGCGTGGGCTTCAATTTGATTATTCCTCAGGATGCTTGGACAGATTTGGGAGAATTGGATGCTGCCAGATTCCCTCAGCCTGTCTTTCATCAGAAGCAATGAAGCAGCACAGACGCAGGCAGTTCTTCTGAGGACAGAAGCTTTCCCTTTGAGACGTGACTGTGAATTTAATTTCATTAGAACGGTAAGAGGAAGCACACGAAATGTTTTCTGAGTTAATATTAAGTGCCAGGCCTTGAGCTCAGGGTTTTACGTGTGTTATGCCATAATGAGTGTTCATTGTAACACTTGAGGTAGTTCCCCACCTCAGAGGAAAGAAATCGAGCCTCTGAGAGTTACCCCAGTTTTCAGAGGCCCAGCCATGGGTTCTGCTGCAGCCTCCCACCCCAACCTGGTTCTGCTTGGAAAACCACCCCAGGATGTGAGCAGAGTGGCTGGGCAACAGAAGGGCATCCTGACTCTTTGACCCTAGAGCCTCAAACAAAACCAGGAGTGAGAGACAGCAGCCCAAATTTACCTATGCTTCTCTGATATTAGGATCTAAATGTGTGCAAGTGAATAGAAATGCCTGGGGAATTTTCATTGTAATAGTCATACCTCCTATCTGTGCTCTGATAAATTAAGTGGGGAACAGCAGCCAGCACTGTGGTGCTGGAGAAGACTCTTGAGAGTCCCTTGGATGCTAAGGAGATCAAACCAGTCAAATCTAAAGGAAATTAATCCTGAATATTCATTGGAAGGACTGATGCTGAAGCTGAAGCTTCAATACCTTGGCCACCTGATGCAAGGAGCTGACTCACTGGAAAAAACTCTGATACTGAGAAAGACTGAAGGCAAAAGGAGGAGGCAACAGAGGATGAGATAGTTGGATGGCATCACTGACTCAATGGACATGATTTTGAGCAAACTCTGGGAGATAGTGAAGGACAGGGAAGCCTGGTGGGCTGCAGTCCATGGGGTCACAGAGTCGGACACAACTAAAGTGACTGAGCGTGCACCGTGTGCATGATAACAAAAGGAATGGAAAGCCAGTCAAAGAAACAGTTCCAACACAGAGTCAGAATTGACTTCTCCCTGCAACAGCCTGCACACCCCAGCTAGAGAGTGGCCCCTGCTCACTGTAACTGGAGAGAAACCTGTGCAGCAATGAGGAACAAACGCAGCCCAAAATAAAAACAAGTAAAATAAATAAATAAAATTTAAAAAAAGAAGAAATGAAATATAACCAATGTCTTTGAAACCCCTTCCTCCCTCCACCTCATTCCCATGGGCAACCACTTTCCTGAATTTCAAGTTAATCATTCTCTTGTTTTTCTCCATAGCAGGCAACCTCTCTCGATGTGCAATATTTGTTTTATTATGAGAGCCAAATGCACAGATGTTTCCCGAAGCACAATGGATATTTTACAGCTCTCATATAAGATCAGAATTTTAAAGCCATAAAAATAGCCAATTATGCTTGCAGATCAATCCTGTGTTTGAACCCCATTTGTCTCCAGCTCACTCTCTCTGGCTGGGACATGACACCGCTGCTTCTGACCATTAAGAACTCGCTTTTTGGCATTTCAGCATCCTTTGATAACACAAATTTATAAGAATAATGAGCTCCTTTGGGGTATTCTTTGTTTCTCTAAACTCGTTAGACTATTTGTGTCCTATTCATTTTAATGTACTGTTTCAAAACCAGAAAACAACAACAAAACTAGACCTCCTCCCCTTTCCAGCACTCACACTGCTTACGGGGACCAACGAAAACAGTGACACTCAAACGTTGTCAGTTTTAATTTCTATTCCCCCAAAGAAGACGAAATCTGATTGGTACCATGGCAACGTGTTGCCTCGAGCATCAAGTAGGTATTACTCGCGCACACTCTTGCTCACAAATTCTCTTTATAAGTGTTAGGAGAGGTGTGATCTTCTCCTAGAACTCACTAAATTAAAAAAGGCTGAAGGAAAATCCAATTAGTGTTTCCAGAAGTACCTTCTGGGGTCTGATAATATCAGATTACTGTCTCACTTTATTCCCCCCGTGCCCTCGATGTATAGGAGAGCGTTAGATATCCTGACAAGCATCAAGTAAGTGGAGAATTGGGGCACCACTGGGGCATGCAGAATTTATGAAGCTCTGGTGCTTTTCTTTGACCTCTGATATTTCAGTTTGTTGAATTTTTCATCCTTCTTTCCTTCCTGGAAGAAGCAGTGATGTAGCATTCCTAATTCCCTGGATTAGTAGCATAGTCTTGGTGGTAAGGTTGGTTTGTTGTCATTGTTCAGTCCTTAAGTTGTGTCCAACTCTTTGCGACCCCGTGGACTGCAACATGCCAGGCTCCTCTGTCCTCCACTTTCTCCTGGAGTGCTCTGTCTCCTTCTCCTACCCTCTGCTGCCTCCTTCTCCTACCCTCAATCTTTCCCAGCATCAGGGCCTTTTCCGATGAGTCAGCTCTTCACCTCAGGTGGCCAAAGTATTAGAGTTTCAGCTTCAGCAACAGTCCTTCCAACGAATATTTAGGGTTGGTTTCCTTTAGGATTAACTGGTTTGATCTCCTTGCTGCCCAAGAGAGGCTCAAGAATCTTCTCCAGCACCGCAATTAGAAAGCATTAATTCTTCAGCACTCAACCTTCTTTGTGGTCCAACTCTCACATCCGTACATGGCTACTGGAAAAACCATAGCTTTGACTATACAGACCTTTGTCAACAAAGTGAAGCCCTTACAGGAACCTACACACTGGAAAATCCTACATTTCAACCCTACACTGGAGAACTTCACGCCCAAGTGTGAAGTGATGATACTGTGGATGTTTTAAAAGTTTTGGAGGTTTGGAGCCTCCGTAGTCTCACAGACTCTTGGACTTTTTCTTCAGCTGAGTGGAAAGCTGCGGAAATGAAGAATCACAATGGAAGTGCTGACAAACCCTTCTGAGGCAGCTCTCAGCAGGCCTGTCCTCCTGCAATCAGAAGCTCATTGTGCGCCTCGGGACTGAATCTCCACGTGCTTTTATGCTAAGGAGCATTTACAGACCAATTGAACATTGCTCCTTTTTCCTCCTGCTTGCATCTGGCTCACTGAGATGGGATCTCATCTCTACCGATTGATTGCATACATATGGGCTCCCGTGCATGCCTGAGCGGTTCAGCGGAAAAAAGGCCTTTCTTAAATCAGTCAACAGGAAATGATCCCATGTCTTTATTCCTGCTGAGTCATCAAGAAAATATTAGCTTATGTGTCTAAGGAATGCTTTAAAACTCGGTCTAACTTTCAAGCTGCCCAATGGATGTAAAATATTTCTAGACTCAAATGTACATTTTGTGGTGGCAAAAGTTTGTCATTGAGAATGGGTTTCATGATGAAAACAATTTATGGTCTTGGGTGCCTCCCTTAATCCACACCCCCAACCAGAATTGGGTCAGAAAACCCTGAGCGTGCCACTTTGTCTGTGGCTTCCTAGAAAAAAAATTGGGAAAATACCAGAGTAAGCCACTTTTGAATTTTTTATGAAGTTGATCTCACTTCAACCCTGCTCAGAAAGCATTTGGGTTACTATTCATGTAGCTATTTTTTAGTTTTTAGAAATAACAATTATAGTATGTTGATATTCAAAGTAAATACCTGTGCTGAGTGTGCTGTAAAGGTCAGATGAGTGGGCTGCTGTTTGCTTTGTAAACAAACAGCAAAAAAAAAAGAAAGAAAAAACCCAAAGAGTGTTGCTTCCCACCCAGTTCTGCAAAAGTTAAGTCATCAGTCTTCTGAGAGCTGATGAACAATGGACACTAGAAGGATTCAAGATAAAGTCAGGATGAAGCACTCTGTGCTTTGGAAAATCAGGCCTCACAGAAAGGTAGATGTATATCTCAGGAATAATTTTATTTTTTATTTTAGATTTTTTTTATGTAGACAATTTGTTAAAAGTCTTTATTGAATTTGTTAAAAAATCGTTTCCACTTCTGATTTTGGTTTTTTGGCCCCAAGGCATGTGGCATCTTAGCTCCCTGAATAGAAATCGAACCCATGTCCTCTGTATTGGGGAAGGCAATGTTTTAACCACTGAACCACTAGGGAGGTTCCAGTAAGAATTTTAACAAACCCTGATTCTGGCGTCTTCCATACATAGAAAGCACTAAAATCATTAACTTGAGGTATCTGTTCTTTGGGAGCAGCAGTAACATTTTAGCAGGGTGCATGCTGGATTGCATGCTCCCACCTGCCAATGCAGGAGCCCTAAGAGACATGGGTTCAATCCCTGGGCCATGAAGATCCCCTGAAGGAGGGCATGGCAACCCACTCCAATATTGTTGCCTGGAGACTCTCCATGGAAAAAGGAGCCTGGCCGGCTACAGTCCATGGGGTCACAAAGAATTGGACACAATTGAAGAGACTGAGCAAGCATGCATGCATGCTAGATTGCATGCATTCCCAGTCAGAAATCATATCCAAACTAGTTCCTCCTTTACCCCTTTGGAACAGTTTCCTCAGAGTTGCTGAGAGGCCCTCTCCTTGGTTATCACCCTCAGTAAAGTCCTTGAATAAAATTGAGACTCACATCTCTTAGGTTGTATATTTTCCCGTGAGTTTATGCCTTGAAGGTATGAAGTGCTGAAACATTACTGAAATATTAGGGGAGACTGGAAGTTGTCGTTGTTCAGTCGCTCAGTTGTGTCTGACTCTTTGCGACTCCATGGACTGCAACATGCCAGGCTTCCCTGTCCTTCACTATCTCCCTGAGTTTGCTCAAACTCATGTCCATTGAGTCAGTGATGCCATCCAACCACCTCATCTTCTGTTGCCCCTTCTCCTGCCCTCAATCTTTCCCAGCATCAGGGTCTTTTCCAATGAGTTGGCTCTTTGCATCAGGTGGCCAAAGTCTTGGAGCTTCAGCTTTAGCATCAGCCCTTCCAATGAATATTCAGGGTTGATTTCTTTTAGGATTGACTGGTTTGACTCTCAAGAGTCTTCTCCAGCACTGCACTTCAAAAGCTGGAGGTTGAAAAACCAGGAATCCACAAGAAGACAAAGGAACAGTGGGTATTTGGGGACCCCTATTCACTGCAGACAGCCGTTATTTCCGTTTGCTTCTCTGTTGCACCGACCACGCCACAACTTTCCACCAGGTCTCTGGTCTTGTGAGCCATGCGTGTGCAATTGTTTGGTCTGTCACCCCACCCCCACAGCACCCAGTCTGTCACCCACAGCCTGGACACGCATGCATGCTGACTCCCACCTCACCGAGGAGAGAGAGAGAGAGAGAAGGAATACTGAGTGGAAAAATACCAAGATTTGTGCTTGATTATTGGAGATAATTAAGTAGAACCTAAAAATAGTCAGGCTCTCATTTCATATTATGTTCAAAATGATTCAAATTCAAAACTGTTCACAGCTGTGCTGGGGGCTTCTACCACAGAGTTGATTTCAAGCACTTGAATCAGTGATCAGCAAATGCAGCTTCTCCCTGTTCTTCTAACTTGGAATGGTACCATGACTCAGAGGCGATTGAATGTGAAATACAGGGATCAATAATATCATTATCCTCATGGCATCCATCGTTTATTCTGCCAATACTTTTCAACAGAGTGGAGCGGTGTGGCCAACAAGCCCTGTTAGGTGTGTGAGCCTCTCCTTACAAGGTTATTGATGATAATAGATCTTTAAAGGAGCCCCCTGGTGGTCCAGGGGTTAAGAATCTGCCTGCCAATGCAGGGTTTGATCCCTGGTCTGGGAAGATCCCACATGCCATGGAGCAACTAAGCCTGCATGTCAGTAACTGAAGCCAGTGTGCCTAGAGCCTGTGCTCCACAAGAGAAGCCACTGCAACGAGAAGAGGCCCATTCACAGACGCTAGAGAGTAGCCCCCGCTCGCCACAACTAGAGAAAAGCCCACACAGCAATGAAGACCCAGTGCAGCTAAAAATAAATAAATAAAAATTAAAAAAACTTAAAAACTCAACTCCATATATGTAGTGATTATGCAGGTGGGCAATTTACTACTTAAATGATTAATTTATTGCTAACCCCAAGTATTGAACAATGTAAAAACATAGGCTGCAAAGTAAGACAGAAAGAAAAATAGGTGTATTTTTGTAAAGTATATATGCAGGATATATCCTGCTACTAGAAATATCTTTCATGTAGAGGGATAAATCTATTATGTGCTGTAAGTAACACCAACAATCTCATTGCTTTGAGGAGATGGTTATCTGCCAGCATGTCTGAACAGACAGGTGGAGACAAACCCACGGACCTCTCCTGGTTTTGTTCATGTTACTATCTTTTCTTTATTGAATGTGACAAAATACTCCACACGTTTGTGACCCAGCTCAAAGGTCGCTCTTTTCATGGAAGCTTCCCTGATTCTTCCAATGTGCCCTGACGTCATAGACAGTGCAACTTTTCTGCTTGCTCTGTATTTTCTATAAGAGGTCATTCTATGTGACCTTATCATGCCCACTGACAGAACACAGCTTTCTGAGCCATAACAATTTTTTGGTTTTTCTTTTTCTTAGGTTGAATTCTCTGAGAGCAGGACTGTGCCATTCGATTTGGGGTCAAGTACACCTAGCATAGGGCTTTGTCACCCAGCAGATAATCATTCTTCCTTTTATTCAAGAAGTACCCACCGGCGGTTTACAGTGGGCCCCGTGTGCAGACAGGGTCCATGCAGCCGGGAAGGAATGTGTAAAAGTCTCTGATGTAACATCATCACCAGCATCAGCCTCTTTGGAATCTGTCAGCACCTGGGAGGGAGGACGTGTTATCTTTTGAAAATACCCAGTGGGATTTCTCACTAAACACTATTGAGTATATTTAATATATTCATAAAGCCAAAAGATGGAGAAGGAAATGGCAACCCACTCCAGTATTCTTGCCTGGAAAATCCCATGGACAGAGCAACCTGGTGGGCTGGGATCGCAAAAGAGTCGGACACGACTTACTGACTAAACAGTAACAGCAAAGCCAAATGAAACATCACAACTGTGCAGTTTAGAGACTGCTGTTTTATCATTTTTGTATGGTTTAGCCCTTTACAAGTTTTCCTGGGCTGGATTTTTGTATGTGTTTTGAGGAAACTGTGTCTACTAACAAGTTTGGTTCAAATCAAAAGTCTCCAATGAAGGTGTTCTTAAAATTCTGTTTCATCAATAACGAGTTGCTGCTGCTGAATAGAACAGATTTAATAAAGTTTACACAATGGGCACCATGAAGTAACAAGGGAAGACGTTAGGACACTTGTTGGAATTAAACCCTTCCTATTCCAACTGGCACCATTCACGATGTATTGTGAAAAAAAGCTACAAAATAGTATCCATATTTTAATTCTATTTTAATGTAATACATACTAAACATGAAAGAGCTCGATAAGCAATAAAATATAACAATTAGTTATGGTAATATCGTAGTAGATGACATGGGCCATTTTTTCTTTAATAAAGATGAGAGTTATTATAGTGTGTTTGTGTATGTGTGAGGGCAATGATCCAGTAGAAAGGAGAAATGATAATGCAGGAGAAAGTGAAGTGTTAGTCTCGCTCAGGCGTGTCCAACTTCTTGTGACTTCATGGACTGTAGCCCACCAGGCTCCTCTGTCCATGGGATTCTCCAGGCAAGAACACTGGAGTGGGTTTCCATTTCCTTCTCCAATGCATGAAAGTGAAAAGTGAAGGTGAAGTCGCTCAGTCATGTCCGACTCTTAGCGACCCCATGGACCACCAGGTTCCTCCAGGCTCCTCCATCCATGGGATTTTCCAGACAAGAGTACTGGAGCGGGGTGCTATTGCCTTCTCCGCAACACAGGAGAGAGAAAGGGTGATTTCCTGAACAAGATGCTTGTGTAGGTGAGAGGGTGTGGACTCCAGCACAGAAGAGGAGGGCTTATCCATAATAAACGGAAGGAAGCCAGGTGACAGGTACAGAAGCAGGTGGACTTAATAGTGGGAAAATACAGCGACTCTAATTTAATTAATTGCTTCTCTTTTCTCACTGAAATAGGAAGTGAGACCAGCAGTTTGGAGTGATGGAGGCAGACAATTGGAAGTGTGAGTACACAGAAGAAGGTAGGAAGCAGTCTGTTTTGGAGCGGGAAGGTGAGTTTCAAGGAGAAATCATGCCCGATGCTGACAGTGCTGAGTGACCACTGAACTCTGGTTGGACATCTCAGGAAAGATGTGTCACTTGCCAGATTCAGCTACGTGGATGTGTTTAACGTGATGCCGTCTCCAATGTCTAAAGTGCGTGCATTTGTCTCATACGATAGTCTTTCTGGCTCTCACACACAAATAGCTTTAACTAGCTTGATTAGCAAATCTCTTAGGTGGAATCAGGCAAAAGGAGCCCCGTTGAGTGGGGGCCTGGCAGGTGGGGTTCCCCAGACTGTTGACACCAGCTTCCTGCTAGGCTTGGCCAAGAGGGGGCCCTGGCAAGAGCTTGGAAGGTGGGGGGCCAGGTAAGAAGACATTTTTCTGGCTTCCAGCTCAGATCAGCCTACTCTCATCCTTGGACCTGTCTGGTCTCCAGCCCTTGGCATGCCGGGGGGCATAGCCCCACCGTGGCAGGGGGAGCAGCCACTGGGACAGGCCCTCAGAAGTAAGAATATTCCTATGAGCCTTGCTCCATCCCTGCCTGGTGTACTTCCTTGGGCATCTCTGCAGCAGGTAGGCTGGCCCCTCTGGTCACCCAGCACTCGTCAGGCTGGACCCCTCCACAGAGACCGTGCTCCTCTTCCTCATTCGTCTCACCCGGGTGCTGAGAGCTGCTTCCTTTAATTAAGAATCTCTGGCTTGTTTGAGCATCCTCTTTTTGCCCTCTCAGCTTCCTGTGTAGATTCCCTGATTTAAATCCCTGCTTTTTGAGATACCTAAAGAGAAATGGAGTATTTCCTGCCTTATCAGTAAATAAGGATGTCACAGCCATCAGCAATTGCAACCCTCCTTTGTGAGCTAGTGAGCCTTAAGGGAACTCAGGAAAGAGAAGAATACCTGTGATCTAACAGCCATCAGACCACAGCCACTCCCTCCAGTGAGCCCCTTGAAAGCTCAGATTGAGAAAGCACAAGATACTGGCCCCAGAGAGCTGAGCTGCATATGAAAGGAATGATTTCAGTGAGCCCAGACTCTTGCATCTTCCCTTACATAGAAAAGCACTAAATTCTTTAACTTGGGGTATCTGGTTTTCCTTAATTCACAATAATCTTTTGATGTTCAGATTACCTGCTCTTTGTTGCAAAACTTCTATATAATCCGGCTCCTTTCCTCACCTCCTTGGAGCAGTTCTCTCAGGGTCACTTTCCATGCTGCCTCCTGGGCTTGAAGTTCTAAAAATTCCCACCGATTAGACATAACTCTCAACTTTTAGATTGTGACTAATTTTTAAGTTGACACTAATTTTTTTTGTCTTCCTGGTGGGGGCTGATATTCTAATGGACACAAAAAAGCAAAACACACAGCAGTTAAGGACCAGAGAGACAACAGCAAACCCCACGGTAGTATGGGGCATTAAAGTATGTACACAAGCTCTTGGCGGGTGTTGTGTAGGAAGGGCCAGTGGGCCGGTGCCCCCACCAAGATGCAGGCGAGCTGAGTGGCAGGTGCAGGCTTCCTGGCCCGCAGTATCCTCAGACCAGACACCAGGAGAGGGGTCCTGATGCCACAAAACTTGGAAATGCACTGCCCTCTCTGGTCTGCTTCACTCTTCCCAAAGTTATGAGCATAGATTGCATAGAAACAAATTTCACACTTGCATCTCATAAGTCCTAATTGAACTAAATGACTACAAGAACAAGGACCTTAAAATAAACAGCTTCAGAAACCCAGACTTCACTCTTGTTAAGTGTTCAGCTCAACTTGAGGAGACAACTGTACCTGTGGGCTGGAGCTCACCTGTTTGGCATGAACTTAGTGCATTAAGGGCCCTGGGAAGAGTGTTCTGCAGAGGGGATGGGGAACAGCCTGCCTAGTGCTGGGGAGGACAGCTTTTGCTACATCGGTGCTGGGGTGATAAGCAGCCTTCTGGTGGGATGGTGGACCCTCAGGTTGCAGGGTAAGTGGAGACATAATTGATCAGAGACCCATGTATCAGGTAGTGGTGGGCTCGATGCCCATGACTTGCCTTCCACATAGAGTCTGTGACGCAGTGGGATCTGTTCCCTAATGAACAACTGGATTGAGCAGGGGCTGGGTGGCCCCCTCTCTGGGGAGGGGGAACTAGACATACTCTGGGATTCCCCTAGTTTTTTATCATCCCACCTAAAAGGTGGAACAGCTCATTCTGGAAAATACCCAGATAAGTTAGGCATTTCTAAATATGTTTTGTTGCATTGTTTACAATGTCGCATTACAAACTTTTAATTAAAGGTAAAGTTTTAGGACAAATTTTATAACACTTCACACACCATCCACTATTATGCACTCAAAAGACAATCAATAAATGTGTTAATGAATGAATGAGAATAACAATGGAAAAGTAGACAGATCTGAAGGGATGGGGCACAGTCCGCCCTTGGGAAGGCAGCCCGGTGTGGTTCTACCTACTTTACATTGCAGACAAATTCTTTACCATCTGAGCTACCTGGGAAGCACTGTAAAGTGGACCAACTGGAAACCCAGGGATTTGGGTCTAGAAAGTCCTCATCAGGATGTGACAAAGGAGGCAGTTGTCACACCCAAGTCATCTCTCTTCCTGGTTGGCTAGGAACAGTGTCTGTTTAGGGAAAACTCTTAGCTTCTGGGCTTCCCAGGTGGCGCTAGAGGTAAAGAACCCGCTTGCTGACACAGAACACGTAAGAGACGCGCGGTTCGTTCCCTGGCTCAGGAAGATCCTTTGGAGAAGGAAATGGCAAGCCACTCCAGTATTCTTGCCTGGAAAATTCCAGAGTTGCAAAAGAATCTGACACAACTTCTTGACTAAATAACAATTTACTCTGTTTTTTTTTTTAAGCACAACTTCCTGCCCACTTCCCTGCTTAGAAAATAGCTACCATACGAGCGGCTAAGCAGCTCAGTGGTCTTATCCCTCATCTTGTGCTCAACAACTTGGTTGATCCTAGTGATCTTTGGATCCAACTGTCTCTTAGCCCTCTTGGGGTAGACACAGAGCATGTTTCCTCTATGTTTCTCTGATTTTCATAGCAAGGCTTGCCTTGGCCAAGGATGAAGTCCCAATCCCAAAGTCTGTAGCAGACCTGATGCAATAGTGAGCTTAGCAGCTAAGCTGGGAATAACATAAGGGAAGAGCCACAACTCCAAGAAACACGTGGTTTGATTACTATATTTAGGATGAACAATCTGATGAAGACAACGAATTGCCTTTTCTCTGTTTTTTTTTTTTTCTATAAAACTTTTCATCAAACTCTCAAATGGAAAGGATGAACTCCTATCTTATACCCCACCTTCCCTTTCCTCCTCCATCTCCATCATCTCTGGGGTAAAAACTTTACTGTGATTTTTCAAATCTTTCAGGAAACTAGTAGAGATGCCCAGTAATCTTGGGCCACTGGACGGTGGCTTGCAAGCCCCCCTTCACTTGTGGTTGGGGTTTTCTCTTCTAGAGAGTTTTCAGGTGTGTAACTATACCAAGAGGAGGTTGTGGGTTGTTTTGGAGAAGAGCAATCTGACAGAGGCTCAGCTTCATGTTGCCTCTGCATTTGTATCTTCATATACAGACCCCCTCCTGATGCCCGTGCCTGGCCCTGTAAGGATGCAACAGTACAACAGTGCTGTCAAGAAGTTTGTAGACCATCTCTTTTAGTTTGTGTCCTTTACATTTGAGAAACGGGGATCCAGAGAGGTTAAGTGACTTGCACCAGACATCACAGCAAGTAAGTGAGACAAGCAAAGCCAGAGCCTCCCTGTGCAGCTCATGGTCTTTCATCTCTAGACATGCTCCTCCACAGACAATTCATATGTCTTGTGTTCTCCAAGCTTATCTCTTCTGTTTCTGTGCTAACACCCATCTTCTCTTTCTTCCAATTTGCTTTCTAGCCTGTGAGGCTCACACCCCACGGTTCTCTTTGATTCTTTTCTCAGACTTCTTGCACTGCCGCTATTCTCGTGTGGAGCCAGGGTTGGGCCAAGAACTCGTAAGTCCATGGCTCACCGGCTACCAGCACCCTCTCCACTTGTCTTTTCCTGTCGTATGTCTCCCACCCCTCCCTGCAGTTACTAGGCTAGTGTGCTCCTTGCAATAAAGAATTATAAGGACATTGTAGGGATTCCCCCGATCAAGTCTCAGATTAGAGGATGGCCTAGTACACAGGGAAAGTCACAGCCAGGCTCTGCTGAGATTGAAACAAGATGTGCACATTATAGAACGTTACCTTAACAACTTCTATCAATTACAGGATGGACACATTACCAGGAAACTATTTAGAACATGGCTATGTATCCATCATCCTCCACATATATTCACCTGTCTACCCACTGGCCTGTCTAATCTTCTTGCTTCTGAAAAGATTGGAGCAGCAGGCCCTAAGGAAATGGCAGGGCAGATCTGTTATTAATCAAATCATCTTACTGACAAGATGATAAAACAAGATAGTGAAACACAAAAATATTAATCTGATGGTAATATTTGTTTCATAAAACTTTGTACTACACAAACAATACATTGTTCAATATTGACATTTTCCCATTGTGACCTTCTTTTTAAAAATATTAAGGTAATCTTTATCATTTCCTTTTAATCTCTCTCTCTCCCTTTGTCTCTTAATGTCAAAAGGAAATGGTAGAGATTACCCTCATTTTCAAATATATATATAAATTTACATATATAATGTGCATGATATCTAATATACATACAATATTCAAGAGAGAGAGGACTATATGTCTTTCTTCAAATATTTGGATATTATCATACAAGCCAGAAAACTTCAGCTGATTCTATTTTCATATTGACCAAGTGTAAAATCATAAGGATTTTTTTTCCTACTCAGAGGTCAGCTTGAGAGCAAAAAAGAATTGTCTTTCCGTAAATTACCCATGATAAGTGAAGGCGAGGAAGAAAATAAGCCTTGTTCACAAATGCAGGTGTCAAGCAGTCGACATTAACCAGGAGCACCGTGACCAGCATCAACAAAGGCTATTGGAACGGTCCTTGGGTTGTGACAAAGAAGCCAGACAATCCTTCCCCAGGTGCAGGGAGCCAACTGGAGCCCTTACCTTGCAGGGCCTGCAGGCTGTGCGTCTGCACGATAATGCAGAGCTGCAGCACCAGCTGGGGGGCGCTCTCCAGGAAGGTGGCCAGTAGGTGCAGCATGCTCACGTCCGCGTACTCATACACCATCTTCCAGTAGAACCTCCACCGGTCGTTCTCCCCGCTCTGCCGACTTCGAATACCTAGGTATATCGTGTGGAAATACCTAGAAAGGAAACAAGGAGGATAAGAGACTGGAGTGATGACTGATCCTGTCTGCTCTTCTGCAAACCACAGTATCTGTGCAAGCACACACAGGAAACAACTGCCTTAGTGGCTTATCACTTAAAAGTGAAAGGGAAAGGGAAAGTTATTCGTGGTGTCCGACTCTTTGCGACCCCATGGACTATATAGCCCATGGAATTCTCCAGGCTAGAATACTGGATGGGGTAGCCTTTCCCTGCTTATCACTTAAGGCCCCAAGTTAACCCTTATTCTTAAAGGTTCACTTTGAGGAGTCATTGCAATTTTCATTCTCATTGAAGGCATCCTGTGAGTGCTAAGTCACTTCAATCATGTCCATCTCTTTGCAACCCCAAAGACCATATCCTGCCAGGCTTCTCTGTCCATGGGATTCTCCAGGCAAGAATACTGGAGTGGGTTGCCATTTCCTCCTCCAGGAGATGTTCCCAACCCAGGGATCAAACCTGTGTCTCCTCTGGCACTGGTGAGCAGGTTCTTTACCGCTAGTGCCACCTGAGAGGCCTGAAAGCATCCCACTGCCCTGCAGTATTGAAGAGGGAGGTGAAATTGAGGTATAGAAAGGATGTGCTGCTTTGAAAATCTACAAATACCCTTTCTGGTCAGTGCCTCTATGTGCTGCACAATATTCAAGAGACATGTCTCCAAGGACAGAATGCATGTCAAGTTCCAGGGTGTATATGCTTGTAAGCTCTCCTGATAGCTTTTTTTATTAAATTAAAAATTATTTATTTATTTATTATTTTTGGCCAAGCTGTGTAGCATGCAGGATCTTAGTTCCCCTACCAAAGATCAAACCTGGACCCCCTACAGTGGAAGCATGGGGTCTTCACCACTGGACCACCAGGGGAGCCCTTTCTGATACCTTTTAAAAAAATATTGACTACTGAAAATTTCAAGCCAATACAAAAGAAGAAAGAAAACCAGTGTATTGAATCCACAATAAAATTACCCCACTGCTTTAAAAATATCTTGAGTAGAATCACCAATGTGATAATGGTAAGCATTACATGTTAATTTTCCAATGTGTTTGGGAAAGTGAGAAAATGAGAACAAACTTGGCAATCCTAAAAGCCGGCGCCACTTCCTGTTAGGTGTGAGAGATGCTGTCTGTGAACAGTCATCACATTTTATTCTGACAAACTTGTATTTGTTCTTTGATAGCATGAAAAAAGAGCTTACACTAAACATATACTTTATATGTATATAATATATGTACTTATACACACATTATATATACAGATAACATGAATGTGCAAAAGATTTCAGAATTTTAAAAATTCAGAACATGCGAAAAGTTCCAAAAATGCCCATGGGAACTACATATGTAAAGACACAAAGATGAGGAAAATGCCCTGAGTTCTGATAAGCAATGCATTGGCCTGAAATGTATTTTGCACATTCACATTATGTTTTCTTAGAGTGATCTTCTCTCTTTTCTCCATTATGGAAACTTACAGTTGTGGTTTAAAACTGCTAAGAAGACCTTCTTTTTTGATCCCTGCTCCTGACTTGTGCAGACCACCAGCATGGAAGCCACCTCACTGTATGAACTTGACTGCTTCCATGTTGGTTTCTGTCCTAGCCCCCCAAGGCTGGGGCATGCCCCCCACATCACTGAAGCTGTACCATTGAGCCCTGTTTTCTGTTCATTCTGGGAGGTACCAATGTATATTACATTGAACTGGGGGAAGTCTCAAATTCTATTTCTTTTAAAAAAAAATTATTTATTTGGCTGTGCCGGGATTTAGTTGAGGCCTGCAGGATCTTTAGTTGTGGCGTGGGAACTCTTGGTTGAGACATGTGGGATCTAGCTCCCTGACCAAGGGTTGAACCCGGGCCCCCTGCATTTGGAGCATGGAGTCTTAGCCACTGGACCACCGGGGCGGTCCCTCAAATTCTATTCCTTAACAATTAGTTATTTGCATGAGATCATATCACTTTTTGCTTCCAGTTGGAAGTGCAGAACAGTTGGTATGTAACGGACATTAGCGTGCAATCTCAGGAGAGTTTTCCACTTTCTCTAAATCAGCAGTGATGGACATCAGGAGTCTTACATTCACAACATAGTCATGAGGAAAATGTCAGCCTGGACCTTTTCTCTAGTTTGTGCTCTGAAAAATGATGACAATAGAGAGGCTTTGTGATCACAACTGGTTCTCGTCCATCTTCTCTGTATGTAAGTGGTTTACGACATTTGATTATGTTATTTAATTTTTTCTTTATCTTAATTGTAGCATAATTACAAAAGTGTGATGGTTTTATGCGATACATCATCATGAATTAGCTATAAGTATACTTGTGTCCCTTCCCTCCTGAATCCCCCTCCTACTTCCCTCTCCACCCTATCCCTCCAGGTCGTCACAGAGCACCAGCTTTGGGTGTCCTGCGTCATACATCAAACTCACATTGGCTATCTATTTTGCATATGGTAATGTATATGTTTCAATGCTGTTCTCTCAAACCATCCCACCCTTTCCCTCTCCCACTGAATTCAAAAGTCTGTTCTTTACATCTGTGTCTCCTTTGCTGCCCTGCACATAGGCTCATTGGTACCATCCTTCTAAATTTCACATCTATGTGTTAATATTCTTTATCAGCTGCCAGAAGGGAAGGTTGGAAGACAAGAGGCCCAGTGAATGTGAGCAGAAATGTAGACCATGCTCACATCTGTTCCCACCTGTTCCTCATGCCAAGTGTAAGAAAAAATTGCCACAGGTGAGTGGGGGATGAAAACATTTGAATTTCAGTGTCACGTTCTTCCCCTCTGCCTCTGCCACCTCCTGTGTGGGCTGTGCTGACACCCACCTCAAGAGAGGTCGTCATGTTTGACCCGGATCATGCAATTCCACATTGCACTGCGTGGAGCGTATGGCCAGCGGTTTGATTCCAGAAAGAGCTGGTTTCATAATAATTTACTCTCTTAGGGCAGGAAATTCTGTATATGTTAACACAGAGCCCCCCACATCTATCTAAAGAGACCCCCATGGACTCTCTACTAACAGGTAATAACATCTGCTCTAGAGACGAAACATCAGCACAGAAAGCAGAGGAAGATGGGCCATGTTTGTCATTCAATTCTAACAAATGGAGACAGATGTTGGGTTGGGCAAAGAAGCTGAACTGGCATTCCATTGTATTTTTTAATCAAGTAAACTGCTTAGGGAATTGAGAAATAAATACAAAAGAATAGGCTCATAAGTTCTTATCCATAGAAACTCAGAATGACACAAAGAAGGACTTGTGTTCCGAGAAAAGTCACTGTGTTCCAGAAACAGGAGCAAAACTGTCAAGTTGACTCGTCTGTGCAGGTGTTTGGGCTTGTTTGTCTTTTAAATAGCTACCAGGCCAACAGCCTTAGAGTCACTTCCTGTGTTAAACACCTTGAGGTTTTACTTGGGCTCCAAAAAGGGAAGATGTTTTAAAACAGAAATATTCTGTAAGGAATTATAATCCCTTTGTAAGAACTAATGATGCAATGGGCTTCTCTGGTGGCTCAGTGGTAGAGAATCTGCCTGCCAGTGCAGGAGTTGTGGGTTCAATCCCTGGGTCAGGAAGATCTCCTGGAGAAGGAAGGCAACCCACTGCAGTATTCTTGCCTGGGAAATCCTGTGAACAGAGGAGCCTGGTGGGCTACAGTTCATGGGGTTGCAAACTCAGCGACTAAAAACAACAGTGATGCAGTAGACTTGAGGCTTCACATCTGGAACTGAATCCCAGGAAACTGGGGACAGCTGTGTAAGATCACTTGGCATAACAATTGGGACAGAAGAAACTTGAAAGGTGCTGAATTGCACCCTTGGTCAGAGACAAACACAATGGTGACATTAGCCTACATTGTCTACCCTTCCAGAAGTGCCCTCATGGCTGCCTTGGCACCTTCTCTCAGTGGATCTCACAGTTGCTTCCACTGTACTACCAGTGGAACCTACCAGTGAACCTACCAGTGAAGTCTGGGAATTTATGATGCTGGTCAGAGACATAGAAGTGTCGCCTTGATCCATGTGACTCCACAAGTTAGCTTTTTTTTTTTTTAACTAATTTATTTATTTGGCTGCACTGGGTCTTGGTTGTAGCACAAGGAATCTTTAGTTGTGGCAGGTGAACTCTCAGTTGCAGCATATGCGATTTAGTTCCCTGACCAAGAATTGAACCCTGGTCCCCTGCATTGGAAGTGCAGAGTCGACGTCACTGGATCACCAGGGAAATCTCCATAAGTTAGCTTTTGAGTGGTTCTTGGCAGCAGTCTACTGAGTTGACAGAGTTGAGAAGTTTGTGACTGTAAGCTACTATCCTAGTGGAATCTAGAGCCTTCATATTACTTTACAAACACATGGCTCACAGCCTGTTCCTGGAAAATGCCCCTTTGCCTGCTTGAAGACACAGACTGAGCAGTCTTGTCCTCTTGGTATATGGGCTGTCATAATTTAACTGGGAAGGATTTTCTCCCCTCTGAGTTTCAGAGCCACTTAGCTTCTGAACCAGACTTCTTTATCTGAAGGTGGAGAGAACCATCCTCCTTCATGGCTGGGTGAGTGCTAGACGAGAAGCTGTGTCCTGTGTGCGAGCTGGGTTCATGACGTACGGGCGTGTCGCTGCTCACCAAGGTTACCCGCATCCTGGGCTCATTTGCAATGTCATCTCTTTGATATTTGTCATTCAAGTGGCTTTATGTCTTTAGTCCTTCTCATTTACTTTAAGCATTTTACTCTGGCAGGTGTTCCCATCACACTGAACTTGGCCTTTGCCTGATTGAGGGCATATGAGGAAGGTCAACACTCTGCTGGGAAGCAAAGCAGTTTCTAGACCTCCTGAGTGTCAAAAGTGGGGACTGGAAGGGGCTCACTAAGGTTCTTCTTAGGATTCTGCTTTGCTATATTAATGAAAAGACAAATATTGCCCAAGAGACATAGATGACCAAGGAAGTTCATGGTAATAAAAAGATATTTATATAGGTAAGATTTAGAGAAAGCCATATTCATGGTTAAAATTTTAGCATAATTACCAAAAAGCAACATTTAAGAAGAAAACAAATTTCTAGTCTTGGTCACTGAGGATGAAGTTCATGCAGTGAACATGAGAGGGTAGTGGCTTAAACACACAGCTCTCATTCTTGCTAAGAGATGTTTCCTATAAAGCCCACTCAGAAATGTCAGTGTGTCCATCTGTTCCTCCAAGGTGGACACATTTGGAAGATGTTTGCCATCTTTGTTGTATGACTAATTTTTCTGATAGGGTCATTCTTATTAATTAGTATCTTGGGGAGCATGCTAGTAGAAGATAGAGTTTTCCTTACATCACAAAAGGACACCAGGAATTCACCAATTTTATCAACATAATCGCAGTCCTAGCAATATCTTAATTTTGTAATTTCTTCTGTTACAGATGATACAAGCACACAAACATACCTATAGAATTCCCTACCATGCCTTGCACACAGACACCCATGCATCACCCACACCCTCCACACACTATCTAATCCAATGACACAAAATCTGATCTAATGACTTTCTGAAGATGTAAATAGCATTTAAATTTTCGACTCTTTTCATCAGTATTTTCCAGGTGTAATGAGCAACCTGGACCAAAGTTGCAGACCCTTACATTACCAACTTCAGACCTAAACAAAACATGGCAAAAGTAATAAGCTTGGGAGGAAAATTCCAAATGTCCAGTGTATCAAGCCTTATACAGCTAGTATGTTAAATTATATATATCAAGCATTATATAGCTAGTTTAACCCACCGTTCAATGTGATGGAGACAGCATTTATGTTACTTGTGGGGAAATGAGATGTATAGAACATGTTTCAAATGGTTCATATTTA
Source organism: Giraffa tippelskirchi (assembly GCF_054371585.1). Lineage (NCBI taxonomy): Eukaryota > Metazoa > Chordata > Mammalia > Artiodactyla > Giraffidae > Giraffa > Giraffa tippelskirchi. Next base: position 54,869,500 of record NC_137280.1, read on the forward strand.
TAAGAAACACTTCAGTCCTTAAACAATATTTGATCAAATGTTAACTACTGATATAGCTGAACAGGAAATCATTACTAGCTATGAGGATGCTATACATATATTTTCTAATGTTTCATTTTCTTTCTCTAGCTTATAGCATATTAAACAGTTTAGCTGTTACCACTGTTATTTTTACTACCTGAAAAATGCAGAGTAAAATCTGTGCATAAGAGTTATAAAGAAACAACATTAATAAAGAGTGATTCTAGCAACTTGTATTTTCTTCTGTTGTCTGGCTACACACAAAGCTTTACATTATTATATACATATATATATGTATCTGCATTCACAGTATATATGTACCATAATACACACATCTATCTATCTATCTGTCTCTCCTCATTAGTCACTGATAAGGAGCAAAATTGCATGGTTTGTCATTTTAAAATTTCTGTATTGAATATGTTAAACAACAGCTACAACCACAAAACCTTTTTTTTTTTTAACACCAGAACATCAAGTTTCTTCTGCCTCCATTATGCCAATAATAGTATTAATAAAAATGACAGTATTCTGTCCTATATTTCTATGGTGGAAAGTTGCCTAGTGGAAATTCTTTTAAAATTAGATTCTGTTTCCCATTAATCATCCCAAGGGGGGAAAATATGCATTAGGAGGGAAAGAATGCATTTGGTTTTTTGTTTGTTTGTTTTTTGTTTTGAAAGAATGCATTTGACCCAAGCCCAAAGAGGCCAGCCTAAGCCACCCTCCCTCAAGGGGAGTGGGCTGAACTGTCACCTGCAGAGCCGCCCCCTCACATGGTCTGTGGTCACACCTCCAGGGACCACAGTGCCCTGGGGACCACCTTTCACCAGGAACCACTAAGAGCTCCAGTGCACATTGTGCATCTTGAAGGCTCTTCATGGGAATTTGCAATAAGGAAAGAGATGGAGAATATCCTCCCAGAAGTCCTCCAGTGGGACAAGAACCTTGACACCTTTCTCTCATTCATCAGAGTTTTATTTCTCTCCCCTAGGTAGCACTGCCTCTCAGACTAACAAGTCTTTGGCTTTCTCTGCATGTATCTGACCCAAGAGCTGTATTTCCATCACCTCTCTTTCTCAGATAATTAGAATTAATTTGGGTTCTCAGAGGAGTCTAGTGCTCTAGTGCTATTAAGATACTAAGAGCTTCATATCATGGTACAGAGCATTTTTATACAGTATTAGCTCACACAACGTAAAATCACACCTGGTTGGCATCTTGTGTTTGGTAAAAAGTCCCTTTTGTTGATTTTATTTTTAGTCTTCTCTGCAAATAAAATTTACCTATGAGATATGGTTATTTTTGTTTCATTTAATTTTCATGCAAACCTCTCGTAAGGATACATATTACATGAAAATGTCTTCACGTATTTCCTCAAACCTGGAATAGGAAGTAATAGAACCTTGTTCTCCACCAAATAATTGTCCTTGAAATGGGCAGTGCAGCCAAGGCCCCTTGGGCTACTGGTAAGTTCAGGAGAAATAGATAGGAAAGTTACTGACCTTGAAAGGAAGGTCCCTTATTCTTTTCACCCTCATAGCAACTGGTTCTGGAGAAGGAAATGGCAACCCACTCCAGTATTCTTGCCTAGAGAATTGTGTGGACACAGGAGCCTGGTGGGCTGCTGTCCATAGGGTCGCACAGAGTCAGACATGACTAAAGCGACTTAGCAGCAGCAGCAGCAGCAACTGGTTCTCAGCCCTCAGAGATAACAAAAGGAGCATTTCTCCCCCAATTACCCTCTTTAGAGTCCCAATATACTAATTCTTCATAGCAAAATCAGTGTTCTTATATTTTAATGGTAAATATGTATTAAAATGGAGAAGAGTGGCTTGGAGCAAATATAGCAGTGACTACTATTTGACACGATACTGACGTGGTACAACTTAAATTCATGTCATCAAAAGATTAAGAAACTACTAGCAAAAATTGTTGTTGCTATTTACTTGTTATGTTATGTCCAACTCTTTGTGACCCTGTGGACTGTAGCCTGCCGTGCTCCTCTGTCCATGGGATTCTCCAGGCAAGAATACTAGAGTGGGTTGCCATTTCCTTCTCCAGGGATCTTGCCAACCCAGGAATCAAACCCTTGTCGCCTGCATTTCAGGAGGATTCTTTACTTCTGAGCCACCAGGGAAGCCTTACATACAAACAGTTGGAATACATTAAAGAAATTATTAACTATGTTTAAAAAAACAGATTAATAGCATGCTTGTTCTTATTACCCAGGAAATAGCAATTGTGATAGAATCAGAACCTTTATCCTCAGCCCTGTTGAACTGACTGATTTTATGACAAATGAGGAAAGTGTATGCCTGAGTGTAATGTTTTATTCTTTTAAAAAGACGAGATACTGCCTTGTAGCTTTGTAATCCCTTCACTGGAACAGACTTCCGGCCGTTTACAATTTTAAAAGTTGGCTGAAAACTCCATAGGCCTGGGGCATCTGACCCATCACATCCATTGGGGGATCAAGTGGGGAAGGAAGAGAGAAGGAGCAGTGGTCCAGGGGCACAGTGTTACAGTCCCAGTGGGCTGGGGGCCTGCCTGTGGGATCTCCAAGCTGATGCGCATTGCAGGGCTAGCTTTCACCAGCACAATTCGATTCTTAGAGTTTTTCTGGTCCAGACACAATCATTTTGCCTTCTCTTTAAGAAACCTTATTACTGTTCATATTATCACCTTATTATAATTTAATTATTTATTTATTCATTCATTCTAGGGGAAGAAGAGATTCAAGTTTGTATCTCTCCAGAATCCTGGCAAAATTAGCTGACTGATGTGAAGTGCTGGAATGCAAAAGTAGGAAGTCAAGAAACACCTGGCGTAACAGGCAAGTTTGGCCTTGGAGTACAGAATGAAGCAGGGCAAAGGCTAATAGAGTTTTGCCAAGAGAACGCACTGGTAATAGCAAACACCCTATTCCAACAACACAAGAGAAGACTCTACACGTGGACATCACCAGATGGTCAACACCGAAATCAGATTGATTATATTCTTTGCAGCCAAAGATGGAGAAGCTCTATACAGTCAGCAAAAACAAGACCGGGAGCAGACTGTGGCTCAGATCACGAACTGCTTATTGCCAAATTCAGACTTAAATTGAAGAAAGTAGGGAAAACCACTAGACCATTCAGGTATGACCTAGATCAAATCCCTTATGAGTATACAGTGGAAGTGACAAATAGATTTAAGGGACTAGACCTGATAGACAGAGTGCCTGATGAACTATGGACAGAGGTTCGTGACATTGTACAGGAGACAGGGATCAAGAAAATCCCCAAGGAAAAGAAATGCAAAAAAGCAAAATGGCTGTCTGAGGAGGCCTTACAGATAGCTGGGAAGAGAAGAGAAGCGAAAAGCAAAGGAGAAATGGAAAGATATTCCCATCTCAATGCAGAGTTTCAAAGAATAGCAAGGAGAGATAAGAAAGCCTTCCTCAGCGATCAGTGCAAAGAAATAGAGGAAAACAACAGATTGGGAAAGACTAGAGATCTCTTCAAGAAAATTAGAGATACCAAAGGAACATTTCATGCAAAGATAGGCTCGATAAAGGACAGAAATGGTATGGACCTAACAGAGGCAGAAGATATTAAGAAGAGGGGGCAAGAATACACAGAAGAACTGTACAAAAAAGATCTTCATGACCCAGATAATCATGATGGTGTGATCACTCACCTAGAGCCAGACATCCTGGAATGTGAAGTCAAGTGGGCCTTAGAAAGCATCACTAAGAACAAAGCTAGTGGAGGTGATGGAATTCCAGTTGAGCTATTTCAAATCCTCAGAGGTGATGCTGTGAAAGTGCTGCACTCTATATGCCAGCAAATTTGGAAAACTCAGCAGTGGCCACAGGACTGGAAAAGGTCAGTTTTCGTTCCAATCCCAAAGAAAGGCAATGCCAAAGAATGCTCAAACTACCGCACAATTGCACTCATCTCACATGCTAATAAAATAATGCTCAAAATTCTCCAAGCCAGGCTTCAGCAACACGTGAACCGTGAACTTCCAGATGTTCAAGCTGGATTTAGAAAAGGCAGAGGAACCAGAGATCAAATTGCCAATATCCGCTGGATCATCGAAAAAGCAAGAGAGTTCCAGAAAAACGTCTATTTCTGCTTTATTGACTATGCCAAAGCCTTTGACTGTGTGGATCACAATAAACTGTGGAAAATTCTGAAAGAGATGGGAATACCAGACCATCTGACCTGTCTCTTGAGAAACCTGTATGCAGGTCAGGAAGCAACAGTTAGAACTGGACATGGAACAACAGACCGGTTCCAAATAGGAAAAGGAGTATGTCAAGGCTGTATATTGTGACCCTGCTTATTTAACTTCTATGCAGAGTACATCATGAGAAACGCTGGGCTGGAAGAAACACAAGCTGGAATCAAGATTGCCGGGAGAAATATCAATAACCTCAGATATGCGGATGACACCACCCTTATGGCAGAGAGTGAAGAAGAACTAAAGAGCCTCTTGATAAAGGTGAAGGAGGAGAGTGAAAAAGTTGGCTTAAAGCTCAACGTTCAGAAAACTAAGATCATGGCCTCTGGTACCATCACTCCATGGGAAATAGATGGGAAACAGTGGAAACAGTGTCAGACTTTATTTTTTTGGGCTCCAGAATCACTGCTGGTGGTGACTGCAGCCATGAAATTAAAAGACGCTTACTCCTTGGAAGGAAGGTTATGGCCAACCTAGATAGCATATTTAAAAGCAGAGACATTACTTTGCCAACAAAGACCCGTCTAGTCAAGGCTATGGTTTTTCCAGTGGTTATGTATGGATGTGAGAGTTGGACGGTGAAGAAAGCTGAGTGCTGCAGAATTGATGCTTTTGAACTGTGGTGTTGGAGAAGACTCTTGAGAGTCCCTTGGACTGCAAGGAGATCCAATCAATCCATCCTAAAAGAGATCAATCCTGGGTGTTCATTGGAAGGTCTTATGTTGAAGCTGAAACTCCAATACTTTGGCCACCTCATGCGAAGGGTTGACTCATTGGAAAAGACCCTAATGCTGGGTAGGATTGGGGGCGGGAGGAGAAGGGGACGACAGAGGATGAGATGGTTGGATGGCATCACCGACTCGATGAACATGGGTTTGGGTAGACCCTGGGAGTTGGTGATGGACAGGGAGGCCTGGTGTGCTGCAATTCATGGGGTCACAAAGAGTCGGACACGACTGAGCGACTGAACTGAACTGATGTGAAGTGGTGACAGGCTTTATTTTCTTGGGCTCCAAAATCACTGCAGATGGTAGCTGCAGCCATGAAATTAAAAGACACTTGCCCCTTGGAAGAAAAGCTATGACAAACCTAGAGAGCATATTAAAAAGCAGAGACATTACTTTGCCCACAAAGGTCCATCTAGCCAAAACTATGGTTTTTCCAGTAGTCATGTATGGATGTGAGAGTTGGACCATAAAGAAAGCTGAGCACCGAAGAATTGATGCTTTTGGATTATGGTGTTGAGAAGACTTTTGAGAGTCCTGTGGACTACAAGGAGATCCAACCAGTCAATCCTAAAGGAGATCAGTCCTGGGTGTTCATTGGAAGGACTGATGTTGAAGCTGAAACTCCAATACTTTGGCCACCTGATGCAAAGAACTGACTCATTGGATAAGACCCTGATGCTGGGAAAGATTGAAGGCAGTAGGAGAAGGGGACGACAGAGGATGAGATGGTTGGATGGCATCACTGACTCAATGGACATGAGTTTGAGCAGGCTCTGGGAGTTGGTGATGGACAGGGAAGCCTGGTGTGCTGCGGTACATGGGGCTGCAAAGAGTCAGACATGACTGAATGACTGAACTGAACTGATAGGAAAAGCCAACTCACTAAAAAGACCCTGGTACTGGGAAAGATTGAGGGTAGGAGGAGAAGGGGGCAACAGAGGATGAGATGGTTGGATGGCATCATCACCTCAATGAACATGAGTCTGATCATACTCAGGGAGATAGTGAAGGACAGGGACACCTGGCATGCTGCAGTCCATGGGCTTGCAAAGAGTTGGACACAACTTAATGACTGAACAACAGTAACGACAAAACAGTTCTGTAGAAAGATGGGGGACCGAAGGGCTGTAGGTCTGCATACATTGGGTATAAAATACTTCATTCCTGTATATAGGAGAACCTCATGGTGAGCGGCATACCCTTCCCTTTGTCAGGCAGCCTCACTCTCCATGGAGCCATCAGCTGTATCTTATACAGGCAGATGCTGAGAAGAGAACACTGAATGTTCTCACGTTCCAAGCCTACATTGGCTGATTGAGTCTAGAGTTTATCCCAGTTTCACCCTGAGCACCTGATTTCTGATAGCAGAGAGCTAGAAGTCTCCTCGGGCCAGAGTGTTGTAGTCTGTGACATGAGCTCAGCAGGAGGAGAGCAGGGAGGTTTCCTGTGCTGACAGTGAGCGTTTGTTCTGAGCCTGGAATGTTCCCTCCAAGAGGCTCATGGAGATGAGTGAGGACAGGAGAAGAGCCTTCTCCATCATCACAGAGATGGTTATTTCCTTATGCTATTTGCTCAGCCATCAGTGTTCTCAACTGTGTTTAATAACCCAGAGAAAATTGTCATACCACAATTGACTGCAAAAATTTAGTGAATAGGATGTAAACAAACAGTGTGCTAAAGATAACAGGGGCTGGTCCTCCATCTAGGGAGTCAATAATATATAGAGTCCTATTTGGGGTTTCCAGGTGGTGCTAGTGGCAAGGAACCTGTCCACCAATGCACAAGACATAAGAAACATTGGTCCGATCCCTGGGTCTGAAAGATCCCCTGGAGAAGGAAGTGGCAATCCACTCCAGTATTCTTGCCTGGAGAATCCCATGGACAAAGAAGCTTGGAGAGGTACAGTCCATAGTGTTGGAAAAAGTCCCATCTGGGAAAACCCCAGTCAAAGCTTCCATGACCATCTACCAAGCTAGTAACTACAGGGATGGTGCCCTAGGAAGTGAAAGTGTTAGCCACTCAGTCATGTCTGACTCTTTGCAACCCCATGGACTGTACCTCTATCCATGGAATTCTCCAGGCAAGAATACTGGAGTGGGTTGCCCTGCTCTCATTCAGGGGATCTTCCCAATCCAGGGACTGAACCTATGTCTCTTACGTCTCCTACATTGGCAGGTGGGTTCTTTACCACTAGACCACTTGAGAAACCCATTCTGGGTCCTAACATGGAGCCATCTGCTTGTCAACAGCTGCATGAGATAGTTCAATTATCATTTAACTTTGTCACAAGCATGAAAGTGCTTGAAAGTGTTGAAGAGGGATTCCCTTGACACTCCACGGCTGCCATGTGCCCTGGCTCCCAGCCTCTGTCTAACTTTATTCAAGCTGTTGCTGTTCGTTGACCTAATATAGGGCTAACAGGATGCAGCCTTATTGGAGCTGCAGTCATTTCTCCTAATTTTTGCCCCAGGACCTCCCATTCTTGGGACCACCCTTAACCACAAGGATCAGAGGGGTCACTGGATCAGAACTCCCCTCTCGCCTCCCCCAGGGGTGTCCAGCCCATCACCCATTATGGAGATCATCTCAACAGTGCACCTTGGGCTATGGTCCCTCCTTTCTTGTCTTCTCTTCCCTGGAACCATCTCCCCAGTAAACCACATGCCCCCTGGCTCTTGTCTCAGACTATGCTTTCTGGTGAATCCAGGCAGAGATGTTGCCTTTATATTAAGATGCCATCAGGGAACATAGAGCTTTATTTATCTCCTCAAGGATTGTGCAGGAGGAGGAACTAGGTAGATGAAAGTTGTCCAAATTCAAGATGCATATTCAAAAACAAAATTTGGGAGAGCAATTAGCATTTTTAAAAATGCTAGCATTTTTTTAAAATTAGCTTTCTTTCTTTTTTTTTTTTTTTTGCATTTTTAAGAGCAGCTCTCTCTAAGGTTCACATGACTTGCTATTTTCATGGTGCCTAACAAAGTTCTTACATTTTTAACTTATTGCTCCATTAAGTTTGTCATACAGGGCATGCCAAACCAGCCTGTTTGTGTAATCGGTTTTTGTTTCCAGCCAGCTCAGGCAAGAGACAAAACGGAAGACATGCTGTTTGTAACGAAAGGAAGACACTTCCTATTGAATATGGCAGCAGGGTAACCAAGTGTCACATGGTTGACTTTCTTATAACACAGTGAGGAAAGTCCTGCCTTTCCTGTCAAGAATAAGAATGCTACTTATCCTATTCTCAGAAGGATCACAACATTTGGAGATGAGAAAAGCTAGCAGAGAGTCTTGTTTTAGAAAAATTCCCTCCCAGGTATTTCAGTGTTGTTTCTAGACCATGTGAACTTTCAGAGTCTCTCTCTTCATGTCCACCTAGCTATTTAAAAACCCATTATTTTAACATCACCCTTCTCACCACATACAAATTGTCTCTCCCACTCCTTCCCTAACTCCCTCTCTTGCTTTCCCTAGTTTTTGTCTTTTCTCCATGTCATCATTTTATACGAAGTGTTCTTCCTAGATGTTTTGAACAAAGAGTGAGAAAATACGGTCTGATTATTTCTGAGCAACCTTCATTACACCTTTAAGGGCTGCAATCACTGGTCGAGATGTGGCCTTGATTCATAAAATATCATAAAGGAATATTAAATTACATGTAAGCTCACTTTAGGTGAAAGAGGAGCATGAATAAAATACAGAAACTAGTGAAATAAAAAATGTGATTTGATTAACAGAGCATCTTAACTCAAGAGCCCAGTTTGGGTTCCAGAAATCTCCATGTGGACATTTCTAGGAACTATCATTTCTTTTCTATTGAAAGATGCACCCTGGTGGGAAGAGACATTAAGGCTCTTTCAAGACTGTACTGGCCCCCCCATCTGTTATTTCCACTGCCTACTGATGGCAGTTGATTCCACTTTGGGGGAAGAGCTAGGTAAGATATAACTTCATCTTTAACTTCATACAGAAATATTTTAGACCTGAATATAAAGCCCCTGGTGGCTCAGATGGTAAAGAATCTGTCTGCAATGCAGGAGACCCAGGTTCTATCCTTGTGTCAGGAAGAGTCCCTGGAGAAGGAAATGGCAACCCACTTTAGTATTTTTTGCCTGGAGAATTCCATGGACAGAGGAGCCTGTTGGGTTACTGTCCATGGGGTTGCAGAGTCAGACATGACTGACTGACTAATACTTTCACTTATTTATAAAGCATAATGGTTAAAGTATGTATTCATGAAATATCAACATTTCTACCAGAATAGAGTTGCAAATTTAGGACTGTTTGCTTTATAGAGTTCGGCTATGAAATAGATATGCTCACAAGTTTACTTGTTTAATAATAGAATGAATGGTTCATTGTGAACCTATATACATGTCACTATGCTAGTCCCTGAGAGATCCAGAAATGACTCATAAATAGTTCTTGACTTCATGGTGTGTATAATCTAGTAACAGAGAACTGTAATGTCACCCCTTAAAATTATAAGTCAAATATTTATATATACTCTGAAATATCTTTCTCCCTCACCTACAGGTCCCTGTGTCTTTCTTCACATAGGCAACCATGAAAATGTGTTTAATATGCATTCCTTCAATTGGTAGTTGTTCTTAAAAAAAACTTTTCACTTAGAAATAATTTTAGACTCACGTAGAAGTTGAAAAAAAATCGTACATAGTTCCCAAGGGAACTTCCCCCAGATTCCCCCAATGATAACATCTTACATAATAGTATTAAAATTATCAATCAAAATAATGACATTGACCCGGGAGCAATACTGTTAACCAAGCTACACACTTTATTTTGAATGTCACCGGTTTTAACAAGCACATTATTTTTGTTTTTTTGGTGTGTAGCTCCATTACATTTTATCACACAGGTAGATTCATTAAACTGTCACCATAATCTAGATAGTGAAGTGAAGTCGCTCAGTCATGTCCGATTCTTTGCGACCCCACGGACTGTAGCCTACCAGGCTCCTCAGTCCATGGAATTTTCCAGCCAAGAGTACTGGAGTGGGTTGCCATTCCCTTCTCCAGGGGATCATCCTAACCCAGGGATCGAACTTGGGTCTCCCGCATTGCAGACAGATGCTTTACCGTCTGAGTCACCAGGGGTCAAGATGAAGTTATGCTAAATAAACTCCTTGTGGTTTCCATTTATAGTTAAACTCAACCCTCACCCTAACCCTGGCCATTATCAGTCTGTTCTCCATCACTGTACTTTTGACATATCGAAAATATTATACAAACAGATTTATACAGTGTTTAATATTTGGAGATTAGGTTTTCTTCACTCGACTTGAGACTCATCTAAGTTGTTGCCTGTGTTAATCATTTCTCTTTATTGCTGAGTACTATTCCATTGTATGGATGGATGTACCATAGTTTGGGCCAGTTTCTGTAGTGTAGCGGTTATCATGTTCATCTCACACAGCTTGTTTATCATTTTACCCTTTGAAGGACATTTGGGTTGTCTCTATGTTTTGATGATTATAAATATAACTGTTGTGAATATTCAAATGCACAATTTTGTGTGAATGTATGCTTCCTTTTTCTAGAATAAATAGCTATAAGTGTGATTGCTGGGTTGCATGGTGAATGTATATGTGACATTCTAAGAAACTGATATTCGTTTTATCTTTGATCTATTAGCATGCATTTGTTTATTAAATGGCATTGTATTAAAAATATTTTACTTTTTTTTTCATCCAGTGCCATGTTTTTAAGATCCAAGTGTGCATGTGCATGTGCTCAGTCACTCAGTTGTGTCCAAATTCTTCGTCACCCCATGGACTGTAGCCCACCAGGCTCCCCTGTCAATGGAATTTTCCAGGCAAGAATACTGGAGTAGGTTGCCATGCCCTTCTCAAGGGGATCTTCCCGACCTAGGAATCGAACTCACATCTCTTGCATCTCCTCCATTGGCAGGCATATTCTTTATCACTGCACCACCTGGGAAGCCCCATTTTAAGATCCATAGGTATTGTCATATGTACATCTAATTCACATATAGTCCCTTAATTCCTGCATAGTATTGCAAGGAACTCTTTATTTCAAAGAATCCTACAATTAGTCATTTTGTAAAGCAAGTAATTCTTTGGAAATGTGTCTATCCCACAAAGAGTTTGTTTAATGGATTTAGGTTTCTACCTTTTAGGTTTTCTAGTATAATGTGTAGCTTTGGTGCTTTTGGATTTGCTTCATGTTTTTACACGTCATCAGGTACTAACAGCAGCTGTCTATGTTCAGAAGATGCCTGGGTACCCACAGCTCAAGGATGTGGAGGTAAAGAGTTCAGGAAGTTTAGGATCTTGGTAGAAAGCTTTAAGGGAGTATACCCTCATTACTGCTGGATTTAGTCACTTTGGATAGAAAAAGCAACCCTTCAAATGTATCACGTTAAGAGGATTTAAATAGCTTTTAATGCACTGTGGACCCTAATATTTATTTTTATAGAACAGTACATCTCTCCCAAGTTTCTACCCTGAGAGAATTCAGTACTAATGAAAATGATAATTGAGTGCTTATCATGTGCCAGATACCCTATGGGCATTTTCTTATTTAATCCTCGTTTTTTGCCTCTGAGGTAAAGGCAATGATTTCCCTCATTTTTCAGGTGAGGAAACTGGATCTTAGTGAGATTGGTAACTGGAGAGAAGTAATACAACTACTAAGTGGCGCGGCTCTACATTAGCATAGTCTGGACATTGCCTAGCTACACAGCCTCATTTATCTTTGTGACAGGTCCTAGGAAAAGAGACATATTATATGCCAATTAAAAAGCCACCAATAATGTCTGCTCTGGGTCAAAGATAATAATGATGGTGATGATGGTAATTATATATGATTTATAACCATACCCAATTCATAAAGCTCTTTTGCATATATTCTTTCACTCCATCCTGAAATGAACTCTGGGTATTAGTTATTTTTCCCATTTTCCAGATTGAGCCTGAGGCTTGGCGGGGTTAAATGAAAACCAGGAAGCGGCAGAGCTCACATTTAAACCAAACTTCTGTACTCTATGGCTAGTATCTGTCATTACATCACGTTGCCTCATGGAATGTCTTTTGATAGTTGAAAGTGGGTCAGACATGTCAATACAAAGCTACAGTCTGAATGATAAAATAAGATGATTTATTTTTATGAGTGGACTGATGAAAGCCTTATCATTTTATAGTCACCTTTTACAGGGAACTTTGGGAACCTTTAATGCATCTCAGAGAAAGAGCTAGGGAGAGTGTAAAAAGTCTAAAAAGCATACTAGGAAACAGAAATTAAATCTTTAGAATCCCTAATCATTAAGTTCAGATATGTTAAGTGCAATCATATTTTCTTTCATTTAGTGTACTATTTCATTGCTTAAATTTGGTCCACGAAGAATACGTGGACTCTATGGGCCCAGTTTTGTGTGGCTTCCCCAGTGACTCACACAGTAGAGAAGTGGCCTGCAATGCAGGAGATGCAGGTTTGATTCCTGGATTGAGAAGATCCCTTGGAGAAGGGAATGGCAATCCACTCCAGTATTCTTGCCTGGAAAATCCCATGGACAGAGGAGCCTGGCTGTCGGCAGTCCAGGGAGTCGCAAAGAGTCAGACACAACTTAGTGACTAAACAACAATAGCAACAGTCATCACATAATACCAGCATTTTGATTGCAAAGCTGTATCCCATTTTCTGAGACTAGAATTATCATGAGAATCTGGCGATTGACATCTTATTTGTTCTGGCTGAAAGGTCAGGCAGACTACTTTCCCTCGTGTAAAATGTCATAAAAGTCGAGGTTATTGTAGAGAACATTTGTTTTTACTATGATATTTTGCTGAGTTCTATGTCAAATATTGTTTTTAATGACTAAAGAATGTTAATAAAGTTTGAGTCAATCACTAAAAAAATATGGTGCTACACTTCTATTGACTAAAGGACACAAATACTATTTGACCGCAAGGTCTCATTCGAGAATGACTTTGGCAAAGTACACCCTAGAAGCAATATAAACTTATAAAGATTGTAATTATCATGTGGTTGAGGGGCTTGCTTTAACTCTAGTTTAACTTCTGTGTCATCTCCAGCAATGAATTAATAATATTGTTAGTTAGAAATTAAAGAGAACACTCCCTTAAACATAGTGCTTGAGCAGTTTGTATACTTTATTTAATTGTTTATTTTTGGCTGCACTGAGTCTTTGTTGCTGAGCAGGCTTTTTCTCTAGTTGAGGCAAGCAGGAGTTACTCTCTAGTAGCAATGGGAAGGCTTCTCATCTCAGTGGCTTCTCTTGTTGCAGAACAGGAGCTCTAGGGCACCTGGACCTCAGTAGTTGCAGTGCATGGGCTCAGTCATTGTATCTCAAGGGCCCTAGAGTGTGGGTGGCTCGTGGGCTTTGGTTGCTCCACTGCATGTGGGATCTTCCTGGACCAGGGGTTGAACCTGTGTCTCCTGAATTGGCAGGTGGATTCTTAGCCACTGGACTACCAGGGAAGTCCCCAGTTTGTGTACTTTAAAGGCACTGATTTTCCCTCATCATCTTGATCTGGTGAGAATATAATGTGGTCTTCTAAGCAAGAAATGGATTTCAAGCATACATTGAAAACATTTAATTTTTATAACTGGGGAGAAATCCAGCACTTTCAATAAAAGGGCCCTGACCCAAAGGCCAAATTGACCAAACTGTGATGTATATCAGGGCTTTTGTTGTTGCCCTGTACCCCTACATTGGTGCCAGCTGACTTCATTCTGTGGTTTCTGCACAAGGCAGTCAAACCCTTTCATCTAGAAATGATCTGATGTGCTTCCTATATACCTTGCATGCATGTGTGCTAAGTCGCTTGGTTGACCCCATGGACTGTAGCCTGCCAGACTCCTCTGTCTATGGGATTTCCCAGACAAGAATTCTGGAGTGGGTAGCAATTTCCTTCTCTGGGGGATCTTCCCGACCCAGGAATCGAACCCACATCTCCTGCATTGGCAGGCGGAGCCACCAGGGAAGCTCAACATAATTAATATACTTGAATTTAAAATCCAAATAAAGCCCTTCTACTTCCGTGAAAAGAAGCCCACCCACTGTGAGTTTTCATAGCACTTGTGCAAAAAAGCAGAGCAATCCTCTTTCCTCTCTCCTTTCCCAAAACAACCGGCCTCCACTGATCAGAGCAGCATGTTGGTTGGGGAACCCTTGGCTGTTTTTTGAGGTTACAGTGAGTGACCTAATTTATACTGAACTCCAGTCTCTTTCCTCATCCTGGATAGTTAGCTAAGGGCTAGGTAAGAACATCCATTCTTGCAAATTACCAGGGCAACTTCTGAGTCCAAAGGTGAAGTGCTGAGGTTATACAAAAGTCAAGTAACTGATTTTGCTTTTATTTTCCTCACTAAAAATAGTCATTGTTTGAGCCAACCAGTTAGCTCTGTTGCTTTGCATCGTTAAGGCACTCTTTTTCAAAGCCTGTTTGTCAGATCAATATAGAATAACTTGGACTGCTTAGCCTGCTATAACCCATGGCAGTGCACTGGCTGCAGGCTTCTGAAGCCCTCTTGTTCTGCAAAGACTGCACAAGATTAGATACAGAAATGAGAGTGGGCAGAGGGAGAAACCAGTTTCACTTCATAGTAAGTGCTGTTAAGGCTCATCTTTATTTTATTCTTCAACCATTGCTGCCTCCTTTGTGATCACACTTCTTTGCTGAGAGATATCAATTATGGGTCATGCAATCAAATAGACATGAATTTCATCTCTACAACTGCCTAACTGGGAACACTCAGGAGACCACTGCATCTTTCCAAGTAACTTTTCATTATCTCTAAGATAAGAATTAATTACTGACTTTCTAAGATTGTAAAGAGTAAGAGATGAAAATAACTTTAGCCTAGTGTGAGTCCTTAATGCGTCACTGTATTATGTATTGTGTGTGTGTGTGTATGTTCAGTCACTCAGTTGTGTCTGACTCTGCAACTCCTCAGACTGTAGCCCACCAGGCTCCTCTGTCCATGGGATTTTCCAGGCAAGAATACTGGAGCAGACTGCCATTTCCTTCTCCAGGGAATCTTCTCAGCCCAGGGATTGAACCCTCATCTTGAGCGTCTCCTGCATTGCAGGCAGATTCTTTACTGCTGAGCCACCTGGAAAGCCCATTGCATTATATCATGAGTATTTCACAGCACTTTCCACAAATCCCTTGAGGTTCACAGATAAGTGTGCTATGTAGTTTTCTCCAGTAGACTGCAAGCTCCTTAAGAGAAGGGATCATGACTTACTCATCTCTGTAGGCCACCATTGACTATTACAGCTTCTTGTCCACGAATTAATGTAAATTGGAAAATGATTATTTTCATATTTTTATTCTTACAATAGAACAGTCCTTAGGAGCATCACAAATGACTTCAGTGTACTAACCTGCAAGCACCAAAAGAGTGATGTATTTGATATGGGAAAAGAATTTCAGTCAGTTCAGTCGCTCAGTTGTGTCTGACTCTTTGCGACCCCATGAATCGCAGCACACCAGGCCTCCCTGTCCATCACCAACTCCAGGAGTTTACCCAAACTCATGTCCATCGAGTCGGTGATGCCATCCAGCCATCTCATCCTCTGTCATCCCCTTCTTCTCCTGCCCCCAATCCTTCCCAGCATCAGGGTCTTTTCAAATGAGTCAACTCTTTGCATGAGGTGGCCAAAGTATTGGAGTTTCAGCTTTAACATCAGTCCTTCCAATGAACACCAAGGGCTGATCTCCTTTAGGACGGACTGGTTGGATCTCCTTGCAGTCCAAGGGACTCTCAGGAGTCTTCTCCAACACCACAGTTCAAAAGCATCAATTCTTTGGGCTCAGCTTTCTTCACCGTCCAACTCTCACATCCATACATGACTACTGGAAAAATCATAGCCTTGGCTAGACGGACCTTTGTTGGCAAAGTAATGTCTCTGCTTTTTAATATGCTGTCTAGATTGGTCACAACTTTCCTTCCAAGGAGTAAGCGTCTTTTAATTTCATGGCTGCAATCACCATCAGCAGTGATTTGGGAGCCCAAAAAAATAAAGTCTGATACTGTTTCCACTGTTTCCCCATTTATTTCCCATGAAGTGATGGAACCAGATGCCATGATCTTAGTTTTCTGAATGTTGAGCTTTTAAGCCAACTTTTTCACTCTTCTCTCTCACTTTCATCATGAGGCTTTTTAGTCCTTCACTTTCTGCCATAAGGGTGGTGTCACCTGCATATCTGAGGTTATTGATATTTCTTCCAGCAATCTTGATTCCAGCTTGTGCTTCTTTCAGCCCAGCGTTTCTCATGATGTACTCCGCATATAAGTTAAATATGCAAGGTGACAATATACAGCCTTGACATACTCCTTTTCCTATTTGGAACCAGTCTGTTGTTCCATGTCCAGTTCTAACTGTTGCTTCCTGACCTGCATACAGGTTTCTCAAAAAGCAGGTCAGGTGGTCTGGTATTCCCATCTCTTTCAGAATTTTCCACAGTTTATTGTGATCCACACAGTCAAAGGCTTTGGCGTAGTCAATAAAACATAAGTAGATGTTTTTTTGGAACTCTCTTGCTTTTTCGATGATCCAGCAGATGTTGGCAATTTGATTTCTGGTTCCTCTGCCTTTTCTAAAACCAGCTGGAAGTTAATGGTTCATGTATTGCTGAAGCCTGGCTTGGAAAATTTTGAGCATTACTTTACTAGTGTGTAAGATGAGTGCAATCGTGCGGTAGTTTGAGCATTCTTTGGCATTGCCTTTCTTTGGGATTGGAATGAAAACTGACCTTTTCCAGTCCTGTGGCCACTGCTGAGTTTTCCAAATTTGCTGGCATATTGAGTGCACTTTCACAGCATCATCTTTCAGGATTAGAAATAGCTCAACTGGAATTCCATCATCTCCACTAGCTTTGTCCGTAGTGATGCTTTCTAAGGCCCACTGACTTCACTTTCCAGGATGTCTGGCTCTAGGTGAGTGATCACACCATCATGATTATCTGGGTCATGAAGATCATTTTTGTACAGTTCTTCTGTGTATTCTTGCCATCTCTTCTTAATATCTTCTGCTTCTGTCAGGTCCATACCATTTCTGTCCTTTATCAAGCCCATCTTTGCATGAAATGTTCGCTTGCCCATTCTGTTATTTTCCTCTATTTCTTTGCACTGATTGCTGAGGAAGGCTTTCTTATCTCTCCTTGCTATTCTTTGGAACTCTGCATTCAAATGGGAATATCTTTCCTTTTCTCCTTTGCTTTTCACTTCTCTTCTTTTCACAGCTATTTGTAAGGCCTCCTCAGACAGCCATTTTGCTTTTTTGCATTTCTTTTCCATGGGGATGGTCTTGATCCCTGTCTGCTGTACAATGTCATGAACTTCCATCCATAGTTCATCAGGCACTCTATCAGATCTAGCCCCTTAAATCAATTTCTCACTTCCACTGTATGATCATAAGGGATTTGATTTAGGTCATGCCTGAATGGTCTAGTGGTTTTCCCTACTTTCTTCAATTTAAGTCTGAATTTGGCAATAAGGAGTTCATGATCTGAGCCACAGTCAGCTCCTGGTCTTGTTTTTGCTGACTGTATAGAGCTTCTCCATCTTTGGCTGCAAAGAATATAATCAATCTGATTTTGGTGTTGACCATCTGGTGATGTCCATGTGTAGAGTCTTCTCTTGTGTTGTTGGAAGAGGGTGTTTGCTATGACCAGTGTCTTCCCTTGGCAAAACTCTATTAGCCTTTGCCCTACTTCATTCTGTACTCCAAGGTCAAATTTGCCTGTTACTCCAGGTGTTTCTTGACTTCCTACTTTTGCATTCCAGTCCCCTATAATGAAAAGGACATCTTTTTGGGGTGTTAGTTCTAAAAGACCTTGTGGGTCTTCATAGAACCGTTCAACTTTAGCTGCTTCAGCATTACTGGTTGGGGCATAGGCTTGGATTACCGTGATATAGGTGCTTATATTTCATAACATGTTAATAGTTAGGTAATAATGCTTTTGCTTTTTTGTGGTAAAACTACTTAAAATTCACCAAAGAATCATAGATCAAAAAAGGTTCTTCTGAGTATCAGGTAAAAATGTATTAGTCTAGGTTTTACTTTTCTTTTGAAATTTTCTTAGGGAAAAAACCCCAAATTTTTCTCAGAAAAAATAGGTAATGTAAAAATGCCTTTGATCTGACTTGATTACAAAGTTTTCTCAGTGTTTTTCTCTTTTTTCTCTCACTCAGAAACATAGAATGTCACAATGGCCTTAACAGTTTCCCATGGAAAAAAATTAGATGCAGAGAGAGCAAGCTGCCACAAAGACAAAAATGAACAAAAGTCAGATAATTTACAGTTTCTTAGGAGACATTGCTCTTCTGTTTTGACAATATGTACTGTGCTGGAACATTCTTATCATACAATTTCAATCTTGAAACCAAATTTTATTATCCTTAGCTGTTCCTTCTTATTGTGGAGCTATTTTGTCCTGTTTGTTAATTTGTCACAACTGATAATAGAGAGGGCATCCCAGGTGGTGATACTGGTAAAGAACCCACCTGGCAATGCAGCAGATGTAAGAGAAGCAGGTTCAATCCCTATGTCAAAACCTAGGTTCAATCCCTGGAGGAGGAAATGGTCACCGACTCCAGTATTCTTGCCTGGGAAAGTCCATGGATAGAGGAGCCTGGAGGGCTACAGTCCATGGGATTATAAAGAGTTGGACACAACTGAAGTGATATAGCACGAATGATGATCAGTTCAGTTCAGTCACTCAGTCATGTCCGACTCTGTGACCCCATGAATCGCAGCACGCCAGGCCTCCCTGTCCATCATCAACTCCCGGAGTTTACCCAAACCCATGTCCATTGAGTCGGTGATGCCATCCAACTATCTCATCCTCTGTTGTCCCCTTCTCCTCCTTCCCCCAATCCTTCCCAGCATTAGGGTCTTTTCCAATGATGATAGAGAAGCTTGTAACAACTCTTCCTGAAAAGGGGTAAGCACTGTCTTGTATGGGGCACCAGTGTTGAGCTTAGGTGTCTGGTGGGAGAAGACATGTTCACTCCCAGGAAAATATCCTGTGAGTGTGTCTTGTCTCTCCGACCATTTCAAGTCGGTGACCATCTTGTGCTCATCTTTGTGTCTCAAGAGCACAGGACCACAATTGATACTTCATAGGTTCTCAATAAATATTTCCATATGACAAGCATAAGCCCACATTTCTGAGATAGCTCATTTCACAGAAAGTCAGAATTGCCTGTGGTCTACAGCCTGGTTTGGGGCCAGGCCATGGAGAGAGATCCTTCGGTTTCTGTTTGAGGTTGGACAAACAGGTTGAGGCACTTTAGTCAACACTGGTTTATGCCATCAGTGCTGAAGCACTGAAGCAACCTAGCACTACATTCTCAGGACATGGCTTCCTACCTTTTTTTTCTGGGCTCTAACTCTATCTGAATTGTAGCCATCACCCTTGGGCTCAGGTCCTGCTCTGGAGATCAATCCCCCTGGGTTGAGCTTCCTCCCACAGACCTCTTTGCAGCCAATCAACTCTGTACTGTGCTCAGTTGCTTCAGTCATGTCTGACTCTTTGTGACCCCATGGACTGTAGCCCACCAGGTTCCTCTGTCCATGGGGATTCTCCAGGCAAGAATACTGGAATGGGTAGCCTTTCCCTTCTCCAGGGGATCTTTCCAACCCAGGAATCGAATCCAGGTCTCCTGCATTGCAAGCAGATTCTTTATCATCTGAGCCACCAGGGAAGCCCCAATCAACTCTGTACTGCTAATGTTTTCCTGACATTATGCTTTTCCCGACCACCTGCTGCCCAGGTTGTCCACTGTGGTCTGTGTTACCCACAGCAGTGCAGAGATCTCTAGACACTGAGCCTCCCAGCACTGCCTGGGCCCAGCATGGACCACACCATGGTCTGTCATGATCACCGGCAGCTGAAAGCCCAGGACAGACTCTCAATGAACTCTGAGCTGAAAACTCCACAGCACCAGCTCCTGTCCATAAAGATATCAGAGTCAATATTAATAGTCAACATGGAAATGCTACATAATGTAAATTCTGCTTTCTTGGATATGGTATGAATTATGTTTTCTAAAAAAAATGAAATAATAAGGGGATATTTCATTTTACCAAAGGCTTGCTCAAAAAACTTAAAACCCAAGACCCAAAGACACACAATAAATCCAAGGTTGAAAAAATTATGACTACCTGTGGGGAGAGGGTTGGGTTTTTGAAATTTATTTATTCATGATCAGTCTTTCAGAGACATTTTAGATGTGAAACAGACTAATTACAAGCTACCTTAGATGTAGAGAGAAGGCAATGGCACCCCACTCCAGTACTCTTGCCTGGAGGATCCCATGGATGGAGGAGCCTGGTAGGCTACAGTCCATGGGGTCACGAAGAGTCGGACATGACTGAGCGACTTCACTTTCACTTTTCCCTTTCATGCACTGGAGAAAGAAATGGCAACCCACTCCAGTATTCTTGCCTGGAGAATCCTAGGGACGGTGGAGCCTGGTGAGCTGCCGTCTATGGGGTCGCACAGAGTCGGACACGACTGAAGCGACTTAGCATAGCATAGCATAGCATAGCATAGCATAGCATACCTTAGATGTAAGTAATTATTTTGGCCACTCATCTCCTATGATAGCACGCCAAGCTTGTTGTTGTTTAGTTGCTCAGTTGCGTCTGACTCTTTATGACTCACCAGGCTCCTCTGTCCATGAGATTTCCCAGACAAGAATACTGGAGTGGGTTGCCATTTCCTTCTCCAGGGAATCTTCCCTATCCAAGGATCAAACCCAAATTTCCTGCATTGGCAGGCAGATTCTTTACCACTGAGCTACCAGGAAAGTCCTAGCATGCTAAGTAATTCAGATAAATATTTGAAATGAGTGTCTATTAAATCCCTCAGAAGTGAATAAGCTAAAGATGATCTCAATTTTGAATTTCTCCTGTTTGCAAATTTCCAGAACAGATGTCTCCATGTATTGTGACATAAATGAGATTTTTGTTATTTTAGAGGGTAGTGGAGGAGGTAGGGTGGTGGGGATGCTGTGGATGGGGGGAGGGGAATAGTGGGAGAAAAAAATAAAAATTGTTAAAACGCAATAAATTGAGTTGTGTTTATTCTCAAGTATTGCACCTTTCTGTCCTCAATAACATAGGAACAGTAGCTCTTTTAAGCTATACAAACCTGGCACAACAAGGCCACAGATATTTTTCTAAGGACGACCTTAGAAGTTCCTAGGGGCAACCTCCTTACTCTGTCCATTAGGAAACAAGACCAGTGCGATAAGTGAGACAAGAGGCACCAGAAACAGAGTTTGGGTCTCTGCCTGCAGCTTCCCTGCCCACCGGGTCATTTAGGTATCTTCACACTCGGGACATGACTGAGTGACTAACACACACACATACACACACACTTGTGTGTTGGGATCCCTCTCTCTCTGCGGAATCACATCAAGGTTTGTTGGCTAAACACTGCACTTCTGGTAAATCACGTTTACTGTCTAGTCTCTATGTGGGTCAGGCTCTGTGAGTGAAATTTCAGGAACAATTTGTCTTACGGGAGAATGGCCCAGAAAAGAGAGGACACAGAAAGGTAAAATGATATGACCGAGAATAGAAGGCAAGAGATGCTTACAGTTGAAAACTTTACAATGTAATAAGCTAGTGTTCTATTTTATTTTAATTGGAGTATAATTGCTTCATAATGTTGTGTTAGCTTCTGCTGTACAATGATGTGAATCAGCTGTATGTAAGCTAGAGCTTTGCATGCATATGTACTCAGTCACTTCAGTCATGCCCGACTCTTTGTGACCCCATGGACTATAGCCTGCCAGGCTCCTCTGTCTTTGGGATTCCCCAGGCAAGAATGCTGGAGTGGGTTGCCATGCCCTCCTCCAGGGGATCTTCCAGACCCAGAGATCGAACTTGCGTCTTCTGCATTGCAGGCAGAATCTTTACTGCAGAGCCACCGAGGAAGCCTCAAGCTGGTGCTTTAAACAAACTCAGTTTTGAAGAATGCTGATGAGTTAAGCACAGAGCACCATCCACCACTGACTCAGATCTTCCTAAAACAATCATTTCATCTGAGATGCTGGCTATGGATTTAATTGACCAGGTACCTCTCGTGCGTCAGGAAGAGAAAGATAAGTCCTTAACAATTACAAGCAAATTTAATCAATCTCTGGCTATTTTTAACAAAGGTTATAGAGTCATCTCCAGTTCTCCCCTCCCCTCTCTGGCAGCCTTATTTTTAAGCCATAGAAAGTAAATGTTTATTAAAAGCTTCTCAGCCAGCAATTCCTTTCAATTAGCAGTCCCCTTAAGATCTGATATCCTTCTGTTATTCCCAGAAGAACCATTTTAGCTGCAATCTGCACTTAATATTGAATTTGCACCAGAGAAATTCATTAGCTACAAAGAGCATAAGAATTCTTTCTGCTTCCATCCTTTTAATTCAGTCCAAACCACTGTGCCTCTGAGTCACCTCGAACATGCTAGAGGCTTGAGGTGAGGCATGGGTGGTGGGGAGCAGGACCAAAGGAAAGAACAGAGGAGGAGGACCTGGGCATGGAGACAGGTAAGTGCAGGTGAGGGCAGATGCATGGCTGGGGCCAGGTGGCACAGGACCAGGGCAGGGGACGGAGAAAAGGGGGTTGGGGGGAATTCAAGCTGGTTAGCTTGCAGCAGGGCAGCTGAGCCTTGTAAACCATCTTTCCAAGCCAAAGGCAATGTGATTTTCTTTCAACACCATCTAAACGATAAAACTCCTTAGCAATGTTTCTGTTTTAAATAGATTTGTGCTATAATCAACTTTGAACAAGGAGTTGATCTAGGCAAGTCATGACTTTAAACCTAAATCTGTGTCATGTTGTAGACACATGTCAGAAACTGTGGGCCAAGGGCTGTGGGATGGACCTGAAGCAGCCAGAGCTTGCGTGTGACTGTCGCCTTCTTCATAACCTGGGATTCCATGCTGTTGGTCACAAAAGTCAAGACAGGAAAGGTTCAATGTTTGGGTGAGGAACTTCTTTCCGTATGTTCTCAAAACGAAGAGAAAATACATGAGAATGTACTTTAGACATTGCAAAAGTTTAGTCAGCGGTAGCATTGCTCTTTTGGAAGGAGTATGCATGAAATGGTTACTCTGAAATTGGGCAGATCCTTGTGGTTTAAAGCTCAACGTTCAGAAAACTAAGATCATGGCATCTGGTCTCATCACTTCATGGGTAATAGATGGGGAAACAGTGGAAACAGTGTCAGACTTTACTTTTGGGGGCTCCAAAATCACTGCTGATGGTGATTGCAGCCATGAAATTAAAAGACGCTTACTCCTTGGAAGGAAGGTTATGACCAAACTAGATAGCATATTTAAAAGCAGAGACATTACTTTGCCAGCAAATGTCTGTCTAGTCAAGGTTATGGTTTTTCCAGTGGTCATGTATGGATGTGAGATTTGGACGGTGAAGAAAGTTGAGCGCCGAGGAATTGATGCTTTTGAACTGTGGTGTTGGAGAAGACTCTTGAGAGTCCCTTGGACTGCAAGGAGATCCAACCAGTCCATCCTAAAGGAGATCAGTCCTAGGTGTTCATTGGAAAGACTGATGTTAAAGCTGAAACTCCAATACTTTGGCCACCTCATGCAAAGAGTTGACTCATTGGAAAAGACCCTAATGCTGGGAAGGATTGGGGTCAGGAGGAGAAGAGGACAACAGAGGATGAGATGGTTGGATGGCATCACCGACTTGATGGACATGGGTTTGGGTAAACTCCCAGAGTTGGTGATGGACAGGGAGGCCTGGCGTGCTGCGATTCATGGGGTCACAAACAGTCAGACACAACTGAGCGACTCAACTGAACTGAACTGAA
Source organism: Giraffa tippelskirchi (assembly GCF_054371585.1). Classification (NCBI taxonomy): domain Eukaryota; kingdom Metazoa; phylum Chordata; class Mammalia; order Artiodactyla; family Giraffidae; genus Giraffa; species Giraffa tippelskirchi. The sequence goes on from NC_137280.1 coordinate 54,893,331, forward strand.
CTTGTGATTTAAAGCCTCCGTCAATTCAAATAATCAGTTTGAACAACTTCTTTACTTTTGAGCTGTTCGTTTTAGTTTCATGCAGCCACGAGCCAAGGTTTAACATTCCAGGATGGCAGGGACTTCATGAGGCTCATTAACGAGTTTCTTGCTTTTAATTCAAATCGCAGTAAACCATGAGGGTCCACCCACTTTTTAGGATTTTTCTGAGATGCTATAGTGTACCTTGGCTGAGGTTTTTGGTGCTAGTTGTAAAGAACCTGTCTGCCAGTGCAGGAGACATAAGAGATGTAGATTCTATCCTTGGGTTAGGAAGATCCCCTGGAGAAGGGAATGGCAAACCAATCCAATATTCTTGCCTGGAGAATCCCATGGACAGAGGAGACTGGTAGGCTACAGTCCCTAGGGTCACAAAGTTGGACATGACGGAAGTGACCTGGCAAGCATGCATGCTGAGATTTTTACTCAGAGGGGAGCATTGAAATATGGAAAACACGCAAACAGCTCCAGTGTTTCTTTACATTACTAAAATCATGGGTAGCCACTTTCTTCCCAGAATATTAGTTAAACACATTATGGGGATTTTCTGGACTGAAGAGGCATAATGAGGTGGTTTTGTAGAATCAACAGTTCTTTCTGCTTGAATGGGTTCTATGACCTTCGGGGAATGACTCAGCCCAAGGCTGTGGTCACCAAAGCAGACTACCCAGAGGTGTCCCTCAGGGAGCAGGTAAGTTGTCCTTGGAAAAAGTCTGTTTATTTGGAAACATTGCTCAGAAAATGTTCCTTGCCTTCACTGACCAAAGTTGGACAGGATTTTTCAAAAATCCCATTGGTGCCATTGAACCATAAACTCCCAGCGTTTAGCACCTGGCTTGCTCATCTCTGTGTCCTTGGAGCCCAGCACAGAGTTGGGTACACGACAGCTGGTCCATAGATGAGTACTAAGCTAATTGCTAATAAAATTAATACCTGTCACTTAAAATAGGTCTCCCCATCCCATTCCATTCAGGTATCAAGTGGACACATTGCTCTAACATGGAATTGCTTTTTCAGTAGAACACTCAGGAAATGAAATTTTTGTCTCAAAGTTTGTTGGTAATGAAAACAGGGCTGTAAAATCACCTTGTTCAGGAATGGCATTTGCTGGCCTCTCTGCCTTCCCTCTCTTCTCCCATCCCTGCAGTCAACCTAACTTGTCCATGTGGATCTGCACTGCAGAAGAACCCACCTTCCCTCCTTGACCTGTTAATAGTTAGCTTATCCTCCCGTTTTTATGGAAGCAAAACTGTGGTTCAGAATATGAGATATCTCTCCCAATGGTTGGGTAAGGGGAGAGAGGATTAGCTCCCTGACTTCAGAGGGCTGTTAATCACTGTCTCTCTCTCTCTCTTTCTCCATCTGTCAAATTTTTTTTCTTGTTGCTGTTTTTGTGGAAAAGAGTAGGAACATAAGAAAAGGCAAACTTTGCAAAAGTATACGTTTTCTTGTTTATTTTCTTCTATTATCATGAGCAATATGAGAGCAAATTAACTTAAAGATTCTGAAAAAAAGTGGAAGCTTGACCTTATTTTATTTTTAACTGTGCCTTAATATCACTTCATAAATACCATTGTGGCTGCATACTTGTTGTCATATAAAAATATCTTTCTTTGACATATTGACATGGAGATGTTTGACTATATATGATTTTTTTTACCATGCTCATAGTATCTAAATAATAATAATATTTAGTACTAATAACAATAATTTAAAGGCAAAATGTTGTTGTTTAGTCACTAAGGCATGTCTAGCTCTTTTGCAACCCCATGGACTATAGCTTTCCAGGCTCCTCCATCCATGGGATCTTCCAGGCAAGGATACTGGAGTGGGTTGCCATTTCCTTCTCCAGGGGATCTTCCCAACCCAGGGGTCGAGACAGAGTCTCCTGCTTGGCAGGTGGATATATATTTAATGCTAAAAATATATTTACATATTTATATTTTATTTTTATATATTTATTTATATTTATATTTTATGGTCAAAAATTCTACTCCTTAAAGAAAATCACTTCCACTTCAAGATCTTGTCAGAAATACTAAGCAATCCTCCTGGAATCTTTTTGTAATAAACATAGGAAAAGAAACTATGGCCATCAGCAAGGTAGTTTCCCAAGGAGGTGAATGTCAGAACAAATGGTGTTCACCTGCTGTTCTCCAAGGTCAGTGCCCTGGAGATGTGGGCATGGGGCAGGAAGGGCATCCCAGGATATCCTTAGCCCAAGAAGACCTATTACAACTATTAGGTTTCCTGGGGTCAGAACCTGCTTGCCTGGAGCTGGGATGTCATTGAATTAACCCCACAATAAAGGGAATAACATCCCTGACCTAAATTCAGGGTGTCTGGTTGCCAGCTTTTGGCACAAATTTGGCTTTGAAGTCGACTCAACATTTTAAAATCTTAATTGCTATTATAATTGGGTTTGCCGAGTTCACCAGTCGGCCAAGGTCTTAAAAAGATTTTAACCATAGGATGGAATTTCCATCTGCTGTTGGCTGAATCCTCAAACCACTGCCACTCTGCTGCTGCTCCTCCTCCTTCACTGACTGAGGGACTGAGTCCATTTGGAGTTCATTTAGAAAGCAACGGGGCTTCCCTGGTGGCTCAGATGGTAAAGAATCTGCCCACAATGTGATAGACCCTGCTTCAATCCCTGGGTCGGGAAGATCCCCCAGAGAAAGAAATGGCAAACCACTCCAGTATTTTTGCCTGGGAATCTCATGGACAGAGGAGGCTGGTAGGCTATAGTCCATAGGGTCACAAAAAGTCAGACATGACTGAGTGATTAACATAAAACATAAGTTAATGTCATTATTGGTGGCTGCTACTGGAAGGATAGAAAGCTATAGACATTCAGGGTTTACATAACTAGGACAGAATTGCTCATAACTCAGGAGAAAAACTGAGCAAAACTCCTAACCTCTATGCTAATTAGTCATTCTGTACTGATCAGTTTTCTAGAGGAATGCCATCGTCAATCAGGAGCCCCAACGCTCAGCAGATCTAAATGGCGATCCTTCCCTACTCAAAGTGTGGAAGGCAGCAGGTGGCCCCGGCAGCCCTGAGTTACTCTTTTCTTCCTTCCTTCCTTTAAAAAAATCTTTTTATTGGAGTACAGTAGGTTTACAGTGTTGTTCAGGTGTACAGCAAAGTGAACAGTTATGTGTATATATATATATATATATATATATACACTATTTTATATTATTTATGTATGCACTCTTTTATATTCTTTTCCCATATAGGCTATTATAAAGTACTGAGTAGAGTTCCCTGTGCTATACAGTAGGTTCTTGTTTGTTATCTATTTCATATCCGCTGCTGCTGATGCGAAGTCAATTCAGCTGGGGCCAACTCTTTGTGACCCCATGGACTGTAACCCCCTAGGCTCCTATGTCCATGGGGATTCTCCAAGCAAGAATACTGGAGTGGGTTGCCATGCCCTCCTCCAGGGGATCTTCCTGACCCAGGGACTGAACCTTCATCTCTTCTGTTGGTGGGTTCTTTACCACTAGCCCCACCTGGGAAGCCCATATATACACTATTATGCATAAGATGACTAATGAGAACCTGATGTACAGCCCAGGGAACTCTCCTTAATGCTCCGTGGTAACCTAAATGGTAAAGGAATTCAAGGGTTCCTTTCTAAATGGGAAAGGAATTCAGAGGGTATAGCAGATTCACTTCTCTATACAGCAGAAACTAACACAACATTGCAAAGCAACTGTACTCCAAAAAAATTTGTTTAGCAAACTAGCACTCCTTTCATTTCAACCATTCCTCTAATAGCGTCCTCAGAATGGGTCAGATACTAAGCTTGTGCAAATCTGTTATAGTTCTTTGCCAATTACTGTTTATCCTACCCTGAAATATTCCTCCTACTCACGATAGGAATGTTGTAAAAAGCACACAAAGTATATAGCAATTTTATTTCAAAGAGTGAATTAGAGAATCTATCAAAGCACTAACAGACTGGGAAATGCATAATAATAACACTTTTTACTTCCATGGATTCCTTCCACCAGGGGAATTATGTATGCTTTCTATAAAGCACAAGATTAAAACAGCAATTAAAATGCTATAAGCCCAGAGAAAGGAAGAAGAAAAATGTAACCAAACAACTGTGTCATGTGAAGTTCTTTAAGAAAAACTAATCAAATGCTCTGTCTTGTTTGAGGAATCTAAATGCAAACCTATCCTAAGCAGTGAGACTGAAAGATTCCTGTCTGACAACCACACAATCTGAGACTTGGTTCTTTCTCCTGGTCTTGATTCAGCCTCTAAGATCAGAGGGTCTTACACTGTATCTGGCCTTTGGAGTCTAGGGACTAGAGCTTTATCAGAAAGATCTGCATTAATTCCAGAAGAATACAAAAATCACCTTCATTATAAAAAAAGATACTCATGGATTTCATAAGAAGAGAATACTTCTAAGCTAGATTCTAATGGGCATGAATGACATCGATGACAGACTATTTGTTCTACCAATATTTCAACAGAAGAAATAAATGTTGGTATCACTGTTAAATGGCAGTGATCAAAGCTCAAGCGACTACAGTTTTGTATTTAAAGACTTCCAACTGTTCAAACTCCACCAAAAGTGCTAAACTGTGACCCTAAGACAGAGATCTCAGTGGTGGCAGAGACAATCATAATTTGGGGGTTTCTATCAGCTTGTTCAATGTGCAAAGCAATTGTAATCTGTTGTAACCAATTATGTAAATAAATGAAACAAATATCAAATTTACTGCTTAAAAAGTCTCATGCAATGAACTTAGAAAAAGACAAAGATTTTTATTGTAGGTTGACTAGGTATAAATTATTGCTATTGCCTTTAACTAATTTGAGGAAATAGTTCAGTAATCTTTATCAATAGAAATATCCAAAGGCAATCTCCTGTTTTCAGACAGAAATCTCTGATTTTTCTTTAAAAAAAACTTTGTCCAGAGGTCACCAGCAAGCATTTTACTGTATACCCACCTAAAAAGCCACAGAACGGGTTTAGAAGAGGCTACATTTGCGGCTGAAAATCACAAGAGGCTCAAGGCTAAAAGCTTTTTGGAATAATTATCCTCATTTGACCATGAAATTAAATTGTGCTAGAACAGGCTGTCTCAGAGCAAATCTAAACGAAAATCTACAAATTTAATTCAGTAGATGGTAGACTACTCTGGACCACAAAATGAGGAAAATCCATAACATTATTAACATAATCAACCATAGAAGCTCTTCTTGTGTGGACTTTTTTCTTTTTTCCTAAGCTAAGTCACAGATACATTTTCAGTTGTTTTAGACTCTCTATAAATTTTCTTTTACCTTCCAGCATACGAACAATATAAAGAGAAATTTAAACCTACCCAGTTTCAATTCCTTCAAAATGATGGTGTGTCCTCAGTGAGTCCCTTCTCTGTAGTTCATGGATGTTAAGGGGAAAATAGGATCCAGGCTATAGGTTATTGTCTCTTTGTAAATGAAGAAATTTGCATCCTCTTCTCAGCTGATACCGGCCTCTGCTTGACTTGTGTGTGACCCCGAGACCCTTCAAGTCAACCCTCATCATTCCCTTCCTGAGCCAGCTCCTCCTCGCCTTCCAGCCCATCTCCAGCCACTCCTTCTCTTTCGATCTGGTTAGACTGGGCTTCTTTTAATTCCCTGAATGTCACATTTTCTAGGACTTCACTGATGGCTCAGTGGTAAAGCATCTGCCTACAATGCAGGCAACCCAAGTTCAATCCCTGGGTCGGGAAGACTACCTGGAGGAGGGCATAGCAACCCACTCCAGTATTCTTGCCTAGAGAATCCCACAGACAGAGGAGCCTGGTGTGCTACAGTCCGTGGGGTTGCAAAGAGTCAGATAGGACTGAAGCGACTGAGCAGGCATGCACACACATCCTCTAATTGGTTGAGCCACACTCACCCTTCAGCACCTCCTGATTTTCCTTGCCTAATTCCTTCTCTCTCTTCATTTGCTCCTAAGAGTGCTCCTGGCCCCTCCCTACCAGCTAGGTGAATTAAAGTCATCGGTCTGTATTCTTTGGGACCATGTGTGTATCTGCCTGTGTCTAGCTACTTGTCACTTTCCCCTACTACCTTACTTTTTTCAAGGTATTTTTTCTTTTTAATGTGGACCACTTTTAAAGTCTTTATTGAATTTGTTATAATACTGCTTCTGTTTTATGTTCTGGTTTTTTGGCCTTGAGGCATGTGTGAGATCTTAGCTCCCCATGCATGCATGCTGTGTCGCTCAGTCATGTTTGAGTCTTTGTGACTCCATGGACTGTAGCCCACCAGGCTTCTCTGTCCATTAGATTTCCCAGGCAAGAATACTGGAGTGGGTAGCCATTTCCTTCTCCAGGGGATCGTCCAAACCCAAGAATAGAACCCCAGTATCTTGCATCTCCTGCATTGGCAGGTGGATTCTTGTCACTATACCACCTGGGAAGTCCTTAGCTCCCCGACCAGAGATCAAGACCACAAATCCTGCATTGAAAGGTGAAGTCTTAACCACTGGTCTCCAGGGAAGTCTCTCCCCCATTACCTTATAAGTGTCATCAACAGAGAGTAAAGTTCCACCTTGCAGATGCTGCTGATACTCTGTCCTGTCCCCTTTGGATCCCATTTCAATTTCAGGCACAGAGCTCACCATGCGCTTTCACTCCTCTACAAGCCAACGCTTGCCTCCTTTTGCCAACGGGCTTCCCTCAGGCAGGCAGAATTTGCTTTGCTGGCTCCTGTACGGAAGAGGTGGTGCCTGGGAATTTACATAAATGTGAACTACCATCTGACCTGTCTCTTGAGAATCCTGTATGCAGGTCAGGAAGCAACAGTTAGAACTGGACATGGAACAACAGACTGGTTCCAAATAGGAAAAGGAGTACGTCAAGGCTATATATTGTCACCCTGCTTATTTAACTTATATGCAGAGTACATCATGAGAAACGCTGGACTGGAAGAAACACAAGCTGGAATCCAGATTGCCGGGAGAAATACCAATAACCTCAGATATGCAGATGACATCACCCTTCTGGCAGAAAGTGAAGAAGAACTGAAGAGCCTCTTGATGAAAGTGAAAGAGGAGAGTGAAAAAGTTGGCTTAAAGCTCAACATTCAGAAAACTAAGATCATGGCATCTGGTCCCATCACTCCATGGGAAATAGATGGGAAACAGTGGAAACAGTGTCAGACTTTATTTTATTGCGCTCCAAAATCACTGCTGATGGTGATTGCAGCCATGAAATTAAAAGACGCTTACTCCTTGGAAGGAAGGTTATGACCAACCTAGATAGCATACTTAAAAGCAGAGACATTACTTTGCCAACAAAGGTCCGTCTAGTCAAGGCTATGGTTTTTCCAGTGGTTATGTATGGATGTGAGAGTTGGACGGTGAAGAAAGCTGAGCCCAAAGAATTGATGCTTTTGAGCTGTGGTGTTGGAGAAGACTCTTGAGAGTCCCTTGGACTGCAAGGAGATCCAACCAGTCCATCCTAAAGGAGATCAATCCTGGGTGTTCATTGGAAGGACTGATGGTGAAGTTGAAACTCCAATACTTTGGCCACCTCATGCGAAGAGTTGACTCATTGGAAAAGACCTTAGTGCTGGGAAGGATTGGGGGCAGGAGGAGAAGGGGACGACAGAGGATGAGATGGTTGGATGGCATCACTGACTCGATGGACATGGGTTTGGGTAAACTCCAGGAGTTGGTGATGGACAGGGAGGTCTGGCGTGCTGTGATTCATAGGGTTGCAAAGAGTCGGACACGACTGAGTGACTCAACTGAACTGAACTGAACTACCACGAACAATGACCACTTGGTACAGGGTACAAATATCCAAGCTCCCTGGCCTCTGGTGGGGATGATGCCGGAGTAATACACACCACCTCTAGCACTCTCTGAAGGACTGACCCTAAGCCACATTCTGTGGGTCTTGGCTTGAGTTTTCCCTCTTCTTTGCACCACTTCTCCATTTGCTCTAGTTCTCCTGGATACTTCAGAATAAATTCTTTCTCATGAATCCCTGCTCAGGATTCATGAGATCTTCTGGGGACTTTAGCCTAAGAGCCTAAGGGACTTCTCTTAAATGCTTGTTGAGTGAATTAAGGCATCTTGATAACTGGTACAGAAAATTACTCCAAATCACAAAGCTTTAAATCTCTTACCTTATAGATGGAGGATCACGTGATGTGTCAAAATTTATTCAGTGAGCCAGTGACAGAGCACATCTACAATCCCAGTGTTCCTGCCACTAAATTATTCTTACTCTATTCTGTTATTTTGAAAAGTTCCTTTGAAAAGAACAATCAGAACTTTTATTTCTTTCCATTTTAACCATAATAGCAAGAGCACTTATAAGAGCTGAAATTTAGAGTTCTTACCTTGTGTAAGGCACTATGCTAGATGCTTTATATACATTGTTTCATTTGAAACTGGCAATAACCTATGAAATAGGAGGTATCATTTTCCCCATTTTACAGATGACAAAACTGAGATTTGAAAAGGATAATAACCTTGCCATAGGTCACACATCTAGTGTATGATAGATCTGGGATTTGAAACTTCAAAATCTGACTCCAGAGCCCATTCTACTAAAACCCATTTACACTTTCTCACATTCAAAAAATGTATGGCAAAACCACTACAATATTGTAAAGTAATTAGCCTCCAATTAAAATAAATAAATTTATATTAAAAAGTTGATGCAATTGTGCACAATATTACTTTAAATAGCTCCAAAGACATATGTTTAAAGTTTATATTAAATGTGTTTCTAGGGACCTTGTTTCTAAATTATAGGACTGCCAATTTCTGAGGCAATAACTCTTGACCTTTTCTTAGAGGAGGAACAGAAGCTTTTGAAAAATCATAGGTCCTTTGAGAGAGGCACACACATACACATGTAATATTGAAAACAATCTCCAGGTGAGTTAAAGACCTCCTGAATCCACAGAAATAAGTTAGCATTTGCTCTAATGTACATTCAGACATATCACCATTAACTTAAAAAAGAACATCTAAATGATTAAAGATATATAACACTGAGGGATCTAGTGTACAAAGGTCATGAGGTAGCTTTGCCCCAACCTTCTCAGTGTTAACAAAGACAACTGAGTCATTGCTATGCTAAGATGCACTACAGTCAAGATCCCAAACAACTTCATCGCTACAAATACATACCATGTTGCTCCTTCATAACAATACCAACTTCCCCTACCACTTTTCCTCCAAACTCCTCATTCTCAACTCCAGGCAACCATTAAATCTCCTCCTCTTCCAACATGCTGTCACACCATCAATATCATCTAAATGGAATCTAAACCTCAGTCTCTGAGGCTTTGGGACTGGGTTCTTCATGCAGTAGCATTTTCTGGAGTTTCGTCCAAGTAGCTACAGGTATCAATGGTTCATTCTTTCTTACTGAGCAGAACTCACGTGCATGTATTAGCTTTCTATCACTGCTATAACAAAGTACCACAAATGTAGTGGCTTGAAAGTCAAAATAAAAGTTTTCTCTTTGTGTATTTGTAGCGATGGAGTTGTTTGCCATCTTGACTGCAGTGGTATATACACACACCTCTGCAGGTGATAAAATTGTACAGGACTAAATACATACACAAATAAGTCCAAGTGAAACTGGGAAATATGAGTAAGATTGGTAGATGTCAATATTCTGTCTGAGATCTTATACTATCATTTTGCAAAATGTTATTATGGGGGAAAACATTTTGCAAAATGAAGTATACTTAGGTTTCTGTGTATTATTGTAACTTCCCGTGAATCTACAATTCTCTCAATAAATTTTCAAGAAAAATATTGTAGATAATTCTTATCCTAGTATAGCCATGACTGAATAGTCTTTGTTAAAACTCAGAAGGTAGGGGCAAAGTCAATTATTCACTCTTTGTTACCGAGCAGCACTCGTGTGCACACTAGTTTTCTATTACTGCTGTGACAAAGTACCACAAACTTGGTGGCTTAAACCAACACAAATATGTTATCTCATGGATGTGTAGGTCAGAAGTCATGCATGGGTGTCACTAGGTGAAAATTAAGGTGCTGGCATGGTTGTGTTAGTTTCTGGAGGCTCCAGGAAGAATCCATTCCCTTGCCTTTTCTAGGTGCAACCTTAATTCATGTTTGCTATGTAACATAACATAGTCTCAGCTTCTAGATATTAAGACATGGACATCTTTGAGAAGTCATTTTTCTGCCCAATGCAATATGCATACACCACAGTTTGTTTATCCATCACCTATTGAATTGTATTTGGACTGAGTCCAGTTTTTGGTTATTTAAGTAGAGCTCCCATGAACAGAGTTTTGTGCAAACATAAGTTTTCATTTCTCCAGAGTAAATGCACACAGACAGAGAAGGAGAGAGGAGAAAATGATAAAACAACTTTGGCCCATGTACTGGTCTGCACCAACCCCCCAGGCCCAACCCAAGAGAACATAAATTCCTTGAAGCATTTATTCGCCTGTCTAGAATGATGTGTGACACAGAATAGGTTTTCACAGAGCATTATCTGTTGTTGACAAATCTGATTTGACATCCTTATTTTAAGAAGAAATGCAGACCTGGTGGTGAAATGCCTTGTTTAGGACCACACAACTAGATATCCTCAGACAGTAATAAGAACTCAGAGTTCTAATTACAAGCTGCTGCTCTTTCTTTTGTAATGTGATTTTTTATGAGCTAATGTTCTTTTTTAAAATCATATTATTTTCTTTTGAATGTTTACATATGTTCACAAGGGGCTTCCCTGATGGCTCAGCAGTAAAGACCCACCTGCTAATGCAGGAGAGTCGGGTTCAATCCCTGGATCAGGAAGATCCCCTAAAGAAGGAAATGGCAGCCCACTCCAGTATTCTTGCTTGGGAAATCCCATGGACAGAGGAGCTGGAGCTACAATCTCTAGGGTCTCAAAGAGTTGGACGCTACTTAGTGAATAAACAACAACAACATATGTTCATAAAGATGTAAATGTTTTGATACAAAACAAGAGCTGTCATGAGTGTGAAAATTGCTGACTTTATCTCAGCAGTCCTATATTATTTTCCCCATCTTCTGGTCTTCTCTGATCTTGCCTCATCTTAGGCAATTTCTTCATACCTAAAACTGTTACTTCCCTCTTCTGATCTCAACAGGAGCTCAACTATGACCTTTCATAGACATGACTGGTTCATTATTGCTCATTAACTCTCTAAATGCTCATTGGAATTGGATTCCAATGATGAGGTTCTGTGTGGTATAAGCATTTCTTTTCAACATACGGGAAAAAAATTGTAGTGGCAAATTAGGCAGAAGAATGAAGGAACAAAAGGTCTTCATCAATGAAATGACTAGCTTATAATTTTAACAGGTAATTATGACAGAAACCATTAGCTGCAGCCCAATATCCAATCTATACTTTTAATCATAAAGTGCCACTTTTAGCTGGTCACATGGATGGTGGTGATTTAGTTGCAAAGTCGTGTCCGACTCTTGAGACCCCAAGGGCTGTAGCCTGCCAGGCTCCTCTGTCCATAGGATTCTCTAGGCAAGAATACTGGAGTGGGTTGCCATTGCCTTCTCCAGGGGATCTTCCTGACTCAGGAATTGAACCCGGGTCTCCTGCATTGCAGACAGACTCTTTACCAAATGAGTTACAAGGGAAGCCTAGGTCACATGGATGGTCAGTCAAAAGCTCCATTTTGCAGTATCCTTAGCAGCAGCAGTTGAGGGTGACCCTATGACTAACTTGATACAATATCTGCTTCATTCTCCTAAGTGAAAAGAATATGCTCCCGCCTTTCTCTCTTTCCCCTTGTTCTAGCTGGAATCCTGGTACGCTGGTGGAGGATGGAGCCTTCATATTCACACTAGACAGAGGATGTGGGACAAGGACATCAAAATCACAGGTGTAAGAAGCCTGGATCCCTGATGATGCCCAACCCCAACAGTAGCCCTTGACCACTTATCTTTCTTTTGTATGAGAGAGAAATAAACCTCTGTCTTATCTATGTCACTACTATTTTGAATTTGTCTGTTACCGCAAGCAAACTGATAGCTTATAAAATACGATCTTCATTTAATGCTCTTCAATCAAAGGCTTAATAAGTTTGTGGAGTATGAAATCATAAAAATGGAATAAAACATTAACTAAAACCACTTGAACATAAAGTGAATGCATATGATCCATAAATCTACCCCATCTACAAGCTACCAGGAATAGGCAGATAATTAATATTTAGTCTATCGAGCATTTTAATTATCTTTTTTTGAAAATTAGCTTAGAAGACAAAATTCTAAGAAGTTTGAAATCCAGTGAGTGACAAGCAAACATTCCTTGTAAGTGAACAAGTGCTTGTTCTGATCTCAATGATCCTGTTTTGCACATATATAGCCTTTACCCCTTATTTTCAACCACCCATTCACACAACTCTTTGCTCTAGCTCAACTGACTTATTTACAGTTTGTTGCACAAATCGCTTAATATACTGTTGCCAATTCTTTGTCCATGCTGATTCTATGTCCATGCCACAGTAGGTTCAAGGAAGACCACCACTCATGAGCCAAGATGGAGGGATCATGTGTGTGTTAGGGAGGGGTATGGTTATCTTGGAGTAACAATGGCTTGAAGGAAAACATGCACTTAACCAACACAGAAACAGTTCTTTTGAAATTTACCATTAAGGTAGCATTATAGGGAACTAATTTGAAAATCAATCAATATAATTCATAATGGTATCAATGATGCACAGAAAACATTTGACAAAACTCAACATCCACTCATGATTTTTAAAAATCCCTCAGAAAAACAGGAATGGAGAACATCTTCAGTTTGATAAGGGGTATCTACCAAAATCTGTCTGTTCCTATTTGTAGATGAGATGATCATCTGCATGGAAAATCTTTAAGAATATACCAAAAAAACAAAACAAGCAAAACCACTCCTAGAACTAATAATTTGGATTCAGCAAGGACACAAGATAGAAGATAGCATATAAAACTTGACTGTAATTCTGTGTTCTAGAAATACACAGCTGGATAAAACAACATTACTTTTCACAATCACTCAAAAGAAATGAAATACTTAGGTATAAAGCTAACACAATATTTAGAATTGTGTGCTGAAAGCCACAAAGTGCTGGTGAGAGAAACAAAGATCTAAATAAATCAAGAAATGTACAAATGCCCTTGGACGGGACTCAGTATAGTAAGTGAAGATGTCAGTTCTTTCAAAATAAGCATATAGTTTTAACGTAATGTCTATAAAAAAAAATCCCAGCAAGATTATTTGTAGACATAGACAAGATAATCCTAAAATTCATATGGAAAAGTAAAGAAACAAAAATAGCTAAAACATTTTTGATAAGAAAATAAAGTGACAGGAATCAGCCTACCCAATTTCAGGACTGTTATATAGCTCTACTAATCAAAACTGGGGCATTGGCAAGGGGTAAACATAGATCAACGAAACAGAATACAAATCCTAGAAATAGATCCACACAAACATGTCCAGCTAATTTTTGAAAAAAGTACAAAAGCAATTCATGGAGGAAAGATAGTCTTTTTAACAAAGGTGTTGGAACAATTGGACGCTTTATAGACAAAAAAGCCCTGTGTGAGATTTTATACTTTATATACAAATTAACGCAAAAAGGATTCCATTCTTAAATGTAAAATGATAAGACTTTTAGAATAAACATAGGAAATAGTCAGAGAAACATGGGAACGCTTCAAGATATAAGGCTAGACAAAAGGTTCTTAGATTTGACACCAAAAGTGTGATTTGACACCAAAATCATTATCCATAAAGATGATTATATTACATCACAATTAAAAACTTTTGTTCCAAAAAGGACTGTTAAGGTGATGCAAAGAAAAGCTACAATCTGGGAGGAAGTATTTATAAACCACATATCTGACAAAAAATCTAGTATCTAGTATCTAGAATCTAGTATCTAATATATTGATATAAAAATCTAATATCTAGAATCAGTATCAGTCAGTATCAGTTCAGTCGCTCAATCGTGTCTGACTCTTTGCGACCCCATGAACCAAAGCACGCCAGGCCTCCTTGTCCATCACCAACTCCCTGAGTCCACCCAAACCCATGTCCATTGAGTCGGTGATGCCATCCAGCCATATCATCTTCTGTTGTCCCCTTCTCCTCCTGCCCTCAATCTTTCCCAGCATCACGGTCTTTTCCAATGAGTCAGCTCTTCGCATCAGGTGGCCAAAGTATTGGAGTTTAAGCTTCAACATCAGTCCTTCCAATGAACACCCAGAACTGATCTCCTTTAGGATGGACTGATTGGATCTCCTTGCAGTCCAAGGGACTCTCAAAGGTCTTCCCTAACACCACAGTTCAAAAGCATCAATTCCTCGGCGCTCAGCTTTCTTCACCGTCCAAATCTCACATCCATACATGACCACTGGAAAAACCATAGCCTTGATATATTGATATAAAAAACCTTCCATACTCAACAGTATATATATATAAAAATAAACAATCCAATTAGAAGTTGGGCAAAAACATGATACACAGATGGCAAATAAGCACACGAAAAGGTGTTCATTATCATTAGCCATTAGGGAAATGCAAATTAAAACCACAAGGAGATATCACTAAACACCTATCAGAATAACTAAAGTGAAAAATAGCGATGTTGCCAAATGCTGGTGAGGATGGAAAGAAACATGATCAGTTATTCATTACAGGTGGGAATGTAAAATTGCTCGACCATGCTCAAAAATAATTTGGCAGTTTTTTATAAAACTAAACATGCAAACTTATGATCCAGTAATTGCCCTCTTAGAGACTTATTTCTGAGAAATTAAAATTTATGTTCATACAAATGTATATAAATGTTTATAGTAACTTTATTCATAATAGTAAAAACTGTCAAACTACCCAAGTGTCTTTCAACAGTAAATGGTAGATAAACAGTGGGGAATACCCTTACTACGGAATACAACTCATCAGCGAGAAAGAACAAACAACTGATGCATGGAGCAGTTTGGATGAATCTCCAAGTAACTACACTCAGTGAAGAAAAAGCTAATCCAAGAGGTTACATATTGTATGATTCCACCTTTACAACATTCCTGAAAAGAGAACAGATCGGTATTGTCAGAGTTTAAATTAAAGTGTTGACTGCTCACTCGTGACCCCATGGACTGTAGCCTGCCAGGCTCTTCTGTCCATGGGGTTCTTCAGGCAAGAATACTGGAGTGAGTTGCTATTTCCTTCTCCAGGGGATCTTCCCGATCCGTGAATTGAACCTGGGTCTCCTGCATTGCAGGCAGAGTCTTTACCATCTGAGCCACCAGGGAAGAAGAATCAGTGAAAAGAAGTGAGTGTTTATAAAAGGGTCACACAATGCTCCTTGAGGTGATGGAACAGTTCTTGACTGTGTCAATGTTAATATCCTGATTATGACCTTGAACTCAAGTTTTGCAAGATGTTACCCTTGGGGGAATCTGGACAAAGGGTTCAAGGATATATCTCCCCAAATTATTTCTTACAACTTCATGTCAGTCTATAATTTTCTCGAAATAAATATCATATTAAAGAATAAAACAGAAAAACAACAGTTTGAGGATACTGGGCATTTGCTTTAAAAAAAATGTTTGCTCAGTACTGAACTCAAATATTCTCTGAGAATGAAATTCATTATTATTTGGTACACTAGGAAGATTAAAAATTTATTAATTTTCAATTGGAGGACAATTATTTTACAATTATTTTATTTTTATGTTGGTTTCTGCCATAGATCAACATGAATGAGCCATAGGTACACATATGTCCCCTCTCTCTTGAACCTCCCTCCCACCTCCCACCCCATCCCATTTGGCTAGGTTGTCACAGAGTACCAAGTTTGAGCTACCTATGTTATAGAGCAAATTCCCACTGGTGAGAAAAGGCAGAGGAACCAGAGATCAAATTGCCAATATCCGTTGGATCATTGAAAAAGCAAGAGAGTTCCAGAAAGACATCTACTTCTGCTTTATTGACTACACCAAAGCCTTTGACTGTGTGGATCACAACAAACTGTGGAAAATCTTAAAGAGATGGGAATACCAGACCACCTTACCTGCCTCCTGAGAAATCTGTATGCAGGTCAAGAAGCAACAGTTAGAACTGGACATGGAACAACGGACTGGTTCCAAATTGGAAAAGGAATATGTCAAGGCTGTATATTGTCACCCTGCTTATTTAACTTATATGCAGAGTACATCATGCAAAATGCCAGGCTGAATGAAGCACAAGCTAGAATCAAGATTGCCAGAATTGTCAATAACCTCAGATACGCAGATGACACCACCCTAATGGCAAAAAGCGAAGAAGAACTAAACAGCCTATTGATGAAAGTGAAAGAAGAGAGTGAAAAAGTTAGCTTAAAACTTAACATTCAAAAAACTAAGGTCATGGAGTCTGGTTTCATCCCTTCATGGCAAATAGATGGGGAAACAATGGAAACAGTGACAAACTTTATTTTCTTGGGCTCCAAAATCACTGCAGATGGTGACTGCAGACAAGAAATTAAAAGATGCTTGCTCCTTGGAAGAAAAGCTATGACAAACTTAGACAGCATATTAAAAAGCAGAGACATTACTTTGCCGACAGAAGTCCATCTAATCAAAGTTATGGTTTTTCCAGTGGTCATGTATGGATGTGAGAGTTGGACCATAAAGCTGAGCACTGAAGAACTGATGCTTTTGAATTGTGATGTTGGAGAAGACTCTTGAGAGTCCCTTGGACTGTGAGGAGATCCAACCAGTCCATCCTAAAGGAAATCAGTGCTGAATACTCATTGGAAGGACTGATGCTGAAGCTGAAGCTCCAATACGTTGGCCACCTGATGTGAAGAACTGACTCATTGGAAAAGACCCTGATGCTGGACAAGATTGAAGGCAGGAGAAGAAGGGGTCGACAGAGGATGAGATGGTTGGATGGCATCACCGACTCAATGGACATGAGTTTGAGCAAGTTTCAGGAGTTGGTGATGGACAGGGAAGCCTGGCGTGCTGCAGCCCATGGGGTTGCAAAGTTTGGACATGACTGAGTGACTGAAGTGACCTGAATGGATCTCGTTTGCATATGGTAGTGTATATGTTTTCATGTTTCTCTCTCAATTTGTCCCACCGTCTCCTTCCCTCATTGTGTCTATCAGTCTGCTCTCTATGTCTGCATCTCCATTGCTGCCCTGTGAATAGATTAATCAGTACCATTTTTTTAGATTCCATACATATGCATTAATATATACAATATTTGTTTTTCTCTTTCTGACTTACTTCATTCTCTGTAACAGGCTCTAGGTTCATCCACCTCAGTAGAAAGCCTCTTTTAAAATGTTTGCAAGTTTTTAGGAATGATACACTTCTGTTCAACAGGGCTTTCAATTCCCACAAGCAAAGCCCTCCAGGAATGGCATTCTGTGTAAGGCCCTTAGAGAGAATGGGGACAGGAGAAGAGGGCAGAGTGGATGTTCTTCTTCCTCCAGGAGGGTGGGCAGCCTGTTAGTCTGCAAAGGAAGCCTCTGGAGAGGCTGCCATGCCTAGCCTTGTTAGGACCACAGGGTTTGGTGAGCACACAGCCTCTTTCAGCATTAATTTCCCAAGATTGCCCCACTCTCTTTAAGTAAAAGATTCTCTATGCTCTGGGTTCCTGCCTGGAATCCTAATGTCTCTTAGGAGAAGTTGACACATCTTGGATGTTGAGAGATAGTACCTAGGTGTTCTTAAAGTCTATTCTTATCAGCACTTCAGGCTTAGCAGGTGCACCTGAAGTCTCTAATTTGCAAATATACTTAGATCTCAACTGATTTTCTAAATATGTCCTTGAACTTAGAAGCCCTACACAAGATTCTCCTTTTGCAGTCTCCAGTGGTCAATGGGTATATGGATTGTATTCCAACTTTTGGCATCTCTAATTTGCTTATTTATATTTTTATTTTTTGAAGATATAAATAGAAACAATTTGATATGATAAATTGAAATTTGAAAATGTTTGGTAATTTACTCTCATATTTTAATTTAAAATGCTTCCTGAGTTGTGGAAGTTGTTTTTCCAAGACACACTTGAAATGCCTTGTTTTGACAATTATATTTCCAACTTCAGAATATAACTTTTCTTTTCTATACTCTGTGGTTTACAGAAAACCAAAACAGAGAGACTCTAACCAACTAGATTTTGTTTGCCTAGTTTTCACAGAGTGCAGGTATGAGGTGAACTCGGATTGATTTTTTTAAGAGAATCTTTAAAGCATGAAGAGAAAAAAGGAAACCCTGAAAATGAAAGACAATATAAACTAAGAAGTATCACAAACCTATGCTGCATTTTTTGAAGTTAATAACCTCTAGACCAAATAATTTTATTGACTAAGAGCTTAAGGACAATTTTTGGAGAACACTAGTTTGATCCTGAGCAGAAATCTATGCCAGGTCACTTCATGTGTCTTTTCTTACGCCACAGACCCTTTAACATTTGGCTCTAAATATTTTAAAATCTCGATCTTTTGAGGAAGGGCCCTCCTGTTTGACAAGAAAGTGAAAGTGTTAGTCGCTCAGTTGTGACCGCCACTTTGGGACCCCACAGGCTGTATCCTGCCAGGCTCTTCTGTCCAGGGGATTTCCCAGACAAGAATATAGAACGGGTTGCCATTTCCTTCTCCAGGGGATCTTCCCAACCCAGGGATTGAACTCAAGTCTCCCGCATTGCAGGCAGATTCTTTATCCATTGAGCCACCTGGGAAGCCCTTATTTGACAAAACATGGGTCTAATCACATCTAAGGATATTCCCCATCATGTACATGAAGGAGCAAGCTTGAAGGCTCTGTGATCCTTTGAAAGGAGGAAAGGAGCCCATCCCCCTGAATGTCATCTGTTTTCGGCTCTAGGCACCCTGCCAGAGAGGCGAGCAGATTCTTTCCTGGACAACATGGCTGCTGGCCTGGTGCCCGGGGCCCTGTGCCAGCCCTGCTGTTGGGGGCTCTCCCTGCTCAGGGATGCTCGCTTCTGCCTTCCTGTGAGCTCGCCACCCAGAACACCATCCTCACATCCCGTATCCCTGTGAAGCCAGAACACATGGTCTCTCACCCAGTGCTCCAGAGCAGAGTGGCTGCACTTGGCACCATGCCTTTGAAAGCTGCAGTTCTGTGCATTCACAATAGGGACTTGGGAGCAGAGATGCTGCCCGGTGTCCAATGGTAGCCCTGAAGACTCATTCTTTCTCTGGGTTGGCGTCTCTCTTCCCATTTTCATAAATTCCCCAGCTTCCTTCACAGGCCGGTACCTCCTCGTTCTCTGACATTCCCAGATATTCTCATTGTGGTGTGACTTCTTTCTCTTCCTCTATCCTGTTTATTTTCAGAACCAGAACCACTGATCTCACAATTGTCCTCCTGAGTTAGGAGACCATGAGAAATCCCCTTTGTGTTGCACTGGGGGACTCTGATGAGACCTATGACAATTCCCTCCTCATGCAGGAAATGAATGTAACTGTTATCCCCAAGCTAGATTCTGGAGGTCTCTGTGCAGCCTCTTCAGAAGGTAGACTCATACATGCAATGGATGAAAAATCAATAACACCTGCAGAATTCCTGTGAGCCCCCCACACAGAGCAGCTGGTGGCAGAGCTGCTATTCACAAGCAAGTCTTCTAGTGTGCAGACGCTCAATGTTGCTGATTATTAAAGAAATGTAAGTTTTAACTTTAGAAATTTCCCCTCCTATTTTAGACTTCAAGAATCCCTCTTCTCTCTCTCCCTACTCATATATGTTCGTTTATGAGAAGATAAGATGAGACGATAAGGGATAAAGTATGTTGCTGAGTGGGCTTTCCTGGTGGCTCAGACAGAAGGTAAAGAAACATCTGACAATGCAGGTAGATCTGGGTTTGAGTCCTGGTTTGAGAAGATCCCCTGGAGAAGGAAACGGCAACTCACTCCAGTATTCTTGTTGGGAAAATCCCACGGACAGAGGAACCTGGGAGGCTATGGGGTCACAAAGAGTCAGACATGACTGAGTGAGTAACACACATATGTAAAATAGATAGCCAGTGGAAATTTGCTGTATGATGCAGGGAGCTCAAAGAAGCTCAAACCAGTGCTCTGTGACAACCTAGAGAGTGTGGGATGGGGTGGGAGGTGGGAGGGAAGTTCAAGAGGGTGGAGGAATGTGTATACCTATGGCTGATTTATGTTGATATATGTCAGAGACTAACACAATATTATAAAGCAATTACCCTCCAATTAGAAACAAATTTAAATTTAAAAGATTTCAAAAATCTTGCGGTTATTTATAAGCTGATTAATGGCAAAGAGTTCACTGCCAAATGTTTGTGTTCAAGTAATAGGACACTCCGAGTCAACAGAAGCTCACCTACCGGGTTTGCCCGTTTGTACGTTTACTAAATCCTGACTACACTCTCAACTCCATGTGTGATGACTCAGTACTCAGAGAGTAACTCTCCTTTGTGCCAGATGGAAAGACTGACTCTGACAAACAAAAACACTCCAACTAATTCTTAGGCTTGAAATACACCACTGGATCAGGAACACTGAAACGTTTTTCCTCCCTCTCCTAACTCAAACCCTAACAAAATGGCTTTATTTTTATTTCAAAAGTGGGCCTTCCTCTAATCAGGTAGCTTACATTTGAATGAAACACAAATATATTACAAAGCCGAAGAGAAACACTCTTGTTACTTTTAGAAATATGATGCATCTTTTCCAAAAACAATGAGAAAGCTCAGCCTACTCTTTGTTCACCCTATGCTCTCATTACTGTTGGCTCTCATTTGATAGAAGAGCAAATGCATGACTTAATTATGCAAAAAAGCACAACTGCTTGCATCTAACCCACCCATGTCTAGTCATTTGTGTGTCGGCCTCCAAAGGATAAGTCCCCGGGGGAACAGCATCTCAAGCAACTGGCAACACTCCGGAGGGAGCAAGTGTGACTTCGTGATGAAGGCTTGGTCACAGTAGGTGATGAGGTTGAGAAGAAGGGCTGCCCCCAGTGCCCTGCCCTGGCTCCCTCTGCCAGCATTTGAATAGGTGACCCAATCAGAACATAAAGGCTCTTCTCAGAGACTGGCAGCTTCCAAACCAGTGACACTTAAACTGGTGACACGTGACAGCTGGATTGAAACTAGATGTGGTCTACTAACGATATCATTTGCTACTTTATCATTTCTGATGTATCAAAATGTAGCAGAAAACAGGATGACAGGTTCACCTCAAGAGCAGCTGACTCACTGTAAAAGGGATCAGTGACCAAGACTGAAGAAGCATTACTATGAACAAAGCTAGTGGACATGTTGGAATTCCAGCTGAACTATCTCAAATACTAAAAAATGATGCTGGTAAAGTGTTGCACTCAATATGCCAGCGAATTTTGAAAACTCAGCAGTGGCCACAGAACTGGAAAAGATCAGTTTTCATTCCAATCCCAAAGAAGGGCAATGACAAAGAATGTTCAAACTCCAGTTTTCATGTACGGATGTGAGAGTTGGACGATAAAAAAGGCTGAGCACCAAAGAAATGATGCTTTTGAACTGTGGTGCTGGAGAAGACTCTTGAGAGTCCCTTAGACTGCAAGGAGATCAAACCAGTCAATCCTAAAGGAAATCAACCCTGAATGTTCATTGGGAGGACGGATGTTGAAGCTGAAGCTCCAGTACTTTGCCACCTGATTCGAAGATCTGACTCACTGGAAAGAACCCTGATGCTGGGAAAGATTGAGGGCAGGATGAGAAGTGGGTGACAGAGGATGAGATGATTAGATAGCATCACCGACTCAATGGACATGAATTGGAGCAAACTCCAGGTGATAGTGAAGGACAGGGAAGCCTCGCATGCCACAGTCCATGGGGTCGCAAAGAGTCGGACATAACTTAGCAACTCAACAACAACCACAAATCAAGATTTATTTGCTGCTAGAATTGATGTTCTCTGGTGTATGTGTGTCATTCAGTCATGTCTGACTCTTTGGGACCCCATGGACTATAGCCCGCCAGACTCCTCTGCCCATGGAATTTTCCAGGCAAGAATACTGGGGTGTTGCCATTCCCTTCTCCAGGGCATCTTCCAGACCCAGGGATCAAACCCAGGTCTTCTGCATTGCAGACAGATTCTTTACCATCTGAGCCACCAGGGAAGCCCATAATCTTTGGTGTATGGTGACTACTAAAACAATGGGAGAGCACAGGTAAGAGAAAAAAAAATGAATTAATCTTCAAGCTGTTGTTGCAGAAGATGTGTACACAATATCTTCTTGAATAATAGAGAATTTTTTTCCAATAAATACTAAATGTCCATTTCTTCATGTCCCAATTTTGTGGTTCCTGAGACACTCATAAAATAGCATAGTATCTCAAAGGTTGCCCCGGAGAACATTTTGAAATGTTAAGTATCACTGTATAATTAAATTTGTATATATTATCTATATTTTGCATATATGTATATTTGTATATGGCTTTCCCTTGTAGGACAGACAGTAAAGAACATGCCTGCAAGGTGGGAAACCCAGGTTCGATCCCTGGGTCGGGAAGATATATTTAAGTGTAGCTGTTAACACGAGAGAAGTGCCAGGACAATTCTTAATTAACTATATGGATTCAGCTATGGTTTACAGCAGTGGTGAAAACAGTATGTTGTGATGGTTATTTATTAATAAAATTAGAATATTTTGTAAATTTCATAAAATAATGATAGTTTTCATACATGACCCATTATAACATTTGAATATAAGCATGATTTCTGAATCTAAGTGTTGCTTTAAAATTTTCATTAATAATCCCAGTTGTTACTTCTTAATTAGAATGAAGATATACAAACAGAAAGAAATTATAAAAACTAAAAATTATAATAATTCAAGAAAAATCATTAATTAGATATACTAACTTTAGAATAAAAATTCTGTGAAGGTATAGATTATAGCAACATGTTAGTATTTTATTGAAATAGTGAAAAATAATATTTTTGAATAAATATATAAAAATTTGTGAGTTATAGATGCTTTATTGCTTAGTAAATGCTGCTGATTCACAGCCTAATACTTAGACTTGTGCATTAATAATCCAGCTCAGTCATCATTGTTATTTTGATGACACATAAGAGCAATATAAACCATATTTGATATTAACACTATAAGCAATATTTACCAGAGTTTGATACTTTGAAGGTATATTTATCAGGTAGGAGGATAAACACAATAGAATATAGTTCATTGAACATTTGTAAGATTGATTTATGACTTTAAAATATCTAGACATGGTAATGGGCCTCTATCTGTCATCTTGTGCCATACCCAGGAATGTTTCAGGAGATGTGCATGTGTAAGAATGTATATACCCTCACAGAACAGTCATCACATAGTGTATCAGGGGATCATCACTCTGGTCCATTAGCATCATGGATTAATCAATGATGTAGAGCAGATGTCTTAGAGAAGCACTTAATTGAACCACCATCATTGGAAAGATTGTAAGTCCACAGCTCACACTGACCTCCATGGAAGCCAAGTGAGTGTTTGCAAGGGCAGGATCTGGACATCAGACCTGGGAGACAGTCTTTTCATCCAGCATTGCTAGTAATTCAGCTTGACTTTTAACTGCCATCTCCAAGTGCTGCCAGCCTCTGTTACTCAGAAGAAGCCAATGAAATCTAGTCCTTTGGTATAAATCCATAGTTATACAAAACAAATGTTCCATGGCAATACTCCAGTTTACATAGCTTTGTCTAAAATATGATTTGTTTTTTCTATTGTCTGACTGGATTAATTTCATTCTTTCCCTTCCTGAATATTGATGTATCTTTGGAATTAGCAAGAAAAATAAAATTGCTTTTAAAAATTATTGCAAGATTGAATAACAGTCAATGATTTGTTTCTATCTTGACATTTCAAAAACAATTAATGTGTCCAATCTTTACTGAAGTAGTATAAATCAAATTGGTCTGCAACCACTTATTTGGAAAACAGTTAAGAAAAATGGTTGACTATTTCACAGCAGGACTCTTAGAAATTGTGGGGTTCTAAGGAATCAATAGAAAAGAGAAATTACAGTAGATTTTATCTTTGCATCTCTGTCTACAAATCAATATGAAGAGTTGCACTATGGTTTCCTGATGTTCAAGGCATCTTCGGAAAAATGGTAAAAGATAAGGGTGGTGATGTTTCCACATGAAATCATTCACTGGTTGTTAGTCTTAATATTGTCCTGTTTGCTATCTGTGCCGGGACTACTTAAGCAAAGAGAATTAGAAAGGCAAGTGACCTTCTTGTGCACTTGTTGGACCGCTGCTCAGAACTGTCCTGAATCTACCCTTCTGG
Source organism: Giraffa tippelskirchi (assembly GCF_054371585.1). NCBI lineage: Eukaryota > Metazoa > Chordata > Mammalia > Artiodactyla > Giraffidae > Giraffa > Giraffa tippelskirchi. The sequence continues at coordinate 54,917,689 of NC_137280.1, forward strand.
AGTGAGAAAAGTTCATTGCTGAGAAGCTTGTTTTTTTCCAGGTGAAAGAACCTTTGGTTTCCCACTATTAATCACCAAACTAAGAGTCTTCAAAGATACTACAAGGTATTCTGTTAAATACAACCTAAGATACCCAGGAAAATATTTGCATTTAAGTGCCCTGTGAAGTGTAGTTCAATTGCCAAGAGTGCACTTGCCCATTGAGTCATTTTGGACTTTCTAGAAAAGGAAATTGTTTTTGCCAGTCTGCCAGAGGCCTTAAAAATCCTACACTTAGCAGCACAGTAAGGCGAGGTTTGGAAGAATTAACATGTAAATGAGCCATCAAAATGTTAATATGAACCACCTTTTCCTTCTAACAGGGTGAGGGAGGACCTGGAGAAGGAGACCTGTTAGCCAAGCTGGGTCAGATGGGCTGGTTCTGGCCAAGGTCTCCCATCAAGGGGTGTTTCATGAAAAAAGTGAAAGTGAAAGTCTCTCAGTCGTGTCCAACTCTTTGCAACCCCATGGACTATACAGTCCATGGAATTCTCCAGGCCAGAATACTGGAGTGGGTAGCCTTCTTTCCCTTCTCCAGGGGATCTTCCCAACCCAGGGAATAGATCCCAGATCTCCCACATTGCAGGCGGATTCTTAACCAGCTGAGCCACAAGCGTTTCATGAGGAATTAGACAAAAGAAAAGCACATGGTTGTACTCAGGTTCAACCCTACACACCAGGTGATTTAGACTAATTAGTATGAAGTAGATAAACTTGCATGACAGCTAAGTTGCTAACTGAATCATGTCCCTTTCTAATTCATAGGTTGAAGTCCTAATCCAGGCTAAGCACTGAAGAATTGTTGCTTTTGAACTGCGGTGTTGGAGAAGACTCTTGAGAGTCCCTTGGACTGCAAGCAGATCAAATCAGTCAATCCTAAAGGAAATCAACCCTGAATATTCATTGGAAGGACTAATGATGAAGCTGATGCTCCAGTACTTTGGCCACCCGATGCGAAGATCTGACTCATTGGAAAAGACCCTGATGCTAGAAAAGGTTGAAGGCAAAAGGAGAAGAGGGCCACAGAGGATGAGATGGTTGGATAACATCACTGACTCAATGGACATGAATCTGAACAAACTCTGGGAAATAACGAAGGACAGGCGAGCTTGGCAAGCTGCAGTCCATAGGATCACAAAGAGTTGGACATGACTTAGTGACTGAACAACAACTAATCCAAAATGACTAATATCTTTATAAGAAGAGGAAACTAGGACAGAGACACCCACAGAGGGGACATCCAGTGAGGACACAGGGAGAAGGCGGTGGTCTGCCAGCCAAGGAGAGAGGCCTCCAAAGGAACTGGCCTTGCTGACACCTTGATCTCTGACTTTCAGCTTCCAGAACTCTGAGAAAATAAATTTCTGTTGTTGAAGCCCCCAGTCAACAGTGGTTTGTTATCACAGTCCAAGCAGACTAATACAGCACTAAGTATACTGTGAGCCACAGTGACATTGTTATCATTTTATTTTTCACATTGCTGGATTGATGACTCCAATATTCATCATCTTTTTATTTTATCTATATCTATGAACCTGAACTTGAACTTGTTCAATGCCCTCATTTTAGTTTGCTGAAATTCTTGTGCAGGAACACAGTGGAAGAAAGGACTCTAGGCTAACAAGCTTTATTTCTAGATTCCTCATCTTTAGGGGCAAGAATTCGGAATTAGAGAGCATTGCTTGTACCATCTGTTTTGAACTTTACTAGTTGGTACTGACTTCTGACACATCTACTAAAAAAGGCATCAGTCAGTCAGTGCAGTTGCTCAGTCACGCCCGACTGTTTGTGATCCTATGGACTGCAGCACGCCAGGCTTCCCTGTTCATCACCAACTCCTGGTGTTTGCTCAAACTCATGTCCATCGATTTGGTGATGCCATCCAACCATCTCATCTTCTGTCATCCCCTCCTCCTGCTGCCTTTAATCTTTCCTATCATCAGGGTCTTTTCTAATGAGTCAGTTCTTTGCATCAGGTGGCCAAATTATTGGAGCTTCAGCTTCAACAATAGTCCTTCCAATAAATATTCAGGATTGATTTCCTTTAGGATTGACTGGTTTGATCTCCTTGCAGTTCAAGGGACTCTCAAGAGTCTTTTCCAACACCACAGTTCAAAAGCAACAATTCTTGGGCAGTCAGCTTTCTTTACGGTATAGTGAAAGTGAAGTTGCTCAGTCATGTCCGACTCTTTGCGACTCCATGGACTGTTGGCTACCAGGCTCCTCAGGCGACAGTCCATGGAGTTTTTCAGGCAAGAGTACTGGAGTGGGTTGCCATTTCCTTCTCCAGGGTATCTTCCCGACCCAGGGATCGAACCCGGGTCTCCCACATTGCAGGCAGACTCTTTACCATCTGAGCCACAGGAAAGCCCTGTGGTATAAAAAGCCCTGTGGTATCTCTTTATGGTATGAAAAGACATAAAAAAGGCATAGTCAATGCCTTTGTAGTTGGTGAAGGCATGGCAACACACACACATACAGACACAGACACACAGACATACACACACACATGCACACAGAGATACAGATACACACTCCTCTTTTCCAGATACTTTATTGCCTTCATTATACTCTGTTCCTATTATGCTTGCGGAAAAAAAATTAAGCAAACAGATGTTGTAATGATTTCTCCTGTTCAGTGAGACTATGTCACCTCATCACATCCAACAGAGACACACTGAAGCATTCCAGGCATTTTTGTTGAAATACTGTTAGCTGGCCTCAAGTGGGTATTAGATATCTGAGGAGTCTATGTCCAACAGTTTAGGTACCTCAGGACGTGATTAATTAATAGAGAAAAGTAAGTCACTCTACAGCTAATTAAAATTTAGTCCAAAACATCATTCTTCGAGTTCTTCTTTAAGGGCCAGAGTGGAGTAATTAACTATCTGCCATGACGATAGCTAAACACAGAGGTGTCATCTGCAGCAGGTTTTAAGGGAATGAGAGTGTTGAAGTGGAACGTGGTGCTTGTGTTTGCTGATTTAGCATCACTTGGGGGCAGCAGAGACAGAAACCAGGGGAGAGGCAGGTGCCAGAGACAGATTTCATGAGAGATCCCGGGGGCAGAGCTGAGGCTGGCAGATGGACCATTAACAGAAATCTGGTGTGAAGTGCAAAGACCCCGTTCACAGGATGTTCTAAAGCAGCAATCCAGGAAGCCAGCTTCCATGTAAACCCAGGGGCTGTCATGAACCCCGTGCCAAATGGTTGAATAGTTCCCCTTTGCCACCACTGTCTGTATTGGGCTACTCCATTACCCCACGGCTTCACCTGGCAGCATCTTTAAGGCATTGCACCCACAAATCTTAAGTTTATTTTCTATCCAATTAGTTCTTCCATTGGGTTACTAATCTACTCTGAATCTTTTTTTTTAGGGTCAAAGTCTTCAATTTCGTACCTTCTCTAATAGTGGCAGCACTGAACTTGTTCTTGTAGGAAGATGTGTCTGTTGCCTTGGTGCAGCTGGTCTAACGGAGAATGACATCATTTATTGTAGCTTGCTCTGTTAACAATTCCTTCTCTTAAGGTCTATCTCCACAACCGTGACCAACTCTCTCCCATGTACGCTGCTGCCACTACGCTTACACATAAGACAGCAAACTCTCAGTTTCCATCTCTAGCTTGAGAAACTAGATATACAAATGGACAGTGGCCAGAGGATATGTATAAAAATAGAACTTTGGCTCACGACCTGCAGCAACCCGCCCAGGAAACCAACCCCTTGTCTACCATAAACAGCCCAGGATGCCATCATCTCTATGTCAGACTTATAGGAAGTCAGGCCACTGTCTCCAGTGACAATCCAGGAGGCTAGACTATTAACTCCTGTAACAATTATCCCAAAATGGCAAGAGCATGATTAATAGCTGACAGCTTCCCTAATGTGTGTCCCTGCTTCCAATTTAGGATGAATCAGCCAAATATGCTCCCCTACTGATTCTGAATCCCCTGCTTCTATGAGCGATAAGCTTCCCCAGGCCAACAGCCTCCACTCAGGGCACATGGTCCTGAAAGCATGCCCTATTTTGCACAATAAATCTCTCCCACCCCTCCCTGAATTTGGGTCTCTCCCAGAATGTCAGTGATCTTCTTGTTATCTCAAGCTCAGAAAATTCTTTGGTTTTCTCATTTGGTTTCCTTCACTTATTTCTACAACATTTTCCTTCTCTGTCTTCTCTCTTTATTGTTGTTAATACTTTTTGGAGTAAAACAAAAACAAGACATGAAAGATATGTGTGTCCTTAGCCTCGCCTTTCACGATTTCATTTCACTGTAGGCTCCACATTTACTTCATTTAGCAACAGTTGCTACTGTTATTCGGCAAGCCAACACACTAATTCCCTTGCATGTCTGCTCAGTCGTGTCTGACTCTTTGCGATCCCATAGACTGTAGCCCACAAGGCTCCTCTGTCCATGGGATTTCCCAGACAAGAATACTAGAGCAGGTCACCATTTCTTCCTCTAGGGGATCTTCCTAACTCAGGGACCAAACCCACATCTTCTCCATCTCCCGCATTGGCAGGTGGATTCTTTACCACTGAGACAATAGTCCTTCCAATGAATATTCAGGACTGATTTCCTTGTTATGTTAATTAACAATTAACGTTGAGATATATTATGCTTTATTGAACTTGGAAGGAAGCAGTGGAGAAAGAACAAGAGCTTCATGACCTGATGCCTTTCTAGGTGGGAGAGGACAGAAAGGAGAGTTAGAAGTCAACGATGACCGTGATATTTTGAAAACCAATGGTGGGACTATGGTCATGCTTATAAAAGCAGAAGTGGCAGACTGAGCAAAGGGCCTTGTAGCAGAGAATGCTAGCAGTCCACTGGAATGCATGCTCTCCACTCCTTTTGAGCACAAAACAGAACCCCTGTTGCAGCCCTGTTGCTCTTAGGTGTGCCCAGAGGTTATTGTTCTGGCCAATGTGGTTGAGCAGAAATGCCACTATGGGCCAGAGCCTTTAAGATCAAAGTCTACTTCCTCTTCACTGCCTTCTCCTGGCCAAGATGGCCAAGGGCAGAGTGGCCTGGAAGCCATGTGTTGAAAATGGAATCAACGACCTTGGGAACAGAGCCATGAGCAAAACGGAGCAGCTGTCCTGGTTGATTACCCATTCCAGACTCCAACACTCAGAATAATTTGGGACATCTTGTTAAAGCAGCTTAACCTATATTTTTTTAATGCAGGTAAGTTTGAATCATATATTCCCAGAGGACTATACTTAAACTGAAAGCACATTATTTGAGTACTTGTAATTCTCTGGGCTTTATATGAGGCCCCCCAGAGTATAAACCTGGATAACACGGTGCTCATGGTGGGTTGATCAGACAGACAAGCAGCACAACACAATCAACACCCTAGCCAAGTGGATCAGAAGCATGGAGGCCATTCACAGCTCACAGATCAGAACCAGAAGAAAGACCAGAACCAAGCAAACAAATGACTAAAAGCCAGAGAGTGGCCACACAACATTTTTTTCAAACATGCATTACTCTATTCAGAGCAAGTTCACCTAAACTTCACTCAGAGATCATTTACTCTTATCTGACATATAGTTCTAACTATTTTGATTCCTGACTGTCTGACACCACTCAGAATGGGGCCCAGAGCCATTAAATCACCACGTGAAAACAAAATGAAACATTGGGTGCACACCCTCCTAGGTCCTTCCTCCAAAAAAGGTTTCCAGAATCATGTTCCACACAACCTGTGCCACAGCATTTAGCAAAGTTCATCCAAAGTGACCAAGACCAATGTATGGATTCTGGATATTTCTTCATGTATCTGGAAATTTATCTGTGGGGAACTACTTGTTCTCTGACAGCTGGATGAGCTGTCTGAACCTCCATTTCCTTGTCTATAAAATGGGGATAGAAATCCATGCCACTGACAAGGTCAATGTCAGGTTCAGGACTTTCTACAGGTAGAAGCAATTAGCACAGTCTTGGGACATGGTAGACACTCAGCAATGGTTGGCATCCCTGTAGTTGTTATTATTATTGATTGTTGCAAGGGTGAATATCACCTCCTTAATTAGATCATCTCCTTTTTGAAGGCAGGGACCATATACGAAAATCCTTTTTAGTTGCTCTAGCTCTTTGGCTAGAGTCTTGCTTTTGGTACATAGGTAATAAATATCTGTTGAATGAAGAAATCTGATTTTGTAATACAGTAATTTACATACCACGTATTAAAGTACTGTTGATAGCATCGTTAAAAGTACCAGTGTCATTTACATCTGTCTTTCCTTTATGTGCTAAATGTCTTCAACATTTTACCTGGAGGCTACCATGGCTGTCATTAGACTTATTTACTGCGAAGATAGAAATACGGTCCTTTGAAAATTATTATCTTGTAAAGTTCTCCTCTGCTAGATCTCAATTAAAGGGCTGAAAGTATGACATCCTTTCCCTTCTCAAGATGAAAATGAATGACTCTAATTTATGGAGAATCTTGTTACTCTGCCTATTCATTTTAATCTCCAGACGGTAAGAGGATAATGTACTCATGATGGTAAAATCAATAGCCTTGTGTACTGTTCTAACAATGAATTCTCGTAATTATACATTATCCATGTTGATGTGATGAACACCTCAGATAGGGCACGGCCAATGGCACTGTTTTTTTTTCTCATTTCCATGTATTTCTTTACCTCTTCTTTTATTCCTCAGCCTAGATTTTTCTCTGTAAATCAACATCATTCAAAAGAGAAATAAGCGTCAGTTTATACATAGCTACAAACTATTTCACACACGTTCTCTGAGACCACTCTTCTTCCTGCAGGATTCGTACTCTCTGAAAAGGGGGGGAAATCATGCCACGTGAAGCACAGACTTACTTAAATGAGCCTGTCCTCCTAAGTTCAGAAAATGATAAAAAGGATTGTCTTTTGTCAGTTATTAACATTATAGTCATTATAAAAATAGTGAAATTATATTAGAAGAACAGGAAACAATAAATAAAAGTAAAATTCATATGCCCATCACAGTATCACAACCCGTGTTAACATGCTGGTTACAATTTAATCCCTGAATCTCTTAGTTATGCTGTAGCTAGCTTTTTTGTTGTGGTAAAACATACATAAGATTTGCCATTTTAACCACTTCTATCTGTCTATCTGTCTGTCTATCTATCTATCTATAACAAGAAGTAGGTTCTGCTTACTAAGTCAACTCACTTTGGGAATCGCCTGTTTCAGCAGCCAGCATGCATTCCCCTAACCAAGACAGGTTCTATATCCCAGAGAGTCTTTTAAGCTTTCCACTTCAACTGAATAGAGAGAGAGCAATCACACCACACCTGTTCTCTAGGTTTGCTGGGATGAGAAAAGACTACATCATATGCAGATGTGCTCTGTAACCTATACAGTGTCACACAAATGTTACTTATTTCTTTAGTCCCCTTGTGTGCTCAAATTTTCTCTATTTTACTTATAATACCTGAGAGACCACAAATGCCTGCTATCTAGAAACCCACAAGCCTTTATTCTCTAGTTGAAATGTCTGCTTACACTGTATTCCTGCCTGAGCCTCTGCAACAATCCCACTGCCCCCCAGCTCCTCTCCCTTCTCCAACCCTGACCATCCTCAGACTCCGGTTGTACTGACATCTGCAAAACGCTCCCCTCCCATCCTCACCCAAGTTCTCCAAAATCTTTGTTTCAGTAGGGATTGAAATATCACCTCCTCTTTGACATCTTCCCAGCTAATAGGAGAAGAGGTGGCAAATGCATGTTGATCCAGGGCTAGTGCAAATCCAGTCATTCCTCTCTCTCAGTCACCAGCTTCCCAGGTGGCTCAGTGGTAAAGAGTTCACCTGCCAATGCAGGAGATGCAAGGGATGCAGGTCTGATCCCCGGGTTGGAAATATCCCCTGGAAGAGGAAATGGTAACCCACTCCAGTGTTCTTGCCTGGAGAATCCCATGGACAGAGGAAGCTTGGTATTCTGCAGTCCCTGGGGTCACAAAAGACACAACATAAGGACTAAATAACAATAACAACAACTGCACACACACACCAATTAATCCCACAGGAACATGATATTAATGATGCTCAGACCTGAGGTTAACTTTTATCTGTGCTTTCTGCCTGGTTTGAATATCACCTCAGAGAAAGAGACCCTGTCTCTCTAAGTGGATGGAATCAACCTGGGGCAGGGAGGGGGCTGGCAGGGGAGGGTGGAGTGTGGGGGTCCCGAGTGTGAGGACCCACTGAGACATTGGGGTGTTCTGATGATTGCTTTGACAGAGACTCTCAGTTTCCTGATCCTTTAGCAGTAAGATGTGGGGTGCCATTTAGGAAGTCACAAAACCTTTCCTTTCTGATCCTGCATTTGAGCAAATGGCTTTCCTTCTCTATATACTCCCTTACTTGTCACTGGTTGAAGCTGACTGTGGGCTTCAGCTTTTCCAAAGGTGTATTGAATTTCTATTTTCCCTTGAAAGGGCTGCACACTCCTCCTTTCTCGGTGAGCTATCGTTAGTAAATCTCACGGACGCTCTTTCTGCTTTGTAATCCTGCTCGTGGGGATAGGAGTGGCCGCTCCACTTGTGGACCTTTAAGTCAGGCCGGTCCAGAGTTTGGGATCCACTGGAGGGTGGAAAGGCGCTCCAGGATACAGGCCCCTGGAGACGACACCCTGTCCCTCTGTCCTCCTCCACTCCTGACACACCCAGCTCCCGGTTAGCTTTGCCTCGAGACAACCCCCAGGGCTGCAGCTCCATCTGACCAGCCACCAGACTCGTCCGTTTCCACACCTCACTCTCAGACTGGAGGTGGTTCTGACCCTCTCTCCATGTGTTCCCTCTTTCCTTCTCTGAATGACTCATCCCATTCTCAGTCCAGTTCTGGCCTTCAAGATCCCATTGCTGCAGCACCAGCTGTGCAGATGGTGTGACTGGGTCATGTAAGAGAACTGAACCTCTGCATAGGTCACGTGCGTGCGAAATCACTTCAGTCGTGTCCAACTCTTTGTGACGCCATGGACTGTAGGTCACCAGGCTCCTCTGTCCATGAGATTCCCCAGGCAAGAATACTGGAGTGGGTTGCCATGCCCTTCTCCAGGGATCTTCCCAACCCAGGGGTCAAACACAAGTCTCTTTCATCTCCTGCATGTGCAGGTGGTTTCTACACCACTAGCACCACCTGGGAAGTCCTATGGCCTCCAAACAGTGTCCATTTAACACTAGCTTGGCCCTGAAGCAGGAGCCCATCTCATTCATGTTTGAAACAATTGTAGATCTCACTGGCCAGTCCAGTGAGGACACTCAGCAGAGATGACTGTCTGACAGGCGTCTGTGTGACGCTAGGTCTCTTGGTTCTGAGCAGGTTTCTATTTGGTTCCCAGAACTGCCTGGCTTGCCAAGACTGAAGTTGTGGAAGAGAATTGCCACCCTCACCGCAACTCTGCTGGTTGGTGCCCGCTGTGTGGTGGGAGAGGGTGGAACCAGCCGACAATAGGAGGAACAGCAGATGTCCATGGGGAGCTAAGACAGGGCAGCCACAGAAAGGCTCCAAGTCCTAAGTTAAGACAATACAGATGGCGGCAGGATTCTGGGAAACAACTGCCGCAGATAGCACCATCTGGCAGCAGCAGAAGAGATTTTGTTTTGAAAAGAGTTTGAGATTCTTTACGTATATCATTGGGTCTTAAAACTGTGTTTTTAGAAGCAAACAAAGCTATACATGTCCTATGAGCTGTGATCAGTCACTCAGTCACGTCCGATCTGTGCAACCCCATGGACTGTAGCCTGTCAGGCTCTTCTGTCCATGAGATACTCCAGGCAAGAATACTGGAGTGGGTCGCCATGCCCTCCTCCAGGGGATCTTCCTGACTCAGGGATCGAACCTGTGTCTCTTATGCCTCCTGCATTGGCAGGTGGATTCTTTACCACTGCACCACCTGGGAAGCCCATATTTTATATATAGTAGTGTGTATACGTCCCAATACCAATCTCCCAGTTTATCCCTCCCTCTTCCCCGCTCATAACCATCGGTTTCTTTTCTACATCTGTGACTCTATTACTGAGTAAAGTGAGACAGAGAAAGGCAAATATCATATGATATCACTTATATGTGGAATCTTAAAAAAAGGGTACAGACGAACTTATTTACTTAACTTCAATCAAGGACATGAGAAATGGCCCTCATGGATCTTGGGCACAGTTGTGCACACCTGAGTGTGGTTGCTGATTGGCAGTCACTCAGCTGAAATTTATATTTCAGTGTGTATGAGAACAGACACGCATTGACACATGTGACGTCTGTGTTAAGTAACTGGCAGCCTATGCTAAGTAACTCAACAGAACATCCAGGGGTGGTTTGGAAGGTGGAAGGGAGAGAGATGCTCATGACTTGAAATAGCATTTATAGCACAATTTAATGGAGAATGGCAAGGATTCGAGCATCTCTGTAGACTGCTTTGCCGTCTCTGGGTGAGAAGGTGCTATATAAATAGCGTTACAGTGATTACTATAAATATGCATCATTTACATTTGCATACAATTCCTGCTTCAAAATCATAATGGTCTATTTTCGTATTTGTTTCTGCCTATATCCCTGGCAAAGCAGAACAGACTTGCTTACTGGGTCTGACTGATCCCACAGAGAATAGCAGGGGAGGGATTTAGAAGAATAGCATCAGGTTAGGCAGAGGAGACAAGGCACAGGGCATAGCCCTCAGCATCACCTGGTGATGGGCTGTATTTCCTTCAAACACAAGGACTACAATTCCACCCACCCAACACTTTCTGCTTACAGTGGCTCAATGACACTCCCTTCCCCCACCTTGTAGCATGCACCACTGAAGGATTTCAAGCAGGAAAATAACACAACTAATTTTTAGTTTAAAGAGATCATTTCAGGGTTAGGATGGGTGAAAGGAATAACACTGAAGGCAGGAAGACCAATGGGGAGAGAAGGTGCTGATGAACTAAAGCAGGAAGAACAGAGGTGGCTGGAAAGATGGAATTGACCGAAGATGAAGAGGTAGATGCCATATGACTTAGAGGCTGATTTGAGGTTGAGGGACGGATTATGTGTGGGAAAGAGAAATCTAGAAAGGAGCTCCAACTTTCTGGGTTTCTACTTTGGTGGTGTTGTTCAGTCACTCAGTCATGTCCAATTCTTTGCAACCCCATGGACTGCAGCATGCCAGGCTTCCCTGTCCTTCACTATCTCCCTGAGTTTGCTAAAACTCATGTCCATTGAGTCGATGATGCCATCCAACCATCTCATCCTCTGTCCCTCCCTTCTCCTCTTGCCTTCAGTCTTTCCCAGCATCAGGGTCTTTTCCATTGAGTCAGCTGTTTACATCAGGTGGCCAAAGTATTGGCGCTTCAGCTTCAACATCAGTTATTCCAGTGAATATTCAGGGTTAATATCCTTCAGGATTGATTGGTTTGATCTCCTTGCTGTCCGAGGGACTCTCAATAGTCTTTTCCAACACTGCAGTTCAAAAGCATCAATTCATTGGTGAGAAAGCAGTTAATCTTGTTACGCTCTAGCTGCTTAGGCCACAGCAATCCCAAATCCTGTGTGCCTCCACCAAACCCAATCAATAACCCCTTGCAGCTTCCTAGATCCCATATCCTTGTCAGCATGGATTTTGAAATTGGACGGAGCTGGCTTCTAACACAACTGTCTTAGCTCGAGTGCTATAACAAGTACCACAGATTGGGCAGCTTAAAAAACAGACATGTATTTCTCAGTGTTCTGGAGTCTGGGAAATCCAACATCAAAGGGCCAGCTGATACGGCTCCTGGTAAGACTCTCCTCCTGGCTGTGTGCTCAGATGGTTATGTGTGCTCTTAGAAAGAGAGCGAGCTCTGATCGCTCTTTCCTTTTGTAAGGAAACTAATCCCACTGTAACAGTTCAACCCTCATGACCTCACCTAAACCCAACCACCTCCCAACACCATCACACTAGGAGTTAGTGCTTCAACATATGAATCTGGGGGGACGTAAACATTCAGTCCATAACAACTCATTAACTTTGATCTTAGGCAAGTTATTAAGCCTCTTGGTGCCTGTTTTCCCAAGCATTTCATGGGAAAATAACACCTCCCTCACATATTTGTTACATGGATTAATTTAGGCAATGTATAGGAAAGGCTTGTTCTGAGAAGGTGCTTAATAAATATCAGTGCCATTCTACTTAACATGTTTCATTAATGAACCAATTTATTTATCAACATCCTGCCTATTTATTAATGTCCAAAAAATATTTGCATGGACAATCTCCATGAATCCTACACAAAGTTAGACTCATTTTAAAACTTATCTAAGGTGGTTTTCAGATGATAACCAGGAAATGTTGGTTTGGACCTTGTTCAACAAATTTCCCCAACTTAATGCTCTCATGATCTCTCATTTTATTAAAACTAATAAACTCTCTCTCTTCCAGGAAATGGATAAAGATTGATTACAATCTAACAGGAAATCCTTTGTATGACTATATATTTTGTAAGCCAAGTCTTCTATACTTCAGTGGAGAATACTTAATATTACCAGCCAAGTCTCATATTCCATAAGAGTGACCTGGTAGCCTATTAATGATCAAAGCTTATTTTTAAATTCCTGGCATTTCCCACCCCCTATGGAGAGTCAATGTGACATTTACAGAAGGAAATCTGCTTGGCTGTGTGTTTCCAAATGTCCATTTGTCTCAAATCAATGTTATTTTCAAAGAAACCTTCTAGTTTTGTTTTGAATGTTTTGCATGAGCTTAGACAACACATTTAAAAGGTTGCCAAAGGCCACCTTCCATCAGTTTGGAAAATCCTGACAGCTTTGCTTCTATTACTTTTCAGAAAATGAAGAGTCGGCTTCAGTGCAAAGGAATTCAGAACAGAAGTCTTTACTGCTCCAACCGTGTTGGAGTAATACTTATACCTGTGAAAGCAAAACAATTTCCTCAGCATCAAAGAAAGAAGTAAAACCTGTAAAATGTTCATGACATTATAAAATATATTTTAAGTTAGCTTGCAGCATGGAGCAGTTAGGGCTGGTTAGACCTCCTTGTCCATTTTTAGACCTAGAATGGGGCTTCCCCGGTAGCTCAGCGGTAAAAAATCTTCCTGCAATGCAGGAGATGCAGGTTCAGTTCCTGGGTCAGGAAGATTCCCTGCAGGAGGAAATGGCAACCCACTCCTGTATTTTTGCCTAGGAAATCCCATGGACAGAGGAGCCCGGCAGGCTACAGTCCATGGTGTTGCAAAAAGTCAGATACAACTGAGCGACTGAGTGTGCAAGCAAGACCTAGAACAATAGACTTTTGGAGACATTTGAGATCATCTGGACTGACCACCTATCCTCCAGGGAGGGAGAGTTAGTTCCAATGCTTTCCCAAAGTCACACGAAGTAACTGCCAGCATTAAAACTCAAGTTCCTGACTCCTAGTCTACCATCCTTTCCACAGTGTCTTTTCTTTCCCTACCTTATTTACTTTGGATAAAATATGATTTCCCTGAAGTCTCATCTCCCTGAGTATAATGATAGAAATACTAAACAATTTTGTCATACCTTTTGGAAAACTAAATGTAATACTTCTACGGCAAAGCAGGCTCATATTACTTACTTACTAGTTTAATTGAGGTCACAACAGGAGATGGAACAGACGTAAAACACCACAAGGAATTTTAGGAACAAATTGTAAAAGGAGGTATCCTGATACGCTGGAGAACATAAATACTGTGGAAGAGGCAGGATGAAGAGTGACCAGTTATAGGGGAGACAAGGCATGTGTGCATGCGTGCTCAGCCACTCAGTCGTGTCTGACTCTTTCGACTGCACGGACTGTAGCCCACCAAGCTCCTCTGTCCATAGGATTTTCCAGGCAAGAATACTGGAGTGGGTGGTCATTTCCTCCTCCAGGGGATCTTCCCAACCAAAGAATCAAACTCACATCTCCTGCATTGGCAGGCAGATTCTTTATCAACATTCATATAGTGTTTATTAAATGCCAGTGCATGCCTGCGTGCGTGCTCAGTCATGTCCGACTCTTTTCAACCCCATAGACTGCAGCCCTCCAGGCTCCTTTGTCCATGGGATTTTCCAGGTAAGAATACTGGAGTGGGTTATCATTTCTTCCTCCAGGGGATCTTCCCAAACTCAGGGATTGAATCCACATATCCTGAGTCTCCTGCATTGTCAGGTGGATTCGTTACCACTGAGCCACCTGGGAAGCCCTTTAAATGCCAGACCCAAGGTTAAATCCCTTCCCTATATTATCTAGTTTAATGTTCATGATAAAGCAGGTCTTATCATCACCATCTTACAAACCTGGAAACCAAGCATTAGAAGGTTAAAGAATTTTCTCAAGAAGGATCTGAGCCTAGAATCACGGGTCTGAAGCCCCAGGTGAGCTCACCACTGGGCTGCATCCCCTGCCTGGGGTACCTCTGTGGGTGTAGGGGCTTGACTGCACTGACTCCATCTTTCTTGTACTCATGCATTGAGTTTAAGATCTGTGAGCTTAAAGAATCTCAGGAGTTTTTCCAATGTGGTAATGTCCCTGTGAGCAGACTCTAATGTTCTGGCTGAACCAACTCTCTCTCAGAGGCTGACAGCACCTGCCATTGAAAAGGGAACTAGCCCAGCCATTCGCATCAGATGAGCCCCCCAACCCCCACTGGCCTACAAATACAGTGTATGCCCATAAAATAGTGTTTGGGCTAAGTGTGCGAATCAGTGCCTTATTTGTTCAATGTTTAGGACACTTCTCTCTGTGATCTAGAAAAATACAAGAAGTAAAGACCAGAGGTACTTCCCTAGTGGTCCAGTGGCTAAGACTCTTCACTTGCAATGCAGGGGGCCTGGGTTTGACCCCTGATCAGGGAACTAGATCCCACATGCTCAACTAAGAGTTTCCTTGCCACCTCTAAAGACCAAAGGCAGCCAAGTAAATAAATAAATAATATTTGGGACTTCCCTGGTGTTCCAGTGATTAAGACTTCACCCTTCAGAGCAGAGGGTTTGATCCATGGTCGGGAAGATAAGATCCCACATGCCTTTCCACCAAAAAATACTGAAACATAAAACAGGAGCAGTATTGTAATAAATTCAATAAAGACTTTTAAAGTGGTCCACATAAAAAAAATCTTAAAAAATATAAAAGACTAGAAAGGTCTGTAGGGACTGTTCAAGCTCATGTAAGTCGTTACTTCCTAAATTGGAAAAGAGTCCCTGCTTAACTTCTTCAGTATCTCCTACTTGTGCAGTCTTTGTCTAGGTGTCTAATGTTTGACTATGAATCTTATACATGTGTGCATGCTAAGTTGCTTCAGCCATGTCTGACTCTTTGCAACCCCATGGACTGCATCCCATCAGGCTCCTCTATCCATGGGATTTCCCAGGCAAGAATACTAAAGTGGGTTGCCATTTCCTCTTCCAGGGCATCTTATGACCCAGGGATCAAACCCATGTCTCCTGTGGTTCCCGAATTGCAGGTGGATTCTTAACCGCTGAGCCACAAGGAAAGCCCGAATCTTATACATACACAGCTGTTTATTATTATTATCATTATTATTTGACATTACACTTTGTTGCTGTTTTTGTTCAGTCACTAAGTCATGTCTGAATCTTTGCGACCTCATGGCCTGCAGCATACCAGCCTCCTCTGTCCTCCACTATCTCCCGGCATTTGCTCAAATTCATGTGCATTGAGTCGGTGATGCTATCTAACCATCTCATTCTCTGTCTCTCCCTTCTTGTTTTGCCTTCAGTTTTTCCAAGCATCACTTTAAATTTCATTATTCATTCATCACTAAGCAAGTACCAAGTGCTCTTTCTCTGCATAAACAGCACTGTTAATGTTGAGAATCCAAACACAAAAGATCTAGTCTCTGCTTTGTAACATTTACAATAAAATATCCATTTATTAATTGGGTCATTTGGTGAAAATAAAAAGTTGTTAGGATATATGCCAGAAAATGTGGTGCAAATAATCATGATCACTAATATTAATAATGAGTAGCTAATTTGAAAAATGCTACATCCATTGAACTCATTATTTACCAGGCATTGTTGTAGGCACTTCACCTACTTTCTCTTTTGTTCTTACTAGGAAGATCCCCTGGAGAAGGGATAAGCTACCCACTCCAGTATTCTTGGGCTTCCCTTGTGGCTCAGCTGGTAAAGAATCCACCTGCAATGCGGAACACCTGGATTCTAATCCCTGGGTAGGGAAGATCCCCTGGAGAAGGGAAAGGCTACCCACTCCAGTATTCTGGCCTAGAGAATTCCATGGACTGTATAGTCCATGGGGTCACAAAGAGTCAAATACGACAGAGTGACTTGCACTTCACTTCACTTCATAGGCTTTAAGAAGTAAGATAACTCGCCTAAGGTTATTGACACAGCTGGTCAAATTTAAAACCAGGTCTGCTAGAGTCAAAGCACACACACTTCACTACCCAGTACCAGAAAATACATGTGTAAATCAGCGTTTTCTCTAAAAACTAGTGGAGACATGGAGTTAGCTAACAGAAAGAGTGCATTTGCATTCCAGAGAGTTGTGCAGAATAATTTAAAACCTACTTATTGTGCTCAATTTCACTTAAATTCCACAAATTGAAAGTGTATGTTCTCGCACAACAGCCCAAAGCTCAACTTGGCTGTCAGGTATGACACTGGCTAGCAGAGAACCCTTATTCCTACTTCAGCAGTGTAATTTTTTGGTGGATAATTGACATTGGGGATCTGTGGGAAGAAGCAGCAAGAGGAGCCCTTGGTTGTCAGGATATTTGTCACCAGCAAGTAAGGCTGTTGACAGGCAGAGCAAGTCACTGGAGCCTGGATTCCATTCCGGGGGGCAAGGGCCACGCATGGGGACTTACTGTAGACAGCATGTAATTCTCAGAGTCACGGAGACAGGTCAGCACCCCCTCCCCAGCCTCCAGCACCTCCAGAGCCTCCCAGAGCCAGGGACGAGGTGGTCCAGGGGTGTTTCTGGTCTGACTCTCTGTTGTTATTAAAGCATGAACATCTCTTTCCATTTTAAAAAGGATCGCTTGTTCCGTGAGATTCTTTAGCAAGGCATTGAAAAAGAGCCATTTACAGATTTTTCTCTAAAGATGAAAAACACTTAAAGTCTGTATTTCACCCTGTACTCTGAGCTGCTAAAGCATGACATGAGCTCATCCATGACAACCGTGTGTAATGGAGACACACAGGCCAATTGTGATGGGATTACACACACCGATTGTTCCATGGGGAGAAGCAGTTCCAGTGTGTTTAAGATCTGTTCAGGTCCATCCTCATGCACACCACACAAGTTGATAACTTTTTATATTTGGAGAATGAGAGGTGAGCTGGGAGAGCAGAAAAAGCCTATCTCATCACTATTTATTCTTTCTTTCTTTTTTTGGCACAAACAACACAGACAGGAGGAAGAAAGACTCAAGTGAAAAATGGAACCTGTATCAATTTAACAACTCTGCAGGAAGCACTTTCAGGTGATGGAGAGAAAAAGACTAAACATGAGTGGAAGAGGAAGGACATTATGTACAAGAGAACCTGAGATGACCTTTGAGAGATGCTCATGAGTTTGAACAAACTCCAGGAGATAATGAAGGACAGGCAAGCCTGGTGTGTTGCAGTCCATGGGGTCTCAAACAGTCGGACATGACTGAGCAACTGAACAACACCACCAAACAATGCCATGTGTCCCAAAGACAATGACACCGTCCCTCCTGGCTGTGATCTTTTCTGAATAAAAAGTGACTTGCTGCCTGCACTGAAGCTCATCATCAATCCTTGAAATAAGACTCTTGGAATGAGATGCCATTTATGCAGTGAACAAATGAGAACCAACGTTCTAGAACTGGGCTGGCTTTTCATTCTGCGTCATGAGCAGTCTGAAAAAAAAGCTATGAGGTTGACTATTATTATACCAGTAGTTTAACTATTGCTGAAAAATAAAGCTGGTAAAAAAAAAACAAAACACTTCTACATGAAAGTTACTATAGAATTGGTTTTCCCTCTCATTTGAGTGATAAATGGAATAACTCCATCATCTTTGTAAAGAAGCATCCCAGTGAATAAAACATGGCAGCAAGTTGCCACTGCTTTGCACTTGGCTTCCCTGGTGGATAAAAGTTTAGAGATAACTTTTTTACCACCTTTGAGCTGAGAAAGAAGTAGTATATTTACATAGAAAAGGAAAAGCAAGGCATAGCAAATAAAAATTTGAGATCACCCAGATACTCCATTTTTGCAAATTGTTTCTGCACAAAAAGTTCTTCAGCAAAGCAGTTAAAATCAGGCAGATTCATTTGACTTGTGTTTTTGCCACTGTTCCATCCTTTCCTGTATCATAACCCATTGGCTCTGGTTTCAGGAAGCCTGGAGACCAGGTTAATCACTTTCCATCCCCTGCCTGCACAAAGTTGAACGAGACAAGGAAGGCTGCGGGTGTGAGCTCCAGGAATGGCCTCTGCCATCTCGCCTGGTCTCTGCTCCTTCTGATTTGATTACCAGCTATTCTCTGTGTTTGCTTCTGCCCCAGACAATCCACCTGGACACAGACATGGGCTAAGTCCCAGCTCCTCACCTTTCATATCACCCCAGAGACTTCAGGAGGGAGCTTTTCCTTCCAAGGATGTTCCCCATAAACCAAATGATCAGTAATGAGTACAACACATGTCCCCCTCCCCCACGGCCCTGGGGTGACCCATGTGGTGCGGGCAGCCCTCAGCAGTTTATGCACAAGAATGAACTGAGAATCTCAGAGTTTTCTGATTATTATCTGCAGCAACACTTGATGTCCCATCTATGGAAAACTAGTCCACACTGTGCAGTCACTCATTCTGTAGCCCTCCGCCCTGGCCAATGACCAAGGATTCAGCAAACACTTAAATGTCTGCATTGTTCCAAGTTTCAGCAGCCAAAATACAACAATAAAACAAAAATAGTCCCTGCCTGTCAGGGTGCATGGTTGAGATCCTTCAGTGTGGGGAAAAACAGGAGAATCAAGGCAAATAGTTTATCCTGTTCTACACCTGCTTTTTTGTGACGAGGAAATCTGAGCAGACTTCTCCAACTTGATGCCAAGAATCTAACCAAAAAGAAGACATCATGGACTAATTTGTTGTTCTCATCCTGTGTGCAGTTGCTGCTGCTCCGAATGGCTCACTTTCTTAAACCTTTGGGACGTACTGAATCTAGCTGGGGACAATTCCTACACAGGCGAACAATTTTAATCTGTTGGAAGAGGAATGACATTTTAAAAAGTTTAACAAAAAATTTTTTTAAAATATCTATGACATAGATATTTATTTAATTAATTCTTTAGGAGAGAATTTTATTTTTAAATTAATTTTTACTGGAGTAGAATTACTTTATTGCAAAACAGAAATAAGGGATACAGATGTAGGGATCAGACATATGAGCACCAAAGGGGAAAGGTGGGGTGGAGGGTGAATTGGGAGATTGGGATTGACATATATATATATACTACTGATACTATATATAAAATAGATAACTAATGAGAACCTGATGAATAGCACAGTGCTCTGTGGTAACCTAAATGGGAAGGAAATCCAAAAAAGAGGAGATATATGTATAGGTATAGCTGATTCACTTTGCTGTACAGCAGAAACTAATACAACATTGTAAAGCAACTATACTTCAATAAAAATTAATATTTTTTTGGTCATACCACATAGCATGTGGGATCCTAGTTCCTCAACCAGGTATCAAACCTGCACCCCCTGCATTGGAAGCACAGAGTCTTAACCACTGGACCACTAGGGAGTCCCATTTTTATACAGTTTTATCCATTCAAACCCAATGTGGGACAAATATAGATTTTCCATCTGAGAGGAAACTGACCTGTCTATAGAAATACAAGCCCCTGGCACTCATGGGATTGCCAGTTAGTATAATATGCTGGGGAAAAATAACTAATAATGACAAACAGAACAAGTACATGATACAAAAATTGGCCAGATATTGTAGCAAGATGGACTTGAGAAACCTGATGCCTTTGTTTTAGAGACTGATAAACTATGCTGGAATATTTTCTTACTAGTGGTTCAGGCCAAACATCTGTGAAGTCCCTAAGGACAAAATAAATGTTCCATTATTGCTGTATCTGAGAAGAGATATAAGAAGTGAAAGTGTTAGAACAATGACTTCATGCTTATTCGGATCCTCCTGGGCTACTCTGTTAACTTTAAATAGAGGATGATGTACTTCCTTCATGGCTTAGCGGTTTAGATCTTGACTTTGAAAAAATTTGTGGATTTTTTTTTTTTTTTACTCATCAAGCCTGCAAATCACTGATGAACAGCACTCACTGTCTCCCAAAGCTATGTGGGTCCCTAAGACCCCTTCTTTTCTAGCTCCATAGCCAGTTGTCTCACTCAATGATATTTATGGTCTGTGTGCGCTGTGGCTAAGTCTCTTCAGTCTTGTCTGACTCTTTGCAACCCTATGAACTGTAGCCCGCAAGGCTCCTCTGTCCATGGGATTCTCCAGACAAGAATGCTAGAGTGGGGTGTCATGCCCTCTTCCTGGGGATCTTCCCAACCCAGGGATGGAACCCAGGTCTCTTTTACGTCACCTGCATTGGCAGGCAGGTTCTTTACCACTAGTGCCAAGCAAAGTCAACAGGTTAACAGTGGCAAACAAAGACAATATTCTGTATAAACCTTGCACAAAAACCAGTTCCACTTAAATGCAATTTGAAATTCAACACCCCTTTAGGATCCAGCAACTGAAAGCTGTCTCTGACTCCATTCATCTTGACCTTAAATGATTGAGGGTGATTTTCAGAGGTCTGGATGTTGCCAGAAAAGTTCAGTCATTGGTTGGAGCAGGTAACAGAAAAAGACCTTATCAATCGCTTTAGCTGCACTTACTTCTGTTCCTATAGGTTTAGCTTTTGGAGGGCATATCTAGTCCCTGTTGGATCCTTAGTGCTGCCACAGTATGTGTAATAAATACCATGAAATCTATGAGTACTTTGTTCTCCCGGAAACAGGAATGAATTATGATGACCACTGAAAGTGGCATGATACCAATTTGCTGTCAAAGTACTTGATAGCAGGGTCTGCATCATTTGAAGGTAAAGGATCATTCATTGAAGTATTCAAAAAATACTGACTGAAAGGCTGGTCAGTATGCCCTGAGTCCTGGCTTCATTTCTATATTAATCAGACATCCTAAAAGTGACATTCACTGTTGATATTATAGTTTTATTCCATTTCAAACAAAGATGACCATAAGTCAGAAAATGAATTAGATATTAGAAAGTGAAAATGGTGAGATGGCAGGTACTAAAAATCTTCTTCATTTATGTCTGTCTGTAGCCAGTTGTGATGGGTAGGATGGACTAGATGAGCATAGATGTTGGGTTCATACAAGGTGATTCCATGCCCTCATGGGAATTAGGGTACACACCCAACACTCTTAGAACGGTTTCTTCTGAAGCAATAAATTAGACATCCAAAGATATGGAATTAGGGCATCCAAAGCCAGAATGTGAAAAAAAAACAAACCAAATAAACAGGAGAGTCAGATGATCCATTTTTGTACTCATTCCTCAGGCTCTATGGCTTTTTATTTTTTTAACAGTAAATGTGAGTCATTCTGTAGTGTTATTGTTGGAAGAGAGATAATTCTGTTTTTATGTGTGGAAACCAACCTTCTGCATCCCTACTGAAAAAAGAAATGTGTTCTCTGATTCATTTGCAGCTATCCTTGTTGTTCAGTCTCTAAGGCATGTCCACCTCTTCGAAACCCCATGGACTGCAGCAGGCCAGGCTTCCTTGTCCTTCACTATCTCCCTGAGTTTGCTCAAATTCATGTCCATTGAGTCAGTGATGCCATCCAGCCATTTCATCCTCTCCTGCCTCTTTTTCCTTTTGCCTTCAATCTTTCCCAGCATCAGGGTCTTTTCCAATGAGCTGGTGCTTTGCATCAGGTGGCCAAAGTATTGGAGCTTTACATTCAGCTTCAGCATCAGTCTTTCCAATGAATATTCAGGGCTGATTTCCTTTAGGATTGACTGATTTGATCTCCTTGCAGTTCAAGGGACTCTCAAGAGTCTTCTCCAGCACCATAGTTCAAAAGCCATCAGTTCTTCAATGCTATCGTTGAGCTGTCTCCAAAGTTCACATGTCTTCAATATCCATAGTAACTTTCTAATTAAACCATCAGAAGTGGAAGACACTTTCTCTGACAGAATTATGAAATTTTACAATGACCTTGAAAAATGTATATTAACTTAAATGTCATTAAGATTTTGGTGGATGAGAAAAGGCTCATGCAACTTGCTAATGCTGGAGAAAAAGACCTACTTAACTTTCTGATAATTTCCCTGATCCAGAAGGTGTAAAAAACATTAGTAAGTAGTTCCTTGGTGTTGAAGTGTTTAGCTTCCCATTCATATTCTTATGTGTGAGAATACAGCAAGTCAAGTGACACTATTTAATAGTGTTCAATTCTATATGCAAACAAAGGTAGTCAGTATGGATATAAAGTAAGAATCACAAGAGATGACACATTAATTCTCAGAATAATAAGTGTAAGAATGTGGGAAGGCGAAATGATGAGGATAGACATGAAACAAGGCCTTGAATACTGGGAGGAACTTCACTGAGAAGCAAAGGCAAGTGGTAGGCAGATGGGGCACCAGTAAAAGTGTGTCTGGATCTAACCAACATTGGTGTGTGCCTACAATGCAGGAATTTCCAGAGGTAACGAACAGAGGACTTCACTTTGATGTTATGTCTCAGTGACTTAACCACACCCTAAAAATCCAACATTCCTTTCTTTACATCCCCACTGAGACCTGACAGTGAGGACGAGCAGCAAAGGAGTGTCTTATGTAGCCTCATTGCTCTAGGCCACCTAGGCTGAGACTCCAGCCTGCCTACCTTGGCCATCGAGGTACTTTGTATATTTTTCAAATTTATAGGGACAGAGGAGAGTCTAGGAAAAGCAGAGGAAAAAAAAAAAAGGAATAGAAATCTTAGCTTATGTGAAGGAATATTAAGTTTGAAAATAGGCTGATACACATATCTACTCAAGTGAAAACATTTAAATTATTTACATGCAGATGCCCCTATGAAACACACAACAACACAGGAGATAAAAGAAGCAGAGTGATTGTCTGAGTACTTTGAGAAGTAGAAAGTCTCTCTATAAACACAATGCACTTTTACTGTTATATATTATTTTGATATACAATTAAATATTAATCACAGAATGAGGGATGTGGAGGGAAAATCTGCATGTAACACAGTCTGAGTTTTCAGACTTGGCTGACATGTCTGCTACTTCTGAACTATGATGATTGTGAAAACAATCACATGCCTGTGGGAATGTCATGCGACAGGAATTAAATTACAGAACAGAGGAAGAATGCTCTTCAGTGGGGTGAATCAGCTATTTGGAAAGCAGATCTAATCTTGCGTGCCTATGAAGAGAGAAGATTAAAAATTTTGGAAACTGGGCTTCATGGGGAGGATGCTAAGTGTTCCAGGAGAGCTTTCCATAGGCTTCGGTCTGGGAACGGAGAAAAGGTCGTTCCATTGTGGCTGCTCAGAGGAGACCTGTCGAGCTCATAAGAGAAAGGGGAAAACACTGAATGGAAGAGAAGAATCCAGATCTTTAGTCTGGCAGAAAATGCAAAGGGGATGGAGGCTGGCAGGTCAGGGGCATTCCAGCACCATCTCCTCAAGTGCTTAGTAATGTTTCTACGCTAAGTGAATAAGGGACTTAGAGGGCTTAGGTTTCCACCCAACTGTATCATTTCTTCACCAGCTGGGCTCAGGAAGGTCATTTACTTTCACTGGACTTGCATCTTCATCAATAAAATGATGCTAGGAAGACTTTTCCCCCAAGTAAAAAGCCCACATCAGTGGGCTAATGTTTGTAAAAGGATTTTCAAAATTGCTGTCATAAAAACTCCATCATTACAAAATTTCCTTGGGAGAGTTCTAGGGCAAGGCTGGGGTCAGACAGTTTGAGGAGCAGCTTAATTGGCAGGGAAAAGGGTTTCTCTCCCAAAACTTTCAGAATTCCCCTTGCTGTTCACTGCGGTTATTGTTTAGTGGCTAAGTCATGTCTGACTCTTGCAACCCCATAGACTGTAACCTGTCAGGCTCCTCTGTCCATGGAATTCTTCAGGCAAGAATACTGGAGTTGGGTTGTACTGGGTTGTAATACTGGGTTGTCATTTCCTTCTCCAGGGGATCTTCCTGACCCAGGGATCGAACTTGTGTCTCCTTCATTGACAAGTGGATTCTTTACCACTGAGCTACCAGTGAAGCCCTGCTTTTCACATTAACACAATTTTTCTCTTTGGCTTTAACATATTGGAGAGGAGGGAGAAGAGGAAGAAAAGCAAATTTGGGGACAATTTTCCTTAGACAGATTCCCCACAAATGCCGCTGCCTTTCCGTCCTCCTCCTGGTGTGGATTTTCTATGACTCTTCTCCAGACACTAACAGGTCTTATCTTTCCCTCTGCAGCTCTGCACTCAGCTCACCCCTGGGGATCTGCCCCCGGAAGCCTAAGGCACAGTGAACCAAGAGGAACCTCCATGTCACTCTGGGAGGTGGATTGTGACAGCTCTGATAATTTTCCTATTACTAGTGAGGAAGGTTAGGTTGGGGGCTAAAAGGCTGAGGGATTGATTGAAAGAATGGCTCTGAGTCACTGAAGAAGCTGAAAATGGAATCTGAATCGCCTCAATCTGGACTCAAAATTCAATGAGGTCTTTCTTCTGAAAGCCCAGAAACTGCCCAGAATATTCATTACTCAATGCTTTTTGGATCAATTTGCTTTGCAATAAATCCCAGCTTGAGGAACAAAGAAACGTTTACATGCCCAACATCAACAATACACTTGGTGGGTAGAGGAATTCCTTTCAATTAGAATTAGATTAGAATGAGGAAAACTTCTTGTCCATAAGCCACGGATTCAAGGACTGATCAGTCCATCTGATTTGTCTGCCCGTCCAACTGGCCATGAATACACAAGATGAGGGACTTTCATTCACTTCTTTCCCCAAATTATGTTCTGGCTGCTGACATGCTGGGGAAACCTCAGCCACGTTCTCTTGTGATGAACTTTCCCCCTGCTCCTGCTTGCCCTGTGTGTTGCACTAAGGGCTTGCCTCAGATTGTGTGCCCTGTCACTGCGCATCGAGCAACTAGAGTTTCTCCTCCACTCCCACCTTGCTGACCCTCTTTAAGGCCCTCATCCACTTCTTCAGTTTGGGGCTGTTTGCCAGACACTGGTAGGTCTTGGGGGTACTGCAGTAAACCAAGTAGATATACTCCCGGAATAAAAATATGAAAGATAGAGGCTTCTGTATGGGCAAAGCAAAGGGACAATTGGAGTCTGGGGGTATGAATGCCAGTGCGTACACCTGTGTGTTCAAGTCTCATGTGCATTATCTCAGCTAGAGTGATCTGGAAAGATGAGAGCTGAGTAGACACCAGAAACAGTGATGGAGGAAGCGTGTGGATAGGTGGGCTAAGAGCATTCTAGGGGAGGGAGCAGTAAAGGTAAAAGTCCTGTGGTCCAAGCATGCTGGTGACTAGAGCAATGGGATGGACTGGGAGGCTGGAGAACAAGGAAGAGGGGAGTGGGGAAGGGTCAGAGCACTGATGGCAGGGAGGGTGGGACAAGGTGTTGAAGGTCTTATTAATACAAGCCTTGGTATAGACTTCGAATTTCATTTCAGAAATTCAAATTTCAGATGGGAAGCACAGGAAGGTGGTTTTAGTTTTCTCTCCCACTGGATTGTTTCTAGCAGAGAAGTGAAATGATTTGCCTAGAATGGGAAAGCTGTCACTGCAGGTGTGGAAGGAGACCCATCTCAGTGCAGAGTCCAGGCAAGAGGTAACAGTGACTCAGGGTGGGGTGCTTTGAAGTTGACATGGTGGGAAGTGACTGTGGGCATTTCAGAGACAGAGGTAACTGGAGTTGAGGACAGATGTGCGTGGAGTGTGGGGGAGATGCGGGTGAAGGAAGACATGAAACTCATGGTCTGATCCAATGGGGATCTTCAGCCCCTCCCCAAACAGGGCGACCCTTGAGCAGCAGGTGTCTGTGGACAATTCCAGAGTTCTGTTTTCGGTTTGGTAAGTTTCATGTGCCTGCTCAGCATTCACATAAAGACACCATCTTGACATGAAGAGAAAGAAAAACAGGCCAGCAAAAATCCCCCCAAACTGGGGGAACAGTTGGTAAACTAAAGAACAAGCAAGGGCTGGGAATGATAAGCTGGGAGACATGAGGGCCAAAGTTTTTGGTCCACACTGTAGAATTTTGTTGTTCAGTCGATAAATCACGTCCAACTCTTTGTGACCCCATGGACTGCAGCACACCAGGATTCCTGTCCTTCATTATCTCTCGGAGTTTGCTGCAATTCATGTCCATTGAATCAGTGATGCTGTCTAACCATCTCATCCTCTGTCACCCCCTTCTCCTCCTGCCCTTAATCTTTCCCAACATTGTGGTCTTTTCCATTGAGTCAGCTCTTCGCATCAGGTGGGCAAATTATTGGAGCTTCAGCTTGAGCATCAGTCCTTCCAATGAATAGTCAGAGTTGGTTTCCTTTAGGATTGACCTTTGTTTACTTAGACAAAACATAAGGATTTATTGGGGGGAAATATAAAATATCCAACAAAGAAAAAAAAGCATCAGAATATTTAGTATTTCGTTTCTAGCCATTGCTGTTTTTCCTAAATGAACACTTATGTATGTGGATGAATAGTAATTATTACTATGTTTATTGAGTGCTTATCACGTGAACAGCAGGCTCTGTGCCTGCACTTTTGGGCATCATCTCCTTTAATCCTCACCACGGTGAGGGAGACCCCATGAATCACCCTCATCCTAGAGTCCTCAGCTTGGCAGAGCTATGTCTGGAACTCAGGTTTTCTGATTCCAGATCCTGGACTTTGCCTACTGCACCCTTGAGCCTCCTAGAATTGCAATTAAAATGTGTGGATCAAGCAGCAGGAACGCCTCTTCATTGCTGGTGGGAATGCAAAGTTATGCAGCCACTTTGCAAGACAGTCTGGTAGTTTCTGGCTAAGTATACTCTTACCATACGATCTAGCACTCAAGCTCCTTGGTATTCACCCAGATGAACAGAGAAACTTAAATCCATGCAAAAACCTGTTCACAGATGTTTATAGCAGCTCTATTCATAATTGCCAAAGCTTGGAAGTAAATGATGAAAAGACGTAGAAGAAACTTAAACGTATGTTACTAGTGGAAGAAGCCAGTCTGAAAAGTCTACATACTGTATGATTTTAGCAACATGATCTTCTTGAAAATGTCCAACTATAGGGATAGTGAAAGTGTTAGTCACTCAGTCGTGTCCAACTCTTTGAGATCCTGTGGACTGTAGCCCACCAGGCTCCTCTGTCCATAGGATTCTCCAGGCAAGAATACTGGAGTGGCTTGCCATTCCCTTCTGCAGAGGATCTTCCCAACCTAGGGATCGAACCCAGGTTTCCTGCATTGCAGGTGGATTCTTTACCATCTAAGCCACCACGGAAGCCTCTGTGGCTCATTCAAAAAACTAAGACCATGGCACCCAGTCCCGTCACTTCACAGCAAAAAGTGGAAACAGTGGCAGATTCCACACTCTAGAAGAGAACGTTTTCTAGAAGAGATCATAACTAAAAAGATTTTCAGATTTGTAGACATATATAATCACAATTTATTATTATTATTTTCATCAATGCTATTGTTGCTGTTACACGTAACTAGGATGTTAGAATCACGTTTAGAGTTTAATCTAGGTACTAATCATAGTAATTATATATTAACTATAATAGCTATCATTTACTGTGTACATGTCAGATGTTAAACACTTATAAGCATCTCATTTGATTAAAATCCAGCTCTGGAACTCTGAAATATCAAGGTAGGCCAGAAGTGGAGGTGTTTTACCTCAAGTTCCTTAAGCCAAATACGAAAAATAATGAAAGTATCTCAGCTGAATGATCAAAACACTGACATTCCATTACGAAGATTTTGGAAAGAAGAGGGTAGGAAGCCGAGGCAAGCCCCGAGACAGTCAGGAGCTCCCTGCCTGGGAAACCAAACAGACACTCAGGGTCTCCCGGGAGCCTCCAGGCGAGTCCCGGAAGGAACGCGTTCTCGGGCGAAAGGGACCTCCGTGAAGATGGAGACAGGTTGGCTGTTCAGGGCTCAAGGGTAAAAAACTCTCCACTCCCAGCTAAAATTTGTGTGCAACTTGGAGAGATGTGAGCACAGTAGCAATGAGGAGACAACAAGGCTGCTGTAGGGCATGGAAAACCTCCATTGAGGACCAATTTCACGATCTGGCTCAAGACCCCAACGAAGGAGAAGGGGCTTGCACATACACCCCATGAGGGCAGGGACACACATGGGAACATGCAAAGTACAGACGTAGAAAATACAAACACGGATAGACAACACAGTGTTGTGTGAAGAATGAATGATTGCATAAGGGAATCATTAGGTTTGAAGTTCCAATAACAAAAACATGAGGGGCTAAGAGCCCAAATCTGCCATATACTCAATGAACGTATGCTGTTAAACCAAAGGCAAATGCAGCAGTTTCAGAATAAATTCTGTTTCTTTAAGTGCAGAAAGTCTTTATCCTTAAAATGAGCTGGATGCTAGGTCCCTGCTGGCCAATGAATCATTCTGGTCAGAAGGTAAAACCATCTGTTACAAAAGAGGGCCTGGTGGTCCTCTGCAGGGTTTTTAGGATGGCTTACTTTCCCACTGCACCAGAGAATAGCAGTGAAAGTCAGGGAGTCCTCTGATTGCAAGTGTTTCTTCCCCAAGTGTAATTCAGTCACTGTTTTGCTTTTGAGTCATGTGGGTCTTTGGGAATGTTGTGGTCCTGAACTGAAACGACCGTGTTATGAAATGACAATTTATTTGGAAAAAGATTTTTTTTCAAACACTTGGCTTCTAGAGACTGGAAGATATCCCCTTGCCTGTGTGTGCTGGAATCTAATCAGCCTCCTGGGCTCAATTTCCCCAAGGGTAAAATGAGGGTTTATTTTTCCCTTAGTACCCTTTTTAATAGGAAGAGATGCAGAAAATTCTAGGCCACCTAAAGTTTTACTATTCCATTCCATTCAATTATGTTCTCTCTTCCTCTTTAACCCCTATTTTTTTTTATTTCCTATACCCTATATACACCCTGAGGTCTTCCCTGATAGCCCAGTTGGTAAAGAATCTGTCTGTAATGCAGGAGACCCCGATTTGATCCCTGGGTCTGGAAAATACACTGGAGAAGGGATAGGCTACCCACTCCAGTATTCTTGGGCTTCCCTTGTGGCTCAGCTGGTAAAGAATCTGTCTGCAATGCGGGAGACCTGGGTTCAATCCCTGGGTTGGGAAGATCCCCTGGAGAAGGGAAAGGCTACCCACTCCAATATTCTTGCCTGGAGAATTCCATGGACTGTACAGTCCATGGGGTTTCAAGAGTCTGATATGACTAAGTGACTTTCAGATACACCCTTGGCAGACTTCAAGCCCCAAATCAAACAGCCCCCCAAATTCTTGGGCCTTTTTTTTTTTATCTCTTTGCCTTGCTGTCCTCCTTTGATTCTGATCAAATTGCCTCAAGATTCACCCACATAAGTGATAAAGCCTTTCAGCTCTTGTCTTTCAATAATTTTTCTTTCATGTATCCAAGAACCTGTAGATTGCTCTTGTGGTACAGTCGCTAAGTTGTGTCTGACTCTTTGAAACCCCCTGGACTGTAGGATGCCAGGCTTACCTGTCCTTCACCATCTCAAACCTGTGTCCACTGAGTTGAATGGATGGTGATGCCATCCATCCATCTCATCCTCTGTCATCCTCTTCTCCTGCCTTCAATCTTTCCAAACATCGGGCTCTTTTCCAATGAGTCAGCTCTTCACATCAGGTGATCGAAGTATTGGAGCTTCAGTTTCAGCATCAGTCCTTCCAATGAACACTCAGGGTTGATTTCCTTTAGGACTGACTGGTTTGATCTCTTTGCAATCCATGGGACTCTCAAAATTGCTTAGTACCCGAATGAATGTTAACCTTGGTGTCCAGTATCTTTCATTTTATGAAGACTTTGTATTTTTTAGAGAGTTTTAGGTTCACAGCAGAAATTCGCATATACCCCTGGCCCCACACATCCATTATCTCTCCCATCATCAGCATTCCGCACCAAACAGTGCAATTTGTTAAAGTGATAAATCTACGTGGACATATTATGATTACCTAAGGTCCATAGTTTACTCAGGCTTGGTGTTATGCATTGTCTGAGTTTGTTGTTGTTCAGTTGCTAAGTCAAGTCAGACTCTTTGCGACCCCAGGGACTGCAGCATGCCAGGCTTCCTTGTCCCTCACTCTCTCCCGGAGTTTGCTCAGATTCATGTCCATTGAGTTGGTGATGCTAACCATCTCATCTTTTGTTGCCCTCCTCTCCTTTTGCCTTCAATCTTTTCCACAAATGTATAATGACAAGTATCCATTGTATGATATCATACAGAGTATTTTCACTGCCCTAAAAATCCTCTATGATCTGCTTATTCACGCCTCCCTTCACACAAACCCCTGGCAACCACTTATCTTTTTACTGTTTCCATAGTTTTGCCTTTTCTGGAATGTCATGTAGTTGAAATCATACACTATGTAGCCTTTTTCATGGCATCTTTCACTCAGTGATTTGCAATTAGGTTTCTTCCATGTCTCTTCATGACTTGAAAGCTCATTTCTTCTTGGCACTAAATAACAATCCACTGTCTGGATGTATTTATTTATCTGTTCACCTGCTGAAGGGCATCTTGATTGCTTCCAAGTTTTGAAAATTATGAATAAAGTCACAGTAAACATCCCTGTGCAAGTTTTTGTGTGGTCCTAAGCTTCCAGTTGTTTGGGATATATACCGAGAAGCTCCATTGCTGGGTCATATGGTATGTTTTTAGTTTTGTAAAATAACCACCAAACTGCCTCCTAAAGTGGCTGGACCATTTTGTGTCCCCACCAGCAAAGAATGACAGTTACTCACCAGCCTTTGCTGTTGTTAGTGTTCTGGATTTCGGCCTTTCTGCTAGATGTGTAGTGACATCTCGTTGTTGTTTTAATTTGCATTTCTCAAATGACACATTCTATAGAACATCTTTATGCTTATTTGCCATCTGTGTGTCTTGTTTAGTGAGTGGACTGTTCAGGTCTTCAGCCCATTTCTTATTGTTGGATTGTCTGCTTTCTTATTTTTGAGATTTAAGAGTTCTTTGTATACTTTGAGTTGTGTCTATGTATATATTTTAAATCCTCATGATCCTTACTACTGGGATTATTTAATAAATCTGACCTTACTGGCTCACTCATGAGAAATCTCAGAAAGAGAAGGATATGGTTTCTTCAGATCAAAGTTTGTGCACAAAGACTATGATCTGGGCACTATACCAGATGCTAGGAACAGAAGCACGCCCCTACCTTAGACTTTACAATTTGGAGAGGAGACAGAAACATTTCTAGCTCAGTGAGACGTTCTAAGTGCAACGATAGAATGCAAGCAAGATCTATGGGCTCACAGAAGCAAGGCACTTAAATTAGCCTGAGGGTGTCAGAGGGGGTGAGATCTAGGAAGACAGCAGTAGGTCAAGTGTGAATAGGAAGCACTTTGGGGAGACGCTGTGCAAGAGTTTATGCTCTTGGGAGCTGCTCTGAAGTGTCAACTGCCAAGCAACCTATGTGAAAGAGGCCACTTGTGAAAGTAGCAGGAGGGAACAGGAACTTGGGTAGAAAAGCTGGACGGAGGATGTTAGGAAATGATTACACTACTGCAGATGGGGTCATGGCTAGATATATACATTTAGTAAATTTCCAAATGATTGAAGAAATGTGAGAATGGGTGGGTTTCTAAAAGAGAACACACAGCATGAGAAGAGTTAAAGGATGCAGAGACCAGGAAGGAGGAAGAACACAGTGATGGACATGGGGACCTGGAGAAGGAGCAGAGATGCCCAGAAGCCCAGGGCACAGAAATGTGCTCCAATTCTTGGGGGGAGTGGGGGCAGTGTAAAGATACTGCTCGATTTTCAACAAGCAGGAGGCATTTCTAAATTGCTCTGGCCATGGGCAGTATGTCTTTTGCATATAAAAAAGAATCATATGTAGGGCCCAGTGCTTATGCTATTGATCTGTCTGCACCCTTTTCTATCTGAACACAATTTGAGCTACTGCCCATGGCCAAACAACAAGACACTTCATGTACAAAGTGACACAAATCCATGCCATCTCTACCTACGCCTAGCAGGGATGCTAATAGAGCTCTTCTGGTAGCCTAAGACTCTGTTAACATGTATTTCAAATGCCTCTATAACAACAGGGCTTCCCTGGTGGCTCAGACGGTAAAGAATCTGCCTGGTATCTGGGTTCAATCTCTGCAGTATTCTTGCCTGGGAAATCTCATGGACAGAGGAGCCTGGAGGGCTATAGTCCATGGGGTTACAAAGCGTCAGACACAACTGAGCAGCTAACACTGTAGCAGTAACTTATATAATTCAAGGTGGAACAGTGGTAAAGAATCCCTCTGCCAGTGCAGGAGACACAGGTTCGATCCCTGGGTCAGGAAGATCCCCTGGAGGAGGAAATGGCTACCCATTCCAGTATTCTTGCCTGGGAAACCCATGGACAGAGAAGCCTGGTGGGCTACAGTTCCTGGGGTTTCAGAGTTGGACATGACTGAGCACTCACACAAAGAACAACATTAGAACAGGGACTAGTTATTTTCATACGGGTCAACATGAAAAAAATAAAATGTGGTTAATCATGGAAACTGAAAGTTAATCTTAACGTGCATAAATGCATTAAAAGGCATAAAAATCTAGTAGAATAAAGGGGAAAGTTACAGATTTTGATTTAAGATTTTACATTTAAGACTGAATCTTAACTCCATCATTTACTGATTTGCTATCTTATGAACCCAGATAAATGATTCATGTCCTCAAACCTAATTTATTCACCCTTAAAATGGAATGGCCTTGTTGTCAATATAATTGGACAATATTTGAGGTTTCAGCTTATGTTGTTTCAGTTTTCCTAGTGAGAGACAGCCACTGGTGAGCACTGGGTATGACCTCTCTCCTTCTCCTTTTAATAACAGAACCACCCCTCCCATTGGGGGTTTCAGCTGGGCTTGTGACGCCAGCTCCTGACCTGTCTCCTGACCCTAGTCTTGCAGCTCCCTGTGGCTGTATTTAGTTCAGGGCAAAGGGAGTAAGAAGAAACACTATGTGTAACTTCAAATCATTCCCTGAGACAGGCTTGCCCTGAATTCAGCTCCCTGCTCCCTGCTGGCTAGAAGATGCTGTGGCTGAACAAGCAGGCTTGGACCCAGAGACAAGAGCCACTTTTCGAGAATAGTACCACACTGCTCAGCTGTACATCTGACTGGGTGGCCAACCTATTTTCAGATTGTTTTTTGGAAGGAAAGGAGTGGGGATAAGAGGCATGCTCTGGACAAGCAGGTACTCCTTCCATGCTTGCATTAAGATGGATCTTGAGTCTGGGCTGTGCTGGAGTCAGGTGGGATAAACCATTGTAGGGTTCGTATGATGTCCTCAGGGGCAAAGGGCACTAGAAATCCAGGAATGGCAGATAAATGTAGGCCTCTAGTGCCTCTTTTCATGACATCCCCTGCACAGTGGGAAGGAGACAGGAAGACAGAAAAACGGGTAGCCCACTCCTCCTGTTTAGTTTGCACTACCCCCAGCCTGCACCTCAGTGGTTATGCACTGGTGTCTCCATGCCCCCCACACACCCAGCTCCCATGTCCTGCAGGCAAAGCCCAGGGTATGCAGACTGGAGCCCCTGTACTTTACGATCAGGGGACCAGGTATGATCCCTGCACTGGCCAAGGTCTGGGGTTTGAAACCGAGTCAGATGGCCACAATTTTATGCCAAGAGGCTGAAACCGGCTCACCACGGAGCCAAACTCAGTATGAAAAATCCTAGCCTGTGGCTCAATCAGAGGCGATTTAATTAAAGTGAGTTGGTTATCCAGGCCCAAAAAGGCTCGCCAATTTGTAACTTGGCAACCAGCAGCCATGCCTGGTTTTGACGGACTTTTTGTCCTCTGTCACCCAGGAGGAGCTGTGGGTCGGTCTGGCTTTCCTTCCCCTTCCCATCACAGTGGCAGCATCCTGCCAAGGTTTGCTTTCAGAGCTGGGCTTTTTTTTTTTTTTTTCACATGGGCAATTTACAGGTAAAGGAAAAGGGATGTAGGGAAAGAGTGGGTGTTGAGCGGAAAGGTGATGTTCTTATAAATGTACCTGCAAATGAATCTATGACAACTAAAAATGAACTTAGGTTTATTGAGTAAGTGTGATCTTTTTACTCCCCACTATAATTAATACCTGAAATACACACACTGCTTGCCACTAAATGCTGTTGTGTTTTTTTTTTCCCAAGTGCTCTTTTAAGCACTCTTTCTCCATCAAAACAACCTATGAAGAGGATTTTTCAGCATCCACCATCCATGCCTCAGGTACAGTTGAGGCACCTGCAGTGGGTTGAACAGTGATCCCCCCCTGCTCCCCAAACTCATGTCCACCGGGAACCTCAGAATGTAACCACATTTGGAAATGGGATCTTTGCAGATGCCATTAGAATAAGGTGGCGGTGAGAGCATACTGGGTTAGGGTGGCCCTAAATGCGATGACAGGCAACATTATCAGGAGAGGGCACACAGAGACACAGAGGAGAGGCCATGAGAAGACGGAGATAGAGAGCAAAGTAATGCATCTACAAACCAAGGAGCCCCACAGACTGCTGGCCACCTCCAGAAACCAGGAGACAGACGGGAAACGTGTGATTCTCTTTCAGGGCCTCCAGAATGGACCAAAACATCCTGCCAACACCTGGATTTCAGACTTCTGGCCTGAATTGTAACAGAATACATCTCTGTTGCTTTAAGCCCCCCAGGTTATATAATTTTTTTATGGCAGCCACAGGAAACTTCACATAGCAACTGAAGCCCTTGTCCAAGGACACACGGGCATCAGTAGATGCTGAGTGGTCCTGATCCAGAGTCCGTGTTCCTGTCACTCTCCTGAGATGCCTCTTTAGCTACTGAGGTCTGTGGATGCCCTGGTAATGGTGGTTTAGTCGCGAAGTCGTGTCCAACTCTTGTGACCCCA
Organism: Giraffa tippelskirchi; assembly: GCF_054371585.1. Lineage (NCBI taxonomy): Eukaryota > Metazoa > Chordata > Mammalia > Artiodactyla > Giraffidae > Giraffa > Giraffa tippelskirchi. The sequence continues at coordinate 54,952,894 of NC_137280.1, forward strand.
TGCACTGCAGGAAGCCAGGCTCCTTTGTCCATGGATTTCCCAGGCAAGAATACTGGAGTGGGTTGTCATTTCCTTCTCCAGAGGATCTTCCCGACCCAGGGATCAAATCCACATCTCCTGCATTGGCAGGTGGATTCTTTACTGCTGAGCCATGAGGGAAGCCTGTGGATGCTCTGCGAGGGTCCCTAGGGCCATCATACCTGGTTCTCACTGTGTCTTTAATGCATTTGATTATTGTATTCTTGGTGATAAGTCATTCAATATTCCCATTTGCTGCAATAGTCCTGTGTTCACTTCACTGGCTGCCAGATTATAATGCCTGTTAAAATAAATATGCTTCAATTACCCTAAAATCACTCAACATCACCAGTGTTCCCACTGATATAAAACTACTGGAGTGATACAAATTTTAACAAGAGTTTGAATTTGGAAGTAATAAGGTTTGTGATATGTGTAATGTAGAGTCATTTCAGTAGAAGACATTTAGAAATGTCGGGTTCAGACTGAAGACAGTTAAGTTCAGAGGCAGTCTTCACGCTCAGTTTCCAGAGGTCTTTAATTTGCGGTGACCTAAAAATTTGTGCCTCTTCTGTTTTCACCAACTATTTTCGTTCAAAATTCATGTTTCGTTTCAGTGAAAAGTATTTTCAAGTAGCTGCCAATGGACAAGGATGGAAAACAAAGTATTTTTCCAAAAATCTGATGTTGCATGCTCTACATACAATTAGGAATTTTTTTTCTTTGAGAAGAATATAGAAGCCTATAGGTTGAATACAAGCCTAATAGCAGTTTTACATCTGAGGAGCTCCAGGCTGTTAAAATTACACCAGTGTGAAATTGAAAGTTGCATCTATGTGGGTAATGAAAGCTTCTCCATTCCTGGACCATCGGAACTGCATCTTGCTAAACATCTTTTTTGACCACTGTTTCCTAAATTCCATGCAATGTTCATTTGGACATCAGGGGACTGATAATGACATTGACTCTGGTACTGGCCCACAAGCTCCCCTGGCTCTGATTCAGTTTTCTGGGTTTCCTATTTAGGGCAATTTTTCTTAGCCAATTTTTGTCTTTCATCTCTGAGTCCAATAAGGTAGTAATCACAACCTGTGAAATACTGTCTTCTGCTTCTGAATTTTTTTTTCAGTTTATTTAGACTGTTTTCAGTAAGTATGAACATGTTGCATTTTTTGCCCAGTATTAAGACAAGATGGTTCTGTACCCCAGTATTCATTGCAGCACTGTTTACAATAACTAGGACATGGAAGCAACCTAGATGTTCACTGACAGATAAATGGATAAAGAAGTTGTACATATTTACAATGGAGTACTACTCAGCCATAAAAAGGAATGCATCTGAGTCAGTTCTAATGATGTAGATGACCTAGAACCTATTATACAGAGTGCAGTAAGTCAGAAAGACTAAAAAAAATTGTATATTAAAGCATATATATGGAATCTAGGAAGATGGTACTAATGAACCTATTTGCAGGGAAGCAATGGAAACGCAGACATAGAGAGCAGACTTGTGGACACAGTGGGGGAAGGAGAGAGTGCAATGAATTGAGACAGTAGCACTGAAACAAATACATTATCATATATAAAATAGGTAGCTAGTGGGAATTTGCTGTATGATGCAGTTCAAATTCGATGCTTTGTGACAAGCTAGAGGGGTGGGATGGGGTGGGAGGTGGGAGAGAAATTCTAAAGGGAGGGGAAATATGTATACTTATGGCTGATGCATGTTGATATGTGGCAGAAACCAAACCAATATTGTAAAACAATTAATTATCCTCTAATTAAAATTTTTAAAAAGAAAAGCCAATATATTTCTTTAAAACATAAAAAAGGGGATGTTTCAATGCGGTTAAGGAGACAAGGGGCAAAAGCAAATGCAGGGAAAGCTGTGACAACGTGTCAGACCGCATCTGCAGGTTCCTTCAAATTCCCAGTTCAGTCATTTGTACACACTGAGGGCATTTCCTCCACAAGTGAGCTCTATGACTAGGAAGCTGGGTCTGACTTACGTGGCAAATGTCACGACTCTAGGCCATGTGATCACATGTGCCCTCACACGAGGCATGTCCACACCTTCTCAGAGAATCTGCTTTCTTCCCACAGCCTGTGGACTCCCAGAAGAGCTGATCGATCTCAGCACTGTTCCTGACGTGAAGGGGAACCATCCATGGACCGTCCATCCTGAGGAAAAGAGGGTGGGCTGGATTGGCCCCTCCTCTGGGAGATGGGGAGTGGGATTAGAGACCAAGTCAGTAGCAGGACTGGGACCCTTGGACGGGAAGGAATGCGGATGAATTTTATTCTCTGAGGAGCACTGGACTGAAATTCCATCTCTGCTTCCTGTTCTTTCTGAGGCAGTTCTGTGAGACGTGTCTGGGTCCCTATAATGAATTCCCCTTTCCAACTGCACGGTTTTAATTTACAATCAATTTCCTAGATCAAAACCCAGAGTGAAAAGTGATCCCTGAACAGAACTTCCCGCAAACCAGTCTGGCCAGCCCTGCATCCGCCTACGTCCTCTCCCACAGAAGCACCGTCCCTCTTTCCTGCCCATGCCCTACCGGGGGCAGGGGGCAGAAACAGTGGAGATGGACACAGTCTGAAAAGGAAGCAGGCTCAGAGGTGGCTGTGAGAGACAGAGGACTGCACATAGGCAGAAAGCAGAGAGCAGGGAGCGGGAGTGCGGTATGAAGATGCACAGAGTGGAGAGAACCAGGGGGGTGAAGGTGAACCAGGCTGTGGATAGCTCATGGATGCCCACAGGCTGATCTTGTCATGGCTAATTTGACTGGGCCAAAGGGGAATGTGATTTCTGGGTGTGAGTGTGAGGGTGTTCTGAGCTTAGCATGTGATTCAGTGTATTCGGCAAAGTTGGTTTTCCCTTCCCAGTGTGGGTGGGCACCACCTAATCCACTGAAGACCTGAATGAAACAAAAAAGATGGAGGAAGGAGAAATTTGGCTTCTCTGGTGGCTCAGATGGTAAAGAATCTGCCTGCAATGCAGGGGACCCAGGTATGATCCCTGTGTCAGGAAGATCCCCTGGAGAAGGGAATGGAAACCCACTCCAGTATTCTTGCCTGGAGAATTCCATGGACATAGAAGCCTAGTGTGCTATAATCCATGGGATCGCAAAGAGTCAGACCCAACTGAGCAACTAACACACGCAAGGAGAAATTTGCGTTTTTCATTCGCTAGTCTCAGTCACTCAGTCATTTCTGACTCTCTGTGATCCCATGGACTGTGGCCCACCAGATTTCCTCTGTCTATGGGATTTTCCAGGCAAGAATACTGGAGTGAGTTGTCTTTCCTCCTCCAGAGGATTGAACCTGCGTCTCTGGAATCTCCTGCATTGGCAGGGGCCACCTGGAAGCCTTTTCATTGTCTACTTGAGTTTCTCCTGCTCTTGGGTGGAGATTTACACCGTTGGCTGCCTTAGACTCAGGGGAGGTCTTTGAACTTGGAAGACCTCTGGACTCAGACTGGAACTACACCATGGTCTTTCCTGGGTCTCCAGATTGTGGAACTCCTCAGCCTACATGATTACATGAGCAAATTCCTAATAATAAATCGATTGCTATATACGCCCTATTGGTTATCTTTCTCTGGAAACCCTGACTAATAAAATCCCTTATCGCTTCTTTGGAAATGCCTGCAAATGAGACAAGAGGCATGGAGAACAAAACAGACGCTTTAAGACCATGGAGAGCCACCATCCTAAGATTTTGATACGTCATTGTTACTGTTCGTTTTTTCACTTAGCTCATCAATCATTTTTAAAGCATGGGTTTTGCATTTAACAAAATCTATGATGGGAAAAAGGCAGATTTCTCCATGATTCTCTATATGTTCATAAGGATAAAAACACCGTGTCATTCAGTCGATCTTTTCAAACAAGCTTTGTTCACACTGAATGCATGGGGTGCTGACCACAGTCTTCATTTCTCTTCTGTCTTTTTGATGTCTTAAGGACAAAGTGATGGTGGGGTCTAATTGACCTTTACATGCTTTCCCGGAGAGAAGCCCAGTTTCTGGGCCTTACACATACAACATGCTCCACATTCCAGACCATGGCTAGCAGCTGGGTGTTAATGGGCTCTTCCCAGCTGTGCGCCTGGCTAATGGCCTCTGCCTGGCACTTGGTCAAGTATTGCTAATGCCCAGCAAGTCCTCTGCCCACAGCCAAACTGAGAGTCCACTTCCATATTTAAGAGCTAGCCAGAGGTCTCTCTCTCAGGCCACGGGAGCCGGAGAACTTGGATGCACAGCCTGAGAGGGAATGACTTTGAAAGGCGAGGTGTGCTCGGTGATCAGGAATGACAGGCTCTTGGGAAGGGATTCAATTCTGAACCAACAATGCCTTGTCAGGAAGACATCCAATTGGAAAGGACAGATCGCCTTTCCGTTAGGAATCCATCCATCAGGTTGATCAGGATGTCGATATCAAGTATTTGTGGAGCCCCCAGTTACACTGAATGGATCTGAAATGGTAATAAAGGCTCAGGGCTGGAATTCTGCAGGTGGATTGATCGGAATGAACCATCTCACACTCTCTCAGCTCCTCACACACACAGAATGGTAAGAACTCTTTCAAATGAGATCGACTGGGCAGAGTTTACAGGGTTGATCTTCCTCCTGCTCTCCAGGTGGGGTGCCCACAGGAATCCTGTAGCTGTGTCCCTCTGTTCTTTCCAGGTAACACTGGAAGTCTGCAAAGCAAACCCCTGAGATCACATCCACCTTTCAAGATTGGGGTCCCAAGCCTCATCATTCCTTTGCTGGAAAAGAATTGGCATGATTGACGGATCGTCCCCCTACCCTCCTGCTTTCCTTTGCTGTCTCAATTTGAACTCTGCCTCCATCTGAGTGGAAAAGACAGGGTGGACTGTAGGAGAACCCAGCAAATCAAAGGAATTAAAAACCACAGTGTAAGTTAAATCAATGGGTCCTTTGAAACTAAAAGAGGTGGGAGGGCAAATATTCTCTGAGGATGTCAGTGATGCTTTTATTTTTTTTCCCCCAGATGAAAAGGATTTGCATAAAATGGATATTTTCGTCATCTTGTCCCATTCACTCAGGATGTTATCTCCTTCCTCAATTTTCAGATACCAAGCTACCCAGGGGAGAGTAATGAACAGTTTCCATTTCATACTTTGATTTATACCTCATCTTCTGTCGGGAAAAATCCTTGCCTTTAATCCTCAATATTTTAATTTGAGCTTATGCAACAGTAAGCCAAATTATAGGAATAGAGCTATCACCCTGATTAGGTCAATCAATCAACAATATAGTCTTGAGGACTGGAAGAAATCTCACTGTCAGTATCATCAGTGGCAAAGTCTTCATTTCAAAAAGGAGAAAACTGAGGCCAAGTGACTTGTCCTACATCTCTTAAGCAAAATGGTTGATGCTCTGGTGTGATCAGAGCGGGCAGTTGCTGGTGGGAAGAGAAATGAGGGACAAAGAGATGCCAGGGCTCCTTGGGGCTCCACAGGGCACAGAAGTGACTGCTGCAGGGGCGGCGTCACCAGTCCAGGGAACAAGGACATATGGTGGCCAGCAGTTGAAGGTCTTCACAAAAGCATTGCTTCCAGTGTGAGAGGCTGTCTTCTGAGATTGTCCTGCCTACCACTTACAGTTAAAATGTAACAATGGATTCCACTGACAGTGATTTAAAAAGTGTCTTTACTAGGAGAAATACGTGACTTCCCTCCCTGGTTTTTTTTTCTAGTTTTGATATTTTTATAGGTTTGATTTTTTTTCTAATTGCTTTATTTACTGCTCTATCATATCTAAAACTCTAGGAAGTCACTTGCCTTCAGCTAGAATGAGTCACTGGAGATTTTTAAATCAGAGAGTAACATGAACAGAGAAGTAATTTGGGAAAATTAATTGTTCTTCAGTGCATAGTATCAACTTTAGTGGGAAGAAAATGGAGTCAGGAAGCCTGTTCACAAAATTGCAGCACAGTCAGCACAGAGTGAGAAGAATGAGCTGGGGTTGGGGGAGGAGGTGTAGGGGCTGAGACAGAACCAGGCAGAGGGGAGGCAAAGAGACAAAGATGACTATGGGATTTCAACCCCAGCTACCCAATGATAATGACTCACATGGGGACTGGGAAAACCTGGAGAACTTTGAAGAAAGAAACACCTGATTAATTTGGTGATAGCTGTATTTGGTTTGGGGAAATGGTAGATGCATGATGGAGACCATACAAATGGAGTTTGGTTGATGCTGTAGGAAGACCGAGGGAATCCTGGGGGACCCCCACCCACAAATGTGACAGTCACAAGAATGGGGAGAAAAGAGACATGCCAAGGACCAAGGGCTGGAGAAGGTAATATGTCCTTCACAGAAGATAGTGATGAAGACGGAGAGATCAGCCCAAGGGAGAGGAGACCCAGGAGGCAAGAAGTTTTAAAAGGGAAGAACTAGTGTTCAATTCTTTTCTACCGCTCTCCTTCTCTCTCTCCTTACTTCTTCTTTTTAATCCATCCAATCATCCATCCATCCAACTATTTATTGAGCACTTAATATATTCCAGACCCTGAACTTGGCTCTAGATAAACCAGAAACAACAGTCTAGTTATATAGAAGTCTGAAACAACCACAGGATCAGATTTCAAGGAAGGGTGGGGTACAGGTTTCGTCAGTCCAGAGTTCCCCAGCTCCCTCTTTGCCTCACTGGGGTTTTTTTTTTTTTTGCTCACAACCTCTGGTCATGCCCAGAAGCAGCAATCAGAGTTCTGAGTGGAAATTCACAAAATGTGGACAGCAATGCCAACTGTCAACCCATTTAGAGCATAGGGTAGGCTTCTATCACAGCCTACATTACAGGCAGAATAAATTTAAGCAAGGACCATCAGGATCTCTACCCAAGGTAGGTGGATTCAACTCGGGAACCTGGCCACAGACATCTGACAGCACGTGTCCAGTCAGGGACAGCACCTCTGCAAAGGCTTCACTTATTTCTTTAGACAGAAAAAATAAATGCCTTAGAGGCAAGATATAGAAATTTCTGACTGAAGTGAAAGGATTCCTTTTTAACTAAACATCAGTCAAATGGAAGAAAGCACCATGATCAGTGTTGTTTAGAGACAACCTTTTCAAAAATTCCTGGATCCAGAACCACAGTTTAGGTACAGAAATAGAAGTGTGTGTGTGTGTGTGTGTGTGTGTGTGTGTGTGTGTGTGTGTCTACATATACACATACACACATACACATATATAGAGCTTTCCTGGTGTCTCAAATGGTAAAGTATCTGCCTGCAGTCCAGGAGATTCAGGTCTGATCCCTGGGTCGGGAAGATCCCCGGAGAAGGGAATGGCAACCCACTCCAGTACTTTTTCCTGAGAATTCCATGGACAGAGGAGCCTGGTGGGCTACAGTCATGGGTTCACAGAGAGTCGAACATGACTGAAGCGACTTAGCATGCACAAGATGTGTACATACATTTCAACAAATATTTAATAAAACACATGAAATGAACAAATAATTACAACTGCAATCAGCTATGAGGAATATATACATGGTTCTACTATATTAGGAGTAACAGGAGGGGGTCTACATTAAGTTAGATTCAGTCGCCTCATTGTGGAAGCAAGGGTGAAAGTCTTATTAAATTCTTTCTGTTGTTACATCTTTTAAGTGATTTCTTCAATTAAATTGTAAACAATAACATTGCTTTGATTTTTTTCCCTTGTAGAGATTCTAACTATTGCTTTAATTATTCTGTTCACATTTCACACATGTGCTCCAGGCTCCTGAGAAATGACAGCACTGGGAATAAGTCAAATAAATAAAACACATTCTCAGATATCTTTACACTAAAATTTGACTGTTCTCAAAAGTTGCCATTTCCTGTAGGTTCATCCTCTTTTGATAAAGAGCAGTTCCTTTTTCTTCTTTCTGGCATCTGATATTTTTAGCAAATTATTCTTAAAGACTGTGTTGTAAAATTTGCTATATTGAAAGATACGGATGCCTATGGTCTCTTTTCTCTGACCCCCTTGGCTTCCTCTCTCTGATCATCTCAGTCTTCTGTCTCTGACTACCTCAGTTGCCCTATGTCAGTAATGGCAGGACGTGGTATTCCACCAACACAAAGACAAGCTTAAGCTTCACATTCTAGGTCACGGAGGATCATGGAGGGGCCCAGAACTGCACCAGGAGAATCCATGGGCCATCACCCTGCCCTCCACCCCAACTCCTCCCGTCTGTACTCAGGGTCCTCTGCCTGTTTGTGCTGAATTGCCACCAAACTCTCCCACAGTGACCATGAGTCAGGCAGCCCCAACCTGAGGCCTTCCAAGGCTGATGGGTTCAGGCAACTAATGTGGTCCCCACATTTCAAGAAAGAGAATAGATCAAAAGTGGACAGAGCTGGGTTTGGACTCAGGCCAGATGAAGACCCTGCTTCTCCTCATCTGAGGGAGGGACAGCGAGTCTGACCACATAGTGTCCCTGCAGATGTCAGCCCATGGAGCCGCACCCTCAGTGCTGGGCTTGCCTTGGCCCCTCACTGGCTATTTACTGAATGAAATCAGTGTCTGGAAATTGCAGATGTTGAATAAGTGAAAATTCTCATGTCTTTGTACACACTGCAGTGGGACCATTCCATCGCTAATGCACAATAATGATAATCAAAAGTATCAGGAACTGGTTGCGGTCCATCAAACGGCAGAATTTCCCATGATCTAGGGAAGGTCACAGACAAGAAGACAGTCACAATGCATGTGATAAAGGTCATGAGAAAGCTATGCCCAGGGCACCCTGGCAGAAGCCCTGGAAGCATTGGGGTGTCCTAGGAGGGCTTCTCAAATGAGCTGGTGCCCAAGAATATGCACAGATTAGTAAAAGAGGGCCATATATATGGGGTGCTTTTTAGGAAGCAGCTGGGTAGGAGAGGCAAGGTAGTAGAGATCTCCACATGTCTTGCTCAGGTTCTTGAGTTTCATCTTGCAGGTGATGGGTAGCCAGGAAAGGATTCTGAGTTCTAGGATGACATAATCACACTCACATTTTAAAAAGATCACTCCGTCAACAGTAAAAGTGAAAGTGTTAGTTACCGTCTGTCAGATTTTTTGTGACCCTATGTACTGTAGCCTGCCAGGCTCCTCTGTCTGTGGAATTCTTCAGGCAAGAATACTGGAGTGGGTGCTTGCATGCATGTGTGCTAAGTCGCTTCAGTCGTGTCCGACTCTGTGTGACACTATGGACTATAGTTCCCCATGCTCTTCTGTCCACGGGGATTACCCAGGCAAGAATACTGGAGCAGGCAGCTATTCCTTTCTCCAAGGGAACTTCCTGACCCAGGGATCGAACCCAGGAGTCCTGCCTTGAAGGCAGATCCTTTAATGTCTGCGCTACCAGGAAGACCAACATAGGATTCTTCTATTAAAATGCATTGAGAGAGGAAGGTGGGAGGGTCACCTGTTAGAAGGTGGTTTTGGTGGTCCAGGCAGGAATGAGGGGAGCGGTGAGGCTGGAGAGGAAGGCAGACAGGGAGGAACTGAGGAAGTAGGACAGGTCACACTGGATGATGGACTGGACATCAGGAGTGCTGGGGAAGAGGAGAAATTCCAGGAGGAATCTTTGAAACATGAGTTGGGGAGACACCCACTCCCACCTCCAGCACTGTCAAGAGTATATTTCTCTTGACATCAGTGTAAAAGCATTTCATTCTGTGAGTAGACAATCATGTCCCAGGTCACAGACTGTGTGAAAGCCCTCCTTCATCATTCTTTTAATTTCACACCCAAGAAAATATCTCCTTCAGTTTAATTTATATGCTCAGTCACTGGGTGTGCATTTTCTCTCTTCCATGAATTAATGCATAATCCCTGTAGATCTGAGAAAAGATTTATATTCTTGCCTTAATTTTGAAGTTTCTTAAAACAGGCTTCTGTCTTGTTTCATGAATCTTTATCAATGATATGTTGGTAATCTTTGTATATGAAGATGATATTGACCTTCCTCATGAGATGTGGTACAGTTCTTGGTTATACTTTGAAGGAGTTTTAAAAATACTGCTTCATTGGTTGCTGTGACCCAGCTGCCCATGTGGACCATGGTCACCAGCGGACACAGAGTGGGGAGCTATGGCAGAGGGCTGAGTTGTCTGAATTCCATGAGTTCACACAGAGGCGGGGATCCTAAGACGTCGGCCTCCTCCACTCTTGGCAGCTCTGATCACTAAATGCCTCCTGTGTTGCTTCACCTCTTACACAGCAAAGCAAACTTCCTTATTTTTTAAAAAAAGCAAATAAACTAAAACACTTGAGACAAATAAACTAAAATGCTTGAGACAGATAAACTAAAATACTTGAGACAAATAAACTAAGACAGTTGAGACTCATAACAATACATTGCATGTGGAGTGTCTCGTTTCACTTCCTGGTTGGTGTCTGTATCTAATAGTCTCTGGAAAACAATGACAATTGTCAGCACCACACTGTGCAATGCCATTTATTCCAAATGATCAATTATTGCCCTGGAACAGTTGATGGGCCCACGTGCATGTGGGCTTTTGTTAAGATGTGACGGTTTCCAGTACCATTTGGCTTTTGGTGCTGGAAGAATATGTCTAGAAAGAAAACAGAGGTCTAGGAGCTAGCTTTGGAGGTTACTGCCAGACCCCCATAATTTGTTTCTGTAGAAAAGGAATGCTCCCACAGGCTCTTTCCAGGCATGGAGTAGTATTCGTATGACCGTGGTGGGGTCCATGACAGCAATGAGCCAATGATACTGCCCATCTAGGCTGAAGGAAGTGCAGCACAGCAAACAGGTAAAGAGCACCATGTAGTTCATTATGTGGTCTACACCGCTGAAAGTGCAACCTTTCAGTATTACATTTGTGCAGCACAACACATATGTTTATCTGGAAATAACCATTTAACTTGTAGAAAGTTTTGACTTGAAACATTGTACCTACATTGTACCTTCTCAAAATCAAAAACAGTCACATGAGGAAGTAAGAGATTGGAGCCTGTGAAATCTGGAGTGTGCATGGTCACAAGGATTCTCCAGGCAAGAATACTGGAGGGTGTGGTCATGCCCTCCTCCAGGGGATCTTCCCAAACCAGGAATCGAACCCTCATCTCTTGCGTCTTCCACATTGGCAGGTAGATTCTTTCCCACTGGTGCTACCTGAGAAGTTTCTGTAGGATCATTTACCTTCTCTCTGTGAGCATTACATGGAATTTTCTTCATTGATTCCCATCTAAATCTTTACTCCTTGACCATGAAAAACCAACCTCCAAAATTATATTTTTCATTAGAAATTGACCTTTATCCAAAATCACAAATATGACAAAAGTCAAATGCCTTCCAAGATGATTGATCCAGCTTCTTTTGTGACAATCTTTGAGGTTTACCTTGGCAGCATCTCTTTCTCAGAAGCTAAGGTTTTCTCTATCACTGTGGTCAGCTTGTTCTTTCTCACATCCCTGGCTCACAGAGTCACTCAGGAAACATACATGAATAAAACCCCCCAAATTGTTTTTGTGTGTTGTGGACAGAGAATTTCCCAGGCCTCCTATGCTACTTTTATGTTTCATAAGAAGATGTACCACATAAAGTCTTCATCATGAGATGCTCCAGAGACCAATCACTTAATCACACATCTGATGTTTTGTCAAACATAGAAACTTTATTGCAGATTTACCCCGACATAAAATTATTGAATAAACTGTTTTACAAAAGAATGAAAATTAAGCAGTGTTGACTTCTCATGGTCTAACTTTTCACTAAGAATTAATTTTTTCAAAAGAAGCTGGAGGACACATTCTTTGTCTAGTATCCCCTAAGAGATAGGTGGGCTTCCCTAGTAGCTCAGCAGTAAAGATTCTGCCTGCAGTGCACAAGCTGCAGGAGACACAGGTTCAAACCCAGGGTTGGGAAGATCCCCTGGAGAAGGGAATGGTTACCCACTCCAGTATTCTTGCCTAGAGAATCCCATGGACAGAGGATCCTGGCAGCCTACAGTCTATGGGGTCATAAAGAGTCGGATACAACTGATCTCATTTATCACACACGCGTCCCCTTGGAGAAAATCCTGAGCTTCTTCTTCTTCTTTCTGCATTTGCTATTTCTGATTTGCTGATATCCTATGTACATTGATTCATTTATTACATGAGTCTTCATTGAATCTTACAGCATTAAAATAGAAGAGAAGGAACATTCCCCCCCTCTGAATTTGAATCTAATTGTATCACAACAAGTGCATGTCAAACAAGCTAGGTACAAAACATACTAAAACATCTCAAAGTGCAATATATATGTTGTATGACATGAAAATCTTGAAATGTGACCCATTAAGCAGGGAAAGCATTTTGCTCCTTAATAAAAAAAGAAAGAAATATAAGAAAAGAGACTGGACTAATAGTCATCTCCTTTATTCAAAATAAATATGGGGGGATGTTTCTGTTTTAGTAAACATAAGAAAACATAGAATCAAATGAACATTCTTTACTTTTCCATTCATGCTGGCATACATCAGAACACTTCTGGACAGACTTCTAGACAGCTCCCTTCACAGCTAGTCAGGGCAACAATTAGGAAAACGGGTTACACCTGACACCCTTGGTCCCAGTGAATGCTTAACTGGTTCCAGTGAATTTCTAACGAAGCCCACAGGACAGACCCAACCAGACTTCCAACTAGGTGGCCCTGTGAAAAGTTGTCTTGGCATTTTTTATTTACCTATGGAAACAAAAAAAATGTATCACAAGATCATTCCTTGTATCTTTCATTTGGTCATCTCTGTTACTATTAGAAACTAAGTATAGAAAATACACTTCTATGTTTTTATCCAGTATCCCCAGGGATGAAAAGTTGTACACCCGATATTCCAGGTCAAAATATACTTTTCAGGAATCATTCCCTCTTTACTTGCTCTAAATTCTATTCTTTCTCCATCCTCTGTGCCCTCCCTGGTGGCTCAGATGGTAAAGAATCTGCCTGCAATGCAAGAGACCTGGGTTAGATCTCTGGGTTGGGAAGATCCCCTGGAGGAGGGCACGGCTACCCACTCCAGTATTCTTCCCTGGAGAATTCCATGGACAGAAGAGGCTGGTGGGTTACATTCCATGGGGACGCAAAGAGTCGGACACGACTGAACAACTAACACTTTCACTTCTGCTGTGCTCTCGGATGGATTCTCTTCACTTCTTGCACCACTGCATATTCTGTTTGTTGCTCAAGAACTGAATTCATTTCCTGGTCAAATCTCCTCCAGCAAACCAAACCAAAGACTCTGGAAAGGCAGGGATATTGCTGTCACTTAAAATAAGGCCACACAGCTTCAGAGAGGTGATGCCTCGTGAAGTTCTCTGTACACAAACGTCAAATGAGTGCTTGTTGGGATGTGGGTTTTCCCAACAGCTGGAAACTCCTCTCGGAGTCATTCCCTTCAGTCCAGGGGTTCTTAATTTTGACTACACATTCAAGTTCCCTGGGGACTTTGAAAGACACCTGTGCCTGGGTCCGATCCAAAGACCATGAGTTAACTGGTCTGGGTCTGGCCTGGACCCGGGGACTTTTCTGGTCCCCCAGGTGTTTCATCTCCAGCCAAGGTTGAGAAGCATTGCTCCAGCTGCCATCTTCCCCAAACTTCCCCCAAAGAATAACCTGGAAGCTTATTAACCATACAGATGACCAAGGCCATTCTAACAGCTTCATTTTGTGGGTCTGAGACACAGTCGCCCCACATACAGTCTAGCCACCTCCCTCCAGGAATCTTCATCATCAGGGAATCTGAAGAGGAAAGAAGATGACTCACGGCTCCCCTGAAAGTGATGAGGTGCACCATTGCCAACTCTCACTCATCAGTGCCCAGTGAATCAGACATGAGGTATGCTAAGATGCCACTTGGGCAGCAGGCCAGGTAGGGAATGGGGAGTGGAAGGGGAGGACAGTATGTTAGTAGTACAAAGCCAAGCCACAGCTTTTGGAAGCAGGGACAATGGCTGGCAGGTATTCACGTCTGCTTTACTGTTACAGACAATGTCACAGTTGATGTCAGCCAACTGACGTGCACACTACATGACTGCTGTTTCAGCAAACGCCCTGGTATCTTTTCTGCGCCAAGCTTCTTGCTGCACATTTTGCTAAGTCTGCAACTGTTTGCACTTTGCTACCCATGGAACAGGCTTCCCATGTGGTACTAGCAATAAAGAACCCACCTAGCAATGCAGGAGATGTAAGAGACAAGGGTTCAATCCCTGGGTTGGGAAGATCCCCTGGAGGAGGAATGGCAACCCACTCCAGTATTTTTGCCTGAAGAATCCCATGGACAGAAGAGTCTGGTGGGCTATGGTCCATAGCGTGGCAAAGAGTTGCATGTGACTGAAGTGACTTAGCATGCACACCTGCACAGATGGAACGAGCCCTCAGTGATGTGGTCTTGTCAGTTATCTCAGCCACCTGCTCCTTTGGGCTCCCCTCCAGCCATGGCTGGATCCCAAAGCTCTCCCCAAAGGTCCAGATGGGTGAGCAGGCAGAGCTGCTCTACAGATTCTGTGGTGACTTTGGGAACTGCCATCGCTAACGGCTGCTCTATTTGGCCTTGTGAAAAGAGTGTTTGTATTCATGTTTAGAAATGGTCTCATTTTTTTCTTGAAATCTTCATCAATGATGATACATGTTAGTCTGTCCTTTTCTTAGAAGCAGAATCAAATCTTACCCAAACGGAGACATTGATGTTTCCAAGGGATTACAGGTGTGCTAAGATCACTGGACATGTAACAGAGAAGGACAAACCTGACTCCATGTTGAATCCACTCTTTTAGCTCTAACCCTTGTGCTCTAGTTACCTGTGCTGAGTCACGTGGGCTCTGCACCTTTTGTAAAGGAATGTTGCTTGTAGCCTGAAATACACAAGACAGCCCATTCTCAAGGCTTTGACTTTAACATTACAACACTTTACCATTCATAGAGAGATAACAGAGAAAAATATTTGTCTTATTGGAGATTTACAGGAACATTGTGACCAGACCTACCTAGATAGCTAACTGTGTAAGATATCTATCTAAGATAGCTATCTATCTAAAAAGCAGAGACATCACTTTGCCAACAAAGGTCCATACAATCAAAGCTATGGTTTTTCTAGTGGTCATGTACAGATGTGAGAGTTGGACCATAAAGAAGGCTGAGTGCCAAAGAATTGATGCTTCCTAACTGTGGTGCTGGAGGACTCTTGAGAGTTCCTTGGACATCAAGGAGATCAAACCAGTCAATCCTAAAGGAAATCAACCCTGAATATTCATTGGAAGGACTGATGCTGAAGCTGAAGCTCCAATACTTTGGTCACCTGATGAGAGGAGCTCACTTATTGGAAAAGATCCTGATGCTTGGAAAAAGTGAGAGCAAGAAGTGAAGGGGGTGACAGAGGATGAGACAGCTGGATGGCATCATGGATTCAATAGACATGAATTTGAGCAAACTCCAGGATATAGTGGAGGACAGGATAGCCTGGCATGCTTCAATCCATGGGGTCGCAAAGAGTCAGACATGACTTAGCGACTGAACAACAAAAAGAAAGAATTCCAGCATGGAGAAGTTTGCAACAAACAGCTATCCCCTTTCAGTATAAAAAGAA
The DNA here is from genome assembly GCF_054371585.1 of Giraffa tippelskirchi. Lineage (NCBI taxonomy): Eukaryota > Metazoa > Chordata > Mammalia > Artiodactyla > Giraffidae > Giraffa > Giraffa tippelskirchi. The sequence continues at coordinate 54,968,509 of NC_137280.1, forward strand.
GCCTGAATTCTAATTCTGGTAAATGACACACTTTCTTTGACACACTAATCCACCATCTTCTCAGTGTGATAGCTTTTCAAATAAAGTCACTTTTCCTTGTCCTAACAAGTCATCTCTTGATTAATAGCCCATCAAGCAGTACAAGCTTGGACTGGGTAACAGACAGGACCTTGGAGTCATAGGAAAGCCCAGGACCCTCATCCCCAACCATCAATGCTGGTCATTTCCAGGATGTCTGTGATGACAACACTTTGGAAGTGCTGACTTAGGAGGCTTCCCATTGAGGAAAATGCTGAGCCATGAATGCAGCATGCATGGGAGACATAAGGATTGTACCACCAGGAAACCTTGAAATGTCCCTTGTTGTCTGGAATCCTTTGGATGGTGCTGGAGATGAACACCAAGTCTGTGAAGGGGCCCTTGGTGAGGACATCCTTCCAGGGTACCGCTCAGTCTGGAAAGCACATCGTGCAGCCCTTTCCTATAAGCCTCCTAAGGCAACTCCCCACCCCCGTCAGCAGCCGCCCCACTCAGGTCCTATAAATCATTTCTCTTCTTCTAAGGCCCCAAGCCAACTGGCATAATGACATATGGAACTTTTCTTCACTTGTGCCCCTGGCAGATTATATATTCACTAGCTTTTAAGAGGCGAGTCCAAGCTATTGAGTACTCTTCAAATTTGGGGCCAATTCCCTTGCTAGGGTTTCATCCTTATTAGAATTTGAATGGCTGTTGGCACTGTGTCTTCCTTCCCACACTGTTGGCCTAAATGAGAAAATTCTTGAGCAGTTATTATGCTTTAATGCAGGTAACATACAGCAAACCCATACCAAAGCCTCCATTAGGTAAAGAAAGAAATTAGGTCTCCAAAGAGTGATGCTCCTTTTTAATGTCACGAGGACATCTGGGACCTCCCTGAGGATCCAGTGGTTAAGACTCTGTGCTTCCCAAGCAGGGTTCAGATTTAATCCATGGTCAGGGAACTAGGATCCCACACGCTGTGCGAGACAGCTGAAAGACCGAAAATAATAATACTAATAATAAAATAAATTAATGGATTTCCCTGATGGCACAGTGAACAAGAATCTTGCCAATGCAGGGGACATGAGTTTGACCCCTGGTCCAGGAAGATTCTATGTGCCTCAGAGCAACTAAGCCTGTGTGCCACAGCTACTGAGCCCACGTGCTGCAACTACTGAAGCCCGTGGGCTCTAGAGCCCATGCTCTGCAACATGAGGAGCCACCACAATGAGAAGCCCGTGTACCACAACCAGAGAGTGGCCCCTCCTCACTACAACTAGAGAAAGCCTGAGCTCAGCAACAAAGACCCAGTGCAAGAAAAAATTAATAAATAAAAATAGGGCATCTGATTTAATACCACATTTCCCAAATCACATAAAGAGAGGCCCTATTTGGAGAATGAGATATTGACTGGAAAGTCTCTTCCTATAAATGTGCAATTGAGTGGACAACAAAAGGCCATGCAAACTCAATGGACAACATCAGTGCCTCTCCAGAGCCATCGGAATGTTGGCATTCGGTTTGGCCATGCAGTCATCCTTCATTTCACAAAGTGATGGAAAATTCCAGAATCGGATCTAAAGCCTCACTCCTTCTCTCTCCTGATTACAAAGCTCCCCTCATGGCTCCCTCTCACAGAGCTCTCTTACAGAAGGGGTGAGAGGGGAAGATGGAGGCAGGAGGTGGCTGTCTGCTGCACAGCAGCTGTGTCCTTCCCTGTGAATTATAACAAATTCTTCGCATCTCAATTTTCCCAGAAATGCTATGAGAAAAATGATATATTTTAAATTACCCTGGAGTCCAGAGAGGACAGGGATATATAACTGTAACATAGCATTCTCCTGACTGTTCAGTTTAAGCTAAGTTTGCATTATACCAGCATGAGCTCTGTCACACACCAGTTGTGGGCACAGAAGCATCTCAGTGACGTGACAATGTTTCAGATGTGTTGTCTTCTCAATTCAACTGAAGCCACAAATATTTCTGAGCGCCTTTGATTTGCCTGCACTGCCCTAGGCTCTTCAGATAGACACTGAAAAGAAAAAGTATTGATTAATTTTTATTTCTTCCTGATTTTCAACTAGTAAATATAAAGCCAACCTTATTCACTGGATTCGCTTTTAGATTCTTGTTTATTTCATTGTCTGTGCTGGAGCCAATATCTACCCTTAAAAACACAAGTGAGCAACAATAACAGCAAATGAGATCACTAAAGAGTATCTTGCAAAATTCTGCTGAAAGGAAATGCTACTTAAATCAGTAGTACCTCATTACTAGTTACTACAAACTGAAAGCATGTTTGAGTTAGATTCATCTGGTCTGCTATTAACAAGGTTTCAGTATTGGTACAGCTTAGAGCAACTGCTTGCAAATATTTAGTCTGTCTTAGTTTGTTACTTTCTGTTTAACCTGTTTAGGCATCACTAACACATAAAAACACTACTATTTCTGCTGGCAAATGTTCCAGAAATCAAGAAGCTGTATACCCTGGTTGAGGTTTCACCCTCAGCCATACTATAAGAGATTCCCTCCACTATAACTTTCATAAGAAAGGTTCACCTTTTTTTTTCCAACAGTAAAAAAGTGCTACCTCACACTATTGTGTCAACATATTATAGAAAGTCTGATTAGAGAATGACCTGATTTGTTGGATAAAGTGATTTTTAACTCACTCCTAAAATGCTTGAAAAAAATCATGATCACTTCTCTTTCAAAAATCATTGTACTGATATCATTTTTACACTTAACTTTTCTGGCAAATAGATCAAACATACATTTAGGATTGCCAAAAATACTTAACAGAAGTTCTGAATGTTTCACTGTGATTGTAAAAATTTTTCTGGCTACCTTTATTCTTACTATCTCTCATTAGGGAGATAAATAGGATACAAACTTATCCACTGGGTATCATATAAGTGATGCAGTGAGATGGTAGGGAGCTGAGGGTTCTGGAATCAATTAGGAAGTTTGATTCTTTTTCTATTGGCATATAATGTTGTCTTAGTTTCTGCTGTACAGCAAAGCGAATCAGCTACATGTCCCTCCCTTGGGGACTTTCCTCTTCCCCACTCCCCTGCCACCATCCTGCCACCATCCTGTCTCTCTAGGTCATCACAGAGCACCAAGCTGAGCTCCCTGAGCTATACAGCAGCTTCCCACTAGAAATCTATTTTACACGAGGTAGTGTATATATGTCAATGCTACTCTCTCGATTCGTCCCACCTTTTCCTTCTCTCCATGTCCATAAGTTTGTTCTCTACATCTACATCTTTATTCCTGCCCTGCAAATAGTACTGATAAACCTATTGCAGTATGTTTGATTCTAAAGTTCTAAACTTGTCAGCTACATGATGTCAGGCAAGTAACTTAACCTCCTTCAATCTCAACATCTTCATCGAGAAAGTGGAGAAAATGATAGTACTACTTCAAAAGGATAACAAGAAGGTTGAAAGATAGTGCAGGTAAAATTCTTACTCCAATGCTTGTCAATAGTAAGCCTGGGATAAACATGAGCAGTTAATAAGAAGCAAACTAATTTATGTATGTGTTAGTTGCTTAGTCATGTCCAACTCTTTGCAACCCCATGGACTTTAGCCCACCAGGCTCCTCCGTCTATGGAATTCTCCAGGCAAGAATACTGGAGTGGGTTGCCATTCCCTTCTCCAGGGGATCCTTCCAACCCAGGGATCAAACTCAGGTCTCTGGCATTGCAGGCAGATTCTTAACCAACTGAACCACCAGGGAAGCCCAGTCCAACACTAATTGATCAAATTAGAGGATTTGTCTATTTTCTCCAATGTTAATGGTACAGAGTAATGATTAGGAAAACTGGCATACTATAGAGGCCATCAATGGAGTTCAAAGGCTTTATGAACTGATCCTATTACTTATTAACTCAAATTCTGTGTAGCCCTGGGCATCTGTCCCCTCACCTACACAATGAGGGACATAATTCATAGAAAAGTTTGTGATGAAGATGCAATAAAGCAACCATATGCAGAAGTCTTTTAGAAACTTCACAACACCTAAGAGATATAAGTTATTATTAATGAATGCTTTCGATAAAATGAAATGATGAATTGGTGAAGATAATTAATTATTTAGTGCTTCCCGTGAGGCTGACACTGTGCTAAGGACTTCACATGCATCATCACTTGTGCCCCTAAGTGTAATCTGAGATCATATATAAAGGGTATTTCACAGTTTCACAATCCATGAATAGCTGAATTGCTTATTTGACTCTCTCTTCTTTTACCTTATTATTATTGTTTTAAATCAAGGTCTGATCCATTCCACTGGAGTTTTGGGAAATGCCTCTGACCTTCTGTCACCATGCTATTACCTCCAGCTCCATAATGGACCATTTTACAATGTACATTAGTATGTAACAAGTGGTACTACAAATGCATTTATTGCTTTAATCTTGTTGCCTACATTGAGATAAGTTTTTAACAGCTTCTTTGTATGTGAATTGAATACTCTCTTTGCTTTTTAAAATTACTTTGCATACCCTTTCCAGCCACAGGAAGCTGAGGTGTTTATAGATGGTTCAAAGGTTAGACTATCAATTTGCTAAATTTAAGGTCAAATTATATGTTTTGTAGACATCGGAATACATAATAACTCATCATAAGACAGAGAGAGTTGAGGTATATTTGTTATATTTGCCCTAATGTTCTGGAAGGGCTGTCTCCTACATTTACGAGCTTTATTTTGTACAACTATAGAAGTGCCATTCACATTGTAATGATTATTTATTATGAGAGATATTAGTATATTTTTCTAACAAAATTTTCTTTATTTTCTTGGGCTCCAAAATCACTGAAGATGGTGACTGCAGCCATGAAATTAAAAAATGCTTGGTCCTTGGAAGGAAAGTTATCAAAAACTTAGACAGCATATTAAAAAGCAGAGACATTACTTTGCCGACAAAGGTCTATATAGTCAAAGCTATGGTTTGCCCAGCAGTCATGTACGGATGTGAGAGCTGGACCATAAAGAAGGCTGAGTGCCAAAGTATTGATGCTTTAGAATTGTGTTGGAGAAGACTTTTGAGAGTCCCTGCGACAGCAAGGAGACCAAACCAGTCAATCCTAAAAGAAATAAACCCTGAATATCCATTGGAAGGACTGATGCTGAAGCTGAAGCTCCACTATTTTGGTCACCTGATGTGAAGAACCAACTCACTGGAAAAGACCCTGATGATCGAGGGCCAGAGGAGAAAGGGACAACAGAGGAGGAGATGACTGGATGGCATCACCGATTCAATGAATATGAACTTGGGCAAACTCTGGTAGATAGTGAAGGACAGGGAAGCCTGATGGGCTAGGGTCACAAAGAGTCAGACATGACTTAGTGAGTAAACAACAACTAACATAATCAGCATTTTATTATAATTTTCTATTTAATGACAAGTGAATTCAAAAGTGGAATCCACTTCTTTTACACAAATGCACCTTTATGGGTTGTATCTCTATAAATATGTATATTTATAGATCATATATTTATATATAACCTAAATAAGATGTCTGTAAGTATATTATAAAGTTATATTCATAACTATTCTCAACTTAAACCCTCAATAATGTAATCCTCATTATCAATTTTAAACTGTTCTTTTACTATTGTTATGGATTTTTGATCAGCTCTTCTATATTCCATAAAAAAGACTATTGAAGGTCAAGAAGCTGTGTTTCAGATTTGACATCTAATTACAAGTTAACCAGGCAGAGGAGATGAGAGTTAACATCACTATCATGATCAGTCATTACTCTGATAAAAATCACCATCAGGATAGCTCTGATATCTCAGCCCGTGGAGACCCAATCTAGTTGATACATCTGGGCAGAGAATTTTTACTTTTCATTTTATAGCTGCTATCTCAAAAATCAATGACAACCATGAGAGAGATGTACAAAAACTTCATGAAAAACATGTAAGGAAAACCAAAGTCTGATATTGTCGATTAGGCAAGATCTTTGATTTCTAGGAAAACACTTTATTTGGCCAGTGGTTGCTCAGTGATAAAAAATCCACATGCCAGTGTAGGAGACACAGGCTCTATCCCTGGGTCGGGATGATCCCCTGGAGAAGGAAATGGCAACCCACTCTACTATTCTTGCCTGGAAAATTCCATGGACAGAGAAGCTTGGTGGGCTGCAGTCCATGGGGTTGCAAAAGAGTTGGACATGACTCAGTGACTAAACAACAACAGAGACTTTTAGCTTGGTATTTATTTTTTCTGAAAGTCTCAGGATTCTTAGGACCACCATAAAATTAGGCAGAGTGAAATTTCATACTGTACTTTTGGTCAGGGATCTTAGTCATAAAACTTCACTTATAAAAATCTGGCTGAAGCCTGTGCTTCTGTGTTGGACTGATTCCATTTTGAAGTTTAAAATATAAAGCTCATAAGGAGCTTACAGTCTCTATCCATTTTATTACATTAAAATTATCACAAAGTGAATGATTTTTGTCCATAAAGTAACAAAAATCCAATTTTTCCAAGCTCATTAATGGTTGCTGTAGCTAGGCCTGAAAGTGAATGTGAAAATGTTAGTCGCTCAATTGTGTCTGATTCTTTGTGACCCCATGGACTGTAGTCCGCTAGGCTTCTCTGTTCATGGGATTCTCCAGGCAAGAACACTGGAGTGGATTGCCATTTCGTTCTCCAGGTCATTTTCCTGATCCAGGGCTCATACCTGTTCTCCTGCGTTGCAGGCGGATTCTTTACCGTCTGAGATACCAGGGAAGCCAGTGGCTTGGCCTATTTCTCACTAAATATTATTAATACACTAGCAATGCATTTCGTGGGCTTCCTGAGTTGTGTTTGTGGTAAAGAATCAGGCTGCCAATGCAGGAAATGCAAGAGACTCTGTCTGGTTCAATCCCTGGGTCAGGAAGAGCCCCTGGAGTAGGAAATGGCGAAATGGTGATCCACTCCAGTATTCTTGCCTGGAAAATCCCATGGAGAGAGGAGCCTGGCAGGCTTCAGTCATGGGGTCACAAAGAGTCGGACACAACTGAGCAACTGAGCACACACACAACACATTACTTACTACAAGGGTGTGTAGATACACCCTATTAAAAGAGTAACAGAACCAAAGCAACTGTTCTTTTCAGAATCCAGTACTTTCAATGGCCACATAAATAGGATGAGAATGGAAGGAGTTCCCTTGTCATGACCTACTGAATTCATTATATTCTTTCCAAGTTGTATGTCCCAAATCATATGGTCATCAGTCATGAAATATAATTTTTAATCATCTGTCACCTGACAACAAAGAACTGGAAGCCAGCTAGCTTGTCTAGGGGTTTGTGAGCCGTAATCGTTCCCCATTCATCAGTATCACTGGTTTCTTTCCACATCACTATTTGAGTTATCACTCTGACACCTGGGAGGCGGCTGAGACCCATGGCTATGAATCACACCAGGGTTCCCAGTGGGTGTGTCTGTCTCTCACAACGGTGGAAAAGCTTGGCTGTAGTAGGAAAGGGAGAGGTGTGTAGATTAACCTGGGGGTCAGTGCAGAGGGAAGCCGATGATCTGAAAACTCTCCAAGTCCACAAACTCTGGAGAAAGCCACCATGTTTCTCCAAAAGCATGTTTCTGCCATATTATGGACAGCTATTTTGAGGTGTGCTGATGGCTCCCTACAGCAGCCTGGTGCCCGGGGGCTGCTAAGGCAAGAATGGTGTCAGGTAATTGTGATGAATGGGTCTCAGGCACTGCCAGTGTGAACCCTCACTGGGTAGAAGTGGTGCCTGCCTACCTACCTGCCTGCCTCAGTTGTAAGGTCCCCTAAGTGGGTCAGCCCTGAGATGCTACACAGCACCCAAGACTTCCTCAAGGAAGAAAGGATTTCCTTGAAGCCTCCAGAGAGACTGGACTGGCACCTCAGGGACATCAGGGGGTTCTGGGGAGCTGACAAAAATGGTCCACAGCCTCTGCAGGGCTGAATGACAGTCAATTCCATGGCTGCTGGGGGCACCAAACTGTCAGACTCCAGGACGGCCAGATCACTCAATCCGGATTAAGGAAACAGTTCTTCTCTGAGACATGAGGAAATCCAACCTGGCACTGAGTTCCTCTGCTGATCCTGAATGCAGGTGAGGTGCAAGGTGTCCAGGGCACAGGTTGAAAGGCAGCTAGGAGGGGCTCCTGAAAGGGAGCCCTGGGACCTGGGCAAAACACCAGAGATGCGGCCCCACGGGAAGAGGATTCAAGTCAGTGAGGAGCCAGTGGAGGTCTGCGTTCTCAGCCTTGGTGTGTGAGTTAGGAGACTGGCCCGTCATGGAGGTGGTGCTTTCTTGACCTTCAGAAGCACAGTATCTGTCTCTTGGCTGTCTCATCCCCAGAGCTCCCCGACGCCAGCAGGCAGAGGCTCTGTCCACACCAGTCCTGGTGGTCTGAGGGGGCCTCTGGGCAAACAACATGGGCACTCCGTCTTCTCCTGGGGCTCCTTGGGCTCCACCTTTTCCAGCCCAGAGATTCCGGTTTCTGCAGACCAGTAGTCACTGCAGGAGGGAACCCCAGCAAAATGTTCCTGGAGAAGAGGGGGGGTCAAGAAGGGGACTGAGGGCTGTGGGACCCCAGGAGGTGGCAGAGGCTCCCACAGGGGGACTTGGTGAGGGGAAGGGGCCAGAGGTGAGGACACAGAGGGACAGATGCCTGGGGATCTTCCAGCAGTTCTGGGAGTGCACAAAGTGAGGAAATGCACTTGTGATCATAGGAGGAACCCAGGGGGGCCAGGATGGGAATCGGCCACAAAGGGGAAAGAAGACAGAAGTTTAAAACGCCATGAGATTAATTACCATAGGATGGTTGGAGTTAAATAGAGAATGAGAGCCATAAATAAATCAGGGTATCTGTCTCAGGCAGCAGTGTGATGGATGATGGAGAACAGGAGGGGAGTCATAAACCAACCCAGACCTTCCAGTCTTGTCATCCCAAGACCCATGCACTGTCTCCTTGGATGGGCAGCTCAAACAGCCCTGCATCACTCTGACCTGCAAAGGGGGCAGGAGAGGAAGGATGGAGGGAGGAGAGTCTAGGAGCACCTGCAAGATGGGGTGGGGGCCCTGATGTTGCTCCATGCTGCCCTCCATCTGCCATGCGGGGACTTTCATCCATGAAATTGGGATCTGGCTCCCCCAGCACCACCCCACAGCCCCACTCCAACCCCACCACTCCTGAGGCCCAACCCAGCTGTGGAGCAGACTTTCTTCAGTGGAGGAGGGTTACCCTCACTTGCTCTCACCCTCCTGCCTCTGCCCCTACCAGCCCCCATGACTCTAACTAGAACAAAGGCTCCATTAAGATGAATGAAGTAATTACTACATGTTCACTTTTGTACAATATACTTGCATAATACCAGCTTTTATGTTGTTACATAGCTGGTAACTGAAAAATCTAGAATTCCCCATCCTGCCCACCCCTCCCCTCCATGGTTTACCTCAATAACCCAAGAGTCTCCTGTTATTTGTTGTTGTCTCTAAGTTGTGTCCAACTCTTTGTGACCCAATGGACTGTAGCTCGCCAGGCTCCCCTGTCCATGGGATTCTCTGGGCAAGAATACTGGAGTAAGTTGTCATTTCCATCTTCAGGGAATATTCCTGACCCAGGGTTCCAGGGATCGTACCTGTGTTTTTTCCTGCATTGGCAGGTGGATTCTTTACCACTGAGCCACCAGGGAAGCTCCCCATCTCAAACTATTAATATTTACATGGCTCTATATTTCAGATCAATTTTGATCCAGTGAGGAGACCACTGGATTTTCCTTTTTATACCTAAATGCACAAAAACAAATACATAAAAATTTGTTTAATAAATATAGATACAGATCAATATAATATAGGTAAATAAAGCATATACATTTATTGTAAATAATTGACAAAACTACCATTTGAAATTGCTTAAATTTTAGTACCTAAGCATGAAAGTCACCATTTTTAACAGTTTGATTAAAAAAAAGTCCTAAATTTAACTTAGTGGGTTTAAGTTAGAACTTCTAAGCATAATTCTTTGTGGAATGGATAGCATGTGTGCATGCTGAGTCGCTTCAGCTGTGTACAGCTGTCTGCAATCCCATGGACTGTAGCCTGCCAGGCTCCTCTGTCCATGGGATTCTCCAGGCAAGAATACTGGAGTGGGTCGCCATGACCTCCTCCAGGGGATCTTCTGGATCCAGGGATCTAATCCTTGTCTATTATGTCTCCTGCATTGGCAGGCCGGTTCTTTACCACTGGTGCCATCTGGGAAGCCCGAGGATAGCATAGGGATTTCATCAAAGAAGTTAAGGAGCTCTGCAAAAAATATATTTAAAAAAAGAAAGCAAAAAAACTGGCAATGGAAGCATAGTCTGATCCTAAGTGTCACAGTGTATGTTTACATACAGTTGAATGACTTATTGTTCTCGATTTATTTGGACACTAAGTGTTTTAACGGATGCTCCTGGGAAGAGGCAGAGCCATAGAGAGAAGGTCATGGTTTTCAGTGAAAAGCAGGTTCTGGGCAGTTGAAAGTGTAAAGTCTAATGGCAGAGATCTGGTTTCAAATAAAACCTAAGTGATGAAGTATAACCTGAGCAAATATTGTCAGCTACAGAAAGTTGGCCACTGTACCAACTGTGCCCTGAGCTGCGATCCAGGACAGTTGCAGGACTTGGGGGAGGGGAGGGGCAGTCCCAGCAGGTGGAAAAGCCAACAGGGCCTGGGGTGGCCAGAGTCAGTGGTCGAGGGTCTGCACAAAGGCTCAGAGCGCAGAAGGCTCCTGAGAACTCATGAAACAGGACACAGACTCCCCCTCTCCACAAGGCTTTAAAGGATGGAAAGAGATTTTCCCATAGAGCTATTGAGTGAGGCAGACTCAATTGCAAATCTTAGGAAAGACCAGAGAAATCCTCCTCTTGTTAGTTCCAAGGGGCTTCTGAAGGGCCAGACGTTCACATAACAGCGGCTTTCCCTCCCAAGCCTATCACGTCAATTTCAGTGACCAGCAGAAGCATTCTGCTGACAAACAGAGAAGGTCGATACTATGGGTAAGTCTGTATAAAATGAAGCATTGGTAGAGAGAGAGAGAAAAGATGGGTCTTGTTTTGTGTTGTTTCAAAGATTGAAAAACTCCTTTTTCAGTATCTTCAAAAATCACAGTTCTCAGATTTATCAAGACTGTACATCACACGTTTTTCCATAAAGCAGAGTCATTCTGGATTCTGGCGTTTGATTCTTTTTACCGTTGATCCAGAACATAAGTCACTTGAGAAACATTTGAAGGCCTGTCCTGTCTTAGCATACATGTTATCTTTCAAAAATTATTGTTCCTTTTCACATACACTTCTGTTCTCTTACTTTTATCCAAATCTACATAGCAATGTCTCCTAAACTCAAGTAATCGTAAGAATCTCCTGAAAGTGTTAGTTGCTCAGTCATGTTCAACTCTTTGTCACCCCATGGACTGTAGCCTGCCAGGTTCCTCTGTCCATGGGATTCTCCAGGCAAGAATACTGGAGTGGGTTGCCAATTACTTCTCCAAGGGATCTTCCCAACCCAGGGATCGAACCCTCATCTTCTGCATTGTAGGCAGATTCTTTACCATCCCAGCCACAAGGGAAGCCCCAAGAATTCCCTGAGTTCTTCTTAAAGGCACAAATCCAGAGGTCCATCTCCCAGATGTTCTTATTCTCTAGTCCACTAGCAGGTCCAGGAGTGAGATTTGTAGAGAGTTCCCTGGGTGAATTTAGGCAGAATTGGAGGAGCATTGTGATAGTCATTGTTGAATGAAACAAAGGATGCTTTTTCTACCTCATCCTTTTGGAAAAGAAACATATATTTTCTTCATCACAAAGCTACGGCCACTGGCAAGGATGTGCTCTTTCTTTACTGTAAGTCTTGGAAACCCAGTAATTATTTCCCCTATATCACTGGGCCTAGAAAATTCTGCTTGGTAAGAAAGATGCTTGACAGCAATTCTTGCTGTGAGCTCAGCCATTCCAGTCTCCTGCTCCTGTGCTCTTGGGAAGAGGAGAATGCACAGACGCAGAGAGCAAAACTTTCCCAGGCTCCCCTCATAAATGTGCTCCCAAAAAAGCTGTTTCACGAGATCCCAGTATAGATACAGATCAAAACCAGTAAGTGTCAGGTGGATTTGGGCTTTATTAGGTCTAGTGATATACTCTCTTCACCTCTCTGGACAAGGGACTAGGTAGTTCTTTTCAGAGTTGGCACTGCGGTTCATGAATACCTTTCTGATAGCAAAACCAAAGAATAAGAAATTCAGTTTTAATTAATCACACCAAGACAGAGAGCCTGCCATATGGATTTTCAGGCTGTTTCACATTTCTAACTCTCTCTTCTTCTCCTAGTAAGAGATTCCAACTAATAAAAAACGGCATAGATTGTATCACAATCAAAATGGTGGCAGAAGGGAGAGTTTGTAAGGAATTGGAAACACAAATGAAGGAATTGCAAACAAATACAAATATACATTAGCTGTGCCTTGGCAAACATTTCTTAAGAAATTTCAGAACATTTGCATCTTTGAAAGAAAATGTGAGAGAGTAGTATGCAAACATACATTACCATATGCAAAACAGATAGCCAGTGAAAATTTAGTATGTGATACAGGGAACTCAAATCTGATGCTCTGTGACAACCTAGACGGGTGGGATGGGGTGGGAGGTGGGAGGAAAGTTCAAGAGGGAGGGGACATATATACCTGTGGCTGATTCATGTTGATGTATAGCAGAAACTAACACAATATTGTAAAACAATTATCCTCCAATTGAAAAAAAAATTTTTTTTAAAAGATTGTCAGTTAACATAAAGCAAAGCGCTACCTTTTCCAGATGACGCTAGCCTCTTTTTTTAGGTGGATATCTAGATATGCTCATTCTTGAAAAAAAAAAAAACTGAAATAAACTAAGTTGAACAGGGGTCACAATTCCATTGAAAGTACAATTAACTCATCAGCTTAGGAGTCAGGGACCTGGTGGAGCAGAGAGTAGTTCAAGGTTTTGATCCTATGTCTCTAAACTTGTACATGGAATCATAACTGAGTGTTTAGATTTCTGGTTCCCAGTGAAGATCAAGAAACAGATTTGTGTATCTTGTCACCTAGCATAAATCTGGTACTCCCCATATGTAAGTCAAATATATAATAACTGACATTAATTGAATATTTGCTAGGAGCTAGATTCTGTGTAAAGGATTCTAAGTTACATTATTTCATTTAGCCCTCCCAACAACTCTATAAACAGATACTATTATTTTTATTATTTCCATTTTATAGATGGGAAAACTGAGGCTTAGCAAAGTTGAGTAACTTAGTCACGCAGTTAAAAAACATTGTCACTTACTTGTCACCTACCCAGGAAGTGGCGGAACAAGGTTTCAAGCCCCAGGAACTTGACCCTAGACTCCAAACTCCTGATCATTTCTGTCTCCTCCTTCTGTATAACAACTCACTTGGGCAACACAAGGAATTTAATTTCCCCATTTTTAAAAACTCAAAAAAAAAAAAAATGACCTCATTTAAAACTTAGAGGATTGATGAGGACAGGTCTGTTGAGCTAGTGGGTTGTCTTGGGAAAGTGTACACTTCCAACTTGGGGTCTTATTCTTACTGTTGGTTTCTTTTAATCGCTGAGGATAGGCTTCCCTGGTGGCAAAGAATCCACAAGCAATGCAGGAGCCACAGTAGACAAGGTTTGATCCCTGAGTCAGGAAGATCCCCTGGAGGAGGGCTTGGCAACCCACTCCAGTATTCTTGCCTGGAGAATTCCATGGACAGAGAAGCCTAGTGAGCTACAGTCTATAGGGTTACAGAGCTGGCCATGACTGAAGCAACTTAGCATGCATGCACGCAATCACTGAGGATTAGTGAAAGATGAATACCTTTTGGCTTCTTTTAATCATTGAGGATAACTTTGGACAAATTATGGCTGATTAAAAAGTCTTAAAGAGTTGTAAGTTGCTTTTTTTTTTTTAAGGGAAATCAGTAGATACTTTCTTGATAAATTCAATCCCCATCATTATAAAGTAAAATCATGAATAAATCAAATCAAACTGATTTTGTGGTTAAAGGCTAGAAGTCTAAGACAATAAGTGTGACTATTTCTCATTAAACACTATTCAACAACTTTAAAAGGAGGTTAGTTGCAAGTTCCATGGATTCAATTCCAGTTGTAATTTAAGTACATACAGTCCTATGAGTGAATCCACACCCAAGTGTCTATTTCAATATCTGCATTTCTGAAACAAAATTAATAGCATTCCTTTAACAGATTATTTCTACACTTTCAAAAAACTCTGCCAGCACCAGGAAAAAGTTGTGATTTTTATCTTCATTGTAAAAGGCAAAAACCAGATACACACACACACACACACTGCAGAAAGCTCTTAAATTTCCAAGCAGACACAGAAAAATTCAATCTGTGTCTGTGAAAGAGATGGCTTTTATAATTAATTTGAATTTAAAAAGCAAGGGCATGTTTACAGCTAATGGGAAATGAAGCTCCTGGAAATGTTCCACAGGGCCTCCCTTACAACTCACGATCCATCACAGGATCTTCTCACTGGAGATCTGGTCTTACTCTTTCCATGTCTCTGTGCCAGCCATGGAATGAATAAACACACTGAATTACCTGGGATCTGAAAAACATACAACATCCCCAGAGAAGTATGGAAAATAACAGCCTTGAGGTCTATCTGAAATGTGTTTTTGCTGAATAGAATTATTTTTAAATGTTATTATCTCTAAAGTAGAATACTTATGTCACATTTTAGCAGTGAAAACAAGATTTTGATAGCCTAGATTCCTGGGGCGGGGGGCGGTGGGGAGAGGACTGCTCATCCCCATTCACATGTCTAAGAAGGTCTCCAAAGCTACTTCACATTCACAAGCTCATGTTCTGAGCTCTGAGAATTCCCAAATTCAGCTAAACAACTTCAGTGTATATTTCCCTCCAATGTTCAGTTTTTCCATGTGCTTACTATTGCCCTAGTCCATTCCAGCTTCTATAACAAAAATACTACAACAGTGTGCATGCATCTGGTGTCTCTTACATCTCCTGCATTGGCAGGCAGGTTCTTAACCACTAGCACCACCTGGGAAGCTTATAAAGAGCAGAAGTTTATTTCTCACAGTTCTGCAAGCTGGAAGTCCAAGATCAGGGTGACAGCACAGTTGGATAGATTGCAAGCAGACTTCACCTGGTGTCCCCACTCAGTCCAAGGGGCTAACAAGTTTGCTGAAGTGAAGGATTTTTGTTTTTTAAGGCACTAATCCCATTCATGAGGGCTCCACCCTCACTACTTAAGAATCTCCCAAAGGTCCCACCTGGCGCTTCCCTGGTGGTTCAGTGGTAAAGAATCTGCATGCCAATGCAGGAGACCTGGGTTCAATCCCTGAGTAGGGAATATCCTCGAGAAAAGCGAATGGCAACCCGCTCCAGTATTCTTCCCTGGGAAATCCCATGGACAGAGGAGCCTGGCAGGCTATATAGTCCATAGGGTCACAAAAGAGTTGGACATGAGTTAGTGACTTCACTTTCACTTTTCACTTTCATGCATTGGAGAAGAAAATGGCAACCCACTCCAGTGTTCTTGCCTGGAGAATCCCAGGGACAGCGGAGCCTGGTGGGCTTCCGTCTATGGGGTCGCACAGAGTTGGACACGACTGAAGCGACGCAGCAGCAGCAGCAGCAGTGACTAAAGAATGCAATGCAAAAGGTCCCACCTACAAATACCAGCACCTTTAGGGGTCAGTATTGCAACATATTTAACATATGAATTTAACATGTTCACATTTGAATTTAACATTTTAACATATGAATGAATTTGCAGGGAGACAGACTTTCAGGCCATAGCAACTATGTTTCCTTAGCTCCCATCACCATCAATATGGGATATTTTTATCTTTCTGTCCTTGACGCAGGGCTTCTCCCACTAGATAAGAGACCCTGAATGTCAGGACTTGGGGGTAAGATGCTGCGGTGTCTACATCCCTGCGTTGAAAACACTGCAGCTAGTGAGTGATTCACATCCTTGCTGTAGAGTAGTTACAGGCAAGCCACTGTCCTATAAACCATGAGCCTCTGGGTTGAAACTGAGAATATCAAATTCGTCAATGCCAAGGTTTTCTGTACTACACTGGGCATGACACACACACATTCTCTCAGACCTAACCAAACATTCTCTATGGATTAGGAACTGTGTTATATAAATGCCAGTCTTAAGAGGGGAAAAAAAAGCACAACTAAGAGGGTTTATCTTTTATCCTAATTACTTCTTTAGTAATCATAGCTCATATAATTGCTTGCTCCCTAGATACTAGCCACTTATGACTACATAATTACTGATTACAAATATAACGGTCTATTATTCCATTACTATTATTATCTTAATCTAGGGAACATAATTTCCTTTAAGAAAAGCAGGATATATCTTGGAGCACATTGGAGGGTGAAAAAAGTCTACACTCTGTATAAAAGAATTCACAGTTGTTTATCTCAGATGGATCACCCCATTTCAATTTTTAAAGGCAAATCTTGTTTTTAGATTCTTAAAGACATTGTCATTGCTTTGGCTTAATTAAGTACTTGTTAAGGTAAATGAGGGTCCACATAAATAAAATTAGCAGTTTTGTTATGAGGGTCGAATGTGTGCTTATACTGATCTTTTGCATTATTCAGAGAGGTGAAACAGTCCATGGCCCGCCAGGATGAGAACACTGGAATACAGTTGACTTGTGAACAATGTGGGGGTTAGCAGGCACTGACCTTCAGAGGAGTGGGAAATCCCAAGTGTAGATTACAGTCAACCCTGCACCCCCATACATAGCCACAGTTCCTCTGGACACAGAATCCTGCAACCAGGGACTCAAACAAGTGCAGACCGTGTAGTGTAGTATCTATTACTAAAAAAAAACTCTGTATATAAGTGGATCCTCCCCAGTTTAAACCCGTGTTGTTCAAGGACCAACTGCATTGAGTTTGTAGTTTGTTTTTATCAGACTCTTTGGGATAAACTGGATGTCTAGAACCTTTGAGAGAGAGACCCTTTTGATGTAAATATGAAGCATTTCTCAAAAAAAAGAAAAAGAATGTAGTAATTACTAACCATTTTTTGATGATTAGCTTCATGATTTGTTTCCGTTAACAACCTCATTGGCTTTTTTGAGCTTAAGAATTTCACAAGAGGGCTTCCCTGTGGCTAGATGGTAAAGAATCCACCTGCCAATGCAGGGGACATGGGTTTGATCCCTGATCCAGGAAGATCCCACATGGCTGTGGAGCAACTAAGCCCTTGGGCCACAGCTACTGAGCCTGCAAGCTGCAATTACTGAAGCCTGTGTGCTTAGAGTCCCAGCTCTGCAACAAGAGAAACCCCTGCGCCCCACAGCTAAAGAAAGCCCTTGCAGCAACAAAGACCCAGCACAGCTAAAATAAAGAAATAAAATTATAATTATAAAAAAGAAGTTCGTAAGGCCAACAAAGATCCGTCTAGTCAAGGCTATGGTTTTTCCAGTGGTCATGTATGGATGTGAGAGTTGGACTCTAAAGAAAGCTGAGTGCCGAAGAACTGATATTTTTGAACTGTGGTGCTGGAGAAGACTCTTCAGAGTCCATTGGACTGCAAGGAGATCCAACAAGTCCATCCTAAAGGAGATCAGTCCTGGGTGTTCATTGGAAGGACTGCTGTTGAAGCTGAAACTCCAATACTTTGGCCACCTGATGTGAAGAGCTGACTCATTGGAAAAGACCGTGATGCTGGGAAAGATTGAGGGCAGGAGGAGAAAGGGACGACCGGATGAGATGGCTGGATGGCATCACCGACTCGACGGACATGGGTTTGGGTGGACTCCGGGAGTCGGTGATGGACAGGGAGGCCCGGCGTGCTGCGGTTCATGGGGTCGCAAAGAGTCAGACACGACTGAGTGACTGAACTGAACTGAACTGAAGGACTCAAAAATGACTTGACTGCACGAAAACTTTGGGTGGGCAAAGACGGCAGAGAGTTAACTGTCAGTCAGCCTCCCTAGGTGGAATCAAACTCTTATTCTCTCTTCTGGGAAACTGCTACCATCCATTAATAAGCTGATAATCTGTTATTTCAGCTACAGACATGATGCATGCAGTTCCGTAACCAGAACTACATGTTTTAACTGGCCACTTTTCATCTAACCACAGAAAGTGATGGCAGATCCTTAAGAATCCAGAGTTCCAAAATTTCAGATAATGCTTAAATAGTTACAACTGCTTTTCACAAAAAAAAACTCACCCAGGTCCATTCCTATTACTCTAAATATTATCCTGATGAGTATGCTAGCAAGGAATTTTATTAGCTGCTAAATCACCATACAATTATTAAAAGGTAATTCAAATTGTGGTTATTTTCTGTTTGTATGCCAACAGAAAACTCAGGATATGAAAAATAACTTCTTGAAAGGAAGCTTGTGTACACTGGATGTAAAAGAAGTCAAAGGAAGAACAAAACAGTAGAAAGTAACCTTTCAACAGGAATTATTGTCTCACTGTCACTAGGTAGAAGTGGGATTTCTAAATTCAAATGTATCAATACTGAAAACATGACTCTAGGTCATTTACATAGTGATAGATGGGTTTTGCAAATGAGACTGCTTCAAGGTGTAAAAACAGGATTCCCATATTACTCTGACCCCTTTTCATCAAGCTAAGCTATTTCAAAATAAATAAATCTGTTTTGTGTCACTGCTTACCAATACAATATCTCAGATCAGCTTATGTGCAAAACTATTGTTTATGTCTTCTTTTTACAATTTTAAATTGAATCTCAAGTGATACAAGATTAGATGAACTATAACTAATGATTGGCATTCATTTCTGAATATTAACATTTGATAATACTGATATTCAAGTAATAGTGTTAATTTCACCTTTGGGGAGTTAAGAAATCCTTCAGTTTTATATTCCTACATTGTTTCTAATAATGATTTATCCCTAAAAAAGGAAAAATAGAAGTATTCCTGAGAAGATTTCTATTATCTTAACACAACAGACATCTGATTAGAAGACAGAAGAGCTAAGGTTAATGCTGAAGAAATATTGCTTTGGAGACTATAAAAATGAGTGATGTTTACCACTCACTGAGATCATCATTACCTTTGTTTAACACATACTCAACAGTGGTGTCTAACATGGCTCAGAGATTCAAAAGCAGTATTTGTTTTTTCAAAGCACCAGTGTAATTGTACACAGAAAAGATACACATGAATATATTGTACTAATTATACTATATTAATATCAATTTTTATAATTAGACCATGATAATGTAAGGTGTTAGCGGTGGGGAATTCCAGGTGGAGGGTATATACCAGGATGCACTTTACTACCTTTGCAACTCTTGTGTATGTCTAAAATGATTTTTTAAGCAAAAACTTTAAAATGTATTTGTAAGTTACTCAGAGATTTCTTACCCCTTTCAAGCTGTTATATAGCAGCTTGAAACAGTCACAGAATTGGAGGGTATTCAGATGTAAGAAAATTGAAAAGAAGAGTAATAAGTGCATTCAGCACTAAACAGGGATTCAGTCCCTGGTGTCTGCAAGGACTTGTGACCTGTAGGCCACCAGGCTGTGTGCAGAAGAAACTGCACTGCAATACTGATTCATGTACAGCCTTGGGCTTGAGAAGATCATAAATCTTTACTATTTATGATCAACACGAACAAATACATCACATCTTTGATGTTTACATCAACAGAAACAAGCAATTTTAATTCAATATAATGTGATGGAAATCAAGAGAGCAGAGCAGTTAATCCTATCTGGAGGAGTTCACAAAAGATTCATGGAGGAGAGGGGAGAATTTTTAAGCTGGTTGGGCCTAAAATTGTCTGCTGAGTGCAGAAATCTTCCTCTCCTCTCTGCCCTCATTTCTTTAATGTACACCTCTCCTTCTCCAACAGATCAATACCCCCCAAGTCCGCTTCATCCTGCTATTCATTCCGCTTCTTTCTCCTTCCCTTTCTCCCAAAAGTCTAGGTCCTTATCATCTCCCACTGGCATGGATGCACTGGGTTTCTAATAGGTTTCTCTGCCTCTCAACCTTCACACAAGGTGACCCTCTGGAAGGGACAGGATCCTCATTCATTCCAAAAATGTGTATCAGGTGTTTACTACCTGTCAGGGAGTGGGCCTTCAGCTAGCTTAAAATATTTCAATAAAAATCCCCAGTAAATGAATGGAATGGAAGGAAGACAGAAAAGAGTAAAGGAAGTGAAGGAGAAAGAAAAGCTAAGGATCAGAGAAAGAGCTCATGGAAAAGTCATCAGAGTGACCCACATATAGGACATGGTGGGGGGGTGGGCAGGAGATGCTGCTGCTGAAGAGTCTAGGACCAGAATGAAATATGTAGAGAGAATGAAACAACAATTTTAAACCCAACCATTGAATCCCCACAAAGAATAATCTGAAGACTATATGTGCTTATTTGACAATCAAACCTAAGTACTAGAAGAAGACCATGGGAAGCCAGAGTAGGGATGATGAACAAGATGCGGTCCTTTTCCTTGGAAATGCAAATTGATTCCACTGAGACAAAGTAAGAATGTGGGTCTATTCATAGAAGACCTGCCAATAGGGCTCTAAGTCCAAATCCACTTTAAGGTTTGTGTTCAAAGGGTTCATTGATCAACTTGCATTGATATCGTCAAAAGACAACATCCTTCATCGATATTACTCTTTAGTAAGTTTGTTGTGATCATGTCAGGCAGCTTCTCATTATTTGAGAGCAAATCGAATCTCTCTTTTATAGACAGGAAAGCCTGAAAAGGGAGAAACAATTATACAAAAGTACACGATATTTTTGTACAAATATGCACAGTCATACTTTTAAAATGACTCCGAAATTCCTTTGGCCACATTGACAACTGTGAGGTATCACACCACACGAAATGCATGGGGAATGAATTTCCTCTTAAAGTAGGCAGTTAGCATCCTTTAGAGCTCTGAAATTTGCATATTCATTTTCCTTATGAAAGACTTCAGTATACCAGCTGCACATCCATCTAATTCATGCTCACTCACATACAGGTGCAATCACACACCACTGCACCCCGTCGAGTCTGCAAGGATAATCTCTGATGGATTAACGGTCAACACATACTAATACGTGTGTCGTCGTTGGTGGCCTTCATAAAGCAACTTCTGAGTCATGAATCTTTCCAACTATCCCATCTAAGATGATTTAGTTCATTTGAACTAGTATTTAATTCAAATAGAAACGTTTATAATCCATGTGTTGGCATCAAGATATAGCTCATTATGCACATAATTATAATAATATTGTGTTCAAACATCCCTGCACAAGAAGAATGACTATAATCAAGGCCTTCTGGGATAACACTGGATAATTCTAGTTCCTCTAGAAGAGGAAGAAACTCTCTTATAAATGCTTCTTGGAAATTTCCAGGTTAAAATATGATCATACTTAAGTAAGTTACAAGTAATTTTTATTATCAGATGGTATTAATGGAAAGAGCACAAAAGAAATAAAAAAGGGTGAAGTGGGGAGACTTCCTTCAGCAAAGCATTACAGCAGACACAATTTGTTGTTTATTACAGTCTGTCCTGTATCACCGCCCTGTGTCTAGGAAGCCAAAGAAAAGCTGTGCAATTACCTAGGCAAAAAAAATAGACTCACAGATTTTCTAGTGAAAAATGCAGAGAATAAATACCCTACCTCAAGTTATCTGGGACTTTGACATTTGTAGATCTGCATGCAAACCTGAAACTTACTTCCTCAGTTTTTTAAACTTTAAACTTCTAATTTTGTATCAAGGTAGACACAGTTAACAATGTTGTGACAGTGTCAGGTGAACAGTGAAGGGACTCAGCCATACATTTACATGTATCTATTCTCCCCCAAATTCCCCTCCCCTCCAGGCTGCCACATAACACTGAGCAGAGTTCCATGGGCTATACAATAGGGCCTTGTTGGTTATCCATTTTAAATATAGCAGAATGTACATGACCTTCCCAAAGTCCCTAACTATCCCTTCCCCCTCGGAACTTTGTTTTCCTAATCTGTGAGTCTTTTTTGTTTTGTAAGTTCATTTGTATCATTTCTTTTTAGATTCCACATAAAAGGGATGTTATGTGATATTTCTCCTTCTCTGTCTGACTTACTTCACTCAGTATGACACTCTCTAGGTCAATCCATGTTGCTGCAAATGGCATTATTTCATTATTTTTAATAGCTGAGTAATATTCCATTGTATACATGTACCACATCTTTCTAATGATCAGCAGCACAGCTCAAAAGCAATTAACAGGTAGAAATCTACGGATGGATAGCAATCTGAAAATGAGAGAGATGACTTGTTTCAGGGGCAAAACACTACCCATCTTGCGAAAACTGGTGAACCTCAGGACTGAAAGAGATTTTTGAGAAGTCTTGCGTGTCACTGGCATATAGCAGGCACTCACTCAGTGTAGGGTAAGCGAGTCGAAGAATTGGTAGGGTTCCTCAGGCTTCTGTCATTGGACGGGACTGTACTTAAGCCATCAGGAAAATGAATCTCTTTTATTTTTAAGTTTCTAAGGTAGACATTCCAAACATTGCTTGATAATGGAATTTGCAATTAATATGGCCAGGAATTTTTCTACTGACAAGCTCCAATATTTTACTCCTGTATAACAGCCTTTGGTCCCATGATTTCTAGCTCAGCCTGCTGTGCTGAACTTGCTTGCTCTCGTCTAATTTTTCAAAGAAAATGAAGAATTTGTTCTCACTATTCTTCACAGTTCCCTGCAACTCAGACAAATCCACTTTCCTCACCATATTCCATTCACAAGAAGCAAAAAAGTGAATATTCTGAATTCTTCATTACGTAGAAGAATCATTGTTGTTGTTTAGTTACTAACTCATGTCCGACTCTGTGTGACCCCATGGACTGTAGCCCGCCAGGCCCCTCTGTCCATTGGATTTTCCAGTCAAGAATACTGGAGTGGGTTGCCATGCCCTCCTCCAGGGGATCTTCCCAACCCAGGGATTGAACCCGCACTTCCTGCATTGCGGTGGATTCTTTACCACTGAGCCGCCTGGGAAGCCCTGCTTAGAAGAATAGGACTGGATTATCCTGTGGAGGAGGCTGAGACCCCTGGGACCATGGTAAGAACCAGTAGCCTGAACCAATAGGATGGCTATTTTCATATTTGTAGACCAGAACTGTTAGAAATGACAGAGTTCTAAAAAGTTTCTTCTATGTCCTAGTATTTTTTAATTAATATTGGATTATAGTTAATTAACAATGTTATGTCATTTTCAGGTGTACAGCAAAGCAGTTTACTTCTACATATACATGTATCTATTCTTTTTCAAATTATTTTCCATTTAGGTTATTAAAGAGTATTGAGCAGAGTTTCCTGTGCTGCATGGTACATCCTTGTCAGTTATCTATTTTAGAGATACTAGTATGCATAGTCTATATGTTGTATATGAGGAAACAAAGGTCCAAAGAAACACGATTAATTTTCTAAGGTCACATTGGCAAATGAGAGTGCAGCCGGGGCTAGAACACAAGTTCTCCAGTGGTTTGCAGGGCTGTCTTCCACCACAGGACACAGACCCTGGCAGGATATTTCACCAGGACGACACGTCAGCATCTGACAGAACAAACCCTCTGCCCACTGGAGTTGGGAGATGTGTTAGCAATGATGCTTATAGTTGTTTTAGTCTTAGAATTCAGCTAGGAGTTGGGAAAGTGCCTCCTAGGTCTGGAGTGTAGCTGGCACCCAGGATGCCTGGGGCAGGTGTATTCTCAGAGGACTGGTATAAACTCAGGAGCTGGAACTTTGTCAGCAATGGTAATGGGGAGCCAGAGGGAGTGGGAGCAGGAGATGGGCAGGGCCACGTCTGATGTTTCAGCAGATGGCTGTACATTATGAAAGGGCCCAGGAGGTTCCAAAACAAACTGTAGCCTCAGATTTCTGATTTCTCTCTGCTTCTGTCCAAGTAGAAGTTTGTGTTAGGAAGAAGGAGGGCTACACAAAAAATGATTATAATAGTAATGAAAATAATAACTTGTTTGTCTATGATACTCTCACTTTTCTGATGTTCTATAATATGACTTTGTCCCCATCACAATCCCAAGAGGCAGGAAGGGGAAGACCTGCCATCTCTGTGGGCTTCCTGGGTGGAGCTCATGGTAAAGAACCCTCCAGCCAATGCAGATGTAAGAGATTTGAATTCAATCCCTGGGTCAGGAAGATCCCCTGGAGGAGGAAACCCCTAGTGCCCCTTACACTCTGTGGCTTTGTGTCCACGGGCATAGTCTCTGCAACCTTGGGGAAGCCAGAGGACTCTGTGAACACTGTTGACAGTGGTCCCTCTCCCTGAGAAAGCAAAACCCTCAAAGGGTTTTGTTTTGATCCTTGAGCAGCTCCATAGGGCATTGGCTCTTGACTGCCTATGTGCCTCTGGCCAGTGGGATTTGAGGGGAGGGACTGGAGCTGAACAGGAAAGCTATGTGGACATCATATCTGTTAAAAATCTGCTTTCAAGGGATGAAGAACATAATGAGAAATGCAAAGCAAACCAGAACAAACTGGAAGCCTACAGTAGCTGTGCTGCAACACCAAATCCTCTGGGAAAGAAGCAGGGTGACATTTCTGACTTCAGAACAATGACATCTCCTGGGTCAGTGTCAGTGAAAACTGCCTACAAGGGATGACAAAGAGAACACGTCTTTTCTCAGTGGGAGGAATGGGCTGGGACTCACCCGCCTGCTGGTGGTGACCCCAGAGCTAACTCAAGGCAAGTTCAAAGCCACAGGAGATCAGGCAGAGTCAGCTTTTGGAGGAGTGTGTCTGGGAGGAAAGAGATTCAGGGGTGGGTACAAGATCCTTTTCCTGCTGATTGTCTGCTTCTCCATGCTCAGGGCCTGACTGCATCCACTGTGCTGGTCATGACCCCTGAGTGGGTGCCTTACTTAACTGTGTCGTTAGGCATATTTTTCTTTTATTGAAGTATTGTTGATTTACTGTGTTGTGTCCATATCGTCAAAGCTATGGCTTTTCCAGTAGTCATGTACCAATGTGAGTGTTGGAACATAAAGAAGGCTGAGCATCAAAGAATTGATGCTTTCAAACTGTGGTGCTGGAGAACATTCTTGAAAGTCCCTTGGACTGCAAGGAAATCAAACCAGTCGATCCTAAATATTCCCTGAATATTCATTGGAAGGACTGATGCTAAAGTTGAAGCTCCAATACTTTGGCCACCTGATCCAAAGAGCCAACTCATTGAAAAAGACCCTGATGCTTGGAAAGATTGAGAGCAGGAGGAGAAAAGGGCGACAGAGGATGAGACGGTTGGATGGCATCATGGACTCAATGGACATGAGTTTAAGCAAACTCCAGGAAATAGTGAAGGACAGGGAAACCTAGCATGCAGCAATCCATGTGGTCACAAAGAATTGAACATGACTTAGCAACTGAACAAAGTTAATTTACAATGTTGTGTTAGTTACTGCTGTATAGCAAAGTGATTCACACACACATATATATACACACACACATGCATTCTTTTAAAAATACTCTTCTCCACTATGATTTCTCTTAGGATACTGAATATAGTTCTCTGTGCTGTACAGCAGGACCTTGTTGTTTATCCATTCTCTATATAAAACCTTACATTGCTAACCTCAAGCTCCCCCTCTGTCCATCCCCCAACCACTCCCCCTTAGTCTGTTCTCTATGTCCCTAATTCTGTTTCTGTTTCATAGTTAGGTTCTCTCATGTCATATTTTAGATTTCACATGTAAGTGATAATATACGGTATTTGTCTCTCTCTTTCTAACTTACTTTACTTAGTATTGTAGTCTGGAGTTGCATCCATGTTGATGCAAATGGCATTATTTCATTCCTGTTTATGGCTGAATAGTATTCCATTGTATATACGTACCCCATCTTCTTTATCAATTTATCTGTTGATGGACATTTAGGTTATCTCCTTGTCTTGGCCATTGTGAATAGTGCTGCTATAAACATAAGGGTGCATGTATCTTTTTGAATTATCATTTTGTGCAGATACATGCTCAGGGGTGGGAGTACTGGATCATTAGGCATCCTTTCAAATGTAAGAGAGTCAAGGAGAAGTATGCTGAATTACGTTTATGAAGGGTAGACCATTGACACTGATGGATTTACGTTTCTGCTGTGGTTGTTTGAAAATTATTAGGCAGTTACATCTGTCATTTTGTAATTTTGGCTGAGCACAAACTTGCCTTGTGGACCCTGAGATGGATGTTGGCATGCAAATGTAAGAGAGTCAAAGAGTGAGATAACTGACTAAGCCACTACCATCATCCTGGCTCGTGAGTCCCATGACAACAGCACATCATTATTTACTTGTGAAAGGAAAGGAAAGGAAAGAAAATGGCCATCCAGTAGGAGAAAATTTCAATAGATGCCAAAAATATAGTAAGGTGTGCTGTGAACAGGAAACACAGGATTCTCAGTGGAAATAAACTCAGATCAAAGTCCACCCTTATGGGAAATTTAGGTGTTTACAAAGGTCTAAGGAGAAGACCCTTCTGAACGCCAGTATCCATCAAAATAATAGATTTCTTTCAGAAATAATGGTTTCATGCAGTGTTTCCAGACTTGGCAGACAATCAGAATGAATTAGGAGGCTTTCCTACATGTGCACACACATACTCACACGCCAGTTCCCCATCTTAACCACAGCGGAGACTCTGCATTTAAGTGTGTCCTCCAGAGGCAGTGATCCAGGGACTGAGCACAGGATGCAGAGGTGGGAAAGCCTGATCCAGCATGAGCCCTTTTGGTCATGAGAGATGTGATCTGTGTAGGTGGAGACACTAATTCCCAACTCAGGATGTTACATTTAAAAAAGGCATACTTCCGAGCTCCTTGAAAACTGACACAATGTAAGTAATGTAAGCCAGGGATCAACGTTAGTGGCAGTGCACAATGTGCCCTTTCGTTTTGACAACATAGACCTGTGCTTTGTCACAGGACACCTGCATCTCTATGATTTACCTAATTAGGTGAATTAGAGGATGTGTGCCTATCTCAAGTTTACAAGGGAGTCTCAACACATATGTGGAGTAAGGAGAGAAAAACATCTCCCGTTTTTTCGATGTTAAGGATTTCATTCTCTAGCATATGAAGGGCCTGTTAAGAGATTTAATCTCTTTGCCCCAATTATAGTAACTCATAGAGTGCTTCGGAGAAGGCAATGGCAACCCACTCCAGTACTCTTGCCTGGAGAATCCCATGGACAGAGGAGCCTGGTAGGCTGCAGTCCATGGGGTCGCCAAGAGTCGGACACGACTGAGCGACTTCAATTTCACTTTTCACTTTCACTTTTCACTTTCATGCATTGGAGAAGGAAATGGCAACCTACTCCAGTGTTCTTGCCTGGGGATTCCCAGGAACGGGGGAGTCTGGTGGGCTGCCATCTATGGGGTCGCACAGAGTCGGACACAACCGAAGTGACTTAGCAGCAGCAGCAGCATAGAGTGCTTAGTCACTTCAGTTGTGTCCAACTCTTTTGAACCCTATGCACTGTAGCCCACCAGGCTCCTCTGTCCATGAAAGAATATTGGAGTGAGTTGCCATACGCTTCTCCAGGAGATCTTCCCGACCTAGGGATCGAACCTGCACTTCCAGCATTGCAGGCGGATTCTTTACCGCTGAACCACCAGGGAAGACTTCCAAGCTTCCAAACTTCCAAACTAAATGTGTACTTTCCCTAAACTTATGAACCACTCTCATAATTGATACATGCTTATTTTATTATTTGTTTTGAATATTTGTATGTACTGGTATGTGATTTCTTATTTCAAGGGGGTGACTCAAAGGCAGATCACTTTGTATAAATAGAACCTCAAAGAAAGCTCAATCAAGCATAATGCTGTATTTCTGTTCTGACACCACTGATGCTCTTTGATGTCTCTATTTCCAGGACAAAGGCTTAGCCATTAAGAAAGCTGAAATGCTGAATACAATGCTTTCTTCATGGATCAAGCATTCAGACATAACCCTGAACATAAAGTGCTTTAAAAAGATTTCTTTCTTTCAAAAAAATTTTTTTGGAGTATAGTTGATTTACAACATTGTGTTAGCTTCAGGTGTACAGCAAAGTGAATCAGTTATACATATATGCACTCTTTTTTAGATTCTGTTCCCATATTATGCACTCTTTTTTAGATTCTGTTCCCATATGGGTCATAGGGGCTTGTCTGCCAATGCAAGAGACGTTAGAGATGCAGGTTTGACCCCTGGATCAGGAAGATCCCCTGGAGGAGGGCATGGAAACCCCCACTCCAGTATTCTTGCCTGGAGTATCCTGTAGACAGAGGAGCCTGGTGGGCTACAGTCCATAGGGTCACACAGACTCAGACACGACTGAAGCGACTTGGCAGGCAGGCATAGGTCATTACAGACCTTCCTGGGCTATACAGTAGGTTCTTATTATTTACCTGTTTTATATGTAGTAGTGGGTATGTGTCAATTCCAATCTCCCTCTTTATTCTTCCTCCCCTCCACTCATCATCCCCACCCCCCACACACACACACAAAAGACCTCTTGAATCACTGAATGGCCAAGCATAAATCCTGATTATTTCAGCAGGATTTTTTTTTAATTTTTTTTTTTTTTTAGGATTTTTTAATAATAAAACTGGACATTTAAAAAATTAGTCAGCTTTCTTTGATCTAGTAGCTTCATCTCTTACCCATATTTCCCAGCCTTTGGAAGCTAGAGCTTATATTCTGCTTATACTATTCATAATCTGCCCAAACTGACTCCATAGCAACCACAATACTGGATACAAAACTGCCTTCTGACAAAGCCAATTTCTATTATAGCTTTGAGTTATAAGCCTAAGCTGCTCATTAAAGCATCTTAAAAAGCCTCTTCAACCATCAGGTAAAATTTTGGCTTTAAATCTCTAATCGTTCACAGCAGACCACCGTGGCCTAGGTTTTCTGAGATAGATCACAATCATGTTCAAAATGCTATCTATGGGTGTATTCCGAGCTGAAGGCAATGTGTTTTACTACTTGTTGTTTTGAATTATATGGGCTTCCCTGGTGGCTCAGATGGTGAAGAATCTGCCTGCCATGCAGGAGACACAGGTTCGTTATCTGGTTTGTGAAGATCCCCTGGAGAAGGAAATGGCAATCCTCTACAGTATTCTTGCCTGGAGAACCCCACGGACAGAGAAGCCTGGCCAGCTACAGTCCATGGGGTCACAAAAAGTAGGACATGACTGAACAACACTTGAGTTACACAGTTAGACATTAATGCATACATGTGTATATAATTGGGCTTCCCTGGTGGCTCAGACAGTAAAGAATCTGCCTGCAATTCAGGAGACCTGGGTTTGATCCCCAAAGTTTCCTAATGAAATCACTTTCTTCCAAGTCGCCACTGAAAGGAACATGGACTTGGTCACATCTCGCTGATTGTCTTCTCATCTGAGTAGGAACCAAAGGCTCCCAGTAGATCCTGGAGGACAGTCAGAGACACACACACAGGTGGAGACACCATGCCTGCCTCTGGTCCCTCTGTGCGAGAGCCTTCTGGCACTGTTGCATCAGCCCCATCACAAACCTCCTGAATGACAAGCAATTCCTGAATTATCTTAAGTAGTGTATGATTATCCTGTCAACTGGGGAAGATTCGTGACAGTCACTACTCCATCCAGACAATACACAAAGTGATCAACCTTAGTCTTCAAATCTTTACCTTGTACTGTCCAGTACCTAATGATGAGGATGGATGGAGGGTAATAGGAATGACCCTAAAGTCACTGGATGGTCACTTCATAGTTTTTTTCTTGAATACAGTGTTCAGTTAGACATTTAATGTGCTGTGCTAAGTCACTTCAGTCGGATCCAACTCTTTGCGACACTATGGACTGTAGCTTTTCAGGCTCCTCTGTCCGTGGGATTCTCCAGGCAAGAATATTGGAATGGGTTGTCATGCCCTCCTCCAGGTGATCTTCCAGACCCAGGGATCAAACTCAAGTCTCTTATGTCTTCTGCATTGACAGAGGGTTCTTTACCATTAGCGCCACTAGGGAAGCCCCTATGTATCATAGTATTCAGAGCAGAGGGAAGCACTGGACACTCAGAGATATACAGGTGGTCTCCACGATTCTGCTCTAACGCAAGCAACACCCTTGTATTCTTTGGAAGGAGTTCAATGTAGGATACAAAGAAACCTGCTTTATACTTCTCTTAGGTGGATGTAAGAGCCATATATACTGTTGCCTGTACTGGAAATAGAAACTGACCTAAAAAGTCAGGTGGCTCGATATCTTAGGATGATGGGTTTACACAAGAAATCTATAGGCCATTTTTTTCAGACATTTTTCTGATATGAAAAAGTAAAACTGACATTCAATATACATATATACTCCCCATTTGGAGCAGAGAAGCAACTGTTTGAGTGGGGCTGGTATGTGATTCAGACTTATTGCATTAGTCTGAGTTTTGAACAATGGAAATACATTACTTATTTTAAAACAAATGTTTTAAAGCCTTTAAAGTTGTCTACTATTATCTTCATTTTACAGATGAGGAACCCGAGGCAGAGAAAAAGCAAGTCACCACCCAAGACCCTGATCCTATAAGAGAAGGGAACTTCTGAAGGATTTTAAGAACTGGGCATATGTATGCTATAAAGATCTGGGTAGGGACAGAGGGAAGAATGGAGTGGATGGGCTGCAAATGGAGACCAGGAGGCCAACCAGGAAGCAATGATAGTGGTTCAGATGAGGGGGAGTGAAGACCTGAACTCAGGAGAACAGAGGGAGAACAGGGCATGTAGGTAAGGCTGACAGAAGGCAACATAGTTGACCTTGTTACCTGATGAGCAGGTGATGGGAAGGAAGAGTGATGGGAATTCTTGTGTCTGGACTGTAGTGTGAGTGAATTGTAGTGTCCCAGAGAGAGGGAAAACAAAGCAATGATCTGATGAAGAGCTTGGTCCCACCAGCCAGCTATGCAGGAATACAAGTCAGGGCTGGAAATAAAGAATGGGGTGGCCTCAGTGATGACCAGGTAAAATGACACAGCACCCTGATCACCAGGTGAAACGATGCAGCAAACCTAGGGAGTAAGACTGTTGTCCCATTTTGCACATGGACCTATGGAGACCCTGAGCGCCTGAGAGACTTTCAGAGGGTCTAGATAAATATCAGATGGGATTCCAGCCTAGGCTCTCCTGGACCCCAGCCCCATTTTCTCTTCCCTCTGCCCTCATTGCCTTCCATCAGATGCTGGAACAGATGCTGCATTTGTGTTCCATCAAACGCCTCACAAATAAACTTCAGCATTATTGTTCTTGTTTAGTCGCTCAGTCATGTCTGACTCTTTGTGACCCCATGAACTGTAGCCCACCAGGCTCCTCTGACCATGGGATTCTCCAGGCAAGAATACTGGAGTGGGTTGCCATTTCCTCCTCCAGGGGATCTTCCCAACCCAGGGATCAAACTCATGTCTCCTGCATTGGCAGGTGGATTCTTTACCATTGAGCTACCAGGGAAGCCAACATTGAGCATTAGCAATTCAAAAATATTCTTTAATTCTTCAGAAATATAGTTTTATTTTATACAACTACTGAAATCCACCTTCACTATTTCCTGAGCTGTTTTTTTCATTGTATGGTGTATTATACATGTATGTATTTTGATTCATTTTTTTGCACCTAACTGAAGAAATATAATCTATGAAGTAAATATATTAGCCATTTTCAGTTAATATTAATTTCTAGAAGGCATCTTGTGCCAAACGCACCACAGAAGACTTGATGGAAGATTATTAGGTAGCCCTGCCAGAAAGCAGAGTTCACTGCTCAAGAAGAAAAGGTTGAGAGACTCTGACCTTCTGAGGTCTGACAGGAAAGCTATGAGCTGAGCCTCGCCCTCTGCTGGGGCCAAACACAGCAGAGACAGTAGATAGGATGATTATTTATTGACAAGATGACATTGATTGGGGCATCACTGGAACCATCCTTCATCCCAGCTCCAACTCATCTACTTGACAGACACAGCCAAGTCCACACTTTGAGACACGTACACATTTTCCCAGCCGCCCGTTCATTTTGCTCAAAGTGATGCCCAAAGTCACTTCTGAATGCATCCTTCTTGATCCTGAGTGGGACAGATAGACAAAGAGCAAAGGTAAAAAGTGTCCCAACTCATTTTATTTGTATTTAGTAAAAAGGAACAGAACTCAGTCATTTGCAGTGACATGAATGGACCTAGAGTCTGTCATATAGAGTGAAGTTAAGTCATAGAGAGAAAAATGAACATTGTATACTAATGCATACATATAGAATCTAGAAAAATGTTGCTGATAAACCTATTTGCAGGGCAGGAATAGACACACTAATGTAGAGAATAAACTTATGGACACAGTGGGGGAAGAAGTGGTGGGGGATGAATTGTGAGAGTAGCATTAACATATATACATTCAGTTCAGTTCAGTTGCTCAGTTGGGTCCAACTCTTTGCACCCATTGACTGCAGCATGCCAGGCTTCCCTGTCCATCACCAACTCCTAGAGCTTGCTCATGTCCATTGAGTCAGTGAGGCCATCCAACCATCTCATCCTCTGTCATACCCTTCTCCTCCTGCCTTCAATCTTTCCCAGCATCAGGGTCTTTCATGAGTCAGTTCTTCAAATCAGGTGGCCAAAGTATTGGAGCTTCAGCTTCAGCATCTGTCCTTCCAATGAATATTCAGGACTGATTTCCTTTAGGATTGACTGGTTTGATCTCCTTGCAGTCCAAAGGACTCTCAAGAGTCTTCTCCAACACCACAGTTCAAAAGCATCAATTCTTTGGCACTCAACTTTTGTTATGGTCCAACTCTCATATCCATACATGACTACTGGAAAAACCATAGCTTTGACTAGACAGATCTTTGTTGGCAAAGTAATGTCTCTGCCTTTTGATATGCTGTCTAGGTTTGTCATAACTTTTCTTCCAAGGAGCAAGTGTCTTCTAATTTCATGGCTGCAGTCATCATCTACAGTGATTTTGGAGCCCCCCAAAATAAAGTCTGTCACTGTTTCCATTGTTTCCCCATCTATTTGCCATGAAGTGATGGGACTGGATGCCATGATTTTAGTTTTTTGAATGTTGAGTTTTAAGCCAGCTTTTTCACTCTCCTCTTTCACTTTCATCAAGAGGCTCTTTAGTTCTTCACTTTTTGCCATAAGGGTGGTGTCATCTACATATCTGAGGTTATTGACATGTCTCTCAGCAATCTTTATTCCAGTTTGTGCTACATCAAGCCCAGCAATTAGCATGATATACTCTGCATAGAAGTTAAATAAGCAGGGTGACAATATACAGCCTTGACATACTCCTTTCCCAATTTGGAACCAGTTCGTTGTTCCATGTCCAGTTCTAACTGTTGTTTCTTGACCTGCATACAGATTTCTCAGGAGGCAGGTAAGGTGGTTTGGTATTCTCATCTCTTGAAGAATTTTCCAGTTTGTTGTGATCCACACAGTCAAAGGCTTTAGCATAGTTGATGAATATATACATTACCATATATAAAACAGCCAGTGGGAAGCTGTGGTATAGCACGGGGAGCTCAACTAGTGCTCTTTGATGACCTAGAGAGGTGGGATGGGTGGGTGGAAAGGAGGTTCAAGAGGGAGGGGATATGCGTATACTTACGGTTGATTCACACGGTTGTACAGCAGAAACTAACACAACATCCAAAAAACACAGTAGTTACTTTTTCTTAGACATATAGGCACTGATATCCTATTTTCTCACAAATCTATCTGATTCTCCACTACCATATTTTATAAGCTTTCAGATGAAGAGATGAAGATTTAGGTCATTTCAAAATGCCTCTTCACTGACCCTGATGTGACACCAAAAGTAACTGTCGACATCTAGAATTTAGCAAATGTTTGGTAGATTATTTTCAGTTTTTGACTTTCCTTTCTTTTTGAAACATACATCAAGATATCTGCAAGTTTCATACTGCCAAACTTTTATATAAACTCAGACAAAAATACCTCATTTGCTGGTACCGATGATTTATGTTTTATAACATTGAGAAAATTAAAAATATATAATTGTCATGAATACTAATGATGCGTGATATGGATGAAGGTCATTACATGGTCAAGCAAAGATCTTAATATAGCTGGTATCTTGATGATGAGCCCCAGTCCTCTTTTGTCCTCCTGTACACCGATTCATGAATACACCTCTAATATGTCATTAGTCTCACACTGAAAGGTTCTTATACATTGGCACTCTAATTTCAAACAAAGACCAGTTAAGCAATGTTGTGTCTTCATCCAGGAAGGAACTATGGGGAAAATAAGCAGAGTGCATTTTCATTGTCTCACCTTCTATGCAACCGGACCATCCCACTGGCCAGGGCTGCCCCACTTCCTCTGTGCCATAATTTCACAGAGTTTTGCCTCTGACAAGAAATGAACACCCAGGCTCTGGGTGAATTCAAAGGACTGACCCTGAGCACCAGCGCTGAAGGACACTGGAGGGGCGGTGGTGAGTTAGGAAATCATCTCTGGCGATATGAAAAGGAAAATACCCCACTTCTGGGTGAGAAAAATGGTCTTCATTATCAGCCTGATCAAGGATATCAAACCAATCGATCCTAAAGAAAAACAACCCTGAAGTGGAAGAACTGATGCTGAAGCTGAAGCTCCAATTCTTTGCCCTCCTGATGCAATGAGCTGATTCACTGGACAGCAGAGAGGACAGGAGTCTCAGGGGGGTCTTCCCTGATGACTCAGACAGTAAAGAATCTGCCTGCAATGCAGGAGAGCTGGGTCTGATCCCTGGGCTAGGAAGATCCCCTGGAGAGGGAAATGATAGCCCACTCCAGTATTCCTGCCTGGGTAATCCCATGGACAGAGGAGCCTGGCAAGTTACAGTCCATGGAGTTGCAGAGTCAGACATGACTGCGTGACTAACACCTTCACCTTTCAGGGGTCACAGGAAATGGTGAAGGCACCTTTGAAGCAGTTGTGTGTTTGTGAGATGTATATGTGTGCAAACTCACATTCACCTGAGAATGTTCATGTGGACTTAGTGAGCTGAGGCTTCTCTACCAGCTGGCTTCCTCATTCTATTTTAAAGAGCGTTTATATCATATTCACAATTATTTATAATAATGTTAATTACTTAACGTGGTTTCATGAGGTATGGGGTCAAAGGTCACAGCATCCATAGAGATATGTTAAGAATATTTGGAAGTTCATGTTGAAGTGAAGTTCTGTTCAGAACCACACAGGTCACCTTTGAAACCAGAAATTTCCCTTTTTGCCATTATGCTCCCCCATTTTCACTCTCAGACCCACAGGGTCTCTGCTGTCTCTTCCTGCAGCCCCAACTTAAATATTCTATTTTAAGGGAAGAAACTGAGAGTCATTCACACTTCGATGCAAATAGCTACAGTCAGTTGGTCTTTTCTTCCCAGGGTTATCTGAATGTTAACAGAGATCGGAGCCTTAAATTTAAAGAATCAAGCTTTAGTTATTTCAGCAGGTACTACCAAGTGTGGGTGTGGGTTTATATTTGGGAAGGGCATTCTCTGAGCAATGAAATTATAACATAAATGTTCTTGCCTGGTTACAGGGAAAGCCAGGACTAGAAGTCTATATCAATTCTAGCTCTTTATCGTGACACTAAAATGTAAAACATCATATAATATTACATCTTTGTATAATATGTATTTCATAATATTAATACTTTGGGTTACTATATTTTTAAACTGTGTTCACTTATATGTACATACTATTAAGGTACACACACACACACACACATATGTTGTTTAGTCGCTAAATCGTCTCCCATTCTTGGACTATAGCCCACCAGGCTCCTCTGGCCACGGGATTATCCAGGCTAGAATACTGGAGTGGGTTGTCATTTCCTCCCCCAAGGGATCTTCCCAACCTAGGGATCGAACCTGAGTCTCCTACATTGGCGGGTGGATTCTTTAACACTGAGCCACCTGTGAAGCCTAGGTATATATACTTAGGGTTATAAAATAAGTAAGTATTGGGGATGTCATATACAGCTTGATGACTATAGTTAAAATTGCTGTGTGGTATATTTGATAGTTGCTAAAAGGGAAAATAGTAAAAGTTCTCATATGGAAT
This sequence comes from Giraffa tippelskirchi, assembly GCF_054371585.1. NCBI lineage: Eukaryota > Metazoa > Chordata > Mammalia > Artiodactyla > Giraffidae > Giraffa > Giraffa tippelskirchi. The sequence goes on from NC_137280.1 coordinate 55,004,701, forward strand.
AAAATATTTTTTATAACTCCATGAGGTGATGAGTGTTAAACTTTTATGGTAATCATTTTGCAGTATATGTGGAAGTCACATGATTATGCTGTACACCTTAAACTTATACAGTGCTGTGCATTAATTACATCTCAATAAAACTGAAAAAAAGGACTTTCTCATTAAAAAAATTTTTGGTTCCACTTTTTCACAATGGGAATATTCTAAAGCCAGGTGTTTTTGCTGTCTGTTCACATTAAGGGTATCTGTGATTCTGCTTTCTCTGGGGTTGTTCACCTTCTTCTGAGAACACAGAGGCACATCCAGCTAGTTGCAGGCTCTCTGGGTTCCAGAAACTCGCAGATCAGCAGGCAGCATTTGTGCTCCATCTTTTTTCACTCTTCCGTCTCTATTCTCCCCTTCTCTGCACCTGTTGACCAAGTTGAAGCTCTCCAGATTGACTCCTCTAGAGAGTCAACTTTCTAGTATACAGAGAGGGTGAGGAAGAAAAGCCATCTGTCCATCCAGGAAGAAGAGGGGGCTCCCTCAACTGCCTAGGACACCCACGTGTTTTCTCAGCCATGTGTGTGAACACCAGTCTCCTCCTTAGTCCTTCCACTGGGCGCTAGTGACATTTTCTGACTGTGAGAATATAAATTTCATAGTGATCCTTTCCAGCCAACATGTACCCCCAAATCTCCATTTAATTAACCTATTTCCTTCCTCAATAAATAAGCTGCTTTAATTATAACTACTTTCTACTAAAGCATTTTAAGTGACTTTAGGTTATTTGCAGTTGCTAATAACCTAAAGATGAGAATAATTTCTTGTCTTGATTAAAGTTCAGTGTCCTGATGAATAGGACTTTGACCTCGTGTATCTCCAGTAAAAGCTTTTTGGAGGATTTTTCCTGGCACCATGAACCCAAAGAGGATGCTGTGAGGTCTGAGTTGAACCAAAGGAAATTTATTAACCATTTCCTATCCAGCTCCATACAAGGCTTGGTGGAATCTAATAACTGATGTCACTGGCATAAGGACATTTTTCTTGGGAACCTTTAACCTTTTAAAATACAAACAGTTTTGGAATTCCTTGGAAGTCCAATGGTTAGGACTCTGTGCTTTCACTGCCAAGGACATGGGTTCAATCCTTGGTTGGGAAACTAAGATTCCACAAGCCACAGAGCATGGCCAAAGACAAATTAAAATAGAAGAAGTTCTCCCCAATATTTAGAAATATCAACTTTTGCTAGGTTCTAAGGTGGCAATACATAATGACAGCAATTAATATTATACCTGGAAAACATCACAAGAATGATGTAAACCTTTCTCATTGTTATCGCTATTTAGCCACTAAGTAGTTTCTGACTCTTTTGTGACCTCTTGGACTATAGCCCACCAGGCTCTTCTGTCCATAGGATTTCCCAGGCAAGAATACTGGAGTGAGTTGCCATTTCTTTCTCCAGGGGATCTGCCCAACTCAAAGATTGAACCCACATCTTTCGCATTGCCAGGCAGATTCTTTACCACTGAGCCACAAGGAAGCCCAAATCATTTTTGTACAACTTTCGCAAATTTTTATTTTTATAGACACTCAAAAACAATGACTCATATTGCCACATTTAAAATATATTATTAAAATCTCTTAAGAATGATATTAAGAACATCTCTTGAAACATAATAGCTGAATTAGTAAACAGAGTCAGAAAATAGATTCTCAGATTCAAAAGTGTATGAAGGTCAGGATGGAAACGCTATGGTCTTCTTTGTGTATACACAGGGAGGGATTCAATCTTCTTTCCTGTCATTAAGAGCCCTAAACGCAATCAATGGACCATATACTCTCTAATCTGTGCCTGGAGCTGTGAGAAATGTCGATAGAAACTGTGTTGGAAGATCAAGGCAATGAGTTTATCAATGTATTTACCCTTCCTGGGAATACACTCTCATCAAAAGTACACTCTAAGCCAACATACTTTGTCATTTCCCAGTATCTCTGAATTGTTTGTACATCTAATATCTTCATGGATTAAGAAGGCTGCCTTTCCTTGTTTCAAATGGATTTACATAGACTCAAGACAGCACTGTACCTATCACTGGCAGAGAAAATATTTGATCCACCTGCACCAAGGACTTAATCTCTTCTTCCATGATTAGAAGGGTAACAGAACTGGGTATTTAGAGTTTGTTAAGATTTGACATCAAAACAAGCTTTTCAAAGAAAGGAAAATTGTTATTAATCTGAACTTACTGTCTTTGTCCTGGGACTCATGGAATACTCTCAGGGCTCACTGTATGCAGTAAAATATGAAAAAACAAGTGATTCAACTGACCCACATCCCATGTGCTTTATTTTTATCATGAAAGTAGATACACATCTATGAAGACTGTTCTTCTCCTAGCAATAGGGGTGCTAAATGCCTCCTGGTCTTCATCCTGGAATGTGAGTGTTGGTGTATGTGTTCTTTGAAGGCCCACAGGTCATAGAATAGTCTTTGAATATTTTCTCCCACTAGGAGTCCAAAGCTTTAAGAAATAACTGGCTCTCTATCCCTTATATCTTCTCTTGAGAGAAAGACTAGAAGGTGAAAGCACTGAAAATGCCAAATTTTTAATACTGGTTCCAATGAAAGTTTTTCTATACCTGGACCAAGAATTATATGTAAGTGGTGGCAGTAGTGGTAAAGAATCTGCCTGCCAATGCAGGAGATACAAAAGATGCAGGTTTGATCCCTGGGACAGGAAGATCCCCTGGAGGAGGAAATGGCAACCCACTCCAGTATTGTTGCCTGAGAAAATCCCATGGACAGAGGAGCCTGGCGGGCTACAGTCCATGAGGCTGCAAAGAGTTGGACATGACTGAGCACAGCACAGTGGAATAGAGTAAGTCAACACAAAGAGCCTAACCCATTTAAAAAGTAGGCGATCCTTGAAAGGCCAATATGATGCCAAATGATGTGGAAATTAAGGTGATTAAGGTTAACTCTAGTGTGGACTTGGAGTTGTGATCATTCTAAATCAAGGAAGCTCACTCAGCTCAACCCAACACCAGCTTAGACTCTCTCAAGGAAGCACCAGAAAAATACTGCTCAAAAGGCATCCCCAGGAATAGAACGCCCCAGTTTTTCCCCTTGTACATCCTAAGGCCTAGGGATCATACTTATAAAGAACAGGTACCACTCTGTAGGACTTCCTCTATGGCTCAGTGGGTAAAGAATCTGCCTGCAGTGCAGGAGACGGAGGAGACGTGGGTTTGATCTCTGGGTCAGGAAGATCTCCTGGAGAAGGGCATGGCAACCCACTCCAGTATTCTTGCCTGGAGAATCCCCATGAACAGAGGAGCCTGGTGGGCTACATACAGTCCATGGGGTTGTAGAGAGTCAAACATGACTGAGCATGGCATGGCAAAGAACAAAACAAAACAGAACCTTTTAAGTCATGCTCTCCAGCTACAGTATTCAATCCTCACTCTTCACAGGGGAGTAATTGAGTCTCATAACCATGACATCACTTACCTGGGGTCAAGTCTAGTTAAGAGAGGAGCTGGGATTTGACTCCAGTGTCTAGTCTACTACCTCATGTGATCTGTCCAGTTCTCTGATAAATATTACTTTTCATTTGGATCTGATTGCTGAACAGACTGAACTCTCAGCAAGATAAGTCAGTTGACTTTCCCCTTCACTTTTTAATCAATGGCCTGGATGTTTCCAATTTCACAAGTCATCAGCATTAATAACTTTTTTCATGCTTTCTTTGGATGACTACCATTGCGATTTGGTATAAGATTTAACTCACATGAAAGTTGGAAAAGATCAATTAAAAAGTGCTCTACACTTCATATGTATTAAGAAGTTAAGAATCTAAATGACTGACCATTTATCATTACTTGAAGGCAAAACAGAATTTTCACAGCCTATGTAATATTTCTTTTTTTTAAATATTTCTAACTTTTGAAATATACTTTAAGGGAATAACCATTCATGGAAAGAATCATATATATGAATTCCATTGAATCATTAACCACAGTAATGAAAAATTGAAAACCATTTAAATGTTCAATAATTACGTTATTATTGTTGTTTTTATTTTTGTTTAAAGACCCAATTTTATTTTAATTGTTTTGGCTATGTCACATGGCATGTGGGATCTTAGTTCCCCTGTGTGTGTTAGTCACTCACGTGTATCTGACTCTTTGCAATCCTGTGGACTGTAGCCCACCAGGCTCCTCTGTCTATGGGATTTCCCAGGCAAGAATACTGGAGTGGGTATCCATTTCCTTCTCCAGGGGATCTTCCCAATTCAGGGATCAAACCCACACCCCTTGTATTGGAAGCATGGAGTCTTAACCACTGGACTGCCTGGGATGTCCCCAATAATTACATTGATGCATCTTATATAGATCTATTCAATAACACTTTTTTGAAGAGTTTTTCAAAAGTGGAAAAGCTATGTTAAATAGAAAAAAAATCAGAAAAAACTTTAATGCTAAACTTGATACACAGCTTATGTAATATTTTCTTCATTTTCCCCTCAATACAGGTTCTATATAAAACCTGCCATTTTTCTGTGAAGAAAAGATAAATGGTATGTAATGAACATCTTACCAGATTTCGAATCAGGTCTTAAAACTCTCTGGAGATCCCTCTAAAATTATACAATATCTGTCATCTAGCTTTAAGCAGAGTTTAAACTATCAAACCTACTACCTCATTAACCTCTGAAAAATCTGACATCTAGGGTCCTCTTTCATAAATATAGTTCATGTTGAAAGTATCTTATTCTGTTAATATTCCTTTAACTGGGCAATTTTCTAGCTAAGGCTAATTTGAAACTACTTTTTTTCCCTGTTGCTAGAGTGGAAATTATTTTCATTTAAGTAGATTTTGCTGTTGTAAAAAGACATGGGATAGAAGATGGACAAGGTGGTATTCAATCAGGAAGTGTGTGTGTGTGTGTGTGTGCGCGTGCACGCGCTCAGTCACTCAGTCTTGTCCAACTCTGTGACCCCGTGGACTGTAGCCCACCAGGCTCCTCTGTCCATGGGATTTCCTAGGCAAGACTATTGGAGTGGGCAGCGATTTCTTTCTCCAGGGGATCTTCCTGACCCAGAGATTGAACCCATGTCTCTTGCATTGCAGACAGGCGCTTTACCATCTGAGCCACCTGAGAAACACTATCAGGAGGCTTATACACCTTCATATTTTGACCCAGCAATTATGCTTCTGGGAATTTAAAGAAAGAGATACACACACAAAAAAAATTACAAGATTCTTTGTTCTATTTTGACAGTAACTATAGTGAAACTGTGAGGGTCAAATAAATTATAATATATTCAATCATGAATATTAATATGGCATAAAAATCATGGTTTTGAGAACTATTTAATGATATAAGAAAATACTCATCATGAAATGGTAAATAAAAATAAGACACAAAAACATTTACAGCTCGATTCCAATTCTAGGGTCTTCCCTGGTGGCTCAGACCGTAAAGAAACTGCCTGCAATGTGGGATACCTGGGTTCCATCCCTGGGTTGAGAAGATCCCCTGGAGGAGGGCACAGCAGCCCTCTCCAGTATTCATGTCTGGAGAATCCTATGGACAAAGGAGTCTGGTGGGCTACAGTCCATGGGGTCACAAAGTCACGACGTGACTGAGTGACTAACACTTTCACTTTTTCCAGTTCTACAGGTGGATCAAACTGTCTTTGCAGTTCAAAAATACACAGAAATACTGAGAGTGAGTGGAGGGCATAGAGTGATTTAAATTTTCCTTTTTTATACCTGTCTAAATTTTTATAAGAAACATATTATTTTTGTACTTATGAGAAACTATCGATATGGTTTTTAAGTGCACTCTAAATGATAACTACTTATCTTTGCCATAGGCTAGATGTCTGTGCTCGAAAAGATAGTAGAATGCCTGCATTTTTGTGAGGCTTACTCCCTGATCGCTGTGTGGTGCTGCCATGCATACAAAAAAGAGGGACTGGGGTTTGCGGCATAATTGGCAGTGGGTCTTTTGCTTTGGAGGAAGCAGATGTAGAAATTCACCTCACATCCTCTCATTTTTCCCTCAATCTCAGCTTCTTTTTCAGTTCAATCTAGTATCAGTCCAGATAATTTTTAAAGCCAGACATTGTCTTCTCAATATACTTGTGAATTTTACTTTGCAACAGAAATGTAGGTATCAATTCTAGATACACAAAGATAGTGCTGTTCTGGGTCATCAAATATGAATATGCTGCTGGCTGAGGTGGGTCTTCACAGGCAATTTGATTAGATTTGGGTATGTACTTCCAGAACTTGAGAGATGATAAGGAAAGAAAAGAGTCTCGAACAGACAAAAAGCACTGCATTACTATTATTAAACTTTCTTTAAATACTGAATGCAAGTCTGGTAATTACTAATCAAACACTGTTATTTTCAAGCAGTTATACCTTGGCCAAGCACTTGTTCCTTAGAGAGCTGAAATGGAATGGAGAGGGAAATGTTAACTATCTCACTCACTGACACAAACTCAGACAAGTGCATTTATTCATTCTCTCTTCATCTGTCTGCTCCTTCGTTCTTTCAAATGATGTCCTTTGGCACCTATTGTGCACCAAACACTGAAGGAGGGTGGGGAGGTGTCTCTGAAAAAGACACCATCCTCTTGCCATGGACCTCACAGTTTATGGGAGTAGCAACCACACAGGCAGCTGTGACATGTGATACACTTACATGAGAGGTACTTACAATGAGCTGTGCAAATCCAGAAGAAAAAAACACTTAGTTGTCTGGTAGCTAAGGTTTCCTGGCTAAAGAGGAGTTTGCTGAGCAGGCAAAGGAGAGAGGGACAGAGCACAGAGTGGGTGTGGACAGAGGGCTCAGCCTCAGCGCTGTGAAGACACAAGGTCTGCTGATGAGAATGGAGATGGTTGGGTAGGCATGGGATGGGGGCCCTGGTAGGGGTTGGGGGCTTTGATTTGAGGAATGGGAGAGTTAGGAAGGATCCCATATGCCTTGCTAAATATGACTGATATCTTCACAAAGTGCACCCCATCACTGCTGGATGCTACAGTCCTATTTTATCTACGTAGTCTGGAATAGCTAAATCTAACCCTCTATTAACAACTTCCTCCCTCCCACTTCCTCCTTCAGCAACTCGTACAGTATACGAAAACATACCAGCATCACTCTGCAATAAATCTGCTGTGTTTAACTTATAAGCACAGATTTGCATGTAAACTGAACCAAAACAAGAAGGGAAGGAAATGGCAGAAAAACGTGGCTCGCAGTTCCAGTTACCCAAAGTACTTGAGACACAGTTACAAAATGTGCTTTATGATAAAACTACTGTTCTGATTAATTTTAAGACTCAAGTATATCAATCAATGATAATTAGTGAGTAACCCATGAGTGTTTCAATCATCTTAGAGCTGTACAGAATAATTGAGGTCATATCGAAAAGACGGAGGCTTTATGTGGGCAATCCAGGAATATACAGCCAGAAGTGGAATGGTCAGTGATAGGTCTAAATCTCCAAGTTCACGGGGCAGGGTCTGACTGGTACACCATGATGCACAGTTGGAAGGCAGGCATTTCCTTGACAGATAGCAGATCAATGTGGTTTCCCCTTGTGTGGGATTATTGCCAATAAATAGCCAACATGGGTTTTGATAAGCAAGCCTCCTTGGACCCAGCACCGCATGCTGCTATGCAAGGTGCTTATGAATTGCCCCATCAGACAGCCCTGCTTCTGCAGCAGGTTGCAAAGAACTAGGCTCAAATACAACAGCCAGCTCTTTCCTAGTTCCAGGGTGCTGGCTTCTGCCCCACAATGGCCTCAGCTAAGCTAAAAATACTCCAAAAGGCAGAGCCTGTGGCAGCTTCTGAAATGCTCTTTTCAGCTGGTGACCAAGATGAGAATGATCATCCTGTTAGTTATCAAAACCGATCCCCACGTCGCCGAGAGAAACCCTGAGCAACATTACGTAATGTCTAAATTTAAACTCTGCCTCCATTCCAAAGGCTCCCCACCGCCCCTTCCAGACCCACTTCTTTTCTTCCTTTCTCCCTTCTCCCTTTTTGTGTGTATGAAGCTGGTCAAATGCATCATCTTTGTGACCCTGTCCTGGACTCTGGCCTCCCTGCCTTTCCTCCTGCTTCACATGCTCAGGGCAGCTCTTTATAACAGGACTATAATTTCCTCCCTCACTAGCCCTTCATCTAAGGAGTTCAATTGAAAATGAGAACTAGCTGACTGAAGTAAGCAAAGGTGACAAATTAGTGAGACAATCCAGTGGACAATTAAGAATATTCGGATGGGTCAGCATGACATCACAGAAACTTGGATGGTGTAGACACAGCCAGAAAACAGTCTGCCTGAGATCCAAGACAAGGGACACTGCCTATTATCCAACTAATTTAATTATGAACTTGTTCTCAGCAAATACTAAATAGGACTCTGTCTTAGGGGGGAAGAAAGTTAAAAGAGATTCCTGGCCAGTGTTTTTTGACTGCCATCTAGTTAAGCCACAGGAGTATTCATCTTATTTGTATTTGTGTCTCCAACATTACCTGCATTCTCAAGAATTTAAGTGTTAATAATAGGAAAGAAAAATCTCTGAGCAGGAAAGCCCATTCACTGCTAAGGACTCTTTTCTAGGTCAAAGCCAAGGCGATGCATAACTCGGCTTTGAGAACTAAATCACCAACTTTAATGTAGCTGCACATAATTTTAATTTTCCCTTAAGCTAATTGGCCACTTCATGGGTCTAGGTTTGGGTTTTGATTGTGAAAAGAAATAAAGAAAAAAATGTCATTATTTCAAAGACAGATTATAAATTATAATCTTCTGAAAGTGAAAGTCACTCAGTCGTGTCTGACTGTTTGCGACATCATGGACTATACAGTCCATGGAATTCTCCAGGCCAGAATACTGGAGTGGGTAGCCTATCCCTTCTCCAGGGGATCTTCCCAACCCAGGGATTGAGCCCAGGTCTCCCGCATTGCAGATGGATTCTTTACCAGCTGCGCCACCAGGGAAGCCCAAGAATATTGGAGTGTGTAGCCTATCCCTTCTCCAGCAGATATTCCTGACCCAGGAATTGAACTGGAGTCCCTTGCATTGCAGGTGGATTCTTTACCAACTGAGCTATGAGGGAAGCCCTTATATATATAATCCTCTAGATAATTAAATTGGATAGAATTCAGCATGGTTTATTGGGGCAGGGTTAGGGGTGGTACAAGACAGAATTTAAGAATTTCACTCTGTCGTATATTTTACATTATTTGACCTGGTGATTTAACTATGACTTAAATGAGAAAGCATCACATCACATTTCAGGACTAGACATGAGACACTCTTCTCACCAAGGAGACAGAGATCCTCAGTCTCTGGTCAAGCTAAGCTATGGTCATTCTTAAGAAAAAGAAGCTATGTACCTCTGTGAAATGTTTCCTTCTCAAGCCCAAACCTTTTAAAATACAGACGTCTGAGCTCTTAAGAAACCACGAACATTCAGTGTTTGTGCCCTAATGCACATAACTAATGTTACGTGGACCAGTGCGCCTGTAACGTCCCTCTCCCCTTTTCAGTAGGTTAGAGAAATGAGGAATGAGAACCCAAGGCCACCAGAAGTCCCAACCCTTGTGCTTTTCCCCTACAGCCCTGTCCTCCAGAGTCAATCTCAGCTAGGACTCCACAAAGGTCAAAAGTCTTGGTTCACAGATATAGTGGCTTTAGTTTTCCTGGTTTATGTCATTCATCTGGTTATAGTCCCCTCTTTGGGCACAGCTTCATATTTATGCCACAACTTCATAATTATGGAATTATAGAATAAACAAGATAGGAGCAAAGTACCAAAGACTGAAGAATTTGTGGTTTTACTTCTTGCCCACCATTGGTCATCTATCGACCTGCTATCGCATGTTCCAGAGATTCCTCCAAAGTCTAGAGGTCAATGCTCTAGGAAAGACTACAGTTCTAGCCAAGTGCACAGGTTGAGAAGAATAAAGAAGGGGCAAGCAGTCTCCTGCCTCCCGCCTCTTCAGAACAGAAGTTTCACAACGATAGGCAAAGCCCTTCCATCCTGCATCACCGCATCCAGGATTTGCCCAAGTCACGCATCATGCTCTTGATGTTCTGGAAATAATTCAGTTTGTCATTGAAGAGCGTAGAGACTTCTAAAGCATGAAAATTAAATCTGAATCATGAGCTTCGGCATAAAACAGGATGTTCCTCATAATTAAAAGAAAAAAGAGGGTATTAGATTTCTTCCCTCCAGGTCTTTAAAAATCGAAGAAATGCTTCCCTTTCAATGTTCTCTGCTCATGCTTGAGACTGGTCTAGCCAACTTCTCCAAACTCCTTCTTACGGGATTTTAAGCGATCGGATGGGGTACTTTGTTTGGTTATTTTATGATCAGAGATTTTTTTTTTTTCAAATAAAGCTTGTCTCTTCTAATGAAAACAGATGTTAATTGAAGCTGTAAGATATAAAATGAAACAGATGTAAATTGATTTTCTTATATATCTGTCCCACATTCACTGGGACATACACTAAAAAATAGATGTTTGGATTTAAAGATGCCTAGAACCCACTTTAATGATATTCGTGAATATATTTAATGCTGGCACCTATCAAATTGTCTTGCCCTTGACTTTGGGAAAGTGCTTGGGGTTATTTTCCAAGATGGCATTTTGTTGTGTGGAATATAGCAGCTTTTCCTTCTATGTGATGATTCTCTCTAAACGTGGGATGACTCCTAACCCAGAGGCACATGGAAAGTGTTGGCCTTCTTCCCCTGGTCAGCATCACACTGCCCATATCTATCTATCCCTAAAGTCTTTTCCTTTAGAAACTAAAAAGCAAAGACCATCACTGAGGATATTTGAGGTTCTCAACCCAAACAAGAGAGAAAAATTACTTTAAGCCTGCTTTATTATTATCTTTTAAATTTTTATTTTATTATTGGAGTATAATTGCTTTACGAGGTTGTGTTAGTTTCTGCTAACAAAGTGAACCAGTTGAGCCACCGGGGAACTTTGCTAAGTTATAGCGGTGGTTTAGGAGGGCTCCCAGGGGAAGTCTGGCTTTTCCTCGGGAATTTCAGTCAAATTTTCAGAACAGGTGAGGAATGCATATTCCAGACTCCTAGATCACTCGAAATCAAATCACTTTGCAGAACATAAGAGGTAGATCAAAAACAGTGTCACCTTCGATCACATTTCATGCTTGTGGTGACTCAGGTTACGATGTCCTTCCGTTGTTCACATTTCCAGAACATCAGCTTTATTTCACAGCTTACCCAGAGAATAAAAATAAACCCAAGATAATATTTATACATTACCAACTGAGCCTAAAACTCCGCCCCCCCCGAAAATCTAAATTAGTGACAATGCCTTTGTTTCACAAATAGACCTGCTTCCAATGATGAAACTATAAACATGACTCCACCAGACCACTGGAGTGGACCCATCAGCCAAACTGAAGGCATCCTGCATCTACGGCTTACAAGGTTTATGGGATGAAAAGATATAGATAGATGACCCTGTTCTTAAGGACTTCACAAGGTAAATGTACTTTCATGAGCATACATGTAATTAAAAGTGTTTGTTTTAAAATCCAGACTAAATGTATTCCAGGTTCTTAAACAGCAAACACAACATCTTAAGTCAAAGTACCTATCTATCACAACTAACTGAACAGTTGCTAAAATATCATGATCATTTTAAAGAGCTGCAGATGCCACCTCACATTTTACATAATCCATCAGCCAACGAAACAGTTACTGAACACTGTCTTGCTGCTGTTTAGTCTCTAAATTGTGTCCAATTTCTTTGTGATACCCTTGACTGTAGCCCCTCCAGGCTCCTCCGTCCGTGGGATTTCCCAGGCAAGAATACTAGAGTGGGTTGCCACTTGCTACTCCAGGGGATCCTGACCCATGGATAGAACCCGAGTCTCCTGCACTGAAGGCAGATTCTTTACCACTGAGCCACCCGGGAAGCCTGAACGCTCTCTACAAGCCCCAAACTGTGCCAAATATTGCTGGGTGGAGGGGCACGTCTCTCAGATAGATCTCAAACACAAGAGCTAATAATCCTTTTAGGGAAATTACATTGTGAAAATGTTATGGTAATTTTGGTACCAGCGACTTTAAATATGATCTGTTCAGAAAAATGAGGAATCAGTGTATTTCGCCTGAAGTATGAAGAGCAGCTTCGTGGACAAAATGGGGTGTCTTTGAGCCTTAAAGGGAAGAAGGAAGTGAGAGGGCTGGAGGTAGAGAGCATGAGGGGTCAATTTCAAAAACAGTCGCAGGAATGGGTGAAATATTATTATTATTATTTATTGTTTTGCCACACCAGTCTAAGCTGCAGCACATGAATTCTTGGCTGCAGCATATGCTCAGTTGCTCAGTCGTGTCCAACTCTGAGGTTGAGAACAGAGTGGGTAGCCATTCCCTCCTGCAGGGGATCTTCTCGACCCAGGGATGGAACCCAGGTCTCCCACATTGCAGGCAGATTATTTACCATCTGAACCACCAGGGAAGACCCAATTATATATTAAACATGCAAAATCAGCCACTACTTCTTAATACAAATAATACCATTATGTGTGCCCTCTACACTAGACATTATTAACACTGTCTCCAAACTATTCTTTCATTCTAAGGTTGAGTCTTCACTTTTCTACAATTTTCTGTGAAGTGTCTGTGCCTGTCACCATTTTTAGTTTTGGATTATTATTTACTCAGATTGGTGGGTTTTTTATATTTTTGGCTTCTAATTACATCATAATCCATTAGAGGACTTGAGAAAACCTGTTATTTTTCTGATTTCTCTTTAACTTAATTGAACACCTTCATTGGAGTAGGTGCTCAAAATATAATTTGATTGGATAACAATGGACGATTAACATCATCACCTTAAAGGTAAAATTTAAGATGCTTTGACAGAGGTTAAGAAGCGTGGAAGGAATTCCAGAAATTCTCTTATCTTCTTCTCCTTTCTCTCTCTACCTATTCACCATCCAGTGTTACCACATTTCTTTTGACATTAGATAAATCTGACCTTTTTCTAGCAGATTCTCTGGATATCTTTTCAGGAATTGACATGAGAATTTAGTGTTAAAGATCTCTAAATAAAATGTTCTCATGGTAATTTCAGCTCCAGGATTTAAACATCATAGTTCTCAGAAATGGCTAGCTTCATCTTTTCTTCTGTGTTTAAGGCCACTTAAAACTGTAACACACAGGAGAAGCCCAAGAGTATTGTTTAAAACTATTTTAGGAGCTTGAATTGTTTAAACTTTAGCTGAAAGGATTTAATAGGCTTTCTCATTTCTTCATATAACAACCATTGTAAAGTCTTCATCTCTAATTAAAGAAACATGATCAATTTGTTAAAACACACTGGATTTACCCACTAAAAGGAAAAACTGCAATCCATTTAATATCAGAGAACAAAAATCATCAAGACCTATGGATGTGAATTATTCCAGTTATTATTAAATAGCAAACTTTCTGATAACATGCCCAGCATAGGCTTTTAGACTATTCTTAGAAGCATGAATTTTATATTAAACATACTACCACTTGCTCAAAATGCTTCAACACATAACACTTTGCTCCTGTGGGAAAGAAAATTAAAACTTATGGCCTTTATTTTAAAGGCACATGTTTACAGAAAGCCTTAGACCAGTAGTTAACCAGAGGAAATCCTGGACAGGTAAGTCATTCATCTCCAATCTGTAAGAGATGGGCCAGTGAATATTTAGAAATTTTAGACTGTTGTGGCTGAAGGAAGGAAGGAACGTTTTCCACTCCCAAACCAATTATCTACCCACTCCAGGCATATCCAATAATTATGCCCCAACTCTAAAATAAGTATGTAATTGTACTGTGACTTGTTTGCAGTAAAAGCAAACTCTTGAGCATGTTGAGAGAAAAATCTAGACCAAAAAAAATGTTTATTTCCAATCTCTTCTTTGAGGAGGTTCCCATCTCTTCAGACAGGTGGGACTGAGCAGACAACAGACAGAAAGTGCGTGAGTAGCCCTGCCCAGCAGGCCTGGCATCAGAGAGGTGTCCAAGAAGAGTGTGCCCAGATCCCTTCTCTGGCTCAACCAGCCCATTTCCTTCACCTTGACTCTAAGGTTGCAAAAGAGTCCCCAAGAAATCTAAAGCTGGTGCTATGAGCATAATGGGATCCATGGCAAACCTCAGCTGTGGCTTCACTCCCATTAACTGCCGTTGGCTTCCCCTCATCAGCTCATTTACACATGGCGGCCACAGAAAGTCATGCTGTCATTAGATAGTGCTGCTTGTTCTCGGCTGAAGGAGAACAGTTAACATTACAGGTAGAGACTGAAGCAACAAGACTGAAGCTGTTGGTTCAGATAAGGTTTTTGGAGGATTTGCAAATTTCATTATTCCTACTCATTATTCACAAAATACTGAACAAATATTTATTGCTAGCAGTAGATACCAAGAACTTTTATCAAATACAAAAGCATTATAACGTAAGGGTTAGAGAGCATGAGATTTAGATCAGTGTTTTTGAAACTGTGCATCATAACTGTTTGCATAATCAATTAAATACATCATTATCATCATAAAAAAGAATATATCATATTCCACATATATTTATAATGAGGCTTTCCTGGTGGCTCAGACAGTAAAGAATGCACTGGCAATGAAGTAGACTCGGATTTAATACCTGGATCGGGAAGATCCCCTGGAGAAGGGAATGGCAACCCACTTCAGTATTCTTGCCTGGGAAATCCTATGGACAGAGGAGCCTGGAGAGCTACAGTCCATGGGGTCACAAAGAGTTGGACACAACTGAGCAATTAACACATACACACATAATATATCCTATTCCATGAATATGTGTGTATATGGTTTGCATCACACAAAGTAAATGTGACCATCATTTCACAAAATTTTTATTTCTAATTTACATGAATACATATATAGATACATGTCGATACACATGTATATATAGCGAGAGATATATTAGATATATATCTGTATTTATCATGGCTATCTGTACTGAGTCACAATCTAAAATGTATTTTTTTACTATGCACATTGCAAACATTGAAAGAAAGAAAGACCATTCTAGATCCCTGCCACTAGGGTCCAAATAGCAGTTTCGCTCCGTGCCTTCAAAGTTCTGTGTACCTGGTATTCTCCATCTGCTAATTAGGGCTTGGCTTGTGAGAATTCCGATAAACTACCTGCAGTGCTCGATGCAGTACATATATATATGCTCTTTTAACAAAGGGAGTGAGATGATTTCACAGAGCTTCTTCATTTGTTACAAGAGCCTGCTGAGACAGGGTTACAGATGTAATAACCCAACTTACAAATGAAGAAAGCAAGGCTCAGAGGCTGTAATTTCCTCCAAGTCAGGCCCTGGCTGATGAAGAGCCATGAGATTGCATAATGCAGGTCTGTGATGTTCCATTACACCCCACTGCCTCTTTGCCACCAAGAAGACTATTCTGCTGGAGGTTTGAACACTGAATGAATGAATGAACAAGTGTAGATAACATTAGTTTGACTGTCTTTGTCTTCCTTTTAGTCCTTTCATAGGCTTTACTTGAAAAGAGTATTTGCATGTGAATGTATTGACCTTTCAAAATCTTACTTTACTTTCACAGAGTGCAAACTGGCTATTGTCATCTATCTAAATGTACACAAATAGCTTTGCATAATTCCAGAAATATCTTTGAATAAATACAACTAATTTTAAAAAAGGCAAAGAAATGTCCCATTCCAAAAATAGCCATCCACCAAGCTAATGTTCACCAACTTTCTCTGCTAGAATTTGGGTAAACTGATCTGGGCAGTTCAGCTCATCGAGGCAGCTCTTATTTGGGCAGAATTTTTAATGTATGATAGATACCGATACATTTTAACAGTGTGGGGAAAGTATTTTTTCCCTAATCAGTTGTTTTCAACAGTCTTTCACTTTTCACTTTTCAGATTTAGTAATTGAATAAATCTATTTTCTACATTGATTTTAAGAGAAGAAAATCCATCTGGGAGGAAAATTTTACTAAAACATCTAAAAAGTTGAATTTCTGAGTCTCAAGTCTCGACAGATATTGTGGACTTTCTCACTTTCCAAGCAATCCACAACTGAACAGGCTCCAACAATTTTAACGTGGCTGTCTCTCCCAGAATGTCAAAATATCTCTTATAAATCTTCATCTCCATTATTTGTGCTTAAATATTCAGACAAAATTAAGAGCACCATAATTCCCTCGATCCATCTCTTCTTGTTAATTGATGACAGTTGCTGGGTAAGCAAACACCATCCATTATGTATCAAAATACCTCATTCAAGACTCTGACAACTTGGGTGAGTTAAGTACATTCTCAGTTTCCCTATGCCCTGGGGTGTTCACTTATTATACAGTCATCTTCAGCATCAGCTGCTACAAGAATCAGTCAGTCTGCTTAGTCACAGACCTAGGTACCTCAGTGCGTGGTCTCTACTCATGAACTGTTCTTTCACCCTCATTACACTAGCCACTGAACCATATCACCACGGATAATACATTCAGGTCCTATAGAAGGGAATTTGGTGAATTGGATGGGAGCTGCATGTATGGGTCATGAGCAGGTTCCTGCCTTATGTCCGGAAGTCTGTTTATCCACTTGCTTCTGTGAAGGTAAAACACATGCCCCCAGGTCTCCACGTGGGAGTTCAGTAAGTTGTACCTTCACCCTAGCACTTACCCTTCACCCTTTAAAAAAAATCCTGGACTTCCCTGGTGGTGCAGTGGGCAAGGATCTGTTTGCCAATGCAGGGACACCAGTTCAATCCCTGGTCTGGGAAGATTCCACATGCCAAGGAGCAACTAAGCCCATGTGGCCCAAAGACTGAAGCCTGAGTGCCTAGAGCCTGTGCTCCTCAACAATAGAAGCCACTGCAATGAGAAACTCATACCAAGAGAGCAGCCTCCAGTTCACTGCAACTAGAGAAAACCCATGCAGAGCAATGGAAACCCAGTACAACCAAAAATAAATAAAAACAATTCTTTTAAAGGATCTCTTGCCTACCCCATCCTCTCCTTCTCCGTAAATCTGTGGCTATTTTCTGATAACTATTCTTGCTATTATGACTATGTATTTGAAGAAATGGAAGGAACAAAGCAGAGAAGCTCTTTTTTTTTCTGTTCAGGCAACACGAACTTCTCTCTTCCATCCCTCCCAAATGTGCTCCACCTCCCAAATGTGTCCAAACATGAGTACCTTCCAAGGACCAGGCTGGTCACAGAGTCACTTCTCATCCACAGGCTGAACCCCACCCAGGCAGGACCAAGCCTGACCGATGATCAGATACGTCCGGCCATCCTCACCCATCTTCGACAGCTCTAGTTCAAGTCGTACACCTGGGCACCCCAGTTTGGGGGATTGGACACCTGGCTTTTTCCTGGACCTCCGTCTCTTCCCCGTTCCTCTTACTACACTTCTGTTCTGATAACACCCTGCGTATGCCCTCTCATCTTACCCCTGAATCTTCCCACTCAAGGGCTCCTCTTGTGGCAGGCGCTGTCCACTACCATTAACCCCCTTGAAGTGAATGGCCTGAACCCCCAGTTTCTGACAGCTGGTTCTTGCACAGAGGTTAATAACATGTCCCTAGAGTCAGGTACTCCTGGATCAGAAGTTTCACTTTGCTTATTGATGAAATGACCTTGGACAAGCCTTCAACTTATCTCTTTATAAAATGAGCAAGTGACAGCTTATATCATAGGGGTGATGAGAATCAAAGATCATTTATGCAAAGCACAGTCACCAGCACTTGTTAAAGCCGTGTTCTCAGTCCCTGCCACCATGCTCTGCCCGTCCCTGAGGATGGCCAGCTGCTTGGACAGTCATACCACTGACTCATGACATGGCAGAGTCATACACTTAGTTCCCGTGCTTTAGCTCCTGGATGAACCTGCTCTGCCGTGTTCTGCCAAAGCAGAAACAGGATCACTTTCTCTCTAGAATGACTTTTCTGAAGCCACACAGAAGCCAAGCATTAACAGCACTCAGTCTGCAACTAATATTGGGAAAATGCTGGGAAGTTTTTACAAACATCCTTTTGAAAAGCATACTAATCAAGCATATGAGTTATTTAACTCAACCATGTTCATGGGAAGCAGAAATGAGACATCTGATGCAGCTGAAGTGGTCCAGGCTTCAAGGCAAGAAGACTCTCATCTTGAAAGACGAAAGGAGCTGGATCTTGAAAGAAAAGATAAGATGAAAAAGGAAGGATTTCCTGTTACACAAGTAATTAGGAGATGTGTGATCCACTTTGTAGCAAGGTGATTATACAAATGTTACTACTATGTTCAAAGAACTTAGAGAAGGCCTGTTAGAATGTGCTCAGAACAGGAAGGATGTTGGGGAAATGATTTTAAACAGGAAAAATAGATGCCCTTCAGTTTTTGTTTGTTTTCTTTTATTTCATTTTTGAGGATCTAAAAAGCAGTGCTTCTGGAGTTTAATATGCATACACATCACTTGGGAACTTGTTAAACTGTGAATTCTGAGTCTAATCCTTTAGGTTTGCGGCCCGAGAATCTATCTTTCTCTAACAAGCAGGTGAGGACTGAAATGTGAGGATCAAGGTCCAGGGTACTGATAGGGGCAACAAAAGGAAACTGCACATCAGCCCACCACATCTAGACTGTTAAGGGGTTAACTTTAACTTGGGCAAACTCCGAGAGACAGTGAGGGACACGGGGGCCTGGCGTGCTACAGTCCATGGGGTGGCATAGTCAGACACGACTTAGCAACTAAACAACCTCAACTGCCCCTGCCATGCAGCCTGTATATTCTGCACATGCTCACACACACATACACACACACACACACACACAAGTTGCATAAATTCTCACAGATGATGGGAGTCTGGTCATCTGGGCATTCATGCCTAGAGGGACTAAAGTCTAGAAACACCACCCAGGGCAAGACCAGAGGCAATATACACAGACATGGCCAACCGCGGCTCAGTACAACTGGCTCATGTGAGGCAACTAGAAAGAAATTGGGGGACTCCCGGCCTAGGTGTCCACTCCCATTTGTGCCACTCCAGGTAACTCGGCCTCTGTGTGGGGCTGTGTCCCTCCTGGCACAGGGCCCCGTGTCAGTGTGTGGGTTGGTCACCTGTACCAGTGACCCCCACCCAGCAGGATGCTGACACCAGAGAGCATGCACAGTGTGTGCAGGACCAGAGTGACCCCCTTCACACTGTCTTACATCACTGACCCCAGCCTCCCGCACTCCCAGGGGGCTTCCTCAAACACCCACAATGCAGTTGTCCCCCAGGTTCATGAGATGGGGGAGCCCCAGGCCGTTTCAGTTCCCTGTAGTTGCAGCGCTGGGGTTCATAGCTGTGGCTCATGGGCTCAGTTGCCCTATGACACGTGGGGTCTTCCCAGAGTAGGAACGGAACCTGCATTCCCAGCACTGGCATGTGGACTCCCAACCATCAGATCATCAGGGAAGTCCAGTAAAACCAGTCTTACTCAGATGACCAGTGATCAAGCACTTTGTCCTCAATCTAAGGAACATTTTGGAGTCAAGTAGCAGATTAAGACCCACATGAAAGTGAAAGTCAAAGTGTTAATCGCTCAGTCATATCTGAATTTTTGTGACTCCATGGACTATATAGCCCACCAGGCTCCTCAGTCCATGGAATTCTCCAGGAAAGAATACTGGAGTGCATTCCCTTCTTCAGGGGATCTTCCCAACCCAGGGATCTAACCTGGATCTCCTGCATTACAGGCAGATTCTTTACCATCTGAGCCACCAGGGAAGCCCCAAGCTCCACATAGTCAAGCCCACATCATTGTAGTCTGTGAAGAGAAGGGTTCATAAAGTAACACCATCCTTTAACTCCGTCTCACATCAAGTGGACATGCAGCCCTAGGGAGCAGCCATTATGCCTCCTGGCACCAGACTTGCCAGAGGGTTTGTGAGAATTATTTTATAGGAATTTGCCCAGAGGGGAGAAGTCCCTTGAGGCCATCACTTCTTTATCCGGGAAAATTCTTTTCTTGACTCACAATATGGGCTCTCAGAATATAACATGAGTAACCAGCCTTGTAACTAGGAAGAAAATATATATATATATTTTTTCCTTTAAAAGCGATCTTTGAGTTACATTTCCAGTTTCAAAACAGATATTCATTTTTTCTTAAGATTTTGCTGAGAAATATTTTTTCTTGCTGCAAGGTCATTATTTCCCTATTTTGATTCAATAATCTCCTGAGGTGACTGGAATATAGGATGCTTGTAGAAGCTTCCAGTATGCCTGGGGTTGGTTCATGAAGGGTTCCTCATCCATCATGACGTGTGAGATGATCCTATAAACAAAAATTTGGAGTACATTGCCCCCAAATCCCAATTCTTAAACCACCCTCATGGCCAATCATCTGTGTTTCAACATCCTGAACAATCATGTCACTGTGTGAATCCTGCGTGGGGCCATTTGGATCCATGGTGCCATTCCTTTTATGGAGAGACTTTTTTTTTTTACCATAAATCTTCTCCCAAAAGGGAAATTGGTAATCTCTTTTTCACACAGTTCAAACATAAAGAACAAAAATATCAGGGATTGTTGTATGTTTGGTTTGTCAGTATGGTCCTGGACCATATTACTAGCTTTTTTCTTTTCTCTTCAATTTGATAAGCTTTCAGTGAGCTGAAAGTATGTACAGTTATCGAGATCAGACTCAAAAGTCAGTTGCTCTGATTTGCTTACAGTGAGCAAGTTACCTTCTTAAAATGAAGCTAGTTAATCCCCACTGCTAAAGCTTGCCTCAAAGAGAGACTGGACCAAATCTTTTTCCAAAGAAGTGGGAATGAATATTCTTGGCCAAAGCAAAGTCAAGGCTGGCTTCATAGCCTCTGTGTCTTCGGGTTCCACTTACAGAGAATGCTTAGGCTTCCATGTGCAAAACTGTAAGGAGGGACACTCCAGAGGAACAATAACTCTGCTTTAAGGCTCAGACACCTAAGCTGAAGTGATGGGCATCCATAGGTTTTAACACTTCTTTTCAGGGTATCCTTCTTGCCTCATTACAGAATGGTTGAAAAGAAATCCTGAGTCTGTCAACCCGTTGCTTGCATTCTTCTGTGTTCCCTTCACACTCCATGCAACCTGCCACTGGGGAATTCATGCTGCATTGTTATGATTGGTTTTCTAACCTGTTTATCCAACTGGATCAAATTTCCTTGAGCCTGAGAAACTGCATCCTATTCACCTCTGAATCTTCTTTTATATTTTTTAAAGGATTCCCGTTACGGTTTTTTGAAAATAAAAACTGTTATTTGGGTATATACATTCAAGGAAAAGACATATCATCAACATCAAAGTATGCCTGAATTCTGTAATTGCAGGTTAATTTGATGAAGCACTTAATTGATATACGTTATTTCACTAAATAAATAAGTGTCTAGAAAATAACATTTTATGAGATTCCAATGAGGATAACCAAAAGCAAATTTAGCTTTAATTTACAGTATGTTTCAGCAGTGAAATAGCTTGAACTGAAAAATGTAATGGAATCTTTTTACAGAACTCCTATTGATTTTGATGGGCTGGTTTATTTATTTATTAATATATGCCTGTGTTCTCTGCTTCATCCTCCACCTCTACCATCTAGTTCCCAAAACACAATTTTACTTTTGAAATGTATCTGTTGACTGCACTCCAGCCAGTTTAAGACGAGAAAGATTTATTACAAGGTGTTAGACAACGTGAAGAATGTCTGTAGTCATCAAGGAAGGGTCAGGATGCCCCACGGTCAGGAGCATCAGCTGGAAGACAACTGTCCACATATGAGACATCACTTCCAGCATCTTTGAATCGCCATCACCCACTGCTCAGCAGTTAGGACCACAAGACCGAGCACCACAATCTCTATAGTTTCCTAGAAAAACAAAACACTTCTTGGCACACAGCCATTGCCTTCCCTTGCTCACATCATCATTCCAAGTTATCACAGATGCAACTTTTTGGCAGAATCAGGTTCTCCAGCCACATGAGAGGACTGAAAATGTTCCCTTCCTTGGTCCCTGCCCATCTCCTCACTTTCTTTTAAGCTTTCTAGTTTCTTTCACATAAGACTCACTAAAAGGGAGCTAGAGCATGTATTTGATATTGTTGTTGTTTAGTCCCTAAGCTGTGTCTGACTCTTTGTGACCTTATGGACTGCCAGGCTCCTCTTGTCCATGGGATTTTTCCAGGCAAGAATAGTGGAGTGGGTTGCCATGCCCTCTTCCAGGGGATCTTCCTGACCCAGGGATAGAAGCTGTGTCTCCTGCAGTGCAAGTGGATTCTTTACCACTGAGCCACCAGGGAAGGCCCTGGGTGTTTGATGAGCCAAACTGAAATATCAGCTACATACACAAAGGGATGAAAAAACATCTCACTTTTCTATATGAGGACTACAGAATGGTCTGCTTTACACATGTACAACCTGGGCTGTTTTCAAGGCCTCACATTTGCTTTCAAGAGACCACAGGCAGATCCTTGATATCAAGCAGATGCAAACAGAGCTTGAAAACAAAAGTGAATTTCCTCTACCGGAAGTAAAATTGTTCAACTTTTCTGTGCTAAAAACATTTTTTCCCCTATCTACTGTCTACACATGTTCTTTGCCCATTTTTAAAGTGGTTATTGGCCACTTTATGGTAATGATTGATGAGAATTTTTATGTTAGGAGAAAGATTCCTTGTCTAATAAATTACTGAGTACAATATTTCAAATATGGATAGATGAATTATTATCGAAGAAAATGACAGGGATCTTGTATAATATGTGGAAACCTCGATCTGGCTTTCCAGTTAAAAATAAGGATATTTAAAATGGTTCAGATGGTGTCTATGAATCAGAGGAGAAAAACAGTAAAATGGCAGTCAAATTTCCAAGTTACGCAGATGCTGAAAACTCACCTGGATGTCAGCAGTTACTCTGATGCTGTGGAAAAACCATAATACAAATACAACTAGCTGTAAAAATTCTGTGAAGATGAAAGTTAAACCGTACTCATACAATAGCACTACCACTATTACTACTACTGTTGTTAACAGTCATGGGCTTCATATCTTACAGCAGTCCTGGTGTTCACAAAAAAACTGAAAGGAACTTGGGTAATCAGACCAATC
The DNA here is from genome assembly GCF_054371585.1 of Giraffa tippelskirchi. Lineage (NCBI taxonomy): Eukaryota > Metazoa > Chordata > Mammalia > Artiodactyla > Giraffidae > Giraffa > Giraffa tippelskirchi. The sequence goes on from NC_137280.1 coordinate 55,027,856, forward strand.
AAAACCCCTCGTGCCCTACCTTTGGGAGGGATACAATCAGCTCTGTGGGACCCGGCATCTGAGGAGAAGGAACTGAGATGCAGACCCTGCTCCCTTCCCAGGAAGAGTGGAGGAGATGGGACAGGGATGGGACACGCAGTGATAGCAGCAGATGAGTAACTGAGGAGCATAGGAGACGGGACATCTAGAGAGAGGACAGTGACCAGGAAGGGAAGGGTGGACCCTGCATTCCAAGGCAGGCAGGGCTCAGTCAGAGGGACCGTCTGAAGTTAAGATTATCGTACTGGGGAGAAGGAGAGGGGAGGAAGGTGGGGCACAATTAAAATATGAGACTTCTGGTTTCATAAATGGCAGCAAAGTCAAGAAAGCAGACTTGGAGGGTTCGCTCTAAATGAATGGACTTTATGGTGACTCGTATGCATACTCAGTTGTTTCAGTCATGTCCGACTCTTTTCTACCCCTGCAGACTGTAGCCGCCAGGCTCCTCTGTCCATGGGATTTTCCAGACAAGAATATTGGAGTAGGTTGCCATGTCCTCCTCCAGGGGATCTTCTTGACCCAGGGGTCGAAACTCCATCTCCTGCATTGTACCCAGATTCTTTATCCACTGAGCCACCCGGAAAGCCTTTATGGTGATGTGCAAGCAGATAAAAATGATGAGACGCTATGATTACTATTGTCATGTGTTTTTGTCCAGTCAGAACTGTTAGGTATAAGATATAGGCTTAGTGTCTAAGAAAATGGTGCAAATTGTATCTCCTGTGCTCATGCCCTACTCCACAATACAAAATGAGAAGGGGACCACCTGGAGTAGTAAATCTTGGCTGTCACTAGGGAGCCCCAGGGGGCCTTCCTGGTGGGACTCACAGTGCAGGAGAGCATTATGCAAAGACAGGTTTTTGAGGCTGCTTCTGGGAACTGGCAGCATAGCCAGCAGGACCAAAGTGTGTCTTTGTGAAGGGCCAGGCCCATCCTGGGTCCAGGATAGAAGGCACAGGTTGTCTTTGAGGGTAACTGCTCCCGGGAAATTCTCAAAGGGAGCACACTTATCTAATGCCATGTCTTTTCAGACTGGGGTTCTGAAGACCTGGTGCAGATGCTCTGGGGTCTGACTCAGTCCTGACCCAGCAGAAGTCCAGCCCTTCCATCCACTGGGCTGATGCCAACTGTAAAATTCAATGGGGAGGTCGCCAGGCACACAACAAGAGGATGCCCTGGAATCAGGCTTTTTTAATCCATGGGTTAAATTCACAAGTAAAACAAACCATATAGAAATTAGCAATGTACCCAAGTATTTTATTGGAATGGTGACTTGTTAATTTGCATTTAATGCATCTCCAGTGGCTCAGTGGTAAAAGAACCTGCCTGCGATGCAGGAGACACTCAGGAGACCCAGGTTCAATCCCTGAGTCAGGAAGATCCCTTGGAGAAGGAAATGACAACCCACTCCAGTATTCTTGCCTGGGAAATCCCATAGACAGAGGAGCCTGGTGGGCTACAGTCCATGGAGTTGCAAAGAGTTGGACACATCTGAGCAACTAAACCACACACACACACACACTCTCTCTCTCTCTCTCTCTCTCTCACACACACACACACACCATAGGGAAGAAAGAGCACTTTGCTACCAGTCATAGCATGTAGACCAGAGTTCGTGTCAATTGTATTTTTTTTCCTATTGTTAATGTATCTCCTTCTTGATCATAATTTGGTAAATTTTAGAGCTTTTGTGTCTTCACCAGATAAAACTTTGTTCTTCCTTTCAAGCACATGAAAAAGTGATTCTTCAGCATTTCTTTGCTAATCTCCCCCATCCTGCAATGAAGTGCCCACAAACTGCCCATTCACAAATCCTCCCATTGCAATCAACAGACATACATTTATCTTCATGATAGAGAAGCAAACATCTCAATTCCTTTCAAAGCTGGGGTCTTAGAGAGAATGACAGATTCTGTTTCATGAAATTAGTAAAGTTTTACTGGCCTTCTCAGCCAGAGAGCCTTACTAGAAATGTTGTCTCACACCATGTAAAAATTTCAGCTTCACAAATATTTGCATACACTTTTAAAACCAAAAAAGTTGGAAATATGGAGATACATGTGGGGCTTGGATTGAAATGCATACATATGCAGAAAACAAAGATATTTGACATGGATACTCAAATCATTTCTATATAGAACAAAGGAAACAAAATTACCTGATTATATAATTTAGGCTAAAAAGGATTAACACACTCATCTTTTTTTGTTCCTTTAGTCCAACAGATGAGAACAAAATTTTTAATTCATTATCTGTTTTCAAGAATTATAAACATAATTCAGTTCAATCTTCACTAACACTATCACAATCCAAACAAAGGTTTGGACAAGGCCTTTATTGCTATTCACCTGTGTATGATTTCCATTCAAGTCCATTGGAAGCAAAGCCCAAGCTGAGCTGGCATGAGTCAATCAGGCTGCCACTACCCAGGGCAATGATTCAAGTCTCTGGCAAAACTCCAAAGTATTTCAGAGGTGTGTAGGACAGACAGGGGCTGTGTGGGGGGGGGCAGGGGGGAGTGCTGTGTGTGCGTGCATGTGTGTGTGAGGCTGTGTATGTGTGCTGCGCATTTTTTCTGAAGAATAGACATTATTTATCCCATGATTACATTTTTAAAGGAAAAATTACCAAGCAACTTTATAAATCCATGAAGATCACTAATCTCAAATTTACATTTTAAAAAGACTGATTTTGCTCCAATAGTTTTTCTTACATCCATATGAAACCAGAGTTAGTACCAGAACTCAATGTCTAGGTAGCTAGCATAATAATTTCGTACAACTACTCAAATACATCACTGGAACAACTAATATTTTATAGTAATTTAAATTTTTATTATTTTACCCATTTTTGATTTAAGAATAATTATATGATCTATACTATAAAGCCTAGATCTCAACCAGCAAAGTCACTCCAAAATTTTAAATTTAGAACTTGTAACTTGAATAAGTTCATGGTATTGAAACTCTTTTGAGAAAAGCATCTTGTGCCCTGACTCACTAATTTTGTACTCTCAAAAAAGGCTAAGGGAAATCAACCCTGAATATTCATTGGAAGGACTGATGCTGAAGCTCCAACACTTTGGCCACCTGATGCAAAGAGATGACTTACTGGAAAAGACCCTGCCCCTGGGAAAGATTGAGGGCAGGAGGAGAAGGGGGTGACAGAGGACAAGACGGTGGAGTGGCATCACTGACTCAATGGACATGAGTTTGAGCAAACCCTGGGCAATAGTGAAGAACAGGGAAGCCTGGCATGCTGCAGTCCATGGGGTCGCAAAGAGCCAGACACGACTTAGTGACCAAACAACAACAGCAAACAAGGGGCATTTGGCACATTCAGAAGTCATTAAGTGTGGGAATGTAAAATGGTACAGACACTTTAGAAGGCAGTTTGATAGTTTCTTATAAAACTAAACATATTCTTCCTATGTGCTTAGTCACTCAGCCATGTCCAACTCTTTGTGACCCCATGGGCTGTAACTCGCCAGGCTTCTCTGTCTATGGGTTTCTTTAGGCAAGAATACTGGACTGGGTTGCCATGCCCTCCTCCAGGGGATCTTCCCAATCCAAGGATCAAACCCAGGTTTTCCACATTGCAGGCAGATTCTTTACCGCCTGAGCCACCAAAGAAGCCCATTCTTCCTATAAGACAAAGCAATGGTGCCCCTTGGTATTAACCCAAATGAGTTGAAAACTATTGTATCTACACAAAACCTGAATACAAATGTTTATGGAAGCTTCATTCATAATTGTCAAAACTTGGAAGCAACCACGATGTCCTTCAGTAGGTGAAAGGATGAATAAACTGTGGTGAACCCATACACTGGAATACTATTCAGCACTAAGAAGAAATGAGTTATCAAGCCACAAATGCATACAGAGAAACCCTAAATGCACATCACTAAGTGTAAGAAGCCAATCTGAACAGGCAGCATACCCTATGATTCCAACAACGTGACATTCTGGGAAAGGCAAAACTATGGCGATGGTAAAAAGATCAGTGGTTGCTGGGGTTCGGGGGGAGGCAAGGAGAAATAGGTGGAACATGGGATTTTTAGGGCAGTAAATTGTCAGGGGAGTGTGTAATTTCGTCAGTTCTGTCTCATCACAACAAAAATTTGAAGCGACTGACCAGTGTTACAGCTCTTGGACAGACCAGTGTCTCAGCTCCATGTTACAGCTCAGCTTTATTTAGAAAATAAAGGAAAATACATCCTTGAATCCTTCAAGCATGAGGGTGTGAGGGCATGACGACCCAAAAGACTCGAAGAGAAGAGGAAGAGGGAGGGGGGGAGAGAGAGAGAGAGAGAGAGAGAGAGAGAGAGATCCTGGCCATTTGGCTCCTCTTTTTATGTGTTTTTTCTCCTCCCCCTGGGCCTGCTCTATGTAAATTAGGTCAGCCAGGAGTGCTGTTTGTTCTACCTGAGGTCCTCACTCCAGTCCTTGGACCTTCCTTTGTTCTATTTTCGCGGGCTTTTCCCTTTCTTGTCTTTTAGCCACCACCATTCTGGACTCCTTTTTCCTATTCTAACTACCTAACAAAACTATTCTGTATCATATTGCATAGAAGTCATTATACAGTTGTCAGAATTGATAAAATTTACAACACAAAGAGTAAATTCTAAACTATGGATTTTAGTTAACAATAATGAGAAGTGGAGTATTTCCTGCTGTACCAGTAAGCAAAGGATGTCACAGTCATCAGCGATGATGGTAAGCTGGTGAGCCCTGAGGGAACTCAGGATGTGAAAACACAATACACTGGCCTCAGATAGCTAAGGTGCATATCAAAGGAATGATTTCAGTGAGCCCAAATTCTTGCATCCTCCCATACAAAGAAAAGTGCTAAATTCTTTAACTTCAGATATCTAGCTTCCTTTTATTAACAGTAATCTTTTGTTCCTTCTACATGCCCTCTGTTGCAAAACTCCTATATATCTTAAATCTCCCCTTGCATGATTGGAGCAGTTTCCTCAGAGTTACTCAAGATGCAGCCTCCTGGGCTTGAAGTCCTAAAAACTCCTGCGAAGTAAAACAGAACTCTCATATTGTGCTTTTTTTTTTTTTCAGTCGGCTAATCTATCAATGTTGGTCCATCAATTGTATAAATGTACCACACTAACAGAAGATGTTGGTCACAGAGGAACCTGAAGGTGAAGGGAGAATATGTTAATTCCAATTTTTTTCTGTAAACCTAAAACTGCTTGGAAAAAAAGACTATGAATTAAAAACTAAAATTTAAGAAATTTTTAACGGGTGATAAATGAGGATTTATTGAAATAAAAGAGGTCAACTGGGTCTCAAAAGAACCATCCTCTGAGGAATCTTTACTGAGCTAAGTATCCAGGTGGAATATCCACCACATCCTAATGGCTTGAATGGCCTGGCCCATTCAGGGAAGGCTCCATCACCTATGGAGGTCTGTCTCAGGTATGGCACACCTACCCACAAATAGAATAGAAGTTCATTTCCTAGAGTAAGAAAGGGAAATCACACTAAAAGCTAACATAGCTCCCAGAGCCGAGAGAGTCAAGGAGAGGGAGAAATGAATTTACATTTACAATCAAACTTCTTTTAGGCTCAACCAGAAGCCCAAGAACGACTAGCAGCCACTCACCGCTACTTGGAGGTTGTTCTTCAGTCGCTCAGTGGTGTTTGACTCTTTGTGACCCCATGGACTGCCACATGGCAGTCTTCCCCATCCTTCACTATCTCCTTGAGTTTGCTCAAATTCATGACCATGGAGTCAGTGATGCCATCCAACCATCTCATCCTCATCCTTCTCCTCCTGCCTTCAGTCTTTCCCAACATCAGAGCCTTTTCCAGTGAGTTGGCTCTTCATCAGGTGGCCAAAGTATTAGAGCTTCAGCTTCAGCATTAGTCCTTCGATTGAATATTTAGGGTTGATTTACTTTAGGATGGACTGGTTTGATCTCCTTGCTGTCCAAGGGACTCTCAAGAGTCTTCTCCAATACCACAGTTGGAAAGCACCAAATATTTGGTGCTCAGCCTTCTTTATGGCCCTATTCTCACATCTGTACTGGAAAAACCATAGCTTTGACTAGATGGACATTTGTTGGCAAAGTAATGTCTCTGCTTTTTAATGTGCTATCTAGGTTTGTCATAGCTTTCCTTCCAAGGAGCAAGTGTCTTTTAATTTCATGGCTGCAGTCACCATCTGCAGTGATTTTGGAGCCCAAGAAAATAAAGGCTCTCACTGTTTCCATTGTTTCTGTACCTGTTTGTCATGAATTCATGGGACTGGATGCTGTGATCTTGGGTTTTTGATCATGACTAACCTTAGTTGGGGGTTAGTCAGCATGTTATCGAGTCCAAGCTCACTCTTACTGCCACACCACAGGCCAATGAAAACGAGAGATGAGGTTTTGAGGCAAGGAAGAGACTTTAATCAGGGAACTAGCTGACCGAGAAGACGGCAGGCTAGTGCCTCAAAATAATCATCTTATCAGGGTCTGAATGCCAGGTTCTTTCACGGATCAGGGGTGGAGGGGTGAGGAAAGAAAGTAAAGACATTGCAGATGTCCCCCAGAATGGCGAGGGGTGAGGAAACAAAGTAAAAAGACAATTCAGTCCTTGCAGATGTCCCCCAGAATGGCGAGCCTCAGGCTGGGGATGTGTAAGATTCATTTCCTTAGAGTCCTTCACAGGTGAGTGGTTTAGGTTATCGCCCTGAAGCCGGCCATTATGTATGTTCGTGATAACAAACAAGGGTTAAATTCACAGAAGTAGATCCAGTGTAAATTTAAAATTAACTCTTCTTGGTTACAAGCTGGCTCTATTACCGGGAATCCCTAATTAATGTCTGTGGAGAAATCGCCCAATTGAGGGGTTGGGTGTTGACTGTAAAAGCAAACCATCCTCCTGACATGCACATATGTTAATGCACTATTGTAGACGTTCAGGGTAGTCATTACTGAGTTGTCACTAGCCCATTAATTATCCAGGATACTGTATTTAGCTTTACTCTGGTAAATCTTTTTTAATTGCCTAGCATACATTACAGAGCATCTTTATTTAACTCTGTTTATGTTTATGCCTTTTCCGATAGCTCATTAAGTACTATCGGAATCTTCAGTGAGATTTGACACGCCCTTCTGTGCATTCATTTCACTCACTCATTCCATTGCATCTTAAAGTTCTGTATATTTTTCAAGTCCACCCCTTGCTCACATTTTCTTTTCTCTGCCTCTGAAGGGTGCAGGCAACTTCCTTCTCCACTATTTTCAGACTGCAATTCAATATTTCCCACTGCTGAAAGGTACCTGTTTGAAAATACGTATTAATATCTAAATGTGTCCCTGGAGCCTCTGTTCACCAATAGAATAGAGTCCGGATTCCTTAGGAACGTACCCAAGGCCCTAGCTCGATCAGCCCCAAGCTCACAACTCATCCACTAACTTTCTTTCCCTCCTGCTTTCCATTTCAGTTCTTTACAAACAGGGCATGAAATGCCTTTGTCCCTTCTTTGGTTTCTGCCTGGAACTCTCCCAGGTTCTGAGAAATGGAACACTTCCTGCCATGTCAGTAAAGAAGGATGTCACAGCCATCAGCAAATGCAGCCAGAGAGCCCTGTGGGAACCCAGGAAGCAGAAGAACAGCTGCCATCTAGCAGCCATCAGACGGCAGCCATTCCCCGCGAGGGACGCTCAGGACGTGAAAACAGGATACTGGCCCCAAATAACTGAGGTGCATATCAAAGGAATGATTTCAGTGAGCCCAGACCCTTGCATCTTCCCATACGTAGACAAGCATTAAATTCCTTAATTTGACACGTCTGGTTTTAATTAACAAAAATCTCTTGATGTTCAGATTAGTTGTCCTTTATTAACATAACTTCTATATGTACTGGCTCCTCCCCTCGCCTCGTCAGAGTAGTACTCTCAAGGTTACTTGAGATGATGCCTCCTGGAATTAAGTTCTAAAAGTTCCCACTGAAAAAGTTGCATGTATTGTTTTTCAGTCAACGGTTCCATTCAAATGTTACTCCTTCATGGAATCTTCTGGACAGGTCCCTCATCTCCCCACCACACAGTTCTCCCCAACAATCCTGTTCCTACCATTGTCAATGCTGCATGACTCTCTGAAGTGTAAACAGGTATAAATGAGACAGTCTCTTGCCAGACAGTGAACTCCTTGAGATCAGGGAGTGTGTTCCATTCATCTTGGGGTGCCCAGAGCCTACCCAGGGTGAATGGTTAAGAAATGTTTACTGAATGATTAAATGAAGGAGTTTCACTCCAGACTATCTCAGTTTAATTACATCATGTCTGTTCTTTCCAGCATATCTTCACCTACATAACAGCATGACTAGGAGTACCAGTTCAGTTCCATTGCCCAGTCGTGTCCAACTTTTGGCGACTGCATGGACTGCAGCATACCAGGATTCCCTGGCCTTCACCATCTCCCAGAGTTTGTACAAACTCATGTTCATCAAGTCGGTGATGCCATCCAACCATCTCATTCTCTATCGTCCCCTTCTCCTGTCTTCAGTCTTTCCCAGCATCAGGGTCTTTTCTAATGAGTCAGCTCTTCCCATCAGGTGGCCAACGTATTGGAGCTTCAGCTTCAGCATCAGTCCTTCCAATGAATATTCAGGACTGATTTAATTTAGGATTGACTGGTTTGATCTTGCAGTCCAAGGGACTCACAAGAGTATTCTTCAACACACAGTTCAAAAGCCTCAATTCTTCAGCACTCAGCTTTCTTTATGATCCAACTCACATTCATACATGACTACTGGAAAAACCACAGCTTTGACTAGACAGACCTTTGTTGGCAAAGTAATGTCTCTGCTTTTTAATGTGCTCTCTAGGTTGGTCATAGCTTTTCTTCCAAGGAGCAAATGTCTTTTAATTTCATGGGTGCAGTCACCATCTGCAGTGATTTTGGAGCCCAAGAAACTAAAGCGAAAAGCAAAGGAGAAAAGGAAAGATATATTCATCTGAATGCAGAGTTCCAAAGGATAGCAAGGAGAGATAAGAAAGCCTTCCTAAGTGATCAATGCAAAGAAATAGAGGAAAACAATAGAATGGGAAAGACTAGAGGTCTCTTCAGGAACATTAGAGACACCAAGGGAACATTTCATGCATAGATGGGTACAATAAAGGACAGAAAGAGTATGGATCTAACAGAAGCAGAAGATATTAAGAAGAGGTGGCAAGCAGAAACAGAAGAACTATACAAAAAAGATCTTAATGACCCAGATAACCACAATAGTATAATCACTCACCTAGAGCCAGACATCCTGGAGTGTGAAGTCAAGTGGGCCTTAGAAAACATCACTACGAACAAAGGTAGTGGGGGTGATGGAATTCCAGCTGAGCCATTTCAAATCCTAAGATGATGCTGTGAAACTGCTGCACTCAATATGCCAGCAAATTTGGACAGCTCAGCAGTGGCCACAGGACTGGAAAAGGTCAGTTTATTCCAATCTCAAAGGAAGGCAATGCCAAAGAATGTTAAAACTACCACATAATTGCACTCATCTCACACGCTAGCAAAGTATTGCTCAAAATTCTCCAAGCCATGCTTCAACAGTACATGAACTGTGAACTTCCAGATGTTGAAGCTGGATTTAGAAAAGGCAGAGGAACCAGAGATCAAATTGCCAACATCCATTTGATCATAGAAAAGGCAAGAGAATTCTAGAAAAACATCTACTTCTGCTTCATTGACTACATTAAAGCCTTTGACTGTGTGAATCACAACAAACTGCGGAAAATTTGTAAAGAGAGGGGAATACTAGACCACCTTACCTGCCTCCTGAGAAATCTGTGTGCAGGTCAAGAAGCAGCAGTTAAAACTGGACATGGAACAATGGACTGGTTCCAAACTGGGAAAGGAGTACGTCAAGGCTGTATATTGTCATCCTGCTTATTTAGCTTATATGCAGAGTACATCATGCAAAATGCTGGGCTGGATGAAGCACAAGCTAGAATCAAGATTGCCGGGAGAAATATCATTAACCCCAGATATGCAGATGACACCACCCTTATGGCAGAAAGCAAAGAGGACCTAAAGAGTCTCTTGATGAAAGTGAAAGAGAAGAATGAAAACCTGGCTTAAAACTCAACCTTCAAAAAACTAAGATCATGGCATCTGGTCCTATCACTTCATGGCAAATAGATGTGGAAACAATGGAAACAGTGACAGACTTTGTTTTCTTGATTAGGAGTATATGAGGGGGAAAATCATAGGGAAAATAAGTATAGCATAGATATGTATCTATACACATATATATAGATGTGGAAAAAACCCTGAGGCTGGGAAATCCTGAGGGCAAGAGGAGAAGGGGGAAGCAGAGAATGATATGGTTGGATGGCATCACTGACACAATGGACATGAGTTTTAGCAAACTCTGGGAGATACGGGAGGAGCCTGATGTGTTGCAGTCCATGGGGCTGCAAAGAGTCAGACATGAGTTAGCAACTGAACAACAATAGATACGCATGATTCTTAGAACATACTGCTTGGGATTAAAGAAATAAAAAAGTAAGTCAGAACTCACTTAATGTCATGAATATTAGAAGCATACTTGAAAATTATTCTCTGTGGAAAAACTATGCTTTCCAAAGATGCCATTGAACTAAAAAGAAGCATGACATTGTGTATTTTTCATGGAATGTCACCAAATAATACAAATAATAGCGAGCAGATTGCAGTTGGCAAGCCCTTCCAAAGCAAGTCATATCCACTTGGGCGGGGGGCATCTTTTGAGAATGTTTTTGATACTTAGAAATGAATATTTGGAATTGCTTTTTCAAAGACTAGCTGTGTCTGATTCTGAAAATTTTGAATTGTGTGCATTTGAGAGTGAATTTTTGAGCACTTGCATATGCCAGAGTTGGTCCTCTGAGACAGGTCTTAGGAGCCGATTTTGAAATTGTGTCACACAGATGTAAATCCTGCTGGTCTCAGAGAGAGAGACGTGACTGATAGCGAGGCTTGCCTTGTGCGGTTGTAGTTGAATTCATAATTTATGAACATATGTGGGGTAGAATGCTGGCATATGCAAAGCATGACTGCATGCACAATGAGGATAAAAATACAGGTTAATTGCAGACTATTCACATGGGACTGCAGCCTGCTTAGTCTTCTTTAGTGTCACTCATTTCCCAATGGAAACAATGTGTTTCTTACCAGTAGATATCAAATGAAAGTGACCCATCTTGGATAAAACAGATCCTCAGTCTCTGTGTTTGCAGTTTGGTGTGAAATACTAATCCTAGGAGTAGTTTATCAGAAACCTAGCCCATGTTAATAAAACATGCATATTGTTCCCCATGTGGATATTTAATAAGGTGTATAAAGCATTGAGATGCTTCATTTAGATACCATATTTCATAGAACTATAGAGCTGGGAGGGATTTTGGAAATGACCTGATGTAATCCCCAACCCACTGCTTTGTAGTTGAGGAGTTCTCAGTCAAGTCAAGACTCAAATCTGACCTCAGAGGAAAATCCCACTGTTGACCTGAACTAATTCCCACTGATGTCACAGTACAGTTGAGTTCACTGCAGTTTTCAGCACAGTTGCTAGTCTGAAAGGTCAGGAAATGCTTCTCCAAGCAATTCTCTTGGATTGATCTTATAAGATATAGTGGGACAAGCATTCAGAAGCTGAAGTTGAGAACGTGAGCACAGGCACTTGCTGCTGGGGAACTGTGTGACCTCGGGCAAATCCCTTGCTTCTCTGAACCTTAGTGGGTTCATGTTCACATGGAAACGATCATAATTCCTGCCTTGAGAAGCTGGTGAGAAGACTGGGTGGTAAATAGGCATGGATGTGCTTGGCAAGGTGTTGAGTTGGCCAAAGAGTTCATTCAAGTTTTCCCATATGATGTCATGAAAAACCTGAATGAATTTTCTGGGCAATCCAACTACCATGGCACTTACAAAGATTTAGTCCTTATTGTCATCATCAAATACTATTTATTAAAATATCAAAGAAGAACAGCAGGTTGCTGGGATTTAAACAAGGCAGAAAGCAGGGAAAACCATGGGGCTGAACCTACATTATGGCTTTATCTCCTAAAGAGCCAGTTTTCACCAGCAGGCAAGCTTATTTGCAAAACCCATTAAGTCAACCTGCCTTACCGGTGAAATAGTCACTGTCTTTTCCCTGGTTGTTGTTGTTGTTGTTCAGTCACTAAGTCATGTCCCACTCTTTGTGACCCCATGGACTGCAGCCTGCCAGGCTCCTCTGTCCTCCACTATCTCCTAGAGTTTGCTCAAACCCATGTCCATTGAGTTGATGATGCCATCCAACCACCTCATCCTCTGTCACTCCCTTCTCCTCCTGCCCTCAATCTTTCCCAGCATCAGGGTCTTTTCCAATGACTCAGGTCTTTGCATCAGGTGGCAACTTCTGTAAATTCTAATAATTTCCCTGGTGACTTCTAGCAAATTCTTATCTTCGTATTTTGGATTTATTCTCTTCTCACTCTGCAAGAATGAGCTCTCGCATCATCTACAGCAGCTCTATCCAATAGAAACACAATGCAGGTCAGGTCTGTAATTTTAATTTTCTTGTAGTCACATTTAAAAAATAAAAAAGGCCACAGGTGAAGTTAATTTTAGCGATATATTTTATTTAACCCAACATATCCAAAATGTTATCAGCTCAATATGTAATCCATATGAAAGTTATTAATGAGATAGTTATCATCCTTTTTTTTCACACTAAGTGCTCAAAACTTCCTGTATATTTAACACTGACAGCATACCTCTTTTGGGAATAACTACATATTGACGGTCATGTGTAGGCAATAGTAGGTAATGGCTACTATGTTGGAAAGACATGCAGGTCTAGAGCCTGGCAGGGTGACCATGCCTACTGATAAAGCAGACTGAGAGAAATTAACTTAGTAACTCTCCACAGAAACACTTAAGAACACTGAACGAAACAATCACATCCTGGCATAGAGATGGGGAGGGAACACTGGCAACAGAAATGACAGCCTAGCAACACCAGTTGTTGTTCGAAAGGGAAATCAGAAAACCATTGCTTGGAAAAGAAGACTTTCTGGGAAGGTCATCTTTTACTATTTTGTTTAAAGGGCAATAAGGAAACTGATCACACATCTACACAAATGTACATTTTATAAGGTGCCATTCTCATTGCTTATCCCACAACACAGGCACTGACATATTTTGTCATATTGTTGATGCTATAGTGTTCACTTAGGAAGACAAATAGTAAGGCAGGATATCAGGCTGACCATCATCACATTTCTTCCCATGATATAGCCTGCCTGGGGGCCTCATGGGTCGTAGTGAGCTTGGTCCTCAGAAGCCTTTCCACATCATTTGCTGAATATAATATACCCTTCTAACTTCTAGCTAGGATCTGGTCTTGTCTGGCTGGGTTCCCAATTCATCTCCTTTTTCCCTCCCTTGATTCCTCTTTCCTGTGTGGATGAAGAGGCTCCATCAGACTAAAAGCTGAGGAGAGATGCCCAGAACCTGACATCCCAATCCACTATCCCTGATACCCACTGATGGGATGTCCTTCAGTTTTATTCTTTGAAGCCCAGCTGTCATGGTTAGCTTGTGTGATGACCTTGACCTCAGAGTCTCACCTCCCTTTACTATTATCAAGTATGTTTTGGTCCTTAGATTCTCAGGTTGCTAATATGTTCCCTGTTGTGAGGACCTGCCCAGGCCTTGGCCCTCTGTGAGCTCACTTCTAGCCAACTTCTGACCTGTGTGATAATCCAGGACTCAGGTCAAAGTCGCTCAGACTGCAGACCCTGTTGGTGCTCTCAGTCTCAAGTTGATCTCATAAACCTAAGCATATCCCAGCTGGAGCTTTTGCCTTCTTGGCTCCTAGAACAAATTCATTTAAAGGAAGCTTGGCCTGGCTGGTGAAGCTTTGCTGTGATATTGTATATTGTATTTTGTATATTGTATTGCTGTGATATTGTATATTGGGTCAGTGAAATTTTCCCACTCCTACAATCTGAGGATGAATTTTTAATGGAGAATAAAATTCTCCATTTTCATTCATTTCTCTCATAGCTATATTTTTCTTCCTGTAACTAATCAATGCATACTCTACTGAAAACATTCCCCTACTTCTATTAGCAGATCAGAGAAAGGGGTGAATAACAGTTTCCAGAGAATTTGAACGTACTTCCTTAATAAAAACTTAAAGTTTCCTCCCTCTTATTCATTTTATTCTGGTATTTTATTTATCCAGTTTTTATTGAAACAGTTGATTTACAATGCTGTGTTAGTTTTGGTATACAGCAAAACAATTCAGTTATACATATAAATATATTTATGGTTTATTACAGGACATTTAATATAGTTTCCTGTGCTATACAGGAGGACTTTGTTGTTTATCTTTTTTATATGTAGTCGTTTGCATCTTCTAATGCCAAATCCCTAATTTATGCCTCTCCCCTTTCCCCTTTGGTAACTATAAGTTTGCTTTCTATGTTTGTTTCTGTTTTGTAAATAAGTTTATTCATTTCATATTTTAGATTCCACATATAAATGATAAAGATAGGTATTAGCATGTGTGTGCTCAGTAGCTCAGTATTGTCTGACTCTTTGTGACCCCATGGACTATAACCGCCGGGTGCCTCTGTCCATGGAATTTTCCAGGCAAGAATACTGGAGTGGGTTGCCATTTCCTTCTCCAGAGGATCTTCCCAATCCAGGGATCGAATCTGTGTCTCTTGTGCCTCCTGCATTGGCAGGTGGATTCTTTACCACTGTGCCACCTGGGAAGCCCAGATATTAGTATATCCTTAAGTTATTGTAATGATTTACTTTTCAGAAGTAGGAACACAACTAACACTTAGGCTTTCACTGGGATGTTGTTATATCACTTAGAACTCAAAATTTTCAAACCCAATCATCACCAATCAAATCAGGAAAATCCCATAGGATATCTGTGACTGTCATTCTTAATGGTAGAACATCCCCTGGAAATCTGAAACCTATGGGATATCCTTCCTAATTTATGTGATAATAACAGACTCAAGTACTAAAGCTCACTTTGGAGAGTCTTCGAGAATTAACCTACATTTTAAAAAATGATTGTTATTCATTTTACTTTAGTAAAACAGTAATGAGCTGAAGACTCTATCAAGAGGAAAGAAGCCTTTCCAAATCCTTTCCCTTGCTTTCATAAAGGATCATTTCTTCCTTGTTACTGTTACATTGATGCAGTGATTATGCCATGAACTAGTGATGGAAGTGATGAGGGACCATTTTGTTACTGTTACTGCCACAATGGCTGCCTTTGTGTTGAGTATTGACTCTCTGCTACTGAAAAAAGACCAGAAAAGTAGAGAATTCAGTTCAAAACTGAAATCTTTATTCATAATCATTATCTGAGCAGCAGAAAGAAAAATCAGAGTGCTATTTACACGGATGAAATCTCCGAAGCTAGGGGTTCAGAAAGGTGACTTTATCCTTCTTAAATAATATACTTGATGGGAAGTCAAATCAAAGTCATCTTAAGGCTTTTTAGACTCATATTCACTGTAGAGCCTACTTTTTCTATATATGCTTGCTTTTGATTGACTAATCCTCACCCACCCACACACTGCCCACTGCTCTGTTTATGTAGAAAGCTTCCCCTGACACGAAAACAGGGCATGTACATAAATTAAGCAAAAGAAGTAGAACTGATTCAGTCTACTTATGAATCATGAAAAGGAGAAAACAGTTTGACATACTTCAGAAAATTTTTAAACAGATGCTTAAGAAAAAAATTTTTTAATGTAAAAATCTGAAATGTCGTGAGGTTGAAAACTGCAGTGTCATGACAGATCTGTAGCATCCTAAAGATCCAGGTGATCCCCAGCTGGGAAGGGTTAAAGGGTGGATCTCTGCTTTGAGCAGAATGGAATACAGGCCTGTTTTTCATCAGCTGCGGGCCTGGATACAGTCTCTTTGTATAAAGTTTAATTCAATTTCCAGCATATTAAATCAGTGACAGTGTAACCCAGGACAAGCTTTTAATTTAAAAGCAAATCTAGTTCTGACAACAGCCTTCTCGTTGATATAATGGACAGTTCTTTTTAAGCCTGTGAAGCATTGTTCCTATTTGCTAATCGCAGCCCTCCAGCTGTGTGGACCTCACCGCATGAAACACAGAAGGAATTCTGGCTTCCCAAGTCTATATGGCACATCTCTTAGAATCGGTGATATGGAACACTTTGAACGTCAGCTTCAAATACTTAGATATGGGCTTTAATGAAAATGGTTTAATTTCATTAGAAAAGTTGGAAATGATACAAAATAAGTTGCATTATACAATTAAGCTTAAGATTCTCTCTCCATGTGCTAAGTAATACCAGTTCCTGGGTTTCGGATGTGAATATTGTCAACTGTGGAAAGCCCCTTGCAGGTCCCCTTTGACCCACTTAAACAACACCATAGTGATGACCTGAGAACACATGTTCTGGTGCATATACTCTGGGACTGGATAAGCAAAAAAGAATTTATAATAAGAGGGTGTATATTCAGTCATGTCTGACTCTTTGCGACCCCATGGACTGTAGCCCACTAGGCTCCTCTGTCTGTGGGATTTTTCTGGCAAGAACACTGGAGTGAGGTGTCATTTTCTCCCCCAGGGGATCTTCGCAACCCTGGATTGAACCTGCTTCTCTTGCATCTCCTGCATTGGCAGGTGGATTCTTTACCACTAGCATCATCTGGGAAGCCCATAATAGAGCAAGATCTATATTTCAAAAGAATATAAAGGCCAATTTTTAAAGACTTCTGTTTAATATCTACAAAAAGTAGACTTCTGCATATGGACCACATTTGGAGACTTCCAAAACACTGTTTTTGAGGCTCAGTGTATGTTTAATGGAACTTTGATGAAAATGTGAGCCATATTGTACTTTCTTGTGCTGCAGGAGTGTGAAGTCAAGGGGGACGGCAAAGATACGGATTCTCAATAGGCTTTCCATTCTTTTTTCTACATTTGCTTCTTTTTTGTCCTCCTTCTCTACTTTTCAAGGATGGGGTTTAAAAAAATTAATGCACATTTAAGTTACTTAAAGTGACAGAGTTTTAAACATGAAAAGAATCTTAGATATTACTTTTATTGTAATATAATTGCTTTACAATGCGGTGTTAATTTCTCCTGTGCAGCAAAGTGAATCAGCAATATTATGTATGTATATCCCCTCACCCGTGAGTGTCCCTCCCCTCTCCCCTCCATATTATTTTTGACCAATCATATCATACAAGTAGAAAACTAAGACCCAGAAGGAGGAAACCAAAGGAAGATGTAAACTAGTGGTGCCATTGGCAGGTGCTGTCCCATGTAACCCAGGACAGTAGGTGACCACCTGGGGTCTGAGCTACTGAGTGGCCCCATCATCTCTTCCGACTGCCCATTTAGTCCAATTCCCCAAAGGCAGCTTGCCCTTCCAAATAAGATCCATCACTGATATTCTAACTATGCCCTCTCCCTTCATCTTCATCTTAGGGTTAGAAAAGATCTAACGGTGTCCTCAGACCACCTCTTGCCTCTAGGGGATCCGTGGACTGATTCATTTCCATTTTAATCCAACTTTTCTTCCCCTTGCAATCAGTAATCATGTGAGTTCTGTACATATACTGGACATGGAAGCAACATTTCATGGTTGTAAGAATTACGGTGATGATGGTGGTGGAGGCTATAATAGTAGAAGCTACAGTCTTTCTTGGAGTAGACAAACAGGGACACCAAAAATACCAAACATCATTCTGTATAAAGCATACCCTCAGAAGGTCAAGTGTAGGTAAGAATTAAGTGAAAAATATCCATCCCAAAGTGTCCGCAGTCTGACTTTTCTATCAGCAAGAACAGGACAGTGAAGATGGGCTTCTAGCTGCATCTTTATCAGAGGATAGCCAGCATTTTGTCAAATTCAACCCCACTTCCCTAGCACTGGTAATCTACAAAAGGGCTGGGCAATTTGTTACATTGCACCTTTTCTGATTCACTGTAGCATTAGAAACCCAGAAGCAAGAAGGCAGGAAGTGCAGCTACACTCTTACAAAGAAGAAATAACAACCCCTCGGCTTCATTCACAGATGAGCAAATATTTGCTGGACGTGTATTCCTATACAAGTTAAGTCCCACAGTGACTAGAGTAACTGTACCATTCGCCTTCCTGACCAGACATGCTAACTGGAAGGGAGTCACATGGTATGGTGGTCAGAATTACACATGCCATTCAAGAGAACGTTTCCTGTTGAGAATTATTGAATGTTTTTTCCCTTGAAATTTATCAACATATTTCAACTGTTTTATAAGATTATACCTGATAAGCACTTTCTTATGACTAGTACCACAATGCACCTTTTATTTGATAGTGCGTTAGAGTAATAAACCCAATTCTAATTCCTTGTCTTGCTTCCATCAGCTTAGAATGTGTTCAAATTCTAAACCAAGTCAAAGAAATGTGCTCATCACGTTAGCCCGTGATTCCATAGAAAGGGAAATTATTCTATTTATCTGTTATTCAGTGGCTGGTGCTATTTAACCTCATAGGTACACTGTTCCATTCAAACTGTAAAAAATAAAGAACATATTTAATAGAAGTCATGTGTTTGGGTATTCGAACATTAAGGAATTTTTTTGTAAATGACTGAAGAAAGACCTTCAAAGTTACTGACCCAAGAATTGTGGACACTGTTCAAAAATGATAGCACCCATTTGTATAGATATTACTTTCAACTGCTCTGTGAAAATAGACTGCAATTTCATAAGTATAATGTTTTTTTACCCTTGTAAGTGTATAGCTCAAGTGAATGGAAAAATTACAACTTTTGCATTTATTACAAAGATATTTATATCTGTGTAGTCTTTTATTTTTCTGTATCTCTCCCACCTCAATATTGAATTCTAGCCTAGGATCTGTGCAGAGCTACATGACCTAAAGAGGGAACATTCAAAACTCTGTCTCAATTTTTACATTGAAATTGCAAAATGAAAGCAAAATGAAAGTATTACCTCAAAGATGAATCTGAGGATTACATAAGAAAGAAAACATGGAAACTCCCTGAAAATTGAAGTGTTCTCCAAATATAATGAACAATGTTCTATGGATTTCAATAAGGTGAAGCCCACTGTATCTTAAGGAAAAATCTATTTAAAAAGTAACACACAACAAACTTTTGCCAAGAACTTACTTTAGTATAAATACAGTTAATTTCAGCCAAGCCTTTTTTCTGAAAAAACAACTCTTGCATGAAAATTACAACTCTTGCTCCAATTACATCCACACTGAATCCTTTAAAATCAATGAACTTTTATGAATGAAAGAGATACAATCCAGTTACAGAGGAATTGATGACATATCCTCTGAACATTTCAACTGTTTGCCCCTCCTTGAATAAAACAAGGTTTGAACAGTTTTCAACAGTCCTCACCCTTATAATCCTTCAATGGTTTCTCAATGCCTTCAGAATAAAAACTAAATTTATTTCATTGTCTGGCCCATATTTGCCTCCAGCTACTATCTTCACCTCCAGCTACTATCTCACAATTACTCTCTGTTCAAAACACACTTAACCTGCCGTGTTATTTCTTGCCTCTCTGCCCTTACACAGAATTATATCCAAGACTCCACAGCCAACAGCCCACTTTATTCAGATAGTAGATCTTCCCACCAAAACCTCTGCTCAAGCATCTGCACCAGAGTCTTACTTGAACCACTAAAGTGGATTGAGCTTCCTATTTCTATCAGTGCTTATTTTCCTGTATTGAAATTGTCTGTTTACTATTCCATCTTCCTCAGTCAGACAGTAGATTTCTTGAAAGAAGATGTGTATTTTGTTCATTTTGGAGAGATAAGTAACTAGCATAGTGCCTTGCATACAGCAAGTACTCAACACAGATTGAGAAATTAATATGCAGTAGACAGAACACAGACATAAGGGAAATGACCATTCCATTAACTCGGGAAAGGGCACCAATCTTGCATGACCTACATCAGAATTCAGAACTAACTCAGAATCAATAAAGTACTTTTTCAGTAGTCGAAGCTGTACCCAATATGCTACTTTCTTACCCATTCCTTATCTCTAGAACTTTTCATCATTGACAAAGCACTTTGCGCTTGTTCACAGACATTATGCCTTTTAGTCATGAATGCCACTACAAGATCATGTTTCTCAGCTGGGTTTTAGTGCAACAGCCTCAGCATGTCCAAGTGGTGTGAGAAGAGAAACACTGGGCAGACACTCTGCACTCCAGCCTCTATTCTGCCATTGAACCACTGTGTGTTATTAGGGAAACACCCCAACTTGTCTAAACTTAACTCTCTCTTGAACTTTGCCAACCTTGTGTGTGTGTGTGTGCGCGCATGTGCACGCATGCTCAGTCACAAAGTTGTGTTCAACTCTTTGCAACCCCATGGACTGTAGCCCACCAGGCTCCTCTGTCCTTGGGATTCTCCAGGCAAGAATACTGGAATATGTGGCCATTTCCTTCTTTGGGGGATCTTTCCGATCCAGGGATCGAACAACCTGCGTCTTCTGCATTGGCAAGCAGATTCTTTCCCACCAAGCCACTTGGGAAGCCCTTGCCAACCTTAGTGAAGGCAGACTGTCATTTTTATACACTGTTGTCCTTATTATCCAAATTGGCATTTGGCGGTAGCTAACTGAACCATGAAGTGAACAGACTTTAGGGTAAGACAGGGCTGATTTTGACTTCAAGATACATCACATAATAGCTGGGTCATCTTGTGCCAGTTAGTTAATCTCTCTGAGCCAGTTTTCTCCAATATATATAGAGGTACTAATGATTAGACAAGATGAGTACAAAAATATTTGTAGATTTTAAAAGAAAAAAGTACCATGTAAAAACTCTTGTTAATATGATTCTTGTTTGGCCAGAACAATGTTTCACAAAGAGCTCTGTACGCCACATGATTACAAGGATTTAATAGATGTGCCTTTAAAAAGTTATTGACAATTTCACAACAGCTTAGTAAGCAAAGGCTCAGAGAAGTTCTACTGTGAAGAGATCTGCTTAATTCTGTTTAACCCACCATTTTCCCATGAACTTGAACATGGAACTCATGCCAACACCTGGTGGGGATCAAGCATGAGAAACCCAAGAAAGCTGTTCTTCCATCAGGTGACCCGCACGATGAGATACTCAGAAACAAAAACCAAAATGGTAAAAATATTCCCCATTCTACCATCCACTGAGTTATCATTTGGAACGTGCCTATTTGCTAGAAAACAATGAAATACATACGCAGCTACACATGTACATGTGTAGGAGAAATTCAGGTCAAATTTTAAGAGTAAGTCATAAATTCTAAAGGAGGAAGACTTCTCAATATAACTGATCACAGGTCTCATGAGGACTAAAAGCTGTTCTGATTGGGCATTTCTGATTCCCACAGGTTGAGCTGCACTCTTAGTAGCTTCTGGGATCATATGACATGAACACAAAAGAAAAGTACTTCCTCATTCATTCACAGGCACAGTCCTTTAAAGTCACAATTGCTCTCTTCACATGGTAGCAAAAATTCACTTCATTATTTCAATGGTTCTTTCCCAGTATCAACTCCTGCGACTTTAAAAGCTGCCATTAATTTCTCATTAGCAAACTTTAATTAAAATGAACATGTATCATTGCTTTCAGCAGTTGCATTTGTAATAAATGTATGAGTACATGCAAATCTTGTCCAAAATGTTTCAAATAGCTATTTCTGAACAAGCAAACACTTTGATGGTTTTTCAAAGGATTTTGTCTACAGAGAGCTTTTAGAATCTGGCCCTTACCTAAAATAACTTGAATTCCATGCAAATACAATGGACAGTTACCAACCTAGCTAAAATCTATTTTATTGATCTTAGAAAGTAGCAGGTTTAAAATAGGAGTAATGACCTCTTAGCTTTGAACCATTCACACCTTGGTGTTTCTGCAACTTTTGTGTAAAATGCACTGAAAATAGAAGCTAGAAAGAACATAGAGATGCTCCTAATTTAAGGAACCATGGCAATTAAAGATAATTGTCTAATATAACAACCTGAGATGAACTGCACTTCAGCAGTTATGCATCCATACCATCAAGTTCTATGCAAATATTCTACACCCAGAGAAGTTGAAACAATTCAGAATGCATCTGAGTGTTAAATTCCATGAACTCTCTGACCCTATTTTAATTTCCTACATTAAGCTAAAGTTTGTGATTCTGTTTTTTTTTTGTTTTTTTGCTTTGCTTTTAACATTATCAGGAGAAAATGAGGTTGAGTCTGAGATCATGCTTCCACCAAGTTACCCCAAGTTACCGTCCTCCAAATATTTTAACCGGAATCCAAGAACAGTTAAGATTAGACAACTCACATATGAATTATTAAATGATTATTCTGAATAAGTAGACAAATATCTAAAAACATTTCCAGTATACTTCTTCCCAAATGACCACATGTTAGCAGAATAAACTTCTGAGCCTTTGTAGAAAACATTGTAGAAATGTTTAGCAAAAATGAACCCTATGTGCCCATAGTTTCTCTAAGGGTTGGGGTGGTTAATGCATTTGTCTTACAGTCGGTGATTTTCCTTCTGAATTGAACCTTACCCATTCTGCCCCACTCCCCATAGCTTTGCTTATGGCCAGTTGACCGAGTAGCTATGGTCTCACTGAGATGTGTCTGGGAGGCCCTTTTCTTTTCCTAATTATTTCTCACTCTCTGCATTTTATGTGCTGAGATATTCAACATCATTTTTCAATTGGGAAAATGTTTGGTCCAGAAGGTCCAGTAAAAACAACTAGAATTTGATACTTGATTTTTCATAAAGTATCAGTTGGTAAGAAACATAGATAGTTCTTCAGTTAATGGAACTGAGAAGTGTTTGTATTCTTTACATAAATCTAGAAATTTTAAAGGTAAAAGAGAGTGATTTTCAAATCCTGCGTGAAGTTTGCAGAAGTTAACAAACGGAACGTTAAGCTTCAAATACCACATTATCAGATTAAAACTGCTAATCTTATGAATCCCAGCCACTAAACAATTTCAGTAATTATATCAAGAATTTGAGTTCTTCATCAGACTTGAAGGCACCAAGCTATCTTTGCAGTAGTCAACCATGGGAAATAACAGTTATCACATTTCAGTGACTTTCTAAAAAGTCCTTTAAATCCAAAGTATGGAGGTTTCCAACACGAATTTGTCTGACTGCAAATCATATAGCACTGTTCCAGGTAGTATCTGCTTGGAAAAAGAAAAAGTTTCTCAATTTGAAAGGTCACTATCTATGCAATGCTTAGCCTGCTTTACAAAGCAATTGTCCTGGAAAAGGTTGAAAAATTATCATACATGCTCTTCTCAATGAAAACACTATACAGTTCACCATAAAAAAAGGGATATTTTCAGTTCTGTTCCACAAATTCTCTGAGTTGTTTCCACACAGGATAACTTAGCATAGTTAATGACTTGTAGGTTTTTTTTTCTTTACTCACAAAAATAACTACAAATGAAATCGTAAAGGACACTAGCATAGCAGAATGTAGCCCCATACCAGTGCACTTGTGAGGAAGTTTCCTCATTTTACTTATACTTACTAAGCTGTTTAATTTTTTTAAAGGGGGGGAGGGGAGAAAAAGCCCCCAAAGCAAAACACTAGGATGTTAGCATTTAAATTCTTCAACACCAAGAATTTTTGTAGCTGTAAAATAACACTTCAAAAAGCCATCAAAAACATACAAATTTCAGAGAAACGTGTTCCTGAGCAGATTGTTTCATTATATTCCTAAATCCAGGCAGTGACATCTCCAATGATGATTCCCTCTGCCCAAAGGAACCATATTCTAATTTGTACTCCAGTTTGTAAGTGGAAGGGGTAAAGTGTAAAGAGTTGGCATATCAGATGATAAGCAGAAAAGCAAGTCAGTGAAGATGCCAAGTTTGATCAAAGTTTACAAGGTGCACCATCCATTTCCAAGGGTTCTTAGTTCTCCAAGAAATCAGATATGGAGATGTTGCAAGATAATCAGGAAGTGCACCATTAGAATAAGTCTCAGTCCAATAAAGTGTACTTGCTCCTATGTGGAGATGGTTATAAATACAGATATAGATATAGACAGTCTCCAGAAGAGACAAGTGTGTCCCTACTAAGCTCTCTACTTGAAGTACTTCTCTAGCGGTGATCATTAAAATGTGGCTACTTTTGAACAGCAACAACTCCCATCTAACTAGAACCAGCAGATTCTTCTCAGGGAACAAAAGAAGCCATCCAAATTGCAACATACATCTCAAATCCAACAGAATTAAACAGGAATTTTTTTTTAGAAGATGTAGTCGGAATCCTCTCCTCCTCACTGAAACAGTATGAAACAGTATCTCTAAAAATGTGTGAGGGGTGTTGAGGGAGGGTGGTAGTGTATAGAGAGAGAAGCTAGTGAAGCAGAGGGAAGACGGAAGGGATGGGGTGCTCAAGCCACTTAGTTGCCCTTCCCTTGCTTCCCACTTCCCTCCACCCTAGGTTCTGATTGCAAATTTTAAAATGCAAAACCCAGTTTTAAAAACAAACAAACAAACAAAACAAAAAAACCCAGCAAGAGTGTAACTACGGTTACCACCAAGGCAACCCTAAACGGGTCTCGTCAAAAGCAAAGCGGTGGGCATGTGGTAGCGGCAGCCAGTCCCCGTCCCCCCACCCCTGGTACGGTACCTCCAGAACTGCCCAAGCTGCAAGATGTGGGTGAGTGACTGCAGGAGCCAGATGCAGAAGGAACAGGACGCAGACCTGGGTTTGCCACCGGCCCGGGCGGCCCCACTGCTGTTGCTGCCGCTGTTGGTGGCGGCGACGTGGCCCTTGCCGGCGCTGGACGCCTGCCTCTGCGGCGTGGAGGGGCGAGCCTCGCCTTCCGCGGCCGCGGCCCCGCCGCCCACCGCGGTCTTGCCCTCAGCCCCCGGCTGCGCGCAGCCGGCGGCGGCCGCGGCGCTGTCCTCGGTGCTGAAATCGTGCACGAACCAGCGGAAGCTGAACACCTGCACCGAGAGCGAGCCGAGCACCACGAAGAAGAGCGTGAGCCCGAACCACCAGCGCTGGCCGCGCAAGTAGTAGTCCACGGCGAGCCAGATGTCCGTGCCCACGTCCGCGAAGTACACGGCCACGGCCGCCAGGATCCAGAGGCAGTCCCACAGCGAGTAGCGCCGCTGCTCCGGCCCCAGGCGCAGGCACAGCGCCGCCGAGCCCGGCCCGGAGCCGCCGCCCGGGCCACCCGGGCCCCCGGAGCCGCCGCCCGAACCGCCGCTCCCGGCGCAGCAGCAGCAGCAGCAGCAGCGCGAGCCGTCCGGGCAGCAGGCGCCCCCGGCTGCCTCCTCGTCCTCGGCCCCCGACCCCGACGGCAGGCCGGGCGCCAGTCCCTGCACCGAGCCCGAGTGGTCCGAGTTCTGCAGCGGGGTGAACGCCACGTCGCTGCCCTTCTTCATCTTCAGCCTCCCGTCTGACTTAGCGGCCATGATGCCTCCAGCGCGGAGGAGCGCCCTCCTTTATGTGGCACCTTTCCGCGCTGTCTCCTCCTCCCGCCACCTCCTCGCCGCGCCCCGGCTTCCCTCCCGGCGCGGCTCCCCTCCTCCTGCCCCTGCGCCGGCTCGCCCGCCGGGCTGGGCGCTGGGCCGGGCTAGCGGCGCGCCCGGAGCCGGCAGGAGCGCCGCCTGGCTGCCTGCGCGGAGCCAAGCTGCTCGCGGCGCCCGGCGCGCGCCCCGGCCCGCCGCCCGCGCCCCTCGCCGTCCCGGCCCCGCGGCTGCCGCCCGAGCCGCCGCCGCCGCCAGCAGCAGGAGCAGCAGCGGCCGCCGCGGCGCTCCTCGGACCTGCACATTCCTCTCCTCCCCTCGCGCGCGCTCCCTCCTCCCGCTTCCTCGCCTCCACCAGCTGACTCCGAGCGAGAGGATGACCTCATCCTTCTCTTCCAGCTGCCGCCGCTCCCGCCCCGGCTGCTCGGGAGGGGCGAGGGAGGAGGAGGGCCCCGGAGGAGGGGCCGCGGCCGGGAAGCGCGGCGGGATGGGGATGGGGATGGGGGTGGGGGCGGCGAGTCCCCGGGGCCCGGAGGATTGATGGAGAGAGACGGTCGAGGGTCCCGGCTCACGGGATTGCGGAGACCGCGGGGTGGATTTGACCGACCCCGGGGAGGGGCGGGAGGTCGCGGAGAGAGGAGCGGTCCCCGCGTACAGCCTGCGCGGAGGTCGGCGGAGAGTGGGGACGGCGGGTGTGGCACGGCGCGGGGCTCTTTGTGTTCTGTTCTGAGCTACGGAGATCTGGAGAAGGGCTGGGTGTGCAGCCGGGGACGACGAGTGTTGGGAGACTGGGCTCGATTCGGACACCAAGGCCCCGAAAGCCGACAGCGGCAGTGGGTGTGCCCGGCCGGGGAGAGCCGGCGAAGGCGCGGAGGACCGACGGGTCCGCAGGGAGCCCCTCGGGGAAGGAGCGCGCGGCCCGATGGCTCCGGCTTCTCCGGGGAGGCCGGGCGCCCAGGCTCGGGAAGAGGCGGAGGCGGCTCGGATGCCCTCCTCCGCCCAGGCCCGCGCCGCCCGGCCGGTACCTCCGCGCCCTCCGCAGCCGGGAAGCGAACAAGCCGGGAGGAGCGGTGGACTGGCGGGCCAGGCGGCGGTCCCTGGCCGCGTCCTCCTGCAGGTGGGAAGCGCCGCACCCCTGGAGGCGGCTCCAGGCTCCGCGGGCGGAGGGGCGGGGCGGCAGCCGTGGGTAACGGGGCCCTGCCCGCGGGAGAGGAGTGGCGGAGCCCGGAGCTGACGCCACCTCCCCGGTCCAGAGGAGAATTACCTGCTCTTAAAGCGACAGGAGTTTCAGGCTTGTGTAGTCCCGCCACTCCAGAAACGACTGGAATAAATTAAATCTGTGATCACCATGTTATTACATTAACAGATATAGAGAATAGGAAAATTGAAAAGACTCTTGGAAATGCAGTCGATGTAGGGTTCCGCGCCCCTTTTTTGATAAGAAAACTTAGTCTGATTCGTCTCACTTAACTTTTGCAAACGTAAGAGAAGGGGACTGTAATTCTTAAATTATACGGTGACTCACATGTTTTAAGCCCAGAGGGAAGTGAGGCAACACGTGTTACCCCGCCACGAAGAGCACCAGCGTGGTCTTCTAAATCTGGAGGCAAAACCTCACACCCTCGCGCTAACTTGCAGACACCAGGCTCAGTCTGAACTAGTATGTGCGCCGTTCTTAATTGGTAACATTATGAAGGAGATGTGCACACATTGCTCTGCAAGTAGAAACAGCCGCCCCAGACGTCTCCTGCTACAGTTATCTGCTATTTGAGCACCAACCTGATCAAAGTGGGATTTGCCCACCCTCGCCCTTTGTTCTTATAGACTGGTGCCTGCCCCGGGTCCCCTTATGGTGAACTTTGCCTGACAGTCTGGCAGGAGGGTGTTGGGCCCAAGAGCCCATAAACATTACCTGGCATGTACAAATCCAGTATTTCTATCACAAGGCATGGCCAAATGGGGAATGAGGGTCAATGCAGGACCACGGAGCCATTTAGATGGCCAAGCAAAGGGTATGTTTTAACTTTAAAACTGGTCCCTCTCGGAGACTTCCTGGTGGTCCCGTAGCTAAGACTCCATGCTCCCAATTCAGGGTTCAGGGAACCAGATCCCACCTGCCTCAACTAAGAGTTTGCATGCTGCAACTAAAACAATTAAAAAATAAAAGACCCTACACCACGAAGAAGAACCTGCCTGTGGCAACTAAGATCCAGTGCAGCCAAATAAATAAATATTTTTTTAAAAAATTAGACCCTCTTGAAGTAGGACCATCCCTTTTATTTATTTATTTTTTTAAAACACCCCAGTTCTTTTTCCCCAAGGTCCAAATCTTAAGAGTGCATCTCTAGGGCACTACAGCTGATCCTTGTGCCAAAGCACTGGGGAGAGGAATGATCTCTTAGGTAACTGGGTCCTGAGGGATAAGGTATATTCTAAGTCAAGTGCAAGGCCTTACATTGCACCAGGTATGAAAAACCAGCAGAGGAGCTGATGTTTGAAGGTCTGGACCTGCCTCAAGTGTCCTCTAGAGAAGGGATGTTTCTTATTCAGTTGTATTCTCTGCCTCTAGCATAGCGTCTGCACAGACGATTCACTCAATAAACATTCGCTGAATGAATGCATGGATTTATAGGAAAAAAAAAAACTTTCCACAACAGAAAGAATGCTGCATTCTGTACTAATGTTCCCATGGAAACAGGAATTAGGAGACTTATCCTGTTAGGTTCTAAAAAAGAAATAACTAGTAATACTTTCCTTATTAGTACATTTATTCAAAATCGTTTAGTTTTTTTTTAACCTTCTGTCAGAACAATCTCTGGAAAGTGGTGGAAGTCAATGGTAAGAGTACATGAGTTGGAGGTCAGAGTAGGAGGCTTTGCCTCTTACTGGCCTCACAATCTGGGCAAATCACTCAATACACAGGATTAATATGAGGACTAGATGAAATAATGCATATTACTGTGCTTTGCGTACAATAGTGTTCTTAAGAATCTCTTACCTCCTAAGCATATTACTCACATCTCAGAATTAGGGTTCTAGAATCACCTGCTGTATTGTCATCACTGCATCTGCCAAGGCACATGGATATATAGGTCAGAAGCTCAGAATTTAGACTCAGAGGTGTCCTGAGTCATATTATTTAACTCCCCCCACCACCCCGGCCCTCAGGTTCATCATTTGTAAACTAGGGATGATGACAATCTCTAGCCTCCAGTGTTGTTGCCAGGAATAAATAAAATGATGCAGGCAAACTCTTTGACACCATATCCTGCACTCACAATCCACAAAGTTCAGTTAATATTTTTCATGTTTCTTCTACCCCTTCATGTTTTCTGGTTTAACTCCAAAACTTTACATTGAGCTAGTCAACTCTCCCTCAAATAAGCTTTCTTCAGAGCACAGCTGTTGGACCCCCTGCATCAGAATCAGATGATTCTTAATACGAATTCCTGGCCTGTCAATGCTGTGATCCCCTCTCCTTCAGTGGTCTTGTCTTCCATCCTACCTAAGAGGCCCTTCCTTGTTTTTATAACCTAAACCACGCCATCACTCAACAGCTTCATAAACTCAGTTTCAAGCATTCTGCTCTGACTGATTTCTCGTAAATGGTCAGGTCAGTCCCTTCAGTGCCCATGGACTCAATTCTGCCAGGCTTTCATGTCCCTTAACCCCTTCACGCCCTCACCTTTCTCCTTGCCCAGCTTAAATCCCATGGTCAATCCCCATTAGCAGTTTCTGGAACACATCCCCATTTCTGTGGTCGCTCAACATCAACGTGGCTTCAGCCCTCCTCTGACTTCATGTCTGAGCCTGTGCAACTGGCTGTGTCTGGAGAAAGGGTGGCCATGGTGACCAGCTCCCATAGATGTGAGCCTGTGAACCTGAAGGAAGCCTAGGGCTGCTCAGCGATCACATGGGGTCCTCTCAGTCCACTGGTGTCCTACACTCTGTTTTTTGGCTGCACTGGGTCTTTGTTGCGACACAAGAGCTTTTCTAACAGTGGCATGCGGGCTTAGTTGCTCCTTGGCATGTGGGATCTTAGTTCCCTGACCAGGTATCAAACCCACATCCCCTGCGTTGGAAGGCAGATTCTTAACCACAGGGCCACCAGGGAAGTCCCTGTCCTACACTTTCAAATTATTGTTTCTTTTCTTCTTTTTCCTTCTCCAACTTTTAACACCTCCTGCATCCTTACTCTCAGCTAATGACTCTGCTTCCCACATCACTGAGAACAATGAGGTGACCACAACAGAACAGAACCCCCAAAGCTCCCAGCACCTCCCCTGACCTCCGGCCAGCATCTGTACCCATATGCTCTTGCCTCCCCAAGGGGATCCCCTCACTTGTTCTCCAGCTTCCGTCCCCTCCCTGCTCAAGAGCACTATTCAACACTAATTTCCATGATCATCAGTTTTCCCTCTCTTCTGGATTACCACCATTCCATTCAAACACACTCTTATTTCACTAGTTAAGAAACAAAGCCAGCCAAAAACACTAAAACAGAACAAAAACATTTCCTTTGATTCCAGTTCCCTTTCTAGCTACCACTGCATGTCTCTGAAACCTTTTACGACAAACTTCTTCTCGAGTTGCCTAACCTGGCTTTCTTCAATTCCTGTTCACCTGTCCTCTTGAATGCACTCAAATAAACCAACAACCACTGAAACTGCTCTCACCAAGTCGGAGGCCACCTCTTCCCACTTCACTAAGCATCTCAGCCTGCATCTTAACCTGAACACTTCAGCAGCATTTGCCCTAGTTGATCACTCCCTGCTCATTGAAATGTGTCCTTCTCTTGGCTTTCACTACACCATACACTCTTCTTTCTGCTCTCTCCAAGCAGGCTCAGCTAATTCTGGGTCCTTTGCTAATTCTTTATCTTTTCTTCTGTCTTTATATAGTTTCAGTTCTCACATCTTCCGCTATCTACTCTTGCTCCCTCAATCACTTCATGAAATCTTATGTTTTAAAATGCCACCCATATGCCAATGACTCTCATATTTATTTCTCCAGGATGGAGATTCTTTTCCCATATAGGTCATTATAGAGTCTTGAGAAGAGTCCCCTGTGCTATACAGTAGGTCCTTAAAATAAAAGACATGGTCGATTTTCCATTTTAGAGTGACCATTCTGGTAACAGAGCAGAGAGGTAAGGAATTTTGTACAAGACTCTTGGTGATTTGTGATGGTCCACCAGCACACCACATATACTCTGTGACCAGAGCCAAACGTTTCTGACATATTAGCAGGAATTTGATAAATACTCTGGGACACTTCACTCATTTCACTTCTGGGACAAGTTTCCCAAACAAGCTGTCTGCACCTGTTCAGACATTAGAACTACAAGAGTGGCTTTCAAAAGGCTAGAGCTGCAAAAGCATAGAGACTTCTGAAATGCGAAAAAAAAAATCAACAAAAAAGGACTTTTATACAAAATTTAGAGCAACACTAAGAAATTTAAATATTAGAAGTCAATTGAGGAAGGATCAGATAAGTGCTGAGGGATGCAATTACCAAGAATGGTGAGAGGAATTTAGAGGGTTGAATTGCCTAAATATTTTAATTTTCAGATTGGCATAGCAACCCAGGCTGAGTAAAAGAAATAGAATGGGATGCAATTTAGTGTTTGGAATGAAGTATCTCCAAAGCTTAGGACACAGGCTTAGATCTGATACAGAAGGAAAGAGGGGCCCTGGGTTTCTTTCTATATTTTACAATAGCCTCTGACGGGGAAGTGTGTTTTGTTTCTGAAGTATGTTAGTGAGTCATTTAGGTCTTAAAACACATTTTCCCATAAGAACAAAATGGTAAATGGTGATTAAGTCCCCAAGCCAAGGAATAAAAACCTGTTTGACCCTGACATAGTTGGAATGTACATTTGCAACAAAAAAGCAGAAAACACATCATTTCCTTACTACCACTTAAACGAAATTTAAAAAACAAACAAACAAACAAAAACCAGCACAATACTATTTAATAAGAAAAAGTTTTATTTGTATTACATGCTGGTGCTCGAGGGGAAAGCAGGAGAATGTAAAAGTATAGAA
The DNA here is from genome assembly GCF_054371585.1 of Giraffa tippelskirchi. Classification (NCBI taxonomy): domain Eukaryota; kingdom Metazoa; phylum Chordata; class Mammalia; order Artiodactyla; family Giraffidae; genus Giraffa; species Giraffa tippelskirchi. The sequence goes on from NC_137280.1 coordinate 55,059,465, forward strand.
GCCCCTTCATAAGAAGGACTTCAACTCCTCCCCTCCCCCTCCCTTGATTGTGATCTGTACTTAGTGCTTGCTTAGTCCTGTCTGACTCTTTGCAACCCTTTAGACTGTAGTCCACTAGGCTCCTCTATCCTTGGGATTTTTCAGGCAAGAATACTGGAGTGGGTTGCCATTTCATCTTCCAGGGGATCTTCCTGACCCAGGGATCGAACCTGTGTTTCCCATGTCTCCTACGTTGCAGGCGGATTCTTTACCCGCTGAACCATCAGGGAAGCCCTGCCCTTAGTGACTTGCTGTCAAATAATAGAGAACGGGAAGAGAAGAAGAGTTTTTTGTAGCAGAAAAGCCTAGAAACATCCTGTGGCTGGGTGATCTAAGTCAACATCAGCAGAAACGTCATGGCCATAGCAGATACTCCTGATAAGATGGGAGGAGGACGTCTCTGTTGTCTTCTTCCCACCAAACCTCTGAGGTTTCCTTTCAGGAAAACATCACATAAATCCCAACTGAAAGGCATTCTACAAAATACCTGACCAATTCTCCCCCAAACTGTCAAGGTCATCAAAAACAAGGAAAGTGAGAAACTGCCACAGCCAAGAGGAGCCTAAGGAGACTCAATAACTGAATGTGATGTAGAAAACTATTATCTATATGATGGGTAAGCAACAAGGTCCTACTGTATAGCACAAGGAACTATATTCTATATCCTGGGATAAGCCATAGTGGAAAAGAATGAGAAAGAATATATGTATAATTGAGTGAGTTTGCTAGACAGCAGAAATTAACACATTGTAAACCAGCTATACTTCAATTAAAAAATAAAATAATGTTTCCCATAAAAATAAATAAATGTGATATGGAATCCTGAATGGGACCCTGGAATAGACATTAGGAATACACAAGTGTAATTGGAAGAAAATCCAGAGTTTGCTTAATAATAACACATCAGTTTTGGTTTCTTAGTTGCAATGAACATAAACTCACTAATGTAAGATGTTAATAAGAAGGAAAACAGAGTGAGAGGTACATGTAGGAACTCTCAGTGCCCGCTCTAACTTTTCTGTAAATCTGAAGCTATTCTAAAATTAAGTTTATTGAAAAATTGAAAAAAAAATCAGTACTTTGGGAAGATTAAGAAAATCAATAAATTTACAAGCAAAACTGTTCAATAAAAAGAGGGGGGAAAAGAGTGTACAAAAAATACACCTATCAGGTGTGAAAGAGGAGCATCACTTCAATGTTTACAGACATTAAAAGGATAATAAGACATGCAACTACATATGGCCCAGCAATTGTCATCCTGGGTATTTGTCCCAGAGAAGTGAAAATTTATCTTCACACAAAAAGCAATCTTCATGGAAGCTTTATTCATAATAGCCCCAAACTGGAAACAATCCAGACATCTTTCAATAGGTAGATGGCTAACCAAACCAGGGCACTTCCGCACAGTAGAATGCCTGTAAGCAATTAAAAGACATAAACCAGTAAAGCAGGGAACAACTTGGGTGAATCTCCAGAGAATTACTGCTGAGTGAAAAAACCAGTCCCAAGAGAATGCACGCTATGGGACTTTTCTTTACATAACATTTTCAAATGACCACATTTAAAAATGGAGGTGAGAAGAGTAGTTGCCAGGGGTTAAGGATGGCGGTGGCGGCTAGAAAAAGACCCTTTGGTGATGAAACTGTTCTGTATCTTGACCGTGGTGGTGGCTACATGAACCCACCCAGGTGATAAGCCTCACAGAGCTGAACACATACATGTGGATGGTGAGGGGTAATATAAACAACTTTATGCCAATAAATTTAACAACTTAGAACAAATGAGGGCTTTATAAAGATATTGCAGGACACCTTCCCATATTCAAGAATATTAGAAGCTGAAGGCAAGGGTTCTTTATTCTAATTTTATTTCAAAACTTGGAGTCTTCCTTCTCTTTGATGCAGATATATTGCTGACATTTTTAGATTTAGGGCTTCAGGGATGTAGAGGGTAATAAAGTTCGTGTAAGACAAGGGAGAGGAAATAAGGCAGAAGGGAGGCAAACTTTTGGTGAGAGATCAGCTGGAATTTGGAAAGGGAGGAGGAGGAGAAGTAGAAAGAACAAAAATGTCCTAATGAAGAGATCAACTTACAAACTTCACAAGAAGTCAGCCCACTGTGGCACAGCCAGTCCAGGATGAGCTTGGTACGGAGGGTGAGACAGATACAGTGGAACCTCAGCAAAAGCTGCACCCCAACCTTCCAGGACAGATGTACCTTTGCAAGCTGAGACAATGGTACCAGTTGGCAGTGCATTGTTCCAGGTGTGTGCAGGTACCTGGAGGGCAGTGCAGAGGAGACCCTGGTGGGGAATACAGCTAAGCGCAGGTGTCCAGGGGACTGACCCCACGGCTCAGGTGTGCTGGCAGTGAACAGACTGAGGACAGCCTGATGAGAAGGCTAGGGCTGAAAATGCAATGGTAGGCACCACACCTCTCATGTGAACAGGACTTTCCGTGAGCCATGCCTTTTGAGAAACTCCCCTACACTGTAGTGGCTTGGATAGCATCCCCTCAAAATTAGTATCCACTTGGAACCTTGGAATGTGACCTTATTTGGAAATAGGGTCTTTGTAGGTGTCTTTAAGACTGGGATTAAATCACCCTGGATTAAGGCGGATGCTCAATCCAATGAGAATATCCCTATCAGGGAAGGAAAGGAGGCACAGAGGAGAGGGTCTGGTGAAAGCAAAGGCAGAAGAAAGTGACATGGCCACAAGCCACTGATTGCCAGGAGCCACTAGAAAATGGAAGAGGCAGGAAAACCTGCCTCTCCTAAATCTTCTGAGGGGGCACAGCCCTGCCAACACTGTGATTTCAGACTTCTGTCATCAGAACTATAAGAGAATTAATTTTCTATTATTTTAAGCCACCCAGTTTGTGGTAAATTGTTACAGCAGCCCTTAGGAAGCAATATACACAGTTAGCAGAACATTGCAGGGAGGAGGTCATAACAATGTAATCGTCTGACTGCCTGCCCATTTGGACTCACTGTGGATTTGTTTCCATTTACCATTTTGGTGATGCATCAAAAACTGGAATTCTCTTTTAGCTTCTTATATTTACTGCCCCCACACCATTGTTTCTTCAGTGTTCTTTTGACCAAACATATTTTGGCATGTTTGCAAAGGAAAGAAAGAGCCAAGTTGGAAAAAAGAAAGGGAGAAAAACATGAAAGATCGAAAGAAAACTGTTAATTTAATCAAAGGAGGGTTGTGAGTGGGTGTGTGTATGCATGTGTGTGTTGCATTTTTATACCACTGTACCCAAATCATAGGTCATACAAACAAATTGGAAATAAATTGATTTTCTTGTTACATACCTTTATAGATGAAAGATATTCTTTCAGAGTCAGATACTATATTATTATTATATATATTATGTTATTACTATAATAATATAATATTTTTATTTTATATTATAATAACCTTTCCAATCTGTTTTCCAGGTCTTTTAATGTTAGAAAAAATGTTTTTATATGAAGTAATTCCTACTTATATTTTCTCAAATGGTAAGAAATCACATTCTTACTAGAAGTAATTTTGTGTAAAAGAGTAACATATATAATAGAGTTTGATGATCAACTAAAGAGAAGAATTATAGTTCTTCTTTAGTACATTTATAGACTTTGTTCATATGATTTTATGAATATAGGACTGGCATGCTGCAGTCCATGGGGTCGCAAAGAGTCGGACATGACTGAGCAACTGAACTGATATGATTTTAATATGCTTTCCCCCTTTTCTCTCTCTCTCTGCCTTTCTGTTGTTTTCTTTTTGCACCTTCACATAATCCAGTGAAGTGATTGCAATGCTGTTTACCTAATTCAGTGGGAGTAATATCTTGTTTAGAAGTTTTGTTTTCTAATTGTCCCAGATACCAGGTAAAATTATCACTGAACTCCAACAATATTTTCTTTTGTAGAGAAGTTCTTAAAACACAAAAGTAAGAGGAAATTAATAGCATTATTTTAAAATAAATGGGTATTTTTAATAAAAGCACAAAAGTGCATTTTTAATAAAGAAGCAACATCATGGGTTTTTAATGAGGATTTTGGCTTTGAAATAAGCCAATAGGTTGACTTTATCTCTGATTTATGATTAAGTAAAGCTACAGATCAATTGATGTCAAGTTCAACTAAATCATCTCCTTAAAATTATTTTTTATGGTTTTTGAGGTCTGTCACTGTTCTTCATTGTTCTGAGAATACAGAAGCTTAAGTGTCCTAATCAAGAAATGGGGTAGTAAGACTGAAGTGTCTGTGTCAGTAGCCAGGAAAGCTGAGTGCTAAGTGCATTGTGTTCCAGGATCCTCCTCTCTGTGGTTGTGGCATTTGAGGCTCCTGGTTAATAGAGAAAAATGGATATGTGTTCCTGGGTTCCATCTCTGGTTGGAAAAATCTCCTGGAGAAGGGAATGGCAGCCCACTCCAATTTTCTTGTCTGGACAAGTCCATGGACAGAGGAGCCTGGCAGGCTACAGTCCGTGGGGTCTCGAAGAGTCAAACGTGACTGAGCAGCTGACACTGTTACTTTCGCTTTCTGGCTCATAGACAATAGAAAAATACTGTGATGTGATTCTTCTAGCCAGCATTACCAGGACAAGATGTAGATGGTCTTCAACCTCACTTAGATAAAAAATCTGCCTGCAATGCAGGAGACCTGGGTTTGATCCCTGAGTTGGGAAGATTCCCTGGAGAAGGAAATGGCAAACCACTCCAGTATCCTTGCCTGGAAAATCCCATGGACAGAGTATCCTGGTGGACTGCAGTCCGTGGGATCACAAAGAGTTGGACATGACTAAACAACTAACACTTTCAACCTCACTCAAGCCAGTGTTTTGGCCCCAGCTTATATACCAGAAAAACATCCTCCAACAGTATTTCCAAATCCTTTCCTCGGTTTCCTCTTTCTTTGTGCTCTCTGCAGGGGCCCTCCCATCACCACATCTCAGAACCAGCCGCTGGGGCACTCTCGGAGGATCACAAGTGTAACTTGGGCTGCCTTCTTTGGGTGCCTCATCCCACAGTTTCCTGAGTTCTCATCACCACACGCCAGAGCTTGTTTAGGCTAGCAGTGGATCTGGGCTCATTTCACACTTTGGAACTGAGAGAAGTTCCACAAGACATCTCACCCCTTGAGCCCCATGATGGTGAGCATGTCTGGCTCTTGACAACCCCATGGACTGTAGCCCATTAGGCTCCTCTGTCCATGAAATTTTCCAGGCAAGAATACTGCCTCAGAACCCAAACATGTACAAGTGAAGGCACAGTGACTTATGACAAAGGGGATACAGGTTATCAACAGTTGGTCCTATTTCATAAAGAAGGAAATTCAGGAAAATGAAAGACTAATATGCCCAGGGAAAAAGAGCAGAGGGAATACGTAGTAACCAAAGCATTTGTCAGCTCCGCATCACAAAGCTAAGCTCTCTCTACTAGTCCCTCTGCCACCTGGTAGTGGGTTAACTCAAACATGCCGTTTAGCCTGTGGGTCTTTGCTTATGTGACCATCATGAAGGTGCAGTCTGTGTTCTGTGGACCCCATGCTTCCTACTCACACAGCACCTACTCCAGGGGATTAGGTGCAGTAGATCTGCCTTCCAGGGTCTATTATTTCTAGAGAGAGGCCTCTCTCTTATTGACAATAAGAAGATCACAAGGACCAGGAATGTGTACTGTTAAAATCAATTACTTCATTAATTCAACAAACTTTGGCAAAACCCCGTCTAAGTGTCTGAAAGAGAGATCCATGTATTGATTAGCAGAAAGTGAGCACAGTGGTGCCATACATGAGCTTGGACTTTGGGGCCTGCTTGGCCGTGACTTTATGCTGAATTGGGCTTCTCGGTGTCCAGCATGTCCAATATGTCCCTTGGGAATGTTGCTTCTCTGAACAACATTCTTGAACATCAGTTCCCTCACCTGAAAAGAAATTGGAGCTATTATATCTTCTTCAGGTGATGGCTGTGAAACTGCTGTAAAAATTAGCCACAGAATCAACAGTTTTGGACAATAACTTGATTTATGTATTTATAATTGTTTATAACTGTCTATTTATATTGTCTATAAATACAATAAACATGACACTGATTAGAGGGAGATGAAGGTAGAGAAGATGTGAATGATTCTTTCAAAAAGTCCAGTGTGGCAAATAGATACACATATCAGTGGTTCTGTATGAAAAATACCTTAGCAATATGGACACAATAGAATAAGGATTCAAGATTTCGTATAATTAACCCTCTGGAATCGGGATGATTTTTAGAGGACATGGTATTTGATGAGGAGCCCCAGCGGTCTAGTAGGAATTCAACAGGCAAGCAGAGTGAGGAAGGCATTCAGCACAGAGCAAAAAGAATTTGGGAAGAGAGAAGCATGAAACAGTTGCGCATGTTTGCTGAACTGTGTGTAATGATATTTCACAAGAAGAGAGGCATATAGGGACAGAAGAATCTTCAAAACTGTGAGTCCAAATGGCATATACTCAAGATGGCTGGTGAAATTTGGGTCAACTGAAACCTTGTTGTTGTTTAGTCAACAGAAATTCTCCTGTCCATGAGATTCTCTAGGTAAGAATACTGGAGTGGATTGCCATTCCATTCTCCAGGGGATCTGCCCGACCCAGGAATCAAATCCATGTCTCCTGTATTGCAAGCAGGTTCTTTACCATCTGAGCCATCAGGGCAGCCCCATTAAAAGCTGGGAGTAATTGAAAAATCCAGTGGTCTTGCATTTCAGCTTAACTTCTTCATAAATTAGATGTAGATTTAAATTCTTTTTAATGTTTCTAATAAAGAGATATGATTAAACATAAAAATTAAAATGGGCAATGTTGGAGTAACTCTCTTTTCTCTCACACTGCACTTTCCAAACAAACAAAAAAATAAAACCAAACACACAAATAAACAAAACCACCCACACACTTGTCCAGGACTATAATAGGTATTTAATGTTTCTGCTGCTTCCAAAATGCTTGGGGGTATGTTACAGATAAATTGTGGGAATATAATAAACCACTTGTCAGGAAGAAGGAAGAGGTGATCATCTTTTACATGAACAATTTCAGGAGAATTTGAATTCAGCTGAATTAAACTGAATCATGACAGTTTTTAAAAGGTGATAATAAGCGGACATTGGTGAGTAAAACATCCACCGAAATACATAGATATTATCTGGACAATGGGAAAATGCTAAGGAATTACATAGCTATATTGGAAATGTACAGAAGATTAATCTAAATAATTAAATTAAATAGCATAAAAAGCTTACCAAATAATCTCTCTGCCCAACGCAGTTTTTATTTTCTAAATTTAAAACGTTAGATCTCATTCTCTGATTCATACATAACAAGAACAAAGAGAATTGTGATCTCCCATGAAATAACTCTCAGAAAGCAGATTCCAGTAAGAAATTTGGTCCAGGTACACTTGATAAAGGCTGTGTGGGCTGCCCAACCATTACAACCTCCCAAGAACTTGAAAGCCCCGGGGTTAATTACTGAACAAATGTCACAACTCATATTCAACTCACGTATGTTTCTGAAGAGGCAAGTTATAAACCACACCACGTGCTTCACTCACAGATGGTCTGGTTCTGGTTGAGCCCTGCCGTCATGGAGTCCAAGGGCATGAAGGTCAGTTTGACTTTGTTCTTCAAAAGGTAGGATTAGGTTTTCTGCTTTTCAGAACTTAAGGAAGTCAACTGATTTCTCTGAATGAAGCCAAGGGAGCATCCACAGCTTTTTTTACAGGTGATAAATCCAGCATGAAGTCATGGTCAAGTGAACTTCAAAGCCCAGGCTCACTTAAGGCATCACTGTGTTCACTTCTTGCAGATCAATACACAGATCACCATTTCGGACACTTAGACAGTGTTCAACCAAAGTTTGTCAGATTAATGAAATACAATAACCAATTTTAACAATTCACACCACTTTTGGTCCTTGTGATCTGATCCTGGTCAGTAAGAGAGGTGCCTGTCTTTTGAGTGTAGGTAAAGGAGCAGGCTGGGCTTCCCAGGTGGCTCAGTGGTAAAGAATCTGCCTGCCAATGCAGGGAACCTGGGTTGGAACTTGGAAGTTACTCTCCTTTCTGAAAAGTTATGATCCCCAAGGACAATCTTTAAAATTAAACAGCAAATTTGCCACCCTTATAACTTGATCATATTTGAGTGGGTTTTAAGGTGAAAACGCATTTCGCACATTATTGACCAATAATGGATATGGACACACTGATCAATCAGGCAGTTGTGGTAGAGGGATCCGATCAGTCGCTGATGGAAAGTATTGTTTATTAGTAATGGAAAACAGATAGATTAAGCAGGGCTTATTTACACTTGAAAATCAAATCCTGAATCAAAGAGAATTAATACGACACACAGTTAATGAAAGACATTAATTAAACAGATCACATAACAGGTCACAACAAAGAAGTTTAGTATAATGAAAACTGATATTAAGTAACCAGATTATACTCCAGCGACTGGAGTTAAAATCCATTCCCGGCCCTACTGTAGTAGCACAAAGGGAAAGTATATGAAGAGCTATCATCATGTCATGATTTGTCTACTCAGATTCTCTCAGTTGTTGTTCTGTCGCTAAGCTGTGTCCGACTCTTTGTGACCCCATGGACTGCAGCACTTCAGGCTTCCCTTTCCTTCACTATCTTCCTGAGTTTGCTCAAATTCATGTCCATTGAGTCAGTGATGCCATCCAACCATCTCATCCTCTGCTGCCCCCTTCTCCTCCTGCCCTCAATCTTTCCCAACATCAGGGTCTTTTCCAATAAGTCAGCTCTTCACATTAGGTGGCCAAAGTACTGGAACTTCAGCTTCAGCATCAGTCTTTCCGATGAATATTCAGGGTTGACTTCCTTTAGGATTGACTGATTTGATCTCCTTGCAGTCCAAGGGACTCTCAAGAGTCTTCTCAGTCTCTTAGAAAGCACTTGAATTATTTGGACGCAGAGAAAGATCAATTTCCAGGAAGATCCTGTGGTTTTCTGTTGGGGAGAAAGCTTACAGCCTACGGGAGATGGTCAGTCAATAATCAATCCTGAATCTGATTTTTAAGAACTAAAGTTTTCATCTCAAATTTGGAATTAGTGTTATCACAGCATATAGACTTTATATTAGGCAAATGATGGTTGTGAAAATAGGACGGGTCAGGACAAACATTTGGTCTCTAGGGAAAAATCAAGAGAGCTAAGGCAAGAGCTGGGTCTGCATTTGATGTTTGAAAGTTCAGGTTTATTTTTCTAGTTAATTTCTCCAACCTCTACACTTTTATTTCTGATCACGGCAAGAGGCAGATGCCAAATCTTCTGAGAGAGGCTGTTCACAGGGTATTTCTAGTCTGTCTGAAAATAGGAAGTGCTAGAAATTTCATAGGAAAGTCAGTTCTTGTTAGCTTTCTGATTCAATTTTTACAGACCAAACTAACTTGGATAATTAAAGCCTGGGAAAAACAATAAAATCGTAATAATTACCAAAGGTAGCGACAATCATTTTGAGTGGATTGTAACGTAAGACCACTGGACTTTGCATCAGGAACCAGGAATTATTTAAGATGAGGAGGTTAGACTATGTCAGCAATTCATATATTGTACTAAGTGTGTAATAATTTCTTCAAAATAAGTGTATTGTGGATTGTTGTTGCTGTTCAGACACTAAGTTGTGTCCAGCTCCGCGACCTCATGGACTGCAGCATGCCAGACTTCCCTGTCCTTCACCATCTCCCGGAGCTTGCTCAAACTCATTTCCATTGAGTCAGTGATGCCATCCAATTATCTCATCCTCTGTCATCCCCTTCTCCTTTTGCCTTCGATCTTTCCCAGCATCAGAATCTTTTCCAGTGATCCAGTTCTTCGCATCAGGTGGCCAAAGTATTGGAGCTTCAGCTTCAGCATCAGTCCTTCCAATGAATATTCAGGGTTGATTTCCTTTAGGATTGACTGGCTTGATCTCCTTGCTGTCCAAGGGACTCCCAAGAGTCTTCTCAAGCACCACAGCTTGAAAATAATAAAGGTAAAAATAGAGCTGCTCTTTTGGAAGAGAGGGCAGTTGTCACATTGTACATGTTCAGCAAATATTATCAATATTTGTTAACTGATTCTCAAAGTCCTTCAAGAGGCAGATGATGAACTCCACAGAGCATTTGGCTAAGTTACTTTTGAAATTTTGAATAAAGAGAGTCAAGGCCTCTCTGACATAGAAAATTCCAAAGAAAAAGTGAGAGGACCTGGGAAGACCACTACCAACAGGAAGTAGCCATGTGGCTCTTTCTTAGATATCAGGAAGGCTGCATTCATTAGTGTGCTTTGGCTGCAGGAAACAGAAAGCATGATGCAAACTGGTTTGAGCAAAACTGGTGATCTATTGATTCAAGTAAATAAAAGATAGTCGATCTGGTTCAAGAGAGGCCGCATCCAGGGATTTCCAGGTTGTTCAGCTGTGGCTTCCTCTGTGTGTGGTCATCACCCCTAGGCTCACTTACTTCCCTCCTGGAGGCATCCTAACTGTAGAAGTTCAGATCTCAAATCCAGAGCACACTTCGCAGAGAAAGAAACAGTTTATCTTCTGGTCACCCCCAAAGAAGAAAGAGGCAACTTTTGTTCCAGAGGCAACCTCAGTAAGTATCTCAATTCATTGGCTCAAAATGCAACATGTGTTCATTCATAACAAATTCCAGAAGGATGGGTCCCATTTACCAAGCTAAGTCAAGGCTCACTTTTCAGTGGGGCACTCAGGCAATCCTGTGCCAAGTACACAGCTGGGAATTTATGAAAAGGGAAGGAGGGAAGGCTTTCCAATTAATGTCCATTTCAGCTATGATGGTAATTCATTTAATGCATTGCTATGATTCTCCAATAGCCCTAGTAAAAAATTCTTTAGAGAAAAAGAGCATGTCCACATATGGTCATTATCTCTCATATCATCTCATATAAAGTCACAAAGACAATCAGCTATCAGATCAAAGGACAGGTCTTAGTTCAAAGGGCAGAGTCTGAGCTAGCTGGAGCATATCAAAAATATCAGTGCACAGTGACATCAGGCTCACAGCTCAAGTCATGTGTTCTTTTTTTCTTGAAGGAAACTTTTATTTTATTTTTATAATAATAAATGTACTTACTTTAATATATAAATTCTCAAGCAAAACATATTAGAAAATAAGTAGTAAGATACTTACCACTAGATTTGTGAATTGAGTACCATACATGTGACATATTATTTTTTTAAATTAATTTTTATTTGAATATAGTTGCTTTATAATTCTGTGTTAGTTTCTACTGTTTTTATTAACACATGGCTCTAGCAAAGTACTTAACATCACTGTGAATGGATTAAATATTAAAGAGTCTAAAACTCTACAAAGAAATGAATGCATTGTTTTGACATTCTTCATAAATAATTATGGTGCCCTTATAATTTCCCTAGGGCTTCTCTGATAGCTCAGTTGGTAAAGAATCTACCTGCCATGCCGAAGACCCGGTTTGGTTCCTGGGTTGGGAAATTCCGCTGGAGAAGGGATAGGCTACCCACTCCAGTATTTTGGGGCTTCTCTTGTGGCTCAGCTGATTAAGAATCGGCCTGCAGTGTGGGAGACCTGGGTTCAATCCCTGGGTTGGGAAGATCCCCTGGAGAAGGGAAAGGTTACCCACTCCAGTATTCTGGCCTGGAGAATTCCATGGACTGTATAGTCCATGGGGTCTCAAAGAGTTGGACACGACTGAATGACTTTCACTTTCACTATAATTTCCCATAAAGAGATCTGGGAAATCAAATTAGCATTTATTTGAACAAAGAGAAGTGCATGGAGAATAAATGTTGGGAAAAAAAATAAAAGAAGGTTCACTGGTAAAACTTTGTAACAAGGAGTCAATTGCTATCACCGTTGGCCAACCACTTGTGTGCAGGAAGGGAGAAAACACACTTGCCTTAGTAACACAAGGCCAGCATAAGTCTGAGAGGCAGTTAGCAAATACCAGTTCCTCTGACCACATGACGGGACGATCTGACTCATTGGAAAAGACATAGATTCTGGGAAAGATTGAGGGCAGGAGGAGAAGAGGGCAACAGAGGATGAGCTAGTTGGATGACATCATTGACTCAATGGACAAGAGTTTGAGCAAACTCCGGTAGAGAGTGGAGGACAGGGAAGCCTGGCGTGCTGCAGTCCATGATGTTGCAAAGAGTCAGATACAAATTAGTGACTAAACAACAAAATCATAAGGACTCACCAACCCCTCTCCCACCCTTCATCTGAAACTCAGCTGCCTGGCTGACACTCTGCACCTGAACTAATTGCTGCTTCGAATTTCCATCCTGAAGTTGGACAAAATAATTGATTACCATCAAAGACTTTCCCCAAACTACATGTGTGCAGTGATACCCAATTAAAATCTACTTTTTGCTTTCAGTTTTATTTAGGTGCCATGAGAAAATAGAAGGGAAAGTTTTGGGATTTTGTGAACAACTTTTTTTTCACAGATATTGTTCGTTTGGTATGAACTTCTGCTGCAGGAATAAATAGCTGGCTCTTTTAAGATACCACTAGGACCATAAGAATCTGAGCAGCCCCCCGAAGCTAGAAAAAGAAAGGGAATGAATTTTTCCCTAAAACCTCCAAAAGGAATGTAGCCCTGTCAACACCTTGATTTTGGCTCACTGAGACTGATTAGGCTAATAGAGTTTTGCCAAGAGAATGCACTGGTCATAGCAAACACCATCTTCCAACAACACAAGAGAAGACTCTACACATGGACATCACCAGATGGTCAACACCGAAATCAGATTGATTATATTCTTTGCAGCCAAAGATGGAGAAGCTCTATACAGTCAGCAAAAACAAGACCGGGAGCAGACTGTGGCTCAGATCATGAACTGCTTATTGCCAAATTCAGACTTAAATTGAAGAAAGTAGGGAAAACCACTAGACCATTCAGGTATGACCTAAATCAAATCCCTTATGATTATACAGTGGAAGTGACAAATAGATTTAAGGGACTAGATCGGATAGACAGAGTGCCTGATGAACTATGGACAGAGGTTCATGACATTGTACAGGAGACAGGGATCAAGACCATTCCCATGGAAAAGAAATGCAAAAAAACAAAATGGCTGTCTGAGGAGGCCTTACAAATAGCTGGGAAAAGAAGAGAAGCAAAAAGCAAAGGAGAAAAGGAAAGATATTCCCATCTGAATGCAGAGTTCCAAAGAATAGCAAGGAGAGATAAGAAAGCCTTCCTCAGCGATCAATGCAAAGACATAGAGGAAAACAACAGAATGGGAAAGACTAGAGATCTCTTCAAGAAAATTAGAGATACCAAGGGAATATTTCATGCAAAGGTGGGCTTGATAAAGGACAGAAATGGTATGGACCTAACAGAAGCAGAAGATATTAAGAAGAGGTGGCAAGAATACACAGAAGAACTGTACAAAAAAGATCTTCATGATACAGATAACCACGATGTTGTGATCACTCACCTAGAGCCAGACATCTTGGAATGTGAAGTCAAGTGGGCCTTAGAAAGCATCACTACGAAGAAAGCTAGTGGAGGTGATGGAATTCCAGTTGAGCTATTTCAAATCCTGAAAGATGATGTGAAAGTGCTGCACTCAATATGCCAGCAAATCTGGAAAACTCAGCAGTGGCCACAGGACTGGAAAAGGTCAGTTTTCATTCCAATCCCAAAGAAAGGCAATGCCAAAGAATGCTCAAACTACCGCACAATTGCGCTCATCTCACATGCTAGTAAAGTAATGCTCAAAATTCTCCAAGCCAGGCTTCAGCAATACGTGAACCGTGAACTTCCAGATGTTCAAACTGGTTTTAGAAAAGGCAGAGGAACCAGAGCTCAAGTTGCCAATATCCGCTGGATCATCGAAAAAGCAAGAGAGTTCCAGAAAAACATCTATTTCTGCTTTATTGACTATGCCAAAGCCTTTGACTGTGTGGATCACAATAAACTGTGGAAAATTCTGAAAGAGATGGGAATATCAGACCATGTGACCTGTCTCTTGAGAAAGCTGTATGCAGGTCAGGAAGCAACAGTTAGAACTGGACATTAAACAACAGACTGGTTCCAAATAGGAAAAGGAGTACGTCAAGCCTGTATATTGTCGCCCTGCTTATTTAACTTCTATGCAGAGTACATCATGAGAAATGCTGGGCTGGAAGAAACACAAGCTGGAATCAAGATTGCTGGGAGAAATATCAATAACCTCAGATATGCTGATGACACCACCCTTATGGCAGAAAGTGAAGAAGAACTAAAGAGCCTCTTGATGAAAGTGAAAGAGGAGAGTGAAAAAGTTGGCTAAAAGCTCAACATTCAGAAAACTAAGATTATGGCATCTGGTCCCATCACTTCATGGGAAATAGTTGGACTGCAAGAAGATCAAACCAGTCCATCCTAAAGGAGATCAGTCCCAGGTATTCATTGGAAGGACTGATGTTGAAGTTGAAACTCCAATACTTTGGCCACCTCATGGGAAGAGATGACTCATTGGAAAAGACACTAATGCTGGGAAGGATTGGGGGCAGGAGGAGAAGGGGATGACAGAGGATGAGATGGTTGGATGGCATCACCGACTCGATGGACATGGGTTTGGGTAGACTCCCGGAGTTGGTGATGGACAGAGAGGCCTGGCATGCTGCGATTCATGGGGTTGCAAAGAGTCAGACATGACTGAGTGACTGAACTGAACTGAACTGAACTGAGACTGATTTTGGACTTCTGACCTCCAGAATTGTAAGAATATATTTTTCATTGTTTTAAGCCAGAAAAAAAATATACCACTTGGGCTCATTATGTAGGTTAATAGTAAGTACTGACTAAGGGATGTGGAAGTAACTGTTAAAATCCAGATACAATGAACAGATGAATGGATTAAGAAGCTGTGTTATGTATAGAAGCTGTGGTACATATATACCCTGGAATATTACTCAGTCATAACAAGGAATGCACTTGAGTCAGTTTGAATGAGATGGCTGAACCTAAAGCCTATTATAAAGAGTGAAGAAAGAGCAGACCTTTCTCTCAGAAAGAGAAAGACAAATATTGTATGTTAACATATATATATGGAATCTAGAGAGATGGTACTGATGTAAATGGTATCCTATTTACAGCGTAGCAATGGAGAAACAGACATAGAGAACAGACTTGTGGACACAGTGGGGAAAGGAGAAGGTGGGACAATTTGAGTGAACAGCATTGAAACATATAAATTAGCATATGTAAATAGATAGCCAATGGCAATTTGCTGTATGACATAAGGAGCTCAAAGCCGGTGCTCTGTGACAACCTACAAGGGTGGGATGGGGTGGGAGGTGGGAGGGAGTTTCAAGAGGGAGGGACATGTATATACCTGTAGTTGTATGGCAGAAACCAACACAACATTATAAAACAGTTATCCTCCAATTAAAAATACATAATTTTTTTTAAAAATGCAGGGACCATAAATACTTTCCTTTGTAGATGTGGTTCAGCACAATGAAGCGGGGAGGCTAGGCTTGAGCTGCTTGGCAGCTGAGTGCTGGCCACAGATGCAGGAGCATCCTGCCGAGGAGAGGGAAGATGGCTCTCACCTGGAGAAGGTTGGGGTCCCTGGAGGAGCCTCACACGCTCATGACTGCTGGGGACACCTTGATGCTAACTGGTATCTGGGGAGCGTCCAGGTGGAGCCCCACAACAATCTCATTCCACCTCTCAGGAGGAAGATTTCATGAGCAGTGTTTCAATACTCTGACCTAAGAGGAATTCGAAAGCCTTTCTAAGGCTTGTTAAATGATTTCAACTATTTTAGGTGACTAAAATCCTGTGTATTTCAATGATACAGATTTCTGAGGAGCATCCTGCGGACACATGAGACCCTGGTTTTTCATCTCTCTCCTTGACTTACCAGTGAGAGAATTCAAATAATTTAATCTCTCTGAGCCTCAGTTCCCTCACCTGTACAGTAAAAATATTAATATGCTCTCTGGAATGTTTTTTAGTTTTTCAATAAAATATGTATAATGTGTCTGACACCATATCTGGTGGAAAGATGTTTGGAAAACCCTAGTTCTTTTCCATTTCCTCCTGCATTTCATCCAAACACAGATTCTTTTTTGATTTTGAACTGGCTGTCCCAGGATTAGTGGATTGATACATAAAGCTGAAGACATAAGGAGAGCAAAGAGCCCAGGTGAGAGATTTACTGTTTGGTTGATTTATTTATTTATTCTTTTTGTGGATGAATTATTTGGATATTTCAGGACAAGAGAAAATCCCTACTTTATGTTTCCTACAAATGGGATGGTCCTTGAGCTATAAGCTTACTTCCTGGTTCATAAATCTCTTGGACAACAGTCAGGAAGGGCGATCAGTGAGGCTTTGAGGGGCACACTGAAGCAAGGAGAGCAGCTGAGCAGGAACCTATCAGGTTTGAATATGCAGAGGGCACAGCAGGAAACACCTCCTTGTTTCATCGCACTTCACTTTATTGAGGGCAAGAAGGAGGAAAAGATGGTTGGAAGGCTTCACTGACTCAAAGGGCATGAGTTTGAGCAAACTCCGGGAGGGAAGACTGACGTGTTGCAGCCCATGGAGTTGCAAAGAATCAGACACAACAGGGCAACTGAACAACAACACTTTATTTTGCTTTGTTTTTACAAACTGAAGGTTTGCAGTAACCCTGCGCTGAGCAAGTCTACCAACCTGGAAGGGACAAGTAGCCGTGTCTGTGATACCTAATTTCTTCCTCCTCCACCCAAAAACCTAGAAAGATGAAACAAACAAGAAAAATTCCTACTGGACAAATAGTGTCTCTGAACTAAGAGTCAGAGAGGGGAGCAGAGGTTAGAGACAAGCACTGGAGTGGAGCTCTCAAGACAGCAGAGATGGGCATCTGTCATTTTGTTACGTGTCCCCGGTGTCAGGAGGGAGCAGAGTGTCAAGAGTCTAGTTGGGAGAAAGAGAAGATTGAAGCAAACCTATGGAGAGAAGCAGAGACACCAGGAGGTAAGACAGAGGTGGTCCCTAAAGACAACTTGGTATCTGTTCTTCACTCATCTGTTTATTTATCCAATTATTCCACATATTTACCAAGAGCCACCATGGACCGGTCTAGGGGGAAAGAGATAACAAATGAACATAAAGGTACATGCAAGTTAAGTGCTCTGAGGAAAGATAACTCAGGGTAAGGGGGATAAGAACTAGGAATGTGTGTCACTTTACATCAGATTTTCAAGGAGGGCCTCTCTGACAGGTAACACTCAGCTAAGGATGGAGAAGCAGCAGGTGAGCTAAGATCTGGAGTGGAGCATCCCTTCATTGGTGTTGGATATGAAAAGCTCTCAGCACATTGGCATCACAATGAGGAGGCCAGGGGGCCAACAAGGCAGGAATGAGGGGAGGAAGGAGTCAATGAGAGGACTGGAGTTGGAGATTGGAGAGGGAGGTGATGCTCCACGTTGGATCTGCTGGTAAAGCCTTCCTATAGTTTCACAGCTTTTTTATTTTTTATTTTTTTTTCCCCCGGGTTCTTGTAAGATCAGGCTTCCCTGGTAGCTCAGAGGGTAAAAGCGTCTGCCTGCAATGCAGGAGACCTGGGTTCGATCCCTGGGTCGGGAAGATCCCCTGGAGAAGGAAATGGCAACCCACTCCAGTACTCTTGTCTGGAAAATCCCATGGACAGAGAAGCCTGATAGACTACAGTCCATGGGATTGCAAAGAGTCGGACACGACTGAGCGACTTCACTTTCACTTTCTTGTAAGATCTGTTTGCCTCCTTCAAAAAACAGAAGACTTTCCTGCTTTATTTGAGTAGGTTTGAATGGATTTTAGGTCTCTGAAACAAAAGAAACTTTTATGGAAGCATATTTCTTCTATCATGTTTCAATTTCTAAAGTCTGTGATTAGGTCTTCGTCAGTTAGTGAGCCCATGCGCCGGGACATGGCCTTTGTAAGTACTTCTCGGTTGTTCTTGTTGATATCTGTTTAGATGAGACAGGAAGGCTAGATGAGGCCGGCATTGGGTATTTCTCATCCCCCAGGTTGGTTAGGCACTGATGAAACTCCGATGCTTAGGCTGTGGTTCAAGAGTTTCTCCTGAGAGCAGACCTTGTTTAGAAGAACAGAGGACTCCAGCATGTTTTAGATTTGTTCCCTTTCTCTTCCCTTTGCTAGGAACACAGGAGATTCTTCTTTGATCTTTACTGTAATAACCTGGTTTATGGCTTCTTGAGATAAAACTCACAAGAGTGTGGGGTCTGCTAGGATTGAGCCACCAGCTCAGAGCACTTTTTCAGTTACAGCTGAGATTTCCTGCCCTGGAACTAGGTCCCTGGACGTCTCTGCCCTGAGCTCTTGCTCCCAAGTCATGACTCTGTCTGTCTCTCCAATTCTGGGGGCAGTATTATGTCCTGTGACCTCAGTTCTCTGCTGGATCTGAGGAAAGTACTTGATTTCCAGTTTGTTTAGCTTTTTCTTTTTTTTTTGCTTTTGTGTGGATGGGAGAGAGTTGAAATGGACAGTAAATAGATTGAATCAGTAATTTTAAAAAATCACTAAAAACTAAACAAACAAACAAAAAAGCTCAGACTTGAAGGCTTCAAGGGTAAGTTGTAGCAAACATTTAAAGAAGAGTTAATGCTAAAACTTCTCATATTCTTCCAAAATATAGGGAGAGGGAGAATAATTCCTAACTTATTTTTTGAAGCCAGTATTACCTTGATAATAAAATGAGACATTTATTCTCAAGTTTCTATTTACTTTAAAATTGTGTATCCCAATCTGACCTACCCCATTTTAGAGTAGAATTGCCCTTTGAAGATTGTACATGTGAAATCTTGTATTCCTTTTCTTGGCACAATGTTGTTTGGTAGAATGAATGAGTGAAATCTACGTAACATTTCTTTTGCTGATAATTGATATGCTCTTTTTCCTGCGTATGTAGGGAAAAGAATGGCTGATAATCAAAAGGTAAAAAAATAAAAATGTTAAGAGCTAAGATGATATTTCTAATTCATCTCATGGACGCATCCTCTGACATTTTGCAATGCTCAAGTGCGTTGACATGTCTCATCTACATGTGTTTGCTGCTCTCTTCAAGAGAGCTTCAAGACTCTTTCCTAAAAGAAAGTGGGAATATCAGAGAAAACTGAAGGAAGCTGAAAATTGAGTTTAGAACAATAATTAAAAATTAAATCCCTGTGTCATTATTGTATAAAGAGTATTTTATAGGGTGATATTTTGAGTAATCAGATATATGTTAAAATTTCAGCTGGTAAAGAATCTGCCTGCAATGTGGGAGACCTGGATTTGATCCCTGGATTGGGAAGATCCCCTGGAGAAGGGAACAGCTACCCACTCCAGTATTCTGGCCTGGAGAATTCCATAGACTGTACAGTCCATGGGGTCGCAAAGAGTCCGACATGACTGAATGACTTTCACAAAAACAAGCAAGTTAAAATTTGGGGACTTTGTATGGGAAGGAGGATAAATTAAATAATTAATAAGCAAAACAAGTTTGCATTCAAACAAATTTCTGAGGATATCAATTTCCAAAGATTAAAAATTTTAAAGATTCAAAGATAAAGCAGCTCAATTTATTCTTTAATGAGCATTATTGTTTCTTTTTCTCTTTAGACTCTCTAACTAATAATTGCTGCCTTTGAGCAAGGAAGTTATTTCTTTCATCAAAAATACAATACATTTAAAAGATACCTTTGACTTCCTACTAGTTCTAAAAAGACAGACTTTAATATTTGTCACCCCAACCTTCATCTTTTTTCTTTTCACTCAGCTTCTCTCCCTTATTCTTAACTTTGCTCTCCTCTTTCCTCTCAAACAGGTCACAGCCTGCCAGCTATTATCACCTTTGGAGACAATCCCTGGCAAAAATGTTCAAAACCTTGGTGACCTAATGAGAATTGTCAGGGTCTTCTCAGGCCATTGTTATTCCCCATTATGCCATCTGATTAGCAAGGCCATATTCAGGCACATGCTGGGATCCTAGAAAAACAGGTCTGTGCAATGTGATGTAATTAAGAGAGAACAGAATCAGGAGACAGAGAACTTATATTTGAATCCTGTCTCTGTGACTTACCTGTTATGTGACTGATAAAATCACAGTCCCACTGAGCTTCATCTTTCTCACCTAAAAACTGGATATTAATGACATCCAACTCAGTGGGGGCTTTGAAGACCAAATAGGAGAATATATAGCTATTGTATGAGAGCGCTTTGTGCACAGATATAACAACGTGTCTATCATGGTAACATCAGGCTCTTAATTCAAGAGGGTACTACCATCCCAAATAGCTATTCATCATCCCCAGTTTAAAAGCAGAGAGCAGGAAATAGTAAAATAATATTATCGATAATAATGGCAACTCCTGCTTATTAAGAAATTACTTGTCACCACATGTTATGCCATATGCTTTACATATATTATTTTAATTTGTTGTTGTTCAGCCACTCAGTCATGTCCGACTGTTTGCAACCCCACGGACTGCAGCATGCCAGGCTCCTCTGTCCTTCACTATCTTTCAGAGTTTGCTCAAACTCATGTCCATTGTGTTGATGATGCCATTCAACCATCTCACCCTACTTTTCTGATTTAGATAGAGCCGTAGGAAGGTCAATGAGCTTGGTCAAAAGATAACTAGCTTTGTGATTCTCACCTCTTGGAGTTTTAGCTACTTGACTGATAAAATTATAAGACTGTTGTAATTCATTTATAAGACCCACTAAGCTTTCTATTAATACAAGTACCAATACGCAAAGAACAACGTTGTGTATTCCTCTCACTTGTACAGAATCAGCCTATTCTACATTAACATTTAAGCACAGTTCTGTCATTTAATAAACATGAACAGTTGTTTTCTTGACCTAAGTGATCCTGACAGTCTAGTTGATTTGTGTTCATAAAACATAAGAAATATACTTTCTTACCACCATTCCAAGGAGAAATGCTGACATGTAATTCATTGCTTTGACTTATGACAAAACACATGAAGAAAACAGTAGACTCAAGCATATTTAAGTGCGTTTATAAATGTTCACTGAAATTTGATTGAAATGCATGGCTTTCTGCATGCTAATATTCCAGGAAAGACTATTTGTATATATAGAAATTGGTTCCCAAGGTTAGTGAGCCTCTAATTTTTTAAAATTATGGGCAAAAGGGACACCTAAATATTCTATATATTTTTTTCCATGACCTTAAGCTGCTAAGTATTTCAAATAAGAATTTCAAATCATTATGATCACAACCAGGAAGGGGAAGATGAACTATTAAAAACTAATAAAAGGAATTCATCAGTCAAGTCTCCATTGCTGGCAAAGTCCTAACCAGTTAAAATACCCTGAGAACTGCATTTTGTAGATTCTGTAGACTATTATGAGCTATGTACAGGCGTCCCAGGTGGCTCAGTGGTAAAGAATCTGCCTGCCAATGCAGGAGATGCAAGTTCAATCCCAGGTCAGGAAGATCCCCTGGAGAAGGAAATGACAACCCACTCTAGCATTCTTGCCTGGAAAATCCCATGGACAAAGGAGCCTGGCCGACTACAGTCCATGGGGTCCCAAAAGAGTTGGACACATTTTAACAACTGAACAACAAAAATAAGCTATCTACAAACTTGTTTACATGAATGAAAAATTTTCAGAGCTTAATTTGTATTTATTTGTATAAGTTGTACATGGTAGTGATTTGATGTAGATACTACTATAACTCGTTGTATGGATCATTTAACTGAAGGAGAGAGAAGATGAATAGCTTCTAAAGGACTTGCACTCACAAGGGACAGAGCCCAGTGATGACCTTGGGTCATAAACCTCCAATGTCCCACTTGTTGTGACCCTGCCACCAGTGCCTCCCACCAGGAGGAGGAGAAGGACGAGGATTAACTTTGGTGCAACTTGTGTATTTCAGTTAAGTTTACATCAGTTAAACCATGTGCAGTTTAGAAGCTGTATGAATGCTTTAGGATGGTTTCCACTGAATGTTGTTTAAAGGGAATTTCTAGCAGGTCGTCATTTGCTCCGAGGACATCTTTAATAGATGAGGAAAGGTTGAAGCTGTATGTGAGCTCTCAGCAGGGGGCATGTAAGCTGACTAGCTAAAAGGGAGTGGACTTCAAGGGACAAAGTCTTCCAGCAACACAGAAGGATGCTGGAAGGTAGGAGCGGTGGTCTTTAATGTCAGTGAACGTAGGCCAGAGGCATAAAAGTCTAGAGCCTGGAGGATTATTCAAGACATTGTATTCAGGTGGCCAATCACCGCAAAGAAGAAGAGTAGGGGGGGAGTGGGGGAATAGATGTTACATGTCCATCTGCATAAAGCCAGAGGCCAGAGGCTTCCTCACCGATTAAAATCTGCAGTAGTCATCACTCTCTGCTCCAGGGGCAAGATGTCCAAAGAGCAGAACCCAGCACTTCTTGGTGGGCTGGAGGGGTGTCGGGCTCTGGTCTAAGTGCGGATGGACTTCGGAGTCCAAAGCCATGGTGGGGTTGGGTTTACCTCACCCTTCACGTTCAACCTTCTGGGCGTCTTAACCACTGCTACCCAGGAGCCAATACCCTTTAGTAAAGCTCTGCTGTGTACTAAGTCATGTCCAACTTTTTGTGACCTCATGACTATAGCCACCAGGCTCCTCTGTCCATGGGATTCTCCAGGCAAGAATACTGGAGTGGATTGCTATTCCCTTTTCCAGGGGATCTTCCTGACCCAGGGATGAAACCTAGGTCTCTCACATTGCAGACAGATTCTTTTCCGTCTGAGACACTAATAAGCCTCTAGATGGGAGCCAAAAAGAAATGAAACTTTGGAATGCAGCGAGCGAACTGACTCTCCTGAGCACTAGCTTGCAACTTCTGTGCTGCTGCAGAGGTGAGGTTAATATGTAGCTGTGGATTCAATAAGCAGTGAATGCAATCGATGAATAGAAATAGGGAACAAAAGACAGCCTAAGCAGTTCAATCATCCTAAGCCCGGAAAGGTGGACAGAGAGCCCCTGGGCAGGGGGGCTGCCATAGATGCCCTGACTTTTTCTTTCTCTTCTTTTTCTTCTTTGTGAGGAAGGCAAAATCAAAAATAGCAACACGCTCAGCAAACAGCGTCTACAGCTGCTAAGTAAGAACAAGCTTCATTCAAATGCACTGCAGAAGAGACAGCTGGTCACACTGGTCTTTTCAGCCATCCGTCCTCCATCCTCCGCACACATTTAGCAACAGTCAGTGGCAGTCTCTTTGAATATAAAAGACACTGATAGTTATCTGGGGTAACTCCAATTCAGTTGCATTTTCCTTAAGGAGAATTTACCAAGTCCTTTCTGATTATGCCCAGTTCAATTCTCTCTAGCTGTCCCAGATTCTGTTTTAATGTGAAGCGTCTCAGCCTTTAAAATAGCAAGAGAGGGTTATTAAAATATGGAGAAGTCAGAACATTAAAAATTGAGATCTTGGCTGGTTCAGGTTCGTGACTGAACCGAAGAGATGGATGAAGGATGCTTTCTGGATTTGTTCAGAGTTCATATTCTCTTCTTTAAATGTGAAAAACGTACTTCCCAAGTCATCAACCGAGAATTCTTCACTTTGAAGAGGGATAAGTTCCCCACCCAGTTATCATTTGACAAAAAGACTCAGCAGACAGGTATTTAGAGTCACCAAAGCTGTGTGACACTACACTACAGCTCTAGAGACTGCGGAGGACACTGAGTGATGTGGTTCATTGCACAGGGCAGAATGAATAGAGTGTGCGCATGCACACACACACAAACACAAACTTGCAAATGTGCTGAGGGGACAGAAAAAGGGAGAGTTTACATCAAGGAGAAGGAAACAAGAAGTGACTTGGAGATGGATCTTTAAGAATTAGCAAATTTTTAAAAACTGAAGTATATTTGATTTACCATATCATGAAAAGACCCTAGTACTGGGAAAGACTGAAGGCAAAAGGAGGAGGTGGCCAAGGATGTGATGGTTAGATAGCATCACCAACTCAATAGACTTGAATCTGAGCAAAGTCCAGGAGATAGTGAAGGACAGGGAAGCTTGGCATGCTGCAGTCCATGGGGTCTCAAAGAGATGGACACCCACTTAACCACTGAAGAACAACAGAAGTAGAAAAGCATAAAGTAGGGTAAGTGCTTGGGATTTTGTCATGTTGCTAAGGCTCCTCCCTCTTTTTTACTTTGGAAATGTAAGGTAATTTCTCAGGATCCATTAGTAAAATGATAAGCAATAAATTTCAAATTAAAATCTTTCTTCTAGAGTATTACAAATATGCACCACAAGAAAATGAAGCCTGGTCCTAAAGTCTGTCCTGTGATGATAATTAACGTAAGACATTCTGCTGTCTGCATTGTCAGAATGGGAAGCTCACGTTTCTTGCATGGATGTGAGACCCCAGTCCCGTTTCCCTATCCCTCGCAGTCTCCATGACCTCCCTCTGACCCCCTCATTTTCCCTGTTTTCCTTCCTGGACGTTCTCTCAAGGAGTTGGTCCACTGATGTTTTGACATTTAACAATATCTTTAGGAGGGTAAGGAGCCCTTCACTAGCCTTTGTCTCTCTGTCTTCCTTCTTCATAAATCTATTTTGGAAGACAGTCTGCAACGGTGGTTGTTGAAGTCAACATTTCTCATTAGAGGAGAAAATCTTGAAGGATTTGTAACTGACTAGCAGTGTAAGTGGGCTTCTCTGGTGGCTCAGACAGTAAAGAATTAGCCCACAGTAGAGGATTCAGTCCCTGGGTCAGGAAGAACCCCTAGAGGAGAGCATGGCAACCCACTCCAGCATTCTTGCCTGGGAAATCCCAGGGACAGAGGAGCCTGGTGGGATAGTCCATAGGGTCACAGAGTCAGACCCGACTGAAGTGACTTAGCATGTATGCATGCCTCAAAGTTCGAAATCTTTTATTGTAGAGTTCCAGACCCCTGGGTATTGGGGTTGAGTTGGGTAGTGAAACTATGGTGTTTCCCATTAGCTCGTATGCCATATCACCTGAGTCTACAATTGAGCCCAGCTCTATAAGGATCCAGACACTGCTGACTCCTAGTCATCTTGTCAGGAGATTATCTAGGACTAGGGTGAAGCAAGGGACTGGTGTTAGGTGTATTTTCCAATTCAGTTCTGACTGTCACTGGCCCTGTGACCTCAGGATGGTAAGTTTGTCTCTCTCAGCCTATATTTCCTAAGTGATAAAATGAAGATAACAACCATAAGTTTTAAGGCAATGATGGCAGTGCAAATGCACACTATTAGTTACACATTCTAACATGAGTGGAAGCTCCAATTCCTGCCCTCTCCCACCACAGTCCTTCCCCTCAATTCTGCCCCATTGTGGATCAAGACCTGTGAGGTCACAGTTTGGGATAAATACTGTAAAAGTCTTGTTTCTACTTGATGTATTGTTTGGTAGCATAGACCTTTTGCGCGTGCGTGCATGCGTGTGTAGTTGCTTCAGTAGTGTCTGACTCTTTATGACCCTATGGACTGCAACCTGTTCATGGGAGTCTCTGGGTAAGAATACTGGAGTGGGTTGCCATACACTCCTCCTGGGGATCTTCCTGAGCCAGAAATCGAACCAACTTCTCTTGCATCTCCTGCATTGGCAGATGGCTTATTTACCACTAACACCACCTGGGAAACCCTAGACCTTTTGTATCCCTATTTAAAAAATTAGTAATGTTCTTCCTTGGTTGTAAAGGGGCTTAGCATGCCTGTCGTTAGGAAAGGAGAAATCTCCTTTACTATGACCCCTGCCCGTCTTAGAATAAGAAGGCACAAAGATGAGGAAAAGGAGACCAAGGAGTGGGCTGCTTAGGTCTGTTCTTAACCAAGACTGTAAGCAGATGTCCTCTCGTGATGTACCAGAGAGATTCTGAAGCACGTCTGGGTCATTATGGACTGTTGGGGTCTCGGAGTGTCTCATGGAGTGAGGCCATGAAATTGCCCTCCCTGGTCCAGCTCAGACCACTCAGGGTCAGGAGAATAAGCATCTAGGTTGGAACTCGAGGCTAAGCCTGTAGCTTAATAATGCAGGAAACATTTCTGCCTTTAGTGTCTTACTGCTCTGCAACCAGAGAAGCCACCAACCATGAGAAGCCGACCCACTGCAACTAGAGAGTAGCCCCCACTCACAGCAACCAGAGAAAAGCTCTCCCAGCAATGAAGACCTAGCATAGCCAAAAACAGATAAATACAAATAAAATAACACACCCAAATGAAAGTTAAACAATTTTTGCGAAGAAGTAACGTAAGTTTTAAATTTTTACTGAATGTGTAATGATTGTAATGTAGTAGCAATTGCAAAGTAAATGTTTTATTTCAGAGTTCTATAACATGCCTTCATATACACTTTCCATATAGTCTGTGAATATATGTATATTTATAATATATGAAATTCTGTAAGCATAGAGATAATGTTTTTCTCTCATTAAAATATGTTTTGGTTCTTGAAGTTTTAGAGAACAGATTATTTAAGAGGAGATAAATTCTGAGAAATCAATGTCAGTTAAAAGTTTGCAGCAATGATTCAGTAAGTCCAAAAAGTGTGGACATTTTATGTATTAATTCAGTTGAGCATCTTTTGAACCTGAACTTTGCTCCACGTGTTGTACTTGGTGCTAAGGATACAGAGATAGTAAATTGAACCATAAGTTCTATAAGAACAATATAGTTCTTTCTATAAGTTTAAAACAGTTAACGGCAATTTAAACAGCAATTTAACATGATTTAACTTAATAAGTAAAACATAATCCTTGCTCTCATGGGGGAAAATCTGGTAAGGAAAACAGCCTTATAAACAGATATGTGTACATGCAGAGTAAATAATTAGAGAGGGTTTTTAATGTCTCGGTCGTGTCCGACTCTTTGTGACTCTATGGACTGCAGCCTGCTAGGCTCCTCTGTCCATGGGATTCTCCGGGCAAGAATATCAGTATGTATCTTTTAAAGTAGGAGCGAATCCGTGGTCCTGCAACAGATGGGTGAGGTCGCAATGGATTAAGACATTGGATAGGAGATGAAGGGATGGAGACAGGAAATGTAATATATAATTTTTTTAAAAGTTACCCGTGAAGCTGAGCATATCAGTTGTATCTAGGCATGGGAGTGATTCAAGATGTGTTTGTTTATTTTTTTTTAAGGTGAGAGAGGACGTTTATGTGTTGAGGGGGATGGGGACCAGGAGGAAGATGGTGGAGAGTGACCATGGAGAGGTGCGATGGGAGAGTTTGTGGCACTGAGTTCAGTTGCATTGTGTGGCTCTGTGTACCATGGAAGTTGAGGCACACGACCAAAGGTTTCTTGAACTGAAATGAAAACAATGCTAGATTTGTCTATCTAATTTGAATAGCACCTTGTTCTTCTCTGGGGAAAATAATTCATGAGAGTCATTTCTGGTGAAAAGTCTTGAAATTTTATTTCTAAATGCTTTAGGTAAATAATGTTATGAAGAAAGAAAAAGGAAAGAAGAGGAAACCAATATTTTAAAAAGATTTTGAACAGAGCCCAGAGCATAGTAACAGAGGAGTTTGTATACGCAGGGGAGAGAGCAAGCTTACACGCAGAGAGAATGAGCCTTGCATAAGAAGGATTCGTGGGTGAAGACCTGGACGAGAAAGAAGCATTAAAGATGAAAAATATCATCAAAATGAGAGAGATTCTTTGAAGCTCAGAGCACAATATTCTAGAAAAGGCAGTAAGAAAACTATTAGTCCCCGATGACAGAAAGAATGTTGCTATTAATTACTGGGTGGAATACAAAAGTACACTCTTTGTCTGATGGAAGCTGGTCCATGGGAAATGTGAATGGAGACAGAGTGATGGTTGCAGCATGCTGGGCTCTGCCGAGAAGGCAAAATGTAGAAGGAGGTGCATAGCCCGGGTGAATGATAGGATCAAATTAACAGGAGAGAGAGGGGGAGACAGAGACAGAGGGAGATTTGAATGGTTCAAGAATACAAATCAAATAACAGAAAATTCTAAATGGGCCTTTATATCATCTGTGATCGGTTTCCAAATATTTCAGGCCTATTCAACTCCAAGCTTGTCCCCCGTGGCTCACTCCCCTTAAAGGACAAAGCTGGTACTTTGCCTCCACTGTGCAAAGAGCCACCAGCCAGGCTCTGCTTGTGGAGCTCAGGGACCCAGCATGGGTGCTTTCCAAGCTGTGTCTCCAATCTGCCCCTTTCTTCAGACTCCTGTCTGTTAAGACATCTCCACAGATCTCAGCTTTAAAACCATCCTGTGATTTAGGTGGCCTTTTTAAAGTGATCCTTGTTTCTGAAAATTCTGTTTACTAGATGAGCCCTATTCTATTTACTAGGTAAAGCGCCTATTTACTAGGGGCTTACCAACTGAGCCCCTTAATCTCAGTTTTCATTTTAACTTTTTATTTTATCTTGGAACATAGTTGATTAACAATATAGTGATTGTTTCCTGTGTATGACAAAGAGGTTCAGTTATATGTATACTTGTATCTTTTCTTTTTCAAATTGTTTCCTCGTTTAAGTTGTTAAATAATATTGAACAGAGTTCCCTGTGCTATACAGTAGGCTCTTGTTTGTTATCCATTTTAAATATAGCAGTGTGATGTATATATATCACATATATACGATATTTATGCGTATATATATGTGTGTGTGTATATATATATGTGATGTACACACATATATATGTGTGATGTGTATACACATCACACATATGTATATATGAAAGAAAGTGAAATAAGTGAAAGTGTAGTTGCTCAGTCATAGCCAACTCTTTGCGACCCCATGGACTGAAGCCCCCCAGGCTCCTTTGTCCATGAGGTTTTCCAGGCAAGAACACTGGAGTGGGTTGCCATTCCCTTCTCCAGGGGATTGTCTCAACCCAGGGATTGAATCCTGTTTTCCTGCAGTGTGTGATGACACAGGTAAAATTCCCAGCACCATTTCCAGCTCAGGAAAACCACTAAATAAATAATAGATAGTTATTAATATTATTTTTGCTATGGCTTATATTTTCTCAATTTTTCTAGAATGTCAGTGTTCCCAAAAGATTATCTTGGCACATGAGGAAATGGCTTACGACATGCAATAATCAGAGTTAGTGTAATGTCTACACCCGAGTTGCCTGCTGAAGAACATACCATGGGTTGGTCGATGCTTCTAGCACGATACCTCCCTATCATAACATTCTACTTAAACAATCAATAGACAAATCTGAAGACCTTAATGATTTAGCATATTATTAGCATAACGCAGTGTCTGCTTGGAATGAGACTTTGAACTGCTCTTGGAAATTTGAAGCAAGCAATTTTTTTTAAAGGCCACTCGCCTCTTTTGGCAACTCTCCACTGACAGCATGTTACTTTTGCTTTCTTTGTCAAGCTCAGAAAAACAGGAAGCACAAAATCAATTTAGACTGGAGGTGGGGGTGGGAGAGACGGCAGAGTTGCAGGCTGTTTCTAGCAGCAGAGTCTGACCCATGTTATATGACAGGAGATCTCTCTGACCTTGGACTGGATTTCCCACTGGGCTGTCCTTTTGAGAGTTACTGGACACACAGAGAAATGCCTCTGTCCATGTGTGTTTCTGGCTATCTCCCCCCATCACCTGGTTCTTTTTCAATTCCTACTGGGTGTACAGGACAGTGGAAGTAAGTGAGGAATGGAAAGACTGAGGCAAGGTTCAGCTATGCGATTAATTAGCTAAATGACTTTAATAAAATAACTTCACATCCTCTGACGTCTGTTCTCTGTTTCTTCGCCTACATGAACACTAAACAAGAATGAAGAGTTTCATGCTCAAAATCCAAACAAAGAATGTATCTTGGGAAAATGGAGGTGACCCAGAGAGGCTGGTTTGGGCTGTGGCCAACGGGTTATCTTGTGCTCAACTGAAAGACATTAGAACTCCAATAAAAAAGAGTCATGTTCGAAGAGAGAACACTTGTTGGCCATCAATTCAAGCCCTCTGGACCAAGTGATGTGTAAAGTCTTTTCCAGCTTTACGATTTGGGCCCCCTGGCACCAGAATGTAGCACCAAAGGATACTGAAGAATGTGAAACATAGCAACTTGCCAAATACCATTTAGCTATAAGTTGTAAGAAAAGCTTAAGCGTGTAAAAAAAAATAAGCTTGCTTAGTTATACTAATCCTAAAACAAAAACTAAACTAATTTCAATTTAATTAATATTAAATCTAGGATTAAGGCAAGTCACTCCAGGAATTTTTAAATATAAAGAAAAATGGAGTGCTTTGAAAAAAATGTCTATTAGATGATATTAGTTCCAGAATCATTTATCATCTTCTGAGCAGTTAGAGATATACCAGACAGAGCTCCCCTTAATGGTCACTCAGCAGGGACTCAATCCATCTGTCTCCATTAAAAGAAAGAGGAAGTGTTTTATTTATAGAAGACTAAAAGTATCCATGGCTGCTTTCTTCTATGTTTTAAAATGGTGAAGAAACAGAAGATGCTTCCCAAACTCTTCAGCACAAGGCAGACTTTATCGATCAGTCCTAAGTTAAGGCTTCCCAGGTGGCGCAGTTGGTAAAGAATCCGATTGCAATGCAGAAGACACAAGAGACAAGGGTTTGATCCCTGGGTCAGGAAGATCCCTTGGAGGAGGAAATGGCAACCCATTCCAGTATTCTTTGCCATCCATAGGGCTTACAAATCCATGGGATCACAAAGAGTGAGACAGGCCTGAGCACAAGCATGCACGTAAGTCAAAGATATCAAAGCCTAGAAGGCAGTGACCCAAATCACCACCTGATGGGACCAGCCTCTCAGGGAAAAGTTCACATGTACTTAAGTTTGAAGGACTTCTTAATTCTGTGACACAGGGTGTCCAATATACAGCAACTTCCTTAGAATACCAGGGCTGAATTAGGATTTTTAAAAAAAAACTTTTTTTAAATATTCATAGATCTGTAGGAAATTGCAAAGATATCACAGAGAACATCTCTGTACCTTCACCCACTCCCCTCCTCCACCACTGGGGGGAGGTTACCTCTTGGGTGAAGTGTGGTATCAGAACTAGGAAGCTGACATTGATACGAAGTGTGGGGATGGTCTTGCCCTGTTACTGCATGTGTAGATTCGTGTCATCACCACCACAATCAAGACACACAACTAATCCATCACCACAAGTTTCTCCCTTGCCATAACCTTTGTGGTCTCTCTCATCTCCCTCCACCCCAGCATTCCTAAGCCCTGGCATTAATTTGTTCTCCATCTCTATAGTTTTGCCACTGTGAGGATGCTATACAAATGAAATCATATGGGAAATTACACAATGGCTTTTTCATACTGGATTTCTTCATTTGCCATGATGTCCTTTAACTTTCTCCAAGTTGTTGCATTCCTTTTTATTCATGTGCATTCCTTCATATTGCAGGTTGGTATTCCTTGGGACGGGTTCATTTAACTCTTCACCTAGTATAGAACATTTTTGTTGTTTCCAGTTTGGAGCTATTTCAGATAAAGCTGCCATGAACAAGCATATATGGGATTTTGTATGGACACAGTTTTAATTTCTCATCAATAAATGCCCAGAAGGGAAGTTGCTGGGTCATATGTAAGTGCATGTCTAGTGTTTTTTAGCAAACTGTCAAACTGATTTCCAACATGACCAGACCATTTTACATTCTCACCGGCAATGTATGAGAAACCCAGTTTCTCTGCATCCTCACCAGCATTTGGTACTGTCACTGTTTTTTAATTTTAGTTATTCTAACAGACGTGCAGTGCTGTCTTATTGTAGTCTTAATGGCTGGTGATGTTAAACCCTTTTTATGTCCTTACTTGCTTTCTATATATCATCGTCAATAAAATATCTCATCATATTATTTGCATTTTCTATTCTGATTTGTTTGTTTTTTACTGTTTAAAGTGGTTTGAGAGCTCTGTATAGAGTCTCAATATTAGTCCTTTAACAGACACAGAGTTTGCAAGTATCATTCCAGTCTGTAGCTTACCTTTGCATCATCTTAATAGGGTCTTTGGCAAAGCAAGATTTTTAGACTTTGATTTACCTTTTTTTTCTTTTATGGATCAGTTTTTCTTGTGTGAGAACTCAGTGCAAAGCTAGGTCATGAAATTTTTGCTTATGTGGTCTAATTGCTACAATGCCGTTGTTTGAAAAAGCTTTCCTACCTTCACTGAATCACTTTTGCACTCTTACTTACTAAAAATCAGTTGGGTGTCTTTGTGTGGGGCTATTTCCTTGTCTTCTAATCTCTTTCATTGATCTATGTGTTTATCCTCCACCAGAAGCATTCAGTTTTGATTACTGTAACTACATAATAAGTCTTAAAATTGGGTAGACTTATTCCTCTCACTTTACCCCCCCCCTTATTTTAACTTAACTACTCTGGTTCCTTTTTCTCTCCATATATTATTTTGAAATAATGTTTTCTATGTCTGCTAAAAAAAGCTTGCTCTGAATTTGATAGGAATTGCACTAGACCTGTATATCAATTTAGGAAGAATTAATTTCTTTATTATGTCAAGTCTTCCAGTGTTTGAATTGATATTCCTCTTCAATTATTTGTAACTTCTTTGATTTTTTTTCATCAGCTTTTTGTAGTTTTCAACAAGCAATATGTTTTGTTAGATTTACAGTTAAATACGTTCCCACTGTTTTGAGAGGTATTGTAAATGGTATCATTTTTTTAATTTCAGTGTCCAGATGTTCATGGCTACTATATAGAATACAATTGTCTTTCATCTGTTGATCTTGTATCCTATGACCTTGCTGAATTCAATTATTAGTTCTCAAAGATTTTTTCCTTTTTTTTTCTTTTTCTTTTTTTCAGATTCCTTAGAATTTTCTACATATAAAATCATATCATCCATGAATGTTGATATTGTTTAGTCACTAAGTCATCTGTGACTCTTTCAACCCCTGGACTGTAGCCCACCAGGCTCCTCTCTCCATGGGATTTCCCAGGTGAGAATTCTGGAGTGGATTGCTATTTCTTTCTCCAGGGGATCTTCCCAACCTAGGGATTGAACCCATGTCTCTGAGATTTTAATCATGAATTAGCATTGAACTTTGACAAATGATTTTCCTGCATCAATTGATAGTATTACATGATTTTTTGTGTTAATACTGGTGGACTGCCTTACTGACTTCCAAATATTGAATGAGCCTTGAATTCCTGGAATAAATCTCATTTGATCAAGATATAAAATTCTTTCTATATATTTCTGAGTTATATTTAGTAAGTTTTATTAGTTTTTTGTTTTTGCTTTTTTTGTCTATGTTCATGAGTGCTATTGGCCTGTAATTCTTGTTGTTTTGTTTTGTACTGTCTTTGGTCTTGGCATCAGGATAACATTAGCTTCATAAAATGAATTGGCAAGTGTTTCCTCTTTTATTTTCTAGGAGGTAAAGTGTAACATTGGAGCTAATTTTCCTTTAAGTGTTTCATAGAATTCTCTAGTGAAAACATCTGGTCTGGAGATTTTTTGGGGAAGGTTTTTAATTATAAATATAATTTCCTTAATAGTGGCAGAGCTATTTGAATTATCTAGTTCATGTTGGGTAAGCTGTAGTATTCATGCTTTTGGAGGAATTGGTTCATTTCATCTAAGTTATCGAATTTGTTTATGTATGGCTGTGTATAAAATATTTTCTTATTGCATCTTTGAGGCAGGACCTCTGGTGATACTGCACTTCATTCCTGGCATTATTAATTTGTGTCTTTTATCTTGTTTATTTTTCTATCACTCCTACTTGATAATTGTATTGACTTCCTAAAGAGACAGTTTTTGTTTCATTGATTTTTTCTACTTTATTTTTCTATTTTCAACATCATTGATTTGTGTTTTTTATTTCTTTCCTTTTGCTTGCTTGGGATGATTTTGATCTTTTACTTCTAGATTCTTTAGGTAAAAGCTTAGATGATTGATTTAAGATTTTTCCTCATTTCTAATGTAAGGTATATAATGCTGTAAGTTTCCCTCTCGGCAACAGTTTTTACCTGTGTTCCACCTATTCTAACATTCTGTGTTTTTATTTTCATTCACTTAAATGTAATTTTAAGTTTTTTAAAAAAACTTAATTTTAGTTTTTAATTGTACATTTTAGTAAATGTAATTTTAGTTTTTTCCCTCAGACTTCCTCACTGACCCATGGCTTAGGTAGAAGTGTGCTGTTTCCAGGGTTTTTAGTTCTATTTAGTGGCAGGACTATAGAAAAGTATTTCTCCTCCATCTATGTGGAAGCAGTAAGTGAAAAAATAATGAAAGTGTTACTCACTCAGTTGTGTCTGTGTGACCCCATGGACGGTAGCCCACCAGGCTCCACTATCCACCGGATTTCCCAGGCAAGAGTACTGGAGTGAGTTGCCATTTCCTTCTCCAGGGAATCTTCCTGACCCAGGGATGAACTCAAGTCTCCTGCATTGCAGGCAGATTCTTTACCATCTGAGCCACCAAGGAAGCTCCATCTGGAAGCAGACATTCCCTCAAATCAGGTGTAATTAGCCAAAATCTTTCACATTCTTTTACTGATTTTTCTTCTATCTTTAGGCATATTTTCCATGCGATTTCTGACCAGATTATATAAAGCTTCCCAGGTGGCGCTAGTGATAAAGAGCTCTGCCTGCCAATGCAGGAGACAATAGATTCTGGTTCCATCCCTGGGTGGCGAAGATCCCCTGCAGGAGGAAATGGCAACCCACTTCAGTATTCTTGCCTGGAGAATTCCATGGACAGGGGAGCCTGGCAGGCTAGAGTCCCTGGGGTCACAGAGAGTTGGACAAGACTGAAACGACTTTGGATGCACACATGCACAATAAATTTAAGATAAAATTATTTTCATTATAAAAACAGAGATAACAAAAAAAATTCAGGAGAAGGAAATATATTTTACTTTGTTTCAGTCAAGCATTTTTCTAGGCAACAGAACTCACAACAAGTGTTCTTTCCACTGCTTATGTTGCTTCTACTTTAAATCAGAAAGACAGGCCTTTAGGAGAAATGAGCTGTTTTAGAAAATTGATGTTTCTTTTGGTGTGAAACTTACACCAGATAGTAGCTTAAAGACCCAAAAGAAATTGCTCTAATAAATAAAAACGTGTGTTTTGACAGGATAATGTAGTCTAAATATAGCTCCATTTTTGAGTAGCCTAAAGAAAATGTAAAAAGATTTTCCTGAAAAGGGCCGTTCTCACATATCAACAGCTAACATATGACCAGACTGAGACTGACTGGGCTCATATCCGTGGCAGTGGTATAGGTCCCACCCGATTTCCAGTATTGGTGTTTCAGTGGCAAGGTATCTACATTTCTGCTGTCAGGGGTTTCTAACCGAAAAGGAGATTGAAATCCAAATGAATGTTTTGACAAAACAGTATCTACATAATAATCAGTATTCATTTGTGGTTAGGCGATTGAGCGTCAGGTTTCTCAGCTTGATTCTCTGTGGTGACCTGGGGGTTGGGATGGGAGGGGGTGGGTGGAAGGAATGCTCAAGAGAGGGGATATAAGTATACATACAGCTGATTCACTACACTGCACAAAAGAGACTAATACAATACTGTAAAGCAACTACTCCAATTTTAAAAAATATTAAACTGAGAAGTCTCCCATTTGATTTTTCTACTTAGCTTCTCCCTCCTAGACACTGCTCTGCACAACTTGCTGGTTCTAGAACACACACAATACTTGTAAAAGCTTTAGATCTAGACACTCACTATTTTTCACTTTTAATTATTCATGCTTCATTTACATAATTACTGCTCTCACTGGTTTAGATACGTGAATTAATCAAGTACTTCTAATACCAAACTAATTACTTAAATCATAACAAGATACAATGGCATACAATAAAATGTAACTTTCTCTTCTATAATTTGGTGGTAAAGTCAATAAAAGGCCCTTTTTGTTCTGGTAGGTCATGAAATACTTCAGACCAAATTTGCAATATCTATCCTCTTTAAGTATTATTTGTTAAACTATCAAGGCTTATTCAAGATTTCTAATAGCACATTGGCTATAACTTAATTTGCTATAAGCAGATGACAATGATTCACTTCCTTTCAAAAAAGTAATAAAATTAAGGCTAGATAATTAAAAATTAGATAACAGAGCACATACCAACAAACATGAGCAGATCACCTCAACACCCTGTGGAAATAATGCAGAATAAGTATCAAAATACTTTCTTTTGTTTTCTTGCAAATAAATCATAGATCGTTAAGAGGTAAAGCATTTTGCTGTTTGCAACTGGATCACCCTGGGACCTCTTGAGAACATGGATCTAATAAATCCCCAGGCTTCAACTTCCAATTGCATTTCCTAATTAAACAAGATGAGATGCAGGGATGCTGTGTCATGTGGATGCTGTTGGGTCTTGTGATGTGTTTTATATGCATGGACCATCTGAGTAAACCTCCCATTCCCTCTCAGGGACCATAGCTCCGAGAATCTTAAGTTTTTTTTTTGTTGGAATATATGTATTGTTATCTTCTTCCAAATTCTTCCAATAAGCAAGCTCCAGAACTGGACATAAAATTAAGTTCTGCTGACTTCAGCTCTGCCTGTTTCGCTGAGTCTATGTTTGCTGTAAATTGGAGACAATTACGATGCTGTCTGAGGACAAGGGGCTCGGCTTTGTCACTTCTCTCAAAAACTGTTTTACAAAATTATTAGCACATTGGTAATGTGCTAATAAGAATAATTTTATTAAGATAATAATTTTAATAAGAATAATTTTATCTTAATAAAAGGAAAAGCAATTCACCTGTGATTTTTCATGTAGCCAGTGAGTATTCTGTTCTGCTTCCTAGCAGGTCTGAGCCAGAAAGAGCAGTTCCCTTGCAGCCATGGGTGCTTTTCCTGCAACGCCTCTTTCAAATGCCAGCCAAGTCCTTGCAGGCTTCCACACCAGTGTTCGCAAAAGAACAAAGACACTTCTTTCCACTCAGAACATGCCTACCTGACGGAATTTCCACCGTGGTTGGTGAGAATGGAGTCCTCACTGCACCCTGAGAGAAACATGACAAAATTTTCATTCTAGGGAAAGCATCTGACTGAGTTAAGCTGAGTTATAAGCCCCCACCTCCTCTCTTTGTGAAATAAACTTGAGAGCCTGTAAGCCTTTCCAAGAGGGGCACCCTTGACCAGCTCTCCCCAAGAAGAGAGTCCCTATGATGCAAGAAACTGTAAATGCAGGGACCTCCTCAGAAAGGAAGAGGGTCCTTCAGAATCGAGAAAAATCACAGCTCAATACACTCGTTGTTTTGACTTTTGGAGTGTACGGGCAGGTGACATGCCACCTGAAATGAAGACACAGACACCCTTAGCATGAAGTTCTTCCAATCGAAAGGTCAATGTAAGCTGTTCACTGATTCAGAGGAATCAAAACAAATTATTGGCGGGAGAAAAAAAGGAAGAGAACAAAAATGTATTGAATGTTACTGTACATAATTTTATCATTTAATCCTCATAACATCCCTGTGAGGTCGATATTGTTTTCTCCATTCTGCCGTTGAGCATAAACAGACTCAGGGAGGTTAAGTAATTTTCTCAAATTCACAAATCTGATAAGTGACAGATAAAATAGAGAAACAACTCTACAGGTTTCTCATTGTCAAGCATCTGTCACTATGCTAGACATTGTACTTACACAACCCTAAGTTGAGTTGTTCCTTATTTGGCAGGTGGGTAAGTTAAGCCTTGGGCTTTCCAGGTGGCTCAGAGGTAAAGAATCCACCTGCCAATGCAGGAGTCATGTTGGGAAGATACCCTGGAGAAGGAAATGGCAACCCACTCCAGTATTCTTGCCTGGACAGAGGAACCTAGTGGACTACAGTCCATGGGGTCACAAAAGAGCTGGATGTAAATTAGTGACTAAACAACAAAGTTAAGCCCCAGACGGGTTAAGTGACTTGCCCTGTGTCTGTGACTACCAAGTCAGGACTCTCAGAGATGCTCGGCCTGACCGCAGTGTTTACTGTAATCCCACCAGGTCCCACTGGTTTCTGTCTGCATGGTTTCTAGGCACACTGATTGCCATTACATCTCTGTGCCTCCTGGCAGCAAACACTCATAATCAAGACATCCAGTGCAGAGACCGTGAGCTCTGGAAACCAACTCAGTCTCTTCAGAAAGAGTTTGAGAAGTTTGTTAGTAAAACACAAGCTGGAGAAATGGGAGCCTGGGTCTGTGTGTGTCGTTCTGAAAAGAGGGTGGAGATACAGATTCGGAGAAGCTTAGCCTGAACTCTGATCTAGCCTCATTTCAATGGGCCTGATTTTGTCACTTACAAAGTTATGAAAGTTGACTTAATAGTAAAACTAAGACTTTCCGAATTTTAAAGGTTATTTATAATAACTAGTGGAGCAAAATCACTGTTGTACCCATTTATAACTGGTTTCACTCTGAGATATAAAATGTGTAGAAACCTTAGTTTCCCTTAATAAATTTACCACTTTAAAAAAAGAGAAGAAGAAGCTGAGATCTTTCCTAAACTTTGATCACCTTGAAAAAAAATTTTAAGTAGGTCATTACACATGAAATCAAATGAAAAACGGAAGCCTGATGGATAATGGAAAGGAAAGCTAGGATTATTGAGTAAGTTCTGAATGCGTCAGGTGGGAAGCTCAAAGATACTTTGTCAAATTGAGACATTTTTACTGTAATGATTTAACACTTCATTTAAAGAATTTCAAAATAAAGTGTGGGTCCATTAGTAACTTCTATCCCAGGGGCTTGTCTGTGGTTGCCCAAAGGCTGCTGCCAAGCAAGCCAAGGGGTCTCTCCATACTAGTTGAAAACAAATGGAGAACATCCAATATAAAATAAAAAGTTTTAAAATAATAAAAAAGAAAAGATTACAAGACACACCAAAAGAGTAATTGGAAAAAAATGTAGCAAATTGGTTAACCAGTGCAATCAAGTGTTCCTTGGCAGGATTTTTTCTGAAGAATAAAGAGAAGATGATACACAAGTGGTTGGACTACACAGACCAGTAAGAGATTAAACAACGTGTAGAGAAAGTAGTAAAATGGCAATTGGTGGGAAGGGGTCCTAGGAGCAGCAATTTGCAGTGAGAGATGATAAATAACAACTAGGAAACTAGGAAAGGAATTTTCAGAAATATTTGAGAAATGACTGGATTTTTTTATAGCAATACCATACGAGAGCCATAAAGCATTTTATTTGGATTTTAAAAGAAAGGTGTGATCCAAGATTATAAAACAAGATAACCAGTCTTCACAGAGAAAGAATGGCCCAAGATTCAAATACTGGTCATGCCTGTTTATTTAGCCAATAGATTCAAGAATGTTATTCCAATGGCAAGATAATCATGACTATGGAGATAAACGCATCAAACTATCTTAGTCTGATACCCTTGAATATTTAAATCACTTATTGATTTTCCATTGATCTGACTCCACACTCACCCAGCAAACTTCTGATTATATCTGGCTTCCCACAGAGGTCTTGCCAAGAGACCTGGCCCTTCAACATTTATGAGAGTTCATCTCTCACTTTGAATTAATAAATCGATCTTCTGATTTTATCCATCAACCTCATGCATGTGTTTATCTTAAAGATGAAACCCCTCCCCATTTGCTGTTGGAATCAGTTTTCAAAACTAACAAGACTAAGAACTAGTTTCTGTACTATGAAAAGGTTATTAAGGAAGTGTTGTCTTTTGGGGTCCAGTCTGAGTGGGGTCTTTGTCAAGTGAGCCTCCTCTATCTCTTTTGAGTATTTTCTTTCTTCATTCACCCTACACACAAGAATCTGTGTTTAAAACATTTGTTATAAAAATAAGTATAAACATGGTCCCTTATTCTGAGTTTATGGCATACTTAGGAAGAAGAAACAAGGCTTCCCAGGTGGTTCAGTGGTAAAGAATGACCTGTCAATTCAGGAGACACTGGTTCAACCCCTGGGTTGGGAATATCCCCTAGAGAAGGAAATGGCAACCCTCTCCAGTATTCTTGCCTGGAGAATTCCATGGACAGAGGAGCCTGTGGGGCTACAGTCCATGGCAGTGCAAAGAGTTATACATGACTTAGCTGCTAAACAATAACAACAACAGGAAGAATAAATATCTTCAGAAACATCTTTGTTCTTTCAAAATGCTTATAGACTGAATAGTACTATGTGCTAAAAGATACAGAAAATAACTATGAGAATATGTAAAATTATTTTTAATAAAGTAAAGTAAGTGCATTTAACAGTCAAAAAAAAAAAAAAAAAACAACACAAAACTGTCAACTCCAGTTGGAGAAATCAGGAAAAGCTACATGCAAAAAGAAAGCATTAAGCATCTCACTGTATTTCTTGAGCAGGTTGCCAAACATCCTGACTCCCTAATAAATGTGAAAAAAATATACATTTTCTCACTATTTTAAGGATCAGTATCTCAGAGAAGATCTGTTTCCTCCTTTTTAATAGCAAGTTTATATGAAACAAAATACATGATATTTTAACCTGGAAAACATATTTCCTGCCTACATGCTCTATCCTCTTTTTATAAATTAATTCTTTGGCAGTCAAACCAGTCCATCCTAAAGGAAATCAACCCTGAGTATTCATTGGAAAGACTGATGTTGAAGCTGAAGCTCCAATACTTTGGCCACCTGATGCGAAGAGCTGACTCATTGGAAAAGACCCTGAAGATGAGAAATATTGAAGGCAAAAGGAGAAGAGGCCAAAAGAGGATGAGACGGTTAGATGGCATCACTGACTCAATGGACATGAGCTTGAGCAAACTCCGGGAGACGGTGAAGGGCAGGGAAGCCTGGCGTCCTGCAGTCCATGGGTTTGCAGAGTCGGACACAACTTAGCAACTGAACAACAATTCTTTAGTGTTTAATTCATATTTCTCAGTAGGACAAGGAGAAGATAGCCGCATGTCTGCTCCCATTTCCTGAATTCCTATGATTTCTATATTTTTTTCCCCTCAAATATTTGTGACCAGATTAGCTAGAAGTTTAGATCAAGGGTCAAAGAGACCCTTTCTTTTGCCAGTGAAACCATATTTTCCAAGATT
Source organism: Giraffa tippelskirchi (assembly GCF_054371585.1). Classification (NCBI taxonomy): domain Eukaryota; kingdom Metazoa; phylum Chordata; class Mammalia; order Artiodactyla; family Giraffidae; genus Giraffa; species Giraffa tippelskirchi. The sequence continues at coordinate 55,100,504 of NC_137280.1, forward strand.
TTTTTGTTTCTCTTTATAAAATTACCGAGAGTGATGATGCAGAGCTGCTCAGATCATTATAAATTCCTCTAGAATCAAACAAGAAGATAAAGTCCTCACATCCGTGAAAGGAAAACCAGTGACTTTCTATTCTTTTTTGAGAAGCATTATGGATCCCCATGACCACATCCACATAGCTCACCCATTGAACGCGTACTTTGCGCACTTCTGAATAGAGCTGGGGAGTGGGACGTCCAAGACAAGCACTTAAATATTTTTAAACTAAGAACCACCTTGAAGCCAGTCTGAGTTCCATCTCAAGTGTAGGCTAGTCTGCACCTGTTAAAGACCAACAGAGATGACATCACATGAGAAACTAGAAAGTCTCCTAGAAGAGAAAGGAAAACTCACCTCGAAGGAAGAGCAAGGTGAGGTGCTCGAAGCTGAGGGTCCTCGAGGGGGAAAGGTGGCTTTAAGGCTGGCGTCATCTGCCTGGTGCTCAGCGTGTTTCTGGGGTGACGGCCAAGGGCCCTGACCGTGTCCTGGGAAAGAAGAGCGCCATCAGAGAATGAAGAGGAGCTTTTCCATAGTCACTCTGGGGTTGGCATAGCAGTCACTGTGGCAACCCAAGGACGAGGTCTAGCACCTTCTGGGTGCCTGTGAGCAAAAGATAAAGGCCTGGGGGAAGAAGCAGTGGTCACGGGAAGGGGCTCAAGGCCAGAGAACTTCCTGTTCTCTGCAGGAGCCGCAACACTGGACCTGAGCCTTTGGCGATCACGGAGGGTGTCAGCACCTCTCCGGGCTTTAACCTAGCTGTAGTGAGCCAAGCTCTCTAGAAAGAAGGGAATGGTGAACAAGCCATTTTCTTTGCTGGTAGACAATGCATGCTTCTTTTTACATCTCAGAAGAGACCACTTCCTGGGGGTTCCCAGGCCCATTTGAGGAGTGCTCAGAGATGTGAGAGCTGAAGAGGGTGCAGGTGATGGACTAGATCAGCTGACCTAGCACAGGCCTGGCCCTTGCTACTCTTCTGCCACATTGGACCTATGTCTGCTCCTGGAAGGGGGACTGTGCCCAGCTGTCCTGTCTGAAAAGCCGTCCTCTGCCAGCTGGGTGGCCCGTCCCCCCTTTGCTCAAGTCTCAGCTCTTGACATGTCAATCTTCCCTCCAGCCCCAAGCCAGCTCGGCCATGTGAACACTGCCTCCAGGGGTAGTTTCCATCACTTGCACACACAGCATTTCCCAGTGGCTCAGTGGGTAAAGAATCTGCCTGCCAATGCAGGGGACATGGGTTCTATCCCTGAGTCAGAAAGATCCTCAGGAGGAGGGCATGACAAGCCACCTGAGTCAGGAAGATCCGCAGGAGGAGGGCATGGCAACCGACTCCAGTATGCTTGCTTGGAGAATCCCATGGACTGAGGAGCCTGGCAGGTTATAGTCCAAAGGGTCGCAGAGTTAGACACAACTGAGCAAGTATGCATGCATGCCCTATCTATTTACTATCGTTGTTTACCCTTGTATTTTATCATCCATCTTTCTCCCAGTGAATTGAATCTGGGAGGGTGGTACCCTGCTGTCTTTTTTCCCTTTTCTATCTTTAGTGCCTGAAACAGTGTCAGGCAAAAGACAAGCTCCCAATTATTTGACTGGGTGACTTCCTCCATCAGATCAGTGTGTGGAAATCCCATGGAATCAGATGCGGGAGCATGAACTTATTATACCCATATCTTATTATAATGTGAGCATCTAGGATAATCCTGAGACTCAAAGTGAATAAGATTTATTAAGGCCAAGGCAGCATTACTAGGGATCAGGGGAGCCTGAATCCAGGTGGGAGAACTAGAACCCAGAGGTTCATTTGCATCAACTTTTCAGCTGTTTCTTGGGCTTCAGTGGTACCAGGCAACAGTGGCGCTCGGGTGGCCCACTGACCCAGTTGTAGGGGCGCAGGAGCAGCTGGACACGTTACCGTGGCCAGGCCATATCTTTAATCCACTCAAGATGCACTAAGTAAGCACCTCTCCCAGCCCGCCAGTGTCTGTCCTGCTAACATCTCTTTGTGCAGTGGTTGCCATGGCACCGACCTGCCTGGTTGACGTCTAAATATAGTGATAAAAGATTTCATCTGCTCTCAACTACTAAAAGACAAATTTGAGGAGCAAAGAAAAATAAATGTTCCTGTGTCTTTTTTTTTTTTTTTTTTGAGGAAGAAGGATACATTTCAATCTATTATTTTTCAGATGTAAGGAAAAGAGTGATGTATAGTTTTCATTTATATTTAAGAGGTTATCTGCTGCATGATCATATTGTTGTTGTATTAAGGGGTTTCTTTTTTTAGATCCTGAGCTTTTTTGGAGGTTGGGGGAAACATAAACAATTCTGTTTTAGAATGGTTATTTTAGTAATTCTCAAGTAGGTATGACATCCATGGAAATGACCTGGGAGCTCAGAGAATTTTAGACTGAAGGGAGAAAATACATATTAAGGGGGTGATGAGAGAGATTTGTCATCTGAAGTCATAACCTGGAGAAAGAGGACACTGTGTTGATTCATGGCACGGAAGAGCTATCTGTGTATCCCAGGACAATTCAGGAAGGAGCAGCCAACATGACAATCCTTTACAATGACCGTATCTATCAGAAGGCCCTTAAATATCTTACAAGGCATGTTCCTTCCCTTCTCCAGAATATTGAGCAGCAACTTGAACTCTGAGAGAACTCACAAAATGTAAAGCAGTCAGAAAGCAAAAGTACTGGATTAAGTCCTAAAAGGATTGGTTTGTCCCTGGTACTTTTTTGTTCATGCAAAACAGATTAATGTATTTTAAAACCAGCCCCTTGGAATAGCGTGCCAACCAAGTTACCCCTTTGCCTGGAGAGTCCTTTCCCGAGATGTGGTTTCCACAAGAGCCCAGGCTTCGAGTCAGAATCCCGGGGGTGCCTGACTGTAGTAGTGGGGTCTGCCAATCCATCCTATACCCCCAGGCTCACCCCATGCCTGGCACAGGGATAGGCCTCTGTTATCATCCAGACAGTGGTCCTTCAGTGGTCCTGACAGTAATGTGGGTTTTGAACAAGACCCAGCATCGCCTGTGCTCTACCACTAGCGAACCTGCCTGCAGCGGAGTGTTTACTAAGGCTGCAAGTCCTGGGCATTCCAGCTCCAAAGTATTGGAATCACAAGGTCAGAGGTAGGGAATGGGTTGGGAACAGTCCCCTCTCTCAGGGCAGGGGTGAGAGAAGTCCTGAGGAGGATCTGCTTGGGTCAAGACCACCCTCCAGGTGTATCCCGTCAAAGTGGTGCCTCGGTGGGGTGGGAACTATGGGCACAGTGCTCACAGGGGCCACGTTTTTTGTTCACTCCAGACTCCACTGGGTTGTCTCCATCTCTCCACAAACCAAAGGATCAGCACCCTTGGCTGCAACCACATTTCTTTCCACCATCAAAACCAGAAATCTGAAAAATTAATATTTTCCACTAGAATGTTAATCATATAGTAGGTTTCAAGGTCAAGGAGTTGTTTTTTTTTAACTTTTGAAAAGATAAATGAAGAAATAGGATAATGTTTAATTCAAAGACTGAAATTGCTAATTCCCAGTCTAGCTGTCTCTCAAAATGTCCACACCTTATAACATCAGCATTCAGTTCAGTTCAGTTCAGTTGCTCAGTCGTGTCCAACTCTTTGTGACGCCATGGACCGCAGCACGCCGGGCCTCCCTGTCCATCACCAACTCCCAGAGTCTAATCAAACTTATGTCCATTGAGTCAGTGATGCCATCCAACCATCTCATCTTCTGTTGTCCCCTTCTCCTCCCCCCTTCAATCTTTCCGAGCATCAGGGTCTTTTCAAATGAGTCCATTCTTCACATCAAGTGGCCAAAGTATTGGAGCTTCAGCTTCAGCATCAGTCCTGAATGAATATTCAGGACTAATTTCCTTTACGATGGACAGGTGGGATCTCTTTGCAGTTCAAGGGACTCTCAAGAGTCTTCTCCAACACCACAGTTCAAAAGCATCAATTCTTTGGTGTTCAGCTTTCTATATAGTCCAACTCTCACATCCATTCATGACTACTGGAAAAATCATAGCCTTGACTAGACAAACATTTGTTGGCAAAGTAATGTCTCTACTTTTTAATATGCTGCCTAGGTTGGTCATAACTTTTCTTCCAAAGAGTAAGCATCTTTTAATTTCATGGCTGCACTCACCATTTGCAGTGATTTTGGAGCCCCCCAAAATAAAGTCTGTCACTGTTTCCACTGTTTCCCCATCTATTTGCCATGAAGTGATGGGACCAGATGCCATGATCTTAGTTTCCTGAATGTTGAGCTCTAAGCCAACTTTTTCACTCTCCTCTTTCACTTTCATCAAGAGGCTCTTCAGTTCTTCCTCACTTTCTTCCATGAGGGTGGTGTCATCTGCATATCTGAGGTTATTGATATTTCTCCTGGCAATCTTGATTCCAGCTTGTGCTTCCTCCAGCCTAGCGTTTCTCATGATGTACTCTGCATATAAGTTAAATAAGCAGAGTGACAATATACAGCCTTGATGTACTCCTTTCCCAATTTGGAACCAGTCTGTTTTTCCATGTCTAGTTCTAACTATTGCTTCCTGACCTGCATACAGATTTCTCAAGAGGCAGGTCAGGTGGTCTGGTATTCCCATCTCTTTAAGTATTTTCCACAGTTTGTTGTTCTCCACACAGTCAAAGGCTTTGGCATAGTCAATAAAGCAGAAATAGATGTTTTTCTGGAACTCTCTTGCTTTTTCGATGATCCAACAGATGTTGGCAACTTGATCTCTGGTTCCTCTGTCTTTTCTAAATCCAGCTTGAACATCTGGAAGTTCATGGTTCACGTATTGTTGAAGCCTGGCTTAGAGGATTTTGAGCATTACTTTGCTAGCGTGTGAGATGAGTGCAATTGTGCAGTAGTTTGAGCATTTTTTGGCATTGCCTTCCTTTGGGACTAGAATGAAAACTGACCTTTTCCAGTCCTGTGGTCACTGTTGAGTTTTCCAAATTTGCTGGCATATTGAGTGCAGCACTTTCACAGCATCATCTTTCAGGATTTGAAATAGCGCAACTGGAATTCCATCACCTCCACTAGCTTTGTTTGTAGTGGTGCTTCCTAAGGCCCACTTGACTTCAAATTCCAGGATGTCTGGCTCTAGGTGAGTGATCATACCATCGTGATTATCTGGGTGATGGAGATCTTTTTTATATAGTTCTTCTGTGTATCCTTGCTACCTCTTCTTAATATCTTCTGCTTCTGTTAGGTCCGTATCATTTCTGTCCTTTATTGAGCCCATCTTTGCATGAAATGTTCCCTTGGTATCTCTAATTTTCTTGAAGAGATCTTTAGTCTTTCCCATTTTATTGTTTCCCTCTATTTCTTTGCATTGATCGCTGAGGAAGGCTTTCTTATCTCTCCCTGCTGTTTTTTGAAACTGCATTCAATTGGGTATATCCTTTTCTCCTTTGCTTTTTGCTTCTCTTCTTTTCACAGCTATTCGTAAGGCTATTTGTAAGACAGCCATTTTGTTTTTTTGCATTTCTTTTTATTGGGGATGGTCTTGATTCCTGTCTCCTGTACAATGTCATGAACCTTCGTCCATAGTTCATCAGGCACTCTGTTTATCAGATCTAATCCCTTGAATCTATTTCTCACTTCCCCTGTATAATCGCAAGGTATTTGATTTAGGTCATACCTGAATGGTCTAGTGGTTTTCCCTACTTTCTTCAATTTAAGTCTGAATTTTGCAATAAGGAGTTCTTGATCTGAGCCACAGTCAGCTCCTGGTCTTGTTTTTGCTGACTGTATAGAGCTTTTCCATCTTTGTCTGCAAAGAATATAATCAATCTGATTTCATTGTTGACCATCTGGTGATGTCCAATTTGCCTGTTACTCCAGATGTTTCTTGACTTCCTACTTTTGCATTCCAGTCCCCTATAATGAAAAGGACATAAGACCTAGAAGGTCTTATAGGTCTTCATATAACTGTTCAACTTCAGCTTTTTCAGCATTACTGGTTCAGGCATAGACTTGGATTACCATGATATTGAATGGTTTGTCTTGGAAACGAACAGGGATCATTCTGTCGTTTTTGAGACTGCATCCAAGTACTGCATTTAAGACCGTTTTGTTGACTATGATGGCTACTCCATTTTTCCTAAGGGATTCTTGCCCACAGTAGTAGATATAATGGTCATCTGAGTTAAATTCACCCATTCCAGTCCATTTTAGTTCGCTGATTCCTAAAATGTCGGTGTTTACTCTTGCCATCTCCTGTTTGACCACTTCCAATTTGTCTTGATTCATGGACCTAACATTCCAGGTTCCTATGCAATATTGCTCTTTACAGCATCAGACTTTGCTTCTATCACCAGTCACATCCACAACTGGGTGTTGTTTTTGCTTTGGATCCGTCTCTTCATTCTTTCTGGAGTTATTTCTCCACTGATCTCCAGTAGCATATTGGGCACCGACCAACCTGGGAATTTCATCTTTCAGTGCCCTATCTTTTTGCCTTTTCATACTGTTCATGGGGTTCTCAAGGCAAGAATACTGAAGTGGTTTGCCATTCCCTTCTCCTGCTGCTGCTGCTGCTAAGTCGCTTCAGTCGTGTCCGACTCTGTGCGACCCCATAGACAGCAGCCCACCAGGCTCTGCCATCCCTGCGATTCTCCAGGCAAGAATACTGATGTGGGTTGCCATTTCCTTCTCCAGTGTATGAAAGGGAAAAGTGAAAGTAAAGTCACTTAGTCATGTCCGATTCCCTTCTCCAGCAGACCACAATTTGTCAGAACTCTCCACCATGACCCCTCCGTCTTAGGTGTCCCTACACGGCACGGCTCATAGTTTCATTGAGTTAGACAAGGCTGTGGTCCATGTGATCAGATTGATTAGTGTTCTGTGATTGTGGTTTTCAGTCTGTCTACCCTTTGATGGAGAAGGAAAAGAGGCTTATGGAAGCTTCCTGATGGGAGAGACTGACTGAGGGGGAAACTAGGTCTTGTTCTGATGGCAGGCCATGCTCAGCAAATCTTTAATCCAATTTTCTATTGTGGGTGGAGCTGTGTTCCCTCTATGCTATTTACCTGGGGCCAAACTATGGTGGAGGTAATGAACATAATGCTGACCTCCTTCAAAAGATCCCATGTATGTACTGCTACACTCAGTACCCCCAACCCTGCAGCAGGCCATAACATAAGCATAAGCCTGAGCAAAATCATACCACCTTCAGCCAGAGGAAAGGTGTGTCAGAGAAGAAGAATCAAGCACTGGACTTGGTGAAGACTGAAAGTGAACTTTGGGGGACGTCTCAAAAACCACCCACTTTAACTCCATTTTTTCCCCTGTGATTTATGATTTACTGCATCATGAATGAAATCTACCATGCCTCTTTGATTTTCCTGTGAATTTTCTTAGAAATCCTTCTTCCGAATCTCTTCTTGTTGTCTGTTTTGCACCTGCAATTATTTTCTTATCCAGCATTCTCACGAGATTACTTCAGCCCTGGCCTGTCCAATATTCTCTAGTTTCACATTTTTGAGGCCTTAGGTAGTTTTCTACTTGTCTGTTTTACCTTCACCTTCAACTCATGTGAACATAAAGTCTAACTCCTAATCTTTGCCCATTAAGTCTCTCTCTTTGCAATATTCTCATTTTTATCAAATGTCCTATCTTACCACACTGCCATTTTTAAAAATGGAATTGAAATCAACTATAGTTGATTTAAAGCATTGTGTTAGCTTCTGGTGTACAGCAAAGTGATTCAGCTTTATATATATATATTTTCTTTATATGTATATTCTTTTTTGTATTCTTTTATACATTTTTTTTGCAAAATATTAAATATAATTCCCTGTGCTATACAGTAAGAACTTGCTGTGTATCTATTTTATATATAGTAGTTTGTATCTGCTCATCCTCAGCTCCTAATTTATCCCCTACCCCTGCCTTTCCCCTTTGGTAACCATAGTTTGTTTTCTGTGTTTGTGAGTCTATTTGTTTCATAAGTTCATTTGTGTCATATTTTAGATACCACGTATAAGTGATATCATGTGATATTTGTCTTTCTCTGTCTGACTCAGAGTCACTTAGTATGATCATCTCTAGGTCCATTCTTATTGCTGCAAATGGCATTATTTCATTCTCCTTTATAGCTGAGTCCATAGAGTCATTTTTAGTTTACACATAAAAATTCCTTTGTCCTTCAAAATTTGACTTTGCTTGGTCCCTTTCTCTCTAGTTTACTGTCAGCTCTCAGGCCTGGAATGTTGTCATGAGTCCCAAAAGGGAGCCTGCCTCTCGGCTTCAATCCAGTGAAAGAATTTAAGCAAGAGGGTAGGGTGGATGGTTGTATCTTCTGTCACAGATGAGTATGAAACAACCAGTCCCACTTTAACACACAGTTAAGTCTATTTCCTAGTGCATGTGAAAGAAGGAACAGAGGAACTGTAATTGGATTGAGCCCCCAAGCACCTTAGGTAGGAAGGCTTGGTGGTGACTCTTCAATTACAGGGAGCAGAGGCTGGAAGACTTTATCTGCTGTTGGCACTGCTTCTCCCCTCCCCACTGGACATTTTACCAACTCAAACAATCTGATCAACTTACATAGATGATCACAGTTACCAAGTTTAGAGTCTAATCCTTATTCTTAAATAAATCTTTCTTTGGAGAGAACCTGTTATAAAAGAGTGATTTTTTAAAACATGTTTAGGCTCCTTAATGAGAGGAAGCAACTTATGTCTCTGTCGGTTGAGAGAAAAAACCTCAAACACATTAAAAGTATATTATCCTCTCCATATGCTCTTGAAAGATGCAGCTTAGCTAAAATTCTGTGACATGGTTCATCAGCGTCTTGAAGGCTTCTTCTCTCGATCTTTTTAAACACAGAGGTCAGCTGTGAGGATTTCCTTCCTTCCTTCAGTTGAAAAGCAGATACTAAGCACACATTTGATGTGTAAGGATCTCCTCTGATCATCGTTGGGACAAAAGTCCTGGGGATGGACGACATCACTGAGATGTGTCCTTTGTCTTATTTACCTGGCCTATCTGTGGCTCCTGAATTTGATTCTCCTTGTTACTGTGTTTGAATATAAAACTGAATGTGAAATTTAATTTCCATTGACCCTACAGCTGGTGTTTGGCTCACAAGGGGGAAGAATCTATCAGTTTCTAAATGAGCTTTCAGTTCATGGCCAATCCATTTGAATGTTGATGTTTTCCACTCTCCTTTGGACCTTGTCAATCTTAAGGGTAAAACAGACCTAGTATTTGTGTGCTTAGTAGCTGGCTTCCTATGGAATGAATTTAATATTTTGACAGCACATTATTTCAATGATAAAATATAGTTACTCTTTACTCATATATTTGAGGCAAGATGAAGTCTTATAAGAAAATATAATTTTTCTTAAAGATAGCAACGCAAACTTAAAAATTAAAATCCCATATCTGTTAGTCTCGCAAATACATCATCTTTAGTCCCAATGGAGCATTATTCCACTTGAAAACTATGAGTAATGTAGGCACAAATAAAAAATACACCTTTTAAATGTTTTCTTCAAGTTACTAGCCCAAAGCCATAATATTTAGTTACTCATGAAACCATCACTGTACTTAATGAATTTTATTTTTATGTTCCCCAGATAGTAATTCCTATGCATTGTTTTTTGGTATTGAGTGATTTCACTAGAGTTCAAATAATAGTTCACTATAAGCATAGTGACTAACAATGAAGTTCTTGGAGACAGTGGGCTAGGGTTGGTGTTTTGTTTATTTATTTATTTTTAATTTATTTTTTTAAAATTTTTTGACAGTGCTGCATGGAATGTAGGATCTTAGCTCCCTAACCAGGGATCGAACACCCACCTCCTGCATTGGCAGTGCAGAGTCTTAACCACTGGAACACCAGGGAAGTCCCTAGGGTTGTGTTTAAATTTAGGATTAGAGTCAGGCTTGGGTAAGACTTAGTTTTAATGAATGAGCTCAAACTTTGGCTTTTTTACTTTCTAGATGTGTTTTACCGTCAAGAGCAAGATATTTAACTTAATTGTACATGAGTTTCCACATCACACAAAGGGAATATTAACAGTGCTCGAATTATGTAATTAATTTACAGGTTAAATGCTTCATACATATAAAATCCTTAGACGAGTACCTGACACAAAGGAAGAACTCCGTTCAATTTGTTTTGTTTTTGTCAAATGTAAATTCTATGACAATGTTAGGACTAGTCAGTGTTTCTTTAAGATAAATACTTGTTGTGAAGTCTTTGTAATGACTGAGAAGAGAAGGTGAGGAGCTCTCTTACCCGGGAGGGTCACTTCAGAGTGTGGAGAGTCCTGTTCAGAAGCAGGGGATTACGATTTAAACCCATCAATAGCATCTTAAAGCCCAGGGGCTCAGACAGCTGGGAAGGCAGGATCTTCTGGGCTCTCGCACTTCCAAGGACACGGGTTTCAAACTAAAGCCTGTCTTCAAGTTCCAGGCATGTGTTTCATCAGGAACCACCAACAAGGTGGTTGTGACTGATGGAAGAGGGGTTTGGAAAGCAGTCCACGGGTACCGCAGCCACTGAGAGCCTAATGATGTGGCTAAAGGTAAGAAGCTGGGGGCCAGCATCCATACACTGACTATCCTCTCCATCAGCCAGAGAGCCTAGAGAAATCCAAAGCTAAACAAACACACAAGGAAAAGAAAAGGAAGGAAGGAAAAGAGGGAGGGAGGGTGGAAAGAGGGAGGAAGGAAAGGCCATAGGAATGTTTCTGTACTCACTTTCCTGGCTGGGGGGGTCAGTGGTTAGGTGAGTGGCTAGGTCCTCTCATGGCTGTTTGAATCAACCTCCTAAGGTTTGTCATGGCTTACCTCTATTAGCAACATCTGTGGTTCTCAGGCTGTGGCCAGGGTCCCTGGAATACACCAAGGAGCTTCCAGGGAGGGAGACAACTTCTTGACAGACAAAAGTGTCTGTCGAGGCAGGAAAAGGGGAAGAAAGCCACATTTGTGTGTCCTATACAGTTTCAGCCAATAAATTAGTAACAGTTGGTCAGTCTCCCAATCATGCACCCTTAGCTGTGCTGGTTCCCTGATTCTTATTATTTATGGCTATGCTGGGTCTTCATTGCTGTGCAGGCTTTTCTCTAGTTGTGGTGAGTGGAGGCTACTTTTTGTTGCAGTGAGCAGGCTTCTCATTGTAGGGGCTTCTCTTGTTATGGGGCACAGGCTCTGGGTGAGCAGGCTTCAGTAGTTGTGGTATGTGGGCTCAGTAGTTGCAGCTCCCTGGCTCTAGAGCACAGGCTCGGTAGTTGTGGTACGTGGGCTCAGTTGCTCTGTGACATGTGGGATCTTCCCAGATCAGGGACTGAACTGCACTGGCAGGCAGATTCTTTGCCACTGAGCTGCCAGGGAAGCCCTGTTCCCTAGTTCTAATCAGCCACAGCATCCACAAAGGACCTATGCTCAGGAGTGCAAACTATCCTTCTCGGGAGCAGCATGTTATATTTAAGAGAGATGCTCCTTTTTTAACTTAGAGGCACCATTGGTCCCCGAGACAAAGTGGCTGCTTAACTCAAGGAGAGGCATCCTTTGGGGATTTTGACAAGCTTCTCAGAAGCCCAAGGTCATTTTCCAATATCCTCCCAGGAATCAGGGAGGAAGACACTTACTTTTGAAGGTTTGGTCTCATTTAAGCAGTGGAATTCTACTTTGATTACTGGAGCAGTGAACTATTTCCTAAAGAAAGTGGCAACAACTTTGAAGAACTCATTCACCTCCAGAAGGTGAAGGCAGTGTCGATCGGTGCAGCTTATGCAGTCAAAACAGATCTTCATGGAGATGGTAATTGTCAGCCTTGTTTCTCAAATGGGAAAAATGAGGCACCAAACTGCACCGATTCTGCACAGGTCTGGAACATGTCTGTCTGTGTCTGAGACACTGGGCACAGACGTGGCCACATACAGTGACAATGCAACCAACATGACTGGCCCTGGGTGATGATAGATGCTGTCCTGAGGGTTTTACAGAGTTTGTCTTCACAAAAGCTCTAGGAGCTTGGTGCTACTTTCATCTGTGTTTATAAATTTAAAAAGAAACATGGTACAGAATAGTTTCATGTGGTGGGGCTTGGATTTGAATTGAGACTAGAGGCAGAACTAGTCTTGAGTTAGTGAGCAGGCAGGGAGGGAGAGAGGAGACAAATATGAGGAGAAGGCAGACAAGTGGGAGGGAGAAGGAAGGATGACGCATTCAGCCAAACAGAATAAGCATCTGTGTGTGCTAAGTCGTTTCAGTCGTGTCTGACTCTTTGCGACCCCATAGACAGTAGCCCACCAGGCTCCTCTGTCCATGGGATTCTCCCCACAAGAATACTGGAGCGGGTTGCCATTCTCTTCTCCGGGGGATTTTGCCAACCCAGGAATGGAACCCACATCCCTTATGTCTCCTGCATTCACAGCCATGTTCTTTACCACTAATATCACCTGGGAAACCCTGTGGAGAGATGCTAAGAGCATGGTCCTTTTAAGGCCAGATACCTGGTCACATTTCCATGTTACAGCCACCGAGGGGAAAAAAAAAGGGTAGATACTGAAAAAAAGTTATCAATGGCAGAAGAATTATCTGATTCCTTGAGAAATAAGTTGCCCCAAATGATATACTTAAATGTTCATTCCAAAGATGACCACAATTCGGAAGAAAGGAAATACAAGTAGAAATCAGGAAATCTGAGAAAGTATCACCCTCTTTTCCTCTTGTTGGTTGACAAGGCAGTTAAGAATTTTCTCTGCCTCTGAGAGTCCAGAAATCAAGTCTCATTCCATGGAGAGATCCTGTCTGCCATGGCTCAAAGGGAAAATAACATTTTTCTCTGAGCTTAACCTGGCTTTGCAACACCAATTTTTTTTCTAATAACTTTCCCTTGCCCCACCTTTTCCTCTTAAGAATAAACTTCATACCCAATGAAGGGAAGAATTTTAAGTCTCCTTGGAGATCTGAAAACATAATAGGAAATTTTGCTGAATTAATAATTCTGGCTTCCTTCCACATGAATTCTACAGACCTAACAGAAATTTCAGAGGAGATATTCCATGACTGGAAAAGAGGGATAGTTTTAAGTGAGCAATCAAGAAGATGGATACTAAAGCAAGTAGATCTGGCTTAAAAACACTTCTTCTATAAATATAAATGTATAAAATATAGACATTTTTAGAAAAATATTTTATACATACCAGAAGTTTCTTTCAGTCTTTGATACACAAACCAAGGATTATGGCATCTCTTATATTTTGTTTAATTTTTGGCTTTGTACAGTCATTGTCAATTCTACTATTTCCTATTTACCATCCACATGACATGTGATATTCTTCTGGTTAAGAGGACATAAAATATACTGTCTCTTATCTTAATGCAATTGTTTTTGCTTTTGCCATTAATTAATTGACTGGCACAGATGTCAAGTTAAATATCATCACCACCACCTGGGTGCTCATGCCTTGAAAACTAATTCACCAATGGGCCAAGTCCACTGCGCTAATAAACCAATGGGGTCCTTGGTGAGGTAAAGCCTACAAGAATGACAGTGCCCTGATGATGATATTATAACCTAATAAAAAAAGGAAAATTTAAAATCTAAACCCATACAGTCTTTCTTCAAAGAGTGACAGCCCCACTAAGCCAGAATCAGAATTTGAAAAGTGGGGGAAGGAAAAAAGATATAAGTAAGTAAGTCATTTACACAGAGATGCCACATGGCTCTCCAGTCTTATAAGATTTCTGTAGCTCCTGGCATGTGTTAATTGCTCAGTTGTGTCTGGCTCTTTGCAACCCCACAGACTGTAGCCCGCCAGGCTCCTCTGTCCATGGGATTCTCCAGGCAAGAATAGTAGAGTGGGTAGCCATTTCCTTCTCCAGGGGATCTTCCCAACCCAGGGATTGAGCCCAGGTCTTCTGCATTGACAGACAGATTCTTTACTGTCTGAGCCACCGTGGAAGCCCTGGTAGGGATGATGTTAATTTTCCCCACCTTAACTTTCTTTATCCTGGCCTCCCCTTCCCTCCACCCCCACTTGCTGGGATAGTCTCTCCTTTCCCAGTCTTCTTAACTGGTTAGGACTTACTTATACCTTTAAATTTTAGCCCAGTTTTTATTTCCTTCTAACAGTATTCCCTGTTCACCCCTGACTGTACCTCTAAGTCCTACTGATTCCTCTTAGGGTTTCTGTAATTCCCTGCTGCCTCTGCACACTTTTGCCAGAGCTCCTTTTACTGTATCCTAAGTATGTCTTAGTACCTAATATGGTTCACTCACCAGAGTTATAAATCTCAATGTACAATTCATGAGTGAGAGCACCACAATCACTTATTAATGCAATATACAATTTCAGAAGAATAAAGGACAAAACCACATGGTAAGTGCAATAATCAAAAGAAAGGCACATGACAAAATTCAGCACTCTTTCTGGTTTAAAGCAAAACAAATCTCAAAAGCTCAACAAACTCCCTCAACCTGATAAAAAACATCTACGACAAACTCCCAGCAGGCAGCATAACTAATGGTGAGAACGAAAGCTTTCCCCTAAAAGCAAGAACAGAACAAGAATGTCTAGTCTCACTAGTTCTAGTCAATACTGTGTTAGGGGTTTAGCTAGGGCAATTTGGTAAGGAAAAAACGTTATCCAGATTGGAAAGGAAGAAGTAAAAACCATTTTTTTTGCATATGACATGAATTTATATAGAAAATGATAACAATTCAAATTTCAAGAACCCTTAGAGGAGTAATGTCAGGGAAAATGGCAGAATAGATAGCTCAAAAGCCCCTCTCTTCACAACAATATTAAAAAAAATATATCCAGAATAGGTAAATCCATAAGAATGGAAGACTGACTGGTGGTTGCCAAAGGTGCTATGGGCAGAGGACTTAATTTGTGCTGAGTGAAAATATCTTGAACTAGAAGGGGTAGTGGCTGCATAACAAAGTGACTGTCCTAAATATCATTGAATTGTATACTTTACAATGATTAATCTTATGTTTACTTCATCTCAGTAAAAGACTATTAGAACTAATAAATAAGTTTAGCAAAGTTTCAGGATCCAATATCAATGTAAAATCAATTTGTGTACCCTTGTAATGAGCAATGCAAAATGAAATTAAGAAGACAATTCATGTTACAACAGCATCAAAAATTATGAAACACTTAGGAGCAAATATGACAAAATAAGTCTAAAACTTAAACTTTGAAAGTAGAAAACATTGCTGAAAAAATTATAAAGATCTAAATAAATGAAAGGATAACCATGTTCACTAATCAGAACAGCTAAATTTGTTAAGATGGCAATACTTCCAAACTGATCTAAAAATTTAACACAATCTCTAGCGAAATCCCAGTTTGCAAAAACTGGCAAGCAAATATCAAATACAAATATAAAAACAGAGTCGCAAGTTCTCATATGGGAGGCCAAAGATAGAGGTGACTTTGCTTATATCAAAATGCCTATTAAATTCTAACCAAAAACTGTCTGCCTCCATCTCAGGAGGCTGACCACTTGTCCCTTTAAGCAGTTTAAACTTGTCAAAACACTTTATTGAAAAAATCAAATTATTAAAAAAATATTGTCCTGGTATCCCATGTCAGAGAACTGAAAATATCACAACTCTAATTCACAGATGTGGACACAATGCTCTGGGAGTTTATGTCCTACACATGGCCAGTGAACACTGGTCTCAAATCCAGGCCTCAGATCCCCACAACTGTGCTCCCCCCACAGTAGCCATGGAAATGGAAACCATGGGGCTCAGGACCAAAGAGGACCAGTTTCAATTTCAGCATCATCCATTCCCACATCCGTTGTCACCATCCCTCTGCACTCTGAAACCAAGGCCCTCTAGAGGAGATGGTGAAAAACTCCTGAAAGGTAAAGAGCTAGTCTTCAAGGTATGAACCCAGGGCTGCGGTAAAACACCCACCATTTCAATTAGATGACTTCTGTTCTTATTAAGAACAGAGCTGGAAAAGGCAATGTAGTCACTGCTAAATGGCTAAGATGTGAATTGTTTTTATGAGAAACAAATGGTGAGCCTGGAAGCACTGGTCTGCCCCTGGCAAGAACCCCGGGGCTTTATTGTTATTCTGTGCCTGGTCCTCTGCTCCTCATAACACCAGGTGTTCCCAGATGGACACATTCTATTTTAGAGACAATGAAATGCTGGAGTCGATGCAGCCCTAAGCACACACACCATTCTAGAATGTCACCGGAGCGACACAGACCGTTAGGATATGGTCCCCAGACAGGCTGCAAGTCAATACTGGGCCAGACCACTGGGGGCTTTCTGACGTCTATGGTTGATCAGTCCTGTCTCTGTGGACGCATGGATGTCAACCCTCAGTAAGTGCACTTGTTTCATTTTTACTGCATCTCTACTGCACCACGAGGTATACCGCCACCTGGGAACCAAGACCTCCTTGCAAACACCTCACACAGCCTCTCCCACGCCGAGCTGAATAGGGGTGGACACATGCTCCAAAACCCACCCAGATCACCTCCTTTTTAATGTCAGAGGAGGGTCAAGTCAGCAAATATATATTCAAAGTAAAGGCTCCTGAAAATCGTGTTTTTGTTGGAAATGGCAACAGGAAGATATTGATGACATCTGGAAGACAAGCACCCCTTATGTAAATTAGGGGAAGAGAAAAAATTTGAAAAAAAAACCCTACTTTTGTGAGTGTGAAGGATGCTCATGTATCTAAATGCATCATGTACATTATTTTATGCCTGGAATTATGAGGCTGATACTGAATACTCCTGACATTCCATCTAATTGAAGCCTGTGTGACCCTGAGTGTATTCATCACAAAGGGCTTTCCAGACAATTAGCTAATATCTCCTGTAGGGCAGACTCAGAACCCAAAGGGTGTGATTATCATTAAGCTCTTCAGACCCGAACATGCTGTGTAGAGAGACCCCCACTCTGTGTTTGTCACAAGAAAATCTGACATCTTTAACAGCTCAAGTGAACAGAAATGCCAAATTGACATGCCAGCTGTGAAAACCTTCAGGGTTGAATTATTATTATTACTGCAGCCGCTCTTTTTGTAACATGGCTTTGAATCATCCTCCAGCTTTAGCAGAGGGTCCCATGCCAGCAGTTAATTACAAAGTTCAGCCACAAGACTACTCCCGCTACTGAGATCGCCAGCCGGTAAGCAGTCTTGAAAATCACTTTCAAATTTGCCAACTGGCCTGACATGAGCATCCTTCTCTAGAGGATGAAGATGAAATTGGCAGGTGGGCTTGCAGATGAATGTCTGCTATTTATATCATCAGGCTACCGGTTTCAACGCTTAACAACTGATAAAGAGGTTTTCTTCCTAGTCTCACAAAGAAAAACACCAAGATACTCGTAGATACAGGCTTGTCAACCTTCCAAGGCGAGTTTTCATCCTTGCCCTTTTTCTTCCCTTTACCACCAAGACAAATGGATCAGGATCTAATCTGCTTACGATGGTGATACTTGCACAGCGATTTTGATAGGATCCGGGGATTAGCTGCAGCATCTCAGACCCTTAAACTATTCATTTCATTTTTAGCACGTCAACCAAAGTGGCAGATATTTTTGTCAAAGTGGCAGATATTTTTGTCAAAGGCAATTCCAGAAGCTCAGTTTATTTCCTCTTTGGGATTATATATGCACAACGTATAACAGCCAGTTTGGAATTATGGTAATAATCTCTCACGTGCTCACAAAAGTGAGAATGGATTGAACTGAGACAGGTAATCACCTGCTCTCCAACTAGAAATAATTTTACAATTCATAGATCTTTGAATAAAAATACACAAAAGGTAGGTTTTCCCATTACATATAAAATCTTGAACGCTGAGACTTAGCCAATAAACTGCTTTTTAAAAGGAAGAACCTTGTGTGATAGCACAGGTCATTAGCACAATTCTAGAAGAGCAAGTCGAATCAGGCTACCAGTTTTACGGTTGAAAACAACCTGCCAAATTCCTGCCCATGTGGAACCGGAGGCTGGGCCCAGGTAACACTTCCTATTCTCCAGGAATATATAAGTAAAGGCAAAACACACGCCCAAGAGAACAAGTGATTTAATCCTTTATTTGATGGCAGTGATGGGTTTCTCCATGTGGGCCATCCCACCTCTTTGCACTACTGCCTCACACTTGGCTCTCTGACAGGTTTTTGGAGCCCAAAGACTGACCACAGTCAACGACAAAGGCCATCCCAGGGAGCAGGTATCTGCAAGAACATCACTAACCTCCACACTGATTCCCCAGCTTTCTATTTTTTAAAGCACAAAAGAGAAAAACAAATAGTGCATGTTAACACATAGATGTGGAATCTAGAAAAATGGTATCAATAAGCATAATTTGCAGAGAGGAATAGAGACACAGGCATAGAGAATGAGCATGTGGACACAGTGGGGGAAGAGGAAGAAGGGACAAATTGAGAAAGTAGCATCAACATATACACACTATCACGTGTGAAATGGATAGCTAGTGGGAAGCTGTCGTATAGCACAGGGAGCTCAGCTCGGGGCTCTGTGATGACCTAGAGAGCTAGGAAGGTGGGAGGAGGTCCAAGAGGAAGGGGACATATGTATAGATATGGCTGATTCACTTCATTGCACAGCAAAAACTAACATACTAATTATACTGCAATAGTAAATTATTTTTAAAAAGGAAAAACACAAAAAGATACATGCACAGCCTTCGAAATGCACTGCACTCATTCCAGGAATTGTAAGGATAAACAGAAACTCTTGTTTCCAAGCAGCGTTAGCCATTCTCCAGAAGGTACCTGAAAAGGAAATAACAGGACTGAGAGGCTACCTTTGTTTCTGGTCCTGCTCTAGAATGATCCAGAACAGCACTCTCTGATGCAAATGGAATGGACGTGACCCACGTGTACAGTTTTATATTTTCCAGAGTTAGTCGTTCAGTCGTGCCCAACTCTTTGTGACTCCACGGACAGTAGCCTGCCAGACTCCTCTGTTCATGGGATTTCCCAGGCAAGAATACTGGAGTGGGGTGTCACTCCCTGCTCCAGGGATCTTCCTGATCCAGGGATCCAACCCAGTCTCCTGAACTGTAGGTAGATTCTTTACTGTCTGAGCTACTGAAGATTCCATATTTTCCAGTAGCCTCACTGGAAAGGGTAGAGAAAAATAGTGAAATTCATTCTAAAAATACACTAAATTGAACACTATTCTAATCATTCAACTTTATAATCAGTATAAAATTTATATTGAGTATAAATTAGTAATTTATATATATAATACTGAGTATAAATTTATTATCAGTATAAAAATATTAAAGATTTTACATTATGTTCATATTAGTTAAATTTCATACACTTTACACTTTTGGCATACTCAATCGAGATTAACCATACAGCAAGTGGTCAATAGTTGGGTGAGACTAGAGGCCTGTATATGGTGCAGGGCAGGTCTTGAGCAAAACATAAATTTTGGACTTCTGGTGATGCATGTGATGAATTTGACCAAATGTATTTTAGGCTTTATTCACCCGATGTTCCTATTTTTATTTTTCACTCCATTTGTTTAAATTTTTGCTTCCCTGTGATTTCTTTCCTTGGTCTCAGTGTTATCCAGCGGTGCCTTCACAAGAGGTGACATACACTCACTGAGATAGGCCCTTTGAAATAAAGGATGTGACTTTCCCTAAGGATCCCTAAAGACAATGCCTGCTTGGGGATGCAATAAAAAAAAATCAAAAGATCAATTGAGAGTAATGTATGAAAACAAAAACACAGTTCGATTACCAATATCTGAAGAATGCAATATCTGAATATCTGAATATCTGAACACAATATCTGAAAAACATCTATTTCTGCTTTATTGACTATGCCAAAGCCTTTGACTGTGTGGATCACAATAAACTGTGGAAAATTCTGAAAGAGATGGGAATACCAGACCATCTGACCTGTCTCTTGAGAAACCTCTATGCAGGTCAGGAAGCAACAGTTAGAACTGGACATGGAACAACAGACTGGTTCCAAATAGGAAAAGGAGTATGTCAAGGCTGTATATTGTCACCCTGCTTATTTAACTTCTATGCAGAGTACATCATGAGAAACTCTGGGCTGGAAGAAACACAAGCTGGAATCAAGATTGCCAGGAGAAATATCAATAACCTCAGATATGCGGATGACACCACCCTTATGGCAGAAAGTGAAGAAGAACTAAAGAGCCTCTTGATGAAGGTGAAAGAGGAGAGTGAAAAAGTTGGCTTAAAGCTCAACGTTCAGAAAACTAAGATCATGGCATCTGGTCCCATCACTTCATGGGAAATAGATGGGGAAACAGTGGAAACAGTGTCAGACTTTATTTTTTTGGGCTCCAGAATCACTGCTGATGGTGACTGCAGCCATGAAATTAAAAGACGCTTACTCCTTGGACGGAAGGTTATGACCAACCTAGATAGCATATTTAAAAGCAGAGACATTACTTTGCCAACAAATTCCGTCTAGTCAAGGCTATGGTTTTTCCAGTAGTCATGTATGGATGTGAGAGTTGGACGGTGAAGAAAGCTGAGCTCCAAAGAATTGATGCTTTTGAACTGTGGTGTTGGAGAAGACTCTTGAGAGTCCCTTGGACTGCAAGGAGATCCAATCAATCCATCCTAAAAGAGATCAATCCTGGGTGTTCATTGGAAGGACTGATGTTGAAGCTGAAACTCCAATACTTTGGCCACCTCATGCGAAGGGTTGACTCATTGGAAAAGACCCTAATGCTGGGTAGGATTGGGGGCAGGAGGAGAAGGGGACGACAGAGGATGAGATGGTTGGATGGCATCACTGACTCGATGGACATGGGTTTGGGTAAACTCCGGGAGTTGGTGATGGACAGAGAGGCCTGGCGTGCTGCAATTCATGGGGTCGCAAAGAGTCGGACACGACTGAGCGACTGAACTGAACTGAACTGAACAGAACTGAAGAACGCAAACCTTGCAGGATACAGTCCCAGGTCCCCACTGTGGTTTCTGTGCCTTTTGTCAGCTGAACTCTGTCTTCTGTTCTGAATTCCTTGCTCCTCACTCCCCAAATCCCACAGACGATCTATTCATACTGAATTGCTTGTAGTTCCCTGAATATGATCATCACCTACCAGTAAGGCAGATATGTTTATCCCTACACCGCAGGTAAAGAAGGTCAAGTTCAGTGTAGTTGGTTGACTTGCCCATGCTCACACGTGTGCTTAATGGCAAACTGGGGAAGGAGACCTCCTGGACCCTGGGCTGCACACAGCCCATCCCATCCATAGGAGGCAGGCAGATCCAGATTTTGCAAACCCTTTGTGACAGGCATCTTTAGCTCCTCAAATGACAGCTCAAGGATCCAAGCTTGGTGACTGTTGGCTTTCAGCATGCTGCCCTGCACAAGAAAAACATAGTATTTTATTGCAAGCATTTGACTCATGTTTTGCAGTAGAACATGATACACAGTCACCAAATATGGAGAAGCAAGAAATTATGGCTGTTTCCATTTCCAACCATACTAGGTATTTACTTCTGTTATTTCAAAGGCAGATCAGTCTAAGAGCCTGACAAGGTAATTTGAGGGAACATTACAAATGATGCCTTTGAAACTACTGTTGTGGCTTTAGGTTTTTCTCCTGTTGTTTCCAAAAACCTAGTATTTTATGTGGGTGAATAAAAAGTTGTTTTTCATTGGGAAATTGCTGGTATTAATGGAGTGAGTCTGTTGGTTAGCAAAGATTTTAAAAAAGAAAAGACCACATCGTGACACACAGAAATCATTTTGTCAGAATACGTTGCCTCTAAAATCCAAATAGGTCACCAAACATTGTATTCCTTTATATATGGTGTGAAATACAGGGGGAAGCAAAGCAATATATCTCTCATTTTAGAAGAGGTATCTTGGGACCTCCCTGGTGGTCCAGTGGCTAAGATTTTGTCCTCCCAATGTGGGGAGCCCGGGTTTAATCCCTGGTCTGGGAACTAGACCCCACATGCCACAATTAATGATCTTGTATGTAGCAATGAAGATCAGAGATCCCGAGTGCCTCAACTAAGATCTTGTGTGACCAAATAAATACAAAATAAATATTAAAAAAGAAGAAATATCACAACATGTCAGAGATTCTCCAGAGTCTGGAATCTCTCTCCTGGTACGGCAGGTCCCTGGAGCATCTACTCCTCAGCATATATAAACTTACTAAGGCAGCTAGGATGAGCTCTACTTCCTTCCTTCAGGGTCCAGTTATTTTAATTTTATTGATTTAATGAACCCCTATGGTGTTCTATTGGTTATCAATACAACTTAGTTTCCTCAAGACCAATGTTGTCCAACAGAAATCTAATGTGAACTGTAAATGCAAGCCACCTTTGCCATTTTAAATTTTCTAGTACCCCCATTCGGAGAAGGCAATGGCATCCCACTCCAGTACTCTTGCCTGGAAAATCCCATGGACAGAGGAGCCGGGTAAGCTGCAGTCCATGGAGTCGCTGAGAGTCAGACACGACTGAGCGACTTCACTTCCACTTTTCACTTTAATGCACTGGAGAAGGAAATGGCAACCCACTCGAGTATTCTTGCCTGGAGAATCCCAGGGATGCAGGAGCCTGGTGGGCTGCCGTCTGTGGGGTCGCACAGAGTCAGACACAACTGACGCGACTTAGCAGCAGCAGCAGCAGCAGCAGTACCCCCATTAAAGAGTAAAATGAAATAGAGAAAATTCCTTGAATAGTGTGTTTTATTTAGCCCAATGCATTCAACTCATTATCATTTCAACATGCAATCAGCACAAAATGTTAACATATTTGACATTTTTTATACCAATCCTCTGAAAATTTTCATGAAGAATGTCTGTATCAGCTATATGACCAGTGGTCAGCCTCCACGTGTGGCTGGTGGCTACCAAAACCGGCCAGCACAGCTTCAGGCTGTGTTGTGATAAACAGCAGAGGGTTTGATGAAGACCTTCCCCTCATCTCTGCTACTGGAGAGAAATTGTTTCTGGTTATCTATGCTGATATCGTGTTTGGCAGTAAATAGATGTCAGGGGCTGTATCATTTCTGCAATAAAGACACAACACCTGGAACCACAGCTGTGAGTGTATCATCACCTGATAAGTTTGGCGACAACGTAGACTCTTTCCCCGCCTCCATCTGGCTTTGTATTGTCTGAAAAGACAAATTAAATGGAGATACCAAACTCCCTGACTATCCCTTCCCTCGATTCTTTCCCACCTCCACCACCCTGGCAACCATAAATTCTTTCCCTAAGTCTGTGAGTCTGTTTCTGTTTTGTAAATAAGTTCATTTGCATCATTTCTTTATAAATTCTGCATATAAAGGATATCTAACTAGCAAGGCCCTACTGTGTAGTACTGCTCAATGTTATGTGGCAGCCTGGTTGGGAGGGGAGTCTGGGGGAGGGTTGATACATGTATATACATGTATGGCTGAGTCCCTTTGCTGTTCACCTGAAACCATCACATTCTGAATCAATTACACCCCAATACAAAATAAAAAGTTAAAAAAATAAATGGAGACACAGTAGGGATAACTACTCCTGCATTTCTCAGTTTGTCGACAGCACAAAAACTCTCTAGTTTCCTTAGGACATGGTAGTGCTTTGGCACTTTACTATTTTGTAAACAAAGTTGTTGCAAGAACATCTATTCACACTATACAGAGGGGCTAGGGAGAAACCACAGGATGGGTCTGCCCTCCTACTGAACTCTCTCTGAGACAGCTGCAAAGAGTTGAACACGACTGAGTATGCACACAATATATGTTATTACCAAGTAATATTATATAAATTATAACTATATAGATAATTAACAGTTTAAGTGAAAGTTGCTCAGTCGTGTCCGACTCTTTGCGACCCCATGGGCTATACAGTCCATGGAATATTCCAGGCGAGAACACTGGAGTAAGTAGCCTTTCCCTTCTCCAGGGGATCTTCCCAACCCAGGGATCGAACCCAGGTCTCCAGCATTGCAGGCAGATTCTTTACCAGCTGAGCCACAAGGGAAGCCAAATTAACAATTTACAACATAAATTATATAAAATATATTTATATGTTTACTAGATAAATAAAAATTGATTCGAAGCTTTTGCCATTACAAATAATACTTAATGAATATCTGTGTAAGTATTTATTGCATACCTACATTTTACACATATGAAAGTGTTGGTATAAAATAAATACCTAAGGTGTCTTGACTTACAATTTTAATGCAAATTCACAAAGAGCACTTCCCACCTGAATTGTCTTATTCTGTAGATCAGAGCTTCTCAATGGGGATTTCACAGCATATTACATGGTGGTTTACAACGTGTCATCAATAACAGTGTGGGGCTTCCCTGGTGACTCAGTGCTAAAGAATCTGCAGGAGATATGGGTTCAATCCCTGTTCTGGGAAGATCCCACATGTCACGGAGTAACTAAGCCTGTGTGCCACAACTATTTAGCCTGTGCTCTACAGCCCAGGAACCGCAACTACTGAGACCAAAAGCTGCAACTACTGAAGTCCGTGCACTTTGGAGCCTGTGCTCTGCAACAAGAGAAGCCACAGCAATGAGAAGCCTGCACACCACAACTAGAGAGTAGCCCCTGCTTGCTGCAACTAGAAAAAAGCCTGTGCAGCCATGAAGAGCCAGCACAGCCGAAAACAAAACGCTAGACAGAAGGTCCTGACCATGATGATATGGGAGAGAGAGGGAGGATACAGAGCAGACACTGAGAACTTGAGATGGAGTGAGAATCTGATGGACCAAGTTCCAGAGGAGGCGGGGGAGGAGGACAAGTCTAGGATGGTGCTTTCCTGAATCTTTCCATATAGAGCAGGTCAGAATATGTGCAACAGCACATGGGAACAGATGCACATCACAGCTCACACCTGCTCAGCACCAGCTGAAAGACATTGGCCCCATGCTACCTGGACAACGAGGAGCTCACAACTCAGCATCCTGTGGCCATCTTTGGTACAACAGTTGACATCAGTAAAGAGGCCATGAGGGAAGAGAAAGATTAGATTTGGTGAGAAATGTCATATACATTCTTTTCACTTGGGACATAAGAAAAACAGCAAAGCTAATGAAATAGGTGAACTTTAAGGCGGAGAGAAGATGTGGGATGTTTAACAACAATTATTGGATTAGCTGAATCTGATTCATCAGGCTCCAGAAACACTGTGGAAAACCTGATCATAATTCTTATATGGTAACTGTAAAATGACAGGGAGAATCCATCTCTTAATCTTGGGCTTATTCTGCTGTGATCATATCGACAAAATTTTTAATTCTGAAAGAAAATGCAAGTAGTATATTAGATTCTCATTATCCCTCTTTTTAATCTATTTTTTTCAATTTTCTAATTAAAATTGGATGTTTCTGTTGTAGTGTTTTAGGCTATTTTTTTCAGATGATCTAACTGTCTATCCCCCATGCTCATGTGTAGCTGGACACATGGATGAATGAAGTAAAAAGACCAGGTAAAAGAGTCAAGCATGAGGTTCAACCCTTTATTGTCAAGCACTGCACAATTCCAGGAGAGGAAGTGCCAAGGACCAGGTGACACAGGTAGAAGTGGTACCTTGTCCAGTTTCCCTCCACCACCTGGATCTGCTATCCAGGATGGAGTTTGCTAGTCACAGAACCCACGGAAAGAGAAGATGTGGAATGAAGACAGGAAGTTTTCACCACAGTCGATTCCTCTGCATAACTTCAGCTTCTCCAAGTGAGCCTGGAAAAGAGAGATAATAAATAGAGTAGTCTAAAAAGTGTTGTGCTCTCTGACCTGCTTTTCTCTTTTTTAAAATCAATAAAGAACAACTGATTTATCAGTCTTAATGATGTTTCACTTAGAAAAATCTAGTATATCTGATTTCTGTTCACATTTTTGCCTACAACACAATTCAGATGGAAACTCATCATTAGCTCCAGATTTGAGACAATAATTAGACACCAATGGACACAATCAGTCATTGTTTTGAGTGAATTCTTGTCGTATTTTCCATTATATCAATATGAAGCCATAGTTTATACACATCATGCTTACCTTCTTGGTTTTTTTTTAATATTTTTCACCAGGCTGGGACTGATTTCTTCAATATAATTTGGCGATCATATAAAATTTTCAAATCTGAATACTCTTAAAATGGTTAACTTACCTTAAATGAAGCACTATTAAGTAAATTCTCCCTCACAGTAATCCAAGAATATAGGCCAAAGATAAAAACAATTAAATCTGTACTCTGATACTAAGATTCACAATAAGAAGTATGAAACTCTGAAATTTCTGAAATTAATCATTAAAGCAGAATATATTACTAACCTACGACAAGGTCATTGTTTCAATCAAACAGTGTTTTGAGAGTTAGAAGGGGTGTGTCATAATTTCCAAATCAGTTCAGTTGCTCAGTAGTATCTGACTCTTTGTGACTCCTTGGACTGAAGCATGCCAGGCTTCATTGTCCATCACCAGCTCCCGGAGATTACTCAAACTCATGTCCATTGAATCAGTGATACCATCCAACCATCTCAACCTCTATCGTCCCCTTCTCCTCCTGCCTTCAATGTTTCCCAGCACCAGGGTCTTTTCCAGTGAGTCAGTTCTTCGCATCAGGTGGCCAAAGTATTGGAGCTTCAGCTTCAGCATCAGTCCTTCCAATGAATACTTAGCACTGATTTCCTTTAGGATTGACTTGTTTGATTTTGCAGTCCAAGAGACTCTCAAGAGTCTTCACCAATACCACAGTTCAAAAGCATCAGTTCCTTGGTGCTCTGCTTTATTTATAGTCCAACTCTCACATCCATACATGACTACTGGAAAAACCATAGCTTTGACTAGACAGAGCTTTGTCAGCAAAGTAATGTCTCTGCTTTTTAATATGCTGTCTAGGATGGTCATAGCTTTTCTTCCAAGGAGTAAACATCTTTTAATTTCATGGGTGCAGTCACCATCTGCAGTGATTTTGGAGCCCAAGAAAATAAAGTCTTTCACTGTTTCCACTGTTTCCCATCTATTTGCCATTAAGTGATGGGACTGGATGCCATGATCTTTGCTTTTTTTTTTTTGATCTTTGCTTTTTGAATGCTGAGTTTTAAGCCAGCTTTTTCACTCTCCTCTTTCACTTTCATCAAGAGGCTCTTTAGTTCCTCTTTGCTTTCTGCCATAGGGGTGATGTCATTATTGATATTTCTCCCGGCAATCTTGATTACAGTTTGTGCTTCATCCAGCCTGGCATTTTGCATGATGTACTCGGCATAGAAGTTAAATAAGCAGGGTGACAATATACAGCCTTGATGTACTCCTTTCCCAATTTGGAATCAGTCTGTGGTTCCATGTGTGGTTCTAACTATTGCTTCTTGACCTGCATACAGATTTCTCAGGATTAATTTTCAAAAGAGGTAGCTATTAAGAAATTCAAAAAACTTGTTTATTCCATTGTTGACATAAAAGTTATTATATTCAAATTTATATCATACTATTTAATTATAGATACTAAACTGATGTTTAACCAACACTGTCTGCATTCCTATGGTATCAGTAATACTTTATATACTATTTTAACCAATATTAAGTAAGTCCATATATAGTCCTCTTAATGACTGACTGAATTTTGTACAATATAGAGCAGAAGTAGGAAATAACCATCTGCTTGAACAATTAAAGTTCTCCTATATTCCTACATTTAGAGGAATCTGTGTGCTTTTCGAGGAACTTTTTAGGCTTTCTTGGCGACTCAGCTGGTAAAGAATGTGCCTGCCAGTGAAGGGGATGCCAGAGATGCAGGTTCAATCCCTGAGTCTGGAAGATCCTCCAGAGGAGGGCATGACAACCCACTCCAGTATTCTTGCCTGGAGAGTCCCATGGAGTCAGACAAGACAGCATGTGCTCACACACACACACACACACACATGCAATGAACTCCTGGTTTTACTTTTGTTAGCAGATCTAGTTGTTTTAACTCCTTTTCCCACTGTGAACAGAGTGTCTATGTATTTTCAACTGTTGATTTAACTGTTCAAAGAGAAGTTTCTGTGTCTTCACAGGTATTTTACATAGTTTGTAATTTTTCAAAATCTGATGTTTTCATAAAGCAACAAACACTTTACAAGGTTGACTACAGTGTCAGTCCCAACATCAATATCCAGGAAGCATCAACAAAGAAATGAAGAAAAAAGAAAAACCTTACCAAATTTTAAAACCTCCACTTAAAACATCATTCACAGAATATTTTCAAAGAATCACTTTTGTGGACATATTAAAAAGTTATTTCAGTCACCTTTGTTAGAAAAATTGTACACTAAGACGCTGCGATACGAGAATGTACACTGACAATATTGAAAACTGTCTTCTGCATTTTCTACTAAGCTTTCCTTTCTTAAAACAGGCCTCTGTGCTGGAATAACTGAGTTTTATTTTACAGGGATGATCATTTTCCTGAAATAAACAGTGCCCTCCTCCAGATGTAGACTCACCTCTGTATGGAGACTGGCCAAGGAAAGCACAGCTGTCACAAAAGAACTTAGTGGAATAAACTGCATGAGAAACAACCTTAATGTCTTTGCTGATGCATACACCAAGAAAGAAGCCTTATGAACAGATGTGTGTTGTTTTCTGGATCTGGAATTAATATTGGGAAATATTTTAAGATTATTTTTCCTTCCAATATGATCATGAGTCAGTCGTGTCTGCTTCCCTCCAGATTTGCACATAGATGTGAGAATCTTTAATGAGAGGATTTATAGACTGAGTTACTCTATTGAAGGATCTCTTATGACATCATATACTGTCCATTCTGAGATGGTCACTTTCCAGGATGCCAATTAGCATATTCCTTTTCTTAATCAGGTTTCTGTTTAAACCAAACAGCACTTCCTGAATCTAGCTAGTTATAGTTTTACTTACCTGCTCCAGTGGAGAAGGAAATGACAACCCATTCCAGTATTCTTGCCTGAAGAATTCCATGGACAGAGGAGTCTGGCAAGCTACAGTCCATGGGTTGCAGAGTCAGACATGACTGGGTGATTATCACATTACCTGCTCTAGAACTTTATGCATGAAAAGAGGAAACTTCCCCATGAAAAATGTCCAGTCTTTCTTCCAGATGAGTAGTAAGTAAGCATGGGTGATTAGGGAGATAATCGCTGTAACCTCCAATTAACATGGTCTTGAAAGGGGTTCCCCTGGCCCATCAGGACATGTTAGCATTTTTCATGCAGGATAGTAATGATTGTTTAGCAGATCCGATTTCTGGAGATCTGATCCTTTAGCAGATTTTCCAGAAGACAATATATAGATAATTAACACATCATCCTTTAAGCAGCCTGTCAAGATATTTGAACAAGGGTTGCATAAACTCTGTGTAGAATTAAATACCTTGAATCATCTCACTGTGTAATTTCACTAAAGTCCTGAATCGGAAACACATGTGTCAGCCTGCTCTCTGTAGGATTATTGATCAACATTCTCCCAAGTGGATACTCAAAACCAGATTCTCTGTGGGCCACAAAGACTCCATTGTGTCTACACTGCAGAAACGGGTGTGTATACAGATGGTCTCACCTGACTTGCTGCAGATTATGTGGTCAAAATCTCTTTCATTTGTTCCAAACTGTGTCTGATATTTTCGCAGTAAGTATCTTTGCCAAAGACACTTTTGCTGTGTAACTAGTTGACCATGAGGCAACTTTGCCCATAAAAGATAAACTAACAGAAAATTAAGGGAGGATATGAAAAAAGATAGGGAAGCATGAGGAATGAAAATTGAATAAAACTGAAGACTTTGTTGTGAAATACAATGTATTTGAATATGTGTGGAATTCACTGCAGAACTGCAGAAATAATTGATCTTAGCTGATGGGTTGTACCCAAGCCCTTGTCTTCCAATTCTTTCATTCATATCATTTTTTACACTTATACATTATTTTGTTTGTTTGTTTTTTGGTTGTTGATTCATCTCCTTGCTCCACATTACAATGCGGAGGGAGGTCACTGGTGACTCATGACTTCTGCATTGGGACCAGACACAAGAAATAAACCTCCACACCGCTAAGGCTCTCACATTTTTGGTCTGTTTGAAATTGCAACTAGAATTACTATAAATAATGTACTTAGTTCAACATTTGTTTTTACTTCATTTTGAAGTGCTGGTTTTCATTTGGGTTTATTTGGATCTTCCGGTTTAATAGCCATTGTAGCAGAGGAAGATACTTCACAAAATTACATAGAAATCCAAAGGGAGACCATGCATCATTGTTTATACTAGTACGATTTTGCTACTAATTTTTAAGTGCCTTTTATTCACTACAAAGGTTTTTTGTTGTTGTTGCAAATCAGCTTATAATTATGTCAATCAGTTGTTCTTGAAAACTAATAGGGAAGGTGTTCAGTTTATAGTTTAACAAATAGGATGAATATTCATTAAAGTATTCAACTGGAGTTTTTGTAGAGATTAGAAAAGTCTGTTTCCAAGTTTCTGAAGTTTATATTCACAAATATTTTTATAGGCAGCACATATGTTGTTTCTAGCAACTAATATCATAATGGAGGGAATATTTCCAGATAGCTGCTTTCAAAATTATCTTTCTGTGGCATGAGTTTCTTTTGAAAATTAGTAAAAATACTCTTTTTTTTAAAGTCACTTTAATCTTTAGAGGGTGACTATATTGCATTTATTTTTTAAAAACCAATTGTGCTTGGTAGGATAAAACTTATTGTAGAAAATGTCTGCAAATTTGGAATGCCTTTTTTTAAAAAACTTTTTATTTTGTTTTTGGATATAGCTGATTAACCCAAAGTTGTGATAGCTTCAAGTGAATAACAAAGGGACTCAGCCATACATATAAATGTATCCATTTTCCCTCAAACTCTCCTCCCATCCAGGCTGCCACATAACACTGACGGAATGCCATTTTTTAATAAAAGAAAAAAGCTAGCATTTTAAAACTCAATAATTCTTTTAATTGTTTTGCCATGAAATAATAAATGAATCATGTGTTTCAAATATTTAATGATCACTCCCCATTTCATTACAAAATATTATAAGTATCCTACTATATGTTAAAGTTTAACTGTACAGATATAGATGTCCTGTAGAACTTTGTACATTCCTTTCGGCTTCTTTGCTATAACCTGCTGATGAAAAATTTAGTGAATAATATTACAAGAGGCTTTAGCTCTGTAACCTTAACCCAAGATTCTCTATGATCACAGAGCAATCGCTTCATTAGTGATTACACTCATACATCTTTTCCATAAAATGTAATTTTTATTAAAAAGATTATTCACTTCTTACATCTTCTCTGGTATCTCCTTCTTCTTTTTGAATGTGTGCTCAGTCATGTCCAACTCTTTGCGACCCCATGCACTGTAGCCCTCCAGTCTCCTCAGTCCATGGCATTTTCCAAGCAAGGGTACCGGAGTGGGTTGCCATTTCCTCCTCCAGGGGATCTTCCCAACCCAGGAATGAACTCTCACCATTGTAGGCAGATTCTTAACCACTGGCACCACCTGGGATGCCCTTTCTTTCCTTTGACATTGACACTGACAAGTCACTCAGTCGTGTCCGACTCTTTGTGACCCTATGGACTGTAGCCTACCAGGCTCCTCTGTTCACAGGATTTTCCAGGCAAGAGTACTGGAGTGGGTTGCCATTTCTTTCCTTTAGTGATCCACGAAAAAGTGATTTTTCTTGCATTTCATAGCTGTTTCATTGAGTATCACAACCTTAACACATTAGAAGCATGTGTTTACTTCCAACTAACTATAGAGTTAGCACTTGTTCAAAACTGCATAATTTATTCTAAGTACTTTTTCATCTTTAAAGCAATATATCTATGTGTATCCCAGTTATATGAGCATTTGCTCACAAAGGAATACCCTTTAGATTGTTTTCAAGTTGTTACCCTGGAGAAGGCGATGGCAACCCACTCCAGTACTCTTGCCTGGAAACTCCCATGGACAGAGGAGCCTGGTAGGTTGCAGTCCATGGGGTCGCTAAGAGTTGGACATGACTGAGCGACTTCACTTTCACTTTTCACTTTCGTGCACTGGAGAAGGAAATGGCAACCCACTCCAGTGTTCTTGCGTGGAGAATCCCAGGGATGGGGGAGACTGGTGGGCTGCCGTCTATGGGGTCGCACAGGGTTGGACACAACTGACGTGGCTTAGCAGCAGCAGCAGCAAGTTGTCACCCATTTGTGACTTTGTTCAGTCACAAAACTGTGTCCAACTCTTTATCCCCCCTTGCCTGCAGCACATCAGCCTCCTCTGTCCTCCACTATCTCCAGAGATTTGCTCAAATTCACGTCCATTAAGCCAGTGATGTTACCTAACCATCTCATCCTCTGCCGCCCTGTTCTCCTTTTGCCTTCAGTCTTTCCCAGGATCAGGGTCTTTTCCAATGAGTTGACTATTTGCATCAGGTGGCCAAAGTATTGGAGCTTCAGCTTCAGCATCAGTCCTTTGAACGAATATTCAGGTTTGATTTCCTTTAGGATTGACTGATTTGATCTCTTCTTGACTTTAGCTAAATTTATTGCTACAACAGGAAGAATAAGTATGTCTCTAACAGTATGTGGCTCTGTTTTCTTCTGTTCTTACTAAAAAAAAGAAAATCTCAAACTTTTAAACATTTAGCATAAAGTTGGTGAAGTTTTATAAAATATGGATTGTGGATTAAATAATTTATACTTGGTAGAAACAGGTAGACATTTGTTTTCCATAATCTATTTGTTCTCTTTTTAAATGCCTTGCACATCTGTGTGCCATTGCTTCATTCTACTTTGTGCTCATAACTAAAGGTACCACATAGACTTTAAGAAAAAGTTTCTTGTTAAAGATAGTAAGTGTAAATCCATTTTCTTAACAGTCTTCTTGATCATTTAGTTTTCGGGGTTTTTTTGACTTGTCAAATTTCCATTTATTTTTATCTGTAATATGGCCAAAAACACCATTTCTTTTCTTACTTTTTTACACTAAAAACAAATAGAAAAAATAGAGATTCTAATATTTCCTTCCCAAATAGTCTATTTGATCAGTTACAACCCTTTGGTTGTATTTCTTCTTCTTTAGAGACTTACTGGTATTGCTGGTAAATACAACAGCAGGAACTTACAAACTCCTTTCAATTTGACAGCAATGAGAATTGGCTTTATATCATGGCCTGCTCACACACACATGCTACAAATGAAGAAAAGTTTTATAAAACATTACTATGAGTGATGCGCTATAACAAGTTTATTCTTTTGTTTTACGACAGTGGCTTCGTAAAATGTAAGCAGATCTATTTTGCCAATGAAGAAAGGAAGCCTCTGAGACCTTTGGTGCCTACAGAAGTGGTGGAAATGGTACACCTTGGGGTCTCTAATTGTATAATAAGCTGCCCTTTCACCCTAAACTTTCTGGAAGGGGGACAAGCCAGCTGGGCTAGGAGGTCGGAAGCTATTACACAGGACTCAGACACAAGGAGCTCCCTCTTGCCTATTTTCTTAAATTCCAAAACTGTCTAAGATAGCTGTTCTACAAGAACCCAGTCTGGGGAGCAGCAATTGGAAAATCTATGTCTCCTGAAGACTTCAGAAAGGCTTTTGATCAAAGGACACAAGAAAGGGGACCCGGGACTCCTGGAGGTGATGTGAGTGGCCAGCTGGCATCCTCACTTCAGATTTGGAATTGCAATGCTCCACTCCTTGGAGGGTCTGCTATGATATCCTGCCCCTGAATATTCCTGGGCCATCTCCGGGCCAGAATGTTTTTGTACTTTCCCCCGTTTTCAGAAATCTTAGCAGTCAAGCTGAGTTTGCAAGTCCTCCGGCTTCTTCTGGTCTTCAAGCTGGATCCGCAGCTCATAGATAAGCTTCAGGAGTCACCTCCATGCAAATTTCAAAGCTCATATCTCTCCCACAGGTTTTGGTTTCTGTCAAATGCAGCCTTTTTCCAAAATGATGTGCTTTTATCATCCACTGGTACATCAATATCTTGTATTACCCTGATCTGTTAGCAGTTCTGCAAAACTGTATATGTCTAATTAGTATTTTGTTATAATTAATAGAGTTATTCTGAGGCTGTATCTCCTAGGACATGGCAGAGAGGAAGAGATGTTTCTACAGTGGGCTATTTGTATAATTTTTTGCATCAACATGTGGCTAATCTAACAGTTCCCACTCCCAGTGGGACCCTGCCGTGGTAATGACCAACAGTACTCATTTGTTCTTTATTCTCAGAACAATCCCTGCTTTTCCTAGACCTATTCAGCTTACTCAAAATTTCCAATATGATGCCACCTCTCCTTATAAAGAAAGAAGAATGCAGACCAATACTTTATAAGCCAATATATACTTGATAGAAAAAAATCAAAATACTCAGATGCAAAAGTACTCACTCAAAGTTTATTAAACTAAATGTCTTCTGATGTGTCCCTTAATTGTAGTAAAAGTAGCTCTTATATGCTTTATTTTTAATTTTTCTCTCCTTGAATATCGTTATGCATCCACAGCTTTTCATAAACACAGACTTAATTTTCTTATAATTAATAATGAATGTTTCTTGTTGATGTGCAAGTATTTGCATCATGGCTACTAGTAGCAACTTTTCAGTGGCTCTTTGTCCTTTCAACATTATCCTAGACAATTTCTTAAAATGTCTTTGTTTACTTGCAACAAGAAAATATTCCTGGATCCTCTTGATTCCTCCCTGTTTCTCAAAATAGAATGGGCTACTCGCAAAGGAGTCCACATTCCTTTATCTGGAAAATAATTCTAAAGGAAGGTGTTGTTGTTGTTTAGTCAATAAGTCACGTCCAACTCTTTGCAACCTCATGGACTGTAGCACTCCAGGCTTCCCTGTCCTTCACCATCTCCCAGAGTTTGCTCAAATTCATGTCCATTGAGTCGGTGATGCCATCCAAGCATCTCATCTTATGCCGCACCCTTTTCCTCCTACCTTCAATCTTTCCCAGCATCAGGGTCTTTTCCAATGAGTCGGCTGTTTGCATCAGGTGGCCAAAGTAGATGGTGTCACCTGAGTTCTGCTGTCTGGCAATGAATTAAGTCACTTACCTGAGGAAGACAAATGTTTTTTCAGGAAAAAAGAATATTAACTCCCAAGTTCACATGACATTTCCAAATTAGCTCTAAAATTACTAAATTGTATCTTCTAAAGATTTTGTTCTAACATAAAATTTGCAACTTTCTGCATCACTTTTTATTAACCTCTTACCTATGAAAATAAAAAGTTTTATCTACATGAAGATCTATTACATGGACTAGAGAAATTACCTTAATTTCATTGTCATAAGAAGTATCATAAAAGAGAAGCGCACAGCATTACTCAAAAGCTTTGATCTGTTCGTTATATGTCACTTTGTTGGTTGTTTTAGTTGCTAAATTGCACTCAACTCTTTAGTGACCCCATGGACTCCTGCCAGGCTCCTCTGTCCATGGAATTCTCCAGGTAAGAATCCTGGAGTGGGTTGCCATTTCCTCCTCCAGGGGATCTTCCCAATCTAGGAACTGAACCCGTGTCTCCTGCATTGGCAGGCAAATTCTTTACGCCACCAAGGAAGCCTGTATATGTCACATGCATCTATTTAACAAGTGGATACAAATAAATACACAATATGAAACAATGCTGTGTATAGCTTAATTCCTTCTTCAAACATAGGCCAGGTACTAGGCAAGAAACTTTAATCATAGCACCATGCCCTCAACACACATCTATAAATGACAAAAAAAGAAAAGGAAATTGAATAGAATGGCATTCTGAGCAAGAACCTTTCCATAGAAGGGTTCAAAGCATGTTTGGTTGTCGGCATTTTCTAAAATAGGTTGGTATCTGAGCAGTTTCGCTTCCTCTTGACACTGTTGCATGTAGCATCATAAAGCCCAGTGTCTGGAAGATGATTTAGAGCAGCTAGACTGAATTATCAAGGTGTCTGCCAGGATTCTCTGGCATTTGGGATTTGGCAAGATGCTGCGAAATAAATTTTCTTAGACAATTCTGGGTTTCACTACATACCCAAGTGTTCCTCTGACTGCACACTTCCCTCCATATCTCTTGATGATGTGGCTTTTTCATCTGCCTGGGTTAGAACAGCAAATCAGACAAACCAGGGACCAGATCTAACATCATGCTTCCTTACTCTGTTTCAGTCAACTCGCATATTTTCTTTGAAAAATGAATATGATTAAAATTAATATTTAAAAGTAAACTTACCAAAATATGAGTCTTTTCTTAAACAACTTTATCTTTTAAATAGCAGTTTTAGGTTCTTGGAAACACTGAGAGGAAGGTTTTAAAGAGATTTCCCACATAACACTTACCCCTACACAGGCAGACCCTCTCCATCATCAACAACTCAGCAGATGGTGTATTTGCTGTAACTGATGAACCTACATGGACACGTCGTGATCACCCAAAGTTCATCATTCACATAGGGTTCACTCAGTGCTGGTTTCTGTGGAAATTCAGCCCTGCTGAGCTGCAGTTCTCTGTTTTTGCTTCTTGGTCTTATAACTGAGTAGGACCCCATAGGGCCCTCCCAGGACAGGCCGTCCTTTGGATCCTCTGCTTTAGCTCCTCTCTGAAGGACGCAGATAGACAAAAGAGCCTGGCAGGCTACAGTCAATAGGGTCACAAAGCATCAGACAAGACTGAGAAATTAGGCACACACAAAGTACCTCAGTTCAGTTCGGTGGCTCAGTCGTGTCTGACTCTTTGTGACCCCATGGACCATAGCACGCCAGGCTTCCCTGTCCATCACCAACTCCTGGAGCTTGCTCAAACTCATGTCCATCGAGTCGGTGATGCCATCCAGCCATCTCATCCTCTGTTGTCCCTTTCTCTTCCTGCCTTCGATCTTTCCCAGCATCAGGGTCTTTTCTAATGAGTCAGTTCTTCTGATCAGGTGGCCAAAGTATTGGAGCTTCAGCTTCAGCATCAGTCCTTCCAATGAACATTCAGGACTGATTTCCTTTAGGATTGACTGGTTGGATCTCCTTGCAGTCCAAGGGACTCTCAAGAGTCTTCTCCAACACCACAGTTCAAAAGCATCAATTTTTCGGCACTCAGCTTTCTTTATAGTCCAACTCTCACACCCATACATGACTACTGGAAAAACCCTGGCTTTGACTAGATGAACCTTGCTGGCAAAGTAATGTCTCTGCTTTTTAATATGCTTAAAGGAGATCAGTCCTGGGTGTTCATTGGAAGGACTGATGTTGAAGCTGAAACTCCCAATACTTTGGCCACCTGATGAGAGGAGCTGACTCATTGGAAAAGATCCTGATGCTGGGAAAGATTGAGAGCAGGAGGAGAAGGGGATGACGGAGGATGAGATGGCTGGATGACATCATCAACTCGATGGACATAGGTTTGGGTGGATTCAGGGAGTTGGTGATGGACTGGGAGGCCTGGAGTGCTGCGGTTCATGGGGTCACAAAGAGTCGGACACGACTGAGCGACTGAACTGAACTGAACTCGATGCTCATAGCTTTTCTTTCAGGTATCAAAGTACCTAAATAACAATATTTGATGCAAATTTCCTGAGAGTAAATATATGAGAGCAAGTAGAGGTGTGTCTTTCATTTATAATAATGTGGCCAATTTTCTCATTGAAACACAAGAAGGAGGCTATGTTTACTTCCTCAAAACATTATGATGCTCAATGTGTAAAGCATACCTTTAACATCCTAACAGAAAGAGGTCACATAAGTTACAAAGAGAACCAAAACAAATGAACAACAAACTCTTCTAAAAATACAGGGAGTTTTAGTGTGATGAATTCATCAGCACTGTTGGTCTACATAACCTCTAATTGTCACATTTCAATTGGCTGTTTTGATCACATCACCCAGTGTGCACTTTAGCATTGCTGATTGGAAGGTTCAGTTCAGTTCAGTCGCTCAGTCGTGTCCGACTATTTGCGATCCCATGAATCACAGCACATCAGGCCTCCCTGTCCACAAGCAACTCCCGGAGTCTTCCCAAACCCATGTCCATCGAGTCAGTGATGCCATCCAGCCATCTCATCCTCTGTTGTTGCCTTCTCCTCCCGCCCCCAATCCTTCCCAGCATTAGGGTCTTTTCCAATGAGTCAACTCTTCACATCAGGTGGCCAAAGTACTGGAGTTTCAGCTTCAACATCAGTCCTTCCAATGAACACCCAGGACTGATCTCCTTTAGGATGGACTGGTTGGATCTCCTTGCAGTCCAAGGGAATCTCAAGAGTCTTCTTCAACACCACAGTTCAAAAGCATCAATTCTTCAGCACTCAGCTTTCTTCACTGTCCAACTCTTACATCCATACATGACTACTGGAAAACCCATAGCCTTGACTAGACAGATCTTTGTTGGCAGAGTAATGTCTCTCCTTTTCAATATGCTATCTAGGTTGGTCATAACCTTCCTTCCAAGGAGTAAGCATCTTTTAATTTCATGGCTGCAATCACCATCAGCAGTGATTTTGGAGCCCAAAAAAATAAAGTCTGACACTGTTTCCACTGTTTCCCCATCTATTTCCCATGAAGTGATGGGACCAGATGCCATAATCTTAGTTTTCTGAATGTTGAGCTTTAAGCCAACTTTTTCACTCTCGTCTTTCACTTTCATCAAGAGGCTCTTTAGTTCTTCTTCACTTTCTGCCATAAGGGTGGTGTCATCTGCATATCTGAGGTTATTGATATTTCTCCCGGCAATCTTGATTCCAGCTTGTGTTTTTTCCAGCCCAGCGTTTCTCATGATGTACTCTGCATATAAGTTAAATAAGCAGGGTGACAATATACAGCCTTGACGTACTCCTTTTCCTATTTGGAAGCAGTCTCGTTGTTCCATGTCCAGTTCTAACTGTTGCCTCCTGACCTGCATACAGGTTTCTCAAGAGACAGGTCAGATGATCTGTTATTCCCATCTCTTTCAGAATTTTCCACAGTTTATTGTGATCCACACAGTCAAAGGGCTTTGGCATAGTCAATAAAGCAGAAATAGATGTTTTTCTGGAACTCTCTTGTTTTTTTGATGATCCAGCATATGTTGGCAGTTTGATCTCTAGTTCCTCTGCCTTTTCTAAAACCAGCTTGAACATCTGGAAGTTCACAGTTCACGTATTGCTGAAGCCTGGCTTGGAGAATTTTGGGCATTACTTGACTAGCATGTGAGATGAGTACAATAGTGTGGTAGTTCGAGCATTCTTTGGCATTGCCTTTCTTTGGGATTGGAACGAAAACTGGCCTTTTCCAGTCCTGTGGCCACTGCTGAGTTTTCCAAATTTGCTGGCATATCGAGTGCAGCACTTTCACAGCATCGTCTTTCAGGATTGGAAGGTACCAGGGTGCAGACTGGAAGATGTGACCAGATACACACTGGTGTATTTCCCCATTTGATATTTAATTTCTTAGTCAACCAAAGGCATTTATAACTGCAGTACAGTTAACATCACTCTTTTTTTTTTTAACCTAGATCCTCTTTGTTCCAAAAGAGAAAAGATGTATGAAGCTGCACCCACTGATGCTCTCTGCGTTCGTACTAAGTCACTTCAGTCGTGTCCGACTGTTAGGGACCCTATGGACTATGGCCTGATGTTCTCTGTTGATCGCTTATTGTAAATTTATTCCATATCTCTGGATGTATCAGAGACTGCTGCTTGTTGCTGCTATAATTCTCCTCATAGTCCCCGATTTTGGTTGTGACAGCAACAAGCCCAGCTAAATATTTGTATTCCCTGATATCCTTTGCAGTTTGGGGACTGTGGGGGCACAGTTCTGGCTAAAGAGATGCAAGCTAGGAAGGGAGGAAGGGGTCACCGTGAGGTAAGATTTGAATGGGAGCAGACTAGCTGACATAAGCCACTTTTTCTCTTTTCCTGTTGCTTCCTTCCTGCTTGAAACAGGTGGCCCAGCATCAGCCTTTTCCTTCTGCCCATGAAGCTGTGGCTCTCACCCAGCCAGTGGTGCAGCCAAGAACCCCAAGAGCTTGACACCTTTTTCCAAGGACCCCTCGGGGCCACCACACCTCCCTTGTGTCACCCAACTCAGGTCTGACACTTTGTGAGCTGAAAAGGACTGGTTTTCCAGTTAAGTCATAATCAGTTCTGTAATCAACACTGGATACATTGCTACCTTTAGAAAATTAAAAGCTAAAAGCATGATTTTAAAGCCTTTTCATGTTTTTGATAGGATGATATTTACATTACATTTAAAGTCGCTCAGTCATGTCCGACTGTTTGTGACCCTATGGACTACACAGTCCATGGAATTCTCCAGCCAGAATACTGGAGGGGGTAGCCTTTTCCTTCTCCAGGGGATCTTATGTAACAATAAGATGGTGTTACATCCCAAATATATGCTTCCTCACATATTTGCCAGAATCCAGATAAAAGAAACACAACTTATAAAAATGAAAGCATGTAATAAGCCAGACTTTATGTAGCTCTACTAAAAATTCTATGCAGTTTGCCAGAGTCAAATGATGGCCAATGTCCATCATGGTCGCCATTCAATGGAAATCCTAATGGGGAAAATTATTCTTCACATTAGATGGTAAACAATTAGGCATTTGATTTCCAAAATATGGCTGGCCAAAAAAAGAAATATCTCTCCTTTTGATAGAAAATATCATTTATCTGCCAAAATTCTGAAGATGAATGCCAAGGACTAGATGAGTCAAAAGTTTGCTGGCAAAAATAAATGCACAAGTTTTGAAATTAATCACATTTTTTGAAAAATGCTTGTGATGTACTCTTACTGTTTGCTATCCTGGAGCATGACTACGTTACTGAAACCAAGAGTACCTGCAATAGAAAGCCAGTTTCCAAAAGCAGAGAGGCGGGATCTTTTCAACACTTCAGCCTGGATTCAGGTGATAAGTTTTGCTCACAGCACTCTCCTCCCATCCCAGGGGTAACCAGTGGATGCAAACAGACTTTCTGGTTACTGTTTAACTGACAAGAAATCACACTCAGGAAAACTGACCAAAGTGCTCTGCTATGATGAACAATGTAAAATCTGAGCTTGGATTATGACAGAAGCATCATTTGCTAATCTCTCCCCGTGTACCACTTTCCTCTTCTGTGTTCCTGGAACTTTGCATCGACACAGTGAGGCCTTAGAGTTCTTCCAACTATTGAATCCATCCTTTGTCCAAACACTTCCTTACATTAATAACTAATATGCAAAACAGAATTAAAATATCTGCCCGGGAGATGATTATAGGAGAAGGCGGAGAAGGTCACATGTCACATCCACAAATAGTTATTTACTTGGCTTTTACGTGTGGGGTGATCAAAAGGTAATTCTCTGGGGCAGTGAGAATCTGCTTTCCCTAAATTCCCTGAGTTTCCCTGAATTTCTCACCCACAGATGCATAATGAAGTAGCAGATGAAGATTCATTCACAGGACAAACTTCTTGAGTGCTGAGCAGGTTGGGGATACAATATACGCTTTTCTCTCGCAGTGTGTTATTATCACTGCTGTTTTTTTTTTTTTTAATAATTTGTGATTCTTAATAGTTTTGCTATATTTTAACTTAATATTCTAATGAACTAGATACTTCAAGGTTTTCTACGCAGTCTAGAATATCCCATCTGAGAAAATGAAATTTGGAAAACAAACTCAATTTCTCAGTCATCTATTTTTTCTTCCTGAAACATTATTTAATTAACTGTTGAGATTTGGAGTCTAGATAAAATGAAATTTTTGCTAAATACTATTATGTAAGTTCAAAAGATATTTTGATTATGTTTATAATATTCAAGCAGGATGAGGCCATGTGTATCTAGAAGCTGCACAAAATGAATGCCATGTGTTGAGATCATAAACCAGTCCACAATTGGACTTCAGTCTCAGAGCTCTAAGCCACTTTTAAATTGAAATAAAAACAAATATATGGAAAAAACTTTTCAGAGAGGCTTCCTTCCTTCATATCTCAAAATTTTAAATGCAGGCAAGTCTTTAAGGGCAACATTCTAGAAAGTATAACAAACAGCTTGAAAAGTGTAGCCAATGTCTCTCTTCCTGTGTAGGGTTTCTCCCTTCCTGCTTTGAATAAAGTGAATTCAAAGAATGTTATTCTTTCTTCAGTGAACACAGATACTTTCTGATAAAGAAGAACTCTGAGATTTCCACGTTTGGGGATCTATCACTAACTAACTAAGATTAACTCCCAAATCTTTTAATTTATACAATCCCTGAAGTTGGTGCCGATTTAGGAAATCCATTCCCCCAGTTTGCTGTGAGAAACAGAGCTTTATTGTAATAAGCTGAAATAATGCTACATAAAACTCTACCCCTTTTTGGGTTTTCTCAAAAGTGAAGGGGCTAAGATTACTTATTGAAAGTTAATAATAATAATCATTAGATACGGATTAAATTATACAGCAATGACTACAGCTCTATTTCAATATGTTTTTATTTCATTAGAGAGAGAAAAACTAAAATCTGCTTTAAAAATTATCACATGTGTCATTATTAATACTTGAGAACAAAATAGAATTAATCTAAAATAAGGAACGAAGTTACAAAAACAACTCCTTAGTAAATGTCTCCAAATATATTTAACATATCACCAAGTGCTGTGATCAGCCTGAAAGTGAAAGTCGCTCAGTTGTGTCCAACTCTTTGCGACCCCAAGGACTATACAGTCCATAGAATTCTCCAGGCCAGAATACTGGAATGGGTAGCCTTTCCCTTCTCCAGGGGATCTTTCCAACCCAGGGATCAAACCCAGGTCTCCCACATTGCAGGCAGATTCTTTACCAGCTGAGCTACACGGGAAGCCCAAGAATACTGGAGTGGGTAGCCTATCACTTCTCCAGTGGATCTTCCCGACCCAGGAATTGAACCAGGGGTCTCCTGCATTGCAGGTGGATTCTTTACCAACTGAGCTATCAGGGAAGTCCATGGTCAGCCTAGAGGTAACTATTTTACATTTCAAAACACTGTAGCTTTTTACAAACTCTGGAGTTCTACATCACCTGCTCCAGGCTGCCACAGAGCACTGCTCCAACTGTGAAAACATCCACCTGTAATTAAGTGAATTGGAGATGCTGAAGGAAAGATGTAACGCTGTGTGGTGTACCAATTGATTAAAACACGTCTTTTATTCCTTTTTTGGCAGCTTGAGAATATTTTTGTGTGCATTTAACATGTATTGATTTCCTTAACTTCTTAAAAACACAACATCAGCACAGTTCAAATAATCCTATTATATTGGAGGCCTTTAAGAAACTTTTAGAGGTGATGAAACTAAAGCATGCGGCTTCTGAGTGAATTGCCTGCGGTTGCAGATGTGATTGGAGGCAAGACAGGGCTGGAACTCAGGGACCCTGAGTTTCCTGTAGGGACTATCACCCCCTCTACTAGGAGAAGGACTTAGGAATTTTAGGCACTGCCACTGTCGGTGATATACAGTGTTTTCAGAAGCTTCCATGCACTGTTTAAGGTTCCACTAGGCATATCATTGCTTGTCAGTAGCTGGGACACGCATAACCAAATAGGATGACACATCATCACTTGTAGAGGAAGACAGGCAGTGTACCTTTCAGGAGGACCGGAAGTCCCATCAATTACCGTGGCCTGTAAATACTCAGCATGCAGCCTGCATGAGCTCATAGGGCCATGCAGAACGATTTACAATTGATTTCAAGTCTCAGTAGCTGACAACAAGCATGCAAAGGGGATAGAAGAAACCAAAACTTGGGTAACCATATAATTTTATTCTGAGCTGGATATGTGAGGGGGAAGAAAAGTGATGCTTTTCTAGGAGGTATTTTCTTCAGAAGCTATAGAAATGGAAAATAGTAGAAGATGAATTAGTAATCAAGCATTTTGCAGAGGATGAAGAGAAAATGTGTGAGACCCACTTAATCTTAGCTGCTGAATTACTACCAATATTCTATCTCATTCTAATAAAGAAGCTGATATGTTTACATTTTCCCCCATTCCGGAGGCAAACTGAAAAATAATTTGTCTCGATTCAATTTCCTAGTTACATTAACTTAGAGATCAATACACGCAGGAAGATTTACTTGTTAAGTTTGATCTGCAAAAGG
The DNA here is from genome assembly GCF_054371585.1 of Giraffa tippelskirchi. Classification (NCBI taxonomy): domain Eukaryota; kingdom Metazoa; phylum Chordata; class Mammalia; order Artiodactyla; family Giraffidae; genus Giraffa; species Giraffa tippelskirchi. Next base: position 55,144,544 of record NC_137280.1, read on the forward strand.
CAAAGATTTTACGTTCTTATGTTTTCATTACTAGTTCATATTTTATACTTACCAGTCTAACTACACTGTCCAGGAATAAATAAGACAGAAAATTTGAAACACTACTGTCTGTACCAAATCTGTCTCCAATTCTACCAATTTCAGAGTTAGGTGGATACACCCACAACCCCTCGACCTCCTCAATACCGAGGATCCCTACTACCCTCCACTTAACCACTTTCGTAGACAAACTCTGGGCTTAGTCATCATCAGAGTTTTCAGACCCTTGAAATCTTAATGGTAAGAGCTCACTGTCTCCCTCAAGACTAACTGCTCATTTCTTCCCAAGGCATCTGCTCATTGACACCAGTAATCTTGATCTCCGCCCACCCCTCATTAACCAGTAACCAGCTTTGCTGGTCTCGCTCCATCTCCTAACTAACCTAGTTCATAATGCAGTTACTTGAGTAATTCTCTCCCAGCACCCACTCTCATTTTCCTCTCTCATTTTTCTTCTGCACCACCTGTTTTATCAGTTCTCTATAAAACTAAAACATAATTCCTTTTTTAAAAATTACCTGTTCATGCCCTTTGGCCATTTACCTGCGGGAATGGAAGTGGTCTTATCTGGATGCTAAGATCTCATTTGTCTTATGAATCGCGTAAGTTTACTCTTCATATTAATATTTTATTTGTACAAATTGCAAGTATGTTCTCTCAGGGTTTATATTTTAATTCAAATATACTGTATTTAATTTTACAGAAATTTAAGATTTTAATATGGTTTCATTTTAAAATCTTTGTGCTAGATCAAATTTCTTTATCATAAAATCAAAGTATTCACTTATATTTTCTTTTAATACTTTGGAAGCTTGATTTTTCACATTCTGAAGTTTCACAGAACTGGAATTTATTTGGGGGTATGTTGTTAGGTAGGTAAAGACCAGATTTTACCTTGTTCAGTATTTATAATCAATCGCCCCACTCTTTAATAAAAAGTTCACCCACAACCACAGGTTTGTTATGTCACCTTGTCATACTCCCAGGTTTATTTCTGAGTCCTTTGTTTTGCCTTGTTCTATTTAATTAAGCTTGTGTCTATATTACACGATTTTAATTACTAAACTTGGTAATGCACCTCCGAGGGCTGTTACCAGATATTCTCCAGCATTGGCTATTCTTGATCTTCTGTTATTTTGCACAAATTCTGGAATTAGCTGATCAAACTTTCGTGAAAAGAAAGAAGGAAGAAAAGGAAGAAAAAACGAAAAAGAGAAAGAGGAAAAGAGATTCATAGACTAGTTGTTACTTAGACTGACATCACTGAAGTGTACTCATCTGTGAACAATACTGCTCTCCATATACTTCAGCACAACTTTCCATTTTTCAATAGCTTTGCTTTCTTCTCCATGTCTTTTGTTGGATTTATCCCCATAATCTTATGACATTTTCCTTTGGCTTATTGTATTTTCTAACTAGTGGTGCTGGCATATAGGAATGTAGTTGATCTTTATGTACTAATCTTAAATGCAACATCATTTCTAAACTTTCTTATTTGTACTTATATAATTTTCTTGGACTTTTTATGTAGAAAGTCATGCTGTCTGTGAATAAAGACAGTTTTTACTCTATTCTCATTCACATTCTTTTAATTTTTCTTTTCTTTTATTATTGTATACTATAGATTTTTGGTAGATACCCTTATCAAAGTGAGAAAGTTCTCTCGTGTTCCCAGTTTTCTACATTTTTCTTTTTTTAACATCAGTAGATGCTTAATTTTATTGAATCTGCCATACTGTTGAGATGGTTTTGTAAAGGTGGAGAAGGCTGAGAAGCTGTGTATGACATGGGATTTCTAACAACTCGTAAACCTCAACTGCCATCGTTGTGAACTAAATGAGACAGAATTGTTCTAAATTCTAATAAGTCAGCACTGGCTTTTAGTCCTGCTCCACAATGACCTACTCATAGTGGAAAACAGCTTCTATAGATTTCCAAACACCCAACAGGAAGCTGCATTAAATATCTCCTTGAACTTGGAGCTCCTCAGTCCCCTCTCCCAGGCTAGGAGATAATTTATGTGGAAGGAGTCAGGAACCACTAACAGATTGTCCTAAAATGCGTGTTCTCCCTTTGTCAAATACCCCTCAAAGGATGTCATAAAATCCATTTCTTTTTCCTACAGCTTCTCAGCAGAGGGATTTGAAAACTGGGCCAGAGGTGAACAGTCAGTTGGAGTGTGGCCGAGAGGTGTTGGCCTTCACATCAGCATGTTTTGGTCCGGAGGTATAAAGAGAGGGCCTTACATTGAATCCTGTAATATCTCAACAGGTTTCCTAACGCTAAGTCACCCAGGGCTCCTGGAGCAGAGACAACTTCTTTGTCACATATTATTGGCACCATTACTAAACTCAGGTGGTAAATATTCAATTCAGGATTTTATATCATGTTTATATAAATTTATATGTTTTATACATATACACATGCATATATATAGAGAGAGATATAAATATATATGGTATATATATTTAAACTATTTAGAGTTTTATATATGTATGTTTTATGAGCTTTCTAGGTGACGCTAGAGGTAAAGAACCCACCTTCCAGTGCAGGAGATGTAAGAGATGCAGGTTTGATCTCTGGGTTAGGAAGATTCCCCTGGAGGAGGGCACAGCAACCCACTCCCTTACAGAACTAGCTTTTGGTTTTTTTGATGCTATTTATTACTTCTGAGGTTTAAAAAATTTATTTTCTGCTTTCTCCTGTACTATTTCCTTCCTTTCCTTCACCTTTCTTCAAGATTACGATGTTGATCTGGGTTTTGTTTTTGTTGTTGTTGTTGTTTTCATCTTCTTGAATTGAATGATGAGGTTATTCATATTGAATCTTTTTCCTTTTTGAATATATAGACTTAGGACAATTTATTTCCTTCAAAGGAAATTTTGCTGCCCCTAAAAAGATTTGACATATGTAATGTTTTTTATTGTTCAGTTCTTAATACTTCATAATTTACATCATGTGGATCTATGACTTATTTATGCATGCTCTTAAATATCCATACATTAGGTTTATTCTTTTTGCTTTTGTAGGCTAATTTTACTGCATTTTGGTAAGAATGTGTGATCACCATTCTGCTGCGTTCTCACAATTTCTTCAGCTCTGTCTTCCAGAAACATTGTCTAAGATTCAGTATGCATATTTTCAAGTTTTGGAATTCTGTTTACTCTTATCTCAAGTCTGCCTGGTTTCAAGATATTGCCCAATTTCTTCATTGAGGTATTTATTCTTTCTTTTATACTCACTTCAAGCACAATTTTTCTACAATGTTGGAGTGTTAATTTCTGGGAGAGGTGATCCTGGTGTTTAGGAGACATGTTTCCTCCTGTCAAGCCCCACTTCCTGTTTGCAGTGTCCAAGGGGGTTCATCTTCCCCTGAGCCGTGTGTGTTCCCTGTGGGATCCAACAGGCTGGACTCGGGGAAATCCTGTCCCAGAGCTGTGAACACCATTCCCTCCAGGAACTTAGCACTGCGTTCTCTCCAGAAGGCTGTTTTCAGATTAGCTCTTCGGATCAGTGTGCTTATACCAGAAAGACAGAAAGAGAGAGAGACAGACAGAGAGAGGAAACAGACCTCATAGGTAACCGGTGCTGATAGGCTTTTTTATTTATTGGCCACCACGAGACCCAAGCAAAGACAAGACTTTCCTTTTTCTTTTCTGGTACCCCCTCCCGGGCCAACAGGCAGGATGTGCTGAGACAGGGGCCCCTCCTGCTCCGGGTGACGCCATGGGGAGTCCCCTGTCCCAGTGCATACCTAGGCTCTGTGCCCAGAGTCCCCTGCCAAGAGGCTACATGTGTAACTGAGGCAGGGACACATCCGCTCATCAGCCTCTTGCAAGACAGAACTTTTTCCCAGTTCCTCTGGTTTCTTTCCCTCAGCTTGAGTTTCTCCCTGCTGAGCAGGCACCCTGCCCTGGCCTTCATCTTCTCCTTCTTCCCCGCTCTTCCCTGTTGAGGTACAAACACTCACCTGCTTGGTCTCCTCTGCGTGCGTCATAGCCGGCTGGTCCCCCTCTTCTAATTCCTCTTCCCCTGCAGACAGGGCTCCACGCTGCCTCAGGAAGAATTACTCAATTCCAACACTCAGCTTCCTGCTGCAAGGACTTACCACCCAGGAGAAAATTCAAGCTCCTCAACAAGACCAAGGGGCTTCCCTGGTGGCTCAGTTGGTAAAGAATCCACCTGCAGTGCAGGAGACCTGGGTTGGGAAGATCCCCGGAGAAGGAAATGTCAACCCACTCCAGTATTCTTGCCTGGAGAATCCCATGGACAGAGGAGCCTGGTGGGCTGCAGTCCATGGGGTCGCAAAGAGTTGGACATGACTGAGAGACTGAGCAAGCACAGCCCAACAAGACGGAAGAGGCTCCTTTCACCAGCCCTCCAGCTTTACTCTCTTGTGCATCACTGTGTTTTTCTTTAAAACCCCAGGAATTCCGCAGTACTTCAAGTTTCTTGAAAATGTAGTTACTTCCTGCCTCTCTGAGTTTGCATATGCAAACTTCTTATCTGAACCTGTAAGGGGGTTGTTAAATTCATCAACTAGTCCTGTATGCCAAAGGTTAAATTCAAAGGGTCATTACTAAAATTTAAGCAAGAAACAGGAGCCAGAAGCTTATGTCCAAGAAGCCTGGGGGGTTTGACTTAAGAACAATAGTTGAGATCCAATAAATGGTCTCCTCCATTCAAGAAGATTAAATTTTTAGTTTTAAGAAATATTACAAATTTTAGGCATGTTTTTATCTTATTTATTCTGCCCAAACAAGATAAATGACAATTCCTACTAGAAATAGTTAGAAAACTATCAGTACATAGATTAATTATCACGCTTATCTTTGTAGCTAATAAGACTGGGATAATTTTATGGGTAGAAACATTCTTGAATTTTGGATAAATAATTTTTTATGAGCTATTTTTAAGCTTCTGCTGTTTTAATTGGAATGGATGTCACAGACAGTTTTTAACTTGTATAATGAGTTTTAAGGCCAAAGAGAATTTAATGAATCAGACCCAGATTTCTTCTGAGTTCTGTTGTCACACTATTTGAGAGGAGTTATAATTCTTCTCAATCTCTAGCACTAGTAGTCAATTTTTCTTCTTTTAAAATGCCTAAATTCCCACATCGGAGAGACAACCCACAATGTGGACACAGACTAAAATAGCCCCACTTCTCATCACAACAGGCTGCATGCTCTCCTTTAGCTGTATCCATTTCCAGCCGATAAATCCTCATCAAGAAGAAATGTCTTCTAAAGTCGTCATCACTCTTGGATCTGAACATTTGGCTTCTCTCCCTTTGCAGGTCAGAATCTGGCCTTGGATCTTATGCCGGTTTCCAAGGATGACTTCAAAATCCTAGGACTTCAAACCACAGGACGCTGAACTAGCACCTCAGCTAAGGTTTATTTGAACAGAAATAACAGAAATAGGAGACTATCCAGATTTCATCATTTTCTTCTGAAAGTTCAGTTTCCAGGTGATGCATTCTCATTAGTAACAGGAGGCAACCCCATGATTCCAGCCTGGCCGTTAACTAAGGAGCGTGACTCCCTAACTTCCTTGGTGCCACCGAGCGTCAGGGGAGACAATGGGTATCACCTGGCTCCCGGCTGCACACCATGGAGTCATGCCCATTTGGACACCACCATAGAATTCACGTGGGCTTTTCAATTCGTCTCCTTGCTTGACAGCAGCAGTCCTGCCAAATGATATAGCAAAGAGTATTATCCCATATTGTAAATTTTTTAGAAAATCAGATTTCATGACTTCCCAAGACGATGCATCTGTTAAGAACACAACTGGTCTTCCGCACATCCCTGATGGCAAGTCAGTTCAGAACTTGCTCCCGAGCCTCCTCCATCCACAGCCCTCCTTCTCCAGGCAGCTTCCTAATAACTGCTCAGCTGCTTCTTTTCTGGATGAAGCAACAATTCAGCTTGTGTGCCACCCCCTGAGAGGAACTGGGGCCCAGGGTGCGGCCATGTCCTGCCAGGGGCCAGAGCTCCCTGCTTCCTCAGAAGGAGGAGACTTGTTCTCAACCTGCCTCCCCGCTGGGGTCCCATTCAGCCCGCCCTGCACCCCAAAGCTATGCATTCATCAGGTCATCCCCTTCGGGCCATGTCTTCAAGGTCTCTGCATTCGTGACAGCAAACTTTAAGTTTTTAAGGACAGCTCACCTCATAGTTTGGGACTTACCCAGGTTGAGGGCAAATTTTATTTTTTTTTTAAGTTTAATTTAAAAGAAATGTTAGTACAGAACAGAAATAACAAATGTTCATATTTTTAAAAATACAAGTCCCTGAATGTTGTTTAAAATCAAGAATGCTGGAGAAGGAAATGGCAACCCACTCCAGTATTCTTGCCTGGAAAAGTCCATGGACAGAGGAGCCTGGTGGGCTGCAGTCCATGGGGTTACATGACTGAGCATGCGTGCATGAGGGTGGAGGGAGATGGGTTGGTAGCAATAAACTGGGAGAACTAAAAAAAAAAAAAAAAATCAAGAATAATCCTACTTCTGCATGCGAAGCAATAGCCCAGACAGTACTTGTTGTTATTGCTTTTCTCCAAGTTTATTCTGTTGTAATTGGCGTATGACACTGTTAGTTTCAGGTGTGCAACATAATGCTTCACTATTTGTATACATTGAGAAATGACCACAATAGCTTTAGTTAATATCCACCACCTCACATGATTATTCTTTCTTGTGGGGACAACTCTTAACAGCTGCTCCTTAACACCCAGTTTTCAAACATGAAACATAGTATTATCAAGGTAGTCCTAGTGCTATACACTGTATCCTCAGGACATACTTGTTTCATCAATGAAACTTTGTACCTTTTGACCCCTTACCCCATTTCCCCAGCCCCACCCCCACCCCTGGCAGCCACCCATCTGTTGTTTCTATGAATTGGTTTTTTTAGATTCTGCATATAAGTGGGATCATATAGTATTTGTCTTTCTCTGTCTGACTCATTTCACTTGACAGGATACATGTCCATCCATGTGGTCCCAAGGATATATAACCAAATTCACAATATTTGAGTAACAATAAAATATAGTGTTGCTGTAAAAATAACTGTAAAAATGGTAAATGAAAATTGGGGAGAATTTTGTAACTTATATCACAAAAATTTGATATCTTTTAAACATATAAAGTATCTAGAAATAGAGGAGAAAAAGCCCAACAGTGTTACAGAAAAATGTGCTGGAAAACAACTGCTTAAAAAAATGGAAATGGCTCCCTATGAAAAGCTGTTCAGGCTTTTAACAAATTTCGGAGGGCTCAGTGCTAAAGAACCCCCCTGCTAATGCAGGAGACAGGGATTCGATCCCTGGTTGGGAAAGATCCCCTGGAAAAGAAAATGGCAACTGACTCCTGCATTCTTGCCTGGAGAATTTCATGGACAAAGGAGCCTGGTGGGCTATGGCTTAGTGACTGAACAACAAATGAAAGATAAAAATATATATATATCGAAACTACATGGAGATATTTTTACTAAGAAATTACTGTTTTTAAATTATAATATTGATGCGCAAAGGAGCCCATGTCTTTTCTTCCCCCAAAGATTGACACACGGAGAAAATAGGAGCCGTGCATTTTGTTTCTATTTACTTCAGAAGCTTCTGAATAAATATCTGTTTAATAAGTATCAGAGGTGATGATTGGGTGCTGATGCTGTGGACAAAATGTTAATTTCTTACACTCCAAAGTTGCCACAGCCTTCAGAACTAGAAAAAGGCGGTGGACTGAGGGGAGCCAGTAGGGGAAAAAAACCCTGTTATTTTCTGTGCCTTGAGGTGATTCTATTGCTCAGGAACAGTACATTCAGTCATCTTCCCGTCTGGGGACAATTTTGAGGGAAAAAAAGCACCAGTAATTCATTATTGAAAAAAACAGCAGCAAGCCTATTTTCTGCGGCAGGTGTTTTTCTGGCCGTCATCTGGTACTTTTAAGAGAAAGCTTCTTGAATCATGCGACCATGTACCTAATTCCAGGCACTGCATCCTCTCCTTCTTAGATTAGTAAAGATCACAAAGTGATTTTTAATCAACGTAGTCAAAACAAAGGTTTAAAACAAAACAAGTGTTAAATTGTCTTTGAGCGCTGCCTGTGAGACGCGGTGGCAGGCTGAGGGACTCAGCCTGATGGGGAGGGAGGAGCAAAGACCACCAGCTGACATGAAAAATGTCTCCAAGATATTTATTTTTAAATCTCTTCTTGCAGGTCTGTTCATAAGCTTTTCATATTGAATGATATAATGAAAAGGCTCAGTTCCAAATATTATGACATTTTAGGCAGTCATTATTTAAAATACTCTGAAAATGCCAAAAGGAGCATAACGTTAATGAGAAAAAAAGGAAATTTTGCATAATCTTGACAGAGCTAGAATAAAAAAAAGATAATCCCTGGCAGGCGGGCAGGTGAAATCTGGAGCTGAACACACCTATTGAAGAGATGTGGTACCCAGAAAGATGCACATCCATACTAGAAAAATAATGTTCTTATTTTCTATGAGTTGTGAAGTGAATAAAATCCATAAAAAAGAAGAAAAGTTTTGGTATTAAAAGCAAATTTCATTTTTCTAGTTTTGGCAGAAGAGTAGGTGCAAACATTGTTAATATGCTATTAAATATGTCATTAGTTGAAACTATTAACAGAACATTAAATAGCACCAAGCCATGGGACTTCCCAGGTGGTGTTAGTGGTAAAGAATCTGCCTGCCAATGCAGGAGACGTAAGAGACACGGGTTCGATACCTGGGTTGGAAAGATCCCCTGGAGAAGGAAATGCCAAGCCACTCCAGTATTCTTTCCTGGAAAATTCCATGGACAGAGGAGCCTGGTGGGTTGCAGTCCCTGGGGTCACAAAAGAGTCAGACACCACTTAGTGACTCAACAACAACAACAAACCTGTATGATGGAGGGGTGGGGACAGGCTGAGAACACAGCATCTGGAACTCAGAGATCACCTAAGGGATGTGGTCCTCCCAATCGCTTTGCAAACTCCATCAGTGGTGCCCTTCCTGTGACCCATCCCCAGCTGTGGTGGTTGCTATTGTTGCTGATGTTGTTGTTGTTATAGACAGATTGTGGAAACTTGTTAAAGAGATGTATTTAACTATTTTATCCAATTAAAGACTTCTCATAATTAAAACTCAGAGAATGCCAATTTGTCAGACATTAAGTGGTTCACAAGATTTAAGTTTCTCACCATCTGGACTTTGAATCCTACTTTGCAGCAAAGAAATTGAGGTGGGGCTGAACTGGTCTCAGAGATAGTCCACGGCTTCAAACTCCAGCGGGACGCACACCAAGCACACTGCCACACACGTCACCTTTGTTCCCTTTTATATAAATGTACTGATGCACTCGTGGATTTCAAGAAATTGCAGAGTTGGTTAGCAGAGATGATGTCATGCCTTCCAGGAAGGCTCACAGATATTTGTAAGTGGTTCAATTGCCTTTGCTGCCTCTGGAGCACGGACTCCCAGTGTTTCTGAATGACCATCATTCACCCAGCCGGTGGTTCAGGGAGAGCACGCCCACCAAGAAGACAGAGGGTCTCCAGGACAGCAGTGATGGGTCCATTAATTCCAGATGTCTCCTAGAGAGCTGGCCATGTGGCTATGACCAGACAGTTTTAGTAACAATCACTCCAGGAAGGCATCCTCTCTTGAATGGGTCATCGGTGATGTAGGTTTGGAGTCACACATGAAATATACCCTAAAACCCTCCCTAATGCCTATGATTTCAAGACCAGAAGTTCTAGCCATGTTGCTAAAGTTTCCAGAACTCCTTTTAAGGTTGTTGCTATTGTCTAGTTGCTCAGTCATGTGGGAGTCTTTGAGACCCCATGGACTGTAGCCCGCCAGGTTCCTGTGTCCATGGGATGCTCCAGGCAAGAATACTGGAGTGGGCTGCCATTTCCTCCTCCAGGGGATCTTCCTGGCCCAGGGATCAAACTTGAGTCTCCTGCATTGGCAGGCAGATTCTTTACCACTGAACCACCTGGGAAGACACTATTAGGGTCGCGCTGCTAAAAATATTTATTAAACACATTAATGTCTGCTTTTGTACTTTGACCAACAATCCATGTATTGAATAATTAACAGGCTACTGTGAATCATATCATCGTGACCAGTAAAATGTTTATATGTACATATACATACAGTTGGATTGTTTCCCTTTCAGTTCATTATTTTTAAAAAATCAAAATTTGGCATCCCTGGGATACAGGGAGCTTCATCTTACTCCATCTTGCCCATGATGACCCCAGTGAAATTGTAACATTAACATAAAAGTGATCATAAGACTTCAGAAAATTTGTCCTCAGATTTCCCATCACTGTAAACCTGTTTAACTTAGGCTACCTGGGATACATCTCTACTCTTTGATGTTACAAAAGTGTTTGCAATCAAGAGCAAAGCTAAAAGAAAAACAAATGTGAACAGTTTGCATTCTAAAGGGAAACAGTTACTGAAGCCTCTAGTTGTCAGCCAAGGCATCATTAGTTACGCCCAGGGAGAGATGCACCTGTTCGCATGGCAAGATCAAGAATTGTAATGAACCACATTATCGTTACTATCAGGAGCATGATTTTCATAATTTAAGAGCAATTTTACATCTGTTATATTTCATCTTGCGTAAGTTCAGAGAGGTAGACAGTATTATTTATATTTTATAGAGGAAAATAGCAGTCTGGGAAAGACAAAACGGTTTGTCCAACCCACTTGGCCAACAAGTTGAGAGCTGACATCAAAATGTCATTCTTGGGACTTCTCTGCTGATCCAGTGGTTAAGATTTTATGCTCCCAATGCAAGGGGCCATGGTTTCATCCCAGGTCAGGAAACTAGATCCCACACACCACTACTAAAAATTCACATGTCACAATGAAGGTCTCAAGTGCCACAATGAGGACTCGTCACAGCCTAAAAAAAAAAAAGTCATTCTTCTTATCACCATCCTTGCAAGGTTTAGGAAGAATAGTAACAACCCATGAAAGAATGAGGTGGGTTTGTGCCCAGCTTCCCTCTGCCTGGCCAATCTGCTCTAGGCACTGAGAAGGCTGGACCAGCACACGTTGAGAGAGGGTTTCTGGGGCTCGCGAAGTAGAAAGAGAATCCTAACCAGACAGCTGATCACTTTTCTGTGATCGGAGATTATATGCTTTGTTATTAACAAAATCTTTATTAAAGATTCCATTACTCAAAAACCTCAAGAGTTTTGGAAATTGAAGGAGACAACATAAAAGTGACTGAGTGACTTTTCTGACCTAGACTGCAAATAGAAAAAGTGACTTTGCAAGCCTATTCAGGGCTGTAAATGTAGTAATGCAGACTGGGAAGATATTTGAAGCGTGAAGGCTCTGTCTTCCTTCCTGTGAATGCGGTTCTTATTTCAAGGCAAACATAGCTTTCCAGGAACCACACATTCTTCCTCTGGGTTAATAGCATCCCCTCCACAGATCTATTAAAGTCTCTGCTTCTCACAGCCTTGGATTCATCTCTCAACCTATGTCTCAATAGCAAAATGGATCTTTCAGAACAAACTTTATACAAGTCTCTTGGTTCAGGAGGTTTCCCTGGTGGTTCAGTCAGTAAAGAGTCTGCCTGCAATGCCGGAGACCTGGGTTTGATCCCTGGGTTGGGAAGATCCCCTGGAGAAGGGAAAGGCTACCCACTACAGTATTCTTGCCTGGAGAATTCCATGGACTGTATAGTCCATGATGTCACAAAGAGTTGGACATGACTGAGCAACTTTCATTTCATTTCATTTTGGTTCAGGAAGATAAAGAGTTTTGCAAATCAGCTTACTCATTGGGGAGGACATCGTGCACCCTAAGGAACACCCCCTGGCTTCTGGTTCTTTCTAGTAAAAGGGATGCTAACAGCAATATCTGCATAGGTATATATTCCCCTTGTTCACCAAGGAACCTAGCTACATGCATTGTGCACAAACATAGAAAAACACCCAGAAGCCACTTTAAAAATACATTTTGCTGTAGTTAATGATTTGGATTACTGTCAAAAAGACTTTTTATTAAACTCGGCTTCACAAAGTCTTGGTTTTCACTTACTTGGTAATTTTCACTGCATGCATACACAATGGAGATACATTTGCAACCAAACTTCCCTCCTACTCACTAACTCTAAGATGTTCTTTGAAAAAAGAGAGATCTACAATCCTTATTAGTATTTTAGTTAAATCTATCAGAATGTTGGCCTCTAGTGATTGTTTCATTGAAAGTGAAAGTGTTAGTTGCTCAGTTGTGTCTGACTCTTTGCGACTCAGTGGACTTTAGCTTGCCAGGCTCCTCTGCACATGGAATTCTCCGGGTAAGAATACTGAAGTGGGTAGCCATGCCATTCTCCAGGAGATCTTCCAGACTCAGGGATCAAACCTAGGTTTCCTGCATTGCAAGCAGATTCTTTACCACTTGAGCCTACTTTGCTTTATTCTTCTTCTCTACCATTCAGAACACATGGAACTTTTATTTCATAATTGAGCATTCAGAAATTTTATCCAATTTACCCCCTTTTCCAATCCCTACTGTCTTATATATTCTGTTGACTTACTCCCCAACAGAGTGAACTGTTGATCATGACACTAAAAGCTGTGATATGCTTAGTGCTGCCGGCTTTCTACAGAAATGAATGTTCTAATTCCCATCAAGTCTTTATTGATAAAGTCAGCAAAAAAAGACCAGCGACAATATAGCCTATGCAGTCAATTCTTTCTAACTAGGATGTTTTCCATGAAACATCAACTTTCTAATGCCACACCCTGCTGTTCTAATTATTGTATAATATTTAAAAATGGATAAAACATCACAATCCACTCAGGAAGCAAAGCTTCAAATTTAAAGACTAATGATCTTTCCAGAATACTAATGCTCTGGCGAGATCATGTATAAACAAGGATGAATCCTGACCAACAAGAAGGACAGAATTCTATTTCCAAGCGGCCAATGAGTTATCTACCCAAGTACAAATGAGAAGTAAATATGCTCCCAAGAAGCCAAAAGTAAAATAAATGATTTCAGTCTGCGGAACTGTTTCCCTGAAGGATGGCTCAGGAGTTGGAACTGAAATAGACACTTTTGATCAGAGAGCTGTGAGACCGGGAAATCTAATCACGCTTTCTGCCCATTTTGTTTCATGAAACTCTCAGGCTTCACATGTGACAAACAGGCCATGCAACAGCCACAGGCATTTAGGAGAGTTTCAGCACCCTGAGTGGGGAACTCGTGCTGTCCCCACCCAGTCACTCTCTGGAGTCTGAATGGTCAGCAGTGGAGGCGGAGGGTGTGCAGGAACAGCTGGACAGGAATAGCTTCTCTTGCTGGTATACCACCCTGGGCTCAGGCCACCCTCATGGCGCTGCCCCCTCTCAGCCATGGACACTCACCTGATAAGAGGACAGCTTTCCCTATCCATAATGGAGGAGACCCAAGTACTACATGCAGACAGTTCTGTCATGGGCCCTTTGCTGCAGCGACGATTGGTGGTCAGCAGGACAGGTATGGCCTGGCGGAGGTTTTAGGATGATGGCCCTAAGGAGTCTGTCACTCTATGCATGCCTGTAGCTGTGCAAAGATTGAGCCTCATTCCTCTTTTTTTGATAATATCTTAGGCTCAGTTTAAAGATATCCACCATTTAAAGATAAAGATATCCCAGTTGGAAAAGGGGCAACTCTCTGGTGTGATTAGTTCCAAGGGCTAGTAGCCTAGGATACAATCCTTCATCAGATATTTGTGGGGTCCTGCTGTGTCAGTCACCCCAAGCCCCCAGGATTGTGGGGTCAACAGAACAAAATGTCACTCTTCTAGAGTCTGTGGAGGAGAGCACGAATAAACAAATAGACCACCAATACACACGCTCTTGGAGGATGTGGGTTCGACAAAGAACATATGGTGAGAAATGAGACAACAAGTGCCCATGATGGGGGATGGGAGGAGCTGGGTGCCTGCAAGTGGCCGCCAGAGGCACGTGTGCCGGTGATACCAGAGCTGAGGTCTGATGAGAGAGAAGAGGCCCCCCTGGGAAGGTCCGCAGGTCCAAGTGGACAACACCTGGATCCTGGAGCATCCATGCTGCATTGCTGACCATCTGCTCTATAAATAGCTCCTCAAATGTGTTGCAGTTAAAACACACACATATGCACAATGCTGAGACGTTTTAGCTTTAAAATCCACATTAGACACACCCAGTGCCTGCACCCAAGGCACAGCAAATCCTTTTTTACAGATGGTCTCTGTCTTTCTGTTGGATTTCCTCAGTCTATTTATAAAGTGTATCTTTTAGTGACCGAGGAATTCACCTTCCAAAGAAGAATACTCTGACCTGGAATGACTGGTGAGACGGGGGAGGTTACAGCTTTTTCCTCTTGAACCACTAACCACCTGTGTTCTCTTCCCGTCCTGAGCTTCTGCAGAGTCTTCACATCTCTTAACTCCTCCCATCCATCTCTGCCAGATAGGTATAAAGTGAAAGTCACTCAGTCGTGTCCGACTCTTTGCGACCCCATGGTCTATACTATCCATGGAATTCTCCAGGCCAGAATACTGGAGTGGGTAGCCTTTCCCTTCTCCAGGGGATCTTCCCAATCCAGGTATAAATATTGTTGAATATTTGTCAACATCAAGGGCGTTGAGGTTTAATGATTTATCATCCTTCTAATTTTTAAGAGGGATTACAAACTTGAAAACAATTTGAAGGTGAGAAATACTACATAAAAAATTTAAATAGACTTCAAGTTAACTTTTCAAATTCAAAACAGAGTCTTTTAAGCATTTAATTTGAGTTTTAATTTATGACTGTGGAAGATCATTCAAAAGTCAGTTGTTTACACAACATTCGTGACCTTGGTGCCAGTAAAGAGCTACCTACTGACAACCACACAGGAAACGGTGGCATCTACAACTCCTTAAAAGCTAATGGGGATAACGTTTGCAAACATAAATCTGTGTCATTGGTAAAATATTCTGGATAAAGTTATTCCTACATTCAATACTTCTGGTTGCTTTTTGTGGAGAATACATTTTGAGAAGCAGCAAAGACTGGGCATTAGAGGGATGAAAGGTGGAATCAAATTTCGTCTTTTTACTCCCAGGCACAGTAAGGGAAATAGATGTGACACAGAGGAAGAAGGATGCTCTGAAGAAATGGTAATATACATTTTTCCTTCCTTTTCCCCATCTGAGGATAATTAAATCCCCCAAGGTCAGGCTCATAAACTTGAAAACCTCTAAAGTCTCAATTCCTGGAGCATGGTAAGTACTTGGTAAATATTTAGAGAATTGATGGAAGGGAGGGAGTGAGGCAGACACTCCATTATAGTGCACATATTCCAAACTGTGTATTGAGATTGTTAGGATCAGTAAGTAACAGATGAATGGAGGGTTCCAGATGAATGGAGAGGAAGAAAGCAGCAAATGGAGATCAGAACAGGAACCTCACACCTGGTGAGACTGGATGGGAGACATGCCTGTCCCTGGGGCCGGCAGGGGGTATGATCCTGGAACTCACCCTGGAACTCACTCACTCTCTCTGCCTCAGTGCCCAGGTCTTTCCTGTAGGCATCAGTCCATGTCTCTCAGATTACCTCCTAAAAGAAACAAATCAGGCCATTCAGGGCCTGGCTAATAATAATTTAAATGCTAATAGGCGACTGAGTCCGCCCCAATTTATAAAGAACAAGTGACCACTTCCACATTTGTTATTTGAGTCTATGAATAGCAAAAAGGCCAGGCTGACGGAGCCTAGATTACCAGGGGCTAAGAATCCTGCCTCTCTAGAAAAGGTTGCTCATCTCCACGCCCTGTGATCAAAGCTCTTCCAGACTGGGTGTTGCCTCCTGAGAGCTTGTCCGTCAGGGCACCAGGGAGGCATCCTGACCCCCTGCAGCACCCTGAGCCCCTGGGGCAGAACTGGTCCTCCTTTGGGTATCCAGGTCTAGCCTGGGATCAAGCTCAGATAGTGCTTTGTGGTGTTGATGCATGAATGAATGCCTAGGTGCATACATGAAGCCACACCAAAGCAGCATCACCTGGCTGGATGGCTGGGGAGTGTCCTTTGCTGACATCTCCCCTCTGGGCCCTGTACCCAAGCATCTGGATGCTGAGAGGTCCTCATGGGTGCCCTGCAGAGACTGACTGTCTCTCCAGGAACCTGCGAGAGCCCAGCAGGCTGCAAAGAACTGACATCCTGGCAAGCAGTGCTTCTCTTCATGGATGGTGATCCTTTGGAATGTCCAGGCCATCCAGGAGGGTCTGCACTGGAGGCCAACCTGCATGGAGCCAGAGACCCTGCCTGTCCGGGTTCCAGCTGCTCTGAGTCTTCGGAGTGTGTCAGGACTAGCTGGAAGGGATTCCCATTAACATGCAGTCAAGAGTCTGAAAGAAGCAGGCGACTTGCTGTCTGACACAGGTTGGAACTTCTTCTGTCTCTTTGAATGGCCAGGCTTCAAAGAATTTAAAGCAAAAGCTATTTTAGGCACTTTGGCTAAATTCATAGGGCTGCCTCTTTCCTTAAAGGACCCATGAAATGTTACATATATTCCTGTTTAGTTTCGACACCTCTGCTCTTTCTTGAACTCTGTAACATTAGGAAGGCTGTTCACAATTGTTCTGGGTTCAGGAAATTTTGCAGTGTTTCAAGTCAAAAGGAACCCAGCCCACTCCACACTGTTTACCTTAACCCATTCCCACTGCCTGCAGAGTGAAAAAGATAACACAGAGAAATCGGAAATCCCCAGGCCACATAACTTCCAAGCATCAGGAAACACAAATGTAAATGTGAATATACTGTCAAAGGCAAGATTTATAAAAAGGATAAATGATGGGCTAGCCTTACCAACATGCAGCCATGGAATTCTTAATTCAACAGTTGCCAACACAAGGACCAGCACCAGCCAGAGAGCAGAAGAATTTCTCTGGATGCTTCTTGTACAAACAAGTGAACCAAAAAAAAAAAAAAGTCTCTCTGGACCATCCTCCCAACAGTCTGGCACATGTAGCCTATGAGGACCCAGTGGTCTGCATTTTCAATAACATCCTCAGCTTGTTCTGATGTATGTGGCATTTGGGAATAATACCTTAAACAGGTACTGTCCAAAAATATGGCTTTTTCAAAGCTGTGGTTTTTCCATAGTCTTGTATGGATGTGAGAGTTGGACCATAA
Organism: Giraffa tippelskirchi; assembly: GCF_054371585.1. Classification (NCBI taxonomy): domain Eukaryota; kingdom Metazoa; phylum Chordata; class Mammalia; order Artiodactyla; family Giraffidae; genus Giraffa; species Giraffa tippelskirchi. The sequence continues at coordinate 55,161,762 of NC_137280.1, forward strand.
AGAAAGCTGAGCACTGAAGAACTGATGCTTTTGAACTAGGGTGCCAGAGAAGACTCTTGAGAGTCCCTTGGACTGCAAGGAGATCAAACCAGTCAATCCTAAAAGAAATCAGTCCTGAATATTCATTGGAAGGACTGATGCTGAAGCTGAAGCTCCAATACTTTGGTCACCTGATGTGAAGAGTCCATTCACTGGGAAAAACCCCGATGCTGGGAAAGATTGAGGGCAGAAGGAGAAGGGGATGACAGAGGATGAGATGGTTGGATGGCATCACCGACAATGGACATGAGTTTGAGCAAGCTCTAGGAGATGGTGAAGGACAGGGAAGCCTGGTGTGCTGCAGTCCATGGGGTCACAAAGAGTCTGACACGACTTAGCAACAGAACAACAACAACCCTGAACAGAGCAACATGGAAGAAAACTCTTACTCAGGCTTCCTTACAGACTCTAATGTATTTAGAGGCCAAAGAATGTGATTTAAAACACGTCTAAAGGTCTCTTCAGAAGCAGGCCCTGACCACCTGCATTTAGAAACTACAAAGAGAAACTAAAAGATAATCTTCATGTATTAAATGTATTAAATCAAAACAAAGAATTCCCTGCACTTGGAAGCTAGAACTTCTGGGTTTCAAGAGGTGGCTTTGGGCAAAGAATTTTATTTCTTAGCATTTCTTTTCCTTTGCATTAGAGTTGTAATAAAAGCAAAGAGAATGTGTCTTAAATATACATAAAACCTAAACCACAAACTCAAGTGCTAATTGAGAGACTGAATAAGCAGACAGAGGGCATAGTGACAATGACACAAGAAGTGACAACTTCTGCAGCCACCAGCCCTGGAAGCCAAACCACAAGACAGTCCCAATGGCCCCAGGTAGCCAGGACTTGATCAATAACTGCCAGCTTCCATGAGTTTTGTCCTTTCCTGCAACTTAGGATCCACCAGAAACAGCCAAATATACATCCCCAACACTACCAGGGAATGCGGCTCGCACTCAAACCCTCTGCAGCTTCCGCAGACAGCAGCTTTCAGCTCTGAAATCTACACTCTTGTCCACTCTCGAGCTTTTCATTGCTCTTCAGGTTGTTGAGTCTCTATCCAGGGCATGTGAGAGTGGAGAACCTCTTGCTGCAGCAAACTCTGAGCAGACAGCTTTTGCTTTTCTCATTAGGATGGTCTATGTTTATGTGCACATAATCATCAAAGAAGCATGAAAGTAAAGAACACCATTACTCCTACTGTTCAAGGGCTTCTTTCAGGACAAGGATGTCTATACCAGCCTATACTCACTACAGGCTGAAGTTAAAGATGTGGGGTGGGAGCAGGGGGAAGAAGGCAGGTGGGAGGTGGGAGGCGGTGGGAGCTGGCCAAATGGATGGCCAGGCAGACAAAAAAGCAAGGGAGGGTGAAGTCTGTCTGAGAACAGCTTGAATTTGTTAGAACAGTTGGGTTGCAGAAAAGACAGACTGATGCTGACGATTTCAACAGTCCAGGGAGCGTAAATGAAGGACCAGCTCTGAACCAAACAGGAACCTGTGGGCTCCTGGGCACAAAAATCTTTGTCCCCTATTTCTGGATCACAGGAAATACTCTTCAGACTCCAAGACCTTCCCTGAGTTCCATAGGGCAGGTTCGAACGGTTGCTAATCAGGGAAGAGAGGGAATGCAAAGACTAGAAAGCAGCATCCAAGAAACAGTAGTGCAGCCTTGAGGCAGGTCCAGGTCCCCCTTAAGGGACACACATCACAGTATCTTTGAATGTTTTGCAGATACTAAAACTCCTATCAGGTGGTATTCTTTCCTTTGTTGCTGTTCCGTCACTAAGTCATGTCTTTGCAACCCCATGGGCTCAGTATGCCAGGCTTCCCTGTCTTTCACTGCCTCCCGGAGTTTGCTACTTCACCCAAAACTCTGTCTCCCAGAATTAATTCAATGTCATTTTGTGTGTACTGTGTGTGCTGTGTGTGCTGTGTGTGCTCAGTCACTCAGTCATGTCCAACTCTTTGCCATGCCAGGGACTGTAGCCCACCAGGCTCCTCTGTCCATGGGATTCTCCAGGCAAGAATACTGGAGTGAGTTGCCATTCCCTTCTTCAAAGGATCTTCCTGACCCAGAGATTGAACCCAGGTGCCCTGCATTTCATGCAGATTCTTTACCCTCTGAGCCATGAACTTCCCTGGTGGCTCAGACAGTTGAAAGGGACTTGAGTTTCAACGGCTAGTGAGTTATGCTGAGGAAACTAGTAAAACCTGTATTCTAAACTCTCCAAATTCTCAACAGAATTTTTTGACAAATCAGTTTTACAGTGAACTCAGTAATTTTTGCAAGGATCTTCCTTAGACGATAATTCACAAAATTCTGGTGGTGGGATGCAAGCAGTAGGTTGATAAACACTGAATTAAACTCCTTATTGCAAAATTCAGACTTAAGTTGAAGAAAGTAAGGAAAACCACTAGACCATTCAGGTATGACCTAAATCAAATTCCTTATGATTATAGAGTGGAAGTGACAAATAGATTCAAGGGATTAGATCTAATAGACAGAGTGCCTGATGAACTATGGACAGAGGTTTGTGACATTGTACAGGAGACAGGGATCAAGACCACCCCCAAGAAAAAGAATGCAAAAAGGTAAGATGGTTGTCTGAGGAGGCCTTACAAATAGCTGAGAAAAGATGAAAAGCAAAAGGCAAAGGAGATAGACAAGGAAAGATAGACCCATCTGAATGCAGGGTTCCAAAGAATAGCAAGGAGAGATAAGAAAGCCTTCCTCAGTGATCAATGCAAAGAAACAGAGGAAAACAATACAATGAGAAAGACTATTGATCTCGTCAAGAAAATTAGAGATGCCAAGGGAGCATTTCATGCAAAGATGAGCACAATAAAGGACAGAATGGCAAGAATACACAGAATAACTACACAAAAAAAGAAATGTTAATGACCCAGATAACCATGATGGTGTGATCACATACCTAGAGCCAGACATCCTGGAGTCTGAAGTCAAGTGGGCCTTAGAAAGTATCACTACGAGCAAAGCTAGTGTAGGTGACAGAATTCCAGCTGAGCTATTTCAAATCCTAAAAGATGAGGCTGTGAAAGAGCTTCACTCAATATGCCAACAAATTTGGACAACTCAGCAGTGGTCACAGGACTGGAAATGGTCAGTTTTCATTCCAAGACCAAAGAAAGGCAATGCCAAAGAAAATTCAAACTATTGCACAATTGCACTCATCTCACACGCTAGCAAAGTAATGCTCAAAATTCCCAAGCCAGGCTTCAACAGTATGTGAACTGAGAACTTGCAGATGTTCAAGCTAGATTTAGAAAAGGCAGAGGAACCAGAGATCAAATTGCCAACATTTGCTGGATCATCGAAAAAGCAAGAGAGTTCCAGAAAAACATCTACTTCTGTTTTATTGATTATGCCAAAACCTTTGACTGTGTAGATAACAACAAACTGTGGAAAATTCTTTAAGAGATGGGAATACCAGACAACCTTACTTGCCTCCTGAGAAATCTGTATGCAGGTCAAGAAGAAACAGTTAGAACCCGACATGGAACAATGGACTGGTTCCAAATTGGGAAAGGAGTACATCAAAGCTGTATATTGTCACCCTGCTTATTTAACTTATATGCAGAGTACATCATGAGAAACCCTGGGCTGGAGGAAGCACAAGCTGGAATCAAGATTGCCGGGAGAAATATCAATAACCTCAGATATGCAGAGGATACCACCCTTATGGCATAAAGTGAAGAGGAACTGAGAGCCTCTTGATGAAAGTGAAAAAGGAGAGTGAAAAAGCTGGCTTAAAACCCAACATTCAAAAATCTAAGATCATGGCAAATAGATGGGGAAATAATGGAAACAGTGACAATTTATTTTCTTGGGCTCCAAAATCACTGCAGATGGTGAGTGCAGCCATGAAATTAAAAGATGCTTGCTCCTTGGAAGAAAAGCTATGACCATCCTAGACAGCATATTAAAAAGCAGAGACATTATTTTTCCGACAAATGTCCATCTAGTCAAAGCTATGGTTTTTCCAGTAGTCATGTATGGATGTAAGATTTGGACCATAAAGAACACTGAGGGCCAAATAATTGATGCTTTTGAACTGTGGTGGAGAAGACTCTTGAGAGTCCCTTGGACTGCAAGGAGATCAAATGAGTCAATCCTAAAGGTAATCAGTCCTAAATATTCATTTTAAGAACTGATGCTGAAGCTGAAGCTCCAATATTTTGGCCACCTAATGCAAAGAGTTGACTCATTAGAAAAGACCCTGATGCTGGGAAAGATTGAAGGCAGGAGGAGAAGGCGATGACAGAGGATGGGATGGTTGGATGGCATCACCAAATCGATGGACATGGATTTGAGCAAGCTCCTGGAGTTGGTGATGGACAAGTAAGCCTGGCATGCTGCAGTCCATGGGGTCGCAAAGAATCAGACATGATCTAGCAACTGAACTGACTGACTGAATTAAAATTTCACAGCATGTGCAAGGGACCAGTAGGCTGTGAGCTGACTGGCTTGTCTGAGTTTTGTACAGGTCGTTTAATCTCTTTGGGTGTCAGTTTTCTCATCTGTCAAAAGAGGCATGAGACTAAATGCTAACTATGTTTCTTCCACCTCTAATGGAGTAGCCAGAAAATCCCCCTCTTGTTCTACTTATGTAACCCTGAGTCCTCAGAGAAAATGAGCCAGCCAAGCCCTGGCAATGGTGCTAGAGTTCAGTTCATGATTGTCCTGAAATGATGTGTTATATGTGAGATTTAATACGATCTAGAGCAGCACAGTCAAACATAAGAATATCTTAATTTGTATCATTTCTTTCCTCACAAATCCAATCTCCAAGGTCTGAAGTCACTCCAAAATGTTGACAGACCCTGGAGAAATAAATCACTTTCGTCTTGACTTCTACTCTTTTGCATTGCCAATAAAATCAATTTTAGCTGTGATGACAATATGACTGCTATCACTTGTTTTGAATGATTCTTGAGTTTTAAAATGTGATACATTTATAAGAGTAATAATCTTTTATTTACTCTTTATATTATTCCATAGTTATCATCATATTAAGAGCAATAAAAATATGTTGGATAATATTAAGCATAGCTTCATATGATACCAAACACCTAGACATGATATAGAACCAAATGTGCATATAAAATGCCCAGTTCATAACTGCTACCACCTGCAACTACATAGCACTTGAACTGTAACTTGTACAACCCAGGGACTGAATTTTTCTACTTTTGGTTGTGCCCTGTGGCATGTGGGACCTTAGTTCCCCAACCAGGGATTGAACCTGTGCTCTGTGCATTGGAAGAATGGGCTTTTAACCACTGGACCACCAGGGAAGTCCCTGAATTTTTAGTTTTATTCAATTTTCATTAATTTCCATGTACTAATCACATGTAGCAATCACTACTGTATTGGACTGTACAGATTTAGATTTTTAAAAATAAAGGTTAGTTCATTACTTGGAGAGTTCTAAATACTTGACATATAATCTAGAAATAAAATTCTTTCTACCTTCTTTGTACGTACTGCATTATATCTAAAGATTCCCTTAATCTATAACCGCTTCTATTGCAATAACATTTATCATCATGGAGCTTCTAATCACTACAAGACATTTTTTCAGATCATTTTTATATATTGTGTGAAATCCTCAAACAACTTTGCAAAATAGGTGTCAAAATCCCCCCCTAAAAAATTGCTACTTTACCTAAGAATAAGCAGACGCTCCCAGAAGTAGTCAGTGAAAAAGTTATCATTCAAAGTGAGTCCTGAGAAACTTCAATCATTCCCTATTAAGAAATAAAAAGAGTTCTTGCAAAAACTAAAAGTTTAAGGTCTCTCCCTAGAGCTCAGAGGTTATAGAATGGTAATGACTCTATGAAGCACGTGCATTTCAAGTGGCTATGCAGTAAGAACACACATGGAAGAACAGAGAAATATTATACATTGTATCCATATAAATAAGAATGCAACTCCTTATAAAGTTTCAAAAGAATAGCTATTTCCTAGAATCAGAACTATGGTAAGGGAAAACCCACTCAGTTGAAGTGCTTCTCTACTTTTCTAAAAGAATGCACAAGATTTCAGGAATCAGTGATGACCTAACACCTGCTGAACTCAGAGCACACCCAGTTGTCCGGCTTCATTTAGGACCCTATCCTTCCTCCCTGATCTCATCATCAATAGGAACTCCTTGAAGGTGGGGATACTTCATATTTTTCTCTACATATCCAGACTTGGTGTGGCACCTGACACCTAGGAGGCGCGCAAAGTTTGTGCTTGAAGAAACGGATGAATAAATGAGTAAACACAATGCAGTGTACGTGTTTTCTAGACTCAGGGGAGATGTAGTCACACAGATGTCCACCTTGGCGCTGGGCTCTCACCCAGCTCTGCTGTGGCCCTGAGGACGGAACACTGTTCTCACATGGAAGCCCGCTGAGTCCTTGCAAGCATGGACTGTGTCCCCTTATCCCTGAATCTCCTTGTCTCCTCTACTTCCTGTAGTGGTTCATGGTCAGCTGCTGTTTGTACAATGACTAGATGAATGCATCAGCATTTTCTACAGATGAATAACAATGAGAAATCAGTTAGTTTTAAGATGTATTTGATATTCTATTCATAATGACCCTATAAAGTAGCTGTGAGTGTGTACTGCCAAGTCACTTCAGTCATGTCTGACTCTTTGGGATGCTATGCACTGTAGCCCATCAGGCTCCTCTGTCCATGGGATTCTCTGGGCAAGAATACTGGGGTGGGTTGCCATGCCCTCCTCCAGGGGATCTTTCTGACCCAGGGATTGAATCCATGTCTCCTGCAGCTCCTGCACTTCAGGCAAATTCTTTACTGCTGAGCCACCAGGGGAAGCCCATGAAGTAGATATTTCTTACGTAACCATTTTTATCATAAAATTCTAAAACTGAGAATCTGAGAGTTTAAGTGGTACACTTACAAATGGTCAATGAATCCAGAGCCACCCTTGCAGCTTAACTCTCTCTCTCTGGCTGTGTTGGGTCTTAGTTGCAGCATGTGGGATCTAATTCCTTGACCAGGGATCGAACCTGGACCCTCTACATTGGGAACATGGAGTCTTAACCATTGGATCACCAGGGAAGTCCCACGACTTAATTCTCTGAATTTATACTATATCTACACCATATTAAAAGAGTGATTGGGAGTTCACAGTTCATACATGCACCTTCATTTGATTTTAAATGAACTGGGAGGAACAGGTATTACTCCCACTTTACCTGTAAGGAAACTGGACCTCACAGAGGTCAGGAGCACGACCCATGTTTGCAGAACTAGTGGGGAACAGAGCAAGTGTTTGAGAAATGGAATCAAAAACCTGTTTTCTAAGTCCTAATTCAGCACCCTTTCCATTTCAGCAAGCTTACTTTAGAAGAGAAAAATATTACGTGGACATATTCAGAGAGAACTATGAGTGTGGATAACGAGCAGCTTCCAGGAGAGAGAAGAGCTTCCTCTCTAGTTTCAAAGAAGGGGCGGCCAGATGGATGGAGGGGCCGGGCTGGTGACAAAGGGCACATCACGGTGCACAGAGACAGCACACCTGCCACGGGGGCACAGCGCCTCTCCATGGACATCTTCCTCTTCAGACTTTTCATCGATCCTCTCAAGAAACCATCCATTTCCTGTGTCAATGGACAGAGGCGATCACTTTGACTCTTCACATAAAATACACTTGTATTGAGATTTTATTCATAGGATCTCCAAATTTTCTTTTTAAAATGCACTTGTCAGGCAATTTGGGTACAAAAATATGCACATCTGAATTATACCAGCAGAGAAATGCAAGCCTGAGTGAGCCACCTAATTGCTCAGAGCAGGAGAAGCAGGGGAAAAGAGAAGGCCCTCCCCAGGGACATGGACTTTCTTAACTCTCTTAATAAATACAAAGAAGATTTTACTGAAGTAGAACTGACAAGATTTAGTTAACATCTGTGAAAGGGGGAGAAGACAGGCCAAAAACAGTCCATAGGGTCACCAAGGGTCAGACATGACTGAAGCGACTTAGCACACACACATATATACATATAAAGTTTTAAGCTATTTGTTAACTAGATATAAAGTGTACAGATTCTAAATACATGACATGTTCAATGCACATACATCCTTGCGAGTAATTAAATGTCAGCCGTACCTAAGACCCCCTCTTGCCATGGCCTGTCCAGTCTTTAACCCCAACCATGGAATCACTATCCTTTTGACGCTTTTGATCAGTTTTGCCAGGTCTGGGACTATAAGCAGAAGCATACAGCGTGTTCTCTTTCTGCTTGCCTCATTTCACTGAGCCTTTGAGAAATTCATCCATACTGTTTTGATTAACAGCATTTCGTTCATTTTTATCGCCAAAGATTCTTCCAAAGTGTTTATCTATATTATTTTGGACATAATTTCTAGGTTTGTAGTATTACCAGTAACACTGCTCAGAATGGTCTTGCGCATGTCTTTTCCTATGCATGTGAGTCCAGTTCTGTGGGGGAGCTACCCAGTTTCCAAAATGCTGATGCTGACACATACTCTGTGGGCTCAGTGCATGAGAGGCCAAGGCACTCCTGAGCCTGATCAATACTTGGACTTGCCATTCTTTTTAAATTTAAGCCATGTGATCATGCACAGACACCTCAGTGTGGTTTTCATTGTGTTTTCATGGTTACTAATAAAGATGGACATATTTTTCTCATTTATCTGGCCCTTTGGATAACCTCTTTTACAAAGGACACATTCAAGTGTCACACTCATGTTTTAAACTGGGTTCTCTTTTTCTAGTTGATTTGCGGGCCTTTTATTAATATAGATAGTCTGGAAACAAGTCCTTAGCCTGTACTTATTTTACATCTTCTCACACTTTGTGATTCGTCTTAATGGTGTCTTGAGGAACAAAAGTCTTTAATATTAAAATGGTGTAATTTACCCTTTTCCCCCTTTATGTGTAGTGCTTCTCTGTTTTGTCTTTAAAATCTGTTTTTGTACACCTATGTTCATAGCAGCACTATTTACAGTGGCCAAACCTGGAAGCAAATGAAGTTGCATTAATCCATTGATGGGTGAATGAATAAAATGCATATATACATACAACAGAATACTAATCAGCCTTTAAAAATAAAAAGGAAATTCTCACACCTGCTACAATACAGATGAGGCTTGAAAACATTGGGTTTAGTGAACGTGTTAGTCACTCAGTCGTGTCCGACTCTTGTCGACTCTCTGAACTGTAGCCCGCCAGGCTCCTCTGTCCATGAAATTTTCTAGGCAAGGATACTGGGGTGGGTAGCCATTCCCTTCTCCAGAGGATCTTTTCTGACCCAGGGATCGAACCTGGGGTTAAGTGAAATAAGCCATCATTAAAAGACAAATACTGTGTGGTTCTGCTTAGGTGAGGTACCTAAGGGAGATATATTCATAAAGACAGAAAGTAGAGTGGTGTAGCCAGGGTTAGGGAACAGAGAGAGTGGGCATCATTGTTTAGTGGGTCTAGAATTTCAGTTTTGTAAGAGGAAAGAGTTCTGCAGATAGATGGTGGGGATGGTAGCACAGCAATGTGAATGTGCTTGCTGCCACTAAACTGTACTTTCACAAATGGTTAAAATGGTAAATTTCATGTTATATATACTTTAACACAATATAAAATTTTTTAAAATCCAAATATACTCCCAAAGTCATGAAGATTTTCTCTCATGTTCTCTTCTAGATATTTTATCACTTTACCTTTCACATTTAAAGATCTAAAGTTGTATGGAATTGGGTTTTGGGTTTAGTATAAAATAAAACTGATGATTTTTTTCTATAATGATACCCAATTTGCTCTTAGAATTTATTAAAAGACTATTTTTTCCTTGATGCCACACATAAGGATATATAGATATTTGTCTGACTTTTTCCTGTCTCTTTGCTCCGTTTGTCTTATCTTGTACCAATTAATGCTATTTTAAAATAAATTTTGATATATGGCAGTTTGAGCCCTCTAGCTTTGTTTTCCTCAAGATTAATAATCTTCAAGATTATTTGGGGTGTACTTACTTTGAATTTCTACGTGAATTTCAGAATAAGATTGCCAGTGTACATTAAAATAATACTCCCAGAATTTTGATTGACATTGCACTGAAATTGCAATAGGAGAGAAGTGAGAACTCCAGAACACTGAGTCTTCCAATCCAGGAACATAGTATATCTCTATTAATTTGTGTCTTTTTCATTTTTCCAACAGTTTTCTGTCCTTTTCCATGTTGAGGTCTCGCTGTGGCCCCACAGCTCCTGTGTGGAATGGTCTGTGCATGGAGTGAGCCTGATGGCAGGGTGGAGGTGTCTGTGTGCCGCCTGAGGACCCAGACACCCCCAACAAGGACGTGGGCACCCAGGCTGCCAGCCAAGGTCAGCAGAGATCCAGTGCCCGCTGCCTCCAGCAGTGACCTCTGGGATGTACACTTGTATTGCCTCTGCCTCTCTGCTTCTCTCTTCCAGGTTCCTTCAATACTGCTTCCTGTGGTCACTTCCTCCATTAACAACCTGCCAGATCTGCCTGCCTGGGCTCTGCACCGGGAGAACTGCACAAAGGTGCCTCCTTTCAGGTGGGGGTTTATGGGGGTCTGTCTTCACTAGTGGGCTGCACCCCAGCCCCAGTTCAACTCGGTTCAGTTCAGTCGCTCAGTCGTGTCCGACTCTTTGCGACCCCATGAATTGCAGCACCCCAGGCCTCCTT